>NW_024037069.1:9991097-12454847 GCF_015706575.1 Patiria miniata
CATAGATGAGATTTGCACACTTGGTGTCCTCCACAGACCTGTTTTTCGTATTTTAGTTGTTAAAAATGAAAACTTATTCTTCAAATGTTTATTTTATTTCCTTTCTGAAATTTACTGCAAAAAAAAAACGGTTTGATTATTTCAATAACGCTGACATAAAAACAGGTAATGTCAAATACTGAAGAACTAGTGAATTGTTTTACGTTGCTTGCTCAAGAAAAATATACAACCTTTCAGTGACGCTGATTCCTCTAAAAAAAAAATGTGTTTTACAAAATTGTCAAATACTCGAAACAGTTGAGAAGAGTATTATTTAGGATAGAGGAATAAACAGCAAGGAAAACACTTGAACAGTAAGCACAGGAGTTGTGCTAACCCCCAAGCGTGTTCGTCCAATAGACCCAAGTCTAACAAGCCCTCTTCTAAAGTTGATTATCTCTTTTTTATTTTTTTTATTTTCAGGAGAAGCGTAACATCCACTGTTACTTGGATGAAGATTCTGGGATGTGGGTGAAAATGCCGGTATCATGGGAGCAACACACCGACTTCATTAAACCACTGATTGCAGAGACCCAGGTAAAGACATTTTGACCAATGTGTTAAGGCATGCATCTGAGTCAGTAGCTTTTTGGGTAGAATTTATAAAGTCTTGAGGGACCTAACTTTTAAAGAAATTAACTGTGACATTTGGCCCCAAGATCTTGCCCCAAGCCACAATGCCAGCAACAGGAGTTATGTTTTAAAACTGACTTCGATCTGAAAATTCCCAGCAATCCGTGCCAATGTGGAAAGGACAAGTACGACATCGTCGCAGCGCTGCGGGCAGAGCAAACTACGATCCGGATGACGCCATCTCCACGTTCTTTGCTGTCGGGATACGGGAGTGATGGACAGCCCCGACCGACTGACCGGCGTCAGCACCAAGCTCATCAAGGAGAAGGACGAAAAGATCTCTGTGCTGCAGGAAAAGTATACAAAAGTGGTGAGTGTCGTGGCAACTATCGAGGGCGCTGTTTGCGGTGATGAGCGTACGCCTGAGGGCAAAGTGGGAGAATAAATGCGCTGATGTGTAAAAGAGTTAGCACACACCAATTGGCAAGTGTCGGTGTAGGTTGTGCAGAGCACTGTTCACACTGTGAGGGCTTTTCACGAGTATGTCAGGAGTGTACATTTCACTGAAGGAAAATTGTGCTCATCACTGTCGAGTCTTTTCTCATCAGTACACAGTTTTTTACAGATCTTTATCAAATTAGGTTTTGCCTTTCACCGACGCATTAACACTGTATACTCAGTGTGTTACCTCCCGAGTGAAAGTTGGAAAAAAATGACTCGGGTGGGACTCGAACCCACGACCTCCTGCTTTCTAGTGCAGATGTCTTACCACTCGAAACACGAGCTAACGGGATTGGTGGGCCAGTTCGAATCTATTGTGCATAGCAGTGGGTACCGCATTGAACTATTCATAAGATGAATTTTTTTTTCGCAGATCTTTTAAATTTGCAAAAGCTACAAAAATTCAATCTTGAAGGTTTAAGTATTAGGATAAGCTATTTCATTTCGTTTACAATGGTAGACCCCATTGTTTTCACTGTGTTTTTGTTTAATTTATTTCCAATTGCCAGCAAAAATCCCACAAGGATATTGGCACCAGAATAAAAAGCTGCAAGGAGAAGTGGACAAAATGAAAAGCCGAGGTAAGCTAAAATAATTATTTTCAAAGTTCAAAATACTGTGAAATTAGGAGCTTGAATTGTGGAAAAAAAGCAGGATCTGCAATTAAATGTGACGTTGAAGGCAAGAATAGATGAAGGCCCAAAATATGATAGTGCTGCTTCCGATTACATGGCATTTGAAAATAGGGTAGGTAGATAGGTAGGGACAATTTTTTTTGGCAATTTTTTTTGTTTTGTGTACAATATATGGAGGCGTCTGCATGTAGTCTAGGGTAAAAGGCAGTAATTGATGGGTTTTTCAAGGTTTTTTTTCCACATTTCCAACCCCCCCCCCCCCAGAAAAAATAGGGTAGGGGCTGTCAAATAAGGGTAGGTAGGGTAACCGAAGCAGAACTAATTTTTTTTGGCCTAATGTGAGGTTAAGGGTATTAGGGATAATCCCTGAAAATGCAGGCTGTTAATTATTGTAACATGATTGTGTCTGCGTGAAACTTAAATAGTTTGTCAGCCTGGAAATGGAGACTAAGACTGCAAGCCTTAGACTTCCAACAAAATGCATTATTCATCTTTTTTGTTTTACGTAAGAAGCTACACATTGCTCTGCTTGAGGTAGAGGATAATGAAGCAAGCCACAGACTAGCCTCCACACAGCCTCTTATTTCACTCATCCAGAGATTATTCTATTGTTTTGTCACAGTTGGAACAGCTTCGTGAGCAGTGCTCTACGCTGGAGGTGGAGGCTAAGGAAGACGGCAAGCCTTAGACTGGCCGCCATGCAGCAGGAGAGACCGCGGACTGGCAGGCCGGTCACAGCCAGACGCAGGGCTCCTACTCCGGTAAGATTTGGACCAAGACGAGAGACTTGCCCTGAAGTTATTTGTCAAGACACAATCCAACAGCTCAACTAAATTTGAACAAAACACTTCATTGTTGAAAAGCAATTTAGCTAAGAAATATACAGTAAGCAGAAATATACTAGTTAACAGAGAAGTATACTATTAAGTAGCGGGGAAATAGCAGAAATTCCGTGTGAGCATGAGTAAAAAAGTAAGCGAAATAGACTTGCATGTAGAAATAGACTAGTAAGCAGAACTATGCTTGTAAGCAGAAGAATCTAATTTTACAGAAGTTGAAGGATCATCGGCATTTCATGCATTTTGTTCGTTTCCAATAATAGCACCCCTCAAAATTCAAAGAAAAATTGTTCAAAATCTAACCTGTTGAAGTTTCCTCAGTGGAGTACACTTTTTTGAGAAAACTTTGAAAGACCATGCATAACTTTTGATCATCAAAACAAAACACAATTTCCTCAGTAGCACTCTTTATTCCAAAAATCTATCAATAGACTGATACATGTACTGGAAGGCACCTACATTGCTTGATTTCTCTCTAAGTGACAGCAAGCCAGATGGAATAATTTCACAAAGGTGTTAATATACCAGTACAATCTTAAATAAAAGTAATCTTTTTTGATAATAATTTTGTTGATCAGTGATTGTCAGTCTTTAGATAAATGCAAATGATCCTATGTGCCTTACTTTAAAGATTTGAATGTTGCCTAAGCAGACCGAAGAAGTTTGTTCATGGACGTTTGAGTGCAGTCAGCTTACACTGATCATACAACACAATTGAAGAACAAACCCTGCTTTGGAAACTCTTCTTAATCCTTCACTGCCTATTTTATTCATCTTTTGGTGGATAAGATGGAAAAAAAACTTTGTCCTGTAAACCTGACTGAGTTTTTCAGATTTCAAGCGTCAATTTTTCATTAATATTTTGTTCAGGATATTGAAACAGCTGAGCCAGACACAGATCCCGACTCCACTTTTGACGATTCCCCTCAGCATGCCCTGTCTCACCCCGCAGCCAACAATAGTGGTAGAGCCCCAGGGTCCTACCATTGATACAGACCTATTGATCAGTGTGAATCGGGCTGCCAAGGAGCTGAGACAAGTCCAAGTTGACACTGAAGAAGGTGGTGAAGCAGGGCTTTGAGGGTGAGTGACTAGGAGGACATGGCTGCCCATCTTCGATTTAAAGACCACAAAGGATCATTTGAAATTATTAAGAAACTCTTTTTGAAAATTATTGCTAAAAAAATCTTGTTCAACTTTGTGGAATAATTTTGTGTAGCATGTTGTCTTTCAGTTAAAACAGTCAATCAATATATTTCAAATTTGCCAGAATGCAAATTTCCAATAATGGTCATTCTAAGGCTGGATTTAGTTCCTCTTGCAAGAAAACACTTCACTCATGTTTTTATCAAATTTTGTTTCCCCTGTTGAGTAAGAAAGGCATGTTTGTGTTATTCTTTTCTTTAGATAGAGAGGGTCGAATTTTCATAGCGTTTTAGCCAAAAGATTCCTAGTTTTAACCCGTGAAATAGGCGAACTGTTAGTGCACAAGTGTCTGCTGTATTAACCCTTTCCTTACTATGGGCGACTTTACCAGAAAACCACACACAGAACACACTCACACACAGATATATTTACTACTTTTCAGAAAGGCGGCATGTTGATATTTTTGGCCGTCCATACATCAACTATATACCAGCTGAAAGAGTGTTTTCGAATTGTTCTAATGGTGTAGTTTATTCATAGTGTTACCATTACAAAAAAATGAGAAAAAGTGCTTCAGAAGTATCCACGCACAATTTGAGGTATGGAGTGCCATTTGGTCATGTGGTGAAATGGCTTGCAGTTTGATAATTGGGACCAGATGAACAAAAAGGCATAACTTTCTTATATTTGCACATATGGACTTCAGTTTTAAATCAAAGAGTAAGGTTCAAGGAACAAACTTTACACACAACACCTATGATTTTAATCACTCCTTGGCAGTGAAAGTCGGGTTGAAAAAAGTGAGTTTAGACTTGCGGTCATTTTTTCACGCTCTAGTGATTTCCGCATGACTGAGCAAACAATTTGGTCCTGGGGAGAGCCAAGTCAATAAACAATGTGGTAATGAAAGGGTTAAGAAGATATTCTTAATTTCTGAGCAGAAAAATTTGTTTTTCAAAGTTCTTTTACTTACAAGCTTAGCTATGTATAATTTGCTCCAGAGATAAATTTCATGGTCAATTTGGGAATCCGCTAAGTATTGAAAATGTAGTAGCTAAGTAAAAGCGGGTTACCAGTTAAAGCGTCATTGTTTCATGTTGTGCTTGTGACTGCTTCACGTCAGTATTTTCTGCTTACCAGCTCCAAGAAATTGGGCCCTTGTCTTAGCAAACCAATCAAATATAATTCTTCTTTATTTCAGATTTGAAGGACCTGGTTGCAGCCGCCTTGTCGGGCCTGTCCAAGATGAAGAACATGGACTCCAGCACATCACAGGAGCTACAGGATCTCAAGGTGCTATACAAGAAGGAGTGTCTACAGAGGAAATTACTCTACAACCAGGTAGGTGGCAACAAAGGTTCTCCACTTGCCTTCTGATTCTGGTGACCCTGGTTCGATTCCTGCCAGGAGAGCAATGCAGATTTTAGCAGTTTCTATGTGTGCACGATTGCATAAAGTAGACCTGAGATTATTTTCTGTAGTGTTCGGGGTTAAAATCAGGATTTTGTAAGTGGGCGTCCAACTTTGTTTTAAGGGCTCATGCAATGTACTTTTTTAAATGCAATCCTTGAAATGCAACTTTGCGTCCCATTTAACCTTATTTTTAATTTTTGTTCTGCCATTTTCAGGGTATTTCGGCACCTTTTGGGTTTTTATGCTAATGCAAATTTCCGTATTCATGAGTAACAGTGTGATGTCATCTTAGGCAGAAACCTCTGTGTTACAGCTATTTCCAGCACCTAAACTTTGGATAGTGTGCTGTCGTAAATTTCACTTTTTGTGGCGATTCGTCGTCGTGTCAGTACATGGCAATAAGCCAGTGAGCAAACTTTTTCACAGGTGTTTTCAATGAGCACATTTTTGGGTTGGCAATTTGAACAAAAAAACCATAAAGTGAACAGTGTCTTCCTGAAATGACATCACAGCAACAGTGCCGCATCAGTTGTCCGAAAATCATGGGAAATTTTTCAATGTTTAAAGAAGTGCACTTTTCAATAAAATGAACCAAAAAGGGATGTCACATAGGTTTTTATACATTTAAGAGGAGTAGAAAGTTGCACCCAAAATGTTCCTGAGAAAATGTCAATTTTCATGAACCCTTTAAAAAAAGTGATATATGTGGGATAAGGTGAAGAGAGAATCGGAGCAAGGGATTTGACATTGTACAGATTGAATCAGAATGACAGTTTACTTCTCATAACAAAATATATCACATTTGGGTCATCCTATAAATTTAGGATCCAAAGTGTGACATTTCTCCCATCCCTGTTACCTTGGTGCTTTGTAATTTGCCATTCAAGCATCATTAAGAATGACTTCAAATGATTGTTTATTTGTTGGGTAGGTAGTTTGCTATTCATAATCACTCTTGGAGGATGACTGCATTAAGGAGTGCATCAGAATTATACAATCATAGATGTCAGATGTAACAGGGACAGGAAAAAAAGTGGACCCCAAATTTATAGAATGACCCATTTGGGCAATTTCAGCATATGAAAGGAAGTGTAATGTCTGTGACAGAGCCCATGAACCAGGATATCTAATCAATGATTCAGAGAAATTATCCAAAACTCCTAGTCTGTAATCTCCTTGACTATTACTAGATGATGGATGAATACGATTTGAAAAATATATTTTTAGGTTTATTCACTGAGCTCATACAAGCTCTGTCACGGACAATGCATAACACTTGAATTGCTCACTTGCATACTTAATTTATAGTGAGATGACAGTCTTTAAGCTTTATGGAATGAAACTTCTACAGGATGAAAATATGTCAAATTTTCAAAAGAATAATTGAAACAGTTCTCTGTCTTTCTCAACTGTTGGATTTAAAAGTCCCTTTCAACTGCTTTGTTGTCACTGATTTGGATTTTTTACCTTTCGGGCTTCTACGTACCTGCCAGTGTTGTGTTGGAATCTCCAAGTGTTCTGCAAACAGAGGTAAGATGGAGTTTTAAACAATATTTCTAAACGTGTCTTGGTTTTTCTCTCTATTTGTTTACCCTGTGTGCATTTAGCTGCAAGAGCTGCGTGGGAACATCCGTGTGTTCTGCAGGGTGCGCTACGACTCCCGCACCGATTGCTGCGTGGACTTCCCTGATGATCAGAAAATCTGCGGCACCAACCCAGCCGGCAAGAAGATGATGTACAGCTTTGATAAAGTCTTCACTCCAACCTCCAAGCAAACAGAGGTGAGGTGAAGGCCCCAGTATTTCTTAAAAAAAGGCTATCTACTGTCGAGTTCTTGTCACCCACTATAATGAGTGTTATGCATCGTCTACAAACACTTTTTTACTTTTCCCCATGATACCAAAAACATGCTTGTTCTTAATAAATGTGAAAAGTCGGAAATTGCCATGTTGCTGTACAGTGGGACAAAGCCAAAATTTGAAAGGTTGGTCAATATTTGGTTTTCAGATGAACCTTAATCTGTAAGTCCTGTGCTACCTTTCTCAAATTTGTTTGTTCCATCCAAAATCTTGAAAACCTATTTCATCTTGTTTTTAAGAGTTGACTGTGCATTCACTCTAACACAACTGCAAGATTTTTCAATGCCTTTTCTCAAGAATTAGTTTCACAACTTCCAGTAAGTTAGTGGTCTATATTTCAGTTACTGAGCTCAGTACCCTTAATGTTGTATACCATTGGAAAGCTCTTAATCTGCAGAATCCAGAGAAGTGAATATCTCAATTCTTAAAAAGTCTGACTTTAAGCTCATTTTTGTGATGACAGGTCATAAATGCATCATAAGAGCTTTTATTTCTTAAAATTTGTCAAATTAAAAAAAAAAAATTTAGCTAGAAATTCTAACATGTTTTATGTGATGCACAATATATGTAACAAAATAATAACATCAGTACTGTGTTTCGGTCTTTGTTGAAATAATTTCAAAAACGCTGTATTCTCTGTACTGTCCGAAAGCTTGAAAGAAAAAAATCACAAGCTCGGTGGGACTCGAACCCTCAACCACCTGCTTACTAGTGCATTCATCTTACCACTCGGCCACCCAGCTTGCTGGGTTGGCTGGCTGGTTCACATCTGACATATCGAGGAAAGAATGTAGTATCCAGACGCCACTTCTTTCATTGTTTACAAAGTCTATGGAGAGTCAAGTGCATTTTCAAAGTATTTTCCAACAAAATTGGAAATGTTTCTCAGTCCAAGATTCAAGGCTTTTCAACATTTTTGCAATGACTGATTTTCATTGAGATAATATATGATGAAAAAAAGTGGCATTAGGATGCAAAGTATTTCCCATATCAGTGGGTACAAAAATCAATTCCTATATTTGTATGATTATTTTTTCCCACACCCCCCCCCCCCCCCCCCCCCCCCCCACCCACCAACAGGTCTTTGAATTGGCCCTGCCTATCATCACTTCCTGCGTGGACGGTTACAACATCTGCATCATGGCTTACGGCCAGACAGGCTCCGGGAAGACCTTCACCATGATGGGGACCAAGGATGACCCGGGGGTCAACGTACGCTCCATCCGAGAACTGCTGAAGATCTGCAAGGAGAGAGACCAGGTGTCCTACACACTGAAGGTGAGCAGAGAAGTCGGGGCACCAGATTGTTGTCTAGGGTGCAGTTGGCTAAAGCTTCAATCCGTTTAGGACACTGATATGCCATAGTGAATATTTGAGCCATAATAAAAGACATGTCAGTTTCAGACATAACCCTAAATCTGGAATTTTGATTTCCTTAAGGACCAGTTTTATGGCTTTGCAAAACCAAGAATGTTTGCTCACTGTAGCATAAAAATACTTGTGAACAGTAAGGATATATTTCTGGGATGGTAAGGAGTGTTGGCTTTTGCATATGTGTACATCCAGTAGTAACTGAGGATTCTGTCCTTACAAGATTAGTGCATAATTTCTTTGCCAGCATCTGTAAGGATATAACGGTGACCATGATGCAGAAGTCTGTGGTTAGCAGAGCCGAGAAATTTGGTCTATGGCTCTAGTTCATGAAGCTGATAGTTACCCTCTGGCATATAAACTCTGTATTCAACAAGTAAACAATACATATTAATACAGAGTGTTTCTGCCCTTTGATTTTAGAACGTGATGAAACAGTTTAAAAGTTCCACACTAAAGTAATGGATGGATTTTTTGCGCCGGGGTGATATAAATCAAATTAGGTTTTGCCCTTCACCAACGTTTAAGCACTGTATACTCAGTGTGTTACCTCCCGAATGAAAGTTAGAAAAAATCACTCGGGTGGGACTCGAACCCACGACCTCCTGCTTTCTATTGCAGATGTCTTACCACTCGACCACCGAACTAACGGGATTGGTTGGCCGGTTCGAATCTGATGTACATAGCAGCGGGTACCGCATAAACTATTATAAGATGTAATTTTTGCGCCGGGGTGATATAAATCAAATTAGGTTTTGCCCTTCACCGACTTTTAAACACTGTATACTCGGTGTGTTACCTCCCGAATGAAAGTTGGGGAAAAAAAGCTGCTATGTACATCAGATTCGAACCGGCCAACCGATCCCGTTAGCTCGGTGGTCGAGTGGTAAGACATCTGCACTACAAAGCAGGAGGTCGTGGGTTCGAGTCCCACCCGAGTGATTTTTTCCAACTTTCACTCGGGAGGTAACACACTGAGTATACAGTGTTTAAACGTCGGTGAAGGGCAAAACCTAATTTGATTTAAAGTAATGGAGATCTTACAGTTTTTCAAAGTCAAATTTTTGGGTGTATTTCACTTAGGTAAATGATACAAACTTTTGTCAACATTCACAAGAACTTTCCCTTAAAATTTTCAATAAGATGGAGTCACAAGCTTATTTGACTGGGACTTGAACCCATTACCTCATGCATTACTAGCTGAGATGTCTTAAGCACTTGTCCACTGAGTATGCTGTGGTCTGCTGGCTGCCTTTGACTCTGATATAGCAGCGGGTACCACAATCAATGTGTTTTATAATGAAATTTTGCATCAAGAAGCTTTGAATTCAATGTCGGGTTTCACCTCCCCCTGGTGAAGTTTGTGTAACACTTTGTAACCTCTGACCTTTGACTAGGTGTCAATGCTGGAGGTTTACAACGAGGCACTGCAGGACCTCCTGTGCGAGGAAGGCGACAGGAAGAAACTGGACATCAAGATGCAAGGCAAGAGGCTGCTGGTCCAGGACCTGACGGAGTTCGAAGTCCGGGAGGAAGGGGACATCACAAGGGTCATGGAGATGGGAGATGCCAATCGGACCGTTGCCGCGACCAAGATGAACTCAACAAGGTTGGTTTGAATCACGCTGAAAGTTATGTGAGGGTGGCATCTTTGTGGAACTCATTGCCCGAGACATGCTTTACTCAAATCTCTGCTCTGCTGTCCTTAGAGATTCCGTTGATGCAGTTGTTTTTTTCCTCGCCTTCCATGCACCTCTGTGGCCTGAGTTCCATTTCTGCTCCCGGTCTGCATGCGGATCGGGTTTTCAGTTCTGGCTTACCGTTAGCGAACAAATCCCTGCTTACTGTAGCAGAAAATTCTGTGCTTAAGATAAGCGTATTTCGTGCGTTAGCAAGCAAGTTCGGCTTCTGCACATGTGTACATCCTGGAACTATGGATTCTGTGCTTACAGGGTTAGCACATAATTTTTCTGCTAGCATGGTAAACACAAAATGGTGATTGTAAGCACGGAATTCTGTGGTTAGGTAAGCCAAAAATTTAGACACTAATTCCATGGGTTTCGATCCCCAGAACATTATTTACAATCTTATAACAGAATATTATTCCGGGTCTTAACAGAATTTGCATGCAGTGCTTGGTTTATAGTTAATGAGGTATTGAATGATGTCTGAATGTTTCAAAGCTACAAATATTTCTCTTCCCTCATTGACCAATCACAGCTCTCGTTCCCACTTGCTGCTGATCCTGAACGTGGAGGGCGTGGACAAGGTTTCCAAGGCAACCAGCTACGGCTCCCTCATGCTGGTTGACCTGGCCGGTTCTGAGCGAATCGCCAAGACCGGGGCCACAGGACAAACTCTTGTTGAAGCGGCTGCTATCAACAAATCCCTCACCTCATTGGGCCAGGTACTTTTTGAGTTGGAGAATAAACATCAATTTTACTTATAAGTTTCAATTTTGCAGGGAAGCAGGTACATTGAGAGCCATGTTTACCTTTCCATGAATGAAGAGGTTCTTTTACACGGAGGTCAAATATATATAATTAATTGGGTCCTCGGTTTCTGAATACAAGTTTTCAAAGTACCATCTCACCTTTCTCATCTTTAACCATAATATGGATTTATAAACATGAATTACAGCGTGGTATATCATTATTACTCCTGCTCATCGGGCAAATGAAAACATTCCAAAGACCATCTCAAAAAGGTCCGATAACTAAAAACAAAAGGAAAATTAACGATGCTACCTCCGCCTTCACAGGTACCATTTACTTTTAGGTGGGGAGAAGTAATGAGTACAAAGTGTCTTGCCCAAGGACACACGCACTGCAACCCCAGGCTGGACTCGAACCCACAGTCTGCAGGATTGCCCACAGGATTTTGAGTTCAATTTGCCAGACCACAAGGCCTTGGCTTTCCACTGATCACAGTGATTTGTCCTTGTTTGCCTCAGGTGTTTAATGGACTCAGAACGAGCGCTCTGCACATCCCCTATAGGAACTCCAAGCTGACTCACTTGCTGCAACAAGCCCTGGGCGGAGACGCCAAGGTAGGGTTGTCTAAAAAAAAATCTTTTGAGGGGAGGCGGGGGGGGGGGGGGGGGAGTTTGGAGGTTAACTTGATTTTAGTACATTTCTGAGTTACAGTATAAATAACTATACTGAGTCTAGGTCACAGAATCAGGACATGGCACCAGACTGAGTCAGGGGTAAGATTAGACATTTAAAAATTCAGAGCATTTTGGATCAAGTTCAGTCATCGATTGGAGATAGGTCTTTTTAAAGTGGTAGGACAGGGTAGTTTGTGCCAATATCGGAGTTTAGCCAACTGTGATGGACTCATATTTAGCCCGTGTACATTTCTGAGTTACAGTACTAGACTAGGTCTTGGTCCTAGAGTTGGGCCCCAGTCTGAGCCTGTGGTAAATTTGGACCATTTAGGAGTCCAGTGCACCAGCAAGTGAGACATCCAAGTAGACCTATGGTCAGCAAGTGGCTAAGTTGTGACAGATACTTGTGCCTGTGCTGTAAGCCTCCAAACTTGTACAAATGATCCCTTCTTGATTTACAGCCATCAGGAAACACAATCTTGGCTCCTTTCTGTAGAGTGTGACACACACACAGCTACTGAGAACCAGTAGAGCTACCAACCTCAGACGGGTGGTCCTAAACATCAACTAATAATCCAGACATCATTGACTAACGTGCATTCAGTGCAACAAAATGCCTGTTTGCGCACGCTAGTGGGTTCATTTTAAAAACTAATAACCCTAAAGGCAAGTTTACTTTTGTTATTGTATCCAACAAAATAACTGATGAGAGTAAATTGAACATTATTTTTCCATCAGTTTATGATAAGAGTTCCGTTTTATCCATATTTTTTATGACAAACAGGCCTGTCTTTTTGTCAACGTGAGCCCCGACGTCAACAACATCAGCGAGACACTGAGCACGCTCCAGTTTGGCGCCAACGCTAAGCAGGTGTCACTAGGACAGGCCACAAAGAACGTCTCCAAAGGCGGACCGAAGAAATGAGCCAGAGGTCATGGGACTTCTCTTGGACTTGCTAGGAGAAAAATTGTGAGGCAAAAAAAGTGTGACATTGGTTTTAGAACCAAACTTTAGGAGGCTTAAAAAATATGGGTGGTTATAAGCTGTAATGGACCTGATTTTAGAAATCCTATTTTGAAAATTGTAAGCAAATTTGTTTTCAGAGATTTTCACTCCTTTGGTGCAATTTTTCTAAATTATATCTTGGAGCAACCCATTTACTTTTTTTGGGGGGGGGATGGGTTAAACCATTTTATTTCTGGGAGGGGGTATTATAGAGCGCCCTGAGCCCCCAGAACCATCCCTGATTAGCATCTTTACAAATGCTGAACATTGCTGCAAAGTTAAGTTTCTATTTTTTTAAATGATACCTCGCAACAAAAAAATAGGTGATACAAAAATTTCACTCTCATCTTCATCGGTACCTGTTGCAATAAGGCTCTGTACTGATGACGTCACACTTTGTTTACATGTTTGCTTTCCTATGGTGCTCAGTGGACCCCCACTGGCTCCATAGGAAAGTGCACATGTGAACAAAGTGTGACGTCATCAGTACAGAGGCTTATTTAGTGAACATTTTACCTACTATAGGAAATTGTGTAAGAATTATCAATCATAATTTGTAATCCAAACCAACAAAATCAGCACAGTTCTTGTTACCAAAAGTAAGTTTCTGTGAGACACTTGTTATTATGTTTGTTGTGAAATTGTATGAAATATGTGTCAGAATATATATATGCTGAAATTATCTCAATGTAATAATGCATATCTATGCATGTTCGTAGAACACTCAGGATACTGGTTCCCCTTTTGTTGTTCACTATGCCCGATCAAAACAAAAAATATTCTTGGTTTTCCTCAAGAAAAAGAGTAAGACAATCAAATACTAAAAAAATGGGGCTTCGACATAAGAATTCTTTAATTTCTTTAAATCAAGAATAAAGCTATCTTTACAAAGAACATGCCAAAGATTAAAGTTTTTATTGGCCAATATATGCCAAAAGTTGTAAAATAGAAGTTCTATATATCATAAATGTAATATTTATGCATGACAGTTATACTGCTCTGTTTTATGTGTATATATAGATTTGTATAAAATAATTTTTCACATATCTTTCCAACGATATTTTTGTACAGTATAAGATTGAACTATGCACGTGTGGCACCTGAAGTGGTATTCGATATTCTTATATTTATGTATGCGTATTTTTGTATTCATAGCAATTATTATTAACAAATACCATTGGTGAAAACTGGAAAGACATCATGATCAAAATTTACAAGTCGTTTAGATAAAGCCTTTAATAGTGACGGATGCGGTGAGCAGTTTGCTTCACTTAAAGCAAACGAAAGTTCTCAAAGTTTCCATTTTACATTTCTCAAAATGTCCATTTACCATTTACTGGAATAGTTACTTTAAGGCTCGGGAAACATTCGTTATTAAGTAACAAGATGTTATATAATGTACACAAGAAATCTACAGCACGTCCCAAAATACTCGCAACTTTTTTTGCAAGGCTCTAGCGTCGGTAGTCGGTACAGAAACACGTACCGCCATTATTTGTATACCATTTTAAAGCTTGTAATTAAAACTTTATCCCTGAGTAATTGGTTTGATATTTAAAAGAGTTTTAAAATTATGCATGTTCAAATAAAGGCATGTCAAAAACAAACACAACTGATTTCAAGGAAAATCACTGATTCGGTACATCAGATACAAACTCGAGTCACACTTTCAGCACGCTTTTTGACAAGGTACCTACAGGTGAATTTCAAAATTGAACTTGAAATGGAGAACAACATTGTGTATTCATTTAAGGTGTAGTCAACGTGGATCAAAAACAATAGGAAACACAGAAAGTAAAAGGCAACGAGATCATCACATCATGAACATGATGAACCATTTTCACATTAGAAAAAAATGCGCATGATTGATTTTACTTGAAATCGGTTGAGTTTGTTTTATTTGAACACGAATCATTTCAGAACACTTTTGAAAATCTAACCAATACTTACAAGGGATAAAGTTAAGATTCCAAGCTTTAAAGTTATATAACAATAATGGCGGTATGTGTTTCCTTGGCGACGCTAGAGCCTCTTAAAAAAAAGTTGCAGGTATTTTGGGACACACTGTAGAGAAGGGAAGAGAGACATTTGATGTTTTATTCACTAGTATTGATTGTGAGGTGAGACCTGAATTATGTGATAACAATAATTATAATTAGAAACAGACACAAAACTTTACATATTATCAGAAAAAAACTTGACCACTTTATTGTCACATGTTTGATATGTTTGGATTGGCACTACATTATTGCAGATTAAAAAACAAAACAAAGCAATGCAAAACAAAACATACATTCAGTTGTTTACGGTTGACGTGCACGATAACCGGATGTTTCGTTTTTCCAAATGCGACATACTACACATTTCACCACCATGATTAAGTTAACTTGTATTGAGAGTGAAAGATAAATTGTTTACTGTTCTAAATGTGGTTTGCAAAACTCAGCTACTCTTTATGAACACAAGTGTAGTTTTTTTTTAAAAATGCGGTATCACTTTTATTTTAATGACTTTTTTTTCTGTCACTTGATATCCTGGGAAACTTTCAATTCAGCAGGGCTTTCAGATTGCAGAGAAATCTATGTTTTATATTACGTGGATGTTTGTGCCAGACTGTGCTTGATCACCCTGCGCAGGAGCCAGTTTCGTGGGGCTACTCTGGGAAGAAGTAGGCAGAGTGTGGCCTAGTGGTTAGGGTTTGTGACGCATGATCAGAGGGTCAGGGGTTCGAAACAAGCTGCTGGCCATATGTGTCCTTGGGCAAGCCACTTTACCCCACTTGTCTCTCTCCACCCAGGAGCATTAGAGGGTACTGGCATTAGCTGGGGAGTAACCTGCCAAGGACTGGCGTCCCATCCAGGGGGGATAGAAATATCACTCGTCGTTTCGTTTCATGCCTAGGAAACCGGAGGTAAACCCCGGCCTGATCATGATGAGCTATATTGGCGTGTTTGTTTTGTTTGTTTGTTTGTTTGTTTGTTTTACATTTGTCACAACATGATATAATGCTAATGCAACAATTAATTTATACAATATCTCAACGTAATAGAATGTTAATGCAACAATTTGATTAGTTAACATAAATGGTGAGGGATGGGGGAACCAGGAAGAACCCTAAGCTTATTCAGAGCCTGGTCCCGTTCATGAAAAACTAAAAGGTAGGGGGAAAAACTGATTTACAATATAAGACTTGATTGACATGCAATGTAACTTTTACACATGTGTAACATGGATACACGTCTTACAATACCGGAAATAAGTAGATTTTTTGATATCTTTTGAATCTATGCACAGTCCGAAAGAAGGGTATAGGGATAAGCTGACTTCACAGAAGGGGGCCTTGGTGTCTAACTGTTTTCATCATGAATGATGCGGTCCTACAATCCTGGCCAAATCTCGCTGGGCCCCCAACCCCCCGGCCCAAACTCAATGTTGTCTCTCATTGCGCAGTGTGCACTCCATCAGCTGGAGAGAACAACATTGACCAGGGGAGCGGGGGAGTGGGTGACCATGGCAGGCTCAGGAAGTGTCCCAACCGTTTTGGCTTGGATTGCAGCCTTACTAATTTGAATTTTTTGGCTGATCTTGTGTTATGTAAATGGACGTCTAGATTCCTCAGACTAGACTTGACTTTACTCTGGCAAGAATAATTGCTTAAATGAGAATGAACCAGTCACACACAACAAACATGCATGTTGGCTGGTAAACTTGCACTAAGAAAAATGTTTGCATGCTTAGCATCTCCAGGGTGCACCCTCTATGGGGGAAAGTTTATTGTACTTTTTGTTTTCATAGCCTACTGAAATGAAACACACAGGAAAAAGCTAGTCAAAAGTTATAATAAATGAGATATCTACCCAAGTTTTTTTTTTATATTTCAGTCAAAATTCTCTGATCAACAAAAATAGAAAGGTGTGACAGGTAGTAGAATGTATGTATGCTGATGGAATGTTATCAATTTGTGTGTGCTTATCATATTCACAGTTTTCTGAAATTATCAGCATTGTTAAACTACAAGAAATTATTATTTACGTGTAAAAGTTGGCAGCATTAATTATAATTTGCTTATTCCGAGCCTTAAAAAATGACACAATTTATTTTCTAACATTATTGACAACAACAATTTATTTTAAAAGGAAATATTATACTACTATTCTCGTGTATGACAGGTAAGAAGAAGATTTTTAAAGTTTTATTTGTGACTATGTAAGTATGGTTGAATGATTGAAGTGATATCTATAGCACTTAGTGTTTTCTTGACAATAAATGGACTACATGGTAAGTCCAAAAAACTGAAATTAAAACATTGGGTCAGTTTTTTCCATGGAGTGAAAGACTGATGTTCACCTTTATGAGAAGCTATTAGAGTGGCAAAAACTTATTCATTTGTCTGAAACAAAACGTGTAAGATTTTTCCCATATGCAAGATTTTACCTTTATTTTTTTTTTTTTTTGAGGGAACAAGACCTGTATGTCTCTGGGTATATAAGGCTGTACATGGCTTTCATTTACCGCCACAATAATAGTATGACCCATAATATGAGCCATACAGCCCTGTTTGTACTTTCCCTTTATTTAGCCTAGGTGTCCCAACAACATTGCATAACTCTGCCAATTTTGGGGGAATTTTTCGGGGGGGATTTTGTTCTGGGGGTGCACATAATTTTCTGTCTATTTCAACTATTATTTGGGAAATTGGTTTTTGGGTGCACACATTTTCTGTCTATTTTAAGTCATTAATTAGTATGTGGTGATATTTTCTGTACTTTCAGTCTACAATATATCTGAATATGATAGAAATTCTTAGTATCTGTGTAAGGCATAGGTTATGACGTGTCAAACCGATCGAAATGTCGAGGACATCACTTAAAATCTTAGACTTGCCCATTCATACTATAGGGGTTAGATGTTTTTTATAATCACGTATAAATAAACGACCGACGTTATTGGTACCACCAATTCAAAAACAACAAATTTATTGAAGTAATACCGTACGTCAATTCTTAGTTTACCTACCAGAGATAGATTACATGTTACTGAAATTTACAAATTTGGCAAAGAAGTATAAACAACACCCCTAAATTATTTTTGGTTGAGTCGAACCGGAACTTTAAAATGGCGTCATTAATTCTGGGATTTCCCCTAGAAAAACCGCATCTACTGCACGTACGAAAGTGTGACGATACTGTACGTACATGATTGTGTCCAGTGTAGCACATAGTACATACGCAACTTCCCGTCTTTGAGTAGTTTCATTTTGATCGTCATGAAATAGCACTTTTTCTGCATTCTTTGCCCTCATATAGACAATTCAAGCTTCGCTGGAACTTTCACAAGTTCGGTATATATAAGATTATCTGGTTGAAATCGGTGAAACTCAAGGTATTTCAGTCGCATTCGGTGAGGAAATTTGAGAAGAGACAAAGCACGGAGAACAACATGACCGCCGTGTCCGGGTGTTCTGGTCGCGGGCAAATGACGGCCATGCAACGGCCCGCTGGCGGGTCCGCACGACGCCCAATCACCTACGCCCGTGACATTCCGCTAACAATTAGGAACGACATATGTCGGATGCTGGACGTTTCACACGCTTGGATAAATCTAGGTGAGTGGAAGTCACGGTTTTCCGACACAGTTAGGCCACAAGCTGGAGCATAGTAAACTCAGTTTTCATAGAAAAGGGACAATAAAGGAAAAACCTTGACTGTCGACGGCGTTAAATTTTCAGTGCCAGTGGTTTTTTGTCTTCTGTTTGTTGTAATTTGTATAGAGGAAATTAAAGTCCGGTTTGCCAATGTGTATGTTTCCTGGAGTATTAAAATCCTTATGAAAAGAAACGACATTTCAGTGAGTCACCAATAAGCCACACTTTCAATGGTCAAATCTAGTAATATAATCGGTTCATTTTTATCCCTAAAACTTTCCGGGTCTGTAAGGTTTTTTTTTCCAGGAAATCGACCGTGAAGTGCGTGCTCTCAGTTTGGTTTTAGCATGGAGGTAGGAATAGATCGTGTTTGATGTTTGATAAAAAGCTCATGTAGGGAAACAACATCGATCATGTGTAACGTGTGAATTTGGACATGGAGGAATACAAAATCCATGATTTGGATAACGTTTGACTGTCAACCGACACACAAGGGAAAGTTTAAAGGAACGGTTTATTCCTGTATTGGATTTGTCTGGATTTTTGGGCTATAAACAATGGATTATTTACGGAGCAATGATAGAGTGATTTCCTGCCATGATAGATCAGTGCACTCAAACGGTAGCAGGAAACCTATTCATAAAGTCGAATATGTTGGAGATTTACCTCTTCAAACCCGTCTAAATCTTATGCATGCACTTGATCATGTCGACGAAGAAGACGACCAAAGCAATTGGAGGAACCTAGGTAAGGAAAAGTGTAATAATATCTGCTCATGTGTGCGCACCAAGATTGCGAACTGAAAATTTGTCAAAACTATTTCCTGACTATATGCGCTTGTCAATTGATAAGGACTTTAAAAAGGACTTTAAAAATTGCACCTTTAAGATGAAGTCATGTGACCAATGATGACATCACTTGTCAATGCACACATTTGATATGTGGTCTTTGAGTGTGCTAAGTTTGGAGTCGATCTGATTAAAGACGGTGTCAATTTTATAAGTGAAATAAAAGTTTAATAATTTATAAAAGATCAGTTGATGACGTCACTGTGATGTCATTTTGGAATCGGCATACATGTATTAATAACATTATCTAGCTACCCACCAAGTTTAATGACGATCGAACCTTCCCTTCCATGTGTTTTTTAAAAATTTGCAATTTTGATGACGTCATGATGACGTCATACAGTTTTTCAAAATTGTGTGCATACATACCAAACAAACCTAATTATACAAAAAGAATTTTGATATTAGCATGTTCTGTTTGTGAATATGACTTGAAGGTTCAAAAATTCAAAAAGCCATTCTAAATCACATGATGACGTCATAATGATGTCAGTCACCTCATCTATACCACGTCCCTGTCTATGTACATACAAAAAATCAACCCAACCCGACTTATAGTTCTCTTGATACAGGCCATTAAAAAATGTACCTTTGAGATAACGTCACACAACCCATGATGACGTCATGATGACGTCACTCTTCTATAGGTCTTATCTATAAGGTCTTTGTCTACGTTAAGTTTCGCTGGGATATGACTTTGTTTTATGTCAAAAGTGCCGGCTGGAATAAAACATGTACAAAGTCTATGGGATTTGGGGTGGAACAAAAAGAAGGAGAAGAAAGAAAAAAAATTAGAACAAAAACAAAGACTTTTCCGCAACTTATGAGGAAAAAAGCCAGTTTTCTCCAAAGCCGACCAGCGTTGGAAAAATACAATTTTTCTTTAAAATGTTGACACACCAGGAGCCACGATTTACAGGATGCTTATTTTAGACTGTCATTCCCTAACAGTCCAGTAAGGTATTTTGTGATAATTTGATCATTTTGTTTTGAGATGTTTGCAAATGTTGTATCTTCCCTTCAAGTTCATGAGAGATTCTTTATCACAGGTTGTCTGGCTTAATGTTTGCCATGATGCTTCAGACAAATGATGGATGATAATTTCAACATTTTGGGGAGAACAAGTGTTTAAGCCCTTGTACGGAAAATTTAGGTCTCATATTTGCTGGACATGCATACATGTATGTATGCCAGATTCATGCTCCAGAGGTTTCATTTTCAATCTCCACTGTTGTGAACCTTAAACTGTTTCAGATCACAGCACATGTACATGTACATGAATGTCGGTAGGAAATGAATTGTTGCGATAAGCTTGTCCCTAGTTATCTAAACAATTTCTCAACCATCATCCTAAAATGCCTTCATACACTGTGTTGTCTTTATGTGGAGATTTATTTATGTATTCCATTTCTTTATCCAGGGTTTGCCCAAACAGTAAAGTGAAATTCACAGGGAAAAAGTGCATCGGTGAAACTAACTACGAACATTAATACGCACAATATTTTAAAAAAATATTTACACAAAGAAAGCTATCTACACAAATTCATTTTAAACAGTAAAGTATAAGGCTTGAATTGTCAATTACGGGTTGGGTGATAACCCTTCGAAAAACCTCTTAGGGGAAAAACACAGGGAAATTCCCAATCCGAGATTGACACACGTATGGTTAAATTTCTAGGAATCCATACATGTACATTGCACATAAGATAGTTGTGGTTTCCGGGCCATGTATGCCATTTTGGTTATTTATTGGAGTATAGAAACAAGGGGGGACAAACTTGAAAAACACTTGTTTCTGAAGTTAAGAGGTACATGTAAGCATGCCTTCGTTGTGTTCATGTTGAAAAAAATCATGTTACTGTTGGAGAAACTCTTGTTACCTTGATTAGTGCCACACCTGATATCGTAAGCTGTTTAAGTCCTGGCTAGCCTGAACAGTGCCTCCTGGTGTCGATGTCTAGCAGCTTGTAACTCCCCCACCCACTCCATCACACCCCCATACAACTTGAGTGACATCCTTTTTTTGGGGGGGGGGACAAAAAAGATACAAGATAATGAGACAAGGCTATATTTGCCGTTTACTGTGTATTTTTTTCTTCATGATATTAGGATGTACTTTTGACCTTTGAATGCATATACATCTTATTGAGAGTAGCAGCACGTCAGCCATGTGAGCTGATGTGTGTCCCTGGACTAAGTATTACCAATGCTCAGTTTCTTAATTGTCATCCTCCGTTAACCTGCAATATACCATGCATCCCCGTTTTCTATTTCCCATGTTTGCAGCATTGCTAATGTTGCTAGCAACATGACTTTTGGCGTGATCCCTGGTTATATGGCAAACAGGTTTATGACGCTGACAAATTGGGGAACCGCCAACTTAGAGTTGGATAGCTCAGTTGGTAGAGCTTATTGGAACGGCAATCCGGAAGTCACCATGGTCACAGGTTCAAACCCTGCTCCAGTAAATTTCTTTGTTCAACTTTGTTCAAAAAATTATGATTATGCATGTATAGTCAGTTTCCCTTTTCATTTGAAGAAGAAAAAGATCAAACCAAAACATTTTAAGATGGAAGTCACAGGTTCAAACCAAAACAAAACAACAAAAAATAAAACAGGTTTTTTTTTTCACATCTGAACAATCTGCTTGTGTATTTACTGTCTCCAGCTGGTCGCCTTGGCTTCAGCAATGATGAAGTACAGAGCTTCAAGCAGGCCTTGTACCGCATGGCCGGCAGCCCGACAGACGAGATGCTGACGGTATGGGATTACGGGTGCCACACCATCACCGAACTCTATCGCAAACTGTTTGAAATGAAGCATGCTAGGTGCATGATGCTTCTCAAGGACTTTGGTAAGCGATCCAGACACATTTTTTTAGTATTCGCTTAGCGTAACCGTGACGTCACTCAGAGGTCAGCTCGGTGCAGATATGTGACCTGTTCTGTCAAAATCAGACTTTTCTGGGCATAAGGTCGAAACTGATATTTTTACATATTGTTAACATATGTTCTTTTTCCTTTTAATAGGTGGTTTAATTTTTGAAACCGGTCATTCCTGGGCAGAGTTATGCTATTTTGAAGTTCATTTTGTCGAAAAGTAGAAAACGGAGAAAATGGCCACAAACGTCACAAAACAGTTATTTCTTTAACTGATAGGCCTATACCTTATCAAAATCATCAAAAATAGTATATGTAGAGTTCAAATTAGGCTTTCAAAGTTTTAAAATATATTTTAGACACGTTCGGGATTACAAATATGCAAAAATTTGAAAATCCATAAAAATCACCCCCACAGCTTTTTTTGGCCCTATCTCAATTTCAACCTCTGCCCAGAAGCGTCTGCTTTTGACAGAACAGGTCACATATGGTTACGTGTTCACGTGCAGTCGCACACAGCAACAGCCCAGTAAACACCGTGGTTTCGCTACAGCTGTTGTGAATCCGTTCCATAATTTGCTTGATTCTCCTCATGGAAGCAAAAACTAAGCACAACTGTGGTTATAACTGGTGTGGTGTATGTTAAACGTATGGGTACTGTAATGTGTCGTTATTAAAGAAATGCACGTGAACCGTTGTCAAGGAAGTGAGCCATGACCCGGGAAGGAGACGTCACACTTTCTCAGCGTGTTACAATCAGGGTTGGATGCAGAATTCGAAATCCTCTTTAGTTTTGTGTCTCAAATCTGGGGGAAAACTTCATGAAAACAAAACTTCACAAAACTCTGCTAAGCACCAAAATAACTTGCTGAGCAAAAACAGGCTACCAGCTGAATTAGTGTCATGCAATGTGCATTGCTTGTGACTGGTTTCCAGCTGATTGATGCTTAGCAGACAAAATTGCGAAGCACACTTTTCTGTGTAGCAGCTCCAGTTCATATTGTATGATTGTAATGATGTTTTTTTGGTTTTTTTCCGGGTTCCTCTTCAGTTGATCCTAGCCTACATCACTTGATCAAGGAAGTACAAGGAGTGCAGCCGACCGACAACGATAACGACTCGGCATCCAATGTGCACCAAGGGCACTCCCAGATACCTCCAGTTGTCTATGTCCCTGGTAAGTCTAGCAAAATTGTCCAAAATAAAATATAAAAAACTTTGTTTGCCAGCTGTTTTGTTATTTTTGATGGTTCTAGGTGACCCATTAGTCTGAGTGAGAAGTGGGGACTGACAAAAATTCATAGGTGCTTGTTGTGACAAGTAGACAAACTTGATGTCCCGTTGAACTTGATGCAGAAGACCACAAAGTTAGTTGTTATTTTTTCCCAAGCCTTTCAATTTTGGTGACCATTATTGGTCTGGTTTGAATCTGAATTGGTGCTCCGAGTCGGTTAATTTACTTGATCTCGTGGATTATCCTCTGTGATAATCTTAAGGTTTTCCTTTCAGACTTGTCAAAGGGGATTTTTCAAACATGCCCATTCTCAAACATGCCCACGACTGTTGAATTCTGGATGCTTAAAAAAAAATCAATCAATTGCACTTTTGTTTGATGTATCCATCAGATTTTAGCATGCACATATTTTCCCCTCATCAGGTGCAGGAGGCCAACCTCCGTATACAGCAGACGGGCCGAAATCATCACAGGATTCCACGGCCACTGGGGGCCACCAACCACATCACCGCAAGCCTGGCCAACCCCAGGCCACTCAGGGATCCTGGAACGGTGGACCTGATGAGCATCAAGCTGGGTCCTTGGCCGTCAAGAATCAAGGAAGGAGAAGCGAGGGTCTGACTGCCAACATGAACAAGGACTCCTCGGAGAAGGTCATCGGGCTGGGCTCACCGTTCCAAGGCTGGGAGGGGGGCTCCAGCAGTGCCAACAACAAGAGCGGGAACCGAGGGGAGCTGATCAGCGGTGGCAGCGATGGGATTGGCAGCAGCCAGGTGATGGGAGAGAAGGAGAGACTGGAAAACTGTAAGTTGTGGCGAGGTTTTAATGTCCATCAGTGCCTTCCAGTGCTATCCTGGTACTGTGATTGTTTGCTCAGTCATAGCCAGAGTTGTGGTCAATGGTGTAGCCAGGGGGCTGCAGAGTGACAGAGCACAGTGGGTTAGAGATTTTAAAAGCAAAATCGGGACGCTGATAGAAGCAAAATCAGGATGGCGAAAATGGATCATAAATGCAAAATCGGAACTAAAACCCTGGCTAGGCATCTGGTTGTGGTCCAGTCCATCTGATCATCCATCTGAAAAAAAGATATATTCTTAGTAAATTTCAATCCATGGTTTCAGTCTTGGCTGAAAACAATACACACAATGTGTGGGTTTTGACTTGGGCCCTAGTCAATTTCGGTAGCGGTACATATCTGGAGATCATAGACTGGAATCTTGCTTCAGAGACATCAGAGATTGACCGAAAGTGTACCTAGTCAGTTTGCGTCTGTGGATAATTTTAATGTCAGATTTTATAACTGATGAATCAGCATGACAAAATAGAATAAAAAACAAGGCTTGTTGTAATTCATTGTTGCATTGGTCCCTGTCAGTTAAATCCACCGGTTTCATGAAACTGTCCTCCCATATTTACTGTTTACACCCTTTGTTTTGTCAACAGATCAGGACCAGTCTGCGTTGAGTTTGACAATCCATATCCCTTATGATGATATCGTCAAGGCAACCAACAACTTTAACGGCACCTACAGGCTGGGGGAGGGTGCGTTCGGCACAGTGTACCATGCTGTTATTAATCTGACGAACTACGCCGTGAAACGAATGAAACAGGTGGGTGTGTTTGTATGTGGCAGAGGAAGGCGTGTGCATTATTGGTTTTTCAGAGTTTATAGTGTACCACCACAAAAATATGGCAGTATTCGGTATTAAAGTGTACTTTTCTGGGCAGACTCTTATGTTGTCAAAATACAATAAGGCACGTGGTGTTAGGGAAACTGCAATCAGGCAGCGTGGGCAGAACATCAAAGGCCCTGCTGGATATAGCGCAGTTTTCACCTTAGAGATATCATGACCACAATGAATTTAACTAACTATCCATATATACATGTACAATGTTGTGCGGGGCCCAATTTCTTGGCTCTGCTTAACTTTACCGAAAAATACCTGCTTACTATAGCAGAAAATTCTGTGCTTACGGTAAGCGTGTTTCACACCTTAGCGAGGAATTTTTGCTTCTGTGCATACGTATATCCAGTAACTAAGGATTCTGTGCTTACGGGTTAGCACAGAATGTTTCTGCTAGCGCGGTTACTACAAAATTTGTGGTCATAAGCACGAAATTCTGTGGTTAGCAGAGCCAAGAAATTGGGCCCAGATCTGACCAAGTTGTTTCTGCACCTTTTTAAGAAGGGCTTTTGCACACATCTTGTCTACTTTAAAGAGGCAAAATTGCAGCAGTGAAATTTCAATACAGGGGTTGTCGGTATTTCAGTATTTTGACATCATTCGGTATTGTTCGGTAACAAACAAATACTGTCACTATACCATATTATTGCAATATAGTCCAAGCCTACTTTCAATTTGGAGTGTTTTAATAACTGCAGAATTTTCTTCGCAGTAATTTTGATATTCATATTTGTTCTGCAGAATGAGCACATGGGGTTTGAGACTAACAAGATCGCTCGGGCCGACCAGATGAAGGAACTGCGGGCACTCGTCACGTAAGTATATCAGCTTCTTTTTCCTGATTTGTTAGAGACTTTTCCTTTGGTACAATACGAGTGTATAATTTGGCAAATCTATGACCCAAGCAAAACTCGTCTGTGAACTAGTCGCAGCAATATTAATGAATGGGGCAATACCATATGCTGACTCACGTTACATTTGGAGGGGATGTTCAGTCAAGTCTGTGCTGTTAATCTATAAGTCAACGAACTGAGGGTGGATTTTTCTAACAGAAGATCCTTTGAAGTTAAGTTACTTTAACTACCATGACTACAGCAAAGAGGCCGACAAAATAAACTTCTGTTGGTTTGGCAATAAGTTTTTTATTGGTCACTCGATATTACAAGCAAACAATATGGCAAAAAATGTCAAAACCCTACATTTGAAAGTTTCCTCGATCATACTGTGCATTATGGAAACAAAATCTTGTTACTGGCTTTAGTGTAAGTCACACGCTACCATTTTAGTTGTTAAAAAGTATCAGTTATGAAATCTCTAGAGGGATATATTTCGGTGACTCACGTTACAGTTGGTCTGCTTATCTGTGGTACAAGTTAAAACATAGAAAAAAAACAGAAAATGAAACCAAAAAACTCTTCTTGCATCAAATATGAACCTTTCTCTCTGCCTTAAAGACAAAACCTCTCAACACTTGCAATTTGCATGTAAAAACAAGATGCCAAAATGAATTCTTAAATTCCATAATTTGAGCCATCTGTCGATGGGGGCACTGTTCAAAACCGACGATTATGCACACAAACGGCCAATATATGATGCTTTTCAGGGCGGTACATGTGCGAAATTCAGAAAAAGGCACCCACAACGGCAGATGCAACAAATAAGGCAACCACTTCTTTTAAAAAAGGGCACTTGTTCCGAAAAAATCGCACTTCTTAAAAAAAATGGCACTCTTTACAAATTATTGGGGGGTGAGCCCAAAAAAGGGCATTTGAATGCCGCTGGCCTCAGATTTGAATAAGAAGCGGGACACTCCTAATTTTTAAGTTGAAATTATTTAGTTAATTGGTTACTTATCTATTTTTTCAGACACTTATCTCATTATTACCCTTCACCATGCAAACCTTCAAATCAAATCTAGTTACTTATCGTCGGCCGATTCTTTTGCGCGATATCTCATTGGAAAGCTCATAACCAATGTAATGCTAGAAAATTATCAATTCAATTTGAAAATCTATTTTTCGTGGTGCCACACCCAAAAAACATATACCAACTTTAATATAACAATATCCGAACTGTAGTTGTTAAATAATAATCCTCTTGTTACTGATTTCTGTATCATTTTGCCCTTCCCAGTGTAACTACTTATGTAAAAGTCTATAAATAAGCACGTATTTATGAAAAAATTTAAATAGTTTCAATGAAATTTGTGACATGTTTAGGAGTTTCACTTTCTGTTTCCACGTGTGCGATAAGGCATGCCACACAAGTGTGTGAACAGGAAGTACAGTGGAATTCAACAGGAATTGCCCTAATGCATTTTTCCCAAAATAGCCTTTTGTGTATGCTGTATGGTTGAATGGTTACTGGGTGATATGTCCAAAAAAGAGACAATTCTACCACAAAACTCCCTGAATTCCAGTTTCTTGTAATGACATACCAAAGTTAGTTACCCCTTTCCACCTCCCCCCCCCCCCCCCTATTTTTGGGGGTTTTTTTTAAGGTAATATACAGCATTTGCTTTTGCTGTAATTTTCAGAAATTGATGGATTTTGGGATTACTGTTTTTAAGGCAAATATCTTTCCACTAACCCTTTTAAAGTTTGTGTTCATGGATGCCGGGACCCCCCCCCCCCCCAAAAAAAATTTCTGTTGTAGTCTGGTTCCCAACCCGACACTTCAGACGAAACGGAACAATGTATAGACATCAGGGAATTGTTAGGTCAGGGAACCAGACTTTATTTGCAATCAAAATGTGGACTTACTAAATTCAGTCAGTTGGGTAGTATTTGAAAAATGCCGTTTTTTTCCAACCATGGTTTAATTGGCTGAACCATCGTTGGAAAATGATACAAAATTCCACTTTTCTTGAAAATGACAGCATAGCAGGTGCAGTGATTTCACACAATGCTTTCTATTTAGTTACAGTCAAGTAAGGTATTTCATAATAATTTGGTAGTTTCATTTTATAATGTTTGCAAATGTTGTACAATTAACCTTTTTGCTGTAGAATCGCATCAGCTTGTGAAATATTGTCCAATTACATAATATACAAATGGACACGAAACGTGCAAAATCTGAGACAAACAAAATGTAACATACAAAATTCCATAGGGTTGTCTAAGAGGCGTGGCTAAGTCGTAAACAGCAATAGGTCAATTACCTTTAACTTTAAATTCCACATTGTGTTATTAATATAATAATGTTATAGTCGGTGCTGTTAATTTGTGATGGATCCCAAGTACATCACAAGTCTGTTCACAAGTAATCAAGAGAATCTATTCACAAGGGGATTAAAAAAATTAAAAAAACAAAAACCAAAGGAATTTTTTTGTTGCTGGTCATTGGCATAGCTTTTGAATTGACTTGGGACTGTATGACTTGTGATGCATAATTATCACCCCGACTACGACACTGCATTTGATATTTTCTCATTGTTTATTTTTTTTGTATTTCATTGTAGTTACCGCAACCCTTACATCGTGGCCTTGTGTGCCTTCTGTTTTGATGGCCCCTCCCCATGTCTGGTCTATGAATTCATGGAGAACGGATCCCTCGAAGACAACCTGCTATGCAAGGTGAATTCACTCAGTAACCTATACTAAGATTTTTAGCACAGCACAAAGCCGTTCTTGAAAATAATTTTATCCTATCAAAAAAATTAACAGGTGTTATCGAGTCAGTCACAAGTCTATGACCACCAAATCAATAGTAAAATTGTGAATAAGGTCACAAGTAGATAGGGATGAACAACAACTAAGGACTGCATTTGTCACTGTTCATTTGATTAGCTTGTGAGGTGAGTAGAGACTGTAGGACTTGCGATTGATTAATAATGAGCTTACATGTGATTGACTTGTGATGTGTCTTGTGATTGACTTGTGATTGACTTGTGCTTGACTTGTGCTTGACTTGTGCTTGACTTGTGATGGACTTGTGCTTGACTTGTGATTGACTTGTGATTGACTTGTGATTGGCTTGTGATTGGCTTGTGATTGACTTGTGATGTGTCTTGTGATTGACTTGTGATTGACTTGTGCTTGACTTGTGATTGACTTGTGATTGACTTGTGATTGACTTGTGATATGTATTGTGATTGACTTGTGATTGACTTGTGATTGACTTGTGATATGTAGTGTGATTGGCTTGTGATTGACTTGTGATGTGTCTTGTGATTGACTTGTGATTGACTTGTGCTTGACTTGTGATTGACTTGTGATTGACTTGTGATTGACTTGTGATATGTATTGTGATTGACTTGTGATTGACTTGTGATTGACTTGTGATATGTATTGTGATTGGCTTGTGATTGACTTGTGATGTGTCTTGTGATTTATAATTGAATTGTGATTGACATCATTTTAACTCTTACAGATGTTGAAACAAAAAACTTGCATTGATTGTAACTGTGTACTTAATGTATTCATGATTACAACTCTTAAAAAAAAATACTTGGAATGAATAATAATGAGGAAAGTAAAGTTTTCCATTTCCTGTCTGGACTCTATGCACCTTGTAGGCACAGCGTGGTCCCTTAGACTGGCGAACAAGGCACAGGATTGCTGAAGGTGCTGCATTGGGAATCAACTTCCTTCACAAGGCCCAGGAAAAACCACTGATCCATGGTGACATCAAGAGGTATGGATACCTGTCATGATTGTTTTAATTGGGCCTTTCTTTATGACATTGTAGTATTTGTGCAGAGCTGAAAGGGAAGGGCAGGCCCTTGCCAAGGGGGGGGGGCCTGGCAGGCAATTGGCCCCCCATCGGCAACAACCATGCAACCATGTATTTATGTATTTTGTTTCTTGTAGTGTGCCCCTCCTCCCCCCCCAAAAAAAAAAATGCCCGGAGCTGGCGACGGCGCTGGGGAAGGGTGTTTTACTCAGCGTTTTAAGACATTTGACCAAAACAGTGACAAAAATTCCACCCAAATGTGAATTTCCTTCATAATTCCCAAAATAAGGATTGCCATTTTGAGCAATAGACATTTTTCAAAACATGTGTTAAATGGTAGACAAATTAGGTCTCATAATTATGCTGGGGACATTTTCGCAAATCAGGTACGCCAAAAATATTGCTTGGGGGTTAGCATGCTGAGTGAAAATCAGCAGAGAACTTGTCGTAACCTTTTTTGTTGTTGTTTATTTGACATACCCTGGTTTTTCTTGTTTAAGTTAGTTATATAACAACTAAACATGTACTCTTGTAGTTAAACAGAACAAAATAATATTTCTCATAGATCGTATTTTCGCATTTTGTTTTGAATCTTTTTGGTTTTCTCAACAACAGTGCCAACATACTTCTAGGAAAACACATGGAGCCGAAGATAGCAGACTTTGGCTTGGCCAGGTTTGGCCCAGAGGACGGCAAGACCTACTGCTACCTGAAGACCAAGAACGCCCACGGAACCTTGCCGTATCTCCCTGAGGAGTTCAAGCGAAGCTTCAAGCTCTCGACCAAGGTGGACGTCTTCAGCTTTGGCGTGGTGAGTGTCAACAACATAAACAACAACAAACAACAACAACACATTGGATCAGGTTCAACCCTTGAACCAAATTAATGCATTTCCAATTTTGAAAATTTTCTACATCGAGGCCGCACATTCAGTTTTAATTTGATAGTAACATGTGTAACCCAAACAAACAATCATGTTTTTATTGGCAAAGATTATTAATCCCAAATTTTGACGCAATCTTAACATTCATTTAACTTTGCCGAAGTCACTATTAATTGGTACGTTAATGCAACATCACAATTACAAAGATCACGTGGTAATGTCTTCCATGGACAAGAGACATTATGATGATCTCATCACCATCAGCTTATCTGATACATGTACATCAGCTTAAAGGGCCCATGTAAAGCAATGTCTCTAGCTGCAACCCTTGAAATGTACCTTTGTGTCCCATTTAAAGGGAATGTACATCATTGGCTTTTGCTGTAATTTTCAGAAATGAACTATTTTGAGTGGTTAGTATAATAGATCAAAATATTGTTACACTGACCAAGGGCGTATCCAGGGGGGTGCCAAAGGGGGCCATGGCCCCCCCCCCCCCCCAAAAACGAAACCAATTTTTTTTTTTTTTTATGTGGCATCGCAATAAAGGCAGGCAATAAGTACACCACCATCTTTTCCTCAAAAGAACATTGGTAAAGTGGTCAGAAATTGCCTCAGATCGCACCACAGAGCATCTAGAATCCAAAAAAATTTTTGGGGGACCAAAATTTTTGTTGGCCCCCCCCCCAAAAAAATTGTGATCTGGATCCGCCCTTGACACTGACATGTTTGAAGTTTTGTGTCCGAAAATGCTCGAAAAAACCAAGAAAAACAAAAATGTTCAAGTAGTCTGGTTCCCTGACTCCACTAAAGATGAAATGGATCAATTTATAGATGCCGGAAAATTGTAAGGTAAGGGAACCAGTCTAGCTGGCCTGCACCCATTCATGAACATGTAACCAATAGCAAACACAATTTGAACTGAAACAAATGGTAAATATGGAGCAGTAGTTGAACAATAGTTAGGTTTTTCCAACGGTGGTCGGCCGACCACCGTTGGAAATGTATACAAAAATACCATTTTCTTGAAAATGACTTCACACCAGGTGCCGCAATTTTACAGAATGCGGCTTGTGACTGTCATTTACCAACATCCTAGTAAGGTATTTCGTAAAAACTTGGTAGTTTTATTTTTCGATGTTTGCAAATGTTGTATATTCCCTTTAACTCAATTGTAAGCTTCATCATATTGGCATTTTCCAGGGCATTTTGGTGCCTGTTTTGTTTTTATTGTAATGAAGATTTCCATATTCATGAGCAAAACATGTGATGTCATTTAAGGCAGAAACTTCAGAGTCACATCTGCATTAGCATGCAAAGTCCCTAGAACTTTTGGGGGTTTGCTGTGGTTACTTTTCTGCTTTCAGTCATTCATTGTTGTTTAAGAACATTAAGACAATGAGAAAACTTTATGCATAAATGTTTTCAAAAAGCAGAATTTTGAATTACAAACCCTAATCTGAAGAGTGTGTGTTAGAAAAAGCATGAAACATTTTAAATGTTTTTTTAAAAAATGCACTTCGCAATTTTTTTACCAAAAAACAAATGTCTCAAAGTTTTCATACATTTCAGAGGAATGGATATTTGCTTCAGTGTGAAATTTGTTTAATGGACTCCTTACTGGCGCATCAACATTTTAGAAAAATTGGATGACATCATTATGACATCTTGAAAATATATTTTCTTTTCTAAACACATGCGATACAAGGTTCAATCGTCATGAGATTTAGTCGTGCAAAGTATGCAAATTAAAAGTGATGTCATGATATAATCTGTTGCTCTTTAGATTGTTAAGTGTTTAAATTTGGATTATTCTATACAACACATTTAATCGTTCAGAAAAAACAACTGAAATACTTTCAAAAATAAACAGAGTATGAGAAATTAATAATAGTAAAACATATTAATCATTTATCACTGCAATGAGAATGGATACAATTTGTTAAGTAATACATGTTGAATTAACCCAAACTCTTATGCATTTTTGTTGTGGAAGCTTCGCGAATCCAGAAAGTATAAATGAACCAACTCTTTTCTTTTATTGACCTACCTTTCAGGTTCTGATGGAAATCCTTGCCGGGGAACGAGTATCAGACAGCAGACGTGAACCCAACAAACTATTGGTAAAAAGAACATCCCTTACTAGAACCGGGAACCTTCATTAAGAACTGATAACCTTAAATCTTTAAGAAATGAGAACCAAAAAACTAAATTAAGAAATGTGAACCTTAAATTAATAAGAGATAAGAACCTGAATCCTTATTAAGCACTAAGACCTTGGTCCTTTTAGAACTAAGAACTTAAAACCTTAAGTAAGAATTAAAAACCCTGACACCTTAATTAAGAACTAAGAACATGAAACCTTTATTAAGAACTAAAAATAACTTTGTCCTTTTACAACTAAGAACTTAAAACCTTAAGTTAGAATTAAAAACCCCGACACCTTAATTAAGAACTAAGAACCTGAAACCTTTGTTAAGAACTACAACCTTTGTCCTTTTAGAACTAAGGATGTAAAACCTTAAGTAAGAATTAATAAGCATGACACCTTAGTTAAGAACTATGAACCTGAAACCTTAATTAAGAACTAGGAAACTTAAAGAATAAAAGACCCGGAACCTTTTTTTTGTCTACTAAGAACCCTAAACCTTTAATAACTAAGAACCTGAAAACCTTTAAGAGCTAAGAACCTGAAACCTTTGAGAAGTAAGAACTTGAAAAGTTTTAAGAACTAAGAACTTGAAATCTGTAAGAACTAAGAACCTGAAACCTTCAAGAACTAAGAACCTGAAACACTTACATATTTTTTAAGAACTAAGAATCTTAATCATTTGGGGAAAAAAACCTGAAACTACTTGTAAGAAAAAAAACAAAAGCTATATTTATAAAAACTAAAAATATTTGCTAAAGTTTGCTTTTTGAAAATTTGCATCCCTTATTTTGATTATTTCAGACCGACATTGTAGAAGAGGCCATGGAACTGGAGAAGCAGCAAAAAGGTGTGATAGAGAGGATCCGAGACCGACGCTGTCCAGACTGGCCCTGGGACATCGCCTGGTACCTGCTGGATCTAGCCCTCAAATGCACCAGGTCAAAGTTCACACAGCGGCCAGAAATAGTTGAGGTACAAGACCTTTAACCAGTTCACGCCGAGATTATTTTGACATGACCGGACCCAGGCGCGGGATTGTTTTTCACGAACCTCGATGCAAGACAGGTTCAGGCCTTCATCTGCGGGTAGCACACCCTGATATTTCCAGCCTCGCTTGCTGCAGGTCGCAGACAGATAGGCCTCGTTTGCGTGAAAGTTATCCATCATCCGTTATGAATGCCGCAAAAATTTGCGTGTATACATGTCATCCGACGATGTTTTTATCGTCTTGCTGTTTTTGTACCCGTTGGGTTTTCGGTTTGTACGGTCTTTCAATTTTTCTGTCCTTTTTACGACACTGTTAATCAGTGTCATAATTTGTTCTTTTTGCTCTTTTTGAGTTTTTTTGCTTTTAGTGTGTTGGCAAATTTCTGTGTTTTTTTTTAATTTCACCAGTTTGCATGCAGCACACTTGTTTACTTAACGCATTTTTGTTTGTTAAAAATGATTGAACATATTTGGAGTCGTGAACTTGAGTGCTGTAACAATCACTATCATGTAAGACTGTATTGCAAATTTTCATTGTCATTTTTTTTTCATCCAAATCATTTTCAGGCTGTCAACACTTTGAGAGACATCGCTGCTGAAATTGCTAGACGTGATGAAATGCAGAAACGCAGAGAAGGTAGCCTCTTCTATTTTGTTAAAGATATTCTGTGAGCATCTTTCCCCTACCCCTCCTGTTTTTTGTTTTTTTTACTTAACAACAAACACTGGTATCTAATAAACTATACTTGTTACAGACATCCTCTTTCGTTCACAAAGTATTATTTTTATCGAACGATACTTGGGGGAAATCCCCTTTTCTTCCTTTTGTTTTACTGTCTTAATTGTATAGCCTCTGAATCTTAATGAAATCAAAAGAGTATTCCCTAGGGAATTCAGAAAAAAGTACACACATCACTTTAATATTGTTCAAGAAAATGTATTCTAAGTTTTTGTGAAATGTGATTTCCTTATCGTAAACATTTGTCTTTTTCGATTTTGACAGAATATCCTGTGCAGGATACCAAGCGCCGAAGCCCCGAAGGTTTCCAGGATCAGTACTACACACCCCAACCCCAGAGGTACAGCCCGCCCTCACATGAGGCATCGGTGAGATACGCATCGCAAACCGGGCCAGGCGGGGTACCAGTCAGACGGGACTTGAGCATAGAGTCCAACACTGCGGTGACACGGCCGGGGCCGGTTCCCGATCCAAGGTACGAGGCGAGCTATCAGCGGCACCCAATGCAGCAAACAGGGATGGGATATAATCAAGGTCGCTACCCAGCACCTCAGGGGTACGGAGATCCGAGGCTCAGCTATCAGCAGCCGGGTATCAGGAGGCACACATCATCGGAGACGTCAGATGACAACAACCTCTTCAGCGAAGACAAGCTTGATTTCTCATCTATGTCATCCTCACTGACATCTTACGACATGTCCAGGGTGGGGGATCCATCAATGTGCCAACCACTTCTGTATCAGAGTCAGTCATCTGTGCCCTCCTCGGTCAGCTATCAGCACCAGCAGTCAAATCCTTACAGTCCTCCTGTCTACGACGTGAGGCACCCGGACCCAAGGCAGCTTTACCCAAGCCATCAGAATCCGGCCGGTTACCATACCCAGACCTCCCAGGGCTACCCAGTGTCACAGCAAGGTGGGTCCCAATACCAAAACCCCCTGTGCTCCTCTATGGTTGGTAACGTCAGCCCCTACCAGGATTCCAGGTACCAGACTACCGAATCCAGTTACTACGCGACTCAGAATCCTGCCGTCCACTCAACATCAGAGAGCCAGCGACGCCAGGAGAGTCTGACCCTCCAGGATCACATGAGGCAGCTTGACATCTCACAGCTGCCTACCAAGCCACTGGGAGGTCCGACACAGCAAGATGCCCCTCCAAAACTCCCAACAGACCGTCCATCCCAGCAGCCTGCCTTGGTCTCAGCGGGGATCCCCAGGAGAGAACCAGAGCAGAACACAGACATCATCCCTGGATACAAGCCTGGAATGAAGGAGAAGTCGTTCAAACCTCCCCTGGTGGCAACGATTAGCGAGGAGAGTGATGAAGAAGCCACCCCACTGCGTACCTCCCTCACCACCGCCGAGATGCAGCAGTATCTGGCAGGCAAGCCTCGCGAACCAAGCCAGCAGACGGAGAAAATGTCAGAAAGTCCAGCCAAAGTGGCTTCAGCTGCCCCAAAGGAAAACACTACCGCAGCAACAGGAGAGGAAGCATCTCCACTTAAATCGTCCCTGACCACAGTCCAGATGAGGCAATACCTACCCAGCAAGCGAGAACCTACCGAGGAAACAGAAGGAGAATCGGCCACCAACAGATTGGAGGAAGCCTTAGTGTCTGCCTCGCATCATCGAGACAGGAGCTCACCCAGGCCAGCATCTGCCACCGAAACACCAGACACAGGCCCCCTTGGGACCAGCGATGACTGTATGTATGAAAAATCCGATCTGCAGTCTTCCCTCACCACTCAACAGATGCGACAGTTTTTACCAGGTCGGCGGGAACCCAGCCAAGAGACAGAAACGGGACCGTCAGTCAACGACAGAACAACCGTTCCTCCAAGTCAGAGATCTGTTGAAGAATCGGAGGTTTGCTACTCAGCTCCACCCAACATGGCGGCACCCTTAGCCCAGAGAGCTGACTTCGCTACAAGAAGGGAGCCACAACAATTGACAGAGCCACTGAATGGTAGCCACTAAAAGGGTACGGTGCATGCCAGAAATATGTCACCAACTTCAAATACCACGTGCCAATTTCAATAGCATAGCTTCATACGGCCGTGAAGGGCAAAACCTAATATGGCCTTAAAATCAACCCGACAAAAAAATTCCATCTTATGAATAGCATAGCTTGTGCTAGCAAAACAGCTGCACACTTGCACACACGTGGAGATTTCTGTTGTGTCTGTTTTTTATAGGCTGCTCTGAAGTTTTTGAGCTCTTTGCTGGCTTGTTGCCCATGGTGCCCTTGAAATGGATAGTGGTCTTCCAAGCAGAAAATGGTGTCCGTAGTAGCGCAATGACATCGTGCTCAGATCATTTTGATAAGTGTACAACATATTCAACTCTCAACTCTGTATTATAAACTAAAAGTTTGGTGCTCAATACAATAAATGTAAAAAGTAGGACTGTCTTTAACCTATACATCTTTTCACACATTTTGCACAAGAAAACATTTAGTTTTTATTTTAATTTCAGGGATTTAGCAGTATTAATGAAAGTTTTCTTTGTGTGACTTTTTTTTTGTTAAGTAAAAGTTTGCATGAATTAAAGATATCGCCTTATGTCATCTTACAATTGGTTGGTCTATACTGTGAACATATATATGCATTTCAGTGGTTAGATTGTTCTAAATAGGAACAGCTTGTAAACACTGAAAATTGTCACTTGTTTGATTTCATGAATCTTTGAAAGTTGACTAGTTTCTTTTAAACCTGATAACGTGTCATAGAACGACGGCAACTTTGCAAATGAAGTTATATTTGTGGAGGGACACAGTTTATACACATTGTATATAAAGTGATTATTAACAGAATTTTGGGTAACAAATTTCATTTTTTGGGGTCAATCTAAGAATGTTCAAGATAGATGCTTAGCTGCTTTGTAAAAATATTTAGTCAAGACCTTGTATAGTGCAAAATTCCTTAAGTGCATTTGTAAAAAGAAAAATAATTTGTAATTTAATATCACTATATTAAAACTTTCAATAAATAAATTCGAAATTTATACTACTGTTAGGGTTTTTCCCTATTTTTATTTTTATTATTATTTTTTTTTTGGGGGGGGGGGGAGGGTAGGGTTGGGGGGGGGGGAGTAGTGACCGATTGTTGGAATTTGGCCAAGTGGTAACTATTTCTATCTTTGCGTGTAATACTAATTTGCTGAGCTCTCTCCACTTTTAACATTTTGAAATTTTAAGGGTATTAGAATTATACTTCTAATCTATTGTCAGCAAAGAATAAAGCATGTGTCAAACAATAAATATAAACTGGAATTAGTCATATTTTGTTTCTTTCTCTCAGTGTACACAATCGTATGCCGATGATTTCATTCCAAAGGAAGTGGTTTATATATTTTTTAAACATTATCATACTTTGAGGAACAAATACTTATTCGCTGGAAAGAAAGGGAAACATACTGAAGTGCCTAAAAAAAAGCTTAACCCACTAGAACGTGTACTACATTGAACTACATTGTGTATATTCACTGAAGAATCAATAAAACCATAGAATGCTCGGGCGGTTTGGGGTGCTACAGCGAGTGAGGCAGGGCGGTTTGGGGTGCTACAGCGAGTGAGGCAGGGCGGTTTGGGGTGCTACAGCGAGTGAGGCAGGGCGGTTTGGGGTGCTACAGCGAGTGAGGCAGGGCGGTTTGGAGTGCTACAGTGAGTGAGGCAGGGCGGTTTTGGGGCGCTACAGTGAGTGAGGCAGGGCGGTTTGGAGTGCTACAGTGAGTGAGGCAGGGCGGTTTGGGGTGCTACAGTGAGTGAGGCAGGGCGGTTTGGGGGCGCTACCAGTACATTGACTATAGGGTTTAAAAAGCCATCTCTTAATCAGGCAAAAATACACAACCAAACCAATCTCCTACATTTTCCTCAATTTATTGACAAAAAATTGACGAGCTTTAATTTAGAGTAATAAAGCACACAAGTAAAACGTCAACATTTTTGGAAACTTGTTTTATTGTGGATGCCATTTCCAATATTATGGTCTTGCATTTGTTAAACAATTTCCATATTAATGGTATGGAAATCACATATCGGTATGCATGATGCCAAAAAAAAAAACACCAAAATAAATAATTTATAACCAAGAACGGAAAGGTTTCTAATAAGCTATCATTGAAGTTGGGAATTGACGAAAATAAGATGCTAATATAACAGAATACACCAAGATATTCTTGGCCTCAAAGGCTATGAGATTGTTATGGGGGAAAATCTGTCCAATCATATATCTTAATAGTAGCAAGATAAAAATAAGGGTTTTATAACTAATCTTAAGATGTCTGGGAATTAAAAAAAAAACAGCTAAATTTTCATTCATGGTACATTAGGGGTGGTTCTGGTACTCGACAAAATTAAAAATACATCGCTGCAGATCATTACATCATCCTTAAAACTTCTGTGAAACATATTCCTGAGGCTTTGGTATCTTACTGTGAATATTTATCCAGATGTCACACTTGTGCCAATTTTCAGTTAAAAATAAGGTACCCAAAATATGCACCACATCAGAAATTGGAATCTAAAGTCTGCAAATAAAACATACTGAGAAATTGCAAATAACATTGGTTTTATTTTTTACCTTTCAAATGGTACAGATTTAAAAGTTATGGATAGAGTTTATGCAAGCTGGGGTCAAAGGTCACATTACAGACAATAGGCTTTTTTCAATCTTTGGACGTGTCTCCAGCTTTGACTTTCCATAATGTTAACCGTAACTCCCTAGCCTTTTTTGCTAGGTTGCAACCCTAATCCTGCAAAATCCTCCGTTTTTCAACGAGGATTTGGGAAGATTTGGGAAGGTTAGGGTTAAAGTGCATTGTGCTTAAAATCCAATGTTCATACTCTAACAATTATAAATCCACATATAATGAAAAGATGATCTGCAGAAGAGATAGGAGCTGATACTCCACCTGTATCTCCCACATCATGGACCTAAAAATAATGAAACTCGAGCATGAGGCGCTGGACACGAGGTTTGACAACACCTATTGTCTTGGGGGAGGGATGCTCTGAGAAAATTCTGCCAACTCTCAAGTCGGTACCACAACTGCCTCTGGAAAATCCTTTAATACACCATGAACCCAAACCCAGGAAAGTTTTCCTTTCAAAAGTACTAGGTTACAGCACGGATCCTCTACACAAGGATAAATGACTTCCCCAAATTTCTGGTTACATGTGTGATACATGGTTACATGCGGCCCATGCACATCATGCGTGCGCGTATGCGAGACTCGGCACACGACTGCAGTCAAACTACTGACGGGTTTCAATGAGATTTCATGTAGGCCGGCACTAGCTGTTGGGGATTCATGGCGCGCACACATTGTTCTACATGTTCTTTTCGTTGTTCTATGCGCGGACATGGCATATCACGCATGTAGACAATCCGTTCCGTGCGTTTTGTACAAAATGAGTCATTTATCCTCGTGTAGAGGATCCGTGCTTACAGGAAGCCACAAACTGACATATGTTGGTAACTAGTAAAACTATTTTTCATAGATGTATATTCACACTGATTTTAAAAGTTGATTGCCTTGCCGATGTACGCCGCCATGTTAGCCTCTCTGAAAGCCTCCGAAACCGTCTGCAGAAAGAGAAACAAAGAACTTGTCACAACTCACACCAAAAGACAGTTTAGCGGAGGATCTCTCTCGAGTTTCTTCCGTCTACTAAATTGCTGTGTGTTCCTTTGTATTGTATAATTTAGTTGGCCATGTAAAGCAAAAGCAATCAACAACAAAAAAACGACAAGCCCACCCAACATTGTTTCTTATTATTCTTATTTAACAACCAGCCAGCTACCCAGTTTTATCACAAGTACATCACAAGTCCAGTCACAAGTACATCACAAGTCCAGTCACGAGTAAATCACATGTCCAGTCACAAGTGACAGCAGATGAACAATAACAAAGGAATGTCTTTTGTCACAGTTTATTTGAATAGCTTGTGACTTGACTTGAGACTGAAAGACTTGTGATGGACTTGATTACAACGCTGCAGCTAACTTACAAGCTGAACAGCAATTCTTATTGCAAAACATTTTGGAATTGATAATTATTCTATTGAAGCACACCCTCTATAAGACAGCAAAGCTACATTTACCTGGGCTTGCAAATGAAAAACTTGCATAGTATGCTTATAAAAAGTAGGTCGTGCGGTAGATTATAGCACTGATGTTATCGCTCAAGCCATGGACCAAATGTAATTGCTCAAGACAGGAGGAGCATAAAACGCAGTAAAAGATGGTTTGATGTTTAGGGGAGCTTACCGGATGGGCATGGCAGACCCTAGCTACATCTTCACATGATGCTCCATATTCCATGGCCAATGCTGCTTCATTGATAAGTTCTCCAGCGTTGGGGCCCATGATGTGAGCTCCAAGCATTCTATCTGTGGTTGCATCGCTCAGGATCTTGACTAGTCCATCAGTGTCAGCTGTAAAGAGTTGACACAAAACGTTCAACAAAAGTTTGCTTGGATGTAGTGCACCAGTACCTCCTTAAAAGGCATATAGGATCATTTGCATTGATCTCAAATTAACCTACCAAATTATAATCAAAAAGCCTACTTAGATTAAAAACTGTACTCTGGCTTGCTGTCACTTAAAAGAAATCAGCAAATGTAGGTGATTTCCAACGATCAGTCAACTGACAGATTTTTCGGAAATATCGAGTACTAATATAATGAAATTGTGTTTCGTTATCACAAAGTTGTGCATGGTGTTTCACTGTTTTCTCGAAAAAGTGTAAAATCAACTAAGCTGAAACTTCAACAGGTTAGGTTTTGAACATTCTTCGTTGGATTTTGAGTGGTGTTATTATTGGAAACGAACACAATGCATGAAAAGCAAGTGATCCTATATGCCCTTGAGGGCAAGTCACATGAGGCAACTTGGAGGCAACCAAACGCACTGCAATAGTAAAGATACTTTGGGAAGAATAGATGTATGATTCCAACAGGTTTGTTGGAATTCCAGAGAACGGTACATGGAATAAAAAAATGTGTCAGTCAAAAATCAGGTCAATAAAAACAGAGGATGAACAATTCACTCTCCATTTGAACAACTTGTTGCTTGACTCAAGACGGGATGACTTGTGATTGACTTGCTGATAATAACATCTCAATACAAACCATGTCAAACATAACAGAGCAACTACCATCGCCTTCTGACTATGTGACCCACATTAGAATCCCATCCAAGTCTACATGTGGTTTTCAGTTTTCATTTCTTGCCTAATTCCATGTTTTTTCCCCCGTCATTCATATCATTCGAGGGGTTTCCTCTAAAACCTCTCAAAATGAACATGTGAGGCATTCTGGCAAAATGAGAGTGAACTGAGCACAAGCCATAGTGGAAAAAAAATGCAAAAATGAATTTTCAGATTTATCAACTTTGTAAATTTTTATGTGTCTACTACACATTTTTAAAAAAATTATTATATAAAATTGTGTGATAAAAGAGCTTTTAAGGAAAAACAATTGGCGCCTTTCATTTTCATGACTACAATACAGTTGAAATTTTACAGGCCTTTTTCTCAGTATTTTACTTTTTTGACAAGTTGATCAATGGGAACTTTAAACAGCCAAAAGTTGTAAACTGAATGTCCGATTGAAGTGCAACAAACAGTACTGTAAAGAAACTCTCATTTCAACGTCTGAGGCGTGGGCGTGCTCCCTGGCTACATGGCATATACAGGTTTATGGCTCCTGACTAGCGCCCCTTGAACAAAGACATGTCAATGGGAACTGCCAACATAGGGCTGGATACCTCACTTGGTAGAGTGTTGGAACGGAAATCCAGGGGTCGCAGGTTCAAACCCTGCTCTACTCAATTTCTTCATTTAACTTCGAAAAAATTATTTCCAGAAAAAAATGTGTTCTCACCGTTGGTTTTAGCTCTGCTGTTTGCAGCGAAGGGGAACTTGCCCACTTTGTAAGCCACGCCTTCCTCCTTCAGCTGCTCCTCCGTCTTGCCCACCCAGGCCACCTCCGGGTGCGTGTAGACCACCGACGGTACGCAGTTGTAGTCAATGTGAACAGCGCCCCCAGCGATACCTTCTATGCAGATGATGCCCTCGTCTTCAGCCTTGTGGGCCAGCATGGGTCCGTGGATGCAGTCACCGATGGCAAAGATGCTGCAATGTAAAGGAGTGAGTCCGGTAACAGACCGTTGGTTCACTAAGGGTCGATTTGTGATGTATACTTGATGTCATGCCTTTTGATTACTGATTGCCTATCAGTAATTAAAAGTTATGGTCATATGATGCCACCAAAACATTTATTTCTTTTTTTTTCAGCATTGTTTTATAGCGGCTTCCAATGCTTTTTAACAAGCAATGTTTTTTTCAATAGACAAATTGCTTCCTCTCACCCATACACTCTAGCTGTGTCGAGATGTAGAACAAAGAGCTATTCTACTAGCTTTTTCCCGCGTTCTGTATCTCTTTGGAACTCCTTGCCTAGTGGCTGTTTCCCTCCATTCTATGATCTGGCCTCTTTTAAGAGGAATATCAATTCCTACCTCCCTCTTTCCTGATTATTATTTTCTTTTCATCATATTTTTCTTCTTTCTAGCCCTTTGACAAGAGTGGTTTTTACAGCTTTGCTTAGGGCGGTTTTCCATTAAATATTAATAAATAAATACAGTGTAGAATAGAGCAGGTTACTTTAAAGTTGGCATCATATGACCAAAACATCTAATTTTGGAATAAGTGGATGATGATCTATGTTGTGCCTGCGCTGCGAATGTCTCTTGTCAATGATCAAACATTACAATACTTCACAGTACTGGTTCCCTGCTGCAGATTGTGATACACATGGCTAATATTAGTGACCAGCGATATGATCAACCTCCGTCGGCTGGCCCAAACAAAGTCAAATACACTAGTCCAGCCATTATTGACTGGCGTGCATTCTAACAGAAGTACTGCGAATTGTGGCCAACCATATTTCTTGATCAAAATCTGCTCTTAAAAAAGACAGTCAACTTAGTGATCTAACACAACAAGACAGATGGCTAAAAAAGTCATTAAACAAAGATCTTACCTGGGCACTTTACTGGCAAACCTGTCATTGACTGGTACCCTGCCTCTCTCATCCAGTTCAATACCAACATCCTATCAAATAAATGAAAGGGTACCAGTGTTTTTGTGCAAAACGCTAGGGAAAAAGCCCAGGAAGGTGACTGGGTGAATCTAATTATAGGGTGAAAAGATTCTCTCCGTGCCGTTACGGTGCCTTTACATGCTCTTGATAAAGTAACAGAGACACTCTGGAAAACTGATGGTCACCAACTTCCCAAAATCAATTATTTTGGAAGTCAGATTGTCGCGGAGGTACATTCCTCGCCTTCCACCGCTGTGACCTGGGTTCAAATCCCGCCTGGGCCAATATGTGGATTGGGTTTTCAGTCCTTGCCTGATTCTGTGGGTTTTTCCTGGAACATCCTCCCACCTCTAAAACTGAATATTTCATCTTCTTTTCCCTCTACCTTTCTTCAGGATTAAGAACACATTTGAAGAAGCCTATGTTCTGGGACATACTCCTCTTTTTACCCCATCCTTATTTGTGTCCTCTTTACCCAAACAAAAAACAAAAAATATGATATTTTGAGAGAGTCTCCTACCTCTAGTCCCAGGTTCTGGGTATACGGCCGTCGACCGATGCAGACCAGTAGTGAGTCACACTCTAGCTCCTCCTTCTTGCTGGGATCGGAGACAGACTCCACGGTGACCGTGATGCCCGCATCCGTCTTGGTGGCACCCGTCACCTTGGTGTTCATCTTGAAGCTCATGCCTTGCTTCTTCAGGGTCCTCTGGAAATTCTTCCTGTGGAGAATGAAAACAAAAGGCTAATGAATTTGTTTTTCTTTTTAAAATGCAACAGCGTGGATCTTTAAGTTTAGATCCCAAAGTTTCTCGCTTAAAATTTTTGACATATTTTTTTTACAGCAGTGCCTCCTGCCCAAGGACCAATTTCACGGCAGTGCTTACACAAAAAGTGTGATAAAAATTAAGCAGAAACTTATGCTAACCTTCGGCAATATTTAATGGCGTAAATGGAAAATTCTATTATTACCCCACTATTTAAGCAATTTTTCCTCCGAGGTAAGCATGCATTTTGCTGTGCTTACTGCTTACAATCTCCTTGAAATAGATGGAGGTTCTGTTAGCAGAAAATTATGTGCTTAGCAGTGCCACAAAATTAGGTCCAAGCCTAAAAATATCATCTCTTTTAATGTAGTCTTCATAGTAGACCCATTTTCTATCCATCCACAAGTTACTTTTCTAAGCGCAACTCTCAAAGCTTTTGATGGCAAGCAATGATCAAATTGCAAAACAATGCAAGTCATGGCAGAACTCTTAATGGCCAGCGTTGCAAATTAAGCACAAATCCAAGAAACCAAAAAGGGTTAATTAAGATTTTCACTGCCGATATCATGCTCCAACTTACGATATCTCCATGTCGATTCCCAGGCCACCCACATGTCCAAGGAATTCTACCGCTGTGACTTTGGCCCCTAGCCTCTGCCATACAGATCCCTGGAGGAATAAAAAATGGAAAGATAGGTTACTCAAAATATCAACTACTGGCAGTGTGGTCAGAGCAGAGAACAACCTTTGAATTTTAAAAATTCAAAAATCATGAAATCACGACACATGGTGCACTGTCATTTTCAAGAAAAGTTGAATTTTTGTATCAGCTGACCATCGTTGGGAAAAAAAATGTCTTTTTTCAAATAATGCCCCCAATTTTTACCATATTTAGTTAGTCCACATTTTGTTTGCAATCAGTTACACATCCATAAACGGTGCAAGCCAGCTAGTCTGGTTCCCTGACCTGACAATTCTCTGACGTCTATAAATTGCTCAGTTTCATCTGAACATGCTGAAGTAGGGTCAGGGAACCAGGCTACAAGAACATCACTTTTTTCAGCATCTAATTCCCCCAATCAATCCATTTCTGAAAATTACGGCAAAATGCAAATGTTGTATGTTACCTTTAAGCACTAACTAGAGCCCCAAAAGTTGGTTTCAGACGCACTGCACTTACCAGTTCCAGTCCGATGACCCCGGCCCCTATAAGCACCATGTGTTCAGGAACCTTCTCTAATGACAGTGCACCGGTGGATGATACAACTGTCTTTTCATCTACCTATAAATGAAAAAAAAATTATAATAATAATAATTTAAAAAAAATTTTAAAAAGGACATTTCCATGAAAAATCTCCAAATTAAAAGCAGGAGGTTGTGGGTTCGACTCCCACCTAATTATTTGTTCTCACACAATAATGAAGTGTTCAGTCAAAGTAAAGTTGTTTAAATGTTGCATCCCTGTGTTTTTTTCAAGTTTCATTCAGATTCCTTTTCTAAATGGTTGTTTTTCTAGCAAAACAAAAGTTATTCTCTTTGAATGAGACAACAACCGAAAACAAATCAGCCTTTGTTTAGTTACAATTTCGAATTATCCGCTGCCAGACAATCATTCTGTTCTCACGGGTTAGGCTGGTTCCCGCCCCACAACCAGTATTGATAATGAAGGTACTAGGAGTCAGGCCGCTCGCAAAATAGATCTGTTTGTAGTGCCCAAAACAAAACAAAACTCTTTTCAAAGGAAAAAGGTTTTTTGGTTGGAATAAAACAGACAAAATGAAAAATTTTTAATGGAAAAAAAGATCAAATTTGGTGCAGAGTACAGGGAATGCAAGTTTAAACTACGTCGAGTAATTAAATAAGTCTGACCTCTATTCCAGGAAATGGCATGACCTCTGACCCGGTTGCTATGAGGATGTTCTTTGTCTTGATGACCTCTTTGACCTTTCCGTCTGGGTGCAGTACAGCCACTTCGTTGGGGGTGGTAATCTTACCGTGGCCCTCGAGTCTTGTTACCTACAAATTTGGAGAGAAAAAAAATTCAATGTTATTAGCACAGCAGATGTTTTCTTGCATTGTGTCTCGGATCTCAGAATTCCATTGGTATCCCTACCCCCCCCCCCCCCCCCCCCCCCAGGGTTCCTCAGGACTACCCTGCTAAATCCAACAGAGTCCAACGGTTACTTCCTGCTCAATCCAACAGAATCCAACTGTACCTAATTTTTAGTTGTCTGCTGGATCCAACAGAGTCCAACTTGGCATTATTTATCAGTACCCTACAGAATCCGACTCTGAATATGTACATGTACATTTGCACAAGGGGTTTACTGCTCAATCCAACAGGCTCCAACGGGTATATGACATAGTTGGATCCTGTTGGATTCAGCAGGGTTAGAATGATAAGATTCCAGCTGAAAATTTGTTAAGAAGTACTTTCAGCTCCACAGACTGGTTCCAGCTTTTTTACCTTGTTCTGTTTGAAGAGGTGTGCAATGCCGTTAGTCAGGGCCTTGACTGCTCCAGATTTCTGCTCCATCATCTTGGGTAGGTTCAGCTGCAGGTCACCAACTTAAACAAAATACATAAATAAGTAAATAAATAAATGTACAATACAGCACACAAGGAAGAGCATGACAGACCAGAGTTGTATGGAAGTTGTGACAAGTCGATTGAGACTATAAAAATGTCAAATCAAAAAGTCAATCACAAAATAATCATGGGTTGCAAGTAATAAAGGATTAATGTATCATTTTTCACAGCAAAACAAAATAAGATCAGCTTTTTTGATGCACTATCTTGCCCCGTCTCTCAACACTTTTTGGAGTCATCTTGACTTCAGTGTTGTCTGGCTCACTTGCAGTCATCATGAATATTTAAGACTAATTCCGTTATTCATCGATATCATACCAGACAGTCCAGGGATTTCCATATCCCATACATACGTACTGCTAAAGCTAAACAGTTCATTGTCTATCAGGGCCTCAAATTCGGAAACTCACTAAATCAAACTCTTAGAAGTGTTAGTAATTGACCTTTATTTAAGAAAAAGCTCAAGTGTCTGCTAATGGAGAAATACTGTAGTGCTTAATCTTTACTATTCTTGTTTGCTTTGTATAGATTCTGTTAATGATGTCCCGTGTAAGTTCCGCTCTTTATATTGTACTGGATTTTTTGTCTTGTCCTGTTTGTGTTGGTCCCTTGTCTCTGCATATGCAACTTAACGTTTACTTTGTGTGGCTTAACCCTTACTCTCTGAGGGTAGTTTACTGCATGTCAGTTGGTTATGCCAATGCCCTCCAGCTGCAGTTTATTGGAGGATACTTTGATGTAGCAGTGAAGGCTCCAATTGGCAGGAGTTGGAGGCCCTGGAGGGTGCCTGATACTGACCAGCTGGGGGCACTTGATTGTTATCAGAGGACTCTCATTGTTCTCTGTGGCATGTATTGGAGTGCCTGTCCAGTTACCCTTGAAATGACATGGCAGATATTGGAGGGCCATGCAAAAAACATAGGAGATTTTCTTGAGGCACATATTGGCATACGTTGGAGGGTCTAGTAGGGTAAGGGTTAAAGGGCTTAATGTTAGTATTTACCATGATGTATTTCATTTCTACACATAATGGGCGTCTCCACTTGACAAGCTTCCTTTTTGGAGAAGCCCACCACTTATTCTCATCTGTTTATTTAAATTATTGTCTAATCCTTTTCTGCTCAAATTGATTAAGCGGAAATAAATATGAATGAATGAATGAATGAATGAATGAATAGGAACAAGATTTTGCTATCGATCACTCACTCTCAAAAAAAAAAGGAGTGGTCCGAGTCAGAATTCAGATTTTGCAAGTGATTCTATTCAATCCCTAGTTGCCCGAGCCTACTGCTAGAGATGAAATGTGATAGGTTCTTGCCAATAAGTACAAAAAAACACTGTTTTTTGTGTTTTTGTGCGTCTTACTGTCTATGCCTCTGTTCTTGAAGTCATTGGACTTGGCCAAGTGATAGTAGTGGGAGTTGTTGAGCAGTGCCTTGGAGGGGATGCAGCCCACGTTGAGACAGGTTCCTCCCAGGGTAGGGTTCTTCTCAATACACACCGTCTGAGACAGACAGAGATCAATAAGAAAACAACAACAATTACATTGAATTATGGTGTATTGGAATGTAAACTGAAATCTGGAAACTTTGTTGGAAGCATTTTATTTAAGGTATAAAAAAAAATCAGGTGTGGTTTTTTTTTTTTTTCAAGTTTAAAGTGAAAGCATACCTTTGGACTAGCAAATGTAAACAATTTTTTGAAAAGATGGATACTTCATCTGAGTGGTATTAAGGGTACATGGAATATTTGCATTTTATGGATAATTTTTCATTAGAAGTTACACCATTCGGGCGATTAACAATGCCGTGCGCCACCAAGAGCTTGCCATGGAGAGTCCATTTTTCAAGTTTACAGTCGTCAAAACATGGCCAACTTGAATGAGTGTCAGTAAACAACTTGAGCTAATATGTTATACATTGGGGCATAGCGTTCTGCTGCCTTACAAAAAACACCAAAGAAAACAAAAAGGCAAACAGATCCTCGATTCATACGCTTGCAAACTACTGACTGGACAAACTTAACAATTTCAAATAGCACGCACTGCGAATTTGTCGACCATCTCCCACAATGCACTGGGAAAAAATTAACTCTCTGTGGCAAACTCTTGGTGGTGCACTGCATTGTGAATCGCCCAAATTGCTCGCAGTCCTTAGAAGGGTGCATAACAGCTAACTTGTTGAAGTTTCAGCTCAGTGGATACTTTACATTTTAAGAAAACAGAGAAAACTTATGCACAATTTTGGGAGTCTTGCAACTAAACTGGATTCCGTTGCTAACGCATGTAAACACGGTGCCCATGGACACATTTTCTAAACCACATTCAATGGTTGTTTTCTTCCGAAAGATACCATTTCAGACGGAATTATTTAAGAGGGTATTTGGTACCAGGTCTATCTTCACTTAGAGCAAGAATTTTCTCATTAAATAGGTACATACATTTCCGAGTAATCACAAATATTGGAAGATAATGATTGAGAGTAAAAAATATGCATAGTCAGATGAATGCCACTCCTACCTTCATGCCAAGCTGGGCAGCTTTAATGGCAGCAACATACCCACCAGGTCCTGACCCAATCACGACCACATCCTGCTCCTCGGCCCCCTCCGAGTAATATCGCCTCTGGCCAACAAGAGAGGGCGCTGTCCGCCTCGTCAGACTGTGCAAATGCCCTGTCTGTAAAACCACAAAAAAATAAAAATAAAAAAAAAATAGGAAATGTTATATCCATTTGACACTATTTCAGTATTTTGAACAACAGCAATTTGAGCTTGTCTTCGTTTCTTTTAATTCTATCATGTCTATGACGATTCTATCGGGCCCTATAATGTTTCTTTTAATTTTAAGATTGTAAGGCCTAATTTTAAAATGGCAGTGGATATTTAGCCAGATGCGGCTTTCTTTTAGTAACCAGTATTTTGCCAGATAGGCACTGAACACGTGCGCAGTCACTGTTTTTTGGGACTTAGAAACTTTTACCTTGACAAATCTTAGTCTGAATCCATGCAAACATTGCTGTTGTTGATTTGCTATTCATGAGATGAGAGTCAGACCATTTTACAATTGTGGACTTAATTTCCCATAAAAAAAAAATTCACCAGAGCCATGGGAAAAAATGTTGCAACCTGATGCCACTTCTGCGATTGTGTACAAAGTCTATGGAGAGTCAAGAAAATTTGCTAAGTTACTTTCGTAACAAAATTGGAAATATTTCTCAATCCCAGACTCATGTCTTATCATCATTTTTGCAATGAATGACGCTCATTGAGATGATATATGAAGCTGGAAAAATGCGGCGTCAGGTTGCAACATCTTTTCCCAAGCTGTGAATCAAAATAGGGAACTATCACAGTAGGCTATCACAGTATCAGTATCACACTCTTCATTTAAATGTTTGACTCGAGCCAATTTAATAAGAAGAGAAGAATATTATTAATTCGGCGATCGTGTAGTGTAGGGCCCGGTTTTTGAGGAAAATTTGGGGGTAAAATGACGATGACAGCGCAGCAACAACACGCTACCCCGAAAATAAAGATGGCGATCACCACGCGATGTACCGTGAGCATGCACGGCGTGCTGAATCGCAAGGCACAATTCACAAACCACACAGGAAAATCGTGATTTCTACCCCAAGAATCTGTTCAAAATTGCAAAAAGGGTGTCATTAGAATTGAGAAAAGTCTGCTTTTGATTTTAAAGGTGATTTTTGAGAAATAAAAAAACATAAAATTTTTGACTCTTAGTCTTATTTGATCAAAACAAAACAGGGGCCCTACACTTCACGATCGCCCTTAATTCTTTTGAGATGAAAACAACAAAATATCCACTATCTTTTAAAATACTCGGAAACAATATAGTATCCAGACGCCACTTCAACGTGTACAGTGTCTATGGAGTATGGAAAGTCAAGAATATTTTCAGAGGGGCCTAGCCCTAGGCCTAGGCTGAGTATTGGGAACGGTCAAACAAATCACGGATCAACACTGATCAATGATGATATGAATTATGATGTAATTCAGCTGGAAATCAGGGAACGATTTTCAACCCTTTTTAATACTCTAAATCAACTTGTGTAGATATCACCACATGCTAGAATTACTCAGCTATATAAATATTGTCATTATCCCACAAAAGGTGAACGAATTACCTTGGAAATCGCAGCCGAAGCACGGCCCAAAGTAGGTAAAAGAGCCATCATTTCTGTCTGTGCGGTGGAAAAGTGGTGTCATGTCAGTAGAGGGCGCTGTTCTCATTATAAGCGCTAGCTATAGCTTGACGCGCCGGTTGACGTTGCTTACCTTGCTTGCCGAATTTCTTTCTCCTTTCTCTTCTTTATTTTTGTCCAATTTTTCTTGATCGAACTCCCCCTCCCCCCCCAAAAAAAAATGCTGTTTCTTGCATATGTACAGTACTCAAATCATCTGTGGTTTTTTTTTAAGCCAACTCTAGTGAGATGAGAGCGATCCTAATTTGGTTTCTGTGAGATATATTGGTAAAAAAAATATATATATGAACTGAGTAATTACCTTCAGAATTTTCAAAATTGAAAGCCAAGACTGTTTCTTAATTGGGCTGTAATCATGTTTATCAAGATTTTTTTTTTTGGGGGGGCGGGTATTTATTTTATTCATGCCTCTGCTGTGATAGACTCTTAATTCAGTGAAGGTAAATTCATTCGTGAAATATTTCACTATTTTCTGTTTTTGAAAGAGCTATTCAATTTTTTTTTTTAGAATACTTTATTGTCACTCATGTGACAACGCCCAGACAGATTGGACCAAACTAAACCAAGGATTTTTTTCTTGGAGCATTCTAGCATTCGATCATCGGCAAGCGGAAATAGTGCAGACGACGCCACATATTTTGTTTGCAAACATATTAGCCTCTTGGTGGCGCTATAGTGTACAGAGTTTTGTAGCCCATCTTTGCGGTTTAAAGCGCCCAGATATGGCCAATTTGGCTGCAGGTGTCGTGTGTAGCAAGCCAGACATTTGGGCTTCATGTGTAATTTAATGGTATTTTCATTAAAAATTCCCGCTGTCATGGAGGTTCAAATGGCTGGAGGTTTGGCCGCTAAAAGAGGCGGTGGCTTACCTAAACTACGAGAACTGCTCCGGAGACAAAGGAGAGATTCAGATGTAAGGAATTTTGCTTCTTTTGCTGGCCTTTTTTTTTTGGGGGGGGGGAGGGGGAAGACTTCGGGGGGCGGGGGACGGGTACCATCAAGATCATGTCGATCGCCCCTGTTTTTGTTTTGGTAATCCTTACTTTTAGGACCCCGTTCCTATATAGGAAGGGAAAGACTCACCAAAACAGTTGACTAAAATGACACTCAAAATTGACATTCTGATACTTCTTGGCACATCTGAACAATTGGCAATGACACCTTCTTGAATATCAGCAGGTTTAATTTTGTGGAAAGAGGGCAGGGCTTTGATTTATGAGGGAAATCCAGGGGTAAAAGACGACGATAACAACCAAAAAACAGACTAAAAAACCAAGATGGCAAACGTGAAAGCTTGATGCGATGAAAGCTCAATGCTGATTGGCTGATAAAAAATAAACATCTTATTTATTTTTACTTTTAGTCTGGTTCCCAGACCAAAAGATTCAGGAATAGTCAGAATCTTTTGGTCTGAGAACCAGACTAACTTATTTATTTTTAGTCTGGTTCCCAGACCAAAAGATTCAGGAGTAGTTAGAATCTTTTGGTCTGGGAACCAGACTAATTAATTTTTTAGCAGCCAATCAGCATCGGGCTTTCATTATGTAGGGCTTTCATTATGTAGGGCTTTCACGCGTGTGAGAACGGGAAAAGTTCCATACTCGGATGTCAATTTATCTGCTGCCAAACATATTTATTGTCACCTCACCTTGTCATTTGAACCAAAAGAAATCCAGGAAGCTGTGTAAAGGTGAAAAAAATGTACTCAAAATGTGTTTTTAGAGCACATTTTGGATGCATACGTTGTGCAGAACTAACTTGAAGCAGCCGGTCAAAACTGATTGTAGTGGCTGAAAAGACATGGGTACGTTATACACGTGACATCAACAACCATGACGTCGCATGAGCCTGCCAATGATAGTTCAATACGTCATTATGAATGTTTATTTTCTCATGAATATTTAGTTTATTTCAATGGATACTTCAAATACGTCCAAAGATTGATGATTGCAACAGCGATCGTGCGCGGCCTAGCGGTTAAAAGTCTCGTGTATCAAGCAAGCGCCAGAGGTTCGAATCCCGATGAAGTAACTGACTGATTAATAAATAGAAATTAAGGAAAGGAGAGGGTGAGAGTAGAGGAGGGAAAGTGGAGGAATAACCATAAAAGATGTAACTTTTGGCGCTAGAAAATTAATTGAAAAAAGTGACGTCCGAGTATGGAATTTTTTCCGTGAGAACTACAACATGCACGTCTGACTGCGAAAAAAGGTAGGAAAGTCACATTTTCCTCGAAAGTGCTTTCAAAACTACAACTAACATGAGTTTATATGAAGAAAAAAGACTGCTTTAGCCTGCAAAAGTCACTTTGGTACTGGACAGTCATCTGCAAAAGTCAGTTTTGAACAGAACTTGTAAAAAATAGAGGTGTCCTAAAAGTAAGGATTACCTTTGTTTTGATCAAATTAGTATTAGAGTCAAAAGTGTTTTTTTATTGCTCAAAAATCACCTTTACAATCAAAAGCAGACTTTTCTCAATTCTAAAGACACCCGTTTTGCAATTTTGAACAGTTTTCCTGCGCGGTTTGTGCCTTGCGATTCAGCGTGCTGTGCATGCTCATGGTACATCACGCAGTGATGATCGCCATCTTTATTAATCGGTCGCGTGTTGTCGCCACGCCGTCATCGTCATTTTACCCCCCAAATTTCCCTAAAAAAATCAAACCCTGCCCTCTATCTATGGCATACCTTTAATATTGAGAATGTCGCCAACTAGTTTGGTAGGTCTAATAATTGTAAAGTGGATTTTGTTCCCTCATACTAGGAACCGGGCCCTACACTACACGATCGCCAAAATCATGGCAATCGTGTAGTGTAGGGCCTAGGGGGTAACCGGTAGGGCCCCTGTATTGTTTCGATCAAATTAGAATCAATTTTTTTTTTATTACTAAAAATTGACATTGTCAACCTAAAGCAGACTTCTCTCAATGGAATGACACCTTTTTGGTAATTTTTGTTTGTTGGGGTAGGAAGTACGATTTTCCTACGCGGTTTACGGGCTGGTTGATGCCATGCAGTGCGACTTGCGTCCTCACGGAACACCGCGCGATGATCACCGTCTCTAACTGTAATTTTCGTGTAGCTTTCTGTCATTGTCATCGTCATTTTACCCCAAAATTTTCCTCAAAAATTTGAAACCCTGCCCTTTATCTATGACATACCTGTATGTTCTTAATGTCACCAACTAATTAGTTTGGTACGTCGAATAATTAAAAGTGGATTTTGTTGTAAAAAGTTCTACATTTCTGGAGATCGTGTATCTATGGGCCTGGTTCTAATATAAGTTATAGGAACCGGGCCCGTAGATACACGATCGCCAAAACTAAAAGTTCTACATTTTTGGCGATCGTGTATCTACGGGCCCGGTTCCTATAAGTTATAGGAACCGGGGCCTGTAGATACACGATCGCCAAAAATGTAGAACTTAACTCAACCCATCAAACCCCAACAGCATGTATTGTTGGAATCTGTCTGGATGGGTACCGTACAGTACCCCTAAACTGACAGTCTTTTACATTGGGTTGGCACACCTCCAGAAACTAAGTCAGAAATATGTGTGCACAGTTTCCCATATGGTGTTGGAATTTGCCAGGGTGGGTATGGTTCCTAGTAAATCATGCTAGGGACTTAGGGTTAACGTTAGACTTTGTATGTAGTTCTAGTAGTAGTACGCTTTAGAAGCAAACATCATCCTCTTTATAGCGATAGAAAAGAAGGTCTCAGACGTCTAGTTTCCAGGATTGTTTGCACACATTTGTGTATCTAATTTTCAACATCGAAAAGATCACGCGCGTGCTGGATCGTTTCTGCTGTCAGTCATGTAGACTTGAGTCGAGGCCATGTAGTAACCCGGACACGAAAAGAGACCATGCGAGGAAAGGGATGATTGATATTTCAACCTCACAACTTAGCTTGGGAAACCTTAGACCAGTAAACATGGCGGTATTCGACTTGAGACATTACGTTCTTCACTTGTACATCCGCAACATTTTGTGAAGTGAAATTGCACCTGTATATTAAGTACTTAAGTACATTTGACGCTATCCCTGATTGCCATTAGTGCCAATTAATTCACTTAATTAACCCTTACTCTCTGAGGGTAGTTTACTGCATGTCAGTTGGTTATGCCAATGCCCTCCAGCTGCAGTTTATTGGCAGATAGTTTGTCTTAACAGTGAAGGCTCCAATTGGCAGGAGTTGGAGGCCCTGGAGGGTGCCTGATACTGACCAGCTGGGGGCACTCACTTTGTTATCAGAGGACTCTCATTGTTCTCTGTGGCATATATTGGAGTGCCTGTCCAGTTACCCTTGAAATGACATGGCAGATATTGGAGGGCCATGCAAAAAACATAGGAGATTTTCTTGAGGCACATATTGGCATGCGTTGGAGGGTCTAGTAGGGTAAGGGTTAATGGCTGAATTACCACTGGATAAATTCATATTATTAATATTTCATTTTCCAGAGCCAGAACGACAGCCCAGATCTTGAGTTTGAGTATGATGATGCCAACAAGTACACACAGGAGATTGCAGGTAAGTACCTCAAAATTGAACTGTGGCCTATGCACTCCTAGGTGCCACAACATTGCCTGATCACAAGAGCCAACTAGGAAACAAAGTGTGAGCAAATTGTCTTACATGGACTCTGCTGACCAAAGAATTCCACTCATGTGATCACCATTCTGTGCTAACAGTGATAGCAGAAAGAAAATTTCTGCGCTAACCTTGTAAAGACAGAGTGACAGGGTGTATGCATGCACATGAGCGCATATTCCTTGCTACTAAACACATGACATGTGCTAAGCCTAAGCACATAGTTTCTTGCTACAATAAAGCAAGATTTTTGTGAGGAATGCGCCTAAGCATCGGTGCAAATACAAAATCACAGCACAGCGTCTGTCAGTAACCCTTTTGTTTTGCATTTTGCATTTTTACTGCTAGGGTGTAGTATTGATACATTCTGCATCAGGCTGTTACACAGCGTCTCTTTTTTAATACCCACAGAGTTGTATAGTTACACAGAGGAGCCAGAGTTTGCGCTTTGTCAGAAGTGCTTCGAAGAGGACTTCCATTCCTACAGTAAGCTATTGTTTTCCTTGATCCACTTAGCATTTATATTTTTGTTTTCTCTAAGTCTGCTTGAAAGAGCACCTTCAAAAATGATCTGAATATAACCATAGAACAGAAACAAACAAGAAAAAGACATTAAATGAAAAAAATGTAACCAAAATGATTAAAAATGCAAAACCGACAATTTATAATCAGTTAAACGTGATGTCACTGCAAGATATCAACCTACAAATTCACAAGTTGAATACATTACAAACTTGATGACTTTATTTTGAATGTTTGTTGACATCGAATTTGCTCGTCATTTGCATTTGTGTGTGAAGTATTAACCATTCTTTGCTTACTTTGTAATTCCTGATTGGTTTAATCCTACAGTCAAGGAGAAATGGACACAGCTCAGTCCCGACCGCCAGCGGATGCACATCCTACGTCTGCTGAACAGCGTGGAGAGTGCCAAGCGAGAACAGAGAATGAAATCTGCAAGAGCAGTCCTCTACTTGGCTCAAGGTATGACGGCAACATCTAGACCCTAAGGCCCAAAAAAAAAAGTCTCCGGTTTCTGGTATGGAGCTTGCCCCAAAAGTGGTGCGGCGACGCGGCTTTTTTTTTTTTTTTTTTAACCTGTTTTTTTTTTTTTTTTTGCTTCAAATGTCGGCTGATGACTGCAAATGGTGCCTGACTAAACTTACTAGTGCAAATATATGGGAGTCCAGAGAGGCCACATAAAGCTTATTCTCGATCATAACCCCATCTAAAAACACGTTAAAATTGTGCAGCAGCAGGATTCCAGTCAAACCAGTGAGTTTGGCGGTTTTGAGACATCATCTTGTATTGAAAAAAAAAACTTTTTCATTTTGCCGGCGGGCATGGCTACGGCGACGCGCGCGCATACCAGAAACCGGAGACTTTTTTGGGGGGCTTACCTTCCCAAATCCTCAAAATCCTCTTTGCAGAATGGAGGATTTTGCAGGTTTGAGGCTACATGGCAAACGTGTGTTGCTGATTTCAGAGAATGCACTGTGTCAAGGTCTTGGGCCGGACCTTGTGTTGTTTATGCTCAGCCATGCATAAATTAAGGCCTATATTATACTTGAAATCCTCCGCACTGCTCTAGGATGTCATTGGCTCTGCCTCAACATATTGGTTGCCAGAGGATTTTGCAGGATTGAGGAAGTGGTCACCCCTCCAAGGACCACATTCAAGAAATAACGGAGGATTTGGCAGGATTGAGGCTGTATACTATTTTTACATGGAGGCAGTTGGAGGATTTTGCAGGATTTAGGTTACATCCTAGCAAAAATGCCTAGGGAGTTAGGGTTGATTCAATTTTTACTCAGTGGCAATTTGAGGATTTTGCAGGATTGAGAACGTTTCCAAGCTCAAAGAGCCTAGGCGGTTACAGTTAAAGGACTAATATTCACAAATGGATAGCCACTATAAACCACCTCACAAACAACTAGAAAACATTTCTCTTTTTTTTTTGAGATTCCGCAAAGTGTTGACATTGCAATGCATTATTTGGACGCAGGTTGTTTCAGTGAATGTTCAAGCGAAGAGGAACAAGTGAAACGAGCTAGGGAGAACTGCTTCCTCTTGTATGAGTGCTCAGTCTTCAACACCTTTGTGGAACTCCTCAGTATGGAGGCCGAGTGAGTAACCAAATATTTAACCTGCTTTTTGTGACTAATATTTCATGGAGCACTTAGAAAAAGACATTTCCACAAAATGTGCTCGATAAGCCAGTGGGAAGTTCCACGGTGTCAAACATACATTTTGGACAATTCAACAGTGTACATAATAAAAGTTATAATCCTAAAGTGGATATTTAATTCTGATAAAACCTGCCAGTTACAACAATTTAACAAAGAAATTATTCAGCTAACTTTTTTGCTGTAGTGGAAATTGGCTCCAAACACTAAGGTGCCGGACGTTCTCAGACAAATTGATTTTTTATTGTGTACTCAGTAAATTTTTCAGTTAAAGTAACAGCTGAACTGTTGAACATATAATAAAATGCATGTAATAAGCTTCAAAATGATATACTTTTTTAATTTGTGGCATTTCTTTCGTTTTTTAAGTTTTTACACTGAGGTTTATAATTCCTTGGAGTTGCCCCAAAACAAAAATATGTTACCAGCTAAATTTCAGATGGTAGATCTCATGACTGGTTTTTGAATTGATTGTTCTCAACTCAAGCTGTGGTTAAAACTTTGCAGTCTCCATAAAATGATCAATGTTTCTGTAAGCAAGGGTCTTGACCACAAAAATTGTATTATGAATGCCTAAAGTAATTGAGACTTTAAATTGTTTGTGTTCTTTCATGTGTTTACAGAAACTCTGTAGCAGCATCAACAGCCCTGAGGAAGCCAGCAGTGTCAATAGTGGACAGCACAGACCTAAGGTACTTTGTTTTTATGTTTTCAAAGATTGCAATTCACATCCTGTCTGTTAGAGCAAATTTTGTGCTAAGTGCTAAGGGCGCAAACATGCTTAGCACACTTCAATACTGAAATTTGTATCCTTGTGGAGACATTTCTTTGTTCTTGTGATCTGATACACCGTGCCCTCTGGAGACATGCACACAATAGGGAACAAAAGATTATATACGTCTCCACAGGGCAATTTCTATTGATGAATACGTCTCCACAAGGTTTTCATGAAATAGATATATGGATTTTACTTAAAAAATAGGAATTTCCAAGGTATGTTGATCCGTCGCAAATGGTAGAGTTTTAGAAAAGGGATTTTAAGTCCAAATTTCAGCCAAGGAAATTAATTCTGGTTAAAATAAAAGCATTTTGAAACTGTACTTTCAAACTCGAAAACTTTAGTACACACATACACACGCATAAAAGTGTGTTTTTGCCTGCAATCAGGGACCCCCTATTTGTTTGTACTTAAACTTTTTAGGAAGACCTCCCATATGTTTTGTACACGATCGCCAAATTGGGGACCTTCGGGAATTGGGGACCCTATTGTCCTCTATTGTTCAACGCCTCCTATTGAATGCAGAAACAAATTCACACACACACAATAAATTAGGGGAAAAAAAGATGTTCCTCAATTTACCGCGCTCAGCTCTGAAGTGGAAATCTGTGATAGATCTCTTTACATGGGACACCAATCAACAAAACTACCATATATGATTTCACTTTAGACACTAACAAACAGAAATGGCAAAAATACGATATGGACTGTTGTTTCTTTTAATAACAAAAAGAAGAAGTTCATATTGAGAATTGATTAGTAATTGCTTAATGTGCATTCCTTGTCCCTAAGGATTGTGTTGAGTGTGTTGTACATCATGATCGAGACCCTGAGAATGGATTCAGACCAGGATTCTGACAAACAGAAACACCAGAGGGAAATCTTCAAGACAGAATTAGGTGAGTTTGAAGACAATTTCAACAATTTGGGGGGTTCAGTTTGAAACTTGTATTTTTCATGCGAGAGAAATGTTTTCCCCAAGATGTATGGTAAGGATACCCTTTGTTATGATTCACCATTAGCGGTATCCCCTGACTGTTTATGACATAAATTTTTTGGTCGTCCAAAATGAAGTCATTAAGAGTCCATCGTTACAATTTTGCTGATGCTTAAATAGATTAAAAGTAAACTTTACTCTGTAGAAACTAAGCCCTTTTTGTGAGAGATTGTGTAAAATATTAACATTTTCTGTCCTTATATCACCGCGACGCAGAATTCCATCTATCAATAATAGCTTATGCGGTACCCGCTGCTATGAACATCAGATTCGAACCAGCCAACCGATCCCGTTAGCTCGGTGGTCGAGTGGTAAGACGTTTGCACTAGAAAGCAGGAGGTCGTGGGTTCGAGTCCCACCCAAGTGATTTTTTCCAACTTTCACTCGGGAGGTAACACACTGAGTATACAGTGTTTAAATGTCTGCGAAGGGCAAAACCTAATTTGATCAACATTTTTGTCCCGTAATTTGCCAAAAGAATGATAATTTTTTATAGTTGAAACAAGTGTTACATGTCAAACAGAGGTAAATATAAGACAAAGATGTGATATAATCATGTACATTAGTCTCTTTTGGAAGTTGTATTTGGTTCTGAAAAGAATGAGTTACGTCTATTTCATTCAAACAGTGTGCTCTGTTCATCTTAGGAAGAAACAAATATGCCATATATATACTGTACGATATGCTTTTATCAATTTCACAGACTTGGTCAAAGTTCAACGACAGTCCTCTCGAAATAAGTGGTTGTGTTTTGACATTCAGTGTGTGGTTTTTTGTTTTTTAAGATTTAGAAAATAAGTGAAACGTTGCATTTTTTTCCCACAAGGTCAACCAGTGTGTGGGGAAGACTCCCTTGCGATTGTCCTTTTCAACATGGTGACTAAGTTTTGCAGTGGCCACGCCCCTCATTTCCCGATCAAGAAAATCCTCCTCCTGTTATGGAAGACGCTGCTGGTGAGTCGGAGAATTCAACCTTGCAAAATAGACAATAATAATTCTTTGTTTAAAAAAAAAGATGGAATTTGCGTCGGGGGAAATGTTATATTTACATCGCCCCAATGCAAATTCCATCTAATAAGAAGTTTGGTTGCAGTACCCGCTGCTACATCACACACGAACCAGCCAGCCAACCCCGGCAAGATTAGTGGTCGAGTGATAAGACGTCTGCACTAGTAAGTAGGAGGTCATGGGTTCGAGTCCCACCGAGTAAACTTGTGAATTATATTCTCGAAAGCCCTTGGACAACACTGAGTATACAGTTTATATAACATACATCAGCAATGGGCGAAACTCAATGTAAGTCTTTTTTGTGTGAACTGTTGGGAGATTGTGAATTTTGGCAAATTTAGTTTGTGTGAGCATTATTCTATGGACACTTATAACAAGTACATTTGAAGAGACATTTGAATGCATTGCTGACCAATTGACCCTCATATGAAGACGCCTCAAGTTTTTGCGAACAAGTGCATGCACACACCCAGTGAGCTCCTGGGAGTTGTGATGAACTGCCATCTACTCTCCATGCACAGAGTTCCTTTAGTCATATATCCAACCTTGAACTTTTCCCCTTTTGTTTGTAGTTTTCCTTGGGTGGTATCAACGAGTACAAGCTGATGAAGCAGCAGGCTCGGAAAGCGGCAGACTTGGACGCAGTCAAGGAGGACACCATCCAGGTTACCAAGACGATGAGGGCGTCCTCCCCTCCCGCCTCCTCGGGGGATGGGCTGCAGGAGAGGCGGACCAGAGGCTCTCTCCGCAGGGTAAGCTAACAACACAAAAAACATCCTCTCTATTGAGGAAGTTAGGGTAGGCTTCAATATTGACAGTTAGCGAAGTCTGCATGGTCAGTAGTGTTTTAACAGTTTGCAGAGTCTGCAGGGTCTACAGAGTCTGTAGTCTTGATGTATATGTGGATTTGGTTTATATTCCCGTAATACAGCTGGTCCCTTACATTTAAGGTCAAGCTGCCGTATTGGTAGAGGGCGCTATTCACAAGATTGAATCAAATCCAATCTTGAGAACTTCGGCAGTGCTATCCAGTAAATTCTGAGCATACCTCATGTGAGAGGTATACTCAAATTTCCTGGGTAACGCTGCCAAATTTTTAAAGACTAGATTAGATTCATCGTGTTGATGGCGAACTCTACCTCTGCGGTGGCATTACCACATTTGTCAGGGACAGACTGCTTTAGGGACATGAAAACCAAGTCCAGTCTTGTGCCAAGACTACAGAGTCTGCAGTCTCCTGAATCTTATAGTTATGACGTTGTTAGTGAATGTAACGTCTGTTGCAGACTTATACTTTATTTTTAATTATTGAAAGAGTGCCCATGATAATTTTGTTCCAGAATATAAGAATGAGATAACACATGCATGAAGACAGCTTGAGTTCTTGTGTGGTAGGGTCTGGAACCAGCTTCATAGTACCGTTAAGCAGAAATTACACTGGGGAAAACTTATATGCTAAGCACATTTTGGATGGGAACCAGCCACAAGCAGTGTCATTATATGATATTTGGTCGGTGACCAGTTCTTCTGCTTAGCAAATTGTGTGAGCAGCAGCTCTGCGACACTGACTGCCACATATATACAAAACATGGGAAGCTCAAAATCTAAGGAGAAATTCCTCGCCTTATCTTTGAATGTGTTTTGTCATTAATCAACCAGAGATTAACTCGATTTGGCCTTGCTTGTTTTCATTGCATGAAAAAATGATGTGTACAATTTCTTTTAGGTGCCTTGAAACAAGAATCCATTCTAACATACCTTGATTACTATAGATTGCTCAAATTCAAGTTTCGTAATTGGAAAAATTCTGAAAAATTCTCAATTTTGGGGGAGAAATCTTGCCAAACATTTATTCCAAGTTATTTGTTTTGTTGTTGCATAGGTTGGCAAAACAGCTTGCTGTTTAGATTCTGAAATTCTCAAGATATCAATAACCTGTTGATTCTATTTTTTGCAAGTTCTGTGTATAATTATTCAAAAAAAAGGTGGCAGTGGCATTTCTATGCTAGATATTTAAGTAACCTACCTGAAAAAAGTCCAAAAAGGTTTTCTGAAATTGTGCACATTTTTATAGTTGTTTTGTGACAGAAGCTTTTGCATTTCTTATGCAAATCTTAAAGGGAATATACAACATTTGCAAACATGTTATGAAATACCTTACTGGTCTGTTAGTGAATGCGGTCTAAAGCATCCTGTAAAATCGTGGTACCTGGTGCGCTGTCATTTTCAAGAAAAGTGGTATTTTTGTATCAATTTCCAACGTTGGTCAGCCGACCAAAGTTGGAAAAAACTGTTTTTTCTTCAAATACTGCCCCCAATTTACCATACTTAGTTAGTCCGCATTTTGTTTGCAATCGATTACACACCTATGAGCGGGTACAAGTCAGCTAGACTGGTTCCCTGACCTTACAATTCCCTAACATCTATAAATTGCTCCAGGAAGTTCATCTTAAGTGGGGTCAGGGAACCAGACCACAGGAACATGATTGTTTTTCAAACGAGTCAGTGTAACAATATTTGCTATAAATTAATAACCCCCAAATCCATCCATTTCTGCAAATTACAGCAAAAGCAAATGTTGTATATTCCCTTTAACTTAAAACATTTTCATTATCATTGATTGCATTGATCTTGCGTTAATTTGTTAAGATATCATAAAAATCAAAGAACGATGAAATTTTTTTTTGGTAACAAAACTACTGGAAGAAAAACCTGAAACCAATCAATGTGTCTGATGTTTAACATTACATTTCCAAATGTTTTTTTCTTTTTCTCCCGTCTTTCTTTCTCTGTATGTATAAATTGGCCGGTCGTTTATTTTCACGATATTAAATCTCGGGCGAATGATGTTCTGACCGTGGTCCTCCTCTCTCCGTATTTCGTCATGCTCATCTGTTTACATGACCCCCTTCATCCTCTGGCCCCGCCCATCCGTGTCTGTCCACCAACCAACCTTCCCCCATGGTGTACGAGAGAAGTAGAACAAAATGCCAAACGTAGCGGTAGATTAGAGACCTTTGCTCTAGTCTTACTGTTTACTTTTATTTATGAATTTGATTTATTTATTTACTGTTGTGTATGTGTTTATTTATTTATTTGTTTTTGGACTTGAAAGGAGGAGGGACTGTTTTCAAGTCTATTGTGTGTAGTAAAATAAGTGCATTGACCTTGGGTTAATTTTGTGAAGATGATTTAAGTTGAGTTTAACACCAAACAAAAAGATTCTGCTTTTCAAATGCTAGTTTTTTTCCAGCAAAACAAAAGTTATTTACATTTGAATGAAACAGCAAACATAAAAATCTGCCCACATTCAGTCATGGAATATTCACTGTATATATTCATAATTATTTGCGGCATAATAATTCAGGCGCATCTTTTTGAGTACTATGGGCCAAAACCAAAAACAAAGTGTATTTTCAGAAGGTTTAAAAGTCCAAAATAGAAGAAAAAGAAGCTTTTTCCATTTGAATAAAACTTACCAATTGAATATTCGTTTAAAGAAAAATTTGAATACAGAGTCTGTCAAAAAAAGTGCAACCTTCAGAAAACAAATAATAAATACTGTTTAATGTTTTTTTCTTCAATGAAATTATGCATTACATTAAAGCCTGACTATTTCTCAATCCACTCCTTTTTACCCCATTCCATTTGGGTTCCTAGATCCAGAATTACAATCAATTGAGTGAAAGGGTGTAAATTATACTTGGGCCACTCTCACCTGTGACGTCACTAACTTCAATGCCTATTCAATGCATATGCAATGCTTAACCCAGATTCAGCATGTCCAGGTGAGAGTGGCCCAAGTAAAATGTACACCTTTCACTTAATTGATTGTATTTCTGGATCTAGGGACCCAAACGGAATGGGGTAAAAAAAAGAGTGCATTGAGAAATAGTCAGGCTTTAATGTAATATATAATTTCATTGAAAAAAAGAAACATCGAACAGTTTTCATTATTTGTTATCTGAATGTTGCACTTTTTTTGGCACACTCCGTGTGTTGAAGAGCATGGGTAGAGCAGCTTCAATATGTAAACTTTGCTGAATGCGGAGGATTTTGGCTTTATTAAAATGTAACCACTGTAAGCCAAAAGCATCTGAAGCATATGGCTTTAGAGTGACTTTCAGCTGAATTTTACAAGGCTGTACTACAAAATTGCTTTGGATGGCTAGTTGGAAATTGTTGGAGTTGATCAATTGATGCGAAAGCAACCTCTCCTTCTTTCATTAATTTGTTTTTATTGTATATTTGTTGATGTTTTGCACTTTGGTTTTTTTTTTGCTTGCTTGCCTGCATGTTATGTTGTTGCACTATTGTATTAACCCTCCTGCTGAGCAGTCACAGACAGTTAAAAACTTGATCCTCTTCCCCTGCCTTGCCTTTTTACACAGGCTAGTCACCAACCCAACAGTCGGATCATATTTCTTGTAGGCACTGTGACTAGTCAAATTCCATCAACAGACAACAGCAGGTGTCTGGTCAGCACAGCTGGCTTATCAATCTCCTACAGTCAAAGCACAGCTATATCAGATTTCATAACAGTCGCAGCCAGTTAGTCCTGCTTTATGAAGGCAGGCAACACTCAACTGTTAAAAACAGTCACTTGATTAATTTGACTAATGGCGTTGTTCAATTTGCCAGCAATAGAGGGAGGGTTAATTTAGAAGTAGTTACATTGGTGTAATGCAAAAAAAGTTGGCCATTCTTTGGTGTTAGAAGTAGCTTCTCTTGAAGCAATCAGTGCCAATTTTCATGGATCTGTTAAGCAGAGAGATATTGCTTAGAGTGCTCTTATAGCAAAAAAAATAAGCAATTTAAGCTTCTAAGCAAATATGTTAAGCAGAATTCTGTGGTTAGCATCTTCATGAAATGGCCCCAGTTAATATTTTATGGCTAACGTCATTTTACGAACATGCGGAATTGTAACCGAGTCAATCACAAGTCAGTTCACAAGTCAATTTAAAACTCAAGTTAGAAGCAGCAAGAGATGAACAATGACAAAGAGATGCCTTTGCCACAGTTCATTTAAATAGCTTGTGAGTTGACTAGGGACTGGAGGACTTGTGACTGACTTGTGATGACTTGTGACTGACTTGTGACCGACTTGTGACTGACTTGTGACTGATTCTGTTACTAGAAGCAACAAGAGATGGACAATGACAAAGGAATGCCTTTGTCATAGTTCATTTAAATAGCTTGTGAGTTGACCTAGGGACTGGATGTCTTGTGACTGACTTGTGATGACTTGTGATAACTTGTGACTGACTTGTGATGACTTGTGATGACTTGTGACTGACTTGTGATGACTTGTGACAGATTCGACTATAACTCTGCCAATATGAACTGAAGTGCAGTTGAAATGCCAGTCCTCGCAATGGTTCCTTCTTGAGAAGTTTTGGCCGAGTTGTATTCAAGTCAATCACAAGTCATTCACAATTCATACACTAGTCTTCACAAGTTATCCATGAAGTGATATTCAATGTTAAAGGCATTCCTTTGTCACTGTTCATCCGTTGTTACTTGTGGCCCGACTCGTGGTTTGAATTGCAATCAACTCAGTTACTTCTCTTAGATTTGGCTGTCTCAGTTTGGGTGTTCACCATTTCAAATGCTGTGATGTTGTTAAATACGCACCATGCAGCACTCTTTTGCTATAGGAAGTTACTCTTGGTGGCTGTGTTGTCTTTCCATCACTTAAATATGGTGAGGTTTTATGAATGACTTAAAGAAAGTGTGTGCGAGGGAGGCGCAAAATTACTACATCCTGGGTAGAATTTAATGGATCTGAAACAAGAAATATTGCCGTGTGAAGCAACCAAAAAAAAAAAAAAACCAATCACAGGTAATGCACAACATATGATATATTTTGTGTAAACCTGTTTTCATTTAGCAAAACTGTTTCATGCTAAGTGAAAATTATCTGCTTACTAGCTAGATGGAATCCAGCAGATCGATTCTGCATCTGCAGGTGTCATCCTCGCTAGCCACGGAAGTCTCAAGGCCATGTCTGAATCACTTGGCTACGGCTGGGAATAACACACACACCTATGGAAGCCACTGGCTAGCCGCTGCAGCCACTTGCCATAGACTTGTGTGTTATTTCCAGCTATGTCAGAAGCCGCTCTGCCAAACCGAAGGCAAATTTAGACACTCATCTTCAGTCAATCAGACTCTCTGCTAAGACTTTGGGACATTTCCTACACACTGAATATTCAGGTCTGGAATTACAGGGTCAACTTTGCTAGCCAATAGCAGAGCACTTTTCAGGACGGCACAGCTGCCAGTTTATTTGGTAGGCGGTCAATTCTGTGTCAGCAAATCTGATTGGTCAAAGTTATGTCAGTCCGTATATGGAAGTGGTTCATGAATCATTTTTATCTCACGAGGTCAATTTAGGAAAGATATGGACCCGGTTTGCCAGGGAACCGTCTTACGATGTACATGAGTAAGACTAACATGGCTAGCGAGGATAGAAGACATTAGCGTTGCCATTTTGATTCCCAAAGAGAGTTTCTGCTTGTCTGAGAAATACAGCTGTGGATCTTTACAGCACTGGCAGTGTGCATAAAACGACAGCACTTTGATATTTTGGTTAAGCGGGTACAGTAAATGCTGAATCTGTGATGAAGTGAACTTGGTAACGCAGTGGTGTGCAGTCTTAGATGCGTAGGTGTTCATGTCAATGTTTTGTAGCTTTGTTGGTCCTGCCTATGGTTAGTGGATTAGTTTTTGTTGTTGGGTCCAAAGGCATTATGATGCAGGTGGTGGTCAAAGACACTGGGAAATTCCAATTGAATTTTGGTTTTTCTTTTGGGGTGTAGACTGTAGAGTATTTTTGTGCTTTGTGATGGAAATGTGTTTATGTTTTATGTATGGTGCTGCACTGATGCTGTAGAGGTTACAAATGGGAGCACTGTATTGGTGGTTAGAAGCTAATGTTTCGTTTGCCCTGTGTCCCCCCCCCCCCCCCCGGGCCCCCCCTTCCTACACCCCTCCCCACCTCCCACCTCTACCTACCCTATTAGCCATACACTTACCCCTGCACCACTCTCAACGCTTTCAATCCCCTTACTTCCATGTTCCCACTTTCCCCTCTGACATACTGATTACATCTTCCCTCTTTGTACCCCTTCATCTCTCTTTCCTCCCCCCTACTCCAACCCCCACCCTTCCCCACTCCTTGCCACACCCCACCCTTTCCCACACCCCACCCCTTCCCCCACCCCACCCCACCCCTGTTTTCCCCCATTTTCTATTTCGTACAGTGCCCGCCTTCTCTGGCATATTCTGGAAAGTAATTTTTTTTAATTTAAAAAGAAGATCACTCTTGTTTCACTGTGTTCCTTTTGGATCACGAGGAGATCTAGCCAAGACAATTTTAGAGGGAGCAAAACCAAATACTTGTACTTGTTAAAGTAATTTTTGAGACCCTATTTGTTGGAAAGTGCAAATAAAAAATTTTAAGATAAAAAAAATGAAAGTTTATGGAATTTTGGGGAAGTGTTACTTCATTACAACAGAAACCGTTCCCTAAGAACATTTTTACAGGGAGTGCAATTTTTTTTTTAATTTGAGAATCCACATAAAATTTATCAATTTCGGTTCAAATTCCATAATAATACATGTTCTCCACCCAACCCCCCCATTCTTCCTGTCACACCTCCTGTCCTGTCCCTACTCCATCCTAATCCTTCCATTATCTACTGTGCCTCATTTCTAAACCCTCTGTCTTTCCGTCACCCTCTGTCCAACTCCTTCCCCTCCCTACCAACCATAACCCCCACACCCTGACCGCTCACCTAACCCCTAACTACCTCAACTCCGTATGTCATTCCACTTCTGTTGTGTTTCAAGTTTCTGATGGTTCTTGTCTTTCAATAATTCCAGCACTTGGCTTTTGACAGCTTTTAAAAAAAAAACACTAATTCACCTCAATTTTGCTTATTCTCATTTTTCAATGTACAACCTGTAACCTAATTTCAAATAATTATAATAATAGTTCATCATTTTTACAACCACAGGGCCTCGTAAAACAGAATGGCATCGATGAACCGATGCCAGAGGATCCAGACCGGAGGGAGGAGGAGAGTAAGGAAGAACAGCTGAACGGAGGGAGTGAGGAGGAAGAAGAGAACAGCAGCCAGCCGCCGCCCACTCCAAGGGAACATAAGGCATTGCCATGGACACCAAAAGTCAGGTGTGAACTCACAAAATTATAATTATTTTTACTCGTCAGATTTTTTTCCCAGAATATCTGATGGTGATTTTTGTTTCTTTACTTAGGAGTTTAAATTAACCTTTTGGTTTCTTTGTGGTTTTTCTTCATCAGGCAAAAGGATCTGGATGTCTTCTTGGACCACACCAGAAGAAAATTTGTAGGTTTCCAAGTGCAGAGGTAAATACAAATGAAACAAGGTCTTTAGTCAAATTCAACATTCCAACATTCAACACATTGTAAATTCCCAGCACATTTGAGTTTGTGTTAAACTTTTCATGTCAGGTATTGCAGAACCTCCATCAAATGAGCTCAAAGTTTGCATGGTTAGACAGCTCCCGTTTTTAATAAAAGTCACGTTTAATATCATATTCAACTGGCTAATGGTTAGCTTTTGTCGATTTTTCAGTGAAAAAAAACAAAGTAAACTATTCACAACTTGAGATCATATTTTGTAGTTAACTTCTTCAACGATTGTCAACATAAACTGTAGATATTTGCACAGCCAGTGTTATCTATGGTTGTATTTTTTCTCCTTTATTAATTTTTGTTTTTCTCTCTTTTAAAGTGATAGTGACACTCTGGCAGGACTACCCCAACCCATCCATGAAGGCGTACACGTCTTGAAGAAGGTAAATATTTTACAGCAGTTTTTGAATTTTTTTCTCATGAACTTTGAAACAGCATTGAGTATAAAGTGCTTATAACATAATGTTTGCAAACGGCAAAACCCAATATAAAAGGTGTTACTCCAATCTCCTCAATGCAGAAATTCAATTGAACGTTATTGGTATATATTAAACCAGCTACCATATCAGAATCGAAATTCCATCCAACCTAGTTAAAGCTTGGTGGTTGAGTGCTTATGACATCTGCACTAGTAAGAAGGAGGGCATGGGTTCAAGTCCTTCCAAAACAGAGTCTTTCTTGCAAGCTCTCGGACAGCACCTAATGAACGGTGCATAGTGAGTGGTAGAACTTAACATTTAATGCACACAGAAACATTGGCAATTACCCAAAGAATACCTACCTATATAAAGAGAAACAAGCGAGAGTGCACAATAAGCTCTGGTTCGGTTTATGAATATCTCACTTATATGCAAAATAGACGCGCGCATGCACATTGATCAAAACAAAGCTGGTCTTTCGAAAACTTTCAACAAGAGTGTATTTTTATGACCACGGCATGGCATTTAGTCAATTTTTGGTCAAACAATTTCGGTCAATTTTCGGGGACAGATAGACAGACAGACCGACAGACAAACAGACAGACAACACAGACACCACGACAGACAGACAGACAGACCACCAAGTGACATGTAGAAGCTCCTGCCAGAGCTTAAAAAGCTCACTCAAAGTGACGAAAGGATTGGCACCAACTACCCTGTGAAATTACTCCACCTGGAAAGGTATTGTTCGAAAGAAAATCATTGAAGGATTCTTTTGACATTTTTCTTTTCAGCACGTGTATGTGTCTCTGGCTGAGATACAGATTAAGCAGGAGGAGCAAATCAACAAGAATCCAATCTCTAAGGTAAGCTCCAGCAGTCAACATTTTGCCATGTTGAACTTTTGATCTAGAATGTCTTAGAATTTCCCCAGGGCCCAATATCAACAAAAAATTTGCTTACCAAATTACTTGCTATGCAAAAAGATTCAGTTGAGCAACAATAGAGTAATTTATCACTTGAACCTTTGGCAAAAAAACTTTTGAGCTAGACTTTGCTTTGGTGGCCCCTTGAAAAGTCTCCAAAAATATTGTAACTGCAAAATCTTCAAGAAAGGAATGAAAGACATCTTTACTATATTTTTAAGCGCGAAAGTTTTCACGGTCACGAATGATCCAGTGCGAAGCACGCAATTGCCCGTGAAGCCACCTCCCCTGCAGAGCAGACAAATGAGGCCACTTTGTTGTGATTAAGTGAAATCTCCAATGTTTTTGTGATGTTTCCCCACATTTATTTCAGATTTGTAAAACGTTTTTCCCTTGCCTGATGTTCTTATTGTTTCCCAAATATTCAAAGAGAAATTAGCTCTCACTAGATTTGAAGAAAATGCCTGGTTTTTAGCTGCGGGCAGCAGCTCAACAAATGGTCGTGTCTCTCTGCTAGTTGGTTAGTTGGTTAGTTAGTAACAAATGTCAGCAACAGCCTTGCATGGCTATCAACCACCTCATCCCTCAGGCCCGGGTACATATCAACTCCTCCCTCAGTTCACTTTAATGGGTCTCCACTCACCGCCTACCAATTTATGCAGTCCTGGAAAATTTTGTCACTAGGGTCAAAAACCTGATGTTTGTACTGAAAACACTACTCCTTCCAGAAATTACACGGCACAATCACGTCACACATGCGTGAGTACAAATGCGTTGGCCCGCTGCTACCAAAATCATTTTAAGCATGTTATTTTATCCAATCAGCTTAAATAAAAACTGATTTTTTTACCCCTAGGGAGAGGAGAACATCCCAGCCACAGCAACCGAGCTCCTTTACCAAGCCGTGCTACCTAACCTGCCACAGTATATGGTCAGTAGACTTCTCACTAAAATCTGTTTAAATTTTAGCCAAAAAAAATGCATGTCATTTGTATCTTTACATTATAACTTACAAACAGCAGATGAAAATTTGGTGATCCATAAATCATTTTAATTGAGAAATAGTATTTGAAAAGAGCTTTTCTTTTCAAAACAAATGACAGATGTGAACACATTTTGAAAGCAAGAACTGGTGCTTTTTATTTAATTTATTATTGTTTACTTTTTATTTTGTTTGCATTTCAGAAATCTCACTTAAAGGCACATAGTTTTGTAGGAGCTTAATACCTAATAATGTAAAGTATTGGATGTGAACCAAGGCCACAAATAAAAAGACAGACAAGAAAAGACCTCCTCAGTACGAGGTTGGCACTGCATCAATTAAGGGCCTTTCACACTGTCCAAAGTTTCGTGTTGGACCCATGTCTAGCACGGAAATTTCAGGAACCCCTTTTACATGTACACTAGCAAAGAATCTGACACATCTTCTACACGGATCCTATGCCTTACCGACCCGTGTTCAATGGAACCTGATTCTGCTGACTGTGAACCTATGTTGATTTCAGCATGGGTAGGCAAGACGCTAGTGTGGAAAGGCCTCTAGATGCTTTAAAGTGAAGAAACTTGAACTTACGTCAGAGCATTAACATAATTAGGACAGCAGTGGAATACGCTTGTTTTCCATGTTTTCTTTCCCAGATTTCCTTACTGAAGATCCTCCTGGCCGCTGCACCCACCTCCAAGGCCAAGACAGACTCCATCAACATCCTGGCTGACGTGCTTCCCGAGGAAATGCCGTAAGTGTCTCGGACAAAAGTTCTCCTTGAGGACAAATTGGTTGTTTTTACATTATCAATCTTCCTGCTTTATCGTAGCATTTGAAGGAAAACATTTGCCCCCTCATCGTAAAATGTTTCTTCTGGCAATTAAGTAGCGCGACCAAACAATTATCCCAAATCTGACTCAAAATGTAACCCCTCCCCTATCCCCACCCCTTAGCTTAGTTCATGTTCTCAATCTTGCTGATCCTAGCCACCTCTTTCATCTATGTTTTACCGACGGTGTAAAATTTACCGTCTTTCAGTGTCAGACTTTGTTGTTGTCCCAACTATTGATTATTATATGGTCTGCCATTGAAGCCTTCCTCTTTAGCCTAACCCAAAGGGATCTGGGTTTCTATCCACATACCATACCTGTGGGGCCATGTCCTATAATGTCGCACGGACACCAGCATCACTGTCCATACGTCACAGCCAGCAGTCTCACAGACCATGCAGACAAACCGCTTACAAATTTACAATTTACAATTTTTTTGTTCATTTCCGTTTGTAGAATCACTGTCTTACAGTCCATGAAACTTGGAGTGGACGTCAATCGACACAAGGAGGTCATCGTCAAGTCCATATCAGCCCTGTTGCTGCTACTGCTGAAACACTTCAAGCTCAATCACGTCTACCAGGTACCCAGAAACATTTAGTTTGATAAAAAGTCTCTTTCATAAATATTAATACTGATTCAGATAAAGTGTAATAGTTTTCATGGTAGTCATTTTCATTTCATAAAATGTGAAGGTTGGTTATTCTCTGACATAGATGAAAATTTGAAATATTGTGTGTTAACATTGCAATATAAGGTTGGACAAAGAATTTTAAGTGAATGCTGTACCAGAGGTCACTGGTTAAAATCTAGTCCGTGTTCAAGACTGAATTAATTTTTTTCTCTTTTAAGGCTGGTGCCTGCTAAGTGCTGCCAAGTTGCCGCGATGGTAGAGGTCACTGTCAACAAGATGAATCATATCCAATCTTGGGAACTTCGACAGGGCTACCCAAAATAATCTGAGCATACCTTACTTACGCTGTATTCAAGCTCATGCACGCGTGTGAGATATGCTCTGAATTTTCTGGATAGCAGTGCCAGAGTTCCCAAGATTGAATTTTACTGCACTTGTCTGGGACTGGCTGTATTAGGGGAATAAAAACCCAAATACAGTCTTGGATAAAGACTAGTTTAAATCTCACGCCACTTGTTCAATTAACATAAGACTTGTCTTATTAGTCTCATTGTGGTGTTTAACCGTTTTGTGTCCCCCTTTTCTTTTGCTAGTTTGAGTTTATGAGTCAGCACCTGGTCTTTGCCAACTGCATCCCGCTGGTCCTCAAGTTCTTCAATCAGAACATCATGGCCTACATCAGCACCAAAAACAGGTACATTGCAATAGACCAATCTTTTAAGCTCTGTCCCATGATGATTTGACATATTACAGCCCTGACTGCGCAACCAACATTCAACTATACTCTGACATGCTTGCAATTATATATGACACCCGAGGCTGGAACGTACAATCTTAAAAATGCAATGAATGATAAAAATATAAATAAACAAGTTGACATCAACTTATCATCAGTTGATCATTGGTTGTCGGTAAAGACAAATCGAACAGTGCGTAGATGTACTAAACATTGTTAGGAACAAGAAAATCACATAAAAATTGAATGTGAAATCAAGCGAATTATGTTGGACTGGTTGACTTCTCTTTTCACATTTGCAGCATCAATGTGATTGACTTTCCTCTGTGTGTGATTGGAGATCAGCCAGAACTCACAGCAGAAAGTTTGGTAAGTTGATACGACGACAGAGTTTTTAAAACATTTGTTATGCTGCTTATTGCAATTTAAATATTTCATATCTATGAGAAATGGTTGCACCAAACCAAAAAAAATGACCAAGGCAGGCTTTGAAGCTACGACCTTTGGAATCCTTATACAGCACCCTACGAACAGAGCTATCCTGTCCTATGTTGGAAGTCTCCCTATTTTGTTAATGTCTTTGTTTTTTTTACCGCGACTCAAAAACCACAATGTCATGGATTACCCCCAAAAGTCACAGTAGGAAAAAACGCTGAGTTTCTCTCTCTAACTGAATGTATGTTGTTTCGTCACTTTTATTTCTTCATTCTTCACCATTAGGAGGCTGGTGACACCATCCCCTACTGCTGGCGCAATCTCTTCTCCTGTATCAATCTCTTGAGGATACTGAACAAACTCACCAAGTGGAAACACTCCAGAACAATGGTAAGACACAAGCCAGGATTTTGTTTAAGAAATTGGTAGTCTTCGATGACAAGAGTTGAAGCTACGGAGCCAATCAAGATAGGGGTTTTTCTGCTTGAAGTGCTGGTGTGATGTAGTAATACTACTGTAATATTGACTGAATGTGAACAAGTACAAGTAAACTTCACGCACTGCTAGTCACACGAAAGAGAGCTATACGCATTTGCACTTTCTCACATCATCGACACTACACCGCACCCCTTTTCACTCATCTATGCACTTAGAACATTACTGAACTGAACAAAATGCAAACTGGCATATTCATGTATAAATTTGTCAACAATCTTCTGTCTGACATCTTTTCTGCATATATCTCACCTGTCCGACAAATACATGATCATTTATTGGAGAGTTCAAAATAAATGTCTATTGAATTGAATTGAATTTAAAAGTGTTACAAGCTAGATGAACTCACCAGAGCTACAAAAAAGTCAGCCGTCTCTGGATTTGCTCTTTGAAAAGTGAGCAGGGCCACGTTTAATGGCCCTTTTTACCATAAGCGAACAATCTTCTCTAAACTACAGAAGAACATTTTGTGCTAACCGCAAGTATTTTGAAAACGTTGGCAAGGAATCTTGTGTGCATGCGTACATGGTTTAACAAACAGCTTTCGATTGTGCTAGCATTGTATGCATAGAATGGCAATCATATTGAGAAGAACATCTTTTGTCCTAAGGGGGGGTGTCTGAATCAGATTTTTTTTTATGGCTACAGCTTTGGCTCTTTGCCATTCATGTGCTATGGGGAATAGCTGTAGCCATAGACACAGTGCCAACACATCTAAATTACTTGGCCACAGCTGGAAATTGCACATGCTAATATGGAAATGGTCGAATCAACTTCCCATCGACTCATGTGTTACTGCCGGCCAAGTCATTCAAATACAACCTCAAGACTTTTGTCTGTCTCACTTTTCGTCCCAGATGTTAGTGGTCTTCAAGTCGGCCCCCATACTGAAGCGAGCCCTGAAGGTCAAGCAGGCGATGATGCAGGTCTACGTGCTCAAACTCCTCAAGGTACAGACCAAGTACCTGGGCAGGCAGTGGCGCAAGAGCAACATGAAGACCATGTCGGCCATCTACCAGAAGGTGCGACACCGGCTCAACGACGACTGGGCGTATGGAAATGGTGAGCAGAACAGCGCCACCTAGTGTCAGATGGTGTCTAAACCCTGACACCCCCCCACCCCCTTCAAATATTCCTTAGCCGGAAAATCTATATTAAGATAAATTCAGGGAAAATCCAGCCATGGCATATTTTGTAGTATTCTATTGTCTTTGAAGAGAAAAGCACACTAGAGTGTGGGTTCCTTACAAAAAAGATGACATCAAATCTCAGTAAGAGTACTATTTTCGATTTTTATCTTCAGCAGCGTATTTTTGTGGGAATTTCGCACAAAATAAACTTCCATATTTTAGTTCTTTTAAGTGACTGAACCTTATTTAAAGCTAATGCCTGCTTAAGTTGTTGAACCCTTTAATGATTACACATTTCCAATGTACATTGCATTATGCTCGAGCATTTTAATGAAGCAAAGTCTGTGACTAAATGGAAATGCTGTGCTAAACAATAAACATTACTGTACTACCTGGAATCCACCCTGCCTATTACTCACTGTAGTGCACCAAACCGCCCCAGCACTCTATGGTTTTATTGATTCTTCAGTGAATAAACACAATGTAATACAATGCAGTACAGGTGCTAATGGTTTAAAGTGCTGCTTTTTTTAACTGTATACCTGACATGAACTGAAATGTATGGTGTGATTTAAAAAAAAAAACGCTCTACTTTTCATTGGCTGTTAAAAGAAACAGATGGTTGAGAATGCTAGCTATATATGGTCGCTACGGTTCGTAAAGGGTTTAATACTGATTCATGTGCTTGTTTTCAGATATGGATGCGCGCCCGTGGGATTTCCAAGCAGAGGAGTGCGCCCTCCGTGCCTGCGTGGACCGCTTCAACACGCGACGTTACGACCAGTGCACGCCCAAGGACCCAGAGTACCAGCCCGTGGACAACAACCCACAGAGCGTGCTCAGCCAGAAGATGGAGCTGAGTGAGGAGTTCCAGCGCTTCTACGAGGTCTGGCTGGACCGGGAGGTCTTCACCACGCAGATCAACTGGGACCTCCTGCTCAAGGATAAAATCTGCACCTAGGAGGGTGGGGGAGGGGGGTTGGGGAGGGGAGGGGGTATTTGGAGAGCAAGCCACTGATCGTGTTCAGTCAGAAAATGGGATGAGCGAGGATTTTCAGCAATTCCACCAAGTTCAGCTGGACAAGGAGGTAGTCATTACACAGATAAACTGCTGCTCAGTGATAAAATCTGCACCTAGGAGGATGGGGGAAGGGTTGGGGGGGATGAGGATGGAATTTCTTGTAACTTTGAATTAATCGAATAATATCTTAAATTTAAAGATGACAATCACACCTATCCACCCTCCATATTTGCACTCAAAGTTATATTACTAAAGCAAATGGGCAAGACTACGTCACCCGATGAAAACATCTATTTATTTGCACATCAGTTTTCATTGGTTCCCATGTGTGACCATTCAGCACCCTAGACTCGGGTACCATTGAGTCTCAAGAAAATGGGTCTGGGAGCCACAATCCTGGCCAAATCTCGCTGGGCCCCCAACCTCCCGGTCCCTGCTCAATGTTGTCTCTCATTGCGCAGTGTGTGCTCCATCAGCTGGAGAGACCAACATTGACCGGGGGAGCGGGGAGTGGGTGACTGTGGGAGGCTAAGGAAGTGTCCCAACCATTTTTGCCGGGATTGTAGATAAGCCAATGTAAACAAATCCTGGATGTCCGAGCCCGCCTATACATGCTAGAAAAATCATGAAGTAAACGATGCAAATCAATTGCTTGTTTAGTGCTAACCAATCAGATATCGCTCACTCCAGGGGCAGACTATTTGAATTTGAATAACCTGGACCTGGGAATGAGGTTCGGATGGTCATTAATCACCCTATCAGCTAATCACAAAAGTTATTAAGGTTCAGTGAGACTGGTTTAACTTGAATGCTCTCAGATGTAACCCTTGTGTCTAGCCCACTTGTATAATTCTAACCCTTATTTAAGACGTGTATGTAGCAATCCACCAGGGGCTTTATAGTAACTTCTTGTGTGCAATTAATTTTGAAGAGGTTTGTTCCAAGATTATCAAGCAAGTTTTGGAAGCACTTCGTAGATGTCGTCTTTAGAAGTGTTTAAATAAAGAAAACATGAATAAGGAGTTATAAAAGTCGTGTTACATCCGCTTGAAATCAACAGGCAATTAATTTGAATTGTGTACAAGTGTTAGGGAGGTAAACCTCTTGTAAACCATGTACATAGACTGTATGTAATAAAGCGGCTAGTATTTAAAAGAAGTTATATCACTGTTGTAACGTTTGATTTATTAGCTGTTCCCAATTTCAATTGGGAACAGCTATTGTTTTCGTTAAAGTTTTTTTTTTCCCTTTTTTTTTTTTTTTTTTTTTTTTTTCTTTTTCCACTTTTTCCCATAGGTTTTGTACACGTTTTTATTCTACAAGCCACTTTGGCAATTATTTTAAATCCGATCAACCTTAAACTCAGCATAGTTATTAACCATCATCTGAGGATGTGTGCCGAAACTTTTCGTCATGCTGACGTCATCACGTGATTTATTATAGAATTTTGAATATTTAATTTTTCCCATAGACTTTGTACACAGAAATTTAAAAAAAAATGTCAATTTTCAGAGGGCATTTTCGACTCTTTGCCAGTAATTCATTTACACCAATCTTTGTCCAAGCAAAGACCCTAGTTCAAACAACATTGTGTAATGATGACGTCATCCGGTGTTTATTTATAGGCAATTAAATTGTGACACTTTTAATATTAAAAAATGCATAAGAAATCAACCGTACGCGTCCGCAGCATTCTGTTGCCGGCAAGTGGTAGAGTAGGTTGAGGTCTTTATTTCATTCAGTGTGCGTGAAATCACGTGACCCTTGCTTCCGGTCGATAAAGGCCAAAACCGGAAGTGGCTTATTATTTGAAAGTGGTAATAGATATGAACTTGCTTTAAACGGTGTTAGTCTCTTGGCTGATAGTATTCTTCAAATCATCTACCGATGACGTCATGCAATCTTCGAGCGCCCTCTAGCGACAGGTTGAAAATTTTCAAAAATGTATTTTGAATAGATGTCTGTGGCGAAGTTTGTCGGAATGGCCTAAATATTGGTGTATATGATGACCTTGACCCACTTAAGACGTGTGCGAAGTTTAAGGTGTATGACGTCATCAGACCGGAAGTCATGAATATTTAATGAGACACTCTTTACAGTCTTATAACTATGGAACTATTTGACCGATTGATCTCAAATTTAGTAGGTATACAGACAGGGATGTGTTATAGATGAAAATTGATATGTCAAGGTCATGTGACCTTCACTTCCGTTTTTACCGGAAGTGGTAATTTTAGACCCTTATATCATATTTCATGAATTATTACTCTGATTAGGTTGAAACTTCACATTAATACAAAGCTATATTGACAGATAATTTTCTTGCATTATTATTACTGTGCACTTAATTATTGTCATGTCATGACGTCATGAATATTTAATGAGACAATCTTTACAGTCCTATAACTATAGAACTATTTGACCGATTGATCTCAAACCTGGCAGGTATACAGACAGGGAAGTGTTATAGATAAAAATTGAAATGTCAAGGTCATGTGACCTTCACCTCCGGTTTTACCGGAAGTGGTTATTTTAGACCCTTATATCATATTTCATGAATTATTAATCAGATCAGGTTGAAATTTCACATTAATACAAAGCTATATTGACAGATAATTAAATTGAATTATTATTACTGTGCGCATAATTATTGTTATGCTATGACGTCATGAATATTTAAAAGGCTGTACCGGAAGTGGAATCTTTAAAAGTAATAATTTCAATTTATTACTTTCATTTTTTGTTAATCATTAAATCATTTTGTTTACGGTCCAATAGAGAATCAAAACTGGGAACAGCTCTGTGGTTGTTCACAACCACAACCTCTAGTTTTGTGTGATTTTATAAATAGAATACTGCAGGCGGAACCAAGAGGCGATTAAGATGACTAACCACCACCGACTGACCAACATTAATTATTTACATAATGGGATTTTTTCCCCCCCAAGTTCTTTGATTAACAATTGGTACTTTATAGTATAGTTTGAAGCAAGGCTAATTGTAAAGACCCAAAGTGGAATGTTTTAGTTTGACGACTTTTAATATTTTTTTTTTTGGGGGGGGGGGCTCATGGAACATTTACAGTATAGTCTACTGCCAGTACTTGTAGTTTTTTGTTCAATATTTTTATTTTATTTGAAGCAATCTTCCATCAATGGAACTTCCAGATACAATGTTGATAAGGGGCAGCCTAGGGACCGAGATATTATTATAACTTTAACAAAGGTACTTTCAAATTGTTTTAGGGTGAGGAAATGCTAAAGACACTTTTTTTAACCACCCTACTGCCATAGCACTCTCCAAACACTGCATCCTTGAAAAATAACATGCTGCCAAACTTATTTTGAAGTGTGCAAAAGTTATAGCCCAAAATGTCTGTAATGGAAGAAAAGGTCAAAGGAAGCTTTTCCCTTCAACTTTTGAAGAAGAGCCATTTTATACAAAACTACTAACAAGAAGAAAAAAATAATGAGCTACCTTATGTGTACAACATACACTTGCATGTTTTAGCAAAATAAAACGGCCTTTACAGCATGCTCTACTAAGTAAACAAAAAAATAGTTTGTTGTAAAAGCAAGTATAAAAATCTGAGTCCATAATATTTTTAATTTCTATATAACTTCGAAATTTTAAACAATCAAAGCATCATGGTTTTATCTTTTTCAACATAACTTGTCCCGTGAAAAAAAGTATTCAGGCTTTTCTTACTGAATGTCAGAGGTTCGTATCGTAAAAAATAAAAAAAATTAAAAAATTAACTTTGGTAAAAGAATAAATAAATGGTACGAATCAGACTACAGAAATGTACAAATCATACAGACTGGATGGACCATGCAAAGCAAGCAGCAAAGAATTTTGTAACTATTTCAAAACACAACTTCAATATTGCACTTATTTAACAAAAAAAAAAATTTAAAATAAGCATAAACTAAACGCACTGAGCCAAACAAATTAATTGTAGTTTTATTTTAGATGGTGATCAATGTGCTGAGTATGCTACGTCTGTAGGAATGATGCAGATTATTTTGGGGGCCGAAAAGCCTGTTGGTGTTGACCATGAAAAGAAGCTGGTAATTACTAGACTTGATTCAAGTCTGATTTTCATTTCCAATCAAAGCTTAAGTAATATTAATGCATACTCCATCCATGTGTATGCCAACCAAAGCATGAATGTACACGACACATGAGTGAATGAAGTCTATTAAAGTTTAGCTTGGCTGATGATCAACAGTTTGGGTAGTAAAATCCATATCAGCTATAACCAGGGAATGCAGGGAATGTTTCAATTATGTACATTTAAATTCTGCTCTAAAATAAAAATCTTAAGGGGATAAAATGGCAGAAAATGCAACACTGTAAAGTAACCAAGTTATTTGTCTGGAAAGTCCAATAATTGTAGTATACTTCAATTACAAAAAAATTGATCATAAAAATAGATTTTTTCCTGTAACCCCGACGGTTGAACAGCTCCTGAGTTCTTCATGAAATCAGGCTGAGTTCTCAACTTATCACATACAGTGACACTTATGCTAGTAAAAATGGGTGGTTTTTTCTTTCCTTTTTTTTTTAAACAAGTTCCGATAACTTTTGTTTTCTTTTAAAACTATCATTTAATACATGCATTTTCTGCTTACAAATAACATACTATTACAAAAAATGTTTTCAAATCAACGTTTGCATAATTAAGAATGTACAATTGTTATGCATAATTTGAACTTTTTTTATTATATACAGAAATCAGTGAGCTGATTCAAGTTATTCAAAATACAATCTTAATGGAAAAAGTTTTGGAAAGTGGTTTTCTTTGCTATTTCTATTAAAAACAGACCCACTTCAATGGTAACAGTGGTTAAAAAAAAAAGGACACCCACATTTGACAGCAATTTTCAACTATTTTAAAAAATTATTTTTAACTGCCGATTAAAAGCTGTTAAAGTACTGGCCTTTAAGCAAATGTGACGAAAAAATGGTTGCATTTGCACATTTTGTCGTTGAGCTATGCTAATTTGAACATTTCATGTGCGAAACCTGTTTGTCCACGGAGGTATACATTCCCTTCACTTGACTGAGCTCAGCAATTGGAGCTTTATTTGAAAGGGCATGACATTTGATTGTTATGTTATGTAATGTTATGCAACAATGAACTTAAGCTGACAGCTCATTGAGTAGATGATCTTAACACTGACATGAATAATTGAACAGCTTCAATCAAAGTTACCAGGGCAAAAAATATTTTGATGGGAAGGTTTTTTTAATTTTTATGAACTACGAAAACTTCCAATTTACATTGAATAACCCGTGGACAAGACTGAGTTTTGGTGACTTGTATTCATATTAGCATAATATCACTATTTTTGCGACTTTTACTAAGCTTTTTTCACCATACATGGTTAAAGGCCTATACTTTACCACTATGTGAAAAAAATATTTAAAATGAGTTCATTAAGTAGGTGAAAATCGCTGTCAAAAGTGGGTGTCTGTTTTTTTTAAAACCACCCTGTAGGCTTGGTTTCAAGACATCCTTAGTGGTGTTGTGTTTCAGCACGCACAGGATAGTTTTTTGGGTGTGGTTCGTAGACCGAGTTAGCTTTGCCGATGGGAACACACCGCCCTCTATCGGGACAATTATGTGACATGCATTCTGCTGCGCGGTACAAAGGCTGCACCGTCTATCGTGAATTACCCTGCTAAGAGTGTCTTCCATCAAGACTAACAGTTCACTTGAGTGAGTGTAGAGTAATGAGATGTACATGTATGTCTTCTGCATACATATATTAAACTATATTTCTGTGAGCCAACTTTTTTTCTGCTTAATATGACGGGCTCAGACTAAATTACATTCACACGTGACACACACAATACAAATGCTCTCATGAAAATTTATGCTCTCCTTAAATTTGGGCAATTGATAATTCCAATGCCTTCCGCTACAAAGCATAAATGCAACAGACACAGTATAAAAAAATCATTATTTTCAATTAAAAAAACAATATTTACCTTTTTTTCATACATTATATATTTCTCTTTGCCATTCTTCTGGGTTTTTTTCTCATGAAAACATCCATCTGTCACACATCCTGTTCCCAAAATTTACTTCCATCGAGCACACATATTTGAAACTGTAGACCAATGTACAACAAAATGTTCCACAAACATTTTCATTAAAAAAAGTATGTCGGAGGTTTTAAGGGAAGACAAAGTTGAGTTTGGCTTTTTGACAAGAGATACTTGCTATTTTTGAGAGCATGAACTGAGGCCTGAAATGTGTACATTAAGTTCAGTTCACTTAATAGAACACTATGTATAAGAACAATGTTGGATTTTTACCGTGGTGCCAGACCCAGTACATTTAAAAACAGGGGAGGGGAGGGGAGGAGCAGGGTTAGAGGGAAGGGGGAAGGGGACAAAAGAAAGTGATGGGCTGTGGGATGTGGGAGAAAGTATGAATTCAGAAGGCAAAATCATTACAAGCTGTCAAGTCAATCACAAATCATCCAGTCTTACAAGGGCTGTGCATTTGATCCGGGTACCGAGTACCCGACCGTTGATGTCAGGAACCGGTTCCAGATTCTAGGATCGGGTACCCGTAACCAACTTTACAAATTACTTAGTAACTTCTCAGACAATGAAAAAGAAAGCTTTTGAATGTAATTTGTTGGGAATTTTCAAATTTGACAAGCAGGCTACATGGGGATAACAAAATATATTTCATGTTTATGACGCTCATGAAAGTTGCAGTTTACACCTTAAAGCTACAAAGCTCACTGTACACACTTGCATCTTGCTGTATTGACACACCAATGTAGTATTATTATTGGCGAACCTTTATGAACAATCTGAACAGCAACTTTCGAGATTTGAATTTTGGGACTGGGTTTCTTCAACGGGTACCTGGATACCCGTGTTTATTTGTTTTTTCAATCGGGTACCCGGTTTCTGTACTACTCGTAAATGCACACCCTAAGTCTTACGACAAATGCCTATTTTCGCCTCTCTTATTTGAGACCCCACTTGTGATTAGACTTGTAACTTGATTGGTGATTGTAATACGGTTGACTTGTGTTTGCCTCGTGACTGACTGTATTATGATTCTTTCACTCGTCAAACCCTGGGCTCAATTTCATAGAGCTGCTTAACAGCCGACTTAGTGCTTACCGAGCCTCCATCTATTACATAGAGACCGTTAAGCAGTAAGCACAGCAAAAGCACGCTTAACCCCATACGTAACAATAGAAATCTATATCGCGCGTAACCACTAGCACGTCCACGCCATGAAATAGTGCTTAAGCAGCAGCGTGATTTTCTGCCATAATAAGCAAGTCTTTTCTGCTGACTGTTAGGCAGCGCTATGAAATTGGGCCCTGTGCTTGATTCACTTTATTGTAACTACACAGTCTTTATTTGTCTGATGTCGCTGGAGATTGGTTCAGCATGTGTTGTTGAGTCTGGAGTCGCCTTTCTCTTCATCTGTAGCCCTCTATGCATCTGGTGAGTTGACTAGCACAATAACGTCTTTGTTGGATTTACAATGTCTGAAATTAAAGGAAGAGTACCAGTATATGCCATTTCTTTCCAAGCTGCAAAGACAATATTGCTTTCATTTTCTGATAAATAAAAAAACAAATGACAAGATGTGACTAGACTGAAAACAAAAACTGCAACTGGAAAATAAATAAAGGATTTAAATAAAAAGATGATTTCCAAACATTTTATGAATGATTTGTGTCTTTCTCTTAAAAGTATGAGTAAAATTGAAACGATTTGAAAATAAACTAAAAATGAAATAAGTCTGAAATAAGTGTTAATAGTCTTGAAACAGCAATACATTTTATGTTGCAGCCATCTTGATTTTTCCCCAATCAAATCAGCGTTACCAAAGCACACAAAAAAAATTTCATTGAGCACTGTTATTGGATACAGGGAACATGACTGAAATGGTGGAAGCATTATAAAGGTCTATTGCAAACAAATAGAGTGGCACATTTACTTGGTTAGGAAAATGTATTTTGTTAATGTAATGCCATGTGAAATTCATAAAAAAACAGAGTTGTAATATTAGTAATCACAAAGTAAGTACATGTATGATGTAAAATTCTTAAACTGATTGGGTTAATTTGTTAAGTAATGATCGGCTGTAAGAATGCAATGATTTCTAGGACGGGCAAGTACTGCAACGTAAATTTGGAATGTAAATTTGGGATAAAAATGACTTCGTTAGTGCGATTCAAAAAGGAAATGTACTCAATCAAAATTTAAAGTATTATCATCAAAAAAACTTGTTAAATAAACAAAATGCCTGCCTAATTATCAAATGTTATTCATCCATGCCATGCGATTTAAAAAACCAATGCATGTTTACTAAAGAAATAAAAAATAGCTTTTTAGAGATTGAAATTGATTTTCATAATATATTTCCTTCAACAAATTCTGAGGTTCGGTTTAAAAACAAAGTGGACCTTTCCTGGCCGTACTTGTACCCTGGTTTATGTCTTACCAGAAATACTTTTAGAAAACCCGAAAACATATCCTGAAACATTTTCAGTTCAAGACAACATAAAGGAAACAAGAACATTTGGAAAATGAAATATAATTTCATTGGGGATTTGTATGCAAGCTTCAGAAATGCAATAAACATATTCCCTGCAATATGCATGCTTAAGTAAATCACACATTTAGCTAATTACCTTATACTCGTTAAGTTTGTTAATGGCGCTGCCTGTTTTTTGCCGTTTAGTAAGCTCTGGTGAAGTCAAGCTGAGAAAACGACGGAATACAACAGAGTAGAAAGAATGAAGATATCCATTATCATAAAGTGAAAAAAAGAGCAAAAATAGCTTGTCAATATGTTAGAGGGAGGGAGCACAGCAGTCGGGTGATCACACGGGGTGGGAGGGGAGGGGAGGGGTTTGACACACACTGAATGTGTGGGGATTCGTGGTGCCAGACATCTTGTACCTTACACTGACCTCGTGATGGTGTGTCACCTGTTTTACTACTAGACTGCCTCCTGTTGGTATCAAGGAGATGGCGGCGGGCAAAACAACAGTTAGATCTCACACAGCAACCTCTTGTCAAAGTTGTTTTTTAATTCCTCATTTAAAAGTCATAAACTAAGAGTCCAGCCTCAAGTCCAGCAACAAGTATTCATATAAGCTGAGACAAAGGCGTCTTTGCTTTCATTCACCCCGTTTCTGTGATCTGACTCGTGAGTTAGAGGCAAATAGGATCATTTACTTTTCATGCATTTTATTCGTTTCACCAAATATTAGTAACACCACTCAAATACAAAGAAGAATGTTCAAAATTAAACCTGTTAAACTTTCAGTTGATTTTACACTTTTTGAGAAAACAGTGAAAAACCATGCACACCCTTTTGATCTGGAAATAATGATAATGTGGTGTTTATAAAGTGCTTTATACCAAAGGTCTCAAAGCACTTCACAATTATTACCCCTGTTCATCAGGCCACGAGACCAGAGTTTGCAGCAGCTCGAGATCAGCGCATTCTAGTCTCTACCTTCACAGGTACCCATTTGTACTCCTGGGTAGAGAGAGGCAATTGTAGTAAAGTGTCTTGCCCAAGAACACCATGTTCCCCATTAGGGTTCGAACCCACGTACCACAGCATGTGAGTCAAACACTGTAACCGTTGGACCACAGTGCTCAAAACAATTTGGTCAATGGCACTCTTTATTCCAAAAATCAGTCAATTGACTGAACGTTGGAAATCACCTACATTTCTTGATTTCTTCTAAATGACAGCAAACCAGACGGAATAATTTCACAGGTGTTTAGTACCAGTATGATTTTCAATCCAAGAAAGCTTTTTGATGATAATTTGGTGGGTTTAATAAATGCAAATGATCCTATATGCCTTTAACTCATGGTTGGCTTGAGACTTGACTCTTGACAGAATTGCAATTTGACTTGTGACTGGCTCCTCAATGCTCCGTTTTGCACCTTGCTATAAGGGTACCAAAACTAACAGCATTAAATTGCTGGGGAATAAAAACTATAAATTCTACAATGTTAAGACTGCAAAATTTGTTAACAAACTAAGCAAGAACGCTACTGTTCACAGTTACTTGAGAATAGAGAAAGAGCTGTTATCGTCCCAGTCCCCAAAAGGAAAATTGCTCATTGATGCATCTGAAAACTACCACCGTCTTCTACATCTGATTTAGGACTCAATTTGAAAATCTTTACCTAAAGATGCCTATCAGGTTAGTACGTTAGACAAAAAAACTTGCCGGTCCTACTTACGTCGGCAAAGCCAATGGTGTCGCTGTCCATGTCTGTGGAGTTGTAAGCACGGCTGTGGTAAGTAGGATTGCGGAACGCAGTCTCTGAGTCATCATCTTCCTCCTCTTCTGGTATGATGTTGCTGCGACTGAACGTCACACTGCCGTCTTCTGTGCCACCATTCTGTTTATAATTTTTTTAAAATCAAAATTAGGTTGAACAGGGAACAAGACTGGGGTAGGGTTTGAACCTGCAATCTCCGGAAATATCGTGCCGATGCTCTACCAACTGAGCTATCCAGCCCTGTGTTGGAAATCTCCCGAATTGTCACTATCTTTGCCCATTGGGAGTTAAAGGAATATACATCATTTGCTTTTGCTGTAATTTTCAGAAATGGATGGAATTGGGGGGTTGGAAATATATAGCAAATATAGTTACACTGACTTTTTTGAGGTTTTGGGTTCGAAAATACTATAAAAACCAAGAAAACAATCATTTTCATGTAGTCTGGTTCCCTGACTCCATTTAAGAAGAAACAGAGCAGTTTACATACATTGGGGAATTGTAAGGTCACGGAACCAGTCTAGCTGGCTTGTAGCCGTTCATAGGTGTGTAATCGATTGCAAACAAGTGCGATGGTCAATTGGGGCCAGTATTTGAAAAAAAGCCAGTTTTTTCCAACGCTGATCGGCCGATCAGCGTTGGAAATTGATATAAAAATAGCACTTTTCTTGAAAATGACAGTATACCAGGTGCCATGATTTTACAGGATGCTTTACTCTGTCATTCACTAACAGTCCAGCAAGGTATTTCAAAATGATTTGGTAGTTTTATTTTTTGATGTTTGCAAATGTTGTATTTTCCCTTTAATGGCACAATGGGCTTTTATAAGTTAGCTGGCCGACATTTACAACTTCTTTTTAATACAAGTGTTACGAAAGTGACACATTATCAAATGATGAAAAGAGGTTGGACCTTCACACATATTGTTTTAGGTGGCCTATGTTGCAGCATGGATATTAAAGATGGATGCATTAACTCACAATGTGCGTCACTGTTAAGCCCACTGTTACTAAACCAACAAAGATTGATGCAAAGAATTTACAGATCTTTGCAGAGAAATTAAACACCTACCAACCCTTGAGAGAATTTTGACAGTTGGTGCCCATTTCCAAAGCAATGGGACGAAACTGTTTTCAGCTAATTCAGTGTTGGTTTTCAAGCAAAACAAAACAAAATCAGCCGTCATTAAAATTCTCAAGAATTTCAAATAAATGACACAAAATCAAAGGCCTGTACTCGCTTATAAACTTCAGCATTTTGTTTGGCAAAAAAACATCTCTACCAGATAAATTATATTCAATCCAGATACAATCTTAGCCCTTGGGCACCAGACTGAAATCTCACACAGACTTACCACACTGTAGCGTGAGATGACAGGGCGGGAACCAGACCGCCGTTTCCTCCTGACTTTGATGACGATTACGAATCCGATGACAACGATGAGTATGATGACAAAGACCGTGATGAGAATGCCGGCGAAGATCTTACTGATCGACACGCCTCCAGAGTTGTTGAACTGGGGGAGATTGGTAAAGCAGACAGAAAAATAACATTAAGTATATGTGCTCTAACCTTGCATACTTTTTGTGGACCTGTGAACAAAAGAGGTCCACAGGATACAGGAAGAGTGAACGCTCTGTGGACTTGCACACATCCACACTAGGTTCCCCCCTCTCTAGAAAACAGGTTTAGAGGCATTTTGGGGTTAGGGTTATCTGTCAAAAATTAAGAGAAACACTCAAGGGAATAATGTTTAAAATAGGGTTCACTGAGTGTTCACAGTGTAAATAAAATATTGTTTGTTCTCTGTAACTACACGAAGACAAAGGAATGTTCACACTAGGTATGTGAGGTAGGCCTTTGTGTTTGTGTGAGTATGTAAACACCGGCAATCTTGGACTAGGGACTAAATAATAATAATAATAATATCGGAGTCTTCTATAGCGCACGTATCTACCAACTATTAGGTACTCAAGGCGCTGGAGATATGTCTATTATTAAAGAAAGGTAAATAAAGTTTATGAGAAATACGAAACCCATTATGTATCACCTTATAAGGGTATACAAGGTGCTGCGGCGCATATTGCATCCACTGCCAGAAACACCCGGGCAAACCCCTTCTCTTAGCGATAAGTGTTACTGGGTTCTTTAACGTGCATTACACAACACACGGGACCTATGGCTTTACGTCCCATCCGAAGGACGAAGCAATAATGGTAAAGTGCCTTGCTCAAGAGCACAAGCACCATGTTCCCATGGTCAGGATTCCAACCCATGCACCACGGCACACGAGTCGAACACCGTAACCATTGGACCACAGCACCCCACTAAAGGGTTAGGGCACAAACAAAGGGTCCACGATTGACCGATAGTCCACAATTGAATTTCCTGTCCAAAACCAATGAGAGCTGTTGCTAAAAATTTGAAAACAAATGAAGGAATAAGGATTAAGGACAATAGGGGTCCTATCGCCGATGTTTACAAAGATACATGTATGTATGGGCGTGAGATTTAGGCACAATGGATTTTAGTTCCTGTAAATTAGAAAAATACACTTCATGTTTGGTGCATTTCTGTGCTCAATATCTCCACAACATCAGTCTATGACGTTGCTCTGTTTACATTTGACACGAACAAAAATCCAGGAATAAATTATTTTCTGTCATAACCCCCCCCCCCCCCCCCCCCCCACTGTCCGTTAATAAAACATGACTTTAAGAAATACTGACCTGGGACGAATACGATGGAAAATATAGAACTTACCGAGTCAAATTCATTGTAGGCAGCGCTAATGGGTTCAGAGATGATATGAAGCACACCGTTGGTGGTTGGAATATCAAACAACCTGACTGGAACATTGTTGATCATGGTGACTTTCTGCAAGATATGAAGCTAATCTTTGGCATGAAAATTGACAAATTTGTATTAAGATTTCTGTGAAATATATTTTAAGGCAATCATAATAGTTCCTCTATGGACACCATGCACGAACAGGAGATGATGCTTTGATCAGTCGTGAGAGTGTCATGGAAGGGACACAGTGCTTGTACGCACTGGTTCAAAAGCGTAAGGCACGTTCAATTCATTTTAATATTATGTACACAAGCCTGTATCATCCTTTGCGTGAAAACAAAATTCACTGTGTTTTCCTTGATATTTCCCTGAGAAATTTCCAAAATTCCGAAATATTTTCACTTTAACAAGGTTGCTGGGAAGTCAAGAGGTGGTTGCAGCAAAGCACCTAAGATACTGATAATATTCACACCGCATTAAGACTTTAAAAAAAAACCCAATATAGCCAGTCAGTCACTGAACACAACTTGGATACATGGCACAAGACGCACATACGCCAAACGGGCGAAAACCTTCCCCTTCTGGGTCACTGTCAAATTCCCTGAGTTTTCCCTGAGTTTGGGTATTTTTCCCCCAACTTCTCTGAATTTTTCCCTGTCTGGAATATGGAAACACATTTTTAAGGTTTTCCCTGATTTCCGGATTGGCTATGAACCCTGATTAAGGCTGCATCCATATCAGCTGTCTAGAGCTAGGTCTAGGTCTGCGCGCATTGAAAATGGACGCAGACAATAGACATAGCTCAGGAAGCCCGTTTTGGACCAACCTAAGAAGTTTCACAACGTTGGTCCGTGCTAGACTCACCCTATCACTGGACACTTTCACTGTCAGTTTTCCCTTGGACCAAGCTGTCATGGACATACCGGATACCAACTGGTCCCTGTGGTATGCCTGGCCAGTCACTATGTGGTTACCGATGGAGAAAGTCTGACAAAGAAAAAATTAAACAAAACATTTGATTACAACACTTTGTTTAAATGATAAAAATCCGTCAAATGTCTTCACATTCTTAATAAAAACATGTTTAATGTCCAGACACAACATGTTTAACATTAAAACTGCATGACCACTGTTGACAAAATGACCTTCTTTCAAGTAAACTATATTCAAAGGCATAGCAAAGAAAAAATTTTCAATAATGCTGCAGACACTTTAGCCAAAACTGACCAAATTTTGCTTTCAATTGCGTCAAAAAGGATATGGCTGTAGTCCTTTTCATATACAAATCGAATCATCAATCACAACACACGTCAATCACAAGTCCATGAAAGTAAGGAAAGTAATTTCAATTTGGGGGTTCATTGTCTTTACTTGCAGCAGAAGCTGAATAGCGAAGGACAAAGCTACAACGTGGTCAAGCTGAAGGCATGTAAAGGCACCTTAATAGGCAGCCACCATTCGACCCATGTCTTACGGAGCACAGCCAGATTGAAAAAGTTGATTTTTGCGGAGTGAAGAAAAATGGAGAGCCCAGGAAAAAAACCTTGTGGCACAGGAGAGAATCAACGAATAACTCTAGTCACACATGACCTGAGCCGGGAATCGAACCCGGGCCACAGCAGTGAGAGGCAAGCACTTGACGCACTGCGCCACCCAGTAACAGGAGACAAACAACAAAGGAATACCATCGTCACTGTTCATTTGGACTTGTGATAACTTCTCATTGACTTGTTATTGACTTGGGGTGCTGTGATCCAATGGTTATGGTGTTCGACTCGTGTGCCATGGTACAGGGGTTCGAACTGTACATTGGGACATGGTGCTCGTGTTCTTGGGCAAGACACTTTACTACAATTGCCCCTCTCCACCCAGGAGTATAAATGTGTACCTGTGAGGACCTGTGATGACGTGAATGCAACTCTGGTACAGGGCGGCTGCTCACTGCAAAAGCACAGAACTGCAAACACAATGAAGATGCTCTGCAAAGTATACTTACCGTGTTGGCTAATGCGGCTGTATTGATGGGAATGAAAAGTGTCAACAATGACGACTCGTTCTTTAATGTGTCAACAAGCTTGAGTCCTACTGGATACTGTCTTGCATAACGCAACAAAGCCTGGAAAACGGGAAAAAGTAAATAATTAAAAAGTGAGTTACAAAAACAAAAAAAAGTTAAGAACACAGATCATAAGATTTGCTTCCTTCGCAAAGTAAGTCCGAAGTTTAACATCTGAGGCCGCTTATTTGGCAAACTTACCGAGTCTGAAAGCCAGTGATGGGAATCTGTACGCGTTGTGAGAGTGTTTGTGAGAGTGTTTGTACTCTACGTACACCTCGAGGACAGACAGACAGAGGGAGAAAAACAGATTCTTTGTTGTCCTTGAACGTTCATGTTTTGTTGAAAACCGTTCTCCATCATGCGTTTATGTGCTTAGTCTATGGGAGAGTGTTATATTATAGGGACAAAGGGAAAGACAAAGCCTTGTCCTCCAGAGTTATGTAAAGCACAACTGTGTGCACGAGTGTGGTGTGGAGGTATGTGCAACTAATGGACATGTTGCTGTAATGTACACTAGCTGATCGCACTGGGACATATGCACCTGAGTATGGTGCTTAACTGCTTATGGTACTTCAATATCAGTGCTCTGTCATTTTGGAGGTAAACCTGGGGCCTTCAGGAGTTTTGCCCATCACTGACATAACTTTATCAGCTCTGTATACCAAGCACTATCCAAAATCGTCCAGGAAAAGAAAAATTATACCTTGAACGATATTGATTGCATCATCAACTGCAATTTCAAATTCAAACTAGCTAGTTAACCCCGGCAAGAGTGGTTACGATATCTCCACAAGAAAGTGGGAGGAGCACAAGGATCCCATACAGTGCTGTCCAAGAGCTTGCAAATAATAAGCATATGAAGGGCAAAACACAATGTTAACATCGTCGTGTCCATACAACAAGGTTGTATCTCCTAAAATGGGCCGTACGTGAAACGCGAGTTTCAGAATGTCAAAAGGTTGTATCTCACTTAAAATGACTGGGATGAACACACAAAGTCAAATAAGATACGACCTTGTTACACGGAGCGTATTCGCGCCAGATACGACTTCGTTGCAGAATGGAGTAATGACTTTGTTGTACTGATGTGACGACATGTGCACCTCCTCGACACTAAACTTCCACAGTGCAAAATATTCAGGGGGTACTTGTGCACAGAATCCCCGGCAACATTTGGTTCAGCAATCTTCAAGTCAGTTCGACATGAACCTTTAGTAAATAAATACTGCAAATGAGACATACTGAACAATACCACCAGAATGGTAGCGTTCACAGAAATACTCACGTGGTAGTAAATGGAGAGGTTTTTCAAGCTACCCAGGGTCTCGAAAGCGTTGCCGTTGCACAGCAGGCCCGTACCCACGTAGCCAGGCTTGCATTTACAGGTCACCGCGGGGGTTAACCCTCCCCTATCCAACTGGGTCCTTCCCACGGGGCGGGCTGGTGATGGCTGGGGCCGGTGGGGGTCGGGCCGGTCAGAGTCTGAAGGCGGCCCAACTGCAGCCACAGATAAAATAGAAAAGTATCAGATATATTGTTTGCTTAACAGTACAGTCGAGTCTCGTTTTAACAAACTCGTTGGGACCTAGCCAAATTGTTTGTTATATCAGAATTTTGTATTAAGAGGAACATCAGTCCCATTCATTGTGCACATAAATGCTCAGTCGGGACCAAGGCTTTATGTTTGTTATAACCAGAATTTTGTATTAACAGACTTTGTACTAACGAGAGTTTACTGTATGTGCTTACCCGAATTCACTAAAACTTTGGCACATTTTTGTTTTTTGGCCGTGCCAGACTGGATTAAATATTTCTTGAAGTGTTTATACACCACGTGAAGGGACTATCTACGACTGAAACTCGTTGTTTTGAGGTTAGTGTGATCTGACTTTTCAGAGCAAAGTGACCAGAAAAAAGTTCTGTTGCTTATTCAGACCCATTTTCTGCTTCCATCAAAGAAAATCACGTCACGTAGAAATGGGTACGGGTGAAGAAGGGATTCTACCCAGCAAAGTGGCAGTGAGAAAGACTGGTTCCTTGTCCCTCCATCATATTTTAAACATCAAAAGAAAGGGGCAGGAATCAGTCTGGAAGCAAAAAACTGCCACTTCATGACACTGCTTAACAGTAATCAAAAGAAAGGCTCTGCTATCTATAGTGAAATCCGGCGACCAGAATTAGCAGCGGTAACTGCAGGGGTACCGCACTGACGGGAATGCTGCATGCATTCTTTAAGACAAGGTGCACATGCATTTTGGTAACTCTAGCGGTCGGAGGAAACCAGAGTGTGTGCATTCTACCTCAGCGCAACTCGCACAAACCTGGTGCCACCACAGAAAAAGGCTGTCGCCGAATTAGTGTATACCAGACACATGGAGCTAACCTTAAGTGTATCTTTATTCTTTTCACGACAAGAACACAAAAACAATAAACACCTCCAAAAAATATTTTGGTGAACCTTACTGCCATGCAAAACAGCGCCCTCCTACTAGTGCATGGAGCAGATAAGGCCAGCCTTTTTCATGGAACAAAAAATCCAGAATTCTGCAACTAAGACAAGAATTCAAAACAGATTTGGTGCTGCTCTTACCAGGACTGTCCGAGTTGTCGAAGCACATTGCGTTCTCGTGACATCCCCCGTTGTCAATGGAACAGGCTGACCTGGGTCTATCCGCAGGCACTGTGCAGAAGGTGATACCATCGCCCACAAGAGGGGGGTTGCAGGTGCAGGATCGGGAATTCTGCAGGTGTCAAACAAGCATGATTTAAATCTTAGCAGCAAACAGGGTGAGAAAAAAAAAACGAAACCCAAATGTGATCCGTGGACAGATATTTTAAAACGGTGTTTGTGTTTAAAATTCCATAACTTCAGAAGTACATGAGTGATTTGATTGATTCTTGTACTACAAGATAGCTTAATGACTGGGCTTTCCTATCCTGGGCCCAATTTCATAGAGCTGCTTAAGCAGAAAATTTGCTTAAGCACAAAAAAAACATTGCTTAGTAAAATTAGGTTACCGGCCAAAACTCCATGTGATGTACATTGCTTGTGACTGGTATTTAGCTGTTGTTTATACTTAGCATAACAATCGCATGGAATTCTGGCCGTTAAACTGATTTTATTAAGCAAGACGTTTTTGTGCTTAAGCAAATTATGTGCTTAAGCAGCTCTATGAAATTGGCCCCTGGATTTTGAAAGTGCTACAGGTAAAACTTCACTTAAAAATTGGTTCTGCCAGTTGGGTTTTTTTTTTTCTCTAACCTTGTACAATTAGGGAAATATTGGTGATATTTATATTGTTTGCTTTTTTTATGATTCACTTGACAATGATGCCCGCCTGAGGCCTTTTCTGAAATCTCGGCTCCGGTTCCAGCATCAGTCCAATCTCTGGACCAGGAACCATTAAGCCTTAAGAGTTCAAAACCAAACAGACAGACTTTCAACAAGTTGGTACACCTATAGTAAGAAAAGGAATGTTTCCAAAATCAGGGATCTAAAATGAGAAAAGTGGAGCTTGAAGCCAAAGTTGTACATGTAGCCGAGGTTTCAAAAAATGACCAAAGGCAGGTCGTGTCATTAGTGTTCATCGAAGATAATGCAAATATGCTGTGTCCAGATGCCTGAATGACGTTAAGATATGTTTAGAAACAATGCAATACAAGTCGGCAAAAACAACACTATCGCACAACAAACTTCTGGCTCAGAAGTAGCTTCATTTGGTCGAGCAACCAACTTACCGGGCCAGTCAGCTTGCAGGTCGCATCAACATGGCAACCACCGTGATCCATCATGCAGGGATCCATGGGCTGGCATATGTAACCATCACCTTCGTAGTTGACATGGCAACGGCACGTGACCTCGGTGTTGACCTGAGTGCAGTCGGCGTACAAGCTGCAGCCGCCGTTGTCAAAACTACACTGGTTAATCACTGGGAGCAATGAAGGAAAGTGAAAAAGAAAAAATATGTTGTTGTTTTTTCCGAAATGAAAAAAAAATTCAAGTATCATAGAGATTCCAACTATAAGAGTGTTAAAGTGAATGTAGTCTCCCAAGGTGTTCTATGGGACAATTACCATGTGACTTGCTCTCAGCCAATCAAAAGACAGTATGTACTTGTAATGGCTGTTACTGAGTAAACATTAAGCTTCATAATTGTGTGGCCACAGACAAATCCGTGTACATACGTGATCACCGTACACACATGAGGCCCCTTCAATGGAGAAACCATTGTGCATGTTACTGAACAAAGCAACTGCCCCGTTATGGATTGTCTGAACAATAGCTAGCACAATGCTTTCACCATTGATGGGGGCCTTCGTGATAGAATGGACAGCATGACCGGATTGGTCTACAGCTGTGAACATTTCTAACATATTTCTTTTTCTGAAAGACAACTTTCCTTTGAATTGGTAAATTGCTCCTACATTTTTTTTGACTCCCCTGGAATTCTTGGTTGTGTACACAGCTGTGAAGCTGGGGATGAGTTAGACAGGAGACCTGGTCTTAGATATGAGGACAGGCTGCACCCTCCCTGCTTGATAAATTTGATTGATTGCTATGTGTATTTGACCCCGTGTCAAAGGTCATAAGAACAACGAGCCACTGGCCGTTTACTGACTCTATATCAGACAGATTGAGAAAGTTTCAGAAGCCGCAGGTATTACCTGTGCACGAGTAACCGTTGCCATAGTACTCTGGGCGACACTTGCACATGTTGCCGGGCCGACACAGAGCGTTGATGTGGCAAAACGGGTCGCACGTCGGCGTGACAGGCAGGCGCGTCTCACACGTGGTGCCCATGTAGTTCAAATCGCAGAAACAGCTGCCGGTGCCCGACAACCCATCGTCGCACTGACCGTGGCTGGAGCACTGGCATTCTGTCAACACGGAAAAGAAGTAGTCAATAAATTCAACATATTTTCTAAGTTAGTCAGAGTTATAATTAAATATAAGAGACAGAGAACGAACAAAGACAAAAGGTAAGCCTTTTTACAGTCAATTTTGAATCTGATTTCATTTTAATAATTATTTTGTTCAGAATTTTTTTCGCAAAGCTTAATCCCGAAGCCAATGGTAGTTGACAGAATACACAGAAAATATATTTCCAGCCATTTACAATATCTTTCTGACCAAAACAATGGTTGTGCTTCGTCACATTTTGTAATGATCAGTGTAATCCAAGTTGGTGAAATATTTGATACTCTCCATGTAACACCTCGAAATTTTGTGGGGTAAAAATATTTTGTCTGACAACATTTGCGTTTGTTTGTCTCGTTTTGTCCTCAGCGGTGCTTATCTAGCAAGTGTTGGACATTGATAGCAGTATTGTAGTTGAGTCTATTATAAGTCCTTACAAGTCCTTGAGTAAGGTGCTTTACCTCAATTACTCCTCTCAACCCAGGTGTTCAGGTGTTAAATGGGTACCGGCATTATTCAATGCTGGGAAGTCAACAGACTCGCTGTGGAGGAGGTCTGGCGATCCCCCCCCCCCCCCCCCCCACAGCAGCATTTCATGGACTCGAGTCTGGTCCAATCGCTTTGAAAGAGAGATGGGCACTCCATTCCTGTGAACACAGGTTCATCCCCTTACAAGTCCTAACAAGTCCCTTAAGAGTCATCCAGTCCCAAATCAAGTCACAAGCTATCCAAATAAACATTGACACAAGTTTCCCTGGTTTTTTGGGGTTCAACTAGAATGTAAATGTCAACCTTACAGTGAAACATCCATTTTAAGGTATGATTTTTTTGTGTGGAAATCCTGACCTTGGCAGTTGGGTCCGAATCGGCCCGGTAGGCACAGCTCACACGCCACTCCTGTGTAACCCTCATCACAGACACAATGTCCCGTGCCTGTTATGCCGTGTTCGCAGATGCCATGCCAGCTGCATGGGTTGCGTTTACCGCCGGGACACTCTGATGAGAAGGGGCAAGAACAAATGACTCAATATTCGGCAGGTTTGATTAGATTTTTTTTTTTCTCCAGACTCCTCAAGATAAAGTCATAGACTAAAGATTCTCTACGTTCCATGGTCATTTTTTTGTGATTAACAAGACTTAATTTTAAAGCTTGTCACACAGACTTTCATGATATTTTTCTCGACCTACATATCTGTCTTCAGAATTCCATTCCAAAAAGTTGACTATATTAAAGTCCCCCCCCCCATTCTGACTTCCAAACCTGCCCATACTTATACAACTCCGATGAATATCCCTACATCTTCCACAACTTTCACTGCACCTTCTAAAACTGTCCCCCAAAATGTCAAAGCAATTTCTGAAATTATCTCGCGTTATTTTTCCTCAGAAAAGTCATATCCTCTTTAAAATTCATATATTTAAAAAAAGCTCAGAAGTTTTTTTTTTTTCATATCTTGGTTTTTATTTCTTCTTCTTAGAATTTCTACTTAATATTACGATTAACATTCCCCTACCTAAGCAGTCAAGACCATAGTGGTAGTTACAGCAGTGTGGTTCCATCTCTTGCCGGACGCAGTGACGCAGGCAGCCCTGCTGGTAGTTATACCATCCCACGGAGTACACACAGTTGATGTTGCCGTCCTGTGAAAATAGGTCAGACGAAAATTTCAAACATTTGTTTCCGTATTCATAATGTCAGACTGTGCTTCCGCAATTTACATAAACAATCATTGTGACAATCATATCCAAATATCAGGCCAGTTCATAGCAGCTGGAAGCAGCGAATGCGAGCGCAAAATTTGTGACATCATGGTACTCACACTGCAATTTTGCAAGTCGGACACATTTCAACACTAGCGAATTGCACAGCGAATGTTTTTTGACATCGAATTCGCTTTGCATCCGCATTTGTGTAAACTATGAACCAGTCTTTAAAGGGAATATACATCATTTGCTTTTGCTGAAATTTTTAGAAATGGATGGAATTGGGGGGTTGGAAATTTATAGCAAATATAGTTACACTGACTTTTTTGAGGTTTTGGGTTCGAAAATGCTATAAAAACCAAGAAAAACAATCTTTTTCCTGTAGTCTGGTTCCCTGACTCCATATAAGAAGAAACAGAGCAGTTTACATACATTGGGGAATTGTAAGGTCAGGGAACCAGTCTAGCTGGCTCGTACCCGTTCATAGGTTTGTAATCGATTGCAAACAAGTGCGATGGTCAATTGGGACCAGTATTTGAAAAAAAGCCAGTTTTTTTCCAACGCTGATCGGCCGATCAGCGTTGGCAATTGATACAAAAATACCACTTTTCTTGAAAATGACAGTATACCAGGTGCCATGATTTTACAGGATGCTTTACACTGTCATTCACTAACAGTCCAGCAAGGTATTTCAAAATGATTTGGTAGTTTTATTTTTTGATGTTTGCAAATGTTGTATTTTCCCTTTAAGAAGATTCATGAAATAAATTTGTTTTAAAAAAAAATATTTTGTGCAAATATGGGATTTTTTACGGTCTGTTTCAATACTTACAATTGGCATAGATCCCAATGGGCATTGGATGGTCCTACTGCACGAATTACACTCTGTCTGCACATTTTTGAATAAGGTAAAAAAAAGAAAGAAATTGAGCGTCTGCAACATGACAACAAGTGATGGCAACTATACTTATATTTATGCATACAAGTTTGAATATTTGTTTTTGTACAACGCCTGAATAAATCCCTGTCATCTGATTGGTGGGTTGTTGATCATGTGTCATTGAATTATTCGTCCGAACCCACGGCCCGGCCGCACGGTACAAACAGAAGTTTCCTTCCATGGTAAACAGAACTTCCACTGCATAGTCACTCTACTACCAATCAGATGACAAGAATGTATTCAAGGCGTTGCATAAAACTAATAATGAATGTTTCACATTCGTGCAATGGAAAGAATAATTTCATTTGGTGACAGATGGAATGTTCCATTGCACTCGGCTTTGTCTCTTGGAATGGAACATTCCATCTGTCACCTTATACAATTATTCTTACCACTGCACTCATAAACATTCATTATTTGTATATCCTTATTGCTAGAGGTACCATGTGATACGAAGCAAACAGAGATAAAATTTGTTTTAATTATTTACAATTTGTACAAATATGGTAGAAAGAGCCGTGTATTTTGGCCCTGTACACAAGGCAAACTATCAAGTTGTATATACTATTGTGGCAATTTTCACACTATAAGTATTACTATTTATTTTTTTACTTCACTTTCACATTTCATGCAAATAAGGGCTGTTATAAATAAATAAATAAATAAATACTTCTCCTGTAATTATATTTCTGAAAAAAACAACAGATATTGTTAAAAACAAATTTGCTAGGATCGAGTTACCGAGAATGTGACGTTGTTTGTGATATCACAGCGGCCTCCGATGCTAGGGGGTTCCAGAACCATATCCAAGGCATAGAAAAGGCCACCTTGAAAGGGTGTCTCCGTGTCGATGATCTTGGAGTCTCGATTCACTGAAAAACCCTGAGAAAATAACACAATAAAAACGTTAAATAATTTTGGTTTCCAAAATTTATCATTAGCAATCATATTAATGATACTACCCTGAAGAGTAACAATACTAGAATTGACATAAATGATCTCTGTGTGGATAGAAATCTCCGTAGTTTTGTCTAGTGTTTGGAGTTACAAGTCATAATGGAAATTAAAAGAAAATGTCTACCTTTTCACCCACATATTGGCCATTCTATACATTTGGGGTCCACTTTCTTGCTGTCCCTGTAACATCGGACACCTACCGGCATGATTTGATAATTCTGATACACTCCTAAATGAAGTCATCATCCAAAAGTGATTATGAATAACAAACTAACTACCCAACCAAACAAGTATTTGAAGTCACTCTTAATGATACTTGAATGGCAAATTACAAAGTGCCAAGGTAACAGGGACAGGAAAAATGTCACACATTGGACCCTAAATTGATAGAATGACCCATATTTATCAATATGCAATATATATTACAATGAAGAGCTGTGAATGCTCTTTCTAATGCATGTGGAAAGTTCAAAAGTGACCAAAATAGTCTTTAAAATTCATTTTGTGCGATCTGATCACATTATGTCACGCGTAGTTGATGAGATTTACTGACCTGATTTTTCTGGCACTCAATGGTTATGTTGGAGCCTTGTAAGGTAGTGCCCTGGAGTCCGTGGTTAGCGATCTGCGTGGTGTGAATCTGTTCACAAATTGATCATTATAAGAGCAGTCAAAACATTTTCTGGAGTCGTGCTAAATTAAACTATTCCTAAATTTTAATTATATTTTGACGTTTGAAATCTATTGTGGTTCAGTGTTACTCTTGAATAATGATAATAATAGTGGGTAATTATAAAGGGCATGTATCCACCAGGACTGGTGCTCAAGGCGCTACATCATTATTACCCCTGCTCATTGGGCTCATGAAATATTCCAAATACCATCTCAGCTCCCTGGGGAGTGTACAGCTCCATGCAGCCTGTTAGGCGCAAGGAAGCTAATTCAATCACAATAACCATCTCTGCCCTCACAGGTACCCGTTTACTCCTGGGTGGAGAGAAGCAATGAGTGACAAAGTGCCTTGCCCAAGGGCACACGCACCATGATCCCAGGCTGGACTCGAACCCACAACCTGCAGCTTTACCCGCAGACCACGAATTCAATGCCCTTAACCATGAGCACAGCACTCCACAAGTCTGAAACAGGTGTTGGTCATCCTAAGAGCAAACTGTAAACAGAGTCTGCAGATTGTCAGCAGACAACACTAAAGTCCACCCAGAGTCAACAGACCAAAGCTGCAACACTCACCGTCCGACGAGGTATGATGTGATAGGCCAGGTACTCCCTCATCTTCTCCACGTTGCTGGGATCTCGCAGCTCGGCCAGCTTGCCTGGGTACAGCTCCAGGAAGGCCTCATCGGTAGGCATGAAGATGGTCACCGGCAGGGAGATGCGCGTGCTGAAGGCTTCCAGGAGGCCCGAGTGGCTCATCAGGCCCATGAAGATGCTGTAGGTGGTGTTGGGAGCTACCAGCTCCAAGGGTAGGTCCTGGAAGGGTGTTAGCGGGATAGTTGGGAAATCCTGTTGATTGTGCTAATGCACAAGCTCAAAGTGCGCCATTTATAATATTCACATGGTTGGAAAATTCTAAGTTGGTATCATGCCTGCTCTACTTGTATTCCAGACCAAACTGTAAAGCTTGTTTGAGAAACCGGGCCCCCACTTAAAATATAAACAATGGGATGTAAAATTAGTAAAGATTGCAAATGCAGACTACTTTCCGAGTCCATTCATATCACAAGAAAAGAGCTGGATAGCTCAATTGGTAGAGCACCGGAACGGCAATCCGGAGGTCGTAGGTTCAAACCCTGCTCCAGTCAATTTCTTCGTTCAAAATTACATGAAAAGAGCAATAGAGGTTGATATATGCAACAAGAATAAAGTTATTCTTTTAAAGCTGCACAATACTTGGCAAAATTGCTTGAAACACAGGCCCAGCTAATTAAGTATCTTGAAAGTAAAAAACTGAGACACAAGGGTAAGCTGCCTTTTACATATGCTTGTTTTTCAGTCTATTTGGGTCTGCTGACCAAACAGGGCGCTGGGAAGGGCTAATTTCTTCTGGATGTATGACGTAATTTCTTCCAGTCCTCACTAGATAGAATTCGTATGAACATTACCACATGTCCTCCTGCGCAGGACACATGCACAAAGAATGTACGTGCATAAGACAAGGAGGTTAGCTCTCCACAATGCTCTGCGTGCCTGTGCTTCCTTCACAAAATTTTGTGAAGGAGATCAGCCCTTCCCAGCACCCCGTTTAACGGTACAGTCCATCATTTGCAATTTGTGCATTATGTTCGTTCGAACCAACAAAAGTGCTCAAAATCTAAAGAAGGGTGCTAAACAACTAACCTCGTGCACTTTCAGCTCAGTGAATGCTATATACATGTGTATTCCAAGAAAAACGATATTCTAGAATCTCCATTTCAAATCAAAAGTTGCTGAGTCGCGTTCTGAATTGGGCCTGAATTCAGGGTCCGAGACACGTTCTCACTGAGCCAATGGCAGCTACGTGATGTCGCGCACTGAACCGATGAATTATTGAAACCGCGGGCGCATGTGCGTCGTGTCAACCCTTGTGCGCGCTTCGCCAAATAAAAAAACGAACTACTAACGGAAATTCCTTCTTTCTTTGATTTCTTCAAAATGACAGCTTGCCAAAAAGATAATTTCACAGGGAGTTTAGTCCCGTTGCTATCTTTAAACCGAGTATGCTTTTCAACAATAATTAGGTCAGTTACTTTTTGAATAGCTGCAAATTATGAGCGAATCAATTGAATAGTTAGGCTTGCAGTTTAGAATCGGCTTAATAATGCAACGAACACAAAATGGACTGAAAGCACACATATGGAAGGGCAGCATGAAACAAAACATATTGCATGGTGCTACCATCTTAACATTCAGACATTTCAGACCAAGACTTGTGCCTGATGAATCTTACCTCAAGATAATCAGGTCTAGGATCCAGCAAGCCAGGCACAAGAACTCGGTCGATGGTGTGTACGACTCCGTTGCTGGTCAGAAAGTTGGGCGCAGTCACGTGCGCTTCACTGTTCACAGTCAGGCCTTGCGTCTGTAAAAGGAAACATGAAACATGAACAAGATCGATTTGTGACTCCGGGCTCTGAAGAATCCGGTTCCCCGTAGTAGCCAATTCCAGACATTTCAAAATAAACTTCATGATGTTTATTTCCAGATCATGTTGAAAAGATTTTCTATTTTTTAGGTGCGTTTTAAAAGGAGTCACCGCACACTTCAAAACAAAATTCAGTATCACATCAAAATAACATTTCTTGGTCGGGAGACTCAAAAGATTTTTGAACGGGGATGTTTCAAATTTCTGAAATTCCTCTCCTGTGAAGTTTGGGGTAGACTTTTTGCTGCGAAACATGCTGACTTACTTGAGAGTACATGACATTAATTGGTTGGGCAGAGAGTGTGGTCAGTGACGTGGTTATGTCGTCAGTGGGTGCCAGGAAGGCAGTGCATCCAACAATGTGGTTCATGAGAACCCTGGACAGCTGGTTGTCTTCACGCCACTCTTCAATCTGTCAGGACAAATAGAAAAAAAACAGTTCTAATCAAGGTAATCACAAGTCAAATCACAGGGAAGGGCCCAAGGAAGAGCTACTAATATTGCTAATAGCAAACAAATGTGCTTAACAAAAATCAGCAGGGAACCAGGAGAAGCAATATACGATGAATGGTATTTTGGTTTCTAACCTGTTTTGGCTTAGCAAATATTATATTTCCTAAGCAGAGTTCTGTTTTTAAAATGAGCCTGAGTGAACAATGACATAGAACTGGCTGTGTCACAGTGCATTTGAATAACTCATCATTTGGTGGGAGATTTGGCAAATAATAGGTATTGTACAACATTTGCTTTTGCTGTAATTTTCAGAAATGTAAGTATTTGGGGGAAAAATTCAGTTTTCCAAGGAGCCAACCATCGTTGGAAATAGATACAAAAATTCCATTTTCTTGAAAATGACAGCACACCAGGTGACATGATTTCACAGGATGGTTGAGACTATTATTCACTTACAGTCAAATAAAGTATTTCATAATAATTTTGAACTATTTTTTTTATGTTTGCAAATGTTGTATATTACATTTAAAACTTGACTTGTGGTTGACAAGTGGTGAAATGATTTCAACGACAAAAACTAATTTCCAAAGGTGCTTCGGCAACATTGCTTCTACTTCAACATGAAAATACTATGGACTTGCACATTCACTACAAAATGTTCACGTACGTTGCAAACCCCGAACAAGTACCTTGACTTGGTTCTTGCGAGCATTCTATATAGCGCCCTCTTAAGTCTATGCGCAGCGTCTTTAAGGGTACTCTATAATTTAAGGGTACTGTAGAATTTCTCGATGTCTACTTCCACAGGACCAGAGACAATAGTTAAATATAATTTCTATTTTTAAAGACAGGAAAGTCGATCCGATAAGCAAGTTACCTGATCCTGGCTGATGTATTCAAATGCCTGGTTGTTGGGTACCAGCATAGTCAGGGGACCAACCGAGCCGAGAACCCTCATCACATCTCTCTGCCAATGGGAATAAGTTTAATCACATCAGCAGGTGATTGGCCTAACTTAAGAACCACACAAACTCATAAAAGAGATTTGCGGTCACATGATGTCACAGGAAACGACTGCTTATTGCAGACATCACCATGCAGATACGTGATAACACCGACTAAGTTTTTTTGTGTGGAAAAGGTAAAGTATATAAATTTCGAATCTATTGTATTTAAAAAATATGTCTTCAATGGGCACCGAAAATCCAATTAGCCAAAACTGTTAACAAGTTAATAAAAAATCTGTAATAAAATCCAAAATTGTATCATACATATTAACACATTCAAATATAATCCTGATGTCCCATGTAAAGAACTATGGAGAATTTCTTTGCCAAATGACTTTTACGCACTTAAAGTAAACAAAGATTTGCATAATTCAGTCAACAACACTTACGTATTCCTCTAGAAGCGAAAAGAATTGACTGACATTAGGATTCAACGCCATCTCCTGTGTTCACAAAAACAGGGGGGGAAATGAGAAATTGTGGTTTTGTTCTGTACTGCAAAGAAAGTTTAAAAGATAGTAGTAAGCACTTGATATGGACACTTGTTGGTAGCTGAAGTTAGCAATGATCTTTCAGCTGATCAAACCAAGAATTTGTAATTGACCAGCCGACCCAGTGATGAAGGGTAATATGCAACATTAAAATTTGCATCACAAAAATGAAAAATTTCAACATACAAGTCAAAAAATGAAGTTAGCATTAAAATCTGAAAATTCAAAAAGGAGAGATTTGAACCAGTCCAGCTCACCTCAGCAATATTGCCTGTGCATTCCAGCCCGTTCCCGATGTGCCTGTCAAAGCATGTGCAGTTGCGTTGGCCCGGCCCCGTTTGGGCACAGTGTGCCCTGGTGCTGCAGCCGCCGTTATTCTCTAGGCAGGGGTTGGTGGGACTGCAGCGGGTGCGACCGTTCCCCTCGTAACCTTCCTGACAGTGGCAGGTACTCTGCATTACAAAAACATGATTTATCAATGGTTACAGGGTTCAACCTTAACTTTTTTGTTCATTAGCCAGCCGGGCTACTGAAACGGACTCTTAACTAGCCTGCGGGCGTTTTCACTAGCCCAAATTTTTTCTTATCGCAAATACAAAATGGCGTATTTTCAGGCTCAATTCTGAGGCAATTTTGTCAGTGCTTTTAATGAACAGATCTAATAATTTAACCTTTTAAAACAGTTGATAAAATCATACACAAATTGATGGGGTTTTCTTTCTGAATTTAATGATTTATTTCTCCCTGTACGTTCATCTTTGCCGTATCCCAATAATTTTGCACTCGCCAGCCGGGCTACTTAAGGAATAGTTTGACTAGTCCGCCGCTGTTTTGACTAGCATTTGCTAGCGGGCTACTGCTAATTTCGAACCCTGATGGTTACCATCTCAAAAATTGTTAAGCAAAACATACAACTCCTTTTCAAAGGGAAAAAACGTATAATTCATCCACTTCTATTAAAGTTTACAACAGGGGAGTCGGTACTTTCCTCGCCTTCCACCACTGTGACCCGGGTTCGAATCCCGCCTGGGCCAACATGTGGATTGGGTTTTCAGTCCCTGCCTGATTCTGTGGGTTTTCCCAAGAATATTCTTCTTGGCTTTTCCTCCCACCTCTAAAACTGTAATTTCTTCTCATTGTCTTCCCTCCATAGGTTTCTTCAGGCTTGTGAGCTACAGTGCCTAGGGTGCTTTTGAGGAATCCTTGGTTTCATTACCAGAAACAAATAATAATAAAAATAATAATAATAATAACAGGGAGCCAGGACGGTGAGGTTTTGGAATAGCTTTTTGAGAAGTTCGAGTCAACGTTTAAACTTACTCATTGGTGTGAAAATGTACGGCGTCAAAAACCAAACTTTGCTTGGTTGATTTTAGGAATATGGTTGGAACATTAAACGATTCCAAATAATTTTTGAAACCGGACACAAAGCTTAGGATTAACCTCCTCAGTATACATAACCCCAGACATGGGCGTTGCCATAAGGGGGCAAGGGGGGAGCTTGCCCCCTCTGGAAAAGAAAAAAACAAAGAAAAAAAACAAAGAAAAAACAAAGACAGAAAGGGAAAAAAAAAGGTGCGAAGTCACATTGCTGTTAATTTAATGCAGATTTAACAACATGGGAATCCGCAGGGGCGTCAATGGGGGTGGGATGGGCAAATGTCCCCCGTCTACCTTCTAAAATGACAATATGATAGAAAAAGTTCAAGGATTTGGGGAAATAATGTGCTTTGCCCCCCTCTAGAAAATATCCTGGCGATGCCCATGATCCCAGACCACTATTCTCAAAAGTCTGCTTCTAATGGGAGTTGGGCAAAGACTCTCCTTGAACCAGCACTGAGAAAGCATGAATCAACACTCACCATAGCCGGCCCAGTGTGTATACACTCAGCGAGTTCATGGCAACCTCCATCATCCCCATCAAGGCATGGGTTGACCTCTATCAAGGAACACAAGAGGTAAGTTTGACCTTTAACGTAAACTCCGAGGTGCAAGATGAAGGGATGTCTTTAACTGAAAGAACAAGTCCTTCAGTACGATCTCTCTTTGACAATTTCTTTGGCGATTTAAAGGTGGCGGTGGTCCAGTACTCACTTTTCAATAAATAGCGCCCTTCAGAACTTCAGCCTGCATGCCCTGGTACATGTACATGTAGTTACTGAAAGACGACTTGGAACTCATGCCGACTATTGAATTATGTAATTACACAGTTTTTGAGCTTACTACCTACAGCAACAGATGGCTTTCCCCGTCTATTCCTTAGGGAAATAATAGCCACTTGGATATTTTTTTTCAACAACAATGTTCAGTACGTTTGGCACACAAAAATCGGGAGCCAAAGACGATGTTCGGTATAGCCGAATGTTCGGTGTAGCGGTGTTCAATATAGCGACGTTCCACTGTACTCACAACACTGTACATACATTCAAACAAGAGTCAATCGTTTTCAAGAACTTTTAGCCTACCCATCCAAACTGCAGTCCATAGGGACGGCACATTGTTTGGACACCTTTGAATCATTCCAAATGATTTTTTTTTTTTATTTCAGATCAGTGGTGCTCAGTTAACCATGACTTCTAAGGAGCAAGCATTTATTAACGGAAAGCTGGTGGAACATCCTTTAAGATGACGATTTTTCAAGTTCATAATACACATCGATCCATCTTCTTTTTCTACACCGTTTATGATATTTTTGAAAATATCATTGGAAGATTCGCATAACTGACAATGTAGCGCTCAGCGATCGCTATTTAACATAAAGATTGATGCCCATTGAACATTTTGATTAATTAAGTACAAATTCTGTGGCACTCGGTTCTGGCCAATTGGAGGATTTTGGCAGATTCTGGAAGATTTGGGGTTTTTAGCCAAATTAAACCGTCTCACCTTCACAGTACGTGCCATCTCCTTGGTACCCCTGCGAACACTCACATTGGAACTGCCCGCCAGAGGATGCATGGCAGGAAGCATGCTCTGAGCACACTCCATCTTCACTGCAGGGGTCATGGACTGATTGAGGGGGAGGGGCAGGAAAGAAAATACAAGCTTCAAAGCATTGGAAACAGTCAGCCTTTTGCCAACCTAGAGCTTGCGACTCAAATTCAAACTCTTTTCAGGTATTATTCACAAGCTGGCATATGATAACATTTTAGGGCAAATAGGGTTTGTCTAAATTGAAAATAAAATTTTGCAAAACTTCAACATTTTAATTTGACAATTACCACAACACAGACACAATGAGAAAAAAAGACCAAAATTGTCCTAAAATGAATGTCTTATCCAAAAAATACATCAGCTTGCAACCAACTTCATCATAAAAAAACCAAAATAATTACAAAGCATACAAATATTTTTGCTAACTAAAAGCTAAAACACACTGTGAACCACATGATCATGTTTGTATCCAGCTTCAGACTTATTCTCAATTGTAATTTTCTTTTTTTAATAAAAAATATGTAAACCTCTGATTTAATTCATGAAATTGGTTCCTAGCACATGAAATTTGAATATTCCATGGTCTCTACCTACCCTGGCAAAAAGTGCCGTTTCCCATGTAACCTTGGTAACATATACACTGCTGATCAAGGCAACTATGAACAAAATAAGAAACAGTCACATATATTAAATTTGAACCATTATTCAGTATCGTGCTAATTATCCATAACTTGAGCATTACAATCACAAGATGCTGATTGAAAACATAACTGGATTGATTCAAACAGACTCAAAGAAGGGACTCAATTTTATGGGGTTTCGCAAGACATTGCTGTGCTTAGTAATAGTCAGCAGAGAACCTATCACAAGCAACACATATGCCTATAGACCTTTATCATGCTGCCACCATTGCAGTCATGTTCCCTGTATCCAATAACAGTACTGAATACTAATGTTTTTTGTGCAAAAAGGAACCAGACTATGTTCCTTCCAGCCTCGCTTTAGTTACGTTGATTTGAATGGGAAAAAAATAAAGATGGCCGCAACACGATAATGGTCTATTGTATGACATGTTGGCCAGTAACCACTAGATAAGTATTTTCTGTGCAGGCCCAGGAAAGTGGGCCTCCCAAAGTTCAGGAATGGCAGACTTTAACCCTCCTATGCAAGCATACATTATGTGCCAAGTTGTCCTTTCAGCTAAAATCAATCGAGTGACTGTTTTCAATAGTTAAGAGCTCCCAGCCAACAAATAACAGGATTGACTGGCTGGTACTTTTTACGCAATTTGATAAAGCTATGCTCTGACTTTGGGTGATTGATAAGACAGCTGTGCCACCAGTTTCCTGCTTTTTGCCTGTTGACTGAATTTGACATGTCAGAGAGCTTACTTGAAATACAATCCGACTGTTTTGGACTAGCCTGTGTAAAAAGCATAACAGGGGAAATGGATGGAACAGATATGAGAGAATATCACAAGAACTTACTACGCATTGGGATCACACTGTGCAGTGCATGCAGGAGTGGACTCGATAGCTGAAAAATAATCAAGTATTTCACCCAAATTAAAACATTTAATTCCTTTACTAACACAACATATATTGAAAATCAGAACTTCATAGCAGTTTGATGACAGAAATGCATGTTGGTTTCAAACGGGGGTGCTGTGGTCCAATGGTTACGGCGTTCGACTCGTGTGCCGTGGCAAATGGGTTCGAACCCTGACGGGGAACACGGTGCTTGTGTTCTTGGGCAAGGCACTTTACTACAATTGCCTCTCTCCACCCATGAGCATTAATGGGTACCAGTGAAGCTAGAGACCATATTGCACAGATCTCGAGCTGCTGCAGGGTCTCATTCCTGATGAACAGGGATAATAATTGTGATGCGCATTTGATCATATCTTTATGGAATTTGTGCAATATAAATGTATAAATTATTATTATTTTTATTATTATTGTTCTTATCAAACGACCTTTAACAGTAGAAACAAAGAGCACTTACATGTATCACACTGTAGACCACTGAATCCGTTGCTGCAGATGCACCTCCCATCACCATGGATACCATCCCGGCAACGGCCACTCATACAGTCACAAACTAAAAAAAGAGTTCAATTATCCTTATGACCCAATTTCATGGCTCTGCTTACCGTTAGCAAAAACTCCATGCTTACTGTGGCAGAGAATTCCGTGCTAAGCATATTTCATGGGTTAGGGAGGAATTTCGGCTTTTGCGTACATCCAGTAAATAAGGATTCTGTGCTAATTGGATTAGCGCAGCTTTTCCTGCTACCGCTGTTAGCACAGAATGGTGATCGTAAGGGTGAAATTATGTGATTAGTAGAGCAAAGAAATTAGGTCTTGAGAGATATTCGATTCCAACCACATTTAACTGGATGCTTAAATTTTAGTTAGTCTACATTTTGTTTGCAATCGGTTACACATCTGTGAACGAATGCAAGCCAGCTAGTCTGATTCCCTGACCTGACAATTCCCGAACGACTATACATTTTTCTGTTTCGTCTGAAGTGGGGACAGGGAACTAGACTACAAGAACAGCACTTTTTTCTTGGCTTTTTTCTAGCATCTATGAACACAAAATTACAAACCAACTACTAATGGAAATGTCCATATATTCATCACTTAACACATCTTTGGTAATGACTTTCTTTTATTGTTTTCTTCAAAATGACAGCATGCCAGAAAGAATAATTTCACAGGGAGTTTAGTGCCATTACTATCTTTAAGCCAAGTAAGATTTCAACAAAAATTAATGGTCAGTTACTTTTTGGATCGCTGCAAATAATCTACTCTAAATTTAACCCATGACTTTTATCAGCCAGTTGGTTTTTACCTTGATTGCAGAGCGGTCCGTATTTCCCCGGTTCACACAGCTCACAAGCAGTACCAGTGAAGTTCGGGAAGCAGCTACAAGTACCGGTTCCGTTGGTACCGTCATTGCAGGCGCCATTGTTACTACAGGGGGACGACCACCCACCAGGGCACTCTGGGTACACATAGATATATTTTTCAAAATAATGGTCGATTGAGAGGCCTCGGATGTTTCTTCACTTAACTCAAAATTCAATTTCACAGCAAGGGCGGATCCAGGGGGGGGCCAAAGGGGGCCATGGCCCCCCCCCCCAAAACTAAACCAATTTTTTTTTTTTTGTGATGTGACATCGCAATAAAGGCAGGCAATGAGAACACCATCTTTTCCTCAAAAAACATTTGTTAAGGTGGTCAGAAATAGCCTCAGATCGCACCACAGAGCATCTAGAATCCAAAAATTTTTCGGGGCCCTTAAGCGGGCCCCGAACCCCACGCCGTAATTTTTGACCCACTTTTTGGGGGGACCAAAAAATTTTTTGGCCCCCCCCAAAATTGCGTTCTGGATCCGCCCTTGTTTCACAGTATGCAAAAAAAAAAACCCAGGTTGGCAATGACAAAATTAATTAGCCAGCCAGTTCCCTTGCAGATTCTTACAAGGCATATATACATGTAGGATCATTTACTTTTCATGCATTTTGTTTGTTTCCAATAATAACACAACTCAAAACCAAACTGGATGAGTTTTCAACTCAGTGGATATTACACTTTTCGAGAAAACAGTGAAAAACCATGCACAGCATTTTGATCATTGAAACACGATTTCGTTGACAGCACTCTTTGTTTCCAAAAATCAGTCAATTGACTGATCATTGGAAATCACCTGCATTTCTTGATTACTTCTAAATGACAGCATGCTAGACAATAATTTCACGGGATAAATAGTACCAATTCAATCTTTAATCTGAGTAAGCTTTTTGATAATAATTCGGTAGGCTACTTTTGGGATAAATGCAAATGATTCTTATGTCTTTAAAGACTTGACTCTTTAAACGCAGTTGTATGTAGCAAACAACATAAAAAGCACAATTGTTTAATGAGGATTGTAAGGGCGATAAAACTCATCATATAAAAAAAAAAAGGGAAAAACTAACTGAGTGCATGTACATAAAAGCCATATGGTTGAACAAAGAAATCGACTGGCCTAAGATTTTAACCGTACCATACCAGTATGGTGAGCCAGATATAGCAGTCTCAAATACTTTTCAAGTCAACTATTTTCATTCAAACTTACAAATATTAATGACAGTCAGTTTCAATTTTAATACATACCAGCACATTCTCTGCCGAAGAAACCACTGCAACATTGTGGGATCTAGAAAGATTGAGGAAAAAAGAAATAAGAATTGCCGATTTTAGTATTATTTTAATGCCAAAAACAAGTGTTTTATTGGTTTTTTTATGCCAGGTGCTTTTTCTTACCAGAGCTGGTCACATTATATTGAATAATTAATTAGGTAACATCTTAAAAATTGTTCAAAAATTTTGGAAAAATTGTTTTGCAATCCACGGAGTATCTGCTCAGGTACAATATTCATCTCCCACTTCATTATTTCGTAGAGTCTAAATTTGTCATTATTTATTAAATGAACTGTTTGGAAAAATTACATCTGATTACTTATAATCAAATCAACAAATTTAGTTGTGTAACAACTAAATAACAATAATAATTTAATAACAATAATAATTACAGTGAAATTTCGATAAGTCAAACCTGTTAACTTAAAATCCCTTCTACCTCAAAAGTAAAAACTTATTCCCGTCAATTGTTGTTGAATAGAAAATCCATTGGGTCACTCAAAAGTCTGCTTAACTCAAAATTTGAGACAATTTTCATGAGGTTTGACTGATTGAGATTCCACTGTTTAATATAAGTTCTGTTGCTTATATAACTCTTTAAACTAAAGGTCTCAAAGCACTTCATAATTATTAACCCTAGCTGTTCATCAGGTCGTGAGACAAGTTTTTGCAGCAGCTTTAGATCAGCACAATCTGGTCTGTACCCTCATAGGTACCCATTTTATACTCATGGGTGGAGAGAGGCAATTGTAGTAAAGTGTCTTGCCCAAGAACACAAGCACCATGTTCCCTGTTAGGGTTCGAACCCACGTACCACGGCACATGAATTGAACACCATAAGCACAGCGCTCTGACTGAATCTATAACTTGGGCGTTTTTGAGGTCAGTTTATGATCTTTTGGCCGGCTAAAACGTGATGAAAATGCAAAATAATATTGTGTTCACCATAGCAGGTAAAAGTTTACTATCCTGTTGCAATACTTACATATGTGATTCCACGACACAGCAGTCGGCAACCGGGGACCGTAACCACGCCAACGCCGGGAACAAACCTGTCATACTCGCAATTGGTCACACCTGAATTCAGCTACAAAAAGGAGAGAAAAAATACAAAAGTGAAATGCTTATCTATATTACAAAAAAGTCTAGAATGACTAATAAGAATTCTCAAATTAGAAATGTGAAAAATGTTTCGTACCATTTGCGTTGTCTCTGGCGGACACTCAGGAATGGCTGGGCAACTGCCGCAAGGAGTCTGGGGGGAAACAATTCAAAAATTTAACTAACAACGACTTTACATTCCATACTGTTAACAAACACCTCCCACCTCCAACAAAAACATTTTTGCAAAAAGAGCACAATTTGTTTTACCTGTGTTAATGTAGAGTGATTGACATCGCATCGGTTAGGTAGGGGAACTAAGACTTCGGAGACAACGTGTACGACACCCTGGGTTGAGATCAAGCTTGGACTGGCAACGGCAATGTTGTTAACAAACAGCTGTTGACAAACAAACAATTACATGAACAAAGAAATCCAGACATATTTAAGTTGGCTTTTTTTTTTTTAAAGGTAGGTTTAAAGCACAGATGTTTCATGCTTATTTGGGCTCCACTGCTCGACTCACAAACATTCAAGCGATAAGAGGTTTCCTTAAAGATGCATGCCCCGCAAATATTTTTTTTTTTTCATAACAATTTTTTTTTAAATTTCTTTTAACAAAATAACAACTTTATTCCAATTTTGGGCCTCCGCAACCTCCGAAAATTTTCATTTACTTCTTCATTAGTGCCATGCATCACCCCATTTTGTTATTGATCTCCGAAAAAAAAGGCTTTCCTTTTAAATATCATTAGGTGACAGATGGAATGTTCCATTCCACTTGGCTTTACCTCTTGGAATGGAACATTCCACCTCTTAAAATTATTCTTACCATTGCACTCATGAGCATTCAATATCAGTATACTAATATTAATGTTTACATTTTACAATCTTTAAGACGTAATTCTTTTTCTAAAATGTAACACACATTTTCCGCGCTTTTCCTGAATCGCAGTTGGTAGTTGTGTCCTAGGGAACTATCAAGGTGCATCCCATCGTAGATGTCTGCGACAGGCCAGGCCTGGCCGAGAACAATGTGATAGTGCAGGATGTCCCCGGTCTATGGAGACAACAAAATACAATACTTAAACCATGAGGGTATAATTTGGAAAGAAGAAGTTAAGGACATTTTGAAGAAAAAGAAATAATTCCGTACTGCTGTCAAGACTTGTAAGATTGTGAATAAGAACTTTTGGAAAACAAACAGAAAAGGAGAGTTTGGCAAACTCTACAAAGCTTATATAAGCTTAAATAAAACAATTGTTCATCAATAACAACAATGTAAACTCACAATTCGGGAGGCATTGAAGGCAGCAGTGGCTTCATTAGTTGGTAAGAAAACTGTGTATGCCGGGGCAGCATTGATAGCATCAACCAGGCCAGATTGCTGCAGTAAGGAGACAAGAATGAAATCATTATGTAAAAAGAAAAACATCTGAGAATGTAGAATGGGTGTTATGAATAGTTATTTTAAAAGTATACTTGCAGAGTTTCAGTCAAGTCATCACAGGTCATCATAGAGCTAGTTCGAGCGCGCACTATAGTTAACCATAGTTTGACTAACTTCGTTCGAATGAAGGATGGTTGGACTACTGTAGTCGACTATTTCGAATTGGAGCCTTGGGCATGGTTGCATCACTGGTAACCAACAGCCACGCACATCATAAAGCACAACGGGGAGCCAGGACTTTCGACCAGCGTTTGACTAGAGGTGTTCACGCATTGCTATTAGTGCGTAGGCGTAAGTTACAACACAAATCAACCATTAGGCGACTTATGGTTCTTCGCCCGAACTTGCTCAAAGTTTGACAAACATTTGTGATGCGATCAAGCTATGGAGTCGTTTGTCGACCCTGGTAAATTTTTTTTTTTACAGATTTGAAAAGAGCACAATCTCAGCATTACTGCTGTGAAAACCGCATTGCTGGTATCATCTTTAGTTCAAAAATTATGGAAGTCGGAACACCTAGAGATGTGATGAAGTGATGTGATGAAGTGGCCCTATTTGGCCTGAATCTCCAAATGAAAGTTCCCGACAAACGAATCATTTAGCTTGATCGCATCACATTGATTGAATACTAGCAAGTCTTCCTGGTCTGAGAATGGTGTAAATGATAATCAAAATTGCTCATCTTTTGGTTGTCCCTTACCTGGAGGAGAGCAAGGAATGTGGAGTTGGACTGCGTCTGCTCCACCAGCTGACTGAAGGAAACGGTGTTGGAAGGACGGAAGGCGCCCCCTGGTGGTGGGGAGTGGCTCGGACCGAATTGGTCTTGCGGGCTGAGGACCTGCGATTACATGGATTACAAGTATGGCATGAGGACAATGGGAGGAAACAGACTGGAGACGTGACCTCAAACATGTGTATGAGGACAGGCAGTAACCTCACAGCTTCTGTGTGTGTATGAGTTGACCCCACATCACAGTTCATAAGGACAATGATGCAATGGTCATTCTCTGACTCTTTATCTGAGTAAAGATATGTTGAGACAATGTTCAGACTATTGAAGGGAAAGAAAGAAGATGGCTTAAGTAATATTTCATAACTACTGCCCGCCCACCCAATATATTAAATAATGAAGAATAATTCCCTCTTCACCACTTTTTCTTAGGTCCATAGAGTTATATGGTACAAATATTTTCCCTTTCTTCTCAAACTGTTTCAAAATATTACGCACACAGAAAAAGAAAATATGGTTTACTGAATATACAATATTTGATTACTACTGCCTGCCAATCTAGTCAATATATTCTAAAATGAAAACAATTTCCCTCTGCATTACTTTTTCCCAAGGTCCATGGAGAAAAAATGGTGTTACTATTTTCCCTTTCGCCTCATCAACTCATTTAACTTATTCCCCCCGGAAATATATGGTTTACTGAATATACAATATTTGATTACTACTGCCTGCCAATCCAGTCATATATTCTGAAATGAAAACTATTTCCCTCTTCATTAATTTTTCCTAAGGTCCATGGAGAAAAAAAATGGCATTACTATTTTCACTTTCGCCTCATCAACTCATTTAACTTATTCTCCCCAAAAATATATAGTTTACTGAATATACAATATTTGATTACTACTGCCTTCCAATCCAGTCAATATAATATATTCTGAAATGAAAACTATTTCCCTTTTTACTACTTTTTTCCTTAGGTCCACAGAAAAAAAGAAATGTGTATAACTGTTTTCTCTATCGCCTCATCAACTCACTTAACTTATTCCCCCCAAAATATATGATTTACTGAATATACAATATTTGATTACTACTGCCTTCCAATTCAGTCAATATAATATATTCTGAAATGAAAACTATTTCCCTCTTTACTACTTTTTCCTTAGGTCCACAGAAAAAAGAAATTTGTATAACTGTATTCTCTATCACCTCATCAACTCACTTAACTTATTCCCCCCCCCCAAAAAAAAATATATGGTTTACTGAATATACAATATTTGATTACTACTGCCTGCCAATCCAGTAAATATATTCTGAAATGAAAACTATTTCCCTCTTAAATAGAAAACTATTTCCCTCTTATATGGTTTACTGAATATCCAATATGTGCTTGCTACTGCTTGCACCATCAGTCAAATGTATGAATCTAAAAACACTCCTCTCTTTACAGTTTTTTCCACATAGCCAAAGAGAAGTAATATTTTAAATATTTACCCTCCCTTCAAACTTGCCATCCAAATTTTTAAAAAGAAATTATCATTTGCTATAAATACATGTATACCTCTCCAAGGATGTGGATAAGTCCATTCGTTGCGGGAATGTCCGACAATAAAACTGGTATGTCGTTCACACACAGATGCTACGGGCATTAAAAAAAAGGAATCAGACACAATAAAAAATCACAGAATCCAACGAGCCATTTCCAAGTGGAAATGCAGAAAATACCTCTAGTTCTTTGTCTGTCCTGAAGGTTTTAGTATAGATATAGTGCCATCAACAACCTCAATTTAAAGGCATGTAGGATCATTTGCTTTTCATGCATTTTGTTCGTTTCTAAGAGTACCACAATTCAAAATCCAAAGAGGAATGTTCAATACCTAACCTGTTGAAGGTTAAATGCAAATGATCTTTTATGCCAAATGACCCTTTATGTGTATCTCTGGGTGCTTCTTTCCAGGTGCACCCGACCAGTTGGGCAAAAGTACGTACGTCACACATGCTTGGTAGCTAATTTTAATCCACTGATGCATTGGAACATCAACCAATAAAATGGAAGTATTTTTGAGGTGCGGTATTGTGAGAGATGTTCAAATCTAAATGCACAAGTGAAATGGAAGAAATACTTCAAGTTGTGCGATCCCCCTGGCATGGTGGCAGTGTTTATACAGTCAGTTAGTAAGCACACTTTTCAGTTGACCTAACCAAAATCAACAATGACCTCATTTGACCCCTACATGACCTTTGACCTCAAATGTCTCAAGTCATCTGAAGTCATTATTGTCACCAAGTTTGGTCGAGATTGAAGTCTGACTTTTCATATGACAGCACTAAACAGTTAACCTAACCACAATTGTAACACACAGACGGATGGACACACAGAAGGAATACACTATCCCAATATGCCCCTTTCTGGCTTAAAGGGAGTATACAACATTTGCAAACATCGAAAAATAAAACTACCAAGTTTTTACGAAATACCTTACTAGGATGTTGGTAAATGACAGTCTAAAGCATCCTGTAAAATAATGGCACCTGGTGTGAAGTCATTTTCAAGGAAATGGTATTTTTATATACATTTCCAACGGTGGTCGGCCGACCACCGTTGGAAAAACCTAACTATTTTTCAACTACTGCTCCAACTTTACACTTTTTTCGGTCCAAATTTTGTTTGCTATTGGTTACATGTTCATGAACGGGTGCAGGCCAGCTAGACTGGTTCCCTTACCTTACAATTTTCCGGCATCTCTAAATGGATCCATTTTATCTTTAGTGGAGTCAAGGAACCAGACTACTTGAACATTTTTGTTTTTCTTGCTTTTCCAGCATTTTCGAACACAAAACTTCAAACATGTCAGTGTAACAATATTTGGTCTATTATACTAACCCCTAAAATAGTTCATTTCTGAAAATTACAGCAAAAGCCAATGATGTACATTCCCTTTAAAAGCCAGGGGGTTAAAAACCTATTAAATCTCAAATTACAAGCAATAGAAGAAACATCTCATATTTGCAAAAAAAAAGCATCTCCAGTCTACTCACATGATCGCAGTCATGGACCTGTATATGATAGGTGGGCCATAATGAAGGGATATACTGGTCATCATCAAACGCAAGCCTGTACAAATCACGCTCACTCAATGTGCCGTTCACAATGTGCATTCTGGAACGGGAATCAACAAAAAAATTGAGAGAAAAGTATCTTGGTAGGATTTCAAATAAGCAGAAAAGCAGAATAGCAGCAACATAAGAATCAGTGATTTTTTTTTAAATCAATCCTTTCCACTTTATGTATTGTAAAAGTTTAAAGAACTAGAAATAAGACAATTTCTTTTTCTACAAATCTATAGACAAATCCGGCGGAATCCACGAGCGGTAGCGCCGGATTTGTCTATAGATTCGTGCTAAGCTAGTACCACGCACTCTGGGCTCCTTCAACCAATAGAATACCAAAATGCGCGTGCGCCTCGTCTTTAAGAACGCGAACAACACGCGTGTGAGCGTGACACCACCGCAGTTAAAGCTTCTAATTCCGGTCGCCGGATTCCACTATAAACTACAGTACTGCAAGCCAAATTCACCAAAACCAAGTCAAATTCTGCTCTCTTAAGTATTCACAAAGCGCCATTTACTGTCCATGCAGGGATCCCAAGTTAAGTTCATAACAAACCCGCTACAATTGACCCCTCTCATACCACGCCATCTTCATAGGAAAATTACAACTGCGTACTCAATGCCATCAGGTGCGTGTGCAAAATGTTCTAAACGTACGCATGTTGCTCGAAATTTCTTCGCAATACGGCGCGGCACAGCCGATGTGCATCACGAAAATGCCGATGCACATGACAATCTGTAGGCAGTGCCGTCATTTCAGAGAGACCTATAGTAGAGCTCGGGTCCCAAGCTAAAGAAACACAAATTCTGTGTGTGATTTGTGCATGTAAACAGAGCATATACAATTCTTGTACTTACTTGACAACTGATGCAGCCTGCGGCTGGGATACTGCGCCGTAGGACTGTTCATATTGTTGCACTGCGTCGTCAGTGGGAGGGAAGATGGTCAAGCCCGGGGCTGACACCAGAAAGCCTTCCAAGTCTGCCAACTGACAAATTACAAGCAATCTAATTGTATCATTGTTGCATTTAATCCCTCTGCCTTCTCATTATTTAGTACTTAATCACTTTTCGCCACTTTTGAAAGTTCACCAACAATCTCTAAATTAAATCTTATTCAAAACAATTGTGATGCGATCAAGCTAAATGAGTCGTTTGTGGGCCCTTATCAAATTTTGTATTTTTTACATTTTTGAACAGAGCTATCTTTCAGTTAACATCTGGTGAAAACCCCATGTGAATACGACCTTCCGTTCAGAAGTTATGGGACTTAGAACACAGGCAGATCAGAAAGAAGAAAACAGAGAAATCAAGCAGAGAAATCAACCATTCAAAATTGAAGTGTTTATTAAGTAACAATAAACATGCTTTATTTCAGGTTACTGAATATTGACTCCTTAGTAAAAATGTCACATTTTAACAACTTTATCGTGAGTTTTTCTCGGAAAAAAAGTTGACATGAAAGAGGACATATGTAGCCTTCCGATTTAAAAAAAAAAGTCAATTTTGAAACTGACCTATTTTGGGCGGTATTTTAAAATCAAAATTGCCGACAACGACATTTAGCTTGATCGCATCACAATTTTTGTTTTATGAATGACTGCAACCTTGTGGTTTGTGGTACAAACGTTTGGCCCCCAATCCTGACCATACAAATCCTCACCTGAATCAGCTCATAGAATCTTCTTAGGTTTGGTATGGTAGCAATTTCCTGATATGTAAAAAAAAAAACAGGAAAAAAAACCATATTGAAGACTTTGTTAAATTCAAAATTCAACTACAGTTAACTCTGGCTAAGTCGGCACTCTCAGGACCCGAGAATTTGTGATGGCTTACGCGAATGCCGACATGTGCTGTAAGTCGTCAGTTTGCCGACTTACATGAATGGTCTTTTGCACACATGATTCAATGCACTAATTGGCTTCAACTCATAGAATCTGCCAACTTACACAAACGATTTTGTAATGCTTTTTATGGAAAGGGGACCAAGAGAAACACGACGACTTGAGCGAAATGGCGACTTATAAAAGCCAACTTAGAAATAAAAAATCCAATGGAAATTCATTACGGACAATCGGGACTTTAGTCAGACGGCTGACTTCAGCGATTTGACGAGTTGTACGATGTCAGTTTAGCCGGGGTTTACTGTACATGTAAACTATAGGTGAGCGCAGACATCCGGGAGCTTCTTACATTGCCTTGTCTAGTTCCCAGACCTATTCACTAAAAGCTTAATGGTTCTTGAGTCTGGAGTGCTGAATGGTAACACATAGCAACCGGTGAAAACTGGTGAGCAAATGAATAGATTTTTTCACCAGCTGACGCAATCCCGCCCACACCTCTACTGGTTGGGCTCAGAAAATGATAACTCAAACACTGGTTCCCACACTACTACTGAATGAAAACGGATTAAAGTGAAGCAGGCATACCAGCGGAAGGCTCTGGTAACACAGCCAGCCATTCCCACCATAGCCATCTCTACACTGACAATCACTGGTACCCGGCCCTGTCTGTATGCAATCAGCCTGCAGGGAGAAAAAGAAGAAACACCAACACACAAAAATCAATGAAATAAGAATATAATATTCAATTCATTTTACTACTAACTGGATTTCTTTGGACACCCTCCCCTAAATTCTTTTCTTGCCCTGAATTTTTTTCAAATATGTGAAGCACACATTCTCGTATAATTTAATATTCCTAAATTCACAACATTGACAATGTTTTGTTTTCTTTTCAATAAAAACTCCTCGCTAATAAGACAAAGTCAGATTTTTCCTGAGCATTGAAATCAGGTATTTGTTTGTTTGATTGTTGGGGTTTTTTTGGGGGGGCGGGGGGGTGGGGGGGGGGGGGAAGGAGGGTTACCTCAAGACAATTTTAGTGTAGCATTGTGCTCCCCCCCCCCAAAAAAAACCCTGTCAAAACAAAATGTACAAGTGTACTTTATGAAGAAAAAAAACACACAAATTGTTACTGACTTGAAGATACGACTTCATCCCTTTACAGAAATAGCTAATGTAAATTTGATGTATAGAAATCGACGGGACAGTCCTTGACATTGTTGAACCGAGCATTACCTGTGCATGGCAACCACCATTGGTCATCAGAAGGCAGGGGTTGATTGGCTCGCACACTGTGCCGTTGCCATAGTAACCAAGGTTACAATAGCACTGATTCTGAAAAATAACACAAAAATGAAAACACTGAGTTTACTTGAAGGGGGGTTCACTTTACCTCACTCTCGGACCAAGGCTTTTGACACACTTTATCACTATAAAATGGGAATTTAAGCATGAAATTTAAGATATCTCACAATCAATTTCATAATGAGTTTAAAATTTATATTGTTTTATTTTTTTTTTTGGAAAACAGACCCATTGGTAATATTGCGCATGCCTAAATGAAGATTGTGAACTTTCAACCAATATAAGCATAAAAGGGACCAAACTTCATAGGAGTCCAAATTTCATGTGATGCTGGAAAAGTGTTTAAGACCAGACAGCCGATGTTTTATAAACCGTTTAAGACCGGCCACGTGACGGGCTTTCATCCAATAGGAATGGGTAAACTGTCTTAGGTATTTGTGAGTGTTTTTTTTTTACATTTTAAATGGTGTATCATTATTTCAAATGAATATTTCCTAAAAGATCATTTTAAACCAAGACAAAGTGTTCAGGAGTCAGGTTGGTGCAGTGATATTATCCGTGCCTTTCCACATCTGTCACTCCTCTAAAATATGTATTTATTGTTTTCTCTCAAACGTACCATTCCTGGCCTGATGTAAGCGCAGATGGCCCCCTGGGCACACCCTCCTCTATTAGGACCCTGGCACGGGTCGATGGCCTCACAATCGAATCCGTCGCCCGCCCAGCCATCGTTACAGGTACAGTCACTCATGCCTGGCCCGATGTAAGTGCAGAAGGCCTGGGCGACAAGGCGGTGGGAAATGAAAAAACATCTTAGAAGATTATGAACCACAGTACAATGTTGATTATAATGAGGTGCTTATTTAACTCTAACTGCCCTGAATCCTTCAAAATCCTCTTGTAAAGGTGGAGGAATTTGGAGGACTGAGGTTACATGGCAAAAGCGCGTTACTGATTTCGTAGGATGCACTCTGTCAAGGTCTTGGGCCGGACCTTGTGTTGTTTTTGCTCAGCCATGCATAAATGTAGGCCTGGATTATGCTTGAAATCCTCCGTACTGCTCCAGGATGTCACTGGCCAAGCCTCAACATATTTGACAGTCACTGCCGCAGGATTTTGCAGGATTCAGGCAGTGGTCACCCCCTCCATGGACCATATTCAAGAAACAATGGAAGAATTTGCAGGATTGAGGCTATATGCTATTTTCCATGCGGCCAACTGGAGGATTTTGCAGGATTGAGGCTACATCCCAGCAAAAAGGTCTAGGGAGCTAGGGTTAACGCTCTTTTGCAATGTTTCAATGTGTTCATATTCCTAACTCCTGTTCACTAGGTCATGAATCTAGTTTCCTACAGCAGCTCGAGATCAGCACAATCTGGTCTCTACCCTCAGAGGTACCCATTTGTACAGACAGCTGGAGAAGGGCAATTGAAGTAAAGTGTCTTGCCCAAGGACACACAAACACTGTTCCCCATCAGGGTTTAAAATACCATGTGAACATTTTTAGGAAGATAATAAATCTTCTTTTAGCTTGCTCATGTCTTGCTTGTTTGGCTTGCTTTTTGACACTTACCTGTCGATGGCAGCCTCCACGTTCAGCCAATCGGCATGGGTTCAGGGGCTCACAATGCAGGCCGGACCCACTGTAGCCTGCCTGGCAAATACACCTACATATCCACAAAACATACGACAGCAAACTTTAACAATAAAGTCTTTCCAACGTTTCCAGCAAAAAACCAATGTGCAAAATTGTTCACGTTTTGATCTCTTACATGTTACCTTTGGTTGTGAACATTAGCCAAACTTGGTTTTCTACGTGGTCCCCAAGTCAAATTATAAAGAACCTGTTTCTTTAAAAAAAGAGGGGCGAAAAACAACACACACAAAAAAGGCAACTGACTAGGTTCACATTTAATCGATGTTAGGCTGAACACAGAAATTGACGGGAGCGGAATTTGAACCTGCGCCCTCTAGAATGCCATATCGGTGCTCTAACAACCGAGCCCTCCAGTGTAATGTTTCGGGTTTTCCCAAATTTGTCAATGTCTTTGAAGTCAAAAGTCATCAACCCATTTCGGGAGACCGCCAACGCAGGGCTGGACAGCTCAGTTGGTAGAGCACTGGAGTGGTATCCCAGATGTCACGGGTTCAAATCCCGCTCCAGTCAATTTCATTTATCAATCACGTATCTTTTAAAGAGTGTTTGTAAGTATGAAATTACAATGAAGAAACAAGGTAAAGGTAAAGGTAAAGGGGTGAACCTGTGTTCACAGGAACAGAGTGCCCATCTCTCTTTCATTAGCGATTGGGCCAGACTCATATGCTGCTGTGGGGGGATTGCCACACCTCCTCCACAGCGAGTCTGTTACCTTCCCAGCATTGAATAATGCGGTACCCATTTAACACCTAGGTTGAGCGGAGTAATTGAGGTAAAGCACCTTACTCAAGGGCACAACACGCATGGCCACGGTGGGGCTCGAACTCACAACCTCTCGATCACGAATCCTGTGCTCCACCGCTAGACCACACGTGCCCGAAAAAGAAACAAGACCCAGTCACAACCCAGACCAAAAACAACAAGTCAATGTGACCCAGTGATAGGCTGTGTCCAAATTACTTGGCTACATCTTCAAATTACACACACGCTAATGGTAGCGGCTGCAGCCACTTTCCATAGACTTGTGTGTTATTTCTAGCCATAGCCGCGTCATTTGGATGCGGCTATATACCTGATTTCTGAGCCTGAGGTATCACAGACAGCATGCTCGTGACAGATGTGAACCTCCGGACCGCACCCTTCGGCAGGGATGTTACAGTCTGATCCAATGTAGCCAATATCACAACCTCCCTTGCAGTGACCCGTACCCAAAGGTCCGCTGTCGCAAACACCATGCAGGCATGTACAGGCTGTGATTAAATAACAATCAACAAAGTCCATTGGCTTCTTGGCATGAGAAATTACTGAGTGGGAATAAACAAAGTTTCAAATCTTGAGGTATGGCAACAGAAACTAGGTTTCTGGGGACTACTTATAACTTGTCAACATTCCGTTGAAAAGTTATGGCTATTTAAAGTTTGCATTTATTTACATGTCAAAAAAGTAAAATACTGAGGAAAAGGCCTTTTAAGGTCTTTTAGAGTTTTGTAGTCCTAAAAATGAAAGATGCCAATTGTTTTTCCTTAATTTAAACAAAAGTTTTATCCCACATTAACTTGTCAACATTTCGTTGACAAATTATGTCTGTTTAAAGTTTGCGTTTATTAACAGTCAAAAAAGTAAAATACTGAAAAAAGGCCTTTTAAGGTCTTTTCGAGTTTTGTAGTAAAAATGAAAGATGCCAATTGTTTTTTGTTAATTTAAAAAAAAAATTATCCCACAATTTGTTCACTATTTAATTTTTTTTTAAATGTCTAGTAGGCCTATACATATCAAAGCTTACAAATATCAATAAATCGGAAAATCGAGAAAAATCACTCCCATTTTTTTTTTTTTTTTTTTTTTTCTCCACTACCGCCTGTGCCCAGTTCCGTCTTATTTTGCCAAAATGCCTCATATATCATAGATTATTGAAATATTACATACATATTGAAAAAAAAAAACAGAAAAAGTTTACATGTTAGAACTACTCAACTGCCATATAATTGCAATGTATAGGAAATAGTTAATAAAGAAACTCAACTTGTAACCTTCATTCTTTATGAAAAACATGGCTTTTATGCATGATTTTATACATGGTTGATTTCTCGTTGATGTTTTTGTTTTTTAGCAGCTCTATAAGCTATTACCCCGCAAAGATTAGGGAGGTTGACTCACTCTGATTACAGCCGGTGCCAAATAGGTTTGGCATGCAGAGCTCACAGGCGGTACCGGTGAAATGCTCGTCGCAAGAACACAGGCCGCTTCCAAGTCTGGAGTCAGAACACTGCCGTGCAAACAACAAAAATATAGTAAGAAATTACTAAGATGAAAAAAAATCATAGAATCAAATCAACAAGCGTGGGGCTAATAGTTCAGGATATTTCATGTTGGAAAAAATCTACAGAATTTCATTTGAACAATTTCAAGAATCTAAATAATTCATTTGTTTGCAAATTTATCTCAGCATTAGCTACATTTAAACACCACACAACAACAACAAAAAACACTCATTGGAGGGGTCATAATTTTGAATCTGATCGTCTTATGATGACGTCATTGATATAGACCTTTGGGGAATGTTGTTAGCTACATTGTGATACCCCTGTTTGCTACCAAAGACTGTAAATCGGTTCATGAAAAATGATGCAGTTTGAAAAGTTTCAAATTTTAAGATTACGCTAGGAGAAATTGCTAAGCGCTACCACACATGCCGGTAATTGGCACAGTGCCCGAACAAAGCGTGGGTAATATAATTTCGTGTGCTCCCATGCGTACAAGCACTGTGCGATCGATATTACCTGCCGTTTCAAGCAGTGTAACATTGTCATGCAGCAATTTCCACTCGCATACTCTTTAAATTTGCAAGTTTTCAAACTGCATCATTTTACATAAACCGTTGTCAATGTTGGACGATTTACAGTCTTTGGTAGCAAACGGGGTATCCAACATGTAGCTAACAACATTCCCCAAAGGTCTATATAAATGCCATTATCATAAGACGATCAGATTCAAACTTATGACCCCCTCCAATGAATGTGGACTTTGGAGAAAAAAAATATTGGGAAAAAAAAACACAGATAATACAATTTTACAATAAGAACAATTCTCAACGGGCAATATATTTTAAAATTTGCGATTTTTGAGATTTTTTCTTAATTTGACAGGCGTGATTTGATTAAAAACTTACCCATCCATGTCCATAACAAGGAATAGCGAACCCACCCGGGCATGGGTGGCAATTCTGCCCATAAAAACCAGAACAGCACTCAGGCTCCTGTATATACACACCAAAAAATCTTTGTTTAGGCTATTAAGGAAATATTTAGAGACAAGATAACGAATCTCCATTTAAAGCTTTTGCAGTCGTCGGATTTTTTTGCCAACACCCTCCACATACACCGTTGTAATCAAGTCAATCACAACTCAATCACAAGTCAATCACAAGTCAATCACAAGTCAATTTACAAGTCAATCACACATCAATCACAAGTCAATCACACGTCAATTTACAAGTCAATCACACGTCAATCACAAGTTAATCACAAGTCAATCACAAGTCAATCACAAGTCAATCACAAGTCAATCACAAGTCAGTCACAAGTCAATCACAAGTCAATCACAAGTCAATCCCAAGTCAGTCACAAGTCAATCACAATGCAATCACAAGTCAGTCACAAGTCAATCACAAGTCAATCACAAGTCAATCACAATGCAATCACAAGTCAATCACAAGTCAATCACAAATCAATCACAAGTCAATCACAAGTCAATTACAAGTCAATCGCAAGTCAATCGCAAGTCAATCACAAGTCAATCACACGTCAATCACAAGTCAATCACAAGTCAATCACAAGTCAATCACAAAGAACAATGACAAAGGAATGCCTTTGTCACAGTTCAATTTGAATAGCTTGTGAGTAAACTAGGGACTGGAGGACTTGTGATGGACTTGTGATTGCCTTGTGATGACTTGTGATGACTTCTGACTGACTTGATTACAACTCTGTTGGAGGGATGCAGACCAAAATCAGCAAAGACTCCCAACAGGTGAGTTTGGAAGGTGCTCATTTGCTTATCAGAGGATAAGCTTGGCATTCCTTGGAGTGCGTGGCTGCTGACCCAAGTGGTAATGTCCATGCAGTAAAAATAAAGGGTCAGTTTCTTTTATAAGTGAATGTGGAAGTCGCTATAAGTGGGAGGAATGATAAACCAGTACTGAAAGTCACCACAATTCATCACCTACTGTGCCATCCTCCCCTAAGAACACTGCAGCGATTTGACAACAGGCCTTCGAAATTCGGGCAAAACAGGGTCCAATTCTTTTTAAAAGGAAACCCACAGAATAAGACAGGAACCGGAAAAACTCAAATCCACTTGTCGATGCAGGGTCGGATTCCAACCCAGGTCACGGAAGTTGAAAACGATAACATTAGCCATACATCTGCAATGTCTCAACTTACCCACGTGGTCCTGTTGCACATCAGCTGGCACCCTATGCTGACCACATTGCCACCTTGCCATGTGGTTTCAAGAAGGCACTGCTGAGTTGCTACCCCATCCACCTATACAACATGGTTTAAATAAGCTCACTGAAGCTCTTATCCTAATTTTTTTCAAACATTCAAAATGTAAAAACATCAATTTTTTGTGATATTAACCACTTCGAAATTTTCAAAAGACAAAATTTCCCTGCCACAAATACTGATTCGCAAGAGTGATTTCAACAGTATTTGTATGATAGTTCTTGCCGAAACCTCATTTGTTTCAATACTCCTGGGAGTGCACTTGAGCGTAAATTGTACAACAATAGGACATGCACAACGGCCCACACACTGGTCAGCACACGGTCCGCCTCTACAGACTTCACAGACTTTGTGTGTGTATAAAAGACACGAGGGATAAGAATGTTTAGACGTCACCCAGAGGCGAATCGAGGCAATCTTGACATCTTAATCAGTCAGCCTGAGTACAAAAACAGCCAGTGCGTGTTATCACGGCCTCCAGTGCGAACTAGTTAATAAAGGGGAGGAGAATATACCTCCTTGAAAATCTGTAGAAGGAAGATGGTGTTTATGGATACCTTCCATGGTTACAAAGAAAGACTAACGTAAGACTCTTGAATTCATTGCTCCTGCTTGTCTAGCAAACATGCAAGGATGCTATGGGTTTGCGCACACTCAGAATGAACTTTATCGAATCAGTGCGCACACCAAGTGTGCCCCGCACACAGAGAACGCACCAATTGTATTTCACGTGCTATCTACTGACCTTAGAATACCACTTCTAGAGTCAAAGACCTAATAACAAGCAAAAAAAGAAAACTTACTGGTGTACTACCAATAGGGCAGGATGACCTCAATGTTGAATCATTGCAATGGGAGCATGGTCCCTGAAAGAGATGACAATGCACAACATGAACCAAATTAGTGAAAAACAGAAGGAAAAGACATTGGCTAATTAATAATAGATGGAAAATCCTCTTATTCGTTTGATGCAGTGGTTACGCGTTCAGATACCTTTAACCGAAGATCTTGATGGTGTATCATTAATTGCTTCTTTTTGCATGAAAGTAGCTTGTGAGGATCGTGTCTAAGAATTCCAATTTCCCTTAATGACCCCTTTTTCCTCAAACGACTTAAGACTCTCACAAATGTTTTACAGGCTTGTTGAGCAGGGGTAATAATTAGTCACATACACTATGGCTATACAATTTAGTTCATGGACGTTTACTGAAATATCCTGAAAAGCAAATGTATTTCCATAACTAGATGTACATTTAATGAGATATTAAAGTTGTACCCTTATACCAGATTCTGCCCTGATATAACCCTTTTTACAAATTATGTACAATATCTTTGACCCAAAATTCCATCACAAGTCAGCATTTTATACCTGTTCCACTACATAGCTCTGTGTGTCGCACTGATGGGGTATGAGGGGCTCAATATCAGATGGAACGATCAGCCCGTCAATGCTGTGAATGTAACCGTCGTTGGCAACAATGTCGGAAAGCGTCAGATTTGCGCCCCCGTCCATGCTGATTAAACCCTGTTAAAGAAAAAAATGAAATCAAGAGGCAAAGAACAAGAATCGTAACTTGGATACTGCTAATGGTGTGTTCTAGGACAAAATGTTTTGTGAAAATACAAAAGTATTTGGGCAATTCGGGCGATTCACAATGCAGTGCGCTACCAAGAGTTTGCCACGGAGAGTTCATTTTTCCAAGCGCATTGTGGGAGATGGTCGACATATTCGCAGCGCGGGACGTTAGAAATTGTTAGTTTTTCTGGTCAGTGGTTTCGTAAGCATATGATTCAAGGCTTTGTTTGCCCATTTCTTTTCTTGTTATCAATATGGTGTTTTTGGTAAGGCGGCAGAACGCTATGCCCCAATCTATGACATATTGGCTCAAGTTGTCTACCGACACTCATTCAAATGGGTCATGTTTTGTCGACCGCAAACTTGAAACTGGACTCTCCGTGGCAAACTCTTGGTGGCGCACTGCATTGTGAATCGCCCGAATTCCAGTGTTATGTCATGTCCGTGACAGAGATTTTAAGAGCTCAGCGAATAAACCTGATTCTTTCTTTTTTTCAATCTTATACATCCATCATCTAGTAATAGTCAAAGAGATTACAGACTAGGAGTTTTGAACCATTTCTCCGAATCATTCATTAGATAATATGGTTGATTGGTTCTATCACGGCAATACACTTCCTATCATAACGTTGGAATTGCCAATTTTTGAAAATTTTCAATTTCTTCCTTATTTTTTCCAATACTTAAAATCTAATACTTAAAAGTTTTTCAGTACAAATATTTGTACATTTGGGCAAATCAATCAAAGAAAGTTATTTTTTAACTTTTCAAAACTTAGCCTAAATATCTGACTGGAACAGCACTATTGAAGCCTAAGACTTGACTGATGGGTATTTTTACTTTCTTGAAACACTTCTTGAGGGAATTTTGTTCTAAATGTTTGTAGGTGTTAGCTATTGTGGAGGTTCAAACCCCACCCAAATTCAATATATGTATCTGATTTCTCAATTAAACAACTAAGCAAGAGATTTTAAGTGTTTTGGTTTGAAGTTATTGGAGCAGTGCTATAAAAGAAAATCATAAACTTTGAAACAAAGTCACACGTTCCAGAACTCAGTACAAATGTTTCACAAGTTGTTTAAGGCAACCTCCATACTCACACTGCGGGAAATGTGGAAGTAAGTTGTTGCCCCGTGCACCGAGATCACACGCCCGGTTGAAATCAAGTCTTGCATCAAAAGCTGTAAATGAAAACAAAGAGAACAGATTTAGCCCAAACAATTAAGTCAGAAGGGAATGATAAGCTACATCAACTCTGAAAACGAGAGTCCCAAAACTAATGAGAAAGAAAAATAACATAAGAAAGGATGAACGGCACGATGAATGAAAAAGATAAATTTGCTTTCTTTCAGCTGTCGACACTTGATCATGTTGATCTCATGAATAACATGTAACCTTAGCAGTGTAAAGGACCAAATAAACCGGCCTAATGGCCAAATCTGAAAATGCGAGGGCCAATTAAACTGCCCCAAAGCGCCCTCTGTTGACCAAAAGGAAATGATTACGTCATCTGAAACTACTTTCACTTAAACATACTATAATTCATGACTGATCTAATACACCGTACCCTCTGGAGACGTGTGTACAATAGGGAACAAAAGATTGTATACACTGTACGTCTCCACAGGGTGAGGGCAATTTCTATAGATGAATACGTCTCCACAAGGTTTTCACGAAATAGATCTATGGATTTTACTCAAAAAGTAGGAATTTCCAAGGCTGGTTGATCTGTCGCAAATGGAAGATTTTTAGTAAAGGGATATTAAGTCCAAATTTCAGCCAAGGAAATCAATTTTGGTTAAAATAAGAGCATTTTTAAACTACACTTTCAAACTCGAAAACTTTAGTGCACAAGAACAAAGGAATGTCTCCACAAGAAAACAAATTCCAGTATGCATGTGCTTGTAATGCTTTACTTCCTAATATGTATTGAAAGTAATCTGTGACATTAAGCTAATGGCTGCTGACAGGCAAATCGGCCATCCAGGCATCATTCTTGTGTTATCTTACTATACTGTACGGTAGACATCAATTATTTAAAATAACTGTATTTTAAATGGGGTCCATGCAGTACACTAAAGAAACAATTGTGACTAATCTTCATCATGTGGGCAGACATCCAATTTTTTTTTAACAACTGCGACAATAAATACTTTAACAAAAATGGCAAAAATTCTTGTCAACTGAAAAAAAACAGTTTATTTAAAACCAAAAGTTGAAGGTACTCCACAATTAGAATCCGGCACGTGATCACTGTACACTCACGAGGACCCCTCCAATGGAGAAATATTATACAAAGCAACTGCCTTGGGACAGATTATCTGTACAATAGCTAGCACAATGCTTTTGCCATTGAAGGGGGCCTTCGTGATAGAAGTGATAGCATGCCCAGATTGGTCCATAAATGACAGACTTATAAGTGGGTTGAAGTTATGATTTTGCAGGAATTATCAAATCTCACTTACCATGGCGCCCTGTATAACATGATTCCTGAGCAGGGCCAGCAACTTAGGTCTTCCCTAAAGAAAGGGGGAAAAAATGTTCCAAATGAGACAAAATGTAGTAAGAGTTAAAACTCATTCATATCACATCATTAACCCATTAACCCTTCAAAAAGCAATGCAAAAGTTGATAAATAGGAGCCCTTTGGCAAAAAAATAACGATATTTTTATCTTTTATTGTAGATTCATATTAGCAGGTCTCCATCGGTAGCCAATTTCAGAATTCAAGTACATTGTGTATAACAGCACTAAAAACGAAGTGTTGAAAATCTGAGGTGATTAGGTAAAAAGGGGAGTAAACAGCTTTGTGCATAATTGGTATATTGCAGCAGTAACACAAAATAGTAACTTTGGAAGGTTGGAAAGTTTGGAAATTTGAGGACATACTTGTGGTGACATGAGGTGATCCATGGAGCCAGCGGGCAGTTGGTTGAAGGCTTTGTTCATTGGGGCTAGTATTGTGACGGGCTCACCTGGGGGAATGACATTGCTGACGCCCGCACTCTGCAAAGGGAAAATAATGAATATGTCAAGTTTTGGATAAAAAGATAGACATGTACAGTTGTCTGATAGACAAAAACACATGCAGCTGGGTGATGCTAGCATTATGAAAAGAAGTGTAACGTTCGTGACTGAGCCAATTAACCATGATGTCTAATTAAAGGGAATATACATCATTTGCTTTTGCTGTAATTTTCAGAAATAGATGGAATTGGGGGGTTGGAAATATATAGCAAATATAGTTACACTGACTTTTCTGAGGTTTTGGGTTCGAAAATGCTATAAAAACCAAGAAAAACAATCATTTTCCTGTAGTCTGGTTCCCTGACTCCATTTAAGAAGAAACAGAGCAGTTTACATACATTTGGGAATTGTAAGGTCAGGGAACCAGTTTAGCTGGCTTGTACCCGTTCATAGGTGTGTAATCGATTGCAAACAAGTGCGATGGCCAATGGGGGCCAGTATTTGAAAAAAGCCAGTTTTTTCCAATGCTGGTCGGCCGACCAGCATTGGAAATTGATACAAAAATACAACTTTTCTTGAAAATGACAGTATACCAGGTGCCATGATTTTACAGGATGCTTTACACTGTCATTCACTACCAGTCCAGCAAGGTATTTCAAAATGATTTGGTAGTTTTAATTTTTGATGTTTGCAAATGTTGTATTTTCCCTTTAACGATTCAGAGAAATGATCCCAAACTCCTAGTCTGTAATCTCCTTGGCCATTACTAGATGATGCATGTATAAGATTTGTAGAAAAAAAATACATGTTCAGTTTTACTCACAGAGCTCTTAAAAGCTTCATAACGGGCACTACATAATGCTGGAATTAGAGCTGTAATCATTTATTTATATTTTGAAAATTCCATTACAAATATGTTCAAATCTTGTGCATATTTCCAATCTTGTGCATATTTCCAATCTTGTGCATATTTCAAATCTTGTGCACATTTCAAATCTTGTGCACATTTCAAATCTTGCGCATATTTCAAATCTTGAGCATATTTCAAATCTTGTGCATATTTCAGCCACATGTATACTTTTGTGGCTGTGATTGGTCCAAATATCATGGAGTGGAGATTAACGGATCCATCTACTCTGACAAATTCACTCCCGCAAAGCACAGGAGGGGGATTTGAAACTTTGTTTCGTCGTCGGCTGCGGCCTGGCCTCCGAATTCTGAACCTCTGAGAGGCAAACCTAACAGAAATATTCTTAGCGGTGGCTTCGTATCAACCAGTTGAATGTTTCTGAAGCATAGCAGGCACCAAAATTCAGATGGAATATCCAAAGTTTCCTTAAGCCAAAATGAAGATGAAGCCGGAGTTGTGAAAAGGCCCATAAATGATACAAAAACCATCTTACCACTAGGAGTGTCTGCAGCCGGTTAAACCTCCCAGTCGAAGATAGGATAGTGGTAACCGACTCCTGTACAAACAGTAAAAAGACAGCCTTGAATCATAGAAATATATGCAGGCATGACTTTGATTTCATAAATACCTGAGACAGTTTACCTATTCCTGTCGGCCTAGAGCCCGTCATATAATAATAATAATAACTGTATTCATATAGCGCCTTTTGCCAGAGGATACAAAGCGCTGGGGGAGAATGCAACCAAAGCCAGGTATATGAAGTATATGAACATACCATGAGACCCATTATGAAGCACCTCTTTGCTAGGTGCTGCGGCGCAAATTGCTGCCACTGCCAGAAACACCGGGGCAAACCCCTTCTCTTAGCGACAAGTGTTACTGGGTTCTTTAACGTGCATTACACAACACACGGGACCTACGGCTTTACGTCCCATCTGAAGGACGAAGCAATAATTGTAAAGTGCCTTGCTCAAGAGCACAAGTACCATGTTCCCACGGTCAGGATTCGAACCCATGTACCACGGCACACAAGTCGAACACCGTAACTATTGGACCACAGCGCCCCAATAATGTGGGTGGTTTTAAACTGTTAAGACACCAGCGAGAAGTATTTAAAACCGGCCAGTAAAAAAGGTGGCTCCTGAACAATAAATTACTGCTTTTGTCTTTGTGTTTCATTTTTAACAAAAGAGCATAATTTAAAAATTAATCAGAAGAAAATCGTCTGGCCTGGGTCTTCTGAGATCATCCTTTTTGTCTAAGGTTTACCAGTTTCAAGCTTTGTTGTTTGTTTGAATTTTGACTTACCCCTGGGCTGTCCTCCACAGGTGTCGGCTCATACAGTACCCTGTCTATAACGTGGATGACTCCGTTTGCTGCTGGGATATCCTTGTACAACAGTCTAGCCCGTGTGTTACTGCCTTGAAGACGGTACCTCAGCATGTCAACATTCTTTGGGGTAAAAATGAAAAAATTACTGAAAACACTAACAGTTGTAGATAGTTTCTTGCATGTGAGTGCACCAGTGATGTGAATTGTTTTCAGCTTTTGGAATTTTTATTTATCAGGAAGCAATCCCCAGCAAGCTCAGTGGTTGAGTGATCGTGGTAGGTAAGTAGGAGGTCGTGGGTTTGAATCCCACCTGAGGAAGCTGATAGTTTTTTTCTTACAAGCTCTTATAGCACTGAGTACAGAATGCTTGTGTCAGAAAAAAAAGTTAATGTGTTCAACTTTTGCAAAAGTACAGCCTGAGAATTTTTCTGAGGGCAGACAAGAGTTGCTTCACATTCCAATTCCCAGTTGGTTTTGATCTTGCTTTTAGGCCAGCCTTTAGCATTTCGATTTTAGAGGAGAGGGAGGAGGTTGTGTTCAAATGCCAAAATGACAAAATAACTCCCTCGGTCTCCAGACAATAGGCAGAGCATACTGTCTGAAACATTGAGTTTCCCCCGGTTCGTTTCAGAACCTCACAAACTCACAAGAGATTGTCACATGGCGCTACCGCAAATCTTTATCTTACTGCTATCTTCACCACACAAACCTTCAACTCTTATCTAACTCCTTCCTTTTAAGGTTTACAGCAACAGAAATAGGAACAAATCTACAAATGGTCCTGAAAGAATATGTGTACATATGATACAACAATTTACTGTCTTTATATTTCATCTCAAGACTTGGGTCAGATAAAGTCTTTCCATGCTGCCCGCCCCCGACAAAAACACCCATTCCTGACTGTGATGTCACCTGCAAAACAACATATTGGCTGATCACCCTTACATGCATGTCTAAAACTATATACAAAACTTGTAGTGTCTGTGTCTGGTTAGGGCAGATAGGATATAGTATGTGTTATTTTAAGATGATGTCACAGGGAAAGCATTACCCCGTCTTTGTGAGTGACTTCTGCCATGATGCCAGCCAGGGTGTGAATGGATTGCGTGGAGTTCAGTGCGTGGGCGTCCATGTGGGTCGGCACAGTGTGCAGCTTCATCAGGTAACGGTTGAAATCTACGTCACGAAAAGCTCTGTCATTGAGCTGAAATGACAAAGGTTAGAACATGAACTGGCCGACAGATGCTTGAATTCAATTAAAATTACCTAAATGGTAAATGTACTTTGTAAAATACTGGAAATTGAAGTCCGTTTTTTTGTGAAAAAGCACTGAACGAGATATTTCTAATGGTGTTCAAAGTGCTAATAGAGGTCTATAAAATGTTAGACACATAACGACAAGAGTGTGTAGCTAGTATAAAATAGGTAAGTTCTGGGATGAAATTACTGTAGCATTTTGATTATTCAAGCACTTAAATATTTCCAGCTATATTCTCTGTGCAGAGAATGCTTCGGCAGTAAAGGAATTGTGGAATTTTGCAGTGCTTGTGTACTACTTTTTTCGGCCGAACTAGATGTAACTGAAACGTTTTGCAGCAACTTCTTCAACCAGGTTCTGGAATGGTTGGTCACAATATCACAAACAAGAAATGAAACATTTTAATTTACGCCACTTTTGCGAGGGCAAGAGAATTATCATTACCCCTGATAATCAGGTTTATAATTAATCATGTTATAATTATAAATGTTCAAAAGTCACTGAGCAAGACGCAAGCCACCTCACCAAAAAATCAAACTCTTGGAAGGCCTGTTCGGTGGGGACAAACACAGTGTAGAGTCCCTTGCCGCTCAGCAGGTATCCCATGGCGAGATCAAACATGCTGATGGCTGTATTCAATGAGCCTTGTAAGGTCCCAGTTGGGTCGCTGTTGACGTCACGAAGCACCTAGGTCCAGGAATAAGACTCAAGTACTTTTACCGGCACGGTGAAAAACCTGACCCATCTATATAGTTTTCAAAATTTACTATTTTCCAATCTACAGTGCATGCTGATTTCATTGATCAATCTGTAAACTACGATTCTTCCATTATTAAAGCAAATACATAGCCTTCAATTCTAACTTCCACATTTCTGCTAGGAACCTTACCGAAATTCTCTTAAAACCAACTCTGTGTCAAAACCTATCGACTCAAATCTTGATCCTACAATACTAATACAAAACTATTGTGAATTAAGAGAAAAAAAATTGTTTGAAATTGTTTAACCCAACTCTAGTGCATAGCAACAATATAAACAACGCACACACCTGGGCCCAATTTCATGGCACTGCTTAGCACACAAATTTGCTTAGCACAAAACAAGTCTGGCTTATAAAAGCAGGTTACCAGCCAAAACTCCATGGGATTTTCATGCTAAGCAAACAACAGCCAAATACTAATCCCGAGCAATATACATCACGTGGAGTTTTGGCTGGTAACCTACTTTTATAAGCCAGACTTTTTTTGTGCTAAGCAAATTTTTGTGCTTAGCAGCGCTGTGAAATTGGCCCCTGTATACATACATGCACACAGACCTCTGGTTGCTACATTGGTTGCCATGCGTTTAGTACTTTTTGAGAGCGAGGCTGTCATTGTACATTCTTTTTGGATGTGTATGGTCAAAAACAGAATTTGTGGTCGAAACGTTATAATATCAGAGAATTATTTTGTTTGTACTTTCCATACCTGCATGATACTGCCATAGCAAGCCTGCCCGTCGCCCTGGAAACCTTCCACGCATTCACATTTGGCATTGCCTTCGGCCGTCATGGTGCAGATGGAGTGGGGCGGGCACGCGGGGGCGTTGGGACCCCCGCACAGGTTGGTTCGGCTACAACCGAGAGGGAAGACGTAGTTCTCATAACCTTCCTCGCATTCACAGTGATACTGGAGAACAAGTTTGTAATAATAAACGAGAGCTTTATGACTGTGCTTAACTTTTACTGAAATAAGTCTTAACTTTAGTCTTGGTCACAACTGCCAAAAAAAACAAAAAACACAATAAAAGAAGACTGATTTACACTGCCCCTGTGGGCTTCGTGCACGATTACCCCCTCAATGGTAAGAAAGGGAGAGTTGGGGGAGACCGCATGAAAGAGACATTCGAACGCATTGCTGACAAAGCCTGACGCTTACGCAGAAACCCTATGGCTTTGTGCACATCCACAATAAAATAAGTCGTGCGTCCTTTGGGCTATTTGTGTGAACGAGTACTTTCATGCAGTGTGTCCAGTACACATGGTGCTCAAAAGTGGTAAAAAAGCGCCCTCTCTTGTTCCCACATGGTGCCCATTAGCCTTCAATCCACAATATTTTTGCTGAGAACCCCACTGTTTCCTGATAAATCCACTGCTGTTCAGGAAGCAAAAAAGCACATAGTTCAGTGTTCTTTCAGCAAAACGAAAACAAATCACATAGGGATATGTGTGAATTGTTTTCATTTTGCTGAAAGAACGCACACCTATTTTTGTGATCCGTGGACAGAACTTTAAAATGGTGGTTGTGTTTTAAATTCCGTAACTGGGAAGTACATGAGCGATTTGAATGATTCTTGTACTAAAAGAAAGCCAATGAATTGGGCTTTCATATGCTAGATTTTGAAAGTGCTACATGCAGAACTTCAATAAAACAATAGTCCCGACATTTGGGTTTCTGTTTTTTTTACTAACCCTGTATGTGAGTAGCACTACTCATTTTAGTGTTAAGTCATTGTTCCAGTGTGCACTTTTTCTTCAAAATAGAGGAATTTTCATATATTTTTTCAGCCAGCTACCCTAAGGTATGCGAAGTGAGACCACTGATTATCCACTTGAGCCTTTAATACTCCAACCACTATCAATGTTCCTTCGTTGCCTTCGTTTACCTGCCGCGGGCCATCAAAGATGCACTTGGTAGTCGGCGGCGGGCAGGGCGGTAACCGCTGCTGGCAATAGTTGATGGGATAGCACTCCATGCCGTCACCGTAGTAACCCTCCAGGCACTCGCAGGTGTGCCTCCCTGGTGGAGTTGGGGTGCAGCGGGCGTGCGGGCTGCAAGCTTGTGGATCCTGGCAAGGATCATTTTCTGTTAACAGAAGTAGTGATAACAGTCAAGTTGTATTCTCTGTGCTAATTTCAAGTTTCACCCCGAAAAATAATTGTAATACAAATGTTGTTCATATTTGATATAAGACATTAAAACGAAAAATCTGTCCACGTTGAGTTATGACATTTAATAATAATAATAAAAATAATGGCCTCTTGTATAGCGCACATGTCCGTCACAAAGTGATGCTCCTGGCACTCTTATTATTGCCCTGGCTTCAGCACGGCTGCCATTACGGCGCTCAAGCATTGAAGGAATTTCTTCCTACTAGGTACCCATTTACTACACCTGGTTGGAGAGAGGCAATCATAGTAAAGTGCCTTGCCCAAGCACCATGTTCCCTGTCAGGATTCGAACCCATGTACCAAGGCACACGTGCCAAACACCGTAACCACTGGACCACAGCACCCCACATACTTACTTTATAAATACAAATTATCATTTATGCAGGGACCCTGAACAAGTCTACTTATATTTGGAATCTGTCTTTTTGTAGATCAACCCAAAACTAAAGCCTTTTCTGAGGGTTGAAGACCCCAGAACAAAATCCCCCCCCCCCCAAACAACCTCCCACTAAAAAAGTATTAACCCTAACCTTCCCAAATCCTCAAAATTCCTCCTTGTAAAATGGATGATTTTGCAGGATTGAGGCTACATGGCAAAAGTGTGTTGCTGATTTCGGAGGATGCACTTGTGTCAATGTCTTGGGCCGGACCTTGTGTTGTTTATGCTCAGCCATGCATAAATTGAGGCCTTACATTATACTTGAAATCCTCTGCACTGCTCCAGGATGTCACTGGCTCTGCCTCAACATATTGACAGTGATTGCTGGAGGATTGTGCAGGATTGAGGCAGTGGTCACCCCTCCAAGGACCACAGTCAAGAAATAAGGTAGTATTTTACAGGGTTAAGGCTGTATGTTATTTTTACAGGGAGGCAGATTGAGGTAACATTGTACATCCTAGCAAAAATGCCAAGAAAGTAAGTGTTTATTGACCTATCACCAATGGCGAGTTAGCCGGTACCGGTATAATTGTCCGTTCAGTTCTGTTTGTCTCAGATTTTGTGCATTCCGCGTCCATTTGCAAATCATGTAATTGGACAATATTTCACAAGCTGCGTAGACGTGATTCTACCGCGATAGGTCAATTATCAGAAAGTCAAATACTTTCCAGAGGACTGATCTGAAGCTCACATACCTACACACGAAGTCCTTCCATCGCCAGAGTAGCCTGGACTACATACACACTGTGGAGGTTCTCCATCCGTGACTGGTGGTGAGCAGATGGCAAAGGGATGGCATGCAGGCTCACCGCAACTTATTTTGGCTGAACAAGGAGATAAAAACCCAAGGCTTTGTGTATAAAGGATACAGATGACAACAGTGAACAACTTGAATAATGCGTTGGAAGGCACCTGGACATACTTTTATGTACTTTTCACGTTTGCTGTCCAAAATCAGTTGAGAGTCGTGTGAAAACATGTCCACCATATTCAGCACAGTTTAGTATATTCAAATTCTCATCCAAGTAAGGTTTTTTTTTTTACTTGGCAAAATTATTTCATTTATTTTCATATTTTTTTTCATTCAAGTAATCAAATAACGGCTTCTTCTGATGTGCCCAAGAAAATGTAGCTCGGAAACTTGACGAAACCCTCAGAGAAAAAAAAACAATAATGAAGTGTTCAGTTTCCAGAAAGAAAAAATAAAGGAATAAGCCCAGATGGGTTCAAACCCAGGTCACATAGGTGGGAGGTGAGGAAAGCACATGTAACATTATACCAACCAGACTTCATTTCCAAGTTAGCAATAATCATCAATTTGTGTGCTACCAACATGAAATTGAAGTCGACTGCTTTCATACTTGTCTTTATACGGCACTCGACAAATAAAACACTCAATAACAAGTATAATGTTCAATTTACGGAGGGGTATCAACTGAAATAAGCAAAATCATTGTATTTCCAATGCATGCAAAAGTCTGAGTTTATCGATACATGTACATGTACATGTATGCTTAAAAAAAAAGTTTAGGCTATTCGAAATCCAAATACTTACATTGGTCACATCTGGGTCCCTGGTACCCTGCCTCACACAGACAGAAGCCGGTTCCCCTTGCTCCAGCATCGCAAACTCCATAGACACAATCACACACTGCCGGATAAAAAAAAAATTATTTTTGTAAATGAAAAAAAAAAAATTCAGATTCTATTTTCTGCTTATACTGTTTTAACACACAAACTTGGGTATGGAACTCACAGTGGAAATAGTATGGTGAATAATAATTTGTCAATTTAAATTTAAATAAAAATCTTATTGGTGATCTTGCGGATTATTGAGATTTTTTCAACAGTGCCACATTTATAGGAAACCCTTTCTTCAATTTTGTGCCCAATATCCGGACACCACCTTTTTTGACTTCCAGCCTTATTTTCCACAAAATAGAATTTTCACATGATTTACATAGCAAGTTCATTCTTAAGGTAACAGATTTATGGGCTCCGTGCACAAGTACCCCCTCAATGGTAGGAAAGGGAGAGTTGGGGGAGACGTCGACGCCTGTGCTCACACAAGACGCTATGGTTTTGTGCACATTAAGAGTAAAATTAGTCATGCGTACTTCCCACTATATCGAATCAGTGTGTCCTGTCCAATAGGCTCTCAAAAGTAATAAAAAGCACCATTTATTGTTCACGCACAGAGCCTATAGGTGAATGAGTTTGACTAAATAAGTGTGGCATCACTCCATGAGGAAAGTCGGATAAAAAAAACTTTGAAGACAAAATTCTCCAAGTCAGAAGACTGAACTATGTACTCTTGTATTGATGAAATTAGGTCAGGGATTGTCTTCAAAGCACAGTCAATGACCTATTATCTCACACTCCCCTACCTGGCCGCAGAAAAAAAAAGAGGAAACAATTACGAGAAAGAATGACAGGATATGGAGCATTATCACCCGTCACGTGTGTGTGTATGCAGCACAGTCAGAGGGGGAAAGCACTCTTATAGGCTCTGTGCAGGATACGTAGAGGGCAGTGTTACAAGGAATCACGACAGCCAAATAAAAGGCACTTCACACTTTGTACACTGCGTTGCATCAATGTGGCACATGGTAAACCTGACCAATTTTCAATTCGTCCTTTCTTTTCAAATAATTCAAGAAATACAAGCCATCAAGACCAGAACAGCAGACATCAAGTCACTTGCAAGTCAATCACAGGTCAATAGTAGTTTTAACCTTCACAGACGTACTGTATACTCAGTGTGTTACCTCCCGAGTGAAAGTTGGATCGGTTGGCTGGTTTGAATCTGCCAACCGATCCCGCAAGCTCAGTGGTCAGGTCGTAAGACGTCTGCACTGCAAAGCAGGAGGTCGTGGGTTTGAGTCCACCTGAGTGATTGTTTCCAACTTTCACTCGGGAGATAACACAATAAGTATGCAGTATTTATACGTCGGCGAAGGGCAAAACCTAATACTGATTTACACCACCCTGACGCAAATTCCATCGTACGAATACTTTATTTGCGGTACCCGCTGCTACATGTGATGACTTGTGATGACTTGTGACTGACTCAATTACAACTCTGTAGTTCCCTTGAAAAACAAATGCAAACTGAAAATTGTCTCTAGCCCCAAATATAGCATCAGCATCCTGCTAGTAAATCTAACAATGACACATAAATCACAAAAGAAAGGGGGAAGTATAAGTTCTACTGACAATAGCTTCTTGGCTATAAATTAGAAACATTCAGGAACTGCGATGTTTGGATTTGGTTTGGATGGTAGAACTTCCAGAAAGCTCTTTTGATTCTTTTAGTCCTTCAGCGGTTGGGCAGGATGGAGTTCTAAAACTGTTCCTTCCTTCCCCTGTTATCTGTCCTTTGTCTCTGCAATGACTTCCAGATGCAAGGTCTAACGCAAACGCTGTGTCAACAAATTTGCCTGATTTGTACGTGCGGCATGTTACAGCATTTTCCGTTTGTTGAGCCAGGAGGGGTTTCTTTACTTGTCTAGCCCACTTTCGTATTTCGTCATTTTCCCCAATGTCTCATATCAGGGGCCTCTAAAAGTTTGTCGAAAACTCTAGCCCCAACGTTTCAGTCCAGAATCATCCCTGTTCTCCTTGTAAATTGTGTGTAGCTACTATGTATGTTCTTGAATGGTCCAGGCAATTATTGAACTTTCATAAATGGGTTAAAAAAAATGCTTTATTTAATTCTTTAAATTATATAAATGTGTACAAAACTATTCATATCGCTTTTAAAAAATTGCTGGTGCATAATTTTCGCATTTCATGTTCATTTTTGCAATAGAAGTTTCCCTACTACAATCTGAATTTGTACACTGATAAAAAAAAAATTATGTTTACAGTTTTAAGTTGACATCTCTTAAAAGTAATGGATACCATTTGCAAACGTTCAAAAGTGAAACTCAAAAAATCTCCTAGGGATGGTGCATCCTGTAAGATTACTGCACCTAGTATGCTGTCATTTTCGAGAATTTAAAAAGGAATTACCCATCATTTCCTCATGATGGTCAGGACCAAACCCATGCTCAACAGAAACCTATGCTTTGCGTCGAGAAAAAGGAAAATGCATTTTCACAGTTTACTCAAAAAGTCTACTGAGCTGAAATTTCGACAGGATAGATTTTTAATAATCTGCTTCAGATTTATTGCATTGTCGTTCCTTGAAAATACACATTTTTGCTAAAGCCAAAAAAATAGTTCTGCTTCCGATTACATGGCATTTGAAAATAGTGTAGGTAGGTTGGGATTTTTTTTTTTTTTGGAGGGGGGCATTTTTTTGTGTAAGATCATATATGAAGGTGTCTGCGTGTAGTCAAGGCTAAAAGGTAGTCATTGTGGATTTTCAGGGGGTTTCCCTTATTTTTCCCAAAAAAAATTAGGGCAAGGGCTGTCAAAATAGGGTAGGTAGGGTAAGGGGAAGAAGACCTATTATTTTTTTTGGCCTGATGCTGTTTATTAGTACCTTTAAAGGTATTATATACAATATTTGCTTTAACTGTAATTTTCGGAAATGGATGGATTTGGGGGTTAGTTTTTATAGCAAATATAGTATGCACTGACCTGTTTAAAGTTTTGTGTTCATGGAAACTAAAAAAAAAGATGCTGTTCTTATGTCTGCTTACTTGACCCTACTTCAGACAAAATGGGCAATTTATGGCCGTCGGGAATTGTCAGGTCAAGGAACACTTGCTGGCTTGCACCCGTTTGCGGATGTGTAATCCCAAACAAAATGGGAACTAACTAAATTCGGTAAAGTGGGGGTAGTATTTGAAAAAAGTCAACTTTTTCCAACGATGGTCGGCTGACCATCATTGCAAATTGATACACAAATTCCACTTTTCTTGGAAATGACAGCACACCAGGTGCCATGATTTCACAGGATGGCTGAGGCGTTTGTTCACTTACAGTCAAGTAGGAAATTTCATAATAATTTTGTAGGTTTTTGTTACGTTTGCAAATGTTGTATATTGCCTTTAAGGCAAGCCTGTGCACAAAGCCCTACAGGACACGTCAACCACAACTCACTGTAATGGAGAGCTATTTCTTAATAAATGACTATATTCGGTGTAAAGGAAAATGAGTCACTTTCGCTGGTTCACGTGTAGGCCTACTGTGCTTGGCCTGCTGCACACGATCTCACTGGTTCGCGGTGGTGGCAAACCCGTACATTATGGCACATGTGCACCGTGTGATAAGAATAGATAGTACGATAACTTTCAGATTTTTTTTTGCAAAATGTTTTTACCAGAATTTTCAACATGAAGGTCCAAAAGCTGTGAATTCCAAAATTTCCTATCATTGCTCATGAAATTTTGGTGAAAGTTTAGTGTCCCTAACTTCCTCAACCCACTATTTTGAAGCGACCCATAAGTCACCATTGGCAGATCTGGAGGGGGGGGGGGTTTGGCCCCCCCCCCCCAACAAAATTCTTTTTTTAAAAATCAACATTTATTTTATTAAATTATCGGAGGAGTGAAAACATCTTTTTGTCCTAAATTTTCAGGAAATAAAAAATGTTGCGTATTTTCATCGCAAGCCATCAGCTACACATACCATTTACTTTAAATATCACAATGTGGAAATAGTGCAGGATACTATACATAATCCCCTTCCCCTTTTTGGAAACAAAAATACTCAAGCCCTCTTGGCCCCCCGAAAATTTGGTTCTGGATCCGCCCCTTGAAAGCAACAAATGAAACCAAGCCCTATGCCTACGTGCCAATTCTGCAAACTTATCCAAACTATGTACCCTGAATCCATGTTCACACAAATAAAAGCAATTGCCCCCTTAACAGTGACAAAGAAGAAAGAGGTCACGCACTTGGTCATGCATGGTAAGATAGTATACAAATATTGAATGCTTCGAGTGGTGTAGTAAAACTAGCCTCCCGAGGTGCTCCATGGACATACTATTTTCCCGAGGCGAAGCCGAGGGAAAATAGAGTGCTCCATGGATCATCGAGGGAGGCTAGTTTTACTTCACCACGAGATGAAGCATTCAATATTTGTTTTATAACACTTCACCCACAGATTCTGCTTGGTTTTCAATATTTTAAATTATTTAAATCTGAACACAGTTAAAATAAACTTTTGTTTCAATACAAAATTGGTGGGAAACGTTTAGTGAAGCACCCTTTCACAAAATGTTTGAACCCAACTCTGTTGCGCGCTCTCTTGGGAATAATACGCGCTACGCGCAGTGTTCAACACGCACAGCAGCATGCATTTGCACACAGATACCGAGCCATGGGTACATGTATAGTACTTTGGTTGCTAATGGTATAGTACTTTGGTTGCTACGGGTATAATACCTTTGGCCGTGCACTGAAAGACAGCAAAAATAGAAAGTAACATGTGACTCACTCTCGGCCAATCAAGACACAGAATATGTGGGTGAGGTGTTATAATAAAAAATAGTGAATGTCATGTGATGCACTCTCAGCCAATCAAGAAGCAGAATCTGAGGGTGAACATTACAACTCTGAGTAGCTAGATTACATGCATGAATCTTTACAGGATTCTGCCTCGTCCAAAGAGAAGTCTTCATACATTACCTCCATCACAGTTTGGGCCATAGACGTCATCCCCAGCACACAGCTCACAAGACACCCCTGTAAACGCAGGGTTGCACTGACATTGCTCCGCCTCCGAGTCCCCCTGACACCGCCCCCTGTGATTACATGGATTGCCAGCACCTCCTGGACACTCTGAATAACATTGAAAATCGTTCCAAAATAAATCAATAACCATTAATTGAAATATTACACAGCCAATTCCAAACTGCTACCATATTTGATCAATGATGATCAATTTATAATTATAAATTTTATATTTTATATCTCCCTAGAGCTCTGACTGGCAATTCTGCTACGCCATCACAGCAGTCAAAATCAAACAAGTGACTGTTTTTAAAAGTTGAGAATTCTTTTGTTAATTTGATATAGCCATGTTTTGACTGGAGGTGATTGATATGCCAGCTGTACCCACCAGTTACTTTGCTTGTCTGTTGATGGAATTTGACTAGTCACAGTGTTAAACTCAAATATGATCCGCCTGTTTTTGTTGACTAGCCTGGAAATGCCTGACAAGGGGAAGTCGAAGAACTTTTTTTGACTATCTGAGACAGACCAAACAATAGGAGGGTTTTTAATTTATACAGTAAGTTTAAATAATCACTGATCAATCAATAATGGAGCAATCAATCACTTCACCCATTGATCAATTTATCTCTCCAGTAAGCAATTTAGTCAATGAATCAATCAATCAACTGAATCCTCAAATTAACAAATTTTGAAAATTAATTCTTTTCTGTTGTTCCTGTTAAATACAAATGAATGAGACTGTTCACCAACATTACTTGATGTTAACCTTTTTTTTCCTTCAAATAAACACTTTTTATAAAGTACAACTGCAAATCTTTGTGTTTTTCATTTTGGCTCATATTTTGTTCTACGGGTAGTGAAAAGACAATTCTGATCAGGTAAAAACTTGAGCTACATATAGTCAGGTGGCTTAGATCTAATTTTCGTGAAGATCGTGACCGACTGGTCCAAAGCACAAAACTTGGCAGATAGATTCTTATAGACCTAGAGAAGATATTTAGAAGGGGTGACACCTGAAATTCTTTTGGGAAGGGTGCCTAATTTGCATAAATCGTTAATCCCTGACGTGTAATATATTTATTCCCATATTTGGGTATATTTCTATTTTTTTATTTTTTTGAAAAGTGTATTTTGGGGATTCTACTTACATATCTTTACTTAAATAACATTTTCCAAAGCATATAAGTGACTGAATAATTATGAGGACATAGTAACGATCCAAAATGGCTACTATTATGACCTAAAATTGCGCGCATTTACCTTGTCTCCAGATATCATCAATAAGTCTTGCCAAACATTAGCATTGATGAACTTCAAATTCACCAAGTAGCTTACTGGTACAGCTACCCTATTAAAACCTTATGCAAAATCATGTGAACTATGATAACATTGTGATAGCCCAGAAAACAAAAACTGGGGAAAAACGAGGTGTCCATAAATTAGGCTAACAAGTAGGTGAATGGTTGCCTAACATGGAACACTGGACCAAGTTCCAGGAAATTCCCCTAATTATTGTTGATAAAATGTTTTGACGTAGACAAAATTATTGTAAACAACAATAATCTCTTATTTAGGGGGATTTTGTTGAACTTGTTTAAGTTCCCACGTTACCCTTCCCGTACTAGCCCAATTTACGGACACCACATTTTCTCCCCTTTTTTTGGTCTTTTGGGCTAAGCATCAAGATGTTATCAATTTTCACTTAATTTCCCACTTATTTTTGTTAGGGTAACTATGCCAGTAAGTAACTTTGTTAATTTGAAGCTCATCAATACCCACGTTTGGCGAGACTAGTTGATGATATCTGGAGACAAGGTAAATGCGCGTAACTTTAGGGTAAAATAGTAGCAATTGTGGTTCTTTACTATGTCCTCCTAATTATTCAGTCATTCATATGTTTTACAAAATGTTATTGAAGTAAGAATATGCAAGTAGAATCACAAAATACACTTTTCAAAATAATTTAAAAAATAGAAATATACCGAAATATGGGAATAAATATATTACACGGCAGGGATTAACGATTTATGCAAATTAGGCACCCTTCCCAAAAGAATTTCAGGTGTCACCCCTGATAAAAATATCTTCTCTAGGGCTATAAGAATCTATCTGCCAAGTTTGGTGCTTTGGACCAGTCGGTCACGATTCCGACCATATGCCACCTGACTAATAGCCCTTGGATCATAAGGGCAGTACATGTAGGTACTAGTGAACCTAGACCCATAACTGGGTGCTAGAGCTCCTTTTTTTCCCACTTTGTCTTTGGTCGGTCTTACTAACTACCCCCCAGCCCCTGTAGCACAACCGACCAAAGACAAAATTTGAAGAAAAAAATGAGTACTAGTGCCCCAGTTACTGGCGCTATAGTGAACCTGACACTACCACTACCAGGCACCATCATTTCATTGTGCATTTGCATGAATGATCTTATGTGCTTTCAATACAAACATGATTTGATAGTTCAGTGCCTCTAAGCATTGTACAGAGGCAGCTATTCAGCCTGCAGTGAACAGTGTGAAAATACAACCGGCTTTTGTTGTGTTTTGGAGTGCGAAGAATATGAATGAAATAGCAAGGCCATAGGGTCGCTGTGCAAACTGGGTCATTCCGGTGGGAGTACGGGAGACCAAATAAGCTGGAATCTTTGGGTCATTGTTATACATCACTCCGATTCTTTCGTAATTTGAAGCAAACCAAAAGTGATATTAAAATACTATGAAGACAAAAAAAGATAATCATCATGTAATCCCAAACTGTAAACCTTACACATGGGCAGGATGAGACATTTTTTTGAAAAGTAAATTGATATCTGTATTTCATAATTGTTACAGATACAACTATGTACACTTGTTGTTGACATGTTGTTATCAGTACTCACTTCAAGGTTATCACAAAATACACACTGTATGAGTGTGTGTGTACACACCAATAATTTGTTAAAGTCCTTCTGGGAAACCTGTAGTATTCAGTCAAATGTGAAACCAAAACCTACAGTTACACACTGCGTAGGACTCTTTTGTTGTGCTAAAATACTGATAATATCTTTACTCTTTTAGAAAATTTGATATGAACATGTTTTGAACTCTAAAGATATTCAATCACTCATTGCCTTGCTTTAATTTTATTGTGGGGGGCCGCAGGAAAACAAAAAGTATGGTGCAGTATCATAAAAGATTTTATTTTCATGGTTTTTTTTACTACAAAATTTGCTAAATGAGCTCTTTGGGCCATCATTTTGCAAGTAAAGAAACTACAGGAAAACTGTTAGAGAGCCTTTTGTTTTGATGCAAGAGGATGTCAAGCTTTTTCTCCTAAAAGAAGAAAGATTCTGCTTGATAGGATCAAAATGTCAAATGTCTTATTTTATTTGCTTTGTATACTTCAAGTCATCAAGACAGTTAGCAATTTGCATCACAGCTGTCAGCTGTTTTAATTTCTTACTTTTATTTCTTATATGTACATAGCCCCATAAATGTGGCCTATTTACTGGACTGCCTCCGTAAACATAGGCCACACATCCACATGTACAAAAATCGTGTCGACTTTGCCAAATTTTGATTTTCACATTTAGGCTTACTTTGTAGGTTTTTTTTGCTTTAGAAGCATTCTCACCCTCTATATAGGCTAATCAGAAAGTGCTGCCTTTTTCAGATGTATATTTTTCGTGAAATTTCCAGATTCATTTTTACACGTTTGCGTATCAAAATTTCAACATGAAATTTCACAAAAATCCTACAAACTAAGCCTAAATGTGAAAATCAAAATTTGGCAAAGTCGACACGATTTTTGTACATGTGGATGTGTGGCCTATGTTTACGGAGGCAGTCCAGTAAATAGGCCACATTTATGGGGCTAATATGTACAGAGCTGGAAGTAAGATTTTTCTTTCTTTTTACACTGGTTATCTTTAATTTTGGGTGTTTTTTTTTAACAGAATCTTTCTCAGCCCATGATTCATGGACTTTTAAACATATTTGCAATGATTGTCCATCACTGAGGTTATATATGGTGAAAAAAGTGGCAATTCAGCATGATTGAGGATTCTCCATTCTATCTTCTTCTTTTTTTAATTTAAAAACTTACCCATGCACATTGGACCCCAGTGACCCGAACAACACGCGGTTCTGATTTCTGTCCACCGGCATCTTTGACTGCACCCGACGATATCCATGGCAATACCCGAAACTGACGGGACGACACACCCCCTGTCACCACGCCCCTCGGTAAGGGGCACCGTCCCTGCTGGACAGAGGGCGGGGCTACTCAGGGGGCACGGAACACAGTCCGTCGTCACAATTCTGTGCAAAGTTGAGCTCAGTCTGCATGATGTCTGGCCGAGTTCTTGGCTCGGCCTACTTCCATCACGGCCTGGGTCCACATTACGAAGATGAGGTGGCAAGCGTGATTCCCGTCTTGTGAGTGTGACCCTTTCTGAAGCGTCCCCAGAAACTAGATCTGGTCTCTGACAAAAACACTGGGTGACAAGATACAACATACAAATTAAAAGTAATCTTGGACGGCTGACCTGGTGCCTAAAACGGCCCGGTGTGCATTGTCTTGACGGCCGTGCGAGTACACCGACCTCCCGTCGAGTTTGTCCGGGCCCCATTATCATCGGGCAGCGTTGGCCGGTAGTGCCCCGCACGGCTCCCGGTGAACTCCGCCAACTTGTCATCGAGGAGTCGTCACTTGCACTGCTCACGACAAAACGATCGTTTTCTCTCTCGGACGGACGTCCTGAATCACTCCAGGCATGCATTTCGGACTGCCTGGTCATCTGGCTGTCACCTTCTCTTGAAGGTTTCTGACATTGTGGTTAGAAAACAAGTGCGGAAGATTGATAAAATAAGATAACCGTGATTGTATTTTCTTGCACTAGTTTCCGCGGCGTTGCATATATTACATGTATTATATCGCATGCCCGATACACAAGTACACAACGTACGTGTACGTATGTAAGAGTCTGGTGCTCTGCCAATGCCTGAAGTGTAAGGCATAAAGGGAGACGGGTTTGAGACCAGTTTGCTTGTATCAGTTGGTGACAGGTAGTGAAAGCAGCCAATCACGATAAGCGTTTCACTCGACTGTAAAGGATAGTGCGCGTGAAAATGGCAAGTGCATACAATGTGTATATAAGACGATTATGTAATCGTCATCCTTGCGCTAAGTATTATCAAACGCCGATCAGAATGACTTGCGGAAACCATTGGGTCCAATTTCCACCACAATTTCATAATCATTCGTAGAAACCTGGCTATCGTTGGACGGAAGTGCGATATGCCGTTGACAATTATAGATAGAGAGGCCTCAGTCATCTGTTCTTTTTTCGGGTAGTTTTTTTTTTCTACAGTATTTATTTGAAGCTTTCTCAAAAATTCGTTTCGTTGGTCAAATGCGTTTTTATGAACAGATGTTGAAGTATTTTTTGATAGACAAAGAATACCGGTGCCAGACCATTCTTTCTTTTAAAATGTACATTCCGGCCTGAATATTATATTCAATTCAAGAGGTTTCTAATATTATTTCGAGCGGGAAACAAATGTAGCTCTATAGTGCCAGAATTGTGTGAAATTTCATCTTTAGAAAAAGTAACCTTGAATAACCTCGAAATACCTTAACCCTAAAGGGGCCGGGTTATTTTGACCATCTCTCAGCCGGGGGGGCGGATTCCGCCCCCCCCCCCCTAAGATCTCGGCCATTGAGTGACGAAAAATTTTGAAACTCAGCACATGCATAGAGCAACTCTTCCTCAACATGCCCAAGAAATTTCATGACTATAGGTCAAAGGGTTTTGGAATTATGGCTAATTAATTATTCATATGTATGAATGGTAATTCTGCTCGGTGTACACGACGTATATGCGAAAATTCAGTTTTCACGGCGCGTAGCGCCAGAAAATTTTTCGCTACGGGCCAACCCGTGGTCCGATTTTTATGTTTTTGGTATCAAAAGATGCGCAAAGCTCGAGGCTAAAAAGTCATAACAGCTCGGGTCGCGAAAAAAATTTTTTTAGAAGCTATCGCGGAAAATGTTGAGGGGGGGGGGCGGATTCCGCCCCCCGGCCCCTTTAGGGTTAAGTTGGTCTATATATATTCACCAACTGTACTTGCGGACAGCGGCGTAATTAAGCCAGGGCCCTCACCGGGAGGGGGGGGGGTAAGTGGGGGGGGCTGTTTCAGTGGGGATTGTTGCCAAACACGTTAACTATGGTAACTTTAATAATTCTAGGACTAACAAATTTCCAGGGGGGCCGACTGGGGCCGATTTTGTTTTTGCCACCCCCCCCCCGGCTACGCCGCTGCTTGTGGATAATTTAAGAGAAGTGTATTAAGTAAAGGAGCTCTCCCTATACACTTTGCAATCCTTTCTTTTTTGTCTTAAAAAAAGGACCGTAAAAATGTTCTTTTTTTTTCTTTTTTTAACTACACGCAAAGATCGAAGTTGTTGGGATAAAGAGCTGGACGCTCCCCGTGTTCAAAATTTGTGGAACGTTACCGTCTTGGTATAATTCAGTTGGAAGATTTACTTCGGGGGTTGTTTCTCCTTTAAAAAAAAAAAAGGACACACATCGGCCAACCGATTTAAACACATCCACCCAAAGAAAATGGATATTTTTTCACACTTTCACAATATAGGCTATGTACGGAAAGGGCTCCGTTGGATAACGGGTGATTCTCAGACTAAGCCTGCAGTGGCCTTATAACTGTGTTGGGTTTCACTCTCCAAAATTGAATTTCCTTAAATTGGTAAGATTGGCATTTTCCCCGAGATTTCATGAATTTGCTTATAACTTTCTAGAAATTTCCTGATTTATTTCCTTTAATGAAGTCATCATAAAATGATTATTTCTTACCTTTTGGGGTTTTTCACCTTTTCAGAAAAGGCTCAACGATGCTTTGGCCTAGCTGCGTCGTTATCTGCACTCGCTTTCAATATGCAGACGTTGCGTCGGCTAAAAGGCTCCTTCGCGTGAGCTGGAGCCGTAGCCTCGACTCATGTTCCATATTCCCCCCCCCCACCCCCCCCACAAATATCCTAAGTTTTCATTTGGATATGATACAAATTTACCATCCTTCAATTGATTTGCTTGATTTTTTCCCTTGTATTTTAGAATTTGCTTTGAAATGTCCTTAAGACTTGGGATTTCCTTAAAATGTCTTTAAATTTGTCATTTCCTTACAAATTTCCTAACAATAAGGAAATCTCCTTAAAAGTGGAAGCACTCCCTGCACTGGGGTTTTTAGCACCCGCAGCGACGGCGTGCGCGTACGCACGCAACCAACCTGCATTGTCTCTATAGCTATCATGACTTACTGGACATTCACCCGTAAGCTGACCCGTGACAGGATGAAGGACCGCAGAACAAGAGGAAAACGGCAGGGAGGATGCAAAATGACAAACAAAATAACAGGATTATGAACGGTTCACTCTTCTCCTATGTCTGATACAGGAATCGTTTCCTCTATTTAAGTAGGTTAACGAGGGGTTCTGGCTGTAAAATACGGTCAAAACAATAAACCTGAAGATCATTGAATTGAAATATAGAGTTGGCCTTATAAGCAGATAGTTTCAAGGTTGCGGCATTAAGTTAAACAATAATTATTATTACATGAAAACTGTAATTGCCAGAACTAGAACAAGCCCAAATATAACCCAGAATACGACACTGTACTGGGGGAGTTGTAGGCAGGAAATTTGTATTTACACCATGCCGAACAGCCGAACTCCCCCCGGCACCCCCCCCCCCCCCAAAAAAAACCCCTCTGGCCCACATTAAACAGTCCTTCAAGTTCAACCACTGAAGGAAAAGAAATGAGACCGAAGATCACGTCCTGAATCCGGCTCGTTAGTAAAAACGTCATACACGGCGCACGCACCACTGATTACTAGCGCCCATTGGCTGCAAACGCTCGAACTGCGTTAACTTCCGGTTCCAAACGGTGCAGAAAGTGCTGGAGGTGACGTCACACTAACGAACCGGATATTCCTTCAACAAAATAATGCCAAAGGGGGTTACCGGGAGAAAAGATATCTTACAGGTTTCCAAGGTTTACTTCTGGCGTGCCTACATATTAGTGTCACTCAGGAAATCATAACTATTTAAAAATCATCTTCCTGTCTCATTTTGTGTGAGGGGGGGATGCTGGAAATTGTAAACCTAAAAAGGTGAGGAGATTGTAGAGGGCGCTATACCAAATTAACGGTGCGGGGATAATTGTCTGGCATCCAGTATCCTAAAACGCTGAGCGAAGGTAAAAGAAGAATCATTAACGAGGAACCAGGCGAGTTACAATAACTTGTACGTAATTTACATTTTTCCCAGAAAGCATTGCGCGCCATATTCCCGTCTTGTTTTGGTTATGGAAGAGGAGTGTCCAAACCAGAAAAGGGAAGATTAATCTCGATTTTCACCCGTTAAAAATCCTTCCTTGAACGGGGAGGTTGGAGATAAAGACTTCAGAATGACTATTCTACCTAAAAAGAAGGCCTCGCAGGAAAAGCGGGGCCCGGAATCGGGTGAAAATCATCAACATCACGGACACGGTCACCACTCGTCGTCTCACAGTCACGGCGCCCACGGGCACAGTGGGACTGGGGAGGCCAGGGGCGGAGCACGGCCCAAGTCTCGGAATTCTCCGCCTCGGTGGCCATCTTCAAATCCCCGAGACGACAGACTTGTCTCAGTGTCGTCGCATGATTGTAGGACTTCTTTTGATGGCCACGAAAGATTGGATGCCGGGGGTCATGGCCAGAATAAACGAGCGAGACACAGATCCTCCCCCCATCGGCTGGACCATCAGGCATCGGTGTCGTGGCTCCAGCACAGGGGGAAGGTTGACGATGATAGGAGGGAGGAAGGGGAACGAAATGAGGAGAGCGAAGAGGGGGGTTGTAATAGCGGGGACGAGTATGATACCCAACCATTTCATAGCGAAGAGGTGATTGGTTTAAACAAATAAATAAATGCTTACTCTTTCAGACAAGTTGAAACTTGAATGGTATTTTGTAATGAATGGGCAAAATCCAAAGAAACACGGGAGCTGATTTCACGAAACTCGTCCTATCTTGCGACTCATCTTAGATCTTAAGATGGGTCCCGCCACTAAGATTTGATTTTAGTTAACATGGCTAAGACACGTCCTAAGACCGATTTCACTAAACCCATCTTAAGCAAGATGCATCAAAACTACCCACTTGATAGCCCCATAAATGTGGCCTATTTACTGGACTGCCTCCGTAAACATAGGCCACACGTCCACATGTACAAAAATCGTGTCGACTTTGCCAAATTTTGATTTTCACATTTAGGCTTAGTTTGTAGGATTTTTTTGCTTTAGAAGCATACTCACCCACTTTAGGCGAAGTAAAAAAAAAAACATGTTTAGCGTCCCCGCCCGCTTCCTTTTTAGAGGCCGCCTCCTTTTTTTTTTTTTTTTTTTTTAAAGACAAAAATTGATAAGTTTTAACGATCTCTGACGAAAGAAATCGTATTTTTAGACTTTTATACTGTGTATAAAGCTGTGGAAATAGTCAATGAGTCCAAGTGGCGGCCATTTTGAAAAAAGCTGGTAACCATCTTGAAAAATAGCCCGGCCGCGTTGTCTTGAAAAATGTGTCGGGCGGCCATTTTGAAAAGAAAAAAAAAAAAAAAAGGGCCTCCTCCTTCCTTTTTGTCAAAGAGGCAGGACGCTAAACATGTTTTTTTTTTATTTTGCCTTATAGGCTAGTCAGAAAGTGCTGCCTTTTTCAGATGTCTAATTTTTGTGAAATTTCATGTTGAAATTTTGATACGCAAACATGTAAAAATGAATCTGGAAATTTCACAAAAAATATACATCTGAAAAAGGCAGCCCCTTCTGATTAGCCTATAAAGAGGGTGAGTATGCTTCTAAAGCAAAAAAACCCTACAAACTAAGCCTTAATGTGAAAATCAAAATTTGGCAAAGTCGACACGATTTTTGTACATGTGGACGTGTGGCCTATGTTTACGGAGGCAGTCTAGTAAATAGGCCACATTTATGGGGCTACCCACTTGATGGCTGTTTCGTGTGTTTTTTTAACAGTTGAAAAGAAATGCGCAAAACCAACTCATTGAACACAGAAATTGTATTTGTAAACACTGATTGTACATCTCTATTTGTTAAAGATTGTTTAAATTACACCATAAAGCATTAAAATTTAATGTGTTTTTTTTTGGACGCACACACTTAAAGTTGGCATAAGTAAGAAACACTCGGCATCTTCACGATAACACTGCAAATTCATTGATAAGATATATCGCTGTGACTCGGTCTGTGTTATGAGGGGGGAAAAAATGATGATGTTGCAGAAAAAGTTTGAATTTATATGGAAAAGTTCCAGTGATGATTTCTTTGCTGATTAGGGTCTGTCATTCAAGAGAACATGGTAATTCTTTCCAGAATGTGTCCAGGAGAGATCAAAATCCAATGGCCTAATTTGCATTTGTACAATCTCAAAGAAACTTCACATGGTTGCAAATGACTGGTTTCCATATTTGGATAAAGCAAATATGACATTCCAAGGAAATGGACAAATAAGATACAATTACACATGTTGCTTTTCCAGCATCAATATTGTCTTGTGCATAACTAGTTTTGTTTATTGAATAGTAAAAATGTAATCTGAACCCTAACCCCCTAGGCCCTTTTTGCTAGGAACCATCCTCAATCCTCAAAAATCCTCCATAACTGTCCGGAGGACTTTGGAGAATTGAGGAGGGTTAGGGGTTAAGCTTCAGGAATGTCTGATGCAATGAACGGAAAGCCAAAAATGTAATGAATTGCATATGCAATGTGTTGACTCTGCCTGGATTTCATTGGAACATTCCTAAATAAGCAGCCTAAAGAAAAACAAAAAATCTCTAAAAAAACAACTAGTTTTTGATCTTGGATTTCTTCAAAACCTACACACATTTCTGCTTGATGTTTGACTTAACATACATGTACCTTGTAAGTTGAATTTATGGTAATCCTTACTTTTAGGACACCTCTATTTTTTACAAGTTCTGTTCAAAACTGACTTTTGCAGATAACTGTCCAGTACCAAAGTGACTTTTGCAGGCTAAAGCAGTCTTTTTTCTTCATATAAACTCATGATAGTTGTAGTTTTGAAAGCACTTTCGAAGAAAATGTGACTTTCCTACCTTTTTTTGCAGTCAGACGTGCATGTTGTAGTTCTCACACGCGTGAAAGCCCTACATAATGAAAGCCCGATGCTGATTGGCTGCTAAAAAAATTAATTAGTCTGGTTCCCAGACCAAAAGATTCTGACTACTTCTGAATCTTTTGGTCTGGGAACCAGACTAAAAATAAATAAGTTAGTCTGGTTCTCAGACCAAAAGATTCTGACTATTCCTGAATCTTGTGGTCTGGGAACCAGACTAAAAATAAATAAGATTGTTTTTTAATCAGCCAATCAGCATCGAGCTTTCATTGCATCACGCTTTCACGTTTGCCATCTTGGTTTTTGAGTCTGTTTTCTGGTTGTCATCGTCGTCTTTTACCCCTGAATTTCCCTCATAAATCAAAGCCCTGCCCTCTTTCCACAATATTAAACCTGCTGATATTCAAGAAGGTGTCATTGCCAATTGTTCAGATGTGCCAAGAAGTATCAGAATGTCAATTTTGAGTGTCATTTAGTCAACTGTTCTGGTGAGTCTTTCCCTTCCTATATAGGAACGGGGTCCTGAAAGTAAGGATTACCGAATTTATATTATGATGGGTTGGCTCTATGCAAAAGCACTTCCTAGTTAAACTTGTGAAACAATTGCTGTAAATCCTGGTTAATTGCAATCATTCTGAAATGTTTGTTGCAGTCAAATAAGGAGCCTCTTGCCCGCTTGTTGGTCCCAACTTTGAAGATTTCTCTTCTTCTTTTTTGTTCAACCACACAGCATGAAAGAATGTTTGAGAAAGCCTTGAAAGAGAAGCGTAGTTTTATCATCAAGCAGATGTCGCCAGATGGAGCTTGTTTGTTCCGAGCTGTTGGTGAGTAGACAACTCCTTATTTTGTCTTCAGAAAATCACAGTATTTCATTTGTCCTTGGTTTAATTTTAATTGCATCTTGAGGGGACAATTCACAGGTGGGCCCAAGACATCAGCTTAGTCCGAAAATTTGGGACTCTGAATACTGTGTATGAGATTCCCAAACCTTAACATGCAATACAAGAAAATAGACTGGCATCTGAAACAACCAGTCCAACAACTCTTCAGTACTGCATCAATCAACTGTCAGCTGACTGTGCCAAAAGAAATATCTAGGATGTCGGGTACTAGGCAACTATTTCTGGTCATTTATCCATAGTCAGGCACCTGACTAATGACAATGAATGAAGAAGTCAGTCTTGTCAAACAGTTGGACCATGGATGGACATGTAGAAGTCTAGTCTTTAGCCTCATTTTGAAATCACTTGACTTCCCTCTCTTGTGCAAGCCATTGCCAAATATTGAAGAAAAGTCTCCTTTAAAAATTGAACTGAGTCTTCAAACTTGGTTGGTGAAATACTAAGAAACTTTTCTTTGCCCAGTGACAGTTTTGGAGAAATTAGCTGGCTAAAGCGTGAGTAAAGTTGGCCTGATCCTCTTGTATCGTTTTGAGCACTTAAGGTCCCAGTCTGACATCAGCTAGTTTATTGATTGATGCAGACAGATAAACCTTTTTTCCTCTTAGGATATTTTAACCTAACTCTTCCAAATCCTGCCAAAAGTTAATTTCGCTTTCCTAAATAGCCCTGGTGCTATTAATCCTAACTCACCTCAATCTTCCAAAAGCCTCCTGGCGGTTTTGGAGGCTTTTGGAGGCTTTTGTAAGATTAAGAATTAATGGTGTTTGAGTAACATGAGGATTTTGGAGGATTGAGGATGAATGGTGTTTGAAGAGGAGAAGGATTTTGGAGGATTGAGGATGAATGCATTTTGAGAGGCAGGACTGTTTGAAGATTTTGAAGGATTGAGGCGCTGGGTATCCTTCATTTGAACATAAGTGCTAAGTTTTGGAGGACTTTGGACGATTGAGGAAGGTTCCTAGCAAAAAGGGCCTGGGGGTTAGGGTTAATACAAAAATATTAACATTTTTGATAAAAAAAAATTGTTTATATTACTCGGAACATTTACCAGGTTGAAGAATGAAGACTTGTATTTGAAAAGAAAATTGAATTAAATTTATTTGTATAGAGAAAGCAAGGGAAATTGCTTTTTTGACATGTGTAATGATGTGTTTGCCTTATAATATAACTTAATAACTGATATTCTTCTCATTTTGTTAGTTTTGTTGTATGACTCCGGTTGGAATAGAACCCTAAACCACTTTGTTCTTTATGTTTCCTGCACAGCTGATCAAGTCTATGGAGACCAAGAATGGCATGGCATCGTGCGTGCTCACTGCATGGATTACATGGTGAGTGCAAGTTTTAAAAAATGGAGCTGTCAAAAATGTGCATTTAGAGAAAAAACTTAATAATTGTATAAATACAAGGGAAAAGTCTGGCACATGAAACAACCATCACTGCATCAGTTCTGTACAAGTTTACAAACATCTGATTTTGTTTTATTCTTTTGTGGAGAAGTTTTGATGTAATTTGCTTTCATTCATTAACAGACGAAGAATGCAGATTACTACTCCCAATACGTCACTGAGGACTTTGCGACGTACGTGGCGCGGAAACGCATGGACGATTGCCACGGCAACCACGTGGAGATGCAGGCCCTCTCGGAGATGTATAACCGCAACATTGAGGTCTTTGTCTACAGTACTGGTAAGGAAGAAGAACTTTGGCAAAATATGATCCTCAAATTATTTTCAAAATCCTCCCCCCTCCACCAACAAAAAAGAATAACCAAACAAACACACCCTCCCCCCCCCCCCTCACAAAAGTAAAATTAAAATAAAAAATCCCCATGCAGGAAAAAAACTATGGGAATATATCAATGCCTATTTATTTGCCCTAACCCCCTAGAACTTCCTCAGGACTACCCTGCTAAATCCAACAAGAGTCCTTCTGGAGTTTCCTGCTCAATCCACTGTGCCTTATTTTCAGTTGTCTGCTAGATCCAGCGGAGTCCAACTTGGCGTTATAATGCGGTTCAGTTGCCTGCTGAATCCAACATATTGCAATCAGGAATGTACACAAGGGGTTTACTGCTCAATCCAACAGGCTCCATCGGGTATATGATATATTTAGATCCTGTTGGATTCAGCAAGGTTAGGGTTAAATAAGTCTTTTGCAAGCCAGATTGTTATTACGAAAAATTAAGATCTTATCAAACAGGAAATTTGGTCTGAGAACCAGGACATCTGTTGTAAGAATTTCAATGGATGAGACAGGAAAAACATGTCTGTCAGATGTGTACATTTCTGATATGTCACCAAACTCCTCCATGGATATTTATAACTATGATATCAAAGGATTGGATATTTTAGTAAAATAGTAATCTTAAAAAAAGAGGAAGTAGGATGCCTATCAAAAGAAATGAATATACAGGAAAAGTATATAGGAAAACAGTCATCTGATGAACATGTTTTTCCGTCAGGCCTGTACTTTCATGATTTGTAAGAGAATTATTCCATTGATACATATCATTATGACATCTTTAGGCCAGGCAAAATGGATTGGACAGTCTTTCTTCCCACCTAGTATTCCTAGTTTTCCTATTTTTTTAAAACTTGCTCCTACTTTTTCTACTTTTTTTTTCTTGAAATTCTTACTTTTTCCTACTTGTTTGACCCACAACTCCGGGAAAAAAAAAAATCTGAAAGCCCGCAAAAGTCCTACTTTTATCCTGATTTTGTCCTCCAAATTCCTACTTTTGTCCATTTTTTTTTGGGGGGGGGGATGTTGATTCTTCTGTTGTACTTTTTCACCTGGGTCTGCTTGAAAGCCTACCACCTTTTTAACCAAACATTTCTTCAGTGTCTTCAGTCAACAACTTTCTACCTGTTTGTGAGCTACAGTGCCATGAATTCTTTTGAGGAATCCTTGGTTTAATTACTAAAAATAAATAATAACAATAACAATACTTTCTTGTTTAACTTCTGTTCACCAGAACCAATCAATACCTTTCACACCATCAACAAGACGGACAACGAGCCGATACGAGTCAGCTACCATCGCAGCATCCACTACAACTCGGTGGTCAACCCTCACAAAGCTACAATCGGCGTCGGTCTGGGAATGCCGTCGTTTGTGCCAGGGGTGAGTAAAAAAACGCAAGGAAACCAGTTTTGTTAAGGCGGTCTCAAGAGCTGTTGCAGTGGTACTGGGTGCGAATCCCATACTGATTGATGGGACAGGATTTTTTTCTGGCTGGCTTTGGGGAATGTTAAAGTAATTTATTTCTTTGCAAGAAAGTGGCATTCGTTTTCCTGTACAGTTGAATGCTTTGGATGATTCGGGAAAGTTTCCAGCAAAAATTATTCAGGAAATTAGAATTAAGGAAAGTTTTAGTTATGTATGCGGACCAGTCTTGATAGCTTTCGTTACGCAAATGAAAATAATTTGGGCTAAAAATAAGCGTTTATCAGCTCAAATGTTTTATATCTAACCCTATTATTGAAAGACATCTATAATGAAATACAAATTTTTTTGGCGTAACCAGTTGAAAGTTTAGCTGTACATGTTGAGAAAACAAAGAAATATTTGTGCAATTTTTGGGGTCTCTTAACTGGATTCCGTTGCTGAAGCATGTAAAAAGTGTGCCCGCTGGCCTGAGTTTTGAAACCACTTTTCAGTATTAGTTTTTTAAAATGATATCATTGTAGGCAGAATAATTTCACATGTCATTTGATACCAGTCCTATCTTTACTTCGAGCAAGCTTTCTGTCATTCAGTCGGTAGGTACTTTCATGGGTAGTTGCAAATGAACCTACGTGGCTAAACCCTAACCGCCCTGAATCCTTCAAAATCCTCTTTGCCTAAGTAGAAGAATTTGGAGGATTGAGGTTACATGGCAAAAGTGCATGACTGATTTCGTAGGATGCACTTTGTCAGGTCTTGGCCCGGACCTTGTGTTGTTTATGCTCAGCCATGCATAAATATAGGCCTTGATTATGCTTGAAATCCTCCGTACTGCTCCAGGATGTCACTGGCCAAGCCTCAACATATTGAGTCACTGCTGCATGATTTTGCAGGATTCAGGCAGTGGTCACCCCTCCACAGACCATATTCAAGAAATAATTGAGGAATTTGCAGGATTGAGGCTTTATGCTATTTTTCCATGAGGCCAATTGGATGATTTTGCAGGATTGAGGCTACATCCTAGCAAAAAGGCCTAGGGAGTAAGGGTTTTAAAGATTGTATCTCATTTTTTTTTGGGATCATTTTTCTTGTGTCTTGCTCAGCTTGCAGACAAATCTCTGCTCCGCGAGGCTCTCCGGCACTCGGAGAACACGGAGCTAGAGACGGCCATGTTGGAAGACAAGCTGCGGGCTACCGACTGGGAGGCTACCAATGATGCCATCGAGGAACAGATCGCCAGGGAATCTTACATGCAGTGGCTGCGGGATAACGAGGAAAGAGCTCGGAAAAAGATGGTGAGTGCGATTGCAGAGAAACGAGTCTCACAAAGTTAATAAATAAAACAACCAAAAGTAAAATGAAATACGTGATATAAAAGTGATTTAGGGTGTGATTTACTGTGTTCATGCATGAGATTTTTCAGACTTTGCCTTCAATCAGACCTTTTGAATTTGAGAGAAAGACAGTAGTATAGAAAGAAATGCATCTTTCAGACTTTTCATCCAAAATTTCAGACCTTTTTCAAATTGACAATCTCCTCCCTTAGGATTCTGTGTGCTAACCCTAACCCTCCAGGGTATTTTGGCTAGAAACCCTGCCAAACGCAGCAACATGCAACACTTGTCTAAGTGACAAGCCTGCTCAGTGTAGCAAGATCCATCAGGTCAAAAGACTCAAGGCCAAACTGCCTCAGAGTCTGTGGTCCCCCAACGCAGCAGGATACAACTCGGGCATTGTTCCATGGGACTAGCTCTCAGTGTCTCAGAAGTGGCCGGTTTCTGCACTGGTGTTGGTAGCATTTTCCATCAAAGTGCACCAGACTTTTCCACCTGATGCACTGTGCTGCGTCTGGCAGGGTTAGGGTTAATCCTCATTTTGCCAGAGTGAAATTCTTTGTGAAGTGTATAACAAGGTACAATTCATAACTTTGAATGGGACTTGAAATTCCTTTGAAGTACAAAGAATGTGTTATTGGCTTTCTACACAGTGGTAAATTTCGTTTGGGATTCAGGAAGATTCTTGGATAAAAAGAGCCTAGGGAGGTAGTTTATGTAGAAAAGCAAGGTTTTTAGCAAAAAGTGGCAAAGCAGAAGGAAGTCTCTGGAGGGACAGGACAGAAATTTTCGAGAAGAAACAAACAAGGTAAACTCATCAAATCAGGGAAGAACTGAAAAAAAAAATCCATCTACACGTCGGCCTTTGTGAGATTCGAACCCACGTCACAAAAGTGAAAGTTGAGGAAAGTATCAGAAAATGTCTTGTTTTTGTTATATACTTTTAACAAAAAATCTTTCTTTAGATCCAACCAGCATCCGCTACCTGTAGCTCGGCCCCTCCCGACTCCCCCAACTGGTGGGAGGTGCCCCCTACCAGCGGCTCTTCCAACAACTCCCACCGATCGCACCACGCAGCGGCCCATCATCACCACAACCTCCCGACCGGCCCAGGCCCAAACAGCCCAGACCGGGCTGAGGCTGGTACACGCAGGAGCCCACTGTCACCCCCGAGCCCTAAGCTAGCAGGCCCCTCACTGACCGGTAAGTGTTGTGTAACCCATAAGTAGATATGTACAGTGTTTTTTGGGGGGGGGGGGGTGTTTAGGGTGGTTTGGGGCAGTTTAGGGTGGTTTGGGGCAGTACAAGGAGTAACAAGCGGGGTGGTTTGGGGCAGTCCCTTGTGTGGGAAAAAATGCCATTTCGCACATCACAGCAATTGTCAGTGGACCATTCATGCCTGTAATTCAAATGGTAGGCATTGAATGATTAGAACATGACAAAGTTTTCGGTCAGGCGAAAACTCGGTCGTAGGCTTTGTGAGAAATGTACACTAACCAGAGGTGCGCGGGCTTATGACCAAATCCAGAACATTTGATGAGATGGAATTTGCGTCGGGGAGGGGAAAATTTGATGTTGGGTTTTGACCTCTGCAGACATATTTTATAAAATATTTTATAAGAAAAACCCACAAGCTTACTCGGGTGGGACTCGAACCCACGACCTCCTGCTTACTAGTGCAAGACGTCTTACCACTCAACCACCGAGCTTGCGAGAAGCAGGCCCTCGGACAACACTGGGTAAACAGTGTTTATGAAATACGAAGGGCAAAAAGCAATATACAAGTTAAAAATCCAGAACAGTCCGTTGTGAACTGTAGTGTGGGTAGCTAAACTTGAGCATAGAATGCCTAATAGCTGTCATTCCGTCAACACTCAGATCAAGAAGCAGGCAAGCTGGGATCCGCCAAGCAGAGGTCTGCGTCACCCCTTGTGGCCGCGGGTCGTAACACCCCTAGCCCCCCTGCTGGACCCTCTGGGATTTCCCCCTCCGCCTGCAATGTGCCGCTGCTTCAGGATATTCCACCTACGGAATACGGTAAGCAGTCAGTCAGTCAATCAATCAGTCGATCAATTACCGAAATGGTGGGGGAGTGTGGCCAAGTGGTTAGAGTTCATGACTCATGATCAGAGGGTCAGGGGTTCGAATCCAACTGCCGAGTGTATGTTGTATACTTGGGCAAGCCACGTCAACTCCAGTTGCCTCTCTCCACCCAGGAGCTGGGGAGTAACCTGCGATGGCCTGGCATCCCATCCAGGGGATTAGAAAAATTCTCTGTCTTTGCATGCCACTGAAACCGGAGATAAACACCAGACTGATAGGCCATTGGCTCGTGAAAGACTTTACTTTCTTTACTTTATAATTGGGCAGGCTTCAATAAAGAGTGTGCAGGCTGTTTGCGGACTTCCGCATGCAAGCTGCATCAACCCTAACTCACCAAGGCATTTTGGCTAGAAACCCTGCCCAACACATTAACATGCAACACTTGTCAAAGTGAGAAGCCTGCCCACTGTAACAGGATCCAGCAGGTCAAAAATCCCCAATGCTAACTTGCCTCGGGGTCTCAAATGCAACGGGATACAGCTGTGGCATATTTTAAAAAGTCAAGATCGGTATTTCAACTGCGCAGTTGCACAATACATTCCCTAAACACCATACATTTCTACGGGCCTGGGTTTGTGGAATGACTTGATCAGTCTATAAAATCACAGTCCTCTGTGGGCAGATTTAAAATCAGTTTCAAAAACTATCTTGTGTCCCATTATTTAGCATATTTTTTCCCGTCCCGACCAGCTATTTTGCTCATTTCCTCGTACTATGTAATTAATCTCCTTATTATGTCAATCTTTGAACCCAGTTGTCTGTTTGTTTGTCAGTTTGTCCTTGTTTGTGTTTCATTTGTGTTTTCAATTGGTTTGTCTGTTTTTCTTTAAGTTCTATTAAATATTATGTTTACAGTTTTGCATTTAAATATAGGCTTGCCCCTATAAGCTTTGTTTTTTTAACATCATGCTTCCATCTTTAAAGCTACTTATAGTTCTCATGATGCTTTTTCTTTGCTTTTGATGGAAATGTTATTGAAATTTAATGGAAAGATTTGACGATTTTCCTTTTGGGATAAAATGTTTGTTACATGCGTGCAAAATCCTAGCAGGTACCAGCAAAATTAAAGAAATTGTCTTGTACCAACTTAGTACCAACTTAGGTGTTTTGTTGTAAATTTTTCGTCGTCTATTGGATTGCATGAAAAATGGCAGAATGCAGATTCAGTTTCTATGTCACCCATAGACATGTGTGCATTTAAAGATATAGTCCATCATTTGTAATTTGTGCATTTTGTTTGTTTGAAGCAACAAAAGTGTTCAAAATCTAATGAAGGATACTGAAAAACTAACCTGATGAAGTTTTAGCTCAGCTTCAGCTGTATATTCCGAGAAAAAACAGCATTCTAGGATCTCAATTTCAAATCAAAAGTTGCTGAATCATGTTTTGAATTGTTTTGAATTGCAGCTATACGCGATGTCGCGCACTGATCCGACGAATTATAGCAACCGCGTGCGCCTGTGGGTCATGCCAATGCTTGCGCGCGCTGCGCCGAATAACAAAACGAACTACTAATTTAAATTTTCCTACGGTGCATCTTAAGACGCACCGTTGGAAAGGCCTTTTTTCGTTGATTACTTCAAAATGATAGCTTGCCAGAAAGATTAATTTCACAGGGAGTTTAGTCCACTTACTATCTTTCAACCAAGTATGTTTTTCAACAATAATACGCCAGTTACTTTTTCGGATGGCAGTTTTCGGATTGACAGTTCGTGCACCGGTATTGGTGACCCAATGCCATAAGATCCTACAGAACTTTACACCATAGTTCCACTGTGTGGCATCTGACAGGCCTACTTTTATCCCCAAAGATTCAGAAATCTTATTTTGTGTGTGATTTTCTTTCATTATGCAGGTCTGTCTGAGTGGGGTACCGAGGACGAGATCCTGGCCTCTGTCCTGGCCCAATCGCAGCAGGAATACTTGGACACTCTCAAACAACATCACTCCTCCGGCAACACCGACAGCTAATGTACATCCTGCGTGTAAATAATCATATCATCATATATATGGAACCCCCGGTTTGAATTTTTTTTCTTCTACCGATAGCAAATATATTCAATATTCAACCCTCTTTGCTGTACATTTGCAGATTAATTGTTGGGATGAGGAAAAAATTAGTATGTGGTCGTGGTCTAGGTGTTTGGGAATTTATTCATATGGGTGGTTGTAACGTTGAATATTAATAGTATATCTATGGTTGAATCTAAAACCAGGCGAATCAAGGAAATACTATTTGGTTTGTTTCAGTGGCGATTGCCAAATTATGCCATGCTAGGTTTCCTTTTGAAATTCCGAAAACGTTTCCTTTTTGAATTCCGGAAAAAAAATAACGGGGGAATACCGTAATTTTCCCGTTACTAACCTAATTAAATATGGCTGTGTTAAAACCAGGGAAATCATGGAAAATACAGATGTTGACCTATGTTTCAGTATATTGTGATACGACAGGGTTCCCGCGATAAAGATAAGTAGTATAACCAAATTATTATATTATATTTTAACAATTCCTGATTCAAATTTGTCTTAAGCAGCTTAAAAAAAATTTAAGTGGCCAAAAATGTGCAGGTTGTCAATTGTGTCCTGGTTTTACATAAACTCATTGTGTATTTCGTCGGGATATTCTGAAGACTGGCCACATTCTGCCATTAGCCGTCAGAGCCAGTTTTAAATAGTCTGAGTATGACCCGTTCTCCACGGAGCCATATCTCCGGTCGAACGTCTGATGTATCTAGGAATGCAAATTTATGCGATGCTACACACTAGCCAAACGGAGTTCGTGACATCATTTCATTCCCAAATCCGGATGAAAATTGTGATTTGTCGATTCAGATCCAGTGTTTTTGACGTCATTTCTTCAGTTCGTGACGTCATTTCATTTCAGTTGGTGACGTCAGTTCGTGATGTCATTTCATTCCCAAATCAGGATGAAAATTGTGATTTGTCGATTCGGATGCAGTGTTTTTTTAAATAAAACAATGGCCGGACGCGCATAGATCTACAAAACCTAGACACGACCGTGCTTGGCCGGCTCTATTATTGCTTGGCGTATCGCGTAATATATCGTTACTGAGCGTGTGACCGCAGCCAAAAGAATAATAGATGTTGTGTCTAGGTTTTATTTTATTTTTTTAGATGTCTATGAAGCGACGCCTGGTATAGAAAGCGTCCGCTGAATGGTCAGAATCTCGAGGCGAAGACGCAGGTTTTTTGCATAATTAATCGCCGAATCTGCCTACATATAGACTAGTTTTAAAAGGAGTTTGAAAAAAACTTGGGCATGTTTGAAATCCATCCAACATCGTAGCGGAAAAGCTACATAGGTAAAACTAAAAAACAGCACTCCAATAGTGTGAGAAAATACATTTGCGATACAAAATTGAACAAAGACGCATTAATTTAAGAAAAACATAGAATTATAGCCAAATATATGTGGTCTGTAAAATACACAGATATTTGTAGTATTTGATATTCAGATAAAACATTTTTGGGAGGGTTTTGTTGTGCACATGTAAAACAAACAGCTTGTAATTGCAATCTTTTTAAGCTAAAAAGCAGGAACAAATTTCAAATTTTTGTTTACAATAATGGCTGAAATGATGGTGTGGGGTTTTGATTAGGCTTGCTATTTTGTATGAATTCTGAAAGATTCTTTTACTGCCAAGTTGAAACCAGCATAATCGGACAGACAGGGGGCTTTAACCCTAATCCTGCTAAATGCAACAGAAAGCTACAAAGGTAAAATGTTGTTGCATGTGGCAACCAACTCAAGTACCGTGCTCTGTTGCATCTTGTTGCATTTAGCAGGGTAACTGCTCATAGTGCCAAGGCGATACAACAGAATCCACTGTTGCAGTTTGTTGCATTTAGCAGGGTAACTGCTCGGTGACAAGGTTGGTGCACACTGGGTTCACTGCACAGTGCAACAGAATCCACTGTTGCAGTTTGTTGCATTCAGCAGGGTTCTCATGTGAGTGGAGTTGGATATTGTTGCATTTAGCATGGTGCCTGAAGAATACCCAATGGGGATTAGGGTTAAAGCGAAACTTACTGAACAAAACAATTGTCCCTTGATAAATGTATTGTGTTGCTACTGTTTTTGACTAGTTCCTTTCCATGTTTTTTTTTTTTTAACTAAGCAACTACATTGCAAAGCACCATTTTCAGGCTAAGCAGTCCCGTGAAAATTTGTCCAACATTGGCTTGTGAACTAATTAAACTAAAAGCAAATATGCTAGGCATTCGGGCAAAATGAGACAGTACTGGGCCGAGATCAAAATCAAAATTTGCAGGTAATTTTATTCTCTTTCCTAATAGGAAAGAGAATAAAATTCTCCTTGCAATACTGTTTGTTGCACTTCAGTCGGACATTCCGTTGACAAGTTATGGCTGTGTAAAGTTCAGATTTATCGACATGTCAAAAAAGTAAAATACTGGGAAAAAGGCCTTTCAAGTTTCTAGTCGTGAAACTGAAAGATGCCAATTGTAGTTTTTTTCTTAAAAACACTTTCATTCCACGATTTTTATACTATTTCTTTAAAATACGTGTTGCAGACATATCAAACATTACAAATATCAATAAATCTGAAAATTGAAAAAAAATCACCCCCATTGTTTTTTTTTGCATTTTTCTCCACTTCGGCTTGTGCCCAGTTCCGTCTCATTTTGCCAGAATGCCTCATTTTGCAAGAACGCCTCACATTATAGTACTTGGCAAATTCATGTCAAAAAAAGGGTTAACTTTCAGTCTTGATTAATATATATGACATGATGGTTTGGCTGGTGACCCTTTTCCCCCCCCCCCTTAGTTTAACAAATTCTGAGCACAACCAGCTCAAAGACATTGATCCCTGCTATGAAAATTCAGCTGCAAAAATTGTGTGAGAAGTGCAACAACTAATAATGCCGATATAGTTTTCTTTGCCAATACAAGGGATGTGCGTTACTGCGTTTATATGCAAACAGTATTCCCTGAAATTTAAAGTCTCTAATCTGTCATTCTACAGAAAAATTGGTGAAAATGTATACAGGTTACCTTGGTTACCTGATGAATAATGTGACAGATATGTGACACTCAATGTTTCTTCATTCACTTTGTGAATCTGTGTATTTCATTATTCAAAACGTCGGTGGAGTCATCAATTTTGTCTTTTTGTGTAAAAAAAAAATGTTACAGATTATTTTTAAGTTTAGACACAATACAAAAATGTATGTTTTGTTGCCAATTGTCAATTTTTATTTGAATTTTATTTGAAAAGAGTTGCACATAATGCATCAGTCTATTTAATGCTTTAAACTGCTCACGTATTGGAAGAACAGTTCTAGATTTTTGTTTTTCTTTTGGACATATCTGAATGTTTATCATATTAACTCGAAAACAAAAATAAAATTTTGTCACTGAAGCGTCGTTTTCTGTTTTGTTCTTGATTTTTGTGTTTGACAAAGTAGGACTGCCAACAGGGAACTGGATCTACAGGGCGAGTAAAAAAAAAAAAACCCAAATGTTGGGACCATGTTTTAGTGAAGTTCTGCATGTAGCACTTTCAAAATCTAGGCTATGAAAGCCAAATTCATTGGCTTTCTTGTAGTACAAGAATCATTCAAATCACTCATGTACTTTTCAAGTTACATAATTTTAAACAACCACCGTTTTAAGGTTCTGTCCACAGATCACAAAAAAAGTTTGTGTTCTTTCAGCAAAACGAAAACAAATCACATAGGGATGTGTGAATTGTTTTCATTTTGCTGAAAGAACGCACACCTTTTTTGTGATTCGTGGACAGAACTTTAAAACGGTGGTTGTGTTTAAAATTCCGTAACTTGAAAAGTACACAAGTGATTTGAATGATTCTTGTACTAAAAGAAAGCTTATGAATTGGGCTTTCATGTCCTAGATTTTGAAAGTGCTACATGCAGAACTTCAATAAAACAATAGTCCTGACATTTGGGTTTCGTTTTTTTTAATCGCCCTGAATATACTCAGTTGGTAGAGCCTTAGAGCAGTGTTCAAGAGATCAAAGGTTCAAATCTAGCCCATTTTTGTTCTTTACCTGCAACTGTTAGGTTTTAAGTATTTGTTTTTTGCTTTTAAAAAACTGACAAATCTCACCCCCCCCAAAAAAAAATTATTTTGGCTTTTAATTGAATTGTGCTTCACATATGTGATGTGATCAAACTAAATGAGTCGTTCGTCGACCCTGGTCAATTTATTGAGAGCACAATCTCAGTATTACTGATGTGAAAACTGCATGCTGATACCATCTTTAGTTCAAAAAATTATGGAAGTCTGAACACCAAGAGATGTGATGAAGTGATGTGATGAAGTGGCCCTATTTTGGCCTGAATCTCCAAATGAAAGTTCCCGACAAACGACTCGGTTAGCTTGATTGCATCACACATGTCCATAAATTTCCTCGGGACACTTGTTTGTTTGGAAATTGGATCACAGAGAAGAATTTATTTATTTTCCTGTGTATACAGGGTGGATAAAAAAAAATGAAACCGAGATATTATTGCTAATTGGAACAGAAGTAGGGCACATGTGAATCAAAGGGAGATATCCTCTGTTAGGGTTGAATCTCCTCTTTAAAATGACACCCTGATCATGTCATTTCATTCACGGTTGACTGAGCAGTGACCAATTTTATGAAAGGGTCTATTTAGAGACTTGCACCACTTTTCATGGTGAAATCTCTTTTTTTCCCACCTGCCTTGATTGGCAACCATAGCCTTGCACTCTGTGACAATTGACACAACTAAAACCACAATTGAAAACTGGCGCAAGTCTCTAAATAGACCCTTTCATAAATTTGGTCACTGCTCAGTCAACCGTGAACGTAATGACATGATCAGGGTGTCATTTTAAAGAGGAGATTCAACCCTAACAGAGGATATCTCCCTTTGATTCACATGTGCCCTACTTCTGTTCCAATTTGCAATAATATCTCGGTTTCGGTTTTTTTGATCCACCCTGTATATTTCATGTTCTAAATCATTGAAACCAAAAGAAAAATAATGTAAACCAACAGGAAGATCAAGCCCAAAAGGAAATGTAAAATTGTTATTTTTACATGTACCGATTCCACTGAAAACCTACCGTAAAAGTAACATTACATATCGGCATGAACAGAACTGAACCGACTTCCAGGCCTACAGTGGGGAATGAAATCAAATTTAAATGTGGTTGGGCTGGTTGGATCTAGCATAGCTTGCTTGAAATCAACTTGAACGGGAATTAATACTGGACAGTTGCTGCCAATGTTTATAAAACAATTGGGGTTCAGGTTTTTGTTAACAGCGACACCAGAGATGTCACTGCAATGATTTGGTGTCAACAGGGATAAACAAAAGTGGTTGGAAAACACCAGGTTAAATTTAAAAAAATATATATATTACAAAAAAATATTGATAAACAAATTTTTTGTTAGTCAAGATAAGCTAACCAGATGGGGCTCACATCTGCTCATAAGATATTTCAAGCCCCCCCCCCCCAAAGAACAACCACAAACAAACAAAAATTGGAACAATGCTTTATTTTTTATTGGGTGGAGGAGGTTGCTCAGGTAAAAAAGATTAAAAAAATTGTTTTTAAAGAAAGTGGCCTGCAAGACCAAGTATCCCCCCAACAAAGTGAATTTCATAAAATGATACTGTTCCTCTCAAATCAAGGGAGGGTATGTGCAAGGGTGGATCCGGGGGGGGGGGGGGGGGGGGGGGGCAACAGGGGCCAAAAAATATAGAATAATTTTTTTTTTTTAACTGACGTCGCAATAAAGGCAGGCACTGCGTACACCACCATCTTTTCCTCAAAAAAAAATTGGTAAAAGTGGTCAGAAATTGCCTCAGATCGCATGCACAGAGCATCTAGAATCCAAAAAAATTCCGGGGCCCTTAAGCGGGCCCCAAACCCCTCGTCTTAATTTTTTGGACCCACTTTTTGGGGGACCAAAATTTTGTTTGGCCCCCCCAAAAAAATTGTGTTCTGGATCCGCCCTTGGGTATGTGCACATAACTACACCCGCAGACGATTAAACTGCAAGAAAGTTTAAGGTGACAGGGGTACACTTGGTCATGCGCTTTCCCAACGTTTGCCAATGTCTTGGTTTATTATGTTAACAGAAACATGCTACAAGATTGTGCAAACATGGAACGTAATGACACGGAACGTTATGCCACATGAACGTGCAGTCCAGTGCACGACTTGGCTCTCTGCACAGCACAGTACCATCCACAGCTTCTGAACGGAGTAAATCTTTTCTTTTTTTAACTCGATGTTCAGGCCAAGGCATGGGAGTTATTCTCCACGTACATGCACCAGTCCTGTTGAACCATACTTACTGGAGGCACTGTCCGTGAAATCATATCATCAAATTTAATTCAAATTAGAACCCAGTCATAAAGGCAGTAAAGCTTTTCATAATCTAACAGTAGGAAAAAGAGTAAGATTTCAAATTTGGTAACAAGCAGGCAAGCTGAACTAACAGGGAAGCGACCCACTAGCAAGATTAGGACTGCCTTTTTTTTGGGGGGGGGGGGGGAGGAGGGAGGGGGCTCATTTTTTGAGATATTTTAGAATTGGATTTCCTGTTGTTGCCAGTTTGATATTAGCTGCTTGCACTTCCAAGGAAAAAGCTGTTAATAATAATAAAAGAGCCATATAGAGCGTCGATATCCGCCCGAAAGCGTTTATGGTGCTAGCTCAAAACAACTTGCAGCTTCAACGGACCAGATGCAATGAACAATGTCAAATGTCTGTTGACAAAAAGGACACGCTTTTGTGGGTTTTTTATTCAGCTATCTTGCAGTTATCTAGCGACTACACGGATGGTCCCCTCCTGATAGAACCAAGATGAGCTTTACAGCTCCCAATCTTTTTCATTATCCCACTAAAGTCTAATGTGAACGGACCACTTCTAACTTTGGCATTACAGTTGACGTCCGTTACACGTCATTTAATACTTTAGACAAAGGACCCAGCAAACCCAAGATTCCGCACCAAAAAACCCTTCTAGTATTCTTTCTTATTTTCATCACAAAAACCACAAGTATTTGCTGCCACACCAACACAAGCTCAACAAGAACGTGAGCTTAAGGCTTGAACTCTGGGTGGATTTCCAGCTTAAACTGTATTCAAAAACAGCATATTGTAAACCTTCCCACTTATGTTACTCTAAAATGCCTGCCGGCCAGGGCGTCACCGCCAAAGATTTTTTGTTGTCAGAACTGCGGTTGGCCAACTTCGAATCAACTCCGCCCGACTTTTGCCTCAACTGCATGGACTTCTTCATTCGCTGTCCTATCACCTCCGGTGATTCGTAGCGTAGTTGATGTCGGTTTCACCACTTGCGATTGCCCGAGGAGTTGAAGATTTGGTCGGCGTCGGGGGCGCCCTTCGGATGGTGGAATCTGGGCTTGCGTTCCTTGGGCACTACGGGCGGCACGACAGTGGCTGGTTTCTGGAACTGTGCCAGCATTTCTGCGAGATAGGAGAACAATACAAAGGCTATGAAATAATTGGAATCAGTTCTTTTAAATTTCAACAGTGACACTGAATATCTGTATCTATACATTTTACTGGAGGCAAATTCCACGGAACTGTTTAACTTTTAAGTCCACTTTGTGGAGTGCCGTGGCCTAGTGGTCTGGAGCATTGACTTTGTGGTCTGCGGGTAATTCTGCAGGTTGTGGGTTCGAGTCCAGCCCAGGCTATGGTGCATGCACCCTTGAGCAAGGCGCTTTGTCACTCATTGCTTCCCACCCGGGAGTAAATGGGTACCTGTGAGGGCAGATTTGGTTACTGTGAGAGGTCGAGTACGGCCAAGAGTGCCGAAATGGCTGCCTACCGGCTGTGTATGCTCCCCAGGGAGTTGAGAAGGTTACAGGAGTGTTTGCCGGTTGAACAGGGGTAATAATAAATGTAAGCCCTTTGATACTCCGTTTAAAAGCGCTATATAAATGCCTGTTATTATTATTATTATTTAACAAAGAAGTTGTGCTTAGTTGCACAGGTACTATTGTACACGGTAAAATGAGGGCACATGCTGAGGTTAGGATTTGAAGAGGGATATGCTGAGGGGAGTGGTTCAAGGAAGGGCGGTGGGGGGGGGAGCAAAGGCTGCTGGGATACCAACCTTGATAGTCTTCCTCCTCCTGTCTGTCGTTGATGTTCAGTGTCAGTTCCTTCAGACGCTTTTTCTCTGCAAGCTCCAGCTGCAATCAAACATATTAAGGAAAAGTAATCATAGTTTAGGATTCACAGATGTGAAACTTTTCACCAACTGAATTGATATACATTGTGACATCCAAAAGGAATGCTCTTTAATTGTTGGTAAATGTTTTTAAAAGACAAATCTCTTTCGAAATCTCTCTCTAAAATCATGGCCGATGAAATACTATCACTACAATCTGATCGTCCAAAATGATCAGCAAAGGGACTCAAACCAACTTTAAAGAGGTTGTGGAATGCTCGAAGACATTTCCGTCATTTTTCGGGTATATGTAGCCTAAGGTGTGATGAAATAAAAACGACTATTGTTTCTGTCATAAAATGAGTACAAAAGGTACTTTTGAGAGCTGTTTTTCAAGTCCTGTCATGCCTGTTTCGACCCGAACGTGCAATTTGTGTAGCACAAACGAGTCCTGTTTACCGTAATTTCCTGCGGATAAGACGCGTCTTATCTGACTTTCTAGACCACAAAAACATCGCTGCGCCTTATCTACAGGTGCGCCTTATCTGGTGTCGCTTGAGTTCAAAGTGACGGTCTTTGTGTGAAGAATTCTTTCAATGCCGCAATCAATAATGCGGTCAACCAAGGCTCAACTCTCCAGACATTGTGACCGTATTTTCATTCCAACAATGCCGCGATGTGTTGATCCCCCATGATCGTGCTTTCATTCCAACAATGCCACAATGCATTGATCCCCCTTAGTGATCGTGCTTTCGTTCCAACAATGCAATACAAACGTTTTTCTTTGTGGCCGTTTTTTCATTCCGAAAATGCTGCAATCAGAATTACTGAAACGTTTGGAAATCGCATTCACTCAAGTTCCATTGTGTGAACGTTGAGGGTGTTTATTGTACAGGATATCTTCGAAGTCTGCTTTAGACTTAGGATAATATGAAGTACTAATGTCAACATGACAATCGGCATCATTTTGAAACCGAAGTCAACAAGGTTCCTCCATTCACCGCGTTTTGGTGTTGCTCAAAGGTGTGCGGTTGGTTTTTTCTGCAAGCCTGAAGATCAAGATGAAAACAGTGCGAGTCGGTAAAAGCGGCTCAAGAAAGCGTACTTCCGGCCCGAGCGCCATGTTATGCATACAGAGACCGCACGAACCTCAGTGCACGTGTGGCCGAACATTTTGTAGAAACACGCTGCGGTGTATCATCAAGTCCGAGCGGTAAAATCTCGTTAAAATATATATTTCAACGGACAAATACATACACAGAGAAGAGAGATCACGTTCTGAGAATTAATTTGCGGAAATTCTCTTTCTCCACCGATGTATGTTATTTTCTACGATCCAAATTCGTCCTGATACGCTACTGTAGTCATACACGGAACATCATGGTCCGGTACCGTACGTAGGCCGTAGTCACTGGTTCCTGGCCCACATCATAGCTTCGATTCTGTAAGCATGCGATGGGAACCAACGAATACTGATGGCACTGCTGCCGCACGGAACATCGTACAGCGGCATGGCTTCGACGACGTGCATCACAAATGCGTCAGAATTACAGGCCTTTTCGTCAAGATTTAGCGTGTCAAGATGAAATAATATCGTGTAAACGATTATGTTGTGCATGCAAATGGCGTGTGTAATATTACTGTGCGTATCGGCGGCTGATTTTCCCGTGTCGAAAGTCCAAGTGCGGACAGTGGTCACATTTGACCATTTCTCATTTTACTATCGTCTCGGTAAAACCTTCCAAAAAAAAAAGTCCAGTGCGGACACGGCTTAATTCATCCTCCGAATAGTGTGATCGTTCTAAGGCAACACAATGGCCCCTTTGTGGCGATGTACCGACACCGGGTGACGCCTGGTGTTCTTCTGTGTGCGGTCAAACATGCGTCTTATGCGGCGGTGCGCCTTATCTGTTGGCGTTTGAATTTTTTGGGGTGATTTTAGGGACCTGCGCTTTATCCGCCGCACGCCTTATCCGCAGGAAATTACGGTATTACGTCACGATTTACTGTGTTTTGTTTGCTGCCCGCAACGACGACTTTTACACAAATTGCACGTTCGGGTCGAAACAGGACCTGAAAAATAGCTCTCAAAAGTACCCTTTGTACTCATTTCATGACAGAAACAATAGTCGTTTTTATTTCATCACACCTTAGGCTACATATACCCAAAAAATGACGGAAATGTCTCAGAGCATTCCACAACCTCTTTAAATGTGGATGCAAAACTGATATATAAAAAGTTGTCCCTCTTTCTCAGAAAGGTTGTCAGAATCTGATAAAGCAGTTTCAGGAAACAAGTCTGTATTTGTTCAGGTATTAGGTACCCCAGTAGCTGTCCCAGACCTAGATAATTTGGTGTAAAAATGAATGAACGACAGACCTTCTCCCTGTTCCGGAGGTTGGCGGCCAGCTCGGAGGACTTGGGCACCTCAAACTCGTGGTAGTGCTGCTTGTTGCCGCGCCGCATCATCAGCACAAAGTTGACCGATTCTGCCTGCTCCTCCTCCTCGTTGTCATCCTCGTCGTCCGGGCTGAAGATGTCAAAGGTCATCTTCTTGGGGCGGGGCCGGGCTTGGGCAGGGATGGCTATATCCTGCTGGGGCACTTTGATAGTGTCCACGTTGCGTTGCTGCAAAAAGGGTAGTATTAAAAAGATTTGATGACGAACGCTATTTCATCCTAATATATTTCAATGATGTTCTCCTTTTATAAGAGACTAGCAAGTCAGTCCAGAAGCTTTTTATAGAGCGTGCAAGTTGACCTAAAAAACCTGCGAGATTCTCCAAAAATACAGCACATCCGGGCACCATGTATAGGATCTACAACTTGTGTAATGTCCTATATTTTGCATTTATTTTGTTTTCAAAAGAAAGCATTACAATTTACAAAGTATTGAAAATATTGCGAATTGATGACTATTATAGAATTATTCCGTTCAATCAGTCACGAAAATTACAATTGGGTAAAATTCAAACATGGGAGTGTGTGACCAGACTAGTCAGTGTTTGGTACCAAGACATTCACAGAAAAAGTGAACGTGGACTGGCGAGACGTACATGCTCTATTAGGTCATATTTTGAATTACAAATTCTCAGATCTAGTAACATTATTTTCATCTGAAAATGAATAGTGTAAAAATTTGTTAACAGTAGTAATGTTTAAATATAAGTCACTAATTGTGAATTTATGTTTTTTGTCAATCCCCCCCCCACCTCTCCACCCAAAAAAAGGCTGCATGACACCAACCTAATTCACATTTTAAGTTTTAAATGGCCTATAAATTTTTGACAACCAAAAAAAGAACTCCCACATGGCTTAGCTGCGAATAGAGACCTTTATGTTCATGAGTTGGTTGATCTTTGTTCTTTCTTCAGTGACGTCTTGAAAGACTGACCAATGAAATGAGTGAATCGGCTAATGAATATTCATAAGGTTTCAGTAGTGACTTCCTACCTGCACACTATCTGACAGCATTTTGTCAAACTCCGAGGTGAAATCATCGTCCTCGTCGCACTTGATGAGCTTGGGGCCTCCTGTCAAAACGGTCACCTGAAATAAAAATATAATAAAAATACTAATCAATATTCAGTATGTATAACTATGCCATCAGTGGTCAAAATGCAAACTTGTGTCTGTATGAACTCAGTAGATGGCCTTGATGACAAACTCATGAGGGCTTGTGAGAGGGACACACCGATTGATGCCCTGGTTTGTATGCGTGCGGCATGAAGTACGCACGATTAGTTCATTCGGAATAAACACTTACTGTGTCATCTTCTTCAGTTTCCCCAGCCGAGTCCAGGGCCATCTGATCATCCGTCCCCTGCAGTCCAAAAGAAAATCCATGTTGATCAGGCAATGCTGTGTGGTTTTATGGAGAATACCAAGTGTTAACATGACAGCTGTTCAAACTTTGTTTGGAGAAGGAAGGAAACATTTAATGATTATTTTGGTTTTCACTTCGGAAAGAAAACCTGTTTTTGTTATTAAGCAAATATTTTCTTTACTGAGCACAAATCTGTCCTAGTAGCTCAATTGATTTGGCCTTAATTTGAAGAAATGTCAGAGCTGTTAAATAATCAGAAACAATGACAGAGAGGAATGATTTTTGTATTAGTTCATTTGAAAAGCTGGAGACAAGGACTTGTGATTGAATTGTGATTTATTTGTGATAGACTTGTGATGGACTTGTGATTGACTTGTGATTGACTTGTGATTGACTTGTGATTGACTTGTAATTGACTTGTGATTGACTTGTGATTGACTTGTGATTGACTTGTGACTGACGTATGACTGACTTGTGATTGACTTGTGATTGACTTGCGATGGACTTGTATTTGACTTGTGATTGACTTGTGACTGACGTATGACTGACTTGCGATTGATTTGTGATTGACTTGTGAAAGACTTCTAATTGAATTGTGATTGACTTGCAATGGACTTGTGATTGACTTGTGACTGACGTATGACTGACTTGTGATTGATTTGTGATTGACTTATGACTGACTTGTTATGACTGTGACTGACTTGTTATTGACTTGTGATTGCCTTGTGATTAGCTTGTGACTGGCTTGCAATGTGACTTGTGATGACCTGTGCTGGCTTGATTACAACTCTGACGTAGTATTTTGTGCTTGTCATACATCACCTCTTCATCGCCAGTATTCTGGCTGTGCCCCTGGCTCTGACTGCTGGTGGTGTGTCCCTCCCTGCCCCCTCCACCTCCCCGACGACTCACGCCTTCTGATTCCGAGTCCGAGTCTGAAAACTCCTCGTCCTCTGTGATGCTGGTGAACTCAACTGCTGCACATGGCCAACAAACAAAATAACCAGGAACTTCTTTGAACCATGCTATGAAAAATGGATTGTGAGATTTCAAAACCCAGTTCTGCAATAATGTTCTATTTCACTAAAAACTGATCAAGTTTTAACAACACTTAATGCTCGATCATACTTCATGCTAATGCGAAGCCGATTTGTGATGTCAATGGCAAATATACACGTGGCTGATTTTTTCCACTATAGCAAATATTGTTGTTAAAGGTAGTACACAACATTTGCCAAAAACTACCAAATTATTACGAAATACCTTACTTGACAGAAAGTAAATAATAGTCTCAAGCATCCTGTGAAATCATGGCACCTGGTGTGCTGTCATTTTCAAGAAAAGTGGAATTTTTCTATCAACTGCCAACGATGGTCGGCCGACTATTGTTGGAAAAAATTGACCTTTTTTTCAAATACTGCCCTCAATTTGTATTATGTCGGAGACTTCCATGCTCTTATAGAGGACGAAGACCTTTCAACTACATTGATGTGATTGGCAGAGACACCCAATGTGAAATTGAAGACCTTCCGTACATAATGAGGGATGAAGACACCTGGCGTGGCGTTGTGAACGAGATCTCGGTTGTGACCGACAGATGATGACGATGCCCTCAATTTACCAAATTTAGTTACTTCACATTTTGTTTGCAATCGGTTACACATGTGTGAATGGGTGCAAGCCAGTTCCAGTGCTCTACCAACTGAGCTATCCAGGCCTATGTTGGTGGTTCCAATACCATTGTTCAAGTAGTGCTAGTCAGAAGCCATTTCATTTTTATTAAGCCTCAAGTGTTTGACTAATTCCATAGGTGCATGGGTTATTGCCAGCCGTAGCCATATAATTCAGATAAAACCTTAAAAGGGCTCATTTTCTAGTCTGGTACCTGCTGTGGTCCTGGTCTCATCGCCTTCGGTGATGGTGCCAAGCTGCTGGGAACCAGGCGGCTGGGGGTTGACTGATGCCAAAGCCATCTGAATGATGCCTCCTGTTGAACAAGACCAGTGCAAGAGGTTGATGGGGAAAAAGGAGGAAAAAAACAATCTGATAGTTGATAATTGAATATTTAAGCAAATAATAATATTTAAGCTGACCCAAAAGTCACTTGTCATACGGCCAATGATGCACTAGCCAATCTCAAACTTTAAATCCACTGAGATATTTTGAGGCTGCATTCAAAAAACACTGTAGCCTCCGTGCAGTATGGTGTCCTGACTCCCCCAATGGCCCTTACCATGCTTTTGGACCTGTTCCTTCTCCAGCTCCGCCACAGCCTCGTTAGCCTCCTCCAGAGTGGCGCAGATTTTCAGTTTAGGTCGCACCGTTTCCAAGGTGTCGGCCAGGGCGTTGTCATTGTCGAGGGGGAAGGGATGGACCAGCGGGTTCCATATCGGTAGGCTTCGCTTGTACATGATGTATTGCTGTGCAAGAAGAGAATGTACATTGAACCATCTGCCATTACAATCAATTAATTAAGGCAGTATCAAGTACTATCTTCTTATGAGCTCTAATCAAAGAGTCTTGCCAATTCTCTGAATTAAATTTGCAATTATTTTTATTTTTAAATTTTTTTTTTTGGGGGGGGGAGAAAAGTTACCAGGTGGCTGAGGTAAAGTCTTTCTTCTTGCTTCGTAAAATTTCAGATCTGGTGGTGAAGTATGAAGTGTAGAGGTTAAACCTCAAATCTTGGGAGGAAAATGTCTCAAGTCTAAGGGATAAAGTTCCAAATTCTGGGAGGTAAAGTCTCAATTTCAAGCGGTAATTCTCATATCGTGTGTGGTAAAGTCGTCAGCTCAGGAGATCAAATCAAAAATCTGTTTTGTAAAGACTTAAAAATAAGAATTAAGTCCAAAAACCTTGAAAGCTAAAGTCTCAAGTCAAAGATTAATGTTCTAAATAGACAGCCATTTAATTTCTTGTGAATTTTCAACGTTTTTTAGCATCACAGTTTCATCAGAGAGAACTGAGGTTACAGCAGGGAAAATTCACACAAAAATGATGCAATATGCTATTTGTTCAAAAAAAATTTGGGAGGGGGGGGGGGAGAGAAAACTGGTTTCCTACCTGGAAGTATACCAGAAAGCAGTCCAGTTTCTTCTTGCTGGTACCCCGATCAAAGAACTGGCCACAGGTGTCCAATAGGGTGCAGACCAGCCGCAGACGGAACAGGTGTTCTGGGGGGTCTAGGGGGTTCTCAGCACCTGGGGAGAGGGGCAATGAACATGGTCAATTATTAGAATTCAGCCCTGTAAGACAAGTCTTATTACTGTAGTGTGTCAATGACAAACAATGCCATAATCAAAACTACTCAAACTGGACATGGACTTGGGGGGGGGGGGGGGAGGGGGGGAGCGTTGCAACTTGTGAAGTTGTGTTGTGATCTGTCCATCACATGTCCATCACAAGTCTGGTTCCAAGTCCAGTCACAAGTGAATCACAAGTCCATTCGTAAGTCCAGTCAGAAGTAATGGGGTTACGAACAATAGCTAAGACACGTTTTTGTTACAGTTCATTTGAAGGACTTGACATCGGACTGGATGACTTGTGATGGACTTGTGATGGTGGACTCTTTCAGGTATTCAACCTTGACCATACTAAATCCAAATCCATGTTGATCATGGCAGGAAGAAAAGATCTTTCGTTAAAAAGTATTGGACTCATTTGGATTTAGGGCCCGTCTGAATTCATATCCGGGACGAATTCCGGACAAGTTGCGGGTAGAATCATTCACTGTGTCCGGAAAAAGCTCTGCATTAGTCAGGGACGTGTTCCGGGGAAATTGTCATCAGCAACTGCTTGACTCAGCAATACTGATAACTTCATTGCGGGAAGATTGCGGGGAAGTTGTTCAGAATCCTGCAACCTATACCCGATACAACGTCCGGCACCTATCCAGAATTGAGATGAGCCCGTAGCAGGACGACTGGAGAATCCTTAAGGGGAAGAGGGTTAAATATTTTTGTAGAATGGAAATCATACTCCTTTGTATACTAATACTGCCATCTTGGTGACGTTGATTCATCCTTCTTACCATCTAAAGTGATGCCAAACCGGATAATGGAGTACAACGTCTTGAAGATGACCGCAGACTCCACCATGCGGTAGTTGTACAGCTCCCCAAGGAACTTGACCACGGAGACGCGACGCTGGTTGAACTTGGCGTGGTTGATCTGGGGAGAAAAGGAGAACATGTTCATGGAAAGAGAGAGTTGGGCGGAACTTTTGAGTGCATCGCTGGCACACTGATGCTTAGGGGAGGAATATTTCTCACGGTCTGGACCCAGCCTCAAAATCTCTCAAGGTTGATTAATAGTCAGGGAATGGTAAGCCATTCATTGGCTTCATGACCTATGATGACAGGGTCAACTTTATCAAAGTATCCATGCAATTTTTTGTATTTTATTTATTTGGCAAATACGAACAAAAATACATAAAAAAAGTGAACTTATTACATGTAAAAACAAAGCCAAGGATAACCCCAAAAGCTGTTTATAAGACGGCTTATTACCATCGGGGTCCTTAAAAACACAACAACAAAAAACAAAGAAGTACATTAGAAAAAAGTTCAATAAAATTACACAGGAAATAGCAAAGAATGGTCATTAAAAACTCGGCTGTTTCAAAAATTGACTGAGAAGAGAGATGTTCCTTCACTGCCCTTTTAAATTGAGGATGTTTGTTGGAATGTTTGATGCTGTTGGGAAGTAAATTGCATTCATGAATTCCGGTATAAAAAATGTATTGCACTCTGGCCCCTTTATTCTTGGATCAACAAAATTGGTGGAACTACCCCTGGTGGAATAATTACGCATATCTGAAACCTTCCCAAATTTATGACAGAGGTAGTCTGGTGAAATTTCATGAAAAATTTCATGCAAAGGAACAGGACACTGCATTCTGTGTGACGCGTATGCATGCTGGAGAAGTAGAACAATCTTACTATAAGGAAGGCAGCATTGTCTTTGCGCATTATCAATACAATTTCAGAATCTTTGTTGGTGTGGCCTGTCCTCAAATACACGTCTGATATGAGGTTACGTTTTTCTGACTACTTCTCACTGACCTCCATGCCGATTCGGATGTCTTCCAACACAGCATCCACAACCTGTATGCCCACATCGTCATGGTAGGGTACCAGACCGGCCAGCAGACTGGCCACACAGTGGATGTTGTTGAACTTGACGTTCCAAACATTGCTCAGGCATTTGGTGATATAGGTCTTGATCTAAAAAGTGATAAAGAAAAAGAAAAATGTAGGACGTAACATTTACAATTACCAAATTAGGTTTGCCTTTCAACGACGTTTAAACACTGTATACTCAGTGTGTTACCTCCCAAGTGAAAGTTGGAAAAAATCACTCGGGTGGGACTCGAACCCATGACCTCCTGCTTTCTAGTGTGTCGGTGAAGGTGAAGGGCAAAACCTAATTTGATTTATATCACCCTGACGCAAAAATTCCATCTTATAATTATTTACAATTACGAACAAGAAATGTATAATTTGAAGCATCAAATTCAAGATCAGTGGGTTCAAGTTTAGCCTGGGGTTGTGTTTGCGTGTGTCCTTGGGCAAGGCACTTTGTCACAATCTGCTTCTTCACACCAAGGAGTACAATGTGAACCTGTGAGGTCAGAGATGGTTACGGTGCTTGAATCAGCTGTTTGGGGAAGGGGGGGGGTGTGTATTAAATTTATCAATGTAAAATCAATTACTCTTGGATACCTCTGTATTGTTCCAGTCCATTTTCCGGAGTTGTTTCAAGACTTTCTCCGTGGTGGTCTTGGACAGGTCTCGGTAGATCAGCTTGCGGATGTACTGGTGCATCACTGGTCGCTCCTTCTTCTCAGCCTGAGTAAAAAAGATGGGGGGGCGGAGAAACGAAAAGAAATTATTTATTTATTTATTTCTTATTTCAACTTATTCTCCCATGGGTCCCAGCATACATAAAAGACAATAAACATAACAATTTAACAAACAATCAACTTAAAAAAAAATACGCATTCACATCAAGTCACATTAATTTTAAAAGTCATCCAGCATGAGAAAATAAGACCGGCCCAACCCGGGGACCAACTAGTGGCCAGCCTGACCTGTTTGACGTCTGGAGGGTTGCAGTAGAAGAATGAGTTCTCCACCATGGTGCTGTGTCGTTCAATCAGGTGAAGTTTGCTCCGCTTACGCATCATCAGCTCCTACAAAAAAACCAGCAGTTAAGTTTTGAAATATGATAAATCATTGTATGACAAGGAAAAGGTCTTAAGCAGCCCAGGCACGCAAAAAAACACTTTTGGAGATAATTGACTTGAAAGGTTTTGTGCTGCCATTTCTGGATTAAAAATCACATAAGGTTGAAATTTTGACTGATGACATTCGTTAATAACTAAAATAATATTGTGCATTTTTATGTCAAAATATTACTTAATTGTGGAGTTATTTCACTTTTTATGCTAACGACCTTTTACCGGGAACTTCCCAAGCCTTAAACGTACGCTTAAACAGCATGTTAAAATTCTTACGACCTTTTGCCGGGAACAAAATTGGCTTTGTGTACCCACTTGAGTGGGACGTTAGCTCGCTTGGAACATTTTTTGTTACATTATAATTACATGCTTACGACCTTTTGCAGGGTGCAAATAATTATATAACTCTCCTTCCGTCTTTTGTTTACTGTTAATTAGATCAGAATGACGTAGCCCCTTGAGACAATATGTATATCAAATGAAGGATATTTCCAAGCTCTATCGATTACCCGAAAAATCCGAATTTGGACTTTTGACCCATTTTTCGCCCCTACGACCTTCTTCAAGGCGCCCGACGAAATATTGGAATGTGGTCGACAGAGCGAGTAGCAACACCACATTTTGAGGTTATCTCTTTTGCCAGGGGAGGGTAAGGAATACTTGATTTCTTGCATTGCAATTGACGTAGCTATGGTTCTAGAAGTGATCATCCTCTTTGAACGTAAAATGGATCGCAGCTGGGTTTCTTGCTCAGCAATATTTTTGCAGAGCGGCTCCCTGACGTTGGGCCCAGGTGGGAAACGGCATGACACGACTTTTCGCTGGAAATTACCAATCAAAGCTTTTTCGCTTGGCAAATGTAAAAGTTTAGAAATTCAAACCGATCCAGGGTTCTCAGCTTAGTTATCTTTGGTGCTGAACACCGTTTGGAAGCTTTCTAGTCACCTTAACTCTAGGAATGGCCAAAAGGGCAGCCTCCCCCTTCCACCTCCCAATCCCATGAAGGTTCCTAGGGGTAACACACCAAGGAGTTACATCTTGAGAGGGCACTCGCTATACTACATGCACTAATGCAGATGTGCCAACATAAATGCGCAGCGGCCATTTTCTATGTAGGCATGCAACTTTTCCTTGGATCCGCTGATTTCCTGGTTTTTTACTTCTCATAAATACCATTACAAATTGAAAAACACTGCACAAAGTCTTGTGTGGTTTGGGGTTTCCTCGTTTGTTGCTAAATTCCAAGTTGCATGCCTGTCTATGTGGGCAAAACGCGAGGAGTTTGTGAAAGAAATACCCAGACGTGCCCACTTTCATTGCGTAAACAGTGTCAAAAACCACTCTGTGTAGTAACGCAAATTTATTTTTAGAAAGAATTAAAAAGTTGACCACTTGGAAATTGGCCAACTCGCGTCTTTGTTGACGTGGGTCACGCAACAGGCGCGCTCTCTAGTTGATCAAATAGAACTCTATGGAACACACTCACCAGAAGTGCCTTGGTCAGCAGATGTGAATCCGATGATCGGTACAGGAACCGTCCACAGCTATCCAGCAGGTTACACACCATGTCAATGTTGTGATGCCGGAAATCTTGCAGCAACACCTGCAGAAAAACACATCAATTTTTTAAGAAATTTGAAGTTGAACAAAACAAACTGACTGGAGAGGGACTTGAACCTGCGACTTCCGGATCACCATTCCGGTGCTCTACCAACTGAGCTATCCGGCCTTACATTGGAGCTTCCCCATTTTGTCATTGTCTTTGTTCGTGGGGTGCTAGTCAGAAGCCATATACCTGTATATGCCCGCATAATTTTTTAACTTTCAAAAGCCTATGCCTGTTTCGTCTAGATCTACAACAGCCAGTTAACAATGTGTGACCTGTTCTGTCAAAATCAGACTTTTCTGGGCATAAGGTCAAAAATGATAAACATATGTTCTTTTTCCTTTTAATAGGTGGTTTAATTTTTGAAACCGGTCATTCCTGGGCAGAGTTATGCTATTTTGAAGTTCATTGAGTCGAAAAGTAGAAAAGGGAGAAAATGGCCACTAACGTCACAAAACAGTTATTTCTTTAACTGATATAACTTATCAAAATCATCAAAAATAGTATATGTAGAGTTCAAATTAGGGTTTCAAACTTTTATAATATATTTTAGACATGTTCAGGATTACAAATATGCAAAAATTTGAAAATCGATAAAAATCACCCCCACAGCGTTTTTTGGCCCTATCTCAATTTCAACCTCTGCCCAGAAGCGTCTGCTTTTGACAGAACAGGTCACATATTAGTCCTAACAAGTATGGTTACTGTTTATGGTTTCAAGTTTGAACCCTCCGAGATGCTTACAAATCAACCGGGAGGTTTTGAGGAGTTTGCACATTTTACAGAAATGTAAAGCATATGGGGCTTCATGGGAAGTGCTTGATGTTGGATTTTGGATACAGGAAGATTTTTTAGCAAAAATGAAGAAACCTAATCTGAAAAAGTAAATGTTCTGTTTGTGGTGGTGGATACTAGGAACCAGACTCACCTTCACACACTGCAGTGTGTCCGATTTGGGGCACATCCTGAATTTAGTCAGCTCCCCTAATGACAACAGAAAAAAATATACATACATGATACTGGAAGTTAAATACAATGCCAGATGCCATTTTGAGGGAAGTTTACGTTTGTGCCTCAAATCAATTAGTGGAAACAGTTGACTCGTGTTATTTGACCATAAGATTTAAACTGCATTGTAAAAAAAAATGCATATTATTATCAAACAGAGTCATTTGAAGAGTTTGTGGAAGGATGAACAAAAAGCTTGACGGAAGCAGGATTTTACCCTGGGATGTAGTCGAGTCTATCACAAGTCCCTGCAAGTCCATCACAAGTCCTCCAATCCCAACTCAAACCACAAGCTATTGAAATGAGCTTCGACAAAGGCATTCCTTGCTTACTGTTCATTCACCGTTTCTGGCGACTGGACTTGTGATGTGTAACGAAAGTGTGCATTCATGATTTAACCGTGTCACTTATAATTATGCATAGCGCCCTCTTTTGTCCATTCTTTTAAATTCGTATGCAAAAATCTAAGCAGAGATTGATGTGTTAAAATTTTAAAAACAATTTGTATTTTTTTTTTTTTCTTTCAGGCAAAATTTTTTGTTTCATAATCTCATTTCAATTTCCATAATTGCTTAAAATGAAAAAAAGAAGAAAAAAAGAGAGAGACAACAATTAACAGTTAAAAAAAAAAACCTGTTCTAAAACAAACAAAAAGTGGACAGTTGGAAGTTTAGTTAAAATGTTGAGGAATAAGAACTTGTTTTTAAAGTTGTACTCTAAACCAGCTTTAGTTGATCTCCTTTATAAGCGTTTGGCTTAAAAGGGGAGATGTAATGAATGTGTGCATTCATGATTAACCGTGCCACTTATAATTATACATAGCGCCCTCTATTGTCTAGAGCACATAACCATGTGAGTTTGTAGTCCATGTAGGACTTAGCCAGCTGAAACATCTCAAGTGTGCTTTTTATTCAATCCGATTCATCCGATCATTACATGATGGACTTGTGATGGACTTGTGATGGACTTGTGATGGATTTGTGATTGGACTTGTGATGGACTTGTGACTGGACTTGTGATGGACTTGTGATGGACTTGTGATGGATTTGTGATTGGACTTGTGATGGACTTGTGATGGATTTGTGACTGGACTTCTGATGGATTTATGACTGACTAATGACTACATCCCTGCTACAATCCTCAGGAAAACGCACTGCTCTCTACCGAGTTATCCATATCTTACTGGGGGTGTCAAGATTTGTCAATATCTTTGCTCTTGGGGTGCTCTTTGAAGAGATATTTTTGAGGAAAAATGAAATGAACATAATATAAATATAGGAAATACTGTAACCACCGGACCAAGGCCATATTTCATGAAGTTGGCAAGCGTGGAAGTTTAACTGAGAACCAGAACTATTTGATTAGCAGAAACAGGTCACCAGCCAAACACCTTGGGATTTGTATCCCTTGTGACTGGTTCTCAGCAGATTTCTGCTAAGCATAGAAATATTTTGAAGCGACACGTTCTGCCCAACCGATTGGTTCAATCGGCGCCAGTAATGGGGGAAAAAGCCTTGCATTTTCTCTTACCGATGAACCTCACACTTTTGATTTTTGATTCAATCATCATTTGGTCTTTTTTCCTCACCTAAGAAAACAATGAAAAGTATGTTTCAACATTTATGTTTAAAAATCAATTAAAAACAGTTAAATGTCATTTTTTTAAAGATGCATTTTAGAAGTAAATTGTTAAAAAAAAAGTACACTGGTTTTACACAGTGGCGGGCAGCTGTGTTAGTCAGGCAAAATCAAATGGAAAAGTAAGGTAGCACCATGAATGACTAACTAGAGTAAAAGTGTACATAAGCTTTCATAGCTACAACTACTTCATCGGATGCAATAAAGAGAGGCATCATCATACAAGGTTTATTTTATCAATGATGTAGTGTGACAAAAAGCCACAAAACCCTATTAAAGGGAAGATACAACATTTGCAAACTTCACAAAATGAAATGATCATATTATCTCGAAATACCTTACTGGATTGTAAGGGAATGACAGTCTAAAGCATCCTGTAAAATCGTGGCCCCTGTTGTGCTGACATTTTCAAGAAAAATTCTACTTTTCCAACGCTGATCGGCCGACCAGCGTTGAAGAAAACTGACTTTTTTTTAAAAACTGTTCCAAATTTTCATAATTAGTTATTCCGCATTTTCTTTGCAGTTGATTACACACATGGAAAGGGGTACAGGTCTGCTAGACTGATTCTCTGACCTTACAATTCCCAAAGTCTATAAATTGCTCTGTTTCATCTTAAGTGGGGTCAGGGAACCAGACTGCAAGAACATGATTGGTTTTCTTGGTTTTTCCAGCATCTACAAGCCCAAAATGTGAAAAAAATCTTTTTAACAATACTTGCAATAACATACTAATCTTCCAAATCCATTTATTTCTGAAAATTGCAGCAAAAACAAATGTTGTACATTCCCTTTAAGGCCTAGTTAAATATGGTCTAGTCTATGAATAATCTTTTGTTCTGCTGTATCCCTGTCCAACCTCGATTTGAATCCCATCTGTTGGAGTAAAGTTTCCCTGAACTAGCTTAGTGTGTGCCCTGGTAGTGAATTGAAATGTTCAGCAACAGGTTTCTGTATATCCTTGTTTCTGATATCAAACTTGGTTACACAGTGGGAACCATTGAAGTACACTGTTTCTTGGTAGATTTCTTTTTCTTTTTTTGGTGGGGGGGGGGGGGACCAGGGATGGGGGATGGGGGATGGGGGTGTCAAATTTGAAGACTTACATGCCATCGGAAGTCAGCCTTGAGTTTCTCCACGAGCTCCATGCCAATGTCAGGCATGCAGGGGTACAGTGTGGCCACTAGTCGGGAGTAGAACGGTAGTAGGTCCAGTCTGAGAAAGTCAGAAATGATAATAAACATTGCAAAATGCAAAGAAAAAGGAATGTAACATGCACCCGAAGAAAAAGATAAATAATAATTAATCTAATTATTTTTTTAATTCCAATTTTAAAACTATAGACCATGTGACGTCATGCCGACAACCCAAACATTAAATCATATTTTGCTTGTTATTTGGCACACATTAAAGGGAATGTACATCATTGGCTTTTGCTGTAATTTTCAGAAATGAACTATATGAGGGGTTAGTATAATAGATCAAATATTGTTTAACTGACATGTTAGAAGTTTTGTGTTCGAAAATGCTTGAAAAACCAAGAAAACAAAAACGTTTAAGTAGTCTGGTTCCCTGACTCCACTAAAGATAAAATGGATCAATTCATAGATGTTGGAAAATTGTAAGGCAAGGGAACCAGTCTAGCTGGCCTACACCCGTTCATGAACATGTAACCAATAGCAAACATAATTTGTACTGGAAACAAAAATTGTAAATTTGGAGCAGTAGTTGAAAAATAGTTAGGTTTACCGATGGAAATGTATACAAAAATACCATTTTCTTGAAAATGACTTGACACCAGGTGCCATAATTTTACAGGATGCTTTAGACTGTCATTTACCAACATCCTAGTAAGGTATTTTGTAAAAACTTGGTAGTTTTATTTTTGGATGTTTGCAAATGTTGTACATTCCCTTTAAACAGTATATGTCAACTTTTTAAAAACTACTCATATTTCAAGAGATATACATGCAGTACAGAAGGGATCAGTTTGCTGAAAGTTGGCACCATGTGACCACTACATCCAATTTGTAAACATGATTCACATGGCCTACGGATGCATGCTTTTCAAATTAACACCAGATGAGATCAGATCATTCCTCTGTTAATGTTGCTTTTTTGGGGGTCGTCTTTCATGAACATGAGTGTCTTATTCCAGACAGCCAGGGAAGATGTTCACATCAGATGCACTCTAAGCAGAGAATGTAAGGACTGATATACAACTAGATATGAGGAATAATAATAATAATAGTAATTTGGGAGGCTAATCATCCTTACTCGCAGCTGGTATGCTGAATTGCGAAGGACGCGGCTACAACGTGGTTGGGCCGCTGGCACGTGAAGGCGCCTATGGCTGCCGGTCACATCGACCCATATATGACCACGAAGCACAGCCTGAGATCGAAAGTGTTTGATTTTTCCGGAGGGAGGAAAACCGCACAACTCTACTCACATGCCATCCGCGGCCAGGATTCGAACCGTGGTCACCTTGGTGAGAGGCGAGCGCTTTACGCACAAGCCACCCAAGCCACCCAGCATGCATCCGGGTGTGAGCACACAACAGAACTAGTGCTGAAATGAGTGTCGATGACGCCAGTATTTTGTGTTTGAAACGCTAATAAGATTGTTTAGTTGATTTCAACTAATTCAGCGAACTAAATTCAATGCCATTTTTTTGGGGTAGAACCAGGCTCACACTCTATAGGCACTTCAAGCTCCTTAGGCCATTAGGGTTAAAAAAATGCGTGCACGCCTCGTCTTTAAGAACGCGTTCGGCATGTGCGCTCATGTGGTTACACCTCAAAAATGGTTTCTAATTTTGTTCGCTGAATTAGTCTGTACATACTACGGTTGGAGTGAGGGCAGAAATTGCAATGGTAATGCATTGTTTCAAAAGTTCTTACCTGGTTCTGGGTACGCTGAACAATGCCTTGATGAGTTTGCGTCGGTTGATCTTTGTGTTCAGATCCATGCAGAACTCCACTGCAGCCTGCCACAGTAAGAAAAACAAAATCCTGATGATAAAGATCTCATTTTCATGATGAACATCGGGGAAAATTGAAATTCCGGTGGATTTCTATATTTTGGGGGGATAAAATAGTAATTTGGGAGTGTTTGAAATTTTTTTTGAAATGGGACTATTTGCTTCAACACTAAATTCTAAGAAAACATCACTTCATAAAAATTTTTTGTATTTGTTTGTTTTGGGGGTTTTCTTTTTTTTTGGGGGGGGGGGAGAGGGGTTGGGGTAGGGAGGGGGCTATATAGATTTTTGAGACAGCTAAAATCCCATTGAGACCTCCACAATCCCCACTAGCCTATGCCTACTTTGCCAACTGAAGACCAGTCTATCACATCAGCAAACTTTACAAACAGGTTTTGTTGCAAACAGGGTGGGTAAAAAAAAAAAAAAAACCCAAATGCTGGGACTATTGTTTTATTGAAGTTCTACATGTAGCACTTTCTAAATCTAGGACATGAAAGCCCAATTCATAAGCTTTCTTTCAGTACAAGAATCATTCAAATCACTCATGTACTTTTCAAGTTACGGAATTTTAAACACAACCACCGTTTTAAGGTTCTGTCCACGGATCACAAAAAAAGGTGTGCGTTCTTTCAGCAAAACAAAAACAATTCACACACATCCTTAGGTTATTTGTTTTCGTTTTGCTGAAAGAACACTGAACTTTTTTGTGATCCGTGGACAGAACCTTAAAACGGTGGTTGTGTTTAAAATTCTGTAACTTGAAAAGTACATGAGTGATTTGAATGATTCTTGTACTAAAAGAAAGCTTATGAATTGGGCTTTCATATCCTAGATTTTGAAAATGCTACATGCAGAACTTCCCTAAAACAATGGCCCCAACATTTGGGTTTCGGGTTTTTTTACTCACCCTGTGTTGGGGTTAGATGTTTATGAGGTATGGTACAGACCTTATCAATGAAGTCTCTGTTGACGCACTGCGGGAGACGTTGTAAGTAGGCATCTAGGAGCATCTTCTTACTCATGTTGGTTACTTGTTCCGTCTCTTCCTCCTCTTCTTCAGTGTCTGTGTGCAAGACATCAAGGTAAGACATAGAAAACAATAAAGTCCAATCACTTTGAACAAAATCTGGGCCCAAATTATATGAGGCTGCTATTACAAAATTTTAAAGATACTTAGCAAATTGATTATCTGAGCAACTATCAGCTGAGAACAAGGCCTAATTTCATGGCTCAGCTTACTGTTACGAAAAATCCCTGCTTACTGTAGCAGAAAATTCTATGCTTACAGTAAGCGTATTTCATGGGTAAGCGGGGAATTTGGTTTCTGTGCATGCGTACTTCCCGTAACTAAGGATTCTGTGCTTACAGGGTTAGCACAAATTTTTTGTGTGCTAGCGCTGTTAGCACGGAATGGTGATTGTAAGCACAGAATTCTGTGGTTAGCTATGCCATAAAATTGCGCCCAAGACACAAGCACTATATATAGAGAATGAATTTTTTGCTAGTCGCCTGAATTTTGATTTGGCATTGTGCCTAAATGTATCAATTAATTACAAATCTCCAATAACAATTGAAAAATTGGTTAGCCGTCAACATTTCAGAACCATTTTTTTCATTCCACATTTGCTATCATTCCTATTTCTAAAAAAGTTCACTTTATTGTCACTGCACACCATTCATAAGGACAGGAACATTCACAGTGGTGGGATTGGGCGGAAACAAAAAATCCACGAAATCATAGGCAGAGGGCTTGAGGGTTGCCAAGGTTCTTGTGGGATCTAAGGTATATGTTTGTATTTGCACAACGGCACCTAGTAAAATATCGATTTCAAGATTTTACGAGCCAAATTCAAGATTTCAAAAAAGGTGTTCTTTCAAAATCCTGAAAATGTAAAACAAAAAATCCTGCAATCGGCTAAAATCCTGACAAAAATCCTGAAATAAGGAAAAATCCTTACCAAAAAATGTGAAACCAGGACAAATCCTAGCAAATCTCAGCCCCAACATTGACATATTTTCCTCCCAGTACTAAAAGTCAATATTTCTTTGTTCTCTTTTTCTTTTGAGGTTCCGTTCTAGCTTCTTTAAAAAAAAAAAAAAATGAAATCAAATTTAAAACCTACCTTCTTGTTCCGTTTCGGATGATACCGAGGTGGTCTCAATATCCTCCACTGTCATGTCTTCCTCTGTGGCGCCCTCTATCTCCCCCTCAGGGGCCATCTCAGCTGCTTCCGCCTCCTCTTCAGTTACAAGCTCCGCCCCCTCGGTGTCCTCCAGAGCTACAATATCTACACAGGAGTTGCAATTTTGATGTGCTTAATTTTTGTGTGAATAAACCCTTCTTCTTTCAGTATCACTAGCACTAAGCGAATTGATGAGCTTGGTTGTTTAGAGACCTGCACTGGCATTTAAGAGGTTTTTGGTTCAAATCCCACCAAGCAAGCCAGCAATCTGGGTTTTTTTTTATGTATCATGAGCTGTTGGAAAGCACTGAGCATACCATTGTTGGAAGGGCACACTAATAAAAATCAACATCACTGCAAAAACCATTTTGTCGTCATCACTTTCTAGTCTGATATTCTAGGTTTGATTCGGAGACAAATCATCCTTTTTTTTTTAGTCTGAAGAGTACTTTGGGTGGAAATTAGTAAAAAAAAACACACCAAAAACAGCATTTTTACAGGTTTTTTTCATAAGACGCCCAAGGCTCCTCGCATGATATCACTACCCCAATATGACTGAAGCAAGAAAACACAGCAACTAAAACACAGTTGCAATGCAAGCACCGAGGTAAAAAAATTCAGGTTCTGTTTTTACCTTCACCCAGTTTGTCCAGATCCTCTTGTTTTTCATCAGGGGACCCTTTCTTCTCACTATCTTTAAACAAAATCTGTAAATAGGCCACACACAAAAACAAATATTGAACATTGTTAAGTTAAACAAGGATTGCACAGAATTGATTTATTGAAACATATTAATGTTCATGAAGAGACCACCGTATTGTTTATTATAATGTTTGTCTTTTGAACAATCTCAACTCTCTGAAAACATTAAATTATTTGCCTGTCATTCTGAAAAAGATGTCTAAGCTTACATCTTGACCATGTTTCATTCACAAAGTCTCTGAAGGTGTGCTATCCGACACGTTTTTGGAGATAATCAAAAACAAATCCTGATTTCCTTCTAGGTGACATAATGCTTGACGAATGAACTTCACAAGTTGCTTTTACATAAGTCGGCATATGAATGATCAGTTTACTTTAATATAATCTACATTCCCTGAGTATAAATGTCATTCTATGACAGTGTCTCTGCTAGTGTTTGAGTTTTGATATTGATCATCAATAAGCCTCTGTACTGATGACGTCACACTTTGTTCACATGTGCACTTCCCTATGGAGCCAGTGGGGGCCACAGTCCACTGAGCACCATAGGAAAGCATACACGTAAACAAAGTGTGACGTCATCAGTACAGAGGCTTATTAAAAAAAAGGTTTTAAAATTGTTTCAAGATTTCTGCTGACTCACGCCAGGCACCATGGTCCGTAGATCAATTAGGTTCTCATGGAAGGTCCTCGTGTCTTCATCCTCCCACAGTGAGGTGTCAAAGTCAAACTCCGCCCCTGATTTATCACTGCCGAGGTAATCCAGGGCCATCATCTCACGCTCCTCTGGGGTAATTTCTAAGAAATAAAAAAAAATATTGAACAGAAACCAAATTTATTCATTTTTTTCATTGTATGGATTATTCCATGTCGGACATTACTTGGATGGTTTACAACAATACTACGAGGATCTATCAAAGCCCACTTGAAGCTCATCCATTCACCTTCAATGGTGCGTCAAGAACTTGATGATGCTTGAATCAAACATCAGTGGGGCACAATAGCAGAGAGGCACCCAAGTCATTTGGGGAAAAAAAGGCATTCAAATAGCTCAACTTGGCTTAGTCTACAGGGTGAGTAAAAAAAAATGAAACCCAAATGTTGGGACCATTGTTTTAGTGAAGTTCTGCATGTAGCACTTTCAAAATATAGGATATGAAAGCCCAATTCATAAGCTTTTTTTTAGTACAAGAATCATTCAAATCACTTCCTACTTTTCAAGTTACAGAATTTTAAACACATCACACATAGGGATGTGTGATGTGTGTGAATTGTTTTCGTTTTGCTAAAAGAACGCACACCTTTTTTTAATGATCCGTGGACAGAACTTTAAAACGGTGGTTGTGTTTAAAATTCCGTAACTTGAAAAGTACATGAGTGATTTGAAAGATTCTTGTACTAAAAAGAAACCTTATGAATTGGGCTTTCATGTCCTAGATTTTGAAAGTGCTACATGCAGAACTTCAATAAAACAATAGTCCCGACATTTGGTGGGTTTCTTTTTTGACTCACCCTGTATAACAACAAACAAAACATTCAATGACTAAGATTGGACAATAGACAGTACATCCAATAACAGTGGAGCTGTATCACACACTGGGCTCTGTTCAAGAACTGTAGAATCGCACGCAGTTCGGCCTACTCATGAAAACCAGTGAAGGATGTGTCACAAGCGCAGACTTGTTCAAAAGCACAAACGGCACTCAACCAATAATTATTTTCATCTAAATGAGCTCACTCTTACCAGCTTCTGGTAGATCTGGTACAACCTCATCTATAAGGTCCTAGGTTAAAAAAAAAACATGTCAGATGCACATTAATGACTCGCATCTCCAAACAAATTGAGACAAGAGACGATATACTTCTTTCTGTGAACTCTTAGAATTCCAAAAAGGCTTCTTATTTACAAAATTGAAATTTCTGAACTACTCACTATGAAATGGTCAAATCTAAGTTCAGGGCTGACCATTCTTTTGGTTTTGCACCTGGTTTATCTTCCAATGAAACTTTTTTTCAGGGTTTAAAAACGTGCCTTTTACGCGACTTTTAATACTGAGCGATAAACTAATGAACTCACACGAATTGCCTGCTCAGTTTGCAAGAGTTCTGTGACAGCAATGTTTTTGGTTGATTTCATAATGGCGACCCTTTTTATTTCTATGGTTCTCATATTTGTTTTTTCCTCTGAAGTAGGGTCGGTCGATCGGAAAAAAGAAAAAGATCTGAAAAAAATTGCAGCTGCACCCGTCTAGGTGGCTAAATTAAATGATGCCAAGTGCGTGTTGTCTCCTGTTTTGTTTATTGCAATGAGCTTTATCATAAGCTGATGTCACTGAATAAAACAATAAAACCATATTTGGCAAGATGTAGTCGACTTACATTATATCTGCAGTTTCTGCACCATGACTGTAGTGGCAGGTATACTATAGACACCTAGTATAATGAGAGGCAACATCCTCATATCTTCTGGGACTCCACTCGTTGTTCGAATCTGGCATTCCTTTTCAACAGCTTTTCAAATAACACAGAGCTTGATTGCCTGAATTTTGCATTCATTATTGGGTTTTTTTGTTCATTTGTTATTTGGGGGGTTAATGGGGTTCCACACAGGGTCGGCGGTAATAAACTTTTATTCCTGGGTTGGGAGCCGAAAATAAGATCGGTCGGAAATGAGAACCAAAGAAATAAAAAAGGATGCCCTAATAATGCCATGGGCAAAACTTGTGATTTGTCAGCGTTACTCACTGCATAGGTGGAGGTGTTGACTAGCAGTTTCTGGTAGGAGGACTGCCTCTCCCCGTGTCGTCTCCTCCTGTCTTCACTAAGCTCTCCTTTGGTCTGAAGAGGGAGAAACAGTCAATCATAAGAAATCACAAGTCATCATAACTCAAAACAAGTTATCACCAGTAAATCACAAGTCAATCACATGTCAATCATAAGTCAGTCATTCGCAAATCATCATTAGACCTCAAACTCCAAACAAATCAATCACAAGTAATCACAAGTCAATCACAAGTCCATCACAAATTCATGACAAGTCATCAAGTCTAAAACCTATTCAACTGAACTGTGCTGAGGGCACTCATTTGTCACTACTCATCCCCTGTTACTTGTGGTCTGACTTAAGATTGACTTGATTAAAAGTCAGCAAGACTGCTTCTATGTGAGAGACAAATTGGGACAATTGGCCTTGGGGAAAAATTCAAAAGCAATACAAATCTTTCTGATTATACTCTTGGGAATCATTCTCTATCCGTGTAGATGAAGGTATGCATTCTGCGGGTCCCTGCGTTCCTTCAGCAGTTGCGTGGCCAGGGATATTTAGTGGTTCTTCACGAGGGACTTGTACGCCCTTTAAGCCTGCACTCCCAATCCAACCCCTCCCCCACCTACCCCTCCCCCACCTCCCCCCCCCCCCCCCTCACCTGTAGTGTACGTCGGTTGCGTTTCTCCATATGCTGCAGGTCCCTGTGTTCCCTCAGCAGGTTTTAAGCAGTAACGGGAAGCGATCCTAAGGGAGGGACTTGTAGACCATTTAACCCCACCATCCCAACCCAGCCCACCATCCCAACCCAGCCCCCCCCCCCATGTGCAACCCCCTCACCTGCAGTGTACGTCGGTTGTGTTTCTCCATATTCTGCAGGTCCCTGTGTTCCTTCAGCAGGTGTTTGGTCAGGGACAGGTAGTGGTCCTTTAGGAGGGCCTTGTAGGCGCTCTTGCGCTGGGCGGGGAAAATCTCGCTGGAGGGGAGAGTCAGGTTGAACTTCTCCGCCAAGAGCCTGGGTTAGAAATGATTCATGATGAGTTGAGCACAATGGCAAACCATTCAATTCTAATTGATTGCATTATTAAGGGAATATACAACATTTGCTTTTGCTGTAACTTTCAGAAATTTATGGATTTGGGGGGTTATTATCTTATAGCAAATATTGTTATTCTGACTTGTTTGACATTTTGGGTTCATAGATGCTGGAAAAATCAAGAAAAACAAACATTTTTTTGTAGTATGGTTCTCTGACCCCACTTAAGTTGAAACGGAGTAATTTCTAGATGTCGGGGAATTGTAAGGTCAGGGAATCAGTCTAGCTGAAAATGTGGACTATTATTGGGAGCAGTTTTTGAAACAAAAAGCTTGTTTTTTTTTCCAATGCTGGTCGGCCGACCAGCGTTGAAAATTGATACAAAATACCACTTTTCTTGAAAATGACAGCACACCAGGTGCCATGATTTTACAGGATGCTTTAGACTGTCATTCCCCAACAGGCCAGTAAGGTATTTCGTGATAATGGGGTAGTTGCAAATGTTGTATATTCCCTTAAACCATATTGTCCTTGGAATTTTAACCAGGAAACTTCCTTGGTCCACCAAAATCCACCACTGTGCAATAAGCCATTTGCGAGTAACCTATACCCTTTGGGATTTACATTTGTAAAACGTCTGGTACAATGACTTGCTCAGAATGCTTGGCACATTTTAACTGTGAATTCTCCAGACCAAAGACACAACAGGCAACAATTGCTTTGTTATAGACCAGTAATAGATTACTAACGTCTGAAACTGTGGGTCTCTTCCTGTTGCGGTACAGAATTGGCAAACTTTTCGCACAGAATTTTCCATATTTTTCTTCGTGCTGATGCTTTCCTGTTCAAAAATCTAATTTCTGATCTCGTCTCTGAAACAAGAGAGAAACCTCTTCTTTGGAGGCGACCTATTGTCATCTGCCGACAATATTACGGTGAAATTACGGTGAAATTTGCACAGTTCAAAAAAGCAGACGAACAGTGACGAATGATGTAAACAACAATGGCAGTCATAGCAGAAATATTGCTTCACTGTCCCCCATGGCACATCTCATAAAAACATACATAGATTTACATAGTACCAAACATACATAGATTTACATAGTACCAGCGTAGCTACAACCTCGTACCCGAGGTCACACAACTATAACACAACACGGTGGAAACAACAGTTTCAACAGCGAGAAAAAAATTGTAATGTACCCCGTGGCGGAACATGGGAACATCACTCATGTGATACATCGCTGAACATGCGTGTTTGTGGCATGACACGTGATCGATGATAGACCAATAAAAATTCGCAATCTATTACCATGGTATAACCAAATTAATTGGTACATATGCAAATGGCTCATATGCCATGTGCTGCAACTGGCATTACTTATACAAGAGGACATAAACATTATTTTTAAACATAGAACTTTGTTTCTACCGCGCGCAAATGTTGTCCATTCAAAAGCTTTACATGTGAGATAGCCACCGGACCCAAAATTTGGTGGGAGCAGGAACTCACCTATTTCTACGGGGCACCAGTCCGGCAAAGTCCTCCCCACAATGCTTCAAGAAACTGATGATGATGGAGATGTGGGTGTGGTTGTCTTTATCCGCCTTCAGGACCGATGACAGCAGGGTGTTCAAGGCTGGCAGGCCTTCCTTCTCAGTGAAAACACCCGCCACAATCAACTGGCAAAATCATTCAAGAAAATAACAACAGTTTCATCTATATGCATGCAATACTACTAATGCAGTACTTGTATGGCACTTTATGCGGAAAGAATGTAGTATCCAGACGCCACTTCAGTGGTTGTGTACAAAGTCTATGAAGAGTCAAGAAAATTTTCTAAGTATTTCCTAACAAAATTGGAAATGTTTTTCAGTCCAAGATTCATGTCTTTTCATTATTTTTGCAATGACTGATCTTCAGTGAGATGATATATCAAGAAAAAAGTGGCATCAGGTTGCAACATTGTTTCCCTTTAGGCCAATGTCTCAAAGTGTTCACAATTATTACCCCTGTTCATCAGGCCATGAAACAACTCTTCTGCAGCAGCTCAAGATCAGCACAATCTGGTCTCTACCCTCACAGGTACCCATTTATACTCCTGGGTAGAGAGAGGCAGTTGTAGTAAAGTTTCTTGACCAAGACCACAAGCACCATGTTCCCTGTTGTGGTTCGAACCCACATACTATTGAACATGAGTTGGACACGGTAATCATTGGACCACCGCACTCCACAATTTTGAGTACAGGTTAAATTAGTCAGTGACAACCAAACACTGAATGCAATTCACCGATCCATTTAGCCCTGCCCCCAATGGTATATTGACCAATCACAGCATTGATTAACCCTAACCTTTCCAAATCCTCCAAAATCCTCTTTGCAAAATGGAGGATTTTGCAGGATTGAGGCTACATGGCAAAATTGTGTGGCTGATTTTGGAGGATGCACTTTGTCAAGATCGTAAGCCAGACCTTGTGTTATTTATGCTTAGCCATGCATAAATTTAGGCCTAGATTTAACTTGAAAATCCTCCTCACTGCTCCAGGATGTCACTGGCTCTGCTTCATGACAGTCATTGCTGGAGGATTTTGCAGGATTGAGGCAGTGGCTAACCCTCCAAGGATCCCATTCAAGAAATAACAGATGATTTTGGAGGATAGAGGCTGTATGCATTTCTTACATTGAGGCAGTTGGAGGATTTTGCAAGATTGAGGTTGCATCCTAGCAAAAAAAGCCTAGGGAGTTAGGTTTAATGTCTGACATGTGTGCACGCACGTAGGAAGTGCAAAGCTGGAACATCCAGTGTGGCATTGGTGAGGCGCACATGAAGTTGTTGACGTGCGTAGTGGGCTGGGTCTAATGCATCTTTCTATTACTTTTTTTTAGTGACATACCTCTGCAAGGAATCTCAACTCCACTCTGATTCTGCTGTCAAACACAACCTGGAAACAGAAGCCACATAAATGAACACATTTTGAGGATTTGCAGCACATTTGCAATCACTATTTTATAATAATAATAATGTGTAATTATAAATGCAAGTATCCACCAGTATTGGTGTTCAAGGCTCTACATCATTATTACCCTGCTCATTGGGCCAATGAAACATTCCAAATACCATCTCAGCTCCCTGGGGAGTATACAGCTCGATGCAGCCTGTTAGGCGCAAGGAAGCTAATTCAATCACAATAACCATCTCTGCCCTCACAGGTACCCATTTACTCCTGGGTGGAGAGAAGCAATGAGAGACAAAGTGCCTTGCCCAAGGGCACACGCACCATGACCCCGGGCTAGACTCAAATCCACAACCAGTTCAGTGCTCCAGACAACGAGGCCACACTCTTCATACAATATCAAGTCAATAACAGGAAAGAAAGTTTCAAAGACAGCTTCAAACTCCAGCTTTAACATTCAAAACAATTCTCTGGCCAAATTTAAGTGCAACTTTACCTTCTCTAATGCCTCATTACTTGTTGGCAAAACTTATTTCATCCGTATCTCCATGAAGATTCGCATCAGAATTAAACCTTCCTTTTTTTTAATCCCAAAAGTCAATGGTTGAAATTCACTTTAAGGTCCTGCAAGTTGTATGTGATTATCTGATCTCTAATCCTTGAAGGTATCATTTAAAGGGAATATACATCATTTGCTTTTGCTGTAATTTTCAGAAATGGATGGAATTGGGGGGTTGGAAATATATAGCAAATATAGTTACACTGACTTTTTTGAGGTTTTGGGTTCGAAAATGCTATAAAAACCAAGAAAAACAATCATTTTCCTGTAGTCTGGTTCCCTGACTCCATATAAGAAGAAACAGAGCAGTTTACATACATTGGGGAATTGTAATGTCAGGGAGCCAGTCTAGCTGGCTTGTACCCGTTCATAGGTGTGTAATCGATTGCAAACAAGTGCGATGGTCAATTGGGGCCAGTATTTGAAAAAAAGCCAGTTTTTTTCCAACGCTGGTCGGCCGACCAGCGTTGGAAATTGATACAAAAATACCACTTTTCTTGAAAATGACAGTATACCAGGTGCCATGATTTTACAGGATGCTTTACACTGTCATTCACTAACAGTCCAGCAAGGTATTTCAAAATGATTTGGTAGTTTTATTTTTTGATGTTTGCAAATGTTGTATTTTCCCTTTCATAATGTGTGAAGAAAACAGGTGCATTGATGTGTGCCACAAGAAATGGTGGTGTATCGTATTGTGACTCACTCCTATTTCCATGCGGATTAAACTCACCGATTCTTTCTTGGTCTCCTTCTGTTCATCTTTCTTGGCCTGGGCCGGATGGCATTTCTGTATGACCTGCTGCAGCTGGGACGAGAACTCCGCATAACGCTGGTGCATGAGAGAGCAGACGTGCACGGCACAGCCAATGTCGACCATCTTGAATTTGGACTCCACGATCGTCGTGGCAACCTCGCCGACGTACTTGGTCAGGTTCAGACCGTTGAACTCAGCGGTCAGGGAGTCGCGCTGCTGCTCGGTCATCGTTTTCTGATTAAAGGTGTCATTATTGCTCATTAATTTAAAAATATTGAACACTTCAAACTACTTTTGCTGGGTTGGTTTAACAGTTATCACTAAAATGCTCACTTTGCGGAAAAAAATAGTTACAGTCAACAAAATCATCAAGGTTTCCAATATGGCAAGCTGTCATTCTCAAGAAAAACAGTGAAAGTTTGAAAATTTTTATTTCAAACAGCTTGGAGTCTGACATATATTTGCAAAATTGGTGAAAATACAATGCTATACAATACAATTAACATTATCAACAAAACACATTTTCAAAGAGACTAATAAGATTTTTAAATTACTTTAGCGGATGAATGAAACATAACTTACCAACTTTCGGACAAACGCTGTGTTCTTTTTCATGCTGGAGTCCAGTTTGACAAAGAAATCCTCATCGGGGCGTTCAGCTGTGGAGTGACCGTCATGAAGTTTAGGAATAAACAGTTACTAATATTTTTCCACTTTTTCTTGTCTAATTTTTTATGTGAGACATTTTTCTCATTTGCGATCAGCAAAAAATGCCAGCAGAATTCAACAAAATTAAACGAAAGCTGCAGTCAAGTCATAATATATATTACAAGTCAGGCTCAAGTCAGTCACAAGTCAGTCACAAGTCAGTCACAAGTCAGTCACAAGTCAGTCACCAGTCAGTCACAAGTCAATCACAAGTCAGTCACAAGTCAGTCACAAGTCAGTCACAAGTCAGTCACAAGTCAGTCACAAGTCAGTCACAAGTCAGTCACAAGTCAGTCACAAGTCAGTCACAAGTCAGTCACAAGTCAGTCACAAGTCAGTCACAAGTCAGTCACCAGTCAGTCACAAGTCAGTCACCAGTCAGTCACAAGTCAGTCACAAGTCAGTCACCAGTCAGTCACCAGTCAGTCACCAGTCAGTCACAAGTCAGTCACAAGTCAGTCTCAAGTCAGTCACAAGTCAGTCTCAAGTCAGTCACAAGTCAGTCACCAGTCAGTCACAAGTCAGTCACAAGTCAGTCACCAGTCAGTCACAAGTCAGTCACAAGTCAGTCTCAAGTCAGTCACAAGTCAGTCACCAGTCAGTCACAAGTCAATCACAAGTCAGTCACAAGTCAGTCACAAGTCAGTCACCAGTCAGTCACAAGTCAGTCACCAGTCAGTCACAAGTCAGTCACAAGTCAGTCACAAGTCAGTCACAAGTCAGTCACAAGTCAGTCTCAAGTCAGTCACAAGTCAGTCACCAGTCAGTCACCAGTCAGTCACAAGTCAGTCACCAGTCAGTCACAAGTCAGTCACAAGTCAGTCTCAAGTCAGTCACAAGTCAGTCACCAGTCAGTCACCAGTCAATCACAAGTCAGTCACAAGTCAGTCACAAGTCAGTCACAAGTCAGTCACAAGTCAGTCTCAAGTCAGTCACAAGTCAGTCACCAGTCAGTCACCAGTCAGTCACAAGTCAGTCACAAGTCAGTCACAAGTCAGTCACAAGTCAGTCACAAGTCAGTCACAAGTCAGTCACAAGTCAGTCACAAGTCCGTCACAGGTCAGTCACAAGTCAGTCACAAGTCAATCACAAGTCAGGGTCACTGGTCATTCGGGATAATTGAAGGCTCAACAACCTTTGACCTTTGACCTTCGACCTGGACAAACTTCCCCTATTTTGAGGGACAACTAATGTAAAAAGTGAAGATACATAATTATTTACCTGCGGCAGCGAGGTTCTTGGCACGAAGCTCCATCTTGGCCTGCTTGCGTTCATTGGCCTCAGTCCATGTCTCCATCGCATGCTTCTGCATAGACACACACATTGAGGAGGAGTGACAGTTTGGGAAAGAGTGTCTTAAGCCACTTCTGCATAACATGGCTATGGCTAGCAGTAACACACATGCCTATGGGAAGTGGTTGCAGCGGCTTCCATAGGTGCATGTGAAATTGAAAGCCATATCCATGTAGGCAGCGTTAATCTAAGGACATTTCTCCGACAACGGCTCCAGCTTCAGACACCAAATTCACAAGTTATGGCTTCAGCTGTCATTCATTTCTTGGGGGAGTGGGTGCTTAAATAAAGAGCTTTGTAAGCTTTAACATTGAAGTAAACCTAACATCAAAGCTGTGTACAAGTGCATTATTTATAAAACTGACTTTATGCTACATGCATCCCTTTTGGACATTTATAGTGTTTTTACTTCAAATCTGAATTGTATTTAAAAGGGTGGAATTCCATTAATCATTTCCAATTTTCTGCGGAAGACAGAAGTCGATGCTTCTTACAGAATTTACGCAGTGTTTTGAAAACTTCAAGGTACCACCTTAGTCATAGTAGCATTGATGCGAGTCTGTACAGCAAAGCCTGAAATGAAGAGTACTGAGTGAAGTCGTTGTCTGGACTCATGACAAATGAAATGATCAAGTGATTGCGTAAGGTCTGCCAAAACCGGTCTTTGGCACATCAATGGGATCACACCAATGCAAACATGGCCACCACTCACTACAGACTCAGGCATTTTCTGAGCATTTTCGTTTTGTTTCGTTAGGACATTGGAGAAGAATCTACAGGTGTGACTTTTATTTGTATGATCACAGTCCGCAGCGAAACAGTTGACCATCGTGAGGTAGCATTTATTGACCAATTTTCCTAATGACTTTACTTCGCTTCGAACACGAGTGCGGTACCAACGGCTGGATCAGTTGCCAAGTGTGTGGCATGATCCATCACTAGTATAAATCCAGTGACCTCGCTCGCTATTACGTAACACTTCGATGGTAAATTGAAACCAAAATGGAAGCCACAGTCATAGCCACAGCCACTGTCAAATGGTGCAACCCAAGGAACTGAAGTCAGTCCAGTCTAGGAATGGCTAAGTGACTGAAATATCAACATTTACAAATTGTGTCGATGGCTTACGCATGATACATAAAAAATAAAAAAATTGAAAGAAAAAGAAAAAAAACACTCACTTGTTCTTCCTCTGCAAGTCTTTTGTTCTCTTCCTCTAAAAGACGCTAAAAAGAATCGAAAATCAGAAGAAAAAAAATAGATTACAGACCGAAGGCTGTATAAAACTGAAATCAGCATATGTGCTAAATTCAAACTTCTGGGTAAAGTTTTTTTAATGCCATGTGAAGGTTTTACTTTTTGAATAGCAAAACAGGGCAGCAAGGTTTAGCTGCATTGCGTTTTTCCTTCAAATATAAATAATCATCCCTCACCAAAAAGAAATCTTAAACCCAACCTTTGACCCAAACCCTGCAAGATGCATTACAATTGACGATATACAGGCTGACCTAACTAACTGATACCTTACAAGTTTTCAAATCGGTATTAACCCCAACTACACCGAGTCCACTAAAATCCATACCCGTGTTTTGGAGTATTTCGGCGGATTCAGGATACCTCCATGTTGAAAACAGGGGGATTTTGATGGATTCAGGATTCAGCGGTACTGCAGGATTTTGATGGATTCAGGATACCGCCATACTGAGCAGTCACCAACACCAACATTTTTGTGCATGACACAATAGTTGGATTTTGGCGGATTCGGGATACTTTCTAGTAAAAGTGCTAAAGCGGTTACTATGTTAAAGAATGGATTAATGCACAATGATGACAATTTACAGCCTGCTTGACCAGCATGTACCCACCTGTTCTTCCTCTTCCTGTTTCTTCATCTCAGCGGCTTTCCTCTCTTCCTCCGCCTTTCTTAACTCCTCCTCCTTCTTCTTAAGTGCCGCCTCCTCCCTTTCAATCTCCTCTTTGGTCTTGGCTGGCTTCTTGGTCGCCGCGGTTGCCTCCCCTGACCTCTTGCTGCCATCTCTCCCGGCATCCCTGTCCTTCGCTGCATCTCTGCCTCTCGCTGAATCCCTGTCTCTCACTGAATCCCTGTCTCTCGCTGAATCCTTGTCTCTCCCTGCATCTCTGCCTCTCACTGCATCTCTGTCTCTCGCTGCATCTCTGTCTCTCGCTGCATCTCTGTCTCTCGCTGCATCTCTGTCTCTCGCTGCATCTCTGCCTCTGGCTGCATCCCTGTCTCTCCTTGCATCCCTGTCTCTCGCTGAATCCTTGTCTCTCCCTGCATCCCTGTCTCTCGCTGCATCTCTGCCTCTCGCTGAATCCTTGTCTCTCCCTGCGACCCTGTCTCTCCCCGCATCCCTGTCTTTCGCTGCATCCCTGTCCCTCCGTCGATCACTAGATTTCTTCTCGCCCTCTCTGTATCCTGGTCTGTCTTGGTCTTTGTCCTTAGGTCTGTTTCCCCCACTGGATGTCTTCTCCCTGCCTTGGTCGGAGGCCTGCCTTCCCTTGGCTTTCTGAGCCTCCTCCTGCTTGTTTCTCCCCCTGGAGTCTGCCCTGGGATCTCCCTCAGTCTGTTTCGATGTGCTCTGCTTGTCCTGGGGTTTGGGATCTGGCATTCCACCCTTCCGGCTGCTGCGGTTGGCGGATCTCTGTGCGGAGTAGGACTTCCCCGCCCGCTCCCTTGTGTCAGGCGGGGATGCATCCGATTTGGAGCTGCTCTTACTGACACTCTTCGCATCAGACGTGGAAGAACGCTTGTTTTCTACCAGTTTTTTGTCATCGCCCTTTGAACCCGAGCTCTGACCCTTTGCGTTGTTGTTGGCATTCGCCGTATCAAACTGATTTGATGCCCTCTTTGGTGTGGTCACCACTTGAGCTGTCTCGGTCGCATTCGCTTCAGGGTTAGGGAAAACTATAACAGGTTTGGATGTTTCGGTCGCTCCTACTTTGTTTTTGTTTGGTTTGTCTTTTGGTGCTTCAAGATCTCCACCGTCACCTTTGGCTGTTTCTTTTGTACTATCCATCTCTGACTGGTCAATGTTTGGGCAGTTTTGTTTTGAGACATCTTCTCCATCATCTGCCTTTGGCTCCTTGATTGTGACTGTTTCAGTTTTTCCTGCTTCAACTGGTAACTCAGGTATGTTGCCTTTTCCGGCAACTGTTTGGGATGATTCTAAAATTGTTCCAGAGTCACCAACCAAATCCTCTTCCTTCCCCGAGTCCACCTTTTCTCCCCTATGATCAGAAGCTGATTTGGTTTCAATGTCTCCAGAAGAAGTGTTGGAGGTACCATCCTCTTGATCGATATTAAGTACATCTGGAGCGCATCCTTCCATCTCGTTTCCCGCATCATCGATTGGTGTTACTTCTGTTACCATGGAAGCGTCTCCTCCTGCCTCATTCCCTGCATCCTTCTCTGACATGCATCCTCCATCCTCCGCAACACTGGCTGACAAATCCTCTTGTGACTTTGGTGAACTGATCTCCTCTTGTAAGGGGGAACTTTTAACTGAACAGGAACTATCAGCTTTTGCCTCCAAAGATTCACCGACTGCATCATTGCCTTCATATTGAGGATGTTCACCTTGCAATACTTCTTCTTTTGCATCTTGGGTGGCATCACCTGAAGATTTACTTTCAAACTCGGAGGATGCACTGTCTTTGGTTCCTTCTTCCGTGGATGATGCATTGTCTCCACCTTCATCCATGACATTTTTGTCGGGAGGAATGCCAGTGCTTTCATCCTCCATCATTGCATCTTTGGTGGAGGCACTGTCTTTGTCGTCTATTTTATCTGCCATTGCTGGTCATGTTATACTTCTTCAAACTATCACATTTCAAGCTTGTTCGCAACAACCTTCAAAGACTGAGGGAGAAAAATAAGATTCTGAAATTACTTTAAATTCTTCACACAGCCAGCATTCAGAAACTCTGTGTCAAATTTCGGCTTTACAAGTGAAAGCTGGTGGCAAAATGATGCCAAGGGAAAAATGTATATAAGCATGACATCAGACCCCTGATATTTGATAAAACAAATCTGAACAGTGGGCGGCTTCACACACAAATTTGACAAAATCTAAAGTAACACTAACACTGTAACAGTAACACTTAACAGCCATGACAGCCTAAACAAACTTACTACTTAGTTGTTACAGAAATTATGCATTTCACCCATATACAACAGGATGAACAGTACTTAGTAAAGGTCATTCATGTACTTTTCAGACGACAGTTTATCAACAATTATAAACTAAACTAATCAGAGAAGGCTTGTTGAAAAACGAAAGTTCACAGATTTGCACTTTTTGCAGTCTAGCCTAACTAAACATGACTCAAGGAAATATAATTTAACCGAGTATTGAGCAGCCTACGTGATCATGGTGATGAGCTTTGGTTAAGCTCTGCACTACTTTCCCCGTTTCAGAATACCTCTAAAATGTAACACAAATCTATATAAATCTACAGTTGTAGTTTGAACACATTTTAAAGCTGTATTTGCCTGAAAAATACCTTCATAATTCAGTTGACAATTTTTCCCCTGATTTCGTGGCGATAAAGTTGTTACCAATTGAGGGCGCTATGCAGGTTTGTTTTGTTGCCATTTCCCAAAACTACCAATTGGTGGCGCTATAGCATAAATAATTTGGCGCGCCAGCGGGAAGTTTGAGCCTCAGGATCGTCTTGGGCCGGGGTTTAACAAATTTCTAACGATCTTCAAAATACAATCTGCAGGTAGGTATTAAAATTCAAGACTGCAGTTTTATGAGTGTTGATTGTGTATTTAATTTATATTAGTATTGATACGCAAAATTAATCCTGATCTAACCAGTTGATTCCACTTGAGACTAGTCGACAGCGCGCGACCAGGTCCAGCATTGTGTCCAGCAGGTGACATGACAGTCTCCGCCGCGCCCGACAAACAATGCCCGACGACGGACGGTATTACAACTTTTGACTTTAAATTGTGTGTTGCCGTTTAGACTGTTTCGTAACCATGATCATTGACCATTATTGCCATATTGGGAAAAAATGTTGCAACCTGACGCCACTTTTTTTCTTCATATATCATCTCAATCATTATCATTGCAAAAATGATGATAAGACATGAATCTGGTACTGAGAAACATTTCCAATTTTGTTAGGAAATACAGACTTAAACAATTGTCTTGACTCTCCATAGACTTTGTACACAACCGCTGAAGTGGCGTCAGGTTGCAACATTTTTTCCATCACTTTGCTGCAGCTTATTATGAAAAGTTGATTTGCGAAAACAACATTGGTTGCAAGTGAGTCATGTGAGTGCTAACGTTTAACATGTTTAATTTAAACGTTAGCACTTGCCTAGACCAGTAAATGTGGCTACATGTATATACATAGCCACGCTCCTTTCATATCTCTGGACTTTCAAAATTTCTACAGTACACGTTCATGTTGGGCTCTATGTTTTTTAACACTTTTTTTAACACTTTTTCCACAACGTGATTTTATTTAAAATATAATTTCAAAAAAAAGTCAATGAAAAAGTACATGAAAACGGCACCTAAAAATTATCGCGAGCGTAGTTTCAATCTCTTTCACATATATAAGAAGTGAGCTCCATTGTTAATGAGTCCGTTACTCTAACCGTATAATTCAGGCTTTTCAATTTTTATGAAAACACAATATATTTTTTTCGTAAAATGTACAGGAGGCAGTGTTTCGAAATTGGGCATAAAGTGTATTGTACATATATGTGCGTACATGTTCATGTGTAACTGCAGTGCGGCCCAGATTTAGGACACGTATTTCTGCTCCGACTATTTTCCGATTTTTTCCCCCATATGCCAGTTTGATCTTGTGGAAGGTCTCCCAACCGGGATTTCGAACACGTCGAAAGTCCAGAGATTATGAGCGGAGCGTGGCTATGTATACAGCCACGGTTACGGGTCTAGCAATTGCGACGTTCGTAACCAGTAAAGTTTTATAGATCATTAGTGTTATCATAGGTGTTAGAATTTCGCAAATCAACTTCGCTGCAGCAGAGTTGCATCTTCAGATAATGTAACTTATTAAAATTAGCTTTTGTGTATTGGTCAAACTAGCGATGGAAGTCTTGTAATTATCATTCCGCAGCCTAATTACTGAGTTTGATTTCAAAGAGATTTCAAAAAGATTTTCAGAGAAAGTATCCCTGATTCGCCATTTGTAAGAATAACTTAAGAATGAAACAAGAAATAATCAAGAACTAGGTACGAATTGGAAGCTGAATCAGACCGAATCAAGCCAAATGATTGCGATTCAGTGCAGAATAAAATGGAATTGTAGCGATTTTGTGAAGATTTATATACGAATAACTCAAGAATCATCCAGAATGACCCAGAATTATGCCGATTTAGTGTATTCGTAAGCTATTCTTATAATATTTGTACATTTCTTGATACATTCTTTAATGATTCGGCATGATTCTGGATTGTTAACACCAAAAACAACTCTATGAAACTTGTAAGAATGTTGTAAGAATATCAAGAATGCTGTAAGAATATCCAGAATTGGTTACGAGTAACAAGAATAAACCAAGAACATGTCCAAAGTTGTCGAGGCGCTCCCCGATCTTTAACAATCTTTCACCGAACTAACAGAATCATCCCGAGGCAGCCAAGAACCATTTCACAATTAACTCAAGAAGTGCTTTTCACGGCGATTCAGCTTAAAAATCGGGAATGTGTGAACCTGGCATGTGTGAACCTAACTATGTTTGAAGTTCCAAGGAGTATTAAGTTACAAGGAAAATATGAGATTTAAAAAACAATACAGCTCTTTTTGTATATTTATAATATTGTCATGATTGTAATGTTTTCAACCATTGTTTTCATAACTGTTTACACCTTTCACAGTTTCCGGAGAGGACATCATTCGTCACCATGTCTGATGATGAGTATGCATACGATGACTTGGACAGCTTGACTGCTCTCCTTGATGAGGACCAAGACTCAAATCCTTACAATGAGGATGCGTCAATGTGTTCAGGATCGTCCACAGTCAGAAAGTTTACTGTGACAAAACAATCCTCATCTCAAAGTAGATTGGGTCAAAGTTCACTTCAGGGTCAGGGGTCATCAGCACGGGATCCGGAGCCAACGCAGGATGTTGGGGCATCTGAAGGCCAAAGCGAGGATGAAGAAACAGATAAAACAAAGACTAAGGAGGAATTGATAGGTAAAATTTTTTGCTTTTAAAAATTTACCAAATAAAAAAAATAACGTAGAGGCTATCAATTGTTTTTACAGCCATAATGCAATGTTCATCTGCTATTTTACAGTATTGCAAAAACACTGTCACGAATCTATACAATATACCTTCCAACCAGAATGCTTCGGTAGATAGTTGGTTAAAAAGCTGGACTACCATGCTGAAGGTCCCTGAATCAAATCTGTGCTATGCCAAACTTTTTTCCCTTTTATTTTGTTCTAATATTTTCATTTACTTTAATGTTTTTCATCAAATCCTACTTTTTATTGAAGTTAATTTCATTTTCTTCGTAATCCATGGCTTTGGAGGATCTTTTAAGGGAAATAAAGTCCAAGTACCATTCGGTTCATAGTCTGGTTCCAAGAGCCAAAGATCCTGACGTTGAATACTACTAGGCCGGGGAACCAGATGGTCGACTGCCATAACAATAGCCACTGAGAAAAAATTAACCAGTTTCTCATCACTGCCTGCTTCCTTTTTTTGCCTACCTCTTTTTTTTTTTTTTTTAATACAATATATTGTCTTATTATTGTTTTTAACAAAATTGTAGCTTTGTAGAAAGGGTTACGGGTCCTTTGAACACAATTTTGTATGGCAAAAAAGTTGAGAAAATGGAAGAATCAATCCACGATCTTAGAAAATCTGCTATCTTGGTGGAAAAAAAAGGGGGAAGAAAGCACCCGCCTCCATTTTTCCAAAAAGTTAGGATGAGAAACATATTTTTTTTAATTCAGCCGTCTTGCTTGAAGTCAGTCTGTAGTTCATTTATCAAATTGAGATGAGAAAAAAATTAAGACAGCAAATTTATAACAAGTATTGCTACAAAGGTGCTTAAGGTCATTATTTTTCTACATGCAAAAACGTGTCAAGTAATTTGGAAGTGGTGCGAAAAAATGGTGTGGAAAAAGAAAAGAAGTTATTTTTTATTTTACTTTTCTCCAGCTTGAAAGTTAATAGACCTTGTATATATTCATTGCTACTCAATTAAGACAACAAAAATGCCCTCTATTGGAGAGATGTGCCTTTTCTCAAACTCACAAGCTTGTGAAGTTGGATTTTTATGTTATTTCATTAGATGAATTGAAGCGGATGAAAGAAAAGATGAAACTCTTGGAATCGCAGCAGAGCTCTGGAGGCGTCAGCCAGACGAAGCAACCGAGGGAAACCTTCTCGGACGCCATCTCAGTTCACGTCGAGGTCAAGAGAGTCACAAAGAAGAGGAAACCATCGGCCGACCGCAAATCTCCTGGAGAGAAGAGACCGTACAGCGCAGAGGAGATAGGGTCCATGGCAGGTACAAAACTAGTCCGGAAATTGAAGAATGTTAAAATATCCATTACATTAAAATTAACTCGAGTGTGGGTGTGAGTTTGTTTATGGTGTGAATTGAGGACACACACATGCAACATCGTCAGTGAATCGAGGACAGGAACCAAATCGAGGACGACTTCGATTAGAAATTGTGTACAAAACCAATGAGAGCTGTTGCAAAAAAGTTTTAAGTACAAACAAAGAAAAAAGGAAGAGAAACAAAGGAAAATCCTTGATTTACACCATAAACAAACATGCTAGTGTGTGTGTGTGAGAGAGGAGTTGTGTTGGTGCAGTGGTACTTACTTGAACAGCCATCTATGTTGCCTGGGTTCGAATCCCATCCAGGGTTTCAGTCCCTGCCAGATTCTTTATGTGTTTTTTTTTTGTCTGTGGAATATCATTCTTGGACTTTAAAGGTAATATATTACATTTGCAAACATCGAAAAATAAAAATTAAAAACTATAAAATTTATTATAAAATACCTTACTTAACTGTAAGTGAATAATAGTCTCAAACATTCTGTGAAATCATGGAACCTGGTGTGCTGTCATTTTTAAGAAAATTTGAATTTTTGTAGCAATTTCCATCTTTGGAAAAAAACTGATTTTTTTTTCAAATACTGCCCCAATTTAGCCAGCTAGTCTGGTTCCCTGACCTGACAAGTCCCCAAAGTCTATAAATTGTTCCATTTCGTCTGAAGCAGGGTGAGGGAACCAGGCTACAAGAACATCATTTTTGTCTTGATTTTGCCAGCATCTATGAACACAAAACTTTAAACAGGTCAATGTAATATTCGCTATAAAATACTAACCGCAAATATATCAATTTTTGAAAACTGCAGCAAAAGCAAATGTTGTATATCACCTTTAATTTATCAACATTTCTTCATTGCCCCCTCTCTTGAGGTTTTCTTCTGGCTTTTGAGCTAAGGTGCCTGTTCATCTATGGGGAACCCTTGGTTTTGTTACCAGAAAGAATGACATGCATAATAAACCACCCAGTCCAAGACTTCTGCAGTACTTCACAAGTAAATGTTATCAACAGAACCGTCTGGTACCAAGTCCTCTTTCTGTACATTCTGTCCCTAGCCATGCACCAGACTACTACAAAAATAATTGCCCGTTTCTTTCAAAAAGTTTGACGCATGACAGTCCTGGCTTGTACTTCAAAAAAATCTCAACGCCAACAACTTTCTCGAACAATTTGTTCTACTTTTTATTTGCTTCCAGATTTTATGGAAACGCCGACACTGACCAACCCTGAGGACTGGGGCGATTCAGATGAAGAGGAGATGACACAGGAGGAACCAAAGAGCGCCCTCTTTGGCAAGAATAGCAAGAGAGTAGCCCACACTCCCAAGAACGTCACCAGGAAGCCAGACAAAGGTAGGGCGGTTCCTTGTAAGTCTTTTATGAGTTGAACAATAGGAGAGAAGCTGTTTTCTGAGAGATTAAATTTTGGGGAACTTTCTTGTTGTAGTATTGCACAAAAATCTTCTGAGTAGCGCCCCTAGACATTGACAAATTCAGGCGATTTCACAATACAGTGCGCCACCAAGAGTTTGCCATGGAGAGTTTATCTTTCCCAGTGCATTGTGGGAGATGGTCCACAAAGTTGCAGTGCGGGACATTTGAAATTGTTTTTCTGGTCAGTATAGTTTTGTAAGCATATAATTTGAGTATCTGTTTGCCCATTTCTTTTCCGTTTATCAATTTGGTGTGTTTTTGTAAGGCGGCAGAACGCTATTCCCCAATCTATAACAAATTAGCTAAAGTTGTCTGCTGACGCTCATTCAAATGGGTCGTGTTATGTCGACCGTAAACTTGAAAAATTGACTCTCCATGGCAAACTCTTGGTGGCTCACTGCATTGTGAATCGCCGAAATGGGGAACCCTCAACATAGGGCTGGATAGCTCAGTTGGTAGAGCACTGGAACGGCAATCTGGAGGTCGCGGGTTCAAACTCCACTCCAGTCAATTTCTTTGTCCAACTTTTCAAATAGTCACATAGAAAAATGGCGAGAAAAGAATTGCGCCTTAGACTAAACGATTTCCTTCAAGAATCAGGACTGTGGTGATATTCTAAAGTGATTTTTGAGTTCCTGAACATGTGTTCAAGAATTTTTAATCTAAAAATAAATGTCAGAATTAAACATTTTTAGTTCATATGTTTTAACCATCTTCAAGATAATGCCTGTCTTTTCATTGCCTGAACAGCTTGCAACACCTCCCCACCACAGACACTTAATTTTCCGTATTAAATGTTAAATAATGTATCTGAAATGTTCCAAAAGCTTATTTATGTTTCTATAAGTTATTGATAATGTGCTCCCTCGTTTTGGAATTTGTTTTAAAGTGAGTCCCTATAAATGCGAGCTGTGCAAGGAGCTTCTTGACACCAAGGAGGCGTTGGACGTGCACATGTTCAAGCATCGCAAGGAGTCGCCCCAGGATTGCCGAGTCTGCGGGATGTCCTTCAACAGCAAGCTGAAACTGGAGGCCCACGCTCGCATCCACAGGAACACCGCCAAGCCCGGCGTGTCGTCGACGGTTCCAAGTGCCAAGAAGGCTTTCTCGGGGAAGCCGACCGGTTCGTTCCAAGACAGAAGGAAGGACGATGTTGCTGGCAGGGGGCCAACCACGACAGCTGGGAAGAAAGAGAAGCCTGAGCACGTTGAGACCAACAAACACTCGCACATCCGAATTCTGTAAGTTGTTGGCGTGCTTTGTATAAATGTGGTTTTCTAATTTAATCCAGAGTTTGATGAAGATCTAAGTCAACTTCTATCATCTTTTTTTTTCCTTCAAGGAATCCCCTTGTTTCTTCCTCCAAGCTAGAATCCATGATGGAAGGGCGGAAGATGCTACGTCTTTCTGTCCTCCAGAAGTATCTTGACACTGGGCCCATCAGCGGGGACTGGGTCACTATGGGGGTCATTGTGTCCAAACTGCCCCCTAAAACGAGCAGCAAGGTAGGCCCCGTGGTATTTCCTTTAGGGCATTACAGGGAACTTAGGGTAAATTTTGTCCAAGTTTGAGCGGGAAATTTGGTTATTAGTAGTAACTAACTTTTCTCTAGTTTGACTAAAGTGGAAATAGTTGAATATTTGATACCTTTCCACTGCGGTCGGACGCAACTGGTTTACCAATAGTGGAGTGCCGTGGCCTCGTAGTCTGTTTGTGATTTTTCGGCAATTGGCCAGGATAGCCCACGAAAGTCTCTCGATTTATTTCCATTTGGGTCCCTTGTTAGAAGATGTGGAAGGAAATTACAGGTTAAGTGGTGGGAGGACAACCCCAGAATGATATTCCGGGGAAAACCCACGGAAGGGACTGAAAACCCAATCCACATATTGGCCCAGGCAGGATTCGAACCCGGGTCTGGAGCATTGAATTCAAGGTCTGCGGGTAATTCTGCAGGTTGTGGGTTCGATTCCAGCCTGGGGTTATGGTGCGTGTGCCTTTGGGCAAGGCGCTTTGTCACTAATTGCTTCTCTCCACCCAGGAGTAAATGGGTACCTGTGAAGGCAGAGATGGTTATTCCGATTGAGTTTAGCTGCTTTGCGCCGAAATGGCAGCATTGAGCTGTATACTCCCCAGGGAGCTGAGATTGTCTTTGAAAGTTTCACTGTCCCAATGAACAGGGTAATAATGATGTAGTGCCTTGAGCACCAATACTGGTGGATACGTGCCCTTTATAAATAAGGGAATAAATGTGTGTTCGGGAGGTATTATAACACTCTGTTTAAAACCGGTGTGAGTCTGGATGGGTGATAATTACCCGAGGCGAACCCATTCAAAAATACCTTTTTAGTCAAAAAAACAAATCTTTTCGGTCGAAAAAATCAAAACAGTTAAAAAAGTAGACGTTGTTAACCATTTTGTTCAACAATTTTACTTAATGTTTTACGAAACACCCCTCTGACTATAATATGGAATGACCCTCCACAATTGCGTGCGTGTTGCGCATTCCACCTCCATGGTCGTGCGTACTGCGCGATGTCGCGCAAAACGCAGCTGGGCTGGTGTAATGTGAATTTCGGACCATGAAATACTGATTCACTGGTAGTATTGCGCATGCATACGTGAGGAATGTGAACGTTCAACCAATGAAACGTTAAAAGGCACCGGATTTCATGGGAGTCCAAATTTCATGTGACACTGGAAAAGTGTTTAGGACCAGCTAGCCATGTCTTTATCATCCATTTAAGACCGGCCACGTGACGGGCTCTCGACCAATAGGAATGCGTAAACTGTCTTAGGTATTTATGAATACACATTACATGTTACAGAATAAACAACAGGGAGTCGGGGTAGCATTTGTTTCATAATAGCGCTTGACTGTAGTTGGTCTTGGAGAGCTTCCCAATGTACTGCGCAGGAATTAGTTAGGATCAACCACCATTCAACCAGTGCTAAGTACAGTTAGTCATACCAATAGCTGGCATTTTGTTTTACCAGGGCAAGGCCTTCAGTATATGGAAGTTGTCGGACCTCAGCATTTGCGATCAGCCAGTCACCCTCTTCCTGTTTGGTAAATCCCACGACGATCACTGGAAGACAGTCCAGGGCTCGGTCGTCGGCCTACTCAATGCCTCGGTCATGCCTCCTAAGGATAACGCACAGGTAATATTGCTTTTCTTCTTTTTTTTTGTATCCATTTTAGACAGATGTTCTAATGTTGTGCCTGAGCAACCCAGGGGAACCCAAAAGATTGTTGGTTTCAGACGGCAAATATTATGTATTGTTTTTCCATTGGCTAGACTCTTTGAGTTGTTCGAAATGACTGCAAGAGTCGATCTTCCAACTTGGTAGCTCCTAAACTGTTTTAATAAATGTTGAAACTTAATTCTAATCTTCTGAATAATTTGGTGCGGCGCACTTCTGCAGCACATGTCTGACCATGAATGGGAACCGTTTACTGCGTTACAAAAAGAAGGTCAAAATAGCGCCCTCAATTAAGAGTCCGCTTTCCGATTGTGAAAGAGAATGATTGCCGTACGATGTGAAAAAAAATTTCCAATCGTTTTTATGAAATTCTGCTTGAATGAGCCCAACAGAAATATCAGCACAACATGAATTGCGCATTGTTGAAATGATTGTTGAAGTGTTGTGTAATAGACCATTATCATGTTGCGGCCGTCACGATTTTTTCCCCATTCAAATCAACGTAACCAAAGCGAGGCTGGAAGGAAAAATAGTCTGGTTCCTTTTTGCACAAAAACTTTATCATTCAGTTCTGTTATTGGATACAGGAAACATGACTGAAATGGTGGCAGCATGATAAAGGTCTATAAGGCAATAAAGTCCATAGTCTGAGACTACATAGAAACCCGAAAGTTCCAGTTTTGAAACCTTGTAATATTCCTAATAAAATATTATATTTTGCTCTGATTTTTTTTTTAAGTCGTGCCTGTGACCACAGATTTAGCTAAAAAGTCTTCATTCTTGAGCACTCTATGTCATTGTTATTAGTCAGTTAAATAGTATACCTTACTTTAGTTAATCGTAATAAACACGATTTGAGTTTAAAGACTTTTTCCCTTCGTTAAAAACAAAACCTGTTTCTCTTTTTGCAAAAGGATGATGGCGTGTCGTTGAGTATCGACCACCCTGACAAACTGCTACTGCTGGGGACATCCAAGGATTTTGGTCACTGTCGCGGTCGAAGAAAGGACGGCAAGGCGTGCTCCATGGTGGTCAATATGTAAGTCCAAATCATATTCTCTTTGTCATTGACAATGGAAGTAAAAGATTTTAAAACTTGCACCACAGAAACGGGCACTTTCCAACTTCATGATGTGGCCCTGATGTTTTTGTTTTTTACGTTCAGGGCTGTGAGTGAGTTTTGCCAGTATCACGTCCAGAGTGAATACAAGAAGCACAGTGCTAAGAGAAGTGATCTGCAATCGTCGTAAGTACTTTTTGATCTGAACAGATTTCAAACGAGCTTTTAAAATCTGGTCTAAGTGCCTTACACCCACTGCTTACTGTGATTATGTGCGAAAAATACTTCAAAATTTCTTGGGTACGACTGAAAATTTCTGCTAAAAAATGTAATATCGTTCAATACAAATACATGAATCAGTCAAAATTTATTAAAAGATACGTCATAATTGTGCTAAGAGAGTGCACAGGAATTGCAAAAAATTGTGTTCCTATTAAATCATTTTGAGTTGTCAAATTATATTTTTTTATTCAGAAAAAGATAATTTAATGAAAATGAATTTAAGCAAACCTGAGTAAACTTCAAACGTGTGTTTTCATCATTCTTTATATTCCTTCATTAAAAGGGCTTCTATACATTCTATACCAGTTCTTGCTTCTTGGCTAGACTAATGTATCATAAAGAATTAGCATCATATTTTTCATTCCTAAAGAATTTTTAAAAATTATTTTTCTTCAATTTCATTGGTCTTTCAGATATGGTGGGGTGCATCCAAAAGCCTTCAAGAAGAAACTAGGTACGAACATCATCTATGGCGGCCAGACTTACAATCCTGTTAGGTAAGCCTCTAATTTTATTTTAACTTAATACCGAACACATCATCTTCATCAAAAATATCTTGTCTGTGTTTTAAACTACAAAACGTGACTGTCAGTGTTGGGCACCTTCCCGGTATGCCGTGATTGTTAATGTGTGATAATAGTGGATTGGGACCAGTGAATTACCGACTCTCACATCAAGACTGGTTCCGGCCCTCCTTGCAAAATCTAGCAACGTAACACCGGTAGCAGTAAAACACCGGGAACCAGGTTAATTGGTACTCTTGTCCATGCAAGCCCTGCCTCACTGGTACGCACACAGTGAACCAGTGAAATGTACATGTAAGTGTCCTTCTCGTAGCCACGGAATACCCATGGATTCATTAACCACAAATCTCTATTTTCTCCGAAAATACAGTGCCTCCGTCGTCGGGTCTGGTTCGACGTCCGGAGCCAAGAGCAAGAAGAAGGAGACCAAGGTGGCTCTGCAGAGCTTGGGAGTCAAGGGAGCCAAGGAGATAGAACAAGAGGCACGGGATAGCGTCCTGACGCTACACGGACGGCAAAACAACGAGGATACGATGATCAAAGTGTCGGGAGCCAACCAACAGTTGTAAGTCTCTGACTAGGTTTTGGCTCGGAAATATTCTCTTTGTGAACGAATTGATCAAACTGTTCGTTATTTGGTTATTATTTTGGTTTGATTCATCCCAAAACTTATTTCAAAATGCGAAAGAGCATGTGCCAAAAGTTCTTATGTCAAAAACTCTTTAAAAAGTCCAATTTATATTTTTTTTTAAAAAGAGGGAGAACACACAAATTGGGGTACAGAGTGAAAATAATGACAAGACTGATAATTTGAAAAGGTGATTGAGTGATTCGTTGTTGACAATTTTGTTGTCGGCATCGTTGATACAGTATTTACCAAATAACACGGAAAATAATTTACCTATTTGAAAGTAACTGGAGAATGAATGATTATTAAAACCTGTCAGCAACTTATCTTATAAGTTGTTCATGCACTTGTATAAAATCATGCTGTGGACAACATTCACGGATTTAAGTTTCTTTTTTGTCGTTTTACAGCAAGGAAATGCTGAGTACGCCCTGCTTGGGATCTCAGAATCTCATTCGCCACATGGTCAAAGTTGAAGAAGGTAATTTGACGTCATTATTTTTCAAAGTTTGTATAGCAGATAAAATTGTATTAACCAGTTTACGTCGGATGACGTGTATACGCACAAATGTTTTGCGGTATTTTGAAAGGATGACGGATAAACACGCAGCGAGCGAGGCTGGAAATATCTGTCTGCGACCCGCTCCCAGCGAGCGAGGCCGGAAATATCAGGGTGTGCTACCCGCAGATGATGGCCTGAAACCGTCTGGCATCGAGGTTCGTGAATAAAAATCCCACTCCTGGGATCGGTCAAAATAACTTGGCGCGAACTGGTTTTAAGTTTGTTTCCCAGGGTGGTAAGAAAATGTTGGTTTGACACATGGGTACTTCTCATTACTAAAGATGATGACGTAAACAGGGTTAGCGCAGAATTTCAATTGCTTGCGCTGTAAGCGAAGAATGGTGACTTCAAGCGCAGAATTTCATGGCCAACGAGGCCACAATATTGAGACAAGGACTAATGGTAAAAATTAAAGGAGCATTTTTGGGGTTTTTTCTTTGTGTGTGTGGTCAAAGTGAGCAAGCCAATTAGCACCATCTCTGCCAAAGCTCTCCTGAAGCAACATCAGGTCGACATGCGGGCAAGACAAGCGTCCAGATTGGCTGGAAACAAAAGATGGTCATCCACCTCATCGTCAACTTCCGCCAAATCGTGTCTGGGAGAAAGTAACAAAGGAGCCAGCATCAATAACAGCAGCTCTAAACCCCGCCCAGAGCAGAGGGGAATGCCCTCCCAAAGTGATGTAGAAAACCGGACTCCTGTCCTCGGACGTGGCTTCGGCGAGGATGACGACATCATCTTTGAGGATGCTGAGAGTCCTCAGAAACCCACCGTTCCCTGGAGGAGCGTACCTCCAAAGAAGCGCAGTTCGGGAAGGAATCCGAGTAAGGATGAGGCCAAGAGACAGGCTATCGCCCATGTCCGAACCAAGGGGCAGATCATGAAGGCAGACCCCAACCAAGTCGGTGGGAAGATCAAGGGCGTAGTGTCGCCACGGAAACGGGATGCGGTCAAGAGGAGGGTGGAGGAGGATCTCAATAGATCATTAGAGGGTTTGTAGTTTTCTGAATAAATTTAGAAAGCAACTTGCAACACTTTGTTTAAAGTTGAATTCTCTTAGTCAGAGCTGAAACTTTAATTGACTATGCTGTGGATCACATAAGCTTACTGTGTTAAATCAGAACCATTTTTCACTAGTATTAACCTCTCATGAGAAAATTTGATACAATCACAATAGGTTGCTTCTTAAAGAAATTTCTGCCATTGTCCAAAAAGGTTATCGATCTTGCTGTTTTAAAAACATTTTAGTCTTCAAAATATGTAAATTTTTATTTCCCAGAAATAGAAATGCTTTAGAAATTCATTTGAAGGTTTTAATAAATGTGCATTTCCATTTCAGAACCAACGTGACAAGTTGCCTCATATTTTTTTTATTAATCAGCGCTGATATACATTTCTTTGCTGCATTTTTTCATTATCATCTTTCTTGTAACAGAGGACAATGATTCCGAGTCGGTCGGGCAACCAGCCAAGAAACAGAAGAGGTCGTTTTTGGGTCAAGACATGGACATGAGCCAGGAGGAATTGAAGGCGATTGTGAATGCCAAATCTAAACACTCGGGACTTCTGGCTGAGGTGAGTATTTAAGTCCTTCAGTCTCAAGTCTAGGCACGAGCTAGTCAAAGGAAACGTAACAAAAGCAAAATCCTTCACCCGTGTTGCTTGTGGCAGCACTTGTCATAGGACTTGTGATTATCTTTTGACTGGACTTGTGATTGAAATACAAAAACTGTTTAGTAGGACTGGAACAGATACCCGATACCCGACTTAAAGGTAGAGTCCATCATTTGTAATTTGTGCATTTTGTTCGTTTGAAGCAACAAAAGAGTTCAAAATCTAATGAAGGATACTGAGCAACTAACCTGATGAAGTTTCAGCTAAGCTTCAGCTGTACATTCCGAGAAAAACAGCATTCTAAGATCTCAATTTCAAATCAAAAGTTGCTGAATCATGTTTTGAATTGTTTTGAATTGCAACTATACGCGACGTCGCGCACTGATCCGACGAATTATAACAACCGCGCGCGCGTGTGCGTCGTTCGAATACTTGTGCGCGCTGCGCTGAATAACAAAACGAACTACTAATTTAAATTTTCCTACGGTGCTTCTTAAGAATCACCGTTGGAAATGCCTTCTTTCGTTGATTACTTCAAAATGACAGCTTCCCAGAAAGAATAATTTCACAGGGAGTTTAGTCTCCTTACTATCTTTCAACCAAGTTAGTTTTTCAACAATAATTACGCCAGTTACTTTGCGGATGGCTGCAAATGATGGACTCTACCTTTAATGGAAAGGCAAACAAATACATAGTTGTGCTTCTGATTACATGGCATTTGAAAATACGGTAGGTAGGTAGGGAATTTTTTTGGGGGGGGCAATTTTTTGTGTACGATCATATGGAGGTGTCTGCGTGTAGTCAAGGGTAAAAGGTAAAAATTGATGGTTTTCTGGTTTTTTTCCCCTCATTTTTTTTCCATAAAGAATTAGGGTAGGGGCTGTCAAAATAGGGTCGGTAGGGTAACCGGAAGCAGAACCATTATTTTTTTGGCCTAATATACGACAATTGCAAACTGAACAGCGAAAAACAAAACTACCAAATTATCATGAAATACCTTACTTGACTTTCAGTGAATAATAGTCTCAAGCATCCGGTGAAATCATGGCACCTGGTGTAATATCATTTTCAAGAAAAGTGCAATTTTTGTACCAATTTCCAACGATGGTCGGCTGACCATCGTTGGAAAAAAACTGACTTTTGTCAAATACTGCTTCCAATATACCAAATTTAGTTAGTCCACTTTTTGTTTTGCAATTGTTTACACATCCGGGAACGGGTGCAAGGCAGCTAGTCTGGTTCCCTGACCTGACAATTCCCAGACGTCTATAAATTGCTCCGTTTTGTCTGAAGTAGGGTCAGGGAACAAGACTGCAACAACAATTTTTTAAATATTGTTTTTGGTTTTTCCAGCTTATATGAACACAAAACTTTTTAAACAGGTCAGTGTAAAACAATATTTGCTATAAAATACTAACCCCCCAAATCCATCGATTTCTGAAAATAACAGCAAAAGCAAGTGTTGTATATTACCTTTAAAATGGCCAAAACTCGGTTATTTTTTCTTCGGTTTCATATCCCACAACGTTTTCAGTGTCTGACACAATCTTTTTGAAAGGGGACCCCCACTCCTTATTGACCGATTACAGAGATGCCATTTAGTCATCGCAAGTTAATCCAAACTTGTCCAGTCTCAAATAAAATGAAAAGCTATTCGAATGAAATTTTGGCAAAGGCAATCCATTGTCATCGTTTTCCCCTCCTGTGACCTGATGATGTAAGTCGATATTGACAAGTAATTTAATAAGTGATTGGACTTCCAAACGGCTCGTGACGGATTTCATTACAACTTGATGAGATTGACTCGTAGACTCAAATCGGCAGCTGCGTCGGGATTGATTATTGAACTGTGAGTTGGTTTTTATGTTCTTGTGTCTGTAGGTACAAGCTGAAATGGAAGAGCAGTATTTCCAGCAACTTGAGAAGAAGGAACGTCTGGAGAATCAGATGGATTCAATTAAGGAGAAGAAATGCAGAGTGGTGTCTTGTAAGACGGTAGGAGACCTAGAAATAGATTTGTTTTTCCTGAAGATGCTATTATTCATCCTACAGGGTGGTGCAAAAAGAAAGAAACCCACTTTTGCAGGAATTTTAACCTTCTTACTTAACTTATTTGAACAGGTTTTTTTTTTTATAATCTAGTGAAGTATAGCTCTTCAACCATACGTGGTGAAAAAATCTTTTAAAAATGGCAAGAAAGTATTATTGTGCTAATTTGAAGTCACCAAAATCACTGTTGTCCACGTGTAAGTCTAGTGTAGTGTTTTTTTGTCTTCAAATCAAGCTCCGGAGCTCAGTCAAGTGGATGGAATAAAGCCGTCCGTGGACAAACAGGTTTGGCACATGAAATGTTTTAAAACTGCCGTATCTCAGAGACAAAATTTGCATTTGCAATCATTTTTTCGTCTCTTATGTTTAAAGATCAATATTTCAATACCATTAAATTGAATTTTTGAAAATACTCAACCAGTAGGTGAAAATTGCTGTCAAAAGTGGGTTTCCTTCTTTTTGCAGCCACCCTGTATATCAAAAAAATCTCTGCTAACGCTATCCTCATAAAAAGCTTGTATTCCAAGCTTTGTAGAAACTTTGTGTAATTATATAAGACACATATCCACATATGCTTACATACATTATTATTACCCCTGCTCATCAGGCCTATGAAAAAAACATCTTGGCCGGTAGCCATAGACCTCTCTGCTCAAATCAATTAGTTGATTCTGAACAGTCTCTACAAAGCACTGTGAGAAGAAAAAAAGGGCAACATCTGTGCCTTTTCCCTTCCCTTTACACTTATTGGTCATCATGCATTATTTTTGGTTGTTTCGTGGGGGGGGGGGCATTGTTTGCCAGAATAGTCTTGATATTTTATAACTGTGCGAAATATGAGGGGGAAAAAGTAAACACTAGCTGGTACTGTAATTGTGAAAACTGGTATTGTAAAAACTTCAACTTAATTAAAGGAAATATACAACATTTGCAAACATCAAAAAACAAAACTACCAAATTATCACGAAATACCTTACTGGACTGTTCGTGAATGAGAGTCTAAAGCATCCTGTATAAAAATCATGGCACCTGGTGTGCTGTCATTTCAAGAAAAGTGGTAATTTTGTATCAATTTCCAACTCTTGTCGGCTGACAAGCGTTGGAAAAAACTGGCTCTTCTCAAATACTGCTCCCAATTTATCATATTTAGTTAGTCTGCATTTTCTTTGCAATCGATTACACACATGGGAACGGGTACAAGCCTGCTAGACTGATTCACTGACCTTACAATTCCCCAAAGTCTATAAATTGCTTCATTTCAATTTAAGTGGGGTCTGGGAACCAGAGTACAAGAACGTGATTGTTTTTCTTGGTTTTTCCAGCATCTACGAACCCAAAACGCCAAACAAGTCAGTGTAACAATATTTGCTATATAATACTAACCCCCCTTATTCATCTATTTCTGAAAATTACAGCAAAAGCAAATGTTGTATATTCCCTTTAATTAGCCAGCCCATTTCTGGTAGTTTCTAGAAATAAATAAGTTGCACTCGAAACAGAAACGGTCAGTAATGCCGCACCAAACGAATTTTATTCAGCACTGCTCGTTCAAGTTTAGTTTGTTAATGTGTGCATCATTTTTTCACATCTTCCTACAGTAAAAACTGATGGTTATTAATTTTCTTTCATTCCTGTGATCATTTAGTGCGACTACACATGGTTCGCCCCATCCAAATTCTGCGCTTCGGAAAACCATCACTTGGCGAGACACGAGGCAACTTTGCGATACTTCAAGTGCAAAGATTGCAGCAGTAGGTCCATCACATTCAACCGAATACCCAACAAATCTTGCAGGTAAGACCAGATATAAACCAGGACTATATCATATCACTTTGATTGTGATGGAATTTTTGCGTTAGGCAGGTGAAAATAAGCGTAGTATTTGTTGACCACATTGTTAGCCAGTATTAGCCAACTCCGAACAAACTCTTTCAAAATCATTCATTTTTGGCGATGTATGACAACTGCGCCTGCGTATTACCATGGTGCTATCCACAAAGCAATGCAAGCTCTTTCTTCTAGCATTAGTGAGCACGGATCTCTATTATATAGGGATTAACGTAGTGAACAACTGAGCAAGCTGGCCGCCAGCTGCTTTCTATTGATGCTTTCGAGCGCGGCGATGATCCTACAACACTTTGAAGTACTGGAGTTCTGACTCCTTCCGTTCATATCTCCGTGGTTCTACACAATTCAGCTTCTCAGCTGCGAGTAAGGATGCCTAGCCCCCAATTTTATTTTTTTTTAATTCGGTATTTGGTTTTGCCCTTCATCCACTTAATTTCATGAGCATGGTATATCCAGTGATTTTCAATCCAAGAAAGCTTTTGAAATTTCTTCTTGCAAGCACTCGGAACGCACTTAGTATACAGTTCTCATAAATTTACATTGACGGAGCCCAATGTTGAATTTATAGTGTTACATCATAAATTTGTCTTGAGTTAATAATATTAGGTTTTGCCCTTCACTTATGTATAAACACTATACTCAGTGTGTTACCTCTCAAGTGAAAGTTTGAAAAAATCACTTGGGTGGGACTCGAACCCACGACCTAATTCCGAGAGCAGACATCTTACTGCTCGACCACCGAGCTTGCGGGATCGGTTGGCTGGTTCGAATCTGATGTACATGTAGCAGCGGGTATCGCAATTAAACTATTTATAAGACGAATTTGCGTCGGGGTGATGTAAATCAATATTCTGTTTTGCCTTTCTCCGACTTTGTCTTGAATTGTCAATAAGCAAGATTTATAATTGCTTGATTAGACTGAATATTTAGGAACTGGATAGATGAATAATTTAAGATTTCAGAAAAAAAAACAATTCATAAAATTTTTTGAATGAAGACCATTTTATAAAAGGTTCACATGATTTGTTTTTTTTCTAAACTTCTGGAAGTCAGTGTCTAGTGAGTAAAGTTTTGTTCTGTAGATAAGGTCACCGCTAGAAATGAGATATTTTTGTGGGCAGGAAGAAAAGCGATTCTATTACAGATTCTTGGTAAATTGCTGAAACACAGATATTTCGAAATATAAGTAAATAAGGTATATTTCTTATGTATTCACCATTGTTTCAGAAAAATTTAACAGTATTTTTCCCTAAAAATCATAAAATTGAACAAGAAATTGATCGGAGCAGGTTTGAACCTGCGACCTTCAGATTGCCATTCGGCACGCTACCAACTGAGCTAGCCGGTACTTTTTTCTCTGTGTGAACCTTTAAATTTCCAGTGTGCGTCGAAACTCCGACCCTCGAAAAAATAAATGAAGACAGACAGAAATGGTGACATTTTCCCCCGGAGTGTTTAGACGATCTGCCACAGTAACGCTTACCTAATGTACCTGTCTGTTGACACATCCCACCGTCTGATATTTCTCACTGTTTACTTCAGCAGATTCCTTGTACCGTTAATTTTGTGGGCATCATTCGTCAATTTCATTCCCGTTTGTTTATGTTCGTCCCAGCCTCTGATAGATTGGAAATCCTAGCGCCGGCAAGTTCAGCGAGAGCTTGCACGCTAGGATTGTTATATCAAGAGGGATTAAAGTGTGGATTTCGGTTCAGAAAATTAAAATTTTGTCAGCATTTTTTGTAGGGGCAGTATTTATTTTTAAGCTTGGTTTTTGGAGCAGGCTAGTCAGAAGACAAGGTGTGAAATATCAGAAATTTGCTGGCCAAAATCTTTGAACTATTCTATAAATTTTGGGTCCACTTTTTTTTTTCCTGTCTCTGTTACATTCGACATCTATGATTTTATAATTCTGATGCACTCCTTAATGCAGTCGTCCTCCAAGAGTGATTATGAATAGCAAACTACCCAACAAATAAAAAAAATCATTTGAAGGCATTCTCATTTGAAGTCATTCTCAAATGGCAAATTACAAAGTACCAAGGTAACGAGATGGGAAAATGTCACACTTTGGAAACTGAATTTTTATAGAAAGACCCGTATACAGGCATGCAACTGAGAAGCTGACATAACAGCCGAAATTCCAAGCTGAACATGTTGAACGAGACTTTGTACGTGTTTGTTTTTCAGTTGGAAATGGCAAGCTTTGATCCGAGGAAAAGCTACATGCCTGTGCTAGCTTGTTGTAGTGTCCCAGCTGATGTTAATTGCTTCGGAATATCTTCTTAGCAGTTCACTACGGTGAAATTGGATCAAGGACATTCCACTAATGCTCTTTAACTTTGGAGCAAAAATTAAAATTTTATGTTAGAAAACATTTTTTTATCAGTAGGTCCCAAAAAAGAAGAAGAAAACTGTACAGGGTGAGTCAAACAAACGAAACCCAAATGTCGGGACCATTGTTTTAGGAAAGTTTTGCATGTAGCACTTTCAAAATCTAGGATATGAAAGCCCAATTCATAGGCTTTCTTTCAGTACAAAAATCATTCAAATCACTCATGTACTTTTCAAGTTACGGAGTTTTAAACACAGCCACCGTTTTAATGTTCTGTCCACGAATCACAAAAAAAAAGGTATGCATTCTTTCACCAAAACGAAAACAATTCACACACATCCCTATGTGATTTGTTTTTGTTTTGCTGAAAGAATACTGAACTTTGTTGTGATCTGCGGACAGAGCCTTAAAACGGTGGTTGTGTTTAAAAGTCTGTAACTTGAAAAGTACATGAGTGATTTGATTTGTACTAAAAGAAAGCATACGAATTAGGCTTTCATATCCTAGATTTTGAAAATGCTACATGCAGAACTTTAATAAAACAATAGTCCCGACATTTGGGTTGTTTTTTTTTACTCACCCTGTATGTTTTATTTCCATGAACATTGGTGTTTGACAGACCCCCCCCCCCCCAAAAAAAAAAATTGGGACTTTTCCTAGCAAATCTTGTCTTCTGTGTAAAGAAACTATTCTTGTGATTGCTGCTTCACTGTTCTTTTTTTTTTCCTATACCGAATGTTATCAGACAATTCATGCGTTGGCAATGTCAGCGTCAGGTATTCATAGTGGTATTTTAATGTACAAGTAATGTTTTCCTTCAAAGCAAATGACTTGATGTAACACCTTAGATTTCCATTGATTTTTGTGTGTGTGTACTCACTCTAAGTGCAGCCTTCAAGAAAAAAAAATCAATTACAAAAACATCTGTTCTTGTTGTCAAGTTGGCACTAAAAGGTTCTGTACATTCCTTGAAAGGAGTCCATGTTGATGAAATTGACGGGGGTGTGAAATCTCAGCTTTAAAGCTGATTTCAGCTTTTTTCCCTCACTTGCTGTGTACAAAAGTATAGGAGATTTCCAAAGTTCAGCTTTTTAAAAACCTTTTTCAGCAGTTTTCGGCTATTTTTATCAGTGGTCACTCACACCCCTGAATTGACTTTTACCAAACTAATAAAAAAGATCTGGACAAACTCCGAGAAAAACACATCATTACCAAAATAACTAAAGGATTCTTCATTATGTAAGTCGATTTAACCGTAACCACCCCAACTCTATCAAAAATCCATCCCCCCTTTTTGGTGGATTTTAGGGGACCTGGTCCAGAAGGGCCTGGCGTGATTAAATATTGATGGAGTATGATGGACTTGGGCCTAATGGCCTGAAGCAGTGCTAGGGGTATCCAATTGATTTTGCCCTGCTTCCTGTACTGCTATTGTGATAAAAGCCATGTGTAGCAAGTCCATGAATGTCAACCAGTGCGTCAGTGGTGGATTCCATTATGTCATGTACAGTTTTGTATGGATTTTGATAGACTTGGTCCAGTTCCTTAAGACCCTAGGGAGTTAGGGTTAAACAAGAAATTGATTTTTTTTCTGAATTGGTGAGTTTGTCATAAATCACCTCAATTGTGAAATGTAAGGTGAATAAAGTCTTTCAGTTATCAGTAACAATTTAAGAAGAATCAGTACTTATTCATGCTACATGTACTTTCCGTGTTTGTGTCCATTTTGTACTCCAGGGTTTGTGGCGGTACAAGCTACGAGAGAGCCTCCATGCTTAAGGTGAGATTTTACATCAAATATTGAATTTAGATCCAACATTTATAAGGACAGCTGCCAGACCCAGACATGCAACTGGGAAGTCACAAAAAAAGAGGAAATTCAAATCTTTCCAAGATTTTGTACAGTTTTTTCTATTTTCAATGGCACACATTGGAAGTGAAAAAAGAGGAAATCAGCTGATCCGAGGAAAAGTTGCATGCCTGCAGACCAGAGATATGCGATGGAGGAATGTGTTGTGCTGCATTTGTGTGATAGTGTGCAACCATATTCTTTCATGACATTCTTCCAATTTATCCGCAAAAAGGTCTAGGATTCATGTAGCTATTCCACCAACATTCTTTCAATACTCTTTTGCCACTCTATATTACAAATACAGGCCGAGTAAAAAAGAAAGCGACCTTGATTATTGATTTTTGTTTCTTAAAGGAAATATACAACATTTGCAAACATCGAAAAAACAAAATACCAAATTTTTACGAAATACCTTACTAGGATGTTGGTAAATGACGGTCTTAAGCATCTTGTAAAATTATGGCACCTGGTGTGAAGTCATTTTCAAGAAAAGTGGTATTTATTGTAAATTTCCAACGGTGGTCGGCCGACCACCGTTGGAAAAACCTAACTATTTTTCAACTACTGCTCAAAATTTACCTTTTTTTTTCAGTCCAAATTTTGTTTGCTATTGGTTACGTGTTCATGAATGGGTGCAGGCCAGCTAGACTGGTTCCCTTACCTTACAGTTTTCCGGCATCTATAAATTGATCCATATCATCTTTAGTGGAGTCAGGGAATCAGACTACTTGAACATTTTAGTTTTTCTTGGTTTTTCCAGCATTTTTGAACACAAAACTTCAAACATGTCAGTATAACAATATTTGATCTATTATACTAACCCCTCAAATAGTTCATTACTGAAAATAACAGCAAAAGCCAATGATGAACATTCCCTTTAAAAAGCAATCACATTTGATACACCAATGAAGTATATGTCTTAAAAGAGCATGTTCTTCCACTCATCTGATAAAATGAATTACTGAAATTGATCCATGCTATCAGAAGTTATGCGTGTTTTAATTTGAAAAAACCCTGTTTTTATAGCTTTCCATGGAATGCCATTTGAAGCTGTTGAGTTGAGTGAGAATTACAGATTACACACAGGCATTCAAATACAAATGAGATTTTAATCATTTGAGTCAAGACTGAAAAATGATTTGTTCTGTCAGATTTTTGTGTTTTGAATATGAGGAAAAAGTCAACTCACTTTTTTTCTGAAATACAGATGATGATTTTTGTCTCTTTTCTATTGCAAGTTTTCGTTCACTCGTGGAGGTGGGGAAATGTCCATGTTTCATTGTAAAATAGACTTAAATTGGAAATAGAGCGGGTTACACAAATTGGGTGAAATTTTCACAGTTACTAGTCAATAACATGTACTTATCCCTATAGTTTTTGTGATTCGAGCGAGCCACTTATTTTTACTAAGTATCTTTTCCTAATTCGGTCCTTTTCTTTTTGACAAAACAAACTGATTGAATCACGTTAGATTTGCTACAAACAGCGATAAAACACTTTTGTTTATTTTTTTCCATCAATCTTTTCCAGGAGCGAAAAGGTCCCGTCCTCGACAGCGAGAGACTACTCATCAGAGGAGAGGAACGAAAATGGGTCATGTGATCACAAGAGGTACCCAGGACTCCCCTCTCCCACACCCCCTCCCCCCACCCCCTCCCCCACCCCCTCCCCCACTCCCTCCCCCACTCCCGAACATTCCAATAAGAGTTAAGTTCTAAATATCAGTATTATTTGAGGAATCAAAGAGATGCAGAATTGTATTCGGGGCACATTTATTCAAACAATCAGTAATAGTTTCCAGTAAATTTTAATTATGCAAATTTCAGTCTGAGAGTACTTTGAAAAATGTCAAAAGGTTGAAAGTGTTTCAAAATGTTTTCTCAACAAATGTTTTTCTTCCCCAGTTGGGACTAATTTATGGGGAAAAAAAACAATTTAAAGCAGATGTATTTTCACAGTATTCTGTGCGATCTCTTTGTCAATTTTGGTTGCCGAGCAATATTTCGAGCAATACGTCCTCAAATATCTGTGAGGTAATACGTACAATAGTTGTTTGTTAGATGTTGGCTCTGACAGTTTCAATTACCTTTAACTTTCAAGAGAAGTTCTAATTTATTAATCATAGTGAGAGTTAAGACCAAAAAGTGATATGATGCTAGGGTACAACTTGCACTTAAATAATTTTTGTTCAGTGCAGCAAAATTTCATCCTTTATTTTTTTTTTTTTGATTTAACTTTTTTTTAATTTTGATCTGTCTTTTGTAAATTTTAGCCCACAAATGGTGAGAGATAAAAAGAAAATGTAGTGCATTTGCTACAGCGGTAATTCTTTAAAATCAATTTTAATTATTAAAACGAGTCATTGCATTTACATGTCTCCAAGGTAACTCCAAGTGAAGAAAATAATCAAAAGCATTTCCAGATAATGTATTTATGGCCTTAGGTCTCTGGTTTCTCAGGGTTTTTTTTTATGTACTTCCCAGGATTGTGTCCCGGGAAAAAGGAAATAAACAAAATCTGATCCCGATATCGCTTCTCTGCGTAAGTGATTTTCAGCACATAAAGGTGCTCTTAGCAAGGCCTCCACACTTCTAGAAACGTGATTTATTTCAAAGGTCGATCTTGTAGCTCCGCTGGTCCTTAGAACACTAGTCTCGAGGGGGGGGGGGAGACAAAAATTAATATCAGAGCATTTATAACCCTGTGCCTGTGTCTGTTTGGCCATTATTGATAAGCAACCAAACTGCACGTCCGTGGGGAGCCGTGCTTCAATGCGCGGCACGCTTTATGAAAATGAGCATTGTGAATTTTGGTTATTGATCGTAGAAAGGAAAAATTGTAGAGGACAAAACAAACTGTCAATTAGCATGCTGCACATCAATATTGGCTTGTTACACTAAGGCCAGACATTTGTTCATGGTAAAAGAAAAAAGTTATTAATTATGCTTCAGTGTACATAGCCACCCCACCCAAGGCATTGTACTAATACATTTGATGTATTCCCTAAAGAATGCATAAAACCATAGAATGCTCCGGTAGTTTCAAACTGTACAGCTCAGGGAGAAATGAAAGGATAAACAATATTACAAATTTGTTTTAAAAAAAATTGTAAAGGCAGTTCTTTGTTAATTTTTGATTAAATTACATACATGAACACATTGTTTATGGGTATCATTGTTAATTTAGTGAATGATGTAATCAGTGATCCTGGTAATTAAAATGTATTATTTATTTTAACTGGACAGAGCTAAACAAAATAAAGGTTTTTTGAAGAAGTTTGACATGAGAAATTCCCCAGTGCGTATTCTTCTGTTGTATCCAAATTGTATCCCCAACTTTTCCGGCAAAAAAAAAATTTATGATGAAGCTGATGGTGCATTTACAAAGGTCACAACAGTTGGAAATGCGACGCTTACACTGTTGGGACAAAAATGACCTAGCACATCAATTATGAGCTGTCACATGCACTGAGAATCCACTTACAAGTGTGAAATTTATTTGGACAAAAATTGTAAATGGACATTAATGGTTTCATCTGACCTACTGTAATTTTTCAATCGACCTTTGTCTTCTTTTGCCTGGCTTCCATAAAAGGTGCTCTACAGCTAACAACACAGGCAGTAGACATTCTTGAATTTTTCCCGAAGATATTTTAATGAGGACCCTGTATTATAGTATATGAAGCTATTTTTAAAATCCTAATCCCCTACAGCGATTTACTAGGAACCTTCCTCACTCTTACAAAATCCAACACCATATGGTAATGTTGGACTCTGATTATGGTGGTATGCCTGACACCATGTAAAGCATAATCAGTTTACGAGTGTAGTCCTCACTCCAACAGATTCCAACAAAAAATGCAGTTGGATTTTGAAGGGTTTGGGTGGTTAGGGTTAAATTAAGGATAAATAAGATTCTGACAAATGGTTTTCCTTTCCCTTAAACTTGCAGTAGACATTCTTGAATTTTCCTGAAGATATTTTAATGAGGACCCTGTATTATAGTATATGAAGCTATTTTTAAAATCCTAATCCCCTACAGCGATTTACTAGGAACCTTCCTCACTCTTACAAAATCCAACACCATATGGTAACGTTGGACTCTGATTATGGTGGTATGCCTGACACCATGTAAAGCATAATCAGTTTACGAGTGTAGTCCTCACTCCAACAGATTCCAACAAAAAATGCAGTTGGATTTTGAAGGGTTTGGGTGGTTAGGGTTAAATTAAGGATAAATAAGATTCTGACAAATGGTTTTCCTTTCCCTTAAACTTGCAGTAGACATTCTTGAATTTTCCTGAAGATATTTTAATGAGGACCCTGTATTATATGAAGCTATTTTCAAAACCCTGATCCTCTTGAGTGATTTACTAGGAACCTTCCTCACTCTTACAAAATCCAACACCATATGGTAATGTTGGACTCTAATTATGGTGGTATGCCTGACCCCATGTAAATCATAATCAGTTTACTAGTGCAGTACTCACTCCAACAGATTCCAACAAAACATGCAGTTGGATTTTAAAGGGTTTGGGTGGTTGGGGTTAATTAAGGATAAATAAGATTCTGACACATGATTTTCCTTTCCCTTAAACTTGCATAAAAATGTCAGAGAAAAAATTTCAACGCGAGGAATATTTCATCATAGCCAAAAACAAATTGAAAATATACTGACAAACATCCCACCTTTGCATCTCATAATTTTACGGTCGGGTGACAGTGATCAAAAGAGCAATTCAATTTGTCCACTACGGTTTGCACAAAAGGGACGTTTCTTTTACTTTAATGGAAGTGACCTGCATTGCCTACAATGGACTTAATTGCATTTGAAGACCGACGACACAAACGTGCCTTAAAATTAGTCTGGTACCTATCACGCATCAACTGATGTCGCTGCTGGCATTGATAAGGTTATTGCTGTGCCAAGAAGGAACCAGACAAGCATGGCGGCAGTGTGGCGATTCCATTACTTGGTGCCATAGCAACAACAGAATTTGCTTTTCAACGTCTTCAACACAAAGACCTTTGGTATTAATAATACTTTCCCACTGGGGTTTAGCAGCAGATACCTCGGCTGCAAATCAAAATTGTCCGGCTTGGTAATATTCAACTAAATTCCTAGTCGCTAGGGAAATGCAATCGACGCAAAAGCACTCAGAAAATTTGTTTAATTGCTGAAAAAGATTTGTGTAGTTGAGAGGTTTTTCTGTCGTTTCTAGCGAATAAAAATCTTCTTTTATGTGTGTGTGTGTTGCCTTGGGGAAATTTAAGATATCAATTTCCGTAAATTCACTATTTTCTCTCCACAATTTTTAAAACTATGAATCAAATAAAAATATGATACAGAGGACAATAAATTTACAATCAAAACTGCTGAACTCAAAGATCAACGATTCATCATGTTTTTCATCCATTTCTGCAATATCTTTATTTTTTACTTTTATTTAAATCCTCTTAAGGCAACCCTTTTCTTTCTTTTCCCCCTGCCTTTCCTCCCCCCCCCCCCCAACGCCTCATATAGCACAGCTTCAGCCCTGGTTTCCGGATACCAATCGACCTGAAGCATAATGATGTCACACCATGTATACCATCTTGCGTGAAAGCATGGCTGAGAGAACAAAGACTGTTTGTTCACAACATTATACTTCGGATGAAATAGACCATTATCATGTTGCAGCCATCTTGGTTTTTCCCCCAATCAAATCTAAGAAACCAAAGCGAGGCTGGAAGGAAAAATAGTCTGGTTCCTTTTTGCATTAAAAACATTATCATTCAGTACTGTTATTGGACACAGGGAACATGACTGAAATGGTAGCAGCATGATAAAGGTCCATTGCGGACTGTGCTTACACCTGAATATTTTGGCTTCTTCAGTGCCAGCCTAATTTCTAACAAAATAAAACCACGGTCATCGCAATGTTCAGAAATTTGAAAAATGCGGTTCAGAGCTTTCTTGGTGTTCTGAGTAGCGTACCAAATTAACCCTCCTGCTATTTAAACAGTCAGAGACAGTCAAACTTTACATCCACTCCCCCTGCTATACTTTTAACACAGACTGGTCACCAGCAGTCAGATCATATGTCAAGCAAGCACTGTGACTAGTCAAACTCAGTCAACAGACCATGAACAGACAAAGCAGTTAAGTTGGGCACAGCTGGCTTATCAATTACCCACAGCCTGAGCCAAAGCAAAGCTGTATTGAGTTACATAAACAGTCACGGCCAGTCAATCTTGCTTTCTGTAGGCTGGGAATTCTTAACTGTAGAAAACAGTTACTAAATTGATTTTGACTGAAAGGACTACTTGGCACAGAACGTATGTTTGCATAGGTGGGTTCATGTGCTAAGCAAAAATTAGCTGGGACCAGTCACAATCAATACACACCGCATGGCATTTTGGCTGGTACCCAGTTGTTTCTTAAGCAAATATCTACTGCGCGCTTAGCAGATTGTGCAATTTGCCTCCTAGTGTTTGTGTCCTGCCTGACATCAGCACCAAGAATAAACCCGAACCATAAACTGAAGAAAAAATACTCCCATCACAAAAATACGGCCCCCAACCTGGCTTCCATAATGCAATGGGCAGATCACAGTGTGACATCATTATGACTCACGGCAACATCACTGATAAATAAATAGCTTCACAAAATTGAATAATTTTATAGAAAATCTCATATTTGTGTTCATCAATGGATACAATATCTAGCCATTTTCCCCATAACATTATCTACCACTGTCAAAATGAATTTTAAATGACTGGCAAACGTCATGCAGTTAACTTAATCAGTAAATTCTCAAAGCTTATCCCGTTGATAAAATGCCATTGATTTGACAATTATAAAAATGGTTATATAAATAAATTTAGTTAATTATCTTACACTGTCTTAAGCAACACACAGTACATGTATATAACAAAGTATTTAATAGACTTTACAGGATAATTATAAATACTCTAAAATGTAACAAACAGAAAAGATATTTAATGGATCTCTTGAACTCAAGCATGGTGAAAAGAAAATGGATTTTTTTTATTTTTGAAAAAAAATGAATAATGATCAGTTTAGTATTTAACTTTGTCATTTGTCCTCTTTTTCATTTGGCCTGCTTAAATGTTTGTCCACAATGTATCCATATTAGCCCTGACTGCCTATGATAATAATGTCCAAGGCTTTTTCTAACGCACGTCTTTAATTTTAATAGAAACACCATTACTGATTTGAATAATGCATGTGTGTAACATGCACGTCTGACATGATGAAGTGTGCCTCTGGTGCTAACATATTACGCTGCGTGATGATGTACTACTGAATTTACACAAATTTAATTGGGAAATAATTGCGTTAAGCACGAGGTGTGGCACAGAGATTTCTCTGTGGCTGGTCGTCCAAAGACGAAAATTAGAAACATTAGACAATAACATGGCTCTCTTTGTAAAAACAAGTCTTTAAACATGCAGCAAAACATGATATTTTTTTTAAGAATACCGTAATGACCTAAGGCTTTTGAATGATGAGCTGTCCGAAATTCTCCAAACAACAATTTTAGAAATTTCAATTTTCAAGCAAGATGGAAGTTGTTCAAAAAACCTTATACAATATTACGTTGCATGTAATACTGTAAATTGTCAATTAGGATGCTTCAAAATGGTTACACCTCTATGTTCCGACACCCCTATGTTCCGACTGCACATATTCCTATTCCTAACCCTAACCCTAACCCTAACCGGGAGTAACACAATCTAGGTTGTCGGAACATAGGGGTGTCGGAACATAGAGCAGTCACCCTTCAAAATACCTCACTGCAAAAAAGTTATGGATTTTTTAAAGCTTAATTTTAGGTGACGGTCTGAATATGCTCAACCAGGTGAGTTTTTTTCAACAAACATCCAATCCATGAATTTATGTAAGATCCTTAATACATTTTAACAATTATATTCCAAATTTAAACTCACCATCATTTTTTTTCAGAATTGGATTACAGCTTATCATTTTTCCTCACTCGTAAAAGCTATAAATTATTCCAAGATAGGCTTTACCTTTATTATCAAAACAAATACCAAATTCTTCTGCTAAATATCTGCAGAACATTTTCAGAAACTGCAATAATGAACAACTTCAGTTAAAGGTAATATACAACATTTGCAAACATCTAAAAGCAACACTACCAAATTATTATGAAATACCTTACTTGATATAATAGTCTCAAGCATCCTGTGAAATCATGGCACCTGGTGTGCTGTCAATTTTCAATAAAAGTGGCATTTTGTATCAATCTGTAACGATAGTCGGCCAACCATCGTTGGGAAAAAACTACCTTTTTTCCACATCAGGTCAGGTCGGGTCGTGGCCAGGGGTGTTCCTCCAGCAACGCGGGCCCCTTTTCAATACTGCCCCCAATTTTAGTTAGTCCACATTTTGTTTGCAATCGGTTACGCATCTGTGAATGGGTGCAACCAGCAAGTCTACAAGAACAGCAATTTTTTTCTTGGTTTTTCCAGCATAGATGAACTCAAACTTCTAAACAGATCAGTGTAACAATATCTGCTATAAAATACTAACTCCTGAATCCATTTATGTCTAAAAATTACAGCAAAAGCAAATGTTGTATATGACCTTTAAAATGCACATATAAATATGAACTTCTGCTGCAAAGAATAAATTACGTGAATACTCCAAATTAATCCCCCCCCCCAAAAAAAAATTGTGAATGAGTCTGGCTTGGAACAAAACAATACACCAGGGTGTCCATTCAGATACATAGTATAATATCTACACATTAATTGTCAGGGGGATAATGCATGCATAATGTGCATCTATACGTGTACATCGGCCAATGATTAAAAAAGATCAATAAGGCCAAAAAAAGTCTCCGGTTTCTGGTATGGGAGCACGTCGCCGTAGCTGGCCATGCGCGTCGGCAAAATGAAAGTTTTTTTTTTTTTCAATGCAAGATGATGTCTCAAAACCGCCAAACTCACTGGTTTGACTGGAATCCTGCTGCTGCAAAATTTTAACGTGTTTTTAAAAGGGGTTACGATCGAGTATTAGCTTTATGTGGCCTCTCTGGACTCCCATATATTTTGCACTAAATTTAGTCTGGCACCTTTTGCAGTCATCAGCCGACATTTGAAGGAAAAAAAGTGTAAAAAAAAAAAGCTGCGTCGCCGCACCACTTTTGGGGCAAGTTCCATACCAGAAACTGGAGCCTTTTTTTTTTTAGACTATAAGGCTTTTATTTCTATTCAATCTTTTCAATATTCAAAGAATCTGCAAAATATTGAGAATAGTGGCGGGAGAAATCTGAGATTTCAAAATCCTGTTAGCCCATGTTTTTTTAACCGAATAGGCCTATCTGATTTCACCGGAAGTTCCCATCCAGCTCACAGTCATGCCAACAAAAAGTGACAAGTGAAGTGCCGACATGAAATGCCCTGCGGATGACTGGGTATAGTTCGCAGGATTAAGTGACCACTGGGCCTCTACAAAAACACCCCAGAGCTGTAATGTTGAAAAAGAAAACAATGAATGGGAACTCTCTGATAAGTCGAATGGGCTGGCTATTCATATACCAAGAAGACCACTAGCGAGTGAATGCAGTTACAATCAGAGATTATGGAGCAAATTGGGGGATGTTCCAGTTGTTTTCTTTGGCTCACGTCACAAAAAAATGGAAGGGTTAATTTTATTTAGGTCGGTTTCGAATATCCAGGTTCCAAAATCCACACTGCATAGTGGAATTCAAACCGAATTAAAAAATATCCGGAGGAAAATCCCACCACTAATAGAGTAAAGAAATATTTACATTATCTGTCGACAAAATGACATTGAACATTGTTTTTGGACTTAAACTTTTCAAACTACTCAAATTCTTTACTCGATATAATTGATGATCTTAGGTGTGTCACATATTTCATACAGTTTTGTTCATTGATGTTTTGCATAGATTTTTTTGTTTAAATTGAATTTGGGGGATTTTGCTTCCAAGGAAGATTAAACAGTTATACTCAACGCTTATTCCAAAAATGACAGTTTTTGTTGGGCTTTTAATTAATTACTTTAACAAAGCATTTTTTTGTTTTGATAATGCCAGGCTTTCAAATGTTCCTACTTTTTCTACTATTCTTAATTTCTTTTACCTTGCTCCTCCTTTTTCTTGGGATTCCTACTTTTTCCTACTTTTTGTCCCACAATCGTCTCCTGTATGCAGGAAAACCCCGCCACATCCCAACATGGTGGGTCTTTTGTAAGAACTACGGTGAGTGCTGGATGGTCCATGCATCACACGTACTAAAATATCGCAACGGAAAGACCACCTGCCCTTTTCTGCGGGCATACACTTGCCCCCTCAGTGGGTCAAGTGGAGACTACGCCCACACTATTTTGTACTGCCCCACGACCAAAGGCATGAAAGGGGAAGTGCGCCATCAAGACTGTGTGCACATCAATGGGCAGGAAGCGCACCAAAAAAAGAGGAAATTCCAATCTTTCGAAGACTTTGTACAGTGTGTCATTATTTTTAATGGCACTCATAGGAGTAAAAAAAAAAGAGGAAATCAGCTGATCCGAGGAAAAGTGTGTTACACACTGTCATATGTAAATCACACAATGAAGGGCTTGGGCGCAGGAGTACTGCAACTGTACTTCCAAGAGCTTAGTTGAGGATGGAGCACAAGTGTGGTGAGTACAGAACATGTCAAATGAGGCTTATGATGAAGTGGACAAGGGTGAGTATCAACAAAAACTACTCCTGAAAGCCTGTAAAAGTCCTATTTTTGTCCCTTTTTTAAAATTTTGATCCTACTACTCTTACTTTTTTTTCACCTGGGTCTGCTTGAAAGCATGATATGTCCCTCTGCCAAGTTAACCTAGACCTGTTATGTTTAACGAGTTCAAATTGACTACAAATGACCGCAAGTTCAAATGTTCAAATCCATTTACCTGTTAAAATATGGCTCTTCTTCAGTGGACTAAACATGGAAATGCCAGTTAAAACTGTTATTACCGGAAAAAAATCAGGCAAGAATGTTACTAAACAAACACATCTCACAAATGATTTTTTTCCCTTTCAAAGCGACTGTTTACTGAAAAAATAACATGGGCTCATTTTTTTTTGCACTGATTATATTCAATTTCAAATGGCCTTCATCATCTGCTATGTCAAGACAAAAATCTTGCTTGTTTAACGCAAGGTTGTTTTTTCATACCCAAATGCAAGACAAAAAAATGTTAATATTTCGGCAAGATTTTTCACACACACTGTTTCTCCTCATATGCGTCTTTTAACTACATGTATGTACAGAAAGTTTTCTCTCTGGAGTACAGGGCCTTCAGCTGTTCCTGCGCGGAGCTGATAGATTAAAACTTGAATTCTATTTTGGGGGGTTTATTGTGTTCAACTGTTCTTTGAATGAAAGTGACCTATGTGTGGCGTTCTGGCAAAATGAGACAGAACTGGGCAGAGGTCGAAATGAGGGTTTGCAGGTATTGGGAAAGAGAACAAAATTCTCCTTACAATACTGTTTGTTGCACTTCAATCGGACATTCCGTTAACAAGTTATGGCTGTTTAAAGTGTGCACTTATCAACATGTCCAAAAGGTAAAATAGTGAAAAAAGGCCTTTAAAGTTTTGAGTTTTGTAGTACTCAGAGAAAATGAAAGATGCCTATTGTTTTTCCTTAAAAACACTTTTATTACACGATTTTTATACTACTTCTCTAAACATGTGTAGTAAACATATCAAGGACTACAAATATCAATATACCGGTACAGCCTGTCTCAAAAAAAAATGGTATTATTTGAAAACAATTTTTTTTTCAATATCAAATCTCAACATAAGTACATGTAAGTCGTTTTGAGCATCACATTAAAGAAAAAAGACCAGGCTTTCCAATACTTTTTGTTTCATCTCATTTGCTTTTGTCAATCCAGAGATAACTTCAGTTTACTGCGGAACACAAAAATCGAGTTTGTTTCTTTTGCCAAGTTGCAATCTTCAAGACAGCATGGCACAGTACTCGAAACAACTCTGCCCTTGCATAAAGGTGGCACAAAATCATTTTGGTGTATCGCACTAAATTGATTATATCTCTGAATTGACAAAAGCAAATAAGATCAAACAAACACTATTGGAAAGCCCAGTCTTTGTTCTTTAATATTATGCCAAGTAAGGATGACTAATTTTGAAATTTCACATTTAACCAATTTTTTTTTTGATTGTACCATTTTTTTTTAGACAGGCTGTATATATGAAAGTTGAAAAAAAAAAATTAACCCTATTTGTTTTTTTGTTTTTGTGCATTTTTCTCCACTACAGCCTGTGCCCAGTTCTGTCTCATTTCGCCATAAATGCCTCGCATACACATTCTGAAGTTGTTTCCCGAAATGGGTTGCTTTCGTGAGGCTCTTTGCATACCTTTCAACCCAATAGTTTCATGTTAAGAAGATTTCACATGAACTACACGTACATAATTTTTTTTAGTCATGATTTGCATATTTGATTAGGCACTTTGACTGGTCTTTTCATGGGTTGAGTTCGTCGTTTTGCCTCATCATGAGATGTGATAATAATAAATCATGTACGCTTTCAACACAGGCACATAAGAGCACAATTATAATAAACACAATAATTTTCAAAATAGAAGGCATTGGAAGAGAAATATATGAAATATTTTTACATTTAATTTTGGGAGCCCAGAATTTCAAATTCCGTACTGTGCCTGTGCATATATATGTATGTACATGTGTACAAGGCATTACTTCCGAAATCACGTTACTCAATATTTAAAGTCCACATTTTCTAAAAAAAATTTTTTAATCTGAAGATCTGGATTACCGTACCTTTGTTGTTGTAGCCACCCAGCTCCACATTGAGTTGTTTCCATCGGTGAATACAAATTTACAATGAATTATTCAATCACTAATGGTTATATCCAAGCAACGAGAAAAAGATACGCTGTAAACAAACTGAGCAGAACCAACTACCCTGTCAAATAAGTGGGCATAATTTAATAATGAAAAACTTGGGCACCGTTGAGTGACTAGGCTGACATGCGGGTATCAAATGTGGTGTCGATGTAGCAAAAACAAATTGTCAAACTGGAAGGTCGTCAATGTTCGTGCAGAACTCGGCAAGGCTCCGGGGCTGCCCAGTCCTAGCCCTGGCGCTAAACTCGGGCATGCTGAGTGAGCGTTTAGTCACCTGCGTATTGTCGTCTGCGGAGTCCGTGTTCAGCGGCGACACGCGGACGTTGTTCCGCAGTCGCGTCAGGCTGCTAGTCCGTTTGGCCACCCACTCGCTCAGCGTCTCCTCCTGAGGGCGCTCTTGTATCACCTGGTGCATGACAGCGTTTAAGAGCAGCGGAATCTCCTCGACCTGGGGCTCCCGGGCAAGCACGTCGCGGAAGCGGTTGATGATCCGCCCGGTTTCCGTCGAACGCACGTCGCCGCACAGCTCCTCCAACTGAAGCACCTGCAGTTGGGGCGGGGTGAAGTATTTGGGCGGGGTGCTGACCAGCCAGCTGTAGTCCGCCACACCCTGTTTCTTCTTGCGGTCCTCCTCTTCTTGCCATTTGGCGTGCTGGCGTTCCCTCATCTGGTACTCCAGCTCGGCCATCAGGCAGTCCCGCACCACGCTGGCTTCATTCTTCTCCGACAGTTTGATCTCGTTGCTGCGGAACAGCGAAGTCAATGGCATGCTCATTGAGAGGCCGGCTCTCTCAAACTGAGGAACAAACCAAAACAAGTCAATATAACAGCCATCGTTATTCAAAATTTATTTTGCTAAATGAGCTTTTAAAAATATAATGAACTACAAATAGAAGAAAAGGGGAAATCTGAAACATATGCCAAAGGCTGTCAAACAAAACAAGAAAATTAAGTGACTGTATTTAGTTTTGCACTCAACATTTTTCCAATCTTGGTGAATTATCTGAAATCTAGACCGACTGATAATTGTCACTATGTCCATTAACAAAACATCGCACCATGACCTTACAAATACATGAATCAGTCAAAATTTGTTAAAAGATCATAATTGTGTTTACAGTTTTTGCAACAATTATTGTTCCTAAATCATTTTGAGTTGTCCATATTTTTTTTAATCTGAAAAGCTTTACCAGACATAAAACAGCCCAGACCAAGAAAGGAGAACAAAATCAAATCACATATACTCTATTTGTCTCGGAGCACCAAACAAAAAAAAAAAATCACCATTCTTCAACAACCTTAACACCTGAAACAGATGAACTAGCCATCAACCAAAAACTCAACACAGAATTGACAAATTCACTCCTTCCAGATGAATTGAAGAAGGCAAGATAACAATACATAAACACCATTACTATTCTGTCCAACACCGCAAATTCATCCCCAACCCAATGAAAGCTGAGTCTCAAGACGTCATTTCACAAATTGTTAATAATGCCATACATACACGCGTGTACAATTACCTGTGCTGGCTGCTAGGTGATTGTGTACCGTGTTAGCTGCCTTCGCCGTCAGCTCTGCAAATGAAGAGGGGGAGAGAATATCAGGCACTTAATTTATACACGACAGGGTCTAATAGTAACAGGGAAAGCGGTATTGAATTAGACTTGTTACAAGTCTGAAATTCTGCCATCTGAAGATTTGAGTTTTTATAGGCCCTACCGGTGAAAGCTCATGCACGAGAAGTAAATGTTTATTGCACACATGAACGTATATAATTGAGTCAGCTGATTTCTTATCCAATTAGAAATTTGAAAATCCACAGCAGTTCAACCCAGGTGTGTTCTGAGACTGAATTTGTTTTGAGAAAGGAATTTTGATAAAAAACAATCTCAGTAAAGCATTTTCGTGGCTTGTGCTCTGGAAAATTTATCTCAATGTGAGGGGTAGAGGAAGTGGCAGTTATTGAGCATCTACAAACAAAAAATTAGGTCCTTCAGAGTATTTTAATGTTATTTATTCCCTTTTTTTTTTTTTTTTTTTTTGAAGATTGCCTACTATAAACCTGGTTCTGGGAGACATGTTTTTCTTTTCTTTCTGAGGTTTGCTTCTAACAAATTTATTCCAACCAAACCATGACATATATATTGTTTGGATGTCATGAAAGAGTGCACTGAATATAGAACAGACTTTTTCCTGAATTTAAGCACAGTTCTCTGATAACACTGGATGACGCCATCAAACATTAAAAACTTAAACCAACAATTAGCGTTTATTTTTAAACAACTGCTCCACTGTCTCCAAACTGGATCAATCGAACAAACAGACAGAAACATACTAGCATAACTTTACATCGCCTAAAAATTGTATTAGGCAAAACACCTTAACATATTTGTCAAGTTTCAGTGAATAAATGTTTTGTATGGTTATCTTTTTGATTGGCTTTCCAGAATACTTGACAACGGCTTGGTTGCCTCACGACACTTTGAAGGAAATCATCGCAGTAGGGCAAATCTACCCAGATGGACAACACGTTACGTGGAACATGTCCACAAACAGTGGTAACGGCAATCTAACGGGAAAAAAGTCACGTGCAAATTGTGCAAATTATCCTTGCCAATGGGACTCGATCCTCTGGAGTCAATCTCTCATCAATGCCCGCTCGTATCTTCGCACTCCCTCGGTCTCGAAATTAGAGGATGCTTGTTGTAGACACAACTGCACTTCGTTCCACGGCAAATTATGTTAGGAAGAGATGGGAGATGCTTTTAGTGCTCGAAAAATAACTGGGGGAGTCAATATGGTTCATTCAGGCTCTAGTGTGCCCCGAGTGATTTCAATTAAGCAGTGTTTTTCGTGTTAGCTGGACAAAATACACAGCAAAATTATGTTTAATTTTGGGCTGGGGGTGACAAAGCTGGCTATCAATCTTAATGCTTTTGAATGGTTTGTCTATTTCAAACGCCCCTAATTTTGGAAGTGGACTGTTTTTCTCTTTGTGGGGTAGTGGTGAATTTAAGACAAACTTGAATTTCCATCAGATCGGTCACTGAAGTGTACTCTGTTAAGGGATTGTACATCATTGGCTTTTGCTTTAATTTTCAGAAATGAACTATTTGCAGGGTTAGTATAATAGATCAAATATTGTTACACTTGAAGTTTGTGTTTGAAAATGCTGGAAAAACCAAGAAAAACAAAAAAACTCAAGTAGTCTGGTCCCCTGACTCCACTAAAGATGAAATAGATCAATTTACAGATGCCGGAAAATTGTAAGGTAAGGGAACCAGTCTAGCTGGCCTGCACCCGTTCATGAACATGTAACCAATGGCAAACAAAATGTGGACTGAAAAAAAATGGTAAATTTGGAGCAGTAGTTGTAAAATAGTTAGGTTTTTCCAACGGTGGTCGGCCGACCACCGCTGGAAATTTTTGCAAAAATACCATTTTCTTGAAAATGACTTCACACCAGGTGCCATAATTTTACAGGATGCTTTAGACTGTCATTTACCAACATCCTATAAGGTATTTTGCAAAAACTTGGTAGTTTTATTTTTCGTTGTTTGCAAATATTGTATATTCCCTTTAACACTGTCGAAATTATTTTTTAAACTTTGCTCTATTTTATCCTCCAAATCACTTATAAATGACTGAAGTGACTCGACAGGACGACCACACACGTTTTTTCGCACAGCCCTCCAGTATCTGCCACTGTACTTTGGGGGTGAACCACAGTACACTCCAAGAACTACCAAAGGGTATTGTCAGAAAGCTTGGCCATGCTGTGAGGAAACCCTTTGGACAGCAATAAACAGTAAGATCAAAGTAGACAAGTCTGTCATCATCTTAAATCACTTGGCTGGGTAGTTGAAGAATCCTCCAATGCACTCCCACTAGAGTGCATTGGCATAATACACTCATAATACGTGACTTGCAATACACAATACTCGTAATAGTACAGGGGTTAAACAAAAGTTGCTACAATGCTATGAATACATTTGAAATGTCCCATTAGATATCATTAATGAACTGCTGCAATTTGTGGAGTACTGTGGCCTCGTGGTTAAGGGCACTGAATCGTGGTCTGTGGGTAAAGCTGCAGGTTGTGGGTTCGAGTCCTGGCGGGGTCATGGTGCGTGTGCCCTTGGGCAAGGCACTTTGTCACTCATTGCTTCTCTCCCCCCAGGAGTAAATGGGTACCTGTGAGGGCAGAGATGGTTATTGTGTTAATAAGCTTCCTTGCGCCTAACAGGCTGCATCGAGCTGTATACTCCCCAGGGAGCTGAGATGGTATTTGGAATGTTTCATGAGCCCAATGAGCAGGGGTAATAATGATGTAGCGCCTTGAGCACCAGTCCTGGTGGATACGCGCTTTATAAATATCCACTATTATTATTATTACAATTACATGTATATGTACATAGTCAGGCGCACAAACAAATAAACAATTTTCAATGGTGAAGGCTACACGGCCATGCACATTGGTTTTACATGTAGGTCTGCCTGATTTTAGTTGCAAGTCCCGGTACATGTAGGCCTAGGCCCGCAACAATCTTCATACACTTTTACATGTAGTCATAAAACAGAATGCCCCACATCGCTTCTCTCTAAGTTTTTACCCCCCAAAAAGGATTTTTTTTTCTCTAAAATCTTGCCATGTTTTCCCTTAAATTAATTAAGTTTGATGCAGTCAGGCATGCCAAATGTTCAATTTTGTACAGCTCAGAGGGACTCGGCTTATCAAGACGAAACAAAAATCCCCTCTTGAGGATAACGTTGATTAATTTTCCCCCATCTCTCTCTGACGTCCTTGGGACAAGGTAGGGAATTACTTGTCCATAAACACCCCCTGATACAATCTCCCTTCAGCGAGGTACAATAGTTACGGCTGACATTTGGGCTTGCGGCCAAAATCTGATTTCAGTCTCCATGGCAACAGACTAATAAAGCTGGTATGTAGGTTATTAAATGACATGTACCGTACACTTCCATGCAATGTTTGTTAATTTTTTTTTCTTTTGGGTTTTTTTCTTTTGTGCCTTCTCCCCCCCCCCCCCCCCCCCCCCCCCCCCCCCCCCCGGACAAGATTATTTACTCCAGCAGCAGAATTAATGTATATGTTTTCTCAAACCAGGACCATTTTTTTTATCCAAATCTCCTTTTTATCGACTTTCTAAAAGAAAGAGGACAACAGAGAAAATAAACAAAGAAAGAAAGACAATGTAATCAGGCGCGGATCCAGAAGGGGGGTTGTGGGGGTCAGGGAAAAAAAAAAACAGCTCTAACTCAGTTTTTTTTTTTTAGAGAAATACATTAAGAATAATGTGAACCCCCACTGCTCTGACACCCAAAAAAATAATACTGGTAATAATATGGGCCTGTGCACAAAATTGGGACAGAGCCTGCCATATTGTTACGGAGGTATTTGTATAAACTTTTCTGTAATTTATTGTTAAATTGATAGTTGGATTTCAACAGCGCCCCCCCCCCTTGAAAGTATGGTACGAGACATCCCCCCCCCCATTGATTTTACAAGGCCAAGCATCCACTGTAAAAAAATGTGTCTACATTTCAGCATTGATTTGCTGATGAACCCCCCCCCCCCCCTCGCACAAATTCCTAGATCCGCCCCTGGTAATGTCATCATAGTTTCTTAACTACAAGTACGTCCAGTTTTTGCCCAGTCCTGCCGGAAAACTTTCAAAACTTTTTTCACAGCATACAAATCTCTCGAGTTGAAGTTGAATCGAACTTGATGGAGTTTCTTTAAAAAAAAAAATGATATCATAAACTGGTTGCCATGGTTACGCTCTCAATCATCAATCAACCAGTGCCCATTCATGGCTGTGCTAATTGTTAAAGAAGAATTTGAGCTATCTGGCAGAAGTTTTGTGCCACAACATATTAAAGGGAATATACATCATTTGCTTTTGCTGTAATTTTCAGAAATCGATGGAATTGGGGGGTTGGAAATATATAGCAAATATAGTTACACTGACTTTTTTGAGGTTTTGGGTTCGAAAATGCTATAAAAACCAGGAAAAACAATCATTTTCCTGTAGTCTGGTTCCCTGACTCCATTTAAGAAGAAACAGAGCAGTTTACATATATTGGGGAATTGTAAGGTCAGGGAACCAGTCTAGCTGGCTTGTACCCGTTCATAGGTGTGTAATCGATTGCAAACAAGTGCGATGGTCAACTGGGGCCAGTATTTGAAAAAAAGCCAGTTTTTTCCAACGCTGATCGGCCGATCAGCGTTGGAAATTGATACAAAAATACCACTTTTCTAGAAAATGACAGTATACCAGGTGCCATGATTTTACAGGATGCTTTACACTGTCATTCACTAACAGTCCAGCAAGGTATTTCAAAATGATTTGGTAGTTTTATTTTTCGATGTTTGCAAATGTTGTATTTTCCCTTTCATTTCGTGTGTTCCTAGTATTTTGCTTATGAAATGTGTACAGTGCACCCTATAACAAGAGATTTTGTTCGTACACGCTTTCTTCAGAATTTATTTGCACTGAAACACAGAATGAGAATCACACATGTACACAATGTACAACATGTCATCACAGAACTCAATGGTTAGCCGAGCTATGAAATTAGGCCCAGGCTGGCTCCAAAACTGAATATTTAATTTCAAAAAGCAATACAGTCTAATCAGTACCGATAGAATTTCATTTCTCATCATCGCAAGCTTGTCAGAAAGACTTGCGTTTTGTAATTCAATCTTGTGTATGCGATAAACATGACGTGACTCCCTGACATTATCCATGAAAGCATCATTGCGATGGCCACTCATTTTTGACAAATGTGCGGCAGGTTCCTGTCGAGACGTGCCGCCTGATTTACTTTTCAAGTGACCGTCTTTCGTTTGGCGCCGGCAATTTCCGCACAATTGCATTAGTCCGAGCATCCGAGCTGCAACAAAAACTGTCATCCTGGTAGTACTCACGGACAAATGCTACACCCCCCCCCCCTTCTCCAGAACTTCATTAGGAGGGGATAACAGATAAAGATCTGTCAAGATTAGGAATTTGTTTATGATTTTCCTCCATCTCTTGGTGATAGTCCTGATGTGTATGTTGCAAACAAATTAATTAATAGGCAGTTTCCCTGTGTCGGACATTTTTAATTGGGACAATTCAACAGTGTGCACAATAAAAGTTATAATTGTAATTTTTATTCTGATAAAACATAATCAGCTAATGATGCAAAAAATTTTTGTTACTTCATCAAACTCTTTAGTTGGTTACACACCTAATGTTTCGACACCCCTATGTTCCGACTGCACATATCCCTAACCCTAACCCTAACCGGGAGTAACACAATCTTGTGTGAAGGTTGTCAGAACATAGGGGTGTCAGAACGTACCAGTAGGGGTGTCGGAACATAGGGGTGTCAGAACAGAGAGCAGTGCACCACTTGTTGTAGACATCGGCTTTAAACACCATGGTGTCGGATGTTACTCAGACAAAGAGATTTTTGTGTGTACTTATTAATTAATTTTTCAGTTAAAAACAACAGCTGAACTTTTGAACTTTGTGAGAAAAAAACTGTATATCAATAACATGCAGATAATATTAGCCTATATACATATTAAATGTGTGGCATTTGGATTTTTTTAATGTTTTGGCATTGAGGTTTGTAATTCCGTAGAATTTGCCCATGTACAAATTTTCATTGGTAATGATCACCAAAGAATACTGGACATGAACATCAAAAAGATTTGAATGCACAGCCACGGGTGTCTGGCAAAATAGTAATATTGGTGAAAACAGAAAGGAAAAAAAAAAACAATGCAATTTATTTGGTGGATATCGGAGCCTCAAGACCAATACAAGCAATACAGGGTCTAAAGATTTACTGTATGGTACAAGCATGGACTGCCTTAAAGGTAGAGTACTGGCAGATCATTTGTCATTTGCGCATTTGTTTTGTTTGAAGCAACAAGAGTGCTTAAAGCTAGAGTCCATCATTTGCAGCCATCCGAAAAATAACTGGCGTAATTATTGTTGAAAAACAAACTTGGTTGAAAGATAGTAAGGGACCTAAACTCCCTGTGAAATTATTCTTTCTGGGAAGCTGTCATTTTGAAGTAATCAACGAAAGAAGGCATTTCCAACGGTGATTCTTAAGAAGCACCGTAGAAAAATTTAAATTAGTAGTTCGTTTTGTTATTCAGCGCGCAAGTATTGGAACGACGCACACACGTGCGCGGTTGTTACAATTCGTCGGATCAGTGCGCGACGTCGCGCATAGCTGCAATTCAAAACAATTCAAAACACGATTCAGTAACTTTTGATTTGAAATTGAGATCTTAGAATGCTGTTTTTCTCGGAATGTACAGCTGAAGCTGAGCTGAAACTTCATCAGGTTAGTTGCTCAGTATCCTTCATTACATTTTGAACTCTTTTGTTGCTTCAAACGAACAAAATGCACAAATTACAAATGATGGACTGTAGCTTTAAAATCTAAAACAATATTCTAGGTCCTCGATTTCAATTCAAGAGTTGCATGCAGAGTCATGTTTTGAATTGCGCCTGAAATCAACATCCGGAACACGTTCTCATTCAGCCTGTTGCAGCTACGCCATGTCACGCATTGAACCGAAGAATGATAGCAACCCCGTGTGCGTGTGTGCGTTGTGTCAATGCTTGCACCCACCCAGACCCATTCACGGTTTTGCCCAATTACAATAACTTAAACCATTAACTGAAATTTCCAGAAATGCGTCACTTGAAGCGTCTTTGGAAAGGGCATTCTTGTATTGGTGGGTTTTTTCTCGAAATGACAGGATGCTAGAAGAAATAATTTCACAGGGAATTTAAGTGCATATTGCCATCTTCAAACCAAGTATGCTTTTTTAACAATAATTTGGGCAGTTATTTTTTGGATAGCTGCAAATGATCTACATGTACCTTTAAAAAACACTCCTAAACTGTCCTTGTACAATTAGAAGCTCAGCAGTTTTTCTGAATTGAAGAAATTTGACAAGAAATTTCATTTTACAAAAACTCAAAAATCACACGAATGAAGGTGATGAAAATTTAGTCCCTTTTCAAGTGATGAAAATTAACTCTTCTGCATGTATTTCCTCTAGTCTGGAAGCACACCTTGCCCAAAAATAAGTCCTTTGTTAAAAATCGTCACTGGTCGCCATATTTTGAATTTTGGAGGTATTTGTAAAACTTCAGGCAAAGTTGTCCAGTTATTTACAAAATTGGACAATTGGCTTTTGAGAACCAACCGTTCGGAGCAAATCTGATTGTTGGTTACTTGAATGTAATCACAACGTTATTGGTCTTTTGAAATCATCTGGAAAGGGTTAAATGAAAGAATTGAAATGTCATATTTTTCTGCATGTACATTTCGACATGTACTTTTTACCATCCACTCTAAGCACACAAAAAAAATATATTCTTAAAGTCGCAACTGTGGCCGTCTCCTCAAGAAAACTAAGCTCAATTGAAACCACTGGTAAAGAACAGAAATATGATGAATTGCAATTGACGTCTGAGCTTCGCCAAAGTACGTAGCTCATAACAAAAAAAGTGGGAAGAAAATCAATAGCGACGAAACATGTGTTTATATTCAATAACTCTTGGCAGCTGAAAACATATTGATTTTTTGCTCTTACTTGCAAGCGAAAGGTGTTAGAGGAAAAACGTCTTGAGAGTTGAAGACGCACTTGGCTCTCTCACCTCCAATGTATACAATGTAAATAAATATCTGCAGATGATACACATATCTGACATCTCAAATCGTGGGCAAAACAGACAAAAAAATAGTCACACCTTGACTTTGCCTAGTGGTCAAGGCGTTCGTCGAGTGCCCGTGATGGTATCTGGCCACTAACATAAACACCAGCCGCCCGCTATGCACTGTACAAAGCGCGAACAGCGATCTCACAGCGGCTACAATATGCAAATCAGTTGGCGAAGGACTTTGCCATCACTTGTACATGGTGATATGGAATTTATAATTTCATTTTGGCAATAAAATCAACATTGCATCAGGATAGAAAAAAAAGTATGGGATTGCCTGATTTTTTTCTTTGTCCTGTGATTTAGAGGAAAGGCTGCAACTAATGTGCGCATGCTGTGAATTATCACCAAAATTAGTTTATAATGTGGTTTTGCACAATTCTACTTTTAAATGGTCATCCTTTAGACATTAAACGACGATAACAAGTTTACAAGACTTGGTTTTTTAGCCCGATTGAGGCCCACTTAAGAATGCCATATCTTTGAGCTAACAAGATTTAGTCAGCAGATACCGGTACATGTGTATTTTGTATCAAAACACACTTAGAAACTAATAAAAGGACCGCGCAAATCACGTTGGGCCTTGTACAATATACCGGTAGGCTACATGTACTCAAAGACGATCCGAGAACAAATTATTTCCAGACGACTTCCAGTACAAACACAATTTGATCTGCTCACGTGGGAACGCGTCTCTCAATTTTGGACCGCGAGGCTCTTTGCGATCATGTCAATGATGGCTCCACTGAACAAACAAATTATAATTAATACCCAAGTCCCTTTGACAAATAATAAAGAAGGGTTTAAAATAATATGTCAGTGTTCAAATCATGAAGTCTAATAAAAGGCAATATTGATTGGCCACAGATACCGGTAGTTAATATGCCTTATACACACACAGGCTAGTCACCAACAGTCAGATCATATTTCTTGTAGGTGTGACAGTCAAATTCCATCCACAGACAAAAGCAGGTGACTGGTAGGCACAGCCAGCTTATCAATCACTTTCAGTCAAAGCTCTACATCAGGTTTCATAACAATCACAGACAGCCAATCCTGCTTTATGAAGGCAGGGAGCACTCAACTGTTAACAACAGTCACTTTAGTTATTTTGACTACCGGGGTACGTGGCCTTGTTGAAATTGCCAGCCAAAAAGGGAGGGTTAATTAAATGGGGGGGGGGACCACATGCCTAAGCAAAATCATTTGCTAAAAAACACCCAAGTAATTCCTCATCATCCAATTGGCCAGAGTCACCAATAGTTTGACCGTGCAACTATTTACCGTAAAATAGAACTTCTATTTTTGGGGTACTGCCAGGCTGTGGATTGGGACAAATAATTCAATACCATGTGATCAACGACCCACCAATCAGATAACAGGGATTTATTCAGACATTGTATAATACACACTATACAGTTGCTCCAAAAGCAGAATTCAGTTCTGCGATGGGTACTAATTTATTCTATCCAAATTTCTAGATCACAAAAAAAAGTGTCAGATTTTTGTCCGTTTAAAGGGAAGATACAACATTTGCAAACATCTCAAAATGAAATAATGAAATTATCACCAAATTCCTTACTGGATTGTTAGGGAATGACAGTCTAAAGCATCCTGTAAAATAGTGGCTCCTGGTGTGCTGACATTTTCAAGAAAAATTGTATTTTTCCAACGATGGTCGGCCGACCAGCGTTAGAGAAAACTGACTTTTTTTCAAAAATTGCTTGCAAACTCCTTGCTGCAAAAACTGCAAAAACTATTTGCAATTGATTACACACCTGTGAAGGGGTACAAGCCTGCTAGACTGATTCTCTGACCTTACAATTCCCGAAAGTCTATAAATTCTCTGTTTCATCATAAGTGGGGTCAGGGAACCAGACTACAAGAACATGAATGGTCTTCTTGGTTTTTCCAGCATCTACAAGCCCAAAACGTGAAACAAGTCATGTTAACAATATTTGCTTTAACATACTAATCCTCCAAATCCATTTATTTCTGAAAATTGAAGCAAAAGCAAATGTTGTACATTCCCTTTAAATCCTGCATAAACATCAACCATGTTAAAACACTTACAAAGAGACAATGCACAAACATGCACGGTGGTGTACATGTTAACATACATTAAAATCACTGTCCGTTACTTCCGACTGACTTAATTGCATAAAAATAAGCTACAGCTATGTGCTTATGTGTACATTTGTAATTAAGCACTAGCCAATGTACCAGTACCTCATGAAGGTAGATCTCTAAAGCAAATAAGAAACCGCTACCTAAACATCCAATAACGACAGATTTGTTTACCCTTGGAAGGTTGCTGCAATGGCTAATAAGTAACACAGTCAATCATTTAGAGTCTCAGTGACACAGGGGAGCTGAGGACCCTAATGCTGGAGAGGGATGCGTGGAGGGCCGCGATCAAGTCCCGAGTTGGTGTAGGCTAGGCTGCACCCTCGCATCGCATCGCATAGAGTACTCTGTATTAGCACAGTAGGCAGGAATTTATGCAAACAACTGTGATTGGCATATGTTCAGGATTAGTGTTAGATATGTCATTGTGTGGTTGGACTAGTTACAGGCTTTATTCATGAGTCGGCCATGTAATGAAATAAAGTTAATTACAAGTTCTTAATACCTGTCTACTCTGATAAATAATTTTTAACATTTGTCATTAGTAACATACTAATAATAAGTAAGATTTGAGACTTTGCATGGTGGAGATACTAAATAATGAAAGGTTTGTGGAAACACAATGTGCGAATAATTTCTCAACTAAGAGAACGGTTCTGAAAAGAACCAGAGGTATAAACTCGATGTTCCGGTCAGTATGCTCTGACCGTTTTCAGGAAGACGGTCAGAGCATACACTCTCCTGAAGACGGTCTGAGCATACTGACCGGAACGTCGAGTTTATACCTCTGGTTCTTTTCAGAACCATTCTCTTAGTTGAGAAATTATTCGCACATGGTGTTTCCGCAAACCTTTCATTATTTAACATACTAATGTTTTAAGCCACATTTAAAAAAAAATTGAAAGTGAAGCTTGGAGCGCATACATGTAAATAGTACGGTACTATCCCATTCAACAGTTTACAAGGCCTATCTACACATACGTGTACATGATTTTGTCGCAACGACCATGTCAATCTGTTACAATCTGTAAAATAGATTCAGGGGACACGATCGAAAATGGCTTCATCGTGTAAGGGTCTATTAATGCAACCCTCAAATCTTGCTGAATTCCTCTTTCAAATGTGCAATTTTTTCCCTTGATTTAAAGGCCCCTAACCACTCAATGGTTAAATCTCTGAATGTTGGAGCCTTGTCATCTATGGTATAGACAGCATGCATCGAGGACAAATCACGTAAATAGACCATTGCCATGGCAACCAAAAGCATTTTTCCCCTACAATTAAGGACCTGTTAAAAAAAAATCACGCAAGTAAAAATAAAGCACTAACTATGATATTGTAATATGATTTGCATTGATTAACCAGCTCTGAATCCCTTTTCTTGGTTGAGAGAAAAAGAAATTTGGGACTGGAAAAATAAAGTAATTCTTAAAAGGAAACGCATCAAGGAACTGATTTCTCAGCACAGAAATCTCGTCCACAAGGACAGCCTCTTGTGGCCCCAAGAGAATAGACACATCCGCTTCAATATACCAAGGAATCTGTCAATTAATTCCACCATGGCCTGTGTTGGATGAGATGTACTCATGCTAAAGTCCAATTCTTAAGATGGTTTATTTAATGCCAGGAAGCTTGATGATAATGAGTTTTTATAAAGAATTGGAGTTACATGTTAACAACAAGTGAGCCAACGATAGAATTCTAGCAGAATGAGAGACTGAGAATGCATGGATTTTTTTCTCTGTCTTTATTTCTCAAGACACAAATTGGTTTGAGGTCATTTAATTACTTGAAAATTTAACGATGTACCATACAGTCCATGCTTTCGTTGAGTTTTCACCCTGAAAATAGTTGTTAAGCTTGACTTCTAGACCGAGGAAGATTGCCCAGCAATTGATTTGTATAATTGACTTCCCTCAATTGGTTCACTGTACAAAAAAACATGTTCCGTTGAAAATCAACAAGATTAAACAAGAATCCTTACACCCATTACATAGGCCTAACTGTTTCAAATACAAACATTCAGATATATTGGTCTTTATGTTCCCAATTCTTTACACTGTCAATCCAGGCAGGCATTTGTTCCTAATGCTATACACATGTTCAACTTTCTAGCACTGGATTGAAGGGCGGTCCATTTTTCGAATAATTTAGTATTCGGTTATTCGAAACCGCACTTGACCGAATATTCAAATATTCAAAACTTGCTGATCAAGTTTTACACACGCCAACTGCAGCTGCCTTCCTCGCTGGTCAAAAGTTGCGTACAAAGCGCGCCGGTTAAATTTTGCATGCGGTGATGAATATTATGGGCCACTGTTATGTTTTGCAGTATTAAAGTACCGTTCAACTGTTCAGGGACTTTACCCAGCTAAAAGAATGAGACCAACAAATAGATGTCAACAAGCAAGTTACAGTCGACAAAAAAGTGGCACCCGACAATAAAATGCAGCTTTAAAGTTCTTTTCTTTTCGATAAACCGGCAAAAGGCTATTTACATTCAAATTTTTAGATGATCGATATTCGAATATACAGCAAATTTGGGACAGCTGACAGCTCTACTGGATTCTGCTTTTAACACTGATTCTGATTTTTTTCCCCTGCTTTTTATTATCTGTCCTGAATTTAAACAGATTTTCGTTTTATTCAGATTTACATGTACCAGTATATGTGCAATGTTGATTTGAAAATGTGTGGTCCTTTAGTTATGGTATTTAGGTACTTAGTGTAATGTGCCAGGCGCGGTTCTAGAATCTATATTGGAGGGGGGGGGGGCGGCTAGCCGGGGTGGATCCAGAAATTTTGCAGGGAGGCGTGCTGAAATGTGGAACCTCGTAGAACCGCGCCTGGCCCCTAGGCAAGACACTTAAAGATATAGTCCATCATTTGTAATTTGTGCATTTTGTTCGTTTGAAGCAACAAAAGTGTTCAAAATCTAATGAAGGATACTGAACAACTAAACCTGATGAAGTTTCAGCTCAGCTTCAGCTGAATATTCCGAGAAAAATAGCATTCTAGGATCTCAATTTCAAATCAAAAGTTGCTGAATCATGTTTTGAATTTGGCCTGAATTCAGCGTCCGAGACACGTTCTCACTGAGCCGATTGCAGCTATACGCGATGTCGCGCACTGATCCGACGAATTATAGCAACCGCACGCGCATGTGCGTCGTGCCAATGCTTGCGCGCGCTTCGCCGAATAACAAAACGAACTACTAATTTAAATTTTCCTACGGTGCGTTGGAAAGGCCTTCTTTCGTTGATTACTTCAAAATGACAGCTTGCCAGAAAGAACAATTTCACAGGGAGTTTAGTCCACTTACTATCTTTCAACCAAGTATGTTTTTCAACAATAATTACGCCAGTTACTTTTCGGATGGCTGCAAATGATGGACTATAGCTTTAACTACAATTGCCTCTCTCCAACCAGGAGAATGAATGGGTGAGAGGGTAGAGGATATGAATGTGCGCTGATATTGGCTGCCGCGTATGGTCTCGTGGCCTAATGAACAAGGGAATAATTGTGAAGCGCTTTGAAATTGTTGTTATGATGTAAAGCACTATATAAATATATGCATTACAATTTATTTATTTATATTTTTACTCAGTACTTGTCCTGTTACATCATCCACATATAAAACTCCATTCCCATAGAATATCCACAGAAAAGTTTCACAGTGGATTTTCCAAAGCAAATACACTACACATTATAATGTATGATACTGGCCTCATTGAGAAAAATGGCTTCGAAAATGGAGATCAAATCCAGAACAGTGCCTTCGTGTGTGTACATGTACATTTCCAGATTGCCATTCACCGGTCAAGGGTCAAGGACTGGTAGATCGCACACAGTAAAAGGTGAACTTGTGATGCACTAGAAATAGACATATACCGTACATGTACATGTACCTCAGACACATCAACCAGTAAACCATGCAAACAAGGCCATGAACACAGGCAGCATATTGTAAAGACCAACCTGATGATAGTTACATGTGAGTGTACAAAAACATACACATCTGTTTTATTTGAAGCAACCAGTTTGGTTACATGTAAGTATCATGGCCAGTATTCATGAGCAGCCCCGTGTTATACTGTGGTCAGTCCCTCGTTCCTGTACCACGGCAGTCCTGCGCTCCATCAGCAATCTAGAAGGCGGCGTGATTTACTATGAGCCCTATTACAGGGCCCTCGTTGGGGGACCAGAGAGTGAATCTGCGTCCACCCCAGCCCCAAGAGCCACGGCCATTCTGCCTAGTGCAGGCTCTGCATACGACTCCTCTATCTTCACACACGCCTGGGTGAAGAAGACACTGGAGGCAGAACACAAGGATGCCAGCTTGGTATTCGTCAAGGACTTTGCCTTGAGCCTTGCAGGGAAGGTGTATATGGATCATCTGCCTCATGGGTACCGCCACACTTTCCTAATCAGGAATCCAAACAAGGTTTGTTTGCTTGTTTGTTGGGGTGTTGGGGGTGTTTGTTTGTTTGTTTGTTTGTTTTAATTTCCATTGAAACAAAAAAGTTGTTACACAAAATGATAGAATAAACGAAATAGGTTATTCACAAATGTTGTATCAAGAGTAGAATAAAGACATGAATGGGGGCGACATCCGAGAGAAGGACAAATAAGCCCTCTGTAGAGGAGCACCCAAGACTGCTGTCAAATTGCTGAAAAAGTCAATAATAGCAAATCTATAAGTTGCATAACTTCATATAAGATGTTCATTTACGGGTCTTATACAGGTCATACCCTCCTGGAGAAAATGCCATGATGAGTGGAGACCAAGCAAACCACTTCTTGATGAGGAGGCAAAGGAGGAGTGGCACAAAGCCGACATGGGGGAGTACGCGGGTTTCAAGGACCTCCTGGAACTCTACCAGTATGTCAGAGAAAACCTGGATCCGGCGCCGTTTGTCATGGATGCCGACGATTTGGTCTCCCAGCCCGAGACTGTGATGACTGCCTACTGCAAGGCCACTGGAATTCCTTTCAGCAGGAAGCTGATCGAATGGGAGAATGACAGCTCACCGATGTACGCCAAATGGATCACTTGTCGGGACCAGTTAGGGTACTTCAACTGTGACTACCACACCAACGACAGGTGCAGTAGCGGCTTCAGGAAGAACGAAGACCTGCCCAAACCAGTTTCGACATCCGTGACCAATCCTAAGGCCATTGAACAAATAGCTAAGTGTGTGCCTTACTACGAAAAACTCTATCGTGAACGCTTTGTCCCGTAAGGTACTGTCTGTGACTTTTAACAGTATCAGAGCTAGTTGCTGTACTATATTATTGGACCAACTTCAGCTTCATTATGTGCAGATAGGCAGCATATATGAATCAGCATAAATGAATCTATCATTTGATGTACATATACAAATGTATTCAGCTGAAACATCCATTTATCTAAAAAAAAAAAAAAAAAAAATGTCTCAATCATTTTGGAGACATTTGTAAAACACGTATTTCAAATATTACATGTACAACATTACATTCAAAATTTTAAAATGCAGCACCGCAGAATACATGTAACTTCACAGGATATTTGGTACAATAAGTACATAAATCTCTAAAGATTTGTTTTGGATAATAACGCAGTGTCTTTGTTATTTGTTACTAATACATTGTTCTCTCTTTAAAATACCAAGGCATGTACACAGACGTTAGTGTATAATGAGAATGAGAATAAACTTAAAGAGTTTAAAATTTGTGTTTTTGCTTTCCACATTTTGTTTTTGACAAATCAGCCTGGCCGAAGTCTTAAAGTCTTGGTGAGCACAATCCTTAACAATGGGGTGGGAATATACAACCGTGGGTCTAAGAGGACAATTTTTTACATCCACAGAAAAGAACTAGTCACGGTAGATTGTCAAACGTTTTGACAATGCACATCAACCAGGGAACCATACAAAAAATGGGCCCTGTTAGTCACTATCAAAGTGTTTAGGATTTCTCCTAGTGATGGATCATGCCACAAACATGTTTCGCTCGTACCCCGCCCTGCAAATAGGGCACTGGGATACGCTAATGAGCTTCACAGAATCTTGTGAAGGAAGTGGCCTATGACCTATGTATAAAGCATCTGGCTGCAGCCGTTTAAGACCGCAGTTAGCCAATGCGCGCAAATGCTATCCGAAAACTTTCCCTTGAAAATGCGCACGTTTCATACCAGATGTGATTTCTGTTAATGTTTCACTGCGAACGATGTGGACAAATTTTGAGCATCGCATCATGCAATCTGACCCATCGTGAATTCGAAACGGAGCCCGAGCAAGTGACGAGAATCGAAAATTTTCAAAACATTTATTCCAAACAATAATACAATATACAGATTTACAGAATCCAAACAATAATACAATTTACAGATGTTCCCACATTATTACGCTTTTCAACGAAATAAAGCCTTTATGAATGGGAATAAAAGAGTGACGACTCGGTCTTAATGGCTGTTTCAAACCTTGCCGTAGTAGATGGTCGTGATGACGTGCAAGTCACAGGTCACCAAAATCTATCCAATCAGAGCGTGAATTCATCAGAGTATCCCAGCGTCCTGTTTGCAGGGCGGGGGGTACGAGCGAACATACATGTTAGCAACTACTCCAGCCAATGTTGGTATACTGTGTGTGCATGTAAAATTACCACCAGAGAGTTTTCTGATCAAGAATCCAAACAATAATACAATTTTAAATTATTTTTCTGACAATAATTCAGCCATGTCCTTTGATCGTTAAAGGCACAAAGCATCAAAATATTGTTTTTTCATACACGTAGGTGTAGGCATAAAAAAAATGGAAGAGGACAAAAATGGGACTTTTTCTTTTAAAATGAGCTTTTCTATTGTTTAAATCTATTGAGTGCCACCTCCCGAAAAGTGAGGCCACTAAAGTGCCTCCCTGTAAGTTGGGCCCCAGTTATGCTACAGAAATTGAATGTGCTTGATCACTTCAGCACTTTTTGTGTACAGCATATATTTCTCAAGTTCACAATCCACAAGTCCTGCTAACGTATTAACATACAAATGTTCACTAATCCATAGGCCTACACAAAGCTTATCAGAAAAGAATTGTTCAAATTACATTTTCAAAAGCTTTTTTTTCCCTCTATGTACACATAGCTCTATGGTAGTCTTAGTCTTAGTCTAAGACTAAGCTTAAGACTTTTCTTTTTACAAAGGCATTCGTATAAGGTTTAGCCTTGGTCAATGCTCTCGTCGTTATTCGTCCCGTACGCGGTCAATCGTCGGCATATATCCTCACGCGCTATGCACATGCATGTAAAAATACAGCGCGAACAGCGACCTCACGCGGCCACTATTTTTATACAAATCAGTTGGAGACGATGTCGAGCCTTGGTTCAATCGTCCATGTGAGGTTTTTGGGGTGGTGCTCATTATGTTAATAGCCTTAGCTGACCTTAAATGTCGTTTTCTTATTGGTCGATCGTTGCGTGGAAACTTGCATAGTGAAACGTGGCACCGTACATAATCCATACACGTACACATTGTGAGTCTCTGCACACGGCACCAATGCACAAAAACTGTTGTTCCTGTCACGTCCGCAAAAGCCGGAATAGCTGCAAATAATTTGATGACGTCCGGATTTACCAAGGTGTGATTGGACACTCCACATATTAGCCCCGCCTACATTATCTGTATTCGCATACGAGGTCGTGCGCTGGAAATCTAGCGCAAAGTAAAGAAAAACATAAGCTTTGGCCGACGATTGAACCAAGGCTCGACATCGTCTCCAACTGATTTGCATAAAAATAGTGGCCGCGTGAGGTCGCTGTTCGCGCTGCATTTTTACATGCATGTGCATAGCGCGTGAGGATATATGCCGACGATTGACCGCGTACGGGACGAATAACGACGAGAGCATTGACCAAGGCTATATAAGGTTTTACTATTATCTATTTTAAATGTAGGTCTTGTTTTTGTAATTTTAAGTTTCATTGCTTTGACAGTGTTTTCTAAAATATCTAGTGGTTTTTTTACATTTAAGATTAATGTTTAATTCGAATTCGTATTTTTAATATTTTAGATACTGTTCAAATTTTGTAATGCGCATTTGAACATGTATTTTATGGTATATGCGCATAATAAATGCAATTTTTATTATTATTATTTATTATGGTACCGGTACTTTAATTAACCCTAACCGCCCCTGGTAAAGCTAACTGTGTTTTTTGGTATTTGACCCTCAAAGAGTCCTTTGTTAGGGTTAAGCAGTGAAGCATAACACTGTATGCCCTAACCATGACCACAAACACTGACCTGCCTGGTTGTCCAAATGCTGCCAACCTGTTGACCACATATTATTACATGTACAGGATAGCCAGTTTGTTTCAGTATCATGGCCAGTATTCATGAGCAGCCCCGTGTTATACTGTGGTCAGTCCCTCGTTCCTGCACCACGGCAGTCCTGCGCTCCATCAGCAATCTAGTAGAACGTGGCGAGATTTACTATGAGCCCTATTACAAGGCCCTCGTTGGGGGACCAGAGAGTGAATCTGCGTCCACCCCAGCCCCAAGAGCCACGGCCATTCTGCCTAGTGCAGGCTCTGCATACGACTCCTCTATCTTCACATACGCCTGGGTGAAGAAGACACTGGAGGCAGAACACAAGGATGCCAGCTTGGTATTCGTCAAAGACTTTGCCATGAGCCTTGCAGGGAAGGTGTATATGGATCACCTGCCTCATGGGTACCGCCACACTTTCCTAATCAGGAATCCAAACAAGGTTTGTTTGCTTGTTTGTTGGGGGTGTTGGGGTGTTTGTTTGTTTGTTTGTTTTAATTTCCATTGAAACAAAAAAAGTTGTTACACAAAATGATAGAATAAATGAAATAGGTTATTTTATACAAATGTTGTATCAAGAGTAGAATAAAGACATGAATGGGGGTGACATCCGAGAGAAGGACAAATTAGCCTTCTGTATAGGAGCACCCAAGACTGCTGTCAAATTAATGAAAAAGTCAATAATAGCAAATCTATAAGTTGCATAACTTCATATAAGATGATCATTTACGGGTCTTATACAGGTCATACCCTCCTGGAGAAAATGCCATGATGAGTGGAGACCAAGCAAACCACTTCTTGATGAGGAGGCAAAGGAGGAGTGGCACAAAGCCGACATGGGGGAGCACGCGGGTTTCAAGGACCTCCTGGAACTCTACCAGTACGTCAGAGAAAACCTGGATCCGGCGCCGTTTGTCATGGATGCCGACGATTTAGTCTCCCAGCCCGAGACTGTGATGGCTGCCTACTGCAAGGCCACTGGAATTCCCTTCAGCAGGAAGCTGATCGAATGGGAGAATGACGGCTCACCGATGTACGCCAAATGGATCACTTGTCGGGACCACTTAGGGTACTTGAACTGTAATTACCACACCAACGCCAGGAGCAGTAGCGGCTTCAGGAAGAACGAAGACCTGCCCAAACCAGCTTCGACATCCGTGACCAATCCTAAGGCCATTGAACAAATCGCTAAGTGTGTGCCTTACTACGAAAAACTCTATCGTGAACGCTTTGTCCCGTAAATGTGGCAGGGCCAAGATTTAGTTGTGAAGTTTTGTCTGATAACGATGTAGTTAATGTCCAATAAGGGGTTTTTTTTTAGGATAAGACAAATGGATAAATTCACTCTGTGTTCAGGAAAATTTGAGTTCACCGTTCAGGTCAGGTCAGGACAAGGTTAAGAATTAAGCTTTACTGCTCTGCGGCAACTTAACTCCGAAGGTTACAAATTTAAGATTTATAGCTTGAACTCAGAGGGTATAAGGACAATTAATATTTACTGTTCTACAAATGGATGTCAACCTTGAACTCATGACCTTCCTACTGGTCACGTTCAGGGTGCAGAGTATTGTATTATTGTATACTGCATTGGTGTATTTAGTAGCTCCCCTCGGGAAAAAGAAATCATTTTAAGTGTCAGTTTAGAACCCCCCCCCCTTTCCCCTATATAATCTGCCACATAGTTAAGCTTTATTTAGTACAGCCAGCAGACCAGCAGAGACAAGTTCACATTTATATGTTCCTCCTACCTGGAGAGTGTTTTCCTGCTTGGGATTGTCTGCTTGTCAAGTCATTGGTGAGTTTTGACATGAAATTGTTTTATTTATGTTATGTACTCAGTTCAGTTTTGTGTATAAGTTTTGAGAAGTTTGTTTTGTTTTAATAATGTTCAGGGTTATGACATGTTTTTAGTAAGTTCATGAGCAGTCTTGCTATGATTTGATTTTTGATTGAATTTGTGATGGATCATGATCATTGCAGTTTTGGTATCTTTGAGGAAAAGTGTGTTGTTACAAGGTTGAATTATTGATTTGTTTTCTTGGTAATCAGAATGACTGAGTTTTCTTGCCTAATGAGTTTGTTCAAGTGGTTGATGAATGTCTTATTGCCTTTTTAATTATAACGTTTGATTATTTTTGTTTATAGTTCTGTGGTTGTATTTCGAAATCTGGTTATAAGTGGAGACCTATGAATTTGTACCCTTGGTTGGTAGTTGGATGGATATGTTTCTCCATTACCATTATTTTAGTATGTACATCATAAAGCCAAGAGGAGTGGTTTTCCCACATATTATTTTGTTTAAATAACTTAGACCTAGCGTATAACTTGACTTCGTTTTCATTGTTTACTGTTTCTTATTATGTTTTTTTGCTTCTCTTTTTCTTGTTTACAGATTTTCGTCAAAGTGTACTCTAATAAGATCCATTAATTCACACTGTGTTGGTTTTAGGTTTTAGTTTTAGTCTTGCTTTTAGTTACATGTATTTTAGGTTTTTGTAAAGTTCAGTCTTTAAGTTGGCTATCGGTCTTTGGTCTATCGTTCTGTTCTTTTAGTTTTATTTCAGTTCTTAGTAAATAAATGTGGTTTTTTTCTTTTGGTTTGAAATCTAGATTTGTGTCCTTTGTCTCTATTAATTCAATTTCCTCGCGTCTTTTCCTTTCAAAGATCCTGAGTTTAGTTTAGTTTCGTTAGTTAATCCCCATTGAATCTTTAGTTTTTGCGAGTTCCCCCATAGTGTGTCATTTTTCAGGGTTACATAAGGAACTGTGACTTTAACAGTACCAGAGGTAGTTGCTGTTTACTATACCTCATACATATTCATGATCGAGAGCCGAACTCTCACTGGTCAATTCACCATCACGTGCCTGATGTTATTCTTGCTGTTTAACAAACCCGCGTGCGAGGATTCACGCACAGGGTAAATACGCATGCGTAGTAGACTATCGCATGGGTTACCCGTGCGACAGTCTACTACGCATGCGCTTTACTGAGCAATCGAGGAACTGTCGCCCTGGTGCAGTACGCACGCGCGAACATCGCCCAAGAGAGATGAATGGTTGCACGGTTCGCATAAATGTTAATTTCCAGAGCTCAATGATGCCGCACTGGAGAAAATGTATGGACCGTGTAAAGATGTCTCCTGTACAAAAGAAAGTTGTACACAAACAACTGTACAACTGTAGTTACTGTATTATATTGCAAACGAACCAAACTATAGTAATTGAAATTGAGCAACAATCTTCTTTTGGTGAGCTGTTCAAGTTTCCCCGAATTTTGTTTTAGGTGCATATATATATATTAAAAAAATTCGGCAACTGAATATGTATGAAGTATAGTAAAACAAATATAACATTGTTTATTTCGGGTGGACAGCCGATATTCGCTCCCCTAGGTATTGGAAGTTGACAAAGTTTGTCAACTTCCAATACCTCGGGGAGCGAATATCGACTGTCCACCCTCAAACCATGTTATATTTGTATAATATTCTTGGACCAACTGCCTAGTACACTGGTCCATTTCAGGCAGCTGTTCCATTTCAGACAGCTGTTAAGATGAAGAAAATGTTAAGCAGCACAGTTTTCAACTGGAAAAAGTCAAAAGTTTTTCGATGAATTAGTAAATACATGGTAACCCAATGATATTTTACATTTTTATGATGGATTCAGTATACGTTTAGCTTAGTTCAGGCTTATTTCCTTGTGTTCTTTGACAACTTCATGTTAGATGTACATGTACATGTACATGTATGTAGGAGAGTTTAGCAAGGTTCCTAGCAAAAAAAATTTGAGGTACATGTACTAGATGCACACATAATTGTTCAACTTTTAAATGTGATTTATGCATGTTGTGGGGGTGCCAGGGGGGAGGAAGGGCTCTCTCACATGAAAAATTGCCTTATTTGAGAAAATTTTGGCCACTGCTGGGAGGGGGCACTCCCTCTGCACCTCTCTGAATCTACCACTGTTGTGGGATAGAATGCAAAAGTTATTTGATATGTTGTCTATTAACTACTGAAATTGTTGAAGTCGTTCGGAAAATTGCTCTGAATAATTAAATGTCCCAAACACGGACCTTCACTGTATGTCTAGACATTGCGAACCTGTTGATGTGAAGTGTACTAAAACATACACTGCTGTTTTATTTGAAGCCAAAACCAGTCTGGTTTGGTACAATAACCCCTACAACAAGGCCCTCGTTGGGGGACCAGAGAGTGAATCTGCGTTCACCCCAGTGCCAAGAGCCACGGCCATTCTGCCTGGTGCAGGCTGTGCATACGACTCCTCTATCTTCACATACGCCTGGGTGAAGAAGACACTGGAGGATGCCAGCTTGGTATTCGTCAAGGATTTTGCCATGAGCCTTGCAGGGAAGGTGTATATGGATCACCTGCCTCATGGGTACCGCCACACTTTCCTAATCAGGAATCCAAACAAGGTTTGTTTGCTTGTTTGTTGGGTTGTTGGGGTGTTGGGGTGTTTGTTTGTTTTAATTTCCATTGAAACAAAAAAAGTTGTTACACAAAATGATAGAATAAACGAAATAGGTTATTTACAAATGTTGTATCAAGAGTAGAATAATGACATGAATGGGGGCGACATCCGAGAGAGGGACAAATAAGCCCTCTGTAGAGGAGCACCCAAGACTGCTGTCAAATTACTGAAAAAGTCAATAATAGCAAATCTATAAGTTGCATAACTTCATATAAGATGTTCATTTACGGGTCTTATACAGGTCATACCCTCCTGGAGAAAATGCCATGATGAGTGGAGACCAAGCAAACCACTTCTTGATGAGGAGGCAAAGGAGGAGTGGCACAAAGCCAACATTGGGGAGCATGGGGGTTTCAAGGACCTCCTGGAACTGTACCAGTATGGCAGAGAAAACCAGGATCCGGCGCCGTTTGTCATGGACGCCGACGATTTGGTCTCCCAGCCCGAAACTGTGATGGCTGCCTACTGCAAGGCCACTGGAATTCCTTTCAGCAGGAAGCTGATAGAATGGGAGAATGACGGCTCACAGATGTACACCAAATGGATCACTTGTCGGGATCAGTTAGGGTACTTCAACTGTGACTACCACACCAACGACAGGTGCAGTAGCGGCTTCAGGAAGAACGAAGACCTGCCCAAACCAGCTTCGACATCCGTGACCAATCCTAAGGCCATTGAACAAATAGCTAAGTGTGTGCCTTACTACGAAAAACTCTATCGTGAACGCTTTGTCCCGTAAGGAACTGTGACTTTAACAGTACCAGAGGTAGTTGCTGTTTGCTATACCTCATACATATTCATGATTGAGAGCCGAACTCTCACTGGTCAATTCATCATCACGTGCCAGATGTTATTCTTGCTGTTAAACAAACGCGCGCGCGAGGAGGATTCACGCACAGGGTAAATACGCATGCGTAGTAGACTGTCGCATGGGTTACCCGTGCGACAGTCTACTCCCCATGCGACAGTCTACTATGCATGCGCTTTACTGAGCAATCTGACGACTCGGTCTTAATGGCTGTTTCAAACCTTGCCTAGTAGATGGCCGTGATGACGTGCAGGTCACAGGTCACCAAAATCTATCCAATCAGAGCGTGAATTCAGAGTATCCCAGCGTCCTGTTTGCAGGGCAGGGGGTACAAGCGAACAAACATGTTAACAACTAATCCAGCCAATGTTGGTATACTGTGTGTGCATGTAAAATTACCACCAGAGAGTTTTCTGATCAAGAATCCAAACAATAATACAATTTTGAATTATTTTTCTGACAATAATTCAGCCATGTCCTTTGATCGTTAAAGGCACAAAGCATCAAAATATTGTTTTTTTCATACATGTAGGTAGGCATAAACAAAAATGGAAGAGGACAAAAATGGGACTTTTTGTTTTAAAATGAGCTTTATCTATTGTTTAAATCTATTGAGTGCCCCCTCCTAAAAAAAGTGAGGCCACTAAAGTGCCTCCCTGTAAGTTGGGCCCCAGTTATGCTACAGAAATTGAATGTGCTTGATCACTTGAAACTTCAGCACTTTTTGTGTACAGCATTTCTCAAGTTCACAATCCACAAGTCCTACTAATGTATTAACATACAAATGTTCACTAATCCATAGGCCTACACACAGCTTATCAGAAAAGAATTGTTCAAAGTAGGCCTACATTTTAAAAAGCTTTTTTTTCCACTATGTACACAAAGCTCTATGGTACTGTACTTTAACCCTAACTGCCCCTAGTAAAGCTAACTGTGTTTTTTGGTATTTGACCCTCAAAGAGTCCTTTGTTAGGGTTAAGCAGTGAAGCATAACACTGTATGCCCTAAGCATGAGCACAAACACTGACCTGCCTGGTTGTCCAAATGCTGCCAACCTGTTGACCACATATTATTACATGTACAGGACAGCCAGTTTGTTTCAGTATCATGGCCAATATTCATGAGCAGCCCCGTGTTATACTGTGGTCAGTCCCTCGTTCCTGCACCACGGCAGTCCTGCGCTCCATCAGCAATCTAGAAGGCGGGGTTTTCTACAATGACCCCTATAACAAGGCCCTCTTTTGGGGACCAGAGTGTGAATCTGCGTCCACCCCAGCCCCAAGAGCCACGGCCATTCTGCCTAGTGCAGGCTCTGCATACGACTCCTCTATCTTCACATACGCCTGGGTGAAGAAGACACTGGAGGCAGAACACAAGGATGCCAGCTTGGTATTCGTCAAGGATTTTGCCATGAGCCTTACAGGGAAGGTGGATATGGATCACCTGCCTCATGGGTACCGCCACACTTTCCTAATCAGGAATCCAAACAAGGTTTGTTTGCTTGTTTGTTGGGGTGTTGGGGGTGTTTGTTTGTTTGTTTGTTTGTTTTAATTTCCATTGAAACAAAAAAAGTTGTTACACAAAATGATAGAATAAACGAAATAGGTTATTCACAAATGTTGTATCAAGAGTAGAATAAAGACATGAATGGGGGCGACATCCGAGAGAAGGACAAATAAGCCCTCTGTAGAGGAGCACCCAAGACTGCTGTCAAATTACTGAAAAAGTCAGTAATAGCAAATCTATAAGTTGCATAACTTCATATAAGATGTTCATTTACGGGTCTTATACAGGTCATACCCTCCTGGAGAAAATGCCATGATGAGTGGAGACCAAGCAAACCACTTCTTGATGAGGAGGCAAAGGAGGAGTGGCACAAAGCCGACATGGGGGAGTACGCGGGTTTCAAGGACCTCCTGGAACTCTACCAATACGTCAGAGAAAACCTGGATCCGGCGCCGTTTGTCATGGATGCCGACGATTTGGTCTCCCAGCCCGAGACTGTGATGACTGCCTACTGCAAGGCCACTGGAATTCCTTTCAGCAGGAAGCTGATCGAATGGGAGAATGACAGCTCACCGATGTACGCCAAATGGATCACTTGTCGGGACCAGTTAGGGTACTTCAACTGTGACTACCACACCAACGACAGGTGCAGTAGCGGCTTCAGGAAGAACGAAGACCTGCCCAAACCAGCTTCGACATCCGTGACCAATCCTAAGGCCATTGAACAAATAGCTAAGTGTGTGCCTTACTACGAAAAACTCTATCGTGAACGCTTTGTCCCGTAAGGTACTGTCTGTGACTTTTAACAGTATCAGAGCTAGTTGCTGTACTATATTATTGGACCAACTTCAGCTTCATTATGTGCAGATAGGCAGCATATATGAATCAGCATAAATGAATCTATCATTTGATGTACATATACAAATGTATTCAGCTGAAACATCCATTTATCTAAAAAAAAAAAAAAAAAAAAAAAGTCTCAATCATTTTGGAGATATTTGTAAAACACGTATTTCAAATATTACATGTACAACATTACATTCAAAATTTTAAAATGCAGCACCGCAGAATACATGTAACTTCACAGGATATTTGGTACAATAAGTACATAAATCTCTAAAGATTTGTTTTGGATAATAACGCAGTGTCTTTGTTATTTGTTACTAATACATTGTTCTCTCTTTAAAATACCAAGGCATGTACACAGACGTTAGTGTATAATGAGAATGAGAATAAACTTAAAGAGTTTAAAATTTGTGTTTTTGCTTTCCACATTTTGTTTTTGACAAATCAGCCTGGAAAGTCTTAAAGTCTTGGTGAGCACAATCCTTAACAATGGGGTGGGAATATACAACCGTGGGTTTAAGAGGACAAATTTTTTACATCCACAGAAAAGAACTAGTCACAGTAGATTGCCAAACGTTTTACACTGCACAGCAACCAGGGAACCATACAAAAAAATGGGCCCTGTTAGTCACTATCAAAGTGTTTAGGATTTCTCCTAGTGATGGATCATGCCACACACATGTTTCGCTTGTACCCCTCCCTGCAAATAGGGCACTGGGATACGCTAATGAGCTTCACAGAATCTTGTGAAGGAAGTGGCCTATGACCTATGTATGAAGCATCTGGCTGCAGCCGTTTAAGACCGCAGTTAGCCAATGCGCGCAAATGCTATCCGAAAACTTTCCCTTGAAAATGCGCACATTTCATACCAGATGTGATTTCTGTTGATGTTTCACTGCGAACGATGTGGACAAATTTTGAGCATCGCATCATGCAATCTGACCCATCGTGAATTCGAAACGGAGCCTGAGCAAGTGACGAGAATCGAAAATTTACAAAACATTTATTCCAAACAATAATACAATTTACAGATTTACAGAATCCAAACAATAATACAATTTACAGATGTTCCCACATTATTACGCTTTTCAACGAAATAAAGCCTTTATGAATGGGAATAAAAGAGTGACGACTCGGTCTTAATGGCTGTTTCAAACCTTGCCTAGCAGATGGTCGTGATGACGTGCAGGTCACAGGTCACCAAAATCTATCCAATCAGAGCGTGAATTCATCAGAGTATCCCAGCGTCCTGTTTGCAGGGCGGGGGGTACGAGCAAACAAACATGTTGGCAACTACTCCAGCCAATGTTGGTATACTGTGTGTGCATGTAAAATTACCACCAGAGAGTTTTCTGATCAAGAATCCAAACAATAATACAATTTTAAATTATTTTTCTGACAATAATTCAGCCATGTCCTTTGATCGTTAAAGGCACAAAGCATCAAAATATTGTTTTTTCATACACGTAGGTACCGTAGGCATAAAAAAATGGAAGGACAAAAATGGGACTTTTTCCTTTAAAATGAGCTTTTCTATTGTTTAAATCTATTGAGTACCACCTCCCGAAAAGTGAGGCCACAAAGTGCCTCCCTGTAAGTTGGGCCCCAGTTATGCTACAGAAATTGAATGTGCTTGATCACTTCAGCACTTTTTGTGTGCAGCATATATTTCTCAAGTTCACAATCCACAAGTCCTGCTAACGTATTAACATGTTCACTAATCCATAGGCCTACACATAGCTTATCAGAAAGAATTGTTCAAAGTACATTTTCAAAAGCTTTTTTTTTCACGATGTACACATAGCTCTATGGTACTTTAACCCTAACCGCCCCTGGTAAAGCTAACTGGTTTTTTTGGTACTTCGTTAGGGTTAAGGAGTGAAGGATAACATTGTATGCCCTAACCACAGAGCACAAACACAAACCTGGTTGTCCAGATGCTGCCAACCTGTTGATGCATATATGTACAGGATAACCAGTTTGTTTCAGTATCATGGCCAATATTCATGAGCAGCCCCGTGTTATACTGTGGTCAGTCCCTCGTTCCTGCACCACGGCAGTCCTGCGCTCCATCAGCAATCTAGAACGTGGCGTGATTTACTATGAGCCCTATAACAAGGCCCTCGTTGGGGACCAGAGAGTGAATCTGCGTCCACCCCAGCCCCAAGAGCCACGGCCATTCTGCCTAGTGCAGGCTCTGCATACGACTCCTCTATCTTCACACACGCCTGGGTGAAGAAGACACTGGAGGCAGAACACAAGAATGCCAGCTTGGTATTGCTCAAGGATTTTGCCTTGAGCCTTGCAGGGAAGGAGTATATGGATCACCTGCCTCATGGGTACCACCACACTTTCCTAATCAGGAATCCAAACAAGGTTCGTTTGCTTGTTTGTTGGGGTTGTTGGGCTGTTTGTTTGTTTTAATTTCCATTGAAACAAAAAAAGTTGTTACACAAAATGATAGAATAAACGAAATAGGTTATTTTATACAAATGTTGTATCAAGAGTAGAATAATGACATGAATGGGGGTGACATCCGAGAGAAGGACAAATTAGCCTTCTGTAGAGGAGCACCCAAGACTGCTGTCAAATTACTAAAAAAGTCAATAATAGCAAATCTATAAGTTGCATAACTTCATATAAGATGTTCATTTACGGGTCTTACACAGGTCATACCCTCCTGGAGAAAATGCCATGAGGAGTGGAGACCAAGCAAACCACTTCTTGATGAGGAGGCAAAGGAGGAGTGGCACAAAGCTAACATGGGGGAGCATGGGGGTTTCAAGGATCTCCTGGAACTCTTCCAGTATGTCAGAGAAAACTTGGATCCAGCACCGTTTGTCATGGACGCCGATGATTTAGTCTCCCAGCCCGAGACTGTGATGGCTGCCTACTGCAAGGTCACTGGAATTCCCTTCAGCAGGAAGCTGATAGAATGGGAGAATGACGGCTCACCGATGTATGAAAAATGGATCACTTGTCGGGACCACTTAGGGTACTTGAACTGTAATTACCACACCAACGCCAGGAGCAGTAGTGGCTTCAGGAAGAACGAAGACCTGCCCAAGCCAGCTTCGACATCCGTAACCAATCCTAAGGCCATTGAACAAATCGCTAAGTGTGTGCCTTACTACGAAAAACTCTATCGTGAACGCTTTGTCCCGTAAATGTGGCAGGGCCAAGATTTAGTTGTGAAGTTTTGTCTGATAACGATGTAGTTAATGTCCAATAAGGTTTTTTTTTTTAGGATAAGACAAATGGATAAATTCACTCTGTGTTCAGGAAAATTTGAGTTCACCGTTCAGGTCAGGTCAGGACAAGGTTAAGAATTAAGCTTTACTGCTCTGCGGCAACTTAACTCCGAAGGTTACAAATTTAAGATTTATAGCTTGAACTCAGAGGGTATAAGGACAATTAATATTTACTGTTCTACAAATGGATGTCAACTTTGAACTCATGACCTTCCTACTGGTCACGTTCAGGGTGCAGAGTATTGTATTATTGTATACTGCATTGGTGTAGTTAGTAGCTCCCCTCGGGAAAAAGAAATCATTTTAAGTGTCAGTTTAGAACCCCCCCCCTTTCCCCTATATAATCTGCCACGTAGTTAAGCTTTATTTAGTACAGCCAGCAGACCAGCAGAGACAAGTTCACATTTATATGTTCCTCCTACCTGGAGAGTGTTTTCCTGCTTGGGATTGTCTGCTTGTCAAGTCATTGGTGAGTTTTGACATGAAATTGTTTTATTTATGTTATGTACATTTTGTACTCAGTTCAGTTTTGTGTATAAGTTTTGAGAAGTTTGTTTTGTTTTAATAATGTTCAGGGTTATGACATGTTTTTAGTAAGTTCATGAGCAGTCTTGCTATGATTTGATTTTTGATTGAATTTGTGATGGATCATGATCATTGCAGTTTTGGTATCTTTGAGGAAAAGTGTGTTGTTACAAGGTTGAATTATTGATTTGTTTTCTTGGTAATCAGAATGACTGAGTTTTCTTGCCTAATGAGTTTGTTCAAGTGGTTGATGAATGTCTTATTGCCTTTTTAATTATAACGTTTGATTATTTTTGTTTATAGTTCTGTGGTTGTATTTCGAAATCTGGTTATAAGTGGAGACCTATGAATTTGTACCCTTGGTTGGTAGTTGGATGGATATGTTTCTCCATTACCATTATTTTAGTATGTACATCATAAAGCCAAGAGGAGTGGTTTTCCCACATATTATTTTGTTTAAATAACTTAGACCTAGCGTATAACTTGACCTCGTTTTCATTGTTTACTGTTTCTTATTATGTTTTTTTGCTTCTCTTTTTCTTGTTTACAGATTTTCGTCAAAGTGTACTCTAATAAGATCCATTAATTCACACTGTGTTGGTTTTAGGTTTTAGTTTTAGTCTTGCTTTTAGTTACATGTATTTTAGGTTTTTGTAAAGTTCAGTCTTTAAGTTGGCTATCGGTCTTTGGTCTATCGTTCTGTTCTTTTAGTTTTATTTCAGTTCGTAGTAAATAAATGTGGTTTTTTTCTTTTGGTTTGAAATCTAGATTTGTGTCCTTTGTCTCTATTAATTCAATTTCCTCGCGTCTTTTCCTTTCAAAGATCCTGAGTTTAGTTTAGTTTCGTTAGTTAATCCCCATTGAATCTTTGGTTTTTGCGAGTTCCCCCATAGTGTGTCATTTTTCAGGGTTACATAAGGAACTGTGACTTTAACAGTACCAGAGGTAGTTGCTGTTTACTATACCTCATACATATTCATGATCGAGAGCCGAACTCTCACTGGTCAATTCACCATCACGTGCCAGATGTTATTCTTGCTGTTTAACAAACCCGCGTGCGAGGATTCACGCACAGGGTAAATACGCATGCGTAGTAGACTATCGCATGGGTTACCCGTGCGACAGTCTACTACGCATGCGCTTTACTGAGCAATCGAGGAACTGTCGCCCTGGTGCAGTACGCACGCGCGAACATCGCCCAAGAGAGATGAATGGTTGCACGGTTCGCGTAAATGTTAATTTCCAGAGCTCAATGATGCCGCACTGGAGAAAATGTATGGACCGTGTAAAGATGTCTCCTGTACAAAAGAAAGTTGTACACAAACAACTAAATTTACAACTGTAGCTACTGTATTATATTGCAAACGAACCAAACTATAGTAATTGAAATTGAGCAACAATATTCTTTTGGTGAGCTGTACAAGTTTCCCCAAATTTTGTTTTAGGTGTATATATATATAAAAAAAAATTCGGCAACTGAATATGTATGAAGTATAAGAAAACAAATATAACATGGTTTATTTCGGGTGGACAGCCGATATTAGCTCCCCTAAGGTATTGGAAGTTGACAAAGTTTGTCAACTTCCAATACCTCGGGGAGCGAATATCGACTGTCCACCCTCAAACCATGTTATATTTGTATAATATTCTTGGACCAACTGCCTAGTACACTGGTCCATTTCAGGCAGCTCTGAGCTGTTCCATTTCAGACAGCTGTTAAGATGAAGAAAGTGTTAAGCAGCACAGTTTCCAACTGGCAAAAGTCAAAAGTTTTTCGATGAATTAGTAAATACATGGTAACCCAATGATATTTTACATTTTTTTTGATGGATTCAGTATACGTTTAGCTTAGTTCAGGCTTATTTCCTTGTGTTCTTTGACAACTTCATGTTAGATGTACATGTATGTATGTAGGAGAGTTTAGCAAGGTTCCTAGCAACATATTTTTTGAGGTACATGTACTAGATGCACACATAATTGTTCAACTTTTAAATGTGATTTCTGCATGTTGTGGGGGTGCCAGGGGGGAGGAAGGGCTCTCTCGCATGAAAAATTGCCTTATTTGAGAAAATTTTGGCCACTGCTGGGAGGGGGCACTCCCTCTGCACCTCTCTGAATCTACCACTGTTGTGGGATAGAATGCAAAAGTTATTTGATATGTTGTCTATTAACTACTGAAATTGTTGAAGTCGTTCGGAAAATTGCTCTGAATAATTAAATGTCCCAAACACGGACCTTCACTGTATGTCTAGACATTGCGAACCTGTTGATGTGCAGTGTACTAAAACATACACTGCTGTTTTATTTGAAGCCAAAACCAGTCTGGTTTGGTACAATAACCCCTACAACAAGGCCCTCGTTGGGGGACCAGAGAGTGAATCTGCGTTCACCCCAGTGCCAAGAGCCACGGCCATTCTGCCTGGTGCAGGCTGTGCATACGACTCCTCTATCTTCACATACGCCTGGGTGAAGAAGACACTGGAGGCAGAACACAAGAATGCCAGCTTGGTATTCGTCAAGGATTTTGCCATGAGCCTTGCAGGGAAGGTGTATATGGATCACCTGCCTCATGGGTACCGCCACACTTTCCTAATCAGGAATCCAAACAAGGTTTGTTTGCTTGTTTGTTGGGTTGTTTGGGTGTTGGGGTGTTTGTTTGTTTTAATTTCCATTGAAACAAAAAAAGTTGTTACACAAAATGATAGAATAAACAAAATAGGTTATTTACAAATGTTGTATCAAGAGTAGAATAATGACATGAATGGGGGCGACATCCGAGAGAGGGACAAATAAGCCCTCTGTAGAGGAGCACCCAAGACTGCTGTCAAATTACTGAAAAAGTCAATAATAGCAAATCTATAAGTTGCATAACTTCATATAAGATGTTCATTTACGGGTCTTATACAGGTCATACCCTCCTGGAGAAAATGCCATGATGAGTGGAGACCAAGCAAACCACTTCTTGATGAGGAGGCAAAGGAGGAGTGGCACAAAGCTAACATGGGGGAGCATGGGGGTTTCAAGGACCTCCTGGAACTCTACCAGTATGGCAGAGAAAACCAGGATCCGGCGCCGTTTGTCATGGACGCCGACGATTTGGTCTCCCAGCCCGAAACTGTGATGGCTGCCTACTGCAAGGCCACTGGAATTCCCTTCAGCAGGAAGCTGATAGAATGGGAGAATGACGGCTCACCGATGTACACCAAATGGATCACTTGTCGGGACCAGTTAGGGTACTTCAACTGTGACTACCACACCAACGACAGGTGCAGTAGCGGCTTCAGGAAGAACGAAGAACTGCCCAAACCAGCTCCGACATCCGTGACCAATCCTAAGGCCATTGAACAAATAGCTAAGTGTGTGCCTTACTACGAAAAACTCTATCGTGAACGCTTTGTCCCGTAAGGAACTGTGACTTTAACAGTACCAGAGGTAGTTGCTGTTTACGATACCTCATACATATTCATGATCGAGAGCCGAACTCTCACTGGTCAATTCATCATCACGTGCCAGATGTTATTCTTGCTGTTAAACAAACGCGCGCGCGAGGAGGATTCACGCACAGGGTAAATACGCATGCGTAGTAGACTGTCGCATGGGTTACCCGTGCGACAGTCTACTCCCCATGCGACAGTCTACTATGCATGCGCTTTACTGAGCAATCTGACGACTCGGTCTTAATGGCTGTTTCAAACCTTGCCTAGTAGATGGCCGTGATGACGTGCAGGTCACAGGTCACCAAAATCTATCCAATCAGAGCGTAAATTCAGAGTATCCCAGCGTCCTGTTTGCAGGGCAGGGGGTACAAGCGAACAAACATGTTAACAACTAATCCAGCCAATGTTGGTATACTGTGTGTGCATGTAAAATTACCACCAGAGAGTTTTCTGATCAAGAATCCAAACAATAATACAATTTTGAATTATTTTTCTGACAATAATTCAGCCATGTCCTTTGATCGTTAAAGGCACAAAGCATCAAAATATTGTTTTTTTTCATACATGTAGGTAGGCATAAACAAAAATGGAAGAGGACAAAAATGGGACTTTTTGTTTTAAAATGAGCTTTATCTATTGTTTAAATCTATTGAGTGCCCCCTCCTAAAAAAAGTGAGGCCACTAAAGTGCCTCTCTGTAAGTTGGGCCCCAGTTATGCTACAGAAATTGAATGTGCTTGATCACTTGAAACTTCAGCACTTTTTGTGTACAGCATTTCTCAAGTACACAATCCACAAGTCCTACTAATGTATTAACATACAAATGTTCACTAATCCATAGGCCTACACACAGCTTATCAGAAAAGAATTGTTCAAAGTAGGCCTACATTTTAAAAAGCTTTTTTTTCCACTATGTACACAAAGCTCTATGGTACTGTACTTTAACCCTAACTGCCCCTAGTAAAGCTAACTGTGTTTTTTGGTATTTGACCCTCAAAGAGTCCTTTGTTAGGGTTAAGCAGTGAAGCATAACACTGTATGCCCTAACCATGACCACAAACACTGACCTGCCTGGTTGTCCAAATGCTGCCAACCTGTTGACCACATATTATTACATGTACAGGACAGCCAGTTTGTTGCAGTATCATGGCCAGTATTCATGAGCAGCCCCGTGTTATACTGTGGTCAGTCCCTCGTTCCTGCACCACGGCAGTCCTGCGCTCCATCAGCAATCTAGAAGGCGGGGTTTTCTACAATGACCCCTACAACAAGGCCCTCGTTGGGGGACCAGAGTGTGAATCTGCGTCCACCCCAGCCCCAAGAGCCACGGCCATTCTGCCTAGTGCAGGCTCTGCATACGACTCCTCTATCTTCACATACGCCTGGGTGAAGAAGACACTGGAGGCAGAACACAAGGATGCCAGCTTGGTATTCGTCAAGGATTTTGCCATGAGCCTTACAGGGAAGGTGGATATGGATCACCTGCCTCATGGGTACCGCCACACTTTCCTAATCAGGAATCCAAACAAGGTTTGTTTGCTTGTTTGTTGGGGTGTTGGGGGTGTTTGTTTGTTTGTTTGTTTGTTTTAATTTCCATTGAAACAAAAAAAGTTGTTACACAAAATGATAGAATAAACGAAATAGGTTATTCACAAATGTTGTATCAAGAGTAGAATAAAGACATGAATGGGGGCGACATCCGAGAGAAGGACAAATAAGCCCTCTGTAGAGGAGCACCCAAGACTGCTGTCAAATTACTGAAAAAGTCAGTAATAGCAAATCTATAAGTTGCATAACTTCATATAAGATGTTCATTTACGGGTCTTATACAGGTCATACCCTCCTGGAGAAAATGCCATGATGAGTGGAGACCAAGCAAACCATTTCTTGATGAGGAGGCAAAGGAGGAGTGGCACAAAGCCGACATGGGGGAGCACGCGGGTTTCAAGGACCTCCTGGAACTCTACCAGTATGTCAGAGAAAACCTGGATCCGGCGCCGTTTGTCATGGATGCCGACGATTTGGTCTCCCAGCCCGAGACTGTGATGGCTGCCTACTGCAAGGCCACTGGAATTCCTTTCAGCAGGAAGCTGATCGAATGGGAGAATGACGGCTCACCGATGTACGCCAAATGGATCACTTGTCAGGACCAGCTAGGGTACTTCAACTGTGACTACCACACCAACGACAGGAGCAGTAGTGGCTTCAGGAAGAACGAAGACCTGCCCAAACCAGCTTCGACATCCGTAACCAATCCTAAGGCCATTGAACAAATCGCTAAGTGTGTGCCTTACTACGAAAAACTCTATCGTGAACGCTTTGTCCCGTAAGGAACTGTGACTTTAACAGTACCAGAGGTACATGTAGTTGCTGTATATGGACCAACTGCCTAGTACAATGGTCCATTTCAGGCAGCTGTTCCATTTCAGACAGCTGTTAAGATGGAGAAAATGTTAAGCAGCACGGTTTTCAACTGGCAAAAGTCAAAATTTAAAATTATTTTGATTTTTTTAGTTTTTCGATGAATTAGTAAATACATGGTAATCCAATGATATTTTACATTTGTATGATGGATTCAGTATGTGTTTAAATAGTTCAGGCTTATTTTCTTGTGTTCTTTGACAACTTCATGTTAGACGTACTACCGGCACATGTATGTATGTAGGAGAGTTTAGCAAGATTCCTAGTAACAATTTTTTGAGGTACAATGCACATATATGTACTAGATGCACACGTAATTTGTCAACTTTTAAATGTGATCTCTGGATGTTGTGCAAGGGCGGATCTAGAGAGGTTATTGCAGGGGGGTGGGGGGGGGGGTACCAGGTGTCGAGGCTAACCCTCATTTAAGTGGGGGGGGCGCTCTCTCACGTGAAAAATGACCTTATTTGAGAACATTTCAGTCACTGCCAGGGAAGGGGGGTGCCCCCCCCCCCTAGATCTGCCACTGTTTTGGGATACAATGCAAAAGTTTTTTGACGTGTTCTCTATCAACTACTGAAAGTGTCTGAGCTATCCCTCATTTCAGTGTATGGGCAATTCCACACTAATGGGCTAATTAGATAAGTTTATGGATATTGGATATAGAGGGTAAAAGATGAGCTACCGGTAGTATTTTCTCTGGTTTTTTTTCTACCTTGCTAAGTTGAAAGTGTCTAGGACAAGACAAGACAAAAGATGTTATCTTTTTTGGGGGGAGAAAATAACAGGCATCTTTCTGTGTGATACGTATGTAACATGGACAGACACACTGCAAGAAAAAAAGGTGTTTTAAGGAGAAATTCAATTTCTAATAGGCACTTCCAGTGACATTATTAAGCCATTTTGTTATCAAGCAAAAATATAACAGTTTTCACACTGGCTTCAAATTTATGATGTGATTAGGGTTACGTACGAACAGGGACAGACATTTTGTGACAAATGTCCAGTCTGTTCGTAAGTATAAAAGCTGATTATATAATATCAAATAATTCTTCACATTGACTCCGAGTTTTCTAGGTTTTGACTGATAGCATTCCTCCAGGGTACATTTTCTTAAATAAGTCAACATTAGGGGATCATGAAATTTTATGCTTAATTTGTGACTTAATCTAAAACGTCTGTCCTTTACTACGTACGTAACACTTTTTAAAACAATATCCACTACATTTTTCTAAAATACAAAAACCAGTTATATCCTTTGCAGGTGAGGATATTTATTCAAAGATTGCAATGTTAACAGCAAAAATGAAGAAACCAAGATCGTACTTTTATCATCAAAACTTAAAGGTCTTCTCAAATGTCACACTTTTGGGCCCATAAGTGTGAAATTGCCCACATACATTGTATCTATCATTTGATGTATGAATATATTCAGCTGAAACTTCCTTTTTTTTATACCTAAAAAAAAAAGGTCTCAATTGACTTATTTTGGGAGATAATTTGTAAAACAAGTATTTCAAATACAACGCCAAGTTCAAACTTTCCAAATGCTCACAGAGTAAAAAATCACAGGATATGTCGGTACAATAAGTATATCTAAAGATAATGTTACGATGGTCTCTTTAAATTACCCACGCATGTAAATGGGAATCACTGTGTAATGAGACTGATAATAACTTGAAAGACATAAAATTTGGTGATTTTACTTTTTTTTGCTCTCGACACACATGTTGTTTTTTAATTGTTTTAATTTTTTTTAAGATGACTCATATAGAATGAGATTCTTAGTGTAGGCCTTACACGTCGCTGATGAAATGACAAGCATTGTGTTTTAAGTTGCACAGAAAATGAAATAGTATTAAAGAACTACCAATGGTTCTGAAACAAGAAGAAATCTTTCCTCCTACTCATACACCTACCCACCCCCCCCCCAAAAAAAACCCCATAATTTCTGTGTGGTAAATGGCTGAATAAGATACAGCTTGTCCACCCAATGGGCACTAACACTACATGTTTTGTACACAGCTCTCGACATATGGGTGGCAAGCTATGTGAATATTTTTGCTGGTGATACAGCCAAAAGGAGTTGTTTTTGGCTACAATTTATGTAAACCCAACAGCTGTTTTTGAGATACATTTCTTACAAATAGAACTCAGAGGGCATAGAATTACACACAGTACACATACATTTTCTGTGTGTCCTCAAAAAGGCAATAAATACTTATGTATCCAAGCACAAGCCACTCCATGATTAGACCAAATGACTTGTCCAAACTGATTAGCCAAACACTACAACACCACTGGATGTAAATGTACTCTAATAATGCTACTTCAGTATCGGCTGGGCAGCCTGTGCCTTAATGAGTCCTAATTTGTCAAATGCAGGAATGCTGCTGCACATGACAATAAATGGCTCAGTGTTTAGCATAAAACTCTACCAATCAATTTTGGAAAGTAGAGTCCAAATTTAAGTTGAGGTGGAGTCAATATCATTCTGTCAAATTTGATTTATTGAACACAAAATGATAGGAAAATGGAATACCACAATACCGTCATTCATGAATAATGGGCTGCCATGTCAGCATTGAAAGTTATACGGCTTTTTCCGTAAATGTGGAGGCCAATGAATTTTGGTGTCCTTCTTTACATTGTAATATTTGTTGCCCTAGTATTACCAACAGTGAAATAGGTGTACAAGTTATTTTAGTTGCTCAAATTATAGGACTTTTACCTAAATATTTGGTAGCAAAGCATAAAACATCTAATTTCCTGACAGCTAAATAGTTCATGAATGGTTTCACGTATAAAAGGGACACCAAAGCTGCGACATTTTAAAAACTGCTGTTGAAATGTGTTCTTTGGTTCCTATCTAATACTTCCATGTGCACATGTGTGCATGAAAAATTGCTCATATTGCCAAATTCAGAGTGTTTTTGGTATCTTTTTGGTTTTGAGAATTTCCTTTTACACAAAGAAAACTGTATCATTATTAAAAGTTGCTACTGGAGTTTTGGCTTTTTTGCTGCACTTTGTAAGTGTTTTTGTTGTGCCAGTAGTTAGTTAGCAAACTACAAATATATATTTACATGTATGAGCAAATGGTTAAAATTTGTAAATCTTAAAGGTATATAGTCCATCATTTGTAATTTGTGCATTTTGTTCGTTTGAAGTAACAAAAGTGCTCAAAATCTAAAGAAGGGTGCTGAACAACTAACCTGATGAAGTTTCAGCTCCGCTTCAGCTGTATATTTCGTAAAAAACAACATTCTAGGATCTCAATTTTAAATCAAAAGTTGCTGAATCATGTTTTGAATTGGGCCTGAATTCAGTGTCCGAGACACGTTCTCACTGAGCCAATTGCAGCTACGCGATGTCGCGCACTGATCCGACGAATTATAGCAACCACGCGCGCATATGCGTCGTGTCAACGCTTGCGCGCGCTTTGCCGAATAAAAAAACGAACTACTAACGGCAATTTCGAACAGTGCTTCTTAAGACGCACCGTTGGAAAGGCCTTCTTTCAATGATTTCTTCAAAATGACAGCTTGCCAGAAAGAATCATTTCACAGGGAGTTTAGTCCCCTTACTATCTTCAACCAACTATGTTTTTCAACAATAATTACACCAGTTACTTTTTGGATAGCTGCAAATGATGGACTCTGGCTTTAATGAAGGTCCACAATCCCAAACAGAACAGTGTGTGCCTTACATGTACATGTACATGTAAATGACATTACAGCAACAGTGCCTTTCAGAAAAAGCAATGAACATTTTAAAAAGGCACTTTACAAAAATTGTAACAAAAAGGGATTGTCTCATAGTTTTCATACATTTCAGAGTCCTCTGGACAAATTATGTTCAAGTTTAAAATTCATGCCATGTACCCTTCGTGGACTTTTGGCACAAAAGGTTACCGAACCTGAGATAAGATAGTTGTGTTCGTGTCAAGAAACTTTGTAAACAAATAAAATGATAACCTGACAGTTTGAGTATTTTATGTCTTGTGCCAAGCAAAACTGTACAATTATAGGTATGTCTAGCTGTTGGCTTGTGAGGGAGATATGCAACATTCATGTTCACTCCTCTGATTAAAAAAAGAAACAAATTGATGGGGGGGGATGGCCCAGTTGCCCCCCCTCCCCCCCCCCCCCCCCCCCCCCCCCCCCCCCCCCCCCCCCCCGATCCACCAATGACCGTTCACCCAACACATAAACACGATCTCAATTACAGGTTTTTTTGGTTGGGCCGTGAGGAGTTAATCAATGCTCCGTGAATATTCCGGCTATTTTAATTATGTAGTGCCAAGACTGTGTTTATGCAGCAGCTTATTGTCACAGCCCCAACTATTTCTGCAATTAGGGCACGCAAGGTTGAGTTACCCGGAAAACAAGGACCAACTTATATCGGAATTGACTTGGCTGTGATTACAACATATTACCTCACAACGAGAGACTGCAATGAAGCAGCAGCAAGATGATACTGATATTTATGAAACCCCGGTTGTTTCTACAATTTCAGCTTCAGGCTCCACAATTTAAGGCCCCTAACTCAAGGAATTCTCAATAAAAGATCCATGCACTTTCTGTTTTTAAGAATTTTAGATTCTGTAATATGACCCTACTACAGTTTAGAGTGTTTCCATTACCAAGTTTGAGCAATTGCTTCTAAATGATTCTGAACCATAGAGCTATATTAAATTACTAGAGCAATAAACTCCACATTCTTGCGCGCGGAGACGCTTTGAAGCCATCCTGGGCGCAGACATTTTGAATTCATGCGCGTGTTTGTAGAACATAATGAAAATAGATGGATTTAATTTTGAAAGTGCAACGTTCAAGTAGAACGTACGCAAACAACTTAAGCACGTCATGCATGATGGTTAGAAAAAGACTGCAGCTGAAATGCGCACGCGTTGCGCTGTTTGCGTAGAGCAAAATTAAACGCTCATTTGCTGATCGTGCGTTTCGGTTTGGGCGTATCGGCTTCGGTAACACACCGAACAAAGATACAAACGCAAATATGCAAATAGCCGTACAAAAGCTGTACAAAACTTCGAGTTTTCCATAAGTTTGTGCACAAACATGGATGCGCCCAGCAGGCATCACTTTGTACACGAGTCAGCGCTCTAGTAATTTAATATCTATGTTCTGAACCCAGATGAAGCCTTTACTGGAGACCAAGACACGTTTTGCTGAACACTTGAAAGTAATTCTCTAGTATGTCAACAGAGGGCGCTATGGTTGTTCATTTGAGCAATGAAGTTTATATGTAGCCTATAGTACATGTATATGACTTGTACATGTATATGACTTGCACATGGTTTTATCTAAATTACTTTTCTGCAGCTGACATTAACATACAGGTCTAGGGGAACTTGGGAAGTGGTTTTGGCCACTTTGAGTAATGAGCCTCTGTACTGATGACGTCACACTTCGTTCACTACAAGAGTATTTTTCTATGGGGCTACGAAACCATCTTCCCCACCAAGCTCCCATAAGAAAGTACATATGTGACGTCAACAGTACAGAGGATTATTGGCAGCACAGCCAAGTGTGTCAGATGTGGCTACAGTGAAAAAAAATGGGGGGGGACAGGTCATTTGGAGTTTCAAGTAATAAACTTATAGTGACAAAACTTGAAATGCTCTAGAAGATGAAACGTAACTGGGTGCCATACGTGTTGGTCAAATCCTAAAGCAAGAAAAACTGGAAGAACACATCTTTTAACTTGGTCAAATTTCATACATAAGACTGCTCAATGAGAATTCTGATTATATTGCGAGATACTTTTGCACAACCTTGTATGCAGTGCTAGTGCCTAAAATGCATACATCACAGTTTACATTGTTACATGTGTAAACTTGCGTTTGTTGTCATTGATGTGAGCTGGGCTGTAAAATGGTTTAAAGGGAATATACATCATTTGCTTTTGCTGTAATTTTCAGAAATGGATGGAATTGGGGGTTGGAAATATATAGCAAATATAGTTACACTGACTTTTTTTGAGGTTTTGGGTTCAAAAATGCTATAAAAACCAAGAAAAACAATCATTTTTCTGTAGTCTGGTTCCCTGACTCCATATAAGGAGAAACAGAGCAGTTTACATACATTGGGGAATTGTAAGGTCAGGGAACCAGTCTAGCTGGCTTGTACCCGTTCATAGGTGTGTAATCGATTGCAAACAAGTGCGATGGTCAATTGGGGCCAGTATTTGAAAAAAAAACCAGTTTTTTCCAATGCTGGTCGGCACAAGCGTTGGAAATTGATACAAAAATACCACTTTTCTTGAAAATGACAGTATACCAGGTGCCATGATTTTACAGGATGCTTTACACTGTCATTCACTAACAGTCCAGCAAGGTATTTCAAAATGATTTGGTAGTTTTATTTTTTGATGTTTGCAAATGTTGTATTTTCCCTTTAACCAGAAGTGCGAGGTGTTAAATAAAAGCTGAAATCCTCCAGGCTGTATTGTAAACTCTACAATACTAGGTGAATGCACCAAGATTCATTGTTGTACATTATGTACAATGTATACATACGAGCACATGATGACTGTAGAGTCTATGCAAGGTTCCAAGCACTAAGGCCGTGGCTGTTGTGCCCATTCTTGAAAATCACGCATTCTCGAGAATGGGCATGCACATTCTCGAGAATGGGCGCGCATTCTTAAGAATGAGCGCCCATTCTTAAGAACGAGCACGCGTTCTTAAGAATGAGCGCTCATTCTTAAGATTGGGTGGGAATATCACGTGCACAATTTATGAATTTTGCCCAATCTTAACAAACATTGCACGACATAATTATGTTAAATGAATTGTATAGCGGTTAAAAGGGAAACAATTCATATAAAGAGGAAAGAAAATGAGCTATGCTTCTGTACTCGTATAACTACGATAATTTGAATCAAATTAAACCTGTTATTATTGCTTTTTTCTGCCCACTATGGGAAGTTTTGTAATAACGGAGGACTGGGAACTAGTCTGGGAAGTGCTTTGTTTAGGCTAGACAAGTTACAAGTCCCTGCATGTATCATATGCGTGCCACGAAAAAAACGATGTCCAGAAGCTGCCAAAATTGCTCTTTTGACTAGATAGAATCCAGCTCTGCGACGTTATGGTGGGATGTGAACAATAAATTGGTGGCAATTTAAATGGGAAATAGCATTAGCACTATGGGATGTCGCAGTATTCATTCTCATTCTTCACATTCTTCATTCTTACGTCCCCCCCCCCCCCCCCCCCCGCTTTTATTATCCCAAAAATCAGAATTCTTTGCACTAGTATTATTATGTCTCTTATATTTTCCCGGTTCCCCCCCCCCATATTAATACGCCTTTACTTATCATATCCACTCTACTTTTCAGTGCCTTGCGTTGCAACAGTATAATTATTGAGAATCAGTGAACGAGGATTCAGCTAGACTTGCCAAGCGCAGCCGGTGCTCGGCATCGACAAGACCGTTATCTTGTCGCGCATTCTCGAGAATGTGCGCTCAATCTGGAAGAGTTATTTTTTGCCAAGATTGAGCAAGGATCCAGTTGCACATTCACAAGAATGTGCATGCCCATTCTCGAGAATGCGTGATTTTCAAGAATGGGCACAACATGTCCAAATTACTTGGCTGGAAATTACGCACGTGTCTATGGTAGGGGCTGCAGTCACTTCCCATAGACCCGTGTGTTATTTCAAACTGCGGCCAAGTAATTCCGACACAGCCTAAAGCATTTTGGCTTTATGCTACCTAAATAATAGTCTTTGACTTAATAGACCATGGCCAAAGCCATGATCTCTAATTTATGAACAGATTCGCTGATTAATTATGCAAGACAACCGCATCTTGACCTCTAGATTTTGACCAATCAGCGAACGCTTTCTATGTCAGGTCTTCGGTCATTCACCCGCTGTCGCGTCTAAACATGGATAAAAAAAAACGCTAGACACAGCAACAAAGGCTGTGGTCACTCGCTCTGTATTATGTTACACAACAAGCGCGCGGCTGTTGTTGTATTACAAAACACTACATTCGAATTGACCAATCACAATTTTAGTCCTGATTTGGGAATAAAAAGACGTCACGATTTTATAGTAAAGTCAACTCCGATTGGCTGAGGCGGGAGATCGCATAAATCTGCATGCTTTGACATACCGGAATCAGATGTTCTACAGGAGACTTGGCTCCATGGATAATGGGTGACACAAAGGCCGAGTACAAACAAAATTAGTTTCTCGTCCGGGCTTTTTTTAAAAATGAAGGATATATTGTCTCTTTATTTGTTTCCAACAAAATTGTACACGTGTAGCTATGTAGAAAGGGTTCAGTATCAGCAAATTGGTTGGGAAAATTGAAGAATCCATCCGCCATCTTTGTCATGTTTGTTGGAGAAGGAAAAAAATGAATTCCTTCATTTTTTCCAAAAGGCTGGACAAGAAGCTGCTTTATGCTTACTTTGTTTTTACTCTGCCTTTGAATGATGGTTGCCTGCCATAACTCTAGCATTTTGAATCCCATTTTAGGAACAAATTAAAGAACGCATTATTTACAGGCCATGAGAATGAATTTGTTTAGATTTGCGTCCACCGCCCCCATTCTGTAGCTATCGTTATTTTTTTTTTTTTTTAATCATTACTTCACAAAAATTCACCTTATCACACAAAAGTAACATCAAAACAATTAATAGCTCTAAAAACGTCACTATGTATAATTTATGTTTAAAAATTAATCCAGATGACTGTGTATGACACAATCATTGTCAAAAATGCGATTCATCAATCTATTATTTTCTATAAACTTGAAACGAAGTCAGTTACGTCATCCGAAACCTAACTTGAAGATAAGAATGGGGGGGGGGGAATATTAACAAAAATAATCTAAAAATGAAAAATGAAAAAAAAATCCACATTTTTCCTTCTCAAAATTTTTCGGACACAAATCTAAAAATTTCAGAACCATCACTAGACAGTTGACGGTAAGTCTGTACAGCAGAGAAATATACGTCACTAGAAATCCCGGAATCATTTCAAAATTTGCAAATGTAGCCTTCCTATCGTGTGCGCAAGTTGAGGCTGAACGCTATTCATCCGAAATGAAACTCACAGTCACATACATACATACATGCAAAAGCCCAGTTGGACGACACGGAGTCCTACCTGGGCCGGCCGGCTATGCAACTTGCAAGACGATGGTTTTATTTACAATCGATCGTGAACATGATCATCAGTTCAAGCTTATAAATTAATAGCACAAAATAATGTAAAGTTTGTCATACCTTATTGCCAATGCTGTTGCCGACAATGAGCATCTTTTTCATACTTTCACTTTCAGCAAAATACGTTGGACATGTTGTAGAAAGTCACCAAGATCTGTCACAGCTCTGTCATCAGTGCGGTGTACCAAATACACGTTGTAAAAATTTCAGCAGATTACGCTGCCAGTGCACAACAAAACGACGTTATGATTGGATTATGTAAAGCAATACTCAGTTAGTTGTCCAATCAGATTGAGCAACACAACAGTACACGGGTGATGAGTCTGAATACATGGAATTTTACAACGTGCAGTTGGGAAACAAGGCAAGATTCTGGAAGCAGGAAGTGAACTCAGTCCGTGGAATTTCACCTAAAACACAATCAAAACTTCATCAAAATGTCTCGAATGCGACATGCACCGGCACCTCAGTCGACAGTCCAGCAACAAATTCAGGAGGATTGGGCCAACAGAGAATACATCGAAGTCATCACAACAAACATCAAGAAAATTGCTGACTTCCTCAATTCTTTTGGTAAACTAGCTTGAGTAACTCTGTCACGCCCCAACTATCGCATCGGTCCCAACTATAGTTGGGCCTGTCCCAACTATAGTTGGGCCTGTCCCAACTGTAGTTCCACAGTTGGGCTGGCCCAACTATAGTTGGGCCTGTCCCAACTATAGTTGGGACGGTCCCAACTGTAAGTTCCATTGTTGGGCTGGCCCATCTATAGTTGGGCCACTCCGATCTTTTTATTTTGCAGTGTCCCAACTATAGTTTACATTGATGTACAACTGTAAAACGTTCCCTTCAGCTCTGATACACGTCTGACTTTACTGGGGACCACTGAAATTAGTTATTGATGGGGCGAATCTATAGTTGGGCCACTCCAATCTTTTTATTTTGCGGTCCCAACTATAGTGTACATTGTTGTACGATTATAAAACATTCCCTACAACTCTAATACACATCTGACTTTACTTGGGACCAATGAAATTATCTACGGGTGGGGACCATCTGTAGTTGGGCCACCGCAATATTTTTATTTGGCGGTCCCAACTATAGTTTACATTGATGTACGACGACTATAAAACATTCCCTACAGCACATTACATACTGTCCGACTTTACTTGGGACCTTTGACATTAGCTATGGGTGGGGCCCATCTATACTAGTTGGCCGGCCATGGCAATCTTTGAATTTTGCAAAATGTTGCTGGACAATCAACCCAGCAGCTGGACAACTCATCCAACTAGGCAGTACCACGTGACCGGCCAGCCTTGCGGCATGCATGCACGACGAATACACGGTGCCAGCGCCGCGGAACATTTAATCCAACAAGATCTATCAAGCATGAAGCATCCGGCGCAACTCCAGTCCTAACTATAGTTGGGCCGACCCAACTGTTGCACTATAGTTGGGACAGTCCCAACTATAGTTGGGACCGATGCGATAGTTGGGGCGTGACAACTCCAAGCAGCTGACATGTTCCATATTCATTTGCATGTAACGCTGGAGGAACAACCTGTTCGTTTCCATGTGGTAGCAAGAGACCCTAAAAAAACGGCCTCTCCAAAATTGTCCGAATTTCACCTCTTTTATCCCACCCCAGAGTTCATTTACATACCTCATACATTCAGCAGTCATTTACGAAGCCTAATGATCGACTTGAAACAGACCACACAAAAAAAGTGAAAAATCTTGACGATTTCGGTGGCTTGTCCGTAAAAATACGCCAGTTCCAATGGCTGTCTTTCATTTTGTTTTACTAATTATGTAAATGTATGCATCACGTGTAGCCCCACTAGTGTGGCCGTCGGTTACTCCTAGAACTATGAGGCTCCGCGTGAGCGGAGCCTCATAGATCAAGAAGCCCGCAAAATTGCCTGCAGCACAAAACACTAATAAAGTACAAAAACGTCCATCAAAATGCAGCCATTTCACACAGAACCGCTGCACAGTTTGCCCCTATACTCCGTACTTTATCTCTTGACATACTCACGTATCTTGTGCGGAACTAACATGGGTGGATTCTGTCGGTTTTTAGGCCAAAATGATGAAAAATATGCCCTTTCCGCACTGAGCCAACCTGACACTTGAAACGTGCACGCATATGATCGAGCGATGATTTTCGGTTCGCTCGGAGCGCGCCGCGGGGGGTACGGTACATGCACTTGTACGCATGCACATACTATCATTTCGCCTGTACCGTACCCCCCGCGGCGCGCTCCGACCGAACCGAAAACCATCGATCGATCATATGCGTGCACGTTTCAAGTGTCAGGTTGGCTCAGTGCGGAAAGGGCATATTTTTCATCATTTTGGCCTAAAAACCGACAGAATCCACCCATGTTAGTTCCGCACAAGATACGTGAGTATGTCAAGAGATAAAGTACGGAGTATAGGGGCAAACTGTGCAGCGGTTCTGTGTGAAATGGCTGCATTTTGATGGACGTTTTTGTACTTTATTAGTGTTTTGTGCTGCAGGCAATTTTGCGGGCTTCTTGATCTATGAGGCTCCGCTCACGTGGAGCCTCATAGTTCTAGGAGTAGCCGTCGGTATGCTGCGCTGAACCCAACGCCACACACCGTGGTCTGCGCACTACTGGGGACGTTTTCATAAATTCAACAGGTAATTTCTTACATATGGTTGTATTCTACGATGTCCCAACTTTCACTTCTGGGATGCTTGGGTGTAATGATGTTCAATTTTCCAAGATATTCTTGAATCTTTCTGGAGCCCATATGCACTCGTGAAACGTCTGGTGATGGCAGCCATTTTGAATGTGACAAGAGATGACCTCAAGCTGTGACGTCGCGTTTATGCAAATTGCTTGTCGAGTGAGGGCGCGAGTTGCAAATGCGACGGCTGTTTCCTGTACCATGCATTTATTGTCTGGGGGCCACGTGCACTGATCTCTATTCAGGATCTACCATGCATTTATTGTCTGGGGGCCACGTGCACTGATCTCTATTCAGGATCTACGGCACAGGAAACAGCCGTCGCATTTGCAACTCGCGCCCTCGCTCGACAAGCAATTTGCATAAACGCGACGTCACAGCTTGAGGTCATCTCTTGTCACATTCAAAATGGCTGCCATCACCAGACGTTTCACGAGTGCATATGGGCTCCAGAAAGATTCAAGAATATCTTGGAAAATTGAACATCATTACACCCAAGCATCCCAGAAGTGAAAGTTGGGACATCGTAGAATACAACCATATGTAAGAAATTACCTGTTGAATTTATGAAAACGTCCCCAGTAGTGCACAGACCACGGTGTGTGGCCTTGGGTTCAGCACAGCATACCGACGGCCACACTAGTGGGGCTACATCACGTGATGACATCAAAAAAAATCTGCGCGCGCGATGTATGTGGGTACCACACCGCTTTCAGGCGTCGCAAGTGAGTTCAATTTTCGTCTGGTGCGTTGTCGCGGAAAGCGTAGGGTAGATCATTTGTCATTTGTGCATTTTTTGTTTGAAGCAACAAAAGTGCTCAAAATCTTAAGACGGCTGCTTAACAACTTACCAAGTTTTAGCTCAGTGAATGCTGATTATTCTGAGAAAACAATATTCTAGGATCTCGATTTCAACCTGAAAGTTGCCGAGTCATGTTTTGAATTGCGCCTGAAATCAGCATCCAGGACACGTTCTCATTCAGCCGATTGCAGCTATGCGATGTCACGCACTGAACCGATGAATAATAGCTATCTCATGCGCATGTGCGCGGATTCGCCGAATTACAAACCAACTACTAACAGAAATTTCCAAAAATGCGTCACTTGACTCATCTTTGGAAATTACCTTCTTGTATTGTTTTCTTCAAAATGACAGCATGCCAGAAAGAATAATTTCACAGGGAGTTTAATGCCATTACTATCTGTAAACCAAGTAAGCCTTTTAACCATAATTTGGTCAGTTACTTTTTGGATAGCTGGATTGGGGGGGTTAGTATTTTATATCAAATATTGTTACACTGACGTGTTTGAAGTTTGTGTTTGTAGATGATGGAAAAACCAAGAAAAACAATCATGTTTCTGTAGTCTGGTTCCCTGACCCCACTTAAGATGAAACGGAGCAATTTATAGACGTCGGAGAATTGTAAGGTCAGGGATCCAGTCTAGCTGGCTTGTACCCGTTCATAGCTGTGTAATCGATTGCAAACAAAATGTGGTCTAACTAAAAATGGTAAAGTGGGGGCAATATTTGAAAAAAAAAGCCAGTTTTTTCCAACACTGGTCAGCCGACCAATGTTGGAAATTGACACAAAAATACCACTTTTCTTGAAAATGACAGCACACAAGGTGCTATGGTTTTACAGGATGCTTTAGACTGTCATTCACTAACAGGCCAGTAAGGTATTTCATAATAATTTGTTAGTTTTGTTTTTTGACGTTTGCAAATGTTGTATATTCCCTTTAAGCTTGGCATTGCATAATATCCAATAAAGCCTTTGTCATTCCTGTTCCCAACAGATACATCATGTCGATCCAGATTAGCCATGCTGAATGAGAAGCTGACATCTCTCGAGAGACAGATAGAGTATCTTGAAGCAAGAGTAAGTTTAACCTATTACTTCCTTAGACTTTATGGCCCCTTCCCAGCTTTGGCTAAGCCACTTGCATGGAGGGCTAGAGTTTAAATTAAAGGTAGATTATATCATATTGTTTTTTTTGTGAAGGGTGTGTAACAACTAACCTGGGCCCAATTTCATAGCTCTGCTAACCACAGAATTCCCGTGCTTACAATCCCATTTTGTGTTAACTGCGCTAGCAGAAAAAAATGTGTGCCTCTAAGCACAGAATTCTTAGTTACAGGATGTACACATGCGTAGAAGCCAAAATTCCTTGTTAACCCATGAAATACGCTTACTGTAAGCACCAAATTTTCTGCTACAGTAAGCAAGAATTTTTCGCTAACGGTAAGCAGAGCCATGAAATTGGGCCCTGATGAAGTTTTAGCTCAGTGAATGCTGTTCCGAGAAATCAGAAGTTGCCAAGTCATGTTTTGAATTGTGTCCCGAAATCAGCATCCGGGACATGTTCTCATTTTGCCGCTTGCAGCTACAAGATGTCATGCACTAAACTGATGAATTATAGCAACTGTGTGCGTGTGTGCGTTGTGTCAACGGCTTCCCCGATTTAAAAACGAACTACTAACGGAAATATCCAAAAATGCATCGTTAGACGCATCTTTGGAAATGACCTTCTTTTATTTTCTTCAACATAACAGCATGCCAGAAAGAATAATTTCAGAGTGGAGTTTAGTGCCATTACTATCTTTAAACCATGTATGCTTTTCAAGAATAATTTCAGTACCTTATTGATAGCACTTTTTAGCAGCAAATGATATACTCGACCTTTAACCCTAACTCCCTAGCATGATTTACTAGGAACCATACCCATCCTGGCAAATTCCAACACCATATGGGAAACTGTGCACACATATTTCTGACTTTCTGGAGGTGTGCCAACCCAATGTAAAAGACTGTCAGTTTTGGGGTACTGTACCCATCCAGACAGATTCCAATAATACATGCCGTTGGGGTTTGATGGGTTGAGTTCTGTTAGGGTTAATGTAGGACTAGGAGTATACAAATCAATAGGTTCAAATCAATTGGGTGCGCGCAAGCCTTGACACGATGCACATGCGTGCACGGTTGCTGTTATTCGTCGGTTCAGTGCGTGACATCTCGTAGTTGCAATTAGCTGAATGAGAACGTGTTCCGAATGCTGATTTTGGGCGCAATTCAAAATATGACGCGGCAACTTTTGAATTGAAATTGAGATCCTAGAATATTATTTTCTCGGAATATACTGCATTCACAGAGCTAAATCTTCATCAGGTTAGTTGTTAAGCACCCGTCTTTAGATCTTGAGCTCCTTTGTTGCTTCAAACGAAACAAATGCACAAATGACAAATGATCTACTCTACCTTTTAAGGACGGCACTTCTCATTTTCAGTGTGGTATAGAGTTATCCAGATTAGAATGGGGACCATTTGGGGGAAATTCTCAGGGTTTTTTTCCAGTGAGCATGTTAAGACTGCTGCTCACCAACCTGTTGTGAATGTAAATAGTTCCCGAGGAATCTGCGAATACAGAAACTTGTCTAGTTTACATGCAGGTCATAAGAAACACACAGAAATGTGATCATTTTTTCATGCTGATGCAGTGGGTTCTTTCATCAACATTATCAGGATTTCTGTATACCTCATCCTAATATTGTTGTTTGAATCATTTTGTATTCTTTTGTTTCCCAGGTCACAAAAGGAGAAACACTGACATGAGGAAGCCAATGAAGTCTGGAGATTTAAGCTCACGGTTGTGGAAATGTACATATATTGTGGTATTTGTAGTCCGGAAAATATCCAGTGAGAGTCCTTATCTGCTAGACAAACTTTACGTCGGCTTATCTTTAGTTTCCTTTCATACAGATTTACCCAGCTCAAAACTTTCTTTTGCTAAAAGTAGGCTGCTACAAATAATGGGGTGTATAATAGACCATGTGTCTATCGCCGTGGGTTGCCAAACTATGGAAGGTCCAACACTGCAAAAATGAAGAAAAGTTATTGATTACAAAAAACATTGACTGTTGAAAATACAAAATTATCAACAAACGCTACAAAATAATTCCTGAACATGCCTTTTTCTTATGTAATGAGGGTGTTATGAGGACTTTTTTGGAAAAAATATGTTGCCAACCACAGCTTCAATTTATGTGCTTTCGGCATCCCATACAAAATGGCCCTCAATGTTTACAACAATAGTCAAGAGCATTATGGACCTTTGTTGTGCCTTCTGGGAGCCAGACAAAATGGCTGCTAGGTTAAAACTTCTTAGCATAAACATTCCAGGGGCCAATTTCCACAGAGCTGCTAGGCACGGAAAATTGCTGATCACAGAAAAAAAAAGGTCACTAGAAATGAGTTGCCAACCATGTGATATGCAGTGTTGTAGTCGAGTACTTTTTTTCCCCCGAGTACCGAGTACTGCCGAATACTTAGGTCTACGAGTACTTGTACGAGTACGACTACGGGTACTAGTACTTCCGAGTACAAGTTCAGGTCTCCTAGTACGAGTACTTGTACTTCGGAGTACGAGTACTTGTATTTCGAGTACGAGTACGAGTACTTCTTTTTCCAAATAAGGCCATACAGCAAATGGTTCATTGTGCGTAATTGGCCCAGGCCCAATCAGTCCGATATACAGACCCATAGATGTTAAATGTGTTTGTCCGGACGTGCACAGAGGAAAATCAGGAAACTTTGACTTCTCTGCAAGCCAATCAACCATTTCAAACTGAAAGTATCGATAATAAAATAAGGCTGTGGTAAGTCAAGCTATACCATTTTTATTTCGAGTACTGCTATTCGAGTACAAGTACTTTGATGATCAAGTACAATTTCGAAATGTTGAATACGAGTACTTTGCTGCCTGCGTACGAGTACCGTCATTTCGGGTACGAGTACTTGGACATTCGAGTACGAGTACGAGTACTCTAAAAAAGTACTTGAGTACGAGTACTTCAACACTGGTGACATGTCAATTCTTTATGGTTGCAACTCCAATTGTGTTGAGCAACAGAAAAGCTTGTGGAAAATAACTTGATAAAAAAATCAACATAATTCAACCCGAGTTGTGAGCTGGTATGTTAAGCAGGTACCATTTAGAGGTCAGTAACTGTAGCCATAAAAAAAATTGAAATCAACTTTTTTGTAAAACACTGTTGATGTGATAATGCCAAACTTCCAATTTATATCAGCTGTATTTATTAAAATCTGCATGTTATAAAAAAGTTATAAACTGATATTGCACACTGTTGTATTATCTTTTTTGCTATATCGTGTGCTTGGATACTGTAATTTCATTGGTCAAGAACGGTCACGTGTCCAGTCTGTGAATACGATGGTTAACCTCATATACAATGCGCGTTGCGGGCACGCGTGAAGAACCTGCACGCGTACTCGCGACTAGGAACTCAGGCAATGTGCAACCGCTCAGTCTCATGTCCGAAACAGGAAAACCTGCAGTAATCAAGGGTTACACCGCGGATTTAATTTATTTCCTCGCATAGTAAGTTACAACCATTTATCGTTTTGACTTATTGGCACAATACAACAAAACAATTGTTGAAAGCTGTGATGTGGGATATGCCATTTTTAACCCCCTCAGAGCTGTGCCCCTCAGATGTTAAACACGACATATCCCACATCACAGCAGTCAACAATTGTTAAATGTTTACTAACGGTTCTTTTGTATAACATGGACACAAGAATGAAAAGATTTTCAAAAATGAAGCATAATTTGCATTGTATAGCTATTACAACTTCTATACATTGTCACCAATTTTTTGAGAAAACTGATAATTTATAAAAGCATAATCGTACACAATGAACCTTTACTGAAAACTTGGTATTTATGTAATGTTATCAAAACTAAATTTCTCATTATGTGAAAGTGCATAAGTTAAATATGTTGTAAATTGTAATTGTGAAATAATTTCAAATAAGTTTCACATTAGGGTCATTCTATAAATGTAGGGTCCAAAGTGTGACATTTTTTCCCGTCCCTGTTACCTTGGTACTTGGTCATTTTTCCATTCAAATATCATTAAGAGTGACTTCAAACAATTATTCATAAATACCTCAGACAGTTTAGCTATTCCTATTGGTCGAGAGCCCGTCACGTGGCCGGTCTTAAACGGATGATAAAGACATGGCTAGCTGGTCTTAAACACTTTTCCAGTGTCACAATAAAATGTGGACTCCTAAAAATCCAGTGCCTCTTACCGTTTCATTGGTTGAACGTTCACAATCCTCACGTAGGCATGCGCAACACTACAAGCGAGTCAGAATTTTATAGTTCTAAATTCAAAACGCAACGCTTCAGGTGCGTTCTGCGTGACATCGCGCAGAACATGTTACGCGCGCGTCAATCTCCATAAAAGGGTTGTTTACATCTTACTCGCCAGCTGAACACTCCATTATTTTGCTAGAGGGATGTTTCAAAAAGCATGAAGTGAACTTGTTGAACAAAATCGGGATTTTTTGAACGAATTATTTGATATTTTTTTACGGATAAGGTATTTATGAATGGGAATAAATATGTGCTCGGTCGGTATTTATCACTCTGTTTAATACCGCTTAGAGTCTGGGTGCTGATAATTACCCTCGCCTCCAGCTCGGGTAATTATCAGCACCCAGACTCTAAGCGGTATTAAACGAGTGATAAAAACCTCCGGAGCACACATTTATTCCCTTATTTATTTGTTGGTTAGGTAATGTGCTATTGACCTATCGCCGTTTGCGAGTTAGCCACACCCATTAGACAACCCTATGGAGTTGTTGTACACTAAGTTTTGTATGTCTCAGATGTTGCGCATTCCGCATCCATTTGTATATCATGTAATTGCACAATATTTCACAAGCTACGTTGACGCGATTCTAACGCGATTCTACCGCGATAGGTCAATGCACAATCACTCTTGGAGGACATTAACCAGTTCGCTCTGGAATTATTTTAACAAGAAAGGAACGAGGCGCGGGATTATTTTTCACTCGACCTCAAGCCAGGCGGGTTGAAGCCATCACCCTCGGGCAGCACACTCATATTTCCGGCCTCGCTTGCTGCGAGCGGGTTGCTGACAGATATCTCCAGCCTCGCTCCCTGCAAACAAAACCGTTGCGTCTATGGGTCATTCCATGTCAGACCAACGCACTTTTTTACCTCATGTCTTCCGATTTTGATAAAAATTGCTGTGCTTGTAGGTCCTAATGAGCAATGAATACACACCAATTTTTAGCCCGATCCGACCTATTATGTGGTCAGGGCAGAATCCACAAAAAAATGGCATTTTTAGAGTAAAATACCACCCTTTTGGTATAAATATGTCAAAACTATGGCAATTTTCATCGAATATACAGTGTTCTCCAACTTTGAAAATTAAAGGTTGGCGCTGGGGTCGGCGGGGACTCCTGCGAGCGCGGAGCGCGAAGCCCTTACGGCGTGGGGTCCGGGGCCCGCTTAAGGGCCCCGGGAAAATTTGGTTTCTAGATGCTCTGTGGTGCAATCTGAGGCGATGCCAGGCCAGTTCTCCCGATTTTTTTAGCATTCAAAAATTTCCTTTTCAACCTAAAGCAGACTTCTCTCAGATCAAATGACACCTTTTTGTAATTCTTAAATGTCGCCAACTAGTTTGGTAAGTCAAATAAATTAAAAGTGGATTTCGTTCTCTTAGGGAACCGGGCCCATACACGATCGCCATTTATAACTTTTGACAATTTTAATCGGCGCGGCATGATCGGAACACCATGTGCACGCGTGTTTTGGCCTCGAGCTCGTTTGCCTCGTACACATCAATGCGTATTATATTGTGTACCGCGCGTGCAAGCACTGAGAAAAAGAAAGTCGGTTGGCTGCACGTAAGATCTGCCGTACGTACTCCTACTGGTGTGTGTGTGTACTAATACAGATATATATTTTTGCGGCGGGGTTGTCGCTACTTGAAGTATCGGCACACTCCGGTGTCGTGCCAAAAACCGTCCGGTGCCAAATAGTGTCCGCTAATTAGCATAATGCGATCTGATTGGTCATGCGTCTATGACGTCACATTGTTTACGGACGCTTGCCAAATAGTGTCCGCGCTTAGCGTGCATCCTATTGCGTGCCTTGTCGAGCTGTCAATACTCGTATAGAAAAGATCTCTTTTCACCTGAATTTGCTTTTTACAATCTGTTTTAACGTTTTCCTTGTTATCTGTGATAACTATCTGACTTGGTTTCCCTAATATTATATTTGTGCAAAATGTTTGTGTGTTTTTTCGCGTCAGTTCACCTGTTTGGCATGCAGTACGTACGTAGGCCTAACGCCGTGTGAAGTGTGTGTACGGTACTGTGCTGTGTGTAGCATTATAACCAACGTTGTATTTTACGGTTTTTCCCACCTAATACTGTCCGATTTTCCTGCCAAATATTGTCCGATTTTTCCTGCCAAACTGTCCGATTCCTCCTGCCAAATATTGTCCGATTCCGCCCTGCCAAATACTGTCCAATTTTTCCAGCCGAATACTGTCCGATTTTTCCTGCTAAACAGTGTCCGATTCCCCGCCCTGCCAAATATTGTCCGATTCCCCCTTGCAAAATACTGTCCGATTTTTTCTGCAAAATACTGTCCGGCAGGACGTTCGTACGTGCGCCCTTGTTCTCGCTCGATCGACGGCGCCCGGACACTATTTGGCACCGGACACTATTTGGCATGTATTACATGCCAAATAGTGTCTGGCGCCTATTGCGCATGCTCAGCGGACACTATTTGGCACCGGACGGTTTTTGGCACGACACCGGAACTGGGGATTCAGTTGTCAGTGTGTGTACATCGTGCGTACCTAGTATAGTACGTACACTGTACATGTACGGTGCATGGGGTATCGCTGGTGTTTGCACGGCCGGCCGTGCGTGTGATTGATTCAGCGAGATTTTAAGACAACCCCGATCGGGCTGGGATGACATCGAAATACATTGTTAATGTGTTGAAAAACAACTGAAATCAATTATTAGCTGTTCCCAATTTCAATTGGGAACAGCTCTTGTTTTCGTTAAAGTTTTTTTTTTTCCTTTTTTTTTTTTTTTTTATTTTTTTTTTTCTTTTTCCACTTTTCCCATAGGTTTTGTACACGTTTTTATTCTACAAGCCACTTTGGCAATTATTTTAAATCCGATCAACTTTAAACTCAGCATAGTTATTAACCATCATCTGAGGATGTATGCCGAAACTTTTCGTCATGCTGACGTCATCACGTGATTTATTATAGAGTTTTGAATATTTAATTTTTCCCATAGACTTTGTACACAGAATTTTTTAAAAAAAATGTCAATTTTTAGAGGGCATTTTCGACTCTTTGCCAGTTATTTATTTACACCAATCTTTGTCCAAGCAAAGACCCTAATTCAAACAACATTGTGTAATGATGACGTCATGATGACGTCATCCGGTGTTTATTTATAGGCAATTAAATTTTGACAATTTTAATATTTAAAAATGCATAAGAAATCAACCGTACGCGTCCGCAGCATAATGTTGCCGGCAAGTGGTAGAATAGGTTAAGGTCTTTATTTTATTCAGTGTGCGTGAAATCACGTGACCTTTGCTTCCGGTCGAAAAAGGCCAAAACCGGAAGTGGCTTATTATTTAAAAGTGGTAATAGATATGAACTTACTTTTAACGGTGTTAGTCTCTTGACTGATAGTATTCTTCAAATCATCTACCCATGACGTCATGCAATCTTCGAGCGCCCTCTAGCGACAGGTTGAAAATTAGCAAAAATGTATTTTGAATAGATGTCTGTGGCGAAGTTTGTCGGAATCGCCTAAATATTGGTGTATATGATGACCTTGACCCACTTAAGACGTGTGCAAATTTTTAGGCGTATGACGTCATCAGACCGGAAGTTATAATGAAAATGCCCTTTTTCCTTAGAAAATTGCTGAAAAATCAATCCGTACAGATATAATCTTGAATCGCCCATTAAATGATAGCATAAACATTTGCCTCAACAGTGCCAAGTTCCCAGCTTGTCAAATTGTTCACACAGTTGACGCGACGTCGGCAAAAAATTCCCTTGCCCAAGTTGCGGTAGAGAGCTTTAAAACGTGCGCAGGACTTCCACAATGTGTATAGCACGTACACGTGGCTTTGAAACGTCGTTCAATGTACATTACGTCCCTTCATTCTCGCCAAAAGAGGGCAGTACATAACTTTAATGGTTGTACTTAAGGCACTGAGCCTTAAGTTTTATGGGATCAAAATAAGGACAGCTGCGCGTCACCAAAAAAATATAACGGCACACCGTAAAAAGTGAATGGCGCCCCCATTCGCCTATAAGAAGACTTTTCTCAGTCATTTTTGATCTGCTTTAGGGGAAGTTGGACACATGCATTTTCAAATATATATCACACGTTTTTATTCTACAAGCCACTTTGGGAACTATTTTAAAGATGTATGCCGAAACTTTTCGTCATCGTGACGTTATCAGGGGTCACGTGACATCTATTTATAGATTCAATTTTTACAGCCTTATAACTATAGAACTATTTGACCAATTGATCTCAAATTTGGTAGGTATACAGACAGGGAAGTGTTATAAATGAAAATTGATATGTCAAGGTCACATGACCTTCACTTCCGGTTTTACCGGAAGTGGTTATTTTAGACCCCTATATCATATCTCATGAATTATTAATCTGATTGGGTTGAAACTTCACATTGATACGAAGCTATATTGACAGATAATTATATTGCATTATTTTTTATACTGTGCACTTAATTATTGTTATGTTATGACGTCATGAATATTTAATGAGGCAATCTTTACAGTCCTATAACTATAGAACCATTTGACCGATTGATCTCAAACCTGGCAGGTATACAGACTGGGAAGTGTTACACATGAATATTGGTATATCCCAGTCATGTGACCTCTACTTCCGGTGTTACCGGAAGTGTTAATTTAAGACCCTAATTATCATATCTAATGAATTAGAAATTTAATTGGGTTGACACCTTATATTAGTATTAAGCAACATCAAAGGATAAATATGTAGCATTATTATTAATGGGCAGTTTAATGTTTTCATATTATGACGTCATGAATATTTAATGAGGCAATCTTTATAGTCCTTTAACTATACAACTATTCGACCGATTGATCTGAAACTTGGTAAATATATAGACCGGGAAGGGTTATAAATGAAAATGTATATGTCAAGGTCTCGTGACCTTTACTTCCGGTTTTTACCGGAAGTGCAATTATGTAAGATAATAATTTCAATTTTAAAAGTTAGAGATTTTTGCAAAAATCATTACATTATTTTCTACAATCCAATAGACAATCAAAAACAAGTTGGGAACAGCTCTGTGGTTGTTCAGTTACAACCACATCTAGTTTTAGTTGTAAATGTTCACTGTAGAGTCAAAAAAATTAAACCTGGCGGCAGGATTTTAAAGCTTGGCGGGGACTTCTTAAACATGGCGGGCGCCGCAGAAAGCATGGCGGGGCGCCAGGTTTGTTCTACATGTTGGAGAACACTGAATATATGTGAATTTGTTATTAAAATAATGAGGATTGCATGCTCAAAGCACTTCTTTTGTCAAAATTAAATTTTGTGAAAAGTAGGTCACTTGACCTTTAATATGCTATCGTGACCTTTGACCCATTTTTTGTAATAATGTATCATTCCGAAAATCAACGAAATAAAAATAACTTGCTAGAGCATGTCTTCCTCTATCAGAATCTACTAAAAATCAGTTGGGGTCTTCAAAATTTACAACTTTATGACTATTTTTGTACAGTTGGTAGGTTACAAATGAGTCAATTTATAGACTTTACATAAGAAATACACCAACACAACTTACTATTCTGTTTCTAAAGTTACTAAAATATATCTTGGTTTGTGAATTTCTCATTCTGAGGGCTGATGAGGTCTAACCAGACTCATAGTGTAAATTATCAGCAGTGGCGCACCCAGGATTTGGCTTTTGGTTGGGGGGGGGGGGTCATAAATCGTTTTTTGTTCAAATTCCTGTAAAAGATTGGACCAACAAAAACTAGCCTAAAATCAAACAAATTGACAATGTTGGGGGTGGGTTCAAGGCGCCCCCCCCCCCCTTGGTGCCACTGATAATTAGTTATCCCACGAGCGCGCTTGGAATATGAAATAATGCAATGCTGCTGTGACCCATATGCCACTCAATGCACTACATAATTCTGTGTTCCACGAGCGCAAGTGGGATTTATAACCAATTTATCTTCAAGCAAACTTGATATCAAATGCGTACACGCGGTGAAGATGTACGTGCATACATGTAGTGTATTGGTTCGTTCTGCAGGAAATAACACAACATATGTACACGTACATTTTTAATATCTGGGGTGCAATATAGCTGTGCAATATTATATAAAATCACACAGTTGTTGCTATAGATGGACTAATCAGGGTCTAGGATTCAAGTTTGCTTGAAGATAATACTTAATATTACAATCAAAGTTACCTTTACTCATTCATCACTGTGCTTCTTGAACTTTAATGACTCTCACAGACTTGGCATTGTGTTCCTTTGAGATTAATTTCACCTGGACGTGAGTCCGCTGTACTGGGTGAAGGCCTGGTTACTGTTAGTAGTTAGCACACTTCTGAGTCCAGATATTCTGATTAGACAGTTTCTTTGGAATCAGAAGGTAGAATTTTGTTTTTCCTGGCTTTGTACTTTATACATAAAAATCTAGATTAATTTTAGTAACTTAAGAAACAGAATAGTAAGTTGTGTTGGTGTATTTCTTATGTAAAGTCTATAAATTGACTCATTTGTAACCTACCAACTGTACAAAAGTAGTCATAAAGTTGTAAATTTTGAAGACCCCAACTGATTTTTAGTAGATTCTGATAGAGGAAGACATGCTCTAGCAAGTTATTTTTATTTCGTTGATTTTCAGAATGATACATTATTACAAAAATTGGGTCAAGGGTCACGATAGCATATTAAAGGTCACGTGACCTACTTTTCAGTAGTGATTTGAGCATGCAATCCTCATTATTTTAATACCAAATTCACATATATTCGATGAAAATTGCCATAGTTTTGACATATTTATACCAAAAGGGTGGTATTTTACTCTAAAAATGCCATTTTTTTGTGGCTTCTGCCCTGACCACATGGTAGGTCGGATCGGGCTAAAAACTGGTGTGTATTCATTGCTCATTAGGACCTACAAGCACAGCAATTTTTATTAAAATCGGAAGACATGAGGTAAAAAAGTGCGTTGGTCTGACATGGAATGATGCCTATACATATCATCCGGCGCAAACTGGTTAAGGGGTGCATCTAGATTTATAAAATCACAGATGTCAGAGGCAACAGGGACAGGAAAAAAAGTGGACCCCAAATTTATAAAATGACCCATTAGCAACTGCATGCCCTCTCGACTTGACTCACGTATCTATTTATGAACATACATTATTGTATAGAGATAAAAAAAATATCCCAAACTTTCATTTTGACCAAGTAAGCTGAAAACCAACTTTTCAAGTTATTTGTTTTTCTTGTGTTTGGAGAAAAAAAATACTTGAGTACCAATGTGTTAAGGCCGGTTCATACAAAATGCACTTCATGCAAATGCGAAACAAATTTGACGTCATGAAACATTTCGCTGCAAAATTCGGAGTTGAAATGTGATCAACTTTTGCGAAATCCCAGTGCGAAAGCTTGCCGTGACGTCAGAAGTTTGCATTCGCATTTTTCGCGCTGAGTATGAACCGGCCTTAAGTATTTTAAATAGAATTTGTGTCATTTTTGAAACTATTTCCAATTTGAGTCAAAGCTAGACAAAATATGAAGGGAAATTTTGTATTTTGGCTTTTGTAAATATATTACGAATTGGAAATAAAAAAAATTTAGTGAGCACTTTTAATACAAACGCGGCATATGTACTTCTGTTTGGTTTTAGTTGTGAAATTATGAAACTGAAGTTGCAAATACAAAAGGTTTCTGAAAGAACTCCTTTGTAAACCTGACATCATCCTTCCAGAGAATACTTTCGTCATTGTCAATGTTAATTGCCTTGCTCATCTTGTTTCTGTTGGAGCATGGTTGAAGCCACCGCACTATATTTTTTCATCAACTCCCTCAGAAAAACGGTGGCATAGGTTGAAGATGCCAACCTGAATTTGACCCTTAAATTCACCCCTGTTGCCTGTCGGTCACTTGGACTGTTCCCCTCATCCAATTCTGAGCTGCTCAATTCAGATCTCAAAGAAATGTCATCATTGTTTGATTCTGGGGGATTTTGTCCGTCAATCTCTGACGAATCATTGGAACATTTTAAATTAACTTCATGAAAATTTAATGTAGCTCTTTCATCACCGAGACACTCTCTGTCTTCTTTAGAGTCCACTTCACAATCCATCCCCAACTTGTCTGGCACAAGATTTGTCTGGATTTCATCGTCGTCTCGTATATGCTCTAAATCCCAGCGAAGTTCCTTAGGCCACTCAATCAGTCGCCGGTAATCCCCCGGTATGTTCAACTGAAGTTCGGTCGGGCGGTACTTGCAAGAACCCAAGCCCGCCCCCTCCAGGTACTTGGTGTATGCATCTCCCATCCTGTTGCTGGGATACCGGATGTTGTTACCGGGCAACGGAAGGACTACATCCTGGATGGAGAAGATGCCAGCTTTCACGTCGTCTTCACTAACTTCTTGAATCTGAAGAAACAAAACAGGGATTAGGGAACTTGTTCTGTTAGAAATTAAAATAGCTTCATTTGTACTAAAGTGTTCCATGCACAGTCAACAATGTTATCTGTTATCTTTGCCATCTGTACAGAAACTGAACTCAAATGTCAATAATCTTTAAGTGTCTAGATTTAACTAATATTTTAAAATGCCAGTTACAGAAGTCCTCTTGTGGGTGACAGTAAGCAAAATGTTACTTTTTGAGACTTCACATGAAAAAATACTAGGAGACAGCTAGTATGTTGTGTGTGAGTTTGGAGTCAGTGGTTATTCCATTAGAAAATTTAATTAAAAAAAGAGCTTTACTACAATTTTAATATTGCCGCTTTCACCACTTTTCATCAGCTTACTTTAACACTGCTGCCATGTCATTGTAATTCAAATATTGAGAAAATTACAAGGTAACCACACAGGGGCTTCAATCGAGGAAAACGCATCGGTGATAACAGAGCTCCTTTAAACAACTCGTTGGTTTCTCAACAAACTGGCACTGTTTTTAGTAGTCTGGTTCCCAGACCACAAGATTCTGACTATTCCTGATGAATCTTAGGTCAGGTAGCCTCCGGTAATACATTGTATTACAATTTACGTCACGTGACTAGAACGGGAGGAATTCCTCCTTTTTCCGAAAATGTCTGAAATTTGCCGAATTCATTTCGTCGACAATCGGATAGCGCGCGAGTATTTCCGAGAATAATATAGTTTTAATTAACTGCTTATTGCTTATTAAAAACTTTTTTAAATGAGTTGATAATTAATATTCATTGCTTTCATTTAGAAAACTTGAAATTCAACGATGATGTTGTGCATCAAGTATACTTGGATCGTATGGGCGAACTTTTTGCTTCATCATGTACTATTTTGAATTTGACGACCGTTACCGAGATTTTCCAAAACTCGGTCTTCATTCGGCTCCGCCTGCTAACAGTGCTACTTGGGTGCCTTATTTTGAAGATTCCAGGTCAACATTAGTCAATTTTTTCTTACAGAAATATCAAACTGTATTTTCATATCTGTATGATATATGAAGCCAGTAAATTATTTAAAAATTTGATCGGAACATTAAAAGCTTTAAGTGATAAAGCCAATTCGGAAACGAAGCCGAGCTTTGAAAAAGGGCCGTCAATGTGGTCATGTTTATTTTTAGCCACGGAGGCTGCCTGACCTACAATTTAGATGTGTGGACGTCGGGGGAAATTGTCAGGTCGGGGAACCAGACTATGTTTTAAGGTGAATGGTTACCAACCTTGTCCCTGGCACCCCGCTTCTCGTCTCCCATCAACACCAAGTCCCCGGCCACAACCCGGTATCCGTACAGTCGCAGTCTCACGCTGGCCATGTGATTCCAGACCAGACTGCAGAAGGCGTGCGCGTAGAACTGCCGCATGGCGTGCGGGATGCAGAGAAGCGCCCTCATGCAGCCGTCTCTGTCCAGGCCATGCCGGTGCAGGGCCCTGAGAACGAGGCACTCGCGGGTCTTGTGCCTGGGCATGAGGGCCAGGGCCTCCTTGGCGTTTCGAGTCTGGAGGAAGTGGCGCTTGGCTCGGTTGACGGGATCGTCCTTGTCTTCCTCAGGGGCGAGTATTTGGTTAACTGCATCTTGCTGAAATGGTCAGGAAAGGAACAGCAGCTGAGTTGCAGTCAAGTCGATCACAATTCAAATCACAATTCAAATCATGAGTCAAAACAGGCCACATCACAAGTCAAATAATAAGTCGTATTGCAAGTTGAATGGCAAGTCAATGACAAAGGAATGCCTGATTGTCACATTTCGTTTAAAAAGCTTTTCGGTCGACTTGTTATTGGCTGGTGATGACCTATGTGCATGACATAAGCTCTGGAATAGAAATAGTGGTTATCACTTTTCCATGCCATTGAAGGGAATGTACAACATTTGCTTTTGCTGCAATTTTCAGAAATAAATGGATTTGGAGGATTATTATGTTATATAAAATATTGTTAAACTGACTTGTTTCATGTTTTAGGCTTGTAGATGCTGGAAAAACCAAGAAAACCTACCATGTTCTTGTAGTCTGGTTCCCTGACCCCAGTAAAGATGAAACGAAGCAATTAATACACTTTGGGGAATTGTAAGGTCAGAGAATCAGTCTAGCAGGCTTGTACCCCTTCACAGGTGTGTGATCAATTGCAAAGAAAAGTCAGAATAACTAAATATGAAGAATTAAGAACAGTTTTTGAAAAAAGTCAGTTTTCTCCAACGCTGGTCGGCGGACCAGCGTAGGAAAAATACAGTTTTTCTTGAAAATGCCAGCCCACCGGGAGCCACGATTTTAAAGGATGCTTTAGACTGTCAGTCCCTAACAATTTAGTAAGGTACTTCGTGATAATTTGATAATTTCGTTTTTTGATGTTGGCAAATGTTGTATTTTCCCTTTAAACTTGCGTTTCGATTGAGAGAGTAGCTATTCTACAAGTTACATATGCTGGACTCGCGTCCTTAATTCAGTTCTTCTTTACAGTGCAATACAACACAACATGAAGTCAGACGTTTGAGTGCTTGTGCATTCGATTAAAAAAATGTTGGATGTTCTACTTTTCTAAAAACCCAGGGGGTAAGTCCCATCGTCCCCCCCCCCCCCCCCCCCCCCCCCGTTCCCCCCTTCCCCCCCCCCCCCCGCCTTTTCTTCATCGTAACACTACTAAATTCCTAACTCCAATCTACTACCCCCCCCCACCCCACCAGCTGCACCAAAGCTCTTTGTAATTTTTTAATTTAGATAATGATAGAGTTCCTAACCATAACAAACCATCAATTGACTTACATATTTCCCAGACAGAATGGACTGACCAATGGCGGCTGATTGGCTCTTCCCATCCTGTAAAAGACCGAATCGCTGCTCTCCAAAGTAATTCATGAACCCTTTCTCCTGTTCAAAGAAAAGAATTAAGTCAAACTGAACAGGGAGCTACAGGTTCTCATCAAAAGGCATTCCGGTGGCCATTATTTCACAACAGCACATTTTATAAGTTACAGCAAGCTGGTTATGAGTATCCTAAAAATGGTACCTGTGAGGGCAGAGATGGTTATTGTGATTGCTTTACACTGAAACGGCAGCATTGAGCTGTATGGGCTCCGTGCACAAGTACCCCTTCAACGGCCAGGAAAGGAGAGTTGGGGGAGACCTAGACTGGTTTCTGATCCATCCACTGCCTATATCGAATGATCCAAAGTTATTGGGGGTGGGGATTAGTCTGGGAGACCTTGCAAGTTAAATTCGCACTTATTTTCGCGCCGAGGACGCAAGACACTCACGCGAAGATGCTTTGGCTAATAGCTTTAGCACATTCAGAAAGTCGTGCGTACTTTGCGCGTGAAACAGTACAGTACGCATACGCTGTGTGTCCCGTCAATGGCGTTCTCATTGGTAAAAACGTGCCATCTTGTGTTGGCGCACGGAGCCTATACTCCCCAGGGAGCTGAGATTGTCTTTGGAATGTTTCATTGGCCCACTGAGCAGGGTAATAACGATGTAGGGCCTTGAGCACCAATGACGGTGGAAACGTGCGCTTTATAAAAACATGTTATTATTATTATTAATTGCACGAGATCAAATTGGTGTGTTTTCCCAACAATTTTAATTGCAAGTTCGTCAATGTGTGCCATGATGTACAAGTTTATCCATCATAAAGAACTTGAAACAGAATCGTATGAAAAACAATATTATTAAAAAATACCTTCACAGAAGCAAAGCAAGTGTCTAGTTCCTCCTTCAAGAGAGCTCCCTCTACTCCACGATTTTCCCCGATGGGTTCTCCATCACCACGGTGACGGATATCACGGATGAGGATGTCAAAGAGATTGCCAGTCAGATCTCCAACATGAATGGGCGCGATGCGGGGATGGATGTTGCCGACAGTGATGCCAGGAAGATTCGCAACGTTGATCAGCTGCTCTAATCTAGAAAGGGGAGCCGTCTGACTGATTATGAAGTTGTTTTGAATTTGGCAAACCATCACATGTACATACTCAAATAATGGATTTATACAAAAAAAGTTTTATCAGAATTTTCCTCAAGTTATCAGAAGTTACCACATGTTTTTTTTAGTTTGAAATTTTACTACATTAGCTGCTGTCTTTTCACTTGTCTTTAAAATCAAACAAATTCTGCAAACCTTTTTGAATTGATGCCTTTGACAGCTACCGACTGAAGAGTGACAGCCTTCTTATCCTTCACTCCGGCATAACTGAAGTCAGACGGCTGGACCCGCAAGACTCGGGCAAGTTTCTGGAGAGCATCTAAGGTTTCCAAGTTGCTCTTCTTCAGTGTAAAACCTGCAGAAATTAAAGAAATACACACTTTAACCCCAACTCTCCAAGGTGTACCAAAAATTTGAGGATTCAGGATTGTTAGGGCTAACAAATTTTTTAACACCAGAGTGGTGGTGTGCATCAGAACCGGGTGCTTGAGTATCCGACCGTTGATGTCAGAAACCGGTTCCAGATTATGGGATCGGGTACCCGTAACCAACTTTACAAATTACTGAGTTATTTCTCAATGAAAAAGAAAGGTTTTAAGGCCGTTTGTGGAGAATTTTCAAAATGAAAATTTTGAAAAAGGAAAACCAAAACAGATTTTGCCGCCCCAAATCACCGTGCCTTATATTCCCTGTACTGCTCTAAACTGCCTCAGCACCGAATGATTTTAGTTTTCATCACAAAAATAGATGAAATGTATCCAGTTTGGAACATAATTTGATGTACCGGTAAACTAAGGTAGCCAAAACTTGTCCAAAGACTTTGTGGTTTTTTTTATAAAAACTATCGCACCAGTGAACACATCACCAGATCCTTCTGTCTCTGTTGCGTCAGCTTTCCTCTTCACTCCTCTGCTGTCCTTCCGAGCAAACTTTTCCCGGAAACGCACCACAACTTCCTGCTTACCGGAAGCCGTCCGACATGTCTTCGTTTCCAAGAACTTTCCGAAATGTTTTGAAATCAGTCTGTGGATCGCTGTTCTTGTTTCCTTGGAGTCCGTTCCTTCTGCATCAATGGAGAATGTCCGTGTGGAGAACTTTGACCCGGCGAATCTGATCAGTTTCCCTACTTGAAGATCCTCGAGTAAGTTCCGAAAGTCCCAGTACGTTGGGTTGGTGCTGACGCTTACCGACTTGGAAGTGTCGTCAGGGAGTTTGGATGTTGACGTCTTAAGATGAGGGAAAAGACACTGGACGGCCTTATGAACAAACGTCCTCGCCTCCTTGTCTTGCACAACTCCAATGCAGAAACATTTCTCCTGCGAAGTATCGCCATCTTCGGCGAGCGAATTCTGGGAATTCACAGGCCCATGCACGGGATCACTAGTTCTCACTGTTGTCTTCGACGAGGGGTCATTCAGTCGGAGTTCTCGCTCCGAGAAAACTCCCAGATCCTCCATAACTTGTACTCCAATGATACCGACAAAGATTGGCGTCAAGCTCTCTAGTTCTGTCAGGTCGTCGAATGAAGTCGAGCCTACTATCTTGGATGAAACGCTCAGTCCGTCTGGAATTCTACACGAAGAGTTGCCACCGATTTTACTCCCATCTCCATCAGAACGGCCTTCCTTTGCTTTGACGTGACAAGGCGCGGAAGGCAGACCTTGGAAGTCCCCACTCTTCTCCAGCTGGACCGGCTTTCCGGATAAGTCGATTTCCGTGACCCTGAAGTCCCCTGGTCTTGTCTTGATGCTCCCCAGGAAGCCTTTGTGTTGCGACAGGAAGATGTCCATACCCAACTTGCTTCTGGGGCAGTGTTGATAATACTCAGCTTGTTCCATTTTTGAGTCAGGCTAGTTTCACTGTGAAGACAAATCATCATTAAAATTTAACTGAGGATTGGAAAAATAATATTTTCAAAAATAGAACAATATTTTCATCAGTAGGCCTACAGATTGTTGATAGTTGAAATTCACACACATTTGTTTTGATGGAAGTAACGCAACAAATGAGAGAGGGACAGAGCAATATGTTCTGAACATTATCAGCTTTCTGCAGCCTTGACAGAGTTAAAGATGAAGAGTTACTTCTCACGGTAATCAATACAATTTTTCCACTTAAACAAACTTGAAAGTAAAATTGAAGTACAGATATTTTGGAAGACTGTCTTACATCCCAATTCCACTTTTAAAATGGATACATATCCATACTTTCAGCAAAGTAATACATGTAATGTCAGACCAATAAGCCTTTTTGCAATTTACTGCTCGAGTAAATTTGCACACTGGATAACAAGAATTGTTGAGCAAGAAAGGGCACCTATGTTACCTTTTTTTGGTTTCCCACACTGTTTGGTGTATGTATTGTGCAAAATCACTAATGGGCAATTCCACGGTTACTCACATTACATTTTTGATGTACTTGGTAGATAGTTATCCCCATGGTAGATAGAGTAGACCTAGACCTACCTAAGCACCAAAGATGACATCCAGAAAACTGTGTTATCATGTATGATAAACAAGACGCACAAAATTGGTTACTCACGTTACGAAAATGTAACGTTTTGTGCATCTTGTTTATTATACACAACACAGTTTTCTGGATGTCATCTTTGGTGCTTAGGTAGGTCTAGGTCTACTCTATCTACCATGAGGATAACAGTTATCAAACCTTTTCAGTAAGGTAATTATAGCCCACGGAAACTCAAAAGTACATCAAAAATGTAACACGAGTTACCGTGGAATTGTCCTTGAAGCTGTATTTGCGGTACTTCTCACTTGTGTTGTTAATACTTTTTAAAAAAATTATTAAAAAATAACGCTATAGAAAATGATACTACTTGTTAGTCAATTAGTGAAGGCTTGCGGTAACACCATGTAGAAATGTTTCGGGAAGATGTGTGGTTCTGAAAAGAACCAGTTGGATGTTCTTTTCAATTTCAGAACCACACATCTTCCCAAAAGAGATTTCCACATGGTATGGTGGTGTTACTACAAACCTTCACTAGTACATACGACCGCCACACAAAGTTTCAAATCTTGTTGCTCTATGGTTAATGGTATTTTCTAGACCCGTGAACATGGCGTTGTATACAACGCCACGTTCACGGGTCTAGGTATTTTCTAGCTCTACTGAGTGGACTGCTGGAACTGGGGAACACTCAGTACTAGAGCTAGAGATTTTCTAGTCTTTGCCCAAGACGTCAATGATCAAGAGCGTAGTAGCAATGTTCTGTAGCACCCTTGCATAACTGATTTTTTTGCGTTCTCTCACTAATGTCTTGATCATTTCGTAGCAATGGGGGCGTGGCCATTTTATGTAAATAGGACCCCGGTACACAAAGGCAATAGTCGCCGAGTATCACTGCGTTGCATAATTAACGATGATGCTTGCTCACCGCACGTATTTAACGCAAATGTTTACAATCGTCGGGCGAGCCATTGTTATTGAATCTCGATCACTGATTGGTTCCCTAGCCTAGGAAAGCGATGATGCAGGGTCACCACGCATATGGTAGGCCTATGTTTACAGTCGTCTGGCGAGCATTTCTCGATCGCTGATTGGCTCCCTAGGAAAGCCTAGAAAGAAAATAAAGAAAAAGTTAAACCGCTGATACGAAATGGCCAAGACGTTAGTGCGAGTAGGCCCGCTGGTCTAATTGTGCCATTAGAGGGCGCACTATGCACCGTCCACTATCGATCACTAGTCTTGAGCCAAGACTAGGTAGGCCTATTTTCCTGAAATGTTTACTGACTTCAAACTCACGAGCATATATGCATGGTGAGTCGGTAACTGTTGACAGAAATTCATCGAGTCACTCCGCCATGTCCGTGTAGAACTTCATTAGAAGTAATAATAGAACATGGATTATTACTAGAGTAGCACTAGCACTGCAGTGCACATGTGCAAAAAGTCTCCAAATAAATAATCGAACTTAGCTGCAACTAAACAAAAGAGGGCGCTGTTCAAAAAATACATGCCGCGCTCAAAATCGGTTGGGGGAGGGGTTGGGGTGTTAGAACACGGCTTCGAGCCTTCGACCATGGTTGACTTCGGGAGAGTAATTAATCACCTAAATGTGGGATACCTCGTAAAGTTTCAATACAGACACATGTCCTTCTTCAGAAATATAAAATAGTTTATCAACGTGATGTGGCTTACTTTTGGCGGGTTTTTTTTTTTGGGGGGGGGGGTTTGGAGGTGATAGACTTTTCCAGGATGAAGCAGATGCAACCCCAGACGAGGTTTGGATAGACACTATATGCAGGAGTCGCTGACTTCGAGAGTTGAGTAGGGGGCCTTCTACTCTTTTTTCGTAACCTATAGTTCATTCAGACTTCAGTTCAGGGTTTTTCCTTTACTTTTTAAAAGCACAGTCAACTAATGCGTGTTAAACACGCATTTTTTCCCCATTTTTTTGGGGTTCAGTGACACCATTCTGGCATCAACCCTAAGTTCCCTCATTTTTATCGGCATTGCTACCCATTGTCACCGCCATACAGGGTGCCCCCCCCCCCGAGTTTCTTAAAGGTTTTCTGAACCGATTGATTGGAACCGATTCTCAGCAAATTAAAGGGTCCATGAAATGATTTTTTTCTGAGGATTTTTATGACTTAAATACATTTAAAACAGCTTTCTTGCCATGTAACTATGACTTTCCACCTCCTTTAGCAGTAAAAAGGAGAAATTTCAACATTTTAGTTTTATGCTTATGAAAATTTCCATATTCACGAGCCAAAGCGTGATGTCATTCAAGGCAGAACAGTGAGTGTCTCCATAGCTTTGTGTACAAATATATATCAAACTTTTCTTCAGTTTGTTGAAGTAAGTTCCACTGTTTACTTGTTTATCATGTTAAACAGCTTGTTTGGAATAGTAGTGGCCAATATTTCTTCAAAACTTTCTTTTGTGGGTAATTTTGAAGGACATATTTTTGTACTGTTCATAATAATGCACTTTTGACAAGGAGTACCTTGTGTGACAAAAGCAAAATAGCGCCCTCTTGCATGTATTGATGAAAGGATTTGCTAATAATGAAAAACTACCACTTTCTTATCACTTCCAATGAAAACAAGTATTAAGATCTTGTATGTATTGTTGCAACACATAGTAATGTGCATGAAAACAAGATGAGCTGAATTTCCACTGCATGTTTCCTTTAAGGTTTGTTTACAAATCCAAATAAACTTCACTTATGCTTTATAAAGCTGTGAAAGGGCACTTTAAGGGTTTGACATTTCTCAGTTTCGAGGGACACAGACCAATCTCACGTTTTCTATCACATTTCTATCATGGAGGCCCTCTGCAATGGCGTAAACAGTGTTATAGCTATTGTTCAAATTATCCGCCAAGTTGCTTTGTACATGCACAATGGTTTCTCCGTTGAAAGTGGTCTCATGAGTGATCACGTGCCCGGATGGTTTCAACATGAGACTCGGGGTGAGTCCAAAACAAGACCGCTGGTTGTATGTTAAATTATACACTTTTGTAAAGAACGGAAACACAAGGCATTATGGGCGACCCGAACTAAACTGAACACAGGCGCTAATGAACAACCAGCGCAGTGACGTCACGTTTGGCGATGACGTCATACCAGCGGTTGCCATTCAGTCAAGACGTATCGCTAATTGCAATTAGTCTATGATCCGGCGTATGGTTAATATTTGGCAATAAGTGGCAACATTATTTTATTCAGTGTTACACAACCCGTTCTGCTTCCGTTCCGTATGGTTTGGCCACCAGTCGGAGGACATTTTCTAATATATACTAGGCCTAATTATTACAAGGAGAAACGTGGAGAGATTTACCGTAACATGCAAGAAAGATAGCTACCTTTACAGGGTGAGTCAAGAAGAAAGTGACCTGGATTAAAGATTTTTTTTTCTTCTTAAAAAGCAATCAAATTTGATACACCAATAAAGTAAATCTTAAAAAGCATGTTCGTCCACTCATCTGGAAAAAAATACTGAAATTGATTCATGCCATCAGAAGTTATGCATGTTTTACTAAAAGAACCTATTTTATAGCTGTCCATGGAGTGCCATTGGAAGCTATGATCTGAGTGAGAATTATAGATTACACACAAACATTCAAATACAAATGAGATTTTAATAATTGAAGTAAAGACTGAAACATTATTTTTACTGTCAGATCGAAAATTGAATTTTTACCCAAAGAAGACGCCCCCTATTTTCCCCAAAGCTGAAAACTAGCCATCTTGAAAAACGATCCCTCCACAACATGGCAAAATAGCGTCACTTTCGAGCCCAATTGCATCCAAAATGCTCAGAATTGGAAGCCTGTAGTCCGGGCCAGAGGTTCATTGCCATATCTCCTCAATTACCAAAGTTTATGGCTCTCAGAAACTCTTTAATATAGACTATTTTGAGGGTATAACTTTTATTCATGAGCTCGGTGGATGGGTTTAGGCCAATTTACCGGTGTGCACCCTTTAAGCACGGAATGGCCTGTCGGAACATTTTGCCCGTCGTTGATCTTGCCCCTTTCAGAAAGAAAACTCAGTGAGCCTTTTGTCACTTCCAAGTCGGGCAGTGCTATGCTACAGGACTACTCCGTAATTCCAACGGGCCTTATTCACGAGTCGGCCATATTGGATTGAGAGTGAGGTAAAATCTTGATTTTTGGAACTTGTGTAGAGAAATGAATGCTTCAAATGAATAATCTAAAATTTGTAACTAGTAAACGTTCCCTAATGTTTAAAGCCAGATTTAAAAAAAAGAGACTGTAAATAGGCTGCATTGTGCCTGCATAAATAGTCTGGCACCATCCCATTCAACAGTTGACAATTAATGGAATACATTCAGGGAACTCGACAAAATGGCTAACTCGTGAATAAAGCCCATGAGTTGGCTAAACCCGGCACATTGTGTGTACTGACCAGATGCATGACAAGACTTCCAGTCAAAAGCCATTCTGAATCAAATGAGTATTGTGTGTGCTCTGTGTAGAATGAGAATGCAGTTAATGTGTAGAAATTGTGTAGTGCTGTGATCCAATGGTTACGGTGTTCGACTCGTGTGCCGTGGTACATGGTTCGAATCCTGACATGGAACATGGTGCTTGTGCGCTTGGGCAAGGCACTTTACTTTGATTGCCTCTCTCTCTCCACCCATGAGTATAAAATGGGTACCTGTGAAGGTAGAGACCAAATTGCGCTGATCACGAGCTGCTGCAGAAAAATGGTCTCATTCCTGATGAACAGGGATAATAATTGTTGAACATATCCATTACTGTTGGACCAGTTCTATCTACTAGACTTGCCAAGTATTCTTGAATTGATGGGGGAATGAGGGGGAACTGAGCGTTATACCTCCCCTACCCTTCCAAAGAATCTACATGAGTGTCTTCAATTCTTTCTCGGATTAAAATTGAATTTTCTTAGCTCATTAGCTAAATCATCCCAGTGTTTTTTTGCTGCACTTAAAAGCAACCTTTCATACTTGCCAGTAAAGTACAGCGGCTTTACGCTGCTTAAAAGGCATAGGAACTACGACTTGTTTACTAGACAAACCTGCCCGAGGCTGAAAACTAGACCACGATATAAAACAATTACTTCACTTGACTTACAAAGTGCATTTCTTGAAGTCTCGAGTGATAGAGTCTGCTCACGTAAGTTCGGAGAAAAATCACCGAAAATCTCAGATTTGGCTTGAGCCACGGGCAGAAATGCCAAACCATCAAGGCCCAATAATCACCTCGAACTCAATTTGAACCCATTGTGTCACGACAGAGAGAAAGCCACGATGAGGAGGTAAAGAAGTTCGTCCTCCTGAACGAAAGAAACCTTTTTTTTTTTGGCTGATATTAAACTTCTCCTACGTAAGCAAGCGACTTCTCCTGCATTGTCACATTGTGGCTGCGCTTCCCGCCTGACCAGTCCGGCCGCGCTCGCTGGCGCAAACGTCGTCATGACAACGCATCGTGATGCGTCATTTTACGCCAGCGCTACGACAGAAGGCACGTCTATTGTCGGGAGATCTTGTCACGATTAGTGCAATTGGATAGCCGCGATTGAAAAAAAAATAAAGAGCGGAGAAGAAGACAGAGATCTCTGTGAGAACATCTCAGTTTAGTGGGCGATGCTTGATTCTTTTCTTATCACCATTATGCCTTTTTTTGTGCGCTGGGATTTGTTCGTGATAGCATTGTCAATTTCCAGGTTGTTGTCGCTTTTGATGGCTATACGATCCCGTCCCTAGGGGTGTCACACACCGTTGTGGAGTTGAAAGCCGATTTAATTGATAATGTCAGTGGTTGAATGAGCTGAAATGAATATTACCGCTCCTCTTGATGAAAAGGAAAAAGGTGCTCCTCTACGCAAACGTGAACTTCTGATGGTCGCGGTTCAAGTTCAAGACATTGTTGGGATGCGCTATCAATTGAGCTTATCTTCTGCAGCATTTTGAGGCAGTTAAGGCGTTTTATTCGAGGAGAGAATAAACACCGTTTGTTCGGCCCACATTTCTTGGAATCTGTCCCCTCCCACAGACCCAACATTTCTGTATGTTATTTGTTTACTTTTTTTTCAATCTCAGGGTATCATTTACAGCGGGCGACATTTATTAAAGATACCATCATAGCTCTGCCTCTTCCTGAACTTTGAAGAGATGCTAAAGATTTTGTATTTTTGTATGGACGTCACAAAATTCTCCAATGGTTGATCTCAAAAGTCTTGTGTCATTTTTGGGAAGTTTTTACGCTGTAAACTTTGGGTTGATGGTGTTGGCATGCAGATAAAGTGGGTGGGTGGGTGGGTGGGATGATAACATATAGGTGGATAAAATTATGTTTGCATAATATGCATTATTGTGTTCAATTTTCACCTCCTTACGGACGGATCCAATATCAGACCATGGAGGGGGCTAGGCTAGAAATTTAGCTTTAGCAACAAGACATTTCCCCAAATGAAACACCCCTGGAGATTTAAGAAAACTGGGGGCTGGGGGAATGGGGGTGGGGGGTGGGATGGTAGCAACAATCGTGACACCTTGGGCGCTGTTCCATGCATCGGGCGTTGGCGATGGAGGGGCGGGGGGTGGTGGGGGCCAAGTGGATTAAAGCAGGGGGAAGGGAATCAGTCCCCCCCCCCTTCCTAACACCCCCGCCCCCCTCACACACACACGTTTGTTTATGGTGTAAATCAAAGATTTTCTTTTGTTCCTCTTCCATTTTCCTTTGTTTGTACTTCAACTTTATCGCAACATCTCTCATTGGTTTTGTACACGTTTTCCAACCGAGGAGTCCTCGATTCTGTTTCTGTCCTCGATTCATCGATGATGTTGCACGTGTGTGTCCTCGATTTACACAATAAAGACGCAACCATCCACGCACACAGCTCTTTTTTTTTTACTACACTCATGAGGACATGTCCCTTTCCTTCTTTTGTTCCCTTCAAGTTGTACTTTAACTTTTTCTCGACAGCTTCCATAAGGTTTGTACACGAAATTCTCCCGAGGACTAGTGCCAAGGTCCTCGGGCATATTGTTATCACACACACCCCATTGCCTCAAGTCCTCAGTCGTAAAGAAAACCAACCCCCACACACATCTTTGTAAACACCGGCAATCTTGGATCCCCTATTGTCCCTAATCCTCATTCCTTTGTATGTACTTTAACTTTTTAGCAACAGATCTCTTTGGTTTTGTACACGAATTTCAATCATGGACTATCGGTCAATCGTAGACCCTTTGTTTGTGCCGTAACCCTTTTGTCCCTAGTCCACGATTGCCGGTGTATTTACATACTCACGCCCACACATATTTAGATTCGCTGCAGCTTCCTTCGCGCTTTTTAAATTCTGTGTACGTGAGTTTGTTTCTCTATTAAACAAGGGACGTTGAACAAAAGAGGACAATAGGGTCCACAATTCCCGAAGGTCCACAATTGACGATCGTGTACAAAACATATGGGAGGTCTTCCTAACAAATTAAAAAGTACAAACCAACTCCACTATTGCAGGTAGATATACACGTGTGTGCGTGTGGAAAAAATTTCCAATTCCGATTTGTTCCAATTGAAGTTTTCAAAATATTTCCGTACGTCAAAGAATAATAAACAAATGTAATAAAAACCTGTGCAAAAAATAAATACATGTAGATAGAACAAGTCTAAAATTTAGGAATAAAATAAAACAAGATACACTTTTAATATGGCAATTTAGTGACACATGCACGAATAAATAAAAGCTGAACAATAACTGCTCACTCCATTAAAGTACTCATTTCGACATTAAAGGTTCTGGCAACACAAAAACATCTCTGTTCAACAATGTTTGTGTCACTGTACTGGCATCATACACTTCGGTCGCTATAAGCAACAGCGCTGATTGGGAGTATTTTAAAAAAATATGTTTTCTGCCATTGTCTGATTTGTCGATAATTGCTGCATAGGTTTTTGTAACTCTTTGAAATGTTTGATAGAATTTAAAACATAATCCTGAAACCGTGAGCAAAAATCGACACCGTTCTTTTGGCGATATTAACATTAAAATGAATGCGCATATTATTATTATGCGTGGCTTGTGTATCACATAATTCTACACGGATGTTTTCTCCTCACGAATTGCATTGACGTCTTTGGTCGAAGGATGCAGCATAAGCCGTCCGGATGACGTAAAAACAAAAAGTGAAACATAAAAGCAAGCAGACAAACACATATACAATTCTTTTGTGACTACAATACGCCTAATTAGTTATACCCTTCTGAACAAAATAAGAATATCCACATCACATAATATACATGTATTCATAAACGGACGTAATTTATCCGCATGTACGTTCTAAAAATGACTTCGACAAGCAACAGTATAATTTTGTCGTTGATTGAGCACTATTGATTATAGAAATTTCCCCAATATTTAAGAGATTGTATGTGGTTAAAATTTAAAGCTCGGTCCGTTTTTAGTGTTATCTAATCCCTTCAGAAATGTTTTTTTTTTTACTTTACGCGAGTGGAGATAGGTTGTTAGTGATTCAGAAACAACCGAACGGAAATCCCATGCAACCGAGGGTCACTAATCTGTGGGCCACGAGACGCAAGGAGAACGGAAAAGATGCTTAGATAATTAGAAACAAGGACAGTTTGTTTTCTTGCCTACTTGTTCCCCCCCCCCCCACACACACACAAACAATGAACCACGACAGCTTACTGATACTTACGGAGGCAAGGGCGGATCCAGAACACTTGGGGGGGGGCAAAAAAAATTGGTCCCCCAAAAGTGGGTCCCAAAAATTACGGCGTGGGGTTCGGGGCCCGCCTAAGGGCCCCGAATTTTTGTTGGATTCTAGATGCGATCTGTGGTGCAAATATGAGGCAATTTCTGACCACTTTAACCAAATCTTTTTGAGGAAAAGATGGTGGTGTACGCAGTGCCTGCCTTTATTGCGACGTCACTTGACAAAAAAATTGGGTTCGTTTTTTATTGGGGGGGGGGGGGGGGGGGCATGGCCCCGTTGCCCCCCCCCCCCGATCCGCCCTTGCATGGAGGGAGGCTACGGAGTGACCTTGGCCCATTTTCACGGGAGTTGCTTGGCGGATTTTAAGCAACAATCAGTGGAGTGTTAGTCACATTTGTATGATGAGTCATGTGAAACCTAGCATTTCTCGTCTGCGCTTAGCAAATTCCAGGTGTGTCTTGAGGTTGCACGGTTGGAAATATATGATGCAGCAGCAGAGATTTTGTTATTTATTAAAGTTATTATCAACAATTCTTCAGAATTCAAAATATCGACTGTTTTTACTCCTCCGTTTCAAGCGACGTGGTGGACCGAATGTTTTGGGGCTACACAAAATTGTATTGATACATTTTGTAGGACTATTTGTCCAAAAGTACGGATTTTGGAAATTTGATTTTATCATTGATAAAAAGAAGACATATAATATAGTTACGGATGAAGCGGTCCAAACTTGCCTATTACAGACCACGTTTCTACAAAACGCACAATATTCTCTGACCATTGATGAAAGAATCTGTTTCTGAGTCCTTAATATTATACCTGGATCGGTATGTTCCCAAATATGCCTTCCATTAGCTGTATAATATAATTTGCGAAAAATCCTGCGATTTGACCATTAATTGGCAACAAATCATGCCGTGGACTGACGTTACTCACGGCAGCGCCAAACCTCCTGTCGGATTTGCAAACCATGCACAAACTTGGTAAGCGTATATAGGCCTATATAGATTTGTGGTCGGGTGGACAAAGTGAGTAATTTTTCTGATCACTTGGACCCAATTTGTTTTCATTCCTGGCCGAATGGCTAAAAAGAGGGAGGTATTATACTTCTTGCGGATTGTGTGCAGGGTGACCGTTTTAGCCGAATTTCGGGTAAATTTGACAGAATTGTTTTAGAAAAACGAGTTTGACAGAAAATCTAGCAGAATGATTTTTTTTAGCAGATTTCTAGCAGAATTCTGCAAAATTGGTGATTCTGACAGAAACATATAGCAGAGCTCTGATTGTTTCGAAAAGCTTCAATTTTGTTCAAACAAACCCTTGCACAATGGGACAGGTCTAAGTCTAAGCGTTGAGGTTCCCTGATGATGTGCGATTACACAGTAAGGTACTGTAGACATTGGAAACCAGGCTAGACACGCGCCATTTAAAAAAAAAATTATAGGAAATGTTATGGGTTTTTTTTGGGGGGGGGGGTTAAGGACATTTTAAAACAGTGCATGCGAGTATAAGTGTTTATAATGCATTTCGTGTAATTATAGGTGATTTAGCAGATTTTTGTTAAATCTATTAGATTTTTGAAGTGCATTCAGCAGAATTTTGCCATGACCTAACCGTCCCACTGATTTCACAGAGTAGAGTTCAAGCCCTAGTTAAGTCGACCTCGATGGATACGCCATTGGCTGTGACTACAGTTTGGTAAGTGCAGGCATAAAGAGAGCAAAGTGCACTGTTAGGATCGTGGAGGTAGAAAATTAAGAACAGACCCATTCCTATATTCCTACATGACTTTAGAAGACAGCATGAGAACTATTGTACAATCATGTCACTTGTCAGTGGACGTGGAGTTCCCAATTTAGTGCGAACTGTAGACGCGGCTCTTTATATAATTGCTTGACGATTTCTGCTTCCTCGAAATTCAGCCAAAAGTAACAGAGATCTTGCTGATGCACGTCAAGAGCGGTGCATGATCTCTTTTGAAGAGTCCGGAGGGGATCCTTTGCTTTGTAAAAAAAAAAAAATCCCCGAAGGAAAGAAAAAACGTACGAAATGGGAAGAATTGAAATGTAACATTTCAAAAAAAGCCCCATGTCGAGCCAGCCTCGTGCGCAAGTATTAATAAACTTGTTTCAGTCTGAAGCTGTGTGTATCTCAATTCAATTTAGGAACTTGGGTACAAAATGTAAATTTAACAGCTTTTGAAAGCACCTAATGTTCATCTTTTTAGTACTTAAGAAATACATGATGATTAATTGCAATATTCGTGTTTTATTTCAAAATTTGGGCCGACGAAACGATGGAAATTAATTGTCCTGCGCGCACCCGTACAAGTTTATTCACCCCGTACGAGGCAACACTTTAAGTCTTGTGGCCAGTCTCCAATACCATCCACCACGCGACAATCAAGTCAGTCGCCAGACTGATTTGGCACTTCAGGATTTGCTCGCGATCACGAACCGCTGGTCGGACTCTGACGTCATCACATACGCACAAGGCAGGTCGAGTCTATTTATAGGGTGTTTCCCCGAACGTACTTCCGGTTTCCAGCCCGGAGAGCTGAGAGTTGACTCGGAGAGATTGCCACACGACCGCGGCGGATCTGTGACCGTGTGTGTGTCAACTGCATTAGTTAAATCATCGCAGAGCTGGACGGACGTGGGTTTTCTGCTATTAACAACTATTATACGGTGAGTCACTCTTTGCATTGTAGGTGTTAAATGGGTTTCTTTTCTCCTGAAAAAAATCTTGAACACAATCTTGTTGTGTGGTAGATAGGCACTAAGAAATAGCACCAACGACGCACCCGAGAGTTGAGTTCAAAAGTTTTGTCTGCACAAGCATGTCCTCGGCTTCAAACACCTGTATAAATATGTGCATGACCGTGGACCCGGCATACTATATTTTAAGGCTTTAATGTGTAATTTGTTCCAGTGGTTTGACACAACATTATATTTAGGATATGAGACCTCAGGATGACAGTGATTTTTCAAAACGAAATATTATAGCAGATTTTATACCACAACTGGATACTCAAGACATTTACCGACACCTGTTTTTGGTTTGATGTCGATGTAAGCTTCCAGCTTGACCTTCAATTCAATGCAATTGTTGTTGTTTGACCCATTGTGCATGACATGTTGTTGGCTTTGTTAAAATAGAATTTACCATGGTTTTACCACCAGCTACAGCCCGAGTTGTTGTTTGAAAATAAAAAGTCGTACCTCCATGTTCCAGTTAATAAAGTACCTCCCTAAAGGAAGTACGTTAACAGTTATTTTTAAAATAGCACAATAAGGAAGTGATACCATAGGTTTTTTTCGGGGGGGGGTGCAAAATTTCACAGGCCATAATTATTTTTTTAATCACCACGGAACATTTTGACCCTTATCGGGAGTCCAGCACATGACGTGCTCAATTAAGGTTTGCCACGTGACGTTGTTGCAACTTTTATCAACTCGTACCACTTGGGTACACAACAGGTGGTTGGCCCATAAAAATCAGCCGGTGGTTTTTTTTTGTATTTATCTCGGGGTGGCGGCAAGCCTCGCCCAGCCGGACGCAGCTAGCCAGGGCCCGGTATACCGGATATCCGGGTTGGGTACTCGGCACCGCGCGTCCCGTATCCTGCTCCTGCTAGGCTGCTGAAAGTACAGGCCGAGTACTTGGACACTTGTATCTATTGTTATGTGCTCACTGGTATAAATCGGGGAAAATCAAAATGAAACCCCCTTTCAAAATAATTTCCAGAGAAAGTTGGGGGAAAATACCGCTTCGTTAATAAATGGTGTGAATTCCTTTGGCCTTTTTGAATGCGAGATTTGTGAAAGTGAAAGAACGTGTAAATACCTATCCCTTACGTCCTCCGAAAACCCTGTTTATAAAGCGAATCCGGGATGCATTATGTTTGTCGTATACGCGTAAGCAATAACCATTTTAATAACCATTGTTAATTTTGACAGATTTTTTTTTTTCGTTTTGCCTATATGAAGTATAATAGTCTGGCCAGGCCCAAAACGACAGGTGTCTTTTTTAATTTAATTGAAATCACAGCGGGGTCGGTCATAATGTGCATTTTCGAATATATTGGGATGATTCATATTGGGTCCATGTGCCTTGTTGTTTAATTCAATTATTTTAATGAACAACATCATAAACGTTGGATTTCGAATCGATTGCGCTGGCGTTTAAAATCGATAATGAACATTTTGCTTGTCATTGAAATTCTAACAACAACAAAAATGGCCACCCTGACAAAAGTTGTAATTATAGTAGTTGACTAAATGTCTTTGTATGTTTTTTTAGACTCATCAATGTTTTAAAGTTATTCTCACCTCTTTTTTTTATCTTCGACAAAATGTTCGTTTATAACCGGGCATAATCAGGCATCTTAGAAACGTGCCCCCCAAAAAATTAGGAATTAATTATTTTAATGATCATTATATGTGTGACTTATATTGTTAATAGTTGATTCACTTTGTTTTAACAATTTATTTATTTATTTTCGTGTCCACTTTTTGATGGTGCGAAATGAATTCGGCCGAATGGGCGGTGCAAAATATTCCAGTGGAGAAAGGAAACTTTATATACGTTGATAGTTCAGATTAAATTTTCTACTCGAATTGGAACTTAAACATTATTATTATTTTCAATAAACGTGGCATGCGTGTTAGGCCTGATGGTATACACGCCCACTCACAAATTGGCAATTGACGTGAATTGAGGTGGTCCGTTTTTTAAGTACATGAATAAATATCGGTCTAATGAAAACGGTGATGTCTGCCAACATGACAACCGTTGTGTAACTATCACTGGAGGTGAATTTCTCACTTTGTCGTCAAGGAGTGTATGAGAACAGATTTCCCCACCTATCCAGATGAACATGAATGTTGGTACAGCCGATGGTAATAACATGCCAGCTGGCATTTTCTCAGCTGCTGGTGTGATGGGTATAATATAGGCGATGTATCAATTCAGTGATGCGTGCCCGCGTTCATTAAAAACATAGCGCCCGTGGAGCATGCGCAGACCAATTTACTACGGGCGTACCTACGTCATTGCGAAATTATCACTGTCCTGGCAATTATGCTAATTAGTCGTGTGGCGAGCGCGAGGATCGTGAATGAAGTCTGGTTCGGTGGCTCGTCGTGTAGCGCGTATTTTTAATGTGTGCCAACATACGTCTGGGCTTCGCAGCCAGCTAACAGTTCTTGTTTCCTTGCTCTATATGGTTCTCACGCTGGATTAGTGGATGCGTTTTTGAAGGTATATCATGCTGGAGAATGTAACTACGGTTGCAGCAAATCGTGTTAATTGAAACAATTTAGTCCTGCCGTTTTGTCACGCGATATTTCAACATTCCTAAAGACGTTTTGCTCATTTTTTTTTTACAAAATAACGGAGGTTCGAGTATAATTATGTTTACCCTATGTTGTTAATTTGCACACAGGTACAAAACGACATTTGAAATTGGTTCCGTGGAAACTAACGATTCAGCGAGTGACTACCGCCGTTTTTGGGGGGTGTTTTGACCGCGACACCAGCAGCATGTTAACCGGGAACTCCCGAGCGCCTTCCCCCGCCGATCCCTCGGCAACGACTCTCGCCGAGCAGTTTCTGCCTGCCCCGTATCCGAAAGGTGAGTTGAAACCGCAACTTGAAACTATAATGACTTGTTAATGGAATATTTTTATTTGAGTTTAGTACTGTCTATTGGACTCTCTGATATCTTCTTTTGAGTTTTCTTGACCGGTTTGGCAGAATACACCACTTCTGGTATTCTGCAAGTGATGGGACAATACGGTAGAATGCTGGTGTACTATTAACCACTTTTTTAAGCATATTCTCAATGATAGTCATTTATTACAAATATGTTTTTAAAAATGCATTTTAGATCTGGAAACGTGTTCAATTATATTAGTAAATACTTATAGACTTATAGACTTTCAGAAAAGCAGAATACACTGTACCTCTGGTATTCTGCAAGTGATGACAATACGGTTAGAATGCTGCATGGTATACCATTAAACCACTTTTTAAGCATATCCTCAATGATAGTAATTAATTACAAATATGTTTAAAAAAATGCAATTTCGATCTGGAAACGTGTTCAATTATATTAGTAAATACTTGTAGACTTCGTACACAGCCATCAGAGTGTCATAATCTTTCCCGCTCAGAAAAGCACAAATTTTCATAATCTTTCCAAAACATGCTCAGAAAAGCACAAATTTATGTTTCATTTTTATCAGTAAAATGAAAGTTAGAGAACGACTTTACGTGCGTCATTATATTAATTTCCCGTCTTTCGTGGTATATGTTCTCGGAACAATTCTTAAATGGAAACAAAAATTTGGTCCTTTTTTTGCGGCCACAAAAGGACCGCAACGGGAAAATTATGGCATCAATGTGTGACTCTGCAGCCAAAAATAAAATTATCTTTTGCAAATGCATCATCTTTCCAAATTGCAAATGACGAATATCTTGTCTGGAATGTCGGCCAATCACAAACCGTCACGCGTGGGGTTACATTTTTACACCTAGCACAATGCACGCCCTGTGGGGAAAAAAATCTCATTGAGTCAACACAAAAGATACCGCCACAAACCAAATATGGTCGGGCACTTGTACGGGGTTACCCCTTCGCCTTTGTTACGGCTAGGTACAGCAGGCCGTTCGGGGAACGTCTAAACATTCCAGAGCCCATGACATCATCGTGGGGGTGTCATTATCGGGTCAAGGACCACCTATGGGTGCCATATTTCGGTTTCGACTGGTGCCCTTGCACTCTATATGCATGACATGGCATTGTTGTCGTTGTGTGTGAGCACGGTGAGAGCCAGTGATTCTGTGACGACGTTTCTTGGTATTCAGGCTAACTGTTCACTGGGTATAAATAATCGTACATGTACGTTTACATGTTTGAAGTACATGTACTTTTTGTGTACAGCCTGTATTATGTGAACTATGGAATGCATTGTTTGGTCTGCCCAAAAGGACCGCACTACACGCAGTGAGTCAGAATGAAACAGCATTTTAATGTCTCCGGGGGAAATCGTCTGCTTTGAAATTTGCCTCAGAAGAGTTTTTGCAACAACTATTGTCAAAGACGATTCGTCATTCTCACGAGTGTGATCCAACTAAGAAATTATTGCACAATTTGCTACAAGATAAGTTCCTCGACGGTGCAGATTATAATACATCACAACACCGTGCGTTAGTGAGAATTTAATCGGCTATCAGAACCCGATGAGCAGTACTATCGGTGAGGATTTTTTATAGAAACTTTCCAAATTCCGGTAATGAGTGACGTCGATCAAAATAATTTATTGATTCAATTATTTTTATTTACTCACATACTAACTTGGTAATTAGTTTTTGTGTGTGTTAACGTATCGATACATGATTTTAATGATCAATTATAGATCATTACTTTTCTATTAACTTCCCTTTTTATCTATTTGAGTTGATGTTTTTGTAAGTTCATTATTTGTTTTCTTCATATTGCATTTTTCTCCATAATTATAGCATGTTCATATTTCAGGGTATTTTAATTTGTACTTGTAAACAGCCTAAAAGAAACAAAGTTTAGGCTCGCTACAATGGCCATTTGCAAGGGCCTATACGAGGGAACTTGCAAAACCAGAATCCTACATGTATTTTTCCAGGGAAAATCTGACAGGCCCAGGCATAGTGAATATTCTGAACATCACTTCCCCCACGTCACGGGTAGTACCAAGCTCCAGTTTCCTTGTTCGGGCTGTTTCTCGACCGGGAAGTGAGCCCATAATTACATTGGACGTGTAAGCCGCGTGTTGGACTAGTTGTGTGGTTCAGATTCGGTTTTGGTCTGCTAGTTGAAACTCATAATAGGAGAGGTCGTGTACGTACACACAGGAGGTTCACCGGTATAGTGCACGCACTGGGAGCAAAATAGCATTGTTCTCTTGGTAATACGGTGACAGTTATGTATACTTGTTTCACGCTGGTCCCTCTAGATAAGCCCAGCCCAGGGCGTGTCTCCACCCCCATCACGGTCAAGACGGAGTTCCCTTCTTCAGCAACCGACCACCCGATGGATCAGCAGCCGACGGCGGCTCCAGCCGGCGGTCAGACACCGCAGACAGCACAGGGGGGACTCGGCATCAAACTCAAAGGTTGGTGGTGGTGTGTCATTTATAATCACCGTATTTTTCCATACGCAGTAGAAATCCTTTTTTAGTGAGTCAAATTCAGACTTCAATGAATCACTCCCACAGCTCAAGCTCATCATATATTTCAAGGTTGTGCTTAACTCTCTCTGTTAGTCTTTCGGCAAAGTATGCATGCAGCATAATGTGTGTGGTATTGTTTTGTTCTATTGATATGGTGGTCTCGCATTGTTGCATGTACATTCAACATGTTGTCGTGGATGACTAGACTAAAAAAAGAAAAAGAAAAATCCATTATGTGCTTTTACAATTGTGGTTTTGTCTTCGATAAATAGAAACGAAACCACTGATGGGTGCGGTTCAATATTGCTTCTGTTGTCGAAAAGCTTGACTTTTCAGACATTATTCAAGATTTCCATTTTTCTTAAAAAAAAGTTCATTGCCACTTCACTAGTTCAAGTCCACCCCACCACGATCCCCAATAAGTGATCAAATTTCACAAATGGAAATTCCATTATCAGGAGTTCAAGGTCTTATCCCTGTATCGTGTGCTCTAATACATGATCACCCGTCGATTCCAAAATCAAAAATTGAGATTTTTACTGAGAGGTCGCTGCGGCGCTGCAAGAGAACTTTTCCCTCAAAACGGTGAGACGACTTGATCGCAAATTAACTTCAACTTTCAAGCAAACTAGGCACTCTGGTGATTTCTGTGAGGGTCTTCTATTATTTATGCCATTTATCGATTCGTTCATATTATTTACTTTGCATATTTTGAGCATACCTAAAGTTCGTTAGTGTTTTTGTTTTTATTAGAAATCCTGTATCCAGCCCCTGTGTAAAATAGTTGAAATTTTTCGGGAAGTCCCGATTTTTTTCTGAAATAGGTTTATAACATGAGATCAGCGCGTATAATTCTTGGAAGTATTACGTTCCCTTGAATATTATTTTAGGATATAGCGGTCTGCGAGGGGATAAAATGGCTTTAAAAACTCCATGCACTGTTTCATTTCATTCGATTGGCAGCCATTTTGAAAATTGAACATCGTTTATTATTTTTCCTCAAATGGCTGATTTTGCGCTCAAGCATGTGGCTTATCACTGAATTATCTTTCTAACGGATAGTTATTTATAGCGGTTGACCCCCCTTTTTTTGGGGGGGGGGGTGTTGTGTACATGTTGTGTTGAGAGACAAATCGGAGGCAAAAGAAAGAAACAATCCTCCATGCAATCATCAGACCCGGAAGCAACCTTTTTGACTCATCCACTGACCATGACGTCATCGGATGTGCATTATTCCGTTTGTTGCACTGGCTAATCCATATTGTTCGAGAGATAAACATATTTGGTACCTGGCACGTGATTGGGACGAGTTTGTTGAGGACAGGAAGGAATGGCCCGGGACCCTGGATAATTTAAGTCCGGTACTTTATGAGCTGCCACTTCCGTCTTTGGGATGGGCTTGGCCAGAAGTTGGCGCTCAATTTCTTCAAGTCCTTTTTGTGTGTGTGTGTTTGAGGCGGGGAATAAACAGGATTCTGTGGATATTAAAGGCAATGAGGATTTCCGCACGTTCACTTTCCTTTTTGGAACCTAGATGTTTGGCTGTAATAAATCACATGGCGTTGGAATTGTGCGGACGTGTCAGTGAACGCACTTGTCGAAAACAGATTACGAAACGATTTAATGCGCCTGCGCCGTGCAGACAATGTTCCATATTTGTAGTCCCATGATCAGTCACGTGACACAAACACCCAGAAATACATTTTGCTTGTAAGTCAGGTGGCTCTGAGTCCACAACAGCAAGGGATATCTCACGGTGACTTTTTTTTTTGAAGTCTCAGAATATCGCAATATGCTGTGTAATGGTTGATCCGTGAGTGGTTTCGATTTCGCCAAAAATATCTTGAGCATTTTGACCAAAATAGAAAGTTGCAAGGTTTCGGTCGAACTTAAATTAAGACCAGCCCAAAAAACGAGGACAAATTTCGAAGGGTTTTCAGAAAAAAGAGAGTTGTTAAACCCTATTTAAGGGTCAGGGTGGAATACCCACCCACCCCACCCACCCCCGTACAGCCCCCTCCCCCGATACCATTGTTGCATCATGCCCAGCCCTCATAATTTTGTAGACTGATGTCTTGCAGACGTTTTGGCGCTCAATTTAATAAAAATTGGACGCAAAGTCCGCACAAAATGATGATCTTTTCGATGCGATTGACTCTGTAAAGGTAAACGTACTCATTCGAGGACGGAAGCGTGTAATACATTTATTATAATTACGAACAAGATTTGCTCGATGGAGCGAAAACATTGATAATGAACTAAGCTTGGTTGTTTCTGCAAGCTTATACCAAATTTCATAAACAGTCAGTCGTTTCATTTCCGATGGGAACGGACAACCCCCCCCTCCAGACCCCAAAAAGTTTGTCTAGGGTTAAGTCCTATGAAACATGCATGAAATGATCGTGATGATATTGAACATCTACAGGGAACGTCGAAATTCAGCGTTGCATCTGATTTCACAATTATTGAGCTGGCGAGCAGACTCAATTTACTGAGCGAAATGTATTTTCAAGTAGTCGCTGGCGGACATAATCAAATTATTTTGGGGGGTCTCGTTATACCTGGTTCCACCTGAGCTGAAAGATTTCATAAGCGAGTTTATAAGTTTACTCGACAGGTAATGGACTAGGCACACAACCGTGGAAATTGATTTCCCATATTTTGAATGATTTTTGTATGTGTGTTCCTTTCAGGTATGGAAGCCAACGTCACACTATGGCAGTTCCTCCTGGAGCTTCTGATGGACAAAAACAACGTCCATCTGATCACGTGGACGGGCAACGAGGGCGAGTTCAAGCTCAACAACTCGGAGGAGGTGGCCCGGATGTGGGGCCTCCGCAAGAACAAGACCAACATGAACTACGACAAACTCAGCCGCGCCCTGCGCTACTACTACGACAAGAACATCATCAAGAAGGTCATGGGCCAGAAGTTCGTCTACAAGTTCGTGTCGTTTCCCGAGATCGTCAAGACCGAGAACAAGATCCCGTTCCGGGTGAAGATGGAGACGCTGGACGGACCAGCGAGTGGGGCGGGGAGTACGGCGGCCTCCAGACCGCAGAGCTACCCCGGGATCACGGTGACTGCAGCACCGGACAGGAAAAGCCCGGCCGGACATGTTAATGGCCACCACCAACTCCACCACCACCATCATCGACATCATCACCACCGGGAATCGCCGAAGTATGTGCCGAGTCCCCTGGCGCGTTCGCCCAAGCGCGCCAGCCCGGACACGCACGAAACGGCCCTGAATTTGAAAAAGCACAGCGATGATCGCGAGGAGATCGGCAGCCAGGAGCAGCAGTGGAGATCCTCGGGAAGGCTGATCCTCAGCGCTGGTCACCATGATGCCAGGATCTCGAGAAGCCCTAGTCCCAGGACCGCGGCTTTAGTCGGTGGTAACGGCTCGGAGGCAAGGCTGACCGTCGAGCCGAGCCTGGTCACCAGCACCGGCCGGCCTTTCAGCACCGTCTGCACCCCAAGCACGGCCTCCACGGCCATTAGCAGCTCGTCCACCAACCGACCCAAGCCCTTGCCCATCGCTACCTTGCAGACGCCCAAGGGTGACTTGTTCGCTGCCGCCATGCCCTCCAAGATGTCCACCACCAGCCCGTCTTTCCTGACCACCTCTAACGGGCTTACGGTGCCCTGCTACGCCGGACCACACACCCCTTTGCCCGGCACACCAATCATGGTGGCAAGTCCCATGTTTGGTCAAAGCGGCACTCCTTTGGTTCCACTCCATTTCTGGAGCACGTTGAGCCCTCTGGCTCTCAGCCCTTCTATGAATTCCCAAATGAACACATTCCAGTTTCCCGCCATTATCAATGGACTGACTGGCACACCAGTCTCAGTGTCTGGCATGATGCCCATCCATACCCCTACCGTGGTCTTTTCACCAACGACGACCAAGCCGATAGTTGTACCTTGAGCCATACAGACTGATTTAAATCTTGGAAGACAAAAATTCCTCTATTAAAAAAAAAACATTGAAATGGTTTCCCGCGAGTTCTTGGACTTAAGTCTGACTTTTTGTTTGTGATAAAGTCCCAACAGATGACTGAAATGCACGGTGTCCAAATTTATTGAGGTCCAGCCGTTTAGGTCTTTTTGAGCTGATCTCGTGGTGGCTGTGCACACGACAGCATTAACTGGCCGGCTTGAATCAAGTCTAGCAAATAATCGTCCAAATGTTGTCTTGGAACCGTTACGTCTCATATCAATTTTTTAGGCGCAAATGATGTGTGAATGTCGTCCGCTCATATATCATCCAAAATACACGGATTTGCAGGAGTGTGTTTGCACTATAGCACTCGATTTTTCTGGTGGATAATGTAGTCCTGTAGGTACAGGTCGATTAAATTCGTATAACAAACATTCTGTAAATAATATTAATTTGGCTGGTTTTCTTCTTTTTTGTTGTTGGTGTATTGTTTAGTTTAGTGGTATTAACGATACACCATTCGGAATTGTATATATAAAAAGGGCTGTGCCTTCAAAATATTTCAAGGAAAAAAAGACAGAACTATTTTTTTTTCCTGGATAGAGTGAGATTATATTTTTGTAAAAAAAAATAAATAGTTGTGGGATCCTGTTTCCAATGGGTTAATATTTTCCCGTTCATTCCGGATCCGCGCGTATCAGTTTCGGAATGATGGTGACCCCGGATCCTCGGGTCAACATTAAATAATGTACATACACGTAGGGGTTTTTGTGAACATAAAAGGGGTTTTTACCGTCTGTTTCCCGCCTTCATGCACACTCTCCTTTTTTTTGTCTGTGACGTCCTTCCGAGTATGAGATGTCTTATTTTCAATGTCGATACCAGTCACTCTTACACACGACCGGAAAAACGTCAGACCCTATGCGAGTCTAAACTGTGCCGTAGGTTTGAAATGAAATGTATGTCGGTTTCGGAAAACCTTGAATAACGCAAAATGCTCAAACTTAAAAATGACGTTATCCGTTTGATCTTCTCTCTGTGAAAGTCCGAAATAAGTACCACGCTTATACATAATCATAAAAAAAAATCATCTACCAAACTTTCAGCCTCCAATTTTTAAAGCTGACCAAAATAATCTGCAAACTGGCCTTTATTAAATGTATGTTTGGGTCCACGCTATACCGCGATATGAAACGTGCATCTAATGCTCTTTAAGTTTAACACGGGTTAGGAGGTTCGGGTTTTTTTTTTCAATCTAAAAAATAAGTGTAGATGTTACTCACGTATTATTAGTGACGTTTCACTCCTGAGCTAGGAGCTTCGTCAGACTGGCAACCAAAACTGCCTTTTTATATCCTTTAACATGGTAAGGAAATATGCGGACAAGCTAAGTTGTAGACTTTAAATACATTGATTACCATTGCCTAGTTTGTTTGATTTATCGCGTGTGTCCGATTCTATACTCATCTCACAATTACTTTGTACAAACAATGGTATATTGTTTTCTGAAAATGTGATACGAATGGTACCAGTACCGGTAACTGAACTTTTCTTTGACACCAACAGAGGAAAAAAGGATTATCGAACAATGTTTACAGATCTATTGGTCCAAATTATATTTTAAAATGTCATTGGCCAACACGGATGTAAGAACAAAAGGGGAAAAACTGGGATCCGGAATCAACGACGCGGGAAAATATGATACTGTTATATGATACCGGGGTAGAATAAACAAGCTCACATCATGCCTCCAATAGAATGAAACAAGAAACTGAAATGAAAAGAAAAGAAGTTGGATTGACGTCCCCGGTTTTAAGTCAGTTTTCCTGTTTTGTTTTTAATATTATTTCACATTTTAATTCCCCTTCCTTAAAGAAACAGAACTTGGTATGCAAAGACGATTACGATCAGTTCCCCCCATTCCTGATGGGCCGTTTTCATTGTATGTTTGTGTATGATCACTGTCTGTATGTTGAGCAATCTTTATGCCAAATTCGTGTTGCTCTGAACAAATGTCTGTATATAGGTACAGCCTAAAACAAGGCTCCTATCTCGTGGCCAAAATAGGCTGGTGCACATGACTTGAAGTAATTTTACCCCGGTTTTGATATCACAGTCCAAGTGAAACTAGACAACTGAAGAAAAAAACCGGCATATTATTTCAAGACAAATTTAATTTCAGTCGTAAGATCTAATTTATTATTTCGTGTCTTTTTCTTCCATGTTGTCTATGACAACCAAATTCACTCTCTGGACAATTCTCCATGTGAAAAGGAACTTAACTATGATAACGACAGTTGTAGTAATATGAAATTAGGTTTGAAGATCTTTTGCTTGTATTATATCACATTGCATTATCATATTTTTCCAAAAACAACACTCGATTGAATTCATTCCAACCCATTAAACGGCAATTTTCCGTGATAATAGTTTTGTTTGTATCAAAACCGAAAAAAGACCTAATTGAACCAATTAATGTTTGTAAGTACGATTTTTTATACCCGTAAAAAAATGTACATTAATTATTAATCAGTGCGTTTGCAATTTTTGTGTAAAAAAAAATGTTAGTAACAAAATACGTATTGTCGCTCACGCTGGACGTGGCTGAAAGTTATATCAAGGAAGATTTATTTTATAATTCATAAGTTATTATTTCGTTTGTCTTGATGTTTTGTTGTAAAGCAGAATTAAAATTGTGCTGTGCTGTTTCGATGATTGTGAAGAACAAGCGAGCCTGAAAATAAAGAATGGTATAGCTTAACCGAATCTGTTTGTCATTTTTGTTTTCAGTCAGTTTTGGAAGAAGTACAGGGTGAGTAAAAAAAAACAACGAAACTCGAATGTTGGGACCATTGTTTTAGTGAAGTTCTGCATGTAGCACTTTCCAAATCTAGGATATGAAAGCCCAATTCACAAACTTTCTTTTAGTACAAGAGTCATTCAAATAACTCGTGTTCTTTTCAAGTTACGGAATTTTAAATCCAACCACCGTTTTAAGGTTCTGTCCACGGATCACAAACAAGTCCAGTGTTCTTTCAGCAAAACGAAAACAAATCACATAGGGATGTGACTGTGTGAATTGTTTTCGTTTTGCTGAACGCACACCTTTTTGGTGATCCGTGGACAGAACTTTAAAACGGTGGTTGTGTTTGATTAAAATTCCGTAACTTGAAAAGTACATTAGTGATTTGAATGATTCTTGTACTAAAAGAAGGCACTTGAATTGGGCTTTCATATCCTAGATTTTGAAAGTGCTTCATGCAGAACTTCACTCAAACAATAGTCCCGACATTTGGGTTTCGTTTTTTTTGACTCGCTCTGTATTCTGCAAACGAAACATCTCTTTGATACCATTTATCAAACAAGTTACTGGAATTTTTTTTTTACCGGCCCCTGAAAACTCGAAGAGTTGGGCACAGAAAATGGGGCTGGTGAAAGGGGGGGGGGGGGTAATGCGACGTTTGGGGCGTTCTGTTTAGGCAGCAACATTCTTTCCTTTTCATTTTGTTTGCGTTTCCGGGGGATCTACCCGATGTTCCCCAATACCGATGTTCCCCCAAATCCTTAGGATTAGGGTTAGGGTTAGGGCTAGGGTTAGGGTTAGGGTATATTGGTAGGGATTTCGGGGAACATCGGTATTGGGGAACATAGGTATGCACCCCGTTTCCGGAGAGTAGTCAACGTATCGTTCCACATGAATTTTATACTACAAGATGAATAAAAAAATTGCGGAACTCAAACCCATATAGAAATTTATTTCATATTTGAAACAATATCCAGCTCCAAAATAATTATGACTGGTAAGCCAATTTTATAAACTACTTTTGGTGACTAAAGAAAGTGACTTCAGTTGCTCAATCCGTTCAAATTATATCACCATTTAAACGAAATGACCCTAAAATCTGTTTCGTCCAAAAAATGCGATTTCAAGAATTGTCGTTACAATTGTCTTCAAACACCACCAGCGATAAACCTTCAGTTTAAAAGTTAGAAATATTCAACAAAGTCCTTTTGAAGGCCTGTTTTTAAAAAAAAAAGGACGAAGTGGATTTTATTAATCCTATTGTTAGCCAAGGCAGGGTTGTTAATATATTTAATTATGTACTACATGCAGTTGTTGAAACAAGTAGTCTGTGTTATTTTCTTTGTTGTTCCAAACAGTCAGAACACACACTAGATTGCTTTTTTTGGATGAAACTGATTTTAGGGTCATTTCGTTTGAATAGTAGTTTAATTTGAACGGATTGGGCGATCGAAGTATTTTTTTTCATCTAAAAGTAGTTTATAAAATTGGTTTATAAAAAGTCATAATTATTTTTGGTGCTACATATTTTTTTAAATATCAAATATACTTCTTTGGGTTTAGGTTCCGTTTTTTTTCGACTCACCCTGTATGCTATATAGGGTTTGACTGGTTTACGCTCGGCGCGAACACGCATGCGACCACGAATCTGTTATTAATCACGCGAGCATTCGTGCTGCAGGAAAAACAATAGGTGAAGACATTGTCACAACGTTGCGTGACGTCATTGCGCACTGGCTCTTTGATTTGTATAATGAGGCATCGAAATTGGAAATTAAAGGAACAAAATTACTGAAAGTTTTCCCGGATCTATGTTACAAGCAACCCGGAAAAAAAATAGTTTGACGTCAATTCGAACCGTCTTTATGCGTCATCACTATGTCGTAATTATTAAGGGGCAGGTAAATCACAATGAACGTTTGTCGTGACTATTATAGCGGACAGTGTGCTAATTTGGGTGAATATAATGCCGTTTGAATCGTGGTGTCCTGGTGATATTGATACGAAATGTAGATGCTTTTCGGCGAAAAAACACGGCATCTTCACACAGCACTAAAAACACCAACTGAATGACGAGAATGCATTGCCCAAAATTTGATTAATTCCGTAAGCTCGCTTGATCAAAAAGTACAAGAATTTGAGTTTAAAAAATACAAATGTATTCGGTTTAGTTTTCACCGTTGTTCCAATCTCCGAATGTACATAAGGGGAGGTCTTATTACTATAACTACTTTACATTTCGGTTCCTTCGGGGCTCTGGTAATCTCTAATCCTTTTCACATGATCTTTTTGAAGGAAATGCAGTCATCGCAAAGCTTTGTTGGTAGGTCACTTGTCATGATAAAATGTACGCGCATTACGTAAGCACGTGTCACGCACACGCGGAAGTGTTGACCTCAGGTCAGCGAGTAAAGAAAATCCGTCCAATGAGAGCTCAAAGATTTTTAGAGGTAACCAAGGCCAGTGGTTGGCGGTGGGAACGCATGCAACGCGCGAATTCTCTTCTTCCCCCCTATTTTTTAAGTGGCGGCATAAAGTTGGCTGCCCGCACTGCAGTATTACAGCAAATGGGCCACTATCGGCGCTCTGCACTTGCGAAGTTTAGCCCCAAATATATAGTGTAATCTAACCGGAAGTCTGGTCTACTGTGACTCATTAGACACAAGTACCGGCGCGGTATACAAGAGCACATGCTATTCTAGGCTCCGGACTCAGCCGACAACCGCCATGAGTTTATAGTGAGGCTATGCTATTCATAGACGCGCCTTGGCCCAAATTTAGCCCGATCCATATACCGACGGGGATTATGGTCGGGAGTGCAGCACCCGGAAGTAGGATTTATTAGAGAGATTGGCTGGGTCTCGTGGCTGGGTGAGTTTATTGCCGAGACAAAAACAAGGGGCTGCTTGTGAGCTGTAGGAAGTGATACAGCGGGAATTGGGCGCCAGGGCGGGAGTCGTTTTATCTGATGGCGCCGGGGAAGTCTTTCCTCTTCTTCTCGATCCTTTTTCTTATGCAGAGCGTTAAGAACCAGGATCATGTGAAGAACTGTCGGCAGAAGTGATGAAAATAACCTGACGGGAAACCTTCAAGAATTTACGAACGAATATTAAGTTCAACCGTGGCGCGGGCATCACGCCAGAAATCTTATTTGGCACATAGCCTATGTCATTTTTTGACTGACTCGACTGACTGACTGACTGACTGACTGACTGTCACTTGTGATTTAGCCTAGTTCAAGTTTTAGACTGGTTAGAGGAGCATGGCAGTGCTACATAACCCCGTATCATAACAATGGGCTAAACACGGTCCATTAGGCCTCGCCTACACCATGCGAAGATGCAGGCGAAGACGTCCTGTGAATATAGCATTCTGAATCAATCGAATATAATTTTGTGTGCTCCGAGATCGAGACCAGCTTACGTGTGTCTGCAGTTGCAATCAACTCTTGCAAATGTGTTTGGATCGAGCAAACTAGCATTGTGCATGTGCGCAAAAAAAGGGCCAGCTGGGCCAGAATCATCGTACCCATGAAACCAGCAACTGCACGGTGCATGCAAACCAGCTGATTCCAGTGAAGTTACGGATAGGGGCCGGGGGGGGGGTGTTAGGCGGTCTCCCTCCCCCTAAAAAGTGGGCCGCAAGAAATAGGAAAGTCATGCAGAAAAAGTAGCACATGACCAGCTACCTTTCCCCATGACAGCTAAATTCCCACATGAGCCAAAGCTGGATCGCCCCTGGGCTCAGTGTGAACTAAGAACATCAATCGCGAACTGCGACTTGAAAAGGTCTAAATTTCAGAGTAGAGCGCCATATATAGGCTGTGCCGTATTTTCTGGTATCCGGTTCATAAGTGTGACGTCCTTTCAACTTTCAACCACGCCCACTGCACAAGGAGTATCATTGGAACCATTGGAACCGGAGGTAGTGCAAAGTAGCATGTTTAGCCAATAGGCGGTATATATGCGCGTGTATGACGCATCACTTTGCGAACAAGAATGCGAGTTCCTGAAACAAAAAAGTGTTTTTTCTAGACGTGTTCTACTTTTGTACTCGCACCAGTCAACAGAGTCGAAGTCGGGTCTATCTCGTGTCTATCACATCACAAGTCAGGTCATGGGCAGGTCATTTGTGATGGGCATGTGAGGACTCGTAATTGTGTGATGCACTCGATCGGCTACAACACTAGCCTTTCGCCAAGGCAATCGTGGCTTAGAGCGGCGGAGCTGCGAAAAGCACTAAGCGACTGGAGCACTCACGAGTGGCGTAGCCACGAGGCCTTTTCGAACTTGATTTTGCGGTTTTGCAATTTTTTGTTGTTGAATGCTGACTCCGTCGTTTCCGATTGTTTGGAATTTTGCTACCCTTTTGGGATAGCAAAAATCGAGATTATAAGGAAAAACATAAGAAATTCTTGACAAGTTGGAAAAGGCCTCGTGGCTTCGCCACTCGCGTGTGTGGTCTCCCGCTCCAGTCGCTTCGCGTTTTTCGCCGCTTTGTCAAATGCTGGCAAGTTAAGCCACGATGGCCTTGGCGAAAGGCTACTACAACACAGATTTACAATTCAGCCCACGACGAAGCTTAAGTAGCCCCCCCCCCATACGCGCACGTAAATCTCGTGTGAACCCACCCCCTAGTCTGAGGGTCAGACATTCAAAGTGTGCAGAGCTAGCTAGAGCAGCCACACGAACATACTTTATGCGACCCCGCGCGCCAGCCAATCGGAGCCGACTTTAGAAACTGTGACGTCATTTCGATCAGAAATGTGGACTAAGCTGTTAATGGGTCAATTCGACTGCCATGGTTTCGGTATTGAACAACAACGGGTTACGGAAGCCCCGAGATAGAAGGCGCCCGCTGCGTGGTCACAATCTGGATGTCAAGACGCAGTCTTGTTTTGTATAATCGTGGAATCTGCTCGCACATCATAGACATTTGCTGAGCAAGGGGACATTAGACTACCCCCCCCCCCCAACTGAAACAAAAAAATCCCGACGAAACTTTCTCGCAAAACCACTAAGACTGAACTGTAATTTGAATGAGGGCTTAATATGGATCGTGGCATTTTGTCACACTACACTATTAATAAGTTATGTAGGCCTATATTAAACTTGCATGATCATGCCCCTCTAGCTCTTCAATGCATCTGATGAGGAAGTAGTTGCATTGCTAGTACGGTACCATGCAAACTTTTATACTTGAAAGTCATTTTAAGTGCTACCTTACTTTTCCATTAGATTGTGCCTGACTAACACGGCTGCCAATTATCGCAACACCACTGAATAGTTTCACAGGGTGTTTGCAATAATTGCTGTATTATAGTCGGAAGGTGTTTGACCATGGAGATATATAAAACGTCGAATCCCACACAAAAAAGAAATCGAGTCGAACTTCCCACAAGAAATCGAATGGCCAGAAGTGAGCACAAGAGGGCGCCGTATCAGCCTGACATTAGGTCTTGTTCCCATTATTATCAGTATGTAGTTTTACGGCATAGGTAACAGAATACCAGACTATAGATATTTGACGAGCGGCGGAGGTTTTGAAAATAATGCTGAAAGTTGAACCTGTTATTTTCAACAACGCGTAGGTAGGTAAGATTTAATTGATAAATTTATCCTCTAGCCGTAAAAACAAATGATATTTCATATGTATAATCAATGCCTTAATGAGAAAAACATAGAAATACGATAGTTTATCAATAATAAAAGGGGAATAAATGATTGTTTAAGCAGGAAAGTGTAGCCCACTTTATCAGCCGGCTAGTTTAGCATGTTTAGCCGGCTTTCTTTCACGATATTTTGCCTGCTACTTTGCTAGTAGTGCTACTGCTAGATAAATAGATTGTACAGCGCATTTTAAAAGGTATTAAATTAGGCAGTGGATATTTTGCCGGAGACGACAAACCTTTAGTAAACGTTAGGTTGCCCGATATGCACTGAACTAGACCCGTGAACGTGGCTTGTATACAACGCCACGTTCACGGGTCTAGCACTGAACATGCGCAGTTACTGTTTTTTTGTACTTGAACATTTTCCGGTGACAAATTTTAGTCTGGCTCCATGCCAATATTATCATTGTAACCTCATATTCACAAGATGGGAGTCAGACCATTTTATAATTTCGGACTTTAGGCCTATTTCCCTTTAAAAAAAAATCCTCCAGAGCCACAAATCTGAAAAAGAAAATGTAATACTCTGCAATAAAATGTTTGAGACATGTAAAAATAATAAAAGAAGAATATTCTGATTTATTTGGGGATGGGAAAAAAAAAAAAAAATGTGGCGGGGATCGGGATCGAACCCGCGTCATACCGCTCACCAGAGCTCTTGCTTAACCACTACACCAAACGTGCTACACAACTTTGGTGGGAATTTAATACATCTTATAATTCAGCCCTATCTTAAAGAGTACAGCGCCCTCTGTTGATATGGATTGCCGCCGGCAAACCTTTAGTAAACGTTAGTTTGCCATCATTACCTCCGGCAAAATATCCACTATCATTAAATTACCTCTTGTGCAGCACCCCATAGCCTATGGCATGTACATTGAAGTTCGTGAGTGAGAGATCCCTGGTTCAAATCCTTGCTGGCGACATTTTCAATTTTTTTTTCATCCCCAAAATTTATAAGAATATTGGGAAAGAATTCCATGTCCAAATGTTAAAAAAGGCGGCGATTTGTAGAGTCCTAGTTTATACTCGGACTAATGATAATATGGCCATCACTAAATTTTCCCTGCAATGACCTATCAACCATCAGAAAGCGATAACATGTCCTAAAAAGTCAAATTTAGCAGGGAAAGTATTGAAGCATTACTGAGAAAACACTTACAATTTTTTCAGACCACTCTCATCATTCTAGTCATAGGGTTGTGCGCAGGGGTGTCAAGTGATGTCCAGGTACGGAATTCTTTCCGAATTCTGTTTTCTTTTTGTGATTTGTGGCTCTAGCTCTGGAGGTTTTTAAAAAGAGAAATAGGCTGAAGTCCGAAATTGTAAAATGGTCTGATTCAGTTGGCGCAGAATTAGACTAAATTTGTCAAGGTAAAACATTTCTGAGTCCCAAAAAATGTCATTGCGCATGTTCAGTGCCTATACGGCAAAATATTGTTAAAAGAAAGCCGGAGCCGGCTAAATATACACTGCTAAAAATTAGACCAGTTACACATCCTAGGCTGCTTTTTTTGTCCCGCCTGCCTCCTTGTTAAGTTATTTGTTAATTCATACTTTTACAATGTATTTTGGAATATTGTCAATATAGGTCTATTGTCTTTTTTATTTGGTTCTGACAAAATTGTAGCTATTAAGAAAGGGTTTTTGTATCTGCAAAAGAGTCAAGAAAATGGAAGAATCAATCCACCAACTTGGAAAATCTGCCATCTGGAAAAAAAAAAGGGGCGGCGCCTGTTTAAAAAAAAAACCCATACGAGAAGCCAGAGTTTCTTAAATTTGACTTGGCCTCATTAGAAATATATTTCCAGCCATGGAGGAGACATCCTTGGAGAGGCAAGTACAGCAGTTGAAGTCGGAGCTGGCCAAGAAGGACAATGACGTGGTGCTTGCCGCAGAGATCGGCAAGCAGCTGCTGGAGCAGAATCAGGATCTGGAAGATCGTCTGGAACAGCTGGCCCAAGACCACATCAAGAGAGTGGAGGTAAATGCCAATCAAGGCATGGCCAAATCAGAACAACAATGAGGCTACAGCACAGGATTACATGATTCTGAAGATATTAATTCAATATTTGAACCGGGAACGATTATTTTAAAATGACACCAGACTCCAGTTACAATTGGAATACAATTACATCTTTTATTTGGCGAATGTTTATCAAAACTTTTACTCAGTGTTTAACTGTTTAACTGTCTGCACTGGGACTCGAGCCCCCGACCTCCTGCTTACTAGTGCAGACGTCTTACCACTTGACCACCGAGCTTGTCCGTGTCGGCTGGCTGGTTTGAAACTTACCCGCTGCTAAGGCAACCAAACTATATCAGAATTGAACCAGCTCTGTATCAGATTGGAACCAGCCGGCCGCCCCCGGCAAACTCGGTGGTTTAGTGGTAAGACGTCTGCAATAGTACTTGCAGAACTTTGTCACTTTTTTATCCCCTTATTGACCACTCCCTCTCCCCCACAACAGCAATTGGAACAGGACAAGTACAGCCTGCAGCTGAAGCTGAGCGCCAAGGAGCAGATTGAACGGTCCCAGCTCGGCGAGATGGAGAGCCTACGGGAGACCCTGCAGGGACAGCGAGAGGCCTGCCGGCAGGGGGAGAGGCAGGAGATGGCCCACGGGAAGGAGATGCAGAAGATGGTCGGTCAGATGGAGGAACTACAGACCAGCCTGGAGCGGGCAGCCATGACGGAAGAACAACTGAGACAGAAGGTTTGCCTTTTTCTCTCTCTCAGTCAGATCTCTGAAAAGCCTCCTTCAATCCTGGGGCCGAATTCTTGGATCTGCTAAGCTCAAAAAGTCACCAAGGGTGATTCCACAGTAACTTGCGTTACGTTTAAAGGGGGTCTTCTGCCAACTCTGTGCTGTTACTCTGTAAAATCAAACTATTTTACCCTAACCGCCCTGAATCCTTCAAAATCCTCTTTGCTAAAGTGGAGGAATTTGGAGGATTGAGGTTACATGACAAAAGTGCGTGACTGATTTTGTAGTGTGCACTTTGTCAAGGTCTTGGGTCGGACCTTGTGTTGTTTTTGCTCAGCCATGCATAAATATAGGCCTGGATTATGCTTGAAATCCTCCGTACTGCTCCAGGATGTCACTGGCTAAGCCTCAACATATTGACAGTCACTGCCGCAGGATTTTGCAGGATTCAGGCAGTGGTCACCCCTCCATGGACCACATTCAAGAAATAACGGAGGAATTTGCAGGATTGAGGCTATGCTATGTTTCCATGAGGCCAATTGGAGGATTTTGCAGGATTGAGGCTACATCCTAGCAAAAAGGCCTAGGGAGCTAGGGTTAAGGAGGATTTTTCTCACACAAGATCCCTAGAAATTAAATGTCCAAACTACAAAAAAATGGGCCAACAAAATACATTTCTGTTGGTTTGGCAACAAGATCTTTATCAGTAACTCACGTTACAAAAAAAGGATAAGGCAAAACGTTTAAATACCTTGTATTTGAAAATTTCCTGAAATTGTGCACTATTGGAATAAACTTTCCAGTGCCCGTACATCATTGAGGTGTAGGTCATATGCTACCATAACAATTGTTGACAAATAATCAACCATGAAGGGATGTATTTCTGTAACTGGCATTGCAGTTGGTGCACCCATCTTTGGTGCAAGTTAAAACACATAAGAAACTAATAATCACACCAAATATATCTTTTGGCGGAGATTGTGAACCTTTCTCTTTTCCTTAAAGGGAATATACAACATTTGCAAACATTGAAAAATAACACTACCAAGTTTTTACGAAGTACCTTAATAGGATGTTGGTAAATGACAGTCTTAAGCATCCTGTAAAATTATGGCACCTGCTGTGAAGTCATTTTCAAGAAAATGGTATTTTTGTAAAAATTTCCAGCGGTGGTCGGCCGACCACCGTTGGAAAAACCTTACTATTTTTCAACTACTGCTCCAAATTTACCATTAATTCATTCCAAATTCTTTTGCTATTGGTTACATGGTCATGAACGGGTGCAGGCCAGCTAGACTGGTACCCTTACCTTACAATTTTCCGGCATCTGTAAATTGATCCATTTCATATTTAGTGGAGTCAGGGAGCCAGACTACTTGAACAGTTTTGTTTTTCTTGGTTTTTCCAGCATTTTCGAACATAAAACTTCAAACATGTCAGTGTAACAATATTTGATCTATTATACTAACCCCTCAAATAGTTCATTTCTGAAAATTACAGCAAAAGCCAATGATGTATATTTCCTTTAAAGCTATAGTCCATCATTTGCAGCCATCCGAAAAGTAACTGGCGTAATTATTGTTGAAAAACAAACTTAGTTGAAAGATAGTAAGGGAACTAAACTCCCTGTGAAATTATTCTTTCTGGGAAGCTGTCATTTTGAAGTAATCAACGAAAGAAGGCATTTCCAACGGTGATTCTTAAGAAGCACCGTAGGAAAATTTAAATTAGTAGTTCGTTTTGTTATTCAGCGCAGTGCGCGCAAGTATTGGAACGACGCACACGCGCGCACGGTTGTTATAATTCGTCGGATCAGTGCGCGACGTCGCGTATAGCTGCAATTCAAAACATGATTCAGTAACTTTTGATTTGAAATTGAGATCTTAGAATGCTGTTTTTCTCGGAATGTACAGCTGAAGCTTAGCTGAAACTTTATCAGGTTAGTTGCTTAGTATCCTTTATTAGATTTTGAACTCTTTTGTTGCTTCAAATGAACAAAATGCACAAATTACAAATGATGGACTATAGCTTTAAAAACAAAACTTGCCTTTGCATTTTGCATGTGAAAACAAGATGCAAAAATGACTACCTAAAATCCATAATTTTAGCCAACAAAACCCAAGTTTTTGAAGAAAAAAAAACATTTGACCATATTCCATCACACTGGCACACCACTCAAATGAAAGGTCTTGTTGTCTTTCTTCTTTAATTTGATACCATGTTTGAAGTTGTAATGCTTGTAGTTCTGAAAACATCATATAATTTCCACTTGTTTACTTTGCCATGGCATTGCCCCAAAGCTCAGGATATATATTTCTTTAGCGAAACTATAGGTTACCAGCTAAAATGCCATTGGATGTGAATTGCATGTGATTGGTTCACAAGTGCTTTTTGCTTAGCAAAATAATAATGCTTAGCAGAATTATTCAGCTGAGCAAATTTTTTCAGGTGAGCATTTCTGTGAAATTTGACCTTGCATTAAAATCCCTCGGAAGCTTGATGTAAATTTTAACATTAGGTGTTGCCCTTCGTTGGCATAAGTTTATAAGCACTGTATACTCGCATCTGTCCAAGAGATTGTGAAATACAATTTCCCTGTTCCTGGCTTTAGTTTTTTTGTTGGAATTTGGGATGGAAATTGGAAAATGGGATGGAATTTGTTGCACTGTTAGCACATGCTGTGGTCCATTTTCAGTAGGACATCACAAAACAGAAAAACAACCTGATTGAAATAGATCTTGCATAGGGTTACTATAATGTTTGTTCTCTGTATGTAGATTGAACACCAGGATGAGTTGTTGAAGGAAGCTCGCAGTAAGCTGAGTTCCATGGAGTTGGCACCTAACCAGAACGACGAACAGCTGTACTGCCTCCAGCACGAACTGGCCACCGTCAAATCTGACAAGGTATCCAACAAATATTGGACTTCTTATTGTTGTATCAGTACTTTCAGGTCTTGGTTGAAAAGTGCAAGCTGAAGGTCCTTATTTAAAAAGAAATTGTTTGAATCGTCAAATTAAACTGCAAAACTTGCAACAGAAGTAAATATGTTTGGGAAAATCCATTGTTAAAATAATTTTATTAGGAATTGTAAAACTCGAAATAAAGAAGTTTTTCAAGCTTAAAATCTCTTAGCAGAGAGTGTTTGTTTAGAAATCTTGTAACTGCTGTAAGGATTTTTCAGCGCTTTTATAAGAGGATACTTTTCACAATGAAGACAGAAACGAATGGACAAAAAGTTAAATGAATAAATTGTTCAAAATATGCTCCAAATGTTTCTTTGTCTGCAGGATTTGATGGGTTTTAAATTAAATGTATTTTGGATGGAGTGAACTTTGGGTGGGGTGCATGACAACTCTTTTGCAATTGGAGGTCAAGGGTCATCTAGGTGTCAATTGAGGTCATTGTTTAAAACTGCACAAAATTTGACTTTTTTAAGAATACAAAACATGCATGGATCGACCGCGAAAAAACGGCGACAGGTGCGATCCGCAGATCACTTGTTAGGTTTTCTGTTTCTCAAAGGGTTATTATTTCTCTCCTTACTAACTTACACTACAGTTGACATTGCTGTTTCTGTCACTGCTGAACTTGATTGTTGTTTCTTCTACTAAATTGAAATCTCGTAAAGTCAAACCTCAAGGGAACAGGTTCAAAATTTGACTTAAGCAGAGTTTTGAGTTAAGCAGGGTTGTATATCATTGTTATACTACTGAAGGGAATGGATTCTTTGTTTGGCTTAACAGTTGTTTTGAGTTATCAGAGTTTGACTTATCGAGATTTCACTGTATGTCAGTCGCTGAAAAGGTAACTTTCGTGATAGGTGCGATGACAAACCAATTTCTGTTTTGGATTTAAGTCTAGTATTTGATTTAAAAAAGTAAAACAAAAAATTTGAAAATTGTTTTTTCTCAAGTGATGGTCTTCAATAGTCTCTTTAATCATTTTCTTTAATCATTTTCTAATACTGTTATCATTTTCTTTGGTTGGGGTTTCAGGATAATATAGCCATGGACTTGAAAGACAGCAAGGATCACTGCCAGCAGTTGGCGTTTACTGAGGAAGTCCAGAAGCAGCGGCTACAGAGTCTACAGAACGACATCGAAGAGAAAGAGCAACAGGTCACTAGTTACTTCAACTTGCTAGAGGTACCGAGTTGTGATATTTTATCACTTGTTTTTCTTGGTTAAATAACCCAAGCTCCATCATGTAAGATATTCATTGTGGTACCCTTTGCCACATTGGACTCGAACCAGCCAGCCGACCCTCGCCAGCTCGGCAGTCGAGTGGTGAGATGTCTGCATTTGTAAGCAAGGAGTTGTGGGTTCAAGTCCCACGTCATCAATTTTGTAATTTTTTTCACACTACAAATCTGCCATTGTGAATTGGTTTTGTGATTTTGAAAATTTAAAGAAATCCTGAATTTAAAAAATTTGTCATTGGTTTTGCGTTATCAGTGATATCTGCTGATGTATTTCCACCATTTTTTTTCAATCAGGTTACAAAATGATGAGCAGAAAACCTTACAAAACATTTTTCTTTGTCCTTTAAAACGTTTAAAACTACAACTGTCACCTTTTATGTTTTTGTGTGTGTTTTGTATTGTTTTGATTTTTTTTTATTACACTGTACATGTCTTTATCCAGGGTATGCCCGAACAGTTTAAAACTGGTTTCCATTGTGGCCCTGCATACGAGCATGTGGGATTAATGCATAATTGTGAAGCAGCTATTACAAATATTGTACAACGATTGCAACTAAATGTACAGTGTGAAACAACATAGCTTACAGGCTTTACTTTAAGGTGAATTCAGTGAACACAAAGAATTTGCACATATCTTGTGACATCAAGAAAATATATTGCAATTATACTCACTGATTATGGGAGGGGTGAAAAACCCGCGAAAAAACCCTTTTAGAAGAAACACCGGAAAATTTCCATCTGGCTCATTATTATGGCAACCAAGTTTGTTACGTGTAACTCTGAAGATCAGCACAGATTTCGATTTGTATAATCAGTGAAGAGTAGACAGCGAAAAAATACTCACATATTTGCAGAAATACTACCGACTGAATGTGTTTCGTAGTTCAGATTTGAATCAGGTTAGAGAAGTCATGGTTCTCAACTGTGCATGCAAGTTATTCCATATGATTGTACCAGTTACAGCAAAGCTTGAGGCATGACATTGGTTTTTCGCAAAAGGTATCTTCAGTGCCATATCAGTGGATTGTCTCATTTCATGAATCTGAATAAGTGGTGTAATCAGATTTGTTGATCATTTGCCTGTTGTTGCACATGCAGAAAACCCGGGAGGAGGTTTCCGAGCTGCAAGTCCAGCTGGACATTGCCAAGATGGAAGCCACCGATGTCAACAAGAAAGGAAACTCCCTCTTTGGGGAGGTAAGACAATGGATCGCTCTGGATTTTGGCACGTGGCTTTTTGTCGGACATTTTGTTGTGAATTCACGGCAGTGATTAGTCAAAACCTGAAGGGGGCGGGGCTTAACGATCTACCAAGCCACTGGGACTCTGAAATCAACTGCAGCAGGGTTAAAAAAAAGATCAAAATCCCAAGAAATTGTATCAGACCTCAATATGGGAAATGCCAGCATTATGTCATGTCCGTGACAGAGCATTTAAGAGCTCAGTGAATAAACCTGAAAATATATTGTTCAAATCTTATAACATCCATCATCTAGTAATGGTCAAGGAGATTACAGACTAGGAGTTTGGGATCATTTCTATGAATCATTAATTAGATATCATGGTTAATTGACTCTACCGCGGACATTACACTTCCTTACATAACGTTGGAATTGCCGATGTATTATAATCCAACCATTTGGCAAGTATTTTTAATCAAACACTTCATGCTTTACTCTTAATTTTTGTTCAGGGCCAATAATAAAGTATCAGTTTAACATTTCAAAAGCATCAAAAAGAAATATGATGCACAAACTTTGGGTGTTTTTTTCAGAACGTTGGAATTGCCGATGTATTATTATCCAATCATTCGGCAAGTATTTTCATCGAACACTTCATGCTTTACTCTTAATTTTTGTTCAGGTCCAATAATAATAAAATGTCAGTTTAACGTTTAAAAAGCATCAAAACGAAACATGATGCACAAACTTTGGGTGTTTTTTTTGGTTGGTACTCATTTACATTGACAAAGAAAAAACTTGAGATCGGATATTGTCCTGAATTTCTTGCTGTATTCAACCTCTCAGTAAATTGCCATTGACATGCTGTAATTATGTGCCACTTAATTCTTACATCTCTACATGAACAATTTCCAGTTTGATTTCATCTGCATTTGAAGATTTTTAAAAGTTCAAAAATGAAATTGTCTGGGGTTTTTTTTCAACCACCATTTATTTCTAAGGTTGAGGATAGGCGCAAGGAAGCTGAGAATAATCTGATATCGATGAAGGTGCAGTACGAATCGGCCAAGGAACAGTTGAACATGAAGAAACAACAGGTCCACAAGATGAGAGTAAGTTCACTCAGTTAGCGTGCACTGCAATTTTTTTGCAAACCAATATTTTGTTTTATCTTTTCTGTTTTATTGTGCCAACATACCATCTCTTCATTGATATTCTCTCAATTTCTCACCACGCAGTCGTACTCTTTGTCCAATTTTAAGTTCTAAATATAATTCTACATTGTCTACTATTTATTTTCAGTTCCAGATCGCGGCCCTGTTGCAGATGGGCGGCGGCCGGGCCGACACATCCCAGAGGGAACGCTTAGAGCAGAGCCTTGCACAGAGCCGGTCGGAGGTTCACATGCTGACGGAGAAAATCAAAGTTCTGGAAAAAGCAAAGGTGCGTCTGGAGTCATCTGACAGCTCTGTTGTCATTCTTTTTTCCTTTTGGCTATCCTATTAGGGATTTTTTGAGTGAATTGAAGTCTTTTGGAATTGTACAGTCAAAGGTCAAAGATCAAAGGTCAAAGATGAAATATTCAGATTACCATTTTATAGCTGGCATAGCCTCTATCGCCCATTGGCCTGAGTGATCTTGCAAATTCATTTGAAATTCATTTGTGCCATGTAGAGCGAAATGAACTTGAGCAAGCTCTAACAACATCATGTGCCATGCTAATTCAAAGTGCAAAACAAGTGCTGGACAAGCTGAGGTCATAATCACAAGGGTTCCCACAGTAATGGGAAACTCCTGGAAATTTAAAGTTATAATGGGAAGTCAGTCATTGAAAGTTGTTGTTCCAAGAGAAAATGTCATGGAAAAGTCTTGGAATCCGGCACAACCCATACATGATGATGTGTAATATTTGGCTAACATTTCAGTGCAAACATGTACATGCAGTTTTTATAAACACCCCAAAAAAGGAAAGTTCACACTCATTGGAGGGGTCATAATTTTTGTATCTGATCGTCTTGCGATAACGTCATTAATATAGACATAAGTGGAATGTTGCTGGCTACATTTTGATAGCCCGTTTGCTACCAAAGACTGTAAATCGTCCAACATTGACAACGGTTTATGAAAAAAGATGCAGTTTGAAAAGTTGCAAATTCAAGAGTACGCGTGTGGAAATTGCTGCATGACAGTGCCGCACTGCCCGAAACGAACAGCAGGGAATACTGAACGCACAGTGCTTGCATGGATGGGAGCACGTGAGTTGAATTACCCACGCTTTGTTGGGGCACTGTGCAGTCGATAGGGGCCAATTATGGGCATGTGTGGTTACGCTTGGCAATTTCTCCTCACGTAATCTTTAAATTTGCACTTTTTCAAACTGCATCGTTTTTCATAAACTGTTGTCAGTCTTGGACGATTTACAGTCTTTGGTAGCAAACGGGGTATCAAAATGAAGCTAACAACATTCCCCAAAGGTCTATATAAATGACCTCATCATCAGACGATCAGATTCAAAATTAAGACCCCTAATGAGTGTGGACTATTCTTTTTTGCGGTGTTTAGTTGTAGTGGTGTTCAGAGCTTTGTAGTGCCATGACACGCTCGGAAGGCAGTGCAGGATGCCTCACGCGTATAAGTGGTTAGTGACATGTCACTTTAACATGAAAAAGTGGGAGGATCAGATGGCTGGATAAGGGAAGGAAGAGGCCATCTTGCTGATGGTATTGCACACTGCATAGACCTTTATTTTTAGTGTCATGACTGACCAGTGTATTAAATAGGCTCATAAGATGTCGAAACAGTGTGTTTTTGGATATGGAAAGCCCTGATTTTGTCCTGGAAAAAAGTCATGGAATTTCAATTTAAGATCTCTGTGTGAACCCTGAATCACAGTCTTTGCTCTCACGTTTCTAGTCATATCCTCATAAAACTTCCTTTGTCAGTGTTCATTTCCTGTTATTTAGTCCTGCTTGTGATGGACATAAATTGATAGATGATTTGACATTTGACGGACACGTGATAGACATGTGATGGACTTGATTACAATTCTGCCTGGGCTGTTTTCCAAACTCCGGCTTCAGCCCCAGCTCCATTGCCAAACTGCATGCCTGAAGCCAGAACGGCGATGAAGCCGGGGTTTGGCAAACGGCCATGCTCTACAATGGTTAGACTGGGCCTATCCAACCAGTGTCAACTAACCAGGGTCTTGGTGTGAGTTAGTCAAACTGTGGTTGGCCATAGTCCTTGATTCAACTTTCTCTGTGTCAAACTTCACAGGTCAGTGAGGGGATGGGTCAGCAGTACGAGGAATACAAGAAACTCCTCAGTGAATCGGACAAACCAGACCTGGTGGAGTTCCTCCAGCACAAACTCAAAACGGCCAAGTAAGATCAACTTCTCCCAACCTTGCAAACAACAATCAGACTTCCCTTTCTCTAAGGATGTGAAGTTTACATACTTTAACGTTTGAACAAAAAAATAAAAAAAATAAAAATTAAGAATATAGTTACAAATTTGCTAAAAGATTGAAACAGAACCTAAAATCTTAAAAGGGTACATTTTAAACCTACAGACCTATTTAATTTGTAAGCTTCTTTGGTGATTGATCACCTCTTTTATGTGCAAGTTATCCATTTTTTAATGAAAACAGATGCATTTGTATACAAATTTAATACATTGGAACGCCGCTATAACAAACATCGCGGGATCCACAGAAATAGTTTGTAATAGCGATCATTCGGTGTAGCGATTTTAGTAAGCTGCCGGTGCTCTGGTACTCACTTTTCAATAAATAGCGCCCTTCAGAATTTCACCCTGCACACCCTGGTAGTTACTGAAAGACGACTTTGAACGTGTGCCGTTCCCCTTCTATTCCTTGGGGAAATAATAGCCACTTGTCGCTCATCTGTTGACATTTTTCAACAACAATGTTCAGTACATTTTGTACACAAAAATCGGGAGCCAAGGACAATGTTGGGTATAGCCGAATGTTCGGTAGAGCGGTGTTCAGTATAGCGACGTTCCACTGTATACCGTTTGATGTTTTTAAAAAGCTGCTAGCCGAGATCAATGTTCCAAGCCTCTCCTATGTGCGATATACACATACTGGGGAAGGCGGCAGTCTAAAGTGTTTGAACATTACACGTCTAAACACTACACAAAAGTTTTCTTAAATGTTTGCCAAGTTAAACATGGATACCCTTCCCGACTCTTTTTCTTCCTCCCACAGGGCTGACAATGAAGAGGTGCAGAAGGAACTGCACACCCAGCAGCTGCTGCAGATTGCAGCTAGTGACAAGCTGATGGATTGCGAGCGTCGCTTGTACAGCGCCGAGACAGAGACGGACAGGACCAGGGCGGCTAACATGAAGCTCCTGGTCACGCTGGATGAACTGAGGCTGAAGCTGAATGCTAAAGGTAAAGGCTGGGGATCTGAAGTTAGTTTAGGGCTGAGGGATAGATGGTAGGCTTTCCGCTATTTTGAATCATCACTTTAACGCTCATGCTAAAGTTTATTAACAAGTGTATTGTCCAATATGAGTTAGAAAATATGTCATATCATTTGATGACACAGGAAAAAAGAAGTGAGGGTTTTAATGTGCTCAGTGATTCAGTGATGAAGAAGGCAGTGAGGAGATTGCAATTTTTCATCTAAAGATTTTGCATAAGACAGAATAATTGAAATCCTTCATTCTTCTTTTGATTCAACCACAGAGAACGGCACCACCAAATCAAAGATCAACACCAGCTATCGAGAGAAAATCTGCCTGAAGAAACCAAACGGAGACAAAGTGGTCTCAGATGGAGAACTCATGGAAACTCAAGACGTCACTGACAAAAATCCAAGTGAAGATGACATTACAAATCAGTCATCAGAAGCGACTACAGTAGCTGAGAGTGAAACCCCGCCCATGGATCAAAAGCAGCCAATGAGTGACAAGGTCTTGTTGGAATCAACCAATGAAAAGGGAGATAACGGGAGGCGAGAGGACTACGTCCTCGGGCCGTCCAATCAGAACAGGCCCCTTATCATGCCAGCAACCGGTGCGCCCGTCAAGAAACAGACCAAGAAGTCGGTGTCGATGTGCGAGACGGTCTCTGTGTTGGATGCCACGGGGAGAGTAGATCTGAAGCGGTCGTGCCTCAAGTCCGGGGAGAAACACAACCGAGACGAGGATGGAGAAAACGAGGACGACTCGCCTGGAGAGGAGAATAGCCGGCCGAGGGCGGGGCACGAGATGGGCGGGGCGGGGTCCAGAGGGGCTAGGCACGGGGGCAAGAAACACCACAAGGTGGTGCACATGAAGAGCAACAACGCTGCGGAGTGTAAACAGCAGTGAGTTGGGAAACTGGGAGTTGTGTTTTGGGGGCTGAGGAGAACATGATGGGCAAGAGTTGGAGTTGAGTCATCACAAGTCATCGCAAGCAATCATAAGAAATGAATTGTGAGAGACGTTCTTTAGTCACTGTGCATCCTATGTTGTTTGTGATTTGTCTTGTGATTTGATTTGTGATTTGACGTATGATCAGCTGGTGATTTGACATGTTATTAGCTATTTCTGCTCACCATTATAAAGAGTTCCTTTCTTCATTTGTAAATTCACTTTTGAGTAAAATAATTTTATGGTAAGCCAATTTGTAAAATTTATTATGTTGTAAATAGATTAAATTGTAAACGTATTTGATTGTTAAACTAACTTAAGAAAATTGCATGGTCTAACCCCTAATAACCAAATTGTCAACCCGGCATCTGTGAAGAAAATCACATGGATAGGCAGCCACATAAATTAGTGTTGGAATTGGAACTCTAAATTTGTAAAAAAAGCTAGCTTTGTGAATAATGGAATGGATACTGCAGTTCTAAAATTGGAAAGTTTGATGCCCCATATGCAAATTCGGGTTAAAACTGTATTTGCTCCATAATTCTGATTCAACCCTGCCGTTTGTGGTAAATGGAATGCAAATAAGGGAATAAATATGTGCTTGAACTGCAGATAGTGTTCGGCTCGGGCCATTATTATATTTGCAACCAGGCCCCTAGCCGATCGTAAACGTACTTGTTTAATACCAGCCAAGCACATATTTATTCCCGTTCATAAAATACCCGTTCATCAAAAAGTCAAAAATTCCAAAAGATTTTGATCAGTTTTACTTCAGATTTTGTGAAACGTCCCTCTGGTCATAGGCATGGTATGCGCCTCACGCGCATAGTACTAAAAATCTTTTATGAAAAGTGGCACTCGGTGTGTACTGTGCAAGTGGCGCAGAACGCAGCTGTGTTTTACTGGTGGTTTAAAACCATCCACGTGACAGGCTCTTGACCGATAGGAATTGGTAAACTGTCTAGGGTATTTGTGAATTTACAATAAATAAGAACCGGAATAAATTTAAAAAAAAACCCCACATACTTAATAGTCAAAGTTTAGACCAAGGAATGTTAAAGTGCACAATAAGAAAATACACTAACTCGGTATGGTTGTCACACACTACAAACTTTATTGCATAAAGTTGAACCTCACAGCAAATGATATATAATTTCATAAAAAAAATTCTTAAAACATAGCGGTGATAAACATCTTAATAATAAACTGGACGGAAAGTAAACAATTAAAATCTGTTAAAATGCAAACAAGCATGGAATTAATAGAAAACCATTGGATAATTTACAACTTAAATGTGTGAATACGTTTAATAACTGGACGGTGGTTTGCTTGGAAACAACAGTTTATACAACAACACCAATATTTAGTTCACTTAGAATATAACAATTTCTTCAGAACTAATCACTGCAATTTACATGAGGCTTACATTCCTTTCAATAAGCACTTCTGGTATAGCAAAATGTATACTTCTCATTTACCAAATAAATAATATAACAATTATTTTTTAGTACTAACGTGAAATTTTGTAGAACAGTAAAACTGGAAAGAGACACATTAATTCATACTGAAACCAAAAATGTATAGTTTCAATAAATGTAAAACAAGTGTTAGACAACGATTATTTTTTTGGAAATTGTGCATTGATTTAGTTAACGCATATTTGGTCATTTGGTGTGGAGTGTATGGAGCAAAGTTCAATGTGAACACAGATAAATCCTTGACATATTATTCACAAAATTTGCGTCGGGGTGATGTGAATTCAATAATAGGTTTTGCGCATCAGGACAATTCCATCTTGTGAATAGTTTTATTACGGTACCCGCTGCTACATCAGATTGGAACCAGCCAACCGATCCTGGCAAGCTCGGTGGTCGAGTGGTAAGACGTCTGCACTAGAAAGCAGGAGGTCGTGGGTTCGAGTCCCACCCGAGTGATTTTATCCAACTTTCACTCTCGGTATACACTGAGTATACAGTGTTTATACGTCAGGGCAAACCCTATTATTGAACCTTGATATATTTGTGTGACAATAACAAGCTTGGACAAGGGCATACTACAGAAACAGTACTGAAGCGTTTATCACCGACAGAAACAAAGCTGAGGGTGTAGTTCTGCAGTGGAATGGTAGAGTGTTGGACAGAATCAAACGATCGTGGACGGAAATCAAACAGGACGGTTAAATGAGCCACCTTTAGCAACAAATTTGGAACAAATTATTTACTAAAATGAAATTACTTTACTTGACATGAAATTATTTAGTAGAACCATGAAATTGTTTGTAAACAAACATAAAATGAAAATAACTGGTTGTTCAACACAGAATACAAAAAAATCAAATTAGCAATTTTCTTTTATTTATTTCAAAAGAAAAACCACCAAAACCATACAATGGTTTAGCACTGGCTTGCAATTTGAAATTTGTCTATCGGGGAAATTGTCACAGGTTAATAAGAAGAGGAGTGAGTCTATGTTTAAAAATAAAATGCTCGGAGCTCTCTGGCGTAACATGGGAACCGGTTACTGAAGCATGGGGGCCAGCCAATCATAAATCTTGGTGCCTTTCAGACAGTCGCCGTAGCTAGGATCAAACAGCTGCTCTAGGCTGTGGATACGAGGCAGCTCCACTTCAAATGGAATCTGTGGAGAGAGAAATGCCCAATGGATAAAAAAAAATGGATTTCAATTTTGCTTTCTCTTCTAATGAAAGCTTTAAGTAATCTTGACACAAATAACTTGGGTGTTGATGCAATATCTTACTGCTTGTGGGTCTTGCTGGTCCTGCTCAGGCGCCTTGTACTTCAGTAGTTCCTGGATTGTGTCCACGCACTGCCTCAGCAAAGCCTAAAATTTATCAAATTCAGTCTATATTAGGTACAGCAAAATAATGTAAATAGAATCGTCTGCAGGATACAAATCATCATGTCTCTCCGTTAGTTAGTTAGTAACAAACGTTGACATTGTCTATTGCTCCTACATATGTTCCTACACGGTTTTAACCAACAGAGCTACAGAACTGTATTTGCCCTCTACCAAATGAACTCTCTAGCCCTATGTGAAAAACATCCACATATTGTCAGTGTCTTTGCTCAAGGAAAGCGCAATATCCTTTAATGATCCATATGAATAAAATCAAACTTTTCGAACGAAAATTCCTAACAATTACATTTCTGTTAAGTTACCTCAAGATTTTCATCTCTTTTGACTTTGGCAGACAGCTGAGCGATGCGAGCTGTCCTCTTGGATTTCCGGTTGGCTGGTTTGCCTGGCGTACTGGATCCATCCTTAGATGGAGTGCTCATTGCCGGGGTGCTGGGTGGTTTAGGCTTCTCGGCCGCAGCCAGGGAGATCTCAGCCTTTTGTCTCAAGACGGCCAGACGGTCGTGGAGATCTGTCACCTGGGGTAAGGCGAGGGTCATGCTGCCCACGACGGGTGGTGGTGTCTCGGCGGGGCCTTTTGATGGGGCCGATTTGGGAGGTGGGGAATTTCCGATGGCATACAGGAGGAGAACCTGACGGGATGGGGTGCCGTTGGGGTCCTGGGTTGAAGGCTGGTACCACTGGAGACAAAGCTCATTCTCGCCAGATATTAAGGCTTTATCCGACGTCTTGGCGGCATGCTTGTTGGAATCCTCACCTGTCTTGCCGATCAAGCAGAAGGCGTTCTCAGGATAACTCTTAGCCGGTATTTGGAGGTCTGTCGGGGGGCCGGGGAACGGCAGCGACAGGCCCGTCGGCGGTCTGACAGCCTGGCAGCCTGTAGCAAAGACAGAGAGGTGACTACGCAGGAATCCCAGCATGCTCTGCAAGCGCAGCAAGGCGTCGCCGCACAGCAGCGGGAGCCGGACAACGTCGTGGTTGATGCCCGTGTCAAACCCGGTGTGATTGACAAAGCCCAGGTCGAAACCGGCACCCAGGCTGCCGTTCTCATTCGCCGGTGAACCCCCGCGATTACTGCCGTCCGTCCCTACCCCGATGGAATCCAAGTTGCAGGAACGCTGCAGGATGGCCGTGTAGCTCAGCAGGTGGATCCAGCTCAAGGTAACGGGCTTCTTGTCTGAGGCTGCCAGGAGAGGGACTGGGGATGGTGAGCCTGCTGAGATGGTATCATCATCCTCCATGTCTGCTTGGACTTCATCCAGGGTCTTCAAGGTGGGTTTATTAGCTGCTGCTGGAGGCGAGACCCCACGCTCCGCTGTGTGCAAATTCAAAGACCAATATTCCTTAAGATTAAAGGTTTTACTCAATACCCCACTTTTTAAACATTTTCCAAAAGTTTCCATGGAAAAAGGCATTCAGGGAATTGCAAGATAGTTTTTGAAAATCAGATCAGCCTTCTACCTTGGGGTATGCATGCATACAACAATAAACATGCATTTTGAATTTGTTTCACACAAAAAAAGTTTGAGAATAAAAAGAACAATTTGAAGAAATAGCAAGGGCATAAAAAAGTCTTTCACATGATCAAGAACATTACATAAATATATTAGAATTTCTATTGATCATTATTTATGATTTTTATTTTTGAACCTTGAATTGTACTTTTATATTATAGGTTTCTCTCAAATGACTTCATTGCCTACAGACCAGCCACGTGCATCGGCATTTTGAGCGTCACTTGCATGAAGCGCATCGGCTGTGTCATATTTCAAACACATTTCAAGCAACAAGTGGGCGTGTTGGGAACAATTTTCAACACTGTGCAATGCGTGCTGGATTGCGTAAAATATGCGGTTGCAGTTCTCCTACAGAGATGGCTGTCTTTGAGAGAGACCTATAGGAAGTTGGTGGTGGTTGGGAGGGACTAGGTAATTTGAAAGGGGGAGGGAGAAGCATCTGCTGACTCTGCCTGTATGCAACCTGTGAATGCCCATAACTTGTCTTACCTTTAGTAAAGCTCAGGTCCTGCATGACGAAATCAGGGATCACGTCTCTGACCTTACCCTTCAAGGTCAGCGAGGTCAAGGAGGGGTCACCCACCAGCAGGGCCAGGGATCGCTGGGCTATGGCTACGGCTGTTGCTGACTGGACGGCCAGCCAGGCCGCTGTGAGCTCCTTGGTGCGTTCGGCTATGGCTTCCTTGATGGCTAGGTCACGTTTGGACGGGGTGGCCTTCGTCGGGGGGCCAGACCGGGAGGGTTTCTTGGAGGCTGAGGAGCTTGGGGTCTGGTGAGAGAAAGATTGATTGAAAGTGAGCGATGACGAGAGAGTTTGAGATCATAATAATAATAATAATAATAATACTGGAGTCTTATATAGCGCATGTATCTACCAACAATTTGGTACTCAAGGCGCAGGTAATTATGTCTATTAGAGACAGGTGAATGAAGTACATGGGAAATATGAGACCCATTATGTAGCACCTTTACAAGGGTTTACAAGGTGCTGCGGCGCATATTGCAGCCACTGCCAGAAACACCGGGGCAAACCCCTTCTCTTAGCGACAAGTGTTACTTGGTTCTTTAACGTGCATTATACAACACATGGGGCCTACGGCTTTACATCCCATCCGAAGGACGGAGCAATATTGGTTAAGTGCCTTGCTCAAGAGCACAAGCACCATGTTCCCACAGTCAGGATTCGAACCCATATACCACGGCACAGGAGTTGAACATCGTAACCATTGGACCACAGCACCCCCTGAAGATCATCTTCAGGACCGATTAAAAAAATATTGACAGTATAAGCTGAAGAGAATTCATTTTTTCATTCTGTCGTCAAAGAGTTTAAGTATTGTGAATTATTTTCAGAAACATTCCCAATATTTGTCAGAACCTTCTGGATATTATCTGTGAGTTTTCACGAAAACTGTGGGCATTATTGACGAACAATTTGAAACAAAATTGGGACATTTCAGATAAAACTTGGTGATAATTTACGTAAAATTTACTTTAAAATCTCAGGAAATGTTATTCACGGGAGAAGACAGCAGAACCTTTTGAAGGGTTAATTGAAACATTGAAATGGGTTGTGGGTTTATGTAATCACAAAGTATACAAAGTCCACCAGTGACATTTTTTTGATAAGAGGCTTACCCTAGATTTCTTCTTTTTCTCCGGCGAGGCTTGGATGGGGAGGGTTTTAGCCTCTTCCCTCTCGGCTTGCTGTAAGTCGTTGATGACCTTGAGTCTCTGGCTGGCGCCGTCTAGGTACAGGAGGGCTACCTCCAGGTAAGCCTGGCGGATCAGACTGTGGAGTGGAATGTAACGATAACATGAATGTTATGGTGGGATTGGAACCTGTGACTTTGGATTACTGGTATTGGTGCCCTACAAAAACTGGGGTGGGGTCTGAACCAGTGACTTTTGGATTACTAGTATTTGTGCTCTAACAACACTGGGGTGGGGTTGGAACCAGTGACTTTTGGATTACTGGTATTTGTGCTCTTCCAAATCTGGGGAGGGGTTTGAACCAGTGACTTTTGGATTACTGGTATTTGTGCTCTACCAAAACTGGGGAGGGGTTTGAACCAGTGACTTTTGGATTACTGGTATTGGTACTCTACCAAAATTGCGGTGGGGTTTGAACCAGTGACTTCTGTATTACTGGTATTTGTGATCTACCAAAACTGGGGTGGGGTTTGAACCAGTGACTTTTGGATTACTGGTATTTGTGCTCTTCCAAATCTGGGGAGGGGTTTGAACCAGTGACTTTTGGATTACTGGTATTTGTGCTCTACCAAAACTGGGGAGGGGTTTGAACCAGTGACTTTTGGATTACTGGTATTTGTGCTCTTCCAAATCTGGGGAGGGGTTTGAACCAGTGACTTTTGGATTACTGGTATTGGTGCTCTACCAAAACTGGGTTGGGGTTTGAACCAGTGATTTTTGGATTACTGGTATTTGTGCTCTTCCAAATCTGGGGAGGGGTTTGAACCAGTGACTTTTGGATTACTGGTATTTGTGCTCTACCAAAACTGGGGAGGGGTTTGAACCAGTGACTTTTGGATTACTGGTATTGGTACTCTACCAAAATTGCGGTGGGGTTTGAACCAGTGACTTCTGTATTACTGGTATTTGTGATCTACCAAAACTGGGGTGGGGTTTGAACCAGTGACTTTTGGATTACTGGTATTTGTGCTCTTCCAAAACTGGGGAGGGGTTTGAACCAGTGACTTTTGGATTACTGGTATTTGTGCTCTTCCAAATCTGGGGAGGGGTTTGAACCAGTGACTTTTGGATTACTGGTATTGGTGCTCTACCAAAACTGGGTTGGGGTTTGAACCAGTGATTTTTGGATTACTGGTATTGGTGCTCTACAAACACAAGAGTGGGATTGGAATCTAGTGTGTGTGTAAAATAAATGAATTTCTTTTTTTTAGGGGGGGGGTTGTTAAGTTCTGTTTAATTAAATATTGCTTGTATGAAAACTCCTTAGTAAATAAAAAACTTCAGTCCCTCCAGAAATTAGCGTAGTGAGCTGAAGTCTTGAATGGATTTTGATTTGGCAACTAGGCACCTTGTGTGAAAATTTGACCAATTTCCGTGAAGATATGGATTTTTTTATGCCGCCTATGTATATGGCCGGCTATAACTTTTAGATTTCGGGGCATATGATTTTAGCAAATTCAACAAATTTGGAAAGCACAGTTTAAAGCAACATCGGGAACACACAGTTTTTGGTGCACAGCTTCAAGTATCTACTGTGTTGTGACTTTGGCAAAATCCAAAGCTGTAAGCAAAAGGAAACACCTACCCTAAATCCTGATTGCTCGCCATGCTGACGTTGACAGCCTCTAGTAGCGTCCCCACAGCAGCCCTGGGCTGGTATGCTCCACCATCACCACCGCTACTCCTGCATCGGGCCAGCTGCCGCTGCACCTTGCCCAGGTGGAGGAGCAGCTCAGCTAGGAGACTGCCCTCCTGCCTGGCACAGACACGGCCCAGCTCTAGACCGGTGGAGAGCACGCCGGCTGCGTGGAGCCAGGGATCAGGGGTATGGTCACCGAGAACCCTGCAAGAACAAAGAAATCAGGAGATGAAAGCCAGCTTCACAGAATGCCTCACTATTTTATGTGCAACTTTTACAAGCACACTAAAAATGCAATTAGTATGTTGAGGGGGTATTGGTGGTGTTTGAAAGCCCTATACCTGGTCTGCATGATCGCATTTTAAACATCTTTTCATGTGTAGTTAACTCTTTCAGTGCCCGCGAAATTTGAAAAGTTTAACCCTAAAGTGCCCAACTTCGAGCGTTTTTGTTAATTGTTCGAAATTCCGTAAAAAAAAAAGTAAATAAGTTTTACTCACTAAATTTGTTGTTGTTGCTCTCTGGTATATCCTTGATATATTGGAAAGTCAAAAGTAGTCACAAACATAGTGATACACCCTGAAACACTGGCCTGAACACAGGGGAATTCCGCACTTTTTGCAGAAAATACGAGATTTAGTGCTGCGCCCTCTCGCAAGAACTCGAATGAAAAAAAAATAAATACAGGTCGTACATGCATGAAAATGGTACCATTAGAAAGAACGAGAGCGCCCCCTTTTGATAACATATTTACTCTACCTCGTACATGTACAAGGTTTGGCAATTTTAAGTATGAACATTACCTCGTACATGTACGAGGTTGGTGCTTTTGTACTAACAAATATACCTCGTACATGTACGAGTTTAGCACTGAAAGAGTTAAGAAAACAAAACAAAAAACAAAAAACAAAACAAAAAGGAAAGGAAAAAACAACAATAGGTTGAAAATGCTGTCTGTTTGTGGCTTCTACAGGCATTGCAGATCTGGGCCCAATTTTTCACGATCTTCTAACTGCAGAATTGTTTGCTTATGATCACCATTTTGTACACACATGCTCAAACCAAAATTCCTTGCTAACTCAGAAGATTTCTAGTGAAATTTGCGGCATATTTGCTGGGATATAGAGAAAAGTAAAAAAGTAATTGAAAAACTTGGCCGTACTTTGCACTGTTCTTCACTTGTTCCCTGGTAGCCCGGCGGGCCAGGGCGTGGCCTATTCTCATCTTGGTCTTTGCGAGGTACAGCAGGTGGGGAAGGTAGACATTCAGGAGAGGGCTGGCAGGGGCTGACAGGTAGGAGACTGAGATGTGTCGCTCAATCTTCTCACCGAGCAGCATCATCTGCATCACAGGAACAGACAACAGAAAGACATCAATGCAAATAGCAAGTTTTAATCCAACACACTGGTCTCCAATACGAGTGTGACGGTTCAGCTGTTTGGCAAGCCAAAATTGATCTAATATTGATGAGCCAATATACAGAGCGGATAAAAAAACCGAAACCGAGATATTATTGCTAATTGGAACAGAAGTAGGGCACATGTGAATCAAAGGGAGATATCCTCTGTTAGGGTTGAATCTCCTCTTTATAATGACACCCTGATCATGTCCTTACATTCACGGTTGACTGAGCAGTGACCGATTTTATGAAAGGGTCTATTTAAAGAATTGCGCCACTTTTCAATTGTGGTTTTTGTTGTGTCAATTGTCACAGAGTGAAAGGCTATGGTTGCCAATCAAGGCAGGTGGGAAAAAAAGAAGAAGACATTTCACCATGAAAAGTGGCGCAAGTCTCTAAATACACCCTTTCATAAAATTGGTTACTGCTCAGTCAACCGTGAATGTAAGGACATGACCAGGGTGTCATTTTAAAGAGGAGATTCAACCCTAAGAGAAGATATCTCCCTTTGATTCACATGTGCCCTACTTCTGTTCCAATTAGCAATAATATCTCGGTTTCGTTTTTTTTATCCACCCTGTATTGGCTCAATCTTACTTGTGCATTGTTTGAACTAAATACAATCAATCCATTAACAGAGTGATACTACTTCCTTTAGTAACTTTACTGTCCATTCCAAAGCTCAGTGGTTGCAAGGTGAAAGGTCTGCACAAGTAACCTGGGAATTATCTATGCCTGTGAAGTCTTCTCTCAGCTCTCAGAAAACATGATTCAAACCCACTGCTAATAAGTACATGATTCTGCATCAGAATTCTGTAAAAATTTCAATTATATTACCTCTATTATTTCCATCTTATGAATAAACATATTACAACTATTTTCCATGATGTGAAAGGGAAGTAACATCCCTGGATATAATATGCCATTATTCATCCTTGTCTTTAATGCCGGGAAAATTTATTTTGAAAATTCCATATTCTCAACTCAAATGAAACGATTAGTTTTCACACAATTCATTAAGTCAGAAGTCTGTACATAGAATAATTTCCAAAATACTACAAAGCAGAGTTTTTTTATATTTCAAGTAAAAAATCTTACATATGCTCAACCCAGCATCCCCTAGTTCTACCTCAAAATCTTTGTCAAGTTTGAAAACAAAGCTTCAAGATATCACAAAATCCCACCTGATTGAGCAGAATCTGCTGTGCCTCCGTGTAGGCAGCCAAGGTGCTGTCGGTGATGGGCGTACCCTTCTCCTTGTGGTAGGCGTGGGCGGCCAGGGCCCTCAGGTCTGTCAGCTGGATCTTGGCCAGGGCTAGGAGGAGATGGCCGGGGGAGGACAGGGTCTGCTGCTGCTCCAATAGGCTCACTACCTCCTGCGAAGGGATCATTAGATGAGGATGGAGGTGGGGGAGTTAATCAATTAGATTTGTCAAGATTTCTGTCAGTAAAGTCTGTCGCGAGCCAGTATGGCCCATCAGGCCGGCGTTTATCTCCGGTTTCCAGGGCATGAAACGACTGAGAATATGTCTATTCCCCCTGGATAAGATGTTAGTCCATCGCAGGTTACTTGATCACCACCAAATTCCGGTTTCGATTTATACTCCCTGGCGGAGAGAGGCAAGTAAGGGTTAATAATCTTGCCCATGGACACAACATATGACCAGCAGCTGGATTGGCCCCCCTGACCCACTGATCATGAGTCATGAACCTAAACCACACTCCCCAATGACAACATTTATGTGAATACATCAAATTTATTTATTTTGCTTGAAACTGTGATTTGAAATTAACAAGGTCTTGAGCAATACAGCTGAACTTTCCAACAAAAATCCTCAAAATTCTCCAATGTTGTCTCAGCCAAGTCTGGTATGTACTTAAGCCAATGTGAATGCCTAGCAAATTTCAAGTCACAAAACCTTTGAAGAAAAAATATTGAGGAATTAAAAGTGTTCAATGTTTTTTTTTTAAATTGAAGTATGAAAATTGCCATGATGTCCAAACTTTGGTTTGTGTACACTATCTTACCGAGTATGAATTTGGGAACAGAAGGATAAAAAGCATATTGTACCTGCAAGGTTTGTTTGATGTCATCTAGTGACCGCCCCTCTTGCAAGTCAAGCAACGCCCCTTGCATCAGGAACTCAGCTTGCATCTCATTGTCACCGCACGCCTCGGCCTCGGTCAGACCCTGCATGCAGAACTGACGGCAGTCTAGACCCTCTGACGGTCCATCGGAAGCTGAGTGAACAGAAAGAACATGGAGAAATCAGGCACAAAACTCAATGAAACTGAAGATAAAATCTTGCTCTGAAGCAAGTTCAAAAACCAAAAAAGTGAAGACGGCGGCATGTTTTACAGTTTTTTATGTTGCAACTTCTCTGTGAACACAATTGGCATCTTCTTTTGGAAGGCATAAAAAATTGCATATTCATTCCTTTAGGCTTGTGTACATTTTTTCTGCTGTGTTTTTCACAAAGTAGCAAAATATAGTCACATGTTGGTATACCGTGCACTATTTGTGGTAAAGGGGTACCCCATGTCCCCTTACCCTATACACACCCTAGACTATTGTTACCTAACACATCCCCGCTAGATATCTCAAAAGAATTCCTGAGATTTTGGTAACATAATGACCAACAGAGAGGGAGGGGGGTGGGGGGGGGGTTTGGATATATTCAAATTTATCTCGCTGTACACATGTCGAACCAAATAGAGTTAGAAAATCGACTCAGGTCAACCCTGTGACAAGTGAACTCTTTGTATGAAGGTTCCGCTGACCAGACTCAAGACACCTGTTACAGTCAATCTTATGAGGTAGCCAATCCTCGCTGTTTCAACGTTAACCTTTCTATGCGCTGAATTCAAATCCGAGCAATAACTCGGTTCGGGACCGTTCTTGAACACCAGACACAATCTGGTGTTGTTGGCTTACTTGCAAGGAGGCCCATGCCCCGGACCTGTCCCATCAGGCATTTGACCAGGGCTAGTCGGCAGTCCAGCCACAGTCGGGCATCCAGACGGGACCGACTCTGGAAGTTCTGGTACTGGTACTGGCTGGGGCTGTCTACTTCCATGGGGGTAGGGGGCATGGGCTGGGAGGCCATCTGGAACTTCTGCTTGCTACCCTTGAAGGACGACAACCTAAAATGTGACAGGGGAAAGAAAGATTTTTTTAAAAATAATATTAACTCCAGGGTATGCTTTTTTTCGTTGGGAGAAATCCTGAATTCTACAGATGTAATGAAGTCATGGCAAGTTGTCACTAGTCATGACAACTTGTCATTAGTCATGACAAGTTGTCACTAGTCATGATAATTACAACTTAAGCGCAATTCAATCACAAGTTGAGTCAATCACCAAGTTATCCCATCTCAGTCCGTGTAATAGGCTATTCAAATGAACAATGACAAACGTATTAACTTGTTAACTGTTTGTCCACTGTTACTTGTGTCCTGTGCATTTAAATTTGACCTTTGACTGACTTTTGATTGACCATTAATTGGAAACTTTTGAGACATTGGTGGCAGCAAACAAACCGGTCCTTTTTCAATTGTTTGCGTCATATTGAGCGTACGCGCTTTAGATTAACATGATGCAAACAATTGAAAAGGACCGGTGTGTGTGCTGCCACCAATGTTCAAAAGTCTCCCATTGATGTGATTGACTCAATTCCAAATCTGCTAATTACTTTACTAAACAGTAAGCAGGACATCATGGGTTCGATTCCCACCAGAGTACTTTTCTGAATTTTTTTTCCTCATAATCACTCAGGATGACACTGTATGAGCATACATTGTTTATATAAAAATGTTGCTGTGAGGCAAAACCCAATATTGAATTTACATCACCCCGACACGAATTCCATCTGATGAATTGCTTGTACGTAACTTACATGTACTTCGCAGGACAATTTTGCTCAGTTATACTTTAGGTGCTATGAAACTTTGGAAGCTACTCACAACCATTAAACATCACTTGACACTTTGGCTAGTGACCTATTTCTGCTTGGTAAATATTTCCTGTGCTTAGCAACTTTTGTTTTGTGCTTAGCAGCTCTCTACGAAATTTTGCTCAGCAAGCTTATGTGCTTAGCAAAAATCAGCCAAAAACCGGTCACAAGAAAGCTACATGACATGGCACTTTGGCTTAGCAACTATTTTCTGGGCTAAGCAAATTTTCTGTGCTAAGCAAATTTTCTGTGCTAAGCAAATTTTCCGTGCTAAGCAAATTTTCCGTGCTAAGCAAATTTTCTGCGCTAAGCAAATTTTCTGCGCTTAGTAAATTTTTCTACTTAGCATGCTCCAAGAAGTTGACCCCTGACCCCTGACCTGCGTGGTGGCTTGGGTTTCTTGGTCTCGCCAAACAAGCTGCTCTCCTGTAAGGCAGTCATGGCCGAGACGACAACTTGTGCAGCGGTGGTGGCTAGGTGAAGCTCACGGTTGACTGCAGCCAACTCCAGCTTGGCCAGGACGATGAGCTCCAACTCCGCCGCTGATTGGCCACAAGTCCCTGACAAGGCAATAAACAATTATGAATAATTACACAACTGCTCTGTTTGACTTCTGTTTATTAAAGGCATATAGGATCATTTGCTTTTGATGCATTATGTTCATATCCAATAATAACACCACTGAAAATCACAGGAAGAATGTTCAAAACCTAACCTACTGAAGTTTCAACTCAGTGGATATCACCCTTTTTGAGAAAACAGTGACAAACCATGCACAACCTTTCGATCATGCAGCACGATTTTGTTAATATAACCCTATATTTCCAAAGATTAGTCAACTGACTGATCGTTGGAAATCAACAAAAATTTCTTGATTTCTTCTAAACGACAGCAAGCTAGACTGAATAATTTCACAGGGTGTTTAGTACCAGTACCATCTTTTATCCAAATAAAGCTTTTTGATAATATTTCGCTAGGTTACTCTTGGGATAAGTGCAAATGATCCTATATGCCTTTAAGGCAGCCGAGCTATAAACATCCTGCTGCAGGGAAAGACTTGACTGGATTCAGCTTGTTCTGCTTAGCTAGAATAGTTGAGACCAGGGGCCAATTTCATAGAGCTGCTTAAGCACAAAATTTGCTTAAGCACAAAAACGTCTTGCTTAATAAAATCAGGTTACCGGCCAAAACTCCATGCGATTGTTATGCTAAGTAAACAACAGCTCAATACCAGTCATAAGCAATGTACATCACATGGAGTTTTGGCTGGTAACCTAATTTTAGTAAGCAATGTTTTTTCGTGCTTAAGCAAATTTTCTGCTTAAGCAGCTCTATGAAATTGGGCCCTGCAGCTGAGATCTATGGAGGGCTTGATGCGTCCAAAGCCATCAGCATGTCGCTCCAACAGTCCTCAAGTTAGCTAAACAGATCTTTAGTTTCTTGTCATTTTCTGGGACAATAATGTAATCCACCTACAGACAGATGCACTGACCGGTATTCTACTTGTCTATACAGCAACTTTGTAGGACCTGAGTCTGTGGTCTCCTGAGTGAGACTTGCAAATGGATTCATTGAGTTTTACAAGCAAGATTCCAACATCCAATCTGAATCTTACCTTGGCCCTGCATTATTTCCACCATGATCTTCAAGGTCTGTTCAGCTGTCCTCAGAAGCACTCCCTGTTTGCACAACGAATGAGAGAAAGCGTCAAATTTGGTAATTGTTGGGACTTTCCCGTAAAATCTCATTGCTGTATTCCACACAATGTATGTAATTAGGTTTACCAAGGTCTGATTAGGGCATCCCTTTTTATTTCCTTGGTTCTAATTTCTGACCGACAGTATTTTGGGCTCCCGAACCAGAATAACCTGTTTGGAATCCCCACAAACAAAAAGCAAATTACAACAATGAAAAAAAAATGATGAGTAAAAAAATCTGGTGATCAGGCTCTGTGTTATTTGAAAAGCTATGAGAAAAATACATTTTCATGCAGAGTACAGCATAAAGCAACCAGTGCCATGCCAGAAGATGCTAGGGTGTTGCCTGTCATTAGGGGTCTCTAGCTCATCTTCACAGGGGCATGGTATGTCATAGCTGCCAATACAGTCAAAACGTTAGTAAGCTGCACGGTGCAGATAATATTCAATCAACAATCTTGCCAAAGATTGCTTTTTTGTTTGTTTCATAGTGATATCAACGTATGATAAACTCACTGCAATAAACAAAACTAGAGACAATACGCATTTGGCATCACTTAATGTTGCCATCTTTATGGGTGCAACTGCAATTTTTTCCTTCAGATTTTAATTTTTTTTGCCGACCGACAGAGTCTACAATGGTCACCCCCAGATGTGTGCACGTTTGTGATCAATGCATAAACTGATCAGGAATTAAGCTTAATAATTTGTAACGTAGAATATGCAGTTTTACTATGATCACTTTACCATACTGTGTGTGCACACTTCCGGGTTTGTTCTTGATTGGAAGAGATCAAGGGGGACAGGAGGCGTGGCACAGAGCGATAAGTGGGGGGAGGGGGGCAAATTGTTGTTAGATCTTTCGGTTATCAAATCAAATAACTAGATATCAAAATTCAATGTAAGCGGGTGCTCCTTTGTCTTTTGTCATCCTGTGTATATTTCTACCATGCTTAGAATTGATTTGTGATGGACTACTAAGTCTGCTACATGTATAGCATTAACTCTTTCGCTACGGCGAGCCGCTGACAGCGGCACACAAAAATTGTACATGTCAGACGGCAAGCCGCTGGCAGCGGCTCGGTGATGTCGCTGTGAATAAACAGGGTATCCCCATGACGTGTGCCTTATCTACATAATTTATATCGTATAACCTCTGACCCTAGTTTGAGCCGCTGCCAGCGGCTCTCCGTCTCCCCGGGGTCTGCTGCACGTTATTGTGAGCAGTTTGTTTACAAAGAGACATTTCAAGATGGCGGCGTCCACATCAACACACGGCGGAATTTCCAGCGGTTTATTACGTCCAAATGTGGAAAAATCGGTAAATTAAATTCCGTAGCGAAAGAGATAAAAAAAAAGAAGGATGAACAAATTAATGCATACGATTCAGTAATAATGCCAGCCCCTTCCACACTCTCTACTGCCCATTGCAAATGTTTAAATATTGCCAGTGTTCAATATAATTATTTCAGTATAAAAAAACTGGTTATATTGGTCCATATGTTGGTGCAGAATCATCCTCATATTTGAAAGTTGCTAAGCTGTAGATTTCTCTCCTAAAGATGTTTTTTTGTGTGTGTTTTTTCCTACAATTTCCTATTGGGAGTATGAGTCACATACATTGTTTAGTCTAGTTTAACTAGTGTGGATCCAAATTAAGAAAGGGGAAGTTCCTGGTTAAAAAAAAACACCACTCAATATTGATCAAAAGTTGACATGACTTTCTAAATGACATTTGCAAATAGTTGATTAAATGAGAAGGCAATTTGGGGGGGGGGCGGGAGGGGGAAGGAGTTCGATATTATAAGTTTACTTGATTACTAAGGGAAGGTATTGATATTTGGAAAAAATAGAGCAGATGGTACTGTTAATTGGCCTCTTTTGCCGACGGTTGCACAACATTTTGACAAGAATGATGATTTTGCCAACAAAAACAAAACACTGCATAGAAAGTATAAATAGCTCTTTTCAATTGTATTTTGATCTATACTGTATTTTTTTTTCAAGATTAAAAAAGAGGAAGAAAATCAAATAAAATGTTTGGCCAATTAGAAACCACAGGCATCATAACTTTGGATCATTTTCAAGATTTTGGCAATGGGGTGTTTTTCTTCTTCATTTGCTTAAGTTGGGCAGAAAACTCACACCCATTCCAGGTTGGCTTATTGAGCGCATAACATCCAAAGCATAATTGGCCTGCTGTTTTTCTTAGGTCCGACTGAAGTTGTGGATGTTAAACTTCTGATAAAGTTCATCGCTGCAACCATGTTCTGTCTTTTTACTTTGATCGTAACTGCACTGATGTGTGGAGGAGGTAGGGGACAGAGTTTCACGAGAAATCCAGAAGATACTCTGGCCGTGGTGGGAGACAATGTGACGTTGAGTTGCACAGTAAATATTAGGGCATGTAAAAGACCTCAAAGCCAATATTCTATTTATTGGCAACGTTGGCAAGGAGGAAATGCCGTGGGATACGTCTCTAATTGTGGGTCAGTTGGTAAAGACTATATTAATAAAAACTCAATTGTAAGTTCATCAGACGGCTATGAGTGGAACTTACTATTCATAAAAATTCATTATAGCTTTGCTGAAAAGTATCAATGTCTTATCTTTGATAAAAACTTAGTGGCCAGAACTCCGTTTGCAACACTCACTGTTGTGTACCCAATAAACACAGTGGTCCAATCGTCTCTTCAAAGCAGTGAAGGACAAGCAGCTTCTTTTCTCTGTCAAGCTGACGTACAGTTAAACGACTCATACGTTTGGTTTCTGAACATAAACGGCACATGGAATGAGATATCGAACTCTGACAACTTCAAACTCTCCAAGGATAAAGCCGACCTTACCATTCAGCGGTTAAAGGCGGAACATAACGGCAGTCAGATTGCATGCGAGGTAATCAGGGGAACAACTTCGTTAACAAGACAGAGGCAAGCGGCCTTGCTGATAGTTAACCCCAGAGAGAAACCTACCACAACTGAACTAACTACTACAGAATCACCAATCTCAGACAAAATTACTCCACAAGATCGACAGAACAGGAATGGCATTAAACCACCACCTACTGGGGCATCCATACCCAAAATCCAACCCACGACCAGTGCAACTAAGTTCAATAACAAAGACAATGACAACTCCAAGCCCCATCCTATAAAACCAGATGGCATCTTAATTGGAGGGATTGCCATTGCTGTTGTCCTACTAATCGTCATCGCGTTCCTCCTGTATTTCCTGGTCTTCAAACACTGCGGCAAACGAGACATCCGCCCAACCAGCCAGTCACCTGAAACTCAAGACAGCAGAACACGCTCCGACGAAAACGACATCACAGAAACACAACTGAATGTTGGCGTTACTTCTGCAATTCCACAACCGATCTCTCCAGACACAAAATCAGTTGAGATCTCCAAACCATCAACAATTGTGGAAGTGGCCGCGGACTCCACTCAGCAATCAAGCGCCGACCAAGACCAAGGTAAGACCGACAAATCCCCAACCAAAGATGCAGCTAAAATGAACACTATAATCACACCAGCACAGGCGAAAAAGAAGAGTCAAACAATTGGAGGGAATGTTGCCGAGGCTCTGTACGCCACGCCTGATAAACCTTTCATCAAAACTAAGACACTAGGCGCAGTCCACGCTAAAGATTCCTCTCAGACAGTTAGAGGCCAGACCACAAAACAGCGCATGGAATTGAAGCAAGCATCACCCAAGGTTCCTAAAGACGGTGTTCCGAGTCAAGAGGAGTCCAAGAAACCGACCATAATCATCAAACCGTACACCAGTGCGGGATGCAAGGCGCAGGCAACAGGACGCCCAATGCAGGACACAGCACGCACTACTCAGGACACACAACCTGCGATTCACAATGAAGGATGCCCACAGCAGGAAGCCCAACCATCTAGCGCGGTCAAGCCGCCCAAAGTTGTACCGTATCACCTCTCCAAAGCAAGGGCACCTCCAACCTCCCAAGCCGTTCAAGAGCCAGCAGATAAAAGCGATGAGGAGGCAACGGTTATTGAATCGAGACAGAAGAACGTTGAGGGTCTGATCTATGCTGACTTGGATCTGCGAGGGAGAGGTGCGGTAGACGACGCAGGAGCGAGCATCCCCGAGGAAGAGACACTCTATGCCGACATCATCAACAAGGACACGCTGGGTAAGTAGAGGTAGAGAAACTAAGGTCTTACAAGACCCATCAAGGAAGTGTTGTAGTTGGGAATAGTAGTTGGATTGTTGATGAAAACCTTCAGCAATCCCTGTTATTAATCATGCTTATTAAAAGACGTGGGCTAAACCCGAGTGGCCCAAGCTGGATTTGTTAAAGCCCGAGTCCATCATTTGCAGCTATCCAAAAAAGTAACTGGCATAATTATTGTTGAAAAACATACTGGTTGAAAGATAGTAAGTGGACTAAACTCCCTGTGAAATTATCCTTTCTGGCAAGCCATCATTTTGAAGAAATCAACGAAAGAAGGCCTTTCCAACGGTGCTTCTTAAGAAGCACCGTAGGAAAATTTAAATTAGTTGTTCGTTTTGTTATTCGGCGCAGCGTGCAGAAGCATTGGAACGACGCACAGGCGCGCGCAGTTGCTAAAATTCGTCGGATCAGTGCGCGACATCGCGTAAAGCTGCAATTCAAAACAATTCGAAACATATAGCAACTTTTGATTTGAAATTGAGATCCTAGAATGCTGTTTTTCTCGGAATATGAAGCTGAAGCAGAGCTAAAACTTCATCAAGTAAGTTGTTCAGTATCCTTCATTAGATTTTGAACACTTTTGTTGCTTCAAACGAACAAAATGCACTAATTACAAATGATGGACTATAGCTTTAATACAAATGCATCTAAACCATCCACACAGGTTGATGGGAATTCACAATTGTTTGAAATTTGTACCTGAAGACTTTTAAATCATAGAGCAATGACTTTTTTGAATAAAGTATGCAAAAGGGCATGAACACAGTCAGTATTTTTTTAGGTATGTCCTATAATTGTAAAAAAAAAAGGGGGGGGGGAGAGAGGAATGGGAGCAGAGGCTACTGATCTCATTCTCGTAAAACATATACATGTAGGCCCTACACAGAATAATTATTTTTATTTGGAACTATGGTGCTGTGAGTCCCTCGTAACTTCTCAGACCCTTTGTGGTGGATTGCCACACAATCAAGCTTTCGGCTTGTGAATTACGTGATTTGATTTGATAATACTCCAGATAGTTGGTCGCTGAACTTCTTGCAATTATACCCCCACCAATTGTTTCCCCCACTCTACCCTCAGGCTTCCCCACCCAAGATGTGGGGATTGTCACTTTTGAAGTGACAAAATCCCCACTCCCGGGGGCAAAATTAAGGGGACAATCTCCCATATATATGGGTGGGGGCACTAAAGTGATTGTCTTTCCATTTAATGCACCACAATAAATATGTTTGTGAGTGACCAGAATCCCAAACCTGGGGCTTGAAAAAGTGAAGGAAAAAAAAAAAACGCCATAAAGACCTGGGGCAGCATGGTGGGGGGGGGGGGGACAATTGATAGGTGCATCACTTCTTTCAGATCTTTCAGATAATTGAACTTAATTTCAAATTTTTTTTTTTTATCTCGAAAACACCCGGTAATTTTTTTACGCAATTTCCTTTTTTAGGATCTACTTGTTTTCTTATGTTTTAGCTTGGGATTATTGTTTGTGGTATTTTGCATCTGTTAATTTCTGTATGTGTATTTTAAGCTGTTATAATCCAACCTAATGGTTGTCAATAAATATATTATCCTATCCTATCTTCTAATGAGGACATATTCGTGATGGAAGTAACATCAATATCAGGCTAAATAAACTAAATGTATATTTTAAGGATGTATCAAATGTACAAAACAAGGAAGTAGATGTTGTCCGGTTATAATAGAAATAGTTGGCAGAATTTGATTTTTATCTTTATTTTGGGCTGCTATGCCAATGGGTCGTCCCTCCTTTGGGATGTGACTGATAGAGAACAAATATGTGTAACTTAAAAAGAAAATAATTTAGTGGGTTCGATTGTTTAAACAGATATCTAGAGATGCCTCTTTTCATAAAATGAAAGTGTCTTCATATCATACAACCAGCTTTTGTAATAATTGTTTTGAATAATACTTTTCTATTAATTGTAATACTTTGGTGATTTTGAAATGTATTGAATGTGTCACTTTGCACAGATACTTAATGTAAGGACACGCATTATATTAAAACTGAATGGGTCTCTATGTTGATATTTTTGCTGTAAATACTCAGATGTATTATTAAAATGACACAATACTGAAATTAAGTGTAAGGAAATTTACTGAGAAACAATACACGGAGCTATTACGACAATTTGTGCCAATACAGGTCACCCAGGCATCTTCACACAAGATGCAAGAATCATTTACCTTTCACGATCATACTTTTTATGAATTTTTGGCGTAATCAGCAGACTGTTCATGTTACCTTGCATATTTATACACAGATGTCTTATGTTATAATTCAATATTTAGAATTTTATGGATTATTTTATTTTTGTGATACGTTTACGATATAATTAAAATACAGAGTTTCCATGCAGCTTCTGTTGGCCCACGCAGTTATTTTGACAAGTTTAAAGGAAACATGCATTGGATTTTTATGACTTACATACATTTTAAACAGTATGACTTTCCACCTCCTTTGAAGGAGTAAAAGGGAGAAATTTCAACATGTTAGTTTTTATGCTCATGAAAATTTCCATATTCATGAGCCAAAGTGTGATGTTTCAAGGCAGAACAGTAGTGTCTCTATACCGGTAGCTTTGTGTACAAATACATATCAAATTTTTCTTTATTTTCTTGGAGTAAGTTCCACTATTTACTTGTTTATCATGTTAAACAGCTTGTTTGGACAAGAGTAGTGGCCAATATTTCTTCAAAACTTTGTTTGTGGGTAATTTTGAAGGACTAAGTTTTGTACTGTTCATATGCACTTTTGACAAGGAGTACCTTGTGTGACAAAAGCAAAATAGCGCCCTCTTGCATGTATTGATGAAAGGATTTGCTAATAATTGAAAAACTACCACTTTCTTGTCACTTCTAATGAAAACAGGTATTAATATCTTGTTTGCGTTGTTGCAACACATAGTAATGTGCATGAAAACAAGATGAGCTGAATTTCCACTGCATGTTTCCTTTATTAAAATGAAATTTCATGGATTTTAATATTTTGATTATAACTTGCTGTAACCTTTCTGTATGAACGCTCACATATATTTACTGTAATTAGATGAATTATTACTATTAATGATGGACTATTTGACAATTTGTTGTAACTCAGAGCTTTCATGTTGCTTGAAGTACTTATGCAGAATGTTTAATGTAATGATTTGAAATATGGAATTGTCATAAATTAGTATATTGATACACAGTCATTCATGATGCATGGTTTGCGCATTTAATACGCAGAAAGGTAAGGGCATCCCGTATTATTTCTCTGGTTCTAATTTCCGACCTACCCTATTTTGGCTCCCTACCTAAGAAAAACAAAATTGATTATCGCCGACCCTGTTTGGAAACCCCACTAAAACAAAAAATCAACAAATGAAAAAAAAAATGAATACAAAATCAAGAAAGGGGAAGTTCCTGGTAAAAAAACAACACTCAATATTGATCAAAAGTTGACATGACTTTCTAAATGACATTTGCAAATAGTTGATTAAATGGGAAGGCAATTTTTTTTTGGGAGGGGGAAGGAGTTCGGTATTATAAATTTACTTGATTACTAAGGGAAGGTATTGATATTTGGAAAATAGAGTAGGTGGTACTGTTAATTTGCCTCTTTTGCCGACAGTTGCACAATATTTTGACAAGAATGATGATTTTGCCAACAAAAACAAAACACTGCATAGAAAGTATAAATAGATCTTTTCAATTGTATTCTGATCTATACTGTATTTTTTGTCAAAATTAAAAAAAGAGGAAGAAAATCAAAAAAAAATAAATGCTTGGCCAATTAGAAACCACTGACGTCATAACTTTGGATCATTTTCAAGATTTTCGACTTGTGGTTTATATTTTTTCATTTGCCGAAGTTGGGCAGAAAACTCCCTCCCATTCCATGTTTGCTTATTGAGCGCATAACATCCAAACTATAATTGGCCTGCTGTTTTTCTTAGGTCCGACTGAAGTTGTGGATGTTAAACTTCTGATAAGGTTCATCGCTGCAACCATGTTCTGTCTTTTTACTGTGATCGTAAAACTGCACTGATGTGTGGAGGAGCTAGGGGACAGAATTCCTTCACAAGGAACCCAGAAGATACTCTGGCCGTGGTGGGAGACAATGTGACGTTGAGTTGCGCAGTAAATATTCAAGCAATTCATAAACGTTGATTATAGTTATGCTGGGAAGTATCAATGTCTTATCTATGATAATTACTTAGTGGACAGTTCTCCGGTTGCAACACTCACTGTTGTGGACCCAATAAACACAACGGTACCGAGGTCTGACAACTTCAAACTCTCCAACGATAAAACTAACCTCACCATTCAGCGGTTAAAGGCGGAACATAACGGCAGTCAAATTGCATGAGAGGTAATCAGGGGAACAACTTCGTTAACAAGACAGAGGCAAGCGGCCTTGCTGATAGTTAACCCCGGAGAGGAACCCACCACAACTGAACTAACTACAGAATCACCAATCTCAGACAAAATTACTCCACAAGATCGACAGAACAGGAATGGCATTAAACCACCACCTACTGGGGCATCCATACCCAAAATCCAACCCACGACCAGTGCAACTAAGTTCAATAACAAAGACAATGACAACTCCAAGCCCCATCCTAAACCAGATGGCATCTTAATCAGAGGGATTGCCATTGCTGTTGTCCTACTAATCGTCATCGCGTTCCTCCTGTATTTCCTGGTCTTCAAAGGCTGCGGTAAACGAGACATCCGCCCGACCAGCCAGTCACCTGAAACTCAAGATAGCAGAACACGCTCCGACGAAAACGACATCACAGAAACACAACTGAATGTTGGCGTTACTTCTGCAATTCCACAACCGATCTCTCCAGACACAAAATCAGTTGAGATCTCCAAACCATCAACAATTGTGGAAGTGGCCGCGGACTCCACTCAGCAATCAAGTGCTGACCAAGACCAAGGTAAGACCGACAAATCCCCAACCAAAGATGCAGCTAAAATGAACACTATAATCACACCAGCACAGGCGAAAAAGAAGAGTCAAACAACTGGAGGGAATATGGCCGAGGCTCTGTACGCCACGCCTGATAAACCTTTCGTCAAAACTAAGACACTAGGCGCAGTCCACACAGAACATTCCTCTCAGAAAGTTAGGGCATCACTCAAGGTTCCAAAAGATGGTGTTCGAAATCAAGTGGAGCCCAAGAAACCGACTATTGTTGTCAAACCATACACTGGTGCAAGACGCACGTCGCAGGAAACAGGAGGCCCAATGCAGGACGCAGCACATGCTACACAGGGCACAGGATGCATGACGCAGGACACACGACGTGTGATTCACGATGAAGGCTGCCCACCGCAGGAAGCCAAACCATCCAGCGAGGTCAAGCCGCCCAAAGTTGTGCCGTATCACCTTCACAAAGCCGTTCCAGAGCCAACAGATAAAAGCGATGAGGAGGCAATGGTTGTTGAAACTGAAGGCCCAATGCAGGACCCAATGCAGGATGCAACTAAAATGAACACTATAATCACACCAGCACAGGCGAAAAAGAAGAGTCAAACAATTGGAGGGAATATTGCCGAGGCTCTGTACGCCACGCCTGATAAACCTTTCGTCAAAACTAAGACACTAGGCGCAGTCCACACAGAAGATTCCTCTCAGAAAGTTAGAGCATCACTCAAGGTTCCGAAAGATGGTGTTCGAAATCAAGTGGAGCCAAAGAAACCGACTATTGTCAAACCATACACTGGTGCGAGACGCACGATGCAGGAAACAGGAGGCCCAATGCAGGACGCAGCACATGCTACACAGGGCATGGGATGCATGACGCAGGACACGCGACGTGCGATTCACGATGAAGGATGCCCGCCGCAGGAAGCCCAACCATCCAGCGAGGTCAAGCCGCCCAAAGTTGTACCGTATCACCTTCACAAAGCTGTTCCAGAGCCGACAGATAAAAGCGATGAGGAGGCAACAGTTGTTGACTCGAGTCAGAAGAACGTTGAGGGTCTGATCTATGCTGACTTGGATCTGCAAGGGAGACAAGTGAGCATCCCCGAGGAAGAGACACTCTATGCTGACATCATCAACAAGGACACGCTGGGTAAGTAGAGGTAGAGAAACTAAGGTCTTACAAGACCCATCAAAGAAGTGTTGTAGTTGGGAATAGTAGTTGGATTGTTGATGAAAACCTTCAACAATCCCTGTTATTAATCAAGCTTGTAAAACGTGGGCTTAACCCGAGTGGCCCAAGCTGGATTTGTTAATATAAATGCATCTAAACCATCTACACAGGTTGATGGGAATTAACAATTGTTTCAAATTCGTACCTTAAGACTTTTAAATCATTGAGCAATAACTTTTTTGAATAAAGCATGCAAAGGGGCATGAACACATAGAGTCAATATTTTTGAGGTTTGTCCTATAATTGTAAACAAAAAAGCATAAAACACAAGTACGGTGCTGTGAGTCCCTCGTAACTTAACAGACCCTTTGTGGTGGATTGCCACACAATCAAGCTTTCAGCTTGCGGATTACATGTGATTTCATTTGATAAAACTCCAGATAGTAAGTCGCGGAACTTCTTGCAATAGCACTCCGCACCAATGTTAAAAATAGAAGCAAGTACCCGGATCTCAGACAAGCATGCTGTTCGAACTTCTCGCGTGAAGATTACGCGCATGCTTGCAGCACCGTTTCTATGCGAATGTATGCTGCCAGTGCGCGCGTGATTGTTTGAAAGTTTGTCTTGAGTATGTACGCGTACGGCACGGAGCAAAATTGACGTCATTAGTGCGGAGTGCTATTATGCCCTCACCAATTGTTTCCCCCACCCCTCCCCTCAGGCTGCCCCACCCAAGATGTGGGGATTGTCACTGTTGAAGTGAAAAATCCCCACTCCTAGGGGGGAATTTAAGTGACAATCTCCGACATACATGGGTGGGGTGCACTAAAGTGATTGCCATTCCATTTAGTGCGCCAATGATAAACATGTTTGTGAGTGACCAAAATCCCCACCCTGGGGCTTGAAAACGTGACCAAACCCTGACATAAGACCTGGGGCAGCATGGTGGGGGGGGGGGGGGAACAATTGATAGGTGCATCACTTCTTTTAGATTATCGGATGAGGACATATCCGTGATGGAATTAACATCAATATATTTATTCAGGCATCGGCCCTAAATGTTTATTTTAAGGATGTGTCAAATTTACAAAACAAGGAAGTGAATGTTGTCCGTTTATAATGGAAATAGTTGGCAAAATTAGATTTTTTTTTATTTTAGGATGCTATGCCAACGGGTCCTCCCTTCTTCGGGATGTGACCAATAGAGAACAAATATGTGTAACTTAAAAAGAAAATAATTTAGTGGGTTCGTTTTTGTAAACAGATATCCTAGAGATGCCCCTTTTCAGAAAATGAATGCGTCTATATATCATACAAGTAGCTTTTGTAATAATTGTTTTGAATAATACTTTCCATTAATTGTTATTCTTTGGTGATTTTGAAATTCATTGAATGTGTCACTTTGTGCAGATACTTAATGTAAGGACACGCATTATATTAAAACTGAATGGGTCTCTATGTTTATATTTTTGGTGTAAATACTCAGATGTTTTATTAAAATGACACAATACTGAAATTAAGTGTAAGGAATTTTACTGAGAAACAATACACAGAGCTGTTACGACAATTTGTGCCAATACAGGTCACCCAGGCATCTTTACACAAGATGCGAGAATCATTTACCTTTCATGATCATACTTTTGATGAATTTTTTGGTGTAATATGCAGACTGCTCATGTTGCTTTGCATATTTATACGGAGATGTCTTATATTATAATGCAATATTTAGAATTTTATGAATTATTTGTATTTTTGTGATACATTTACGATGTAGTTAAAATACATGCAGAGTTTCCATGCTGCTTCTTTTGGCCCACGCAGTTATTTTGACAAGTTTAAAGGAAACATGCAATAGGATTTTTATGACTTAAATTTATTTAAAACAGCTTTCTTTATTATGACTTTCCTCCTCCTTTGTAGGAGAAAAAGGGAGAAATTTCAACATGTTAGTTTTTATGCTCATGAAAATGTCCATATTCTTGAGCCAAAGTGTGATGTTTCAAGGCAGAACAGTAGTGTCTCTATAGCTTTGTGTACAAATACATATCAAACTTTTCTTTATTTTCTTGGAGTAAGTTCCACTTTTTACTTGTTTATCATGTTAAACAGCTAGTTTGGACAATAGTTGTGGCCAATATTTCTTCCAAACTTTGTTTGTGGGTAATTTTGAAGGACTAATTTTTGTACTGTTCATATGCACTTTTGACAAGGAGTACCTTGTGTGACAAAAGCCAAATAGCGCCCTCTTGCATGTATTGATGAAAGGATTTGCTAATAATTGAAAACTACCACTTTCTTGTCACTTCTAATGAAAACAAGTATTAAGATCTTGTATTTGTTGTTGCAACACATGGTAATGTGCATGAAGACAAGATGAGCTGAATTTCCACTGCATGTTTCCTTTAAATGAAATTTCATGATTTTAATATTTTGATTATAACTTTGCTGTAACGTTTCTGTGTGCATGCTCACACATATTTACTGTAATTAGATGAATTAATACCATTAATAATGGCATGTTTGACAATTTGTTGTAACTCAGAGCTTTCATGTTGCTTGAAGTACTTATGCAGAATGTTTAATGTAATGATGTAATATATGGAATTGTCATAAATTAGTATATTGATACACAGTCATTCATGATGCATGCTTTGTGCATTTAATACGCAGAACGATAAGGGCATCCCTTATTATTTCTCTGGTTCTAATTTCCGGCAGACCCTATTTTGGGATCCCTACCCAAGAAGATTTAACAAGGAAGAAAATCAAATAAAATGCTTGGCCAAATAGAAACCATAGGCGTCATAACTTTGGATCATTTTCAAGTTTTTTAGCATTGTGTTTTATTTTTTTCATTTGCCGAAGTTGGGCAGAAAACTCCCTCCCATTCCAGGTTTGCTTATTGAGCGCATAACATCCAAAGTGTAATTGGCCTGCTGTTTTTCTGAGGTCCGACTGAAGTTGTGGATGTTAAACTTCTGATAAAGTTCATCGCTGCAACCATGTTTTGTCTTTTTACTGTGATCGTAACTGCACTGATGTGTGGAGAAGGTAGGGGACAGAGTTTCTTCTGGAGAAACCCAAAAGATACTCTGGCCGTTGTGGGAGACAATGTAATGTTGAGTTGTGCAGTAGATATTCAGGCGTGTAAAAAACGTCAAAGATCATATTCCATTGTTTGGCAACATTGGCGTGGAGGACAAGCCATGGGATACATCTCTGATTGTGGATCAGTTAATCAAGACTATATTAATAAATACTCAATTGTAAGTTCATCAGACGGCTATGAGTGGAACTTACTATTCATAAACGTTGATTATAGTTATGCTGGAAAGTATCAATGTCATATCTATGTTGTTAACATATTGGCCAGTTCTCCATTTGCAACACTCACTATTGTGGACCCAATAAACACAGTGGTCCAATCGTCTCTTCAAGGGCGCAAAGGACAATCAGCGTCTTTCCGCTGTCAAGCCGATGTAAAGTTTAACGACTCATATGTTTGGTTTCTGAACATAAATGGCACATGGAATGAGATACCGAACTCTAACAACTTCCAACTCTCCAAGAATAAAGCCAGACTCACCATTCAGAAATTAAAGGCGGAGCATAACGGCAGTCAGATTGCATGCGAGGTTATCAGGGGAACAAATTCATTAACGAGGCAAAGAAAAACTGCCTTGCTGATAGTTTACCCCAGAGAATCACCAATCTCAGACAAAATTACTCCACAAGATCGACAGAACAGGAATGGCGTCAAACCACCACCTACTGGGGCATCCATACCCAAAATCCAACCCACGACCACTGGAACTAAGTTCAACAACAAAGACAGTGACAACTCCAAACCCCATCCTAAACCAGACGGCATCTTAATCGGAGGGATTGCCATTGCTGTTGTCCTACTAATCGTCATCGCGTTCCTCCTGTATTTCCTGGTCTTCAAAGGCTGCGGTAAACGAGACATCTGCCCGAACAGCCAGTCACCTAAAACCCAAGACAGCGGAACACGCTCCAACGAAAACGACATCGCAGAGACACAACTGAATGTTGGCGTTACTTCTGCAATTCCACAACAGATCTCTCCGGACACAACATCACTTGAGATCTCCAAACCATCGACAATTGTGGAAGTGGCTGTGGACTCCACTCAGCAATCAAGCGCCGACCAAGACCAAGGTAAGACCGACGAATCCCCCACCAAAGATGCATCTAAAGTGAACACTATAATCACACCAGCACAGGCGAAAAAGAAGAGTCAAACAATTGGAGGGAATATTGCTGAGGCTCTGTACGCCATGCCTGATAAACCTTTTGTCAAAACTAAGAAACTAGGTGTAGTCCACGCTAAAGATTCCTCTCAGACAGTTAGAGGCCAGACCACAAAACAGCCCATGGAATCAAAGCAAGCATCACCCAAGGTTCCTAAAGAACGTGTTCCGAGTCAAGAGGAGTCCAAGAAACCGACCATAATCGTCAAACCGTACACCAGTGCGGGATGCAAGGCGCAGGCAACAGGACGCCCAATGCAGGACGCAGCACGCACTACTCAGGACGTGGGATGCACAACGCAGGACACACAACCTGCGATTCACGATGAAGGCTGCCCACAGCAGAAAGCCCAACCATCTAGCGAGGTCAAGCCGCCCAAAGTTGTACCGTATCACCTCTCCAAAGCAAGGGCACCTTCAACCTCCCATGCCGTTCCAGAGCCAGCAGATAAAAGCGATGAGGAGGCAAGGGTTGTTGAATCGAGACAGAAGAACGTTGAGGGTCTGATCTATGCTGACTTGGATCTGCGAGGGAGAGGTGCGGTAGACAACGCAGGAGCGAGCATCCCCGAGGAAGAGACACTCTATGCCGACATCATCAACAAGGACACGCTGGGTAAGTTGAGGTAGAGAAACTAAGACCTTACAAGACCCATCAAGGAAGTGTTGTAGTTGGGAAATAGTAGTTGGATTGTTGATGAAAACCTTCAGCAATCCCTGTTATTAATCATGCTTATTAAAAGACGTGGGCTAAACCCGAGTGGCCCAAGCTGGATTTGTTAATACAAATGCATCTAAACCATCCACACAGGTTGATGGGAATTAACAATTGTTTGAAATTTGTACCTGAAGACTTTTAAATCATAGAGCAATGACTTTTTTTAATAAAGTATGCAAAAGGGCATGAACACAGTCAGTATTTTTGAGGTATGTCCTATAATTGTAAAAAAAAAAGGGGGGGGGGGGAGAGAGGAATGGGAGCAGAGGCTACTTATCTCATACTCGTAAAACATATACATGTAGGCCCTACACAGAATAATTATTTTTATTTGGAAGTACGGTGCTGTGAGTCCCTCGTAACTTCTCAGACCCTTTGTGGTGGATTGCCACACAATCAAGCTTTTGGCTTGTGGATTACGTGATTTGATTTGATTATACTCCAGATAGTTGGTCGCGGAACTTCTTGCAATTATACCCCCAACAATTGTTTCCCCCACCCCTACCCTCAGGCTTCCCCACCCAAGATGTGGGGATTGTCACTTTTGAAGTGACAAAATCCCCACTCCCGGGGGCAAAATTAAGGGGACAATCTCCCATATATATGGGTGGGGGCACTAAAGTGATTGTCTTTCCATTTAATGCACCACAATAAATATGTTTGTGAGTGACCAGAATCCCAAACCTGGGGATTGAAAAAGTGAGAAAAAAAACAAGACCTGGGGCAGCATGGTGGGGGGGGGGGGACAATTGATAGGTGCATCACTTCTTTCAGATCTTTCAGATAATTGAACTTAATTTTAAATTTTTTTTTTATCTCGAAAACACCCGGTAGTTTTTTTACGCAATCTCCTTATTTAGGATCTGCTTGTTTTCTTATGTTTTAGCTTGGGATTATTGTTTGTGGTATTTTGCATCTGTTAATTTCTGTATGTGTATTTGAAGCTGTTATAATCCAACCTAACGGTTGTCAATAAATATATTATCCTATCCTATCTTCTAATGAGGACATATTCGTGATGGAAGTAACATCAATATCAGGCTAAAATAAACTAAATGTATATTTTAAGGATGTATCAAATGTACAAAACAAGGAAGTAGATGTTGTCCGGTATAATAGAAATAGTTGGCAGAATTTGATTTTTATCTTTATTTTAGGGTGCTATGCCAACAGGTCGTCCCTTCTTTAGGATGTGACCAATAGAGAACAAATATGTGTAACTTAAAAAGAAAATAATTTAGTGGGTTCGATTGTTTAAACAGATATCCTAGAGATGCCCCTTTTCAGAAAATGATTGCGTCTATATATCATACAAGCAGCTTTTGTAATAATTGTTTTGAATAATACTTGTAATACTTTGGTGATTTTGAAATTTATTGAATGTGTCACTTTGCATAGATACTGGTAGAGACACACATTATATTAAAACTTGTAAATACTCGGATGTTTTATTTAAATGACACACTACTGAAATTTAGTGCAAGGATTGCACTGAAAAACAATACACAGAGCCATTACGACAATTTGTGCCACGTCACCCAGGCATCTTCCCACAAGATGCAAGAATCATTTACCTTTCACGATCAAACTTTTTATGAATTTATGGTGCAATATGCAGACTGTTCATGTTGCTTTGCATATTTATATGCAGATGTCTTATGTTATAATGCAATATTTAGAATTTTATGGATTATTGTATTTTTGCGATACATTTACAATGCAGTTAGAATACAGAGTTCCATGCTGCTTATTTTGGCCCACGCAGTTATTTTGACAAGTTTAAAGGAAACTTGCAAAATGATTTTATGACTTAAATACATTTTAAACAGCTTTCTTTATTATGACTTTCCACCTCCTTTGTAGGAGTAAAAGGGAGAAATTTCAACATGTATAGTTTTTATGCTCGTGAAAATTTCCATATTCATGAGCCAAAGTGTGATGTTTCAAGGCAGAACAGTAGTGTCTCTATAGCTTTGTGTACAAATACATATCAAACTTTTCTTTATTTTCTTGGAGTAAGTTCCACGTTTTACTTGTTTATCATGTTAAACAGCTAGTTTGGACAATAGTAGTGGCCAATATTTCTTCTAAACTTTGTTTGTGGGTAATTTTGAAGGACTATTTTTTGTACTGTTCATATGCACTTTTGACAAGGAGTACCTTGTGTGACAAAAGCAAAATAGCGCCCTCTTGCATGTATAGATGAAAGTATTTACTAATAATTGAAAAACTACAACTTTCTTGTCACTTCCAATGAAAACAAGTATTAAGATCTTGTATGTATTGTTGCAACACATAGTAATGTGCATGAAGACAAGATGAGCTGAATTTCCACTGCATGTTTCCTTTTAATGAAATTTCATGGATTTTAATATTTTGATTATAACTTTGCTGTAACCTTTCTGTATGCATGCTCACACATACCGTATTTACTGTGATAAGATCTCCGACACACATGGGTGGGGCGCACTAAAGTGATTGCCTTTCCATTTAGTGCGCCAATGATAAACATGTTTGTGAGTGACCAAAATCCCCACCCTGGGGCTTGAAAACGTGACCAAACCCTGACATAAGACCTGGCGCAGCATGGTGGGGGGGGGGGGGGGGGGGACAATTGATAGGTGCATCACTTCTTTCAGATTCTCTGATTAGGACATATCAGTGATGGAAGTAACATCAATATATTTATTCAGGCATCGGCCATAACTGTTTATTTTAAGGATGTGTCAAATTTACAAAACAAGGAAGTGAATATTGTCCGTTTATAATAGAAATAGTTGGCAGAAATTTTAATTTTGTTTTAATTTTAGGGTGCTATGCCAACGGGTTGTCCCTTCTTTAGGATGTGACCGATAGAGAAAAAAATATGTGTAACTTAAAAAGAAAATAATTTAGTGGGTTCGATTATTTAAACAGATATCTAGAGATGCCTCTTTTCATAAAATGAAAGTGTCTTTATATCATACAAGTAGCTTTTGTTATAATTGTTTTGAATAATACTTTCCATTAATTGTAATACTTTGGTGATTTTGAAATTTATTTAATGTGTCACTTTGCACAGGTACTGGTAAAGACACACATTATATTAAAACTGAATGGGACTTTATGTTTATATTTTTGGTGTAAATACTCAGATGTTTTATTTAAATGACACAATAATGAAATTTAGTGCAAGGAATTTTACTGAGAAACAATACACAGAGCTGTTACGACAATTTGTGCCAATACAGGTCACCCAGGCATCTTCACACAAGATGCAAGAATCATTTACCTTTCATGATCAAACTTTTTATGAATTTTTGGTGCAATATGCAGACTGTTCATGTCGCTTTGCATATTTATACGCAGATGTCTTATGTTTTAATGCAATATTTAGAATTTTATGGATTATTGTATTTTTGTGATACATTTACAATGTAGTTAGAATACAGAGTTCCATGCTGCTTATTTTGGCCCACGCAGTTATTTTGACAAGTTTAAAGGAAACATGCAATAGGATTTTTATGACTTAAATACATTTTAAACAGCTTTCTTTATTCTGACTTTCCACCTCCTTTGTAGGAGTAAAAGGGAGAAATTTCAACATGTTAGTTTTTATGCTCATGAAAATTTCCATATTCATGAGCCAAAGTGTGATGTTTCAAGGCAGAACAGTAGTGTCTCCATAGCTTTGTGTACAAATACATATCAAACTTTTCTTTATTTTCTTGGAGTAAGTTCCACTTTTTACTTATTTATCATGTTAAACAGCTAGTTTGGGCAATAGTAGTGGCCAATATTTCTTCCAAACTTTGTTTGTGGGTAATTTTGAAGGACTAATTTTTGTACTGTTCATATGCACTTTTGACAAGGAGTACCTTGTGTGACAAAAGCAAAATAGCGCCCTCTTGCATGTATTGATGAAAGGATTTGCTAATAATTGAAAAATTACAACTTTCTTGTCACTTCTAATGAAAACAAGTATTAAGATCTTGTATACATTGTTGCAACACATAGTAATGTGCATGAAAACAAGATGAGCTGAATTTCCACTGCATGTTTCCTTTAAGTGAAATTTCATGGGTTTTAATATTTTGATTATAACTTGCTGTAACGTTTCTGCATGCATGCTCACACATATTTACTGTGATTAGATGTATTAATACTATTATCATGGACTATTTGACAATTTGTTGTAACTCAGAGCTTTCATGTTGCTTAAAGTACTTATGCAGAATGTTTAATGTAATGATTTGAAATACGGAACTGTCTTAAATTAGTATATATTTTTGATGTGTTTCATGTGATACACAGTCATTCATGATGCATGCTTTGCGCATTTAATACGCAGAAAGGTAAGGGCATCCCTTATTATTTCTCTGGTTCTAATTTCCGGCCGACCCTATTTTGACCTCTCTACCCAAGAAAAAAAAAATTGATTACCGCCGAGCCTGTTTGAAACCCCACTAAAACAAAAAATCAACAAATGAAAAAAATAACAACAAATGAAAAAAAAAAAAGAATACAAAATTCAGGCAATCAAGGTTCTATGTTATGTGGGGCGCTGTGGTCCAATGGTTACGGTGTTCGACTCGTGTGCCGTGGTGCATGGGTTCAAATCCTGACCGTGGGAACATGGTGCTTGTGCTCTCGAGCAAGGCACTTCACCATTATTGCTTCGTCCATCAGATGGCACGTAAAGCCGTAGGTCCCGTGTGTTGTGTAATGCACGTTAAAGAACCCAGTAACACTTATCGCTAAGAGAAGGGGTTTGCCCTGGTGTTTCTGGCAGTGGCTGCAATATGCGCTGCAGCACCTAGCAAAAAGGTGCTACATAATGGGTCTCATATGTTCATATACTTCATTTACCTGTCTTTAGTTGCATTCTCCCCTAGTGCTTTGTATCATTTGGAAAAGGCGCTTTATAAATACGGTAATTATTATTATCATTATTATTATTTGAAAAGCTATGGAAAAATAATACCACATTTTTACCCAGAGTACAGCATATAGCAACCAGTGATATGCCATAAGATGCAAGGGTGTTGCCTGTCATTATTAGGTGTCTCTAGTTTATCTTCACAGGGGCATGGTATGTCAAGGCTGCCAATACAGCCAAAACGTTAGTAAGCTGCATGGTGCAGAAAATATTAAGTCTGCGAAAGATGGCTTTATTGTTTTGTTTTATAGCGTTATCAACTCATGATAAACTCATTGCAATAAACAAAACTAGAGACAATATACATTTGGCATCATTTAATTTAGCGTTCTTTATGGGTACAACTGCAATTTCTTCCTTCAGATTTTCATTTTTGTTTGACTGACCGAACCTACCAACTGACCCATCTTACTTTATAGGGAAAACAAAATGAGAACCATAGATATAAAAAGAAAACCCTTATGCCAGTGTTGGTCTTGGAGTCAGGTCCTGTTCTGATACAACAGACAAACAAACAAACAAATAAACAAACAACCCAACCAAAAAAAACCTGAATCCCTACACTTCTATTACAGAATTCCTTAAAAACTAATTGTCATTACAAAGTTGGATAATGAATGAATACGCAGAGCAACAAAAAAACCCAAAATGTTGTAAAGAAACAGCAGTGAATCGTTCAAGTACTTGAAAGCAAATTCATGGCATTTATGAAAAGCAATAATATAAATGTAGTATCATGTTAGCGACTTGTCAGCGCAGCCTACCTTGATGGCTTCCAGTGTTAGTGGTTTCTTTCCTCCAGTAAACTTCTTGCCGGTGTCTTCTGTAACAGTCAAGCTTTCAGCCGAGCCGTCCTCAGATGCTGATGACAGAAAATTAAATATGTGAGCTGACGGTTAGCATATGGGTTGGCAAGGAAGAGTGGCTTGTGTAATTAAAGCTTTAGTCCATCATTTGCAGCCATCCGAAAAGTAACTGGTGTAATTATTGTTGAAAAACATACTTGGTTGAAAGATAGTAAGAGGACTAAACTCCCTGTGAAATTATTCTTTCTGGCAAGCTGTCATTTTGAAGTAATCAACGAAAGAAGGCCTTTCCAACGGTGCGTCTTAAGACGCACCGTAGGAAAATTTACATTAGTAGTTCGTTTTGTTATTCGGCGAAGCGCATGCAAGCATTGGCACGATGCACACGCGCACGCGGTTGCTATAATTCGTCGGATCAGTGCGCGACATTGCGTATAGCTGCAATCGGCTCAGTGAGAACGTCTCTCGGACGCTGTCAGGCCCAATTCAAAACATGATTCAGCAACTTTTGATTTGAAATTGAGATCCTAGAATGCTGTTTTTCTCGGAATATACAGCTGAAGCTGAGCTGAAACTTCATCAGGTTAGTTGTTCAGTATCCTTCATTAGATTTTGAACACTTTTGTTGCTTCAAACGAACAAAATGCACAAATTGCAAATGATGGACTATATCTTTAAGTGCATTTTACACCTAAACTTCATCGTGCATGCAGGGTTAGCTCAGAATTTTGTGCTCGTGCTGTAAGCACAGAATGACAGTGCTTATGTGGTGCTTTACAGCTTTTACTCCATGGGTGCGCGTGCGTTCCCTCACTAACCCCTGGCCGTGGTGAACACGTAAACGACGCTAACTGGCTATTCAGAGCGTACTGCGCGCGCATTTCGAAGACTGCATGTGTGCTATGCACGTCACGTCATGTACGAGCATAATTTTTTCAAAACTGCGCAATGCCTGTACGATATGGAGTATGGCAGCCTCCTTTTTCACCCCCCCAAAAAACCTGTACCTTCAGTTGTAAAGGGACAAAAGAGGTACATAATTTTAATACAAATCCTTGCTAAATAACGCGACGTCGAAACCTTATGTTGAAAGGATTGATTCTTCAAAAACACAACTTTCAACATTTTAAACATGGCGTTGCGCATTAGATACATCGACTGCAGTCCTAATTTAAATGTGTCATATATTTTGACACATTTAAATTAGACACATCCAGGGGTTACAATCGCGCAAGGCATGATGGGAAACAACATGGCGCAGCAAGATCGTACCCATGGAAACGAGGTTGGGTGCTTTATACCAATGTCTCACAGTTATTACCCATGTTCATCAGGCCATGAGATTAGGTTTGTGCAGCAGCTTAAGATCAAGGTAATATGATCTCTACCCTCACAGGTACCCATTTATACTCCTAGGTGAATAGGGGCAATTGCAGTAAAGTGTCTTGCCCAAGAACACAAACACCATGTTACCATCAAAGTTTTAGTCCATGTGCCATTACACATAAGTCGGAATAAGTGTGTGATTTCTAATGGTAAAAATGGTTGTCACATGTATTAGTTCTTGTCATCACCCCTTCTCTTTTACCCTGGTAGGACCCGCCCCCTCCCTGTCTATCCACACCCCAGGCTTACCCAGGGCATCCTCCACAGTAATCTTGGTGTGCGTCTTCTCTGTCTTCTTAGACACCACAGAGTTAGGAGGCTTGCTGATGGTGGTGCTGGTGGTTGGGCTGGGTTTCCTCTGGGGTGGCTCGGGGCTTGAACTAGTCCTGAAGACCAAATAAAAAAAACTTTATCAAATAAATTTACAAATACATTTAATAAAATTTAATTCATATATTTCTTTCAAGTGGAATTAATGTTTTGTAAACTGGAAGTTGGTTGAGAAAAAATTCAGCAGAAAAACAACAACAGATTTCGACAAATTTTCCACAATATGACAAACCCCACTCTTTTCAAATCTGCTTTAAGTACAACACTTAGCACCAATTGGGGCTTTATATTAGTAGCACTTGTGATTACGGTGACTTTTTGTTAATCATTCAGTCTACTGCCAATTGCAGTCTTCTTGAAAATGTTTTTGAAGTTTTTCAAGCTAGAACACAACAAAATAAGGGATTAAGTGAGGGAACCAGGATTTTTTCCAAAATGGTGAGGCAGTGGTCTTCAAGTCAAGGATGTATGGAGTGTATACCCTGGTGAATTTTGCCCTAGGTAGTCTTACGTGATGATGTCGACATCAGGCATGGCTTGTATCGTTGATGCAATGGCTACCATCAGGTGTGCCTGGGCTAAGGACAGGTGACATGTCAGGTGGGGTCCATACAGTGTGGCCAGCGAGGGCGACAGTCTCTTCTCTATAAGTGTCTCTAGCATCTACAAAGAAACGACAGAGCAAAACTTGACTACTTCTATCGTTCACTGTTTTAAAGTGACAGCATCCAAATACACATGGTACATCAGCTGGTTTAGCATTGGCAGGCCGACCCTGGCAAGCTTGGTGGTCGAGTGGTTAAGACATCAGCAATCCTAATTAAGTATTTAAGAGGATTTCAATTACACTCACCTTTAGGTTTGTGGGTTCCATCAAAGGCTTGGCCGAGTTAAACTTCTGAGAAGACTGAAGAGAGAAAATATATCAAAGTGTACTTGAACCATAGGAATTACCACTGTAATTTGGGAACATTAAAGATATTTAAGAACACTTGCATTATTTTAGACAAACCAGACACACTTTTTAAAAAGCACTACAAAGTCTTTAAATCATACAGCATAACATTCTCATCTTAATAAAAACAAATCCTCTATGTCAGAGTGAAGTTGGAATAAGAACTTAAGAAAGAACTGAAGAGATGTAATCTTTGAAGAAGTGCTTACCATTTTGGATTCCACCTGTCGGAAGTTATTGTCAGCTGTCTGTGGTAGGCGCTCACCATGCAGCAAACGACCCAGGACGATGAAGGCTTCACTGTACAGGCTCAGCTCAGTCAGAATGCGTACCTACGTAAACCAATAAAGGTTACATAAGGGATAACTTGTAGAACACTATCACAAGTATGGTTGTCGTTTACATCCTCTGGAAAACTTTCAGTAATGTTAACCTTCCATGGTAAATGTGACACAATTATTACCCCTGTTCATCAGGCCATGAGACCAAATTTTCTGCAGCTGCTGAAGATCAGCGGAACCCAGTCTCAACCCTCACAGGTACCTATTCATACTCCTGGGTTGAGAGAGGCTATTGTAGTAAAATATCTTGCCCAAGAACACAATCACCATGTTCCTGTCAGGGTTCAAACCCATGTTCCATCACACATGAATCAGACATCATGACTACTGGACCATGGTGTGCAGTCTGCAGAAATCTTAGAGGTCAATGGTGCTGTGAATGTTTTTAGAGCTGGGTTACAGATTGACAAGATGTGAGTTGAGAGAGAGAGATTGTTTTACCTTAAGGATCCGACCATCCACTGCACGCTGTAGGTCTCTGCAGACAAACGTGGTGAGGTACTGGTACAGCGTCAACAGGGGCAGAACCTGCAGACAGAACACACACGTGTGAGAAAATTGAGTCTGGTGGTCTGATAAGAAGGTCGAATCCGATTTAGTCAAGGTTTCAAGACTGTGGGTTTGAATCTGGCACCAGAACACTCTGAACACAGCAAATTCTTGATAAAAAACATTTGCTATTCCAAATGTGCTAGAATGACAATGACAAGATTAAAACTTTTTTTTTTTCCATTAAAAACATTGGAAAGTAGAAAACAAGAATGTGTACCACAAATATGATGTAAATCATGACAATAATTTTACATAAAAAAGCTCAATCGGCTATAAGAATTCTACATTACCAAATTCCATCTGAAGTTCTGAAATTGAAAAGTTCTTGCATCTGAAAACAGAGTCATATTCAGACTAAGCACTGCAACACATGGAATGTAATACAAATTAGTTGCATCATGATGTCACATTCCTAGAGACCCACCATGAGGTTGTGCCTGCCTCTAGACAGCTCCTCAGCCACCCAGCGCAGCGAGGCCAGCAGAGTCCTGCCATCACACCGGTATCGGTCCGACAGGAGGTCCACCCCAGGCACCAGGTATTGGACCTCGCAGCCCTCGCCGATCTCGTACAGGGCATAGTCACGGTCGGCTGTTGGGTGGGGCAGGGAGGCACGGAACAGGGCCTTGAAGAGGAAGGCGGAGAGGAAGCAGCTCTCCATGCGCAGGCCTAAGTCAGAAGTCAGGATGTACCTGGACCAAACAAAAATAGGGGCAAAGGTCAAATGAAGACCAGAGGTCAAGGTGTATCTGGATTACATTGTATTTAGTCCGTGATGAATCCATACATCCATAGAGTGCTTGGGTGGGTTTGAATGGTATAAGGAGTATATGGCAGGGGACTTTAGTGCGTTACAGGGACTAACCCTCCCTCTCTCAGTGACAATCTAGAGAGAGTTACCCTATACATCAAAATCTATCAGGTGACAGGTTTTGACAGGTCTGTAAACTGGCCTCATATTGGTACAATTGACAGGCTGTGGTAGGTATGTTAACTCAGGGTACCATGCCTTGACTGACATTGATAGATGTGATGGGTCAGCGCTGGTGAGTGCCTGTCAATGATGGATTTATCTCAGTCACAATGAAGGCACACAAGGTTCACTCATGCATTCCAGCCAAACAAAGGCATCCCCCATAAAATGGCTGCTACACAAGCTGAACCAGTATTAATGGTCACCCTATCTATCAAACCCCTTCAACAGGCTTTGACAGTTATACGGTTTAATTCATAGGGGATCTGGTAGTTGGTGACCGGCCTGTACAAAAGCTACGGGAGAGGAAGTGGATAGATTTTTTCGACGTTTTGTGACAGTTATATCAACAGGAGGGTTATGAGTTAACAACATATATTCAGTATGACAGGGCAGACCCATTTAATGCTCAGGCTTATTGTCTGACCCTCAAACTATGGTTTTTCATTCAATTGTTTTCTTTTGTTTGCTTTTACATGGTAGGATGTAAACCAAACAACACTCTAAACCGGAGCATGTAGCTGAGTCCTAACAGCCAACGGATGGACAGGCCTACTTGCATACATGCATTACATGTTATGAATGAACCCAAACAAAACCAATCGAGGCACAACTAAAAAATTTGACAGCCAAATCTGACCAACCAAGAGATGGCCAGGCCTACTTACATACATACATGCATTAATTGTTATGATTTAAACAAAACCAATCAAAACAAGTCTGACAGCCGAATCTGACCAACCAAGAGATGGCCAGGCATACATACTGTGCAATCTTGGAGGCAAGCACGGCTCCAAGCAGGCAGCCCCACATCCCGCAGCGATCCAGCAGCTGAGAGCTGATCTCATGCTGTGACTTCTGGCCAGTCAGCAGCTGTCGCCAGCTGTGCAGCGTGTCTGTGGTGTTCATGATCAGATCTAGGGACTCGGACCACCACTTGAACGCTGCTCTGAGTTTAGGGAAAGAAGAATTCAAAAGTTGTCATTATACTGCATGAAAGATGGCACTGAACTCGTTCCCCAAATTTATCAGAATTGTAATAAAAATTTAAGCAATGATAATTTTCTAAAAACCATTTACCGTGGGTTTTCACAGATAGCATTATATTTTTTTGCAAACAATGATAGACAGTTTTCATTTTCATTTCCAAATCTTCCAAGATGTGCCTGTCAAGGAGAGCAATCTTGAGTAAAGAATATTACCGAATGAGTACACTTACAGCCCTAAATGATGCCAATACATTCCGAAATGTTGAAATGTCTTCACTCAAAAATTAAATGTACGTGCAGTTCATGCTGCTATGTCAGCTTGTCATTAATGTTGACATGAAGTTTCTGTTACAAATTTTTTTTTGCTCCAGATTTTTTTCTAATCCATGCCAATGGTTTTGTGTTGATATCACTTGGCTCTGTAACAATAAAGAGGAAAAGGAAACTCAGAGCCTACATGGATTTCAAGTTTACCTGATGTTAGCAGCGTGGTAGTGCAAGTTGCCCAATTCATGCATGGCTTGAGCTGTCAGGCCTAACTGCTTCCTGGCCAGTAACATCTCTGCAGACAAAATTGAGGAACACGGTAACAAAGAGATTTTACAACAAAATAATTATTTAATGAATATACGCTCCATTCCAAAATACCCTCCCCCCAAAAAAACCCCCAGTATCATACCTCAAGATAACACAGGGCAGATTTTTTTCATGCAAACCTGTGAGGAACTCATTTATAGTAAGTAAAGTCTGTCACGAGCCAATGTGGCCCGTCAGGCCAGCGTTTGTCTCTGGTTTCATTAGCATGAAACGACTGAGAACCTTTCTACTCCCCCTGGATGGGATGCCAGTCCATCGCAGGTTACTCCCAGCTAATGCCGGTATCCATTTATACTCCTGGGTGGAGAGAGGCAAGTGGGGTGAAGTGGCTTGCCCAAGGACACAACATATGACCAGCGGCTGGATTCGAACCCCTGACTCTCTGATCATGAGTCACAAACCCCGACCACTAGGCCATACTATCTCGTATCAGTTCATGCCGTCTTCTGAATTTGAAGTCTAGAACATATATCAAAGGGGTACCAGCCTAGTTTACATTGCTCAGTATTGTGGTCATTAAACCATGACTAATTTTTTTTTTTTATGGGGGGGGGGGGTTCGGAGATGAACGGAATAACAAAATCCTGGAGTTACTAGGAGCCTTTTCCATACCGATGGTCTTGTCGTAGGAGGTCAGCACCACTCCCAGCTGTGACTTGGGCAGTGCCGATGTCTGGACCTCGGCCATGGTCTTGAACTCTGCTCGGGCCAGGTCAGGCGGGACAGTCATCTGGGGCTGGTCATCTGTCTCTGAGAAACCAACCCGGCTGTGGATGCTGTGATGGCTGGGCGCTGGGGCAGCTGTGGTCAGAGAAACAGAACAAGTTATTAGTATTAGGCCGCATATTAATTATGACTACGGCTGGCAGTAACGCACGTGTCTATGGCAAGTAGCCACAGCCGCTTCTATAGGTTCATGTGTAATTGCAAGCCGTAGCCAAGTACAAATTCAGACATAGTCTTAGGCTGTGTCCAAATTACTTTTCAACGGCTTGGCATTACACAGGTGTCTATGGAAGTGGCTGCAGTCACTTCCCATAGACACATGTGTAATTTCAAGTCGTAGCCAAGTAATTTGGACACGGCCTTATTTATGGTTTCTTCTATGGATTTATATCCTGTTCGTTAGTAAAAACGTCATCTGCGCGCACACCAATGATAACTAACTCAATGGTTCCAATGGTTCCAATGCTACTGAATGGCCAGTGGGCGTGGTTTAAACTGAAGTGACGTCACACTAACGAACTGGATAGCGATTGGAATCCATAATCATTTAATGATTCTCTTGACAAACTACACTATAAAAAAAAAACCTGCTCAAAAGCAACATTTTTCTTCAATGTAGAAAATTAATTTATATATCAGTAATTCCCAAGTACTTTTGTTGATAATTTCCAAAAAGCTGGGACTTTAAATGTGTTAATAATTAATCCAAGCTCTTCTTCCATTTTTGTTGAAGTATTTTTCTTTTCAAAAGGGTTGTAAAAAGGCTGTAAAAAGGCTGTAAAAAGGCAAAAGTTGAAGCTGGTGAATGGGAAAACGGCCATAGTATATATTTTTCTGGGTTGAAAATTGTCAAATGGGGACCAACAATCAAACACTGAGGTTAAAGAAGAATTTTACATCAGCCCAGTGCAGGCTCTTTCATTTTCTTTGAGAAACCAAAACGTTCCATGTTCAGGAAATTCCTACCGTTTTGCTGTGTAGCCAGGTAGAGCACCAGCAGCTTACGGCTGTGCTGTAAGGCTCTTGCTGTGTAGTTAGAGGCACTCAGTGCTTGCTGAAACACAGACAGACTGTCTCCAACATCCAGGGGGACGCAGACTAGCTTCCCTGCATCTGAAGCTCCTGAGAAGACCAAAAAAAAGAGCGTTTGCTAAACCGTACGTTAAAAAGGAATTTTCATGGTTACTGCAAACTATACAACTTTCCGTTTGTACTACATTGTTATTGACATAAAAATGTGTACTAAATATTACTGTGATCTTGTAATTCCTCCAAAATAAACAAAGATGCACAATTCCTTTAAAATTTCTCCATGGAATCACCTTGTCGGCAAAAATTAGACAGATTCACATTAGCATCACAGCTGAGTCTCTCAGTGCTATGAAAACCATTAACCCTAAGAATGATTTACTAGGAACCGTACCTATCCTGGCAAATTCCAGCACCATATGGGAAACTGCACACACATATTTCTGACTTTGATTCTGGAGGTGTGCCAACCCAATGTAAAAGACTGTCAGTTTAGGGGTACTGTACTCATCCCGACAGATTCCAACAAAACATGCTGTTGGGGTTTGATGGGTTGAGTTCTGTTAGGGTTAAAGGACAATGATGACTGTTTATTTTTTTCTTGTGACAAAAAAGCAGCATGAAGCCCCTGTTTTTTATGCTAATTTAAAATTTGTTGATGCTTTAACTCGCTCCGGACAGCCAACATGTTTGCATTGATCAGTTTTGGCTTTTGTGCTATTATTTTTAAGGATCTAGGGGTGGATTGGAAACAAATCTCAGGGAGGGAGAAGCATAATGCCAAGTGATGAAAAAGATATAAGGACTGACCTCCGTACACATCATGGCCCTCGGGGTCAATCCTCCCGCCCATATCGATAGCCTTGAGATTGGACGGGTCCAGCTCAACGGTCAGCTGCACGTCGGTGTAGTTCCTGGCTGTGATCGGTACCCCACCTAGCTTGTCCGAGGCAAGCTGGAAGTGGGGCTGGACAGGGGGTGGGCCCCCATAGGCTTGGAGGCGGGAGATGAGCTTGCGTTGGGCCTGGATCAGGAGAGGGCTGACCTGTTCCGAGTAACGCTCCCTGTGAAGACAGACAGGAAATTAATCAATGTATGCTGGAAAAAGGGTTGTATTTTTGATATGAGCCTTATCATGGTTGACGCAGATGCAAAGCTACTTTACTTTGATGCACAAAATACTCATGGCAAAAATCAACCGAGGTGCAATGTACTCAATTTTGTTGGCAAGCTCATGTCCTGAATATGTGCTGTTGTGCCAAAAATTTGCATATTTGCATTTTCTTTTTTTGAGCTGGCCATCCCAAAAGATGCCTAAATGGAGTTACTTTACTTTACTTTAAATGCCTCTATCTTGTCAAAAAAAGTTCACTTCCATTGTTTAACTAGTTAATGCCGGAGACCTTGAAATACACGATCTGGCAATGTATATTCACAGGGGCGGGTGACGGGTTAAATCATCAAGCTTTCCCATAGTCTTCGGCAGTGGACATGTATGCATGCCAGTGGTTCCCACTGGTTGTGTACACACCATGTTTTGAACTTGAACGATGTACACGACTTTATACTCGTAGCATATACCGCTCCATGGCGGGTTGCAAATATGAAGTTATGGTGAGAATATCGTACAGATATTGTACAAAAGACTCTCAAGAGTCAGTATTTGTGGTGTATGACTTGATTTTAAAATGTGGCCGATATATATTGACTTTTTCAACAAAAATAGTGTTTTCCAGCCAAAAACAATCCTGACAGCAAGTGGTTAAGTTTAAATATTTCAATGCCAGATTTCTCTTTGTCGATTTTTATTTCTTTATACCACATTAAATAACCTTAAATATTATGCTAATTCATACTGTACTTACACCACTGCGAATTAAGTGTACTTTTCACGCAACACATGAACTTGATGATAGTTTTAATGGGTGAAAAATAATTATAAAAATCAGTGGGCAAACTTGAAGGGAAGCCACAAAAGAACTAAAGCTCACTGTGCCAGGACGTTGAATCTCATGGCCACGTCTGCCAGGCATTCCCACTGCTGCTCATAATATAGCATCTCCAGCACCCTGAGCACCATGCGTCGCATCCAGCGGGAGTCGGCCGTGCTCAGGTCATCCAGGGGATTCTCAAACTTCAGGCTGGCACCGCCCTTCTCGTCTGAGACGGAACCCACCCAGCTGTTGACCAGGACGGGTGGCTGCTTCTTGGACTTCTGAAGGAATAAAAATTCATTGCATTTGAATGAGATGCTGGGATTGAAACATTAATCTCTCTAACTTTTTTTTGTGATTTAGACTAAATATATTGAATAACTGCAGTGAAACCTGTCCTGTCAAAAAATGCTCTCCGTTGTTTACAGCATGTGCTTTGATTACTGATGTCTTGACGAAGGTGTTATGGTAAGATCAGGTCATTCTGTTAAAGGGAATATACATCATTTGCTTTTGCTGTAATTTTCAGAAATGGATGGAATTGGGGGGGTTGGAAATATATAGCAAATATAGTTACACTGACTTTTTTGAGGTTTTGGGTTCGAAAATGCTATAAAAACCAAGAAAAACGATCATTTTCCTGTAGTCTGGTTCCCTGACTCCATATAAGAAGAAACAGAGCAGTTTACATACATTGGGGAATTGTAAGGTCAGGGAACCAGTCTAGCTGGCTCATACACGTTCATAGGTTTGTAATCGATTGCAAACAAGTGCGATGGTCAATTGGGGCCAGTATTTGAAAAAAAAGCCAGTTGTTTCCAATGCTGATCGACCGATCAGCGTTGGAAATTGATACAAAAATACCACTTTTCTTGAAAAGTATACCAGGTGCCATGATTTTACAGGATGCTTTACACTGTCATTCACTAACAGTCCAGCAAGGTATTTCAAAATTATTTGGTAGTTTTATTTTTTGATGTTTGCAAATGTTGTATTTTCCCTTTAACTCTTGGCACCATTTAAGATATTTGGCTTTATCAGTCTTCAGGTTCGCAATTATTTGCCCATAATTTGAGAGACTCGTCAGAATCAAAATTCTGCTACGGAAGAATTGAATTTTTAAATTTATTCGTTTATGATCATTAGGCAATTGGCCGGGATAGTCCACGAAAGACTTTCAACTTAATTCCAGTTGGGTCCCTTGGTAGAAGACGTGGAAGGAAATTACAGTTTTAGAGGTGGGAGGAAAACCCCAAAAATGATACTCTTGGGAAACCCGCAGAATCAGGCAGGTACTGAAAACCCAATCCACATATTAGCCCAGGCGAGATTCGAACCCGGGTCACAGCTGAGGAAAGTACCGCTACATCAACCTGATCCCCCCAAAAAACATGAAGCCAATGTTCAGAGTCCATGTGTGTCTTTGAAACGTTCAGTTTGAATAGGCTCACAAATGGATACAGAACCAGTGATGGCGACAAAGCTGGAGACGAAACCAACATTTCACAAATACAACTGTGGTTTACGAAATGTCGGCTGTGTCTCAAGCATCGGCTTCAAATCCAATGAAAATACACCAACCACTGGCCTTGTGCGACAGGACTGGTGTCTTTATAGCAGAAATTGGACCAATATTGTAAACAGCTCGGTCAATCAGGGGACAAGAAACATGGACCTGGAGCCTGACGTCAAATTCTAAGCCGAGGTTTCGTAAATCCTACAAACCTTCTGCGATGCCTCCGCCTGGTTCTGCAGAAACACCATCATGTCCAGCAGGCAGTCCACGGCCGTGTAGAAGGGCCTCCAGACCACGGCCCTCAGGGCCTCCACGGAGAGCAGGCCGTTGGTGTGACCGCTGGCGAAGGTGTGGAGCAAGGCGGTGTGGGCACAGTTCCAGAGAGCTCGGCTGGCGTTCTGCAGGAGGGTCCAATGGCTGCCACGATGTGCTAAGACCTGGGGGGGAGGGGGGGAGGTCATGTTGCAGGAAATGTTTTTCTTTAAGTGAGTCGTTATGATTTTAACATTATTATTTCTGACAAGGTACTTTCTTTGAAAGAATATATGTCAGCATTGCATAAAGCAATATTACAGACAATTGATTTTTAAATTGGGAGGGTTTTTTTTTTTTTTTTTAAGTAGTATCGCTTGTCAGGCTTCTTTCTTTAAGTCTGAGAAAACATCAATTTCTGGCAGGTCAAGCATTGGTGAGGAAAATCCATCACAATTTACACTAACGCCTTTCTCTGCTGGAATTCACTGTAAATAAATTGATTAAAAACCTCACTCAACTTCTGATCAACTTTTGATTTTAACTTCAAAACTCCAGAGTAACAACGGAAAAAGAAGTTCAGTTGGTCACACTACGGTAGCCCCGATGGTGTATTGTTTTTTTGTTTAATGGAATCGGAACAACAGCTACATTGTCACTTGGCTGGACTACTGTGAGTTCTTGGTTGGTTCTTCTCCTTAATACTCCTCGTGGGAGTTTATACAGGAGGCCAGAAACACCGGGGCAGACCCCTTCTCTTAGCGATAGGTGTCACTAGGTTCTTTTACGTGCATTGCATTGCATTACACAACACATGGGACCTACGGCTTTCCGACCATCCGAAGGACGATGCAATACTGGTTAAGTGCCTTGCTTAAGGACACAAGTGTCTACCCGGGCTTGAACCCACGGCACTGTTGCCTCTGAAACACCAGAGCATGAGTCCGGTGCTCTTAACCGCTTGGCCATGACACTCCATGTCTGGATGTTTTAAGGTAGTTTAGGGCTGGCAATAGTACGACTTCAGGCTCAAAATGCTCAGGTGTGGAGAATTTTTTTTTAAAATCAAGCCCAACATCCCCCCTTTTGGTCTTTTATGGCATACTCAACATAATCCAACACAAAAAGAAACCATGAGCAACTGACCACTGCTTTCTTGAGGTGGTCAAACGTCTTCTTCAAGCTATCCACAGTGGCCTGCGTGGTGATGCCAGCATAGTCAATGTGGTGCTGTGGGGCTTTGGTGGTTGGTTTCTCGCTGTCGTAGGAACGATACGTCCTCATGGTGTCTGATTCTTTGTCGTCTGGGGGAGGGGGCACCACCGGCACTGGCTTACCTTGAAAAAAAAAATAATTAAAACTTACTTAAAAGACATTACTAATGGCAAGACAAAATCTGTGAATTTCGGTAAAAATCACATAAGTGTGGATGCTGATGTTTAAAATGTTGTAGTAAAGGGCCATTCTATAAATTTAGGTTCAAAAGTGGCAATTTTTTTCTGTCCCTGTTACCTTGGTACTTTGTAATTTGCCATTTAAATATCACTAAGAATGACTTCAACATTTTTAAAATTGTTGACAGGTAGTTTGCTATTCATAATCACTCTTAGAGGACGACTGCATTAAGGAGTGCATGCAGATTTATAAAATTACAGGTGTCAGATGTAACAGGAACAGGACAAAAAGCGGACCCAAATTTATAGAATGACACTAATTTGGTATTTATTGTGATATTCTATTGTTTGAGAGTTGCCATGGGTTTCAAAAGTTTGTTTGTCCATCTCTGTGGCTTTTGGCTGTGAAATTATCATGTGACTCACATTACACTAACCAACAGTAACCATACTGCGATCCATAATAGCCGTAAGAATACCCTGGTGTGACTCACATTACACTTACCCACAGTAACGAGTGCAGCCACCTCTATGGCCGAGGGCTGCATCTTGTACTCGTCTCCAGGGTCCATCTGCTGTAGCTGAGCGATGACAGGGTCATTCATGGACGGTCGCGTGTCATCCTGTCTGGTGGCTGCCCTGGATGGCCCTCCGTCCCAGCCAACGACTAAGGTACCGGCTGTCTCAAAGGTGAACCACTCATTGTCCAAGTAAGATGATCTAAGAATAGAAAGAATTATGTACATCTAAGCAAAGACCTGATTTCCAAATATGTTGATGCACCCTAACGTGGCGCGGCCCCTAACATGGCTAACTTTGATTTTTCGCCTCTAGTGCCTTGCTAGAGCAGTTTTTTTCACCTCAAATTTGACAGTAAGTGAAATTTCATCAAGCTCTAAACATTCCCGTTCATAAATCTTGAGTTTAAGTACCCGCTACAAAGTTCCTGAGAAATTCTATTTCGGTATGATTTTCTGATTTTATTTTGAAGTGCACAATAAACCCTTTTAAAATGAGCTGAAAAATAAGAAAACGTTTTTCTCACAAATTTGTAGGTAGGTATGTGATTGGAGATAATGATGATTTTAATATCAGAATTTGTCAACTTGAAAGAAATTCTTAAATGTTAACGTAGGATTTTCCGAGATTTTCTCAGGTGCGCCATGTTACAGAACACTCGGCCGATTTTGTGCCTTATTTCCGGACGCCGCTGTTTTTGAATTTCAGACTGAATTTCATGACACTGAAATTGTTCACAACGGTTCCACAGCAATCATTATTAAGGTAATAGTACCAGTATTTAACTGATTGAATTTGAAATTTTTCAACAAACATGTCTGGCAACACTACATGAGGAAAGTTAAGGGAAACGTCAAAGTGCGTCACGTTAGGGGACTCCACTATAGGTTAACATATCTGATGTTGCTAACATCTTGACTTTGGATTCTGACTAGCATCCAACGAACAAAGACATTGGCATTTTTGGAGAATACCAACATAGGGGCTGGATAGCTCAGTTGGTAGCGTTTGAGTTCTTCACCTAGTTGGTTTCCCTTGTTATTTACATGACAAACTATTTTGTTCCAGCATATACAATTTTGTGGTTTTTTTCCAACAAAAATCTTTGTCCCTACTACCTGCTATTTACCTGTAGATATCTCCCGCTGCTGGCCCCATCAGCTTGTCTCTCTTCACCACTTTGTTCAAGAACTGAGCAAAGTGGCACAATCCCTGAAGAATGTTCAACTGCAAGGATAACAGAGAAATTCAGTTGACTTGATTCACTTTTGTTATCTCAGACAGACCATTTTGTTCTGGATGTTAGGCACTCTCATAAATACATTTTGGTTAAATGTTGTGACTTGTGATAAGAGGGTCAGGGGTTAGAATCCAGTTGCTGGCCATGTGTTTTGTCCTTGGGCAAACAACTGCACTGGGTTTTAAAGCAGGAATTATCCATCAAATTTTGGAAATACAATGGAATTTCAGGAAAAGGGATTATGCAATTCAAAGGAATATTAAATACAGCCCTGGTTACGGTTTATCTGGAGGTTCGGTTTTGGTTAGATTTGGCAATGTGGACAAGATGAGTCTACTAATTGTCTGAGCTTTCAAACCTGGCCTCTCATCATACCTGGGTTCTCCAAGGGATCTCATCGGCACAGATCTTTCTCAGCCTCTGCTTCTTCTTCTGGGTGTGGTAGAACTCAGGCAGGATCTGCTCCAACTTCTCAAAAGCCTGTCATCAATACAAAAGAGAAATGAATAACATGAGTAAACTGGACTTTTGTAGATTTAACTTGTGTACAGCGAGCCACGGTATTGGCTCAAAACTGCTGAGAGACACTCAGTTGATATAATAATATAATTCCATGGGCCAATATGTTTGACTCACGTGCGGTGGTATGTGGGTTCAACCCCTGACAGGAAACACAGTGCTTGTGTTCTTGGGTGAGACACTTTACTACAATGGCCTCTCTCCACCAGGAGTACTAATGGGTATCTCTGAGGGTAGAGACCAGATTGCGCTGATCTCGCGCTGCTGCAGGAAACTGGTCTCACAGCCAGGACCCAATTTCACAGAGCTGCTAAGCGGAAAATATTGCTTAGCAAATTTTTGTGCTAAGCAGAAATCAGTTGAGAACCAGTTACAAGCAATATAAATGGCATCACATCTTAGTTGGTAACCAGTTTTTGTTAAGCAGATATTTTCTATGCTTAGCAAATATCTGATGAACAGGGGTAGTTATTACAAGCGCTTTGAGCAACTTGTATGAAGTGCAATATAAGAATGTCACAGCACATTGTCTTAATTCTCACTACTATAAGGCAATTAATTCTGCAGTCAAAGAATACATTTGTTGTGGTATTTTTGTTTTCTCTTTTTCTCTGACCTGGAGCTCCTTGTGCTCCTGTTGTGCCTTAGCAGCATCCGACATCTTGACCTGATGGGATCTGAGATGGACCAGCAGCTGGAATTTCTTCTTCTTCCGACGCGGGCTCTTGGTGTCTTGAGCCTCCTGCTGGTTCTTGGTGGTGGGCACCTGAAGAGTGGTTGGCTTGTTCTGTAACGAGGAAAATCGAGAAAAAATGCCAGCAAGATTTTTGACAAGGAGGAGTAAGAAATCTTGCTTTGGAGATAAGAGACTGGTCAAATCCACTTTTTTCACTTAAGAAGGGAGAGATTTAGAGAGGTTTTTGCATTATTAAACCTGTTTCAGACTAACTTTCTGGAATAGGACAAAACAAATTCATTTTGAAGATTTGATTATGTACATGAAAATGTTAGATGTTTTTAATAAACATCTAGGTGCAACTACGTCAAAATATTCAATGTTGATGTTGTTCAGACCAACTCTAAGAGTGTATGCAATGCATGCGCCCATCTGTCCGAAACTAAATCTATTTGTGTCGACTAGGGTTGCACCTAATAACTTTGTTTTTGGCTGGATGACTTGTGGTTTACTTGTAACTGACTTCTAAGGACTTGTGTAAGGACAAGACGATTACACTAGAGCATCGCCTGTTCTAAATGGAAAATAAATACCAGGTTTTGTCAGTGTTACCTTAGTGTATTCAATGACAGCAGCGGCATATTTCTTGGGGTCATCTCCGACTACTGTCACACCGCCTGGCTGTTTGGACAGCGTGGCCTTGACAGCTGAGAGCTGCTCATTGCGTCTAGGTACGGACAGAAAATTGCAACTATAATTAGTATACGAACTACATCATTATCGGGGCACTGCACTATGAAGGGTGAGGTATGGTGGAGTGGGGATGGGTATAGTGCAGTGTGACTGTGAGTTTGTTTCTGCGTTCAATAGGGGACATTGAACAATAGAGGACAATAGGGTCCCCAATTTGGATTCGTGTACAAAACATATGGGAGGTCTTCCTAAAAAGTAAGAGTACAAACAAAAGTTGGACAATGAGCTCCGTGCGCCACCGAAAGAGGGCGCCCTTTTACCTAGCAACGACGTTCCATGGGCGGGACATTTCGCTGGTTGACGCGCACCGTTCCTTGTGTGTGACGCACGTACACCAGGCGATTTGTACTATGTACACGCAGTGGCCACGCTTCGCGGCAAATGAATTGCAGTCAGGCAAGATGGTGTCGGTCGGTCCCCCCCAACTGTACTTCCTTTGCCGGTGAGGGGGTACTTGTGAACGGAGCGGATAGTGCAGTGTGGGTGGGAGTTTGTTTCTGCATTCAATAGGGGACGTTGAACAATAGAGGACAACAGGGTCCCCAATTTGGATTCGTGTACAAAACATATGGGAGGTCTTCCTAAAAAGTAAGAGTACAAACAAAAGAGGGACAATAGGGGGTCCCCGATTGCATGCAAATACACACTTGTGTGGGTGGGTAGGGGTGGGGATGGGTGGGGATGGGTGACAGTGGGGCGGGTTGGGGGTGTGGTAGGGTGGGTGGGAATGGGGTTGGTGGGGTGGAGCCTGGGAAGGGGGTTCTTACCTGATAAGCCACTGTGTAGAGTCTTCACACCATTCAATGGCCGTGTCGACCAATCCTTCACTCAATGCTTTCTGCACCACCTGCACCACAAACTCAAGGAATCGAGCCCGACGTCGGAACTTCACAACTATAATCAGAAAAGGATATGGAAACCAAAACAGATCAATTTAATTTATTTATATCGTGCTTTTACCTTTTCAACTGAGTGGACCGTAAAAGCCAAACAATGTTCTGAGCAATGTTTCCTCTTCTCTTTTGGCTCCTCAGTAGCAACAAACGTCTCACAATATTTTTGGGGGAGAAAAAAATTCAATTTTGTTTGCATTCTTAAATATGGTGCTCTATACATCTCTACCAATAATTCTTCAACAAGTCTAAATCAATCTGTTGGTAAAAAAAAGCAAATTTAGAGGGAAACCTGCATTTTATATTCTACTTAAGCTGGGTCACAATGAAAAAAGTGGTTTTTTTGGCAATGCAGACCTTCTTAATTTTTGGAATGTATATATTATTTATATGATTTCATCTGAACTGTATCAACTGAATTGCAATAGGGGTCTAGCAAGCCTAATCAATAGACTCCAGTGAATTTATGATCCAAAAGTTTGTCAAGTTTTACCTTCTTTGTAGGCATATCTGCTGGGTAGGGCTGCAATGAATGCATGCAGGATGTTAGGATCCTCGGAGCCGGTCAATTCATCTGCATTGTGAGCTGTTAAAAACAAATGTAATGAAAGCTTTCAATATTTATATAAAGGAACAGGCATTGAGACCTACAAAAAATTGTAAAATTTCAAAACCGATCATTTATCTGAAACAACTAATGATCTCATTGCATAACAACATAAACCATTAATTTCCTCTCATACTAATACACATCAGACAAGGAAAGAAAAAAACTATGAAACAATCTAATTGTTATTTCAAAATTGTTCATACTTGTGCGCTCTGATTTTTTCCTTTTCCATGTGAATTGTGCACCCCGAAAAAAAGAGCACCCAGTTAGAAATTGCAGACTCAAGTCCAAAACAGTTTTCTTATGGGCTAATCTAGCAGGTACAATTAGAAGCAAATTCTGAGGTTGCACACATGTCATTACGTGTTCATAAAATTTGAGGCTAACTGGATTTTAACGAGTTGTTCAAGCTGTATTGGCTGAAGCAGCACTGAGCTTCTGCAGGGTTCGAAATTGGCAGTAGCCCGCTAGCCAAATGCTAGTCAAACCTGCGGAGGGCTAGTCAAACTATTCCTTAAGTAGCCCGGCTGGCGAGTCAAAAAATTGTTGGGATACGGCAAAGATGAAAGGACAGAAAGAAATAAATCATGAAATTCAGAAAGCAAACCCGTATCAATGTGTGTCTAATTTTATGAACTGTTTAGGGTTAAATTATTAGATCTGTTTATTAAAAACACTGACAAAATTGCCTCAGAATTGAGCCTGAAAGTATGCCATTTTGTATTTGAGCTAAGAAAAACAACAACAACATGCGGGCTAGTGAAAATGCCGCGGGCTAGATAAGAGTCTGTTTCAGTAGCCCAGCTGGTTAGTGAAAGAAAATATAAAGGTCGAACCCTGGCTTCTGCATGAAACTACCTCAGACTAAGCTTCCAATTGTGTCCACCGAATCACTCACTATCCTATAGCAGATAACGTACCCAGTTTAGACAGTTTGAGCATGTGTGCCTCCAGCGCTCTCAACTCCTCATTCTTAGGGCCTTCCACATTGTAGATGGTCTGACCAAACCGTCGTGGGCGCTTTTTCTTAGCGGCGACTGCCCCGGCTTGCCCTGCCCCACCATCCACATCCTCAATGAAATCCATGGCCTCAGCTTTTCCTTTCTGCTCAGATTCCTAAAGGGAAATACCACAAAAGCTGTTGATGTTCATTGTGAAAACATTTTAAACAGATATTTTTTTGTATATTAGCTGTTTATTATTATAATGATTATTAATGTATTGAAAAGAGACAAACCTTTTCTATGGCTAGCATTTTCTTGCCGGTGTCGGTGACGTGATTGGCCAGCCCTCTCTGCTTCCAGACCCGCAGCACCTTGGCCATATGGTAGGTGATGACGGCTATCATGTGATGGAGGCTGTCTGAGACGGACTGCTGCCGACGCTGTCGCAGGCTGGCCGGCATCTCCAGCAGGATGGCGTAGCAGCGAGTAAGCACCTAAACACAGAATCAAAACATCAATGTCAGACTTGCATGCCAGTTATGCTGAGCCGCATAGTATGTGGAGTATAAACTCAGGTAAAGTTTTGATTGTTCAATGATTAGACTCCTGAGTTGTTCCGCATCACTGCACCAGTTGATATTTCAATAAAGTTGAAAAAATGCTGAACTTTTTATGTAGGGATTAGTACTATTCAGGAATGCAACTGTAAAGTCACTTAAAAGGAGGAAATTTCAAGATTTAGAAGACTTTGTACAACATCAACTTTTTTCAATTTGGGATTGCAGACATGGGAAAAAATATGAGGAAATCCACTGATCCGAGGAAGGGTTGCACCGCCTGACAATTGTGATATTTGGAAGTTCCTGAAGCAAAATATGAGCCTATGCTGAACCAGAGTCCCTAAAGTTAGGGATCTAAAAAAAACCTGAGTAAGCTACAGTTAAGGCAACAATGGGTTGATTTAGAGTGTGATTGGGTTAGCAAACCAATCCTCTACACTCCACAAATCATGGAAAACTTTCCCTTTCCTAAAAAAAAAACATAACTGAATACTGCAATTCTCATTTTATTTCTTGAGAGACTTCCGTTGACTTCATTTCCTCAGCTAGCCTACTTCTTCTTGAATAATTTTGGACTTCACAAATCTCAGTCCCAATCCCTATAAAATACTGGATCTGTTACTGCTTTCACCACTGTTGCAGTCAAATTCATCACAAATTCTCGTAAGTCCATCACAAGTCATCCAGTACCAAGTCAATTTACTCGTTTGCCAATTTTCCTCCCCTGTTACTTGTGGCCTGACTTGCGACGGACCCGACAACAACACTGGTTCTGACCTGTATGACTGGCGTAGATGGGATTTTGTAGTGGATGATAGGAGCCAGCAGTCCGTAGCACTGCACCACGGCCTGTAGAGCTAGGTTGGACTCATTCAGCCAGCCTGCTAACTCCATGGCTACCAACATGCGCTCACACTCGGCTAAACGTTGAAGCTGTGAAAGACAGGTGTCCAAAAACATAATAGTTATAGTAACGCTCTTTGACAGGGAATAGCCAAGTCTCTGAGTGATCCCTATTTGTTATTTTCCCGGGTTTGCAGCACTGCTAATGTTGCCAGCATCTTGACTAGGCTGGTAACCTGTTTTTAAATAAGCACATATTTTCTGTGCTTAGCAAATTTGTTGGTAAGCAGGTCTATCAAATCGGGACCACAGCCCAATTTCATGGTTCTGCTAGCTGCAGAATTCCGCGCTTACGATCACCATCTTGTGCTTACAGCACCAGCACAAACATTCTGTGCTAACCCCGTAAGCACAGAATCCTGTAGCTACGGGATGTACGCATGAGCATAAGCCAAACTTCCCCGCTAGCCCGTGAAATATGCCTACAGTAAGCACAGAATTTTTGGCTACAGAAAGCACAGATTTTTCGCTAATGGTAAGCAGAGACATGAAATTGGGCCAGTTCTAGTAGGAACTATTTGTCTTTCAGAAATGGTCGATGCGCATGGTATATGTGCCAATTTTTTGCATATTGTGCTATCTACCAAACAAAGCATTCAGTTACATGTACATTAAAAACTGCAATTACTGAAATATATTTGTGTGGCTTTCTACTCTATTGAAATGAACAGTATTAAATATTTCAATGAAAATGGGAATTTTTGTTTTATGGGTCAAACACCAACCTGTCCCTTGGAGTAGGGCCCTCTATCACAGAGTTTGTCACAGTAGATCTCTCCCTCCCTCATGCTGACATCCACATTGATGAAGATACTGGTCAGGAACATACGCAGCAGGACGGGCGAGGCAACAGAGCAGGTCTTGGGGTTCAACCTACAAAGGCAAATAACATGCAAGAGCAATAATGATACCTGATGTTGCTGGCTTAATCAGCTCAGAATATGGATTCACACAGAAAAGTATAATAAAACAATCAATGGAAGTAAAAGTAAAGTCAAGTCTGTCATGAGCCAATACGGCTCATCAGGCTGGCGTTTATCTCCAGTTTCCTTGGCATGAAACGACTGAGAATATTTCAAGTCCCCTCTAGATGGGATGCCAGTCCATCCCCAGTTACTATCCCCAGCTAAATGCAGGTACACATTTATACTCCTGGGTGGAGAGAGGCAAATGGGGGTGAAGTGGCTTGCCCAGGGACACATCATATGGCCAGCAGCTGGATTAGAACGCCTGACCCTCTGATCATGAGTCACACTCCCCCAATGGAAGCAGTCATTTTAATTGTATGTGTTGCTCGAAATTGTTTCTTAATATGGCACAGCCGATGCGCGTCACGCAAATTTGACTCCCAAAATGCCAATGCAAGTGACAATCTGTAGGCAGTGACGCCATTTGAGAGAGATCTTTAGAATGCTATTTACAAGAAAATGATTTCAGTTTGCTTCAAAGATTGTAAAATGTTATCACTCTCCTTGGTAAATGAGATAAAATAAGTCTTACTTTCTGAGAGTGAGCTTGAAGTCTTCTCTAGCCGTCACCACCTCAACGTCTGACTCCGGTGGGGGGACAGGAGCTACAAAGTGCTCCCAGAGTACCGTGCTGGCAGTCAGGCCGATGGGGTAGCACCCTACCTGGTAGGCAGCCTGTGGGCAATAAGATAGTAAAGGTAGCTCTCATGAAGGAATAGTCTGAGCACTGCCTCAAAATCTCTGAAGGCAAATTAAGAGTCTGAGAATGGCCAGTGTGTCGTTGGCCAAAATGGCCTATGACACAGGGGTCATAGGAAGGGAGCTTAAAAAAAAACCTGGTAGTTTAAAGGACTCAATTCTTGTGACTTGACATGGGGTCTGGATGACTTGTGACAGACTTGTGAGGACTTGTTATAGACTTGACTGCAACAGTGTTCATGTACTTATTACTGTCATTCATTACAGATAACCATCCTCACACACACACATGCGTACCTGGCTGAGAAAGGCCCAGGTCATGAGGATAGGCAGTGGGTGGGATGCCAGGATGGGCTTGGTGGTGTCGCCGATACTCTCCCCAATGAGGACACCGCTAGCTGTGTATGCTGCCACAGCAAAGACATATTTCTCATTGGTCTGTAGGCCAGAGACATGCAGCTCACAATCATAGGCTGGCACCTGGTGGTGAAAAAATACAAAAGGTAATCATTTACTGGTTTTCATTGTTTATTACATTGGTTAATGACATCAGGGGCCAATTTTGTGGAATTAGGTACAAAAGTATGCTAAGCACAGAATACACTTGCTTAGCAAAAATGGGTTACCAGTCAAAATGCCATAAAATGTATATTGCTAGTGACTGGTTCCCGGCTGACTTTTGCTTAGCACAAACATCTGCTAAGCAAGAATTGTGCTTGGCAGCTTCGTGATATTGGTCCATTGCCAACCTCGTTCCCATGGGTGCAATCTAGCTGCAGCATGTTGTTTCCCATCATGCCTTGCGCGATCTCCACCCCTGGAATTGTGTAATTTAAATGTCCCACTATTTGGGAAATTTATATTAGGACTGCACTTGATGTGTTTAACACACGACGCAGTGCTTTAGATTTCAAATGTTTGGGGTTTTTTTTGGGGGGGGGGGTAGAATCAATCCTTTCAAAGATGAGATTTTGACGTTGCTTTATAAAGCAAGGATTTATATTAAATGTGCGTACCTCTGTCGTCCCTTTTACAACACAAGATACAGGGTTTTTTTTGGCGAAAACGAGGCTTCCAGACTCCATATCGTACAGGCATCGTGCAGTCTTAGAAAACTTTTCATTTGGACGTGACTTACAAGAGCATATAGGGTACGCAGCCTTCGAAATACGTGCGCAGCACACTCTGAATAGTCAATCAGAGTCGTTTTCAAATTGTACACGGCCAGGGGTTAGTGAAGTAACGAGCATGCAGCCCATGAAGTCAAGGCTAAGTCCCTGCATTTTCACTTTTTCAAATGTTGATTTAGATATGAACATGCATGTATGATTTACCTCTTCTCCAGTTCCTGGTAGGAAGTAATCATTCAATCGGACCTTGACGTTGCTGCCACTGGCTAGCCTGCCAAACAGTCGGTACCAGGCCACCTGAGGAACAAAAATGTGAGGAAACTTTTACAACGAGATCTGTAAAATAAACAGCTGTATTAGATGAGGTTACTTTCAGCACCATTTGAAAGTGCATATCACAGAGCTATAACTGAGCCAACCGCAAACAATCACAAGTCAAATCACAAGTCAATCACAATCAAATCACAAGTCAATCACAATCAAATCACAAGTCAATCACAATCAAATCACAAGGCTTTCACAAACAAATCACAGCTTTATCACAAGCAAATCATAAGTCAAATAACAAAAATTGATCTCAAATCAATTACAAGTTCACATGTGACAGGATGAACAATGACAAAGAAAATGTCTTTGCGAAAAATTATTGGAACAGCTTTCCTCGTCCAGTCCCATCTGTATTGAACATTTGTCAGATAGTGTCCGAAGCTTACAAGGGACATCACTGACCTTCTGTGGTGGGTTGTAGGGGCCCGGCCTGAAGACCATGGTGGTGTCTGTGCGGCAGAGCAGCAGTGGGGCCGGGGGGACTCCGGATTCCCTGACGCTGGCTGTTTGTCCCTGCTGCTGCTTCTGAGGGGCATTGTGAGTAAACAGCTTGTACTCTTGATCTTGGGCCTTGGTCACCTGACTGACCGCATCCTGTGCAGAGAAAAATTGGACACAAGGTTGGTGCAAGTCTGAAAGTTGGTTTTGTTCCTAAGCAAGCTGATCAACCCACTGTGACGGCTGAGGGTGATATACACAAGATGAATCGTATTCAGTCTTGGGAACAGTGGCACTCGTACCTGCAAAATTCTGAGCATATCTTGTGTGCGCTGTATTCAAGCTAATGGGTCATGTGCCCAATAAAATGATCAGAAATTTTGGAGTCTGCGTGCCTAAAGTTCCTAAGCTGGATTGGATTAATCTCGTTGATAGAGCATTATTCTGTTAGAGCATTATTCAGAGCATTTACACAATAACACTCAATATCAAACGCATGGAGCATGTTAAAAATGCATTCATCCACGACATCACTTAAAACCACTCCCTTGATTCATCAGGTCAGATCTCGCCAGCTACAATTTTTCGGTCGCATCCTGTGGTTGCAAGATAAGGAGCCTGTGAAAAGACATGCTTTACATGTTTCCATGACCGACAACAACGTATCTAAAAAAATATATTCAAGGCCTCCTTGGGGATGAGGACAACCTGCTCCAACCAAGGCAACTTGTCAACCTTGCCAGTGACTGTAGTCTTTGGAAGGAATTTGCGGTCGCCTGCAGAGCAGTTGAACAATGCTTGCCAGTGATTGGGACTTGCTGCACTGCTGAAACAGAATCCAAATTCAGGCTTGGGCCAAGAAAAGGAAGGTTACAGGCAAATGGGAGTAAAGTTGGTTAACACCTCTGCATGGTTGGGTCAAAAGAGAGGCTGTGCAGGCAAGCTTAACCCAATGAATGGATCTTACATAACATAGCTCATAGTAACAACACAAACTCACTGAACCAAAATAATTATCCAAGAACTGAAAGTATTTAGACGGCAAAATACAAACACAAGTCACTGAGATGATAATAAAAGAATAGGCCAAACCTGTAAGAGTCCAGCTTGTTCTGGAGTCGGGGCACCGGACTTGGACATCAGCAGTGTTTTCTGCATTAGGAAGAGAGCCTTAGACACCAGGTTCTTACCACAGCTACTCAGCAGCTCATCAACTGTCTCAATGTGGACGACATGGCCGTCCGCTCTCTGAACCTACAATGTTAAAAGAAAAATCACTGCAGAGTTTAGGTAAAGACTGTAAGACAATTTTGGGGGAGATGTGGCCTGGCAATAAGTGATTAGGGATTGTGACTTATGATCAGAGGGTTAGAATGCAACCCAGTCAATAAATCCCCATAGACACCAGTGATAAATCCCCATACTTCAAAATTCTTTTTAAAATACTCAGAACTCTCACAGGTGTTCAGGCTGCGCAGAAAAATTGATTATCAACATGTCGTCTTTCATTTTCTTATCAATTTCTGGTGGGTTGACCAATGACTTTTTGAGAAATTTTCACCCAAAGACCACCCCTAAAACGAATGATATTTCCCAAACTGGAGAAGTAGCCATTTTGAAAAAGGATCCCTCCACAACATGGCTAAAGAGTGCCACTTTCGGACCCAATTGCATCCAAAATGCTCAGAATTGGAAGCCCCAAGTCCAGGCCAGAGGTACAGTGCCATTCAATCCCCCAATAACATGGCTCTCAGAACTCTCATATAAAAGAATTAGAATGTTTAATTTTTATTCATGAGCTCGGCGGACGGATTTTGGGCCTATTTACTGGGTTGCACCCTTAGGAAGGAGCGAGCACAAGTCCTTGGAAACTACTCTTTGTAACCAAGCGAGGGGGTACTTCACAGAGTCCATAGTCAGCAAAGTATTCCAGCTAATTGTTCAGCAATCCTATGAAACTGGTCCCTCTCAAAAGCAAAAGTTAAAACAAAAAGAGTCTCACCAATCTTTGTTCTGTGGCAGCACGGCTCCTCTGCCCCTTCCCAGAACCTGTCTTGGCCTTGGTCCCGGCACTACCGCCGTTTACTGTCTTGGCCAGCTTGATGCAGACCCTGTGGTACATGTAGAGCAGCTCCAGATGCAGGTCCATGATGGTGTTGTGCACCCCCTTTGGATTGTCATCGGCCTTCTCCGTCGTGGTGTCCTTGTCTGCGGCATCCAAGATGTCGGTGCTCTTGGTGGGTTTCAAGGTCGCGTTGTCCTGTTCAAAACACATGATAGTAGTCTGAGTCATGAACTAACAATATTTGTGCTCTGGGGTTTTTGCAAAATGTATTTGTAAACTGACAAGAAAGATAAGTGTATGCTTACATCCAATGTTTAAAGACTCAACCACCTAACGAAAAGAATGTCAATCCTTTGTTCATCTTTAATATTATTACAATGCACCTAGTCAGGTTTCCTTTGTTGTTCAAATTTTTAATAAAAAGCCGTATCCTCTCTGAGTGATTCTCGTGTGCTTTTTCCAAGGTTTGCAGCATGCCAATATTGCTAGCATCATGACTTTGGGCATGATAACCTAATTTTGCTAATTAAACATGTGGTTACCAAATTTTCTGTGCTGGCAAATCCATAAAATTGTTCCCTGCCGTCTATCTATTTACAAATGACTCAGAAGACCCACGGACCTATATTGGTCTTGTGCCAACCAACTCTGGCGCCTAAAATTTGCCGGCAATAATACAAGCATTTTTGAAAAAGTCCTTCCCAGTTCCGTGGTCCAATGGTTACAGTATATGACTCATGTGCCGTAGTATGTGGGTTCGACTCCTGATGGGGGGTATGGTGCTTGTGTTCTTGGGCAAGATGCTTTACAATTGCCTCTCTCCACCCAGGAGTACAAATGGGCACCTATGAGGGTAGAGACCAGATCGCGCTGATCTCGAGCTGCTGCAAAAAAACGTGGGTTTGAAACCTGATGGGGAACCTGGTGCTTGTGTTCTTGGGCAAGACACTTTACTGCAATTGCCTTTATCCACTTAGGTACCTAGTGAGTGAGAGACATGGAAGCCTTACCTTGACCCAGCTGACGTCAGCGATGGACTTGCCGTCTGTCAGCGCCACGATCTGTCGCGCCTTGGACATCCCCTGCAGCGCCCTCTCTAGGATCTCCCGGGCAGACAGCAGCTGTTCCTGCGCACCCAGCTGCAGGATGGAGGAGGTGTAGAAGGAGGTGCTGGCCCGTCCCAGGGCCGTGGTGGTGTCACGGCCGGCCTCGCCTGATGGTCGCGCTGCTGGGGACTTGGGCACTGGGGTGGCATCTGGGTGTTAAATACAAGAACTTGGATATTATTAACTTGATTTTTACTTTAATACGAATTCTGAGTACCTCCTTAACAGCGACTTAAAAGAAAGACAAGACAAATACTTGAACACCACTGTCACCATGACCCAAGGACCATACGATGATGATTGGTGTTTCTGATATTTGCATGAATTTTCTAGTCAATGTACTTCGCGCAGGACGTTTGCATGTAAACCAGGGTGTCAACATGGTGTGTGAAACATACTGTAGCACTCATCTGATTTATATAATTTTGTGCCCCTGAAAAAAGAAATGTTGAAGAAAAATGCAAAATTTTCTCAATCTGTTTCTCAGACAATGCTAACAAACAGCAGACTTACATATTTTGCAAATTTGATAGAATTTGTTTTAAACCCCTAGAAATGTATGCTAAGCAGGCGCAGTTCCAGAGGGGGGGGGGGGGGGGGGGGGGTCGAAACCCCCTTTCACCCCCCCCTCCAGCTCTGACTCATTTTTTTTTTCTCCATTTTTTTCCTTCATATTAAAAATAATGTGAAAACCCCCCTACTCTGAACCCCCCCCCCCCCAAAAAATATTACGACAAGTAAACTGGTAATAATGTCCGCCTGTGCAACATTCGGAATGAGCCAGGTGGGGTACTGGGTACCTGGACACTATTCTGTAATATAGTGTTAATGATCCGCGGATTTGAACAGCGCTCCCATTGAAAATGGTACAAGCCCCCCCCCCTCCCCCCCCCCCCAATTGACTTTACGGAGGCCAAGTGTCCAGAGAAAAAAACTGTCTACACTTCAGCATTGGTTTGCTGATGAAACCCCCCCCCTGCAAAATTCCCTGGATCCGCCCCTGCTAAGGACCCTGTTTCAGTTGTCAAGGAAGGCCACTTTAGAACTTTCAACAACAGTGTTCACATATATGTTACATGATGAGAACCATGTAGCTGCAAGTGACAAGCCTGCGAAGTCTTTCATAACATTTAGGCACTGTTTCTTGCGAACGCTGCACAGGCGGACATTATTACCAGTATAATTGTATCAGCAAGTACCTTTTTGGAGTGTAGAGACGGACTGATCATCCACTTCCCGAGACTGCCTACCACCAGAGCCTGTCTCAACGACTGCTGGCTTAGCCTTCACCTTACCTGCATTGACACAGGAAGAAATCAAGCCTCATATTCTAAATGTCACAATGTCATCCCACATTGTTATACCATTTTGTTAGCTTTCAAGCAAAAAATGTCCAACAAAAAGGTAGACACTCTCAAAACCCCTAAAAAAGTAGACAATTTCTGTTTTTCTACTCCTTTAATGTCCAAGTTCAGGATAGACATATGTAAAACTAGAGGCAGAGAGGCTTATATTCGGGTTCAATTTCTAACTTTTCACCAGTGATACTGTCAAAAAAGCATGTCATTATGTGGGCAAAGTGTTGCTCTGCCTATCAATGTATTTTTCCTTCAACCCTCCAGCTTCTTCAGAGTTGACTTCCCCACTCCCCCCTCTCCCCCAAAACCTTTACTGCCATTAATACCCTTTCAGTAACTCATTATCCACCCTGCACCTTTTTGAGAAAGTTAAATTTCACAGATTCGTGCTCCATTAGGGTAAGTAAGATTACACATCATCAAAAACTGCCAAACAAAAAGATTAACTACAGGTTACAACCTAATAATTTTACCATAGCTTCCCTATGAAAAAATGGAACAGTGCTACCCACTTTCAACCAGTTTCGTTGAGGTGTTTTACCTGTGTCAGACTCATTAGCTGCGTTGTTCTCCAGGACTAAGGCTAAGCGGATAGCCACCTCAGCCGTCACTCCAGAGTCCATGGTGCTAATTCCACACCAGTACATCACCTCATGGACAACACTCAGGATGTGAACCCACTGCCATGGCAAAAACAACAAGTACAAATAGGCCTTGGAAACTGTGATTTGAAACTGTGAGTACAATTTGCAGATTTATTGTTTGTGATTATTCGGCAATTGGCCGGGATAGCCCACGAAAGTCTTTCGACTTATTTCTAGTGGGGTCCCTTGGTAAAAGATGTGGAAGGAAATTACAGTTTTAATGGTTGGAAGAAAACCCCAGAATGATACTCTAGGGAAAACCCACAGACTCGGGCAGGGAGTCAGGGACTGAAACCCAATCCGCGTATTGGCCCAGGCGGGATTCGAACCTGGGTCGCAGCGGTGGAAGGCAAGAAAGTACCGCTACGCTAACGTGGTATAACTGAAAATGAAGAAGAATTAATGGTTCTAAGGCGTGACCTCAATTTAGAATCCCTTCCTATACTGTTTAGGGAAGGTCCCAAAAGGTATTAGGGGTTCGAACAGAACCGTGCTAGCCAGTATTAACTAAGCTGGCTGGTCTGACTTGGCTCTGATTCAAAGGAAGGAACCTTACTCTCAGCTTACAGCTTGTCTTTGTCAAACTGGACATGTTATCCTTCAAGAAAAGCCAGGCGAGACATTTAGGAGGTGTCTTTTGTTTAAGTCACGAATCACAGTCTAAACTTCAACTGTGCATCGCTAACTGGGTATCTTCTAGTTCAACACTTGGCAGAAACAAAAAGTTTTGCATATCCGGCCCAGTTCTTAAATATAGTCCTATTAGAGTTTTGGCCTAAAAAGAACCAGAAGTATTGACTTGAGATGTCAGAATGTCTCTTCAGAAGAGTCTGACATTCAACCATGCTACATCTCCCCTAGATTTCTTGATCTTAATTTTCCTAAGCCACTATCGTATTTGATTCAGGAATGAACCTCACCTTGTTAGGCTGGTCAATCTTCTGCAGGTACTTGCCGCTATCCGACGCTCCTGTCTGGACCTTCTGGAAGACGGACTTGCAGCGATTCCACAGAAACAAGGTGGCATCTACCACCATGTCCCTGTCCACAGATTCCTAAAACAATCAACACAGAAATTTCTACATCTGAGACACCACAAATTACATATCAATGACATCTCCTTGTTTTCATTGTTTACTTTTCATTTCACAATAAATTCTATTGTACTTCCTGAATTTGATTTTGGTCAACAGAAAGCCTTTCGAATGCAGAACTAATTTATGCTCGATGACATAAATGCTGCTCATAGTTCAACATATTTAACTTCAAATTATAATAAACTGAAATATGAGCAACCTTAAGACTGGCTCATATTCCCCGTGAATTTTAAGCAAATTTCACTGGAAATGAATATTTTTTGTCTTTTGTAAATTGACAGTGTGAAATAGTCCTTCATCTATTTTAAAGCTACAGTCCATCATTTGTAATTAGTGCATTTTGTTCGTTTGAAGCAACAAAAGTGTTCAAAATCTAATGAAGGATACTGAACAACTTACTTGATGAAGTTTCAACTCAGCTTCAGCTTTATATTCCAAGAAAAACAGCATTCTAGGATCTCAATTTCAAATCAAAAGTTGCTAAATCATGTTTCGAATTGTTTTGAATTGCAGCTTTACGCGATGTCGTGCACTGATCCGACGAATTATAGCAACCGCGTGCGCCTGTGCGTCGTTCCAATGCTTGTGCGCGCTGCGCCGAATAACAAAACGAACTACTAATTTAAATTTTCCTACGGTGCTTCTTAAGACGCACCGTTGGAAATGCCTTCTTTCGTTGATTTCTTCAAAATTAGAGCTTGCCAGAAAGGATAATTTCACAGGGAGTTTAGTCCCCTTACTATCTTTCAACCAGTATGTTTTTCAACAATAATTACGCCAGTTACTTTTTTGGATAGCTGCAAATGATGGACTCGGGCTTTAAAGAAACACTTACAGGATCTGCAGGTACGGAATCAGCTTATTAAGGAGTTGTGGATTCTACAGGCACATTTGAAAATCCACATCCCCTATGTTACAAATTAAGAGGACTTGAACGAAACAAAATGCAAACTATTGTGAAACAATTAGAAATTTGCCAGTAAATTGAAAAAAAAACGGCCCAAATTCAAATGCACATACTGCCATAGGATCTTTGGCACAGGAGTACAAGACCTCAGCGAGTTGCACCATTTCATCATTGAGTGGTAAGGTGGATCGTGGCACGGGAGCTGTGAAAATGTAAAATTAAATGTCAAATGATGGCTACATTATCATATTCAATGGCAAAAACAATTGCAGCTTTTCAGATTCGCATATTTGATTACCAGTGACCACACAGATTTCATTTCAATTATGTGCTGTGTTTATCCAACAGTTTTAATGATATCATGTTGTCATTGTTGAAAACTATTCAAAGTCTATAGTATTCAAAAACTTTTACGAGTGGTAAGGGTAGGTGTGGGATGAGGAATGGGTGGGTTTTTGAGGGGTTTTTTTAATCTGTCTAACTTTGAGCATGTTTGTGGCTGCGCAGAAAGAGGAGGTGGTATGTTTGTGTTTTTTTGTCACAAATACTCACTCTGTAAAATTGTGACTAGGACAGCCTGTATAAGGAAATTCAATTTTTCTGTGTATATTTTTTGTCACGTATGCTCCATCTGTGAGCGCGTTATGACTGTCCAGCCATGTAAGGGGGAGAGGGAGGTTGGGTTACGTTTGTGCCTTTGGGTCACGTATATTCACTCTGTGAGACTGTGACTGACCACGCCTGTCAGGGGAAGGGGTGGGTGGGGGTGGGGGAGGATATGCTTTTGTGTTCTTTCTCACAGTACTCACGCTGTGAGCGTGTTTGTGACTGGTCATGACTGTTTGGGGTGGGCAGAGGAGGGGAGGGATATGCTTGTGTGTTTTTGTCACAATACTTACTCTGTGAGCGTGTTTGTGAGTGGGCAGGCCCATCAGCTATACTACTATCATCAGTGTGGGAGTACGGCTTTTTAGACTTCCTGCTTGGGTTCAGTGGATCCATGGCCTGTAGGATCTCTAGGCTCTTGATCTCTGGGGTGTAGCGCTGGTCATTCTGACTCTGCAGTAGAAAAGAACATTCAACAAATCATTTGTTTACTAGCCCATGAAGCCAATTTAGTGGCACTGCTTAGCACACGATTCTCTGCTAACAGAGATTCAGGACTGTCATAAAGTTGTTGAACCACTTTATTTTTCTTTGGACATTTTTGCTTTGCAGCTTCTAAATAAACAGAAAGTAGACTTATATTTAATAAAATGTCCAAGACATTGGTCTGGTAAGTGAGTGATCTGATAAAATCACGTTAAATATCTCCATTTTCAGAATCAATTTTCATAGTCATAATGGCTGAGGCCAAGTTTCTGTGGTAACTCAAGCAATTCAAAAATTCTGTTTGATTTGAATTTAATTCATAAACCTGAATAAAAAATCCACAGACAAAGGCTAAACTTCGACACAAAAACTGTGAACCAAAGATGAACATACACAACCGGTTTTGAGCTGCTGCATGCACAATGAATGCATTTACAGTACACAATTGATTCAGACAAATATAGAAAATAGTTGGTTAATGTCTGGTGACCAACTGTAATTTAAACCACTGCTAATTTACTGTTTGAGGTTGCTCATAACTTTCTAAATTAAATGGCTAAATCAATTTAAGAGAAAAACCAAATGGGAAAGAATGTTGCAACCTGACGTTACTTCAGTGGTTGTGTACAAAGTCTCTGGAGCATATAGCAAATTTTCTAAGTATTTCCTAATAAAATTGGGAATGTTTCTCAGTCCCAGATTCATGTCTAATCGTCATTTTTGCAATGACTGACCATCATTGAGATGATATATGAAGAAACAAGTGGCGTCAGGTTGCAACATTCTTTTCACTAAATGAAACATCCAAGATTTACAATTTGAATTGTAAATCATATACTTACCTTGAGGTAGTCTAGCACCGTGATGACCAAGCTCTCATACAGCTCCCACTGCTCATAGTTGTAAGCCCACTTGACAAACTTGACCACGGCGTTGACGGGTATGCCGTCCTCAGACCGGGCAGCCAGGTCAATCAGACACTTGTCTTGGGTCACTCCGGCTAAGCTGACATCAGAGGCAGAGTGGGGACCTCGGGGGCTGTGCCCTGCTCCTCCTAGGTAGCAAGGGTTAGGGTTATCTTTATAATCTGATTCTCCAGATTTTAAAACAGCAAGCACCAAGCACTAACCCTAAAATGTATATTTCTTTGTGTACAAAGTCTCTGAAAGTTGCACAATGGTTTGCAGAATTTCTGACATCAATATGTGAATTTTATGGGTTTTTTTTCTCAAACAGACTAAAGCCTGGCGCACACCTTCCTGATTTTACCGGTTTCTCGGATCATCATACAGAGGTGTGCGCTGAAAATTCGGACAGATCTGACCATGTACCGGGCGACCGGATCAAATCAAACATGTTTGATTTTTTCGCATTCGCTTTCACTGGAAGCGATTTCACCAGACACAATATTTACATGTATGTTAACCAATTAGATTCACGAGGGGAATCACATGGTTGTCATCATGTGACTGGTCGTCATGTGGCTGATCATCATGTGACCAATTTAAGGACGGAATCGGGCACGTGTGCGGGTAACGCTGTGGTCTACCCGCAATGGTGAATATACCGTACCGGTGATGGGGTGATCCAGGAAACCGGTAAAATCGGGGAGGTGTGCACCGGGCTTTAGGATATTTTGGGGTTTAAAGTGGAAGGAAAAGTAATTCTGCAGTTTTCACGTACCATGAATTACGAATTCATGAAGCAAAATTGTTCCGATTACTGACAAATTTGTGCACAAGGTGCTGCATCAACCTTTCCAGCTATCACAGGAATCTACAACTCGCCCCATCTGACTAAAACCTACAGTCTCTACAGATACCCACAAAATCTTGGCACAATTTCATTGCATGTGGTGTGGCCTACTGTGGCTCATCAACATGGCATTTCACACATGCTGATTCAGCCGCAGTGCATGGTCCAGACCTTGTTCACTCCGTTAACTTTTCCTTCATTTTTCAGCTCAACATAATTTTTTACTTTACTTGAAGCAAGTTATGATAATTTTACGGGGCATGTTTTGATACTTTTTCGGGAGTGAAATGGAACGGCCACAACACTTATCCAAGCGATTTCAGCCTTCGCAATTAAGTCAGAAACATCTTTAAATACATGTACGTTCATCTGGATTGTTGGTAAAACATGATTTAGGAGGTTTTTTTTTTAATCCAAAAATAATAAGTGTAGATGTTACTCACGTTGCCAGTCTGTCAAAGCTCCTAGCTTAGGAGTGAAACGTAACTAATAATACATAACATCTACACTTATTATTTTTGGATTGGAAAAAACGAACCTCCTAATTCAAGTCAGAAACATTTCCATACACTGGACATGCTAAAATGAGAGAATTATTAAAATTGGGCAGTACACACGTTGGTTTTTCCTCCCAAACAACTTCTCACCCAACTTCAGGATCCGAAAAATTTATTATCCAAGTTATTGAAAATACCAACACACACACAAAAAGTCTCAAAGGATAAACACAGGATTTCTATGCTAAGGCTGCAAGCAAAAAATGTTGATCATTAAGCTAGAAATTCCATGGCTAGAAGAACAAGCTGGTACCACAGTACTCCATAATACCTGCAATGATCTCCATGCCAGCAAAGAACAGCTCCGAGTACGTATCCAGTATATGATCCTCAGTATCCGGTGCAGCCGGGCTGCTCAGTAGCGTCCGGCGTGTGCTATCAGCCAGGGTCTCCAGGATTGCCAGGAACTGGGCCGCGCTGCCTTCAAACATGTCGGCAAGGAGTTTCTCCACGGCTGTGCGGGGCCAGGGGAGCTAATAAATGGCAAAAGTAGGTTCTCATTATGAGTTTTTTTTTGATGAAAAGTGATGACAGCTTTGCGGATGTGCGTTATCAAACCATGCATGAGCCGTAACATGCAGCATGACCATGCATGCATATTTTTACATATGTGAATAACAAGTTATAAAATTGATATTAACCATCCATCTTAAACCATCAAAGGCACCATTAGCAACCTAAAAGCTGCAGCAGCTCACATAAAACCCACCACATGTGATATGCTATCAACATGAGAAAACACAAAACCATTTTTCCCAACAGAAAATTCCATGAAGAAAAAACTTTGAAGAAAAATTTGGTTTCCTCAAACGAGTGCCTAGCTTTTTTCCCAAGTAACAAGTGGTTTTTGTGGGATCACTCTTAAACTTCTTTTTCATACCAGCCTATTGTGAAATGTTGAAATATCTGAGTCAGTGGGATCATGATAAGTTATAACTTGGAGCATTCGGAATTGGGGAGTCAACTAATCTGAAATGATGACCAAAAGAAAGAAAATGAAGCATTTGGCAAGGAGTCTCTCAGAAACAGAAGTTGAAGCCAGACCTATCAGAAGACCACTGGAGCTGAAGCCTGGTGAAAAAAGGCCGAATCTGCAGAGTGTCAAAGGTCGAAGAGAGAGAGAGAGGTCAAGAAGAAAGGTCAGCTAGAGGGCGCTACTCACACTTCCTTGTTTTTTCACGAGATCATCGAGTCTCTGTTTGGAGGTTTTGTGCCAGATCAGACGGCCGTCACTGGCTACTATGGTGACTGTACGGCTCTCCGTTGGCTGAGGGTTTGCATGCGTCCAAAATTGTCAAACGTTAGGACTTTCTTGTCTTTGTTTTCGCAAATATGTTACAACTTTTGTGAGGTCACACACAGCACGAGGAATTGTTTGTTAAGTGTGTTGCTTGTTTTTGTTAGTAGGGGTGGGTTCGGATGCTGGAAGGTTGGGATGGTCCACTCGTTCTGTTATTTTGGAAATGGTGCTTGGATTCCGAAGAAATGGTGATGATAGGGTGTGGTGAACACAATCACAATCACAACGAAAATGTTCAGATGAACAAAACGCATGCAAAATGGACATTTGTTTCTACATTTTCCAACAACAATAAAGTTCAGTAGTTAACTGCAAATACTTTTAGGGTTAGACGTTCATGTATTACCTTCCGAGTCAAACTTATTTCAGATCAAGTGTGGAAAGGACTACTAGAGAGTGTTCAAGGAAAGTAAATAACCACAACTTTGCTGTTGGGATCATACATGTGTGGTGCATTCTTTTGGCTCAAGGATTCACTTCAACCATGAAAAGGCTGTTCAGCAATGACATGAAAGGCATGGAGTTTGAATCTCAAGCTGAATAAATTGTGATGATTGCCAAACGGCAGTCACGGTGTTCAAAACAGTGATTGTTTGATGCAATGGGATCAGTGACTGGTAAAATGTGATGAAACAAACGTTTCCTTCATTAGTCACTTCTGTAATCCAGTGTTTCATCAGATAAATCTCTGAAAAGCATGGTCGCGCAAAATAACACAGGTTTCTTTCGATTTTATTAATTTTTCTTCTCACATACATAAGGAGATGAGAGTTATGAATGGTGAAAGGACAAAATATTTTTATTCCGCGTCGATCGGCTTTAAAGCCTTATCATATTTGCTAGTTCCTCCCTGAGTCTTAGAAAATAAAATCATCCACTATGCAGGAATTTAATGTTTAAATTTGAAGAAGACTTTATAACCCATGTGGGTCATTCTATAAATTTAGGGTCCAATGTGTGACATTTTTCCCGTCCCTGTTACCTCTGAACACTGTAATTTGCCATCCAAGTATCATTAAGAATGACTTCAAACAATTTTGTATTTGGTAGGTAGGTATGTACTTTGCTATTTATAATCGCTCTTGGAGGACGACTGCATTAAGGAGTGCATCAAGAACTATAAAATTATAGATGTCAGATGCAACAGGGATAGGATGAAATGTGGACCGAAATTTATAGGCCCATTTTTTTTAACCAAACTATGTCAGTGGTTGGGTTCTACCTTCCTTAATTCTGCAACATCCTACAAAATTTCTTGGTTAGGCCCAAAAAAAAAAATATTCGGTCTCTGGTCAGACCAAAGTTCCGGAATTGACGCGGGGACGCGGCTTCTTTTTTTTTTTCTTCAAGCTTGGATTGTACAAACAAGGTGGGGTACTATTTTGCTTTTTTTGGTGTCCTCATGTACACTGGTGTCCTCCATAATTTGCCTTGGTGCTCTCGATCATTTGCCTTGGTGCAATTTCCCATTCCTTGGTGCTCTTTGGTAAAAAAAAATTGAGGAGGTGCGGCAATAGAGGGCGCTGTTGGAGCTACCACGGAACATTTTGGAAAAAAAAAAGATTGACGCACATGATTAAAATCGACGCGCGCGCTGACCAGAGACCGACTTATTTTTTTTTTTGGCCTTATTTCTGTGTAGACCATAACCTAACCATCAGTATTTCCCACAAGAAACAAGTGTTGGAAAATTAAATTGAAGTTATTTCAAGAATTGAACGTGAGTCACCGAGTGCATGCTGTGCTGGAACTGGAAGGAGAGAGGGGGTTGTGATTTTCGATCTTTGGAAATCACAAATGTACTGGTGTACAAACACTTCACGGCAAACACATGAGAAGACATCAAACCAACCACAAAAACAACACAATGTTCACAATACACATCTTTCTATGAAAATCGACTTTAATTCATATTTGTTACATCGAGAAGCACCTGGGTCACATGCTGAGGATTCTTCTTCAGTTTGGAAATTTGGTCAGTTTACACGAAATCAAATATATTCTGTCATCTTGTGCTTCAGAGTTAATTGAATTTGCATTAAACACGCAATGAAAGTACGTCAAACTGTTGCCAACTGTAAATCTCGATTCAACTTGCTCAAGCGTGTGCCATCATTCCACATGCTTCAATTCAAAGAAGTAATGGGAGACTTTTGAGATGATTGGTGGCAGCAAACACACCGGTCCTTTTCACTTTACGCCATTTTGAAGCCAAGAGCAAGTTTGCGCAAGAACTATTGTTGACAATGGTTAACCATAGTTCGACTAAAGTTTGCCCGAACTCGGTCTAGTCGACAATAGTTGACTACGCTAGTCGACTATTTGGAACCAGCCTACCTGGTTGCATCGCTGGTAACCAATAGCTGTGCGCATTAATAATGTACAGCAGGGAGCCAGGACTCAGAAGTGTTGACATTTTGACCATCGTTTGATCAGAGATGTCGCACGTCCCTATTACTGCGCAGATGTAAGTTACGTCACAAATCAACCACTAGTCGACTAATGGTCCTTACCAGAACTTGCTCTAATGTGCACATGCTCAAAATGACGTTAACAATAGAAAAGGACCGATGTGTTTGCTGCCACCAAGAATCTCAAAAGCCTCCCATTACTGGATCAAATACAGTCACAAGAAAGTATCCCAGCTAAATGTACCACTATCTACTACATGATCCATAATTTCTATGGCCGTGAAATATGTCTTGCAAGTACTACCATGCAACAAGAGCAATAAAAGCAACTGTTCAAAATGGTCCAAACTGTTTAGGAATGTCATCACATTCTGAATCATACAAAGAAACATTTTTTATTTCATCCTTCACAGATATCACAGTGAGTGAGACTTCTACACTTCTGAGTTTGTGTCTAAGACTTACCGACTGTGCATCTTTCAAGTTGCTCCTTGTTTTGGGACGCAGGAGACCTTTTGGTTTCTTCCTGGTATCAAACACAGCACGCTTGTAGACCATGATGCCCAACTATCAAATCAAATCACAGCAACATTATCATCTTTAAAAATAATACCCAACTTCATTCCCATTTTATTTTAAGTGACAATATTGTCCGTTACAAATTATGAAGGGTATAATATTGTTCCATTTATCTTTGTGAGGATATCATCACATTACAACAGAGCTTAAATATCTCCCTCCTGTCATTCTTCTGTTTCAAGTATTTGACACAGAAGAAGTCCCTTACTTCTCACTTTTGCAACTGTTCAGCCGGGTATCGCAAGGATTGCCTATAAACTTATCCTGATCAGTAGACTTATTATTGGTCACATTATTGTTAGAAAAAAAGGAGCAGAGTTGATCAGAATTTTGTTATGTGACCGGACAACATAAACAGTTTCGTACACACACCAGATGATTATTTAACCCTGACTCCCCAGCCTAATTTACTAGGAACCATGCCCATTCTGGCAAATTCCAACACCCACATGGGAAATTCTACACACACTGTTGGACTTAGTTTCTGGAGGTATGCCAACCCCAGTGTAGAAGAACATCAGTTTAGGGGTACTGTACCTATCCCAACAGATTTAAGCAAAACCTGCTGTTGAACTTTGATGGGTTGTGTTCGGTTAGGGTTAATATTACTGAAGTAAACACATTGGACAATATAACAAGTATCTCAGGTGTGTGATGCTCTACGACTCATGTCTAAAAAACATTATAGCTAATTCAAAACCATTTTTTATGTGTTTAATTAGAAGGTGGATATCCATCACAGTCTAATACATACCCTGACAGCTGACTGTCTAAAGATGATTTCAATCTGGCCACTAGGTGGCGCCGAGCTGATTTTCTCCAGCTGACTCAGCTCATTGACTTTGCTCAAGGCACGGCGGGCAAAACTCTGTTGTGGAGAAAATTGAAGAGACATCAGACAATAATTTTTTTTTATTGGGAAATATTGCAAAATAGTGTCTAGAAATTAGTACTAACATTCAGTATTGCAGTTGGATTTTTTTCTCAGTCCTAAGTATTCAGAAATATAAGGTTACAGCAGAGGAATAAAGCCTAAGCACCAAAGCTGATCTGAGTACCAATATCACTGTTTGGACACATGGGTGCCTACAGGCATTCAAGAAATGCACATTTTTGTTATAGACAAATCTGGCGGCAGCCATTATCTGCGGTGGCCCAAGGCTGCGCGTGAGTTGCGCTTGGGGAGTACGCATGTTCTCTGGGCTCCCTCGACCAAAAGGAATACCAAAATGCACGTGCACCTCATCTTTAAGAACGCATGCATCATGCGCGTGAGCGTGACACCACCGCAGTAAAAGCTTCTAATTCTGGTCGGCGGATTCCACTATAGAACTTGGACTCATACTCTGGGCCCTATTTCATGGCTCTGCTTACTGTAATAGCGAAAAATACCAGTTTACTCTTGCAGAAAACACTGTGCTTACGGTAAGCGTATTTAGCGAGGAATTTTGGCTTTTGTATGCGTATGCGCACATCCTGTAACTAAGCATTCTGTGCTTACAGGGTTACCACAGTTTTTTTTTGTCCTAGCACTGTTAGCACAGAATGATTATCTTAAGCGCGGAATGCTGTGCTTAGCAGAGCCATGAAATTGGGCCCAAGTCAGAGTCTGTATACAACTTTTGTACAACTTAAGTACTATTCTGTTCAAATGATGAGATTCCTAACTTGAAACAAAAGCCCAAATACTTAGACTACACTATCTTGTTTTTTTTTAGGCTTAATTAATACTTCTCTACTTAGAAAACTACTGAACTACAACGCTGCTAGTGCTGTATGCTCAGGCCAATCTGAGACCTAAACAAAAGTCATATCTACTGGTTCCGCACTGAATCCATAAACAAGACAAACATCACTGGATGAAATTGGACAGATTTTGGGGTTTTTTTTGGTACCTCAGCATGCTGGGATGCCTTGCAGTCATAGTAACACTGACACACAGCCGTGTATAGTGTGGTCCTCCAGGACAGGTAACGAACAGACAAGAGTGGCACCGAATGCTCCATGCACATGCAGGCCCACAGAAGGAATTCCAACACCTAGGTTGATATAAAAAAGTAAGTGTGAACTAAGGAATTAAGTGCCATAAGTAGACAAAAATAAAACATATTATGAAATCAAGTCTGTCAAGGCTTTTCGTCGCATGAGTACCATTTTGAACTGATGTATATCACCTTGCTGTATACAGATAGTTACCAACTATTTTCATTTTGCAGAGTCACTGAGAATGGTGAACAATAAATTTTGACTGAACCCTAAAAGCCAGTCAAGAATAGCCAACAATTTAAAATGACTTTACAAAGACATTTTGTCGCAGCCTGCAAAAAGTTAGCATCATCAGATTATAACAAACTGTGCCCTGTTTTAAATGCCAGTCAAAATATATATATGAGTAAAAAATATTTTCTTTTTTGCAACAATATATTAATTAAAAACCCATGATTTAAATCCTTTTGAAACTTTGATACACATCGTTCATGATTCAAATGAAAACTGAAAATTGATACCTTTGCTGAGTGGCCCAGTGTCATCAGATGTCTTGATACACTGTAGATGTGGATTGTTCCTGAAAAAAAAAATGACATTGAAAAGCATATGCAATGTAAACCTTGGCAATCAAGACTCTGTTGGTTTCAATTAAAAGATATTAAATAACAAATATGTTTGTTTTCTAACTTCAATACCTTCATCACATACAAGGCTGAAGATTAAATAATATTTGAAGGTTCGCATGGTGAAGATAGCAATAAGAAAAGGCCGAAAAAATAATAGTTCAGCTTCAGATTACCCTACCTACCCTATTTTTTTTTGGGGGGGGGGGAATGGGAAAAAAAACCCCAAAATCATCAATTACTACCTTTTACCCTTGACTACATGCAGAAACCTCCATATGATCGTACACAAAAAAATTTGCCCCCCAAAAAATTGCCTACCTTCCTACCCTATTTTCAAATGCCATGTAATTGGAAGCAGAACTATTTTTGTTTTTGGCCTAAAGATTTATGAGTACCCGTGTTTTTTTTCAATCGGGTACCCGATTCCCATACTACCCGTAAATGCACACCCCTAGACATTTTAGCTGGTAACTTGTTTTCCTAAGCGACTTTCTGCAGTTAGTAGCCACATGAATTGGACACTAATGCCATGTTTCTTTCAATCTACTGTAGAGTGCTCCACTTTTGCAGACTTGAGCCACCTACCATTGTAGACCAGCCAGCACAGCGGTTCCCTGGGCAGCACGACCTGTGTGATGAGCCTGAGGAAGGCCAGGATCTTGAGACACATGCTGACTGACTGGGTGTTCTGTAGCTTGGGGTCCGTCAGTAACACCAGCTGGTAGTTACAGATACTCTTGCCATACAGTGCTCGGAACTGACAACAACAAATGTAATACATGTAACACTTGTAACTGCATAAACTAGGAAGTGAACTGCAAGGCCTTGTTTTATTATTGAGTGTACCAAGAACATTGATCAGAATGAGATTAGAACCAAGGACCAGCAGAACGCCTCATGCTTGCTGACAACTACACACACTAATCAATTATCACTTAAATGTACACAAAAAAAATCAGGCGTTTGGAAAACAACGTGTTTAAGAGCAATGCCTAACTCTCTCTCTCTCTGTAACTGTTGAGGTACATGTGCACATGTCCTTTGCAATCACACTTTCCTCAGTGTACAATGCTATTGGAGGAATTTTGTTACTTTTTCAAATTTTATATTCAAAACAAAATTGAATAAACTGGTATCTTTTTTGAAAGATGTATTCCTGAAATGTATAATCAGATTCAACTCTTTGACTACAGGATTAATTGCCTTTTAAAATTAACATTCAGCTGACATACGCATCACAAGACGTCTCAAGCAGGTTAAATTCCATGGTAATACATCACCATGCTGGAACGAAGAGAGTTAAAAATGCTTCTCAAGATGTTTCTCAAAAGGTAAATCTTAGTCAATAAATAAATTAACAAGGGCAGAAAAAAACAGATACCAAAGGATAGACCTTTCTTTAGGCATCGGCAACACTTACTGTAAGGCTGGCATTATCGGTTTCCAAACCGTCCGGGAAGAAGATCTCCTTGACCGTGCTGATGTCTACAATGTCCTCAATGTGCTGATCACCAAACTGGTCTAGGTAGCGCCCATAGCACTGCCACACAGCAAGATTGTACTCCTGGAATACAAGACAAGCAATTTTTTGTGTCACCGAAGTGTTAACTATAATTCCTTGGGCATTTTTTAAATGATGGGAAAGCTCATGAGGTAAAAAGGGATCTCCTTACTTTGATGGTAACCAGGAAGTCTCCCATCTGAATGACCTTCTGCTGATAGTAAGTAGTAGGAAGTCGCCCCTCGTAGGAATTCCATAGTGCAAACAAGGTATCAGCTCTGTAAGAATCAAAACAAAAAAATTGTCGGTAAATTCAACCTTACCAGATTTTTATATACAAAAACTTTCTATTGTACTGTGCGTTTGTATTTAGATTGCAATCATACGAAGTAACATTAAAATTAAGTAAATCAGCTGATCATCAACCAAAAAAACCCTGAAAAACAAAGAAATAAACTGCTGTAATATTTCACACTTTTTTACAGTTAGATTGGGACGGTGTACATGTACTGTGGGACACTTTGCATTAATGAATGGGGATTTTGAGTTGCTGCGGCTATCTGTAAAATCAAAACTTCAAAGTTCAAGTTTGGAAAGACTGTAGTCATCCAGCAGAGTTGTCTTTGTTGTTTACAAAAAATTGACTTTTTTCAGTTTTGATATTTATTTTTTTAACGTACGCCAATAATATAATACAGACCCATGCATAGGTGCCCTCGGGTATGTAATGATCTGCTCAGTTTGCAGCAGAAAATCAGATGGCCATTTTTCGGCCGCCTAAGTAAGATCTGCTTTTTCGGTATCAAAAAAGCAGAAAAGTGGAATGCACAGTTGTTGTCAAAACGTTTGATCCACTCTTCTGCTTTCCTGAAAGGAGAAACAATTATTTGTTTATTTTGTGCTTTTTGTATCATTATACGTACAATACGCTCCATCAATTGCATCTGTTTGTAACAAGGTAAAACTTGCACCCATTTTTACACAGTTGCAGATACGATTTCAGAAATATTTCGCCAGACTCTCTATAGACAGGATAGATGGGCATGTCAACGCAAAAATGCTACCCCCCCACCCCCCCCCCACCCCCCCCCCCCCCTCTTTTCCCCCTTGCATTTTGAAGCCCTAGTTTTCAAACAATCTAGATTGGCTACAACTGTTTAAAAAAATTATGGCAGTGGATATTTTGCCGGAGACGGCAAACCTTTAGTAAACGTTAGTTTGCCGGATATGCACTGAACATGCGCAGTTACTGTTTTTTTGTACTTAAACATTTTCCGGTGACAAATTTTAGTCTGGCTCCATGCCAATATTTTTGCTGTAACGTCGTATTCACAAGATGGGATTCAGACCATTTTATAATTTCGGACTTTATTTCCCTTTTAAAAAAAATCCTCCAGAGCCACAAATCTGAAAAAGAAAATGTAATACTCTGCAATAAAATGTTTGAGACATGTTAAAATAATAAAAGAAGAATATTCTTATTTATTTGGGGATGGGAAAAAAAACTTTAAAATGTGGCATGGGGATCGGGATCGAACCCGAGTCATCCCGCTCACCAAAGCCTTTGCTTAACCACTACACCAAACGTGCTACACAACTTTTGATGGGAAATTCAATACATCTTATAATTCAGCCCTATCTTAAAGAGTACAGCGCCCTCTGTTGATATGGATTGCCGCCGGCAAACCTTTAGTAAACGTTAGTTTGCCATCATTACCTCCGGCAAAATATCCACTATCAAAAATTATACGTTTTTAATTAGGCCTAATTACTAATTAGGCCTAGGCTACATTATTGGTGTAAGCATCAAACATGTTTCGGTTCCACGAAGAGTTGGACATCAACGTAAATTGTCTTCCAAAATAAATGTCTTCCAAATAATAAATGTCCGCTTCCAGATAATGGTGAGAGTTCGTGCATGTGCCTGTACTGTAAATATCGGAGGGAAAGAACATTGCATCCTGACGTCACTTTTTTCATACTAGTAGAAATGTTTCTCATTTCCAGACTCAAGTGACAAGTCTTTTTCAACATCACTGACTTCCATTGATACTACTACTAGTAGTAGTAGTATCAATGGAAGTCAGTGATGTTGAAAAAGACTTGTCACTTGAGTCTGGAAATGAGAAACATTTCTAATTTTGTTTTAAAATACTTTATAGGTGCCGAGTTGGTCAGGTGCCGAGTCGGCAAGGTGCCGAGTTGGCAGGTGCCGAGTTGGCAAGGTGCCGAAGTGACCGGATACCGACCCATTTCCCCTGGAAGTTACTTCGCACCCGTACCCTTCACAACACACGTCCGAAAACTGGACAGGCCGATCTTACCCTCGTGAAAACGCCTCGTCATCTTTCTTCTTATAGGCTGCCGAGGCTTTCTTTTTCATAAACTGTAAGAACAGTTTATACTCTTCCCCAAATGCGTTAATTACAGGATTTTTATCACCGCTGTAGAAAGTGGAGGATGGTTGATTGACGGATTGTGCAGCCTTGTGCTGCAGAATCACCGCCATCTTGAAAACACTTTACACAGTTGCTATGGTCGGTTCCACTATTTACAAAGGGGGTTATATCCGTATTTATTCCTGAGGGGGCATTGTATCACATAAATGTGTCATTATATATTGATAAAAGAAACAGGTAACAGGTAAAAAAATCGTTGGAAAAATTGTCAGCATGATGGTGGCATGCACGGAGTTTCTTAATCAACTTACGATCAACAATAAAACAGAAATCTTCACACTGTTTCTGTAACTAAGGCTTTTGGTCGCCACTGCAATTGGTATGGTTAGGCCCATCAATCAAAAGTTTCCCCCGCGCGCGCGCGTGGATAGCCTGTATGTTGTTCATCCCTGTTTTGGACCTTGTTTTCTGAAAAAAAACCCACCATAATTGATTGGGCTTCCATTCCCCCACTCCAAATATTGGGAAGGAGGAATTCAGTTTTATAATTGAATGATTTAATTTTCCCTGCAAATAGCTTGAGTAACTCCAGCTGACATGCTCATATTCATTCACATGTGAATGAATATGAGCATGTCAGCTGGAGTTAACATACAGCTGACATGCTCATATTCATTCACATGTGAATGAATATGAGCTATATGAGCATGTCAGCTGGAGTTACTCAAGCTACCCTGCAAATTACTTCTTTTGAAGTTTAAATGAGTCTTTCAAAATAAGCAGTTTTGTGAGCGCAAAAGTAGGCCACATACATTAAGAATCCCCGTCACATGAAAATCCGACTCCTATGAAAATCGGACCCCTTTTCCCTATTATTGGTTAATCCCTCTCACGTGACCGGTCACTTTCCTAATTACCATACTTACGCATGCGCGGTATTACCAATAGTCCGAATTTCATAGAAACGTAAATTCACGCTACACCCCTATGCACATCTGCTAAAGCTCCATCCCAATGCTGAAATGATTCATTTGACTAGACCAAGAACTTTCAAAGAGAAAATCACTGCAATTTTTTTTTCAGTTTTAATTGCATTTTTTTAAATCACACACCTTTACATAAATATTTATAATTATTTTTTTAAGAGAAAAATGGAATGCTTTCACACAAAATATCTCACTTTCACATTTAAATGCATGTTGCAAAGCAGAGCCAGCCACACCACAAATAGGTTGCCATGTACTGCAAAGTTCTAAATTATAATGTACAGTTGACTCTCGTTAATACAAAATCCATTGCTAATAAATTTTGTCAATAAAAATTCTGGTTATAGTGAATAAAGCCTTGGTTCCAACTGTACATGCACAGCATTCTGATACACAAACGTTTTGGCTAGGTCTGGCCGAGTTTGTATTAACAAGAGTCGACTGTGTTTAGGAAAATTGAATATTATTGAATTCATCTTTTTCTATGTGTTAATTATTACTTTGAGAGCTGTCACTTACCAAACACTTGAATACTGTATTTAACTGGACAATTAGTTCTGAACGTACAAAAGTGAACAATTTGTGTACAATCTGCAAATTTAACAGTTTATTACAGCTGAATACTGGCAGATGGTACTAGAATAATACTAAAATGTTGTTTTGGAAAATCTGCTAAATTAAGTTGAAATGCATTGGAGTTATGCTTCAGATTTTGATAGTATTAAGTTCAACATTTAACTGTATTATTTTCTTGTAGCTTTACAAAAATGCTTTATTTGTTCCTTAATCCTTGAAATTAGCATCCAATAACACGTTAATAAAAAATGTGCTTGTTGATTTTTTTTTAGCAAAATAGCAAGATAGCAAAATGTTCACACAAAAAAAGCAAATATTTACAAAATACTTCCTGCTTCCAATACATGTAGCAAAATACAGTTACAATTTACAATATAAAATTTACAAATCTTTTTACAACTGAAAAATTAACCTTATAACTAAAAATTTGTAGTGCTAATATATATTTCAAGTTGAAACTTTAAAACCAGTCATTTTTTAAGATGATATTAAGGTCGTTACAAAATGGACGATACGTTACGACTCAAAAATGTATTCACCGACTTATGAATACTTATTCGCAACAAAAATATATAAAATGTTTTAGTGTCTAAAAAATACATGATGACATACTTTTGATTGACAGATCTTGATGTGAATTGGCAAATAAGTGCAGACAGAAATCGATTTGTGAAATCCTTAAATCGATTTGTAAAATCCTTAAATCGATTGGAAAACCCTTAACTTGATTGGAAAATCCTTAAGTTGATTGGAAAATCTGTAACTTGATCGGAAAATCCTTAAATTTACAAATTATGCAGGGAAAGACACAGGTGGATTCATTCTCTAAAAAAAATATTTCAGATACATTTCAAACACGATTCTACTGCCGCTGCATAATCTACACTTTTTAAAACGGTTTCCGACTTAATATTCAATTTTTTTCTTCAACGATAAAATACCAAATAATTGGGGGCTTTTAAACATGATCTTAATGAAAGTCAGCAGAGGTTTATCAAGCGATAACATTTTTGTCTTCCAGAACTCAAGTCAACACAGGGAACTTTTGCAACATCGGTAACTCCTTTTCCATCTATGTCATTTTTTTGTAAACAATCTGCACAGCTACATGTGTGTAGGCACTTTACTTGTCTTTATAATTGCTGTTTTCAGTGGTGTCTCCAGATTTTCGGTCCAAGGGGAAAAAATGGGTAATTTTTCTGTAAAATGGGGGGGGGGGGGAGGGGGTGGGCGGGGTCAGAGGGGGAGGGGGGGAATTAATACTAGTAATGGTTGTGGGTCTCTGGCGCTTGCATTAAAAAAAAAAAGGTCAAATGTTGCCAGGGGTTGGGAAGTTACTCCAGGCCCCCCTCCCTCCACCCCCTGACTGGAAAAAAACACTGGCTGTTTTGGGTTGAAAGAAAGCAATTCTCTTTTTTTGTCATCAGAACTTATCCAATCTGATGAATACTGAAAACTTGTCTTTCATGTCTATGGAGATCTGCAAGGAAAAAAATGTTCATGAAAACGATTCATTCTGCCATAGCTTCAACAGGAGCTGTTGACTGTGTGATGGAATTACTTGCAGCCATTGTTGGACCATTACCCAACGGTTTAGTGTCCACGCTGGTGTTCATGTTTACAGTGCTGGACTGATTCAGCTCAGGCCGGCCCTCCGTACCCCAAGCAGTGGACTGGCAAACTGTACCCTTGACTGTCATCTGTGGCGGTCTCGGCTGGAGGGGTGGGCTAGGCTGTCTGTGATTGGCAGAATTAGTCTCCGCCCCGTTGACCTCCGGGAACACCCCTGTGGCGGTCTTCGGGCGGGGCTTTTCAAAGTTCAACTCTGTCGTTTCGGCCTCGGGACGGTGCCAATTCAAACAGTCCGCGACGCTGGTGCGGAAAATCGGTGCCGATCCCGTCCGCGACCTGCGCAGCCTCGTCATGGATATTTGCTGCTTGGGCCTGTTGTAGATGGACTCTATCCTGGGGTTGATGTAGGTGTTGGACTTCTGTACCGGGACTGGGTTCTCCTCGATGGAGCCGGTGTTCATGTTGGTGTGCACCCAGGGGTTGGGCTGTTGATGCCGGTGCGTAAACTGGTACGTCGTGATCGGTTTGTCCTGCACCATGTCGGGCGGGTCTGTATACGGCGTTGGAAGGAAAGCCGGTGCTGATGCGGAGAGATACTTTGTCGGCTTTGCGACGGCAGGAACAAGGATCTGAGGAACTCGGTTTGTCTCCGAGTTCCTAAAAGTTTCTCTGTAAACAGAGACAACAGGGCCACCGTCCTTGATTTCTTTCGCGTGTGGCACCCAGGAAATGAAGTCAGGCCGGAACTTGCTGGTACGTGCATGAGTGACTTTTTTCTTGCCCAAACCCTACAAAAGAGTGAATAAAGGAAAGGCATTGTTTTAAATTCAAGTTTAAATGATTAAGTTTTTGAAATTCTTGACAAACTCATTTACCTACTCCAAGACATGATATGGGATACTCTTGATCATCAAAATAGCCATTCATCATCAAAATAGCCATTCAAACATTCTGAAAACCCGCGAAAGGTAATTTTAACATTTTTTGTTCTGCAATGTTTTCATTATGTCCTCATTATTGGAATTTACTAGGTCATTAATAAAGGCCAATGGAACGTTTTGCATAGTTCCTTGTGTGTGCTACATTCATGTTAGACATAAACAAAAAACACTGCGTAGTATGCCTGTCCTAAGATATGGTGGTTGTTAGCAGCAAGGTACAAGGGACTCTTTGTAATGTTCGTGTGTGTCATTTTCAAGAGATTAAGTCACTACATAATTAAGCCCATACGTAACAGCCCAAAAATAAATAGTTGTATAAATTTCTGTTTGATTCACACATTTTCAACACATATTTCTTCAAGGAGAGAGAAAGACTTCTGAATACAAGAAACAGCAGCCATTATGACCCAGACCTTTTTAGGTTAGCTTTGTACAGACTTATCCGGCGACAGCCATATTCTGAGGTGGCACCAGGCTCGCGCGAGGTGATACGCATGCACTCTAGGCTCCTTCGACCAAAAGGATCAACAAAATGCGCGCGCGCCTCATCTTTAAGAATGCGCGGCATGCACGCGGGCGTGGTGCCTCCTCAAAAATGGCTTTTATTTTCATTTGCCAGGTAAGTCTATAGAAAGAGGTGATATAAATGTCATCATGCTTGCAACAACGATGGAACTCGATTAGTAAATCTCGCCCCTTATATGTACCCTTAACAGTAGGGAATGTTTTATTCAACTTACATCTTGGAAGGAGGTGACAGTATTCAGGAACGAAAATCGGTTGTCATGGTGGGAAAACTGGTGAGCTGTTGGACGTGTCTATAAGAAAACCCAAACAAATAATGTTGTTAATCATTGTAAAATACTTGAACAAATCGAAGAGGTCTATTTCACTCTATAAAAATTTCAGTTTTTAAATCTGAGCAGAAAATGATAGGCCCCTATTATTTGCTTATTTGTCCATAAAACAAACCTATGAAGTGTGTATATTCAATGTTAAATAGTTGTTGTATGGCTCGTTGTTAAATACAGAATGCATCACTGATAAGAATTTATAATTTTCAAGAGTCTCCAAGTACTAGTGAATTCATATGAGGAAAAAATCTCAGAAGATAATCTTTATAAATAATATAATCTGAAATAAATGTAATACATGTACATGGCGTAAGGGCCGTAACCATGCAGCCTGGTGGTGGAAGGGGATGTCGTTTTTTACCAATAGGTGGATTTTTCCATGTGTCATAAACAGTTGAGTACGCACACATGTATACACATTTTGAGCACTTTTCCCTCATGATTGAATGTCAATCATGAGGGAAAAGTAGACCTGCTCTGATTTTTTTGGGGGGAGGGGGGTTCTGACCCCCAATCCACGCCTCCCCCCTCTAACACCTATGGACTGCCAGAAAAGTTTCTCCGACTTTGTTTTTGGTTAATCATTTGTAAACAATGGAAACTAACCAAGTTGCTCTGGTAATTTGATTCATGATCATCCATTTGTTTTCTCAAGAATTAGCATCCATGGCATTTAATAGCTTTGGAAATAACAAATCACTCTAACTTTGCCATGGTACAAAAGAGCCTGCATATATTTGTTCAGTCATTCATTCAATACAGTACAAGCGCTTGGGTTTCCGTCAATATTTACACTAGGCGCCGCTCTGAAAGGGTCGTGTTCCCATTAGACCCATGCCCCCCTGATCTTTTGGCTACTCCAGTGACCCAGTTTACTGATAACTAGGATCATTTATTAAGTATTGCATTGTGATATGAATATGGGCTTATAGCATCAGACGATGCACCTATTGCGAAAGGCTTAAGAGTTTTGCCGTAACACAGTAATGTTCAAAAAGCTATGCGAAGAAAAAAAAACAGATACCAATGCAGCCTCCGTAAAAGCAGTTCAAAAAGAAGAACAGTGTTATTCGTGTATCTACAATACTTTTCATGCATTTATAATTTAGCCCCCCCCCCCCCAACAAAAAAATCTGTGTTTACAGTAAGCCAACCAACCCAGATTTTTTATTCCTAAATTTCTGACCTCAATCTTTTATGGCTACATTTGGCCAAAACTTTAAAATAGAGTATATTTTGAAAAATAAAAAAAGTGTTCCCTTTGCAACTTTTTTGTGTTATTGGTTAATCAAACAAAAATATCAATAGATTAATGAAACAAAATAGTGTTAAGTCACCCGATAGAAGAGTGGCAGACAAACGTTAAAAGTTACTAAATATAATTATTTTCCCTACCTACCTACTTTGATAATTTTAGGACATTAGCATAAACACACAATTCTTTTTTGGGTCATATGAAACTTGAAATTATAATTCATGATAACTTTCAATTTTCAAATTTAATTATTAGCCAATCTCTTACGTTATTCCCAAGCATGTTTCCAAACAAACTGTTTTTACAAATGCTTTCAAATTTGATAATTCAATGTCACATTTTTTTTTTTTTGTGTGTGGACTGTTCACTTGAAGTAATGATTATGTTCTTCAAAGCAACATAAAGTTAGTTATTGATGAAAAAGCGAGAACAATCTGCAGAGAAATTATGGTTTTGTTGTTCTTTGGGACCACATTTAACAAGCTCATTTTTTGCCCCGCCCTCTACTTTGATTTTACTCTGTATCCACACTATATGTGTGTGTGAACAATATACAGATGATTATTTTTATATTTAGTTAGTATCTACCAAGCACAACCAGCCATTTTGTTTTCAATCAGTTGTTTATTTCTCTTTTTAACATGGTTGTAAGCATCTTCCATTGTGATTCCCTAACAACTACATGACATCAACAAAGTAAAAACATGTCAGTGGCATCGATCAATAATTTGGATCAATATGCAACAGCTTTGGGAGCATTCCTTTTTCACAAAGTCATATAAAGTTTTTGATTCTCAATACAATGTGAAAAATCCACACTGGTCAAACACAACAGGACTCCAATGAGGAAAGAAGAAAGGTTGAAAGGAAAAGAAAGCCAAAAGCATGAATTAAATAAAAAAAAAAAACACTGGGAGTAAAAGGGACACAATGTCATCCTATTTCATCTCATACCTGTAATTTTCTGCAGAACTTCTCAGGAGGTGAAGGTTTTGCTTGTTGTCTGTAGTCGTTGACAAAATCATTTCTGGATTTACTCCTGAAGTGACCGTAGTAGCCCGTAGGGAACTGTGGAATAGAACATATCACTGCATTTAATACACAGTGATTCTGTTTACAAATGGAAAGAATGTAGTATGATTACCGTGACAAGTAACACCACGTCTGTGGTTGTGAACAAAGTCTATGAAGAGTTGAATACATTTTCAAAGTATATTTTCTAACGTAATGGCACATGTTTCTCAGTCCCACATTCATGTCTTTTCAACATTTTTGCAATGACTGACGTTCATTGAGGTATTATACATGTATGATGAAAAAAGTGGCATCAGGATGCAACCGTTTTTTTAATCCCAAATGATGTGAGAATACACTTTAGATGTACGATTCTACGAATACACTTTTATATCCTTTTTTTAATTTAAAGATCCATGTCGAAAGGGATCCCAAAAAGTTCGTCGAGTAGGGATCCCCTTTATTATTATTAAACAGAAATTTATACATGAATTTTAGTGAAAATAATTGATATTTGTAAATTACACATAAAAACATAATGATTTACGATTTCCCTTTTACTACGTTTTAGTCACTTTCAAGATAGGCCTCCTGGATTTTAGCAATGATACATCCATTGTGGAGAATGTCGTGATTTACGAGCCACATATGCACGGGCAAAATGGCGCCACATTGGTGAAAAATGATATGCACTGCTGTCAATACACAACACGCCATGTCCCCCAGACACGCACTACAGTGCCAAACTGCCACTGCCAAGCCCACTGTCAATGCACATGTACAATACTGTGAACGCTATACTTACCCAACTTCCCTGCGAACTAATGTGGGTCGTCTTTGCCATCCCAATATTTAACGCCAACAAATCACCAAAATGTCGTGGAAGTAAAGGCTTCAATTTTACACCATGTCTCCAGTAGGGAATGTAGTATTAGTAAGTCACCTGGTTGTAAAAGTTTTCGACAAAAGTTTCTTGTATTTGATGATTAAGGGAAACTATCACCTACTCGCGGCGCGCCGTTTCTAGGGGCTGGCGACGTTGTGTACGGAAGTAAACGCTCCGTCGTCAAAGTCCTCATGAATATGGATGTTGATCGTAAGATTGCCGCACCAATCAAAGGATTGAACGGATAAATGGGCGGAGCGCTACTAATGAAAATGCGCATGCGCGTTGTCAACTTTTGGACTTTAAATCCAAGATGGCGTTTAGGTGCGGAGGACAATTTTTGGTTTGGTGAGTTGGAAAAATAGATTACAACTCTATTTCGAGTTCATGTCTTGTTTCGAATTGAAAAAATGGTTTATGTTACTATTTTCTTTTAAATTTATGAAGCATTAGAACACATTTTGGGCGGTTTTAGGCGAGAACCTGTGTATAAGGTTCCATGTTCTGTCGTCTGCTTTTTATCACGAACCTTTAAAATTTAACATTGCAGACGACAGCGGGTGAATGCGCGCGTAATTCGGTGTTCGTGTGGAGCTGACTCTTGATTTATTGAATAAAATACGTGTTTGTTAAGCCTATGAGTATGCGATTGTATCGAGTTAAGTCATTGATTGCTGAAGCATAATTCATTTAATTTGCAGTCTGCTTCTCGAGCGGAGCTGAGTCAGACATTTGAAACCTTTGCACCGTTCTATGTTTCAGACAATTTACATTAGGCCTATGTGTTTTGATTCACATTAGATAAACTTCTGTAAGTTGGCGTATACCTTTCCTCTCGTGATGACTTTTGCCTTTATTGTATGTAGAAACTCGGAACTCATCGCCAAAGTCAGGATGTTCAATAATCAACTCAGTGCTAAGGAGCTTTACAGCACCAATCCATCGTAAGTTTATGTATCTCTTTTTCTCAGCGTATACAACCAAACGACTTCACAATATCTGCTGAAAAGATAAAAGTGTTTATCAGATTGTAGAACATTGGGCTATCTTATTTTTAAAGAAAAGAAATATATTTTACAGAAACTAGTTTCCAAAGTTTCACAAAATGTCATGAAATTATCTGTGGTAGGCCTAAAATCATTTAAGAAATGTAAACAAGTTATTTCCTATCTCCATGGTAAAGAACTATTTTTGTGATTTTTCCCATCTCCACTTTCTATCCTTTTGTTGTTTGAAGTTTTTGAACTAGTTGTTGAGAATAAAATATTAAATAAAATTCATATTTAAGCAACATAAAGTGTGAATTGTGTCTAACATTGAGTTGTTTTTTTAACTCTGCCTTTCTTAAATATTTAACAAACGTTTAATTTTCTTTACATGTAGTCAGTTTTTACAGCGGTCTGGTTTCCGAACCGACCCTGAAGATTCAGCCTTCAGCTCCTCACTGAGCCAAAACAACTCCCAGGTTATGAGCTCACAGATGGACAACTCCCAATCCAGCTCCTTTGACATGTTCTCTCAGATGATGATGTCCCAACAACAAGGCTGCTCACAGCAAACAGAAGTATTATTCCAGTTCTTTTTTTTCATATATTAAATATTTCTGTTTGTCTTTATATTTTTAATTTTTCCAGGGGATAGGCTCCCATTCAGTTGTGTATACTTAATTTGTTACAGGTATTATACAACATTTGCAAACATCGAAAAACAAAATTACCAAACTCTTGTGAAATGTATTACTTGACTGCAGTCGAATAATATTGGCACCTTGTGCGCTATCATTTTCAAGAAAAGTGGATTTTTTGTTCAATTTCCAACTATTGTCAGCCGACCATCGTTGGAAAAAAAGGACTTTTTTGATTTTTCAAATAATGCCTCCAATTAACCAAATTTAGTAAGTCCACATTTTGTTTGCAATTGGTTACACATCCGTGAATGGGTGCAAGCCAGCTAGTCTGGTTCCCGACCTGACAATTGCCTGATGTCTATAAATTGCGCTATTTCGTCAGAAGTAGGATCAGGGAACCAGACTACATTTTATCTTAGTTTTTCCAGCATCTATGAACACAAAACAGTGTAACAATATTCACTATAAAATATTAATCCCTAAATCCATCTATTTCTGAAAATTACAGCAAAAGCAAGTGTTGTATATTACCTTTAAGGTCGTTAAAATTTTCCACAATGCTTGTGACAGTGACACAAGTTTGCAACATCATTCAAAAAGAACAAAAAATTGGAAATGTTATCCTACAGAAAACTTTGTGCCAAGAATTTTAATTTTGAAAAGTGTTACTATAGCGGTCACATTTGAAAAAGCAAATTTAAAAAGTTTTCATTCATTTCAGGCAGACTGTAAATGTAAAACAAATTTTAAGAAGTGAATTTCTTTAAAGGATTAAATTCAACAATGTCTGTTTTTCAGAACGCAAACAACCCTCAGAGATTCTACATGAAGTACATGTCCAAGGCGCCCCTGTTCAGCAAAGAACCGGACAAGAATCCCCTACCCAGAAGAAAAAGCTTCCAAGAGCAACTTGATAGCAACAAACAGAAAGCAAAAGAAAGAGATGACAGGTGACAATGAGACCAAGAACCAATTCAGATATTTCAGTACTAGAAGTTCCTTACAGCAGCCCAGATAATTTTCATATAATAATTTTCATTTAAATACAAAACTAACTGCAAGTTTTTAATTTTGTTCTAATTCCATTATTAGATTTTGTAACAAAGTTATGCATAATGGGATGGCAAATTATATTTGACCCTTTTATCAAAAATTAATGATCCATGAAAAATATGGAAAGGATGACAATTGTAACATTAATTACATAATTGACAGATAATTAGCACAAAATTTGATAAAATACTCCCAGATTTAAATCAGATTGCCAAGCAGTCACCTGAGAAATAGATAGTTGTCACCCACTTCATAAAAATCCCTTCACACAAATGACTGCTTCTCAAACAATATATCCTAAACTTGATGTCTTAGCATTTTCCATGTCTTCATCCACTGGTACAGAGATCTGATCAACACCTTCATCAATCTGGTCAAGGAGTGCACGGAGGAAGTCAAGTCTGCTGCCTCAGACATCAAGAAAGATGTGGACAAAAATATCTCAGAGTCTGCCTGCCAGTTCAGCAGCCTCATCCAGAAAAGTGAGTCCGACTGTTAGCTGGTCAAGTGTACCTGATGCCAACATAACATTCATAGGAAAATTATTCATTGTATGTGCAGAGCACATCAAACTGACTTATTATGGACTCCTTATGAACCACTTTTACTATCGACAGAAACTGAAGAGCCCTTTTTGTTGTGCATCATTGCTCAGGAAGGTTCCTCTCAAGTAAAGACACTATAGATTTGTGCACTTTGAATTAAAAGTGGCCAGCACACTCTGAGCTGTATGCACTTGCAAACCAATATACACAGGACATGCATCAGGTGTTCAAACTGTTGTCAGTAGCGTAGATCCATGTCGGCAAGTTGGGGGGGGGGTGATGGGGGATGCCGGCCATGGAAATTCAAACTGGGGGGGGGGGGGGGGGGGGGGGGGATGGGGAGCCGGACAACACATGACACTAGGGGGCCAGTTCATGATACAAAAGTACATCTTATGAAGACTTGCGAGCTTATGCTCCTTAACCTTACCGCAAAATGGTGCATTTTAAGCTTTTGTACTGTTTATTGTCCGATTTTCTTAACTATATGTAATACACTTGGACTCTCGGAAAGTTATAAGATAACCTTAAAATCAGCATTTCTTTGTTGCTAACCACAAGTATGGGGGGATAATCAATTGGCCCATCCCCACCCCTCTCCCCCCCCCCCTCCCTTGTCAAAAAGTGTGGGGGATATATCCTCCCCATCCCCCATCCCCCATCCCCCATCCCCCCCTCCCAGATTTACGCCCTTGAGTGTCGTATACATTTCCTGTAATGAGTCCATTTAATGCTGTGATATCACAAGTACAAAACAGAACTGCTATTGCCAAAATGCATTTGCATAGCTTGTGATGACTTCAGACTGAAGGATTTTTAATTGACTTGTGATGTCATGAGAGGAAGTGAGTGTATAACGCTGCTTAGAGCTTACATTTCCATCCAGACTCATTAAGTCTGCTATTTTATTTTAGTCAATGAAGACTTGAAGCATTACCATAGCACACTGCTGGATGCAGTGAAAGTCAGAGAGGACAAGCAGGCCACACTGGAAGCAATGCAACAAGACCTTGCTGCTGTAAGAATTCTTGAAACCTTTTCATCAAGCTATTATGTACCATGTAATGTTTCAACTGAGCAAAAGAAGAAGACAAAAAAAGTAGTAATGCTTGCATGACCTCACCTGATTTTCTTTAAATCTGTGTTTTTTTTCCATAATTTTGATTTTTCATGACTTAGACTTCAGTTTTCAAATAAATACTTTTAAATATCGTATGTGTGGAATTGTCCATTCCAAGTTTCCTTTGATTCGTATATTTCCTTAGCATTGTTCCCAATAAATACTAAAAGTACAGTAGAAGGTCTTTCATCCTGTCCAACAAATTGCACATCTGACCTAAATATCTTTCGGTGTGTGTCAATGGGAATTTGTAGGTAGTATTATCAATTCACCTTAAAAAAAAAATGTTTTAAATTCACATGTTTTTTATTGTAATCCATTCACAGAGGGAGGCCAAAATTGAAGTCCTCGAGACGCAACTGGCAGCAGCTAACAAGCAACGTGAGGAGAGAGTGGTAGAGTCTGTCCTGGAAACCTACACAGAGCAGCAGCAGAAGAACCGAGAGCAGATGGACAAGATGCAGGAGGAGCAGCAGGCCTTCTGCAAGACGCAGATGGACAGACTGCAGCAGGACCAGCAGAGGTATCTGCAGAGATGCGAAGCGGAGAGGGAAGCGGCAAAAGCTGCAGAGCCTCAAACAGCCACAGGTAGAAGGGATGGTTGTGGTGATCAGCTAGCTGGAGTGAGCCTTCCTCCTCCTGTTACTGAGACCGACTATCGGCCCCGCTCTTGGCAAGGTTTGCCCCACTACGAACAGAGTGGATGCAACACCCAGATGATGAGAAGCTACCAAGACAATCCAGGTTTTCAAAACAAGATGCGTCCACTGCAGTCTAATGCCAGTATAGCTCAGCACAATGATGTGAGCATCGGTACCGTCCTCCAACCCACCAGTGCATCTTTTAGTAACCACGGCAACCGCATCTCACTCCCCTCCACATCAGTTGCATGGCCGATGCCGCTTGAAAACCAAAACAAAGAGTTGTACCTACAGTCAAGCAACCAGTGCTATCAAGGTCACAATCCCTACAACCAATCTGTAGTCAATCCACAAGCAAGACCAGCATTCCCAACAGGCAACAGTTGCGGCCAAGAGAATAGACCATCAGGGTTGAATCTCCAGCAAGGTAATCAAGCACCGTCAGTGATGTCTCCACCAGGTACCTCAAATCATCAGGGACCGTGGAACTCAAACAAGCTGAAACCATCTCCTATGGCAGCCGTCGCCCCACAAGTAAAGCCTCAAGAGGTTGTTCACCCATCGCGAGAACAGAGCAATCAAGATGACAGAGAGGAGACAGGAAGTGAGACTCCACAGGCAGCCGTTCCAAAGAAAAGGAAAGGAAAGAAGAGATACCAAGTTGCTGTTAAGACCAAGAAACAGCCATCTAGAGCAAAAGCTAAACAGAAGAGTATATCATTGGAGAGAAAAATCAATATGGAGAATGACCAAGAAAATCAGCCCATTCATGGAAAGCATAGAAGATATATTGATGAGGCAGGCCCCACTGTTGATGTACGGCCAACACAGGCGAAGAAAATCCACATCCAGCCAAAAACGAACGAAGACATTTATGAGTACAGGGAAGAAGAAGGGGAAAAGATTTCCAATTCCAAACGCAAACCACAAGGGAAGCAGACTAAAAGAGTTCAGCAGGCATCAAGACACCAGGTTGAGGAAGATGTTCAGAGAGGGAGCAAAGATTTGCCAAAGCAGAGAGGTCCTGGAAGACAAACCAAAAAGGTCTTCAATCCAGCGGCCAAACAACCAGTTCATCAGTCCAAACTGATCAATCATTTGCCAAAAGCAACAGATCAGGATGCCAGCAAATGTGCTGACACTGACAAGAGAGCGGCTTCTAGTGTCGCACAGAAGTCTAGAGGAAAGCAAAAGGCAAAATCCTCCCTGACAGGAGCATCATCTGAGGATGGCATATTCTCACAGGCGAGAGTTCGCACATATTCCAGGGGCCAGGATGCAAGAATTTCTAACGCAAAATCATCCCTCAGTCATCCCAAACTCCAGAACCAGAAACCAAAAAGGAAGAGGTCTATGAAGGAACAGAAACCAGATGTCATCAGCTACGGAAGCAGCTCCGAGGATGAAGACTCTGAGAGTCAAAGACCTAATGGCAACTTGAGTCAGGATCTTTCATCTCAGGATGAAAGTAATGATGACAGGGAAGAACAAACCATGGCACCAGTAAAGATCCAAAGAAAAACCAGAAAGCAAGCCAACAAGAAACAGACAGGTAAAATGCATCTTGTTTCAAATCTGTAAAGTTTTTTGTACTGTAGGGGAATAGAGGTAGAATATTAGATCTTTATTTTTCAACCTTGTATGTACATATTTAGATAACGAAAGCCATGATGAAATGCCATGTAAATAAAGTTTTGATGTTATTTTTTTCATTAAACCAACACAAAAAGTTACTCAGTTTCATGAATTAGCAACCAGACCTAGCAATTACAAGACCTGTTATGTTAATCATTGTACCTACCTATTTACCAACTTATCCATGCAGATAAGCCAGTCAGTTGTCTAGTACAGCCTCTCGTGAGCCAACTGGACACAATGCCATCCTTCTCGGACCAGGAGGACAGCTCAGAAGAGATGATATTCTCCTTGAAACTTCCTGACTCCCCATGTAAGTCCAACGTTTAGTAGCCATTTGATTGTTATTGTGTCCACTTTGATAGATTTTAAGATTCCCAATAGTTACCACAGGAGATCAAGGTATCTCTCGATAAATTGAAATTGACGTGATCTGAGAAATTTCAAGTAAGTTGCCATTATTCACTGATGAAATAGTTTGAAGTAACTGAGTTGATAAAAACTACTCAAAAGACAAAGATGTTATTCTTTGTGTCTTTAATTTGTACCCTTAAGACAGAACAAATTGTAATAAGTTGCCAAAGACAAGTTTGTTTGTTTGTGATTATTCGGTAAATGGCTGGGATAGCCCATGAAAGTCTTTTGACTTATTTCCAGTGAGGTCCCTGTGTAAAAGATGTGGAAGGAAATTGCAGTTTTAGTGGTTGGAGGAAAACCCCAGAATGATATTCTAGGGGGAAGCCCACAGACTCGGGCAGGGACTGAAAATCCTATCCACATATAGACCCAGGCGCAGGCGCGTACGCAGGGGGGGGGGGGGGTGTTTTGGCTGTTAAACACCCCCCTTTGCAATGTAAAAATATAGAGGGAAAAGAGAGTTATGTGACCGAGCGCGGAACAATTACAAATTATGTGCATGTTCTCAACTTTAAGCTTTCCAGAAGAAACTTCATAAGAGCAAGAATATATAGGCCTATATGTATTTGAAACAAATGAAACAAAATATCCCCTCAATTTTAAAAACTTCTGTTAAAAAATCAGGGGAAAAGATTGCACGCCTCAGATTGCACCACAGAGCATCTACGATCCAAAATTTCCCGGGGCCCTTAAGCGGGCCCCGGACCCTACGCCGTAAGTGCTTTGCGCTCCGCGCTCGCATTACTCCACCGGCCAAATTCCCTCTATGCTAATTTCACCCTAGCGGTGCCCCCACCTTATTTGTACCTTCATCAGCGAATGGCTGAGGCTCGGACTACAAGTGGCCTAAATCCCTTTCCAAAATAGAAAATTGTGAAAAAATACGGAGATGGAACATGGTTCTCAACTTTGAGTACATAACAAACTTTATGAAGAACAAAAAAACAACAAATTTAAATGGAATTTTCGATGTTTAAAACGTTTTCTAAACGGTGGAAGTGGCCAGGAATCGCCTCAGATTGCACCACAGAGCATCTAAAATCCAAATTTTTTTCGGGGCCCTTGAGCGGGCCCCGGACCCCACGCCGTAGGGGCTTCGCGCTGCGCGCTCGCAGGTCCTGCCTGGACCCTTTATTACAATTCTAGGCCCCCCCCCCCGGCAAATTGCAGTCTGAATCCGCCCCTGTGACCAGAGCGCATTTGTATCCTGTATCTGGAGTTTGGCCTTAGGGGTGGGGGCGGTTTACACAAAGAATTAGATTCCCAACGGATGAGAATCATGAGATCCAGGGGACGAAGCTGAGTAATTTTAGCAAATTACAAGAACAGATCCTAGCACTTCCGCAGCCTGTGTCACTTTTTTTCTTGAATTTCTTCTTTTTTTGTTTAAATGCTGTTGAGGGAGGGGACTGCCCACATTGACCCCTTTACTCATATGTTCATCATATAATTATGCCTACTCTAAAGACACAGAACATGTTTTTGTTTTCGATTTACTATGTTTGGCGCCAACACAAACTCCCGACTTTTATTTTAGCGTTAAGTTTAGCCCACTGATACTATCTTTTATTTCTGGCGCAAACACAATTTACCATCTTCATTTCTAGCGTCATAAATGATGACATCCAATTTTGAAACACCCCCCTTGAAAAAATCCTGCGTACACCACTGCCCAGGCGGGATTCGAACCCGGGTCACAGCGGTGGAAGGCGTGGAAAGCACCGCTATGCCAACCTGATCCCTCTGACTGTCATTGCTGATCTGTCCTTAGGTCTACAGAACTCCAGCCTCAAACAAGCCAAATATCCTCGGCAGACAGAAGAGCAAGTTGTGCCCATCGCCAGGAGCAGTGATATCCTGAGCACTCCGTACATCCAACTGAACAATGAGCAGGACAGCGACAATGAATCAGTTGGCACTACCTACTCAGTCAGTGTAAGTCTCTTAGCAAGAATGGTAGTTGTTTATACATAACATTCCCCCTTAATACCTCAAGACTAATAGGAATTTAATGTTAACTTTAAAGTTGATCAGAGAAATTTACTGGAGTGGGGTTTGAACCTGCGACCACTCGATTGCCATTGGTTGCTGGTTCAAACCCCGCTCCAGTACATTCCTTGTTCAATGGAACTTAGGGTTTTAATTGCTTCAACCAGTGATCAATCACAAGGAAATCACAAGGCAATCAGGTCAATTAAATAGTCAGAAGTCAACCACAAGTCAGTCACCAGTCAATCACCTGTCAATCACAAGTCAATCATAATTCAAATCACAAATCACTTGGCCATAAGCAACCGGGACTACACAATGACAAACGGATGCCCTTGTCAAACAGTTCATTTAAAACTGATTTTTCGTCGTTTCCAGATTACGTTGATTATTTTCCAGGTGTTGGTGTTGAGTTCCTTCCCTTTTCTTAGTGTTCTTCCGGTCCTTCTATGGGCAATTCCAGCGTTATGTAATGAAAATATTCCATCATCTAGTAATGGTCAAGGAGATAACAGACTAGGAGTTTTGGATCATTTCTCTGAATCATTAATTAGACAGTAATTGGCTTTGTCATGGACATTACACTCACGGGCGTCGCTACAGGGGGGGGGGGTGTCACATCCCTATTAATCAGTTTTGTCGGCAAAATCATGGGTGATGTCGGAAAACTAGAGAATGAAGAATGGAACATGAAGGGCAAAGGAAGAGGGACGAAGAAAAAGTGGAGAATGTAAATAATTAACACCGTTGCTCAAAACCCCGCGAAGCTAAAATCCGGTTCTGTAACCCATGGTAAAAGATTGTACATTCTGTCATGTCGGCACGAACTGCCGCTTCATATACGGCGGTTGACAGCTACAGCTGTGCAAAACACAAGCACGTGCTCACTCGCAGGCAGTCACGAATTGAGCTATAATTCTTAGTGACTACTCAAAATCATAGATCGAGCTAAAGAGGGCAAATCATGAAAGTGAGTCAAGCTACAGTTCTGATGTGATGTTTGTGATGAAATACATCAGTCCCTAAACACGAGCACATTTCATTTAAAAGTCACAGGAAAGTGGCCAGGAAATGCATCAGATTGCACCACAGAGCATCTAGAATCCAAAATTTTCCAGCTTGCCTTAAGCTAGCCCCGGACTTCACGCCTTCAGCACTTCATGCTCCGCGCTCGCATATAAAATGCCACTTTACGGTTTAAAGACTGCCCCCCCCCCAGTCTGGGATCAGGGAACAAGCCTGAGCAAGGTATGCACACACGTACTGAGCATGCGCACGCAGTTTTGTGACAAGCAAATGTCTGAAACTTTCCAATATGATAGGGCAAAATTTTGACGATTTACTTTTGAAGTTGACCACTGAAAAATTAAATCCATTCAAAGTTAGCAACATAATGAACCATTCATATATTTGTGGAGGAAATTAGAAATGCAGTTAAAGGGATCATTTTGGGCGGAAATTATCAACTACCGTTTTGTGTGACGGTCAGTCGGCAAATTACATGATGGCACCCCTCCATTCAAAACGGTATAGCGCCTCCCGTGATTACAATTCCTTTCATAATGCTGGAATCACCCCTGTCTCAAATGCCACAGAGTGTGTATACAGTTATTCTTAGCCACCATTTATTGCTTCCGTGATTCCACAGGTGGGCTCAGGCAGGAGACTCAGCCGGCATATGGAGAGGAAGCGACGACTCAGTCACTACTCGGGATCCTCCACGTCAGCTGCCATGGTGGAGATCACCAACTCCCTGCGACTGCAGCATCGTAAGATCAGACGAGTCTCATCCAGTTGTTAAGGTGTTGCTCCTTTTGTATTTCCTTGATTCCACAGGTGGGCTCAGGCAGGAGACTCAGCCGGCATGTGGAGAGGAAGCGACGACTCAGTCACTACTCGGAATCCTCCACGTCAGCTGCCATGGTGGAGATCACCAACTCCCTGCGACTGCAGCATCGTAAGATCAGACGAGTCTCATCCAGTTGTTAAGGTGTTGCTCCTTTTGTATTTCCTTGATTCCACAGGTGGGCTCAGGCAGGAGACTCAGCCGGCATATGGAGAGGAAGCGACGACTCAGTCACTACTCAGGATCCTCTACATCAGCTGCCATGGTGGAGATCACCAACTCCCTGCGACTGCAGCATCGTAAGATCAGATGAGTCTCATCCTGTCGTTAAGGTGTTGCTCCTCTTGTATTTCCTTGATTCCACAGGTGGGCTCAGGCAGGAGACTCAGCCGGCATATGGAGAGGAAGCGACGACTCAGTCACTACTCAGGATCCTCTACATCAGGTGCCATGGTGGAGATCACCAACTCCCTGTGACTGCAGCATCGTAAGATCAGACGAGTCTCATCCTGTCGTTAAGGTGTTGCTCCTCTTGTATTTCCTTGATTCCACAGGTGGGCTCAGGCAGGAGACTCAGCGGGCATGTGGAGAGGAAGCGACGACTCAGTAACTACTCGGGATCGTCCACGTCAGCTGCCATGGTGGAGATCACCAACTCCCTACGACTGCAGCATCGTAAGATCAGACGAGTCTCATCCTGTCGTTAAGGTGTTGCTCCTCTTGTAATTCCTTGATTCCACAGGTGGGCTCAGGCAGGAAACTCAGCCGGCATGTGGAGAGGAAGCGACGACTCAGTCACTACTCAGGATCCTCTACGTCAGCTGCCATGGTGGAGATCACCAACTCCCTGCGACTGCAGCATCGTAAGATCAGACGATTCTCATCCTGTCGTTAGGTGTTGCTTCACTTGGACTTCTTCTGTGTCTTTGGTGGTTGTTTTGAAGTTTGAAAGTTTACAGTGTCTTTATTGTTATTTGCTTGTGAAATGTTACACAAATTAGTTCTCTTTCAGGCTGTTATCAGCGCTAGCATTTGTTGGTTTGAAGAAACACCTTTGTTGCCCAACTACAACAAAGACCTGTTGTTACTTCATGGAGCTGTTAAGGCCACAAAAAAAGTCTCCGGTTTCTGGTCTGCGCGAGCATCACCGTAGCCGTGCGCGTCGGCAAAATTAAAAGTTTGTTTTTTCTATGTAAGATGATGTCTGAAAACCGCCAAACTCACTGGTTTGACTGGAGTCCTGCTGCTGCACAATTTTAACATGTTTTTAGATGGGGCTACGATCGAGTATAAGCTTTATGTTGGCCTCTCTAGGCTCCCATATATTTTGCTCTAAATTTAGTCGGGTACCATTTGCAGCCATCAGCCGACATTTGAAGAAGAAAAAAGAAGAAGAAAAAAAAGCAGCCGCATCGCCGCACCACTTTTGGTGCAAGCTCCACACCAGAAACCAAAGACTTATTTTTTTGGCCTAAATTTAGTAAAAGCACAATGTGATGTATATTGCTTGAGCCAATTTATGCTCAGCACATAAATATGCTTAGTATTATTTTCTGATCTATAAACCTCGAGCCTTGTGTCATTGCTTAGCACAAAAGAGAAAAAGCAGGGAAATAGCCCATATCTCATGCGATGTTTAGATGTTGTGACTAGCTGTTGGCATACTTGTCGCATTTTGAATTTCTATATTTATCTTGCTAAGTGGCTCGCTGATATTTGGCCTTGAAATATCAAGGTTACTGTCTGATCCACGGTGGGTGACAGCAGCCGATGCAGTATTCCCTCAGAAAATCTGATTTTCTAAAAAGGTGCCCCTTGACGAATTGCCTGTCTCCTTCAAAAAGAAATTTTGTTAGGGAGGTAACATCACAGTCTCATGCAATTCAAATCATATAACCAGGCATTCATGTTTGCTCATAGTTAATTGTTGTTTATAAGTTTAAGAATTTGACAGGGTTTTAGAAGTTTTTCCAGTAGTATAGGATTTCAACTCGAGGCTGATTTTGGGAAAACAATATTTACATACAGTGTAAGTACCAAAAAAGAAAACCTAAATGGCAGGACCAATTTTTTTCAGGAAGTTCTGCTTGTAGCACTATGAAAATCTAGGATATAAAAGCCCAATTAGAAAACTTTCTTTTAGTACAAAAATCGTTCAAATCACTCATGTACTTTTCAAGTTACGGAATTTTAAACACAACCACCGTTTTAAAGTTCTGTCCACCGATCACAAAAAAGTAAGTGTTCTTTCAGCAAAACGAAAACAATTCACATAGGGATGTGTGTGAATTGTTTTCGTTTTGCGGAAAGAACACATCTTTTTTTTGTGATCCATGGACAGAACTTTACAACAGTGGTTGTGTTTAAAATTCCGTAACTTGAATAGTATATAAGTGATTTGAATGATTGTTGAGCTAAAAGAAGGCTTATTTATTGGGCTTTCATATCCTAGATTTTGAAAGTGCTACATGCAGAACTTTTTATTAAGAAAATGGTCCTGCCATTTGGGTTTCCTTTGTTGTTGTTTTTTGCTCACCCTGTATAGGTGTCAAACAAAGGAACTTCTTTGATCTTCCAGGTCCTTTTTTCCCAACCCCTCCACTCCAGATCATACTTTCAACAAAAGTTTAAAATATTATCGAAATTCAAATTTCAAACAGAAACAAATGAAATGCACCCTCTGAATTTGAAATTTGATACACAGAAGCTTTTATTTGTTTTTCGTACAATAGACCTAGTTAAATTCCTATTTCAGACTACATTTGGTAAAGCGGGTCTAAAAGATAATTTTTATTGTAGTTCCTGTTTACAGTTTATAAAAGTTGTATCTAAATTAAATAGTTTAGTTACTGTTTAAATATTCCAATAAATTTCAAGGTATTTAACTATTTATTATAAATATTTTCCAAATTTACCGTTCCTGCTTCAAGCGTATTGTGCAATTCTAGCTTTAAAGAGCATACATATTGTTACAAGTTAAAACCAAATTTGTTTCATTTTCCCCCAGTTTCCAAATTTATACTTTTGCAATAGTTTAACTGCTTTTGCCTTATTGAATAAAGAAATATTCCAAGGTTTTGAAATATTTCAGTTTTGAAATTCACTCGAAATGTTGATTTCGAGTCGATTTAACTTTGTTTAATATAAACGTGATTTTGTTTTAATAAAAAATGAATAGTTGGCATTGCAGCTGTTAAATGTATAACTTTGGTCTTCAGACTTTGTTTTAAAACCAGAAGAAAAAAAATGAAATGAATGTTAAGGTTATGTAATTTGAACAGTTTATTCTGCACCCATGGAAATCGAAACTAAATGTCTCTTTAGATCGCTTCTCAAACCAATCTTTGCCGCTTGTGTCATTTTTGTTTCGTAAAACACTGTTACGTTGAAAATGTAACTACATGTAGTTCGTTATACCAATAAGACCAATAAATGTTAATAAAGCTTCAACAACAAAATTGATAATAAATAAGGTTTTTGGTGTCGATAAATCGTAGGTGTAAAACAAAATGATAATACAATTCATACAATAATTTGATGGACAATCTTTGAACACAAAATAGAAATTTATAACATACTTATATTTTACTTTTTGTTGAAAACATACTATCAATTTGAAACTGAGATAATATACATGCTTATCCAAGGATTACGTGACGGACGTCTCTTTCATAACCTTTGATTTTCATCCACAAAACTGTTCATAATTTTCATTTTGAACCACCCTACAAAACCCATGGCCAACTCCGTAATTTTAATACCAATCTTCGTTTTGACGTAATACACTCAATTTTCTTGCGGTGGAATATTGCACAAATACCATAACTTGAAAGATGCCGATCGCTACAACAAGACCTACAGTGAAAGGGCGCAAAGTGCATTATAGTTTTCAGTGCAAGCTTATAATCAACAGTGGCATATCTAGCAAAGTTGTGTGTTTCTTTATACATTTTCAATATTAAACATGGGGGCGTGGACTCCAGTATTTGCATTGAAAGGTTTTTTTTTTGGTTCAAAATTTGCACACATAAACATTCTTGTCTGAAGTCATAAAACAAGGGGTTTAACTCTTGATACATATTTAAAGTGCAAGTTAATTGGAGTGCATTTCTCTTTATCGATTGTGTTTTAAAACCTGGTTACGCCACTTCGTGCATTACTAATCACATAGAACAATAGATAAAAATGTTAATATTTACATTTTTTTAAATTTTTCTTTCAGTTTTATAGAATATGGTACTGAAAGACAAAGTGCATACAACCCGTTCATTTTCAATTGACCCTTTTTTTCATTTTGAAGAACATAAATGGCAAGAACTGTGAATTTGTGCGTGGAATTATTTAATTTTCAGTTAAAAGCATTCAAGTGCACGGTATTCTAACTTTCTTATAGTCACAATGATTAAAACTGAAGGGGTTACCTGCGTGAACTATCTATTGTGAGTTTGTCGTCGATAATTGACTGAAATTTTGAAGTGTAAACCTATCCTTCGCTTGTTTTATTTTCTTGCCGTCTTCATGTTAATTTCTCTGCGCCCATAGCCATCTCCCCGCCTAGCATCACATTCTTGTGCTTTCTGAGATCTGTCGAAAATGAAATTTAGAAAAATCGAAAAGGAAACATAAAAGTTCGAGTTAGAATCAATAATGTGAAAATATATAACTCGCCGACCTTTTTTTTTTTGGAGAGGTGGGGGGGGGGTTCGAAAGGCGTACAAATTGCAGAACATTATGTCATGGAAGCAACTTGTTTTATTATACAGGGTGGATAAAAAAAAAAAACCGAGACCGAGATATTATTGCTAATTGGAACAGAAGTATGGGTACAACGTACGACGGCAGGGATAAGACGATACATTTAACCGCCGAAAAGCAAATAATGATGTTTTACCACAATCAATTATTAAGCCTTGTTTGCCTTCTTGACCCGGATATGTTTCCCTCCAGACATTCCCCGCTTGTACATCTCCGGGTCTTCGGCCATTCTCCGGTACCGCTTCGTTCTCAGTGCCCGGCGGAACGGGTCGGATCGACGGCTGAGTCGCATGCCCAGGTCGGCCGGGTTGATCAGCCCCTGATGAGGGGAACGGAGCGCACGCCTGGCCCGGTTGCCGGCCTGATCAACGGACCGTTTGTCTCGGTCTTGTTCCTTTGGAATTGGAAAAAAGTGGGGTTGATTAGTGCATAGAGATTATAGCTCCATGAAAAGTTAATTTGCTGCACTTAACTGGCATGACAAAGGATCCAGCCTGCCGTTACTTTGCAAGCTTCAGGCGTCGATACAGTAAAGTCTTCATTTTATCCCCCGGCAGAAAAAGCTGGATACGCTTCTGTCCCTTCCCTTTCGGTATTGAAAATATTCTGTTCCCTGATAAATTTAGAAGATGCATGGACAAAAATTAACTCTGGGTTACACCACTGAGTTCCCTCCTGCAAAAAAAAAAGGGATTCTAAAAAAAAAAAGACCTTAAGTTATTCACATTACGGTCAGTGTAGCTGATAGAATAATTGAATGGTTTGTCATCATGTAGAAACGCGAAGACGCTAAACAGCGATTTAGGACTCTTTTTTGGTTTCATGTCATTTTTGCTAATTCGGTGAAATTCACAAAATTTCCCAATATTTATTAAAGCTGTCACTCTCCTTGTAAATTGAATTTGTGTACGGTAAATCATAGTTATAAATGCAGTTCTCTCAATTTTCATCCTTTAGGACAATGATTGAAACTACAATTGATAGGAAATCCAATAAACACTGACTATATAGTGGTGTTCCCTAACGTGGCGCACTTCGACATTTACCCCGACTTTCCACATCAGTGTTGCCAAACTTCTTTGTTGACAAACTTCAAATCCAGTCAGTGAAATACTGGTACATTTACCTTATTAATGCTTGCTATTTAACCCCTGTGAACAATTTCAGTTTCATGACATTTAATCCGAAATTCAAAAACGGCGGTGTCCGGAAATTGGGCACAAATCGGCTGAGTGTTCCCCAACGTGGCGCAGTTGAATAAATCTCGGAATATTCCAAATGAACATTAAAAATGTATGTAAAGTTGATAAATTCTGATAAAAAAATATTATCTCTACCTACATACGCAACTAGAAGTTTGTCAGCAAATTATTTTCTATTTTTCGGTGACATTTTCAAAGGGTTCACTGTGCACTTCGAAATAAAATCGGAAAAATCACGCCGAAATCAATTTTTCTTATAACTTTGTAACGGGAAGATAAACTCGTGATTTATGAACGGAAGTGTTTAGAACTGGATGAAATTTCATTTTCTGTGAAATTTTAGTTAAAACTTTTGCTCTAGCTAGGCGCTACAGGCGAACAATCAAAGTGCGCCACAGTGGGGGCCACGCCACGTTATTAGGCCGGGTACATCAATAATACATCCATCACGATATGTTCAAGACGCGGCGACATGGGTCGATGAACATTATAATGCTGTTTTCGGAGATAATTATGGAGATAATTAACAGCTCATTCAATAGTGACCCTGATTGACGATGTCATTATGAAAACATCGTCCAATTAACTGATATGAAACAGGACTCATCCCAGCTTGGGATCCCGAAGCATCATTCAATTCGCTTGGCTAACGAACCACGACCTTCAACGCACGAGTGCAAATGATATTACGCTTCTCAATCATTTACTGGACATCATTAAATTTCCCCAAAAGCTAAAGGCGAACACAATTATTCTCACAAGTGAAGTTGACAGATTTGGTCCTATAAATTCATAATGAGTTATCATAAACAAATCTTGCATCTATATAAACGGGTCATTCGTTTCAATTAGTAGGTTTACATTTTTACAACGTCTGGTACTCGCATTATCCAAATTTGGCGCTTTCAAAAAAATACTTTTTATCAAATTTACTCGATACTTTATAATTAGACGTTTTCTTTGGATGTATGTTTGTGTCTTAGATTGTTGGTTCACGTCACCCCTTCCTCGTATAAGTTCCTCAAAGCTTGATCTTGCTCGATGATTCACAACGTCCCGGAATTACCTTTAAACCACCGACGGAAAATAATGACACTAAACTAATGAATATTGCAATTCACACTATTATAATCGGCTTGCGCGTTTTATCTTATACATCCGCACATTTCCAGGCGACATCGGTTGTATACCCACATGCGGCTCATGAACGAGACAACACCGTAATGTTATATATGGGTGATACAATTCGCAACAAAAATCGATAAAACAAGATGCTATAAAGCAACATAAAACACAAGGCACTGCATCGTTTCGCTACGCTGGCCAAGACAAAATACCATGAAAATAAAATGAAAATTGTTTTGACGATTCGTACCTTCGCTCCATCGCCGACAACAACGTCAAAGAGAAGGATCGACAGCAGGAATGCCACCGCGATGTATCTCATGTTTGCTCCGTGGGTTCTTAGCTAGCAGGGCAGTAACAAAAATGGCGTGGATGCGTGTCTTGTGGCGATGCTGCTGATAATGATGATGAGGAACGGAGACAACGATAATGAGATGCCTCTCTGCAGGTTGCGATGGACGGATCGAGGCGGTGATTGGTCTCCGAGGATCACGTGCGGTCATTAAGTGTTAAGGAGCTGCGATTTATTCCCATAGCGCGTGAATAATTAGATGTTGATGGTGAAGCGAGCATTGTAAATGTACATGCACAGCGCCACCGATGTATAAATCAAAACAGAGGAATGGTATACGGAGACCGAGACAAGAATTATGCTATCTGCATGCAGGATGCGACAGATGTGTTGAGGAGTGATTGGTTTCCGAGGATCACGTGTGGACGTAATTATTCACGAGTCACGAATATTCATGAGAGTGCGTGAATAATTAGACAATTTCAGTTTTGTTGTTCATGTTCTGCTGCGAATTTTACGAATCCTTGCTGCTGATGATTTTTCATTAAATGATTTTTTTTTTGCGGGAGGGGAGGGAGTTTAGTGATCATTAACTAGAACGGCGAAGCCGCCATGGCTCGCTGTCCAAGGCAGGAAGGGTGGCTGAAGGTAGGGTTGGGGATGGGCATGATGGAAGGGGATCAGGATTCTTGTTGATGTGCCTAGGTGTAGGGGTCAGTTTTTAAATGTCAACATAAAAAGTTAACAGATTACCTAATAAATACATGTGTATATAGGTTAGCCGTCACTGTATTATGGGGGAGTTTTCCATTGTTAGGGTAATTAGGACCCAGTTGTGGATTTTTGCAGCCCCAACAGTGTCTTCTGCTCCCCATACTTGTATTACCATGGGAAAACTCTTGTGTAGTCGCCACAAATGCAGAACAAGAATGGGTATACATGTACATGTAGACACAGCACCATCACCACCTCCCCCAAACCTTACCCCATCCCAAACCTTACCCCATCCCCAACCCGCCCCCTCCCCCACCCAACCCCCTACCCACACCCATGCCATCCTCCCCTAACCATCCCCACCCTATCACCTACACATCCCAACCCCACCCAAACTCCAATCCCTATCTCCTTCCCCCTCCCCTGACCCGTACCATCCCCTACCCCAACCCCCTACACCCACCTACCCCATCTTCCCTTATCTGTCCTTACCCACCCTACACATCCCCACCCTAACCCTTACTCGAATTCCAATATCCCGCCCACCCCATTCCCCCACCCATACATCCCCACCTGACCCCATGCAACCCCTACTCTAATCCTTATATACTGCCCCCTCCCCTTATCCAACCCCTACAACAACCCACCCCTACCCATCCCTACACATCCCCAACCCAACCCCTACTCCGATCCTATATCCCGCCCCCTGCCCAACCCCCTCCTAACCCAACCCTACATCCATGCCCATCCTCTCCCTACCTGTCTCTCCCTACTTGTTCCCACCCCACCCCTACAAATCCCCACCCACCCAAAACCAGTATTCCAACCCCTCTCCCCACCCCACCCCACCCCAACCCACCCCGCCCCACCCATCCTAGCTCCCCTACTCACACAAACCCTAACTCCAACCCTATCCCCCAACCCACCCCACCCTCCCCTACCCCATCCCTACTCCAACCCAATAAACTAAAAGATCAAACCAGAAGCTCATGCACATCCCCAAAATGCAAAGTGTACATGTACATGTTATACCGGTATACACACACGTACAGTACATGTTATACCAGTATACATGTACATGTAACAATTAAAAACTTTAACATTTCCTTGAATTAAAGTTCCTCAATAAAATCATAAAATTTACTGCAATGATATGAACCTAACTGAAGTTATAAAGATGATACATGACAACTGCATTTAATTTTTTTCCCCAAGTTAACTAGAACCAAAAACTTCCAACATTTTTATCTGAACGCGGACGGCCGGACGGACGGACGGGCGGACGTCCGCCCGGACAGACGGACGGAAATTGGTATTACATAGGCTCGCATCTGCTTCGCAGCTCGCCAAAAATGACAGCTAGTCAAATAAGTAACAAAAATTCGTATCAGATGGCAAGACGTGACTGCATTTTGGACAAAACGTCAATGGCGGTTTGTTTTTCAGAAATAAAATAGTTCAAGAAGCGCACCCCAGGTGTTCCGTGTAATTATGGCCCCTATACCAGCTGCCTAGTTCAAAAGAAATTGTGTGGTTAAATGCAGCTATTGTAATCAGAACGAACTACAATCTAAATTAAAGTCGGCAACACCAGGTGGCTAAACGTTGTTTAAAATTGATAAACTGTTTTATTCACAATCTGTATTATCCACAATAGTTTAAGCTGAACATTTAAATATAATTATAATTTTCTAATAACGCACAACAGTCGTTTATGGTATCTGTCCGCAAATAATGAACATGCTATATTAATTCTCATCAACATGTACGCACTTCAGTCGAGTGGCAAAAATGTACATAAAATAATGGTCATTAAAAAGAACGAATTTTTAACTTGTCCAACCCAACTTCAAAATTTAACATTTCTGTGCACTAGGCTGATCCACGTCATACCGTTCAAAAATGCCTTTAGCCAATCATCGATGGCTTCATGTATCTTTTATCAAATGTTCCAGTCGCTGATTGGCTACAGAAATCCAAAGCCAATGTTAAGAAGGCGGAGCCATTTTTTTTTTTGGATGAACGTTTTCAGATGAGTGGACCAGCACTTATGCAAAAAATAACATAAACATCGGCGCACTGCTCAAATTTCCTCAGCACGGTCAGATCTTCAATTTGAAGAAAGTTTTTATAAACAAAAATTGCAAATAATTTAATCGTCAAAGATCTTTTCGATCAACTCTGTGTATTTTACCAACGTTTAATACCAATTATGTATAATTTCTAAGGTTTTCCCCCATGTCACCAAGAGTAACTTTGAGCACTTAAGTTGGGGACTACACACGGTCTAGTCCTGAGCCGACTTACCCGTCATCTGAAATTTACATTAATACCAGAGCAACATGCAGAGCTCTGAGACCATTCCTTTGGAGAACAAATATTCTCAGTAACAGAACTCCATCAACTTTGAACCAAACAAAGAAAAGAATCTGTATAGCCAGCAGAGACACAACATCACATCCAAGAAAAAATTTGCATATTACAAATTTTGTTACCATCTTAATAAAAAAGCAAAAAAGCCCCAACAACGGTGGGAGATGGAAGATTTTCGGAAAGGAAACATCAATCAAAACTGCGGTGTCAAATACTTTTCGAGTTTCGAAAAACTTATTCTAAAATCTTGTACGGTAAACTAACATTAGGAACGTCAACAAGAATTATGAAGGTGTGTATTTCATATAAGTCGTCCGATGTAGTCTTGAATCAAGGCTGTGGTCCTTGAAAGCGTCCCTGGTCTATGGGCTCGCACAGACGGTACCAACGGACTGCGACTCGAAAAAAAGGCCAATGTCACATTGAAAGACGATCAACTTTCGAGAATTGCAATTACTGTTCGATTTCAAGCACACAACCGATCGAGTCGAACGGTAAGCCACAACCTTAATAATATTTCCTTTTTCGAAAATACGATAAACAATCACATCAATTCTAAAAAATCCACTTCAACAACATTCATTAAGCGACCAATAACGTTTACATTTTTTTTTATATAAAGTTCATTAAAACGCAGTAATGAAAATGGAATGTTTTGACAATTCGCAGCCCAACTTGCGCTGTGTTATTTCAGAAGTGGCAAAATCTCACAATGTCGGTGCTTAACCTTTTCTGCAAGTTTTTCAAAACGGTTTTTCTTTTTCGCCCACTAAAATTGGAAACTGGACATTCTGTAAGCTGAAACTGAACATGGCGTTGTTTCAAAATCGGAAATGCTTACAAAATCCATACTACTCACATGTGCAATTAGAGTTTTGTTCTTAGTAGTTTAAAACCCCTTTTTGATAACGAAACTGTCTTTTCCGCATAACAAAATACCTCTTTCATGACATTTTGACTGCAACAGAAAGACATTTCTCAATAGAAAAAATAGAAAAAGAAACTCTTTTTTCTGTGACAGGAAAGCGATTTTGTTGTAGCAGTCCATTCTCAAAAGAATGGAAATAAAAGATCGTTTTTTAAAGTGAGCTTAAATAAAGGCAGGACAAATATTTGACAAGATATCCATTTTGAAATACAGGTGAAAAGGGCAAGCACCGGAGAAGATTATGCCAATATCTCAAACTGTATTAATCACAACTATTATACAAAATGTGAGCACCCTGTGCACGTAATCAACTAGAACTATGAACAGTTGAACGTCAACTTTTGTTTGAACAATAACAACAATAATTCAAAAAGAAAGAATGAATGAAAAAGGGCTCAAGCAGAAAGGCCAACACTTTCAATAAGAACTCATGCAAAATATTCGATTTAATCAGTCAACCTCAATTGCTAGTTAACGCCGTAAATTTGACCCCAGAGAGAGCTTTTGAATATCCCCAGAATTTATAGAGTGAAATCGGGAGATAGACTTTTGGGGAATCTCTTATATTAAATGCAGTAAAAACGCAATTTGGGTGGGGCAACCTGAAAACGTATTTTGAACACAAATATTGCTGATCAGATCAAGTTTTGCTGAGCAAAAACTGGTTACCCGCAAAAAATGTCATTCGCAGACACTGCTTCTCATTGGTTCCCATCACATTTTCCTGAACGAAGAAATGTTGTTGTATTTGATGCAGCTTTACGACTTTAAGAACTTATTTTGAGTGCTGGGCTATGGAGTGGAACGAAAGCCACGCAGCCTCCCTTCAAATGCCCCAATGTCTATCATAACTGGGCAAATTTGTGACTAATATATGATTTTAAATTTCAACATAACTGTACAAGACACATCATTTCTCTCTAAACTCCGCATAGGTATTAAAATCTAGTCCTTTAAATCTTTTTCTTCGTTTTTAGGAACAGAGATGGGTGAGATTTGTTTTGATGTGGAGAAACAAAAATGACGGACTTAAAACTAGATCAATCTTCCAAAGGATATTTCCACAAAATCTGGTTACGAATCCACAGTTTTCATGTGTTTTTTTCATTGATGTTCTATCAGTGATGTGCAAATTGTGCATTAAACAACCACACACATCTGCCCAGCAGTTTCGACACATGAACACAAACATCTCAAATTGGTATAAAAGGCGCACAAAATATAAGACCTGCTCAAATTTGGATTTAGAAAAAAGTAAACAAACCAACATTTTCATACTTTCTGGTGCAGCATTAAAAAAAATAACAGAATTGCAACTGAACAAAATAGTGACAATTGGTGTATTAACATCTAAATGGTGTGATTAAATTCTACAAGTTATCGAGTGTTATTTACTTTACACTGAAATGACTGAATTGGTTCAAGCTCTGCTGGCAGTGGGAATAGTGTGTTAAACTATACAGATATGACAGGAGAGATTCTGACGAAAGAATTAGATGAAAAGAAACTAGTTGAGAGTTCTTGGCAGTGTTGCTAGTGATTACGAACTATATATAGGTCCATCTGTAACCTTGGGTCCATATTTTTTTACCGTCACTATTACATTTTTTTTTCAAATGCCCCAATGTCTATCATAACTGGGCAAATTTGTGACTAATATATGATTTTAAATTTCAACATAACTGTACAAGACACATCATTTCTCTCTAAACTCCGCATAGGTATTAAAATCTAGTCCTTTAAATCTTTTTCTTCGTTTTTAGGAACAGAGATGGGTGAGATTTGTTTTGATGTGGAGAAACAAAAATGACGGACTTAAAACTAGATCAATCTTCCAAAGGATATTTCCACAAAATCTGGTTACGAATCCACAGTTTTCATGTGTTTTTTTCATTGATGTTCTATCAGTGATGTGCAAATTGTGCATCAAACAACCACACACATCTGCCCAGCAGTTTCGACACATGAACACAAACATCTCAAATTGGTATAAAAGGCGCACAAAATATAAGACCTGCTCAAATTTGGATTTAGAAAAAAGTAAACAAACCAACATTTTCATACTTTCTGGTGCAGCATTAAAAAAAATAACAGAATTGCAACTGAACAAAATAGTGACAATTGGTGTATTAACATCTAAATGGTGTGATTAAATTCTACAAGTTATCGAGTGTTATTTACTTTACACTGAAATGACTGAATTGGTTCAAGCTCTGCTGGCAGTGGGAATAGTGTGTTAAACTATACAGATATGACAGGAGAGATTCTGACGAAAGAATTAGATGAAAAGAAACTAGTTGAGAGTTCTTGGCAGTGTTGCTAGTGATTACGAACTATATATAGGTCCATCTGTAACCTTGGGTCCATATTTTTTTACCGTCACTATTACATTTTTTTTTATAATTCTGGATGAATTCCTTAACCCTAACCTCACCCACAGCTCCAAAATACAGGGTGAGAAAAAAAAAACGAAACCCAAATGTCGGGACTATTGTTTTAGTGAAGTTCTGCATGTAGCACTTTCAAAATCTAGGATATGAAAGCCCCATTCATAAGCTTTCGTTTGGTACAAGAATCATTCAAATCACTCATGTACTTTTCAAGTTATGGAATTTTAAACACAACCACCGTTTTAAGGTTCTATCCACGGATTACAAAAAAGTTCAGTGTTCTTTCAGCAAAACGAAAACAAATCACATACGGATGTGTGTGAATTGTTTTCGTTTTGCTGAAAGAACGCACACCTTTTTTGTGATCCGTGGACAGAACTTTAAAACGGTGGTTGTGTTTAAAAATCCGTTTCTTGAAAAATACATGAGTGATTTGAATGATTCTTGTACTAAAAGAAAGCTTATGAATTGGGCTTTCATATCCTAGATTTTGAAAGTACTACATGCAGAACTTCACTAAAACAATAGTCCCGACATTTGGGTTTCGTTTTTTTTTTTACTCACCCTGTAGTATGCAGTACTTCAGCATATAAGTGGGCACAGCACTCGTAGTATTTTCTAGCACTTGGTACTTGCATACATAATTTTTGTAGTACTTTGTAGTACGTGGTACTATACTCCAAATGAACTCTTTGGGGGGTTTTAGGGTTAATGAAATCGTCCTCCAAGAGTGATTATGAATAGCAAACTACCTACCCAACAAATTAAAAATCGTTTGAAATCATTCGTAATGACACTTGAAAGGCAAATTACATGGTACCAATTAAACAGAGATGGGAAAAACAGTCACACTTTGGACCCTTACTTATCGAATGACCCGCATGGCAATGCAATAGAGGCAATGTTTCGGAGAGTCCACTTCTTTTCTTTTTTTTTTTTTAAATCACTGTCCACATCTTACATGTGCTACCAATCCCATGCAATTAATAACTCGTTATGCCATAAACCATTCGCAGTACCACACAAACACAAATAAATTTCAAAGTATTGCAAATAAAAACCAATGTAACTCCCAAGAAAAAATGCCTTTTAACTTTTTCCCACGGAGCATTTTCAAAAATGGCCTCTCGTTGTCACCGTTGGTGGCGCACTGTATTACGAGTCGCTCCAGTTTAATATCATGGTCCAATTCACGTATAACTATTCTTGAACTAAAATATGTAAAACAAGGTACCCCTTCATAGTATACAAATGCTTAATGGCAACCAAAGAATACACATTAGGAAAATACTCTGAGCCTGTTTTGTGGATCATAAAAATGCCACTGGTAAACAAAATACCCAACCACTTTTCTCTCCAACTGACCATCATGTTGTGGTTTCTTTAATTAATGGTGAATTAATTTTTAATTTTTAGCATTAGTTTAATGAAATGGGAAAATTGAAAACTGTACACTGTGCCAAACAATGACAGAATCTACTGACTGAGACCAAGATGAAAATAAGAGTAAAATTTGTTTCATTGGGCCCATGTGCAAATTGTATCTCCAAGCAAAATAGGTTTATTGGAGGATTGGTGTCATTTGTGGGTGTCTTTGTACATGTGCGGTGGTGGGCAAGTTGTGAAACTCAGGTGGGTAACTTGTGCTTGTGTGGTGCATTTGTAAAATATTTACATGATGTTTTTCTGTGTTTGTGCACTTGTACACAGAGAGGTGGAGTTTAACGATTTGACGCCCGACACTGGGTATGTTGAAAGGATAGTTTCACCAGCTGACGGCCAATTTTGTAAGCTTGGCATAAACTACATAACTGAATGGTATATTGGCAGATACTTGTCATTTGGCCTGGAATTTCTGAAGTTTTAAACACTGAAAAGCAAGGGGCAAGTTCGATCAAGGACCTATGGTTAACTAGTGGTTGGTTCGTGACGTACCTAGCGCATGTGCACTGAAGTTGAAGTGCTAATGACTCTAGTCGAACTATTGTCATGTCAACAACCGTGAGAAAATGGCCGTCCCACATCGGATATTTTTTCAACTCTTGATGTTTCTGTTTATTTACACAAATAATACTGATTATGTAGTTTGGGACACCTTACATAATCACCATTATTATTGTGCAAGGGTGACAAAAGTGACAGAATCATAAACTAACATGGAAAGATATGCAATGAAAATGAAATTTAGCACTCACAGTTTTCATTTTTTTCCCGCCATTTTTGTTGATAGTTGGTCCCCTCTGCACTATACTATGAAAAATTGCTATTGATAACCAGCTATAAATCACGGCGCGACCAGCCGCGGAAGGCTGGTCCTGAATAGTCGACTAGACTAGTCCAACCATCGTCGACTAGCGTGCGTTCGATCAGAGTTAGTCAAACTATGTTCCTTGATCCAACTTGCCCAAGAGTTTTGATATGTCCATCCAAGTTTGTGCACATGGCATTTTTGTAAAAAAGCTTCGTCTGTATTTTGTCCAAAAGTGGAACATGTCGGCGTGTCTTTAGGTAGGATGCTGGCAGTCGGTGCAAGTGAGGGGTTTAATGGGAAGGGGCCTAATGGGAGGGGGTGGCAGGGGATTAGGGGAGGGGTGGAGGAGGCAAGTTTCATCATTTGGGTCCCTTGCCAAACATTCGTTCCACTTCCTCCTCGTAGTGGGCAATGTTCCTCTTCATGATGTCCATGCAAGGGCCCAGCAACCTCTCAAAGGCGTTCACGTCTAGGACTGTTAGAAAGGAAGAAATCAAACCAGTCCATTACGATGATGTCATTGTTTACGTTTAAATAGGATCATATCCACAACTGGTTTTAAAATGATGACGAAAACAGGGTTTTTGTGTTCGCATCATTTGTAAAGACTTGTGATGGAAAAATCGTTGTGTACGCACCCACAAAAACGGTGGTGGGGGGTTGGGTTGGGGGGGGGGGGGGAGTTAGATGTACTTACAGGCACATCTCACATCACCGCAGGCATAAACCGAGGCAGCACGGGGGTTGTTTGTTATCAGAGCTAGCTCTGTGGATATAAAGACAAATAAAAACATTTTTTATGCGTCTTGACGTTGACTTAGGTATTTTTCCCTCTTCCTCATAAGAATAAGTCAGGGATGTAAATGATCCACTCAATGCCCATTATCAGTATTGGATACATATTTGAGAATATTCAGCTTTGATTGAAATATCTGCTCCTTAAACATATATCATTTCAAGGATGTGACGTTACACGTTTAAACATTAAAAAGAAAAAAAATTAAATCCGTTTACAAATATTCCAAAACGTTTAAACAAAGCCTGAATTATAAAAAAGGGATCTACGGTCATGCGAGATTCAAATATAGCACAAATTCTTAACGGCATTTTCAAATCTATTTAATTTACGAAACCTTAGAAGCAACGCAGTACTTTTAAGGTACATGTAGTTAAAGATTTACTTTTCAATGACTGCCCGCTATTTACATGTTTTATGTCAATCATTGTTGATTTATCATGTCAATCACGCCGATCTGCAGACACAATGGGAACCCGTCAGCCTTTGCGAAATGGCTAAACATTTAAACGTTTCTTAAAATATTTGCTAAACATTTACAAAAATAAACGCAAAGTTACATCCTTTTACCATTTACAACCAAAACTATAAAAAAAATACATGTTTTTGTCTTTGATTAAAAGTGAACGTACCTCCGAAGAACTGGCCCTCGCTGAATGTTGCAATTTGTTTCTCTTTTGTTGGGTCGTCCTTTTATGATAAAAACCAAGTACAAAATATATATACGGGTTTAGTCATATTCTGGAAAGTACAAACAATACAGAACCTAATTGATTGGACTGAACTAGGTCTCTTTATTTAATTACAAATGATAAACTGCCCCACCTGTCGAATTCTGTCAATACAAAATCTGGGGAGGCCAAGAATCTAGGGCACAGGCAGTGCAGACTGAAGACTAGCAACACGTGTATTTGAAATGTCTTTTGATGAGTGACCGTTCTACAGAATCGGACCAGCACTCAAACAGGGAAGATTATGGGCTCAGTGTGCATGCAAACAAGAGAAGGCGCTTTTTTAACCACTTCCGAGAGCGCAGTGGATGACGACAGCATGCGATCACTGGTTGGCACGCTTATCCGCTCCGTTCACAAGTACCCCCTCATTGGCAAAAGAAAGTCCAGTTGGGGGTGACCGACCGACGCCATCTTGCCTGACTGCAATTTTGCCGCGACGCGCGGCCGTACCACTGCGTGTACATAGTACAAATCCCCTGGGGTACGTGCGTCACACAAGGAACGGTGCGCGTCAACAAGCTAAAATGTCCCGCCCATGGGACGTCGTTGCTAGGTAAAAGGGCGCCCTCTTTCGTTGGCGCACGGAGCCCATAACCTGAAGTACGCAGGACTAATTTTATTCTGAATGTGCACAAAGCCATACCATCTTTGCGTGAGCGTCAGGCGTTGTAAGCAAGCGTTCGAATGTCTCTCCCAGTGGTCTCCCCCAACTCTCCCGTTCTTACCGTTGAGGGGGTACTTGTCCACAGAGCCCACACTTTTCCCCAATTATTTCCAAATAAAAAATATCCGCCTTACTTCAAGGGGGGAATGTAACAACCATCCGACGTTGTGAATAGTTGAGAGCAAAATAAAACTAAGTTTCCGCACAATCAGTAACAAAATTCCTAAAAAATAATAGCCCTTACAGTTAAAATCAATCACTTGTTCTTGTCATTCAAGAACTCAACTACTTACCGACAGCTCTATACAGAAATCGATCCTCAATCAAAACAAGTGGCATTTTGAACAATTTTGACAATCGTGAAAAACAGACATTATGTCGCCTAAGGTAAAATAAAACCTCTCATGAGTGACATAAACAAATCTCTGTGGCACGTAGGCTGGCGCCACTCGTAATTCGTTGCCAGCCTGTAAATTACTCCTCATGTATGACAAATCCTTCCTGCTACAGTGAACACAGTAATGAGATACATGTATCATGTACTGTACATAGGTTTAAGCTGTGTAGGTCTTGACAAGATGAGGTTTTTTTTTATTAATGACTCGCCTTTTAAATTTATTCCGACCCAAAAGAAAATTGCTACTACATGTAATTTGAAGACAATGTTCGCTTCTCAACACCTAGCCAAAAATGAAAAACCTAGGGTGTCATGCCCGCATTTTTTTTTTTTGGTTTTAGCTTTATTATTGGAAAATTAGAACACAATGAAACAAAATATTTCAAACAAAAAAACTGCTAATATTGTAAATCTGTGAATGACGCATTTAACATCCATTTCAATGCTAACGAAGTGAATGGCAATTTAAGCAATGTTATGTTAGCTTTAATAAGAACAAAATAATGATGCTTTTTTTTTGCACCACAACCAAAAGAAAGTTAATGGCACCATAATGAGTTGAATAAAAAAAAAAACACAAACACATAAATGATAATAATGTCCGATACATGGACTTGTTCGATTGACACATGTGCATTAATTTTTTTACGATAAGTTTTTGAACTGGACCAAAAAGTCACGCTTAGAACCTTCCATGTAATTAACATACATGTGATGCGATCAAGCTAAATCAGTCGTTTGTCGACCCTGGTCCAAAAAATTGTTATTACAGATTTGAAAAGAGCACAATCTCAGCATTACTGCTGTGAAAACTGCATGCTGATACCATCTTTAGTTCACTAATTATGGAAGTCGGGACACCAAGAGATGTGATGAAGTGATGCACTGAAGTGGCCCTATTTTGGTAAGAATTCCTGACAAATGACTCATCTAGCTTGATTGCATCACATATATTTCAACGATAATTTCAAAAAGTCACAAAAAATCTTTGGGGTGTGGCAGTGGCTGTTGCTAGGGGCAACAGGGGGACTGGGGTTCGGATCATATGGGTTCCGGAGGATGGGGAGAAAAAAGGGGCGGGGCATAGGAGAGAGAGGAGGATGTGGACACTGTCGTCCCCCTTCAAGTGTGTATATATATACTTACTGCATTCTGAAAAGTGAACGCACAGCGACATGCATGAAGAAGATGGTGGGCGGTGGCCAAAATTCACGGCGCAGAAATAACAACGGTGGTAGTTGGTGATGGAGTATAAGTAGAGAACAACAGAAGGTAATGGCACACAACGACCAGATAATCGAACAAATGTGTGTGTGTGTGTGTGTCATGCCCGGACAGCCAGAGACCAGAAATAGACAGATATTAATGCCAAAATCAACTTAAATAAACACTGAACGTGACAAAAATAATATAATTGGCAACAACAAAATGGTCTGATGCTAGCGTAGAAAACAAAAGTAACAACAAAAAGTCATGCAAATTGAAAGAGCCACTTCAAATTCTGTTTTGGTGCAATTCTAGAAGGAGATTGAATTGTCCTTTTGAACATGAAAAACATGATTCGAACCAGCAAGCCAATCCTGTTGGTCAAGTGGTAAGAAGTCTGCACTAGAAAGCAGGAGGTCGTGGGTTCGAATCCCACCCAACTGATTTTTTCTCACTTTCACTCGGCGAGTAACACACTGAGTTTACAGTGTTTTTATGTTGGTGAAGGGCAAAACCTAATATTGAATGAAAAACATGTGTACACTGAATAACAAAATCATTTCTACACCATTTATGTTGGAAGATTTTTGGTTAAATTTTAACAAAATCTTTTTGTCTAATTCTTCAACTGCTTACTGTTTTTGTTTTTTAAATTTTAACAGAGGTGGTCAAACGCAACAATGGACTTGTCTATTTACATGTATGTATCAGGACATGACGCAGTTACGCCTCACTTGTGTTCAGTTGCGCCAGACTACTTCTTTTTTCCAACCTCTGTAATTACATTTGCAGCGGGCTAGAGAACCAGGCTAATAAATGGCCTGACTCGACACCAGTGTATTGGGACTAGGGATGAGTGATGGAGGTCCCACTATCCAAGAGAGTGGGAAAATGAATCAAATTGTGTGAGCACCAAATCAAATTTGAAGCGGCCCTTTTTTTCCTTTTTCCCCCCAACAATGCATTGTCGTTACAAAGCAAGGGGTATTGCTACATCGTTCAACAAAAAGTCTGACAACGATCAAAACAAAAGCTTGTCTTAAAAATAAAACCAAAACAAACAAAACAAAATAACAAATATAGCATTAGACAAAAGTTCAAGTAAATTGTGAGTGGATACCCAAATATGGCTGAATAATTTGCAATTTTATTTTCTCAAAATTCCAAATTCAAGTTTTTTTCGTATCATCTTACAAAATTCAATATTTTTTTTCGGGAAGTTTTTAAAAAATTCTTTATTTTCATGATCATCTTGAGATATGATTTTTATTCTTTTAAAAACAAACAAAGATCAAGGACAGTTAAAACAAAATAACATATTCAACATAAAATGCAATTAAATAAGTTAACGCAACTGTAAACAAAAAAACAATATCAGGTGAAAACTCAAAAGCTTCAATGAAGAAAAGGCACTTTGACAATCAAAATATAGAATGAAATGTGAACATGACAGCAATGAAATTTGTGCAGTTAACAAATAAAATTCAACAATAAAGCAAGTGAATGCATATTCAAATGGTTTAGTGAATATTAATGTAACACGTCCTTTCATGAAAATCTCAAAATGAGAGTACTTTACACTTTTGCTTTTGCCAAGAAAATAACTGCGAATTGGGATTTTGTTTATGGCATTTAGAAACTACAGTGAAATCTCGATAAGTCAAAACCTGTTAACTCCAAAACCCCTCTAACTCAAAGTAAAAACTTATTCCCCTCAATTGTTGTCGAATAGAAAATTCATTGGGTAACTCAAAACTCTGCTTAACTTAAAAGTTTCAGCCCATTCTCCTGAGGTTTGACTTATGGAGATTCCACTGTATTTAATGTATTTTTTTTTTTAGATGGTAATAACATTTTTTTCCCGATGTTTGAGAATATTTTTTTTTCAAATGTACTAAAACACCCTCGAGATTTTCATGAAAGTGATCCAAAAATGCATTACATTCACCAAAGGATTAAAAGAAGGGACAGTCAAGTTTATGCATGGATGAGAATAACTATGGTTTTACATGAAAATGACATGTTATGAAACCCGAGTAAACGCTAGCCATTGCAAATGTATGCGCGAACGCTCAATTTATGGCCCTCCAAGCAAGGCTTTGTCAATTCCAATGAAAAGAACCATTTGCAAATATATTTCAAATGTTACCAAAAAAAAATTAAAAATCCACATTGGGAATTGAGGGGATCAGTGTTTTACTTGCATAACAGACTTTTCTGAATAAACTGCCCCCAAAAAATTCACCTGAAAAGCCCTTCAAAATGTGTTTCATAACTGCACATAGCCTGCTTGGCATTTTCTTTTCTTTTAAGAGGAGCTGAGGATTTGAAAAAAAATCCTTGTTTGAGATGAAAGACAATTAAGTGAATTCTGTTGGACCAGGTACCTGACCACAAATTTGGTTGTGATTCGCCCTTAAGGCAAGATGGGAATGTTTGTGAATTGTCAGCAAAATGTCCTTGCCAAATGTCCTCCGTGATCATATCAAAAATCCTTTATTTTAATCCTTGTCACTTTTGCATTAGAATAAAAAACAAACCAAATCAATATAAGAGTTCCAATCACCAACTGATCATACAAAAGGAATGCTGTTATTCTCAAACAGTCTGCAATTTATTTGGTTTTTATTCAACAATTTTGAGTCTTCCAGCAGAGATATTTGAAGTATAGATGGAAATGAAAATTCTTGAGGAGTTCAGGATAAATTTAGCTATTTAGCTTTCTGGAACTACAATAATTATGAAAAAAGAAAAAGAAAAAGGCAAATTTCCAAGGTGACTCCAAGATTTGCCATTTTCCAAATCTCGGTTTCAGCTTAGGCTTTGGCTTCCTGTTTTGCAAAAGAATTACAACATTTGACTAATTACATTTAAAAACTTTTTAAAAATAAGACCTTAACAAAAGACTAGTTCATGTTTCTGAAATTTGAGCTACAATGAGTTGGAGGCTCTTCACAAAGAAGCCAAAAAACATGAAGCTGAAGCCTGAAGCCGAACCTTAGACAAAGTTGAAGTTTGGAAAAATGCTTCTAGAGTGTCAGAATCCGTAACCAGGCTACGGCAATCGCGGCAGTCAGCAAGACTAAGCCCAGGGTGTCCCGCAAGGTGTGCAGCGTGCTCGGCAAGAGGTTTGGGTGGCGGTGCAGGAAAGACAAGACCTTAGGATGATGGTGGCAAAATAGAAAGAAAAACAGAAACAAAAGGGAAAGAAGGAAGGAGCGAGAACAGGTGATTGCGAGTGAGGTGGGTGAGTAACAAAGCATGCATGGGGGTTAACAGAGCAAGGAACATTGTGATAGGGGACGACTTTATGAAGTTCAGCAATTTGCTAAGCTGATTTATGTTTAGCACTTAAATTTGCTAAGAAGCTCAATGAAACGGGCCTATGATTTTTAAGGTGGTCCTTCAGTTTAGGTTCGGGTTGGTCTGAAGTTGGGGATTTCAAAGATTCACATGCCAAGATTTATGAAAAAGACTAAAACTGCTGCAAACTGCTCACTGACTGGATTAACCTGGTATATTATACAAATAAAAAAAAAATGAGTGTGGCCTAAAATTTCATCCTTAGCGAGGACTTCTTCAATCAGAGGCAAACAATTTGCTCTGCTGATTTATGTTTTGCCTCTGAAGAAGTCCTTGTTAAGGATGAACTACGTGTATTAGGCCGCTCTAATTTTTTTGATTTATGCCTAGACTTAGTTGGGTTGGGTATGCGATGCATGGCAACTTCAAATTCTGCATGTTTGGAGAGGAGTTAAAAATCTTGAATTTGCTGGGAATAGTTTAAAGGCACCCAATTGTATGATATATAATGGGGCTGGGGTGAACCTAAATTCAAATTCTGCCATCTGACTAAAACTACAAAAATCAATCATGCTGTATTTAAGATATAAAAAAAAAATCTAAATCGATTGTCATTCTAAGGTTTTCATGCATTATCAACCCGATTTCAAATCAAAAACCCTATGAACAAAATCAGCAGGCTTGTCTTCTACAGCCTACAAAGATAGATAACATTCAGATATTGTAAAGGCAAGCAATATAATCCTGCAAATGCTATTACTGCTCATGCCTGTCCAATTGCAGCGATCAAAAGTCTTGATTGCATTGCTTTCTATGTACAACTAGCTAAAACCCAAAACTGGCAGTTCCGACGAATTCTATAAATATTCATGCCTTCAATACAATCTCTTGCCTTTCCGGAAATTGATCCATACAATATTCAAGTAAAAAATAAACTTGGGTTTGCAAATAATTTTTTTTCAACAAAATGTCCAACTAAATACTGGAAAGTACATGCTCTTCTTAAAAAAATTCTTTAAAATTAAGAACAAAGTATTAAAAAGTTTCCTAATTATCAACAACCAATTTTATAACACTCTTATAAAAGTCCTTTGCAAACGCACTTTCGAACATCGCCTTCTTTTCGAAAGCTTTTAAAAATAACAGTGCCGAAAAAAATCACAGTTCAATTGCTAACAATTGACGTGAAGTGGACAGAAATCTGATACTTCTACATCAACTTGAGCTCTACAAGAAGTACACATCGCTAAAAGGAAGGCACTTATTCTTACTAAATTGAATCTCACCCTTGCTGGAGAGAAAATAAAACGTCTACAAATATCCTTATAAAGCTTTTTCCGTGGTTATTTATATATCTGTCGGTGTTTTTTTTCAGTGACAATTTTTGTATTTCTCCTTTAGAACTGGCGCTATTTCAATCCGCTTTTGTCGATGTTGATGAAATTTGATATAGTGCAAGGGGAGGGTTGATAGTTAAGATAATGCTCGCTGTCCTATGTAAACAGGATTGGAGGGGGAAATGACAATATTCGTCGTACAAGTTGAGCTGTTATGACTACAATTTTTTCAATTTGGCGACAGGTCCGCAAATAATCTGTCTTGGAAATGTATAGCAGGGCCGATAAAAGCTTTTACAATTGTGGACAGGATGTGTGATTATGCACAACCCTGAAGAGTGAGACAATCTAGACGGAGCTCCAGACTGCGTGCTGTCAGACAATTCATCTCATGTTTACAAACCGATAATCCTTACTAAAACTGGAAATATTTTGAGGACAAAAACTTAACTGGCAAAATTTGATTACATGTATCTTGTTAAAACTACTTCAATTCTGAAATCATCTACCTTGTTATAAAACAAATAAAACAAACAGATTTTATTGTGCTTATTCAGGATTTTCCCCTGTTTTTCGGAAAGGCAAAAGTCATCATTTAAACAAATGTGATGCAATCAAGCTAAATGAATCGTTTGTCGGGAATTTTTATTTGGAGATTCAGGCCAAAATTGGGCCACTTCATCACATCACTTCATCACATCTCTTGGTGTTCCCACTTCCATAATTTGTGAACTGAAGATGGTATCAGCATGCGATTTTTACAGCAGTAATGCTGAGATTGTGTCCTTTCAAATCTGTAATAAAAGTTTTTTGACCAGGGTCGACAAACGACTCATTTAGCTTGATCGCATCTCAAATGTAGATTTAGCTCTGGAAATTCATGGAAGTGACGTTTGAAAATTGCATTTCGCATCAAAGGCACCAGCATCAAGTCAGACTGAAATAAAATGAGATGTTTCTAGCAAAAAGATTCTTGTGGTTAAGAAGGTTGGGTTAATAAGCAGGCTCAAGTCAAGCTGGTTGCAATGAGATTGTTAGTAGAGGAATGGGAATGCCAGGATATAAAACAAGGGAAATAAAGAAAAGCAGGAATAAGTAGAAAATAATAATCAAAACTGAATAAACCGAGAGAATTTGGTTTGTGCAGGGTTGGAAAATCCACAGTTCTCCCATTCCTAAGATGTGCGTACGTGTTCTTGACGCTACGTCCCAACATGACCCGAGTGTGTAAGAGAAAGTCTGATTTAGGAAGGAAGTGTTTATACCTTACCTTGTTTTTCATTGTGATGCGGACACTACCAGTTTCAATGAAATAGCACCCGTCAGCTTCATCACCCTAAAGTTCAGACGATAAAATGTTTACTAGGATTACAAAATGATCGATAATAATTCTTTATTGTCAACATTGCATGCCTTTGACCTGTTATTCAACTGGGCAAGGCATGTTGTCCAACTTGGAGAAAAAGTCCTGCCAAAATTTTTACGCGAGATAAACATCATTGTGCATGTTCTTTAAAACTCCTTCAATTAAACTGTCAATAGAAACAATGGATAGAACAATTGAAGAAAAAAAAACAGTTGTTGATGCTCACAAACTATGGAGAATTTTTCACAATTAAGGAAGCACATAATTTTTGGCTTGAGATGAGTGGCAGGCAGTAAAAAAAATATGTTTTTTGAAGAGGATTTTACAAAAAATGAGAAATGACATTTTAGAATGAGCCTGAGGTGGTCATTAGAGAAAGATTTTGGCACGTTTTTTTTTTTTTATCAAGATGTTTTTGAGTCAAATCTTGGCAAATTTTCATCGTGCTTTGTCCTGTGTTAACACTTTTTTAAATTTTTTGACATTTGAAGTTGGTCATTCGATTAATCTCACCTGTGCAATGATACACTCTCCGTCTGAGTATTTCTTGGTTTCTAAAGCGTCGGCAAGATTCATTCGCTCATAGGGCTGAAGAGAATTCATACAAATAAGAGAAATGAAATGACAAATGTACATTTTGAGTCTCTTCTCATACTTCTCATGACATGTTTTCACATATTAATCTTAGCACCACATAATTTATCAAAGTCAACTGTTATAAATGTGCACATAGAACTGTTATTACAAAATGGAAGTTTGACAGATATAATTTATACTTTCAGATTTTTGAGTCAGGCACACATTCATGAAAACTTTCTGACAATTCCCACACTTGAAAGATCATCCACCGGACACTGGGTTTAAAATCCTTAACCCCCCCCCCCCCAAAAAAAGGAACATAAAATTTAGAAAATATATACAAAAAAGTACATGTAGTATACACAGGCTTTCAAGCAGACCCAAATGAAAAAGTAGAACAGTAGGATCAAAAAATAAATAAAACACAAAAAAAAGGACAAAAGGAGGACTTCGGAGGACAAATTCAGAATAAAATGAGGACTTTGTGGGCTTTCGTGAGTACTTTTCGTTGATACTCATCCATGTACACAGCATCATAACCCCACTCTCCTGAAGACGGTCAGAGCATACTGACCGGATCATCAAGTTTGTACCTCTGGTTCTTTTCAGAACCATTCTCTTATCACAAGCCTCATTTGGCATGCTCTGCACTCACAACACTTGTGCTCCATCTTCAACTAAGTTCTTGGAAGTACAGATACAGTACTCTGCGCCCAAGCCCATCATTGTGTGATTTACATATATGTGTTGGCGTCGTCAGGATTTTTACTAGTGGGGCAAAGCACATTTTTTCCCCCAAAAATCCTTCTACTTTTCTAGCATATTCTCAAGTTATCATTTTTTTCGAGACATTTACCCACCCCATCCCCATTTACACCCCTGCAGACGCCCATTTTGTTACTTGTGTATTAAAAATAATAGCAAATATGACTTCACACCTTTTCTTCTTTTTCCTTTTTTTTTTTTGGTGCTTTTTTTTTTGGGGGGGGGGAAAGTGCCTCCCCCACTTGCCCCCCCCCCCCTCGCGACGCCCATGCATATATATGTGTGTTTAACAGTGTTATGAACAATATTCAATGACATTACATTTTTCAGAGATAAGGGACAAAAAAGTAGGAAAAAGTAGGAATTTCAAGAAGAAAGTAGGAAAAGTAGGAGCAAGTTAAAAAAAAAACCGAGGAAAAAGTAGGAATACTTAAAAGCCTGCATACACTTCAGACAGCTCTAAATTCACTGTAGGAGAGACTTTATCCCACAGTGTCGGTTTTTTTTTTTACAGAAGTGCACCAAAGTTTAGATAGCTTGAGCTGCAAGGGCTTCCGTGGATTATTTTTTTAAACCCCTGGCATCGCCTCTGCCGTACCTCTAATGATTTCAGCATGGAGACGTTCTCTAGTAGCGTCTCGTACATCTTGCGCTTCTTGGCTGCATTCTTGAGCACTATCCTCCGGAATGAGGAGCGATCCTGGAGGAAAAAAATTTCAAAACAGAAAATACAATTATTAATCTATTAACATGTGCACTACATTGTACTACATTGTATTACATTGTATTTATTCCCTGATAAATGCATATAACAATAGGCTTGGGCTGTTTGGGGCAGTATAGGTAAAGCAGGGTGGTTTCGGGCAGTACAGGGCTAATAATAGGTTACAGACATGGATTATCATGGGTTAAAGCCGTTCATTTGTTTTAATTGAAGGGCCATGCCACACCTTTGCAAATACGTTTTGCAAGGGTGGATTTTAGGAGGGAGTATTAGTTTGTAAACTTTTCCCTCACACCCTCGGACAACACGGAGTATACAGTGTTTTATAAAAAATATTCAGGAAGGGTAAAACCAAATATAAAAGGAGAGGGTTGGCTAACCAACTTCCCTTCCCACCTATGTCTGACCTATCTTGATTGTTTACAAATGGCTGAAAAAAAAATCCAAATTTAGTTTGTAAAATAATTGTTAACAGTATACAATATTGCCAGGTATAACCCAATCCCCACCCCCTGGACAATTGTGAAATCTACGACGCTTTCTCCTGCACTCTTAGGCAATTTGAGACTGAATTTAGGAACTTTAATTTAGATACCCCGGTAGCATTGCATTTATTTTTGTTGGACCCATTTAACTGTTATCATAATATTAGTCAGTGACTGACCGGGGGGGGGGGGGGGGGGGGGGGGGGGGCTACTGATTGCAAATTCAAGTTAAAATTTCGATCCCTGGGAGTGTATTGACTTCAACACCCAGTTTAACAATTCTAGAATTCAATACTTAAAAAAAAACACATTTCAATTGAAAAATTCTAGAGTGCCCAAAATGTGTCAAATACATTTAGTACCTTTACTTTTTACTTTCCAAAAAGAATATACCACTGCTGAAATAAAAAAATAAATAAAAAATACAGGTCTCTGTCTACGCATGTGTCTGTGTATGCGATGTGCTCTGTAGATTACCCTGAAAGGCTAACTGTACTACGTGTACGTCATTCAAAGCAGTCAATATTAGTGTACTAGATTACGCCTCACTGACGCTAAAATTAATGTCTGTGATTGATCGCGCTAGCCAAGGCCAGGAGGGATTGGAATTGGCACACACTATGCACTGTACGCTGGGAGTTGAAATCTCACACAACAACGGAAAAACTACTTAAACACATTTGTATATTATCTTGTATTAACTCAAACTCCCTACTGTCTTTCACTAAGTACTGGACCAAGTCTGCCAAAATCCATCATTCACACTGCTTCCAATGCATGCTTTGCTTTAGGCCTCCAGGACCAAGTCCATCATACTCCATCAATATTTAGTCACACCAGGCCTGCAGGACCAAGTCCCAAAAATCCACCAAAATTGGGAGATCGATTTTGATGGAGTTGGGGAGGTTAGAGTTAATGTACGTAGTATCTCTTTCCATAAAACTGCAGAGTCGTAATCACGTCAAAACCACACTCAATCACAAGTCAATCACATTGCTCACAAAAGACAATCTTAAGGCAATCATAAGTAAATCAAAGTGAATCACATTCAATCACAGTCAATCACAAGTAAATCACAACTACATCACAGTCAATTACATGGTCATCATAAGGTAATCTTAATAAATCACAGTTAATCATCAGTCAATCACACTCAATCACAAGTCAATCACAGTCAATCACAAGCCACTCATAGGCAATCACAACTCAATTATCAGTCTCGAGTCAAGTCACAAGCTATTCACATGACTTGAAACATTACAAGAATTGCATGCCTCTGTCATTCCGTAAAGCCCGGTTCATACTTCACGCGAAAGCTTGTGTGAAGCGAAATTCATGTCGTCAACAATGGTGGACGCACTTCGAATGTATTGTTGACGTCACAAATTTCGCTTGGCTTTCGCTTTCGGGTGAAGCATGAACCGGGCTTTATTTGTGACCTGCCTTGTGATTGACTTGTGATTTAACTTAAAGGTAGGGTAGATCATTTGTCATTTGTTCATGATTTTCGTTTGAGGCAACGAAGGTTCCCAAAATCTAAAGACAGGTGCTTATTAACAACTAACGTGATGAAACTTCAGCTCAGTGAATGCTGTATATTCCGAGAAAACAATATCCTAGGATCTCGATTTCAATGCAAAAGTTGCTGAGTCATGTTTTGAATTGCGTCCAAAATCAGAGTCCGGGACATGTTCTCATTCAGCTGATTGCAGCTACGTTATGTCAAGCACCGAACTGGCCAATAATAGCAACCGCACGCATCTGTGTTGAGTCAACGCTTGCACGCACCCATTCACGAATTTGCCCAATTACAAACCAACTATCAAACGAAAATTTCCAAAAATGCGTCACTTGACTCATCTTTGGAAATTACCTTTTATTCTTTCCTCCAAAATGACAGCACGCCAGAAGGAATAATTTCAAAGGGAGTTCATTGCCATTACTATCTTTTAACCAAGTAAGCTTTTTCAACAATAATTTGGTCAGTTACTTTTTGGATAGCTGCAAATGATCTACTCTACCTTTAATGACTGACTGGATTAAATTTGTGCATCTGTTTCGATCTCTTACCAGTGCCCATAGCGAGCCCGGCGTGGTGGCAACGATGGTCGCTGCTCGAGGCGTGTTGTACATGAGAGCCAGCTCCCCAAAGCTACCCGTGTTGTTGTAGGAGCCCACCTTGTTGCCGTTGACAAAGATGTCGTACAAGCCACTGGAGGGGAGGAAGGAGGAAATGATCTTTAAGAAGGTTTGAACTTTTGATGATTGTCATGGGGATTCGTGGAATTGTTGGTAAAGATGATCAGTGTTGTAGCTGAATCCATCACAGAGGGGGTGGATCTAGCTTTCAGGAAACGGGGGTTGATATTTGAGCTTAAAGCATTCTGAAGGCACACCTGCTCTGGGGGGGGGGAGGGGGGTATGTCCAGCCAATTGAGTCCATTACAACAGGGGCGTATCTTCAGGAAATGAAGGCGTGCCGAATGCATGCCATGCTGCTAGAAGGTCCGGGGGCACGTCCAACCAGAAACTTTTGAAATCTACAATGTTTTCTCTTGCATTCTAAGGAAATTTGAGAATCAATTCCATCAGTAACATCAACATTCCATTTATTATTTTTGGCCCCATTTTACAAATATCATAACATTAGTCAATAGCTGAACTTGAGGGGGGGGGGGGTGTTGCAATCCCCCTCCCGGATCTGCCACTGCACAAGTCCATTGCAAAGCATCTAACTCCAAGTCGATCACAAGCAATTCCTATAAACTTTTGACAAAAGCTATTAATTGGTTATGTTCATCCCATGTCTGTGACCAGACCTGTGAAATTTGTTTCAGGATACTTGTGAAGTACTCTAAGGCATCACTGGTGAAGATATAGCGATGATTTGTTGATGGGCAAATAAAAAAGACACTTAGATTTACAAAGAGACATCAATATAAAAGACAACACTGACCAAACAATTTTCAAAACCGTGACAAAGTTGCGTATAGTTTATGACCACAATGAAAGCACTTATATCTCTCTATTTTGTTTCAAATTTCAACTCGTAGCAATAACTTGATAATTTAAATGTACTTGGCATAATTGTCTACAAATGTGATATAAAAAACATACAACGCGTGTATGAACTTCACCATTCTTCATTCTTGCAAGTATGAAGCCAATTGGGTTTTTTTTTCGCAGACATCTGCTTTGTCACAGCAGATATTGATTTCATGTTGAAGACGCACCTGAAAGCATGAAATTTTCATTACTATGCTGTCATAAATGCAGCTTGAACATAACAGACGCATCAGCTGCTTCTCCGAAAATATGCGTACCAACCTAGGACCTTTAAAGATTTTTTTCTTGTGTAATAGACCCTTCAGGCCCGTGTGAGAAAAACAGCTTGGCATTTCTGGGGATTCGGTGGCCGTGAGGCTTCTGTATTGAGTGTAAATACCAGCTTGCTTGGACAGCAGGTTAAAGACGAGCCAGAAGGAGCAAACAGAAAAAAAAAACACAGTAAAGTAAGGCACCTATTATCCAACGAACGCAACCATTCGCAACCCCCTACCTACCTCTCGCGTGATTTCTCCGGGGGAAAAAACCCGAAAGACACTTTTTGACAGGGACTTGTTATGCCCGTCTAGAGGAGTTTCTTCAACAGGCACAAAAAAAAAAAACCCACGCGGACAGATTGTCACAGACGGCAAAAATAACACCTGATTAGCCAGGGCTGGCTGAGTCCGTCGAAGGTAAGGAGTGAATCCGTTGCTTGACAGCCGTGAACGATTTGACTCGGTGCGATTGTGCGAACCCGACGCTGAATTTTACTGCGACTTGGTTTGATCCACAGCAGACGGTGCTAGGAATGAAGAAACCAGGTGTTTTCTTACGAGAAGGGGGAGGGAGAGGGGTCGAGGGGAGAGGTGTTTTTCTTCGAGCCCATGGGGGTGGGGAGATGGCCATGCCTTACCTGTCGATGACGTAGAAATTGTCTCCATCATCGTCCTGGTCGATAATGTGATCGTCTGGCTGGGTCTGTCATAACATGGAAGCAGGTGGGGAAGGTAAAAAAAAACAACATTAAAAAAAAACCAAGAAAATATCGATTTGATTGGCAGTAGCATGAACCGATATTGGCTCGTGGGAGGCAAAGACTGTTGCAAGAAGGTTTCGGAAGACGTCTGACAATCAGAAAATGTTTTTGAGGGCCTTGGGCAGTTCTGAGGTAGAAATTGAATGTCACTTTCGCCCGTGGCAAAACGGAGTTGTTTTGACTAAATTCAGAAATGTGTGAAAACATCAGTGCATTTTGGAGCTTGTGAACTTTGGATGAGAAAAGTTTGAGCTGAAGGCTTGAGAATAAAACAAGTTAAATAACTTAGATTTGTTGGGAAGTTAGGCTATCAAAAAGTTGTAATGTTGTTAGAAATTAAGGCGTACCATCTGCAAAAAAATATGAAAATTCAAAGACTGAGAGGTTGCAAAAAGTAACTTGCTTGAAGCAATGTCACTGTTTGTGTTCCCAAGTAAACCTCGGCAATATTTTAACACATTTGCTTATTGAAACTAAGAAAGATGCAATTGCAGTACAGTAGATTGCTCAAAGACAAGAGCATCTTGATCTCTCGCGCCCTGGCCATTCAAAAGCCAGATTTCAGAAAAGTCATCAATGCCAGGAATGAACCAGACAAAAATGTCTTCAAGAAACTAATGCTATAATTCTATAGTTTGTTTCCTCACATATTATGTGAGGGACCCTTAAGGTTTGGCACTATAAAAGAACCAGGATGAACGTCTTACCCTCTTTTCAAACATGGCATCTAGCACTTGTTGCATTTGTTCCTGCACATGGAGAAAACAAAACGACACTATAAACCAATTGCAAGTACAAGAACAAATTCGGGAAAAAAATCCATATACGGACGTCACTTAACACCCTGTTTACAAACCCTACGAGACTGGTCTGAACAATTCTAAGTGTCTTCTCACCGAATGCTTCAATATTTTCCCTGCTAAATTTCACTTTTTAGGACATGTTTTGGACATCGCTTTCTAATGGCTGATTTTTCATTACAGGGAAAAATTAGTGGCGTACGTATATGAAATTCTTTCCCAAATTGGCACAGTTGGAATATCTGGGAGGGTTTATTACACAATGTAGACAGAGAGAAAAGTTACTATGATATATATTACATAATACTGAAAAATCCATGCATTCCTATCACACCTGAAACCTATTATATTACCAAGACCCTGCCAAGTCTGCCTGTACCCAGCGCCCTTTCCAAGGGCAGTGGTGACCCCCATGGGCTCCGTGCATGAACAAGCGAGGGCGCTTTTCAAGAACCCAGTGGACCGGACTGGTTCTGTGTTCTGGTTCGCGTGCGTATAGCTCTTAGTACACACAACTAATTGTATTCAGAATGTCATCGTCCATGCGTTTGAATGTCTCTCCCAGTGGTCTCCCCCGAACTCTCCCATTCTTACCATTGAGGGGGTACTTGTAAAGGAAACGCAGATATCACAAAGCATTAAGGGTAGCTTCCTGCCATGATTAATGCACAAACATTCCATGTGCACATGTGGTACGCACATTAAGTGTTGTGAGCCTGGGTAACACGGTAAACAAAACCCTCCAACTGCGGTGAGATTGGGGGGAAATGAATTATCGGCAAAGTTTGAGTGTTGCCAAAGGTCTCTGAGCAACGTATGGTCTATGCTTGTTTGTAAGTTTCTAAACTAATGTTGGGAGAATTTTTTTTTTTGTCCGAATTTTTTCCAACCCAATAAAGGTTATCTGATTTCACTGAAAGTTCCCATTTGGCCCACTGTCACACCAACAAAAAGGTGCCTCACGCAGTGCCCCCCACAATGATTAGGTATAGTTTGCATGATTTATTGACCACTTGGCCTCTGAAAAACATTCCAGAGTTGCGATGATGAAAAAAATGGATAGGAAGTCTCTGATTCAGTTGAATGAGCAGGCTATTCACAACCCTAGTTAGTGAATGCAGTTACAATCAGAGACCATGGAGTAAATTGGGTAATGATCCTAATTGTTTTCTTTAGCTTGTGTCACCACAAAAAAAATCAGGCTTCATGTGTTTAAGGTTGGTTTCGAATATCTAGTTTCCAAAATCCAAACGGAACAGGGGAATTCATACCGAATATTAAAAAATTCGGATTTTTATCTCACCACTATCCTAAAGGCACCCCATAAATACCCATATCTTTTGTACTACAGGCAAAACACTTTTACGGTAAAAACCTCAAGTATTCCAGGATTCAAAAGGGATTTTTTAAATCGGGATAAATCCGGACAATATAATCCTAAATCAGGAAAAATTCTGACAAATCCCACCCCTGATCCAATGAGATCTCCAAGAGGTCACCGGTGTCCTTGAAAAGGGCAATGGTTAAGAGCAAACTTGCCTGTAGTGTCAGCGGCAGTCATCTGCCCTTTTTGATGTGACGCTAACTGCCTATACCCTAAATGGATTATGCTGCATCAATGACAACAGACCCTGTGCTTGCACTGTCTGCTGTCACTATAAATGAATTATACCGTCTAAGATGTCACTAAATCTAGTAAGCAAGCAGACAATGTTATTGTGTGGAACCGTTGCACAACAGCCAAACGAGTCTTGAAGATGCGTTTCATGCGATCGATAATGGCACTGATAATAAGCCGAGGGGTGGGAGTCAGAGATTTGGATGGTCTGTATCAAGATACACAAGTGGTTGGCCAAGAAGAAAACCATTCTGTAATATTTGAAATCAAAGAGTTTTTTTTAAATCATTTCTTGTATTTGGAAACATGGAAAGGAGATACGTCAGTACGTCTATGCACACGTGTGCAGAGATGCCAACTTTACAGACTACAAAATAGTAATGATTCTTCCTGCAAAGAGTAATGCTAATGTGAATACATAGGCCAACAGTCAAGCTTAAGAGTAACCACAGTACTTTTCAGAGTAACCACAATGTTGGCGTATACATGTAGGACAGTTGGAATTTTCAAGAGTAGTAACATGCCTCAAAATCCTAATAATTACTCCAAAAGAGTAATGGTTGGCATCTCTGCGTGTGATATGGGGGGAACATTAGCTTTACAATATGTTGTAATTTATCAATGGGGCATTGAATGGTGGCCTCATGGTCTGCATCAGGGGCTTGAACTCGTGGTCTGCCGGTAATTCTGTGGGTGTCGGGTTCGAGTCCAGCCAGGGATTATGGTGCGTGTGTGCTTGGGCAAGGCACTTTGTCACTTATTGCTTCTCTCCACCCAGGAGTAAATGGGTACCTGTGTGAGGGCAGAGATGGTTATTGTGATTGAATTGGCTTCGTTGCGCCTAACAGGCTGCACCGAGCTGCATACTCCGCAGGGAGCTGAGATGGTATTTGGAATAATTAATTGGCCCAATGATCAGGGGTAATAATAATGTAAAGCACTTTGATCTTAGTTAAAAGCGCTATATAAAAACCAATTATTATTATTATTTATTAGAACAGGGGTGTGAGTGACCACTTTTAAAAATAGCTGAAAATAGCTGAAAAAGGTGTAAAGAAGCTGAACTTTGGAAATCTCCTATACTTTTGTACACAGCAAGTGAGGGAAAAAGCTGAAGAAAAGCTGAAATCTAAAACAAAAAAAAAGCTGAAATCAGCTTTAAAGCCGAGATTTCACACCCCTGTTAGAAGCATGACTAGTATCTGTTTACTGGCTGGGCTGACCTAAAACACATGTACGAGTGTACATTTTGATCCTAGCAAAATCTTTCTTTCAGGCACAATTCTGTGCTGATAAAAACATCTAGCCCTCAAAACTGAATGACAATTTTGTTGGTGTGTTTATGAAAACTCATTTCAGTACATTTTCCATGTCTTCAAGCGTGCTATTTGCCCCCTGTTTTATAGCTGATGGTTCCAACTAAAATTCTGACACACTAATTCATGCAGTAAAGTATTACGGCCTTGTTTGTACTGTTTCATGCTCTTTCTCCAATGGCAACAACAACACCCAGCTATCTGCACTCAATCACTGACACAGATGTGATGATATCAACGTTCAGGTTTAATAATTAATTCCAGTTCTTCCTTCCTCGGCTCGGAGAGCGCGCGACAGCCTGCGTTGCTACGAGTAACGCGCCCTACGCGCTGCCATGGATGCGTACAGCCTGAATCAACACACACACAAATAAAACCTCTGGTATATTAATAATAGACAGGCGGAGATATTGCACGGCCCAGTTTTTTCTTATGACAAAAAGGGGGACTCCAATGAATTTTAATTAGTTTGGGAAAATGGCGGCTATTGATTGCCGGCGTGCGCTTGGCCACGTCGGTCCGAGGCAACCCGAAGAACGATTTTACATGCACACAAATTGATCAGAAATGGTTTATCAGACATGATGTCCTTGAGTAAAATGGATTGGTTGGTGGTACGTTTGGGACCTTACAAATATGCTGGGCTGATTATTTTGGAAATTTTTGAAATTAAATTTTCATGACAGGACTCTCAATCATGGTGACGTGCAACTGTCATTTACTCAAACTTGACGGTTAGATGCTAAATTAAAGATGTATTGTGGAAACTAGGGGTCAAGGAAGGAGCGATCACGTCGCGGCTCTGTTTCTACTAATCCTCCCACCACCACGCAGTGGACTCGATAACAAGAATGTCACCAAATGGACCTCTTTTTAATTGCTATCTTTTTCTAGCGATACAACTGTTATTAGCCTTTGAATAAGACATCAAAGACATTCACTCATGTTTAGTTTACAAATTTTAAATTATTTACAGGCCGACAATAATGCAATTCTCGCGGGGTAGACTAGTTCCTACCCCACTTTCGGAATCATTAATGTAGAGACCGGGAACCAGTCAAGGTATAATGCAAAAGTATTCTGGTAATGCACCTATAACCCTCCCCTCCCTCCACCCCCCCCCCCTTGGATTTTTTTAACTTTGTTGAAGGGCACAGAGAGAACATCTTTAAAGACATGCATGTAAATATATAACAAAAGGGACATGTACATGCACATATATATGTACATGTACATGTACAGGTATGCATGTTGGAGCAGGAGTACCATATGTGTAGGTACATGTAATATACCGGTACAACATTTGCTTTTGCTATAATTTTCAGAAACGGATGAATTTGGGGGTTAGTATTTTATGGCAAATATTGTTATGCTGACCCGTTTTGTGTTCATAGATGCTGAAAAAAATCCAAGAATAAAATGCTGTTCTTGTAGTCTGGTTCCCTGACCTACTTCAGACGAAAGCAATTTATAGATGTTAGGGACTTGTCAGGTCAGGGAACCAGATGAGCTGGCTTGCACCCGTACATGGATGTGTAACCGATTGCAAACAAAATGTGGACTACCTAAATTAGGTAAACTGGGGGCAGTATTTTTTTTTTTTTAAATCTATTTTTTTCCCAACGATGGTCGGCCGACCATCATTGGAAATTGATACAAAAATTCTACTTATCTTGAAAATGACAGCACACCAGGTGCCATGATTTCACAGGATGCATGAGACTTTTATTCACTTACAGTCAAGTAAGGTATTTCATAATAATTTGGTAGTTTTGTTTTTGACGTTTGCATGTTGAATATTAGTACCTTTAATACAATAATGCATTTGTTTAAAATGCAAATATCAATTCCGTACTTTCAAAACCAATCAACACTGAAAAAAAAATCCAACCAATTTCCCAAGGCTTCATATACATGTATATGTACATTGTAACCTGAGAGACAGTTGGCAATGAAAAAAAGGATTGCGAGCTGATCATGTTGTAAATCGCCATGGCAACAAGGCACTTTAATCATGTGCATGACTGTATGCACAGCGTTATTGCATTTAGTTTTAATGATTGAGTGCGGTGCACCACCTGTTCTGTTCCCTGATGGAGGTAGGGGATATATGTTTAAAATGATAACATTAAAAATTGTAATTAAGAGGAGCTAGAATTGATTTTTGTTTTGAACAGAGTTCACTAGAATCTTATTTGTTTTCTGGTATAGCAATTATTTTTTATAATATTTACAAAAATGCTCCAAATTATTGAAATAATTCCTCTTTCTTGTGTCATTTTTATTTCATTCTGTAATAAAAAAGAATTGGGTATACAGGGTTCCTGCAGCTTGAGGACAATAAAATTCCATGACTTCCCCCTGATTTTTTCCATGACCAAATTATGAAAATCCACGACCTAGTTCATCAAAATGCAGATCAATACTGTGAAACTTGTTCCGTGAAATGCGCTTAACAGAACCAGTAAAACAACAAAAACAAAGCAATAATGTCTTTCGAAACCAAAATGCTTGTATCAGGGAAATTTGGCACACTTTGCTGGGTATAAAAATCAGATTTCCAATGCTAACTTATGAATAAAGTATAAAATATAACATAAATTGGTCGTCACTTTTCCATGAGTTTTGTCATTTTTTTTTTTATACATATTTCCATGATTTTTCAGGTCTGGATAGTGCAAATAAAATCCATGGCTTTTCCAGGTTTTTTTCCCCCAGCCCGCTGGAACCCTGGGTATATAATTAAGCGTTTTCAAATTGCTGATTTTCTCATAAATTGACAAATTACTCTGCCCCACTGCCACTTACAAGATGCCAGCTACACGCACTTGAGTGGCGGCTGTCATTCTAATAGCAACCTTGAGAAGTCCAGCAGCGACATGAAACAAGAGACTGCTCACAATGCACCTGCCTATCTTATCCTGATTTGCATCCTTTATGAGATAGTTTGAGACATCAACTGACGAAGAGCCACGTTTTGATTAACTAGTATTTGGTGCCCCCCCCCCCAAAAAAAGAGAGAAACAGAATTCATCACTGAAGAAAAAAATCCTGATGTCTCAAGGTTTTTCTTCAGCCTCTTCTTGCCGCTTCGACATCTGCTATCTCTCTTGCTCGTGTCGTTAATGATTGCTCTGCACCTGAAGCGCGGCAAAGCCGCGGTACGTCTCAGCACAGACAGGCCGCGCTCGCACGCACGAACGAAATGGGTCACGGACAAACGACGAACCACTCCCCCCCCCCCCTCCAGGCTGCAACAGTCAGAAAAACTGCTGAGCCTACTGAAACATCGATGAATCCGCCTGTTTTCTTTTCTTTTGTAGCCTGTTTGCTAATTGCGACGCTGCCGCCGTTGCCCCAGATTTTGTAGTTGATGAATTGACAGTACTAATAGTGGAGATGTTGCAGCCTCCCTTCATTGTTACATACCAGAGTTATGGCCGCTTAGCAACAGCATGGCAATAAACCACACAGTGGATAGTTGCTACCCATCAAGGTTTGTTCAACGCGGTTAATGTAAGGCAAACATCTTAAACATTTTCGTCAACAGGGCGAGTAAGCTTGGCGCAGTGGTTACTTTCCTCGCCTTACACCGCATTGGCCTGGGTTCGATTCCTGCCCAGTCCACATGTGGATTGGGTTTTCAGTCCCTACCTGATTCGGTGGGTTTTCCCCAGAATATTCTTCTGGGGTTTTCTTCCCACCTCTAAAACTGTAATTTCTTCTCACTGTCTTCTCTCTACAGGTTTGTTCCGGCTTTTGAGCTACAGTGCCTAGGGCATGGGCACTTTTGAGAAAATCCTTGGTTTCATTACCAGAAAGAAATAAAATTTAAGAAATATAATAAAAAAAATTGATTTGAATGACAACAATAGTTTATATGTCAAATGTGGTTAAAACTTGAACGTCTTGAACAGTTTCGTTAACAAGAAAATCGATTCGAATATTTTCCTTTTAATGGCAATATTTTTCTAAGACTGCTGGCACAGATGACCGTTGTTGTACTACACCAGCCCTGATTTAAATACATTTTTGAGATTACCTTTTCTAGTGCTCTAAATAGCAGGATGTTTTTAACGGACGCTGCTAGTCGGGCCCTCTGTTCATCTGACTTGGGAAACACCACCTGGAAACGAAGAAAATCATTTCAATATTAACTGTTATTTAAATTTTTTCAAAAACAACAACCAAAAAACATCAGCTTGAAAGTTCCCACATAAAATGAAAGTAAACAATACTTCTTTTTCACAACACACTCACAAACATGTAAAGATGGTGAAAATTATCCGAGAAACGTGACCAAACAAAATGGAATTGCATGATAACCTCTGAGGCATCAGAGCCGTCACATTCATTGTGCAAATTTTTTTACAATACATAAACTTAGAATGAACTTACAATACATACAAAATTGGACAAGGCACATTCATTTTAGTTCACATTATACAGTAGTACCTGGCCGAAAAATGTCCGACTATAATTTTAACCTCTGTATATATATATGAATGTTACTTATTTCCAAAAAATGGAGGGGGGGGGGGGGAAGATGTTTCAAGTATAGACCATTATCATGTTACAGCCATCTTAATTATTTTCCATTTAAATCAACGTAACCAAAGCGAGGCTGGAAGGAAAAACAGTCTGGTTCCTTTTTGCACAAAAAACGTTATCATTCAGTACTGTTTTAGGATACAGGGATCCTGACTGAAATGGTGGCAGCATGATACTGGTATATTTCACTGAATGTTTTCTGAAAAGTCAATCGATATTTAGCAAAAATTCAAGTTATAAATGCTTTTCGGTAAATCTAACAACAACTTGCTTTTTGACATGTGTTACTTGTAAAAAAAGAGTTGCTTTGTGTCAAAAATGCAGTATGGATGAAGAAGATAAAGTTAACCTTGGAATTTAAAATTATCCAAAAAGATCTAAATTCACCGAAAAAAGGAAACCTTAGACAGGAAGCTGTTTGAAAAAAAGTGCAACTCGACCAAAAATCACAAGGTCAAAATTACGAATGGCAGAACAGCAATTCCTGACAAGGCAAATGAATGGGCAAACACAAAATCACCTGGGTTTATTATCTTTTTTTTTATCATTCTTTGCGATTTCACCTCTTGAAGGTTACACAGTCAAAAAAGCTCGGGCAGAGAGTGCGGTGTTTTCCCGGCGACCTGAGTCATCATAACACAACACAAATATTCATTTCCTGTTCTCTGGTTAGTAGGCCTACAGGCATACATGTGTGAGAGTAGTTCATCCAGCCATGAGGGTAAACTGCATGTGCCCATAGTCACCTGCTTTGCAAAGGTTGTTTGTGTTAGCTATACGAAATAGCCTCCGTGCCAAAACATCGTCCAATTTAATATGGTCATTGTATCGCAGAATGGTGTGTTTTGACAACTCTCCAATAGAATTTAAGTAGTAGGCCCTAGTTCATTCACTGTTAGGTTGTTTTGTTTTTGGTGGGTTTTTCTTTTAAAGGGGGGTTTTAAACATTTTTGAAGGCTGATTTTGTCATGCCATAATCTCACTTGTTGTAATATCCACAAATCAATTAAAATGTTAACGTAATACGTGACAATGTTATACAAATATTTGTGCGTACTTTTAAAAACACATGAATTTGTCATGCCACAAAGTTGCAAATGTATAAATTGGTATCTACGATTTCATTTATCTACTGATGCCAAAACTTTCTACTACCGGGTATTTCAGGCAAAAGTGAAAAAAGGGATATGCACGATCAGATTTCATTTTGATGGCTTTCCAATTTTTGAAAAAAAAAGTGAAGGTTATCGGTCACTTCATGAACCACTTTTAATCTGCTACTGATGTTCTTCAAATTAAATAGTTTTTGCTTACACTGATGAAATTTTTTTATTGCTCCTCAAATTTTATGTTACTTTTTGTGTAATTTATGCAAATTATTACTTTTTGGGGGTTTGGAGTATCAGAATGAGAATATTCAACAAAAATGAATGTGTTTACTTCCTCAGGGATTTGAGGATTTCCGTTTGCTTTTTTTTCCTTTCAAAGAGCATATATGTTGAACTTCTACAGTGCCAGGAAATACACAGTAGAATATGCAGCTTTGCGGGAAGTACTTTGCTGCTGTTCGTTCAAGGTTTTTAAAAACATACACATGTTGTACATGTGGGAAATGCATTGCGGACCACAAACAGAAAGAAAATCTTGCTGAAATGAATGAACAAAGTCCCAAGCCAACCTTCCCAATAAAAATTAAAAATCAGGGAGGAACAGATAGATAAATTTCACCATTCTATAAAAAAAACCAGGATGTCAACAGTATTCACGAGTAATAACTTTGCATTTAATTGATTGATAAACCGAGTTAATTGACCTACTTCAGTGCCCCCTCAGTGAAAGCCGAGATCTCACTGCCACTGCTAATTTGCATATTGCCTCATAGTGACGGGGTCGAGTGACCTTATGACCCCTGACCCACTTACCTTAGGCTCATTCTCTGATTCATCCTCAGCTTCTGGATCGTAGCGCTCTGCGCATACTACAAAAACAAGAAATAATAGGTTCAAATGTATACGTATGTATAACTTGCATCAAGTTTTAAATGCATATAAAAATGCAAGGAGTTTTCAGCAGCATTTTTATGAAGCAACTTTGCTTTTGAGTGCATACGAGCAAAGTTCATTAAAAAAAAAGGTTTTGATAAATTCAATATCTATAGCTCTTTATCTCAAAAATGCACAATCCTGTATGAAAATATGCTGTCCAAAGGTTCCATGTCAGGACTGATAAATCATTGAGTTCATTGAGTTTTACAATTGTCTGCCATTTTGCAGGTTAATAGAATATCACTGCAAACAAATCAAGCAAAATGCAGAATTCCTGATGGTCTATATTCAATTTTTCCCCCTTGTAGTCAGTGTACCGTATGCCATTCTTGTTTCTATTTTATTTGAAGTATTGTTTGTTTTTTCTTGAAGTCCAATCCAGTGTATTTTGAAATAAACACTTGGGTCCCATTTGTCTTTGTTGAAATTTTTTTATTTTTTTTACTGTGTACTAACAGCCTTTCTTTTCCATTTGTTTTCTCTCTTGTTTGTATGTTACTACAGGTAACGGTATGGTAAATATGATGGGCACAACTGACGGGCTTCGTCAAGTTTTAAGCTGAAATTGAATACGGGTTCAGCGAACCAAGTCGATAGTAATTTAAGGAAAGGGGAGATCTTTTTCCTGCATAAACAAAGTCTGAGGTTTTGTTATTATGGTGCATTTTTTATAAACACGAGGCGGCTTTGGCTGCGCAAGATAAAAAAAATGTTCACTTGATATTTCTATGCATGCTTTTTACTTAGTTCTTGTCGAAAAGGGAAAAACAATTAGGCGTATCACTTTACATGGAGATGAATTTAAAGAACTGTGCATTAAATTAATGAGAAAATTATACTTTGCCTCTCCACATTTTTGTTTTGATAGTGCTGATGAACTCAATACTGTTCATTTGTTCATAAAAAGTGGGGCGTTCTGGCAAAATGAGACAGAACTGGGCAGAGGTTGAATGAGGGTTTGCTGGTATTAGGAAAGAGAATAAAATTCTCCTTACAATACTGTTTGTTGCACTTCAATCGGACATTCTGTTGACAAGTTTAGGCTGTTAGAAGTTCACAAAAAAGTAAAATACTGAGAAAAAGGCCCTTAAAGTTTGAGTTTTGTAGTCTTGGAAAAGAAAGATGCCAATTATTTTCCTTAATTAAATCACTTTGATTCCACAAATTTTATACTATTTATTTAAAATATGTGTGGTAGACATATCAAAGATTACAAATATCAATAAATCTGAAAATAGGAAAAAAAGCACCCCCATTCAATTTTTATTTTCATATTTCTCCACTGCGGCCTGTGCCCAGTCCCGTCTCATTTTGCCACATTTTGTCATTTGACCAAAGATCTGCAAGATAATTCTACCACATCGATGTCTCAATACTGTAAGATACAGTGTACAGTGAACTTTAGAGCTTTATGGTTTATAAAACTGCAACTTTCGCGAGCGTCACAGACTAATATGTTTTGTTTTCCCATGTGGTACAGTAGCCTGCTTTTCTTTTGGAAACTTCCTCACAAATGACATAACAAACCTTTCTATTTCATTGTCTTGGTTATGGGTACCCAATTCCATAATCTGGAACCGGTTCCTGACAACGGTTGGGTACCAGGTTCCGATGCACAGCCTTAGTGCCTTACGGTATTCCAACTAACACTACACATAAAAGCATACAAAGTTACACGTACCGGTACCGGTATGTATGACACAATACATTTTTTGAAATCGGACCATGGAATTATTGCTAAATTATAAATATTGTTTTGAAACTTGGTCATGTCGTGTGATTCATGTACATGTACAAGTGTTAGAGTGAAAAGGTATAAATCTTTACTGCCCATTCGTATGGATGGCACATGTACAATGTAGAGTATGCATACAATAATGTTGGCGTTAAAAAAAATACTGCTTTCGATGCCTGTATCAAGTAATGACTTTCGTAAGTGCTAACCAAATGTTGGAGGGAAAAAAGGTCAAGCTCGCTCTGGCTCACACCAAACTAATTGAATCATCCATCCTGAGTGAATTTGGCACCGCAAAAAAAAAAAAAACTCAACTGGCCTCTTAACGACACGTACTGCAATCGATCCCAGCCTGTGTAAGCTAAACAGCGAAGGCCTTCCATTTTGGCCATCCTACAGAACAAGGTGGGTCCCGATAGCAGTAATCAAGCGGGAGAGAATATCGGTGGGGCCAAAAAAAAAAATTTAAAATCAATAATTGGCGAAGAGCTATGTGCGTGGACATTCCACCACAGGCGACTTATTATAATCTAGAAAAGGGTAGGTTGAGAATGCCAAGCACAATAGCCATAGGAGAGGAGGGCAGGGGAGGGAGTTCGCGTTGGGGATGGATCAATATGTGTGCCGTCAAGCACGTCTGATCCATACCGGGGCCTGGCCGCGTGTTCTTGCCCGTCTCCCTGGCGCTAAGAATCTCCGAACAAACTCTTAAAGTCGGAGAGCTGACCACCTGCTGTTAACTCCCCCTCCAACTCCCTTGAGAGCCCAGTCATAGTTTGAAAGAGAGAAGGATCGCCTTCTGAATAGACGTTGATCTTTTTTTTAGGGGGGGGGGGGAGATGTCTTTTGCTTGGATGGGTTTTGACAATGAAAGATCAAACTGCTATAAGCTACGCATTCAGATCTTTGTGTGTGCATCACATGTTGGACAATGTGTTTGGTTTTTGTTGTTAGAATCATTCAGGTTTTTTTTTAAGGAACTGACGTCTTGGTGTTCCTGTGAATGTGCCGATGACCGATGAGAGACTCTTGACAAATTGACATCGATAAGTGTGCCATGGCCATGAAGGTCTGCTGGTACAAAGCCACTTGGTATTGTGAGGAGTAAATCCCCACTTGGTCCAAAAGACGTCACTTGTCCTGCTGTCAATGCTTGTCAGAAGAAGTTGTCACTTGTTTTTGTAGCTCACTGTGGCGGGGCATGTCAGTCTATCAATCTCATGCATATTCATGACGCTGATAAAGACATCGGAGCCTGTCCATTATCACATCATTCATCGTCAGATGCTGGATCATGATTCCTTGCACATTAGGCTTAATGATCTGAACACCGAGCAACGCCAATTGCAATTTGGACGCAAATTTGACTGCCAACTGAAGGCAATTTTCTGCCTCAAGTCCTTACTGTTAAAAACAGTAACGGCAATTGAACATAATGTGCGACTGGGGTGTACGTGACCAACAAACACTCAAAATGGTTGTCAAATGTCTGATTCTATTAGCATGACTCACTAAAATGGCAACTCACCTGATTTTCTTCTTGAAAATCTGTTTCTTGGAAGCTCTGCAGATGAAAAAAACACAGAGAAAGTTGTTTATTGCAGTATTTGATGTTTTTGTTAGAATGAATGAAGCTGGCATTTCAGATTTAATACAAAAATTGATTTGGTTTTAAGTACATGTACCGGTATGCTATGCAAATCGGGCGATTCACAATGAAGTGCACCACCAAGAGTTTGCCATAGAGAGTCCATTTTTCAAATTTATACGGTCGACCAAACATGGCCCATTTGAACAAGTGTCAGTAGCGTTCTGCCGCCTTACAAAAAATGCTATATTGATACTCGAATCATTCGCTTATGAATCTACTGGCCGGAAAAACTAACAATTCAAATGCCCCGCACTGTGAATTTGTCGACCATCTCCCACAATGCACTGGGAAAATGCACCGCAATGTGATCGCCCAGATTGTCTTCAGTGTGACTTGAACATTACTTTTTCCATTCTCCGAATTGCTGCTGTGCTACAGTACCATGTACAGTAGCTCCGTGATCTACATGTAGAGTTTCCAATGTCACAATTTAAACAAAATCATAAATTCTTCTGAAATTCATGAAGTCTTCATAAATTCAAGCACATGAGTAAATCTCAAATATTTGTCTTCAAGAGTGAATTTATGCAATTTCATATTCTATTCTACACATTTCACATAGAATACACACTCAAGTTACGGTATACGAAGTACAGCTTGATCAAAAAGACAAAAACATCTCAGTTAATTGTAAACAATAAAGTTGACAGCATGGCAAAAGTTTCACGCATTTTTAGTAGACTGTTTTTGTGCTCGGAAACCAATCTCGGAGTAAAAACATACTCCCTCTCAGGTGACGCTAATACACAAGGTGGCTGAAGCTAACTTGGACATTAAAATGGCAATCGTGGCATCTGCCTCAGGTGTTTGAACCACAAGAGTGCAGTGGTATTCAGCTGTGTGCATGGGTCACAAAAAAAAAGGGGAGAAAAATGGAAAAAGAAAAAAAATCCTGTATTTGCCTTTTCTCCCTAAGTCCCCCTGGCATTTATGACATACGGCCTGAACAACAGCAGCAATATTAACGCCGAAACTCGAGGTCCTGGGGCGGACAAAATACTGTCCGATCAATATCACAGGCAAAATCAACTGAAAAATATATTTCTTAATCTTTCTTCGTTATTTTTTCTGTTTCCTTTGGGGAGTCAGCGTCCGTATGTCTGCAAAGCGATTTGGACGGGTGTGGCATCGTATAACATAAGCCAATGATTCCAAATTGCCTTGAAAATGAAATTAACTCTGGTTAGAGCCTGCAAGATCTTCCCAACGGGGAATCAGAGTCGGACACATTGATGAATCTTTGTTTCAACACATCTCTTGCCTTGAAACCTGTCTATGGCCTTTTCTATCTGTTTACACAGCTCGGAGCAAACCTGTATCTGTATGTATACTCACTATACAGGTGGACTTGCCGTCAAATACATTTTTTTCTGGCTTCGTTTTTTCATTTTTTTTTATAATATCTATTGAATGCCATAGTAAGTGTACATATTAAATAAACAAAGTTACAGTGGTTAGTCTTTGCCAACACAATTTATAGCTAAAGTGCAACAAAAAAAATACAATCAATAAATCATCATAAACTACATGTATATTCCCGCAGGTAAGTGTACACATTAACATTCCGAAGTTATATTGTACAATGTACATGTACATGTACAATGTACATGCACATACACACAAAACCATCATTACGTTATTGACCATCATTACGTTATTTTATCATAGTGTACATGTACAACACTATGATAAAATCATCTGAACACGTAATAAGAAACAACACAATACTTTACCAAATTCCATTTCTCATGATAAATTCAGGTCAAGACTAAAAAACTAACCAAAAAATTAGGAAATTATGTCTACCGGTACGAGAGGCCTACAAATTATCAAAACAAAAGAGAGATCCTGTCTATGGACTTCCCACTCTGATTGACATCAACACTCACCCTCCTCAATCCTCCAAAACCCTCCAGGCCGTTTTGGAAGATTTCGGAGGATTGAGGCTGCATGGCAAAGATGTCGGCAGATTTTGGAGGATGCATTGTGTCGAGTTCCTAGGCTGTACCCAGCATTGTTTATGTTCAGTCATGCATAACTGAGCCCTGCATTATGCTCGATATCATCTGCACTGCTTCTGAATGTCATCGGCACTGCCTCAACCCATTAACAGTGATTGTTGAAGGATTCTGAAGGATTGAGGCATTGGTCACCCCTCCCACTTAACAACTTCAAGAAAGAACGGATGATTTTCGAGGATTGAGGCTGAATCCAATTTTTACATGGTAGCAATTGGAGGATTGAGGATGAATCCTATAGTCATACATGTAAGGGCCAAGGGGGTCAGCGTTAAAAAAATGTATTCAAATATTATTCATGTCATTTCTTATTTAAAAAAATATCAAGAAATGTGAATTTATACAAGAATATAACAGCATTAAAAGACTTACATACATACATGCACAGAAATCCATGGAGCAACAAAACAAAAAGACCCTCACATTATCGATGGACAGCTCAGAATTCAAATTGCCTCGATCATCAAAGACAAACAGTTCCCACGCACTGCTTTCAAAGATCTTTCTGATTTCCCTAGCCTCAAACATCCAAGTCATATCGTCACTTTTTTTTTTCTTCTGTGGCCAAAAGATTCCCCCTTGCCCAAGGTGGCTGGATATAATATTCCCCACAGGCTCGCTGGTGAGGACTGTTAGGGAATGAGGCTGCAGCGCCTAATTTCCATGACGTAAATGAACTCCGTCCGTCCGCAGCCCGTAGTGCGGCACACGCCTAATCAGTCGAAGGGAATGAGAGAGCCCTGATTGGAAACGGGAGTAATTAGGCTGATGACAGGTCTGCATTTTGACCATGAGCGTTTGGTGTTGGAAAAGGGCTGCAGGAGTTCTTTGCCCTTTAAAGGTAATATACAACATTTGCAAACATCAAAATACAAAATTACCAACTTGTTACAAAATACCTTACTTGACTCTAAGTGGATAATAGACTCAAGCATCTTGTGAAATTATGGCACCTGGCCTTTGCTGTCATTTTCAGGAAAATTTGAATTTTCGTATCAATTTCCAACGATGGGCGGCTGACCATCGTTGGATAAAAACTGACTTTTTTGAAATACTGCCCCCAATTTACCAAATTTAGTTGGTCCATATTTTGTTCGCAATCGGTTAATACGCACCCGGGAACGGGTGCAAGCCAGCTAGTCCGGATCCCTGACCTGACAATTCCCCAACGTTTCGTCTGAAGTAGGGTCAGGGGACCAGACTACAAGAACAACATTTTTTTGAACACCAAACTTCACACTGGTCAGTACCCCCAAATCCATCCATTTCTGAAAATTACAGCGACAGCAAATGCTGTATCGGTATTTTAACTTGTAGAAGCCATACAGTTGGTTAGTGTGTTTATCACACCTGATTTTTTTTAATGGTATCATAAATAACAAACAAATTGTGCTGGTAGTTAACTTGAATCAATTCCACCTTTGCAGACTTAGATTCGGCCCCGACATGGCAGGTTGTTTTGAATAAAACATGGCTGACAATACTTTCTGTATGTTCCCACTACACTAATTCAATTTTCAGTATTGATACCAAACAGCCAATTTCTAGTTATCCTGTCAAAAGGATTGTTGAAGCGTAAGTCGGGTTTCTTTTAACAACACGCACGCACCTACACATCCAGGAAAGTCAGACGAGGAATGTGTGAGTGAAGATTTCACACAATCCATCAACTTTACAATTTCTTTTACACCACGATCCAATGTCTATTAGCACACAGCATGGCAGACAGGCCATCACTAAAACCATTCATATATTCAAATATTATGCGTATAGTTTGTAGTAAATTGCAAACTGTGAATAAATTATGGAGTGGGACTGCGAAATCTTTGTATGAATATTCAGACATTCTGGAAAGTTCCATTGATTGTAATATCTGCCCTTTCTGTCAGTACATATTTTGTTTTTGGTGATGGCAGTTTTACAAAACATTTTTTTTTCTTTTTTGAGTGATGCAGGTTTAGACAAACCATCTTCAGCAAGACAGACCAACAGTGGTAGTATTGATCCAAAAATGTTGTAACTAAGTAACATGAAACTTAACACATTTGTAGCTAGGTGCATACCTTTCTAAATACTGCAGTGCTAAACAGTGTTGCCATGGATGACAACGTCAAATTACCATGACAACACTTCATCTACAGACCTACCGGTACCGTATGTACATCGTTTACAAAAACACCTGCAGTCTGGATTTACATGTGATTATAAATGGGCATGACGTCATTTTGCTTTAGTACTTTTTAAATATGTATTCAAATTATAATTAACAAAAGGTATGATTTTTATGCTACATGTACAAACGACACCGAAAAAAAAAAAAAAAAAAAAACGATAACATTTTCAGTTCTGTTTTATTTTATGTCTGAAGATTCGGTCAAGAATAAACAGATTTAATTGAACCCAATTGTGATAAGTGGTTTGGCTAGTGTAAGTAGTCCTAACAGCGAAACATGTACATGTACACTGTATAATATCTACGTATTAAAAAGATAAGCACTACCCATATCCTTGCAGATAAGTGATGGTTGTAATCGCCCAAATCGGATATAAATCTAGCCTTTCGGTTTCGGATTTTGTACGCACGTGTTAAAATAATGGTTTATTTTGCCCCGAGCTCAGGGTATTACTAGAGAAGATGGAGTAGTTGTCGATCTCAAGAGTAGCGGGAACACAGATGATCATGGGGTTTAGAATGAGTTTTAGATCAGTTTTGGATAAGATTATCAATTTCAAAATGGGAAGGGATGTTCTACATATTTATTTTGAAATTATAATGACAAATGTACTGTAAATGATAACACACAAAAAAGGAAATTTGCAATTCACAATGTATGGGTTTTGCTGTTTGAACAATTGTTTTTGCCAATTTTGCTAAATTCAGTACATGAAAAGCTATGTTTACAGTACATCAAACACGTTGACTTTTTGTGTCATTGGTTTGATCCTATAAACAAAATGGTCATTTGACTCACTTCAATTCTAATGTAAAAAAAAAAGGAAATGAAGGGAAATTTTAATTATGTGGTCCCTTCACTTGACAACAATGTATCATTTTACAATAACCAACACGCTACAAATGATGAACTATATGTACTCTATACACACGCTATATATCGTACTGATCGACCTACATGTACACTAAGTGTAGCCTCCAAGATAAGACAAGTTGAGCAGGGCAAAGGCTGACGGATATATCAAAATGAAAAATAATAAATCGGTCATCGCAAGAGCCCTGGCATTATATCGAGTCAATATTTACTATGCTCAGAAGCTCAGTGGGTCAAGAAAGAAAAGAGGGGGGGGGGGGATTCAGAAGATATGATACAAAAGAGATGTAAAATGTCACAAGTAGGGTCAAACAAACAGGCCTACTTGTAAAGTACACAGTAGTAAGGGAATGAGGAAAGAATATAGTGGAAGAGGGCTCTATTGATGAACACTGTTTAGTATTTAAGTGATGGATTATGTAACACAGCAAACTTGATTAGTTTGATCAGAACTAACATATTGCTAAATCCTACATGGGATGTCTGTGTATTTATCAACTTAAAAGCCATGTACGGTTATATTCTGTGTGCTGTGTGAATGAATAGCTGTTGTACATACTTCACAAAGACTGTGCAACGATTCTTGCAGCAACGACTATAATGCACCCGAGCATTTCATATTTTTAAGATGTCCAGGAATTTTTTTTTTGACTGTTAGTAATAATTACCTCCACCCAGGAGCTTATGTTTTCATCGGATTTGGTTTATTTGTTGGTTGGTTGGTTTGTCTGTTCACAAGATAACTCAAAAAGTTATGGACGGATTTGCATGAAAATTTGTTTAGGGGTGGTCCTTGGTACAAGTACAAATCGATTAGATTTTGGAAGTGATCCGGATCTGGGTCTGGATCCAGGATTTTTTTAAGGATTCTTCACCATTTATGCGAGTACATTGTATTTCTATCGGGTGTACTGACATATACGGCATGGCAGGTAAGTGTTTAGCCTTGGTGGAGGTTTGCGCTCTCTGAGTGCTTTTTACTAAATAAATATAATAAGTGCATTTCCCCCTTTAGATGAAAACCATTTTATATAAGACAGTACAGTGGCTAATTTAGACAGAAATTTGGTAAGATCCACAAATATCAGAAAGATCACTGCAATGTTTTTTTTTAAATTGAGGAATACAACAGCTTATTAATTACAAGAACATAAAAGAAAATGGTTTCTTAATTTATCCCTTCTATAACTCAAAGAGTCCAATTATTTAAATTTGTAAACTAAATTTTGTCAATATTACAATGTATTTGGATATGTTTGCTTTACATCCATCGATATCAGCACAAGGCAGTTATAAACTTTAAAACAAATGCACGTCAAGGCTAAAAAAATTCCACCGGACTCGGTGTTTGTGTCGAACTTCTGAGAAAAATTCATCTTTGCTTTTTTGTGGTATCAAGTCCCAACAGTGTAAAAATCAAGGATGTTTTTCCATCTTCTGAGAGCAGGTGGTGTGGTCGGCTGAGGCTCCCCAAGGGACGCGAGGAAACTTAAACCTCAATAACGGAGTAGTTCTCTTGAAAATCAATTCAAATTGAATGCAACGTAGTGCCGGACACCGTAACCATCGAGGATTCCTTGAGTACATTCTTGATGCATCTGTGTACTTCACTTTGGAGACGCGGAGGGTGGGGGGGAGGGAGGGGGGGCTAGCGGATCGAACGAGTACGGTAAAATATCTCTGAGCACAAACAGTTTGGTTTAAATTCCATGGAGGGATCAATCCTGAGTTTTTTTATCCAATGACGAGACAAAGTTATGTGAATATGGATGGACATGTGTTGCGCCATCCTTGGCAAAAAAAATTGTTTATGTAGAGAAGGGCATTTATAATTAAATTTGAGAATGTTTGAATACATTTTAAAGATTTCATTATAAAAATATGCCAAAAAAATAAAATAAATAAATACTAGTTAGACAATTGTTGCAATATTACTATTGCTGCTTATATCTTGAATCGATAGAGACAAAAATAATAATTGTTAAAATCGGAATTGAAGGTAACAGTTTGGATGCACACTGTCAATTTTTAAGATTTTATACAAGAAAATGTGAGTCTGGTAAATGTCACATTTTTGAACATCGTGATCAGGGTTTGACCTTAACTTTTTTTCTACTAGCCAGCCCGGCTACTGAAACAGACTCTTAACTAGCCTGGGGGCATTTTCACTAGCCCGCATGTTTTATCTTTTATAGAGAGTCTCATATACAACAATGTGCATACATCAAAAACGTGTAACCTGAGGCAATCTTATCAGTGTTTTTAATAAACATCTAATAATTAAACCTAAACAGTTAATTAAATTAGACACAAATTGATACAGGTTTGCTTTCTGAATCTAATGATATATTTTTTCCTGTCCTTTCATCTTTGCCGTAGCCCAATCATTTTTGACTGCCAGCCGGGCTACTTAAGGAATAGTTTGACTAGCCCGCCGCTGTTTTGACAAGCATTTGGCTAGCGGGGTACCGCTAAAGTCAAACCCTGGCGATGAATTTTTCCTCATCATTAAACAAATTTTGTTCACATGTACCGGTAGAATTACACTTAAAAGCATAAACAAAAACACAAAACAAATAAAACAAACAAAATAACAACAACAAAAACAACAAATACACTTACATGTACATTGTAGACATCTCCACTAAAAAAAAAACACTAATGGAGGCACATGGATATTAAATTAATATCCACTGTCATTAGCAGCCTGTAGCCCACGCTGCTTTATGCAAAATATATGTCCCTACCTGTGTTGTGCACATTCTAGATGATTGAAAATTTCATTAGTTAATAGTTTACAGGACAAGATGGATCGGCAACAACGGGACAGTAACAGGCCGACATTTTTACGTATGTTTACAGAACCGATAGAAACCCACCTGTTGATGGCAATATACATCCATTGCAATGTACAAAAACATGTATTGAGGGAACAGAAACACTCTACAAAAAAATTGGAAAATTTAATATTCCGAGGCTCAAATGGTACCGTGTAAACACAATAAACAAAAAACAACCGTCGTCAATATTGTGATCAAGAAAATTAGACGGGGAATGGCTAGAAGTCCTCCAACTGTAGTCAGTTCTCCTACACTGAACGCTGATGGGTAAACAAGTTCATAATTGTGACAAGTTGAATGTCACTGCCGCTCAAGTGGAATGGCAGTCAGGCCTGCATGCCTGGCGGTGTACTCAATTGCTTAATTAACTGCCAGGTGAAAAGGGGAAGGTGGGAGGAGACTGTTTGTTGTAATTCTTACCGGGTGACGACTCCGCAGAACCACCGCTGCCTTCTTGGTCACGACTCATTCTCACAAATAAATAATTCACCTTGGAAACGCGGCTGATAAACTGGTGTGATCCACTTTTGCTCAGCGCATCTGTGTACGTGCTGTCCGCTCCGTGTATATTAGCCGGTACTGAATCATACGTACTGTATGTAGAGATCCACCCTGCACACGCACAGAAACTGCAGTCAGCGTCTTGCTGCCGCGTGGGCTAAACGTATTATGTATGCGGTCCGGCTATGCACTCCCAGCGTATATCAGATAGCGAATAATCCTGCCACCCCAATACTTCAGAAAAGGCATAATTATCTCCAATTCTTATCTTGTTTTTGTGTGCATGGGAGTGTGTGTACACAGTGCTCAGTTTTGAAGACTCCATGCATATTGCATGGTAAGTGAGGGTACGCGAAGTGCCTGCCTGCAATTTTGTCAAGGTTTCTTTCCATTCCACCGGCCCCTCAGGTTTGTCCTTTGTCCAATTGTAAAATAGTGGCAGCTCTTCTGATTAATAAAATTCCGACACTATCTCCCTCCATCAGGACTGGGCCGGCGGAAAATTTCTCGCCACCTCTGCCCGGATTGCCCCGCTGAGCCATACTGAGTTGTGAGGTGGCAGCAGCATGGCAGGAGTCAGTCAGTCTACTTGTGACCTCCTTATGCAAATTAGCTTGCTGTTTGGGGTGCAGGATTGGTTGATTGTTTTTGACCTGATTACCATGTATACATGCACAGGTACCACGTCCAAAGTTTGACAACTCTTATGTGCACAGATATACAGAGTACAGGATTTAGTACATTGTACATGAACAAACTTTTGAAGAGCTTCACCCTTAATGCAGAGTGGACCATTTGTAATTTAAGACGGGTGCTTAACAACTAACCTGATGAAGTTTTAGCTCTGTGGATGTTGTAAATTCCGAGAAAACAATATTCTAGGATCGCGATTTCAATTCAAAAGTTGCGCCCGAAATCAGCAGCTACGTGACTACACGCACTGAACTGACGAATTTATAGCGGCTGTGCGCGTGTGTGCTTCGTGACAACGCTTGCACTCACCCACTCACAGATTTGCAAACCAACTACTTACGGAAATTTTTAAAAATGTGTCACTTGACATATTTTCGTAAACGGCTTTCCTTTAATGTTCTCTTCAAAATGAAGAAGTCAGAAGGATTAATTTCACAGGGAGTTTAGTGTCATTACTATCTATAAACCAAGTACCCGACCGTTTAACAGCAGTATTTTGGTCGGTCACGTTTTGGATAGCTGCATATGGTCCACTCTACCGGTACCTTTAATATTCGCATATCATGCGACAAGATTACAAGAATATGGACTCTACTACTGCACATTGATGACTTTTAAATTATCCCTCTTAAGAGCACTTGACGTTTGGTTAAAAGGGGTTGATTCCCTGCTACAAAATGTGACACGTCAGACTCTGATTCAAATGTATGTGGTTGTTACACTGCAAATAATACAGTTACTTTTTTGCCTTTTTCCTCATTCCAAGTTTTGGTATGCAACCTGGTTTTCAATAGGTTAGGATATACTTCAGGTCTTCCGTTCAGACGTGGATTTCAACAACACGACAGTACAGCCATTCCATGGTGACTCGCGTGACATTTGAACAAAATGTAAAGTTTTAATGCATTACTGTTGTTAACCTGGCATTTATTCAACTCAAATGAGCATGTATTTGAGTCAGGGCATTGTGAATTTATGGCTTAGTCTTTATATGATTACTTTAAAATCGCTATTTTTTCATGTATCACAGTTTCTTTGACGTGACTTGCGTGACAGGATAGAAAAAGGGATTTTTGACATCCCTTGACTCAAATAGCTTTTCCTATGGATCTACCAGTGTTCTAAAAATTATTCTTACTGAACTTAGAACTTAATACCCTCACCCAATACATGCATAAGTTGTATTGTGCCAAATATCCCTTGTTGTAAGAAATGGCCTGAAGAAAATGTGACTCGCGTGACACAAATGCGTGACTCGCGTGACACAGTAGCTTTTCACTTTCACATTATAACTGTAATTTTAGTATAACAAATCAAATCATAATATTATATTAATAAAAATGATTTACCTGTGAATACCTTATGAAAGAGTGTGAAAACTGCTATTTATCCCTTTTCTTTGGCAAATGTTGGGGGTGGAAATCTGGTTTAAACACAATAGCCTTAACAATGACATAGAGAGAAAAAAATGTTTTGGAATTTAAGTTACGAAGTGATGTCATCAATCCACGGGTGATTATTTCAGGAAAACAGTTGTACATTGTAATTCTTGGTCATGTACAGTCACAGTTTCCTTAAATGGTAAGATCGAGCTGCAATTAATGATGCAGTTGTATCGGAATGTATATAGTACAGTCGACTCTCGTTAATTAGTACAAACTGTGTTAATACAAAATTCTGGTTATAACAAACATAAAGCCTTAGTCCCGACTGTGCATTTATGTGCACAATGAATGGGACTGATGTTCCTCTTAATACAAAATTCTAATATAACAAACAATTTGGCTAGGTCCGAACGAGTTTGTATTAACGAGACTCGACTGTATATTGTAAAAAGCTGATTCAATTTCTTGTTACATAACTAATGCTTTTAAAGACTTAATTCGAATTCTGTAATTTAATAGGGCCAATGGCATTGTTTCTTTGTATTACATGTAAATGAACATTGTTGACCAGGCACGGATCCAGAGGGGGGGGGGTTTTGGTGGTCAAACCCCCCCCCCCCCCCCCAGCTCTGTCCAAAAAAAAATTCTCATACAAATTCCTGAAGAATAAGTCGAACCCCCCCCCCCCCCCCCCCCCCCCCCCCCCCCCCCCCCCCCCGCCTTGCTGTGACACCCCCAAACACATTATACTGGTCTAATGTCCGCCTGTTCAAAATACGGTACACCATTCTGTAATGTGTTAATAATTTTTCGTCGAATTTGAACAGCGCCCCCGATTGAAATTGGTACAAGCCCCCCCTCCCCCCCCCCCCCCCCCCCCCCCAGTTTTTTATTTTACGGAGGCCAAGTGTCCGGAGAAAAAAACGTGTGTACATTTTTAGAGTTTTTGGCTGATGAACCCCCCCCCCCCCCTGCGAAAATTCCTGGATCCGCCCCTGGTGACTCGCATGACATACATCATGTGTGACTCGCGTGACATTCTTGAGATAGTTTTTTCTATAAGGAATGTAGAGCAAATAAGAATATTCATACTTTTATTGATAGACCACCACTATTTCATTTACAAATATCAAACACTAGCTGAATCCCTCTCTAGTTATTAAGCAATCTGAAAAAAAGTCCTTTTTTTGTGACTCGCGTGACATATTTTGAGGGTGTTTTCACGATGAAATAGTGGGAAAATACTGAAGACATTTGGAAAAATTCTCAATGTTTTATCAAATAGACTGGAATAGCTCCCAAATGTATGCAGATAAAGCACAATCTTATGAATGAGCTTCAATTACTTCCTCAGTTTGTGATTTATACCCCTGACCCTCTGTTTCGCCCACAAAATTCATCCATGTTCAGGAGGCTGAAATTTTAATTCAAATGATTTATTTTAAAAAATCTTTTGAGATTTAGATGGTTTCAATATTCCTCTTATCAAATATAACTGACAAAAAATTATTCCTTTCACTTCAATTTTTGAGTTTGGTGATGACCCTTACATGGAATGGCTGAGTAGCTTTGTTAGAAATCCTTTCTTTGTATCCTTTGCTTTACGTGTTGGTATTCTGAAGCTTTGAACACTTCAGATTTGATGACAAGTGTGGAGTCAAGGCAATTCACAGCAAGTGAAGCATCAACACTTGTTCACGTTAGGCCTTGCCACTTAACTGTGTGCAGCCACCCTTCACGGTGATCTTTTCAAACCAGTAAAAAAAAATGTCATTTCTAAAGTTGGTGGACAGAAAGTGCAGGAGAATGCAATACATTCAATGGTTCAGCAATACAAAAATGAGAAAGTACATGAGGCGATGACTTTGGGTACCGGGTATCATAGGAAGACACCATTTAGTTAAACCCACAAATGCAGGTTCTAGTTCACTTTTTATTTAACTCTAAGTTCAATAAAAGTCACATTAGGCCCCCCCCAAAAAAGTCACCGGTTTCTGGTATGCGCGTGCGTCGCCGTAGCCATGCGCGTCGGCAAAATGAAAAAGGTTTTTTTTCAATGAAAGATGATGTCTCAAAACCGCCAAACTCACTGGTTTGACTTGAATCCTGCTGCTGCACAATTTTAACGTGTTTTTAGATTGGGTTATGGTCGAGAATAAGCTTTATGTGGCCTCTCTGGACTCCCATATGTTTGCACTAAGTTTAGTCGGGCACCATTTGCAGTCATCAGCCGACATTTGAAGCAACAAAATCAGGTAAAAAAAAAAAAAGCCACATTGCCGCACCACTTTTTGGGCAAGCTCCATACCAGAAACCGGAGACTTTTGTTTTTGGCCTTACATAAAGATAGGTCTGAATCTCATTACACTGGCAATGTTATTAGGTACAAAAACCATGTGCCAAAAAAAACCTAATGAATAAATAAAATAATTAAAATAAATAAAATGAATAAAATAAATAAAATACACATAAAAAATTTAACTAAATAAAATAAAATAAATTTATTTAAAAAAACATGAAAATAAAATAAAATAACTAAAAATAAAATTAAAATAAACAGTCTATATATATATATATATAAATGAAAGCTAGATAAGAAAAATAACAAAATAAGACAAGACATGCCAAGTGCAGCTGGACCCGAAAGTCTGCAATAGTTACGCCATTCTAAATTTGTACTCAGTGACTCAGTTGGTCAAGACTGAGCTGCGTTTCAGGCATGTTATGTTCAGCTCAAGCAAATAATCTCTAGCCTTACATGTTGTTGCTTAAAGGTATAAAGAAAACCACAAATGTTTTACAAGACATCACATTGGTTTTTGCATCACTTTGTACGGACTCCCTTTTCGAAACCTTTTTACCTCAGTTCTTGATGGGCGAGGCTACGGTAGGTCGTTGAAAGAAGCGTCACTGAACTGAAAGTGGAGCTAACCCTACCAATTTGTGGGGCTAGAATTGGCCCTGGCTACCATACCGGTAGCTCCGGAGATAGCGGAGTTAAGTTGCGTCCAGAAGACAACTATTTTGGTTGGAGCTAGCTAGCTCCGGAGGTTTCTTTGGATACAGCCCTTTATCTGAACGACCCGTTAGATATCATTATTCCTTCTAATGATGTTCATGCATATTCAGGTACAAGGAGTGCCTCATCAAAGACACAATGCACCAGACAGATGTCATCGTTTAAAGAAGCACCTTTTGTGTGAATTTTCTTCTTGGCTTTCCTTAAAGAAAGAGACCACAACCCCTAATGAAAGAGGAAGTTTTGGCAGTTGACATTATGAGACATTTCTAAGATGATTTATTATGACACTTATATAATTCCCCGGCAGGTAAATGTACATGTATATGTGCTACGAGTTGACACAAACACCAGGAGTGTAATTTCACATGTACATGTAATGTACATTGCGAAATGACAGACTATTAGAATGACTATTAGAAACACCCCCCCCCCCCCCTTATGAAATAACTCTGATTTAAATGATGACTTGCTCTATAAAAGACACTAACAATGATGTAAGAATCTTCACAGATATTCTTCCCAGTGTACACATTTGTACACGTACATGTATGCCTAGTCTGAAAATTTGGGACTCTCAATACTGTGTATGAGAGTCCCAAAACTTAACGTATTGAAAACATGCAAACCAAGAAAATAGACTGGCACCTAAAACAACCAGGCCAACACAGCTTCAGTACTGCATCAATCAACCATGCCAAAAGAATTTAAGAAACATGTGGCATGAAGCGGGAACTAGTCTCAATTTACTACACATTTCTCCATAGTCAAGCCACCAGACTATGGACACTGAATAAGGAGGTCAGTCTTTTCAAATAGTTGGACCATGGTTGGACACGTACCAGTCTAGTATTTAGCCCCATTTTGAAATCACTTGACTTCCCTCTCATGTGCAAAATATTGAAGAAAAGTCTCCTTTAAAAATTGAATTCAGTCTGCAAACTTGGTTGGTGAAATACTGAGGACATTTTCTTTGCTCCAGTGGCATTTTTGAAGAAATTTGCTGGCTAAACTGTGAGTAAAGTGGGCCTGATTTAGTTTTGCACATTTCAGAGCACGTTCCAGAGCCCTGTCTGACGTATGCCCAACACAACACTTAAGTTAAGGGGTTTCAGGAGTATGCAGGTACTGATATCGCTCAATTTTACGCTATTAATGGGACGAGAAGTTATTCATTCACACAAGCTGTCAGCGTCATGTTGAAGAAAACAATAACTACACATTGATAACAAGCTGATTGCTAATGATATTGGTACTTTGCGATGTGGGCCAAATATTATTACATTGCCCATATTTTGGAGTGTTTTTTACAAGTTTGCTGAAATCATCCATATAAGATGTACCTTAAAGCATTACTAATCTTGAAAAAAAAATTTGCAGGCTGCAAACACTAACAGTAACATATAAAAACAAAAAACAGATATGGGCGGTCAAAATCTGTTCTTCAAGTTGTAGCGCTAGCACAAAGTACATTTTACAGGCAGCTGAGCTGAGCAGAGATGTTATCTTTTACTGCTGCAAATTTAACGCAGTGTTGAACTGTACAAACAGTATTTTTCCATAAGTGCTGGTTGAAGTATTGACAATGCATTCCATGTTATATCAAGTTTCCACTTCCAACGAAAGAATATGCGAATGACAGTCAGAATAGCGAAAACCCGCCTTCAATCATTCATATAGGAATAGTGAATGTTTAACTAGTTCATATGACATTTTAAGCTCAATGGGCGTAGTCTATAGTATTCATACTGATTGTCATTGGAGAAAATATAGTGGAAATTGTGACTTTCTGTAGATTATTAAACTCCATGAACATAATGACCTTGGTACATTGATAATCCTGAAAAATATTTGGCGAAGACCTAAATTTACTTTGTTCCTGAAGAAATTGTGAAATATAATCAATTCAGACATTTTACACTGCATACATGTTCGGTTGCAGCTCATCACATTTTTCCAAGCAAAAACGTTTGAAGCTAATTTTTAGGATACATTTGTCCAGACACTGCATCATCAACAACTTTTTTTGCATTGTTGAACATGGAGAGAAAGCTTGCAATGATTTTTTTTTTTTTTAAATCAGTGAAGGGTTAACTTCAATCAGACAAAAGTTTACCCTTAAGCAAAAACAATACTTGAGAAATACCTAACAAGTCTGCATAATAAAGTTTGACTCTCAATTGATGTTCAATGGTGATGTCACATTTTAAAAATTTATATCAATCTTTGCGTCTTTGGCACAATTCATGCACATCTAGCCAACATGAATTTTGTGAAACTTGTACGAGTAGGCCTATAGCATGCAGTCCGCTTTTAACATTTGCACATGATAAAACTCTAGTTTTATGCCAAAATAAAGAAAAAGTAAATCAGAATACACTTTGTGTGGATTGTAAAGAGAGAACTAATGCTACTATTGTTTTAGTAATTGTAAAAAACTGGATTTAACTTTAGTGACTGTAGGGGGGAAGGGAGAAACAATTGATAGGCGAATAGTATGTCAGATAAAGGCTCAAGTCAAGGAGAAGGCATTCCAGTCTTCAATACTTTTTTTTCCCTGACTCAGGACAAGATTAAAGAAAAATGGGTTTTTTTCCAATTTTTTTCCTCCCCTAATTTGCCTATGAAAATCTTTGCATTTGAAAATAGCCAAACAGAGGGTTGGGAAAAAATGTTGCAACCACTTTTTTCTTCATATATCATCTTAATGAAGGTCAGTCATTGCAAACATAATGATAAGACATGAATCTGGGACTGAGAATCATGTTCAATTTTGTTAGGAAATAGGGGGCCTACTTAGACATTGTACACGACCGCTGAAGTGGCGTCAGGTTGCAACATTTTTTCCAAGGGTTGCATTCATAACTTTGCACGCCCAGTTTTACAATGATTTCCCGTTGAATTTTTGTTTTAACTTGTTCATGAGTGAATGACACTGTCTGGAGTGTGGACGATTGAGGAAGTTCGATTTTTTTTTCTTGTTTACCGGTGCACAGGCATGACAGGTAAACGAAAAAAATCAGTCAAAGACGAGTCTCATAATCAGAAAAACAACAACAAACCTGGCGGTTCATCATCAATATCCGAGTCACCATCGGCCGGCTCGGAAAACTTCACCTCTCGCTTGCCCTTGCTCTCGAGGTCGTGCAGTTTGGAGAAGTGCTGGGCCGCGAACTCGACCAGATCGTCCGGCCGCTCACGCAGGACCGCCACGGTGAAATCCTGCAGGAGGTCCGTCAACCCCGAAGGTATCTCGATGCTCATGACAACAGGAAATTTGGACACAGATTAGCAGTAAAATGCTCCGTAAGTTTGCAAACTCAGCGACCAGTGGAAATCTCTGTTGCTTGATCAATGTTCTGCTGAACTTGCTGACCCTAAGGGAGTAACATTTCTTGGTAGGCACTGAAAATGTTCAACATGTTGCTTGTTTTCTGAGCACATTAGTACATGCAGTACGGAGGTGTGGAATACGTACAGTCGTCGTACGTACGTACATTTTGTGCAGGTACAAACGAACGTGTAGTCTGTACGCGCGTTGTGGGTGTATGTCATGCATGTTCCTTATGCAAATTTTTGACACAGACGTTCTGACGTCACAGTTAACCTTTCACCTTGATAACACCTTTTTCTAATTGACTGACGATTTAAAATAAAGTTATTTTTCTGAAATTGATAAAACAGGATTTTATTTCTCAACAGATTTCACTGACAAAATTTATTGAGTTTAGGGTTGTCTGCAAAATAACTGTGTCACGCGTACGTTCTTATGATGATGGAGGCAAGCGCAGCTGTGCGTTGCTATGATGTTGCCATACGGGTTGCTAGGCAACAGTTTGAAGCTAAATGAGGGCGAAGAGAGTTTTATCAAAACAGTCATCAATTATTAGGGGTTTCATAAAATAACGACCAGACATCAATAATTAGATAACGGTTGTTCATCTTCTTTGTTTACATACTATGACTATTAATTAGCTCCGGCTCTACATATACAGCTAGCTCTTTGGGCTCTACACATGCCATATGTAAGGGGAAAAATATAAGATTTAAGTGTACTCTTATAGAAACGTGTTCGCATTTTGTTTTTTTACAAGAGTCAAGAATGATCTGGAGTTTTTATTAATTCGAAACGTCCGACGTTTCGCCATCATTTTGATAGATGTATGCCCTTTTAATTTATCGATTGATATCTTCTCGTTCAAAACTTGTAACTTATTAATTACAACTACAGCGTATGACACATTTTTATTTTTATTTTTAGAAATTTATTTTGGTTCCAAGGATAAATTATACGCCGAATGTTCTCGTGGAAAAATTAGTAATAAAAAGAATTAGTGTTTTCAGAGAACATTTTGTTCTGCTCGAAGTAGAATAAAAGGTTTAATTCGAGACACCCTCGATCTGCGCTGCAATATTGTTTGTTGCATGTGTATGTAGTTGCAACAGTAACAGTATCATGCAACAATGAACAACAGAGGGCGCTAGTTCGATTTGACGGAACAGCAAGATTATTCACAAGGTAGCAGACCAGTAAATAAACGTCCATAGACCCCAATGGTAAATGCTCCCACTTCAATAATTCGGGAAAAATACTCACAACTCTCCAAGGTGTTCGAGACACACATCAAATTAAAGCTTATTTCATCATCTTTCATTTTCTTTTCAATTTTCGGGGGGTCAACTGATGACTTTTAGGAGAAATTTCCATCTGAAGATGATCACCCCTGAAAATAGTCCTGAAGCCCATCGCCATTTTGAAAAACGATGCCTACACTCCATTGCAAAATAGAGCGCTTTTAGGGTCCAAATTAGTACATCAAAATTACACAGAACTGCAAGCTCCCAGTCCTGTGCACGGCTTCCACCCATATTTTTTACAATCCCTCAAGTTCATGGCCCACAGCATGCTCAAATACCGAAGATTTTGAGGGCATGCAAATCGTGATTTGGCCGGCGCAGGCAATTTCGGACCGATTTACTGGTCTGCACCCTTACATAATCTGTGGCGTTACAACTGGAAATAACGACTATCGATGTTGCAGATCACTGCATTGATCGCATTGAATTGCCTTCAGTAGTAAAATATAAAATGTTTCTGATCTATCACCAAAAGATCACCTGACTTTTGCACAACCTGACTTTTTTTTTTACGAACGATACGAAATCTTTATTAGTGATCATGCATTTTTGTTAATTATCGAAAAAGAATAGGAATTGAATGTAAAAAGTGGCAACATGATAAAATAATAATGTTGAGGTACATATCTTTTGATCAGTTGAAATAATGAATTGAATTTGCGATGTGTAAACTACCAGTGTTGTAGTCGAGTACTTTTTCCGAGTACCAAGTACTGCCGAGTACTTAGTTTGCCGAGTACGAGTACGAGTACCTCCGAGTACAAGTACAGGTCTTCGAGTACGAGTACTTGTACTTCCGAGTACGAGTACGGGTACTTGCAGGGTTCAACCATAACTACTGAAACAGACTCTTAACTAGCACGCGTTCATTTTCACTAGCCCGCCTGTTTTTTTTTCTTTTATAGAGTGTCTCATAAACAGCAATGTGCATACATGTAAAACGTATATAGAGCCTGAAAGTTGACCCCTGGTGGCGCGCTTCAGGGCCCCTCGAAAAGAAAATATTAACATGTAAAAAGTCAGAGCTTTGAAATTAGCTTTGGTACATTGATTTCTTAAGTGCCAAACGATTGCCCTCTCAATTCCGAAAACTTCCGTATGGACTCATGGAACTCGATCACTCGTTCAAGCATGAAAATTTGTGAAATAAATTTGTGGTGGTCATTTGGGTAAAAACTTAAACTCAAAAGGAGACTCAAATGTCTTTTGGGACGGACGATTTGTTTTAAAATAAACTTGAAGGATTTATTTTCATTTACAAACATATCTAAAATGACCGTTATTAGAACTGTGTTAAAACGTGATCCAAATGAGCCTGAATAAATCTAGAATCCATCAGATGTACATAGGATTAGGTAAATCTTCAAGTCGTTATCATTTTTTGTTCTCACGTATCAGACAAGTACGCGATGTGAAAACTAACGTGATCAATTAAGGCGGCCTTGGAACGAAATTTGTTTTTACCTATTTCCAACTGATTTCTCATCTATTCTGAGGCAATTTTGTCCGTGTTTTTAATAAACAGATCTAATAATTTAGCCCTTTAAAACAGTCTTTTTATCTTTGCCGTATCCCAATATTTTTTGACTCGCCAGCCGGGCTACTTAAGGAATAGTTTGACCGCTAATTTCGAACCCCGGTACTTGTACTTCCGAGTACGAGTAAGATTACGGGTACTTGTATTTCCGAATACGACCGTACGGCACATGGTTCATTGTGCGTAATTGGCCCAGGCCCAGTCAGACCGGTCTACAGACCCACTCACAGCTAGATGTTAAATGTTTTTGTCCGGACGTGCGCAGAGAAAAATCAGGAAACTTTGATTTCTCCACAACACCCCCCCCCCAGTACTGCTATTTGAGTACGAGTACTTTGATGATCGAGTACAATTTCGACATGTCGAGTACGAGTACTTTGCTTCCCGAGTACGAGCACCGTCATTTCGAATACAAATACTTTGACATTCGTGTACGAGTACTCAAAAAAAGCAATCGAGTAGTACTCGAGTACGAGTAATACAATACTGTAAACTACGACCGCCTGCTGTAGATGTCAAAATAATGACAGTTTGGAAACGTAAATACTGGTCACTTGGTGGCAGCAATCATTTGGGGGTTATCTACTGGGTGATTTTTTTAATGGAAAATCGTCCCAAGCGTGGCTATAAAAGCCACTCTTGGCAAAGAGCTAGAAAAAAGTAAAATATGATGTAAAGAAAAATAATAATCACGAAAGCTGGAGGTAGGATTTTATATTTCTCTATAAACCCGCAAACCCTCTGATACTAAAAACACGCAAAAGCGGATTGTAATTTCCTTGATTAGCTTTTGGGAATGAATCATTTGGTCAAGTTACAACTCAGTCCCGTTCATTTGTGCTAATTACTTAGTGTCCCCCTCCGATCCATTCCATCACTGACAATCGGGGTTCGGCCAAACTGAATAAACACAGCGCTTGTGGGTGCAGACCAGTAAATCGGTCCGAAATTGCCTGCGCCGGCCAAATCACGATTTGCATGCCCTCAAAATCTTCGGTATTTGAGCATGCTGTGGGCCATGAACTTGAGGGATTGTAAAAAATATGGGTGGAAGCCGTGCACAGGACTGGGAGCTTGCAGTTCTGTGTAATTTTGATGTAATTTGGACCCTAAAAGCGCTCTATTTTGCAATGGAGTGTAGGCATCGTTTTTCAAAATGGCGATGGGCTTCAGGACTATTTTCAGGGGTGATCATCTTCAGATGGAAATTTCTCCTAAAAGTCATCAGTTGACCTCCCCGAAAATTGAAAAGAAAATGAAAGATGATGAAATAAGCTTTAATTTGATGTGTGTCTCGAACACCTTGGAGAGTTGTGAGTATTTTTCCCGAATTATTGAAGTGGGAGCATTTACCATTGGGGTCTATGGACGTTTATTTACTGGTCTGCTACCTGTAAGTATCCTTGTAAAAGGTCACCGATTACCGCAACCATAATCCTCCGAGATTGATTGACTAATAAGCTCGAGTATTTTTGAGCTCAGGCTTTCTTTTTTGTCTCTCCAACCAAGTACGGGTCACTGACAATAATTACTGCATGTGCGTCATTTGTGGACGGAATGGTTTCTCGGACTTAATTACTCCTTAAAATAAGATCATCCAAAGCTCACAAAATGTCAAGTCAGTCCAAACAAAACACTCCCCGAAACCCATCGAGGGAACGCCCCCTCCCGCTCGTGGTCTCCACCTCCGTTTTTGCTTCCCCCTCTCAGAATATGAGGAAGTCAAAATAAGCTTTTGTAATTGCATTAAATGCCCATCCTAAAAATGAGGCCCTATAAAGTGTCCCCTTCCCCGAAGGGGGGGGGGGACCACTTCAGTTCTATATCAATATCACTATCTCCGATCATGGAGCTAGGAATAATGCTCCGATAAGCCTATCCCTTTCGACTATGACAAGAATATAGTCCAGCCTTGCCCCGTCTCGGTCATTTCCCACACCGTCCCTTGTTGTACGACCATGGGTATCGATCTGTAATGACCGCCGTACGTGCCGCTGCACCCAATCGCTCGGATTTCTCCGTGCCATACCTTATGTTTTTGCCGTGAACTCAATTACTCAGAGATAACGTGATTATCGCTGGGCTCTGTCATTATGCTTCGCCCATTCCATGGTTCAACGAGGACATCAGGTTGTCAACTTAAAGGAAACCAGGCTGTGCTCTTGTTCATTTTAAAGGGATTGCGCATTTCAGTCATTTCCCCCTGCTCAATACCACTGTACAGGGTGACCCCACTGATCTCTATATAAAGTCTTTATATAGAGATCAGTGGGTGACCCCGTTGCAACCCTGAAACAGCTGTCTTTTTTTTCTTCAAAAACGTGATCTGTGAATTGTTATGTTTTGGATATCAGATTAAAGCTAAGAGTTTTGTCTTTCAAATACTAAAAAAAACACAGGAAAACAGCACATTGGTGAGAAAGTGCCAATTATGCAAAAGAAGCGATTGGTTATCCTTTCCAAAGGTGCGAAACAGTTAAACAGATGCATGTTGCTGTAAGCTCTTTCATTAATTTTTTTGTGCAATTTCATATTTTGACATCATGATGATTGAAAGGTTTTAAATAGGGCCAAGGATACCTGTTCGGGTGGAAAATGATGTATTACCATCAAATTCATTTGTACTCTTGTCATATTATGTGCCGTGTTGTTAAAGGATTAGGACACAATGCGCTACATGCATTTCATGCACAAATAGGTACAGTGTAAATCCCTTAACTGTGGTAATGCCATTGCAATGGACCAAAAAGGAGTTGTGTTACATAATTGGCATTTTCTCAGCAACCAAATGTGCTGTTTACATGATTTTGTTTCAGTATTTGAAAGAAAAAAAACTCTCAGCTTTAATCTGATATCCAAAACATAAAAATGCACGGATCACGTTTTTGAAAAAAAGGCAAACGTTTCAGGGTTGCATTTTTAGGTCACTTCTGTACACTAGTAATGTTAATGGTGGTGATATTTGCGAGAAAAAAAGAGCCACTTTATTTTGAAGTTGCATTCCCCGTGCTCAACAAATTCATTTTTTTTTCTATAAATAAATTTTCAACTCAACTTTTTTTCTGACGTATGATAAGCCTCCGGGAAAAGGTTTTGTTTTGGGCACAGACAGATTCGCTATGCGAGCAGACTGGCTCCCGGTCCGTACATTATCGATACTGATTGTGGGACAGGAACCAGCCTACTCCACAAGAACGGAATTAGGCAACCAGTAATTCGAAATTGTAAAGTAATAATTCTATAACTAAACATAGGCCGATTGTTTTCGTCGATGATTCATTCAAAAGTGAACAACAGTTGTATTGGTATGATAGCAAATTTAGAAAAGGAATCCTTTTTTTCGGGGGGGGGGGTGAAACTGAAAAATAGCATGGGAATATATCTCTTTAAACAACAAGGTCACCATGCTATTAAAATTGTTTTTCAGGCCACAGTTTAAAATATAAAAGTTATGTCGACCAGCTGTTCGTTGGCATCGTGTGTTGTAAACATTGTTTTAATTTTTAAAGGAACTTTTAATGGCTTCGAACCTGTTTTTCTATAATTGTTGTGCCTGTTTGTGCACTGCGTCCGTCGTAAGGCTAAGGAGCTCAAATCTATCAAATCACGGTTTTATTGCAAGGTTTTAAGGGGGCCTTATGCTCTGGAAAGGAAAACGGTTTTATTGCTGCATGTATGCAGCATTTCAGTGTTTGTACGCTGAAGGATGTAAAAGAGCCGAAGCAATGGAATAAAGGGGCAGCAGTCTAACCTGCTTAATAATATGTGACATCAACATTCTACTAAAGTAATAAGACATCCAAAAAACAAGAAGATTAAGAGGGAACAGATTAATCAATTCAAATAATGCTGGAGCCTTCTTGAATAGTGCAACTATGAGCAAGCGGTCTTCGCCGTAACCGTATATAATGCTTATTTACTTGACACTACCACTATCTCGTGTGTGCTGTGCCATAAATTTTCCGCCTCCTGTTTTCGCCCGAATCTCCCGGGCACATTAATAACTTGATTTACGGACCAAATCTAATGTCAGCGTAGAGCTCCGGTCCACGTTTCCCGCAATCTCTCGTTGCCATAAATCCTGACGAACGCGCCAAGATCAGTCTCACAATAATTACTACACATCGCCGCCCATGTGTGCCTGTAAAAAAAATATATAACTGGACAAAAAATCTTGTGCTAACGAGATATGAACTATTCATGACTGTGCCTTAATAACTTGTCGCAGCTGTGTCATTGAAGTCATCAGCCCGTGCAAGAAATATGATACACTCGAGGATTTGAGAACGATAAAGGTTTTTGATTTCGTCTGGCAAATTTCGTTTGTGGACAACACAACCCGCTTGTTCCAGTGATGCTGAATAATTAATGTCCATACACTTTCAGAATGGACGGATATGTCCAGATAATTAGTTTGACGATTCTGAAGAATTTCAAACGTGATTCTTTAGGGAGAATTCACAGCTGACATCATTAGTGCAGACAGTGACTTTTTGTAACAAATGTAAAAATGAAATTTGATGGGAATAAAAGTTGTACGCAAAAACGATTTTAAAGGAATGGAGGGCATCAGTGAGTGAAAGAGGCATGCGGCTGAAAATAGACAGGAGAGCTGCACTGATCTCTACTAGATCAGTGGAGAGCTGACCTCATGAAATGAGCCCTGCATTTTCATTGGTTGATCAGCCGTGATGATGCTTCCTTTCCTGTATTTTGATTAGCTTGCAGTACCCGTGCTTGCTTGCTAAAATTGACCCTGAATTAGAGTTCAACCAGGCAATAGTCTAACTTGCCTTAATTGAGTCGTTTTCAGGTCTATGACTCTCTATACCCGAGATTTAGTCAGTTTTTGGACAGGGTGGCAAGTGCAACAACATTGCATCCTGCATAATCCCGTATAATAATATATGTTAAAGAAGCGAAGTCGGCTTTTGGACTATAATTTTGGTCAATGTCCTCCATGACTGTATGGTATACCCCCTTAATTTAAAAACCATACTAAATTTAAAAGGTTTCGAATCAAACTTAACCAACCAGTTTGAACACAAGTCACTTAGGATTTGCGACGTTAAATTGACAATGATGGGTAAAATGCCCGAGCGACATGAACGGAATTCCTAACCTAATATAGAAGTTTGTGGATTCTTTCGCCTTTTGAATTTTATCAAAAAGACTATACAGGGTGAGTAAAAAAAACGAAACTCAAATGTTGGCACCATTGTTTTAGTGAAGTTCTACATGTAGCACTTTCAAAATCTAGGATATAAAAGCCACATTCGTAAGCTTTCTTTTAGTACAAGAATCATTCAAATCACTTATGTACTTTTCAAGTTACGGAATTAAACACAACCACCCCTTTAAGGTTCTTTCCACGGATCACAAAAAAGTTCAGTGTTCTTTCAGCAAAACGAAACATAGGGATGTGTGTGAATTGTTTTCGTTTTGCTGAAAGAACGCACCCCTATTTTGTGATCCGTGGACAAAACCTTTAAAACGGTAGTTGTGTTTAAAATTCCGTAACTTGAAAAGTACATGAGTGATTTGAATGATTTTTGTACTAAAAGAAGGCTTATGAATAGGGCTGTCATACCCTAGATTTTGAAAGTGCTACATGCAGAAATTCACTAAAACTATGGTCCCGACATTTGGGTTTCGTTTTTTTTTTTACTCACCCTGTAGAATGTCTGTGCGTGATCATCATTGATTCACATGGTACAGATATTAAAAGACATTTCGGGTCGGAAACTAAGTCTTGTCCTTAAATTGCCCATCTTCTTTCGGAAAAACATATTCCAAAATACCGCAGCCCTTTGAAACGTTTCAAGCGTGTCAACGGCAGCTTCAATCGACTCGGACACTTCGAAATCCGAAGCATCTCAAGAATTACGCCATTACAGCATACCAACCATACCCCGTGTCCGAGGAGAGGTCACTGTTAAAAAGGAAGAGTTCACAAAACAAAAACAAATCACCGAGACTTAATTACGTGTACGTTTCTCAAGTTGCTCGCTACGGCGCCCGTTGTTTAATCACTTTTAGAGTGGGTCACATAAAAATGATAATGACACCAGAATCAGGGGGTTCAATGCACGCGAATCACAAGGCTTATGCGTCGTTTGTGATGGTCAACATTCCAAACAGGTAATCTAGGCCTTTGGGGCAAGTTTTGTGTTCTGTCTGGTCTCCAAGTACAGCGATCAATTTCAATTAGCCTCAGCTCAGATCAGGCGGATAGTTTTATTAGCCACGGGCAACCTCTGTTGAAGTGGTACACGTGCCTGCGTTTCAGGAGGAGACTTTAAAAAGGCAGAAAAAAATCGAAGGGATTGGGGGTAGATCGGCGCAACTGAGGGACCGCAAACCTCGGGCCATGTCCTCATCAATATGGGGAGATTTTTTGGCTTTCCTCTTTTGCTGACGGGAACTTCGGCGAATTTCCCGGCGGAGATATAGCTCAAGTTGCAGGACAGTTTGTCTCTCTGGTTTCCACTATATAGCCGCCGGATGGTTTGGTGTATACGGCTATGTAGAATAAACTAACTTGTCCCATGTTGAAAGTTTGCATGCATGGCCCAGTTGAGAAAATTATACGGTTTCAATTTCGACTTTTCAAGGCGGTTTTAAGTGGATTAGGCCGGGTATCATCTGCGTGTGGGTGGGCATTCCGAGTGAATATATGTCTCCACTCGATCCAGAAAAGTTAACTATAGCCAAACGCTGGCGTAAATTCGAACAATCATGCTATATGATTTGTCGTCGTCTAACAAGCCAATAGTGACTATAGGACGGTCGCGCAGATGTCAAACTAATTAGGTTTGAATAAAGACAAAAATCCAGGTATATTTGTCACAAATCAAGCTTATATTAATAGCTTAGGGCCTATATTCATTCAGTATAAAGTTGTGAAATATTGTTTGATTATAATGACCCACTCTTTGCAACTTTAAAGGGGTTATAATATGAATTTCCTTATATAAACATTAAGCAATTTTTTCGGGTACAAATACTCAAGAATGGCTTTCAACTGTATGAAAATGTTGGTCGTCCTTTTGGATTCAAAAATATACTTCTGATAATGTCAATGTTTTTTTCTGACGCCTGAGGGCGGCAATGCTGTGACGTCAATTTAAGAACTCACTGTAGAGTTTATTGTGCAATCATATGAATCTGATATGTAAAACAGTTGTACATGTACTTCATCAGCAAAAATATAAAACACATGCAGAACACCACATGCAGCAAAGACCAAATAGAAAAACAAAAACGTCCGACATTTTGCACTGAGGTAGGCCTACTCGTAACAAAAAGCTTCTGTCAAAATCACTCTTTTAGACTATAATGGTGGAGATTTGCATCAGCATAAAGGAAAAAAACACATGAAACACCATTAAGAAATGGCAATGAAGCTAAATGGAATACGAAGCTAAATGGAATACGAAGGTTAAATGCAAGGATTCCATTAGGCGCATTTCTGCTGCATGGACCATTTTAAAACGGCCATTGCTTTTTTCACGGCATTCAGCAATCCAAAATCAGTGGCAATGAAAAAAAGAGAACATATTTTAGCCTCCTTTTTTAATCTACAGTACAGTATCTGACTACTCTTATTTTTTGCGTCTCGTGAGCATTATGTTCGACAAATTGTGCCATGAGACCCCGGAACACTATAGGCCTACACGACATCGACATCCATGACATCCGTACATTTATATTTTCATTATGGTAGCTTATACATATAGGACCTGGTGCCAGCGTTGACCTGCCACTCGATTAAGCATCCGAATAAAAGAATATCAAGTGCTCATAATTATCTGCATCAATCATAAAATAATGTCTGTTTGTAGTCCCCGATATAGGATAGGGCCATGTATTGACATAATTATACGTAACAAATCATTTTTTTAAATTATATCTGATTGAACCATTGGGCCCCGTTGCACGGTAGGTCTGAAAGTGAGACTGATGGACTGGCAAGCTTCGGCTATTCTTATAGATTATAGCTAAGAAGCTGCGTAGCAATGTTTTAAAAGAGTCTTGGCTTTGTAGGTGCAGCCATTTTGTTATAACATGTCCATCCCTTGTAAAGACTCGAAATAGCTCAGCAGGCTGGTGTCCGTGTCAATCTCTGGTTCCTCATCAGGCGTGAAACGGGGCTGAGAATATTTCAGTCCCCTGGATGGGATTGCCAGTCCATCGCAGGAATAAATTACACCCCAGGCTATTGTCGGTACCCATTTGTACTCCTGGTCGGAAAGAGGCAAGTGATGGTGAAGTGGCTTGCCCAAGGACACAACACGCAGCTAGCAACAGGATTCGAACCCCGAACCAGTTGATCGTGAGTCATGAACTTGTACGCAGTATTCCGCATGCACACACCAGACCTTAACACATTGAAAATGTCATTGCACGGTTCATTGCATGGCTAGATTATTATAATGTTGTTTCATGGATCGCTACATTTACATCTAAGCGAAATCCACACCCAAGAAATGCCTGGAAAATTGTAATCCTCGTGGGGAAAAGTCTGTGAAGGTTAAGGTAAAGACGTAAAGAATGGCCCAGAAATCCACGTTTTAGACGCATTTTGTAACCATTCTGCACGCATTCAGAACTGATCTTGACAGAAGGCTGTTTAGAGGCAATGGTCCTCCCCTGAACTCCGCCCCCTCTTTCAGATTCTGGCTCATTTCACAACATTTTTCCCCCAACGAATCAATGGATTAACTCGCGTCCCAATCAACACGGTTAAATTTGTGCTGATCACAAGCGTCCAGTCCCCAAATCTCACTGTCATTCCCAACTCCTAATCAAGCCACTCAAAGCGCAAACACACGCTGCCGGCCCGGGGGGCCGAGCTGCTGTGGGGAAATGAAAAGCCATCTAATCGGGGGAAGTATCCTTCCTCAATCACGATATAGGATGATGAGGAACAACACCACGACTGCAGAGATTGCAATCGCTTCGGCCCGTCGATCACGCGGTTCCGCAATCGCGACGAGCAAAGTCCTCCTGCTGCACACTGCAAGAATGCCGCGGTCTCTGTCACACTCGCCCCGTATTGGTCCTTATAATTATGATTTTACGGCGTAGGCCCTATATATAATGATGTGCTGTGTGTATATACAGGCCTGTTATGTTGCCGTGTTTGAAAAGGAAACAGCATTCCGTAATGCAATGAATAATTGCAATTTATTAAATCTGTCTCGATGCCAACCAAGTTAAAGGGACTTTTCTGAGTCTGAGAAGTCACATTTCGTATTAATGGAAATATTTTTGTACACGACATTTCGTATTCATGTGAATGTTATTGTACATGACTGTTGACCGTAGCCAGCTGATGTGACACAGTGGTGTTTTTTTTTTCTTAACAAAAAGTGGAACTTTTTGCGTCCTGAACTTTTTGCATGCTAACAAAGAAAGTCTGGAAATTATAATTATAAAAGTGGGGTGTGTGGTCCAATGGTGTGTTCGACTCGTGTGCCGTGGTACATGGGTTCCAATCCTGACCGTGGGATTCGAATCCTGACCGTGGGAACATGGTGCTTGTGCTCTTGAGCAAGGTACTTTACCATTATTGCTTCGTCCTTCAGATGGGACGTACAGCCGTAGGTCCCGTGTGTTTTGTAATGTACGTCCCTAGCAGCCCTGAATCCTCCAATTTCAATATGATTGTGCACCCCCTAGGGAGTTAGGGAGAATTAATCCAGTAACACTTATCGCTAAGAGAAGGGGTTTGCCCCGATGTTTCTGGCATTGGCTGCAATATGCGCCGCAGCACCTTGTAAACTCTAATAAGGTGCAACATAGTGGGTCTCATATTTGTCATAAACTTCATTTATCTGTCTTTAATAATAGACATAATTTCCAGCGCCAAGTTGAGTACCTAATTGTTGGCAGACGTATCTACCAACAATGTGAGATTATAATTATCAAAGGAATACATTCAAAGGTGAAATTAGAAGTTCTATTGGAACACCGTTGGAACACACAGTATCAAAGCGTGAACGTTTTTACTTGACGGTTTTAAGGCTCAAAATGGTCGGCTAAGAAATGAAGCCTCGTCAAAGTTTGGGTGGATCGTTCGATAATTTCCGCCCTTCCCCACCCTGTGAAAACAGGGCATCGTATCATACCGGGGAAATTATAGGTCATTCGCCGAAATACAATCTATAAAAACCTATTTCGAGATAATTATCCTACATTATGCGTGTTTAATAGATTTTGTAATTTTACACAGTGGTGTGCAATGGTTCAATCCATAATTGCTCCTACTACACTGACGGGAAGATGCATTTCACGACTATGGATTTGTTCGCAGTGAATCTGTTTGTCGATCGTTCCTTGTTCTTGTTATTTGGAGTGCATGTTGTTGATTGATTCCCGGGTGTTAATGACCAGGCCTGGGCGTATTGACTGTAGCAGCGATGTCACGATGAGAGCCTCTGCCTTCACTCGGGTTGTGTAAGGGGCCGATAGATAATCACGATAAGCAGCATACAGCTCCTGCAAAATATTTGCATTGTTGCTCAGACTGGAATCGCCATTTTGGAATCAAGACGAGGCTATATAGATGCATCTTCAAAACAAAGTCATCATTCCTGTATTGGTTGCTGGAATGGCAGCCTCTCTTCCAACGGGTCACCGTACATTGCCCTTTATTACTAAAGGGGCAACATTATCAGCAACATTCAGCAGAAGTTTTATTTAAAAAAAAATAAGTCAAGCAATACCACAGAGGAAATAGACGCGGGGAAATTTACACGACGTCGTGTTGATTAAACACGGTAGTTTCTGCGGCAAAAACACAACACGTAACAAGGGTACTTTTTACCCCCAAAACACACCAAAGTCTTCAACCAATGAATGTTTTTGGTCAATGAGGAAAATTCTTTACATAAAAAAAATAGTTATCTAGTTTAAACAAAATAAATGAATTGAAACGATAAATGACAAATGGAAGAAATAGCCTGACAACAACAACATCTGGCGACACGTGTACAGTCACTCCCATGTTGGAACCGCTGTTCAAAACAGGGATCATGTATCGACTTATTTCCAGAAACTGCCCGAACAAAATGAAGATGACTATGTAGTCGTTGTTATTTATCAATGCTATTCGACCGCTAACTCTGAAAAGCCGAGTGGATCTCTGTCAATATTTACGCGGGCCACTTGACGTGTTCACCCCCTCTCCATCTTTTGCCGACAGCACGGTCCAGGGCAAAAACACGGTCCCAGAGTCTGAGAGAAAACGAGCTTCGCGTTTCTTACAAGACGTTTCGTCTTTACTAAAACCGCAATTGCTCTGCAAATACAAGGGCCAATACGCCTGTGTCACTAGTGTGGTGCAAGATTTAATATTCAAAACGGGAGAAAGTGAAATAGAGTAAAATTCGAGTTACGCACGCCCAAATGCACATCAATTAGGCCTATGGCCGGCAAGATGTAAAGGCTCACCGCCAAAAAACTCCCTTCATTCGCGTGACCTAAGCTCAATGAAGATGGGCTGTGCACGCCCACCAAAAGACATACCATTTATTGATTTAATTGATTGCCAGTCAATTTTTCACAATTTGGATGTCACACCCTCAAGTGTCTTCCAATAGACACACGAACACCAGGTTTTCAAAACAGTTTCAAATATACAGCGTCTTGATGCAAATGTACATGTACATAACTAAAGCATAGGCCTAGAGCTGTTCCTTGCTCCATGGTTAAAACAAGGCAAATACTATCGTGGTTAAGTTTGGTCTTCCTCGCGTACATGGTTTCTCAGCCACAAAGAAAGGAAGACCTTGGTAAACAATTACGACATGAATAATTGAATTAGGAAGATATCTGCAATTATGTCAGGCAATTGCGTGGCTTTTCTGGCCAAATGATTTCATGTTAAAGGGACATTTGTCAAGAGAAAAATCAATTCCACAAACACTGAAACATCCCCTGAAAAGGCTTCCAAGTCTGCATAGCACTTTAACAGGAATTGAGAGGAATAACTACATGTACATGGCATTCTCGATCCATGAGAAGCCTTTTTAAATTCCCGAATACGGCTTGGTTATTACAGAAACATTTGATATAACCAACACAGGCATAGGTTCACGGTAGCGCGTATATAGCTCATATACCCTGGTTATTTTTTTTACCCGTCCATGTCCTTTCAAATAAAACTGCCGACAAGGTTTTTAACATAACAAAAGGTACATCAATTTACCACAAATCAATTACGCGGCGATCGTTGGATCGCGGAAAGGCCAAAAATTTAAAGGAGCTATATATGGCCTGCTGATGAGATAAAAGAAGAGTATAACTCACCTATTGCAATGTTGGTGCATGCCATGACCCCACCTGCGGCTGTCATACCTGTATTGCTCCTTAAACAAAAATGAAACACGGAATGAAAAAAAAAAAAATCCTCTTGTTTCACGGTGTCCGTTTTAAGGGCTGAGCGTGGTTGTTCACGCCAGACAGTCTGCTGTAAAGTGGTTCCAATGCCGTCAATACTCGCTGGCCATTCGTGGATGCAAATACAAAAACAAAGACCATCAGGCCTTGACTTTTCTTGTTGTTCTTCGGACCACCAGGCGAGGATGTGTTCTTGAATTTATTCCAACAACTGACCGGGTCGTGGTGGCAAAATACAGCGCTGCAGCTCTGCCATCATCAATAATTTTCGGGCGATGTATTTACGGTGTTCCAGTTGTGGCGGCGCACATTGTCCGACTGATGGCTCACGGCGCACCACTCGAGCGCTTTGTGTGTGTTGCGGGTAGGATGATGCCGATGAAAACCATCGCGATGTGCTAGGGCATCTTCTGTTCTGAGCTGTTCATTAAAACCGAGCAGCACATACAATCGGGGCTGCGCGTGCCTATGGATGGTTAAGGCTCGTGGGCATGGTAGCTAGGCTGGGGTCGTTGGAGGGTACCGTGACGTCATCATAGGGCCTCCGCCATCAGTATAGAGGGGATCATTACCAGATACAGTTGAACTCCAATGAGTCATTAACGAGATTGCTCTAAACAGTTAACCACAATTGAATTAGATGATCGGGAAATAGGTATCTTTTAATGTTGTGGCTCAAATCTGCTTATTTTGTAAATGCTGTCATTTTTAAAGTAAACCAGTGAGTGTGTGTTAAGTCAAATAATGTCACCGAATTCCAAAGATTCCATAGAATAAAAACCTTACGGCTCCGAGGAAAAAAAATAAATAAAAGAGAACTCATTATAGTGATAGACAAACAACCAATTTAGCAGCCTGAGAAATGCCACTGAACTATCATAATAACTCTCAATGATTCTATAGGGTGTAACATACCTGTTAATCATAATGAGCCAATACAGGGTGAGTAAAAAAAACCCCGAAACCCAAATGTCGGGACCCCTATTTTAGTGAAGTTCTGCATGTAGCACTTCCAAAATCCAGGATATGAAAGCCCAATTTATAAGCTTTCTTTCAGTACAAGTGTCATTCAAATCACTCATGTACTTTTAAAGTTACGGAATTTTAAACACAACCACCGTTTTAAAGTTCTGTCCACGGATCACAAAAAAGTGTACGTTCTTTCAGCAAAACGAAAACAATTCACACCCATCCCTATGAGATTTGTTTTCGTTTTGCTGAAAGAACGCTGAACTTTTTTTGTGATCTGTGGACAGAACCTTAAAACGGTGGTTGTGTTTAAAATTCTGTTACCTGAAAGTACACAAGTGATTTGAATGATTCTTGTACTAAAAGAAAGCTTATGAATTGGGCTTTCATATCCTAGATTTTGAAAGTGCTACATGCAGAACTGCACTGAAACAATTGTCCCGAAATTTGGGTTTCCTTTTTTTTTTACGTACCCTGTATAATTGTGATTTCTGTCCTCCCGAGTCTAAACTCAGCAAAAATTACACTGAATCAAAGCAATATACATTGCGCACACAATGAATAGCCGTGCTACAATGTATAGATTAATACAGGTACGTGATCACCGTGGACACTAACGTGGCCCCCTTCAATGGAGAAACCATTGTGCATGCTATTGTACAAAGCAACTGCCCAGTGACAGATTAAATCTGAACAATAGCTAGCACAATGTTTTCACCATTGAAGTGGGGCCTCCGCGCCCGAATTGATCTATAAAAAAGGTAAACAACTAATTATGCCATCTCTATGACGAAATTGTGGTCTGTCAGTCATCTCTGGGATTTCCTCTTTTGTTAATGAAGTCCCTTGGGTTTTCCCGCTCGCACATCAAAACCTAACATTTCCACCAGTGTCTCCCTCTCAGAGGATTTCTGTCAAGTTGTCAACCTTTAATGAACCAAGAACCGTTGTCAAGGTTCTTGTCTCATTAAAAAGAAAAGAAAATCTTGGTAAAAACAAGCGCGAGTGCACAATAAGCTCTGGCCATGTTGCAGGAAGGCTTGCATGAAAGTCTTGCATGAAATCAATCAAAATAATCCCTGCCAGAACTTAAAAATACGACGCCGAAACTGCGATGCCGATGGCACACACTTTTAGTCAATTTTCGGGGACAGACAGACAGACAACACGACCGACAGTACGTCAGACAGACAGAGAGCTAGCCAGAACGACAGACAGAACGACAGACCGACCGACCACCAAGTGGTATGTAGAAGCTCCTTGCTAGAGCTTTAAAAAAGGCCTTGTTTTTTTTCTAATGTGCTCCATCTGGGTACCGTCCACTTATCCGGATTTCTCGGAAACTGGTGTTATAATACATGACATGACACCTCTGAAATCCCGTGCCCATGCCCTTATAGACCTTAATCAAACGTATAGACCTTAATCAAACGTGTGAGTCTCGTATAGTTCAGTTTCTCTGAGAAATGCGTAAGGTAAATGAATCTGTATTCCATAGAGCCCAATTTCTCACCACACCAAGAAACCGCCAAAATATTTGGAAGGCGCGTGTCATGGGCTACAGCAAACAAAGCAAGTTTCACCACACACGGCACAGTAATCACATTACCCTTGCGAATTGCCGGGCAAATTTATCATTTTATGTGGACATGGCCCCATAATCACCTCAACAAGAAGCTGTCTCTTCCCTTTTGTATTGGTGCGTTGATCTAATTTCTCCAATTCTTTTCCTGTCGAGGTTCTTCGTTTTTCTCGGCTCATAATTTTGTTGACAGTTTTCGATACAACTAACTGTGTACAAAGGTACAAGCATGGCAATGTGCTAATGTATACAAGATTGAAGGACTAATTTACATGATTTACCACTTCAGTCATGCACTGAGCGAAAGTGCACCAACAAGCAGTGAGACTCACTATGTGATAACAGGCGACTGTTCGTGGAAACATTAATTCGTGCTCCATTCGCAGACCAATTATTTTAATGTGCAGCTATCGATCATGACACTACTGGACGGAGGTCTAGACAAATTTCCTCACGAAGCAATTCTACTATACGCACAGTGCAATGCAATTGGCGTCGCAATGGTGCCAAAATGCTACCCCACAGCATAACTCGGGAGAGTCGCGTCGACGCACGAGTTGGTGTAGTAGCGTAAAGAGAAACAATATCAGATTTATGAATAAAAGTGTTTGTTGTAGAATGATAATCGCCATGCCCACAAAATGTACTACAATTGCCAGTTTTAATGGTTAAGAATCAGGAAGATATGGACAAAGGGTGTTATAGTACCTCGCATCTGCATCATTATCACGGACTGATCACAACCACAGATTTGGGCGCCAAAATGAACCGGGCCATTACAAATTCGAAACTCTTTTCCCTCTTATTTGTTTTTAAAATTCTATCTATGGATGAAAGAGATGCGTAGACACTAGCATCGCTCTTAAAACAGTCGTCTTCATCCTTTTCTGGTTTTATGAAACAAGGCCAATATACTGAAGTAAGATTCGTATAAGACTCGTCAGAATTAGTCAGATTTTTTTTGGTCTCGGAACCAAGCTATCCTATGAAAGGGTCAGTGTGACAGAATGTATCTGTCAAACCATAGAGTAAATGAATTCTTCGTACGGCCAAGAAACTATCGAAAAAACCCAACTTTAATGGAGTGAGAAATGATTGTTTTACCCCCTCGGCACCCAATAGTCGCCTCAGCGACCGGCCATATACACGGCCGCTCATGCTCTCCTCGACAGTATCTCGGTTATTTTTAATTTGAGAAAAATGTCACTCCAAGACGAGGTCTGACAACCTGAGGTGATGGACAGAAAATGTTTAATGTGCATTATAATTATTTCGCTATGGGTGGAAAGAGTTATCAAGAAAATCATTTGGATGCACGATGATAAGGATGATTTTTTTTTATGCTTTGCATCGCCCCGATGCGTCCAAAGGTAAAAAAAGAAAGGCGAATTATTGAATTTAAAAGGCCCATGTCATGAATTTTACTTAGAACATATTTTTTTTGTAACTTTTTATTCCTCCTAAATGTATGAAAACTATTTCAGATCCCTCTTTGGTTCATCTTATTGAAAAGTGCACTTCTTTTAACATTTAATTTTGTTCATGCTTTTCTAGACAATTGAGTGCGCTGTTGCTGTGATGTCATTTCAGGAAGACACTGTTCAGTTAAGGGGTTTTCTGTTCAAATTGCGAACCCAAAAGTTGCTCATTGAAAATATTTGTGAGAAATCTTTGCACATTGGCCTACTTTTATGTACTGAAACAACAACGAATCACCAAAGAAAAAATACGGCAGCAAAATATCCACAATTCCGGCGAAATTTGGTTCTGAAATAGCTGTAACATTGAGGTTTCTGCCTGAAATGACATCACACTTTTGCTCATGAATATGTAAATTTAAATTACCATAAGAACCAAAAGGGCACTAAAATGCCCTTAAAAATGGCAAAATGGAAATTGAATATAAGGTTAAATGGGACACAATGCATTACAAAAAAATTACATTACATAGGCCCTTTAAAACATTTTTACTGATAATTTCATTTCCAAAGTCTAGGCGAACAATTTGTAGAAAATGGGTATTACCCATCCGCCCATCCCCCGTAAAAAATCCTGATGAATAAAGAAATAAACTATAAACAATACAAATAATAAATCTAAGCAATTTTAATAGTGTTTTGTTCAATACTGACCGTATAGGTTTTAGTTTCCAGCTTAACATATTTTCATGTACTGTTCTCCTTCAAATTGCACCCCTCGAATAATAAGTTCGCTTTATGTCCAAAAGTCGGTCATTCCCGAAGATAAATGGCTTTTAAACATTTTGTTTACTACGAAGTCAAAAAATTCTCCGCGATTATGAAGATATATGGGATTTATCAATATTTTCTTGCACGGCGCACGAAAACAAAATTGTCTATTTTTCTGGTTTGAAAAGAATGTCTTGCCATTAATTTTCACGCTGGAATCTTCGCGAAACTATAGGGAATTAGTCCAAGTCAACGTGAGAAAGATAAATTATGGAGTTTCTCTTGACGTATTTATTCAGGTGGTATTTATTAATTCAAATCTGGATCGAATGAACGAATATTAAGCGTCGGGAAGTCGGTAGGCTCAGGAATTATGGGATTTAATATTTGCATTTGGTGATTGGACGCGGCTGTGAAAGCCTGGTTAGCATAATCCAATCAATTCTCGTGAATTTCAAGTGTTTTTTAAATTGTATTTTAGCGAATGGGTAAAGGCAATGGACACTATTTCCAAACATTCAAAACTGTAACAGTCAAAACAGTCAAAATATCATGGAATATCCTACTTGATTTTAAGTAAATAATAGCACCAAGCATCCAGGGAATTCGTTGCGCCTGGTATGCCGTCATCGGTCGAGAAAAGAGGAATGACCGTCATTCCTTGCGGAGTGGTTCTGATATTCGTGCCTTGCGTCAATGGAAATTGCGTCGATGGAAATTCGAGCCTTTGCGTCGAGAAAAATGAAGATGAATTTTCACAGTTTTCTTAAATCTACTGAGCTGAAATTTCGACAGAATGTGCAAGAAAACTGGGACTCCAATATGCCGACAATTACGTAGGTCGGGGAGGAGATTGCCATACATTTAAAACAAAAGGCTGAAAATCGGTGAAAGGTCTGAAAGATGCATAACTATCTACATGTATACCAATAACGTCTTTCTTTCAGATTCAAAAAGTCCGATTTCAGACAGAAGTCTGAAAAATCTCATGCCTGGTATATGTTTTCAGTTTTACGAAGGGTGGGGTGCAATCTGAAATGGGAACAAAGGGTTTAAACGGGGGTCTACCCGATGTTCCCCAATACCTATGTTCCCCAATACAGATGTTCCCCGAAATCCTTATGTTAGGGTTAGGGTTAGGGTTAGGGTAAGGATTTCGGGGAACATCGGTTTTGGGGAACATAGGTATTGGGAAACATAGGTATGAACCCGTTTAAACGTCCTTGGAGAGATCCGACACAGTCACTCAGCATTTCTAAACGGCCCCGAATCGGCCTTGTAGCCCGTAATATTGTACACTTGATTATTGAGAGTAAGGGCAAATCTGAGATATACATCGCACCAATTTGGAGAAAGTATAGTTCCGGGAATTTATCTGACTATTATTTACGAAAAAAAAGTTTGAATAGTTGGTAATTCCGTGACCAAATTAGGAATTTTTTAATTTGGAAAAGAAAATTGAAATGAAAATTTGGGAAAATGAGACAATAAATTTAAAAGAAAATGCTCCATTTATGATTGCTTCATTTGTGTTATACACGACTACTCAAGAGAGATGTCTTACGTTGCACTTTCTGGAAGGAGGCCAAGGCCGGGGGGGGGGGGTGGAATAGCTGCTGAGATAACATCCTTGGTTAACACCTGAATAAGCTTAAGCTCTCACGATGCAAAAGAAATAGGGTTTTTGTTTTGTTTGTTGGGTAAGTGTGGTATTATTGAACATTTTGTTGTTCTGTCACCACGTTTTACCAACAAAATCAATATTCAGGAAAAATCAAAGGCTCGTCTATAAACCACACAAAATAACTGCGGAATTCAGTCTATACGGACGAGTGACGAGTATAGGCCATGCGCCAAATGAAGCAAACACCACTCTAATTCGATCAGGAAAATGGACAGCGTCAAACGGTCAACACCTAAACTATCAGTCACACCAAGAGGGGAAAGTACAGAGCGCCCGGCCTGGCGTATTTTACGCCTTAGTTAGCTTGTTGTTGACCGTTAAAATCGCCTCAAGCTTGCGGGCTTTCTTGAAATCTCGCTATTTTTCCACAAGTCTTGGCCTAAGGCTAAGCTCGAGTTAACTAATTATCTCCACGAACTTAATATTGTTTTCCTCGGAGATTTTCCGGCATTTGCTTCCATGAACCCATGAAAAAAATCCCTTTAGAGTGAAAATCCGGGGATTTATGCGGTCGGCTTTAGACCACAAATTAATTAATGGCGTCCAGGAGTATATGACCCTACTGCAAAAAAAGGATTTTTTTTTTTTCAGAGTGAACATAAATACGTTGAATAGTATTTAAAAATGTATTTGTATTATAACGGTCCGCTAGAATATAACTTTCTAACTGTGACTTCTATCTAGATCGCGACATTAACGAAAAAAGGACTACCGGTACTTTACTGAAAGAAGGTTGACAGGAACTAGAGACAGTGGTCTTCCCAGAGAAATCAACAATCTTTCATCATGTGGTGCAGAACAACTATTCCGGTCACAAAAATAGGCCAGTTATTCGTCAAATTGGCTGGGAGTATAAGGTAACAACAGCTGGAAATTGAATGGGCAGTGTGCAGGACGAGTGTTCCGTCGATACGGTCAGTACTCTTAGATCCTTGATTGCAGTATTTCTGTCCCTTGTAAGCTGTGGTGCTTTCAGCAGGAGCTTTAAAGGAGGAATACTGCCTACATTGACTTCATTCGTTTGTTCATTCATTTTTATGATGACTTGATGAGTTGGGCCCAAACTGTCCCTGTCAAGCATAGTGGTGGAAAGAGATGGACCGCTCAGGCCAGGTCCCAACATTGGCTTGACATCCATTTTTACCTCCGCCAAGGAGGTTATATGTTTTCATCGGATTTTGTTGGTTGGTTGGTCGGTTGGTTTGTCTGTTTTAACAAGATAACTCCAAAAGTTGTGGTCGGATTTGCATGAAATTGTTTTTAGTACAAATCGATTAGATTTTGGAAGTGATCTGGATCTGGGTCTGGATCCAGGATTTTTGAAAAGGATTCCTCACCAATTATGCGAGTATTTTTTTTGGGGGGGGGGGTGTACTGACAATATGGCGGGGAATTGTTTAGCCTCAGCGGAGGCTTGAGCTCTTTGAGTGCTTTTATTTCTAGTGTTGGAGATAAAACTGATATCGGTGAATCGAGTACGACGGGATATTACGAAAACGGGACTTTTTCACGTACACTTCTTTCATATGCAGTAGAAAGAGCGTATCGGTTTTACATCAATATTGTGCAGATATAATGTGGATAGGCTAAGACAGTCGATTTACGCTGTCACAGTGCAATTGCATCAAGGCCTGTAAAACTCTAAAGTGGCACTAGCGACTTGTGACGCAATCTAATGGTTGGATCGAGTTTGGGGTGGGGCTTTAATCAGGGAGGGAGGGGATAAGTAGGAAGGAAATGATAGGCCCCTCCCTTCAATACATCTATCCATTATTAGCCACACCCACTGTCCACGTGGGAAACAACACGTGCAGTGCCTCTCCAATGCTACATGTGCGTAGCGCAATCAGCGACATCATCGGTAGAGACTACAAAACTGTATATTTACATGTATTTCAAATTACAATACATCAATACAGACTCTATACATCACAAATTGTAGTCTGTACATTATTTTTTTTTAATTTCTACATTATTCTTCAATACACCGGGATCAAAACATGTTTTGGTGGACAGTGATTTTTTTTTATGGAGTTCAATGTTGGGTGACTCAGTTCGTGGAATCGGTACTAGCTTACCATGACGTCAATGATCAAGTGCATCCTAAATATATTCCACTTGATGTCTCAGGCTATGTTAATGCCAAGGGAATTGGGGAGAATTTCCATTAAAAAAAACACTTCAACTCATTTTCTTTTTAGAAACACTTCAAATGTGGTCATTTGATTGATAAGTACTGATTATGTCTAGCAAAATGATGTGGGGGAGTGAAAAATTAACAAGGCATTTTCCCTACTAAAACAAAGCACAAAACTAAGCATATATATATCCAGAGTTCGAAATGAATATTATTTGATATGCAGAGTCCAATTTTAATCGCTGGTCCTGTGCGGTCTGTGCCCAAACTTGACTGGTGATTTACCACACAATTTGACCTATTTCAACATTTGTCCAACCGAATTGCTCATCTTTATGGACGAAAGTTCATTTTCACCACATTTTTTTTGTCGTCCTTTCACCATTTTATTCAATGAATGAGAATGTTCTTGAAAGCCTCACATATCCTTATTTCAACAGTTTCAAATAAAAACCTTCTTTTCAATTCAATCTGAAAATATGTGTTTTTCGTATTTGAGCATGGGTCAATTAGAAATAATTTTGGTCCAGTAATTGTTTTTTTTTTTTTAAGGAAAGGAGCTGATACATTTTAGCAAGCCAAAAGCAACATAATCTAATGTGAGTGCACAGTATATCCATACAATTGGCCCACGACTAAAACACGCTGGCTACACATTTGACATAATTTCTGCCCCATATGATGGCATTTTGGGTCAGGAACATGTAAACATTTTAATATTGGTTTCTTCCCGTCACTGAGGCAATTAAACCCAACATTAAAAGACATTTCTGCTGGCGACCGAATAAATGCTCAACATTTCTGGGTGACTTTTTCATTAGCTCACTTGAATGAAATTAACAGTAAAACATTTGTGGCAAATTTTTTTTTTTATTGATTCGACCCAGATAATTTACTTTCAATAACCTGGGCAATTCCACAGTTACTCATGTTACATTTTGATGTACTTTTGAGTTTCCTTGGGCTATAATAACCTTACTGAAAAGGTTTAATAACTGTTATCCCCATGGTAGATAGAGTAGACCTAGACCTACCTAAGCACCAAAGATGACATCCAGAAAAATGTGTTATGTATGATAAACAAGATGCACAAAATCGGTTACTCACATTACGAAAATGTAACGTGAGTAGCTGTGGAATTGCCTACCTGCATATTTTCGAATTGCTTTAACAGAGGAAAGTGTTCAGGGGACAATAATTGTTGTGAAAATTCAACATTAAAACAGAACATGGAATAATTGTAAAATTTATGGGTTTTTTTTAGGGTTTTTTTTCTCGGCACATTCACTACATATCTGACAACACACAAAATGATTACCCAGTGGAACGGCTCATATAATTACTAACACATAACGGGATAAGTTCGATTTCTTTGAATGAACATCGCACGTGTGTGACATATTTCATCACTGACTCCGCCTTACAAGCAGGGTGTGTGATGGCTGACCCTGGTGACCCCGAGAATGACACCAGAGTTAATAGAATGGCATGGGGCTAACCCGAGTCGACCCGGGAGAGCTTATCGAATGCTAAAAATGAATGTAACAAAGAGTTTTGGACTAATTGCTGGGATCACTTTGGTTAAGCCTCCCTAAAGGTGCTAATTTCAGGTAGATGCTCATAGAAATTTTATAAGCAGTTTTGCTTAGTATGGACTATATTATACAAATATTGAGTGGCTCAGAGTGAAATGGGAGGAATATTATCGCTAGGTAAAATTTGGACTTTTTTATTTCACGAGGCGAATTAAAGCCGAGTGAACTGGAAAAGTCCAGATTTTACCGAGCGATAGTATTCCTCCCATTTCACAATTTAAAGCCACTCAGTATTTGTTTTATATAACTGACATATAGATCCTTGTCGTTTGATGTATTTGAACTTTTATTTCAATACAAAATTGGTGAACTTATTTTTCTCTTCCAAACCACCCCTTTACGAAAATATTTGAACCCAACTCTGTAGCGCTGGCTCTTTAGAACGTGCACACCAGAGCCCCGGCGTGAATGGGAGCAATAACGAATGTCATGTGATCTGAGTTCCACCAATCAAATGACAAGGATCTGTATGTCGGTTACATAAGGCCAAAAAAAAAAAGTCTCCGGTTTCTGGTATGGAGCTTGTCCAAAAAGTGGTGCGGCGACGCGGCTTTTTTTTTTTTTTTTACCCGACTTTTTTGCTTCAAATGTCGGCTGATGACTGCAAATGGTGCCCGACTAAACATAGTGCAAATATATGGGAGTCCAGAGAGGCCACATAAAGCTTATTCTCGATCATAACCCCATCTAAAAACACGTTGAAATTGCGCAGCAACAGAATTCCAATCAAACCAGTGAGTTTGGCGGTTTTGAGACATCATCTTTCATTGAAAAAAAAACTGTTTCATTTTGCCGACGCGCATGGCTACGGCGACGCGCGCGCATACCAGAAACCGGAGACTTTTTTTTTTGGGCCTAATTGCTGATCAAACGCATATCCTCCAAAATGCCATACAATTTTACTGCTGGCACAAAAATTACTATATAAACGGATTCTTTTCTTGGCACATACATTTTCTGAGTGACATATCCTGCTTAGTACAGCTCTGATAAACCACAACACAACCTCCTGGACACCCAAATACACTTAGCTAAAAATGTTTGGGTAAAAGAAACATTGGACACAAAAATACATTGGCTTTATCATGGTAACCTCTTGCACCTTTGAATCGGAAACATACATGAAACAGTCATCTGGCATGCCATACAACAAAACTTGACGAATATCCGTAGCTGTTTCATGTTTGGACAGCCAAATATGGCTAGCTAAAATATATGGGTAAAAGACTCACAAAAAATACAGTGGCTGTTTCATGATAACCTTGCAGCTTTGAATCGGAATCACACATGGAACAGTCATCTGGTATGCCATATAAATAACAACACAAAAAGACAAATATCTGTGGCTGATTCATGAGCTTAATTTCCTGGGTTCTTCCCTGCGTTTGCTCGTAAGACTGCACCTGGGTTGGGGTAGGGCCGCATCTGAAACAAAGGTCCGTTCGCTGTGGTGTCCACTCCCGTTTTGGCTTCATTCGTCTTGGGAAGACCGGAGGACCAGTTACCCCTGAAACACAAAATGGAACAGTCCATTAGGCCTTCGATAAAAGAAACTTGTTTCTCATCTCTGAGAGAGCGAAACAAAAGTCATCCTTGATTAATATATTCCTAATTTCCAAAAGTAATTTTCTCTTTTTCCAAATTGAAAGAAATAAAACTAACTTCTTTATTTGTGTCACACAACTGTTTCAGCAGAGATAGGCCAATTAAAAAAAACAATTTTTCGTCCAGGCTTTTTGAAAAAAGAAAGAAGGCGGCCCTTTTTGTTCTCCCAAATGGAGGATTTTCCAAGATGGATTTTTCCTTTTTCTCAACTCTTTTGCTGATGCTTTTGTGTCCAAAGGAGCCGTCACCCTTTCTACTAGATTTTGAAATTGCATACATAGCTACAAATGTGCTTGACAACAAATAAAAGACAAAGGTTGATATCTAATAATACTCAAAATAATGTGAACATGTATTTAAAAAGCGCACGTCTCTACCAGTTTTGTTGCTCGAGTCACTACATCATTTTTGCCCCAGCTAACTGAGCCAACAAGATAATCTAAAGACATTTTCAGCTCCCTGAGGAGTATACAGCTCGATGCTGCCATTTTGGCGCAAAGCAGCCAAAATCAATCACAATAACCATCTCTGCCCTCACAGGTACCCAATTTGCTCCTGGGTGGGGAGAAGCAATGAGTGACAAAGTGCCTTGCCCAAGGGCTTGCGCACATCATTACCCCAGGCTAGACTCAAACCCACAGCCTGCAGAACAGACCTTTATCATGCTGCCTCCGTTTCACTCATGTTCCCTGTATCCAATAACAGTACAGAATGATACTGCATTGTTTTGTGCAAAAAGGAACCAGAATATTTTTCCTTCCAGCTTCGCTTTGGTTACATTGATTTGAATGGGAAAAATCCAAATGGCCGTAAGATGATAATGGTCTATTAGTTGCAGACCACGAGTTCAATGCTCCAGACCAACAGGCCATGGCACTCCACCACTTGATGATTCTGATTGGTATGAAGTTGTACCTTGGTGTGTCAGAGTAGGCACTGGGGTCCATGGGATCAAGCTCATCGTCTTTCTTCCTCCGTTGCCTGTGTGAATCTATAGAGACATGGATATGGAAAGGTCATCACAATCAGGACAGTGGCTCATTGAAATTAAACTAAGGCAGCCTCCAAACTACATGGCTACGGCTAACAGTAACACAAGGGTCTATGGTAAGTGGCTTCAGCGGCTTCCATAGAGGCATGTGTCATTGCAAGCCGTAGCCATGTAATTTGGAAGCAGTTTCATAACGTGCTTCAAAAATCTAAACAGGCAATCAACTTGAATGACCCAAGGTGGATAAGTTACAAAGGGGAAACTGATTTTAAACCCTTGTTAATTTTTTTTCTTTTCGTAAATACTAATAGGGGGTGGGGAGTGTGGCCTAGTGGTTAGGGTTTGTGACTGACTCATGATCAGAGTGTCAGGGGTTCGAATCCAGCTGCTGGCCATATGTTGTGTCCTTGGGCAAGCCACTTCACCCTCACTTGCCTCTCTCCACCCAGGAGTATAAATGGGTACTGGCATTGGCTGGGGAGAAACCTGCGATGGAATCGCATCCCATCCAGGGGGAGTGCAAAATTTTCCCCAGTCGTTTGATGCTACTGAAACCGGAGATAAACACCGACCTGATGGGCCACATTGGCTCGTGACAGACTTCACTCAGGCTGTGTCGGAATTACTGGGCTGTGGCTGGAGATTACGCACACACAATTTTTAGACGTCGGAAAATTGTATGGCCACGGAACCAGTCTAGCTGGCTTGTACCCATTCACAGGAGTGTAATCGATTGCAAACAAAATGCAAACTAACTAAATATGGTAAATCGGGAACAGTATTTGACAAAAACGCTGGTCGGCCAAATTGATACAAAAATGCAAATTTTATTGAAAATGTCAGCACACCAGGTGCTCTGATTTCACAGGATACTTAAACTGTCACTCACTAACAGTCCAGTAAGGTATTTCATAATCATTTGGTGGTTTTATTCTTTGATGTTTGCAAATGTTGTAGCTGCCCAAATACACTGTGACAACGGCATTCGTTTGTCATGGTTCCTCAATCAAATACCTGTCAACAGACTTGTGAGTGACTTGATTTTTGCTACACTTCCCGAGTCTACCAACCTCTGTCTTCTCGTTGTGGTTTCTGGTAGGGTGAAGGTCTCTCTGCGTGTCTTTTGGGCTCAGCTCCCGGCCGCACTGGACCGATCGGGCCAATCTGGCCAATCTGGAGATATGGAGAAGTATACTCATTTCAGTATTGGGTTACGCCCTCCACTGTATACACTTATTCGGTGACTGAGATTTTCTGAGGTGGCACCAGGCTCGTGTGAGTCGCGCTCAAGTATTACGCACGCATTCCGGGCTCCGTTGACCAATAGGGCTACCAAATGCATGCACGCCTTGTCTTTAAGAACGCGTGCGGCATGTGCACGAACATGGTTCCACCTCATCAATGGCTTCTAGTTTGTTCGCATATTCACTGCTGTCCTAGAGCAATAAAAAGTCCAAAGCTTTTTCGGGTGGGATCCACTACCTCCTGTTTGCTAATGCAGGCATCTTACCACTCGACAACCAAGCTTGCCGAAAGCAGCTTATGAGCAGTGGGTACTGTTGTCACCACCTTTGAAGGTGAAATTTACATTAAGAAGACCCAAATTTCAATATTTGGTTTTGCCCTTCGCAGTGTAGCTGTATTTTCTGGACTTTTTCTACCATATTGAACAAGAGTCCATCCGACTCTTGGGTGCTTGTTTCAAGTATGTTTCATCGTATGGGCAATTCCTTGAGAATGTGGACATGGTTGAAAAATGGGAAATTTATGAAATCTTAGAAACTGCAAACATTACAACCTCAATTGTGGTATCAAATTAAAGGGGACAACAAGACCTTTCATTTGAGTGATGTGGCAGTGAGATGGAATATGGTTAAGTGTTTTTTTTTGTCCAAAAACTTTGTTTGGCCCAAAAGTATGGAGTTTAGGTAGTCATTTTGGCACCTTGTTTTTACATGCAAAATGCAAGTGTTATTTTGAGTTTTTGTTTTAAAGGCAGAGACAAAAGTTCATATTTTATGTGAAAATAGATTTGTGTTTGAATTTTAGTTTCTTGTATGTTGTAACTTGCACCAAAGATGGGTGGACAAACGTGAGTTACCAAAACAATTACTATGCTTATCCCTGTAGAGATTTCATGACTCATTATTTTTTAATAAAAGAACTTGTAGCATATGACTTGCACTCTGATGATGTAAGGGCGCTCAAAATATTCTGTCCCAAATCTCCACACATGGCATTGACATGTTTGAGATTTTACATTAGGGCCTGCCTCGATTCATATCTGGGATGAGTTCCAAACATTGAAGTGGGTATAAGTTGTAGTATTCTGAACAACTTCCCCACAATCTTCCCGCAGTGAAGTTATCAGTATTGGTGAGTCAAGCAGTTGCTAATGAAAATTTCCTCGCAACAGTCCCGGGACAAATGCAGAGCTTCTCGAATGATTTTACCCACAACTTGTTCGGAACTCGTCCCGGATGTGAATGGAGACGGGCCCTTAGTGATAGGAAAGAATGTGTCTGATCTCACCGTGGGCCTCTCGTGCCTTATTTCGTCCGCACTTCTGACTTCCGTGCCGGGCGGTAGGGGCTGGGGTTGGGGCTGCGGCTGTGTCATGGCCTTGCGGTCCTGGACTTCTTGCAACTTGGCAGCCGGCAGAGAGATCTGGGCCTTGGGGTCTGAGTATCGTTGTAAAAAGAGGGGGATTTGTGTGGTTTTCATTAATATTAAAGGTGAAATTGACCCACAGATCTCAAAAATCTAGTGTTGTCAATTGTTTATATATCCCGTTTCAAAGGTCCGGGTCTAAGGATATCCACATAAGGTCTTACGTTTTGGAGGAATATCTTTACAGAAAAAAGGTTTATATCATATAGGGGGTTGTTTTTGCCCTGCCAATACCTATTTCGAGCCATGAATAAAGCAATCTGATCGTGAGCCACTTACTTCTTTGAAAGACAGAGAAAGCTGTCATCATTTGATACAAAATCAATGAGTTGTTAATGAAAAGACCTCACATTAACTCAGAAGAGACTATAAAATAATGACAGCACGTGATTTTAAGCTCAACAGGGACTCACTGGCCTCTGACTTACCAACTGGGGACAGCCATGACACCAAGTCTTTGTCTGCATCCCAGTAATAGTAATAACCACTGCAAGACAGAAACAAATCATTCAGAAAATATATGAAGTTATTGGCCACACAATGTCAAACGCAAATGCAAGTTTATGACATGAAGTATTTGCACTGCAAATTTGCAAAAGTTGAACACATTTCAACTCTGGCAAATTTCGCAGCAAGTGTTTCTTAGGCCAAAAAAAAAGTCTCCGGTTTCTGGTATGGCGACGCGGCCTTTTTTTTTCTTTTTTTTTTTCTTCCTTCAAATGTCGGCTGATGACTGCAAATGGTGCCAGACTAAATTTAGTGCAAAATATATGGGAGTCCAGAAAGGCCACATAAAGCTTAAACTCGATTGTAACCCTATCTAAAACACGTTAAAATTGTGCAGCAGCAGGATTCCAGTCAAATCAGTGAGTTTGGCGGTTTTGAGACATCATCTTACATTGAAAAAAAAAACTTTGTCATTTTGCCGATGTGCATGGCTACGGCGACGCGCGCGCATACCAGAAACCGGAGATTTTTTTTTGGCCTTAACCCTAACCCCCTAGGCCCTTGTTGCTTACAACCATCCTCAATCCTCCAAAATCCTCCAAAATTTTTCAACTCCGCCTAAATTTTTCAAAATTGTCAGACAGTCCTGCCACAAAATGCATTCATCCTCAATCCTCCAAAATCCTCCTCATCCCAAAACTTTGCACTCGTGTTTAAATGAAGGATAACCAACGCCAAATCCTTCAAAATCATCAGACAGTCCTGCCTCAAAATGCATTCATCCTCAATCCTCCAAAATCCTCTTGTGCTTCATTCACCATTCATCCTCAATCCTCCAAAATCCTCATGTGCTTCAATCACCATTCATCCTCAATCCTCCAGAATCCTCATTTGATTCAATCACCATTCATCCTCAATCCTCTAGAATCCTCCAAAACCGCCAGGAGGATTTTGGAGGAGTGAGGTGGGTTAGGGTTAATGTCAAATTTGCTTTGCATTCGCATTCCTGTGAAGAATGAATCGGGCTTAAGTCTAAAAACATGCATGAAGTTTGAAAAAGACTGATATGTGAACTATCTGAGTAACAATGTTAATATAGAGCATTCCATGGCAAATGCAAACTACACCTGTCCTTAGGTTAACATATGATTTTTTAGTGTGAACAGTTGTTTAATCCAGGAAGCAGACTGTGAAGTTTGGGCACAAAAGATCATTTGCATTTACCCCAAAAGTAAACTACCGAGTTATTTTTAAAAAAGATTAAAGATGGTATTGGTACTAAACACCCGGTGAAATTATTCCGTGTGCCTTGCTGTCAGTAATCAAGAAATGTTGGTGATTTCCAATAATCACTCAATTGACTGACTATTAGAATAAACAGTGCTATCAACGAAATCATGTTTCAGATTCAAAATCAAAATGTTGTGCATGCTTTATCACTGTTTTCTCGAAAAGTGTAATTTCCACTGAGCTGAAACTTCAACAGGTTAGGTTTTGAACATTCTACTCTGGATCTTAAAATGAGTTAGTATTAGAACCCCCCCCCCCCAAAAAAGCAAAGGATTCTATATGTGCATTTCAAAGTGGCCTCTCCAAGACATACATTTGGTGGCAAAATGAAATTTGAAATTCTTCTGTTCACATTGGAGGACAGAAACCAAGACTTTTTGTAAACACCACCCTGTTACCACATTTCACATCTTGAGTTGACTGGAAATAATCCCTGCATTTCTGAAAGCTGAGGTACAAAGACATGGACTGCAGATTTGTAAAGTCCATCACAAGTCAGGTTACAAGTACCAGCTAGGGATGATTAGTAACACCGGAAAGCCTTTGTCGCAGTTACTTTGATAAGTTTGTGACACGACTGACTTGAGCCTGATTGACTTGTGATGGACTTAAAGGTATAGTCCATCATTTGTAATTTGTGCATTTTGTTCGTTTGAAGCAATAAAAGTGCTCAAGATCTAAAGAAGGGTGCTGAACAACTAACATGCTGAAGTTTCAGCTCAGCTTTAGCTGTATATTTCGAGAAAAACAACATTCTGGGATCTCGATTTCAAATCAAAAGTTGCTGAATCATGTTTTGAGTTGGGCCTGAATTCAGCGTCCGAAACACGTTCTCACTAGCCGATTGCAGCTACGAGATGTCGCGCACTGATCCAACGAATTACAGAAACCGCGCGTGTGCAAGCGTCATGCCAACACTTGCGCGCGCTTCCCCGAATAACAAAACGAACTACTAATTTGAATTTCCTACAGTGCCTCCTAAGAAACCGTTGGAAAGGCCTTCTTTTGTTGATTTCTTCAAAGTGACAGCTTGCCAGAAAGAATAATTTCATAGGGAGTCCCCTTACTATCTTTCAACCAAGTATGTTTTTCAACAATAATTAAGCCAGTTACTTTTTGGATAGCTGCAAATGATGGACTCTGGCTTCAAGATAACCTGTGATGACTAGTGATGATCTGCCATGACTTGTGACAGAGTTGCAGACAGACTAGTGAGTGACTTGTGCTTGACTTGGATGACTGTGACTGGCTTGAGTTTGGATGGCTTGTGACTGACTTGTGACCGCTTCAGTAACGATCAACTTGTGATGACTTGTGCTAGTGACTGACTTGTGACGACTTGTGATGAACTTGTGAGGATTTGTGAACACCCGACTAGAACTCTTGTGGTAAGGGAGTGAGAGTTGGGGGTACTGCTGGCAGAGACATTCGAATATACAGGGTGAGTAAAAAAAAAGAAACCCAAATGTCTGGACCATTGTTTTATTGAAGTTATGCATGTAGCCGTTTCAAAATCTAGGATATGAAAGCCCAATTCAAAAGCTTTCTTTTGGTACAAGAATAATTCAAATCACTCATGTACTTTTCAAGTTACGGAATTTAAAACACAACCACAGTTTTAAAGTTCTGTCCACGGAGCACAAAAAAGGTGTGCGTTCTTCCAGCAAAACAAAAAAAATTCACACACATCCCAATGTGATTTGTTTTCATTTTGCTGAAAGAACACTGAACTTTTTTGTGCTCCGTGGACAGAACCTTAAAACGGTGGTTGTGTTTACAATTCCGTAACTTGAAAAGTACATGAGTGATTTGAATGATTCTTGTACTACAAGAAAGCTTATGAATGGGGCTTTTATATCCTAGATTTTGAAAGTGCTACATGCTGAACTTCACTAAACAATGGTCCCGACATTTGGGTTTCGTTTTTTTTTACTCACCCTGTATTGCTCAAGGCACTTGATGCTCACCCACAGAAGCTATTGCTCTGTGCACACTCAGAATAATGTTAGTCATGCGTACTATGCACTATGCACGCACAAACCAGTAAGCGCAGGCGGAGTGTCGTATCTACAAGGCTCTCAAAAATGGTCCAAAAGCGCCCTCTCTTGTTGGCTCACAGGAGCCCATAGACTGGTACCGGTACATACCTCACATGATCTTTGACCTTAAACCAGCCCTGTGGAAGGTTCTCCCCGGCTGTTGGGGCCACCACTGTATCCTCACCACCCGAGGGCGCTTTCTGCTGTGAGGATACGTCATCCGAATAGTCTTGAGCTAGGATTTCCTCATGGGGGTCTGTGACATAAAAGAAATTTCAATAATTTATACCTTAGGGGCCATTCAGAATTTTCAATGTTTTAAAATTTTGACTTTTTTTCCAAATTATTTTGACCCACCCACCCACCCCTGATTTCGATTAATAAAAAACTGAACATGTACATGTACATGCATTTGCATGTACATATACTTGAACATGACCATGTACCCATGTACATGTGTGTCTAGTTCAGTGGTTTGGGCAGACATCACATCACATAGTCTGGTTCCCCGACCTGACAATTTCCCCCGACGTCTACACGTCTAAATTGTAGGTCAGGCAGCCTCCGTGGCTAAAAATAAACATGACGACATTGACGGCCCTTTTTCAAAGCTCGACTTCGTTTCCGAATTCGCTTTATCACACAAAGCTTTTAATGTTCCGATAATTTTTTAAAAATAAATCACTTGCTTCATATATCATACAGTTATGATATACAGTTTAATACTTCTGTAAAAAAACATTGACTAATTTTAACCTGGAATCTTCAAAGTTGGACACCCAAACAGCACTGTTAGCAGGCGGAGCCAAATTGAGACCACGCCGCGTTTTGGAAAATGCCGGTAACGGTCGTCAAATTCAAACTAGTGCATGACGCAGCAAAAAGTTCGCCCCTCGTATACGATCCGAGTGCAAAATCGCCGTTGAATTTCAAGTTTTCTAAATAAAAGCAATGGATATTAATTATCAACTAGTTTTTTAAAGTTTTTAATAAGCAATTAGCAGTTAATAAAACCTATATTATACTCGGAAATACTCGGACACTATCCGATTGTCGACGAAATGAATTCGGCAAACTTCGGACAGTTTCGGAAAAAGGAGGAATTCCTCCCGTTTTAGTCACGTGATGTAAATTGTAATACATTGTATTACCGGAGGCTACCTGACTTAAGATTCATCAGGAAAAGTCGGAATCTTTTGGTCTGGGAACCAGACTACACATCACAGGCTGCGGTCCTCGTAGTCTTGGAGTCCAGTGGTTGAATAGTCCATTTTTTATAGCGATTGGTAATCGACGCCCGCGGCGTGTTATAGAGCCGATCTAGTACACCTGGTACCCTGCTGCATGCCTCTGCACGGCCTAGCCGCTACAAACACCCGGCGTCCAAGTCCATGAAGTCTACTGAAAAACCACCTCCCTCTCATGTCACAGTGGGTCTATATACACGTACATGACGTTCATGTACAGTACATACAGGGGACGAAGTTGGGAAAGAAACACGCATCGCGATATCGGAACGCTCGCGTGTAGTTCAGGCAAGTCAAAAGATCTATCTTTCTTTGGTTTTTTTATCTTTTTTCCATGGAAAGTGAATTTCGATTTTCAATTATTTAGCTTGACCCACCCACCCACAATTTGGAAAAAAGATCGAAATTTTAAAACATTGAAAATTCTGAATGGCCCCTTATAACAGTTGAGTGCTGTGAGATTTAAAGATTTCTAGGGTGAAAGGTTTCACATGACATAACCTTGGTCAAGGCCTTTGTCATTATTCGTATGTACGCGGTAAACGATCGGCGGCATAGTGACCTCATGCGGCCACTATTTTATGCAAATCATTTGGATTCAGACGACCGCCTTGGTCCAATCGTCCATGTGAGGTTTTGGGGGTGGTGCTCATTATGCTAATAGCCTATAAGCTGACCTTAAAAGTTGTTTTCTTATTGGTCGATCGTTGCGTGGAAACTTGCATGTATACATTGTGTGTCGATGTCTCACACTACACACAGCACCAATGCTCAGAGAAATGTGGTTTCTGACACGTCCGCAAAGGGGCGAATAGCTGCAAATGAGTTGATGACGTTGAGATTTACCACGGTGTGATTGGACACTTCACATATAAGCCCCGCCTACACTTATCTGTATTCGCATATGAGGTCGTGCGCTGGAAATCTAGTGCAAAATAAAGAAAAACATAAGCTTTCACGGAAGATTGGACCTAGGCCATCGTCTGGATCTAAATGATTTGCATAAAATAGTGGCCACATGAGGTCACTGTTCGCGCTGTATTTTAAATGCACTGCATAGCGAGGATATGCCGCCGATCGTTTACTGCGTACGGACGACTAATAATGAACGCATTGACCAAAGCTAGACATGACAGTCAGTTTGCAGCACCTTGAGACAACATCTCTTTTGAGATATTTTGAGAGATATTACTCCGAATATTGACTTCCCACTGGGAGGATTAATGTTATGGTACAGGGTGTATGGTCTTGCACGTGCATTTTAGACCCTTACACATTTTTTTTTTTGCTGCAAATTTTACTTCCCTAAAGGCAGGTTCATACTTCATGCAAATGTGAATATGATGCAAAATTCATCAGAGTTTAAAAGTGTTCAATTTTTGCAAATTTGCAGTGCAAAAACTTGTCCTACGTAACAAATACACGTTCGTGTTCACACCAAGTATAAACTGGCACCAGGACCAGGGGGGGGGGGGGGAGGGGATGTGGGGGTGGGGGGGGGGGCTAACCTTGTGGGGTGGTGTTGTCCTGTATAATTCCTCTTTTCTTTAGTCGTGCTGCTAGTGCTGCTGGCAGTGGCATCTTGATGTTGCAAGAACTGGGATACCCTATCTAGAAAAAAGGACCAAGTAAAAGATGTCTGACATAAAATAGTGCAGAATAAAATGTAACCCCAATATTTCATTCATAAAAATACTTGAGGCAGTTAACCAATTCCTATTGGTTGAGAGTCCATCACGTGGGTGGTTTTAAACCACACTTAAAAGCACTGCTTCCTTCTGCACCTTACCCTATAGGCCCTGTACAGTGTACGTATATATATGCCGCGCACGCACACCCATTTTTATATTTGGAATTTTTTTTTTAACCTAACGGCCGTTTAAAACCTCGCAGGGTTGTGGCTGTGATGACTTGCAGGTCACAGGTCACGCAAAATCTATCCAATCAGAGCGTAAATTCATCAGCCCTTCCCAGCATCCTGTTTGCAGGGTGGGGGGTACGAGCGGAATAGCAAATGCGGTTAAATATCATATGCGTCAAACACGGCGCTGTACAATCTTGCTGGCTAAATATCGTTTTATGAAAGAAAGCCCGTTAGTTTATCTAGCCTGCTATTAATTAGTGCTTACACTTCAATTTGATTTTCTCCAAAACTTCAGGTAGCTTGATAATATCAATAACATTACCTGGCAAGAACCGTTACTTTAAATGAGATGTTTCTATTGCCAAATGTTTGTGCTATTTTTTTTGTAGGGAAAAGTTCCGTACTCGGACGTCAATTTATCTGCTGCCAAACATATTAATTGTCACCTCACCTTGTCATTTGAACCAAGAGAAATCCAGGAAGCTGTGTAAAGGTGAAAAAAATTTACTCAAAATGTGTTTTTAGAGCACATTTTGGATGCATACGTCGTGCAGATCTTCGTATGGATGGAGGCTGCCATATTGATTGAAGAGATAGCTGCGTTCGCGTTGCGCACACAAGCCAAGTGCACATCATGAATAAAGAACATTATGTGTTTGTACCATTTGTATACAGGGAATAGGTAGTACAGAGGGACAGGGGAGCTATAAAACTGACCGCGCCTTATTTTAAATGACAAATACTTAACACATGCTTCGTGCACGTTATCTCATATATTGCCTTTGAAGAAGAGATTGTTGAGGATGAAGCCGCCTTCATACAATCATCTGGTCTGTCTTTTTGTTTGAGCTCTTGTACAAATTTGGCGACATAATTTGTGAGCCGGTTTGTGTTGAATTTCAGTTGTAAAAACTATTACACATGGCTAGGCAAAGTTGACCAGGAGGTGACTGGTCGCGTGAGAGAGTTCAACAATAAATGGGAAAAAAGGAAACTGATTTTCATGGAGTCTGATTTATATCACATCGATCGGTGTGTGTACAGAAAGGATAATAAAATGGACATGGAATACAGTGGCATAATGTTTGTGTTTATTTTGTTTGGTACATGTACTTCACTTTCAGGTTAAGTTATGGGTAGAAGAATAGGGTGTGGGGTTGGTGTGGGGTTAGTGTTGGGGTGGGGAAGACGTGTACATTATATTTCAGTTATTGATAGCAAATCAGGGGGATAAGGGAACCAAATCCTGTCTTTATATTATTGTTTGGCTTAGCTGCCGAAGCAGTAAGCCAATGAGCAAGTTGGAATAGCTCTTCTGGAGCGTCTGCTAAAACGTCGCCGGCGGCTTGTAAAGCCGCACGATGTCGGTGACGATTTGCTCGAAGGGGTCACGCCCCGCGTTCTTCTGGCGCCACATGTACTCCGCCAGGTAAAAGCCAAAGCTCGCACTGGCTCTACTGTTGTGCGTGCTGGGCAAGCCCCTCTTGATCTGCCACCACTGGTTCTCGATGTTCTGGGTGTGGGCTCCACTCTCAGGGTCCACGAAGTTAAGGGAGTGGTTTACCGTGAGATGTTCGAATCCTTCTTTATCGAGGCAGTCGTACGATTTCCAGCAATCCGTCATGATTGTCGATCCCGCAGCCACATATTCCTTGATGAGAGGAATAAGGGTTGCGGAATCGCGACTGGCTACCTCGATAAAGAAGGTTTCTTTCGTCTCACGGCAAATCCCCCCAAGGACCCACTTGCCCTCGACCATGCGGCCACGGTTATACTTTCGACGACCAAATTTTGATTCGTCGATTTCAACCGTCTTACCTGGGCCACCGATTTGCTTTGACCCGGCCTGCTGGACCACATGAAGACATACTTCGCGGCAGTACGTGAACCAATCCACAACGGTTTCACTACTAGTGCCACCGTCGTAGCTCGATTCACGCATTGCTGCGACGTTAGACATCCGTGCGGCCCAGCAGTAGGTCAAAACTAGAATCTTGTCGAGCGACAAATGGCTGCCGGCAAACCAACTGCCACGCCGAATAGTGTTAGAAACGGCTCGTTTTCTGCATGATCTTCGTCAGTAAAGCCATGTAAAACCGTCTCCCCCGTCCGCTCTCACGGACCAGGTTAACAGCTTTCGGCATGCCCTACACTTAGGGGCAGCAGAAATCAATCCCCGTTCTTTACAAAATTCGATAGTGGCAGCAGGGCTTACCAACACCTCTCACGTCAAACGCACTAAACTCCACTTTCTATTGGCTTGCTCAGACATGATGTCCCAATGATTTTTGCAACTTCCAGTAGCCCTTATATGCTTTGAAAACAATGCACTGTCCTCAAGTTATGTAACACTATGTTCTCAGCCATCCAGTATAATAAGGTTGATTGTCGTTGTATAACAACAGCGCATACGATACTACAATCGTGATACAACGGGGATTTACCCCTTCGGTCAACTTTGGTATGACAATACCTCATCATGAATATTTAATTTGTCATGAATATTAAAATTTGAAATATTCATTAGCTCATTTCGACTGACACCTTAAATATATCCAACGAACTCTCATCGGCAACAGCTGCTCGTAGTCGAGCGGATAAGACTGGTGTGTTTATTATATGTTTCTCTCCCAGACAGACAGGTTCGAGTCCAGCAGGAACCATGGATTGTGTGTATGGCTTGTGAAGTAAATGACTAACTTTTCCCAAAAGTTCTATCCACAGATAATTAGAAGAGAGAAAGAAAGAAAGAAAGGGGATGAGAGTAGAGGAGTAAAATAGAAGGGGAAAACATATGTGACAAAAGTTTTTGGCGCTTTTTATTCCGGGGCGCGACATTGGGGCCCCTTCTTTTAAACCCCTTCTTTTTAAACCTGTCCCCCTAGGTCACTAAACCCCCTTTCATATCTCTAGCCCCCAAAAATAAACGTCACCCCTTTTTAAACCTGTTGGGGGTTCAAAATGTATTGGAAAAAGTGACGTCCGAGTACGGAATTTTTTCCTTTTTGTATGTTCAGCGATAGCTTGAGGAACTCCAGCTGACATGCTCATATTCATTCACAGCTCTACAACATGTGAATGAATATATTATGAGCATGTCAGCTGGAGTTACTCAAGCTAGTTCAGCAAGTGTGTTGTTGCTGTTGCAGGAATGGATATTAATTAGGATGGCAAAAGGGGACATATTCTGCCCAATTATTTCTTAAACAAACCTTTAACGGTACAACTATAGAATGCAGGGCCACTTTACTCTACATCCGCGCCTCCGTACGGCTGCGTGGAGGCGTGGAACCGCAGTCGACCTACCTCCGAAAATCGATCGTGGAGTCGTGGAGCCGCAGAGAATTGCGCCCTCTATCGGTGCGTGTCTCTCCGACTCCACAACTCCGCGCCTCCGCCACCAGTGTATAGTGCCCCGCGTCACGCAGAGAATTGCGCCCTCTATCGGTGCGTGTCTCTGCGACTCCGCGACTCCGCGCCTCCGCCACCAGTGTATAGTGCCCCGCGTCACGCAGAGAATTGCGCCCTCTATCGGTGCGCGTCTCTGCGACTCCGCGCCTCCGCCACTAGCACTCCAGTGTATAGTGCCCCGCGATTCTGCGACTCCAAGACTCCGCGCCTCCGCCGCTCCAGACAGTGCCCCGTCGCCCTCCTCCCTTCCTAATTGGCCCGCCCATTTAAAGCGATTCTGCGACTCCAAGACTCCGCGCTTCCGCCGCTCCAGACAGTGCCCCGTCGCCCTCCTCCCTTCCTAATTTGCGCGCCCATTTAAAATGGATATGGATGCTTCGTTCTCAAAAAAATTCCGCCGAGAATTGCGCCCTCTATCGGCGCAAGTCTCTGCGACTCCGCGCCTCCGCCACTGCGGCCACTCCAGTGCCCCGCGTCTCCGGGATTCTGCGACTCCAAGACTCCGCGCCTCCGCCGCTCCAGACAGTGCCCCCAAAACATATACAAGCAGTGCAGTGCATTCCTTCGCTGTACTTAGCACTTTTTTGCAGGTTTGCATATCTATTACTCCTATTTCATCCACGCCTCCAGGCAAAATAAAAAACCTTGCTTCGGCGTGGCCCTGCATTCTATAGTTGCTCCCCTTTAACTGCTATAAAACAAACACATGACGATAGCTATTATTTAAGTGCACAATTTAGAGTAAAATATGTAACGAAAGACCCTACCTTGTTGCTTGAAAACCTGCCGCGGTGTTTTGGATGTTGTGTGCATGCAGCAGCTAGCTACACGTCTGGTAACCTGCAATTACAACATTTATAGATCAGTGGGCAATGGTTTGGGAACCAGTCTAGTGCTGCAAAAACTGCCATAACCTCGGTTCAATAGCGTTTGTTGTGAACCACAAAATGGACACATTTCGTCACAGCGAAGAATGGGAACAGTTCCTGCTCAAAATGAGGGAGAAACCGCCTCAATGACTTCATTCTTCATCCCGCCATTGTACAGTCGAGGCACATACCAAACAACCAAGAAAAACTGCCATAACTTCGGTCCAATTATAGTTCGTCTTCGGCCACATAATGAGACACTCATCACACAGTGCAGAATGGGGAAATCCTGCTCAATATGGGAGAGAAACCACCTCAATGGCTTCATTTGTCATTCCGCCATTGTACGGTAGAGGGGGATACGAAACAGCCAAGAAAAACTGCCATAATCTCGGTCCAACCAGCGTCTGTCCTCAACCGCAGAAATGTAGTTTTGTTTGGCACAGAAAGACGGTAAACCAAAATTCCTCTGTTACGTAATCACGGTGAACGCGGTATTTAACCGTGCTCCCAGCCAACGCCCTTCACTTCAGGCTCATGCACAGATGCTGAACGCTGCTTAGACACCGTGCTGCTCTTACTTAGTCCTAAATTTACGAAGACACTATGTCGACCGAAGAGGGGCGATCCTCTGATACAAGTTTAATTTTTCAGAAGTTCAAAGACTACTTTGACGGTAGATTTGACGCCATTTCGACACCGAAGCAGGAGTCCAGTTCAATCCGAGAGCTGAGAAATAAGCTGGAGGCGAAAGAACTTGAAAGGCCCGGCAATACCGAACAGTTCGAGTTCTGCGGTAAGCTTGAGATTGCTCTGGACAGAGCAAAGTTGGCCCTAGTGAACAACCCCGACCCGGACTCGGCTTTGGAAATTCTTCAAGAAGCAGAGGAGCTGGTAGCCGACCGGAAGAAAAAGATCCGTATAGCCGACGGAAGTAAGGCCGGGTGGGTGACTGTTGCCAAGCTCGATAAGAAAGGCTCTGGCAACCTGTCTGCAGAGCAGCAAAAGAGCGTCAAGATCGCCGAGGAAGAGGCTTTGAAGGACCTCGAGAGCCGCAAGCGCAAGAGACGAGATTCCCAGTATCATGGGTCTGATACGCTACACACTGCTGATCGTCGCCTTTTTCGAGGTACACACATTTTACTTTGTTTTTTCAACATGCATCATTGTGCATGTAAACCTGACATCCCATGCTGTCTGAATAAAATAGTATTATCAAGAATTATCAAACAATTGCGTATCTTGCCTTGAATTGCTGTGTTGGCGTATTAAACTAAACTGTTTTTCATGCGTATGAGCGAAGCGAAGTAGCATGAAAATGTAGTTTTGTTTGGCACAGAAAGACGGTAAACCAAAATTCCTCTGTTACGTAATCACGGTGAACGCGGTATTTAACCGTGCTCCCAGCCAACGCCCTTCACTTCAGGCTCATGCACAGATGCTGAACGCTGCTTAGACACCGTGCTGCTCTTACTTAGTCCTAAATTTTCCCGCCCTCCCCTCCCCCTTCGTCTAGTTTGTTTTCTGTCGGCGTATTTCTTCTTTTCCCCTTTCTTCCTCACAGGCTTGTCAAGCTATAACTGCTTTACCTGCGGGATGCCCGGACACTGGTCGAGGCAGTGTTCCTTCCAGTCTGGCCCCACCAATGCAGCTAATGACGGCTTCCACCAGCAAAGATCAAGGTTCAGATTCAACCCCTACTTCACCGGGAACGTCAACAGGAATATTCCAGTCCAAGCCCCACAGTCATATCGGCCATTCCTGCCTTCAATCGCAGCCACAACAGCAGAGATGTCTAAAGAATCACGAGGCACACCCTCCTCTTAATCTGAAACCTAGTGTCGACAAATTCACCGATATTATAAAGGTACCTTGTGAAGTTCAAAATTCTAACTTGGAGTCTGATAGCATTCAAGTAAAGGGTAGATTAAGAACACATAGTGAATTCTGGTCCCGTATAAGTGCTCCGAATATGATTATGTCTGTTATACAGGAAGGTTTCAGAATAGCGTTTTTAGTACATCCCCCTTCAATGTTTTTCCCTAACAATGTATCAGCCTTTCGATACTCTTCGTTTGTTACCGATTCTATTCTAGAACTGTTGGATTCCAATAGAATCAAGGAGGTCAATTCTCCCTCTTACGTCACTAGCCCCCTTTCTGTGGTCTGTCAGGCCACTGGCAAACAACGACTTATCTTGGACTTGAGTCAATTGAATTTCTATGTTAAGAAAGACCATTTCAAAATAGATGACTGGAAGATTGCAATTCAGTATTTTCAATCAAATGCCTTGTTGTTCTCATTTGACTTAAAATCTGGCTATCACCACGTAGAAATTGATCCACAGTACCACAAGTTTTTGGGCTTTTCTTGGCCTATTGAGGGCGTACAAAGGTATTTTCAGTTTACTGTCTTACCATTTGGCCTCTCTTCGGCCCCTTGGATATTCACTAAAGTCCTCAAACCACTGGTCACTCATTGGCGCTCTTGTGGCATCCTAATCGCCCTGTACTTAGACGATGGGTTTGTGGTGGTACCCCAATCTAACCTTGGTCACGACGCACACGTAAAATTAGCCACTGAGGTTTCAGCTCATGTTAAATCAGATTTACTGAACGCAGGTTTCATTTACAACATCAGCAAAAGCATTTGGTGTCCTGTCACCTCCATCGTTTGGTTGGGCATGACATGGGATTCGCGGTCGGGTACCCTCAAAGTTCTAGATCGTAGAATAAACAAGATTCTTGCTTCCATTCTTTCACTGCGTCAATCTCCCAGTTGTAGAGTTAGGGATCTCCATTCCTTCGTTGGACAAATAATCTCCCTTTCGCCTGTTGTAGGCAATGTGACCAGGCTGATGACGCAAAACTGTCAGTCTCTGATTGCGCTACATAAAGACGAAAATACAATAGTCTCTCCCAATGCGCAATGTCTGAAGGAAATACAATTTTGGCAAGAAAACTCTAGTCGCTTGAATAACAGAGATGTTTTTGTCTCCCCTAAGGTCAACAAGATAATATGTTCAGATGCTAGTTCCGTGGGTTCGGGTGCTATCCTATGCAATGATAACCACGTGGCACACAAAAACTTGACCTTTGAAGATATGACACAGAGTTCGACTTGGCGGGAACTTGAAACCATTCTGTTTGCCCTTCACTCCTTTGTGCCGTTCATCTCAAATTCAAGAGCAAAACTGTTTACAGACAATCAGGCAGCTGCCAAGATTATCGAAGCAGGGAGTATGAAATGCCACCTCCAAGATTTGGCTTACAACATTTTTGAATTTTGTCTGAAGAATAGAATCCGACTAGAAGTTGACTGGATCCCTCGTTCCCTCAACGATCAAGCCGACTACATCAGCAAATTGATAGATGTAGATGACTGGGGCCTATCGGCAGAGTTCTTCGAAGCAATCAATGCCAAGTGGGGTCCGTTCACAATAGACTGCTTTGCCACTTACTACAATGCAAAATTGCCTCGTTTTTTTTCCAGATTTTGGAACCCTGGTACACAAGCCGTTGATGCTTTTGCCCAAGATTGGTCGGCAGAGAATGCACTCTTAGTCCCACCTGTATCTTTGATTCCGTCTGTACTATCTCATTTGCAATCCTGTCATGGAACAGGGGTGCTTGTATTCCCATGGTGGCCCTCTAACCCTTTCTGGCCTTTGCTTTGGACAATATATAGACCCAATATTTTCGACATTTTCACTATGCCCGGGCAAATGGCCCTAGTTTACGGACGAAATACCAATTCCCTGCTAGGTTCCTCAGAGTTCAAAAGCATGATGGCTGCAGTCAAGATAGAATTTTCTTAAGGCTTTGAAGCTAATCTATTTTCTATATATTTTCACTCACACTGTTTTGTATATATATTTTTTGTACAGATCATTCTGGAGCAACCATTTTGGGCAGACTCTCCGCCCGTAGTCTCAGGATCCAAGGAGCAGTTGTTGCATGAAGCTATCGCAGCAAAATCGGTTGGGTCTTGCAATTCTTACTTTTATAAGTGCCGCCAATTCATTAAATGGTTGGTTCAATGCAAAATCCCCATGTCTTTCCCTGTAAGCGAGGGAATTGTGGCAGCTTATTTATCCCATACCAATTCAACATCACGATCTGATAGTGTAATGACGACAACTGCTTCTGCCATTAAATGGCTCCATTCATTAATGAACATCAAGAACAATCCTATAGATTCACCTATTGTTCAGCAACTCCTGATCAGTTTTAGGAAACGTCTACATCACCCTCCGGTTCAGAAAGATCCGTTGTCTCTAGTTCAACTCAACCAAATTGTGGATAAATTTGCCGGAGATGATTGCTCACTCATGCAACTCAGAACAGCCTGCTATGTGTCATTGAAGTTTGCCCTTTTGTTTAGGCACAATGAGATTGCTGAAATCAAAGCCAATCACATTACTCCTCTACCAGACGCACAAGGTATTAAAATTGTTATTCCAAAGTCTAAAACCGACATTTTCAGAGAGGGCAATGTAGCATTTCTTCCCACCTCACAGAGTTTCTATTCCCCATATGTTATTCTGACAAGATTTATGAAACAGCTAGGGATCAGTATAGGTGACGATCAGTTCATTTTTACTCCTCTTACATTCTGTTCTGCCTCCAATTCTTACAAGCGTACCCAAAACAAACCCCTTAGTTACACAAGATCAAGAGAGTTGTTTTTTGATGCACTTAAAGCAATCGGAGTTGAAGATGTGAAACGTTTTGGCCTTCATAGTTTGCGGTCAGGAGGGGCCACTCGCTTAGCTAACAACAAAATTCCAGAGGAGCTTATAATGCAACATGGCCGGTGGAAGACCACTACGGCAAAGAATCGATACATTAAGAGAGACTTAACCACACGTCTTCAAGTGTCAAAAGCTGTCTATAACTGAGTAAAAAAAAAAAAAAAAAAAAAAATTATGCCAAGTGGCACGTAGGAATGTATAAGAAGGCTTAATATGTATAATGGACTTGAGCAAGAGTGAGAATAGATATGGCAGTTGACATGTAATATGTATGACAAATAAAAAAAAAAAAAAAAAAAAAAAAAAAAGGTTGTTTTCCGTTTTCTTTTAATATCAGTATGATGTTTCCAGGCAGAAAACCTGAAGGGCCGAGATGGCCAAGGTTGGGCAGTTGCCCAGTGCAGCCAATGTGGCTATGGATTAATATGTAAAAAGTGGTATGAAGCAACTTCTTGGTTACTGTTTTACTTAAATCTATTTTTGTTAACAAGTACTTGTTACGCATCATTGTGCATGTAAACCTGACATCCCATGCTGTCTGAATAAAATAGTATTATCAAGAATTATCAAACAATTGCGTATCTTGCCTTGAATTGCTGTGTTGGCGTATTAAACTAAACTGTTTTTCATGCGTATGAGCGAAGCGAAGTAGCATGAAATGACAAATTCGTCACAGCGAAGAATGGGAAAAGTTCCTGCTCAAATGAGGGGGAAAACCGCCTCAATGGCCTCATTCGTCACTCCGCCGTTGTACAAATAAGCCATTGAGGTCAATTCGTAGAAGAAGCATGGATGGAATTTGGAAACAGCGAAGTAGTTACCACCTAAATGGCGTTATAACCTTGGTTCCGGCGTGGACCGCAGTTAAACCACCTTGGACCAAGTCTCACGATAAAAGCATGAGAAGGCTAGATCTCAAAACAGCGAGAGTAACCACCTAAATGGGGACATTTTGGAATTTTCCATTGTACAGTAGATACAACCTCGTCCCCAGTGCTTACTTTATTTCCAACACGGTTTCCAATAGTAAACCCTGGATAGGAAACTTTCTTCCTGTATCCTGATTGGATACCGCAATTGGCTAGTAATGGATTTTTATCGTGTACTTGGTGCTATTATTCACAACGTGCAGTACGTGTTTTCGCGATCATTCGTCCACGCCTTCTCGAAAATACTAATTTCCTTTCTAATTTGCTCATATTAATATGAAATATGATACTGCATGTTGTCTGGATAACAGTTTGATTTCAAAAATCGTATTTTCGTAACTCACGCCGTGCTCGCGCTGCTACGAATTGACTCTGTTTTTACCCCAGACACCGCATACAAAAACAAACGCTAATGTGTAAAGCATATCCAGGCACCAGACTGTTCCTCATTTGCATACGTGTGCAAAAATCTTGCACATGCAAATGATCCAATACCAGGGTGAGAGAGCAGGTAGTGGTGGGCGCGTACTGCTCGACACCCTGGGGACGAGGTTGCAGTAGATACGCACGCGAAACCGCAACGAGAAAGTGCCATAACCTTGGTTCCAGCGTGGACGCCGTTAAACCACCCTTGGACCAAGTCCCACGATAAAAGTATGGGAAGGATAGATTCTCAAAACAGCGAGAGTAACCACCTAAATGGGGACATTTGGAATATTCCATTGTACAGTAGATACGCACGCGAAACCGCGACGAGAAAGTGCCGTAACCTTGGTTCCAGCGTGTACTGCTGTTAAACCACCCTTGGACCAAGTCCCACGATAAAAGCATGGGAAGGCTAGATCCCAAAACAGCGAGAGTAACCACCTAAATGGGGACATTTTGGAATATTCCATTGTACAGTAGATACGCACGCGAAACCGCGACGAGAAAGTGCTATAACCTTTGTTCCAGCATGCACTGCCGTTAAACCACCCCACCCCCTTAGACCAAGTCTCACGATAAAAGTATGGGAAGGCTAGATTCGCGAGAGTAACCACCTAAATGGGGACATTTTGGCATCTTCCATTGTACAGTAAATACGCGAGCGAAACCTACAAGAGAAAGTGCCATTACCTTGGTTCCAGCGTGGACTGCAGTTAAACCACACTTGGACCAAGTATGGGAAGGCTAGATCTCAAAACAGCGAGAGTGACCACCTAAATGGGGACATTTTGGACTCTTCCATTGTACACGAAACGTCTTCGTGAGGAGTTACACTTTTTTTTACCAATTCGTGTTAGGGTGGATGGCTGGTTGATGGGTATGGATGCAAACAGCAAGAATAACCGCCTTAATGGCGACAGTTTGCAAAACCGCAAAGAGAAAGTGCCATAACTTTGGTTCCAGCGTGAGCTGCAGTTAAGCCACACTTGCACCAAGTCCCATGATAAAAGCATGGGAAGAAACACCGAGAGTAACCGCCTAAATAGGGCTTTTTGGATTCTGCCAATCAGTGATTTTGAAGCTGATCAATGAAGTTTGACAAGAATACTTGATGTTGTCTGGAGACAAGGTAAATTTATGCGCGCCACTTAATTAAGGGTATAATGGTGACCAGTTTGGAATCCTTAACTATGTATGTCCTCATAATTATGCAGTCGCACTTTATATGCTTTAGAAAATGTTACTTGAGTATGGATGTGTACGTAGAAACACCAAAATATGCTTTCAAAATAAATAAATGAATAAATAAATAAATAAATAAAATATACACATGGGATCGGAACTAATTAAACGGCAGGTATTAACGATTTATGGAAATTCACCCCAGGCCTTCTAAATTAAACGCTTCAGGCCAGTAAATCGGTTCAAAATTGCCTACGCCGGCAAAACTATCAAGATTTACATGCCTTCAAATTCTTCAATATTTGATCATATTGTGGGCCTGGGCCATGAACTTGGTTTGTAAAAAAATATTGGTGGAAGCCGTGTGCAGCACAGGATCACTGTGAGCTTGTGTTAATTTTGGATGAAACTGGGGCCAACTTAAAACAAAAAACGATCTGATATTTATTAGCAATGGGGTGTAAGCTCCGTTTTTCGAAATCGCGATGGGCTTCAGCCTTCAGGACAATTTTGAGGGGTGATCATTTCTCCTAAATAAATCAGTTTAACCCCAAAAAATAGAAAATGAATAGAAAATGAAAGATGATGTAGGCCCTAATAAGCTTTACTTTGATGTGTGACGGTCTCGATCGAACACCTTGGAGAGTTAATTGTGAGTATTTTTCCCGAGTTTCTGAAGTGGGAGCATTTATCATTGGAGTCTATGGCAGTTTATTTGTCTGCACCCCGGCCCTAGGGCCTTAAAGAATCTATCCTCCAAGGTTTGGTGCTTTAGTCGGTCATGATCTTGTCAAAGCCACCTGACTACACGTATTTGGACTTCTAGCTTCTACATGTCCCTTTTACGTTTTGCCCCACAACTAGTTCGTGACTTGTCACTGTCCTGATGTTTTCCTCCACAAAAGATGCCCTCTAAAATGGCCACCATGGTCCGTGTGTCCTTTCTCAAGGGTCCGTCTGTCACCGAAAATCGAATATGTAGGATTTGTTTCTATTTATAGCCAGTAGCGTGGGTTTAAAGTACATCTTGATATGCTATCTAGCATCAAAGATCCTGGATCTTTGGCCAGCAGCACGCAGCGTGCATAGTTGCATGCTACAGATAGAGGGCGCGCGCTGCATGGGCCGGGCATGCAGAGCAGAGGGTGCGTTCGAGTAGCTCGCCCGGATCGACTTGGGTAAAGCATGGAGCTACATGTATTTAGCTCCATGGGTAAAGCAGACGGGCTAATTTATAAGGGGTGTCGGAACGTAGGGGTGTCGGAACACAGAGCAGTAAACGTTTTTTTCCCCAAACGACATCCGTTTACCATCCTCTGATTGGTCCATTGCATGCATATCTAATAACTTGTTCTCCACAACAAAAGCCCAAGATAGACTTTGCGTTTTGTGAGAAATGTTCCTTTCTCACTTTAGTTATTTAAAAGGTAAAATGAGAAGTGAAAACGCTCACAGGGATTCGAACTCGGATCACTGATGAGAAGCATGGAGGAATAAGAACCTCCATGTTAAAAGTCAGAACAACTTCCGACCAGTCCCAAGGGCGGATCCAGAACACCATTTTTTTTTGGGGGGGGGGGGCAAAATAAAAATTTTGGTCCCCCGAAAAGTGGGTCCCAAAAATTACGGCGTGGGGTGCGGGGCCCGCTAATTTTAAGGGCCCCGAATTTTTTTGGGATTCTAGATGCTCTTTGGTGCGATCTGAGGCTATATTTCTGACCACTTTAACCAAATCTTTCAATGGAGGAAAAGATGGTGGTGTACGCAGTGCCTGCCTTTATTGCGACGCCACTTTAAAAAAAAAATTGGTTTCGTTTGGGGCCGGGGGGTGCATGACCCCCGTTGCCCCCCCCCCCCGATCCGCCCTTGACCAGTCCTGGCTGGCCACGAAGAAGTTGCTAACCATTAATCCTTGTTATTTTCTACTACACTCTTAAGCCATGTGGATCTATCTCACAATATGGGCGGATGGCGAAAGGCCTGAATTAATGACGTTAAACCTAATCGAGCATGCACGGTACGGGCCTGGCCGGCTATAAAAGGTTGCAGGCCAGTAAGTTGGTCCAAATAATTATTTGAACATAATGGGTCATGAACTTGAGGGTTTGTAAAAGATATGTGTGGAAGCCGTGCACAGGACTGTGAGCTTATAGTTCTGTGAATTTGGATGAAATTGGGGCCGGGGCCTAGTACAAGCAAGGGCGGATCCAGGGGGGGGGGGGCAAAGGGGGCCATGGCCCCACCCCCCCCCCAAAAAAAAACGAAACCAATTTTTTTTTTTTGTTATGTGACATCGCAATAAAGGCAGGCAATGAGTACACCACCACCTTTTCCTCAAAAAAACATTGGTTAAAGTGGTCAGAAATTGCCTCAGATCGCACCACAGAGCATCTAGAATCAAAAAAAAAAATTTTTGGCCCCCCAAAAAATTGTGTTCTGGATCCGCCCTTGAGTACAAGCACTCTTATTTTGCAATGGAGTGTAGGCATCGTTTTTCAAAATGGCGATGGGCTTCTGGACTATTTTAAGGGGTACTCTTCTCTTCTTCCAGTTGAGCGCTAACTTATTGAAGGGTAGTCATCTTCTTATGTTATAGTCGGCACAACGTCCCAGGGAAAACATCTCACCAACTTAGAGAGAAGACAATGAGAAGAAGAAATTACTGTTTTAGGTGGAATTTTTCATAAAAGTCCGTGATCAGTTAACCCCCCGAAATTTTTCATAAAAGTCATCAGTTAACCCCCAAAAATTGAGAAGAAAATGAAAGATGATGAAATATGCCTTAATTTGATGTGTGTCTCGAATGCCTTAGAGAGTTGTGAGTTTTTTTGTCTGAATTTCTGAAGTGGGGGCATTTATCATCGGGGCTTATTTACTGGTCTGCCAAACTAAAGGCGCGGCGCAGGAGTATCGGATAAGCTACTCGAACGCGTACGGCGTACGCATCATTTCATTTGTACGGATATGTGTCACGATCATCGTGTACGTACATGTCAGACATGTACATGTACATGTACATGTACGTACGGTGGATGTAGGAACTGGATCCAGGATTGGAATGCATTGTGAAATAATTCGGTCTGAGTCACACGTTAATTTCAGAAGCATATATAAAGGAGATGACTCTAGTCCATGCAAATAAAGCAAGCTTCCTTCGTTTGGAAGTGCATCTGTTAGTGTTACAACTGTGTGTTTTCCTACCTCCTTGTGCGAATTTGCAGGCAACTTAAGTAACGACCAACTCGAACTCCATCGTCCCACGTACTAGGTCAGTGTAGGTAGGCCTAGCCCCATAAATGTGGCCTATTTACTGGACTGCCTCCGTAAACACATAGGCCACACATCCACATGTACAAAAATCGTGTCGACTTTGCCAAATTTAGATTTTCACATTTAGGCTTAGTTTGTAGGGTTTTTTTGCTTTAGAAGCATACTCACCCTCTTTATAGGCTAATCAGAAAGTGCTGCCTTTTTCAGATGTCTAATTTTTGTGAAATTTCATGTTGAAAATGAAATTTTGATACGCAAACGTGTAAAAATGAATCTGGAAATTTCACGAAAAATATACATCTGAAAAAGGCAGCACTTTCTGATTAGCCTATAAAGAGGGTGAGTATGCTTCTAAAGCAAAAAAACCCTACAAACTAAGCCTAAATGTGAAAATCAAAATTTGGCAAAGTCGACACGATTTTTGTACATGTGGATGTGTGGCCTATGTTTACGGAGGCAGTCCAGTAAATAGGCCACATTTATGGGGCTAAGGTAGGCCTAGGTCGATAGTCGTACACGAACATCTAGGCAGTAGGCTAGCCCAGGTGGTCTCCCTTTCCTCCCTACATTACGGAGGGAGTCCAGGATGTGAAGTGCTCAAAACCGGGCGAAAAAATTTATGACCAATATTTTCAATATTTTTGCCTTGTCATGCTTGTTGGAGAAGCCAATGTTTACATCGTAGACGTAGTATTCTATGTGTCCTTACATGTATCTATTTGGCCACTGGGTTCAGGAATTCCATATGCGATGCTGACCGACCGTAATCAGGAAAATAAACTCTTAAGCAACGTTAAACTTGTACGTTGTTGTAGACTCTTTTCATCAGTTTCTCACCGCTGAGTCTAGTCGTACATGCATGACGTACGTCCATTGATCTCTATATAAAGACTGGAAAGCTAATAAAGAGCCGCACAATGAATGAATTTGATGCCATATTGGTGAGACCGGCTGGTGATCTACAAAGGACAAGTTGCTGTTTTTATAGACAGCATGATTTCTTTTGTAACGTCAAGGTTCACTTGACTTATATTTTGACCACCCCCACTGACCAAGGTTTACTACAATTTTTCTAACGTCGTGGTTACTTTTTAAAATACCGCAAATCACGTTTTTTGCGTTTTTGAAATAATAACACTACGGAAATGTGTCCCTTTTAGAACATCATAATATGTGTACGTGACCAAAATGCGCGTTAACTGTTGATACAACGCGCGCGTATTTACGCGTAGAACGTTTGAATTATACGCGGCCATCTTCGTGAGACCGGGGGCGAATTGGTCAATATGCAAAGTCTACTGTGTGAATGTTGTATGCATATCCGCTATCCAGTCTTTATATAGAGATCAGTGCGTACGTCCATGGCGTGCAGCGTGAATGCGCAGTGCGCACGTGCGATTTGCTTAGTAACCACTATTCTGGTTCCCAGACCTGACAATTATTCCCGACGTTCATGTCTAAATGGAACCAGACTAAGCAGTGGCGTAGCCAGGAATTTTTCAGTGGTGGGGGGGGGGGGGGGGGGGGGCTGGAACATTTCATGGGGGGGGCGTCATTTAGATCAATGATATTTTTTTTAGAAACTCAAAATCTCAGTTGGGGGGGGGGGCGACTGGGGGGGGGCAACAAGGTTTCATGGGGGGGGGGGCTGTCGCCGCCCCACGCCCCACAATTTAATGCTTAAACACTTAACCAGTTCGCTCCATAGGCCGAGTATAAACGTAAAGGTTTTGCAGTATTCGGCACGGATGACAGATAAACACGCAGGGAGCGAGGCCGAAAATATCTGTCAGTGACCCGCTCGCAGCGAGTGAGGCCGGAAATGTTTGGAGTGTGTTGCCCGAGGGTGATGGTCAAAACAGTCCCTTGCGATGTTGTTGTTAAACAGCAAGAATATTGGCATTTTGTTACAGTCGAATTATTTTTTATTCAATCAGGTGATTCAGAACTGTCGATGATCCGGAACTGTCGCACTGACTGTATAGTGAGACAACATTCTGTCAACATTTTTTCTAAGCTCCGGTTGTTCATGCATGTGTGACCATCATGGGCAAGGCATTTTCATCAGTTCTACCAAGAAAACTTTGGGGCAAAGAAAAAGTGAACGATGGCAAGTTGACCTTGACCCCTGACCCCAACAACAAGTTACAGGATCAGATTTTAGGCACAATCTACGGCAACTGCATTGGGGACGCCATCGGCCTGATGACGGAGTTTCTCAGCAAAGAACAGGCCCAGAAGGTAAGGTATAGAGGACCATGGCATGGCCCAGACAGGGATCTTTAGTGCAAAAAAAAAATATGCAAAATCAATTCAGGCCAACTTGACTGACTCTTAGCTGATAAAATTCTCAAAAGCATGAGGCAAAGACAAGGTCCTGAGTATTTCACCAGCCAAGTTTGAAGTCTCAACAGAGGGTATGCACGACCGTTATCCCACAGTTAACTTACATGTCTATGGCCAAGGTATGCACTGCCGTTTTCCCACAGTAAACTTATATGGAGATTTGACCTCAGTGAGGTCAATTTGTGCATCTTTTTATAGCCTATGATGATGTCATACGCATGGACCTTATTCAGTTTTATAAAGGAGACTTTACTTAAAAATTTTGCACCTGAGACTGAAGCCAAGTGATTTCATTTTGAAGCCTAAGACTAGACTGATACGTGTCCGACTGCTAGAAAAGATTGACCCTTCAGTGGTCTGGTGGCGGACCATGGAGAGATGTGTAGAAATAGAGACCGCATACCAGACGTTTCTGTTGACACAGTTGACTGATGCAGTACCAAAATGAGATTGGACTGGTCGTTTCATGTGCCAGTCTATTTTCTTGTGTTGCATGTTTTCAATACCTTAAGTTTAGGACTCTCATACAGAGTATTGAGAGTCCCAAATATTCGGTATTGAGAGTCCCAAATGTTCGGACTGGGCGTGGCCCATTAAATTTGAGAAAGGGAGGAAGTGTTGCATTTAAGTTCATCACAAGTCTATTCACAAGTCTGGTCTTCATTAGTAACAGGGCAGAAACAGGAGCAAGGAATGCTGTTTTCACTGCCATTTGAGTAGATTGTGCTATGACTTTGTCCTGGTGGACTTTCGAAGACCTTTAACAATTAATGACGTGGGAGGAATTTTCGACTCTCAATTTATACAGCTTTGATCCAACATCTGTTATCTATTTTTATTGATTGTGTACACATAATCACCAGACTACTGAGTGGCCCATCGTTTCAGAAAAAAAATTCACATTTCCTCAAGGGTAAAACTCAGTAATATATGTATTTCAGTACTTCACGTATTAGAGCCAGAGTCCATCATTTGCAGCTATCCAAAAAGTGACTGGCGTAATTATTGTTGAAAAACGTACTTGGTTGAAAGATAGCAAGGGGACTAAACTCTCTGTGAAATTATTCTTTCTGGCAAGCTGTCAGTTTGAAGAAATCAACGAAAGAAGGCCTTTCCAACGGTGCTTCTTAAGAAGCACTATAGGAAATTCAAATAAATAGTTTGTTTTGTTATTCGGCGAACCGCGCGCAAGCATTGGCACGACGCACGCGTGCCTGCGCGGTTGCTATAATTCGTCGGATCAGTGCGTGACATCGCGTAGCTGCAATCTGCTAGCGAGAATGTGTCTCGGACACTGGATTCATGCCCAATTCAAAACATGATTCAGCCACTTTTGATTTGAAATCAAGATCCTAGAATTTTGTTTTTCTCAAAAATTTACTTCATAAAGGGCAATGTAACTTTCAAAGCTAATATTCCTGATGCAAAATTTTAGAGATTGAGAGATTTTTTTTCCAAGGTATCAGTTGGAAAAGAGGCATGTCCAAAGGTTTTACAAAGAACTCCAGGAATTTCAGTTCTGAGTATCACCCGTTGTCCACGAGTCCTCTGTCTCCGGTCCAACGTCTGATATATCTAAACATGTGTAGAAAGTTGTGATGTCACATCATTCCGAAATATGGACTAAGATATTGATTGGTCAATTTCAATGCCACGTATTTGTAATACAACAACAAAATGCTAATCATCATGGGCTTGATGTTTACGCACGCGAGGGGTTCGCATTACGCGCGTATAGAAGGCGCCCGTTGAATGGTCAGTTTCTTGAGGTCTTACATGTACATGTACGCAGTCTAGTTGCATAATAAATCACCTATGTATCAGTCTATAGAATTTGTCGATGGCAAGCAATTTTTAATCTTAAAGTGTTTTTCTGTCCTACTCATAGTATTACGGTGGAAAGCACCTTGAATACCCAATGAAAGAAATCGCTGCCACGTACTACATGCATCAGATGGTCTTTCCGGAAGCTGATTGGACGGACGACAGCGATCAGATGATCTTGATCCTCCAATCACTGATGGACAAAGATGGAAAGGTACACCAACGTACATTTTATTTTTTTAATCTTGCATGGATATGTAATTCACTGAATGTCTTATTTCGGTACTTAACCCTAACCGCCCTGAATCCTTCCTTCAAAATTTTCTTTGCCAAGTTGGAGGAATTTGGAGGATTGAGTGCGTCACTGATTTTGTAGGATGCACTTTGTCAAGGTCTTGGGCCAGACCTTGTGTTGTTTTTTGCTCAGCCATGCATAAACGTAGGCCTGGATTATGCTTGAAATCCTCCGTACTGCTCCAGGATGTCACTGGCCAAGCCGCAGAATATCGACAGTCACTGCCGCCGGATTTGGCAGGATTCAGGAAGTGGTCACCCCCAAGGACCATATTCAAGAAATAATGTAGGAATTTGCAGTATTGAGCCTATATGCTATTTTTCCATGAGACCAGTTGAAGGATTTTGCAGGATTGAGGCTACATCCTAGCAAAAATGCCTAGGGAGTAAGGGTTCGTAATGAAAGTTGAATTGCAGTCATTCATCTTCACCACAGGCGGACGCCTTGGATTTCTCGGTCAAACTGCTGAACTGGAGGGAGCACGGCTTTGCTGAACTCGGAGATCCGTGTGGCATGGGGCTGGGCCAAACTACACTCAAGGTGCTGAGCCACAAAGACTACAAGACAGACCCGCATCAGGTGAGCGTTGACTAGCATGATGGGGGACATGGGGTTTTGAACTTCCTGCGGGTTGCCATGTGGACTTCAGCGTGCCTGGCTTGGTAATTGTTGCCAGAAGCAATGCAGATCAGAATCTGTAACCATATTTGAATTCCTCAGTGATGCATTAGAGGAAGAACAACTCAATATTGTGCATAAGGCAGCTTCTAGGCCCTGCCAGCTTTTTGGTGTGGAAAATCTGCGTTGATCGACTGATCAATTGAGGAATGCCCACAGACAAACAGACACAAAAAGCTGCTTAAAACCTCATTTGCATGAACAAATGGTGAACACTTAAAGGTAGAGACTTTGCAGTTATCCAAAAACTAACTGACAAATTTATTGTTGAAAAGCATGCTTGGTTTTAATAAAGTTATTAATGGCACTAAACTCTCTGTGAAATGGCATGCTGTCATTTTGAAGAAAACAATGAAAGAAGGTAATTTCCCAAGATGCGTCTAATGACGCTTTTTTGGAAATTTCCGCTAGTAGTATATTTTCAATTCGACGAAGCCGTGAATGGGTGTGCGCAAGCATTGACACGACGCATACGCGCACGAGGTTGCTATAATTTGTTGGTTCAGTGTGTGACATCACGTAGCTGCAGTCGGCTGAATGAGACCGTGACCCGCATGCTGATTTTGGCCGCAATTCAAAACATGATTCTGCAACTTTTAAATTTAAATCGAGATCCCAGAATATTGTTTTCTCGGAATATACCGCATTCACTGAACCAAAAGTTCATCAGGTTAGTTGTTAAGCACCCTTCTTTACATTTTGAGCAATTTTGTTGCTTCAAACGAAAAAAATGGACAAATGACAAATATTACATTCTACCTTTAAAAAGGTGGTGTCATGTCATGGCAACAGTTACGATTGCGAGGCATTTGTGTTTTGTAACCCTTTTTTTTTGTATTCACTTCCTTTGAACATCTGCCTCTCGTCACAGGCAGCGCTAAATGTTTGGGAGGCGAGTAAACGATATTTAGCGCCCAACGGCGGAGTCATGAGAACGTCCGTCGCAGGAATCCACAGATACGACGACATCAACCAAGTCATCAGCAACACCAAGGTCTTCTGTAAAGTCACCCACGCAGACCCAAGGTACATTTCCTGCCTCATATGATGTTTAACCCTAACCCACCTCACTCCTCCAAAATCCTCCTGGCGGTTTTGGAGGATTCTAGAGGATTGAGGATGAATGGTGATTGAATCAAATGAGGATTCTGGAGGATTGAGGATGAATGGTGATTGAAGCACATGAGGATTTTGGAGGATTGAGGATGAATGGTGAATGAAGCACAAGAGGATTTTGGAGGATTGAGGATGAATGCATTTTGAGGCAGGACTGTCTGATGATTTAGAAGGATTTGGCGTTGGTTATCCTTCATTTAAACACGAGTGCAAAGTTTTGGGATGAGGAGGATTTTGGAGAATGAGGATGATTTCATTTTGAGGCAGGACTGTCTGACAATTTTGAAAAATTTAGGCGGAGTTGAAAATTTTTGGAGGATTTTGGAGGATTGAGGATGGTTGTAAGCAACAAGGGCCTAGGGGGTTAGGGTTAAGGGAAAATACAACATTTGCAAACATCACAAAACGAAGTAATCAAATTATCACGAAATACCTTACTGGCTTGTTAGGGAATGACAGTCTAAAGCATCCTGTAAATTTGTGGCTCCTGGTGTGCTGACATTTTCGAGAAAACTTGTTTTTTTTTCCCAACGCTGGTCGGCAGACCAACGTTGGAGAAAACTGGCCTTTTTTCAAAAATTGCTCCTAATTTTTCATAATTAGTTATACCGCATTTTCTTTGCAATTGATTACACACCTGTGAAGGGGTACAAGCCTGCTAGACTGATTCTTTGACGTTACAATTCCCCAAAGTCTATAAATTGCTCTGTTTCATGTTACATGTAAGTGGGGTCAAGGAATCAGACTATCAGAACATGATTGGTTTTCTTGGTTTTTCCAGCATCTACAAGCCCAAAATATGAAATAAGTCATTTTAACAATATTTGCTATGTTACTGATCCTCCAAGTTCATTTACTTCTGAAAGTTGCAGCAAAAGCAAATGTTGTACATTCCTTTAAATGATGTGTTCTCTCCGGATATTTCATTACGCAGTATCTCATTGTCAGTGCAGTTGGAGATAACTCTAATATTCTGTGTTTCCTTTTGTGGTTGTCATTATAGATGTATTGCATCCTGTGTTGCCGTGACAACGGCCATCTCCATGATGTTGCGAGGATTACACAAGATGCCTGACGGCCATTACGATGTCACAAGCCTCACCGAGGCATCTTTCAATTACGCCAAGGAGTGTCTGTTGCGGGACGAAGAGGGAAATTTGGATGCAGAACAGGTGATGAGACTTGCCTTAATTTCTTTCAGCATTTCAGGGGTCGGTTTGAAGCTTGGACTAGCGTATTAGTTGTAAGAAGACAGTCTCTTGATGTGATTCATGTTCAGTGTTCTTCCCGGGGGTGATTGGAGGGCAGGCCGCAATTTTTTTCTCTCCTAAACGACATCCGCATACATGGTTGTTTAGCACCCTCTACGATACTTTTTTGATTCGCACGCAGGTATATAATTATTTGTTTCCCCACATTTTGGCGAGCAGTGCGACAGCTAAGTCGATAGAGAGTAGGATTTTGCACGGCGAGGTTGCGGGTTCGAATCTGGGTTTTGCACCCGATTTTTTTCCTTTTCTAACCCGAGGCTTTGGAGGATTTTTTTTAAAAGGGAAATAAAGTCAGAATTTCATAACGTTCAAATTCACTTTTTTTTCTAATTTTATATTTTCTTCTCATGTTTGTATAAAAGTTAAGTCCAAAACGCCACAGCGTACACCCATGTGGATGTCGTTTGGGAGAAAAAAATCCTGGGCAGGCCACCATGCTAGCTTTTAAAACTGCCACACGATATTTTAAGCACCCTTCTAAATGTTTACCCCATGTTTAGTATTCACATCATCAGCTTCACATTTTAGTCAACAAGAAATAAGCCCATGTGATTTCATGGATTCGTAATGGTTAAAGAATATTTTTTTTTTAAATATGAAGACTTATGTACATGTTGCAGTACCTAGATGTAGAACAAAAAGATATTCCGAAAGCTTTTTCGCACGTGCCGCATCTCTTTGGAATTCTTGCCTGGTGGCATATTTTTTTGTTGCAGTATACGTCGTATTTTTACAAATCGCATCACTCGCACTAACATGAATATTTATCACGCCGTGTGGATGGAAGACACTTAGGTTCTCGTAGTGTTTTCCCTTCAATTAAACTTATCCCAACCAACAAAAATATTCCATGAAAATGAACGAAGGTTCGAACCACAGATCTTGCGATCCATAGTTTATTCGACTTTCCATTAGGCCACTGTGACAACCGGACGAAAACCATTCTTTGAAATGCTTGAATGTACATGCATGACTGAGTGATAGCAATGGTGTGACACCTTTGTTATTTTCTGATGAATAAACATCGAACTAGCTGAATAATTAATCATGGTCCATGTGTGCTGCAGATAAAAACACTGCTGCCTGGTGCTTGCTTCCCTCCAACCTATGATCTGTCCTGTTGCAAGATGAATGTTAATTCCTACCTTCAGTTTTCCTGAGTACTTACTCTTTATATTTCTCTTGTAGCCCTGTATAGGAGTGATTTTTAGCCTTTTACAGGGCGAACATGCGTAACAAAACAAATATATGGCAATCTTTTTCACAGCCGAAGTTATTGTGTACAGAGTGTGCCAAAAAAGTGCAACATTTAGAAATAAAGCACTAAAAATGTTTTTTTTCCTTTAATGTAATGATGCATTACATTAAGACCTGACTATTTCTCAATCCACTCCTTTTTCCCCATTCCATTTGGGTCCCAAGATCCAGAAATACAAGCAGTTAAGTGAAAGGGTGTAAACATTTACTTGGGCCACTCTCACCTGTGATGTCACCAACCTCAATGCCTATTCAATGCTAAACCCAGATCAAAGTTCAACGTGTCCAGGTGAGAGTGGCCCAAATAAAATTGATACCCTTTCACTTATTTGATCGTATTCCTGGATCTAGGGACCCATATGGAATGAGGTAAAAAGGAGTGGATTGAGAAATATTCAGGCATTAATGTAATATATAATTTCATTGAAGAAAAAACATTAATCAGTTTTAATTATTTGTTTTCTGAATGTTGCAATTTTTTTGCCACACTCTGTACTTGGCATAATGCAAATTTGACGTCTTGGAAGTCAAGTCATGCCCTGTTCACTGATAGTCACAATCTTTGCTTCTGCTTACTGTGCCACTATCCTATTGTAGTTTCACAAATCTAATAGCCAACCATCTTAAATAGCCTACGCTACTTGTTCCTGCTTAAAGCTGTCTCTTGCGCTTACTGATGTGCAATGGAATTGGGTACCTGAGTACCCGACCGCTGATGTCAGGAACCGGTTCCAGATCATGGAATCAGGGAACCCATAACCAACTTTACAAATTCCTTAGTAACATCTCAGACAATGAACAAGAAAGATTTTGAATGCATTCATGGGAAATGTTCAAAATGAAAACCTGGCTACATGGAAAACCAAAACAGATTCACGTTTATGTGCATTTTAACACGTGACAGATGATGTTCCCGAAAGTTTGCAGTTTACACCAAAAAGCTACAAAGCTTCTTGGATTTGAATTGTGGGTTGAGTTTCTTTTACGGTTCCCCGGGTACCCGGGTACCCGTGTTTAACTTCAATAGGGTATCCGGTTCCCGTACTCCCCGCAAATACACGCCACTACTCGCACGACATACTGTTCCTTTGGTAAGTAAAGACGGCATCTTAGCACTGTCATCTTCATTTTGTTTCAGGTCAAGGAATTGAAGTTTCACATGAACGCCTCGTTAGACGAACTTGAGCTGGCCGACAGAAAGAAGATTGGTTACACCTTCAAGTGCCTTGGCGCTGGGTTCTGGGCCCTCAGACAGAAGAAGTTCAGAGATGCTATTGAGGCAATAACACTGGAGGTAGGAACAGACATTCTTCAGAGTGTTTTTAAAGTCTTGGTCAGGAAGTATATTTACCAAGCCGCAGTTATTGTCGTATTATGCTATTGGATCATTACCAAGAAGTCAAGGGTCGCACGTTTCATTGAGCAAAACCTTCCCAAATCCTCCAAAATCCTCTTTGCAAAATGGATGATTTTGTTGAGTTGAGGCTGTATGGCAAAAATGTGTGGCTAATTTTGGAGGATGCACTGTGTTCAGGTCTTGGGCCGGACCTTGTGTTGTTTATGCTCAGCAGTGCATAAATTTAGGCCTAGAGTATACTTGAAATCCTCCGCACTGCTCCAGGTTGTCACTGGCTCTGCCTCAACATATTGACAGTGATTGCTGGAGCATTTTGCAGGATTGAGGCAGTGGTCACCCCTCCAAGGACCACATTCAAGAAATAATGGTGTATTTTGCAGGATTGAGTCCGTATGCAATTTTTACATGGAAGCAATTTTTACATGGAAGCACTTGCAGGATTTTGCAGGATTTAGGTTGCATCCTAGCAAAACTATCTAGGGAGTTAGGGTTTAGCAAAACTGTCTTTAACCTTCAGATTCTATCGGATGGTTTTAGAAAAGGAATTTGCAGGATCTAGGGAGGTAGAGTCTATACACGCAAAGGTTGCAAAGGATGACAGATAAACACGCAACAAGCGAGGCCAGAAATATCTGTCTGCGACCCGCCCGCAGCAAACGAGGCTGGAAATATCAGGGTGTGCTACCCGCAGATGACGACCTGAACCCGTCTGGCATCGAGGTTTGTGAAAAACAATCCCGCGCCGGGGTCCGGTCAATGTCAAAATAATCCTGGCGCGAACTGGTTAAATGTGACAACGTGGACACAATTTTAAAACTGTGTCTGTGTTTAAAGAATTGAAAGAATCTGATATTGGTTTCAGACTTTTGACTCATCAATTCAAATCTCATTACATGGACATGAAGTCTTGGGTTTTTGTTTATGTACAGGGTGGCGATGCAGACACCAATGGGGCGGTTGCAGGAGCTCTACTCGGCTGCAAACTGGGATATCGCAACCTGCCTCCATCTTGGAAGGATGACCTCAAACACAAGAAGTGGCTGGATGATATCATTGCAAGGTAAAGGAGAAGAACTCCTCAACCTCGTGTATTGGTGACTCGGTCTGTGGATTTGTGTGGAGGAAATTATAGCTGTGTATGTGTGGCTTAGTCGAGAGAGGCCAGACATGGCACTTGAGGGCAGGGTGACCAAATGGAAACGGCACAATTCTGCTGAATGCACTTCAAAAATCTGCTAGATTTAACAAACATTTGCAAAATCGCCCAGAATGACACAAACACATTATAGACACTTATACTCACTTGCAGATGTTAAAAAATTTCCTTTACAAAGAAATTGGCACATGTCTAGGCTGGTTTTCAACGTCTATAGTATAGTCGTACACATCAGGGAACCTCAATGCTTAGACTTGCCTGCCTATCCCCACTGTTCGTGGGTTTGTTTTAAGTGATTGAAGCTTGTTCAAAACAAATCTGCTACATTTTTCTGCTAGGATCACCGATTTTACAAAATTCTGCACACATTTTCATTCTGCCAGATTTTCTGCTCTATTTAATTTTTTTCCCCAAAAAATCTGTCAGATCTAGCTGAAAATCGGCTAAAACAGTCACCCTGTGTGAGGGTACACGTGAACAGGTGATGCACAAGATTGAGCTAATTGTGGAAATGACAGGCAGAGTCAGTGTGAGCAGTTTCAGGCTCACAGTCTCTATGCAACCAGTTTCCTATCAAAACTGTACAATTTAGCCAACGTCGAGCAGTCTCAGAGTTTTATTAGAGGATTGGAATGCTATGTCCTGTCATTTCAGTTTGAGGATTCCGGTTCAACTCGTCTGTTTCCCCAACAAAGGGGTGAAAGAGAATGCCTTGTGAGAATTGCTTGTGAAAAAGCTTTTTAACTAACCTAAATTTGTCCTCTATTCCCAGGTATTTGAAGATGGACATCATGACAGAGAGCTGTGGTACTCCTGTTGACGGGCCTGAAGGGGGACTAAGACTCACCAGCGGGACGAAGGACAACACAGAGAAAGCAACTCCTCCAGAGACTACAGGAAATAACAACTCTACAACCGCCCATGCTGCTGACAACGTGACCCCTGAACCAGCCACAGAGGTCAAAGTTCAAAATGTGACCTCAAACACTTCAGACAAACCTACTGACGACGTTAGCTTTACCAATGATTCTGAAGATTTGGTTCCACACAAATCTGATGACCCCAATAGGTCGGAGGTCGAACCTGCTGATGTTTCCCTCGAGGTCACGGGTCAAAATGAGTCCAGAGGTCAAGATGACTCATTAGCTGGTGACAGCAGTACTGAGGTCACAAGGATTGGTGAATCTTCTGGAGAGCGTCCTTCAAACTCTAGCTGAAGATCCTTCTGTCGGTCAGTGAGGCGAGATCAAGAAAGTGGAGAATTTGATGAAATGGCCAAAATCACACACTGATCGTGTCATGCGGCCAAACTCGATCACAGAATCTTGATTTGTACAGAGAACATTTTCTAAGTAAAGAAATTTGGATAATATAGAGAATATTTGCTATTAGGCAAAATGGGTTACCAGCCTCAAATGTAATACAATGTACTACATGTATATTGTGACTGGTATTCAGTTGATTTTTTACAATGGGTGCGTTCAAGTAGCCCAACCGGATCAAATCAGGTAAAGGCAGATGGGTTAGCCATGACAGCCGGTCTAATCAAATGCTCATATGCGGCCATCAAGATCATCATGTGACGTCCGTAGCTACGTCTGTAGATACATGCAGATAGATGGATAGATTTAACTTTTATTAAATCCCAAACTGGACAATTTCATAGACTGAGCAGTGTCCGTAGCTGTGGTCATAGCCATTGACATAGTATATTTTCGAACTGCAAGTCACACTTTGAGATTTACTGCTTTTCCGTCAGTTGCAAAACGTAACACAGTCGGGCTGGAATTATAGCCTCTAAAGTCTCAATGAGCTCAATAAATAACAATGTTTATACTTCAAATAAAGTTGATTTGTGGGTCTACTTGAGCTTTTCGGCTGTCTGGCTGCCATATTTATCCGTTTCTTGGAATGAACAACGCATGCATGTGACGTAATTCCACCACTCCATGAGCAGGGTCTGTGGTGGCTGACCTGGGTGAGCCCTGAGAATGACGTCAGAGCTAATCGAACGGCACTGGGCTAACCCGATTTGACCCGGGTGAGCTAATCGAATGCACCCTTGGCACATAAATTTGCTGGGCTGTGCTAGAAATGTGTTTATATATATAGAAATTACTATCATTTTGTATGTATGCAGATCTTATTGGAAGGCCAAGGTTTTCTGACAATTCGGCGAGTCACAATGCAGTGCGCCACCAAGAGTTTGCTGGGGAGAGTCCATTTTTCCCAGTGCATTGTAGGAGATGGTCGACAAATTTGCAGCGTGGGACTTTTGAAATTGTTCATTTTTCCTGTCAGTAGTTTCGTACGCGTATGACTCCAGTATCTGTTTACCCTTTTCTTTGCTTTTTATCAATATGTTTTTTTTCTAAGGCGTCAGAACGCTATGCCCCAGTCTATAACAAATTAGCTCAAGTTGTCTACTGACACTCATTCAAATGGGCCATGTTTTGTCGACTGCAAATTTGAAAAATGGACTCTCCATGGCAAAACTATTGGTGGCGCACTGCATTGTGAATTGCCCAAATTAACAGTTTCATGAAAATCTGACCCTTCAGATGTACAGGTATATGTAGTTCAAAAGGGAAATTTCACCAGAGGTGAAACAATCAGTGATTCTCAAATTCTCAACATTGAGAGCTCAAGTTCAGACTGATAAACAACTGCCGATAAGCGAAGAAAAAATATTTTGTCTACCAGAGCAACTAATTTCATTCAGATTCAATTTAAAAAAGATTAGTAATATCTGATCTGTACTTCAGGTGTTAAAATTATGATGACCGATGATTCTATTAGAAATATGTTTATATAGAAATTACTGTAATTTTGTATGTATGGAAATCTTATTGGATAGCCGAGGTTTACTGACAATTTTTTGAGAACAAAGCATTTTACTTTCTTTCTGATCATCCCTTCATAATGCAGTGTTGTCAAGTGGTCAATATAATGACAAGTTCGCGCAAGGACTATAGTTGACCAATGATTAACTAACGTTTGCCCGAACTCTGTCTAGTCGATGGTGGCTGACTACGCTAGTCGACTATTTGGAACCAGCCTACTGGGGTTGGTTGCTTCGCTGGTAACCAATAGCCGCGCGCATTCATAACGCTAGCAGAGAGCCAGGATCCAGAAGTTTCACGATGACATTTTGACCAGCGTTTGACTAGAGACATTTGCACGTTGCTATTAGTGCGCAGGCGTAAGGTACGTCACAAATCAACCACTAGTCGACTAATGGTCCTTGCCCGAACTTGGCCTATGCTGTGGAGTAGTTAGTTATTTTATTTTCTCAATCTTGCCAAAAAATCATGTACATGTGTGCCCATTTATTTGCCATCGTTCTGAAATTTTTCCCAGGTAACATAGCAGACAGGTTGTATTATGTAGATTAAGCGTAACACAACTCCTAACTAGGCTAACGTGATTGGTTTACTCCCGAATACATCATGATGAACTTCACAGAAAAAAATACGAGTCGTGTTCTTTCTTACTATTATTTCATGTTAAATCTTAAACAGTATCTTCTCTACTGTACGAGTTAGTAATCTGAAGAACATGCAAATTTAAAGAGACGATCTGCTGTGCATATAGCCACAAATGAACTTTATATACTTTTTATCGCCATTATTTATATATAATAATGAAAATTGTTTTGAAATCTATTGTGTTGTTGCAATGTTGTATATCATAAATTTGTAGTTACTTGGGGGGGGGGGGGGAATTAAGAAATCACCTCAAAGTTGGATTAATCTGATTAAAACAGAATTGTGTGCTAGACAATGGATGACCTGTGCTGATTCACCACATGCAAAATTTTATTACTTAACTCTTTTGTTTTCTTTTTGTTTAAGAAACATTCCCCGTGCTACTTTTGAGTTTCACCTTGAAAAATAGATGTGTTTTTCAATTGCTATTTTCCTAGCAGTATAAAAAATATCCACTTTTGAATTAGACATCGAATGAAAAAATCCACCGACGTTTATTAACTGAATTTTTTCTGCACAAATGTTTTGGCTGTCGGACAATAATTTACGTCTCGCAGGACGGGTTTATTTGTGCGCAAAATGAAAGCACTTTTCAGAGGGTTGCAGATGCCCCAATTTGGAATAAAGTAGTTTCTTCGTTGAAACAAAAACATACAAGCTTAAAATTTGTTAGGAAAAAAAAAAATCATTTTTGGAGGAGCTTAGGGATTGCAACTTTGAAACAGAACTTTGCTGAATTTGGTTTGGTGTGAAGTAAACGTTTTTACATATGTATGTGGGCATGTAGTATGACAGTGGTGTAGCACGGCCATTTTTATTGGGGGGGGGGGGGTAAACATTTCTTGAAAAGGGCACTTGCACATCCGTGGTGAAATGTAAACACGTTTTTTTTTTCTGGACACTTGGCCTCCGTAAAATCAAAGGGGGGGGGGGGGCTGGTACCATCTGTCGATGGGGGCGCTGTTCAAAACCGACGATTATGCACACTAACGAACAATATATGGTGCTTTCAGGGCGATACATGCGTGAAATTCAAAAAAGGCATCCGGAACAGCAGAGGGCACAAAAAAGGGCACCACATCTTTTTAAAAAGGGCACTTGTTCAGAGAAAAAGGGCACTTCTTAAAAAAAAAGGCACTCTTTACAAATTATTGGGGGGGGGGGGAGTTAAGCGCTGGTGAAAAAAGGGCATTTGCATGGAAAGGACAGTATTTACAAAATATTGTAAATAACCCCCTAACACCCCCCCCCCCCCCCCCCCCCCCCCCCCCCCCTCGCTGGCTAGGCCCATGTATGAATATATGAAGAGCTTATTTCCAAACTGTGATAAACTTCATTTGGTTTAAACCTTTAAATTACTGCCCTTTCCTGGTTGCCCAAAGTTAGTTTCAACAGTTGTTAGGCCAAAAAAAAAAAAGTCTCCGGTTTCTGGTATGGAGCTTGCCCAAAAAGTGGTGCGGCGACGCGGCTTTTTTTTTTTTTACCTGACTTTTTTGCTTCAAATGAAGGCTGATGACTGCAAATGGTGCCCGACTAAACTTAGTGCAAATATATGGGAGTCCAGAGAGGCCACATAAAGCTTATTCTCGATCATAACCCCATCTAAAAACACGTTAAAATTGTGCAGCAGCAGGATTCCAGTCAAACCAGTGAGTTTGGCGGTTTTGAGACATCATCTTTCATTGAAAAAAAAAACTTTTCATTTTGCCGACGCGCATGGCTATGGCGACGCGCGCGCATACCAGAATCCGGAGGCTTGTTGGCCTTATGTAGTAAAACACAATTTAAGAGTACAATGAAGTGAAAAATGAAGAGTTTATTTCCAATAGGTGATATTGCAATTTTTATTAAAGTGCAAAAATGTGCTTGGTTATGAACTTTAAAGAATAAAAACGAGAATAACAGCTGTTTCTAAACTTCATTTTTCACTGTTTTCTTAATTTGTGCTAAACTATACATGCTTAACAGTTTGACATTGACTTTAGGCAGCCAGGATAGCCGGGGGCAGGATTCTAAAAGTTAACTAAAAGGGTGTAAATCACGCTTTGGAAATAAACAAATGTAGTTCAGGAACAGCTGTTCTCTAGTGTATGTTATGTGTATGTTATAACTTTTTTTCAAATAAATATATCATGGTTTTGGTAATGAACTCTCCATAATGTTCATATACTGTGAGTTTGAGAATTTTTGACTTACTAAATTGTAGAGTAGATGGGGTTAATTTGTATGGAAGGACATGGACACATACAACTACATGACAAATTCAAAGTCTTTTCAATGAGCCATCTGTATTTTATTGTGTAGCCACCATACATGGATGCAAGTAGAATTTGAAGGGAAAAAACCGAGTTCTGGCAATTGCACAAAGACTTGATTATAGCTTAAAATTATCACAAGTTTATTATTTTAAAAGGTATTTTTGCACTTCAATAAATGTCACCAGTTGAAGCCAGTGATAAATGAAAAAATGTTGACTTTTTAAATGCCTGCAAGATCCCTCAGTGAATGGGAACTACAATGGAATTATCGGTCATCAAGTTTACTTTCACTTTTTGGCCGATGACCACAATTTTTCAGAAATTACCCCTTAACCCCCCCCCCCCTTCCTTAAAATAAACCTTTTACATGGCCATTACAAAGCTCAACCCTTTAATACGTTCACAATAGGGGCAAATTGTGAGCGTCTCATGTTTAATATACATGTATGTCATGTTCTTTAGAAATCAATGTTGTATACAAATTTTAAAAATAAATACGGTAAAATTATTTGTAATAAAAAAATACAATAACTTTTTTCCCCAGTATTTTGCACATGTGTGAGTGTTTCTATACATATGGGTGAATGGGACTTTTTGAGCCCCAGCGTGAATGGGAGCAATAACGAATGTCACAAGATGCGAGTTCCACCAATCGAATGAGAAGGATCTTATGTCGGTTATATAATTAATTTTATTATGGGGATTTGCTCTTCGTCGTTGATGTACATTATAAACACTGTATACTCAGTGATGTCCGAGGACTTGTGAGAAAAAATTCAAAAACGTACTCGGGTGGGACTCGAAACCAAGCCGGGGTTGGTTGGCCACAAAAATGCCAGCACATTAGTTAAGGCCAAAAAAAAAAGTCTCTGGTTTCTGGTATGGAGCTTGCCCCAAAAGTTGTGCGGCGACGCGGCTTTTTTTTTTTTTACTTTTTTTTCCTTCAAATGTCGGCTGATTACTGCAAATGGTGCCCGACTAAATTTAGTGCAAAATGTATTGGAGCCCAGAGAGGCCACATAATGCTTATACTTGATCGTAACCCCCATCTAAAAACACATTAAAATTGTGCAGCAGCAGGATTTCAGTCAAACCATTGAGTTTGGCGGTTTTGAGACATCATCTTACATTGAAAAATTTTTGTTTAATTTTGCCGATGCGCATGGCTACGGCGACGCGTCCGCACACCAGAAACCAGAGACTTTTTTTCTTTAGCCTAATTGTAAACTACACAGAATCTTGTCGAAAATTGGCAAGAATAGGGCTACGACTTGAAAACGCATGAAAATAAACTAAATGAAGTCCATGATTTAACGGCAAGAGTAGAAATTACAATATCAACTTCTTATTTCAACTAAGAATACAATTTGGCTGAATGTAACTTGATTAACATTTTAAAACAAAAACAATTAACACAATATACATGACATGCACACTGACTGATGCAGTGATATCCACAAATTTTAATATCTTTGAGTGGATGAACTGCAGAAACAATTGTTTTATCGTGCGTATTATAAATATAAAATATAATGCAAAAACTACTCAATGCTAACTCTATTATTCTTTATAGATAAATAACATAAAATATAAATAATATTTCTATGTAAACAAAGGAAAATCGACTACCCCGATAATAAATATAAATATTGCCATACAATCTGCATTAGTAGCAAAAAAAGTAAGTCTCGAAAAAACTAACCTGGCAGGCAGATATTCTATTTTCAGTTGGCAAGAAATTGTGCATTTTGATTTGCAATCAGTCACTATACGATCATCCATTCATTGCGATTTGTCAGCTCACTGACGGAATGATTCTTCGGTCTTCTTGAAATTGGCATGCAAATGGCCGTCAGCTTGACCTCTGAACTCAGTTTGACCTTTAAACTCAGTTTCACCTGTGACCTCCGGTGACGCCTCGTCTTGCTTGACCTTTGACCTATGTGGATCTTTAGATTTGTGTGGAAATGCGTCTTCATATTCATTGAAAACTATATACCCTTGGCAGGTTGTCAGAAGTGCTTGAGATCACACTTTGAACTTTGACCTCTGTGGCTGGTTCAGGGGTCACGTCAGCTGCAGCATGGGCCGTTGTAGAGTTGTTATTTCCTGTAGTCTCTGGAGGGGTTGCTTTCTCTGTGTTGTCGTTCTTCTCGCTGGTGAGTCTTAGTCCCCCTTCAGGCCCGTCAACAGGAGTGCCACAGCTCTCTGTCATGATGTCCATCTTCAAATACCTGGCAATAGAGGACAAATTGAGGCCAGTTATAAAGCTTTTTTACAAGCAATATTCGTGCTTAACGAAACAAAGCAGTCTATTTCACCCTTTTGTTGGGGAAACGGAAGAGTGGAACCGGAATCCTCAAACTGAAATGACAGGACATAGCATTCCAATTCTCTAATGAAACTCTGAGACTGCTCGACGTTGGCTTTGTACATTTTTGATATGAAACTGGTTGCATAGAGACTGTGAGCCTGAAACTGCTCACGCTGACTCTGCCTGTCATTTCCAGATTTTAGCTTAATCTCGTTCAGACATCACCCTCTTGAAGTGTACCATGACTGGCCTCTCATGAGTAGGCAAAACATTCCTTCACACAAACCCACAGACCGAGTCACCAATACATGAGACTGAGGAGTTCTTTTACCTTGCAATGATATCATCCAGCCACTTCTTGTGTTTGAGCTCATCCTTCCAAGATGGAGGCAGGTTGCGGTATCCCAGTTTGCAGCCGAGTAGAGCTCCTGCAACTGCCCCATTGGTGTCTGCATCGCCACCCTGTACATAAACAAAACCCAAAAATTCATGTCCATGTACATTGTATTGGAATTGAATCGACAAGGCAAACAGCTACAAGCCATCAACTCCATGTAAAGTAAAATAGTCTGGGCTTTTCCCTTCTTGAAATTTGGTTGGTTCTTCTCCTAAATATTCCCCATGGGGTGCTATGGTCCAATTGTTACACTGTTCGACTCGTGTGCCGTGGTGCATGGGTTCGAATCCTGACCGTGGGAACATGGTACTTGTGCTCTTGAGCAAGGCACTTTACCATTATTGCTTCATCCGTAAAGTCATAGGTCCTGTGTGTTATGTAATGCACGTAAAAGAACCCAGTTAACACTTATCGCTTTAGAGAAGGGGTTTGCCTCGGTGTTTCTGGCAGTGGCTGCAATATGCACGGCAGCATCTTGTAAACCATTCTAAGGTCCTATATAACAGGTCTCATATTTCTCATACAAACTTCATTTACCTTTCTTTAATAATAGACATATTGTCCAGCGCCTTGAGTACCTAATTGTCGGTAGATACGTGCGCTATATAAGACTCCGGACTCCGGGAGTTTTAACAGGAGACCAGAAACACCGGGGCAAACCCCTTCTCTTAGCAATAGGTGTTACTGGGTTCTTTTACATGCATTGCGTTACACAACACACAAGACCTACGGCTTTACGTCCCATCCGAAGGATGAAGCAATAATGGTCAAGTGCCTTGCTTAAGGGCACAAGTGTCCAGACCCGGCTCGAACCCACATTCTGCTGCCTCTGAAACACCAGAGCACGAGTCCGGTGTTCTTAACCACTTGGCCATGGCACTCCATGATCCTGCAAATGATCCTGCAAATCTCTTCCAATACCAAGTACCTCATATATTTCGAGGGATCTGGATGATTTTAATAAATAGTAAAGAATTTTTTAGCCTAATGAATGTTACGACACAAGCTTTTTTAAAACTCATCCAACAACACAACACTGTGCGTCAATTTGACATGCCTACATTAAAATGTACGACATACTTTTTGTCCAAGATAACATCCTGAGGGTGTTTGGTCTTACCTCCAGCGTTATTGCCTCAATGGCATCTCTGAAGTTGTCCTGTCTGAGGGCCCAGAACCCAGCGCCAAGGCACTTGAAGGTGTAGCCAATCTTCTCTCTGTCATCAAGCTCCAGCTCCGGCAACGAGGCGTTCATGTGAAACCGCAACTCTTCAACCTGAACAGATTGAAGAATAAGACACAGTATTCTAGGTTATGGAATAGCTTTTTTGGTTACAGTAAAACAAATTTATAATTCATGACCGTTCAATACCAACAGGCTGTGAACAAAGTCACAATTTTCACTTTTAAAGGTTTAAGTACAGATGACTCCCGGCACGTGATTAGTATCACAAGGCCCCCTTCAATGGAGAAACCATTGTGCGCGCTGCCCCGTGATGGATTATCTGAACAATAGCTTCCACAAGAATTCCTTTAAGTATGGACTTAAGTAATGAAACACTATCATGATCCTTACCCGATCTGCATCCAAATTCCCCTCTTCGTCCCGCAACAGACACTCCTTGGCATAATCGAAAGATGCGTCGGTGAGGCTTGTGATGTCGTAGTGGCCGTCCGGCATCTTGTGTAACCCTCGCAACATCATGGAAATGGCTGTCGTCACGGCAACGCAGGATGCAATGCACCTATGGAACACAGCCACAAAGGAAAACACCCAAAATGACTTTCAACATTGTTTTTCACATTACGGTACTGTTATCAAGTGACGGGAATGTCCAATACAGTATTTATGTATCATTCGACATGCCAAGCCATTCGTGAAAATGGTGACAACTATATATGCCTTGAGATGAAATGCTTCAAAAAGTACTGTCGTCTGTTTCTCATCAGAAATGTACCTTGGGTCTGCGTGGGTGACTTTACAGAAGACCTTGGTGTTGCTGATGACTTGGTTGATGTCGTCGTATCTGTGAATGCCTACGATGGAGGTTCTCATGACCCCGCCGTTGGGCGCTAGGAGTCGGTTACTCGCCTCCCAAACCTTGGAGGCTGCCTGTGACGAGTGAGACAGAGGTACAGATGTTACAGCATGGGTAGACATACGGCAGATATGCTTTCAAGGTGAAGTACAAATACTGCACCGTTCTAGATTTGGATATAAGCCCTGCGGCTCTACCTGCATTTCTCAATGTACCAAACCACAGACTGCCGACACGTACGACCAGAAACACATATTATCATTTCTTCCACCATGCTTGCTCCGGTCCATTTTGTCAATTCCAAACACAATTTTATCAGATATTAATAATAATAATCGGCATTTAAGAATGCTGTTATTAGTAAACTAAATCACAGGGCTTACAGTATTATCATTACCCCTGATCATTGGGCCAATTAAACTTTCCAAATACCATCTCAGCTCCCTGGGGAGTATACAGCTCAATGCTGCCTGTTAGGCGCAAGGAAGCTTATTCAATCACAATAACCATCTCTGCCCTCACAGGTACCCATTTACTCCTGGGTGGAGAGAAGCAATGAGTGACAAAGTGCCTTGCCCAAGGGCACAAGCACCAAGCACCCACAACCTGCAGCTTTACCCACAGGCCTCCAATCCAGTGCCATTAACCACGAGGCCACAGCACTCTGATACTCATAAATACCTAAGACAGTTTACCCATTCCTATCGGTCGAGAGCCCGTCACGTGGCCGGTCTTAAACGGATGCAAAAGACATGGCTAGCTGGTCTTAAACACTTTTCCAGTGTCACATGAAATTTGGACTCCTAAAAATTCCAGTGCCTCTTACTGTTTTATTGGTTGAATGTTCACAATCCTCACGTTGGCATGCGCAATACTACCAGTGAGTCAGAATTTTATAGTCCTAAATTCACAACACAACGCCCCAGGTGCATTGTGCGCGACATTGCGCAGTATGCGTGATGCCCGCGCCAATCTCCATAAAAGGAGATGTTTACATCTTGTTCGCCAGCTGAACACTCCGTTATTTAGCTAGAGGGGTGTTTCGAAAAACATGAAGTGAACTTGTTGAACAAAAATGGGTTTCTGTGACCGAAAATTTAGAATTTTTTTTTACCAAAAAGGTATTCATGAATGGGAATAAATATGTGCTTGGTCGGTATTAATCACTCTGTTTAAGACGTCTTGGAGTCTGGGTGCTGATAATTACCCTCGCCGAGCACCCAGACTCCGAGCGGTCTTAAACAGAGTGATCAAAACCTCCAAAGCACACATTTATTCCCTTAATAACAGACTCTCCGCATACCCGATGTGGGTCTGTTTTGTAGTCTTGATCGCAGAGGACCCTGTGTGTAGTTCGGCCCAGCCCTGACCCACTCGAATCACCCAGTTCCGGGAAGCCGTACATTGCCCAGTCCAGCAGCTTTGCCGCAAAATCCACAGCATCTGCCTGTAAGGAAAGATGGCGGTATAAAAGTCCAAGTATATTTTCCTGTAAATAGTGATGGTTGTTACTTTGTTAATTTGCCAGACTTACGAATACTTTGTTTTTGTGTGGTATTTGTAGCATGAGAATAGTGAAGGCGGGGTGATTCTGCAAGATATCATTTGTAAATATTAATGTTTGTCGTATGTTTCACCAATTCACTCTTTCCTTATGAGTTTTACTTCTCTTAACATTATTTAATAATTTGTAATGTATGCAGGGCCCCAATGGAAACCACTTTTTAAAAACCGTTTATATTAAAGAGTTCTGAGAGCCATAACATTGAGGAATTGAAGAGATATGGTAATGAACCTCTGGCCCGGACTTGAAGCTCCCAATTCTGAGCATTTTGGATGCAATTGGGCTCGAAAGTGGCACTATTTTGCCGTGTTGTGGAGGGATCCTTTTCAGCACAGCCGAGGTAAGTGCCTCTTTTTCACGTCTACACCACTGAACACCAATTGAAATTTGAATGGAATCCTAATACTTCGATGCTAAAACATATAGGGCACCTCATTATTAACTATAATGGGGACTTTGCAGCACTGTTCACCGACGACCGGTGGAAAGCTGATCTGCTTTTGTGTAACAAGCTTTTTTTTCTGCGTTTAAGTTTGCAGTCTGTCTGTGTCCCTCCGGCTCTGTTCGGATTTGGAGTTATCTTGGATACCCATCCCTCCAATGAATAATTATCATTCCTAATAAGGGAATCTTTTAAATAAAAAACCTTACCTTCTGTGCCTGGTCCTTGCTGAGAAACTCCGTCATCAGTCCGATGGCGTCACCTATGCAGTTGCCGTAGATTGTGCCCAAAAACTGATCACGTAAGCTTTCGCTGAGGGTGGGGGTTTCCTGTAACCCGGATCCCCCTTCAAGTTTTGAAAACGCCTTGGCCATTTTGTTCACATGTATGACCTGCAGGAGAAAATAGAGCTAAGTTACAGCCTTTCATTGCATACCAGATGCTATGCAATAAGAGAGTACCAAGAAACACTATTGCAGGAGTGCAAAAATCCTTTGATAAATGAAAGGGGCCCAATACTTCAACTTTTTCTGTCATTGGCCCATAGACTTCGTGCAGGAGGCAGAGTGAAGGCCGAGTATGGACAAATGATGGTGTAGTGCACCTTTAATTTCAACTTTCACCACGCCTTTTTTTTTTCTAGCTTTGATTGTACAGACAAGGTGTGGTACTATTTTGCTTTTTTGGTGTCCTCATAGTGTACATTGGTGTCCTCCATAATTTGCCTTGGTGCTCTCGATCATTTGCCTTGGTGCAATTTCCCATTCCTTGGTGCTCTTTGGTAAAAAAAATTGAGGAGGGGCGGAAATAGAGGGCGCTGTTGGAGCTGCCGCGGAACATTTTGGAAAAAAAAAAAGATCGACGCGCATGATTAAAATCGACGCGCGTGATAACCAGAGACCGACTTATTATTTTTTTTGGCCTAAAAACACAATCTTCATATTAATCTTAACCTTAACCTGATCTGAACCGTACAAGTGCCCTTTCCCTGAATGTATTTCACTCAGTCTTGTTATATTTTCACTTAGATACCAGTCAACTTCAGTTGTGTTAGCTCACTCTGTTCTGATCGCTATTCACGATTGCTCCTTGTAGTACAGGGTGAATAAAAAAAAACGAAACCGAGATATTATTGCTAATTGTAACAGAAGTAGGGCACATGTGAATCAAAGGGAGATATCCTCTGTTAGGGTTGAATCTCCTCTTTAAAATGACACCCTGATCATGTCCTTTCATTCACGGTTGACTGAGCAGTGACCAATTTTATGTAAGGGACAATTTACAGGCTTGCGCCACTTTTCATGGTGAAATCTCTTTTTCCCCCACCTGCCTTGATTGGCAACCATAGCCTTTCACTCTGTGACAAATGACAATTAACACAAAAACCACAATTGGTTTAACAATTTTGAAGTTGAACAATTTTGCTCTGAACTAAGTCAAGGCACTAGAGGCGAAATATCATAGTGCACCTCTGGTACATCAATGGTATTGTTGATGTACCCCAACGTGACGCGGCCCCCAACGTGGCGCATTTTTTCGCCTGTAGCGCCTAGCTAGAGCAAACATTTTAACTGAAATTTCAAATAAAGTGACATTTCATCAAGTTCTAAACACTCCCGTTCATAAATCACAAGTTTATTTACCCGTTACAAAGTTAGAAGAAAAATCTATTTTGGCGTGATTTTCTGATTTTATTTTCAAGTGCAAAGTGAACCCTTTGAAAATGCCCCGAAAATAAGACAATAATTTTCTGACAATCATCTGGCTGGGTATGCAAGTAGAAATAATAATGATTTATCAGAATTTATCAAGTTAACAGAAATTCTGAAATGTTAATTTGGAATTTTTCGAGATTTATTTAAGTGCGCCACGTTAGGAAACACTCTGCGAATTCGTGCCCAATTTCCGGGCACGTTTTTGAATTTCGGATTAAATTTTATGAAACCGAAATTGTTCACAGAGGTTAAATAGCACGCATTAATAAGGTAAAAGTACTAGTAATTTACTGCATGAATTTGAGGTTTGTCAACAAAGAGGTTTGGCAACACTACACGAGGAAAGTTGGGTATAAGCTTCGAAGTGCGCCACGTTAGGGAACACGACTATATACCTGTACAGTTTCCATGGTTTCCATCAAGTAGTTTTTAGCATTCAACCTCAGGCTCTGTCTCGGGGAAAGAATGTCATGAATGTTGCAGCCCGACACCACTTTATATGGAGAGTCAACAAAATTTTTCTAAGGCCTAGGCCTAGACCCGTGAACATGGCGCAGTTTATACAAGCCACGTTCACGGGTTTAGCCTAGGGGAAAAGATCCATACTCGGACGTCAATTTATCTGCTGCCAAACATATTAATTGTCACCTCACCTTGTCATTTGAACCAAGAGAAATCCAGGAAGCTGTGTTAAGGTGAAAAAAATTTACTCAAAATGTGTTTTTAGAGCACATTTTGGATGCATACGTCGTGCAGAACAAACTTGAAGCAGCCGGTCAAAACTGATTGTAGCGGCTGAAAGACAGCGGTACGTTATACACGTGACATCAACAACCATGACGTCGCATGAGCCTGCCAATGATAGTGCAATACGTCATTATGAATATTTATTTTCTCATGAATATTTAGTTTATTTCAATGGATACTTCAAATACGTCCAAAGATTGTTTATTGCAACAGCGATCGTGCGCGGCCGAGCGGTTAAGAGTCTCGTGTATCAAGCAAGCGTCAGAAGTTCGAATCCCGATGAAGTAACTGACTGATTAATAAATAGAAATTAAGGAAAGGAGAGGGTGAGAGTAGAGGAGGGAAAGTGGAGGAATAACCATAAAAGATGTAACTTTTGGCGCTAGAAAATTAATTGAAAAAAGTGACGTCCGAGTACGGAATTTTTTCCTAGCCTAGGCCTATATAGGCCTAGTAATTCCTGACATTGACAAAATTAAGAAATTGGAAATGTTTCTCAGTCTCAGATACATGCCAATATCATCATTTATGCAATGACTGACCTTCACTGAGATGATATATGCAGAAAAAAAAGCAGCGTCAGGTTGTGCCAGGAAAGATTCCCATATCTGGCCATCACTTGTCACCCTGTGCACAAACCCTATAGGACTGGTCTGAAAATTACTAGGCCTAGGAGCCCGTCAGTGTTTTTCAGTAAAACTTCAAAATTTGTCCCTGCTAATTTTGCCTTTTTTAGGACATAATTACCACTTTGGTAAACATTACTGATGGCCAGATATGAGAATCTTTCCGGTTGCGACATTTTTTGCTGGAAGGAATTCTTCCCGCATTTTTACAAACCTCAATGTTCTTATTCCTCCATGATTTTACTAACCTCAGCTTCAGTCATGCCACTGTCACAAGTGACAGTGTACCGTGGAGTGTACTGTGTAGGCCAATGCCACAGCCGGCAGTCAACAATCGGAAGCAAGCCTGTCAGTTTTTTTTGAGTTCTTTGGTCTGCTCGTCTTTTCTCCTGCTTTCTTCTGGGCATCTCGTATGCTTTCTGTCGATTTTATATTTGTAACTTCTTATGGGCGAGTCTGAAATGGCAAATTTCATCCATGCTTGCAATGATTGTTTCCTGTGGAAACTACTCATGCTAGTGCTACAAGTTGCTCGATGTGGTGAAATCAGCGCAGCTAGCTAGCTAGCTGCAGGTGCCATACAATTAACAGCGCCCTCTTACATTTCCTGACGTCCTTGCCAGAGCGTTTTACCCAGGTGAATTCACTGATGAAATTTGACTTCGGCCTTTTTCAATGAAATTTCAGGCAAAAGTTTTGTTCTATAAAACTTGCAAGGCACGAGGGGCCACTAGGACATCAAATTTCATCAAGCTAGTTCCGTTCATAATTCATGAGTTTATACAATTTACAAAGTTGGCAGAGAAATGATTTAGGCGCGAGTTTTATGTGTCTTGAACACCCTCAGAGAGTTTCTAAGCATACTTTATTGGGCGAGTAAAAAAACGAGACCGCAGATGTCGGGACCATTGTTTAAGTGAAGTTCTAAATGCAACACTTTCAAAATCTAGGATATGAAAGCCCACTTCATAAGCTTAGTACAAGAATCATTCAAATCACTTATGTGCTTTTCAAGTTATGGAATTTTGAACACAACTACCGTTTTGAAGTTCTGTCCACGGATCACGCAAAAGGTGTGCGTTCTTTCAGCAAAGCGAAACACAAATCCCCATGCTCTCACTGGTCGCTGCCTTTTTGCCTCGTGTTGCAGTTCTTGGCCCCATAGCTTTTTAATTTTAGCAACAAGTGTGACAGACCGCCAATAATAATTGTCTAATATGCAACTAATCCTAGCAGGCTTCGGTCTGATGTGAACTGCATTATTTTGTCTCTCTCTCTCTTTTCCTTATCTTTTTGAGTCTCGCTCTCCCTCTATATATCTTCTTTTTTTAAAGGAAAAAAAGGGGGCGGGGAACGCACCCCCACGCCACCCCCTGGATAGGGTATATGGTATACGTTTGCATAAACTTGTTTAAATATACCGCTCAGATTTTGTTTTGTTCTTAACAGGAAACTCATGCTTGCAGTAAAACCTCAGATTTCAAAAAGAATTCTGTAAAAATCTAGAAAGTAGAAATTGTTTAAAACAAAATCCTGATATCGGTTCAAGTCTGCTTTGGCCACACAATGAAGCTTAAAAGCTCAGCGCATTTACAAAACTGTGATGGGGCTGTATCTCACATGGTGCTAGGTGCAGGGTTCGACTTAAATGGTAGCCCGTTATTAGCCAAATGCTAGTCAAATCAGCAACGGGCCTGGCCAGTCAAAAAATACACGAATTGGGATACAGCAAAGATGAGAGGACTGTAAGAAACACAAATCACTGAATTCTGGAGGCAAATCTGTATCAAATTTTGTCTAATTTTATTAACTGTTTTGGGTTAAAAGATTAGATATTTTCATGAAAAACAGTGACAAGATTGTCTCAGGATACACGTTATACATGTCTGCACATTGTTTATGTGACACTGTATCAAAGAAAAACATGCGGACTGGTGAAAATGTCTACTGGTTTCTTAGTTAAGAGTCTGCTTCAGTATACCGGCTGCAGAGTTGTGATGACTCGAGTCAATGACTCGACTCGAGTCCGACTCGAGTCACAATTTTTGGTGACTCGACTCGACTCGAGTCCCCTAAGGGTAAATGACTCGACTCGACTCGAGTCACTGCGAGCAAATGACTCGACTCGACTCAAGTCATTCATAAGAAGACTCGACTCGACTCGAACGAAGGCTAATAAGACTCGAGTCCCAAAAATAAAAGCACAACTTTGCGAAAAGTATTTGCAATGACTTATGGTGCAACATTTATGCTCACTTTGCTTTGCGAATTAGTCATGTATAAATATACAACGTGTCACAGACTCCCACCTCATGGTTCTAGAACGCACACAATACTATCCAGGAACCAGATTTTTCGCTTCATCAAATTAGGTTTGCCCTTCACCGACGTATAAACATTGTTTACTCAGTGTGTTACCTCCCGAGTGAAAGTTGGAAAAAATCACTCGGTTGGGACTCGATGTCTTACCACTCGACCGAGCTAACAGGATTGGTTGGCTGGTTCGAATCTGATATACATAGCAGCGGGTACCGCATCAACTATTATAAGATGGAATTTTGCGTTGGGGTGATATAAATCAAATTAGTTTGCCCTTCACCGACATATAAACGCATATCATCCCGACGCAAAATTCCATCTTATAATAGATTTTTCGCTGTTTCATCATTGGCTTTAGGCGATTTCTTATAAAGCTCTTGGATTCAAACACTGGCTAAACTTATGGCCTCCTTGTATAAATTGTGGTATATAGTGTTCAAATATTCGTGACTCGAATAGACTCAAGCTAAATATTTGACTCGACTCTACTCAACTTGACCTTTCGACCTAATGACTCGACTCGACTCGAGTCACTTCTTTAAAATGACTCGACTCGACTCGAGTCACAAAAATCAGTGAGCTTGCTCTAGTATACAGCTCCGCAGAACATGCCTCCCCTGTCTGGTGCAGAAGCACACATACCAAGAAGCTGGATGTCATCCTCAAGGACACCATGAGGCTAATCACTGGATGCCTTCGACCTACACCCGTGAAGCTCCTCCCAGTGCTATCCGGCATTGCCCCCCCAGCGCTCCGCAGAGAACATCATATGCACGTGCTGGCGGAGAAGGCCTCCCAAGATGACAATCACATTCTGCACGAGTGCATCAAGGCTGCTGAAGATCTCGGCAGAAAACGTCTCAGCTCTCGTCACCCCTTCGGCCGTCATGCAGTTTCCCCCGAGTGTTCCAACTTCAACCTCATGGAACAATGGGAAAGCAACTGGCAAGAGACTGAGAGACCAATCCAGTTCGCCACCTGTCCGAGTACTAAACTTCCACCAGGTGCTAACCTCCCCCGCAGAGATTGGGTCACTCTCAATCGCCTGCGCACCGGGGTTGGACGTCTCAATGCCAGCATGCACAGATGGGGCTTGAGCCCCTCCGCGGCCTGCGTATGTGGTACCCCTGAACAGACTGCACACCACATCCTGTTTGAGTGCCCGGACCTCGGACCGCCTGGAGATCTCCACATAGATCTTACCAACCCAACCCCGGAGACTGTCACATGGCTACATCAGCTGCACGAAATTGTATAGTGGTCAGCAAATCATACGAAAGAAGAAGTGACTCATTACATCTCTGACCGGCTGGCTAGTGAAAAAAAGTTAAGGTCGAACCCTGGCCATGTGAACTTGAAAGGGGAAAGTTTCAGGGTCCCAGCTGTTGAGTGCTTGCAAGAGTCTGTGATCCATAGGTTTTCTTTGTTGCCTTGTCTTTTTGAACGAGACCAATGACTTGGTCTATGTCACAGATGGCGTCTAGCATGCCCTCAGTGTGATCATTCTGCAGTGCAAAGTCTTGCAACTTGTCCAGGTGTAGCATGGCCTCTGCAATGGAGACAGTAGGGCGAGGGGTTCGGGATTCAACATCATCTTCAACATTGTTAACTTCTGCTACGCTGGAGGACACTGCACCTAGGATGGCATCATCGGAGAGCCCCGTGGTGCATCGAACATCTGCGTCAACTGCGGCGTAAGATTTGAGCGTTGTTTCCCATGGAATATCCATCCCCGTATCTCTCAGTTGATCAAAGAGGTCCTTGTCTTCAGTGGCTGCGTTGATGTCAACGTCAGGCTTAGCTGTTTCGATGTCCAGGACGGTAGCGGTCCTTTTTCTCTCAAAGCCAGCAAGTTTAAAGCAGTGGGAGATGGTAGTGTCCTTGACCATCTTCCAGGATTTCTTGAGGAGAATCATAGCATCCAGCACGGTGGGGTTGTACTTCTCCTTCCTGTCTACTGCTGCAAGGAATGATGTGATGAGTTGGCGGCGGTAGTGCATTTTCAAGTTTCGAATGATACCTTGTTCCATAGGCTGGAGATTGGCAGCTGTAAGGGGGAAAGGAAGACTAGAGTGACGCTCTTCAAACCAGTGATGTGGGGATGTGCAGGACAGCTGTCGATGACTATGGCGATCTTTCGGTTTTTCTTTTGGCACATTTTGTCGATATTACGAGCCCATGCTTCAAAGATGTCGGATGTCATCCATGCTGTTTTGTTTGCCTCATACAGCGTTGGTAGCGACTTCACGTTAGCCAAACACTGTGGCTTCTTTGTGTTGCCAATGACAAGCAGGGGCAGTTTTTCGCTTCCGTCCATGTTGGCGCACACCATGGCAGTCAGACGTTCTTCGCTTCTCTCACCGCCATTGCAGGCCTTCCCCTTGAATGCGAGCAATCGGTCAGGAAGAAGGCGGTAAAAAATGCCGGTCTCATTGGCATTAAAAATGTTCGACGGTTTGTACACTACCAGGAGTGGACTTAGGTCAGTTGTCAACCAATCTTTCACCATTTGATGTACTCTAAGTTGGCTGGTACTTGACAATGCTTTCCTTTCATCTGATAGTCCGGCAGCACCTGCTCTAGCAACCACATTGAAGGAGACATTGTTTCGCGCTTTAAAAAGATCCAACCATCCATCACTTACAGTGAAGTTGGGAAAGCCCAACTTCTTGGCAAGGGATTTTGCCTTTTCTTCTAAGATCTGCCTTGTCACAAGAATGTTCATGGCTTGTGCAGCCTTGCACCACATCAGGACAGCTTCTTCTACCTGTCTTGCTTGAATCAGACATTGCTTTCGGAACTGCTCCATCACCATTCCCTTTTTCCTCATTATTCCATTCAGTTCCGATATGGAAATTCCCCATTCCGCAGCGATGTCGGTCCTGTTTTTCGTGCCGCAGTTCTCAACTTCTTCGATAAGATTGACCTTATTGGCAATTAGCAAGGTGTCCAACTTACTGGCCGTTTTCCCCGCCGTCGCTGATTTGGCACCTGTAGTCTTACCCCTGAGAAATATATCAATGTAAAAGGATGCCTTGTTTAAAGTTTTAAAAAAGAATTAAGTGCTGTATCCTCAAATATTGCTGTGCCAACATGTCCACTGCACTATTAACGAACGACTGGGTCTGATTGGACAGTGGTAGCAAAATCAGGCTAACTCAAAATCCAGGCGCGCGGCACCCTCAAAGGTCTCCAATGAAATCACATGGCCCCGCAAAGAGCCAGAAATAGGCTGTGATTGACCTGCCGGTGTGCAGGCTACCATTGGGCCAGCAGCAGCGATCAGGCCAACTTGAAAGCCAGGATTTGTTGTGATTCAGGCAGGTTATTGCAAACTGTCCAATTGCAATGGCAGCATGCACAGTGTCCCAGTTAGCCACGCCCTCAGACAACCCAATGGAGTTTTTGTAAACTAATTTTTTTTGTCTCAGATTTTTAGCGTTCCGCGTGCATCTGTATATCATGTAATTGGACAATATTTCACAAGCTGCGTTGACGTGATTATGCAATAGGTCAATTCTGGCTAAAAGTAAAACACGAGTCCTTTCACAAATCCAGTCACAAGTAACAGAGGAGTCCTATTGTCACAATTCATTAAAGGGAATATACATCATTTGCTTTTGCTGTAATTTTCAGAAATGGATGGAATTGGGGGGTTGGAAATATAAAGCAAATATAGTTACACTGACTTTTTGGAGGTTTTGGGTTCGAAAATGCTATAAAAACCAAGAAAAACGATCATTTTCCTGTAGTCTGGTTCCCTGACTCCATATAAGAAGAAACAGAGCAGTTTACATACATTGGGGAATTGTAAGGTCAGGGAACCAGTCTAGCTGGCTCGTACCCGTTCATAGGTTTGTAATCGATTGCAAACAAGTGCAATGGTCAGCGTTGGAAATTGATACAAAAATACCACTTTTCTTGAAAATGACAGTATACCAGGTGCCATAATTTTACAGGATGCTTTAGACTGTCATTTACCAACATCCTGTTAAGGTATTTCGCAAAAACTTGGTAGTTTTATTTTTTGATGTTTACAAATGTTGTATATTCCCTTTAAAAAGCATGTGACTTGACTGAAGGACTTGTGATTGACTTGTGATTGACTTGTGACTGACTTGTGATTAACTTGTGATTGACTTGTGAGGGCCTTGTGAGGGACTTGTGAGGGACTTGTGAGGGACTTGTGAGGGACTTGTGAGGGCTTTGTGAGGGATTTGTGATGGACTTGTGAGGGACTTGTGAGGGACTTGTAATGGACTTGTGAGGGACTTGTGATGGACTTGTGAGGGACTTGTGAGGCACTTGTAATGGACTTGTGAGGGACTTGTGAGGGTCTTGTGAGGGACTTGTGAGGGACTTGTGATGGACTTGTGAGGGACTTGTAATGGACTTGTGAGGCACTTGTAATGGACTTGTGAGAGTCTTGTGAGGAACTTGTGAGGGACTTGTGACGGACTTGTGCGGGACTCGTGGGGGACTTGTGCGGGACTTGTGAGGGACTTGTAAGGGACTTGTGAGTGGCTTAGGATGGACTTGTGACGGACTTGTGAGGAAATTATGAAGAAATTGTGAGAGACTTGGTAGGGACTTGTGAGGGAATTGTGATGGACCTGTGCGGGACTTGTGCGGGACTTGTGAGGGACTTGTGAGTGCAATGTGAGTGGCTGAGGAAGGACTTGTGATGAACATGTGAGGGACTTGTGAGGGACTTGTGAGGGACTTGTTGAGGGACTTGTGAGTGCATTGTGAGTGGCTGAGGAAGGACTTGTGATGAACTTGTGAGGGAATTGTGCGGGACTTGTAAGGGACTTGTGAGTGGCTTAGGAAGGACTTGTGACGGACTTGTGAGGAAATTATGAAGAAATTGTGAGAGACTTGGAAGGGACTTGTGAGGGAATTGTGAGGGACTGGTAAAGGACTTGTGAGGGACCTGTGAGGAACTTGTGAGTAGCTTGTGAGGGACTTGTGATGGACCACTGTGGTTTCATATAAGATTGATTTAAAACCAAACGAGATATTTAAAACGAGACTCACTGGGGCAAGTCTTCCTCAGCTGCTGGGAAGCAGACTCGCTTGGGTTGTGGCTCATCGATGGTGGGCTCCTGCTGGGATTGCTTGCGCTTCTCTGGTTCTTTCTGAAGGATGGGGCAAAGGGAAGTTTAAGTGTGAAATTTAGACACATTCAATAAAGTGTCTTCCCCTTCAATGTAAATTCAGAGTGTAAATCCTACCAATGACACAACTTATGCTCTGTTTTAGGAAATTCAACTGTTTTTGAACTTCTCACTTTTAATGCACAAATGACATGGCGTCTCTATGCAAACTTGAAATCTGTTCAAGAAAAAAGCCTACTTTGTCCCAACCCAAAAATACGGCTCATCAGGCCACTCTTTTCATTGTCTGGTTTTGTGTGAAATGACGAACAGAGTTCCCTTCAATGAGATTCAAGTCCATGGCAGATTACTCCCCAACAAAAAGCAGGCATCAATTTATGCTCCTGGGTTGAGAGAGGCAAGTTGGGGGAAAGGGGGGGGGGGGGGGAGACGACCCAATACATGTATACAGCCAAAAGCTGGATTTGAACCCTGACCTCATATGGCCAACACACTCACCACTAGGCCACTCTCCCCACCCACCTCCGAGTGAACAGGCAAAACATCAGCTTTGAACGGACTGTGAATTGAATGCCATTTTTTCCGTGCCTGACTAACCTGTTTCTCTTTGTCCTCTAGTTTTTTCTTCTTTTTGTCCTTTTTCTTCTTCTTTTTCTTCTGTTTCTTCTTTTCTGTTGTAGGGTCCGACTCAGGTCTTGCGATGTAGTCATTGTGATCCACCAAGCTGACATCAATAGTGGGAGTAGGATTCTATCAGTTTATACCAATTAAAAAGGTTAAAAAATACAAGAAGTTAAACTTGTACGATCCCCTGGCATGCTGTCAGTATTTATACAGCCAGTCAGTTAGCACACTTTTCAGTTGACCTATTACCGAAGTCAACAATGACCTCATTTGACCCCACACATCATCATCATCATCATCATCCGTGTCCATCATGGGGGATGTTGAACCGCCCAGACCAAGCGATCAGATGCAGACTGCCACAGCTGATGTGCACGTGTCTTGTGGTCACCTTCTAGCTGGCACACCCAGGTGTTGCGAGGTCGGCCCCTGGGTCTCTTCCAGCCCCAGGCCTATACCTTTGACCTCAAACATCTCAAGTCATATAAAGTCCCCCTACCTAAAGATTATTGTCACCAGGTTTGGAGAAGTCTGACTTATGACATATGACAGCACCAACAGTTAACCTAACCAAAATGGAACATACATACATACATACACACCCAGGGTTGTTTATGGTGTACCTCTATTGTTCCTCTTCCCTTTTCCTTTGTTTACACACTATTTTTTTTTGCAACAGCTCTCATTGGTTTTGTACACATTTTCTAATCATGGTCGTCCTCGATTTGGTTCCTGTCCTCAATTCATCGATGATGTTGCACATGTGTCTTCGATTTACACCGTTAACGCGCACACCCACCCACACCCAGCTCGCTTTTACTATACTCATGAGGACCTACCCCTTTCCTTCCTTTGTTCCCTTTTGCTTGTACTTTAACTTTTACTCCACAGCTTCCATTTAAAGGTTTGACTCGAGTCAAGTCAAGTCATTAGGTGAAGAAGGTCAAGTCGAGTCAAGTCAAATATTAGATTGAGTCAATTCCATTCACAAATATTTTCCAAAATTTATAAAGGGAGGGCATGCATTTAGCCGGCGTTCGAATCCAAGAGCTTTATAAGAAATCACCCAAAGCCAAGGATGAAACAACGAATTAGAAAATGGAATTGGAAAATGTGTTTAACATCCAGTTCCTGGACAGTATTTTGTGCGTTCTAGAGCCATAAAGTGGGAGTCTGTGACTCGAGTCAAGTCGAGTCACCAAAAATTATGACTCGAGTCGAGTCATTGACACAAGTCATTACAAATCTGTAAAAATGCACAATTTGCACAAATGTGCGTCAGAGCAGTGGACAAACAGCACTGAAGGGATTACTTACATGGGTCAAATTCCGTTTCCAAATGTCTTCGCCCCCGAACTTCTTCTTATCCTGAAAACAATAATGAACAACAGTCCGTCTTGAGAAGAAAGTCCTTTCCATCACGATCTCTAAAATGCACATCAATTTTGACACTTGACAAAAGTGGAAAACTGTTATGACATCGATGCGACACTGCATGGTTCGACTTCCAAACAAGTTTATTACTGAAGGGATTACTTACACTAGCCAATCGGATTGAAGGGATTACTTACACTGGCCAATAGCATTGAAGGGATTACTTACACTGGCCATTCGGATGCACGTTCTGAACAAACACTTCTGTCTCCATTTGTTCTGGCCCCCAAACTTCGTCTTATCCTGAAAAAAAATTATGAACAAAATTCCCCCTTGAGAAAAAGGTCCTTTCCATCACGATCTCTGATATGCACAACATTTTCACATTCAACAAAAATTGGAAAGCTATTATGATATACAAATATTGAATGCTTCGAGTGGTGTAGTAAAACTAGCCTCCCGAGGTGATCCATGGACATTCTATTTTCCCAAGGCGAAGCCGAGGGAAAATAGAATGCTCTATGCATCAACGAGGGAGGCTAGTTTTATTTCACCACGAGATAAAGCATTCAATATTTGTTTTATAACACTTCACCCACATATTCTGCTTGGTTTTAATATTTTAAATTATTTAAATCTGAACACAGGTGAAATAAACTTCAATTTCAATACAAAATTGGTGGAAAATGTATTTCTCTCTTCCAAACTACCCCTTCACGAAATGTTTGAACCCAAGTCTGCGGCGCGCTCTCTTTGGAACAATACGCCCTACGCGCAACGCGCACACCAGCATCATTTTGCACACAAATACCGCGCTGTGGAAATAGTACTTTGGTTGCTAATGGTATAGTACTTTGGTTGCTACGGGTATAGTACTTTTGGCCGTACACAGAAAGATAGCAAAATTAGAAAGTAACATGTGACTCGCTCTCGGCCAATCAAGACACAGAATCTGTGGGTGAGGTGTTACAACATCTGATATGACACTGCATGTTTGGATTTACAAATAAGCTATCACTTTGTACTTTGGAAAACAGACGAAAATCTCAAACACTTCTAAACATTCACACACTTATAACTTATAATTAACGACAACAATTTACATTGTTATGATGTCTCAACAGCATTATCAATCGTAACACTAATGAGAATGGCACAATAAACAAAACTAGCTGCACTTACAAGACAGAAACTACACTTTCCACAGTCGTCGACAACCTTGCAAGGCTCACACTGACCGCATGGGAATCGCCTTTGTTGCCTCTGATGAAAGAAAAGGGGACGATAATAAGATCAAAGCAGTCAGTGGAGCAAATACTAATGATAACTCTTATTTTACCAGGACAACCCAATCAGTTGTGTGAGAACTGTTATCCCCAACCCAATAGTAAATGAAGGCATTAGTTCAGCAGTTTTCAGATATGGTCATAATTCTGTCTTGTAAACGAAGAGTAAATTGTGTTTTAACCCCAACTCCCTAGGCATTTTTGCTAGGATGTAGCCTCAATCCTGCAAAATCCTCCAATTGGCCTCATGGAAAAATAGCATATAGCCTCAATCCTGCAAATTCCTCCGCTATTTCTTGAATATGGTTCATGGAGGGATGACCACTGCCTGAATCCTGCAAAATCCTCCGGCTATGTCTGTCAATAGGCTGAGGCAGAGGCAGTGACATCCTGGAGCAGTGCGGAGGATGTCAAGTATAATCAAGGACTAAATTTATGCACGGCTGAGCATAAACAACACAAGGTCCGGCCCAAGACCTTGACACAGTGCGTACTCCGAAATCAGCAACGCACTTTTGCCATGTAACCTCAATCCTGCAAATTCCTCCAATTTGCAAAAAGGATTTTGGAGGATTCAGGGCGGTTAGGGTTAAAGGGCATATAGTATACACATTTACACTGGCAATGAGGTCACTAGTGCACGTCTATGCGCCCCGAGTGAATGTGAGTGACCAGAAGAGGGTCCTATTTCCCGACGTGCCATTGACTATGTGACCCAATTATGCCAGTCCATATTTTATTACACACCTCTGTCCAAAATATAAAGTAAGAAAAGAAATGTTCTGGCTTTTATAATTGAAATGTTTTAATTCAACAGTTAACTTGTAAGCAATTCAACTATCATGAATTAAAGGAACACTTTCAGTTTCCTAGATTCAGTTTTTGAGTTTGAGTTTTTGAGAGGGTGCTGTCATATGGCAAAAATGTAGAGTATAGTGGGCACTATAGATGGAATTGGGGGGTTGGAAATGTATAGAAAATATAGTTACACTGACTTTTTTGAGGTTTTTGGTTCAAAAATGCTATAAAAACCAAGAAAAACAATCATTTTCCTGTAGTCTGGTTCCCTGACTCCATTTAAGAAGAAACAGAGCAGTTTACATACATTGGGGAATTGTAAGGTCAGGGAACCAGTCTAGCTGGCTTGTACCCGTTCATAGGTGTGTAATCGATTGCAAACAAGTGCGATGGTCAACTGGGGCCAGTATTTGAAACAAAAGCCAGTTTTTTCCAACGCTGATCGGCCGATCAGCGTTGGAAATTGATACAAAAATACCACTTTTCTTGAAAATGACAGTATACCAGGTGCCATGATTTTACAGGATGCTTTACACTGTCATTCACTAACAGTCCAGCAAGGTATTTCAAAATGATTCGGTAGTTTTATTTTTTGATGTTTGCAAATGTTGTATTTTCCCTTTAACTGAGGCTTTCGGTTCAAGCTGCAATAAGCAAACCTAGAGTAAGTATGCTTAAAAAGATTTTCATCTCACCACTGCTGTCCCTGTTGCCTTGATGGCCTCCTCCTCCTGCTCGGCCATGTCCTTGCCTGCCTCTTCCTCTTCTGCATTGAGCTTTGATATTGCTGTACCGAATATACAAAACGCATAACATTTGATTATCAACCAGACATTCAAACAGCTTTTTGGTGGTTTGAATATTTAAAAACAAAAACCTACGCACATACACACACGACTGTCATGTTATTTTACCTGTTTCGGGGGATTTCGGCTGATTCACGATACCTCCATATTGAAAAAGTTGGGGGATTATGATGGATTCAGGACATGAAGCCTAGTGGTACTGCAGGATTTTGATGTATTCAGGATACCTCCAGATTGAGCAGTTGGGGGACTTTGATGGATTTAGGATCTCAACAGATTTACTCCCGGCTAACTGGTGGATTCTGATGGACTCACTGGCACTCAATTGTTTTTGCATGGCAAAATGGATGGATTTTGGCAGATTCAGGATACTTTCTTGTAAATACATGTATATCCAAGGGGTTTGGGTTAAAGTGACTTGCAAAGTATGCAACAATGTAACTTGCAAACAAAAATAAATGCCTAACTTCAAAGCTTCCCTTTTTTGATGGTGCAAGTTACGACATAACGGGACGGTTTCACTGGCAGATCAAAATCGTCTTACAGCCGATCAATGCTGAACATAACAGGCTTAAAGCCAGAAAACCTGGAGCCAATTTCATGGCGCTGCTAAGCACAAAAATTTGCTTAGCACAAAAAAAGTCTGGCTTATAAAAGTAGGTTACCAGCCAAAACTCTTGTGATTAGTATTCAGCTGTTGTTTGCTTATCATGCAAATCCCATGGAGTTTTGGCTGGTAACCTGCTTTTATAAGCCAGACTTGTTTTGTGCTAAGCAAACTTTTGTGCTTAGTGAAATTGGGCCCTGATAAGTTTCTACTCACAAGCGCATGGTGGGCATGTATTTTTGATGATGCGATTAGAGGCATCTCTTCCTATGCCACTGCAGTCCCTATGGTACCACTCATGACAGTATTCACAGCATCTGGGGAAAAAAACCAAAAAAAAAACAAACACCATTTGATTTAACTCCAGAACCTTTAAGTCTATTTACACAATCCAAATGAATCCTAGAACAATAAGGTGTGACACTCACTAAATCAAAACGTCAGATTCTAGGTCTGAATCTGATCACATAAAAGTAAATCAAATTAGGTTATGCCCTGCACCGACGTTTAAACACTGTATACTCAGTGTGTTACCTCCTGAGTGAAAGTTGGAAAAAGGTAAGCTGCCATGAATACGAACTTTCACTCGGGAGGTAATGTTGTGCCCATTCTTGAAAATCACGCATTCTCGAGAATGGGTATGCACATTCTTGAGAATGTGCAACTGGATCCTTGCTCAATCTTGGCAAAAAATTACTCTTCCAGATTGAGCGCACATTCTTGAGAATGCGCGACAAGATAACTGTCTTGTCGATGCCAAGCACCGGCTGCGCTTGGCAAGTCTAGCTGAATCCTCGTTCACTGATTCTTAATAATTATACTGTTGCAACGCAAGGCGCTGAAAAGTAGAGTGGATATGAAAAGTATACGCGTATTGGGGGAGGGGACCGGGGGAAAAAATAAGAATAAATAAGAAAGAATTCAGATTTTTGGGATAATAAAAGAGGGGGGGGGGGACGTAAGAATGAAGAATGTGAAGAATGAGAATGAATACTGCGACATCCCATAGTGCTAATGCTATTTCCCATTTAAATTGCACCAATTTATTGTTCACACCCCACCATAACGTCGCAGAGCTGGATTCTATCTAGTCAAAAGAGCAATTTTGGCAGCTTCTGGACATCGTTTTTTTCTCGTGGCACGCATATGATACATACAGGGACTTGTACTTGTCTAGCCTAAACAAAGCACTTCCCAGACTAGTTCCCAGTCCTCCGTTATTACAAAACTTCCATAAGTAGGCAGGAAAAAGCAATAATAACAGGTTTAATATGATTCAAATTATCGTAGTTATACGAGTACAGAAGCATAGAACATTTTCTTTCCTCTTTATATGAATTGTTTCCCTTTTAACCGCTATACAATTCATTTAACATAATTATGTCGTGCAATGTTTGTTAAGATTGGGCAAAATTCATAAATTGTGCACGTGATATTCCCACCCAATCTTAAGAATGAGCGCTCATTCTTAAGAACGCGTGCTCGTTCTTAAGAATGGGCGCTCATTCTTAAGAATGCGCGCCCATTCTCGAGAATGCGTGATTTTCAAGAATGGGCACAACAGTAACACACTGAGTATACAGTGTTTAAACGTCGGTGCAGGGCAAAACCTAACTTGACTTATATCACCCCGACGCAAAAAAAAAATTCAATCTTATAATAGTTTATGCGGTACCCGCTGCTATGTACATGTACATCAGATTCGAACCAGCCAACCGATCCCGTTAGCTCGGTGGCCGAGTGGTAAGAAATCTGCACTAGAAAGCAGGAGGTCGTGGGTTCGAGTCCCACCCGAGTGATTTTTTTCCAACTTTCACTCGGGAGGTAACACACTGAGTATACAGTGTTTAAACGTCGGTGCAGGGCAAAACCTAATTTGACATAATAAGTAACAAATTTGTAAAAAACTCAAACAATAGATTTTAATGATATTAGGTTCCTGGGTTTCACTTATTGGAAATGTTTCACTGGGTTGGCTTATTTTCCTAATGGCCTAATCAAGCAAGACGCTTGAAAAACGGGAGTTCTGAAGCATTTACAAGGATGATCTGTAAAGTTAAACAAAGAAATACGGTGGAATGCCGCAAACATCGAACATCGCGGATCCACAGAAATTGTTCGTAAAAGCGATCGTTGGGAATAGTGATTTTAAGCCGCCGGTGTTCCAGTACTCACTTCACGCTGCACGCCCTGGTAGTTACCGACAGACGACTTTGAACGTGTGCAGACGATTGAATTGAATTGAACGTAATTACAGAGTTTTTGAGCTTACTACCAACAGGGTAAACAAACAAACAACAATCAACCAAGAGCAATCATATCAGTGATTGCTGTCGAGCTTCATCACCCTATCCATGTAACAGTAGACGGACCACCAGCGCAGGATCATCCCTGGGTTTGGATGTGCCACTACACCAGCAAGAACCGTCTAGGGAGTTTACAGGGAAGATTTATCTTCTTTGATAAAAATACTCACATCATAAATATTTTCCTACTAGTGGAACAGCATACAATGCAGTTCATATACTCCCTGCTAGCATTCATCATTCGGAGGAGGTTGTCGCCCTTGGTCTCATTGCCCACGTCATTGTCTTTGTCCTTCGTTTTCATCATTCTGAGGAGGCTTCTGGACTTGGCCTTCCCCCTTGGCCTTCCTTGGCCTTCCTCCATGCCGCAGTGTCTAGGCTCCCAAGATTTACTGCCGGTGGTGTCCTTGTCTTTATCCTTCTCTTTGACCAACATTTACATCATTCTGGAGCTTGAGACCTCAGCTTTCCTCCATGGCAGGTAGGATCCGGCTATCTTATCTCGCTGTAAAACACAAAGGAAAAATGCACAGTAACTTTTACAACTTCAACAAACTTCAGGGACAGTAATTGTATATTAAGGTTTGCAGAGGGGTCATTCGTTGTCAAATCACCTCCAAAAATTGAAGTTTAAACCCCACCCACTTCAAATTGGTTCATATTTAATGTAGACCCTATGGGGTAAGAGAATGAAAAGAATGAAATTTTAAGTTTTAGCGCCATTGGACAAGCTTTTTTGCGCTACCGCCAGCCAATTGCGTGGAAATATCGTTCAAAATATTCCACTGACATCGATCAAGAAAAAAACAAACGGGCTGAATCATTTTCGTGAAATTTCATGTTGAAATTTTGATATGCAAACGTGTGCAAATGAATCTGGAAGTTTCAAGAAAATTTGACATCTGAAAAAGGCAGCACGGTTTGCCTATAAGAGCAAGAGGGTGAGTATGCTTCTTGTTCTAGCAAAAATCAACTACAAACTAAGCCTAGGCCTAAATGCGAAAATCAAAATTTGACAAAGTTCGACATATTTTTGTACATGGTGGAAATGTGGCCTTATTTTCTGGAGGTAGTCCAGTGAATTGGCCACATTTATGGGGCTAGTTATAGGTTGACGCCGCCAGTTGACGCTTGCTGCGCTGACGCATTACTGAGGACCCACACGATTTGATATGAAAAGACTGTGTTTCCGACACTACCCATGACCGAGTATTCCTCCATGGTATAACCTTTCGTCTCGATAGCAGAATCTCGCTTGGAATTTTTGTTGGCAAACTTTCCGAATTACTTTTTATTAATCAAGTAATCTGCTGGAAGTGTTGTATACAGGTGAAACAGGTATACATACCGGCGAAGGGCTGGTTCTGATTGCGAATTTTGCGGCGACCCTTCTCAACGTCGAGTTTGTGTCATCAAATGAACAGCGCCCTCTTTCCATTTTCTCATGTCCTTGCTAGAGAAAAGTTTTACCTAGTCCCTCAGTCAATTTCACTGCAAGTCAAATTTCATCAAACTATTCCCGTCCATAAATCTTGAGTTATCTACCCGTTACAAAGTTGGCAGAAAACGATTTTGGCGTGATTTTCCGATTTTAATTCGAAGTGCAAACTTGTTATTTCTGACAAACTCAAATCCGGTAGTATACAGTATGCAGAGTTTGTCACAATAATTTGGGATTTTCCGAGATTTAGTCAAGACTTAGTGCGCCTTCGTTACTCCGATGTTGCGTCCAGTTCGGACGCCACCAGTTTTAAATTTCGGACTAAATTTCATGACACTGATTTTCTACAAACAGCAAGCATTAACTAAAGGTAAAAGTATGAACGAATTAAAAGTAATTTGGCAACACTTTTTAAAATTTGGCATGAGGAAAAGGTCGGGCGAAACTTCGAATTGCGTCACGTTGAAGCAGTTGCAAAATAAAAGATGATAAACAAAGCTTTAATTTGATGTGTGTCTTGAACACCCCAGAAAGTTGCGAGTATTTCTTCTGAGTTCCTGAAGCAGGGTCATTTATCACAGGGTGCATCCTGTTCTCCGTCCTGCCCGTAAGCCTAACCCTTTCCAGCTCCTCAATAAACCAAACTGCTTAGTCAGGTGGCATTATGGTCGGAATCGTGACCGACTGGTCCAAAGCACCAAACTTGGCAGATAGATTCTTATAGCCCTAGAGAAGATATTTAGAAGGGGTGACACCTGAAGTTCTTTTGGGAAGGGTGCCTAATTTACATAAAACGTTAATCCCTGCCGTGTAATATTTTTATTTTCTATTTTTTTGAAAAGTGTATTTTGGTGATTCTACTTGCATATTCTTACTTAAATAACATTTTCATACAAGTGACTGAATAATTAGGAAGACATAGTAAAGAACCAAAATTGCTACTATTTTACCCTAAAGTCGCGCGCATTTACCTTTTTCTCAGATATCATCAACTATAGTCTCGCCAAACGTGGGTACTGATGAGCTTCAATTCACAAAGTTACTTACTGGCATAGTTTACCCTGACAAAAATAGTGGGAAATCGTGTAAAAATTGATAACATCTTGATGTTTAGCCCAAAAGACCAAAAAGGGGGAGAAAATGTGGTGTCCATAAATTGGGCTACTAGGGGAAGGGTAATGTGGGGACTTGAGCAAGTTCAACGAAATCCCCCAAATAAGAGATTATTGTTGTTTACAATAAAACGTTTTCTCAACAATAATTTTGGGAATTTCCTTGAGCTTGTTCCAGTCTCCCATGTCAGGCAACCCTTCACCTACTTGTTAGCCCAATTTACGGACACCTCGTTTTTTCCCCCGTTTTTGTTTTCTGGGCTAAATATCACAATGTTATCATTGTTCACATGATTTTGCATAAGGTTTTAATATGTTTTCATAATCATTCAGTCACTTATATGCTTTGGAAAATGTTATTTAAGTAAAGATATGTAAGTAGAATCCCCAAAATACACATATACCCCATATGGGAATAAATATATTACACGCAGGTATTAACAAATAGTATGCAAATTAGGCACCCTTCCAAAAAGAATTTCAGGTGTCACCCCTTCTAAATATCTTCTCTAGGTCTATAAGAATCTATCTGCCAAGTTTGGTGCTTTGGACCAGTCGGTCACGATCTTGACGGAAATTAGATCTAAGCCACCTGACTGATTTTGGGGATGGCGAACCGGTGAGCTTACTCCAAGCGTGTCCCCTGTAGATCTATAATTGAAAACCTTTCCATTAGAACTCATGGAACTTAAGTCAATTTAAATGTACATGTATACACAGTGTTCTGATTCCTAATTTTTCAATAAATTCGAAATTTGGCGTACGTTGTTAGCACGTTCTTTATATTCCTTTGTTCCGGTAACTTTAATAGCCACTCTTTCAAGGTTGGGGATTTTTCCAACACATTTTTCATGGCTATGAAGTTCATGGGCTAATTTATAACTACGTTCCATTATTGAAAGAGCTTGTGATGCCACATAGCCAGAATAGATATGCTTAGTAGTTGACTTAGTATTTTTTTGTCCTCGCAAATGAAGGGCCGGCAGGTCGTCTGAGAGTGCATTTCTTAAAATCGCTACTGTCTGTTTTCCTCCATAATAATCAAAGTTCCTCTTTTTTGGTTTGTGAAAAAAATAAAAGTTATTAAAAAAAGTTTGAAAGCTAACGTAAAAATTAGTTACCGTTGTACGTACAGGCAACTCGCATACTTCTACACTCCAAATCTGGTTGAAAAAAAAAACCCCGAAGGAACACTATAGCGCAGAGCGAGTTGTCGACTGCGTTGTGTGGTATCGTCAGATTGGCAAAGTGTGGTGCAATTGAAATTAAAATAAAATGAAATATCTGTGTTTTTAAATTTTATTTGAACTGTTGTGGCGTGATCAGAATGCTCAAAAGTAGTACGGCTTTTTTTCCAACCTCACATCATAGCCTTTAGGTGTCGTTCTTGACTCCATCTCAACACTGAAAAATTGCCTGGGTTAATTTTACCCAAGAAAGGGTGTAAAACCAAACTGAAAACAGTTTAAGAGGAGATTAAACGGCGATTTAAGTGTCTCAGTCTTGTATCTTCCTCATCTCCCTACATCACAGGCCGACAAAACTCGCGGTTATGCGCCCCTTCGAGATGAAAACAAAAGTGCCCCTCAATCTCACACAATTAAAGCATAATTATGATTGCACTACAGATAAAATTGTCTACTCTTTTGTAATTGAAAACCGTCTGCCAAACAGTCCCTTAAGATTGGGGGGGGGGGGGGGGTACCATCTTCAAACATAGGGGGCGCTCTTCAAAACCGAGCAATATGCTCATTACACATTATGTGCCCATTTTTCAGGCCCAATTACATGGGTTTGGGGGCTTGGTTTTCATAATTCCTCCTTTATATCTAAACTATCTATACCATTTGGGAAAATGATTACTTTCATTTCATAGTCTGATACATTTAGGGCCATTCATTTTCATCTCAAAGGGGCACTTTTATGATCAAGGGGGCACATTTATGGACGCAAAAGGGGCACTTGGGTAAATCTGGGGGGCAAATGCCCCCCCCCCCGGTTCAACCGCCCCTGTTTGGGGACCAATGTTGTTTACCCCCCCCCCCCAAAAAGAAATTGTGTCCTCGATCCGCGCCATTGCTGAGGCCGAAGGGTTCTCAATTTCACACCAACAGAAGGTGCCCCTTCTTCTGGATAAGTGCCCCTTTAGGTGCCCCCCCCCCCCCCAAAAAAAATTGAAAAGCGTTCCATCGCCCCTGAGTCGTGTACTTCTCCCGTTTTGCAGAACATTGTGTACAGTCGGCTCCCGTTATAGCGAAAACGGCTAGAACGAAATCCGGTTATTACAAACAAATACCTTCGGTCCCGGCAAAATTGTGCACATGTCTATGGGGAAAATTTCGGTTAAGACGAAAACGGACAGTACGAAATTCCTGTTAAAGCGAAAGGTTTTGGCGACCCGGTTGCGTAAAAATGCATTGTTAGCGACCCATTTATAACGAAAGGTAATCCTGGCTCACGGCTTTTTTCATTCAACTTGAAAGCAGTACAATGTTTTAGTAATCAGCAGGTGTCCGTCTTGTGTGAGTAGTTTCATGTTGCCGACGTAGATGTATTCAGAAGGAGGTGCTAATCGGTTTGCCGGCGCACAGTCAAGTTAATCTCGCGCTGAGGTTAGGCCTGTCATCGCAGTGTTGCAAAGACGCGTTCCAGTCACCCGAGCCACTTGCACATCGCCATTGTGCCATTAATCAAAGACGTACTTCGACCTTTGTGAATGGGCTTTCCCAATTTGTACCTAATTCTGCCGGTTAACAACAAAGGCCCATCATCAAAGGGTTCCGATGACGAGTGCCAGTCACCCGCACCACTTGCACATCGCCATTGTGACATTCATCCAAGACGTGACCTTTGTGAATGGAGCCGCCAACGGAGGAACAACGGCCAAGAAATGTCACCGACTGTCTGAGCCTAATGCACCAGGTTCGAGACTATCTCTGCAGCCAGCCCGACATGGACGACGATGTCTATGATCACGCTGCTGCAATCCTGCAGTACCTCTCCAGTAGGCAGCAAGACAAGATGTCACAGCGGAAGATAACGGACTTCTTCAAGGTGTAACATCACCTTCCAGATAAATCAAACCAAACGGCTCTTTTCAGAGCCACCACATTTTCAAAAAAGAGATTTGAATCCCGACTCAAATAAAAATAATGAACCCCCACCCTATTACCCGGAGCAAATAAAAATAATCCCCCTCCCCCAAATAGAACCCCTTATAAAAAATTGGAAATTAAATAAAACATAATTTACCCTCTCCCTCCCCGGCACAGATTTGATTTGATTTAAAAAAAAAAAAATGTAAGGTTAAACAAAAATTACAAAGCACCCCATTTCAAATCCAAAATAAAATAAACAATCTTAGACTATCCCAAAATTCTCCAAAATGTAGTTTCATTCAAAATTATTCACGACCTCCCGTAAATTACTCCCCCACTCCCAAAAAAAATATTTTCTTAAATTATTTATTAAATTATAACCAAAATTGTCTTATTAAAAAACTTATTCATTTGAGCACCAGCACAAAATACGTTAAGCTATTTCGTAACTTTTAAAAAAAGAAACCTGCTGGGACGATACGAAACTGATCACCATCAACGCTGGACATTATGCATACATATGCAAAGCTATGAATAAATGAACTAGTGCACGCCAATGAGCTCGTCCGCTTGCGTGACGTTGAAATCGTCAGACGTTAATATCCAATCACGATGTAAGATTATGACATCATCACTCATTAGGACACTGACTCATGAGGGCGCTCTACCAAGTTGTAAAATCTACTCAGATCACGGACGGACCGGAAAATCTGGAACGTAAATGACAAAGGTTTCTCGGCCATGTGCTTGAAAACGCTTATCACATTGTCACATTGAAATCTGCAAGACGAAAGGACAATACAATTTAAATGTCTCTCCATGACACAATTTGTGCTGGGGAGATTACTTACTTTGAACATCGAAGTGATCCAGGTCATCCGCCGTTGACTTCTTCCTCATCGATGATCAAGCAATGAAACGTCAGATCTTCGTAATGTTTATTTTATTTTCGTTTCGTACATTAAACATTTTTTTTTCACTTGACACAATGATACATTTTAAACATTATTTTTTATTTGACAAATCACATCATAGAGAGCATGTTCTTAATTGCTTTCAAACAGAAAAAGTCATTGGGTACATTACGTACGTTCACAAGCGTGCACAATAGGGCCAATTCAAGGTGAACAATGGACGGGAAACATTGTATCGGATATTACGAAATTCGGATACAACGAAAATTTTGGCCGGTCCCGTGGTTTTCGCTATAACGGGAGCCGACTGTATTTATTTCGGAGGTCTTGACTAGCACTTGCGCCGATATTAATCCGTGCGGACCACACCTCTCAGTAGCGTCCCTGAGGAATTCGGTTGGGTATTTTCTTTGCGTGACTTTTGAATTTCCCACTGCCACCCAATTATATTCTTCATGAGGGTCCGTCTTTGAGAGGAGAGCTTTCGAGTCGCAAATGAAAAAAGGGGCCAACATTTATTTTGGGCTGAAAACATGATGTGAACACATCCATTTTGCAGCAAAGGTCTCCTCTCACTCGTCGCTGCCTTTTTGTCTCGTCGAGTCACAGTTCTTGGTCCCGTCGCTTTTTAATTTTAGCAAAAAGTACGACAGACCCCCAATAATAATTGTCTAATGTGCAACTAATCCTAGCAGGCTTCGGTCTGATCTGAACTGCCTTATTTTGTCTCTCTCTCTCTATCTCTTTTCCCTTTTCTTTTTGAGTCTCGATCACTCAACATCTTTCTTCTTTTTTCTTTCTTTTTTTTTGAAAGGAAAAAGGGGGGGGGGGGGGGGAAGAGACATGCACCACACCCCCGCGACCCTCCTCAGGGCCTAGGGTATATGTTTGAATAAACTTGTCTACTTATACCATTCAAAAATTTTTAGTTTTGTTCCAACAGTAAAAACATGCTTGCAGTAAAACCCCAGAAATTCCCGATTTCAAAAAAGAATTCTATAAAAATCCAGAAAGCAGAAATTGTTCGAAACAAAATCCTGAAACCCGTTCATGTCTGATTTGGCCACACAACGGAGCTTAAAAGCTCAGCGCTTTTACAATACTGTGCATGTGATGGGGATGTATCTCACATGGTTCCAAGTGCAGGGTTAAACTTGTTAAAAAAAACAGTAGCTTACTAGCCAAATACTAGTCCAATCAGCAGTGGGCCCGACTAGCAAAACAATATTGGGATGCTGTAAAGATGAAAGGACAGGAAGACAAAAATCATTGAATTCAGAAAGCGAATCTGACTTCTGTCTTATTTTATTAACTGTTTTGGGTTAAAGGGAATGTAGGGAGACCAAGTGTGCCCTCTGTTGTTATCTAAAAGTTTTGCGAGTGTTTTGCATATCGTGACCTTTGTGCTTCCCGCGCAAAGGCAAGTTGTAACAAGTTTTTTTTCTGTGGGACTTGAACAGGGAAGACCACCACAAATTTGGGGCATATATTCTCTCTATTTTGTAGGGAGCATGGCTCCGGCCATGCTCCAAATTTATATCATTTTGGAAGGTTAGTATTATAGATTCGTCCCTGTGAGTACTTTAGTGTATAATGTGATCCTTTTGTGAGAATATTGTGTTCATTTTAAGGCCGGATGATTCACGTCTGTAATTTGTAACATATGTAGCCAGCCATGTGTTGACATTTGACCTTTATCGTTCTACATGTATATTATTGTGCCTTACATTTATCATGGATTATTGCTTTGTGTAAAAAATATTATCATCTTGACTCTTGTGTGGAAATAATGTAAATACAAGTTCGGTAAGCTCATCTCATTGTCGTCGTCATGACATAGATTCATAGTTTTACTGGCACATATTTTTAGTGGAACACTCGTCCTCTTTAAATAGAGGGCCGGCCTCCTTTTGCCGCCCCGCTACAGGAAGATACAACATTTGCAAACATCCAAAAGCGAAATGATAAAATTATAACGAAATACCTTACTGAATTGTTAGGGATGCAATCTAAAGCATCCTGTAAAATCGGGGCTCCTGGTGTGCTGACATTTTCAAGAAAAACTGTATTTTTAAAAACAAAATGTTTTTTTTTTCAAAAACAGCTCCTATTTTTTTCATATTTAGTTATTCCGCATTTTTTTTGCAATAGATTGCACACCTGTAAAAAGGTACAAACCTGCTAGAGTGATTCTTTGACCTTACAATTCCCCAAAGTCTTTACGTTTCTCTGTTTCATCTTAAGTGGGGTCGGGCAACCAGACTACAAGAAAATGATTGGTTTTCTTGGTTTTTCCAGCATAAACAAGCCCAAAATGTGAAACAAGTCAGTTTAACAATATTTGCTATAACATACCAATCCTCCAAATCCATTTATTTCTGAAAATTGCAGCAAAAGCAAATGTTGTACATTCCCTTTAAATGATTAGATATGTTCATTAAAAACAGGGACAAGATTGTCTCAGGATACATGTTTTACATATACATCAAAGACCAGTTGACTTAACAAGTCTGTTTCAGTAGCCTAGTGGGGAAAAAAGGTAAGGTCGAACCCTGGCCGTGTGGGCTTGAAAAAGCAAAGTGTCAGGGTCCCAGCTGTAAGGTGCATGCAAGAGAGTCTGTGATCCTTAAGTTTTCTGTGTTGCGTTGTCTTTTCGAACGCGACCAATGACTTGTTCGATGTCACAGATGGCGTCTAACATGCCCTCAGTGTGATGATTCTGCAGCGCAAAGTGTTGCAACTTGTCCAGGTGTTGCATGGCCTCCGCAACGGAGACATCCGGGTAGGGGGTTGTGGATTCATAATCATCTTCAACATTGTTAACTTCTGCTACGCTGGAGGACACCGCACCTAGGATGGCATCATCGGAGAGCCCTGTGGTGCATCGAACATCTGCGTCAACTGCGGCGTAAGATTTGAGCGTTATTTCCTGTGGAATATCCATCCCGGCTTCTCTTAGTTGATCAAAGAGGTCCTTGTCTTCAGTGGCTGCGTTGATGTCAACGTCAGGCTCAGCTGTTTCGATGTCCAGGATGGTAGCGGTCTTCTTTCTCTCAAAGCCAGCAAGTTTAAAGCAGTGGGAGATAGTAGTTGCCCTGACCATCTTCCAGGATTTCTTGAGGAGAATCATAGCATCCAGCACGGTGGGGTGGTACGTCTCCTTCCTGTCTACTGCTGCAAGGAATGATGTGATGAGCTGGCGGCGGTAGTGCATTTTCAAGTTTCGAATGATACCTTGTTCCATAGGCTGAAGATTGGCAGCTGTAAGGGGGGAAAGGAAGACTAGAGTGACGCTCTTCAAACCAGTGATGTGGGGATGCGCAGGACAGCTGTCGATGACTATGGCGATCTTTCGGTTTTTCTTTTGGCACAGTTTGTCGATATTACGAGCCCATGCTTCAAAGATGTCGGATGTCATCCATGCTGTTTTGTTTGCCTCATACAGCGTTGGTAGCGACTTCACGTTAGCCAAACACTGTGGCTTCTTTGTGTTGCCAATGACAAGCAGGGGCAGTTTTTCGCTTCCGTCCATGTTGGCGCACACCATGGCAGTCAGGCGTTCTTCGCTTCTCTCACCGCCATTGCAGGCCTTCCCCTTGAATGCGAGCAATCGGTCAGGAAGAAGGCGGTAAAAAATGCCGGTCTCATTGGCATTAAAAATGTTCGACGGTTTGTACACTACCAGGAGTGGACTTAGGTCAGTTATCAACCAATCTTTCACCATTTGATGTACTCTAAGTTGGCTGGTACTTGACAATGCTTTCCTTTCATCTGATACTCCGGCAGCACCTGCTCTAGCAACCACATTGAAGGAGACATTGTTTCGCGCTTTAAAAAGATCCAACCATCCATCACTTAAAGTGAAGTTGGGAAAGCCCAACTTCTTGGCAAGGGATTTTGCCTTTTCTTCTAAGATCTGCCTTGTCACAAGAATGTTCATGGCTTGTGCAGCCTTGCACCACATCAGGACAGCTTCTTCTACCTGTCTTGCTTGAATCAGACATTGCTTTCGGAACTGCTCCATCACCGTTCCCTTTTTCCTCATTATTCCATTCAGTTCCGATATGGAAATTCCCCATTCCGCAGCTATGTCGGTCCTGTTTTTCATGCCGCAGTTCTCAACTTCATCGATAAGATTGACCTTATCGGCAAGTAGCAAGGTCTTCAACTTACTGGCTGTTTTCCCCACCGTCGCTGACTTGGCACCTGTAGTCTTGCCCCTGAGAAATATCAATGTAAAAGGATGCCTTGTTTAAAGTTTCAAGCAAGACTTCAGCACGTGCTGTAGCCTCAAATATTGCTGTGCAAACACATGTCCACTGCACTAAGCCAACGACTGCGTCTGATTGGACAGTGGTAGCAAAATCAGGCTAACTCAGAAGCCAGGCACGCGGCACCCTCAAAGGTTTCAAATGCCACTACATGGCCCCGCAAAGAGCCAGAAATAGGCTGTGAATGACCTGCCGGCGTGCAGGCTACCATTGGGCCAGCGGCAGTGATCAAGCCAACTTGCAAGCCAGGATTTGTTGTGATTCAGGCTGGTGATTGTGAACAGTCCAAATACAGTGGCATCGTGCACACTGTGTCCCCAAGAGACAAGACAAAGTGCGTTCGACGGTAGTGACTCCTGAAAGAAGTATCAAGTATTTTCTAATCTTCTTGTGACTGTTTTGGCAGCGGTTTCTTTTGGACTAGCCTAAGGCACCGTTTGGGATCTTTTGAGTTAGAGGGGAGGGGAGGCGAGCTACCTGCCTTTTGAGTTATCCAGAGTTTACTGTATTACTTCACACTGGGCTTGACACTCCTTGCCAGATTTAGTACAAAGAATGTACAATTGGGTTTCAGCACACAGACAGACTGGGGAGCTGCCCAGCCAAAAAAAGCCTAAGGAGTTGGGTGAGAGTTAGTTTCACATTGCTGTAATCGAGTCCATCAAAAATCTGGTACACAGAAAATATGAAGTCCTTCCACCAATCCAGTCATAAGTAACAGGGAATGAACAACAACAGAGGAATATTCTGTTACAATTCATTAAATAGCATGTGACTTAACTGAAAGACTTGTAACTGCACTCCTGATGGACTTGTGATGGACTTGTGATGGACTTGTGAGGGACTTGTGATGGACTTGTGATGGACTAGTGAGGGACTTGTGAGGGACTTATGAAGGACTTGTGATGGACTTGCGAGGGACTTGTGAGGGACCTGTGAGTGGCTTGTGAGGGACTTGTGAGGGACTTGTGAGGGACTTGTGAGGGACTTGTGAGGGACTTGTGAGGGACTTGTGAGGGACGTGTGAGGGACTTGTGAGGGACGTGTGAGTGGCTTGTGACGGACTTGTGAGGGACTTGTGAGGGACTTGTGAGGGACTTGTGAGGGACTTGTGAGGGACTTGTGATGGACTTGTGAGGGACGTGTGAGTGGCTTGTGAGGGACTTGTGAGGGACTTGCGAGGGACTTGTGATGGACTTGCGAGGGACTTGTGATGGACTTGTGATGGACCTGTGAGGGACCTGTGATGGACTACTGTGGTTTCATACAATAATTATTTCAAACCAAAACGAGACTCACAGGGGCAAGTCTTCCTCAGCCGCTGGGAAGCAGACTCGCTTGGGTTGTGGCTCATCGATGGTGGGCTCCTGCTGGGATTGCTTGCGCTTCTCCGGGTTCTGAAGGAAGTTAAAGTGTGAAGACAAATTAAATATTGTGTCTTCCCCGTCACTTCTGTAAATTCATTGTGTAACTCCTACACATGTCATAAGTTCTGCTCTGTTTTAGGAAATTCAACTGTTTTTGAACTTCTCACTTTTAATGTACAAATGACATGGCGTCTCTATGCAAAGTTGAAATCTGTTAAAAAAACAATCAACTTTGTCCTAACCCAAAAATATGGCTCATCAGGCAACTCTTTTTATCTCTGGTTTTGTGTGAAATGACAAAGAAAATTTAGAGTTCCCTTCAATGAAATGCAAGTCCATGGCAGATTACTCCCTAGCAAAATGCCTGCATCTACTTATGCTCTACTTATGGGAAGGGGGGGGGGGAGAGACAACCCAATACATGTATACAGCCAAAAGCTAGATTTGAACCCTGACCTCATATGGCCAACACCCTAACCACTAGGCCACACTCCCCACCCACCTCCGAGTAAAAAGACAAAACATCAGCTTGGAACGGACTGTGAATTAAATGTCATTTTTCCGTGCCTGACTCCTCTGGTTGTCTCTCCCATAGCTGCTAACTTTTCAAAATCCCAATTAGTAATCAACCCGCACGGTCATTTTCAACTGCTCGTATTTTAACAGTGTATGTACCAGCTTTACCAACATCGAGTACAGGTACATGGTTTACATGTACACATACATGTGCATACCCTTCTTGTTGTGATTAATAATGTACTGTAGGCCATAGGATAATTAAAATTAAAAAAAAAAAAAAAGTCAAATAAATAATAACAATAATAACATGTGCGCATATTTTTTTTGAGATGCATACTATCGATGTTGAGTTTCGAGTTCGTATCATGTTTTTACACACAATGATTTAGGGCCACCTTATGCAATAGAAATATCCCGCCAACATACCTTGCAAACGCATGCTGATTTATCTTTTTTGGACGTTGTGATAAACTCTATTATCAATTCTCCCAACCATACTCTTAATGACCAAAATCTTGCACTGATATCCCGGCAATAAGCGACCAATTGTGTTCACGATCACAGTCACAGTACACCCAACCCACTCATCCACGAGGTGCACATGCACAAATGCCACACCACTGAAACACATTTTGAGTCTGGTCCTCAAGTACTCCACTGCGCACACAGCATTAATGTCTATCAGGTGCTTGACCGCATTGCTTATTAGACTTGTCACCAGTCCATCCATTATCGTAACATTTCGCCAGAAGTTTTCGGGCAAAAACGATACTTAACAAGTATTTTTTTGTTTTGTTAGGTAGAAAATGGGAAATTCATAGTTTTTAGTGGCAATTTGTATTTTCGTAATTTAGGCCAAAAATAAAAAGTTTCCGGTTTCTGGTATGCGCGGGTGTCGCCATAGCCATGCGCGTCGGAAAAATGAAAAAGTTTTTTTATTTCAATGAAAGATGATGTCTCAAAACGGCCAAACTCACTGGTTTGACTGGAATCCTGATGCTGCACAATTTTAACGTGTTTTTAGATGGGGTTATGATCGAGAATAAGCTTTATGTGGCCTCTCTGGACTCCCATATATTTGCACTAAGTTTAGTCGGGCACCATTTGCAGTCATCAGCCGACATTTGAGGCAAAAAAAAATCAGGTAAAAAAAAAAAAAAAGCCGCATCGCCGCACCACTTTTGGGCAAGCTCCATACCAGAAAGCGGAGACTTTTTTGGGGGGGCCTTAACAAAAAAATTGTAATAATTACAAAAAATTCATAATAGTTGGCAGCTATGCTCTCCTCCTTGTCCTCTGTCGTCTTCTTTGTTGTAGGGTCCGGTTCAGGTCTTGCGGTGTAGTCATTGTGATCCACTAAGCTGACATCAACAGCAGGAAAAGGAATCTATCAGTAAATACCAAATAAAAAGGTCAAAAAAGTAATAGCGAGTTAAACTTGCGGGATCCTCCTGGCACGCTGACGGTATTTATGCAGTCAGTCAGTTAGCATGACCTTTGACCTCAAATGTCTCAAGTCACCTGAAGTCCCCCTACCCAAATATTATTGTCACCTAGTTTAGTTGAGATTGAAGTCTGACTTTTCATATGACAGGGACTGACAGTACTATCCAGTTAACCTGACCAAAATGAAACATACTGTACCTACTTACATACACACACAACCAAGTGTGTACACAGATACTGAAATCTATATCCTTGAGGAGTAATTTCTTTGTTCTCTTGTACTAAAGCTTTCGAGTTTGAAAGTTAGTTTCAAAATGCTCCTTTTTTAATCAGAATTAATTTCCTGGGCTGAAATTTGGACTTAATATCCCTTACATAAAATACTTCAAGTTTTTTATATATCAGATCCTGATTGCAGGTAAAGGCCCCCTTTTGTTTGTACTTTTTAACTTTTTAGAAAGACCTCCCATATGTTTTGTACAAGAATGTCAATTGTTGACCTTTGGAAATTGCGGATCCTATTGTCCTCTATTGTTCAACGTCCCCTATTGAGTGCAGAAACAAACTCGCACACACATAGTCATGAATTTCTACACGCCCGAGGACAATGCTTTGTGTTACCCTTTGTCCCTGCAATATAACACTCTCCCATAGACTAACGAAACCACTAGATCATACTTCCCACCCATCTCTGAGTGAACAGGCAAAACATCAGCTTGGAACGGACTGTGAATTGAATGCTATTTTTCCGTGCCTGACTCACCTGTTTCTCTCTGTCTTCTGGTTGTTTCTCCTTCTTGTCCTTTATCTTCTTCTTCTTTTTCTCTTTCTTTTTCTCTGTTGTAGGGTCCGGTTCAGGTCTTGCAGTGTAGTCATTGTGATCCACTAAGCCGACATCAATAGCAGGAGAAGGAATCTATCAGTCAATACCAAATAAAAGGTCAAAAAAATACCTGCACGATCCCCCTGGCATGCTGACAGTATTCATGAGGTCAGTTAGTTAGCACACTTTTCAGCTGACCTAACCGAATTCAACACTGACCTCATTTGACTCCTAGATGACCTTTGACCTCAAATGTCTGGAGTCATCTGAAGTCCCCCTACCTAAAGATTACTGTCACCTAGTTTGGTTGGCATTGAAGTCTGACTTTTCATATGACAGTACTAAACAGTTTTAACCTAACCAAAATGGAACATACCGACATACACACACAACCTAGAGTGTACACAGATACTGGAATCTGTATCCTTCAGGAGTCATTTCTTTGTTCTCGTGTACTAACATTTTAGAGTTTTAAAGTGTAGTTTCAAAATGTTCCTATTTTAACCAGAATTAATTTCCTGGGCTGAAATTCGGACTTAATATCCCTTTATACATAAAACACTTCACTTTTGCGACCTTCAACAAACCTTGGAAATTCCTAGTTTTTGAGTAAAATCCATATATCTATTTTGTGACAACCTTGTGGAGACGTATACACCTATAGAAATTGCCCTTTTTCGGAGAATTTGTTTTCTTTCCTTTCGCCTAACCACTTGAGTGGAAAGGCGAAAGGAATTAGGGATTACTAACACTGGCCAATCGGATTGAAGGGATTACTTACACTGGCCAATCGGATTGAAGGGATTACTTACACTGGCCAATCGGATTGAAGGGATTACTTACACTGGCCAATCGGATTGAAGGGATTACTTATACTGGCCAATCGGACTGAAGGGATTACTTACACTGGCCAATCGGATTGAAGTGATTACTTACACTGGCCAATAGCATTGAAGGGATTACTTACACTGGCGAATCGGACTGAAGGGATTACTTACACTGGCCAATCGGATTGAAGGGATTACTTACACTGGCCAAAAGCATTGAAGGGATTACTTACACTGGCCATTCGGATGCACGTTCTGAACAAACACCTCTGTCTCAGTTTGTTCTGGCCCCCAAACTTCGTCTTATCCTGAAAAAAAATAATGAACAAAATTCCGTCTTGAGAAAAAAGTCCTTTCCATCACAATCTCTGAAATGCACAACATTTTCACATTCAACAAAAATTGGAAAGCTATAATGACATCTGATATGACACTGCATGATTAGATTTACAAATAAGCTATCACTTTGTACTTTGGAAAACAGACAAAAATCTCAAACACTTCTAAACATTCAAACAATTCTAACTTATAATTAACGACAACAATTTACATCGTTATGGTAATCAACCCATGTCTCAACAGCATTATGATTCATAACACTAAGAAAGTTGGGGCAGTAAACAAAACAAGCCGCACTTACAAGACAGAAACTACACTTTCCACAGTCTTTGACAACCTGGCACGGCTCACACTGACGGCATCGCTTTGGTTGCTTCTGATGAAAGAAAATGGGACGATAGTAAGATCAAAGGAGTCAGTGGAACAAATACTAAAGACAACTCTTATTTTACCAGGACAGCCCCGATCAGTTGTGTGAGAACTGTTCTCCCCAACCTTATAGTAAATGAAGACATTAGTTCAGCAGTTTTCAGATATGGTCACAATTCTGTCTTGTAGACGGAGAGTGAAATGTGTTTGTTTTAAAGGGCATATAGTATGCACATATAGACTGGCAATGAGGTCACTAGAGCACGTCTATGCGCCCCAAGTGAATTTGAGTGACCAGAAGAGGGTCCTATTTCCCAGCTATGAACCCTCTTCTGGTCACTCACAGGCCCGAGGGGGGCATAGACGTGCACTAGTGACCGAATTGTGCCAGTCCATATGTGCTTTATAACACACCTCAGTCCAAAATATAAAATAAGAAATGAAACTTTTACCATCCATATGTGTTTTATAACTCACCTCTGTCCAAAATATATAATAAGAAAAGAAAGTTTTCAGGGTTTTATAATTGAACTGTTTTAATTCAACAATTAACTCATAAGCAATTCAACAATTAATAAAAGGAACGCTTTTAGTTTCCCTAGATTCATTTTTTGAGTTTGAGTTTTTGAGAGGGCTCTGTAACCAGTCAAAAACCGTTAAGTATAGTGACATAGATATTTTCATCTCACCACTGCTGTCCCTGTTGCCTTGAGGGCCTTTGGTTTGGAGGAGGAGCTGGTCGATGTCTTCACTTTCTCGTTTATCTGTTGCATCATCTCCTTCTGTTTTAACTTTCTCTTTTGGCGTTCGTATGCCGTGGATATCTTTGGCTTCTTTCTTTTCTTGGTGCTCTTGACCGTTTTCCGGGATGCCTTCTCTTTGTCCTCCTTGTCTCCGTCTGGCTCCTTCTCCTCCTCGGCTGGCTCCTTGCCCCCCTGCTCCTCTGGATTGGTCTCTACTTGTTCCATGTATTCAAAACACAAAATCGGACAGTAAAAATAATGTTTCAGTCTTGATTTCAGTGATGAAAATCTCAGTTGTATTTGAATGTTTTTGTGTAATCTGTAACAGAGCCTGAAAGTATGCCGTTCTGCATTTGAGCTTCCTGACCCCTCCGCGACCTTTCTATGGGCATAAATACACGGGATTGCCCTTTCTCTTGCTATTGTTGTTTCCTGTGAAGCGCATCGAGACCTTGGTGAGATGCGCTATATAAAAACTGTGTTATTATTGTTATTATTATAATATTTGACAGAATGAGTTTTAACGTAATCACACCAAGAAACATTCATGTTGGAATTTTATCTTGGCATAAAAAACAGTTCTACTTATGATCTTTCACATCCACGATTTTCGTAACGAGGTCTCCTTGTTCATTCACGTTTGTTTTCACATCGCGTAAAGGCGCTGGAACAAAAAAAAGATTTACCTACCTAAATCCGATGGATTCTAGATTTAATCGGGCTTGCTTGAATACAGCTCGTATTCTTCAAGTTTATTTTTAAAACATTGTGTGTCCCAAAAAGACATTTTAGTCTCCTCTTAAGTTTCAATTTTACCCAATGACCGCCACAAAAGTATTTCATAAATTTTCTATGAGTGCTCCAAGTTCCACTAGTCCACATGTATTTTAGATTATCGGAAGTGAGAGGTCAATTTTTGGTGCGATATATCTCTTTCACGATATGCGATTTTTCAGTTTCCATAAATTGATATGCTACCAGTAGGAACAGTTTTACAAAGGCCTTATCCGAGGGTGATTTTCTTAAGAAATCAATTTACCAAAAACAATTTTAAAAACGTGCATACCATAATTTTCGTATTTGAGGGGTCCATAAGCGCGCTACCAGGGTTCAACTTTCAGGCTCTATTCTCACTCAGCTCAATAGCTTCCAATGGCATTTCATGGACAGCTATAAACATGGGTTCTTTTAGTAAAATGCTGATAGCATGGATCAATTTCAGCAGTTTTTGTTTTCTTCAGATGAGAGGGAGAACATGCTCTTTTAACCCTAACCGCCCTGAATCCTTCAAAATCCTCTTTGCCAAAGTGGAGGAATTTGGAGGCTTGAGGTTTATACATGGCAAAACTGCGTTACTGATTTCGTAGGATGCACTTTGTCAAGTGTTGTTTTTGCTCAGCCATGCATAAATATAGGCCAAGATTATGCTTGAAATCCTCCGTACTGCTCCAGCATGTCACTGGTCAATCCTCAACATATTGACAGTCACTGCCGCAGGATATTGCAGGATTCAGGCAGTGGTCACCCCTCCAGGGACCATATTCAAGAAATAATGGAGGAATTTGCAGGATTGAGGCTATATGCTATTTTTCCATGAGACTAATTGGAGGATTCTGCAGGACTGAGGCTACATCCTAGCAAAAAGGCCTAGGGAGTTTGGGTTAACAGATATTTTAATGGTGTTTCAAATTTGATTCCTTTTTAAGAAAAAAAGGATTTAATTTGGGTAGTTTTCTTGTTGACTCACCCTGTATTAGCACTTGGTCTGCCTCCTCCTCCTGCTCGGCAGAGTCCTTGCCTGCCTCTTCCTCTTCTGGACTGAACTTTAATATTGCTATACCAAATATACCAAAACACATAATATTTGACTATCAACCAGACATTCAAAAAGATTTTTTTGGTGGTTGAATATTGTAAGGTCAGAGAATCAGTCTAGCAGCCTTGTACCCCTTCACAGGTGCGTAATCAATTGCAAAGAAAAGGCAGAATAACTGAATATCAAAAATTAGGCACAGTTTTTGAAAAAAGCCAGTTTTCTCCAACGCTGGTCGGCCGATCAGCGTTGGAAAAATACATTTATTCTTGAAAATGTCAGCACACCATGGATTTTAAAAGATGCTTTAGACTGTCATTCCCTTACAACTGAGTAAGGTATTTTGTGATAATTTCATCATTTCGTTTTTTTTTTTGCTGTTTGCAAATGTTGTGTTTTCCCTTTAATGCCAAAAAACCTGGTAAGTAGGCCTATCTACTCACAAGCGCATGGTGGGCATGCATATTTGATGATGCGTCTATAGGCATCTCTCCCTATGCCAATGCAGTCCCTATGGTACCACTCTTGACAGTAATCACAGCATCTGGAGAAAAAAAACCCCAAGAACCGTTTGGTTTAACTCCAAAACCTTTAACTCTCTTCACACAATCCAAATAAAATCCTAAAACGACACTCACTAAATCAAAAAGCATGATTCTGGGTCTGATCACCAAAGTAACAAATTTGTAAAACTCAAACAATAAACAATAGATTTCAATAATATTTGGTTCTTGGGTTTCACTGTTGGCTTATTTTCCAAAACCTGCCTAATCAAGCAAGATGCTTGAAAAACGGGAGTCTAAATCATTTTCAAGGATGATTTGCAAAGTTGAGCAAAGAAAACTACTGAACCTCATACCATATTACAGGATAAACAAACAAAAAACAATTAACCAAGAGCAATCAATCAGTGATTGCCGTCGAGCTTCACCACCCTATCCATGTAACAGTAGACGGACCACCAGCGCAGGATCATCCCTGGGTTTGGATGTGCCACTACACCAGCAAGAACCGTCTAGGGAGTTTACAGGTAAGATTTGTCTTCTCTGATACAAAAATACTCACATCATCATTCTTGTCCTACCAGTGGAAAAGCAGACACCGCAGTGGGTAGGCTCCCCATGGGCGGTCTCCATTCCGAGGAGGTTGTCGCCCTTGGCCTTCCTCTTACGGGAGGAATCCCAAGATTTATCGCCCATGGTCTCGTCTTTGTCCCTCATTTCCATCATTCTGAGGAGGCTTCTGGACTTGGCCTTCCTCCTTGGCCTTCCTTGGCCTTCCTCCATGCCGCAGTGTCTAGGCTCCCAAGATTTATTGCCGGTGGTCTCCTTGTCCTTGTCCTATTCTCTGACCAACATTTACGTCATTCTGGAGTTTGAGACCTCGTGGCAGGTAGGATCCGCCTATCTTATCTTCCTGTAAAACACAACAAAAAAATGCACAGTAACTTATTTATATTCGGCAAACTTCAGGGAGAGTATCTTAAGGTTAACAGAGAGGTCATTCCTTGTCAAATAAATCATCCCCGAAAATTGCAACTTTAAACCTCACCCCATTCAAAATGGTTCATATTTAATGTATGGGTAATTTAGAATGAAAAGGCTGAAATGTTAAGTTTCAGCGCCATTGGACAAGCGTTTTTCGTATTTCTGCTCACTACTGAGTGGAAATATCGGTCAAAATATTGTCCTGTCGTCGATCAAAGAAAAACAAATCACACTGAATCAACGACTGCTTCATGTAGTGATATCTGCCCCGTGCCGTACGACAGTATGGGCTTTTTGCGCGGGGCACATATCATTACACTAAACAGTCACTGATAAAGCGCGACTTGTGAGTCACACACGCCATCAATGGAAGAGCAATGAAATGGATAGAACAATTGGCAGATATGTTTAATTGCGAGCGGTAAGTTTATCAGAAGATTTTGTTCTTTTTTCAAAATTACCGCTTGTTGATAACTATTTAAGGGGTCTGATGGAATGTCATGAATGTGTAGATCTATCCAGGGTAACTGTCCTCATTTGTATTCTCTTAACTGGGTTTTTTTTTTGGGGGGGGGGGGGGGCCTTTTGTTCTCGCGTGGGTATGTGCTAAATGCTACCGTGCACCAGTCACCAAAGTATGCCTGTAGTACGGAGGGTACCGTATTTCCAGCGCTCTACCCAATTCAGCATAAATTAAAGTTAAATTTTAAGACGAGCTTGTCTAGGTAGTGTTAGCCAGCATCTTGTTTACACGAAGCTTGCCATACTACTTACTAGGCATATGCGTGAAGTGCACAGTGGTAATCCAAACAAGGTGGCGGACAAAAAAAAAACTAACTCGACAAACTCGTTGTAGGTTTCGGGCAACCTCGTCCCCAGTGCTTACTTTATTTCCAACCGCGTTTCCAATAGTAAGCCCTGGATAGGAAACTTTCTTCCTGTATCCTGATTCGACACCGCAATTGGCTAGAAATAGATTTTTATCGTGTACTTGGTGTTGTTATTCAAAACGTGCAGTACGTGTTTTCGCGATCATTCGTCCACGCTTTCTCGAAAATACTCATTTCCTTACCAATTTGTTCATATTAATATGAAATGTGATACTGCATGTTGTTTCGACAAGATCGTAACAGTTTAATTAAATTAATCATGTTCACGTAACTCAAGCCATGCTGGTGCTGCGACAAATTGACTCTGTTTTTACCCCAGACACCGCATACAAAAACAAGCGCTAATGTAACGTCGCATATCCAGGCACCAGACTGTACCTCATTTGCATACGTGTTCAAAAATCTTGCACATATGCAAATGATCCAATATACCAGGGTGAGAGAGTAGGTAGTGATGGGCGCGTACCGATCGACACCCTGGGGACGAGGTTGGGTTTGAAAGAACAACTTTTGAAATGATTCTAAATTTAATTTATATGCTGAAGTGAAGGTGTTTCTTTGTCAATATTTCTAACTTACAAAACCGTCTCTTTTTTTTTGATGTTCCAAAAACTACACAACTTGTTCACGCTGGGTTGACAACCGTTGACGCGTGTTCAGTTGTTGACGCCAGTTGACTAGCGATAGAGGGACCCACACAATTTGATATGGAAAAGACTGTGTTTCCGACACTGACTTACCTTTGCTTTCGTCTCGATCGCAGAATCTCGCTTGGAAAACTTTCCAAATTACTTCTTATTAATCAAGTGATCTACTGCAAGTGTTGAAAACAGTCACTTGATATTTCATAGGCAAAAAAACTATACATACCGAAGAGCTGGTTCTTTTCCTTTCCGAAATTATTCCGACTTCACTTATCACTCAAAGTTTGAGTCTTCAAATGAACAGCGCCCTCTTACATGAAAATCCTTACATGTACATGATTTTTCCATCTAGGCCTGAACTTGACAAGCATCTTCAGAGAGACCGTGGGCTTGAAATGTCACTTTTTGGGTCAAATGTTGTTTCTAAGTTCGGAAAGGTAACTTAGAATGAAACACTCACGTATGCCTACTAAAAAGTACTTATCTTCAATTTTGACCTACGTCTCCCCCCCCCCTCTAAAAAAGGCAACAAAGATAGATATGAACTGGTATAATTACAACCAGAAATATTTAAAGTAAAAAAGAGGGAAAATAATTTAATGTTATCTTAGTTTCTTCTAATTATCCCCCACCCCTCAAAAAGACCCAACAGTTTTCAGGGTCGTTGATTTATATAAAAATATCACTTTTACAATATATAAAAAAAAATCTGCACTTTTTGGGGTTTTTGTTTAAGTTTCAATTTGAAAAAACTTTGAAGGTTTGCAAAATAAGAAAAACAAGGCTTTTAATAGCTATTTTCTATGCAATTTGAATGCGATACCAAAAAAAAGTCCGCCCGCCAATTTCGAATTATCTGCATGCAGTAATCATTTTTTTAGGCGGGATGTCTAGATAATATGTGTAATATAGGTAGGCTACAAAAGCAGCAACAAAAAAACACCCCCTTTTTTTTTTTTAGGGTTGCAGACTCCTCAAAATGGATGAAACTTTATAGAAAATAAAGCATACAAATTGTAGGTTCGATAGGAGAAAAAAAGTGAAATTTGGGGCAGACATGGCAGACACGGGGGGGGGGGGAGTAGGGCCTATTCATCCGACTGCATAGGCCGGGCATGGTGTTCCCTAGAACCGTGGCGCATTTCGACGTTGACCCCAACTTTCCTCATGCGGTGTTGCCAAACGTCTTTGTTTACAAACTTGAAATTCGTTCTGTTAAAAACTGGTACTTTTACCATAGTTATGCTTGCTGTTGAACCTAGTGAACATTTCAGTTTCATTAGTCCGAAATTCAAAAACGGTGGCGCACTTGAACAAACATCGGAAAATCCTTAGTTATTATATTAGAATTTCTTTAAAGTTGAAAAATTCTGATAAACCATTATTATATCTACTTACATGTTCAACTAAAAGTTTGTCAGAAAATGTATATTTTTGTTGGGACGCATTTTAAAGAGTTACACGGTACGTCGGGAAATCACACTGAAAATTGCCTGGGTTAATTTTATCCAAGAAAGGGTGAAAACTGCAACTACCCAAACTTGGGTTGTTCTATAACCAATTGTTTGGGTTAGAATTTATATTAAATTCAACCAAAAGTTGTAGTCATGGTCTTGAATGACCACAAGTTTTGGTTGAATTTAGCAGAAATTCTAACCCAAACAATTATTAGAACCCCCCAAGTTTGGGTAGTTGCAGTTTTCACCCTTTCTCGGGGTCATATTAACCCAGGCAATTTTTCAGTGCACGCCTGAACAAATGTCACTGTTAATTAACTTTGTAACGGGTTGGTAAATTAAAAATTTAGGCATTTTTAGAGCTTTATGAAATTTCAGGTAAAGCTTTTGCTTTAGCGAGGCACTAGAGCAGGGTTCGACCAGTCTTTGTCGTATCCCAATAATTTATAGCCATCCGAAGGCTAGCATTTGGCTCTGCAGGCGGCTAAAGTCTGCACTAGAGGCGAAAAATCTAAGTGCGCAGTAGTGTACATCGTCTCTAGTGACCTAATTTATGCATAAGGCCTAAAACAAAGGGTCTTATTTACATATCAATTGGGTGGCCTGCCTGTAGGATATAGAGACCAAAATAATTTTGGTCTGTAGGGGTCGAAATCACCGCGCGGATTGCTTGTGTCGTATTAATCCGGACCGTTAGAGGGCGTACGGACCAACTAGTCATCGGTGTAGGGGCCTATAACAATAGGTGTGATCAATGGAAGCCTTTAGACCAACACGGTAGTAGTTAACCCATATTGACTGGTCGGCTAATACTGTTTCCATTTGAACTCAAAGAAATAGAAAGAGAGATGGTCTTATTGCAAAATATGCGGGTTTTCAGACTGTAAATATGGCCAGGGATTATCAACATAGCCAGTCAAACACATGCACTGCCCGACATTATAGGCATTCGCGATTGTTAAACTTTAAGAAACACACAAGACTAGAAAAAAAATACAAATAGGCAAATGTCTACTGTAAAGTTCCTTGAAAAGTATTAAATGGAAAATGGGCTTCAAATGCTATAGTCACACATATAACGGACTGTGTGGAAGCGATCACAAACTGGGCTTTTATATTGACGATCGATAGACTGTACGTGGCGGCGCGAGCTAACGGTCTACATAATTATTGTTAGGAAGTTAATCCGTTATCTTCAGGTAACATAATAATATAAAATAGCCCGGGGGTGGGGTGTAGGAGTGTATGTTTATTTTAGGGTAACCCCGACAGTTGGACTGGGAATAGAGGGCGTATGGTCTAGTCGGCCAGTGCACTATTAGGAGGTTAATCCATTATCCTGAAGTATCGTAATAATAACAATAAAAACTAACCGCAGTATATTACTGTACGAGTGACTCAAAGAGGTGACTGTTTATATTTTATTTTCGTTATATCAAAGACACTTTTAGTTTATATAAAACAAAACAGAACAATAGTCTTTCTGAAACTAATCCTTTTGAATTATCATTGGCTTTCTAATTATCTTCTTCGTCGACGTATTGAAACAGTCCGTCAAATTTGGCGTTGTGTTTAGTCAAAACTCTATTTACCGCCTTGTTTACTCCATTGCCTTTACCTATTTTCTCTTCCAAATCCTCTAAAATATCTTGGTGAGCATCGTTATCTTTTAGATGTAGGTAACTTGACAAAAAATCCTTGTATTTGTTGAAAAAGATTTGTTTGACTGCCCAGAGGGTCTTTATGCTGGCTTTCTCCTTGGCCAGTTGTTCACTAATATCATCATCGCTGATGTATTTGTCATATTTTTCACGCCATAAGCTATCAGTTTCATCTTTCGCTTCATCCAGCCAATCTTGAAAGGCGGCGTTGTCCTCTAAATCAGAACTAGACTCCTCTTCATCCAATGATTCGTCTTCGTCTACTTCCGTTTCGGATTCGGAATCTTCAATTCTACGCTTTTTAAAATCTGGTTCGGACTCTACGTCAGAATTTTCAGATTGAATAACTTCATTATCACGATCATCGTCAGATTCCTCTTCAATGTGTGCATGTTCTACATGTCTCCGTAGGTTATATCTCCGTCCGAAGCTTTTGTCACACTGGCGACAAGCATGGGCTTTGACTGCTGCAATGGCGTTCATGTTGAATCTTTAAAGGTAAGTCTCCAAATGACAAGAAACTGATGAATTCGTTTTTTATATAACTACTCATTCGTGACCCATTCGACTCAAAAAACGTCGTTTTGAGTCGTTTTGTGAGTCGTTTAGAGTCGTTGAGTCGTTTTGTGAGCAGTTTGAGTCGTTTTGAGTCGTTTTGAGTCGTTTTTTTTTAAGTCGTTTTGAGTCGTTGTGAGTCGCTTTGAGTCGTTTTGTGAGTCGTTTGAGTCGTTTTGAGTCGTTTTGAGACGGTTTGAGTCGTTTTTAGTCGTTTTGTGAGTCGTTTAGAGTCGTTGTGAGTCGTTTTGTGAGCAGTTTGAGTCGTTTTGAGTCGTTTTGAGTCGTTTTTTTAGTCGTTTTGAGTCGTTGTGAGTCGTTTGAGTCGTTTTGAGTCGTTTTGTGAGTCGTTTTGTGAGTCGTTTAGAGTCGTTGTGAGTCGTTTTGTGAGCAGTTTGAGTCGTTTTGAGTCGTTTTGAGTCGTTTTTTTTAAGTCGTTTTGAGTCGTTTTGAGTCGTTTTGTGAGTCGTTTGAGTCGTTTTGAGTCGTTTTGAGACGGTTTGAGTCGTTTTGAGTCGTTTTGTGAGTCGTTTAGAGTCGTTGTGAGTCGTTTTGTGAGCAGTTTGAGTCGTTTTGAGTCGTTTTGAGTCGTTTTTTTAGTCGTTTTGAGTCGTTGTGAGTCGTTTGAGTCGTTTTGAGTCGTTTTGTGAGCAGTTTGAGTCGTTTTGAGTCGTTTTGAGTCATTTTTTTAGTCGTTTTGAGTCGTTGTGAGTCGTTTGAGTCGTTTTGAGTCGTTTTTTGAGTCGAATGGGTCACGAATGAGTAGTTATATAAAAAACGAATTCATCAGTTTCTTGTCATTTGGAGACTTACCTTCAAAGATTCAACATGAACGCCATTGCAGCAGTCAAAGCCCATGCTTGTCGCCAGTGTGACAAAAGCTTCGGACGGAGATATAACCTACGGAGACATGTAGAACATGCACACATTGAAGAGGAATCTGACGATGATCGTGATAATGAAGTTATTCAATCTGAAAATTCTGACGTAGAGTCCGAACCAGATTTTAAAAAGCGTAGAATTGAAGATTCCGAATCCGAAACGGAAGTAGACGAAGACGAATCATCGGATGAAGAGGAGTCTAGTTCTGATTTAGAGGACAACGCCGCCTTTCAAGATTGGCTGGATGAAGCGAAAGATGAAACTGATAGCTTATGGCGTGAAAAATATGACAAATACATCAGCGATGATGATATTAGTGAACAACTGGCCAAGGAGAAAGCCAGCATAAAGACCCTCTGGGCAGTCAAACAAATCTTTTTCAACAAATACAAGGATTTTTTGTCAAGTTACCTACATCTAAAAGATAACGATGCTCACCAAGATATTTTAGAGGATTTGGAAGAGAAAATAGGTAAAGGCAATGGAGTAAACAAGGCGGTAAATAGAGTTTTGACTAAACACAACGCCAAATTTGACGGACTGTTTCAATACGTCGACGAAGAAGATAATTAGAAAGCCAATGATAATTCAAAAGGATTAGTTTCAGAAAGACTATTGTTCTGTTTTGTTTTATATAAACTAAAAGTGTCTTTGATATAACGAAAATAAAATATAAACAGTCACCTCTTTGAGTCACTCGTACAGTAATATACTGCGGTTAGTTTTTATTGTTATTATTACGATACTTCAGGATAATGGATTAACCTCCTAATAGTGCACTGGCCGACTAGACCATACGCCCTCTATTCCCAGTCCAACTGTCGGGGTTACCCTAAAATAAACATACACTCCTACACCCCACCCCGGGCTATTTTATATTATTATGTTACCTGAAGATAACGGATTAACTTCCTAACAATAATTATGTAGACCGTTAGCTCGCGCCGCCACGTACAGTCTATCGATCGTCAATATAAAAGCCCAGTTTGTGATCGCTTCCACACAGTCCGTTATATGTGTGACTATAGCATTTGAAGCCCATTTTCCATTTAATACTTTTCAAGGAACTTTACAGTAGACATTTGCCTATTTGTATTTTTTTTCTAGTCTTGTGTGTTTCTTAAAGTTTAACAATCGCGAATGCCTATAATGTCGGGCAGTGCATGTGTTTGACTGGCTATGTTGATAATCCCTGGCCATATTTACAGTCTGAAAACCCGCATATTTTGCAATAAGACCATCTCTCTTTCTATTTCTTTGAGTTCAAATGGAAACAGTATTAGCCGACCAGTCAATATGGGTTAACTACTACCGTGTTGGTCTAAAGGCTTCCATTGATCACACCTATTGTTATAGGCCCCTACACCGATGACTAGTTGGTCCGTACGCCCTCTAACGGTCCGGATTAATACGACACAAGCAATCCGCGCGGTGATTTCGACCCCTACAGACCAAAATTATTTTGGTCTCTATATCCTACAGGCAGGCCACCCAATTGATATGTAAATAAGACCCTTTGTTTTAGGCCTTATGCATAAATTAGGTCACTAGAGACGATGTACACTACTGTGCGCCACATCCAATAAAAAATTATTCAAACGAAGGGGAACAATTTTACTCTTATTCATCTTCTTCATCTCAAGTTCATGGATATGGCAACAGGCCAAACTTGGTCGGCATGACGCCATGGGGTGCACGGCGAGTTCCGTCCAGGTTTAATATTGGATGGCCGCCTTGCGGAACAAAGGACTCCTCGGGTTAGGCTTTCTTTTACCGTAACCCACGAGGGATATACAAAAAAGAGAGAAGGCAAACAGATTAACAAAGCAACGCAAGTTCCTTAACTAAAAAACACAAATATAAAATCCTGTGTTAGTATATCTGCGAGGAACCCAACTCTTCCATGCACCCCGAAACTTTTGGGCTATTGCTCTTTTATTTTGGGCGTATTTACCAGCCCAATTTTCAGCGGCGCATTTTTCGGGATATTGACCAATCACAGCGCGCCTTTGGCTCAGGCGTACCAAATCCAAAATGGCCGGTACGGAGAGAAATCTAGGTGAGAATTCACTGCACAATTTGTAAACGATTTGTTTAATTTCATGAAAACTATATGCATTACATTTTAGATTTACGTAATTTCGGGAATTCCGAATCAGGTTGTCGTTTTGAATTGATTTGGAAGGCTAAAAATGAGCCGTAAAAACTACTATTTTAATCAATTTATTTGCAACATGGACGAAATTGGGGATCATCAAATGAACACATGAACAGCGCCCTCTAACTATGTTTAATTTTTTTGGTGATTTTGCATGTGCAGTGTGGATCTTACATGTCTGTCTTATAGTAACAACTAAAAGTAACACTAACAGTCGTACTCGTAACATTTCCAGGGCTTGAATTGAACGACGGCCACAACGCGGCCAGTCTGCCTTCTTACTGGCAGAGGTGCCCCACAAAAAATCTAGTCCGAGTAACTTGGACCCAACTTATCACCTTTTTAACATTCGGAAATGGTCTGGCGACGCGATAGGGTCCAAGCTAATCCGTGTATGCCAAGCAATACAATTTTGTCCTTGACCCAAAAACCTAGCCCCACTTTAGTCCGAGTAACTTGGACCCAACTTATCGCCTTTTTAAAAATTTGGACATGGTCTGGCGATAGTAGGGTCCAAGCCCATTCCTCGACCAAGACAACACAGTCACTGACAGTCCCAAAAACCAACATTTTCCAACAAAAAACATCAGATTTCACCTTCAAAACGGCCTCCAAATTACTAGATATGTCACCTGAGGTACAAGTAGACATAGATGATTAAGATGGTTGTACTTAAGTTTACTTACGATCCGGAAAAAAAGTGAAATTTTCCGTTCAATTCTGGAGACCCCCTCTGCCTAGGTTGTCGTTGTTGTGCTCACGTTCAAAACTGCATGATAATGGCGTCTGACCTCGACCTCATGCAAATGTGGTGCGGCGCGCTTGCGCATAATGCACTGCATGCATACACGGCAGATTCCCCTGCGCCGCGCCGACGACTGTTTCCTGATGTAGAGCGCTGTGTAAGTTCGCGGTACGCCTGGGAGTCGCGCTGGCTAGCCAGGCGTACCGCGAACTTACACAGCGCTCTACATCAGGAAACAGTCGTCGGCGCGGCGCAGGGGAATCTGCCGTGTATGCTGCATTATGTGCATTATGCGCAAGCGCGCCGCACCACATTTGCATGAGGTCGAGGTCAGACGCCATTATCATGCAGTTTTGAACGTGAGCACAACAACGACAACCTAGGCAGAGGGGGTCTCCAGAATTGAACGGAAAATTTCACTTTTTTTCCGGATCGTAAGTAAACTTAAGTACAACCATCTTAATCATCTATGTCTACTTGTACCTCAGGTGACATATCTAGTAATTTGGAGGCCGTTTTGAAGGTGAAATCTGATGTTTTTTGTTGGAAAATGTTGGTTTTTGGGACTGTCAGTGACTGTGTTGTCTAGGTCGAGGAATGGGCTTGGACCCTACTATCGCCAGACCATGTCCAAATTTTTAAAAAGGCGATAAGTTGGGTCCAAGTTACTCGGACTAGCCCCACTTGTGTGGCCTCGGTATTGCTGCGCTGTACGATCGGCCACACGCCTGGTTTCCAACCTACTGAGGAGTATAGTCCAAAGCCTGGCGCACCTTTTTGGGGCATTTTTTTACACACCACTGCATACGGTTGTATTTAGCTCTACTGAGTGGAGCGTTGAATTACGGGTACCCCTCCATACAAACGCTCCACCGATTTGCCATACTTTGGTGACGGCGTCACGGTAGCATAGTCACATACCCACGCGAGGACAAAAAGACCCAAAAAAAACGGTAAAGAGAATACAAATGAGAGAGACGGTTATCCTGGATTGATCTATACATTCTTGACATTCCATGAGACCCCTTATATTGTTCCAAAACAGTGAAAATTTTGAAAAAAAACAGCAAAATAGTCTGAAAACTTACACTACAGCTCAATGTGTTTGCAGGGAGGCTCAGTTCTTGAATCGACTTGTCGAATGAGGGGGTCTGACATGACGTCACCGTCGTTGCTCGATCGAAGAAAAACAAGTCGCACTTTATCAACGACTGTTTTGTGTCATTCAATGATATGTGCTCCGATCCGCGCCGTACGACAGTATGGGCTTTGAACACACCCAAGGATCATGTATCATTACACGAAACAGTCGTTGATAAAGCGCGACTTGTTTTTCTTCGCGATCGAGCAACGACGGTGACGTCATGTCAGACGCCCTCATTCGACAAGTCGATTCAAGAACTGAGCCTCCCTGCAAACACATTGAGCTGTAAGTTTTCAGACTATTTTGCTGTTTTTTTTCAAAATTTTCACTGTTTGGGAACAATATAAGGGGTCTCATGGAATGTCAAGAATGTATAGATCAATCCAGGATAACTGTCTCTCTCATTTGTATTCTCTTTACCGTTTTTGGGGGGTCTTTTTGTCCTCGCGTGGGTATGTGACTATGATACCGTGACGCCGTCACCAAAGTATGGCAAATCGGTGGAGCGTTTGTATGGAGGGGTACCCGTAATTCAACGCTCCACTCAGTAGAGCTAGGTTGTATTCTGTGATGCCTTATCTTTTGCCCTCCGGGTAGATAAGGTAATCTTTCTTCAATTTTTCAGAGAAATTTAGACATCTTTCTGGAGTCCTCATGTGTAAGTTTCGCACTAAACTCCTCAGTAGATTGGGAAACCAGACATGTGGCCTAACGTACAGCGCAGCAATACAGAGGCCACACAAGTGGGGCTACCAAAAACCCAACATTGCCCAACAAAAACATCACTTTTCACCCTCAATATGGCCTACAAATTACTAGATATGCCGCCTGAAGTATAAGTAGACATCGATGATTAAGACGGTTCTGAAGTTTACTTACGATCCGGATGAAACGTGAAATTTCCCGTTCAGTGCTGAGAGCACCCCTCGCGATCGTGAACACGTTAAATTTCTGACTCGTGTTAATGTTCGAACGACGCGATGTGGTCTTCATGTTCAGCGTACATTCTATGGTTCCCATATCCTGAACTGAGTGCGATTCTGTTACCGAGCGCGATGCATCGATTATGATAAGGCCAAAAAAAATAATAGTTCTGCTTCCGGTTATCCGACCGACCCTATTTTTAGGTAGTCTAAGTAATAGATGCCGTGGTCTATTATGCGCGAACAGATTTGCTGATTAATTAGGCAAGACCCCGCCTCTTGACTTCCTAGATTTTGACCAACCAGCAGGCGCTTTCTATAGGTCTGATCGGGTCTTCGGTCATTCACCCGTTGCACATCATAGACATGGATTTTTAAAAAAATGTCAGCACGCAGCGCTCGGTATCATGTTACGCGAATGCGCTCCCGGCTGTTGTTGTATTACAAAACGCTGTATTCGAATTGACCAATCACAGCGTTAGTCCTGATTTTGGGATGAAATGACATCACGATTTAGTAAAGTCGACTCCGATTGGCTGGCGAGCGGCTTGCATAAATCTGCATGCTTTGACATATCAGACGTTAGACAGTTTATGGCTCCGTGGATAACAGGTGTAATTATTATATTACTCAGACTAATTTTTAAGCTGCGACCCTAAAAAAAATTATCGGCAATTCAAAAAAATAATAGTAATAATGATTGAATAAATAAAAATAAAAACCTGTTGTCTTTTCTGTCTTTACGAAATACCTCTCAACAACCCTTTTGCTTCAAAAAAATGCTTGTATTTATTTGTTTTCTTACTTACATTCGCTATTTTTTTCAAAAGAAACCTCCGTTATTTTTACCGTGCCGCCGTGCCGCGCCGCACAGGGGCCAATTTAGAAGACATGATGAAAATGCGGTAACTAGTCTGTGCACGGCTATGCGATCGTTAGCGTTAGCATGGCTATGCATTGCAAGCACGTGCACTGTCAACTGGTCGGATCCGACATTGTAAAAATGTCTTTATACATTTTGTGTATAGCTTTCGTAGTGCAATGGAAATAGTTCAGGCTAAAACTTCTCAAATAATTGAATACCCCATTCAATCTGCATGAAAAAATTGGCCAAAAAAAATTAAAAATTCCGACCAACCGACCCTATTTTTGAAAGGCATGTAATCGGAAGCAGAAATTTTTATTTTTTGGCCTAATGAGTAGAGTAGACTGGATCTTGTTTGTAAACACAAGTACCTTTGGAACGAATAGGGAGTCGGGAACTTGGGCAGCTTTTATGGGCGGAAACCATTTCAAGCTAGTTTCCGACTCCCTTTTACCATTCGAAATGCACTTTACAAACTCATTATCGTAATTGATGCATCGCGCTCGGTAACGGAATCGCACTCGGGATACGGGGACCATCGAATGTACGCTGGGCATGAAGACCACATCGCGTCGTTCAAACATTAACACGAGTCGGAAATTTAACCTGTTCACGATCGCGAGGGGAGCTCTCGGAATTGAACGGGAAATTTCACTTTCCAGTTGGATCGTAAGTAAACTTCAGTACAGCCATCTTAATCATCGATGTCTACTTGTACCTCAGGTGGCGTATCTTGTAATTTGTAGGCTATTCTGAGGGTGAAATCTGCTGTTTTTGTTGGGCAATGTGGGGTTTTTGGGTCAAGGACAAAATTGTGTTGCTCGGCATATATATACATTTTTTTAATAACCCTGAGTAATGTTAGTAACTTGTAACATTATAAAATAAATCAAACCTTTTCTAATCATAAATTGCAAAAATCACTGTTTTTACCAGAAATATGTATTTTTTTCAATTTCGTTTTTTGAACTGAATTCCCCATTTAATTGAGGTCTGGAAAAAGTACAAAAAAGGTTTAATATGTAATATTTATTTTTGACATTTTTTCCTCTCCCGTGGAAAATTGCCCACATACGGATTAGCTTGGACCCTACTATCGCCAGACCATGTCCGAATGTTAAAAAGACGATACTCCGACTAGGACTAGCCCTAGTCTATGGCCCGCACTGAGTAGACTGTTCATGCTGGGCCAAACGAACATTGATTCCCAAAAGTGAGGATTTGAAAATAAAAAAAAAACCCAAAATTGTATTTCAATCTTTCCAACTCAAACTCGGAAGGTGGGCTTCAAACAATAGAGATTGACTTCAAACAATAGAGTCTGATTTGATTTCACATTAAAAGGAACAAAATATATATTTTTCGGGAGACCTAAACACAGTTTCTAATTTTCTTGTAAAGAATTTAACCCGAGGTGTACAGCACTCAAAATTAGCATCTATCCTAGCAAGCTAGGCCAACCTAACCTTTTTGATTAGTTAAATTAAAAGTTTTGCTTCCCTCACTACACTTTTGAGAGTCCAAAATTTTCAGACATGTAGGTGTACAATGTTAAACCCTTTTTTTTATCATGGTATTCCCATCCCCAGGCACGAAGCCTGAGAATCCACCGAACGAGTACGAAGTTGAAAGAATTCAAGAATTTACCAAGGACGATGATGTAAGTTGATAATATTCTCTGGTTTATATACAGACATATGTGCAGTTTGGTAAAAGTTGGATTCAACTTTGATTTCTACACTAAATTTTAAATTCTGCAGGGTGTGTCGTGGTATTTTGTCAAATGGCTGGGCTACCCATCGAGTGAAAATACGTGGGAGCCATTAAGTAATTTGGGCGGCTGCAGGAAAATCATCAGGAAATTCCACAAGAGCGAGAAGCGGGAGAAGCTCAACCGCCAGGAGTTCAAACGCAAGCGAGAGCTCTCGGGCGAGTCCATCCACTCCCTGCCTAACAAAAAACCCAAACAGCTGACCCTGGAACAAGCGATTTCCCCCGTGGACCTGTCCAACCAACGCAGGAACGTGCACAGGGCGCTGAAGCGCTGGAAGGCCAAGCTGAACGAGGTGTGCACAGAGAAGGCCATCATTTTGGTGGAGAACGATGTGGACCTGGAAGGCCCGCCCAAGGGCTTCACCTACATCAATGACTACAAGCCGGGTTGGGGGATCGTTATCCCCACTGACCCGTTAGTGGGCTGTGACTGTGAGGACTGTAGCAGCGAGTCGGGCTGCTGTGCCCAGAAGAGCGGTGCCCCCTTTGCCTACAACAAACTAGGCAGGATCAAGGTACCCCCGGGCAAGCCCGTCTACGAGTGCAACATACGGTGCAAGTGCGGCCCCAAGTGCCCTAACCGCGTGGTGCAGTACGGCCGACAGAAAGACGTGGCCATCTTCCGGACGTCCAACGGATGTGGCTGGGGAGTCAAGACGCTCACGACCATCAAGAAAAATGAGTTTGTCATGGAGTATGTTGGAGAGGTGAGTATATCACAAGGATATCAAACCTTTCTCTTCGCAATAGCGCCAGACATAACTCGTTTCATGAAGAGATGTCTGGGTTTCTTACCCTGAATTTGCTTTTCTTCATCTAGGTCATAACCAATGAGGAAGCCGAGAGACGAGGTCAGGTCTACGACGCCAACGGACGGACCTACCTGTTTGACTTGGACTACAACGATGGCGACTGCCCCTTCACTGTTGATGCCGGCCGATATGGCAATGTCTCCCACTTTGTCAATCATTCGGTAAGTAAATGTCAATCACTCAGTAAGTTAACAAAAAACAAAAAAAGGGGTAGATTTAATTGACCTATCGCTGTTTGCAATAGGCCCTATGGAATTTTTTACGTTAAGTTTTGTTTGTCTCAGATTTTGCGCATTCCGCGTCCATTTGTATATCATGTAATTGGACAATATTTCACAAGCTGCGTTGAAGCGACTCTAACGTGATAGGTTAATTCAAATGATCCACTGTTTGAACATTTAAACTCCAATTTGATTGTACCGGATGTCACAAGGAGGGTTTTGCGTGCTCATAGCTTTACAGTATCAGCAGTTGCACAAGATTAGAAATAAGGACCATTGGAATTGTGTGCATTCAGGAGATGGATAAATACAACCCAGAGAAAGTTTATGTTTACATGAACATCAACATTTTGTGCGGTTATTTTACTAGGCCCATTTACCGTATCTGCATCTGACTGGAGAAAGATGTATATTGCCAATAGACCTTAATCACGAGGAAGCTATTTTTGATGGTGTTCCCTGAATTTTTTTTTTTAAATGTGGCTTGAAACATTAGGGTATGAATAATGATTAATCACAAATTAAGCCAGCTGTGCCTACCAGTCAACTGCTTTTGTATGTTAATGGAATTTGACTGTCACAGTGCCTACAAGAAATATGATCTGACTGTTGGTGACTGGCCTGTGCAAAAGGCATAGCAGGGGAACAGGATTGACTTTTTAACTGTCTGTGACCGATCAAACAAAATGAGGGTTAACCCAAGTAACCAACCCTTCTCAATCCTCCTCAATCCTCCTGTCGGTTTTGGATGATTTTAGAGGATTGAGGATGAATGGCAAAGATGTGTCGCTTTATTGTGGAGGATGCATTACGTCAAGCCAGTAGGCCATATTCTGCATTGGTTATGTTCAGCCATGCATAAATCAGCCCTGTGTTTTTCTCGCATTTCATCCTCGATGCTTCTAAACGCCATTCGCACTGCCTCAAACCATAGCAGTAATTGGCAGAGGATTTTAGAGGCTTGAGACAGTGGTCACCCTCCACAGACTAAATTCAAGAAATATCAGATGATTTCGGAGGATTGAGGCTCAATCCAATTGGAGGAATTTGCAGGAATGAGGTTGCATCCTAGCCAGAGGGCCTAGGAGGTTTAGGGTTAAGGGCTGCCTTTACTGTATACCCTACGTTGCTGTAGGGCCCTCTGCAACCATCCAACCCTCTGCCAATTGTTTTGTGGAATTTTCCATTTTTCCCCAGTGTCACTTCTGTAAATGATTAAACATAGCCTGATCGCCTTTCTTTTCCACCAGTGTGATCCCAACCTAGTTGTGTACGGTGTCTGGGTCAACACTCTGGATCCCAGGCTACCCAGGATAGCTCTGTTTGCCAGCCGGGAGATCAAGGCAGGAGAGGAGCTAAGCTTCGACTACCAGATGACAGGTACGATCCGTTTTAAGTGGTTCCCAGCGTCATATTCAAATTCAACAGAGCATTGTTGTAGTCAAAATTCTTGTGATAGAACACTGGTCATCATAAGTCCATCAGAAGTAAACCACAGGTCATCCAGTCCCATGTCATCTCACAAGATATCTGAAAATGTGACAAAGACATTGCCTTGTTCATACCCTTTTACTTAAAGGTGGAGTGGACCATTTGCAGCTTCCCAAAAAGTAACCCTAACCTTCCATCAAAATCCATCCCCCCATTTGGGGGATTTTGGTAGGCAAGCCATGAGTACCAAGTCCATCAAAATCCACCTATAGCAGCAGTGGTATTGTGGTCGATTTCAGCAGATTTGGTCCCAAAGCATTATGTGAACCAGAGTCAGTGATGGATTTTGGCGGACTTGGTCCAGTACTTAGTAAAAGACACCAGGGAGTTAGGGTTAAAGATGACACCAAACTCCTAGTGAAATTATTCTGTAATGCTGTCATTTTGAAGAAACCAATAAAGAAGGTAATTTCAAAAGATGTGTGATCAACAATTGAAACAACGGGCGTCAACCTGTGTGAAGTTATGACGTCGTGCATGCATCCGGATCATCTTATTTCATTGTGTAGCCAATTTTCATCACCGTGCAGCAAATGCATAGTTTTATAACAATCATAGCGGCCCAGTGAACAGACTCGGCCATGGAAGATCGTTTGGTTGTAATCAACATGAGTGTACCACCATTTTGAAGAAATCATGTCTATGCCGTGGAATCGACGTCGCGTCGTGGGTGACCCGACCATGGTTGCAATTATTTTATGTCGAGATGCCGCTTGTTCCCCGATATTCACACAATTTCTCAGTTTTTTGACCTGAGAATGACTTTTGTACTTGCTGCTGATGGTTCCGTCGTGGCGCAAACAAATCACAGGTCGCCCTGAGAATGGTTTTAGGTTCCCAAGAGAGCTGACGAGACTCCCAGTGTGAAATTATTAGCCTGCTGGTCGGGGGAAATAAGACAGAGACGTTCTCTTGACTTGACTCTGATTGATTGTGATGTGCATTTGTCATTCTCTGTATTTTGTAGTATTTCCTGAATTATTAATTGTTTTTTCTTGTTGTTGCAGGTGAGCTCAACACCTCAGGGTCAGGCTCCAAGCTTCAACCCATCCGATGCAGATGTGGCGCCAAAAATTGCAGAGATTTCCTGTTCTAAAAGAATTTGGTTTTTAAACAATTTAAAAAAAAATGCTTTATCTGCTGTTGTGCTTACTACGTTATTCAAATCTACTGACCTCGCTTGACGAAGTTTTTGAAAGTTGTTGAGAGTGTTTTATGAGTGTAAAAAGGTTGGGGGTTTTTGCCGCGGGGATACACACGGTGTTTACTTAAGGATTGACTTGTAAGACAAGTGGTCGTTGGCTTCAAGACACGTATGTATTCAGAGGATTGATTTCCGTTGCAGTGACGTGAGGGATTTCTGTTGGTCTGGGTTTGCTGGGGGTGTTAGAGCAGCCTTTTTAGAAAAGTAAGTAGCGGTGTGCATCGGAACCAGGTACTCGAGTACCCTACCGCTGATGTCAGGAACCGGTTCCAGATAACGGGATCGGGTATCCGTAACCAACTTGACAAAATACTAAGTAAGTTCTTCGACAATGACAAAGAAAGGTTTTGAATGCTCTCTTTGTGGTGAATTTTCAAATGAAAACCAGGCTACATGGAAAACCAAAACAGATTTTACATTTATGTGCATTTTAACGCGCGATGCCCGCGAAGTTGCAGTTTACACCTGATAGCTATAAAGCCCTTCAGAGAACTTACAAGATTTGAATTTTTGGGGTTGGGTTTCTTTTACAGGTACCTGTATACCCGTGTTGTACGTCAATAGGTTCCCGGTTTTCATACTACCTGTAAATGCACACCACTAGAGGGAAGGGGAGTGTGTTAGTCAATGCTTATGAAAACACACCCAACAAAAGGGGGAAAAACCAGGCTGAAGTTCCTGATAGAGCATGGCTAGTTTTTCTTCTTTTGTACTTCCATGCAAAAATTCCTGGGAGATTTTAGAAGGGGAACAAATGCCTAGACCATGGCAGCTATGAACCATGCTGGTTTTTTTTTTCCATATGCCCTTCCTATTTGCATGTGGGCCATAATATGTGCGTCTCCCCAATAGCAAGACTGGATGTCTCAGTCACTGGAAGTTCTTGTGAACTGACCTCGTCATGATTCTGGGCCTGGCTTGGCATGTAACATGTGTGCATTGCAGACTTTTGCTGGATATTTGATTGTGCAGGGTTTGCTGTGACTGGTGAAATATATCTGTAGCCGAGGCCCATAGGCTCTGCGCAGGAACAAGAGAGGGCGCTTTTTGACCTTTTTCGAGAGCCCAGTGGGTGGAACACACTGCGTGCACGTACTGGTTCTTGCGTACGTTTAGCATGAATAGGGCTGTGCATCAAAACTGGGTACCCGAGTACTTGACCGCTGATGTCGGGAACCAGTTCCAGATTATGGGATCGGGTACCCATAATTAACTTTACATATTAGTAACTTCTCAAAAATGAAAAAGAAAGGGAATTTTCAAAATGAAAACCAGGCTACGACGATTGCGAAAATGCAGTTTACACCGTAAAGCTGAAGAGCTCACTGTACACACTTGTACCTTGCTGTTTTGACACACTGATGAGGTAGTGCTATTCTGCAGACCTTAATGAACAACGTGAACAGCAACTTCCCAGATTTTTTTGGGGGGGGGGGGGTTGGGTTTAAAGCTATAGTCCATCATTTGTAATTTGTCCATTTTGTTCGTTTGAAGCAACAAAAGAGTTCAAAATCTAATAAAGGATACTAAGCAACTAACCTGATAAAGTTTCAGCTAAGCTTCAGCTGTACATTCCGAGAAAAACAGCATTCTAAGATCTCAATTTCAAATCAAAAGTTACTGAATCATGGTTTGAATTGCAGCTATACGCGAAGTCGCGCACTGATCCGACGAATTATAACAATCGCGCGCGCGTGTGCGTCGTTCCAATACTTGCGCGCGCTGCGCTGAATAACAAAACGAACTACTAATTTAAATTTTCCTACGGTGCTTCTTAAGAATCACCGTTGGAAATGCCTTCTTTCATTGATTACTTCAAAATGACAGCTTGCCAGAAAGAATAATTTCACAGGGAGTTTAGTTCCCTTACTATCTTTCAACCAAGTTTGTTTTTCAACAATAATTACGCCAGTTACTTTTCGGATGGCTGCAAATGATGGACTATAGCTTTAATAAGGGTACCTGGGTGCCCATGTTTTGTTTTTTTTCAATCGGGTACCTGATTCTCGTACTACCCGTAAACATGCAGCATGCACGACTGATTTTGATCTTAATGTGTACAAAGCCATTACCGTAGTGTCTTTACGTGAGCGTCTGAATGTCTCTCCCAGTGGTCTCCCCCAACTCCCCCTTTCTTACCATGCAGACAGTACTTGTGCACGGAGCCCATAGGGTTGCAGACCAGTAAATAAACTTCCATTGACCCCAATGATAAAATGCTCCCACTTCAGAAATTCGGGAAAAATACTCACAACTCTCCAAGGTGTTCAAGACACACATCAAATTAAAGCTTATTTCATCATTTTTCAGTTTCTTTTCAATTTACGGGGGGGGGGGGGGGTGGTGGTCAACTGATGACTTTTAGGAGAAATTTCCATCTGAAGATGATCACCCCTTAAAATAGCCCTGAAGCCCATCGCCATTTTGAAAAACGTTGCCAACACTCCATTGCAAATTAGAGCGCTTTTAGGGCCCCAATTTCATCAAAATTGAACGGAGCTATGAGCTCCCAGTCCTGTGCACGGCTTCCACTCATATTTTTTACAAACCCTCTTGTGCATGGCCCACAGTATGCTCAAATACTGAAGATTTTGAGGGCATGCAAATCGTGATTTGGCCGGCGTAGGCAATTTCGGACCGATTTACTGGTCTGCACCCTTGGGACTTTATCATGATTCTGGGCTTGGCAAAATGGCACACGTTGAAATGAAATAACTGTTAATAGGTAGGGTGCTGTTAGTTTTTGTTTTGTTATTTTTTAATAGTGTAGTTTCAAGGTCTATCAGTTCAATTAGATTTTTTCAGTGTGTGTGGAGAGAATGTTGGTCAGTAGTAAACTACGCCTGGTGTAAAGTATTCATAACTTCAGTGCAAAGTTTCCTAATCGAAATTGAATGTTAACCATGAAAAAAAGGTAATGCTATTTTCCCTGAATCTTTGCTGTTTCAACATGAAAACCGTACAACTTTGTGGTGGTTATTAATTATATTGTAACTTTTTGCCATTTCCTTCAGAGGGCATTTATTGTTATCGTGACAGTGCCCAAATTCTATAAATATGTAGCCCTCTTGTACAAAACTATCTGAAGACGGCTTTAAAATCTAACTCTGTATATTTACTTCTTTCATGTTTGACAGCATTTTGAAGGGAAAAAAAACAATCAAAAATTTGTATTTGTTATAATTGAACAGATGTTTTTCTCTATTATGAAGAGGTTTATAAATGTCATCAAGAATCTTTTTATCAAAAATTACTGGCGCCAGTCCCTTTTCACCAAACAACAGATCCCAGTAGTTGCTGAGGTGATATGTGTGACCTGTTGCCAAAAACGAACATGAAGTTTGACTTTTTTAAGAATTGAGATTTTTTTTATATTCGTGGAAGCTTTCTAATGGTATAATTATAGCATTTGGGGGTAGTTAACAGAAATATAGAATGCCAACAAAATTGAAGTTGTTAAACTACTTTTTTTGCAAAAATAGCATTAAAAATCTTGCTGTTATTTTACAGTGAATTAAAAGTCAACTAATTAAATGGGATAAAAGTAGGTTTAAAGGCAATACACAACATTTGCTTTAGCTGTAATGTTCAGAAATGGATGGATTTGGGCCGGGGTTGGTATTTTATCGCAAATATTGTTACACTGATGACTTGTTTGAAGTTCTGTGTTCATAGTTGCTGGAAAAAGCAAGAAGAACAATTATGTTCCTGTGGTCTGGTTCCCTGACCCCACTTAAAATGAAAGGAGCAATTTATAGATGTCAGAATTGTAAGGTCAGGGAACCAGTCTAGCTGGCTTGTACCCACTCATAGGCGTGTAATCGATTGCAGGCAATATGCAGACTAACAATTGAGGGCATTATTTGAAAAAAAAACCAATTTTTTTCCAACGCTGGTTGGCCAACCAGCGTTTTGCTTGAAAATTACAGCACACCAGGTGCCATGATTTTTACAGGATGCTTTACACTGTCATTCATCAACAGTCCAGTAAGGTATTTCATAATGATATGGTAGTTTTGTTTTTTGATGTATGAAAATGTTGTATATTCCCTTTAAAAAGATGTTTGATAGAACCCCCTCCCCCAAAAAAGGGAAAAGGTACAACACAACTTACCGATTGAAACAAAACTTGACAACAAAAATTGCTTTGTGGTGACAGCACTTATTTCAAATCTTGGAACTCTCATCGTCTCAAACTGAGGTTTATCCCTAGTGCTTTTCTTGGAATGTCTCACAGTGTAAAAAAAATTGACTGGTTTTTTACCCCGTTTCAGCTTGTTTTTCAGAATGCTGAACCAAATGACATGTATTCCAAATGTCTGCATTTTGTTACACTCAGGCGCAACTGTCACAGTTGATCATTCAGACTCTAAGAGTCTTTGCAATGGGAAATTAATGGACAAAAAATTGTCAATAATTTATTTGGACCGACTCAAGTCGCTCAAATACTCTTGGTTCGGCATGACTCTAGAATGCCAGCGTAAAATGAGTGTTAAGCGTATGTTTATTTGTTGGGAAATAGTCTCATGAAAGATGCGTTTCCCTTTTATTCAGCATCTCACTGAGTCGAATGTTTTCAACTTCCTTGACCAAATAAGAAGTCGTTGTACAAATGTATTTTTTATGCCAAAAAGAAAAGAAAAAAGAATCAGTATATCCCTCAATGCACGTTGTTTTCGCAATAATATTCATATGTTAGCATTACATTGGTTTTGATTCACTTGTAAGGTTTCATCTTTGCTGTAAATGGTTTTAAATGGTTTTTCGTCCATCACAGTAGTTTTAAAATGAAACAAGGTGAAATGCTTTTTCCACCCTGTAAATATTGTAAATATATCTTAGACATGATTAAAGTATGGAGGTATTACCATTACCACTTGTGCCGTTGAATAACTGCATCTTTGTATTAAAGTTTTCTTGTGACAATGAAACTGTTAATGATCCAAATTAATTGAAATTATAAACCTACAGGATTCCCACAGTCGTGCCAAAAACCCTGGAAAATCTTGGAATTTAAAGCTATCATGGAAAGTCATGAAATGTTACTTTACAAGGCGTGCAAGAAAAATTTCTTGGAAAAGTCATCGAGTCTAGCACAACCCATACGTGATGAATATATTTATTTGCAGTTCAAGTTTGCAGTCCAGTTTACTATACTTTCTCTTAATGCATGTCTTCTCCGTACTTGTTGCATGTTCAGTGCACCATCGTGATGCTTTCGTGGTACTCAGTGGTCTTGTGTCAAACAGGAAGGCTGAAAGGGAGTGGCATCCCTTGCCTCCAGAGCAACAGGCTCTTAAGATCAGGCATGCAACTGGGAATTTAGAGAAAAAAAACAAGACTTTGTGCAGTATCTTTCAATTTGTAAGGCATTCATGAGAAGTAAAAAACGAGGAAATCAGTGGATCCGAGGAAAAGTTGCATGCCTGTAAGATGCCGAAACACCATAGAAATTGGTCAAGGAACACCCTAATTTTGTCCTGGAAAGTCATGGAAAAGGCGTGGCACTTCATTTTTAATGACCTCAACTTTAAACTTGATTCCCCAGAAGTTTTGCTTTGCAACAATTTATATTCCTTCTCCAGGAAAGCAACGACACACTCCTTGTGTGTTTTCAAGGATCATCAAACCCTATGTGAAGTAACAGTGGCAAGTCTCTGCCCTTAATCGAATAAAACCCTCCGATACTTCCGGATGAATTTTGGAAGATCTGGGAGCTGAGTTAGTGTTCATGTCCAATAATTATTTGAAGCTATTGGAAAATACTGCTCAGCACAACAAAAAGGTGTTCATGAGGATCCAAACACCAACTTGTTATGAGGTGTTCTGGCAAAATAACAGAACTAGGCAGAGGTCGAAATGGGGGTTTGCGGGTATTAAGAAAGAGAATAAAATTCCATCTTATGAATAGTTAATGCGGTACCTGCTGCTATGTACATCAGATTCGAACCAGCCAACCGATCCCGTTTGCTCGGTGGTCGAGTGGTAAGACATCTGCAAAAGAAAGCAGGAGGTCATGGGTTCGAGTCCCACCCGAGTGATTTTTTCCAACTTTCACTCGGGAGGTAACACACTTGAGTATACAGTGTTTATACGTCGGTGAAGGGCAAAACCTAATTTGAATAAAATTCTCCTTTACAATTATGTTTGTTGCACTTCAATCGGACATTTCATTGACAAGTTATGGCTGTTTAAAGTTTGCATTTATCGACATGTCAAAAATCTAAAATAATGAGAAAAAGGAATTTAATTAACAGTTTGACTGTTTTGTAGTCGTGAAAATGAAAGACTCTAATTGTTTTTCTTAACACTTTTATTCCATGGTTTTTATACTGTTTCTTTAAAATAATGTGTAGTAGACATATCAAAGACTACAAATATCAATAAATTTGAAGAAGAAAAAAAACCCTGTTATTTTCATTTTTCTCAACTATGACCCGTTTCCAGTTCCGTCTCATTTTGCCAGAATGCCTCACATATAGCTCACATGGCTTTGATGACACTCAAAGTTGGCGCTGTAGGAAATTGTGGGGAAATGGAGGATTGGAATATCAGCCACACGAAGTTGTAACCCCGATTGTCAAATGCCAAAGAATTTGTTTTCCATGAAACACGGTGTGCCCAGCACCCGGAAGAACCTCACATACTGAGCCAGCCAACATGCAGTTTTACACTTTGTCTGGTAACTTTTGTTAAATAGCAGGAAATAACATCAGATCAATCAGTCATGTTATGGGGATGAACATGAGGGTGGATTCAAAATCCCAAAACGCCCATTTGTGAACGCACATTTACCCAATAAAATGAGGCACAAGTCGCACACTACTAAATAATAGGCCAAATTTAGGCCAAGTAAAAAAAAACATGTTTCTCGTCCGGGTTTTTGAAGAAAAGGAGGAAGCGGGGCTTTTCATTTTTTATTTTTTATTTGTTTCAAGATGGCCGTCAATTAAAAATGTTCTGCAACCGTTGGCGTTTCCACTGTTCAAAGACACTTTTAAAATGAAAGATAAGTTGGACAAGAGAACTGAACATATTTACAGTGTCATTTAGACTTGTATTGGTCTACAATTTATTTTCCGATGAATTTGTGGACTTTTCGGTGTGTTTTTACTGCATTTTTCAAAAATAAAAAATAATAAAAAAATCCAGGCGGCTTCCAAAAAGGAAGCGGGCGGGGACGAGAAACATGTTTTTTTTAACTTTGCCTTAGGTGTCAACTACCGTAAACCGATATAATTGTAACAATTAGGAGCTACTTATTTTATCCTTACCGCATGTGAAATCTAACAAGTGAACATGTGTCCTTAAAGGTACAGTAGACCATGTGTCACTGGCGCAGTTTTTTCATTTGAAGCCACAAAAGTGCTCAAAATCTAAAGAAGGGTGTTAAACAACTAACCTGATGCGGTGTTAACTCTGTGAACACTGTATATTCAGCATTCGGGACGTGATTCTCATTCAGCCAATTGTTGCTACGTGATGTCACACGCTGAACCGATGGTTCTCGCTACGCACTTGCACCCATTCACGGATTTGCCCAATTACAAACCAATTGCCAACGGAAATTTCCAAAAATGCGTCACTTGACACATCTTTGGGAATGTGACCTGTTGTTTTCTTCAAAATGAAAGCATGCCAGAAGGAATAATTTCACAGGGAATTTTAAACCAAGTAGGCTTTGTCACAATAATTTAGTCAGTTACTGTGCACTTGGCCTTTAAGCCTCATTTCGTGGGATACGGCCACACTTGAAATTTGTGACCTTGAACACGGCACTGAAATTCTATTAAATAAAGGGTGTTTCATTTATTGCTCTTATATTATAAACGATTAAGCATGGATGACTTATAACCAAAAATGCCCGATTTTTTTTTCTCCAGAAGACTTCAGTTTTGCCTTGTCAAGTACAATATATCTTGTGAGGGAAGCTACAAGACAAAATGGACATTATGGACAAGGATACAACATTTTTGTCTTTATCAGCATTAAACAGAAATCCACTGGAGTTTATTTTGACAACTTGAAGAAATGAAGCCAAACAAACAATGCTTACCAGGAAGTACATATCTTTTTTTTAATCCAAATAAATATGTCATTAACGCAGTTGAAATCAATTTCTCAAAAGCAATTGCCATTGTGCTAGTGTACGAATGTCAGACCAGATAAAAGCTATTTGTTTAAAAATAGACTTAGTTTTTTATTTTAATACATAAATCCTCAATGCAGAAACACACTGCAAATTAAATCTACGTGAGTTTTCTTTTCTTTTTTCTGCACTAACAGGAAGTGTGAGAGGTTGAGACGTTGCCAAAAGCTATTGTTTTTAATACTGAAATAACATAAAAGAATATTTTTAATGAACAAATTTTTTTTCTACGTATTTTCAATTTTTTTTAAGCATTAAAATTCCAGTTTGATTATTAATAACATTTACCCCCAATCTCTTATTTATTTTTTTGGACAAAACATATGAATCAAATGTACAAATTTCCTTAGGTACAGTCGACTCTAGTTAGTACAAACTCTGTTAATACAAAATTCTGGTTATAACAAACATAAAGCCTTAGTCCCGACTGTGCATTTATGTGCACAATGAATGCGACTGATGTTCCTCTTAATACAAAATTCTGATATAACAAACAATTTGGCTAGGTCCGAACGAGTTTGTTATAAAGAGACTTGACTGTATTGTGATAGGTCATTTCCAGTTAAATGATGTCCAATGAAACGTTGAAAATGATTTCTATTTTACTCTGGCCAAATTTAGTCTTTGAAATATGGGACTGTATCCACCACTGATCCACCACTGTCAAAATATTAACTTGATGTAGAATTACTGAAAAAAATGAAATTCATAAAAATTCTAGACATTTTATTTTACTCGATCACAAACGCACACATTTTAACGAATGGTAGGCTGTAAAAGAACTTAAATATTGCACCAAATTCTAAAACCTGAGTGGATTTAAATAACAAAATTGCGAGAAATGGACATTACTTCAAATATGTTGGTTAAAAAAAAATGAACATGCTTGATACTCCATCATAATATATTTTAAATGAGAACCTCGTAAATTCCTAAATTCCAAAAAGCAACTGCATATTTTGAATCTATTTACAAATAAACACACTAAATTCGAATTCATGACATTTTTAAATAGATCATTATTACTCAATATTAAAATGAAGTGATATTATTTCTGGGCAGAAGTATCCCAAATGTATCTCTACACAAATATTCAGTAAAAATAAGAAATCCAAGTTATTTAAAATTCAATCACTGAAACCACAGATTGAGTATTCTTCCAACTTGTTTCAGACCAGCATTCCGGCGTTGCACTGGTCCAATATTAAAGAGTGACTCACATCAATCCAAATGCATCGATATTGTCTTGAGACAAGTGAAGAACTGATTTTTAATTTGGGCGATTCACAGTGCAGTGCGCCACCAAGACTTTGCCATGGAGAGTCCATTTTTCAAATTTACGGTCGACAAAATATGGCCCATTTGAATGAGTGTCAGTAGACAACTTGAGCTAATCAGTTATAGATCGGGGCAAAGCGTTCTGCCGCCTCACAAAAAAAACACCGAATTGATAAAAAGAAAAGGGCAAACAGATACTCGAATCATAGGCTTACAAATCTACTGACCGGAAAAACAAACAATTTCAAATGTCCTGCGCTGCAAATTTGTCGACCATCTCCCACAATGCACTGGGAAAAATGAACTCTCTGTGGCAAACTCTTGGTAGCGCACTGCATTGTGAATACATGACTTTAGAGTGAATCTATTTGAAGGTTTTTTCTCGGTATCACTCCTTATTGTTTCAAACATCAAACTTTCAATGTGCTAAATTCAAATATTTTTGATAATTTGGTTTGGCACGACTCTGGCATGTCAGACTCATAAGGGTGTCATTCCTTTACATTAAAGTTTACTGACCAGGATTTTGAAAAACACAAGTATAGGAAAGCGCGGCATTATGTCAGACAGTGGAAACATCTGTTCATTATCATGCGTATTTTCATTGGTTGCTATGTGTTGCTAGTCAGTACTCCAGACTCAAGATCCATTGAGTTTTAAGTAAAATAGGTCTGGGAACTAGACCAGGCAATGTAAGAAGCTCCCGGATGCCAGGCTCGGCTATTGGTCTAGTTGGATTGTCTTGTTGCATGACATCACTGGCATGGATTCGCCCTTTGCGATCATGACCCACACAGCCTCCAGCCGCTCTGGTCGGAGCCCCTTGCCCTCCGGCGTACAAGGGACGTCAAAATCCGAAGAGCTGCGTGAGACCACTGAGCCCTGCGAGCTCGGCAGGAAGGTGTCTTGAGATTGACTGGTGCCCTGTGACAGCTCCAAATGTGCCTCATCATCGGTACCCAGCGTGTCATCGGTTCCCAGTGGAACTACTGAGCCGGCCGACGAATTCTGGGAACTCAACACGACCGTTCCGTGCGATTTTGACTCAATTACGGTTCCATAGACAGCAGTGTGCGATATGTTTGTGTTTTTGTGTCGTTCAGTGTTGGCACTATCTTGTCCCATAGTTTCTCTTGATGAGCAAACTACAGGCTTTACTTGGGATTCTTGACTTCTCAAACCTACTGAGTCTGGCTTGAGCGTCTTGCAGTCATCTGAGCACACTTGCGCGACCTCCTTCTGCAGTTCCATTGCACCATTATCAACCAAGTCAAGTAAGGTGCCACTTCCATGCTTTTGTTGAGCATCTGTAAGATCTACCAATGTAATAGTCTCCATCTTATCTTCCTTATCACATGCTTCACTCGTCCTGTCATCAGACTGATCAGCTTTGCAACGACTTCCATCTAATTGTACTGAAATGCTTTGCTTTGTCCTCCTCATCAATTCCCCATCAGGAGCAGGTGTTTCTTGGCTGTTCTTGATGCTGTATTCGTCCGTTTTGTCCGACTCATCCTGGGAGCTGCCCAACTCGGTAATGCTGCCGTGCTTGGTCTCCATGCAATTAGCACTATCTGGGGGTCCAGCATCACCTCTTGGGTGCGTATCAGCGGGTTCAGTCTCAGTGAGTGAATGCTGTTGTCCTGAGGGAGGGGGCGTGGCTGTTTCTGACCCGCCCCCTTCCTTGGACTCCTTGTCAGTGTCCGCGTCGGGCAAGAACCTCAACCAGCTGTCAATCTCGGCACGTTTGGACTCCCGTTGCAATTGCTTCTCACTCCCTCCTTCTGACAAGCCAGCACCTTGCAATGACCCGACTGGATCGCTACGCAGGTTATGTGGCGTATAATCCCTAAGAGATTTGACAAATTCTCCCAGTCCATTGTCTAGATCCTTAGATCCTTCCTGACTGTCTTCCACAGGCTGGGATTGGTCTGGCGCTGAGTCATACAGGTCGAGTTCCCCACTGCTCAGATCGCTGTCGTCCATTGCTAAGTAACTCTCCTGGGTAGAGCCTTCGAGAAAGTCTCCCGACTCTGAGGACACATGTACATCTAGAAAGTAAAATAATAAAATTGAGTAAGTAAAAAAAGCCAAAAAAACACCTAACATATTCAAAAGATCAAAATTAAGTTGGACATTGGAACAAATTTGGAGTGTCCAGACATAAAAGACCAAATGTTGCAGTCATTTGAAATGACTATGGGCTCCATGCGCCAGCAAAAGTGGGCGCTTTTTTACCACTTTTGAGAGGCCTGTGGATGAGACACGCAGCGTGTGCATACTGTGCTGGTTCGCGCGCAAAGCATGCACGACTTCCTGAATATGTGCCAAAGCTATTAGTCACAGCGTCTTCAGGTGAGCGTCAGGCGTCATCCTCGCATGATTGCGTTCAAATTTCTCTTTTGGTGTCTCCCAGACTAATCCCATGCCAATCACAAGCAAATCACAATTAAGTCAATCACAAAAATTCTCAAATCAAACTACAAGCTATTCAATTACAATTTCAATTTGGGTTGACCTCTTGTACAACTCTGGAACAAGTTTCTGAAACAGGTGTCAAGTCTCAGTACAAATCAAATCACAAGTAACAGTCAAATTACAAGTCAATCACAAGTCAATCACAAGTTAATCACAAGTCAATCACAAGCCAAATTACAAGCCAATCACAAGTCAATCACAAGTCAATCACAAGTCAATCACAAGTCAATCACAAGTCCATCACAAGTCAATCACAAGTCAAATCACAAATCAAATCACAAGTCAATCACAAGTCAATCACAAGTCAATCACAAGTCAATCACTAGTCAATCACAAGTCATTCCACAAGTCAAACACAAGTCTATCACATGCCTATCACAAGTCCATTACAAGCAATCACAATCAATCTGAAGTCTCTAATCAAACTACAAGCTATTCAAGTACACTGTGAGAAAGACATTCACTGATCATATTCTGTCGCTTGTGACCTGAGTTGTGGTTTGACTTACAATTGACGTTTGATTGACTTGTGTATTAACTAATAATTGTCTTTTAACTGGTAAATAGCCTTGATTGCCGGAGGTCATTAGGGTCAGATCAAGCTGCAAGTGACCTTTGCACTTTTTTAAAGATGAGCAAGCTGCTAATTAAACTGTTATTATATCCGCTAAAAAGCATCTTACTTTCCCAAGCTTGTCCATCGCACAATTCTTTTCCTTGAGGGCTGCGCTCCTTACGTTTCTTGACTGGAGGCGGGGAGGAATTGAACATCTCTGCAAGCTCATCGTCATTCTCATCATTGGTGTGAGGTACTGAAGAATGGAAGAATGAGAAACAAAGAGTGGTTTTTATTTTGTTTTCAAGGAATTCATACCAGCTAAGAACACTTGAGGCTCATTTTCAAGACCACATTTCCCTTGTCTCCGTCTTGCAGGGATGTAGTGTAGTCCATTATAAGTCCAGTCACAAGTAAATCACAAGTTCTTTCACAAGTCCAGTCACAAGAAACAACGGATGAGCAATAAACAAGGAATGCCTTTGTCAAAGCTCATTTGAATAGCCTGCGAGTTGAATTGGGACTGGAGGACTTGTGACGGATTTGTGATGGACTTGCAGGGACTTGTGATAGACTCGGCTTACATCCCTGCTGGCTTAGTCTGGGCATCAGGGTGACCATTTTAGCCGAATTTCGGCTAAATTTGCAGAATTTTTCGTAAAAAACGAGTTTGACAGAAAATTTGAAAGAACGTTTTTTTTTGGCAGATTTCTGGCAGAATTCTACAAAAAAATGGTTATTTAACAGAAAACCATAGCAAATTTGAAAAAAAATGGTACATTTGTTAAAAAAGCTTCAATCTATTCAAGCAAACCCTTGCATAATGGGACAGGTTGGCTGGTCTAGCTGCTGAGGTTCACTGGGAACCGGATCTTCATCGTGAAGCAACCACATTTTGCCTGACATTTACGCAACTTCATGACATCTTTATGTGACTATAGATTGTTTATAATGTAATATGAACCCTAATTAAGGCAATACCACAACATCTGCATGTGATTTTAAGTGTTTATAGTCTATTTCGAGTGATTCTGGGGAATTTGGCAGATTTTTTATTCATCTGACAGATTTTTGAAGTGCATTTAGCAGAATTGGGGCATGACCTTACGGTCACCCTGCTGGGCATCTTCAGGTCTTGATCAATCCTTGGGCTCGGACTTAAGTGGATTCATAGTTTTGGTGAGACCTGAAAGCACATTTACATGTAGATTGATTAAAAGGCCCAAAATGTAACAGAAGTCTGGGCTCCGTGCACAAGTACCCCCTCAACGGTAAGGAAGGGAGAGTTGGGGGAGACCACTGGGAGAAACATTCCAACGCATTGCCGATGAAGCCTGATGCTCACGCGAAGATGCTTTGTCGTTGTGTGCATTTAGAATAAAATTAGTCATATGAACAAGTACGCAGTGTGTCCCGTCCATGGGGCTCTCAAAAGTAATATGCGCCCTCTCTTGTTTGCACATGGAGTCCATATCTGCTCAACCCCCCCCCCCTAAAAAAAAATTAATTAAATAAGAATCTCAAACTTGGCGTTGCTGAACATCAGCAAACTACATCCAGAAAAGATAAGTCCAAAAAGAAATGTTGACTGAAATTGCTCGGTTCACAGATTGTTGCCATCCACCATGGAAAAAAATGACACTAAAAGTTTGGACAGAACTGATTGTGAAACAATCTGAAATTGTCACAAATAGGTTTTCAGCCAGGCCTGTTGACTATGTGGTTGACTGAAGCTCAGACATTATTGTATTCTTTACAGGAGTGGTGCAAAGAAAATCTGCATAGCCTGCAGACTACAGTCACAATTATTTCTATGTCAGCTGTTTCTGAAGAAAAGTCACAAAGAATTTCCAACAATGCAACAAAACTTCTATCCAAATCTGCAATATCTCTGTAAATGTGAAAATATAAAGCACTCAGCTTATTAATCGAATATCGAGTAAAGAAAATGCAAAGTTTTCATGTTCAGTAAAAAATAAAATATATTTCTGCAACCTTGCACTATCAATTGACCCTCCTGGGATTCCCTGCTGAGCCCTTGCCAACTTCCCCTCCCGACCACAATGGCCTCAACCAATTATCCTTCAACTTGGTCTGTGAGGCCTTTTCAAAAGCAACTTGGTCTTTTGTAGTCTTTCGCAACAGTCTGTCAAGATCATTACGCCAAGTACCAATATAAATTAGTTTCTTGTCCCCACCTACTTCCTTTTTTTCCTGCCCGCCTCCCTTTTCCCTTTTTTTTTTTTAATCATACATTTCCAATATTTTGTGTCTTTTTATTTTTGTTTCCAGCAAAATTGTCCCTGTATGCAAGTTCAAAATCTTGTAGAAAGGGTGAAAGCTCTTTTGGACATGAACGTATCAGCAAACGAGTCAAGTACATGGAAAAATCAATCTGCCATGTTGGAAAAACCACCATCTTTGGGGGGGGGGGGGGGGGGGGGCCCTCCTCCTCTTTTTCACAAAAGTTTGGACAAACAACAAATTTTTGTTTCACTTGGCCTTAACAAAACAGCTTCAACAGCGTCCACCTCTGCTGACTGAGAAAACAAAAAATCGTGAATAAACTACATTTTCAAGGACGAGCTCTTTAAAAAATACAAAAGAAAACATGCGGACAAAGTCCCCAACAAATTTAACAAAAATGAAAATGCCTGTGCCTGTTTTTTTCTTCTGCAAAACCAAACAGACTGACGTCTGCTATTTTTTTCTCAAAAGCATGTGACTGCAAACATCTCTGTTGTTGATAAAATACTTTCCTCTAGGCAAACCAACGGACAAACAAACAAACAAATACCCTGGGAAGATCAATGAATGAGCGACAAGTACAATATTGTTCTGCAACACTAACCCCTCAGCAATATTGGAATATTCCATAACCCTGGCTCCCGATTAACCTGTGTGTAGTCAGACCATTGAAAAAATACACACACACACATAGGCGACCAGAGCAGCTGTCATTATAATAAAAAATATATTAATTGTGTATATACAGCGGGAAAGTCACCTTTGCCTACTGCAGGGGGCTGGGGCATCCATGAAACACGATTGAGTGAATTTAGGATGGAAAATATCCTGGACGTCTATCTGGAGTCCACGAGCCGATGAATACAGACATCAATAAACCAACAGGATGGTAGTTATACGGTAAGACTAGCATTTCTTTATCCACGGTTGGCAGCCTACATGTACATTCACATACTGTGGTGACAGTACTAAGTACTGTACATGTAGTTGAGCTTTCATCATAAAACACGTTTATGAACAAACATTATGGTATGTAGACATATATACATGTACCATGGTGGCAGCAGTAACAGTGTCTAGGCCCGCGGTAGGCTGTTGCAGGTTTGGGGTAAGCCACTGCATGTCTGTGCCAATTCCTGACCCATTCGAGAAGCTTTTTGGGGTTGGGGGAGGGGGTCATCTGTCCACACTATCAAGAGGATGAGAGAGACAGGTTGTTTACTTTGATTTCCAAGGGCTCATGCTCCTTGTAATTTTGAATGCATGGTATGTGGCATACATCATTTTACATGCAGTACCTGACAACAGCTCTTGAATATGCAAGGCCATGGAGCTATTTGTTGGGGTTCTCAGACCTTTGTGGTTTATCGGTTTCTGCCAAAATGAAATTAGCATTGCAAAGGGTACTTGCTTGGCTGGTACTTTGACAACTCAAATTCCAATTCATTATCGGCACTTGGTACTTGGTCTTTGGTAGAAAATGCTCCTAAATTCACAGCTAGGGAGATTTACACGGAGGCCTACAGGGGAGGGAATCTAGTTATATTTTGAATGGTTATCGCATTGTTCTTGCTAGCTGTTACTAAAAGCATCTGGCGAGGACGAATCAATAACAGTCTGATGAAGATCGGTCCATTCCTGAATATGGTTCTCGGAAAGAACCAAGTGTTCAAGTGTTGACGTTGAGATGTATGGGTTCTCTCAAATTGTTTGTTGTTGCCTATCCTTGACCCCCTAGTTTTTGGCTTCAGGATGCGACTAGAATCTATTGTGATGATGTCAAGGGTGATTTTGAACAGGGTTATAATCTGGTGGTTATCAGGCCTCAGTATTTAATTCTTTAATTTTTTTTTCATTTGATTCAAATGAAGCACAAAGACAAACAAGTGGCCTGCACATATTTCTTTTTAGAAAAAAAATTAAATAAAGATCAAGATAAAGTTTTTCTGCACAATTGATCAGTGCTACGAAGCAAACTGTTTTTCTTGAATATTAATTTTTTTTATCTATATTATACAGTGGATGACATCTGAAGATGGCATCAATGTTTTACTTGCATTGACTATGAAAATTTGCAGATCATTAACTACTTCGCGTAGGGATTATTTTCGCAGAAATTTGCTTTTCGCGAAAGGCAAAATTTTCCAGCCAACTTCTGATATACAGCCAAACGCCACTTCGCAAGAGTCATTTCAACAGCATTTGTACGATATTTCTTGCCGAAACCGTGTATGTTTCAATACTCCAAGGTGTGCACTGAAGCGTAAATTGTCGAACAATAGGCTGTGCACAACGGCCAATTCAAGATCAACACACAGTCTGCCTCCACAGACTTCACAGACTTTGTGTGTGTGTACAAAAGGAACGAAAGATTAGCGTGTTAGACGTCACCCGGAGGCGAGTCGAGACAATCTTGACGTTTCAACCCCTCATGCAGCCGCCCCTGTGTATAAAAACAGCCAGTGCGTGTTATCACGTCCTCCGACGCGACCTGGTTAAATATGGGTCCTACAAACAATCTTACAATATCGATACCAAAATGACTTTGAATAGGACACAGAGATACATTGAATGATGCCATTAAAAATCATTTGCATGGGCCCTTTAAAATGTAATTGTAAAGCCATTCATCTGTGAAGTGTGACTAGACAGTTCACATACATTACTAACATTATTTATGAAACCTGTGTGCTGTGAGGCATACAACGGTATGATTGATACAGTTTGCAATTGTATACAAGCACAGCAATGTTGCAATTCACTGTCGCATTTTTTTTTTAACAGACAAGAAAGCTTGCTCATTAAACAATGTCTGAAATTCCAACAGTTGTCAAAATTCCTGACAATTCCTGCGCGAATGGAAAATAATGGGGAGTGTCAAGGACAATGAAATTTCAGAAAATTCAGAGTTCTTAGTCTCATTACATTTACATAGTACCGGAGAACTTATTCATTAGAAAACCATGATTTAAAGGGAAGATATAACATTTGCAAACATCAAAAAATGAAATGATCAAATTATCATGAAATACCTTACTGAATTGTTAGGGAATGACAGTCTAAAGCATCCTGTAAAATTGTGGCTCCTGGTGTGCTGACATTTGCAAGAAAAACTGCATTTTTCCAAGGCTGGTCAGCCGACCAGCGTTGGAGAAAATTGGCTTTTTTTCAAAAACTGCTCCTAATTTTTCATATTTAGTTATTCCGCATTTTCTTTGAAATTGATTACGCATCTGTGAAGGGGTACAAGCCTGCTAGACTGATTCTTTGACCTTACAATTCCCCAAAGTCTTTACATTTCTCTGTTTCATCTTAAGTGGGGTCAGGGAACCACAGTACAAGAACATGACTGGTTTTCTTGTTTTTTTCCAGCATATACAAGCCCAAAATGTGAAACAAGTCAGTTTAACAGTATTTGCTATAACATACTACTCCTCCAAATCAAAGAAAAAGCAAATATTGTACATTCCCTTTAACCTAAACCAACCCAACCCTTCCAAATCCAACTGCCTGTTTGGTTAGAATCTGTTGGAGTGAGGACTGCACTAGTAAACTAATTATGCTTTACATGGAGTCAGGCATACCACCATAATCAGAGTCCAACAGTTTGGGTGTTGGGTTTACCATATGGTGTTCGTTTTTGCAAGAGGAAGGAAGGATCCTAGTAAAACACTCAAGGGGGTTTCATGTGAGGCCTCAGACAAGTGTCTGAGAACGTAGATCACAAAGTCTTGTTGGATTCGTGATGAAAATCTGACCTTGGTAAAGCTGATATAAGGGTCAATGTGAGGATGTACATGTATCCTGTTCACACACATGGGTTTATCATTATTGAAATCTAATGTCAAGGGTAGGGCACTTTTACTTTGTTAATGCTCATAACAGCAGGTATTCACTTACGTGGAAGCTGTCTTTTGAAGGGTAAAAAAAAATGTACGGAGTATGCCAAAAAAGTGCAACATTCAGAAAACAAATAATTTGAACTGTTTAATATTTTTTCTTTAATGACATCATATAACACATTAAAGCCTGACTATTTCTCAATCCACTCCTTTTACCCCATTCCATTTGGGTCCCTAGATCCAGCAATACAATCAATTAAGTGAAAGGGTGTACATTTACTTGGGCCACTCTCACCTGGACATACTGAATCTGGGTTAAGCATTGAATAGGCATTGAATAGGCATTGAAATTTATGACATCACAGGTGAGAGTGGCCCAAGTCAAATGTACACCCTTTCACTTAATTGATTGTATTTCTGGATCTAGGGACACAAATGGAATGGGGTAAAAAAAAGAGTGGATTGAGAAATAGTCAGGCTTTAATAAGGGAATAAATGTGAGCTCGAGAGGTTTTTATCACTCTGTTTAATACCGCTTAGAGTCTGGGTGCTGATAATTACCCGAGTCAAAAAATCCCGATTTTGTTCAACAAGTTCACTTCATGCTTTTTGAAACATCCCTCTAGCAAAATAATGGAGTGTTCAGCTGGCGAGTAAGATGTAAACAACCCTTTTATGGAGATTGACGCGCGCGTAGCATGTTCTGCGCGATGTCACGCAGAACGCACCTGGGGCGTTGCGTTTTGAATTTAGAACTATAAAATTCTGACTCGCATGTAGTGTTGCGCATGCCTACGTGAGGATTGTGAACGTTCAACCAATGAAACGGTAAGAGGCACTGGATTTTTAGGAGTCCACATTTTATTGTGACACTGGAAAAGTGTTTAAGACCAGCTAGCCATGTCTTTATCATCCGTTTAAGACCGGCCACGTGACGGGCTCTCGACCAATAGGAATAGCTAAACTGTCTGAGGTATTTATGAATGTAATATATAATTTCATCGAAGAAAAAAAACATTTAACAGTTTTAATTATTTGTTTTCTGAATGTTGCACTTTTTTTGGCACACTCTGTCTTGGTCTCTTATTGTGGCAAAACGACTTTGGTTTGGTTTAAGAAAAAAAAAGACAGTTGTAAAACTTTGGGGAGTCAGGTTGGCGTAGTGGTATTTTCCTTGCCTTTCACCGCTGTGTCCCGGGTTCGATTCCTGCCTGGGCCAATGTGTGGATTGGGTTTTTAGTCCCTACTTGATTCCGTGGGTTTCCCCGCAGAATATTCCTCTGGGGTTTTCCTCCCACATCTAAAACTGTAATTTCTTCACGTTGTCTTCTCTTTACTGGGACCCATGGGAGATCAGTGGTTTCCACTAAATGGGCTACCCAGTTAAAATAAGAATTAAATAAATAACTAAAGTTTGCTTAAACTAATGCTCAAACCTGCTGACCAGAAACAAGTACATTTATACCAAAATCCAAACCAAACCAAACCAAACCAAAACAAAACAAAAAAGTTTTAGACTGTGATAACTTTGTTACTACTTAAAGAAAGAATTTTCATGATGTCATCTGCACATTTGGCTCACTGGCATGGGCTGAATGCCACTCATAATGTGACGTTGTGAAATTCCGCCTATTGCTACGAGAATCAATTTAATGGAGGGGGCAAACCTACATGTACTTATGAAATCAGGGCACAAAACCAAAACAGGGGCCTACATGGAATGCCATGAGATGGGCACAAAGTATCACTTTCCTCGCCTTCCACCTCTGTGACCCGGGTTCGAATCCCGCCTGGGCCAATATGTGGATAGGGTTTTCAGTCCCTGCCTGAGTCCGTGGGTTTTCCCCTAGAATATCATTCTGGGGTTTTCCTCCCACCACTAAAACTGCAATTTCCTTTCACTCTTCTACCCAGGGACCCCACTGGAAATAAGGCGAAAGACTTTCGCAGGCATGAGAATGAATTTCGATGAAAAAAAACCCCCAGAAAACAAGATGTGAAATCAGGCAAAAAAGACTTAAAAAAAGCTCAAAATTATTTTTAAAATGCGGAAATTTGTGCAAAACAAACACAAATTTCTGTTTGAACAGGAACATTCTCATATCCCAACCAATTGCCGAATAATCACAAACAAACAAACAAACATGCTTTTCTTTTGCATTTTGTTGACTTGCTGTCCCAGCCCTTGCTTTTAACTGGATTTCGACATGTTGAGGGATATAAAAGAAGAAAAAAACACAAATTGCAATTTCCCCTTTGTTAAATGCTTAACTTCAGGACAATGCACCTGGCAGGATATTCTACTTCCACTTAACCTCACAATTATTACTTTAAACAGGACACAGAATCTCATGTGCCAGGAAGCATGTACTAAAAAAAAATTGGCAAAGAAAAACACTGATATATTTGATAACACACATTTTAGATGTGCAAAGGGAAGGGTGGCCTTTCAATCTTTATCAGTCTTGCTTGTGTTGGGACCACTGCCTGCAGTATCCTGAAGTGACTTTGATTACAGAAGAAGTGTGTCAATGATTTACTTTACATTTGAGGATACACTAGACAACCCCTTTAAAGGTAGGGTGGACTATTTGTCGTTGTTGCATTATCTTTGTTTGAGGCAACAACAGTGACTCAATATCTAAAGAACCGTAGAACGGTGTGTAACAACTAACCCGATGAAGCGTTAGTTCTGTGAATGCTGTACATTTCGGGAAAATTTAATATTCTGGATCTTGATTTGAATTTAAAAGTTGCTGAGTCATGGCACAATCCCGAAATCAGCATTTCGGACATGATTCTCATTCAGCCGATTGCTGCTACGTGATGTCACACACTGAACCGACGTTTCTCGCAAAAAAAGCGTGTAAGTTGTGTAAACGCATGTGCGTCATGTCAACGCATTTGCGCCCATTCACGGATTCGCCCAATTACAATCCAACTACCAACTCCCAACGGAAATTTCCAATAATGTGTCACTTGACACATCTTTGGGAGTGACCTTCTTTTATTGTTTTCTTCAAAATGACAGCATGCCAGAAAGAATAACTTCACAGGGAGTTTAGTATCATTACATTTTTAAAGCAAGTAAGCTTTTTAACAGTAATTTGGTTGGTTACTTTTTGGATAGATGCAAATGGTGTACTCTACCTTTAAAACTTGCTTATTCTTCTTATTTTTCCCAGAAGCTGAAAGCACTTGGCTGGACCCAACCCCAGACTGAGCCGACTCACAACAGGCAATCAGGTGCTTCATAGTGGACTAATTGGCCCCCCTATTTTTGGCAAGGATACCAACAGGGATTCACAGTTGTCCCAGTATACACTGAAATTCCACCGATTATGCAAATCACAAGTCTAACGCCCGGCAGTAACTAAGTTTGCTCATGCGACAGCCTAGAGATGGGTGAAGCAGTGGATGGATCGCAACAGGACCTGGAGATGTACAGTGCAGTCAGAGCAGGCAAATGGACATTAATTCTCAGAGTGCTGTTACTAGTGTGGCTGTTGATAGGGTGTGAGACGCAAGGCAGCCAGGCTTGCCCAGAGCTCTGCGAATGCCAGGACCTGACGGTGACCTGCCCCGATGCGACGGAGATTCCCACAGACATTCCTCCGGAGACTACCGTACTAATGTTTCCCCATCATCGCTTCACAAACCTGCCCAGCTACACCTTCGTCCCCCACGATCTGCTCAATCTCAGGGAGCTGCATATCCGCCAGGGCAACTTGGAGGTCATCGACGAAAATGCCTTTCATGGGCTTCCTGAATTGATCAAGCTGCATCTAGACTACAACAACATCCAGGACATTGACGCCAATGCCTTCGATGGTTTGAGCAAGGTGGATTACCTGTATCTGTATTATAATAAGCTGCAGCAGATCCACCCCAGACAGTTTGCGGGCCTTCCCAGGCTGAGGTGGCTGTCACTGAGTTTCAACGCCCTGACAGACATCCCGGCTAATTCCTTCCAGGGTCTGGAGCGTCTCCTAACCCTGTACATCCGTTACAATCACCTCTCAGAGCTCAGGGACTACCAGTCCTTCAGCGGACTGCATCAGCTGCAGCTACTGAGCTTGGAGAACAACCATGCTCTGAGAACCATCGGGGATGAGACTTTCAGTCAGCTGTACTCGCTGACGGACCTAGAGCTGGGAGGCAATCAACTGACATCAGACAGCTTCACCGAGGCAACCTTCTCTGGACTTCACAAGCTTCGCACCTTGAATTTTCACGATAACCCCCTGGGTTTTATACCAGCTCTATCCTTCAGCGCCATCCCACAGCTGGAGACCCTCTACCTCACAAGCTGCCAACTCAGGTCTGTCCAACACGAAGACTTCCAATATGCCCCAGACTTGAGAAAGCTGTATCTGGACAACAACGTGGCGCTGAAGGAAATCCCAGTCCATGCGTTAAGCACACTGCCCCAACTTGAGGTTTTCCACTTCTCCCAGAACTCCCTCACTGACATCCCCGAGTACTCCTTCAAGAATGTAACCAGCTTGAAGGAGATGTTCATCACAGACTCCAAACTGAGCAGCATTGACGAGAACGGCCTTGACGGCCTTGGAAACCTAGTTGAGCTGGACTTGTCAAACAACGAACTCACGACTCTCGCTGAAACGACCCTGGATTCAATACGCTACAGCAGCGGTCTAAAAATAGACCTTGGGGACAACCCCTGGGCCTGCGACTGTCACATGCGTGACTTCCTTCAATGGGTGGATGAGCGTTTCACTCCGAGACAAATCCAGCAGATATTCAACATTACGGAACACCAGCCCAAGTGTCTCAGCCCCCCACAGTACGCTGGCTCCAGCATCTTCGAAATCCCCACCCATGACCTGAACTGTAAGGCTCCACCTCCCAAGGACATCAGCCACGAGATAAACCAGCGTCGGGTCACCATCGGTAGCTGCGTCAGTCTGGCCATCGTTGTGATACTGTGCACTGTGGGAGGGATCCTGTTCTATCGAAGGAGACAACGAAAGCTACGAGAGATGCTTCGCCGATACGGGTCCAGGGACAATGTCAGTTCATTTCCACTAGATGATAATGTATCCATCTGATCAAAATCCTCTTAAATTCTACATGATAAAAAATATCTGGAGTGGTTTTTTTTTTATGGAGATATTTACAAAATGCAGCACCTCTGGATGCACATGTACTTGTTGTACATTTGTCAGTGAATGTTTTCAATATTTTTGAGAGTACCATTAATAGAAAAACATTCTTTCAAACATTATTTTGAAAAGGATAAGGCTGGTCATCACAGCCTGAACCTGCCTCAAAATAGCTTTCTAAACAGACCTTTTGTCTACACCTGAGAAAATGCAAAATTGAAGGTTATGCCTTGTCTACGATGTTACAAGGACAAAACAAGTTCAAGGTTTCCAGTGGTAGAAATAAATCGGCATACTGCACGCTTTCATTAAAAGTACCCGGATGACTGCAATATTATGTCAGTAAAAGTACCCGGAAATTACTTTTGATACTGTCCTCATCTGGGCATTTTTTTACAACTTTCGCTGGTTCCCGCACATTCAAGGGCATAGAAACTCACAGTTGTCAACCAGTCAACAGTGCGTAACGCGCGGTACCATCGCACGCGGATGCAGCACGCAGCAGGGTATACGCCCACTTTTGTCGACAACCGCAATGACAGTTTTGAGCGGCGCGAAATTTGCTTCCTTAAGCAAAGAATATTCTAAGAAATTTTAGAAATAACAACAGTATCCTGAAATTTCTTTGTTACGGATCAAGTCAGCTTGATATAAGTAATAAAATAATATTGGCTGGCTCTTTTTCTGGTGATGCAACAATATATTGCACTAGATATAACAATAAAGCTCGCGCCATATATTCATAAATCTACCCTCAAAACAGCCATATAATATTATATCAATATTCCATGCACTTAGGTTTAGGTGTTATTGTTTCACCTTTACTCAAGGTGAGAAACAAAGCATGACCTAGATTGATAAAAGTGTTTCTTAAACAATTTCACCTGGGCTGCAATGATAAACCGTACATGCACTTGTTGAAGTTTATTTTTTGCATCTGCATTGATTTAATTCAGGCAATTAATTTATACTGAACAATAATGTATTTATCGCCAAGCCAGTGTTACAGGGAATATACAACATTTGCAGACATCAAAAAACAAAACTACCAAATCATTATGAAATACTTTACTGGACTGTTAGTGAATGACAGTCTAAAGCATCCTGTAAAATCATGGCACCTGGTATGCTGATATTTTCAAGAAAAGGTGTATTTTTTTAAATCAATTTCCAAAGCTTGTCGGCCGACCAAATACTGCCCCCAATTTACCATATTTAGTTAGTCCGCATTTTGTTCCCAATCGATTGGTTCCCTGACCTTATAATTCCCTGACATCCTTAAGTTGCTTCATTTCATCTTAAGTGAGGTCAGGGAACCATACTACAAGAAAATGTTTCTTTTTGGGGGGGGGGGATCCAGCATCTACGAGCACAAAACTTCAAACAAGTCAGTGCAACAATATTTGCTGTCAAATACTAACTCCCAAATCCATCCATTTCTGATGATTTCAGCAAAAGCAAATGTTGTATATTCCCTTTAAAACTTGAGTTGTACATGTATGTATATAGATATGTTTCATGCAATGCAAAAATATGAAGTGTAAAAGATGTATTCTGCAATCTATTTAGTGATGTGAATCATGCTAAACAGTTCTGCATGAAGTTGAACACGGGCCTTTCTATAAATTTAGGGTTGTGTGACATTTTCCTGTCCCTGACACCTAAGAACTATGTGATTTGTCATTCACGCGTCATTAAAGATATAGTCCATCATTTGTAATTTGTGCATTTTGTTTGTTTGAAGCAACAAAAGTGCTCAAAATCTAAAGAAGGGTGCTGAACAACTAACCTAATTAAGTTTCAGCTCAGCTTCAGCAGTATATTTGGAGAAAAACAACATTCTAGGATCTCGATTTCAAATCAAAAGTTGCTGAATCATGTTTTGAATTGGGCCTGAATTCAGCGTCCGAGACACGTTCTCACTGAGCCAATTGCAGCTACGCGATGTCGCGCAGGGATCCGACGAATTAAAGTAACTGCGCGCGTGTGCGTTGTGTCAACGCTTGCGCGCGCTTCGCCGAATAAAAAACAACAACTACCAACGGAAATTTCCAACGGTGCTTCTTAAGACGCACCATTGGAAACGCTTTCTTTTGTTGATTTCTTCAAAATGACAGCTTGCCAGAAAGAATAATTTCACAGGGAGTTTAGTCCCCTTACTATCTTTCAACCAAGTATGTTTTTCAACAATAATTACGTCAGTTACTTTTTGGATAGCTGCAAATGATGGACTCTGGCTTTAAAATGACTTCAAACTATTTTGAATTTGTTGGGTAGATAGTTACAGAATGGCTCTTTAGGAAAGAAGGCACGAAAGAGTTCGTCCAGATTTACAAAATCACACATTTCAGATGTAACAGGCACAGGAAAATTTGAACCCAAATTTATAGGATGACCCAAATGTTAAGAACATGTAGCACACAAGATTGCACGTGGCCAGTAAAATCAAAATAAAGTAAGTCATCGAACACAGTGTGTGATATGGACAGTGCGTGAGTTTGAAATAAAAACTCCTTACATGTAGATATTTTCTTTAGTGTTGAAGAATGAAGATATAAATCTAGCCATTTTTTTTAAAGGAAGGGACTAAATTGGGGAATTTTTTTTGCACTAAAAATTCACCCACATGCAAACAATTAATGTGAAAAGCCCTTAAATGCTTTAGCCTCATATGTTAGGCCAAGTAAAAAAAAAAATAGTTTCTCATCCAGGATTTAAAAAAAAAAAAAAAAGGGAGGAGGCAGCCCTTATTTTTAAGTTGGCGGATTTTCCAATGTGGATTCTTTCATTTTCTGGACATTTTTGCTGATACTTTTGTGTCCACAGGAGCAGTGACCCTTTTTCTATCAGATTTTGAATTTGCATACATAGCTGCAATTTTACTGCAAACACATAAAAGTGACAAAATATATTGCAAACGTATGATTACAGAAAAAAAAAAGATGGGTTAGGAAAAAGCAAGCACGAGAAACTGGTTTATTTTTTGACTTGGCCTTAGCTGACAGCGTGCAAGTCACTTCCGCCAAAGCTAAGACTGAAAGATGGTTAAAGGAACGCAGAGTGATTTGACGCAACACTGTAGTCCATCACAATTATGTATCACTAATTCCTGGAAAATCCGATATAATGTTATTGTGTGTTTTATTCTACAAATAGGAACAAATCTCATAACCCCGGGAAGGGTTACAACAAGGAAATTGAACTTAAAAAAAATTGTACGACAGGCAGGTTTATTAAGAGTCTCCTTTAAGATTATATTATGCTTTGCCTCTCTTAAAGTTTGGTAAATTAATAAACATATTTAGCAACACATCTAATAATGTGTTTATCAGTAGACGACATTAAAAAAAAAATAAGCTGATCATTTTTTTGTTAAACCATTAAAGCCAGACTCCATTTGACAAAATGTCACTAAAAAAATTCTTTTGAAGATTATCATACAAAGGACATTCTAATAGAAAATGCATTTCAGTTTCAACATCAATTAGACAATATGGACATAATCTTTCCAGTGGAGCTAAACAAGTGTATCCCAACTTCAATAATTAACTTGTGAGATGAACATATTGATCACCCTTCATCAGCATTTATTTTAAAGTGACGTTGCAAAAAAGGCGGCTACTGCGTACACCACCGTCTTCTGCTAAAAAAATTGGTTAAAGTGGTCAGAAATTACCTCTCATCGCACAACAGAGCATCTAAAGCCTTAACATTTTCCAGGGCCCTTAAGCAGGTCCTGAACCCCACGCCTTCAATTTTTTAATCAACTTTTCGGGGGACAAAATTTTATTTTTGGCCTCCCCCCTGTTCTAGTTTCACCTGTTCTAGATTCACCCTTGTTCAGCAGGAGTTAAAACAGTATGCATATTTTAATCCTTCACATTTATTGAAATTATGTGAGGCGTTTTGGCAAAATTAAACGGAACTAGGCACAGGCCGTGTGGAGAAAAATTAAAAAAACTCAATGGGGTGATTTTTTTTTTGATTTTCAGATTTATTGATATTTGTAATATTTGATGTCTGCTACACATATTTTGAAGAAATGGTATAATAACCATGGAATAAAACTCATTTTAAGGAAAACCAGTTGGCATCTTTCTATTTTCACAAATTCAAAACTTGAAACTTTAAAGGCCTTTTTCTCAGTGTTTTACTCATTTGACATGTTGGTAAATGTGAACTTTAAACAGCCATAACTTGTCAACAGAATGTCCGATTGAAGTTCAACAAACAGAATGGTAAGGAGAATTTTGTTCTCTTTCCTAATATCTGCAAATCCTCATTTTGATCTCTGCCCAGTTCTGTCTCATTTTGCTAGAATGCCTCACATGTTATTTTTGTTAATTTCTAAATACCAAATTCATGTCATTTGGACAATTAGCATTGTTAGCATCAACTACCATACTTCTACATTCCATTGAATAGTTAAATTATGCGTGGCTAACAAAAAAAAACATTTTTCAATTTGTGAAGAAATAATATTATGCTCTTCTAGAAACAGTGCCCACCCTTTGCCAATGCTTAGAAAGTAGGATTCAGTGAGTCCGGAGCTGAATTATGTAGTGTGCCAGTAACTAAATGCAATTCTTTTACTGAAAAATAAAAAGACTTTATAAAGAGAATGAATAAAATATTAAATCAATAAAATTTGTGTCAATAAAAATCAGTGAAGACAAGTGCAGATGATTGGTCAGTTTATTCATGAACCTGCCCAGTACAACAAAATATAACAAAAACAAATTTGCCAATTACACTGTTTGCTAGAACATTCCACAGCAACATGAGGAGAGAAAAAATGATTCTACAATTCTAAACCCTTACCATTAACATTTCTTCCTGCCGTCCCCTTAAAACAAGGTTTGACAAAATGTAATCAAAACCCAGGGCCTGAATTTTAAATGCTTGTGCAAACATGACATGTACGTGTATGTTGACACATCAGCATCTGAAACTGCACTTAAACTCCACAGACAACATTGCTCCTTTCAATATTTAACCAAAAACAAGCACAGACTTGGCGAGTGCAGGCTGCTTAAAGGGGCAATGACATGAATTGTACACTGGGACATACTTTCTGCAAATGTCCATTCCTCCTAAAAATGTATGATAACTATGAGACATCCCTTTTTTGCTCAATCTATTTTGTAAAGTCCACTTATATAATCATTTAAAACATTCCACGCTTTTTCTGATAACTGAGGGCGCTGTTGCTGTCATGTCACTCAAGGTACACACTCTTCAGTTTAGGAGTTTTCTGTTCAAATTGTGAACCCAAAGTTTCGGTTACTGAAAAACCATTTGCGAATAAATCTGTTCAAACACTTAATTTCATTTATACACCCTGCATGTACAAATGACAAGATTGAAATACTGTAGCTTTTCTTTTTTTTTTAATATATTTTTCGGGGTTTTTTAGCACAAAACGCGAGGTAAAATTGTTGAACTAAATTGTTGGAAATTGTGAAGTTTTGACTTGTTGTGACTTTTTGACCGAAAAGGTATTTATGAATGGGACTAAATATGTGCTTGACCGGTATTAAAGGGAATATACATCATTTGCTTTTGCTGTAATTTTCAGAAATGGATGGAATTTGGGGGTTGGAAATATATAGCAAATATAGTTACACTGACTTTTTTGAGGTTTTGGGTTCGAAAATGCTATAAAAACCAAGAAAAACAATCATTTTCCTGTAGTCTGGTTCCCTGACTCCATATAAGAAGAAACAGAGCAGTTTACATACATTGGGGAATTGTAAGGTCAGGGAACCAGTCTAGCTGGCTTGTACCCGTTCATAGGTGTGTAATCGATTGCAAACAAGTGCGATGGTCAATTGGGGCCAGTATTTGAAAAAAAGCCAGTTTTTTCCAACGCTGGTCGGCTGACCAGCGTTGGAAATTGATACAAAAATACCACTTTTCTTGAAAATGACAGTATACCAGGTGCCATGATTTTACAGGATGCTTTAACACTGTCATTCACTAACAGTCCAGCAAAGTATTTCAAAATGATTTGGTAGTTTTATTTTTTGATGTTTGCAAATGTTGTATTTTCCCTTTAACTGCTCGGGCCATTAGCCGCGTCCAGGCCCCTAGCTGGTACTTGGTTAAAACCAGCCAAGTACATATTTATTCCCTTAATAACAAATGTTGAAGTTTGTCTTCTTTGCCGACTCTTAATATGACTTGAATCCTACCTCTTCTAGTACAGACATTCATCAAGGAACCGCCTCTTCCTGGAAAAAGTTGTATTTCATAAATTCTTTCCATTTATTCAGTCACCAAAATTTAATGGCAGTTGCAAATAGTGGCAATAACAAAAATAATAGCAATCATCTTAACAACAGTTATTTACAATTAATGGCATTCAGTGGCATTTCGCCAAACAAGTAATATTGCATTTACACACATTACCCCTCCTATGCAAACATACAATCTGTGCGAAGTAGTCCTTTCAGTCAAAACTTAATCAAGTGACTGTTTTCAACAGTTAAGAATTCCCAGCCAACATAAAGCAGGATTGACTGGCTGTGACTGTTTATGTAACTTGGTACAGCTTAGCTTTGACTGTGGGTAATTGATAAGCCAGCTGTACCTACAACTGGCCTGCTTTGTCTGTTCATGGTCTGTTGTCTGAGTTTGACTAGTCACAGTGCTTGTTTGACATGTGATCTGACTGCTGGTGACTAGCCTGTGTTAAAAGTACAGCAGGGGAAGTGGATGGACATGTTGATTGTCTGTGACTGTTTAAATAAAAGGAGGGTTACTGGAAGAAAGATTTGAAGGTTTACACGGTGAAAAGAGCAATCAGAGTATGTGTGTGGTAGCACCATGTAACAAATCTCTTTTGTGAGATTGTGTGGTTCTGAAAAGAACCGGGGAAACTCAGTCTCCTGACGACGGGCATTGAGTTGCCCTCAGAACCTCAAAAACTCACAAAAAAGACTTATGAAATTATGCAACTGTAGACTTACTCTTACTGCTGGAGAAAGTAACAGTGTGAAATAATCGTCTAAAATGACTATTTACATTTTTTAAAGGCACCTAGGATCATTTGCATTTTAAGTATTTGTTTCCAATAATACCATTCTAAATCTAAAGAAGAATGTTCAAAACCTAACTCGTTGAAGTTTCAGCTCAGTTAATATTCTTTTTTTTGTCTCGAGAAAACAGTAAAAAAACAATGCACACCCTTTTGACCAAATAACACAATTTTATCTACAGCCATGGGCGTCACGAGGGGGGGGGGGGGGACAAGGTGGGCGCTTGTCTCTCCCCTTGAAAAGGAAAGAGAGTGAGGCGAAGGTGATCCAGAACTATGAATCCTTCCTAGCCGTGCATAGCGCCGCCTGCCCCATGGCCCTGGAACACTCCCAGAGGTGAAAGTGACGTCACGGTACCGACGCGGGCAAAGCAAGAGGGCAGTTTCTCTTGTATTGCAAGACTATTAGGCCCTTCGGACTATCGAACCTTCGGACTAGACTATCGAACCTTAGGACTATTGAACCTTCGGACTAACGAACCTTCGGACTAAAAACCCCTTCGGACTAAAGAACCTTCGGACTATCGAACCTTCGGACTATCGAACCTTCGGACCATCGGGCTGTGACCCAGTTACAGACCTGAACTGCACTTTTCATGAACGCCATTTTTCTCTCTCCAGAGTTTCACACCAATGTCCTACTGGGATGGCTACGTGTATTTCGAATTAGATGCGCAAAAAACTGTGATCTTGGGGACGGTCTATTTTTCCACATATCTTAATGCAAAGAAAAGGAATGCTCAGTACAATGCAGCCATAAACCATTCTTTCGTTACTTAGCTCATGGCAGAATTTTATTGTACACTACAGACAAAAAGCCATAAAACATGTATTTTTATAGAAACATATTGAATAAACTCCAAGTACGTCTATATCCATGTCTATATGTGCACCACAAAGCAATTATTGAAGCAATTTATAAATGTAATTCATATTCATGAGAATAAAGCAGAAAGACTAATCAATTGTAATCATTTTAGGCAAGGATTTGCCCGAGGAAACCTCAGCCCGTCATTTTTAAGCTCTGGGGCTTCTACAAATCACTTTAGTGTCGGTCGGTCGCCGAAAAATTGACAACAAATATTTTACCAAAATTTAGCAAATGCCATGCCGTCGTTAGTAAATGCACTCTAATAATTGTTTGTAACAATACGTAATGTTTATAAAAATGTTGTAAACAGAGGCAGCATTACATAGGTGCATTAATGTTATAGTCAGGTGGTATTTTGTGTAGTGGTTGGACGGTATTCAGAAGGAGGCCAGAGCTTATATTGTGCACCCGCACTTGTTATATCCCCCACTCGATGCTGCAAAAAGTCTTTTGTCATTGTGACGATAAAATGCAGTATACTGGAAGTGCAATGAATGAACATAACTTTAAAAAAAAGAAAGAAGCATTTTACAAAAATCGAAAAATTATTCAGATGTTCAGTGGCGGACGTTAAACAAGAAGGTCGTGATGACGTCATCACCTGAGAGGTAGCCCTTTAGCGTCAACTTAAAATGTGTGGTTGGGGGTTTCCCAAACTTTCGGTCAGTTTGCCACAAAGATTCTTTGGAGCCAAACAAATTATTTTGCAATGTTTTTAAATGATATCATCAGACAGAGAGTTAGTCAAAGGAGATCATCTTTTTTCTTGTTTAATAGAAATCCACCATTCAGTGCCCAGTAAAACAATAAATTCAACTAAAACGTTCGCGTGATTCTTATTTTCAAAGAAAAGAGTTTTCCTTCTGCTACCTTTGGTCAAACGATCAAATGCTTTTAAAAAGGGAATGTACATTATTGACTTTCGCTGTAATTTTCAGAAATGAACTATTTGGGGGGTTAGTATAATAGATCAAATATTGTTACACTGACATGTTTGAAGTTTTGTGTTCGAAAATGCTGGAAAACCAAGAAAAACAGAAATGTTCAAGTAGTCTGGTTCCCTGACTCCACTAAAGAAGAAATGGATCAAAAATGCCGGAAAATGGTAAGGTAAGGGAACCAGTCTAGCTGGCCGGCATGAACATGGAACCATGGTTCGACTCACGTGACGTGGTACCTGGCTTCAACCCCGACGGGGAACATGGCGCTTGTGTTCTTGGGCAAAAAACTTTACTACAATTGCCTCTCTCCACCCAGGAGAATAAATAGGTACCTGTGAAGGTTGAGACTAGAATATGCTGATCTCGAGCTGCTGCAAACACTGGTCTCATGACCTGATGAACAGGGGTAATAATTGTTAAGCACTTTGAGACCGTTGGTATTAAAGCGCTATAATAAGCACATTATTATTATGATAAATCCAAATAAATGATATGTCTTTAAGATGTAGGTGACTGCTTAAAGGATGGCACCAAGTATCCATCGTCCGATTTAGGAGACTGTGGATGCTTTTCATTCTTTGGACACACTGCATTCTGGTACTCAACGCCATCAGCAGAGTGTAGATTGTTTTCTGGCTTCCTAGCATCAGCATATGTGTAGACAAGGGGCTGCTGGCTCTTGATGCTGCAGTAGATGTGCTCGCTGCGGGTGGATGCTTCTAAGCTGCTGAGGTTGTCGTCTGGCGACAACGTTGATCTCTGGAAGTATGATTGTCGGATCGAAGTCTCCATATTGATTGTTGATCTGTTGGTGTGGTCTGGCGACATCTGCTGCACAGAGAGTTGGCGTCTCTTTTTGCAGCAGCAAGTTGCAATTATTGCTGTAGCAATGATCAGAATGACAGCGCCAATTGCTGCGGGTATGACTTTTTCGAGAGGGAAGGATTCGCAGAACGCATCAATCTCTTGGCTGGTGAAGTAAGTCTTGGAGCCATCATCAGAAGTGCAGTAGGTGGAGTCCAACTGGAGGACGTTAATGTTATTCCGCCGGGTCTCTAAGTACCTGGTGAGCTTGGTCAGAGTGCAGTTGCAAACCCAAGGGTTCTCGTGCAGTGAGAGCATAGTCAGGTCATCCAATCCCTGAATGGTTTGAGCAGACAAGGTCTGGAGTCTATTGGTGTGGAGGTAAAGCTCTTGGAGGCCTGCGGTCACACCCTGGAACGCATTTGGGTGGACCGAGTCCAGCTCCATCCTACTCAGGTCCAAGACGTGCAGGTAAATAAGTCGGCTAAAGGCATCCCGCCGCAGTGCCCGGATGGGATTTGCTGATAGACTGAGGTCTTCAAGTGTCTGCCTGAAGTTTTCGTTGGAGATGGCACTGGGAACCTCCGTCAACAGGTTGTGGTTCAACCGCAGTGTTACCAGTTTGGTCAAGTCGGCAAAGGCGTCGGCATCTGTCGTTCTGATTTCGTTGTGGGAGATATTAAGAGTTTCCAGATTTCCAAGATCAGTCAGCATCTCTCTTGTGAGGTTGGACAGTCGGTTGAAGCTTACGTCCAAGTCACGCAGACCTCCCAAATTTTCAAAGGGTCCGTTTGTGATGAGACTGGGTGTGTCCTCGAGCAAAGGTTCAACATCAGAATCTGACCTGCTGAAGTCAGAGATCTGATTATTAGACAAATCCAGAACAGAGAGCTCAGGTGCCCTTACCATCGGAACTCGTCTCAAATTCAAGTGGCTGAGATTCAGAGTATGAATGTCTCCGTAGACAGCAGATTCTAACTCCAACTCGTTTAGGTTACTGTTTCTGCAGTTTGCCGTGGTAACACCGGTCTCATTCGAGCACATGCAAATGTCGCATATCTGCTTTCGCAGCACTTCTGCTTGGGGCACTAAGGGCTGAGTCACAGCCGTCAGGACAAGATAGTGGAAGAAGAAAAAAAATCTTTGCATTGTGGTGATCTCCATCATCATGTCGCTCCAGAAAAAAAAAGTTAACCAACACTGAGCTTGGCATGCACACATCTGAACTTGACTGTCGCTGTCGAAAGTGTTTATAAGGGATCCTGTCTGCGTGCCAGTTCTGCGAATTTTTTCTCTCTTTTTTTAGCAACTGATGCAACCCGACAGGAAGTGACATTCTGTTGTCAACTTCCCAAGAATGCTCTATGCATGTCTCCTTAGGTAATTTGCTTTTATTTCCTTGTGTGGTACTAGGTATAAACCAGGAACCACATTGTTTGAAATCAAAATAATCATCTACTCCCCTGACTACAGCCTCGATTGTGGTTTAGGCTCAACCTGGCTGCACTATGGTGGCCCTGGTTAGAATCTAAGCTCTTACAATGAAATTCACGATTCCTCAAGCTGTCCGCAGGGAAGGTGTAGAGCTCAATATCAAAACTTGTTAAATACCTCTCCAATATTTGGTGTGTTGTTTTTTTGGGGGGGGGGGGGGACTTGTTAACACAGTCGAGCCGCAGGCACGTAAAGGCGCCTTTGGCAGCCAGCCAAATGACCCATAAATGATCATGGAGCACAGCTAAAGATTGAAAGTGTTTGATTTTTTGCATAGGGAGGAAAACCAGAGAGCCCAGAAAAAAACCCTCGTGGCACAGGAGAGAACCAACGCACAACTTTACTCAAATATGGTCCACAGCCGGAATCGAACCAGGGCCACATTGGTGACAGGCGAGCGCTTTATGCACTAGCCACCCACGCCATCCCATAAAAGGTCAAAATGCCACTGCTGAAAAGTTTTGTACCCTGGCCAAAAAGAAAGTGTGACACAGCTTTGTTCCTCACACTTTGCTGCATTGTGCTGAACTAAAACTAATCAAAGTATAATATCCTGAAAGATGAGCACTTAATTCCTGTCAGAAGTTTATTATACAGGAAGTAATGACCAAGAAAAAAAAAATAGATCCTGGTTGTCACTAGATTTCCGCAACAAACCTCTGGCTCCTAGCGTTTTTTTTCTGAGGTGCACGGAAATCCAGAAGATGAAAGAATGCAAAAACGTGTTTATGCTGATTCATACTTTCATTTTCGCCGAAGGTCGTGTTGCATTTTCTGAGTCCAAAAAGTGTGTTGGCCTTCCATAAAGTGCAAGTCATATCACAAGTCATTCATGAGTTGAATCACAAGTCAATCACAAGTAAGATTATAAGAAACACAGAATAAATAATGACAAAGCGATGCCTTTGTTACAACACAATTGAGCTTGTAACTCAAGTAACAACAATAATAATCATTTGGGAGGCTAATCATCCTTACTCGCCAGAGTTTTAATGACTTGAGTCAATAGTCCGACTCGAGTCACAATTTTTGGTGACTCGACTCGACTCGAGTCCCTAAGGGCAAATGACTCGACTCGACTCGAGTCACTGCGAGCAAATGACTCGACTCGACTCGAGTCCCTCATCAGAATGACTCGACTCGACTCGAGGAAGGCTAATAAGACTCGAGTCCCAAAAATAAAAGCAAAACTTTGCGAAAAATATTTGCAATGACTTACGCCGATGCCGGTTTTGTTCACGTCACGTCACGCGAATAATGTATTATACATACGTGGTTTGATCAGTGTTCCCATTAGTTGAATGACGATCAGCTGGCACCCCCTTTTTATTTTCATTAAGAGTCAAATGTGGTGTCGCCACATGTAGTGTCGCCACGTGTAGTAGCCCAAATGTAAAATTTAAAAAGCAAAAAATGACTTTCTCTCTTGTGTTTATTTATTGTATAGTGCTCAAACATTTGTGACTCGAATTGACTCGAGCTAAATACTTGACTCGACTCGACTCGACTACACACTGTGACTCGACTCGACTCGACCTTCTTGACCTAATGACTCGACTCGAGTCACTTCTTTAAAATGACTCGACTCGACTCAAGTCACAAAAATCAGTGACTCGTTACAACTCTGTTACTCGCAGCTGAGAAGCTGGAGTGCGAAGGACGCGGCTACAACGTGGTCGAGCTGCAGGCATGTAAAGGCGCCTTTGGCAGCAAGCCACATCGATCCATATATGCCCACAGAGCACAGCCTGAGATCGAAAGTGTTTGATTTTTCCGGAGGGAGGAAAAACCGAAGGGCCCAGAGAAAAACCCTCGCGGCACAGCAGAGAATCAATGCACAAGGTACAATGTTTCAGAGCCGTTCGTGATCGCTATGTAACAGGGTCGCGCAATGTCGACTTTTTCCCACAACACAGGGCGTTCTCCCCTTGATTTGAGCCCTCTGGCGACAGTTTAGCCGTATTGTGACTCCCTTCTATTCTCACATTGGGTCATTTCATATTAATACACAAGCCACAGTCAATGTACATTCTAGTTCTCTGAAAACCATCCAAGTTTAATCACACGAACAATCCTTATATAACAAAACATTTGGTAGCACAATACAGAGTAGGAATCTGGTTTTGTGAGGGTTTTGTCCCACTAAGAAACTGTGAATTATTTCAGAATAAAAGACAGAAAACTTTTGCAATTCCTTACAATCAGGGTTGTGGAATTGTGCATTGCTCATGTGCTGTATTTTCACCAGTAACAACTGTACGTCAGTAGCACGTGATCAACAAGATCTGGGCTGTTCAACTTTCTTCTTTTAAAACCGATAGTGAACATAGACATTGAGAAAAAAACACCTAGTTAAATATATAAATAGGATATATAAAATATATATAAAATTTATTGCAACAGAACCCTTGAATAGGGTCGGTAGTTCGGATTTTTCTCCTTTTTTTTGGCCAATTTTGTGTGTGCTGTGCTGATTGAATGTGTTATGCGAATTTCAGCCTCAACTATTTCCATTGCACAACGAACGCTATACAAAAATGGTCACAAAAACTGATTAAAGCTTACCTTACTAATATTGTTAAAGTATTTACTGTCGATAATTCTTAAATATAATGGAAAATTCAGATCGTGCACACATTATGCACAACACTAGTCAAGTCGGGAAACTGGCCCGTACATCGCGCGGTAGCGTGCGTGATGCATGTGTGTGGCGGGCGGCGGACTTTCGTCCAAAAAGGGGAAAACAGTGGAAATCCGGTTATCCGGATCTTCTCAAGGAAATTCTGGTTCGTCTCACAGAAATTCCGGAATTCCAGAAAAATCCGGACAAATCTCACCCCTGACTACCACATCAGTGCGTCAATACAGCAAGATACAAGCGTGTACAGTGAGATTTTAGCTTTACGTTGTAACTTGCAACTTTCGAGAGCGTCATAAATGGGAAATATGCTTTGTTTTCCCATGTAGCTTGGCTTTCATTTTGAAAATTCCCCACAGATGAAATGGCAAACCTTTCTTTTTCATTGTCAGAAAGTTACCAAGAAATATGTAAAGTTGGTTACGGGTACCTGATCCCATAATCTGGAACCGGTTCCTGACATCAACGGTCAGGTACTCGGGTACCTGGTTCCGATGCACATATGCCCCTCCTTTTTTTACAAAACTGATCTGACACTACAGATGTTGCTAAATAAAATGATGTTCTCAGACTGTTGCCGACTCACCGGATATCTGTCAGAGGTCAATAAATGTGGGGTGCTGTGGTCCAATGGTTACGGTGTTCAACTCGTGTGCCGTGGTACATGGGTTCGAATCCTGACCGTGGGAACATGGTGCTTGTGCTCTTGAGCAAGGCACTTTACCATTATTGCTTCGTCCTTTGGATGGGACGTAAAGGCATAGGTCCCGTGTGTTGTGTAATGCACGTTAAAAGAACCCAGTAACACTTATCGCTCAGAGAAGGGGTTTGCCCCGGTGTTTCTGGCAGTGGCTGCAATATGCGCCGCAGTACCTTGTAAACCATTATAAGGTGCTACATAATGGGTCTCATATTTCTCATAAACTTTACTTACCTTTCTTTAATAATAGCATTAATTTCCAGCGCCTGGAGTACCTAATTGTTGGTAGATACGTGCGCTATATAAGACTCCGATATTATTATTATTAATAAATAATGTTCTTGATCTACAATCTTACCTGCAGTCTTTCTCCAGGACGCTCGCACAGATTTCTTCAGCTGTCCAAGAGGTTTATAGACAGATGGCTGGTTGACGCTCTGAGGCTTGTCTGCTGCCCTCCTAAGATCCTGCAATCTGTGGATGAGTGCAGAAAAAATTCCATCAATCTATGCTCATTATCACAAGCTAATCGTGAAGCCTTGCAGAGGTTTTGTTTTGTTTTGTGATTTTTTTGTAAGGGGAGGAGGGCTAATGATTTGAAGCAATTGAGTTTATCAGATCAGCACCCGATTTCACGAAGCGAAGCGAAGCGACGCGTCGCAACTCGAGTTATGACATGTCGCAACTCGCAATGCGTCGTATCATCCATTTCACGAAAGTTGTGATGTGTTGAATGCATCGTAAGTTCCTTGACAATGGCTTAAAACACGTCGCAAGCTACAACGTGTCTAGTGGTCGTCGCAAAATAAGAAGAGTCCGTTTTTAGCCAGTTTTGTGCCATAAACATTACATAAACGAGATTATATTACCGAGGCAATGTGTGTAAAGTTGTAAATAGAAAATTCATTGAATAATCATGAATTAGCCTGGAACATTGTAGTTGAAATTTCAAAGTAGCTAAACAGTCCACTGAGAGCTCGTTTTCCTTTAAAATTGCATCGCACGGCCGCCATTTTGTCTTACGTTTTAACAAACTTAGAGCGGAGATCCGACGACTCTTTGTTGAATACCAGACGACTATTTACTGTACGCTGACTTAATACATAAAACAGTCACTGAGTTGTGCTATAAATACACATACGATGCATCGCACTTACGACGTGTTTTGTGAAGTGGATCGCAGGACGCGTCGCAGCTGCGACGCACCGTAGGGATACGATGCGTCGCAGCGCTGCGATGCATCGTAAGTTACGATGAGTTTCGTGAAATCGGGTGCAGGATGCTCACACGGCATAATATAAAGACAAAGCGTAATGTTGACAAAACTTAGTTCTGTTTTGTGACACCAATCAACAAAAATTCCAGAGTTAATTAGTTAATAAACTGGGTCGTGTGGTATGCTAGTGTTTGACTGTGGTGGGACTATCCGATTCGTAAGTGTGACGTCATTTTCAACTTAAACCACGTCTGCTGCACACGGAGTAGCATTGGAACTATTGGAACCGGAAGTACAGTGAAACGTTGCAATAACGAACACCGCTATAAACATTTGGCTATAACGAACATCTCTAAATTCTATTATACAGGCTGAGTAAAAAAACACGCATCTCAAATGGCAGGACCAATTTTTGAATGAATTTTTGCCAGTAGCACTTTCAAAATCTAGGATATGAAAGCCTAACCAATGAGCTTCCTTTTAGTACAAGAATCATTCAAATCACTCATGTACTTTTCAAGCTAAGGCATTTTGAACACTAACACAGTTTTAAAGTTCTGTCTAAGGATCACAAAAAAGGTATTCTTTCAGCAAAACAAAAAACTATTCACATGCATCCCTTTAAGAATTGTTTTTGTTTTGCCGACAGAACACTTACTTTTTTTGTGATCCTTAGACAAAACTTTATAACGGTGGTTGTGTTCAAAATTCCGTAACTTGAAAAGTACATGAGTGATCTGAATGATTCTTGTACTAAAAGAAAGCCCATACATTGGGCTTTTGTTTCCTAGATTTTGAAAAAGCTACAGGCAAAACTTCATTCAAAAATTGGTCCTGCTATTTTGGATGATTTTTTTTTAATAACCCTGTAATGCACAGTCACTATAACGAACAACCACTACAAGGAACATTTTTTATGGGTGTTCCTAATAACAACGTTCTACTGTAGCACATATTGGTAATCAGTGGTGCCTGCGCATGTGTTACACAGTCACTTACGAATCGGATAGACCCTTATTGCGATCAAGCAGCCATCTTTGAAGTGTCTTATGTTATTTTGATTTAGCAACAATGAATGCAAAACACGTCTAGTCCATGTCTGAAACAGGATTATATATCTGTGCAATAAAAGCACAAAGATCACTGCAGTGTGTCAATGCTTGTGTTCCTGCATGGCATTACGCCTGAGGACAGACAACAAAAGGAGCACAAAGGGGCCATTGATCCTCGAAGGAAGGTGCCTATTGTCCTCGAACGCAGGTTTGTGTGCTTAGTCTATGGGAGAGTGTTATATTACAGGGACAAAGGAAAACACAAAGCCAATCCTCGGAAGCATAGCAAAAAACAACTGGGTGTTCCTGGTACACCTGACCTGTGTTTTTTACCACACAAATTCATTATTAAAGGGAATGTACATTTGCTTTTGCTGTAATTTTCAGAAATAAATGGATTGGAGGATTAGTATGTTATAGCAAATATTGTTAAGCTGACTTGTTTCACGTTTTGGGCTTGTAGATGCTGGAAAAACCAAGAAAACCAATCATGTTCTTGTGGTCTGGATCCCTGACCCCACTGATTTAAGATGAAACAGAGCAATTTATAGACTTTGGGGAATTGTGAGGTCACAGAATCAGTCCGGCAGGCTTGTACCCCTTGTATCAATCTTATATATACAGGGTGTCTTTAAAAAAAAGATGACCATTTTTAAATATAAATTATAACAAATCTGCTCAATATTTTAGAAAACGTCATATATCCGGAAAATGATCAGGATATCCTCTTTCCAATAATGTCAAGTTCATGACATCATTGCAAAGGATGACTAAGACATCATTGCCATGGATGACTGAGCAATCATGGTTATGACCGTCGTCTATTAAAAAATCAGTGTGCTATTTCTGTCGACAACTTGGGAACAGGGATCATTACAACTAAACAAACAAATAAAACCAGTTAAAGGGAATGTACATCATTGGCTTTTGCTGTAATTTTCAGAAATGAACTAGTTCAGGGGTTATTATAATAGATCAAATATTGTTACACTGACATGTTTGAAGTTTTGTGTCCGAAAATGCTCGAAAAACCAAGAAAAACAAAACTGTTCAAGTAGTCTGGTTCCCTGACTCCACTAAAGATGAAATGGCTCAATTTATAGATGCTGGCGAATTGTAAGGTAAGGGAACCAGTCTAGATGGCCTGCACCCGTTCATGAACATGTAATCAACAGCAAACACAATTTGAACTGAAACAAATGGTAAATATGGAGCAGTAGTTGAACAATAGTTAGGTTTTTCCAACGGTGGTCGGCCGACCACCGTTGGAAATGTATACAAAAATACCATTTTCTTGAAAATGACTTCACACCAGGTGCCATAATTTTACAGAATGCTTGTGACTGTCATTTACCAACATCCTGGTAAGGTATTTCGTAAAAACTTGGTAGTTGTATTTTTCGATGTTCGCAAAATGTTGTATTTTCCCTTTAAAATGCATTTTTCACGGTTTCTGGCCACTGACCTCTCGTTGATAATTTCTTCGGTGCAATTGTACGGTATCACGTTGGCGTAAATGTTGACTGGCCGAATGTAGCCGACAAAATCACGAACCTGGATACACATCAATAGAAATTAAACAAATTCAGAATTAAAGATTTTTGGCACACACATGAGGAAAATCTAAGTTGGGTTTATATTGAATAACTTTGATTATTAAAGCTCAAACCTCCCAGTTCTTTTTTTTATTCGTAGGATTGAAGAAGGTAGAGACTAGCCAGCTTTTGCATAATCTCTTGACGGTTAGTTTACTTGACAATTTTCATATTCCAACATGGCATGTTAGCGTCAAAGTTCAAACAGTATAATTTTAAAAAATAACATGGAGAGCCTTCTCAGTATAGGACTTGTTGATGTAATATACAAACCAGATTTTATGCCATGGCACCCCAGAAATCTATTTTTTTTTCTAGCATCACCTAAGTTAAGACAGGAAACTATCATAACTAATAGGGCCCCCCCCATAAAAAAAAATCGGTCAACCCCACCCCCCACCCCCCCCCCCCCACTGGAAAATTGACAGATGAAAAAAATTACAGTCCTGTAAGTATAGGTTTAACAGAAAGTGCCTTTTTAGAATTTTTTTTCTCTCTTCACGAAAACCGTTTTTCGCGAGTGGCCTTTTATTTTAACGTCTTGTGGAAAGCGAATAGCACCAGCTATTGTCTGACATTGGTCATGATGTTGGCTTTGGACAGCGCCAACATAGGAAGTTGGTGTCCCTCCCCCCTGTTTATTTTACGGAGGCCAGAAGCCCGGTGAAAAAAAACATGTCTACCTTCATATAATGAAAACAATGTTTTAGGCGACCAAACACAGTGCAGAGTAGAAGGTGTTACTTTGCATTCATAATTTAACAACAAAAATGATAAGCATGGAGAATTCTATTTGTTTTCTTCAGGAAGGCAAGCATTAGATGTGGTTGACCAAACTTGGTTTGCTACTTCAACTTACCTCACTGAACGAAGAATGGAAAGAGAAACACAGCCGGTAGCGGTGACCAACCTTCCTGTTCACCATGGTTACAAAAAAAAAAGACCAGGCACTAAATACAGCGCGTGTTCATACTTTCACTTTTTCCAGGAAATGTTTGCAAAGGCTGAGCGTGCCAACACATCCTGGACGTCTGCAGAGTCATGCAAAAAAAAAAATAACAGCGTTGCTGTTGAAACCCCTCAGCCGAAGTTTGTCGAAAAGGGAAAACTGACATTCCGAACTCAAATATCATGTCTAATTGAAATTATCATGCAGAAACCATTAACTCACCACAGTGACCTTGACCTTGAGACCCCAAAACCAATCCCAACTTGCCTGTACCGAAGGGCAACCCCCTACCTAAGTTAGACACCAAAATCTCATTTCCAACTCAAGTTATCATCCAGAAACCATTTACCTTTAACTCACGATGGTGAGTGAGCTTGACCTTTGACCTTTTGACCCCAAAACCAATCCCAACTTGCCTACTCTCAAGAGCAACCCCGTACAAAAGTTAGACACCAAAATCTCATTTGTAACTCAAGTTATCGTCCGGTAACCATTTACCTTCAACTCACCACGGTGACCTTGGCCTGTGACCTTTTGACCCCAAAACCAATCCCAACTTGCCTACTCTCAAGGGCAACCCCCTACCAAAGTTAGACACCAAAATCTCATTTCCAACTCAAGTTATCGTCCGGAAACCATTTACCTTTAACTCACCACGGTGACCTTGACCTTTGACCTTTTGACCTCAAAACCAATCCCAACTTGCCTGTACCCAAGGGCAACCCCCTACCAAAGTTAGACACCAAAATCCCATTTCTAACTCAAGTTATCACCCGGACACCATTTACCTTCAACTCACCACGGTGACCTTGGCCTTTGACCTTTTGACCTCAAAACCAATCCCAACTTGCCTGTACCCAAGGGCAACCCCCTACCAAAGTTAGACACCAAAATCCCATTTCTAACTCAAGTTATCACCCGGACACCATTTACCTTCAACTCACCACGGTGACCTTGGCCTTTGACCTTTTGACCCCAAAACCAATCCAAACTTGCCTACTCTCAAGGGCAACCCCCTACCAAAGTTAGACACCAAAATCTCATTTCTAACTCAAGTTATCATCCGGAAACCATTTACCTTTAACTCACCACGGTGACCTTGACCTTTAACCTTTTGACCCCAAAACCAATCCCAACTTGCCTACTCCCAAGGGCAACCCCCTATCAAAGTTAGACACCAAAATCTCATTTCTAACTCAAGTTATCATCCGGAAACTAAGCTGCCCGGACGGTCTAGCCAGACGGAATTGTGGGGTGATAGCATTGTGTTCCCATTATCCCTTTTTCTAAAGATTCTCTTCTGGGGTGATGTTTTTCTATTGTGAAAATAGTGGGGTGATGTGTCCTGAAAGGAACATCACCCCACAAGTGGGTTATGGTCAGAACGGCCCTACGGACGGACGCCGTAGACGATGACAATACCCCTCGAGCTGAGTCAAGCCTCTCGGCTGAGGGGTAAAAACTGACATTTTAAAGAGCACTTCGACTGGTGATTAAAATGCTTTGTATGTGAAATCAGTGAATTCCATGCAGGAGCGGTAGTCGGGCTGTGCCCAATATGCCTGATATTGGATCATCAACCGAACATCCAAATAGCACTTTTTCGATTCACATATTCGAAAAACGAGCAGAGTCAATGAGATGATAAAAACATAAAATTAATGTGGTTTTAGTGTGTCAAATAACATAACACACCCTTTTATCGAAAGCCATTATCGTGCACAATTTGAAAGTTTATATGAGGACTATACGCTCAAATTTCTTCTTCAAAATTGTCAAATATCAGCCAGTGCTACCTGTTCTTTACATTATTTTAATAAGCTCTTTGTCGATTTTCGACAAGCGCAGGTCCAAGCAAACCCTGAAATGCGGCCAGATTTGGTTGGCGCATATTTAACTTGATCAGTGCATTTCGATCAAGTCCAACTTTGAATAATCGAATACTAAATTATTTGTAAAAATGCACAGCCTTAAACTTTAGCTGGTCCTTGTGTGGCTTATTCGAGGTGTTGTAGCGGTGTACATTTCAATGAGTATGAGTACGAGTTCTTTGCCATGAGTATGTGTATGAGTATTTTTGTCATGAGTATGGGTAAGACCACAAGATGGGCAATTTTTTCCCCATGGGTACGAGTATGAGAGGACAAGAGGTGTCAATGCGCCATTTTGATGTAAGGTTAAGGCACATAAATACCCAAGTCTTGTGAAGCGCTTTGAGACCTTTGGTACGAAGCACTATATAAGCATTACATTATTACATAAGGCGTACATGTGTATCATGAACAGGGCTCCCTAGTGTAATGTGGTGTCCAGTCACACGCCACACACCCCCCCCCCCCAACCCTGCTTTTCAAATTTCCATGACTGGGTTATTTTGGATTTTGGTCATCCCCATCCCCTACAACTCCCCGGGCACAGATTAAAGCCACTGCCTTTCCGTAAGTAGGGGCAAATTTCAATAGGTACACATGTTCCCCAGGACTTTGAAAGTCTTGCGGGAGAACATTTGCAAGAGTACAAGTACGAGTATTTGTGTGTGCGATATTCACAAAATGTGTTGTCAGACATAAGAACGTCATGGTCCAGTGGTTACGGTGTTTGACTCATGTACGAAGGTGCGTGGGTTCGAATCGTACCGGGAACATGGTGTTTGTGCCCTTGGGCAAGACACTTAACTACAATTGCCTCTCTCCACCCAGGAGTATAAATGGGTACCTGTGAGGGTCGAGGACCGATTGAGCGCTGATATCGGCTGCCGCGTGATCCCGTGGTCTGATGAACGGGGTAATAATTGTAAAGTGCTTTGAGATCATTGATACAATGGAAAGCGCTATATAACCACATTTATTATTTGTAAATAATGTTGGCCCCAAAATGTACAGAATAAACGTGCTACAGATTTCCAAACAAATTTACAGAGATTTTTTTTATCTCACTTACTTGAGTACATCCGATGGACGAGCGTTGCTGGTGAACCACATTGTGCTGGGTACAACCACTAACACGTTGGTGGCGTGTTGCATCGAACAGTCCTACAAGCAAACCAAACAAAGACAGGACGTCTAAGTTAACACACTTAATAACCTCAAGCAAGAAAATACCATGGAACTTTCGTTCAAAAGTATCCAGAATTGTTGGATTCATCCATCTAATACTTAGATTTATAACACCTCACCCCCGGATTCTGTATTTTGATTGGCCGAGAGTGAATCACATGGTATTTCGCTATTTTTGCTATCTTGCTGTGCACGGTCAAAAGTACTATACCCGTAGCAACCAAGGTGCTATACACATGAACCAGTATTGTGTGCAATGCATGTATGAGTGTGCGCGTATTGTTCCCAAGCGCTAGCGCGCGCTACAGAACCGGGTTCAAACATTTCGTGAAGGGGTAGTTTGTAAAAGTGCAAGTAAATGTTCGACCAATTTCGTATTCAAATTGAAGTACATTTTAATTGTATTTAGATTAACTTAATCAGTTATCACTTAAAATCATGCAGAATCTGTGGGAGAGGTGTTATAAAACACATATTGATTGCTTTATCTCGTGATGTAGTATTAAAAGCCTCCCTCGGTGATCCATGGAGCATTCTAGTTTTCCCTTGGCTTCTCCTTGGGAAAAATAGAATGCTTCATGGATCACCTCGGGAGGACAGTTTTACTACACCACTCAAAGCAGTCAATATTTGTGTAATGAACCACTGACCACCTATAATATCATCAGTGTAGACGTCAACAGTTTAACGCTGTAAAGAATCCTACCAATTACTTCAGGAGACCTTTTGGAGTCATTCTCGAATACTTGTATTGTTAGCTGTTTATGTAACAAATGTCCGCACTGTCAGGACACAGAGTGAATATAAGACTGTGTCTAAAACACGCATCTTAGTCTATGGCTGTGGCTATTCACCACAGCAGACCAATGGCACAAACTGAAGCCGAAGCCACAAAGTTATCCAACTCGGATGTGGCTCTGTTGTGAAGATACGTACCACGTATCTACAAGCGTGGACTTGGGTGCTTCTGCCGTCCGACGTGAGGTGCTTCGCTAGATCTGGAACCCGCTCGTATTGTGCCATGACGACAGGCGACACGTGTACCTAAACGTAAAGAAGGAACACAAGTGGGCTTTGACATTTCAGCAGAAAAATTGAGGTATACAGCAACTTAAAAGGAATTGCAGGAGGACTTATATCCCAAGACACTATCAGGCCTCACAGTGCCCCTCTTCACCAATATAGGTTCTGAAAATCAAAATTTAGGTTTGAAAGGTTTTCCAAGCACCAAAATAAACATCGTGCTATTTTTTCAGCATGAGGTAGCAGAAATACAGCGAATTGCTTACCGCTAGTTCTCCACACTAGATAAAGTTACCAATTTCATGCACTTAGGTAGGCCTACACTGACAAAATCGTTATTTTGGTAAAAATGAACCCACTAACCTGTGGGTCACATTGATTTTTAAAATATTTTTTACAAATTGTTGAAATGCATGCCAGGATAAAAAATATAGGTTTTTTGTAAGTTACATTGTACATACATGTAGGTTATGGTACCTTAAAAATATAATAGGCTCCCAAGCTGAAATACAGGTTTTATAGGTTTTAAAGTTTTCACAGAGAGGTGCAGGCCTGCAGTATTTGACCCAATTTTGATGTGCTCATTGCTGTCTGAAAGCATGTCAGAATAACAATTACAAGATTGTTAAGGTAGGACTCGAACCCACAACCTCTTGCCTTCTAAAGGCCCTGTCACACTGTCTGCGATCTTATATGCGCTCTCAATGCGTCCTTGAAAAATAGCTGGGGCGCAACAACAACTACTATAGTACTAGATCGCAACGACAACTACATAGGTCGCCAGATGGGCGCCAGAGAGTCTTAATGGTCTCAGATGAGCACAAAGGTCTTTGAACATGCTCAAAACAATCGCAACACCTCTGCGCTCTGGCCAGGGTGCCGTAATGAAGCAACTCGGGCGCTGTGCGAGCGTGAATCGTGCGACATTGAAGTGGCATTGAGGCAGCTTATAGGCGCAAGGCAGTCGATGTAGTCTCTATGAGAAAGTAACTTGACTGCGATGAACTTGTATAATATTTTTTGAAACTGGACGTGTATTGACCGTTTTGTCGTGGTATTTATACAGCGCAAGTGACGTCACATGAACGTATTTTGGTCGAATAGAGAGCGCGACGCGAGCTACTAGGACATATCAACAGCGAGCAGAGCGTAGCGTGAGCACAGTGACAGCGCAGTGGCAGCGACTAGATCGAGTAATTGGGCTTGACAGGGGCGCATAGAGAGCGAGTTGAATGCATCGTAAGCGTGGGAAGAGCACAGTATGAGCGTAGCTTGAGTTTCTTTGAGACAGAAAGTTGTCATTTTCTTGCGTCCTCGCTGCAATTGTTCAATTTATGAAAAATAATTGGTCGCCGTAAGGTCTCCTATGAAAGCGCATATAATGTGACAGGCCCTTTATGCAGATGTCTTTCTGAGTATTATGAAGTGCTGATGTAAAATTTAAAAATTTGCACAAACATCATTACAAACTGGGCTGAAAAAAAAAAAGTTTACAGAGTGTGAACCACACTTGCAATTTTTAATTTTCGATGTAGATTTTTTCAAATATATACAATCTTCAAAATTAGTCAAAGTTTGCCACATTTATGTGAGTGAAGTACAAGGACAGTGCAATTCTTTTTCTTTAGTGTAGAGGATTTTAAAGGCTTCAGAAAGATTCCTAGCACAAATGCATGAGGAGTTACGGATATAAAGTTCATTTAACACTGTACAAGTAAAAGTACATTATGAACAGAAATGGGTTATTTCAATCGATGACTGAGATGTTTGTCTTTACCTTTAAATTAAACTCCTTGCTGATCTCAACAAACAGGTACTCATAGCCATATTTGGCCTTGCAAGCCAGACGAACCATGTGGGTAGGACTCTGTTGAATCTGTCTGAGCAATTCACACAACAAATTGAAATTGTTTTAAGGAGCCAGACTGCTGTCTCCTAATGACACTTAAACTAGGTTTGAAGGAAAAGCCCCCCCCCAAAAAAAAGTCGGTCTCTGATCAGACCAAAGTTCCGGAATCGATGCGGCAATGTGGTTTTGTTTTGTTGTGTTTTGTCTTTTCAAGCTTGGATTGTACAGACAAGGTGGGTACTATTTTGCTTTTTGTCTCCTCATATACCCTGGTGTCCTCCATCATTTGGAGTCCAGCTGCCAATGAAAATTGGAGGTGGTGCGGTAATAGAGGGTGCTGCTGTGGCTACAACGGACAATTTGAAGAAGAACAAACATTGACGTGTATAATCAAAATTGATGAGCACGTTGACAAGAGACCGATTTTATTTTTTATTTTTTGGCCTAGTCTTCAGTTTTTCTTTTGACAAACTGGCCAACAGTATGAAATGCTTGAAGTCACTCATGGCCTTTCAAGTCCAAAAACGGTTGACACAAAATTTGAGATCTTTCTTGTATTTTATTGAATTATTCCGGTTTATGATTTTAACGAAAATTAAAATGGACTCCGTGCACGAACAAAAGTTGGCCTTTTTTGTGACCACTGTGCGTGGAAGACATATTTGCGTACACGCACTTTTGTGCACGCATTAAAGGATAGAGCTTAATGGTTCGGTCTATTGCGACCGATTGGTAAGATTATCCATTTCAGGAATCCTAAAATACTGCCTGATCAGTAAATAATTGTTTTACAAGAACTCATGGGTAAAAATTAAGACAAACACTCTTACTTTTCGACTAAATCCAGAAGTGCGTCCCGTGACTGCTCCTGTTATAGAATACAAAAATAAAAATCATCTGAACATAAGTAACTAGTTTGTTATATGGCTGATCGACATCAGACAAAATGGGAAAAAGCATTTTTCATGAAAAATTAAGCTTGGTCTGTCAAGTTCCAAGTTTAGATTGTTTTTGTGCAGACTCTGAATTTTTCCTTAAAATAAAACTGAAAGACAAAAAGTATGTAAATATTGGGAAGCCAAACAAGCAGGTGTTAATAAAACAATGGAAGATAACTACAAGGGCAAGTTGTTTAGCTTGGACACTGCCACATGTACAACTCTTTGTCAAAAATAGACACCTGAATTGCATGCTTGTGATATAGATGCTGGGAAGGTATATATTATCTGGGAATGTAACGATAAAATCAATCCCAAATACTTCACTAGTCCTATTTTTATACAAAACCACAACTTTAGGTAATTGTTCTTTCAGCAAAACAATTCACATGCATCCCTATGAGAATTGTTTTCATTTTGCTGAAAGAGCACTTACTTCTTTTGTGATCCGTGGACACTTGTAACTTGAAAAGTACATGAGTGATTTGAATGATTCTTGTACTAAAAGAAAGCCTAATGACTGGGCTTTCATATCCTAGATTTAGAAACTGCTACATGCAAAACTTCATTCAAAAATTGGTCCTATCATTTGGGTTTCTTCTTTTTTTCAATAACTATGTATGGAAGAAAGATTTTCAAGTCATCTGAGCTGTCATACTAAATTCTTCCCATCAATAATCAACAAGAACATATTTCTCAAACCATCTATACTTTGTAGTTCTTTCATTTACCCTGTAGTTTCACATTTCGTAACTCCTTATGTAAAAAAGAAATTCACCAATACTAAAATAGATCTGGACAAACAGTGAAACTTACCCTACTGGGAATGTACATAGCCTCCGGCACACAGAAGGTAGTGTCAACATACGCACTCTTGATGTCTTTTATCCTAACCAAATATAAAGAAAAAGAAAACAATTATTACAAATGTAAGGGCACCATGATAAAGCAACAGAGTAAACAGTAAAACAAATTACAAATTTATAAATTTCTTGGTCAAGGATTGGGTCGGAATTTTACGAAACATGTGGCTTTAAGCTAAAAAAAACAAATGGATCAGATGCAATAATGAACTTTTCATGACAAAAAGAGAAACCCCAGATACTTGTGAGGGGTTTGTTGTCTTTTCAATCTACAGTATGTCCCCCAAAAATGTCCGTCTGACTGTTTTTGAAATAACTACAAAACCATGAGGTCAATTTTGAAAATGTTTGGTCGTTCAGATACTCCTAAGCCTTGGCCTCAACCCCTATGAGTTTCATTTAATTTCAGTCACGCATCGCTGCACAATTGTCAATTGATCACAACAACATTTTTGGAAGCTGTGACCAAGTTCCTTGCCTTATTCCATTTCTGTACTGTGTTAAGTAAGCTGTGTAAAATCCTGCATGTTGTGAAAAGGGCTGCAGTTGGGATTGGAATCATTTGCCTGGCTATCAGTCATCATGGCAAGACCTCAGTTTAATGCTCAAGGGCAAATGATTCCAATCCCAAACCACATCAGCCTTTTTGTCACAGCATGCAGGATTTTAAATAGCTTACATAACACAGCACTGAAATGGATTAAGACAAGGAACTTGGTCACAGTGTCCAAAAATGTTGCTGTGATCAACTGACATTTGTGCATTGATGCGTGACTGAAATTAAATGAAACTCACAGGGGTTGAGGCCAAGACTTAGGAGTATCTGCACAACCAAAAATTTTAAAAATTAACTGCATGGTTTTGTTGTTATTTTAAAAACAGTCAGACGGACATTTTTTAGGGGACATATTGTAAAGGTATCCACAACTCATGGGTTCAATTTTGCATTAAACCTTTTCACACATATGCACATGTGATTGTGGCTGTGGAAGTAACGTTTCATACATGTGTACATACACACAGAACACAGAATGTTATTAAAGCTCCTGTATTTTGCAAGTGCGCCCTCTATTGATAAAAGTACAGTAAAGTAAGCCAACCATGCCTTTCAATTTAGGTTTTCAGTATTAGTATTACAAATGGCATGGTTCTCAAATTCTTAGAATCATTTTCTTATGATGCAGGCAAAGATAACCAACACTCATGTAAGTGAAGAATAATTTTCCTGAAAGAACAAGTCTTTGATGCAATGTGGCACTGAATCAGACAAGCCACAATTAACACTCGGATAAAACTTCTTCTCCCCAAAATAAAACTATTGGATTTATAGTTCCAATATGCCGGTTTAGTATTTCAACTGCCGATGTGTCGGGGACGGTGTTTCTCATATTGAGAGATAAGGTGACCGACCTGTTCCCAGAATGCAACGGTAACATGCGCGCTGCTTCTCCCTTGGCCAGACGGAAGTCCCCCGTGTACAAGACGTTACCCGCTTCCCCCTCAAAAAGGAACCTGTTAAAGGGAAGATACAACATTTGCAAACATCAAAAAACGAAATGATCGAATTATCACGAAATTCCTTACTGGGTTGTCAGGGAATAACAGTCTAAAGCATCCTGTAAAATTGTGGCTCCTGGTGTGCTGACATTTTCAAGAAAATAGTATTTTTTCCAACGCTGGTCGGCCAACCAGCGTTGGAGAAAACTGGCTTATATTTTCAAAACTTGCTCCTAATTTTTCATATTTAGTTATTCCGCATTTTCTTTGCAATTGATTACACACCAGTGAAGAGGTACAAGCCTGCTATTCTCTGACCTCACAATTCCCTAAATTCTACAAATTGCTCTGTTTCATCTTAAGTACGGGTCAGGGAACCAGACTACAAGAACATGATTGGTTTTCTTGGTTTTTCCAGCATCTGCAATATAACAATGTAATCTTCCAAATACATTTAATTCTGAAAATTGCAGCAAAAGCAAATGTTGTCCATTCCCTTTAATTACAAAAGGTAGATGAAAACAATCCCATCACATAATGGCACAAATTCATAGACCACAGTTTTTCACAAGGAACAAATTTCATCAAAATACAGTGTGTTGGGACATCAAAGCAAAAAGTAAAGTACACAACTTCTTAAACCACCCTCATTGAATGGCGGGGGGGAAAAATGGGGGAAAACACAAATCATATTTCTATTCATAAATCTGAATATGTAACAATGAGCTTATTTGTATACACAGAAGCAATAGTGTCCGCAATTTCTAATAACAAGGATCCACCAACAGTGGGAAATTTAGAAGTGTACAGAGGAAAGTTGTTGCAACAGTAGTAATGTAAGCCCAAAGTGAAACAAAATCTATTTTAAGTTGTCCCAATATATTCATCACCTGCTAATAAAAGCGCAACTGTGCAAATATGACCGTTAACATGAACAACAACTAAGAAAAATATGTGGATGTGAATCTGTGCTATTTCAAAACACTGAGAGAACAAATGTACTGAAACTGATATAACAATGAAACAATATTTTACTTCCTTAACCTGTATCAATTACTTTTGATGTTTTAACATGTATTTTTATGGATATAAGCAATGAACCAAATACTCATAGGACTGTTATTCAAAGATTTAATTTTAAAATCAAAACCAACTTGCTTTGTAAAAACTAAAAAATTATTTACGTGTTTAAAAATATCTGGCGGCATGAATCATATCTGTCACTTATAGTCCGAACTTTCCTCGCAGTTTCGTACTGGATGAGTTGATCTAAAAGATGGAATTGCAATACTTTTCTGCTTATTTCAACACCATTGTTTTTTAACCGATTTTCTCTGGATGTACTGTATACACATAAATGTATGCCACTATGTCAAATGCCTTCCTAACAAACTGTTGCTTTCTGTCAATTTGCCTGTATACAATTACATCTGTCTTATCTGTTATTGTACGTTAACAATAAGTAAACTACAATTTATGGACATATTAGGGGGGGGGGAATGAAATTTTTTCTCGATTTAGAAACATAATTGTAAGTTGAAGTGTGAGTTGAAGTGTTTTATTCCCCATAAAAATTGTTATTTCGTGATATAAGACCTAACCCCCTCCCCCTACAAAATACCCTGATAAAACTGTAGCCCCTCCCTTCTAAAAATAACACTCTTCTGTATTAAATATCATTGCACAGGCCTATCAAAAAAAGCTAGGGGGTGACCTAAAAGTTGGCATTTCACTGATGCGTAGGTACTTTGTGGAAGGCCCCTTATGGTGGATGGAACTTTGGCATCTAGCCTAGAGTTTTAAGACGTCTTATATGAATTCTTGCAGACAGGCATGGGAACATCAGAGCTTTAGCTGTCCCCTGGGAGGGGCAACTGTGTAAGACAGGGTGTGGGTGTCCGACAGACAGGGGGGGGGGGGGGAGATTGGAAAACCACCAACCTACTAGCTAATTGGGTATGGAGTCCCCCAGTGACAATAAAATGCTTCATAATACTAAAAGCCTCAGATTGTTTGCATCTCCTTTTCCAGAGTTGTTTGGGTTTATGGTTTATGACTTCCAGACTCCAAAATAGCATTCACGAGCTCTGGGTCAAAATACAAGGCTGGTTTTCACTGAGGTGCTTTTTGATTCTAGGAATTCTTTGCAAGGCAATGTGGGAGCCTTATGTGGATAGGGTTCATTATCCTTGGCATTCTCGTAAAGAGATTCTTAAAGGGTACTACCACAAAACAATGAGATTTTGATGTTGCTCCTTTTGTACAATCAAAGCAGAATAGATTAAAACCTGAAAAGTCAGCGTTTTTGTTCGTCTGACAATGCATGGCAAGTAATGAAATTTTGTCATGCTTGCAATGGACATTATTCACGAAAAAGCCATTTTGGTCGGGTTCCCTGAATGTACTTTATTAATTCTTAACTGTTGAATGGGATGGTGCCAGACTATTTACACATTCTAGCCTCGCTTTCATTTTTTTGTGGCTTAAAATACTAGGATGTTTAATCACAAATTTAAAATTATTCATCAGAGCAGACTGGTATAATGTGTAATTAACTTTATGTCATTGCTTTCATTTATCTTCCCAAGTTCCAACAATGAAGATTTTACCTCACTTTAAATTCAATATGGCCGACTCTTGAATAAGGCCCATGCATACTACATAAGGCTCTGCATTTAGTGGGTCCAAACTACATGTACAAGCTGTAATCCCAGGCATCGTTTGCGTCTGATTGTTTCCCTCAATTGTGTTCTCCTCCATTCCCTTTTTTTTTTTAACAAAGCGAGACATAGAGGTTTTGACAACTATTTAGCAGCAGGTCAATTGTGACTCGTGACCAACAAACTTCTTAAATTGGGTTCGAGTCTACTTCATCCATACAAAAAGGCAAAAGGTTAAGACTGGGTTTTCTTGAGCGTTACCCTTCAACCTTACATGTATACAGATTATGGAGTAATAAGGTAATTAATCATGGCCTACTCACATTACTGATCCAGGGCAGTGGCCTGCAGCCAACAGTGTAACAAGCACCTGTTCCTCCTGAAAAAAATTAACAAATTAATACAAGAAACACAGTTGTTAGCCAGTTGGAAAGTGGAATTGATCTGCCTGTGTGTGAAATTGTAGTGCGTTCCAACAAAACTGAAAAAAAAATAAAAAAATTCAGAGGTAAAAACGGAAAGAATGTAGTATCCAGACGCCACTTCAGTGGTTGTGTACAAAGTCTATGGAAAGTCAAGAACATTTTCTAAGTATTTCAAACAAAATTAGAACTCAGTCCCAGATTCATGGCTTTTCAATATTTTTGCAATGACTGACCTTCATTGAGATGATATATGATGAAAAAAAGTGGCGTCATGCTGTAACATTCTTTCTGTAAAACCTTCGGAAAACTTTGCACTGTGGACTTCCTGCACGAATGGTTGATGGCGCACTCATTCACAGCTTCGCCAAATTAAAAACAAACTACTGACGGAAATTTCGAAAAATGTGTCTTTAGACGCATCGTTGGAAAAGGCCTTCTTTTATTGTTTGTTTTTTTCAAAATGACAGCATGCCAGAAAGAATAATTTCACAGGGAGTTTATTACCATTACTATCTTTAAACTAAGTTTGCTTTTCGACAATAGTTTTGTCAGTTACTTTTTGGATAGCTGCAAATGATGTACTCTACCTTTAAGTTTAAGGATCCTTTTTTTCCTGGTTTGCCAATGATTAATGACTAAGACTGCTGTTTTGATTAATGCCACAAAAACACTTCTGCAACTTTCATTTCTACTTGGGGCTGAATCCATTTAATGCAAATGCGCAAAGTAAATTCTAAGGGTGACACACTGAAAGTTCAACTGTTGACATCATAAACTGTTTTTTCTTTCACTTTTGCTTTCCTGTTAAGTATGAGACCCCACCCTTACTCCAAACAAACTGGACAAAATAAAAATTACATAAACAGAAATGATTTGGAAACAGACATTCTTAATATACATGGGCCATTCTATAAATTTGGAGTCCACTTTTTTCCTGTCCCTACTACATCCGACATCTATGATTTTGTAATTCTAGATGCATAATTCTTCCTCCAAGAATGATTATGTGAAGCAAACGACCCATCCAACAAATGAAAATTAATTTAGAGCCTTTTTCTTAACCCTAACCGCCCTTTTTTTTCAGATGAGTGGGAGAGCATGTTCTTTTAACCCTAACCGCCCCGGAATCCTTCAAAATCCTCTTTGCCAAAATGGAGGAATTTGGAGGATTGAGGTTACATGGCAAAAGTGCATTACTGATTTCGTAGGATGCACTTTGTCAAGGTCTTGGGCCGGACCGTGTGTTGTTTTTGCTCAGCCATGCATAAATATAGGCCTGGATTATGCTTGAAATCCTCCGCACTGCTCCAGGATGTCACTGGCCAAGCCTCAACATATTGACAGTGATTGCTGGAGGATTTTGCAGGATTCAGGCAGTGGTCACCTCAAGAAAACTTGAGCTAATTTGTTATAGATTGGGGCATAGCGTTCTGCCGCCTTACAAAAAACTCCATATTGATAAAAAGAAAAGAAAAGGGCAAACATTATATTCGAATCATACTTTTACAAACTTTCTGGCAGGAAAAACTAACAATTTCAAATGTCCCGCGCTGCGAATTTGTCAACCATCTCCCACAATGCACTGGGAAAAATGAGCTCTCCGTGGCAAACTCTTGGTGGCGCACTGCATTGTGAATCGCCCGAATTGGAGGATTTTGCAAAATTGAGGCTACATCCTAGCAAAAAGGCCTCCGGAGTTAGGGATAGCCCTAACAGTCCTAAATCCTCCAATTTCAACACAATTTTGCACACTAGGGAGTTAGGGTTAATGACACTTGAATGGTAAATTACAAAATTCAGAGGAAACACGGACAGAAAAAATATCACATTTTGGACCGAAAATTTATAGAATGACCTACAAAAGCAATAACCAGGCACACACAGATTGGGTCTCAAACGCTCCTCCCTTTGCAACACTAGGATGAAATTTTCGTTCATAATGACGACTGTCACTGGACACCCATATGGCTCATTAATCACTGTGAAGAAAATGAGAAAGTGATGACAACTTGCCTCGCCATTGATCTCGTTGTAGAGCGCGACGGTGGTGGGCTCCTCAATGGGCAGACTGGTAATGGAAGACTCCAGATGGACATACCGTCTGTCCGTCAGGAGAAACTCGCGCGTGACTTCTGAGCAGTAGAGCCTGATGCGTTTGCTGCAAAGGAATCAAATTTTGTAAAATTAGGGATTTTTGCACAAGAATCATAAAAAAAAAGATTTGTTTTTAAATTTTCATTCAAATTTCTGGCAAACACTTGCTTCTACGTGAGCATAGAGGTGTTATTCCGCACTTGCCTGAACTTTTTTGGTGAATGTTTGTGCAATCTTGGTGAAAAAAATTGAAATAGAAATGAATTTAGGCTAACTGCAGAATTTTCCGATTTCATTACAACTTCGGTAATTTTAAAAACTTTATACATTATTTAAGTTATTCTCATTACTTTGTGGTCACTGCATCGCCAGTAAACATGTACACAACCCTATGGAGTGCGCCACTGCATGTTGCACAAAAATATGTCCACTTGAATGCTGTTTGCCCTGTTCACACAAGTTTACTCACCCATGAACAAGTCATGCTTTGCATTTTTCCAATACCACTGCACAAGAGGAGAATGTACGTTTACATTACATGTGTGGACATTCCTTTTTTTCGTGTAGTTACCCTAACCCCAAAATGCCTCCAAAACTGTATTTCAGAGAGAGGGGGAACCTTGTGTGGACGTGGGCATGTCCACACAACGTCTTCACTACCTGCACTATGAGGACATATTTTGTTCAGAGGTCCACACAGTGACTGCACTGCCTGTTCAGCACCTTATGTACAGTGCTGTTCATTATGGATGTTCAACATGTGATAAGCTTAAATCTCAATTTGGCAGGGGCCAAAAAGGGATGTTTTGAAGTTCGCAAATTTCAGGACCGTTTCGAGGGGTATGGGAAAGTGGTTGGAAATATGGGGGGAAATGTGCAGACTTTCTCAAAAAAAATTCTTTAATATTTTTTCTTAAAAACTTTTAATTATAATCTGAAGAAATATCTTTTGAACACAATTTGTTGGGTTTAATTTCAATGTAACAGGTTTTTGTTTTGCTCTTTTCTTCTCTTGCCTGGTTTGAGTTTTTTTTTGAAGGGGTGGGGGAGTTACTGTATACGAAGTATTTATAAGAACAGGCATGCATATACAGTATTTGAGAGTTCACTTGCTTAAATATTCTCATTAAATTGAAGCCACAGGCTGTTTTTGTCGGTTTTGACTAGCTGTGCTACGATGCATGACGCTCCGCAGGCCATTAAGAGCAGGCTCTCATTATCAGAGCTGGGACAGGTTCACACTTCAGCACTCACTGAGCCTTCATGTTCAACATCAAGCACAACTCCACTGCACATAACTCACTAAATGACAGATAATTTCCCCTGGGGGAACGTAAGCCATAACACCCTGGATATATATAACTGACAACTTTGATAAGGAGTGAAAGGTTGAGAATGTTGGGACCGTCTCATAATATTCCATATCGTATCACTTTCACACTATCTTGTTTATCACTGCATATGGCTGGTCAAACAAATCGCCATTTGCCTTTGGGGCTAACAACAAATTGTATATAAATTTAAACTGAATACTGTTTTATATTAAAACAATTTGTTTACATGGATACATTTAAAGGGGCACTGCGTCCTGAAATCCCCAAAATGTCATGCGTTGGATTGTTGACTTATCCTTTTTCGGGCATTTTGGTTGATAGGAAACCAACCTAACGTCTTACCATTCCCGAGAAAAGACACACAAAAAACTGATTGTTTACATCGGACACGACGGAGTATGCATTCGTTTTTCCAGTCATTTTCCATTCAATGTACGATACACGTTGTGTGTCAGATAATTATTACACACAGCACCAATGCACAAATGTGGTTTCTTACACGTCCGCAAAAGGCAAACACTTTACAGCTGGAATCACAACTAGCACGAACAGCCCGATTTTTGGGGGTCACAAATGTGGACCCTGAAATTCGTTCTCACACGAAATAACACAAAAACGCCCCAGATTGTTTACATCGGGCACAACGGAGTACGCACACATTTTTCCTGTCGTTTTCATTCAATGTATGGTACACATTGTGTGTGTCACATAAACATTACTCACAGCACCAATGCACAAATGTGGTTTCTTCCTTGTCCACAAAAGGCGAACAGTTTACAACTGGAATCATTCTAGCAAGAACAGCGCGATTTTTGGGGATTGCAAAAAGTGGACCCCAAAATTCGTTCTCGCATGAAATAACACAAAAATGCCCAGTTTCTAAAGAATAGTTGTGGGGATGTTTATATCTTACTTTTGAATGTTCTTTCCAATTAACATCATGTCGTTCAAAATGCATTTTGTAGCCTAATTGGGCATGTTCCAGGACGCAGTGTTTCTTTGAAAACAAGGGAAAGATTTCCATATAAGAAGTTCACTAATTTTCCTCTGTATTGACTAACAAGCCCCCAGATAGCAATTTCAAAGTCAATTTGAGCAGTGAGAAAATACAAGCATTTTCTTAGAAAACACTTAGAATTTTTCAGTCCAATCTCATAGGGTTTGTACACAGGGTGTTGAGTGAACTTCGTATATGGAAATCTTTCTAAAACAATTATTATGATGTGTTGGAGAGGCGTATAATGTATGCAATTTATAAACAAAAAGTAAGCAAGCTCCTGTCAACAATTGAAAAGCATGTATCCTACTATAATTTAAACATAACTAGTGGGTTAAGGAATAAAACTTGTGTAAACATCCAGGCTTTTAGGTATGTAGACATGAAATTGATGGAGCTTGTGAATTCACAGGCTTTTCCTGCTCGGCAGAGAGTATTTACAGTAGAATGAAATTACCATGACTATCACCTAGTGACCTCACAAGCGACCCTAGAAAACCTGTAGACTGCATTTTTTAATACTCTCTGAAGGCACAGGCATTCAGGGAGGGTGGATAATATTCTGGCTATGAAAAATGAGAAGCTGTCATCGGTTGACATATGGTTGGGGGGGGGGAGACCTGCTAGATACATTAAAGGGTGGGATGTTGAACTTGTGCTTGTGTATTTTCATTGTTTGACAGAACTGGTGAGAAACGACTGTGTTGGATGAGTCAGCCCAGGAGATGGCTCGTAATGGAAGGCTTGTGCCGATTGATGTCAGAAGCTTTGAATTGGGTTTGCAGGCAGAGACCCTGCAAATTGGAGGATTCAGGACTCCGACTGTTAGGCCGAGTAAAAAAAAAAAATAATTTCTAGTCCGGGGTTTTTGAAAAAAGGGAGGAAGCGGGGCTTTTTTTTTTATTTTTTATTTTTTTCAAGATGACCGCCTTTTCAAAATGTCCTGCGACCATTGGTGTTCCACTGTTCAAAGACACTTTTAAAGATGAAAGACAAGTTGGACAAGAGAACTGAACATATTTACAGTGTCATTTAGAGTTGTATTGGTATTGGTATTTATTTTCCAATGAATTTGTAGACTTTTTCGGTGTTTTTCTACTACATTTTTCAAAAATAATAAATAAATCTGGGGAGAACCTTTGAATCAGGTAGGGACTGAAAACCCAATCCACATATTGGCCCACATGGGAATGGAACCCATGTCAGTGGTGGAAGGCAAGCAAATGCTGCAGAACCTTTTTTTGCAAGATATTGAGTTTCATATATTTTTCAGTACATTTTCAGCATTGAGATGGCGATGTTATTTTATATGATGGAGGTGTGCATCAGTAATTGAATGGGTTGTCAACTCACCTTAGGTGAAGTCGCTGGGAAAACTTGCTGGAGTCTAGGCCCACCATATGATCTGATGCAATAAGAAAGTAGAAACGCAAAGTATTAACATGGGCCCGGCCACTTGCTTAAATCTAGTATTGCTACAGGTAAATGTATATTGGCAGCGCCTGTCTGACCATCTAATCTGATCATCTGAGTTATATAATGAAATTGGGGAAACAAAAGGTACCTTTTGCATTGATGCCTTTGTTTGATTTTTTTTAAAGTAAAATGGGGAACTGCCAACTAATGGTTGGATGGCTCAGTTGGTAGAGCACTGGAACGGCAATCTGGCGGTCGCAGTTCAAACCCTGCTCCAGTCAATTTCTTTGTTCAACTTTTAAAAATAATTACGTAATTATGAGAATAATACTACTTTTAGCAGCCATTTTGGGACAATGAATGGCTAGGAGATTTAGATCAGATTTAATATAGATTTAGGTCAGCCCATAAAAAGATTAAGTCCTGTGCACAAAAGTTACACTTGTTTACATTTCATTTACCCTAACTCCCTAGCATAATTTACCAGGAACCATACCCATCCTGGCAAATTCCAACACCCACATGGGAAATCACATACACACACACACTGTTGGACTTAGTTTCTGGAGGTATGCCAAACCCAATGTAAAAGACCATCAGTTTAGGGGTACTGTACCCATTCCAACAGATTTCAACAACACCTGTTGTCGGGCTTTGATGGGTTGAGTTCGGTTAGGGTTAATTCAGATGCAAGACCCACAATGCTCACATAATTTCAGAAAATACAACTGATAATTTAATTGGGAAATGTGTAGCCAAGGCAGTGTTTCCCCTGGCTAATGAACTGAGCGAGGTGGTAACAATTCAAGTTGATGATTGAAACGAAATTTATGCAGTCTGCAAACTGAAAAGAATGCAGCGCTCACAAAAATGCGCAATGATTCCAAAAACACATCGAAATTGTGAGTTCTTGATACATGGAGGTGAAGGAAAATGCTCATATATTACACAAAATGAAAATTTTTCAATTGATATTTCCTTTTTTGCCAATCTTCACAGCGAGGTGGTGATATTGGCAAAAATTGAGCGAGGTGGTCACTGAAAGTAGCGAGGTGGGCCACCTCACGTTTGAATGGGCAGGGGAAACACTGAGCCAAGGCAAGGGTTCCAAGATGGTTCCTGCAACTGAAATCCAAAAAGGAATGTTCAGAGACTTACCGGCATGTGAGTGGGAAAGAAAGTACGCTCTTGCTCTGAGAACTGCCGGGCCCAGGAATCTGTCGATTGCAATCTGTGGGTATTCCACCATCAATCCCCCAAATGTGCTCATTTTGAGGCAAGATGCGCTCTCCGACTCCTACAGAATTCAGATATTGTTGACTTTCACAACGATGTTCAAGTGCTGTGTCAAATAAAGTTAACCATGTTAACTGACGATTGCGTTGACTTTGTTGACTCTAAATTAACTCGAGACTAACAGTCAGGCCAAGTAAAAAAATTAATTTGTTAACCGTCCCTGCTCGCATCTTTTTTTAAGCCGCATCTTTTTATTTATTTTTATATTTTTTTCTCACCTCAAAAAGCTATTTTTACCATGCATAAATACATAGAACATTGTTTAACATACAAATTTTGACTCTACTTTAAGTAGAGTCAAAACACTTACATGTATGTTAAACAATGTTCTAGTAGGATAGCTAATAAAATGGTCGAGGGCATTTTGAATTGAATAGTTGGCAGCCATTTTTTAATTTAAATACATGGCGGCCATCTTGCAGGAAAATAAAAAATAAAAAGCCCCTAATCCTCCTCTTTTTGAAGAAACCCGGACGATCAACTGGTATTTTGTTTACTTGGCCTAACACCAGTGGTCGATTTTAGAGAATCTTCAAGGAAAAATCTCAGTTGTGCATGTAACTTATATTTTCTAAATCAACACCTGCCTAACATGTAGTACTATGTAACATTTAACACTGACTAGTATAGAGACCTAATGGTAATCCTTATCTTTAGGACCCCATTCCTGTATAAGGTTTAAGACTCACCAAAACAGCTGACTAAATGACACTCCAAAGTGACATTCTGATATTTCGTGACACATCTTAATAGCTAGTAATGACACCTTGAATATTATTGGCAGGTATAATTTTTTTGTGAAGACGGCAGGGCTTTGATTATAATGAGGGAAATTACAGGGTAGATGACGACAAAGACAACCAGAAAACAGGCTTAAAAAACAAAGACGGCAACTTTGAAAGCCTGATGCTGATTGGCTGATAAAAAAAAAAAAATTCTAATGTTTCTATCAGCAAATTAGCATCGTGCTTTCATGCGTGTTGTGAGAACTAAAACGTTCCAGCAGGTCTCACGTCTCTGATTGCCCAAAAAATAGGAAAGTCACATTTTCTTTGAAAGTGCATTTCAAAATTACAACAAACATGAGTAAATCTGAAGAAATAGTCACTTTGGTACTGGTGAGTCGCCTGCAAAATTGAGTTTTGTACAGAACTCTTAAAAAAGAGGAAGAGGTGTTCCAAGATATTAAAGATTACCTGGCCCATAGAGAAAGGACAAGGCTATCCTTTTGGCAACACTGGGAAAGATTGTTGCAACCTGACGCCACTTCAGTGGTTGTGTACAAAGTTTATAGAGAATCAAGAAAATTTTCTAGGTATTTCCTAACAAAAGTGAAAATGTTTTCAGTCCCATATTCATGTCTTATCATCATTTTGCAATGACTGATCTTCATCGGTCCTACTAAAATGAGTCAACAAGTGTCAACTGGCATCAACAAGCGTCAGCGGTTGTCAACCCAGCTTCAACAAATTTTGAATAGGTTTTTGAACATCAAATTCAGAAGTAGCTTTATAAAATATGGTAGTAGCTTAATCTACGACGAGTTTGTTGGTTGAGTGTTGGCCGCCACCTTGTTTCATGCGAGTCAAGATCAAAACAAAATGCGGCCTATACTAAATCGACAAACTCTTCATAGGTTTCGCGTTGCGTTAAAAAAAAAACTTTTTAACTGATTTTAAATTTAATTTAGCTGAAGATGTTCTCTTTCTACCATATAAAGCTACTTGAGGTTCTGATGTTCAAGAACTTAAACAAAATATATTGACGCTGGGTTGACGGCAGTTGACGCTTGCTGTAGTAGTAGGACCCACCGTACCTTCATTGACATTGATAGCCTATAAAAGTATGGTAATCCTTACTTTTAGGACACCTCTATTTTTTACGAGTTCTGTTCAAAACTGACTTTTGCAGATGACTGTCCAGTACCAAAGTGACTTTTGCAGGCTAAAGCAGTCTTTTTTTCTTCATGTAAACTCATGTTAGTTGTAATTTTGAAAGCACTTTCAAAGAAAATGTGACTTTCCTACCTTTTTTCACAGTCAGACGTGCATGTTGTAGTTCACACACGCGTAAAAGCCCTACATAATGAAAGCCCCATGCTGATTGGCTGCTAAAAAAAATAATTAAGATGTTTATTTTTTATCAGCCAATCAGCATCGAGCTTTCATTGCATCGAGCTTTCACATTTGCCATCTTGGTTTTTGAGTCTGTTTTCTGGTTGTCATCGTCGTCTTTTACCCCTCAATTTCCCTCTAAAATCAAAGCCCTGCCCTCTTTCCACAAACTTAAACCTGCTGATATTCAAGAAGGTGTCATTGCCAACTGTTCAAATGTGTCAAGAAATATCAGAATGTCACTTTTGAGTGTCATTTAGTCAGCTGTTTTGGTGAGTCTTTCCCTTCCTATATAGGAACGGGGTCCTAAAAGTAAGGATTACCAAAAGTATAATGTCTTCTAATTCTACCTCCATGGTCTTATTAATGAAGAAAAAAGTGGCGTCAGTTTGCAACATTCTTTCCGAGCATGCATGATGCTCCGCGGAGCATCATACTAGTTCTAGGAGAAATGGCCGCCATGTACTTACACTTTTCAAACAAATCTGCTGGCTGCAGTGCACATGGCAAGCAACTTTTTGCAAGGACGATTCCGCAGTTCAAAGATCCCGCGGCATGCGGCATACACTGGCATAAGCGCATACGAATCACGATACGGTACGCGATAAACGCAACGCCGCGCTGGTTTAAATGACACTAACGCCCATTTAACAGCAGAAATGCCGATTTTGCGTGCATAATTGATCAAAACATAGTCTTAGATTACTTTTGAATTGAAATGCAATGGGTGATTACAAAGCAGGAGAGGAAATTAAAAGTCAAAATTCATCACGACACAACTTCAAAAGTCAAGATCGATCACTCGTGGGCAGCGCCATTTTTAATACTAACTTCAAACGACCTATTGAGGGCGCATTTTAAGAGCAATCAAGCGAGGTAGGTACAGTTTACTCGACCGTCCGCTCTTAGAGGCGTATATCCAGCTTTTTATGGCGGGGAGGGGGGGGAGGGGACTTTACAGCATCGACGTCTGAACCGTCTTAAAATTGTCTTTAAAAACCAAACGCCGACGGAGGGGGGGGGGGGAGCTCCCCAAGCCAATGCTTTAATCTCTATTACAAAAAAAAATTGAAATGTTTAGGATTATGATATTCCTCACTGCTAAATGTCCACATTTGAGTTCGGAGTTGGACTTTATTGGGCAAAAAATCTTCTGTATCCGGATCCGATTAAAGAAGCCGAGGTTCTGAAACAACTTCATAGTACATTAGCCCTCATATTCATAAATATTGGGTGGTGGGCTGAAATTAATTTAGCTTTGTAAATTTGTAAACCGTTCGAGTATTTTTATGTTTAAATTGTAAAGAAATCGAACTTTTCAATAATCCCCTCTCATTTAGTCTTCGAGACACTAACTTAGTAACTTCAATCTTCAAGACGGGCAGAACGTACTTTATACCTGTGACGATCACACGTACGCCCATTCAAAATAGTTGTCGTGACCTCCAAAAATTTTGCTGAAAATATTATGATGACGAGTGACATCTTGAAGGAACCGTTAGTACAATGACCCATAAATATTTCTTGAAGTAGCGATATGAACTGACTCTTCTGACCTCATCATGTAAACAAGTGTCCAAATATTTAGCCGTCATACTACTATGAAAATAGCATTCTTGCGTCGCCAATATATCTTTTGGGCTAAACGAAACATGTCATTTTCAGAATCGCACGTAAAGCGTCAGCCTTATATTTTCAGTTTTAGGTGCAGAGTGTATTAGGAATATAACCATTTTTGGGGGGTGGGTAGACATTTTGTTTCAGTTTTGTTTTATATTTGGTATAGTTCCCATGTCAGCAGTATATATGCAGGCCGAACTTGGTTGTGAATGACAGCATATATTGGAAGGTTGATATGTCGTTTATTATATCACAGGCGGAGAAGGAGTTTTGTAAAGGAAAAATAAACCGGGGTTATTTTGGATTGTGGTATATGAAAACCTAGTACAGGGTCTTTAAGGTAGATTTTCCCTTAAAATTCAGGAGATTTAGAACATTTAAAAAATAACACCAACATTTCACAAACATTTCAACTTCCTGAACAGGAAAAGTACATGTATGGGTAAAAAATAAGTTTCAAATTAAGAAATAAGGCGAAAAAAAATTGCTTCTGCTTCCGATCACAATGCTTTTCAAACATAGGGTCGGTAGGTCGGAAAGTGGTTTTTTTTATTTCGCCGAAAGTGCCGATTGAATGGAGCATAGAGCAAGGAATCATGCTAATTTGATGTCTGGACTATTTGAATTCGCGCCACGAAAGTTATCGAGATCTACGATAGCTGAATTTTCATAGTATTTATCCAAATTCCTTGATCATCGATTGACATAATATGAATGCACATACATGTAATTATAAGAATTATTATTTTGTAAATAAAATTAAGTTTTTAAACTTTGGAAAAAAAGAAGAATTTTTTTTTACAATTTCTTTCAAGGTACAAGTGAGAATGCCCAGAGAAACAATTGTGATTGGTTAGTTTTTGGAGACGTTTGCTTGAAATGCTTATTCTGATTGGCCAGTATTGGTATGGTCATAATGCATATTCAGTAATGAAACTGGTATATCAAAAAGGGATTCCCAAATCTTTCTTCTTTCTGATAAGCTCTTGAAACATGATTTTTTTAATTATTAGATTTCAAATTACCAATGCAACAGTGTAAAAAGATGATCACTAAATTCTCGATAATTATGTGATGACCGGGAGAAATCAAGTTTAACTGGTTCACGGTCCCATTGGTTTGTGCACCAATTGCCTGGTTTGTTTGTCATCCATACCCAAGATGCATTGCAAGTATCGAAAAGGTTACATAAATTGCCGGGTCAACTCGCTAATACCTTTCAAGGTTCACACGTTGATGTTGCATATTGTCACTTGTCAGTTATTAAAGAGATAGTACCTAATCTAAAGAATTGTCGGACTTTTCTACACGGCCATTTCCCGATGATCACAAAAGTACATTGTATTGATCTTTTTGGCCTTCAAATGAAAACGTGCGACAGCAGACGGTGATTTCCAAACCTCGGTTTCGTCAACAATTTCACCTAATCCACGACTGCAGATTTGGAGCTTTTCGTGTGAGCCATGATGTAAATACTCTAAATTTTGACCCGCTACAATCATGGAGGGTTTTTGTTAATGTTTCTGATGCAGAACAGGGACCTGCATTAAGTCACAGTCCTTCAAGTCTGGCCCTTTAATGTCCCAAATCCCCAGTGGAAATTACGCATAAGTTTGGAAACCACCGTCGTATATATCATTATTCGTGAGCGCTTGAGTGCATAATCACAGAGGTTTAAACGGTTGAAATTCCCTTTTCACATTCAAATTCACATCCTTCATTTATTGTGTGTGTGGGATGTACAAGGTCTGGTGATTGGATTGGGTATACTTGGCGATGTGAATTACTTCCTTATTGCTTGTTGCATGCCGTATTAAGTTTGTGCAGCCATACCCGCTTCCGAACTTGCCCCGGTCTGCGAACGATTTATACGGATCGGAGGATATGGAAAGAAAAATGGTGATACTGTTCGGCAGCCAGTTGTCGAATGTCCTGTGTGGCAGTAGTAGCCTAATGGTCCAAAATATGTTGAAGTTGGACACAATGTCTTTTCCTCCATGGTCCAACTAACGTAGAGCATAGAGAGCAATATGTTGCCTCTAAACGTCAAGTTACATGGTTTGGGGCGTGAAACACTGATAGGTCGAATGCATGGGCAATAATGCGTGAAAAATTGCAGACATTTCATCCCAAATATTCCAGACAACTATTTGAACAATCAGACAAGACGACGATTGGCCTTGGATAATCTTGCTTGAGAGTAGAGGTCCACTTTTAATACCGTATTATGTACACAGGCCTATTCCACACCTCTATACGTACACCGATGATACCAATTTAATATAGGCCTGCGCCTGGGTCTACATACGACTGATGTAGAATCGTGATTGAATTCCTTTGAAAGCTCTGCATGCCATGCTTGGTTAATTTTTGTTAGTGGATTTTACCGATAAGATTTCCAACCCGTACTTCTAATTCTATACGCCGTTTCATATTGATAGAAACACGTAACAAGCAATTATGTCTACATGTTTACATGTACATGTACGTTGTTCCTTGCTCTTCATGGTTGTATTGATTATTGGAACACCTTAGCTTGTGGTCAACACAGCAAAAAGTCTTTTGTATTCACAGAAAACCTTCAGCTTATTCAATCAACAATAGGTTCGCTATAGCCTATGCAGTACCTCGGCGTTAGCTCTAGTCTAGGTACAATAATAGGCCCGACATGATGGTAAACCCACCCACAAATATTGTGTACGTCAAGTACATGTACATGTATACATAAATAACTACAACAGCAGGCAACCAACAAGCCTAAAAGTAAAACCGTATCTTTAGCTTTCTGTCAACTGAGTCGCAACAGACTTCTTTTTGTTGAAACAAAATTCCTGGCTTGGCTATCCGGCATTATAAAGTTACTGTTTATACCAAGTTCCCGCTGAAAACAGCCGCTCAATTCAATTAATCGTGCGGGCTTGAATTCCTCGACGCCCGTTATTTATATCAGAGAAAGAATAAAAAGCAAACTTAATACTTTTGACCAGAGCTATATTTTATGTAACCAAGTGGAGAAACAAATATTCTTCTTTTTGGTCTGTAGTGAAAGCTGCTAACGCAATGTTGAAATAATGTTTGCAGTTTGGTTTCAGTATCAACATTTACATTTTTTTCCTGTCGATTTTCTCGAAATGTCAAATTTACACAGAATGACTCATAATCTTTATCGCCCTCGTAAACATAAGGATATTTGTTCGGTACCGCGCGTGCTGTGGTACCCGTACACTCACAGCATGTAAGGGGAGCGACGCAACAAAATGTTCCAAGTTTGCTGTATGGGCATGTCGTGTGAAAATGTTTCCTTTTTTGCAGGAACTCGGTGACACCATGGAGGAAGGAATCCTCCATGGTAACACGTTTTTTCCCCCGAAAATCTAAAAATAATTAATTTCATGAGATTTGTTTTGTGAATATCTGTCTCCAAATTTTCATTTGGACAATGAGATTAAATATACCATGGAGCTGTATTTTATAGCTCCATGAAAATACCAACTACGTTCATGCAATTATTCACATACCAAAACAAGTCTCAGTTTATGAATACTGTCCCTCAATTAAATCTTTCATTGACTTCTCAAACGAATTTTCGTGATATATCAGACCACAAAGTTTTCTTCTAGTCCGAACTCTAGCAACGCTTCTTCGGGTCATTGACTTCGAAGCCAACATCTCCATGATTTTATTTCACGTTTTCCGTGATGGTTATAGCTCCATGGTGTGATGATCATAGGACATGACACAACCTCGCCAGACTCCGGAGTCAAAACATTTCACCGGAGTGAATCGCATCACAGCGGGTATGCCCGGAGGGCCCAGTGTGCAAGGTGGGAAAATCGAACAGAACGAAAGTAACTTCCCAAATTTTGTGCTCACGTAAAGTGTTCATCAGATTATGAAAACCAGACAGCCTGCGTGTGGTTATTGTGTGTGTTTGGTTTGCATCAAGGTTGATGAATCACGGTAGCGTGAATAAAAGACCTGCAGAGACTAGGGACGCGTCGGTGCAACCAAACATTTTTTTTGGTCGAGTTCCGAGTAAGACAGTTGTTTGTGTATTTCAGGTAGCGAGAGTACATGTATGTACATTGAATGACGAACGGTGATGAACTGATGAAATACACAAAATATCGAAATTGAGATTTTTCCTTAAAAGTCACACCCCTATTAGTATTAAGCCAGAGTGTCTTAAATGGAGCATCTTAAAAGCCGGCACATTAACATAAAACAGTTGTTTCTAAATCAAGCTGCTTTATTTGAGAACAGAATACATGTACATGCACAGTATTAGAAAGTGAACGAAAAATCCTACATGTATAATCACTTGTCAAATTGTCAGTGCTCCACTAACTAATCTCTGTGATAGACACTTTTATTACTTTTGACAAACACAATACAAATGGTGCTAAATATTTACAAACAATCTATCTCGTCTGATTTATCTTGAGTTTTAAAACTAACTACCAATTTTCATCAGAAATAGTATTCATGTTAAATACATGTAGTATTACAGACCACACTGATTTGGCCTCATGTGGGCACCACAGTCGGCATTTTCTGTTTACGATTATAACCTAAACAATTACAAACTGTGTACGTTAACCAAAACTTGGAAGCCCATAATATTGAATTAACAACTGCACAGATTGTATAGAAATAACAAAATTTCAATTATCTGGAATTCCTTTTTAATAATACATTTCTGTGTAAAATAGCAATTAGGTAAACATTCTGGCACAAAAAAACACCAATGTTCTCAAGAAAAGTATGGCACAAACTCGCAAACCAATGTTACACTGCACATGTACATGTATACACAGTAACTATTCGCAGTACACTTTTCTAATAAAAAAATACATGTACATGTATTCAAATTACTTGAAATCTGCCAAAAAGATTGCCTGCACAGTGCAGTGTGTGTGTGTGTCAATTGCCAAGGCAACAAGGAGCACCTGGAGAAATCTGGTGCTGGTTAGTGGTTACCATGGCTACCGTCAACAAGGCTACCACAGTCAGCTGATGAATTCCCATGTTTTGATTGTCTTTAGTACAGCATCCACTTCCCCACAAACAATCTATAATTTTTCTCCCAACAGCAGGTTTCAATATTGATCATGTTCATATAACTTGTATTCACGAACACTGTCCAGCATTGGTTACGAAATACACCATTAAATGTATGTACATTGAATTGATGTTCACCTTACATGTCATGTTCCGCATAAATCTAATACACAATTTTAACCCTGCTTGAAGGTTTCCAATTGAACTTTTTCAATTTCTTTATGCTTTTGCTCATCAGGGTTTAGATTTAACAAACAAGAAATGTTCCAACATAAATCCGACCACGGTGAACACCAATCGAAAACAGCAATGCACATTATATGCGATTTGTTAAAATTATTTTACATGTATCAATATCATCCTCCATTCCATGCAACCTTTCACCCAAAAAGCAATACAGTGCTTTTTATATTTAGATACGAAAACAGGAAAGTTGCATGGATTGAAACTGAAACAGTCGCTAACTTCACAAAGGGATTTCTTTCTGAGAAACTGGTGACCTTTCATACGTAACCTGTTTGTCAATGCACAATCTATCCTACAATTTACACTCGCTGTACATACATTACAGAATCATATTGACTTTCTAATTCAATACATGAAATACCTTTTGATTTATTTTTTTATTAAACTTCCTTAAACCTGTCCTAGATCTACTGCACTTTCTGTCTCTCCTTTCAACTGCATGTTGACCAGGGCACTCGATCATACAAATGGAATACACTTTGCTGTTTGTTAGATCAATTTACAAAAACACAATTTTTCAAACATCAAACAACGCTCCGAGACCAATGACTACAAACAGAAAGAAAGCATTTTTTCTTTGAAAAAAATTCATATCCTTTCACAAACATGTTAAACAAACTAACCATTTCTGTGAGTCCTTCCACAAAACTACATATATACATCAATTAAAAATTCCCACTGCAAAATAATATCACTGATTCAGTGGATCCTGAACTGATAACGAGGGCAAATATTTACATAAGTAATTTTCGTTTTCAACTTGTTTCGAAAAATAAAGTCCAATGAATCAAACTTGGTTCCTGGAAAAAAATGACAAGTATTTACAAACACAACCTCATTTGTTTTTGTGAAGCTTGTTGGTAATGCCAACAGGAGAATTACACAATTTGTACCTCAAGTATTTGTCATTCAAAGGCATGCAGCAATTTATAAGCAGCATTCAGATGCAGTGGGCAAGGTGTAAAAACACACGCACTGTCATGTTGCTGTAAAATGATATACAGTCGAATCTCGTTAGTACAAACTCTGTTAATACAAAATTCCAGTTATAACAAACATAAAGCCTTAGTCCCGACTGTGCATTATGTGCACAATGAATGGGACTGATGTTCCTCTTAATACAAAATTCTGATATAACAAACAACTTGGCTAGGTCCGAACGAGTTTGTATTAACGAGACTCGACTGTACATTGTAAGTTGGTCCAGTGTAATACTGTTCGGTCCAATAGCTCATGTGGATACACTCCCAAAACATTTCCAATTTCATACTTGAATAATGCCCTTTTTCAAAAACAAACTGTACAACACAGTGCTTTGTACAACTCTGCATGTCCAACTGTTCTCTGCTCAGTTTATCCATGGTTATGAGTGCCAAGTCCATCAAAACAATTGTGGTGGATTTCAGCAGATTTGGTCCTAAAGCATTATGTGAAGCAGGGTCTGTGATGGATTTTGGCCGACTTGGTCCAGTACTTAGTAAGAGACACTAGGAAGTTAGGGTAATGGTTGATTTGACCATTGCAACAATCGGTAGCGCCATGTGACAAACTTTGTTTGGGAGTTTGTGAGGTTCCGAGCTTCTGACAAGAACTGGGGGAACTCAACGTTTCGGACAGTACACTCTGCCCATCGTCAGAAGACTGTCATCAAGGGTGACTACCCGTCATCAGTGTCTCCAGACGGGCAGAGTTTACTGTCCAAAACACTGAGTTTCACCCGGTTCTTTTCAGAAGCTCACAAGTCACAGACTCACAAAAGAGATTTGTCACATGGTGCTATGGCAAATCTTTATCTTCTTGCCATCATCACTGTGCAAACTTTTTTTCAATTTTTTTTTTACAAATAAAAAGCACAATTTTTTCATTTTTAGCTAGTAATATAGGTTTCCCGGCTATTTTAAAAAGATTTCTCATCCAAATTCACCAACTCTAACATTCAATTTCGCCCACAAAAAATTTCACACGCTTTTACCAAAACCAATTTAGTCATTTTCCATTCAATATTAAAGTTTGGTCACCCTATTTGTATTTAGTCACTGGGTCGAGAATATTCATCAGTACAGATCGAATTTGTCTGAGCTGTTGCCGAAAGGCAGCATTCAAAGATCCAATTGTCTTATATAAATCAGTAAGACCAATTTGATTTCTGAATAACAAGGTGTACACGAAAATGTGTGCTCATTGTTTGAATTTGCTTGAACTGAGTTTGGAATTGTCTGATTAAAGACGAAATCAAACATTGGAAGTGCACTGAATCGATGTTGATGGACGAATTTGAATTTTAGAAACGGTGAATTCGAATGATAAACCTATACTACATGCAAGGTTATAACACAATGTTAACAATTTCTTGATTGAACTTGTCAATATATTACACCTTTCATTGTTCAAGTAAAATTTACCAAAAAACCCTGGCATTTAAATAAACTCTTCAGCTCATATTCAATATTTCCCCCAGCGACCGCCACCACTCCCTTGCAGCCAGAAATGCCAAACAGGTCATATCACACTTGAAAACATTCCAAAGTCCAACCAATTCTCTTCATCAAAGTTTGGTGTGACATTTGTACTGAATAAACTAGATGTACACTGTAAAATGAACACAATCTTTAAAAACAAAACTTAACAAATAACTGTGGAACAGAAAAAAATGTCACAACTGAACACAACCTTTAAAAACAAAACTAAATGAAGTATAGTAAAAACAGAAACATGTCACATTTCATTTGTACATGATTTCAACAATGAGGTTGTGTCTGGTTTTGCACTGGTGCAATAAAAAAAAACCTGCCATCTTGGCAACCGTTGCTATAGTGAATGCGCCACTCAAAATGATAATATTTGCACCATTGTACATTGTATGTTTACACTTCAAAAAGTACTGTGATAACACCGATTACATTGGAGGATCTTGCACATTATCAAGTATTGCAACTAGTTTCAGCCACTAACTTCATTTGAACGTCTTTTTTGGGCTTTGGTCAATTTTGAACATGTTGTTCATAACATTCATGATAAACCAAGGAATGCTTCGACAATTTTTTTTTCTCCAGCTTACCCAGAGATGTCAACAACCTACATACATTGTACATTGTTTTGTATATATACGTAAACATTTGAAGCAAGCTTCAGAGAACTGGAGAAAAAAAACCACATAAATCATAAGAAAATTTATTCCAGAAAAAAAGCTGTCTTCGCAATGGTCATATTATTCTCTGGAGTCTGGACTGTACTTTGAAATATTCTGACACTGTGACAGACTCAGAAATAAAATACAACCTTTGATAAATCAGATTAGGCCAAATATTTTTCAATAACAAACTGGAATGCTTGTGTCAATACGCCGATTAACCCGCCTGCAATGCCACCCAGATGTGTGTACTTCAGTCTTGGCTCAAGCTGTAACATCTTTCATGTCAGATATAATCTACCAATAGGAGATGATATACCAGTAATTAGCTCCTTGAACTAAGAATACATGTATATATTCATCTGCAAATCAGTTTCTCACGAAGCAAACACAAAACAACCCATGTCATTTTTCTCTAATGCATTTTCCTCTGCATGCACTTTTTTCCTTGTTAGAAATTTGAGTGATAAAACAATGCCACAAATTTCCCGAAAAAGAAATGAAAAGTAAAATTCTCAAACTGCACTTGGGTGTACCTGTAATAATTTCATGAACAAAGACCGCGATTAATATTAATTTAATATGTACAGTTCATTACTTGCCCACTCCCAAATTTAATTAGATCACGATTCATTACAAGCGAACTCAAAGACAGTAAGTCCCACCCAAATATGACTCACTGACGCAAAATTGTTTAATGAGCCCGTAGCTGACATCTCCTTTTGGTCAAATATTTGAAGCACGGAAATAAAGGATAGGCCAGATGAACAATGTATGTACAAATACAACCAGCCGGCCTATCATTTAGTTTTTGGCATACATGATACTGTGACACTATCTGCAGCCTCAGAAGGAAAAATATACAAATATATTATGCTTCAAGTGGTGTGCCAGCATAAAAACATCAAACAGCATTTGAAGACTTGTTTTCAGTGTCCACAAGGCCATTTGTGAACAAAGGCACTGGTGACGAAAACAAATTCAAAGACTTGATTTACAACCACAACTATGCATGAGTCATACTTGATACCAGCTGTGTGGGCACGGACAATTATTAGATATATACAGTTAGTTTTTTACATCTTTTTCCAACTCTAAGCATGGGAATGACATATTATTTACACAAAGATTACAAGCATTGGTAAATCACCTGGACGTTTGGAGTATCAGAAAGTAAACAGATCAATAAAAAAAAAAAAAGTGCTGTAATACTTATTTAACCATCCAACTAGATCAATGCCGTACTGTAAAACATGAAAAATAAAATTGAATTGGAAATTGTCTGAAGACATTATACCACATCCATGGAGGTTTTTTTTTTTATTCCTCCATGCTGCAACATATTTGGACACATCTTACGTGATCTCAAAATAACTTGTGCCAATGAATTCTTCATGGCCTCATTGTCTTTCCAAATTTCCTTTACCGCAAATCATCATCAGACACCATCAACCTTTAACTGAAGGAGAAGAGGCATAATATTTGTCCATCAGATATTACAACTCAGTGGTGAAAACCACTATTGTACCTCAGGGGACTGTGGGGACTGTGGGGGGGATTTAAGCTGCTCTATACAAATTTTTTTAACATCATTTTATACTTCATGGAATTCTTCCCTAGCAATGTTTGAAGCATACATGGAAAATGCTGTCATCATGCCTAAAAAATATAACCTACAAGTAGAGCATGTATGTACACAAACTAATGATTCATGTTCACAAGGGCGTAAACCATCCATTAGAACGATTAAACATTCAGAGTCACACAGCACTGTGACCAGTTATTTTAACCACGGACCATTTCTGTGTTTTAACTAGGGGAGTAGGCCTACATATTACCAATAAGTGGCACCGACTGTGGCTATGAATCATTACAAGAAATTCTTAGCTGCCTGGATTTTTTTCTTTTTCCAGGTTTTTAGCCTTTCATGACGCTGGTACTGCATCATTCGCACCAAAAAAACCACGATAGTCTGAAAGGCACCACAATAATGAAGAAAAACCCACAAATTTCTCAGCCTGGTCTCAATTTCATGGTGCTCCCTTTATAGAGCCTTACTGTTCACAATTTTTGGATATTTCAAGTACATGTACATGTAGTTATCACAAGTATAGAGCATGCAATCTTCAGATGACAAATTTGCTTGAAATACTCCTGCAAGAATATGCGCAAGTTTTCGTTGTAATACATGTACGCATGAGGAAAGCACAGTATTTCAATACTGTATAATTGGCATAACATTTATGCTTACCTAAAACTAGAAGCACCATGAAATTGGTCCAAGATATCTGAGACGAGCATAAATTATTATTAGGCCAAGTAAAAAATAATAAATCAGTTTCTCGTTCCTGCCCGCTTCCTTTTACCTCGACCGCCTCCTTTTCTTTGATTTCAAATCATACACTTGCTTTATCTTTTGTATTTTTATGTGTTTCCAGTTAAGTTGAAGATTGTATGCAAGTTCAAAATGTGGTAGAAAGTATCAGCAAAAGAATTAAGAAAAGTAAGAATCTATCTTGGACAATCCGCCCATCTTGAACAAATGGGGGGGGGGGGGGGGGCGTCCCCTCCCTTTTTTAAAATGCCTGAACGAGAAACTCTTTATTTTGTTTTACTTTGCCTCAAACATAGCTTGGAGTGTCCTGGGTATTTCTCAAGTCTTCATCATCATAGCTGTGCTTGCCAGAATAGTCCTGCTCATCATAACCATAAGGGTCAGAAGGATGGTCATCGTAACTTGGTCTGCGGTCATCATAAGGCTCACGGTCATCATAAGGTGCCGAGTGGTGTTCATTGCTGGAGGAATGGCCATCCGGAATACGCTCGTCGTAGTTTGGATAGTAATCCGGGTTCTCCGCTGGTGGCATGTCGTATTCTTCCTGACCGTCGGGATGCCCGTAGCTTTCGTATCGATCACCGTATTGATCACTGTATTGATCATCAGGCCGATCATCATATCGGTCGTTGTATCCAGCATCTGGACGGTCGTCGTACCCATCAACAGGCCGATCATCGTAACGATCATAAGGTTGATCTTCGTGACGATCAACAGGTTGATCGTCATACTGATCATCGTAGCGATCATTGTACTGATCGTTGTATTGATCATATGAATCAGTCCTTTCTTTATCCAACTGGCCATTGACGCTGCGATCATATGCTTCGTTGTCGTAGTCATAGTCGTCGTTGCTGCCATGATCTCCCAACTTTGTGCTCATGTAGGGATGGTCATTCGGTTGTTGACCCTCATACATTGTGTATCCTCCATCATCATACCGAGGCTCACGAGAACCAGAATCGCTGAAATTCCGGTCGTCGTGGTGTCTGTAGGCGTAGTCTCTGTCATCAACTGGGTCATAGCTTGGATTGCGATGCTGGTCCTCATCTTGCATATGCATGTATGGGCTGGAGCGGTCTTGAAATGGCATCTTCATTCCTTTGATGGTGGGGTAGTCATTGTTGGCGCTACGCTCATACTGCACCTTATCAGTTGGGGGCATTGTCTCTCTCCACCACTTTCGTGGGTCGACGCCATCTGGGTCATCCCCACCACGCTTTTCTCTGGGGATTACGTCAGGATCATTCATCATCTTCTCATCAGGGTAGTCCTTCCCTTCACTGTACTGGTCAATTTTGTGATTGGGCACCTTGTTGGGCATGGCTTGGAACTTGCCGGCATTGTTCATTGGGATGTGCGAGTTAGCTCCGGCTTGTTTTTTCTTTGCTGCCCACTTGGGTGGATGACGCATGCAGTACCACGTGATGAGGGCACCGACAAGAACAAGGACAAGCAGTCCACCGAACAGCCCTGCAACGAGTGCCGCTGTGGGAAATGGTACAGCGGTTGTCGATGGAGGTTCCTGTGTGGTGACCTGAGTCTGAGGTAAAGTGGGTTCAGGCAATCCCGAAATGAGCAGCATCTTTGTTGCCATCGCGGAGATCCCATCCTGATCAGTAACTCTGCAGTCAAAGCTCTTGCCATGGTCACCAATTTCAACGTAGGTAATTGTCAACTCTGATCTTTTATCACCGACAGATTCTTCGGTTCGGCCTTCATCAAAGTCACTAGGCAATATCCATTGGATTGCCTCCGAGGAAAAGGAAGAAGTAATACTGCTGACCGTACACGTGAAAACTGCTTGCTCATTAACCACTACTGGTTCCGATAACCCTATGGTAACATTCGGTATGGAAACCACATTTAAAGCTGCTAGGCTGCAATCGTCGGATATGTCCGGATCAGGGGGGAGGCCGTCGTAAGATAGCTGACAGGCATAAACATCACCATCATCTTCATTCTGCGCTGTCAGGACGATTTTTGCTTGACTGGTCGTACTTCCGTGACTGATGTTGGCACTGACACTCTGACCATTTCTCGTCCATGCTAGGACAACCGCTGGCACTGCTGACCCTGACGAACAGGTAAGTGTCACAGTTTCATCGAGGTTCACTTGTGTGTTGCCCGAGTCCGATTGTATGGAACACTGTGCAGTTGAGGGATCGGGTCGGTACGCAACAGCCAAAGTGGCGACATCGGACTCCACGATAATATTACTGGAGTTACATCTTGAATCAGATGTTCTACCACAAATGATACATTTGTACTTCCCAGCTTGATTTTTTGCGAGGTTTCTCACATAAAGTTTGTATTCTCTTGGATCACCTGGAGCCACAGAGAAAAAATAGTCTTCGGGAGTTAATCCCAATCCAGTTAGGACATCATCTCTTCGATTAGCATCATCACTGATAATGATGTCGTCCTTGACAAATGCCAAGACACGAGTGGTTTGGTCGAACCCCTGAACTGCACAAGTAATTGGAGGGTTAGTTGCCACTGCCCCCAAGCTGATAAGTATATCGCTTGGATTTGTCGTAAAGGTCTGACTTGCGACGGGAGCTCCACCAAAAATCGACATCAAAGCGAAGAGCAAGCAAAGCCAAGCCATGACGATTTCCGATACACGGTAGTATTTAGTAATCAGTTCAAACAGATCCTCGTGGAAGATGTCCTATTGTGGCTTCCGAAGGCTTGAAATGAAAGTTCGAATGTAGCACTCTTCAACGAGAAATCCTACCGTTGTACTATGCGTTAACTGATTGATGCATCAAGGCTCGCAGTAAACCATGGAGCAAGAACAGAAGAAGACCGAACAGAACTGGTCACCCGTCACCCACACCCAGTTTACAGCAGATTAGTTAATAGATTCGTTGAGACCTTTTCAATAACACCCACAACGAGAAACAGTTCAGTTTTGCTTCCTGATGAGAATCCTGGAGACAGCTACCACTTGGTTATGACTAATGAGTAATTACTGCGGCTTTTAAAGCGAAGAGGTTCATCCCAACATAGCTTTCACCTCACTCACTAACCACCGGAATGTCAGCGGGTTTTAAATTTACACGCACGATTATTTGCCGCATACCGTACACATTTCCTGACATCCGGGACCTCGCCGTAGTGACGCGTTGTTATCTTTATGCAAATCTGATGCTAACCACGGATACAGCTATTTTGATTGGCTGTTCTAATCGTCATTCGGCAAATCAGTCACTACGTCACAACGGTTCATCGGCTTCATTATGTTTCTAAGCCATATAAGGGCATAGTAAATATAGAAATATTTTATTTGGATGTGTGGTTTAATCGGCTATTATTTTCTGGAGACTTTCAAACTTCTTTTTTGGAACACCGAATGTCGGATGTTTCCTTGCTGTATGATGCTTTATGGTTTTTGGTATTATTTTGCTTTTGTTAAGTGCTAGTGGCTGGCAGATAGTATCGACAGAGGGCGCTATATATAAATCATGGGAGTACAAGTCTATTTAGCGTTAGAGAAACGTCTTTTTGGGGGGCATGGATAATGTGTTATCCACCAATATTAGCCCATTACAGTTCTAATCAGGCTCATATAATCATAACACCAACTCAGCTTAGTAAGGAGCTTACAGTTTGCAATTCTACCATTTCAGCAAAAGAATGAATTTCAATAAATCCATCTCTGCCCTCACATCTACCCTAGAAGGAGAGATAATACCATTACGATCGATAAAGTGTCTTGATCAATGACCAGTGGCGCAGCCAGGATTTTAGCGCGGGGGGGGGGGGGGGGGGGCTCACCTTTTTTTCAATTTTATTTTAGAAGTTTGATTTTTTTTCAAAAAAAATATTGGCACGGGTTGTTTTTTTTTGGGGGGGGGGGGGAGGGGACGGACTATTGTGACGCGCCGGACTATTGTGACGTGCCATTTATGTTGGTGGCGCCACTTACACCCCTATTATACTACTTGAAAATAGGCCATATTCATATCACCACGGTCAAATCGTGGCCAAAAAAAATAAAATTGACACCCTTTTTGGAGGGAGGGCTCATGCCACCGAGGCCCGGCCCCTTGGGTGCACCACTGTCAAGGACACACCCACGGCTTGAATTGAACCACATTCTGTCCACATGAGTTCTATACGGTACAAGATCACGAGCATAAGATACCATGTCGTTCCAAGATGTATTATAAAGATCGAGTGTTAATTAGTTACTTCGATGTAGACTAAATCATGTATTCGAGTCACCAAACATCGAGTCCGAGTCCGCAACAGAGTCCGAGTCCCGAGTCATGCAGTTGAGCAGGTCGAGTCCGAGTCACGAGTCACAAAGGTCGAGTCTGAGTCACGAGTCACATTTAATACTGGAAATAAATTTTGAGGCACTGCTAATAAAAACTCACAGGTAAATGTTACCATTTTGTTAACTTTTCTCTTATTTATTGCCTGGAAAAACATACATGTAACCATTTCCCAAATCAATATACCGGAAACAAGCCACTTGAAGCCAGACGGGCGCACACGCTGTGATGATGTACAGTGCCGTGCGTTTCCTCTACACCGCACTGACTATCGCTTACTCGACTCAGGAGAGGTTCGTCTACAAAATAATTATGATTGAAAAAAATACTGGTTTGTGGTAATTTTGGCCGAGTCCCGAGAACTCAGGGTCGAGTCTGACTCCGAATCAGGCGTCTGCCTCGAGCTCGATGTATGTCATTTTGTCAACAGAAAGTGCTGGGGACATGTGAAACTTATAATCTTAATTGATGAGACGTACAATGTAAAAAATAAAATCAAGCAAATAAAATGAGTCCATGGAGCACCAATGCAGTGGTGTAAATCCCCGTCAGCGAGTGGGATGCAGTACTAGGTGGGGGATGACCAAAAATCATAAAATGCCCGGCTGTGGAAACTGGAAATGAAAGCGGTGAGGGCTGGGGGGGGGGGGATTGGACGTACAAGGGGCACTGCCACTAACGAATAAAATGCTCAAAACATGTAAATGCGTGCAAATGCTGCGGTTATTTGTTAATATTTTTTATTTCCTAAAATTTGGAAGATGTTGGCCCAGAGGTCATCATTCACGAAATACACTGCATTGTCAGGTGAAATCGATTCGCTGAAATTCGAAATCGGAATAAAAAATAAAGCTACGTCGTTGTGGAACGAAATTTCAGTATATTTGCATGGAACTTGATTCAAAGAAAACAACAAAAGCAACAACATTAGAAAATATCAAACTAGCGTGAATTTCATTGGAAGATACAAGTACGTAAGTAGAATTTTAAAAATATCATACAAAAGTTGAGAAATTATCAAACATGAATTGAAATAACCGTTGAATCAGCGCCGCCATTTGAGTTTCTAACCGATGACGAATATTGTCTACTGGTGTAATATACCGAGCCTTCCAGAATACATAATTGAACATTTAATTCCCCGTATAATTTTGCATTGATTGTGTACATGTCATATAATGTAAATCTGACTCCACAATTCCTTTAGTTTTGTTCAAAACTAAATACTTAGCTGATGACATGTATGTTTGGCCTCCAGGTGGCGCTCTTTATGTCCGATTTTGCGTTGTTCAAGATCTGAGCGCAAGTTAACATTTGTGCGAGTACCGATTACAGTACACAGGATTTTAATTGTACCCACACATGGAATTTTTTTTTTTTTTAGGTTATGTGGTGTAATTGTCTTTATTGAATTTTAATCACATAGGCCCTATTTTTATATTTTTTTGGTGTAATATTTATACGTAATTTTTAACGTTTTTTTCATCAACTTGTTTAATGTAACAGGCCAATGGAATTTCCCGTCAGTGGTAAAAAGTCAAATTGAATTGAATAGAACTGAATTGGAGTTAAGCAAGAGTTATGAGCCAGAAAGCCCCACTACTAACATCACAATTATTTTGTTTGACAAAATTATCAAAATGTTAATTTTTTTATAAAAGTTTACATGTTGAGGAGATTGTCATTTAATTCCCAACTGAATTGAGTAGTCTGGCTCTTGTTTTGATTCACTGGTACTAAAGCAGGCACACAAGCAGGTACTACACTACACAATTATTCATATATGAAAATGCACGACTCCAAATGAGGGTATACATGGCATTGTTGATAAAATATGGGCCTTAAAAGTAAGAAACGTGTTGCATTTTTTTGATGGCTCAACATCCTTAAGTGTTTTAATACATGAATAAATGATTTTTACCTCTGTACAAAATTTGGAGCTTTCATGAAAAAGTACACAATTTCTCAGTAGCATTTCAACACAAAATGATCCGCAGGTGTATATTGTGCACTGTAAAAACGCTGGGCAGTAAAACGTTGGGTAAAGGTAACTTGTCCAGAAGCTGGTCATTTTTAGTAAAGATGTTGGTAATTTTTCATTATATTTACCCAACACCGGGTGCTCTAATTTGTTGAAAGACATCAGACAAAAATTGTAGAAAATTTGACCAGATCATCGTATCTTAACCCTAACTGATTTGGGTAGTTTTTGTCTAACATTGGGCATTAAAACGTTGGTTAAAGCTGAATTGTTCAGATCCTTTTTAGTGAAGATGTTGGTCCTTTTCCATAATATTTACCCAACTCCGGGTGCCCTCATTTGGTGAAAGGCAAAGACAACAATAATTGTTGTAGAACATTTGATCGTCCTTTGCCCAAGCTCAGGTATTAATTATTGTTGTCCTCTAAATCGGGTAACATTGGGAATTGAAACGTTAGGTAAAGCTTAATTGTCTAGAATTTGGTAATCATAGTACTTACAGTAGAAGTTGATCAGTTTCCATAATATTTACCCAACACCTAATTTGGTGAAAGGCATTAGACACAAATTGTAGAAAATTTGACCAGATCATCGCAACGTGGGCATTGAAATGTTTGGTAAAGCTAATAATGTCCACAAGTTGGTCATTCAGTTTTAGTGTAAGTCGGTTGTTATTTCCTAAACTACTGGTGCTCAATTACTTGGTGAAAGACACCAGACAACCCAATCCCCATTTTGATTTTCGGAGGCCAAGTGTCCGGAGAAAAAAACAACCCTGTCTACATTTCAGAATTATTTGCTTATGAAATCCACACTGCGAAAATTCGTGGATCCTTCCCTTGTTGGGTATGTTGTCCTCTCCGTTGGACATGTCAAAGGCATATTATCGATGCAACAATATTAGTTGGCAACAACATGACCATCAATAAGTGCACATTTTGAAGCGGCCCAGTTTATATTTAACCGTATGACATAAAACATAAAATCTGAGACAACAAAGCTTATGTGTATAAAAACTCCATAGGGTTGCCTAGGGGGCGTGGCTGACTCGCAAACGGCAATAGGTCTATTATTAAAACGTTCATTCTTTAGTTGGTGTGCAGTTTAGATATAAAATGTGACATTTGGCTATAAGAGGTAATAAAGAAAGAAAGTATCATTATAATACACAGGGCAGTTATACGGCACCACCAAAAGCTTTGCGCCAATATTGAAACAAGACAGGATTCCTGAAGAAGGTGCAAGGTCGAGAATTTAGCTGTCTCTTAAACACAAAAAAGCCCATTGATGCAACACAAAATATTAAACTTTGCAATTAAAAAGTTGGTATGCCCGTGAATTCCCTTCTCCATCATCCGACGTTTGAAAAGTCGAACCACGACGTTTGAAAAGTCGAACCACGACGTTTGAAAAGTCGAACCACGACGTTTGAAAAGTCGAACCACGACGTTTGAAAAGTTGAACCACGACGTTTGAAAGTTGTCTGTACGTATCGTTTGAAAAGTTGAACCACGACATCAGTGAAAGTGGAACCACGACGTTTGAAAAGTTGAAGTACGACGTTTGAAAAGTTGAAGTACGACGTTTGAAAAGTTGAACCACGACGTTTGAAAGTTGACTATACGTATCGTTTGAAAAGGTTGAACCACGACGTCAGTGAAAGTTGAACCACGACGTTTGAAAAGAAAAGTTGAAATACGACGTTTGAAAAGGTTGAACCACGACGTTTGAAAGTTGAACCACGACGTTTGAAAGTTGAAACACGACGTTTGCCTGTCCGTTTCATAAATTATACGTATATGATACCACACACACGTATTGCGGTGTCCAGTGCCTTCCAATGACAACAAACAATTGTTACTCGTTTAAGGATATCCTTTTAAAATTCATTCGGATAAACTTTCAAAGTCCCATTATAAACGATAATACTTGACGCGATATGATTTTTCACACCATAAGCAGCTTTTGTGTAACGGCATCAATGTCTAGCAAAGCTTTGTTTTCTTGAACGCTTCTCTGCAGTCCCTCCTGAATCGCCTGTTAGCTGCTCCATACAGCAAAGGATTGATGGCGTGGTTCATCAACAGAACCATATGAAAGTCCAGCAGGAATTGCAGAGCGGTCTTGCTGACATTTCCACCGGCACAAGCGGCAATATGTAGGGTCACAAAGATCCAATATGGCAGCCACAACACCACGAAAACGTTACTTGTTACAAAGAGCATCCTGGTTGTCTTACGCTGCAGGACGGCAACACTGCGGGTTCGTCGAGGGCCTTCCCCGGGGTATCTTCCAATAACTGCGGCAGGCGGATCTTGCTTCGCAGATGAGAAACCATCGCACCTTGTTTGTTGTGTAGTGCGTATACGACTGTCACCGGGATCTCTGTCCAGTTTACCAGGGCCCCAGTGGTGTAACTTGATTGCTCGACCCGGAGAAGTCGCACTCGGGACATTGCGAGTGTTGCAGCTTGCACTTTCCCGATTTGCAATCATCGACGCAACGTTGTCGATAATGGCAACGCCGGGTGCAGTAGGTGAATGCCACGGCCTCAAACCGTCAAAGTCGTCCGCCGGAGTGGGTCCCGGCAAGGCAGCAACTCTAGACCGGACGTGCCTCCGGATTGTCGCGTAAACCTTCCCGTAACACACGACAATCGCGACAAGAACCACCATGAAAGAAAACATCTGCAGAGCATACGGCAGTACTCCCGCGGCGACTGACACAGGAGCACCGGGAAACGCGTTAATGAACTTCGGCACACTGATGACGACCGAATATAGCAAAGCGGTCACCGCACATGCCTTAGCCCGCCTCGGAGTGAAAAACCGCTTCTGCGACCGGCACACGCAGTCGTAGCGGTCAGCAGCAATAATACCAGTGGTGACCACTGAGGTTGCGATAACCGCATTCTGGAAAGCCAAAATGAAAAAGAAGGCAGGGTGAAGCTCCCGGCCAGTAAACTCCAAGGCATCCCTTGCGATGCTGTGGATTTCCAGCAGGCAGGCCGCCAGATCAGCCCAGGCTAAGGCCATGATGAAGACGTGGGTGCTGGTCTTGCGTGTCTTGGTCCAGTAGACACGGATGATGAGGCAGTTACCAGGCACCCCAAGGACGAGGACAGCAGCGCGGACCAGAAGCCTGTACACATATCTGCCCGTGCTGTAAGAACTCTCATCTAAACCTTCGAACGTGTCAGTGGAGTTTGAAAGTGAAATGTTCTCCATGGCATTGCTCGCGTTGTAACACAAAAAACCTCAAAGACCTCTATGAAATGCCTCTATAAGAAAAGATGCTTTCCAAAGACTTATGCGATGGCTACTGGATCTCGTACATCCTTTTCTTCTACCACACATCAAACGGATACAAAGATGTTTTCTGCGGCAGATAATTCTTAAAATCTTGAAAGTGCTCTATAACTCAAAATTGATGCAAATTGATGTGTGTGGTAGTACAGTCTCTAATTGCCCGTGCTATGATTACTCAGCAGTCTGAAAGCTTTTTCCTGACAAACAAGAAACCGCGGCAACCAATCCCGGAGCAGGCCGCAAACAGCGGCCCACGTTACTATGGTAACGGTTCCAGTTTTGTTCTAATTTCATGTCTGATGCGACATCACTCCCCGACCTATACACGCACAAAACAAAGTTAACGCTTACATTTTAATATTATACGTCGACCGCATGTTGGACACTGGCGTTTTGACTTGCTCGATCAATCATTATACTTCTTCATTAAGGGTAATTCGTCAGACTGTACTCTTAGTGGTACCCAAGAACAAGCATCGATCGCTCACATGGCACAGAGTGACCAATTCACTTTTTAAGAGGAATGTATTTTTAACCAGGAAAATCCTTTCAGTAACCATGGTAACTCAAAGCATTGACGTTGTGCAATAAAACGGGAATGTGTGGGACATGTTTAATTAGCGGCGTTGCTTGATATTGTCAAAAGGATATCACTCTGCGACAGACTTTAATTAGTTTTCTGCTCACTGGACACGTACGTCCAATGTAGGCAATTACATGTAGCTCCAAACTGCATCGGTTTAATATCGCAAGTGGTTATTAGGTATCACCAACCTATGGGCCTTATTCACGAGTCGGCCATATTGAATTGAAAGTTAGGTAAAATCTTATTTTTTTTTATAATTTGTATTTTTTTTTTAATTTGTAATGTTGAACATTCCCTAATGTTTAAAGCCAGATTAAAAAAAAATGACAGTAAAATAAGGCTGTATTGTGCCTGCATACATAGTCTGGCACCATCCCATTCAACAGTTATACATTAATGAAATACATTCAGGGAACTTGACAAAAATGGCCAACTTGTGAATAAGCATAGGCCAATATGCAACCTCGTCCCAGGGTGTCGAACAGTACGCAACCATCACTACCTGCTCTCCTTGCCCTGGTATTGGATCATTTGCATGTGCAACATTTTTGAACACGTATGCAAATGAGGAACAGTCTGGTGCCTGGCTATGCGTTACATTAGCGTTTGTTTTTGTATGCGGTGTCCGGGGTAAAAACAGAGTCGATTCGTCGCAGCGTGAGGGTTTTCTATCCAGGGCTTACTATTGGAAACGACGAGGTTAGAAATAAAGTGAGCACTGGGGACGAGGTTGGGCCCATATGCTCATTTAAGACGCTGCTAGCTGCGACATTCTGCGCTTTTGACAAGAGCACCAGGCTGTGCTCACAGCATTGGCATGAAAATTTTGCGCTCGCCGTGAAAAGCACAAAACTCTCGTTACGGGTTGTTTTACTTAAAGATATCACTCAGAGGTAAATAGCGCGCTTGGTGGTGGGTAGGAGCGAAGGCCCGGAGTCGTGAACCTCTGAAACACGTTGACAATTAAACAGTTACATATAAAATATGCGATGATAAGATATCATGTTTTATATTTACTGTATTTCTTAAACTGGTTGACCTTTAAGGAACAAGACCACTTTAGTGATAGTGAGGAATTTATCCACGCAGCCCTGGTGGGTTGACTCTGGGCTAGACCGGAAGGCCGCAATGCAGACCACGGACTTATAAGGCCTCAGACTCGTGCTTATGCCGTGTCGAATAGAAATCAACTTGAATTTTCTTATTCGACACGGCATAAGCACGACGTCTGAAACGGGCCTATAGACCGTTATCATGTTGCAGCCATTTGATTTTTTTTCATATTCAGACCTATGTCACCAAAGCGAGGCTGGAAGGAGAAATAGTCTGGTTCCTCTTTGCTCAAAAACATTATCATTCAGTACTGTTATTGGATACAGGGAACATGACTAAAATGGTGGAAGCATGATAAAGGTATATAGGAAACCAATTGTTGAGCTAATTTACCTAGCCCTACCCCACTCCCCAGACCCAAGAGGACCAAAAACATTCAATTCATCCTAATACTTTAATTTTCAGGAGAAATAACATTAAAACATGATTAAAATGATGGCACCCACGGAGTGTAAGATGAAATTAGGAATGTATTTTGCGATATGAAGGGAATATTAGATTTGTCAACATCTGGTTAGGTAAAACAAGTCCATTCATTAATTAACGTGCATTTCCCCACCTGCAGTTAATATTCAATATGTACATAACCACGAATGCGGTTTCATTTCTAGTAGGACTGTCGTTGCTGAGTTCCATCAAAAGGAAACATAATTATTTTGAAATCGTTTGTCCGACTTATAAATATCTGCAATAAATCAACACTGACTCATTCTTCTGGTTTCGTTTTCATAATATTCGGGTTAAAGGCACAAAACGTCCTGGTTACCTAAGTTCCTTATTGTCCAGTTTCGTACGTATCGATTATTTCTAATATCAGATATTTTTTGTCTTCTTATATATATACGTTTTGGTTTAAATTGTCACCGGTACCACAAACTACCAGCCTCTTAGATGCACAAGGTGTAAATTATCACAATACTGAGAGGGTATAGCTCGTGTCGTCTTTGAAGGCAACATTGTTTTCTCGTGGAGTACTGTGGTCTATTGGTTAGTGTGCGACTCGTGTGCCGGGGTACGTGAGTCGAACCCTGACGAGGAACACGGTGCTTGAGTTCTTGGGCAAGACACTTTACAACTGCCTCTCTCCACCAAGGAGTATAAATGGGTACCTGTGAAGGTAGAGACCAGCATGCGCTGATCTCGAGCTGCTGCAAAAACTGGTCTGATGGCCTGATGAACAGGGGTAATAATTGTGAAGCGCTTTGAGACCTTTGGTATAAAGCGCTATAATGACCATATTATTATGAGTCGACGTTTTGTATTATGAGTCGACGTTTTGCATAAACGTTCAATAACCGCTGGTATTTTTTTTTTTTTTTGCATTATACGTATTTTCATTTTCTAATGACTATGTTCGGAACTAGTTATCGAGTTTTTGAGTCTTTGATTTTTCTTCTTTGGCAAAGAGATTATTATTTTTGTCAGTGGGCAAAAGTTACTGGATTTGATGGGGCATGCTGACTATATTCACAGGCCCCTCGAACGCCACCGCTTCCATAGAAGATCGGTCATGAATTTTGATTTACCGAACATTATGCCATTGTAGGATTAAATTTAACAAATTACAGATAACATGAGATTTACTTACAAAGTTTTGCTCTGAAGGTTCTTTGTTTGTGGACTGCATATTCCAACTTTTGCCCATGCATATTATAATTAATGTGTAGCAGATTTGCTTAGAAAAATAATGTTGCTGGGGAGGTTTTGTTTAATTTCCACAATTATTAGGAATATCACAGCAGGTGTGAGCTGCTTTGATAGCGTGTTTACTCTTGCATTTCAAAAATCGCCTTGTGTATATCACAATGGATGGCATAATGTATGAGGCCAAATGTTGCTGCAGCCTTTTTTTTCACCAGACGACAAACTCCGACGCGGCGTGCGCATGCCATTACTAGTCATGGATTTACCGACACGCTTGATAGTCAAGGGCTCGCACTGGAGGTTTGTCTTCTATGGATTGTTGATCGCATTCGCCTACACAGTTGTGATGCTGCAGCTCATGCAGAAACAGATCCTAGGTGATGTATGGCAAATGATTATCAAGCACAGGGAGATTCCCGGGCCTCCGAAGACGGGGGGTGCTTCACCGACCGCGGAGATGATCCCCGGGTCTGCCCTGTTTCACCGGCAGTGGGACGTCAACTGCTCCGCTCTTTTTGCGGGCGACGACGCGGTGATTGAAGAGACAGCGATGTTCATCAGCAGGGAAAGGGAGCAACGTAACGGGTCACTCCCCGTTCCGATCGATGCCGAAGTCCGGAACTGGACCCGGGACTGCGAAGCATTCCGGAGGGAGAGGGGCTACCCGATGTACCCAATGTCCGAGGAAGAGACAAGCTTTCCACTGGCGTACACGATCATCACCCATATGACCGCAGCTCAAGTGGAGAGGCTCTTACGAGCCATATATCAGCCGCAGAACATCTACTGCTTTCATCCGGACGCGGGGTCGTCGGCCGAGTTTCACGGCGCGATCCGTGGTCTCGCCAACTGCTTCGATAACGTCTTCGTCGCGTCAAAGCTCGAGGACGTGCAGTACGCTGGGTTCACGCGCCTTCTCGCCGATATCAACTGCATGCGAGATTTGACGGGCCCGCCAGCCGGGGGACACCCTTGGAAGTATCTGATCAACTTGTGCGGCCAAGACTTCCCTCTCAAAACCAATCTGGAAATCGTGCGCCAAATGCGATTTTACAACGGCACGAATGATATCCATAGCTACCCTCAGTCAGCCTACAAACGACAGTGGACGTATTTCCACCACACCGTGAGGAACGGTTTCGTTGAGCGAACCCCAATTCCCAAACGGCCCCCTCCCCGCGGCATGAGACTGCACAACGGTAACGCTTACTTTGCGGCAACCAGGCAGTTCATCGACTTCGTCTTGACCGATCAGCGAGCCATACATCTGTTAGACTGGACACGGGACACATACAGCCCCGATGAAGTCTACTGGGCGACACTGCAGAGGCTCCCCGGCGCCCCCGGTGGGTTTCCAGACATCGCGGCTAACTCGGACTGCAAATTTCGGTTCGTTAAATGGGTCAGCGACCTGACCACTCCCGAGTGCCGCTTCGGGAAGACCGTCCGAGTCGTGTGTATTTTCGGCGTAGACTACCTCCAGCACCTCATCCGGGCTCCTAATCTCTTCGCCAACAAGTTCCACTATGATTTCGACCCCGTAACGATGCAGTGTCTTGAGGAGAGACTATACTTCAGGAGTACGCATCCTGAGGAGTCAGATCAATTAGATAATTTCCCTCTATCGAATTACATCAAGCAGGAAACGATCAATGATCTTCATACCCAACCCAGTTTGAGTGTTGCTTGACGTTCCATACTTCACCCGATCACTGGAAAAAAGAAGGATCATCTTCACCCGATCACTGGAAAAAAAGAAGAATGCATTCGAAACCCAACACACCGTCAGTGACGCCACGACGTATAACACTCGTGTACATACCATAAAAACTAGCAATCGGAGAAAATGGCATCTGAAATTGAATGCCTTCTATAACAACACTTTGCGTCAAAACTGCCGAGTATTTTCAGTTGGGTTTCTCGTTATGGACACTATGTATTGACTATTAAATTTGCTGTTTTTCACCCGTTTGTATATTAAATCAACAAGATATAAGAGAAAAAAGTGTATTACAACACTAGGTGGGTGTTACTTTGTGAAAACGGAGGCCAGCGCGCGCACAAACAAGGAGAGTGTTATTTCATGAAGGTTTTTGCTCGCATTAATTTTGAGCGAAGTGCGCGCCATGCGCGCTACTTCGTGAAAACAAAACTTGTCACTTTCGCGCAAAAGTTGCCATGGATAATTAGCGTCATTATTAAAGTAGAGCTCTTGAAGCTTTGAAAGTTCGTGCAATGGTAGGCCTTGCTGAATAGTGTTTAAAAATGTACAAAAACTGAAAACCGAAAAAAATGCTTTAAAATGACTTTGAAGTGCTACTTCGTGGTGTCGGTGACGACACAGTCAACTCTGCCAAACTTTGTACCAGTACCATGTTAATATTATTGCATATACTTCTGACAGCTAACTCATTTCTATGGGTGCAAAGTAAAATCCGTCCGTCTTATCTTACAATTGCACACTTTCAAAAAGTTTATATAGCAACTTTTGTTGGTATTAAAAGAAATCTCTGCTGAAGTATAATGAACAATAAAAGCAGCACAATGATTCAAAGAAATCTCTGAAGTATAATGAACCATGACGCCCATGGGCTGTTTTAAATCCTCGTACAAAAAGGCGCTCCTATCACAATATGTAATAGCTTTCCCTCCTCAGCCACTCTCCATAGCCACATCTCTTCTTTTTCATACAATTCATCGTCTCTTTTATTTAACTTATCCTCATAGCAACTATTCAATTCAGTTCTCTACAAGCTTCGGTTTATATGAACAGCCCATAGACATAAAGAATAATTATGTCTATGGAACAGCCCCATACTCTTCACCCTAATTTAATATATTTAGTCGTTGTACTACATTGTTGTATTATTATCTATTTAATCTATACAATTACCTTCTTTTTATTTGAAAACTTAGTTTGACTTATTTGTGGAAAGTATGGAAATAAATGTTTCCTTTGAATTGAATTGAACAGTAAACGCAGCAAAAGGACGGTCGTAGGATTGCAACGGAGTATGAAATAAAATTTCTCTGATATTTACAAAGTGCACGTATTGGCCGAAAATCAAGGTGATTCACTTGCTTCCCTATACGGCGCACGCCCATGACTGTGCAGAAAAAAATGCGTGTTTTTTAATTCTCCAAACAGAATTTAATTTTGATCTTTGAGTGATTATTTTTTGGAACGAAAAAATTAATGTCAAATAAACCACAAAGAGAAACTGACTAGATGCATATAGGTGGGAGGGCTGACGTCATCAGATCAGATGAAAAAAAAATGATCGTTCTATTCATATTTGCACACCAGCTTTCATCGGTTGCTATGAGTCCAGACTCGAGAACCATTGAGTTTCAAGAACATACGTCTGGGAGCTAGATAAGCCAACGTAAAAAAAACGTCCCGGTTGTCCACGACCGCATAACATGTTGAACAAAGAAATTGAATTGGGCGGGGTTTGAACCTGTGACCTCAGGAAAATAATGTTTTTGTCCATTTTCGGCGTGTGCAAACCTCGAAAACTGAAATTTGCACCGTAGTCCCGAATTATTATTCCATATTAAACGTCGGCAGATTTTTTTTTCAGTCTATGTCTTATTCAAAATAGAATAAGTTTCTCATTGCTAGAAAACTGGCAATTTCACAACTTAACGAACAACTATTTTTCTTGGGGGGGGGGGTGGAGTGAAACTCAAAAAATAGCATGTGTGTCTATGGAGTGTACATCTTTTGAAAAGCGTTTTGCGCCCTCTGTCGAGGACACGTGTAAAAATGCTTAGTCTCAAATACGTGCGCTCGCGAACGTCTGGCAATTACGTCTTGAACCAAGACTAACATTTTGCTCAGTGTTGGGATTCCCCGCGGATCGATCGACTGCAGGCAGTTGTTGTCCGCGAACGTTGTTGTCCACCGAATTACGATCAAAACGATGCTGTCGAGTTTAATGCAGATGACACAGATTCGGAGAAGGTATGTACCTTAATCATTAAATGGCACCTTAGTGCAGTGACTGACATTGACGTTCGATTTATCCTTCCTTGACCTTCATGATTGTTATTGTAGGGTTCAAATTCTATTTCCCCACATTTTGCCACAGGCCGCCGATTTCCTATAACGCGATCTCAATCGGACCTATAGTTTCTAGAATTATCGATGCTAGAAACCTGTCTATATGATTAACAGTTGGTTTATTGTTCATACTGCAGGTGTCATTACATACCTCAGAACAGGCATCACAGATGTACATGTAGATTCAACTTAGAAAATGAACAACTCCATGAAAATGAGAGAGAACAATAGAGAACGGTAAAAGAAAATTGTTGTCTAGCTGGCCGTGGCGAACGAACTGAAAACAAGTAGTTGCCACGCGTAACATTTGAAACTGATTAAGAACGCGTAAGTGCGCGCAGTACGCAAACCAGAAGCGCGCAGAAGACTGGCCTCAACATTCCAGCCCCTTAATTGTTATGTAACGAACATACAATTACCTCAAATCATGAAAACTATAAAAGACTCGGGCACTAATTTAAACGCACTTTAAAAATAGAACTAGTTGCAGCAATCGTTTCTGCTTTAAAGAGAAACCTGTAGAATACTAGATGCTAATCAACCGAAGCACTGAATACAGAGTGCACACAGGTGTAACTCCAGCAAATGGTGTCTATTCATGCATCCCTGTAGCAATAAGAATAAAGACTCATCAAACAAGTTTATAAGTTATCATAACAACAGTCTTTGCATGCTTCACAAAAAAAAAGCTTTAAGAAAGTGAGATTTCATAAAAACAAAAAGGACACATCTAACAACTTGGAAAAAGGCAAACACTTGTACTAAGTAGAACAATGTCTTTTCAACAAGTAGAGTATAACTGTACAGCGTATGCTGAACATTCTTAAAATTACTTTAAAAGACATAACATTCACGGAGACTTCCATTAGGATGAGTACAATTCGTCGAATGTCCGGAATCGTGCGATGATTTCAAGTAGAATTTGGCTTCAGAACCTGCAGCTCCATCCGCGATGACTAAATCACACTGCATCGAACTGACAGGTGTTCCAGGTGAAATGGTGGCTGTAGAACATTGAAGGTCTCCCTTGTGAAGATCCACTGTCTGGTTGGTATCCTTAAGCAACAGCTTGAAAGGACCCTTAAAGTCAGTCTTGCTTTTAATCTGACTTGGGTTCCCAGCAACCCATCCCAACTCTAGGGTAAACCCTGCAGTTAGGTGTCCCAGTTTAGACGCCGGGGACTCGTCTCTTCAAAGTGTCTATAACTGTTGTGCATTACACAATGGCTCAAGTTTCTTGCTCAAGGAGAAGGCAAAGCTTCGTGACCGGTCTCACCAGAAGAGCCGTTCTTGTTTTTACCTCAGCACTCCTGATCAATCCATTCTTGTCAGGATAGGTTTTTTCCACTATTCCAAGGGGCCACGAACTGCGCGGTGCTTGATTGTCGGCAACTAACACCACATCACCAGGGTGTAGGTTCCTCTGAGGGTACAACCATTTTTGGCGCCGTTGAAGATCCATCAGGTATTCTCTAGACCATCGCTTCCAGAACAGATCTGCCAAATACTGCATTTGGCGCCATCGCCTCTTCGCATACTGATCTTTCTCTGAGAAAACACCAGGTGGTGCGACATATAGACTGCTCGGTCTCAGCAAGAGCAAATCATTGGGAGTGATGGCGTTCAAATCCTTAGGATCATCAGACGCATGGGTTAACGGTCTACTGTTAATTGTGTACTCAACTTCACACATCAAGGTCCTGAGCTGTTCCTCATCTCTACACACTCTCATATGCTGCTCATTCAACATGGCTTGTAGTATCTTCCGAATGGTACGGATTTGGCGTTCCCAGATGCCGCCAAAGTGTGAAGCTGCTGGCGGGTTGAACTTCCAGGTGATACCACGATCAGTTGTGAATTTCTCGAGAGTTTCATGATTCCACTCGCTCATCGCCTTTTTCAACTCTGCATGAGCACCCACGAGGTTGGTACCATTGTCGGAAATCAACTCTTTTATATTTCCTCTTCTGGCAATGAAGCGTCTCACTGCATTTATGCACGAGCTTGTGTCTAGGCTCTCTGCAATCTCAATGTGAACTGCTCGGCTGGTCGAGCAGGTAAATACAACTCCATACCACTTCTTTATGTTGCGGCCCTGCTTGATATTGAAGGGGCCAAAGTAATCTATTCCGGTGCTAGTGAAGGCTGGCTTCTCAGATAGCAGCCTGTTAGCGGGTAAGTTTGCCATCTTCTGCTGACCCAATTTAGCTTGGACTTTCTTGCAAATCACGCACCTCTTCAACACACTCTTCAAAACCACTCCTGCCTTCAAAATCCAATATCTCCGGCGCAGCTCTGCAAGTACATGATTTCTGCCTTGGTGGTGAATCTTTTGGTGTGTATGTTGCATAATCAGGTCTGTCACGTGGCACCTTTGTGGCAGGATTATCTGATGCTTGGCTTCCTCTGGGAGTTGAGCGGCTTGTAACCTACCGCCGACCCTCATCAAGCTCTTGTGCATCACTGGGTCTAACTGGTCTAACAGCTTATCCACTTTCTGCTGTTTTGGAGATTCCCTTGTGAGATCTTGAGGGCCATCATTCATTTTTTGAAGCCTCTTTATCTGGTGAGGAAATGCCTCATGTTGAACCCATCTCAAGATACTCACTTCAGCTTCTTCTATTTCTTCCACTGTGAGGTTGTTCACAGCGTCATGTTTGAATTCTTCTTTGCTTCTCTTTCTCAGGATTCTCTTTAACCGTAGCCACCATGCTGCGGCTCTCCTCAGACGATTCCAATCTGAGTAGTATTCTATCAGCTTCTTAACTGCATTTGACCGACTCAGCAGATTTTCAATCGGAACTGCCGCCATGACACGCTTTACTTCTGGGTCCCGATCTACTTCTGGCTCCTCGGTCACGCAAGTTGAAGGCCAATCTGCTTCTGCATGCCAGAGAAACTCTGGTCCTCGGAACCATCTCCTATTGGCAATGAACTTGTCGATGGGAAGTCCCCTTGAACAGTCGTCTGCTGGATTCTGTTCTGATCTCACATACTTCCACTGACATGGATGAGAACTGTCCCTTATCACTGTAAGTCGATTAGCCACGAAAGACTTGAACCTTGTCGTCTCATTGCAGATATACTTGATGACGGTCATACTGTCTGTCCAGAAGAAAGTCTGGTCAACAGGGATCTCCAGCTCTCTAACTATCGAGTTGTGTACTCTCACTGCTACAGTGGCTGCTGTAAGTTCAAGTCTGGGTATGGATTGCTGCTTCAACGGGGTCACTCTTGATTTGGATGTAACAAAGGAGCAATGAACATCTCCATATCTGTTCTGTAGTCTCAGGTAGCTGACGACGCCATACCCTTTCTCACTGGCATCGGCAAAGTGATGGATCTGCACACTAACAGGATCCTGAAAGCCTTCAGGCTTGAAGCATCTATCTACTGAGATGCATTCTAGTTTGGGTAGGTCCATCAGCCAAAGGTTCCATTTGTGCAGGTGTTCTTGAGGAATCTTCTCATCCCAGTTCAACTTCAATCTGCATAGATCCTGAAGCAGCAACTTGGCAGGCATAATGGCAGCACTGACCATTCCCAACGGATCATAAACTGAACTCACAATGGATAGTATACCACGACGTGTGGGTTCACGATCTTTCACGTTGATCTCGAAGCCGAAGGTGTCGCTCTCCATACACCACAAGACTCCACGAGTTTTCTCTGGTGGAAGAACATCTTGATCAATCTGCAGGCCTTTTACCTCCTTAGACCATTCTTCCCTAGGAATCGACCGTAAGACTTCTCGCTGATTGCTGACCCACTTGGTGAGTCTGAATCCACCCTCAGCTAACAGGTCTGTCACTTCCCTCGAGATGACTTTGGCCTCTTCTTTATCTGGTACTGACTTGCAAAAGTCATCGACGTAGAAATTCTTCCTGACAGCATTCGTAACTTCCGAGCGATAGCGCTGTTCGTTGTCTGTAGCTGTCCTACGTAGTGCATAATTGGCACAGCTAGGAGACGATGCTGCACCAAAGACGTGCACTGTCATTCTATACTCTTCTAATTCACGACTCAGATCTCCACCTGGCCACCATAGGAATCTTAGGAGATCTCTATCTTCCGATCTCACCCTCACTTGGTAGAACATTGCCTCTATGTCAGCTTTGACGGCAACTGGTTCTTGTCTGAATCTCATCAGCACACCTGTGAGACCATTGGTCATGTCTGGCCCTTGTAACAGCTGTCGGTTCAGGGAAACACCACCATACTCTGCGGCGCAGTCGTACATCACTCTCATCTTCTGCTTCTGAACTTGGTAAACACCGTGATGTGGGATGAACCAGACTTTACCATCACTTCTGAACTTCTGGCTGTCGGGAACCTTTTCAACATAACCCTTGCCTATGGTATCTTCCATAGCTTGCACATATTTCTCTTTGAACTCTTGGTTCTTATCGAACTTCCGCTTCAGTTGAACAGCTCTCTTTTCTGCCAGCGAGCGGTTGTCAGGCATTCTTACTGTGGGTCGCTGTAGTGGTAGTGCCATCTGATAGTGACCGCCTTGAAACTCTGTAGTTTCTTTGACAATGTCTAAGAAGCGCATGTCTTCCCTTGACAGTGCACTTTCATCTTGGCTTTCGCCCAACCTTTCATTGAAGTCTAAGTTCATGTAGTGCTTGTATTGATCTTCCAGGTTGGTCAAGCCATCTAGTACGTTGATGTAGTTCGCATCAAGTTGGGATTTGGGTCTGCCGGGCACTCCATAGATGACCCATCCCACAGGGGTCTTAACACCATAAGGATCTCCCGAGTTGCCTCTGATGACCTCAATTGGTGTTGTAGCAGCTGGTACGTTCATACCTATGATTAGGGTTACCCTTGGAATCGCTGGGCTGCACAGTTGTGGTAGTTGTATGTGTGACAGGTGGGTCCATTCCTGCAGATCATCTTTCGTTACCATGTCTTCTGGCGACACAGGAATGTCATTCTTGACATACACATCAGGTAGGTCGATGAAGCTGTTCTCCTCTATCATCCCTCCCAACTGGAGTCTATCTATCACGATAGCAGAGTCGACAACTTCTTCTGAATTCAAGGTTTTCAGTATTATACTTCTCTTCCTTGTTCTCACCTTCAGTGCTCTGCAAATCTCGCTGTCTGCGAAAACTGCTCCACATCCGTTGTCTAGAAATGCGTACGTGGCAATGCATTCATGACTTGAAGATGCCTTTACTAAGACGGGTACGATAGCCATTCGAGGACTGCCAGATGCGTGCAAATTCGCCCCAGCCCCTAGTACACCTGCGCACCCCATTGTGACTTGGGTCTGAGAGTTCTGCGCTGGGTGGGACGTCTTAGTGATTTTCTCATCATTATGCAGAACTGTTGGATGGTTGCCTGGACATTTGCTGCATTTACTTAACTCTCTCTGTTTACAGCTTGATTTCGTATGACCGACCCCCAGGCAGCCAAAACACAATCCGTGTTTGAAACAGAATGACGACTTGTCCTTCCAACTCAGCTGCGCGAATTTCATGCATTCTAATGTAGCGTGATGGGAGTTACCGCCACAGAATTGACAAGACTTCTTCTGCCTTGCTTTCTCTGCATGGCTATTCACAGCGGTGCCAAATGCCTCTTTCTTGACTTGAACTCTTTTGTTCTTCTCTCCAATATTATTCTTGCCTAGGTGGGGAGTCTCACGTAGCCTTCCAAACGTTGGGTTGGAGAGTATCTGAGAGTGTCGATCTACGAAACTCACCAGATCGTCAAGGACAATGCATCTCTTTTTCTCTTCTTCCACTTCATACACTTTGTTTCTCCACATGCTGCGCAGTCTGTACGGAAGTTTCTCGACCAACATCTGGATGCTCTGGGTGTGGTTTAATTCACTGAGAGCGCTGACAGAACTTGTCATGTTCTTGCACTCCGATAAGAATATCGAAAACTTATTCAGGCCGGTAGCATCTTCTGCTCTGATGTCAGGCCAATTATTGGCTTTGTTTAAAACCGCCTGAGCAATCTTGTGACTGTTGCCGTATCTTTTGGCTAGCAACTCTTTAGCCTTGCTGTAGCCCTCTTCAGCATCATGGTAATGTAAACAACTGCTTACCAGAGTGTTGGGCTCTCCGGAGGTATATTGGCAAAGATAATTCAGTCTATCTCTACCGTCTGTGGTCTTGTCTTCGACACCGAACTCAAAGGACTTGACGAATCTTGTGTACTTCAGTGTTTCGCCATTGAAGGTTTCTATCTGTTGTGCTGGTAACGCAGCTCTAACTTGTTGCTTGATCAAAAGTTGCGTCAGCTCACCGATATCGGAAATGGGCTGCAGATGTGGTTGATACCGTTGTGCTGTAGTTGGCTCAGGCACATGGTGATCCAGCTGAGCACAATCTTTGTGTAGCTGGCCTATATTCACCTGCGGAGTCAATTCTGGCATCCGGTTTTCGACTTCATCTACTTTAACTTGAAAGTCTTGCGGTATCGACCAAGGATTTTCAATCTTGTTGGGCTCTTCATTTGAAGAGACCTTTTCAGATGCTCCAGCTTCAATTCTATCACCCAACACAGAACTTGCACATGCCGCCGGATGAGGAATTTCGTCGGGCAACTTGAATCTGATTTTCTGATCAAACTCATCTTCATATTGCTCTATAGCACTAATGCTGGCTTCAGAAACTTCTATTTCTACCTGCAGGTCGAAGTTTTCCCTTTCTCTCTGCAGTCTAAATTCTTCCTGTTGCCTAGCTTGTTGCACAGCAAGATGTCTAGATTCTAATTCTTGTTTCTTTGTCAGTAGACGTTGCCTACATAACAGTTCAGCTCGTTTTGCGGCTGCTTTCACATGAACTGAGCTTGATGTTCGGTTACTCATGGGTGAAATTTGAGAAACACTATCTTTGGCATCCATCATTCTTTGATGTTCTCCGACGTGAAATATAACAGAAATGATTTTACGGCATCATAAAACCGGTAGGTAAATATATAGCGCCCTCTATGGCGACATCATCAAGGCAAGACGATTTATCGATGCCCGAAATTGTCCGGTACGGGTGAAGAAATACAGGGAACCCGCAGTAATTCTACTTCAAAGTTCTATAGCTACACTCTACAAATGTTCACGAAGAAACTGGGTAGCACATTCAGTAGATCTACAGTTCATAATCAATTTTCTTTTACTAAAATGTAGGGTTCAAATTCTATTTCCCCACATTTTGCCACAGGCCGCCGATTTCCTATAACGCGATCTCAATCGGACCTATAGTTTCTAGAATTATCGATGCTAGAAACCTGTCTATATGATTAACAGTTGGTTTATTGTTCATACTGCAGGTGTCATTACATACCTCAGAACAGGCATCACAGATGTACATGTAGATTCAACTTAGAAAATGAACAACTCCATGAAAATGAGAGAGAACAATAGAGAACGGTAAAAGAAAATTGTTGTCTAGCTGGCCGTGGCGAACGAACTGAAAACAAGTAGTTGCCACGCGTAACATTTGAAACTGATTAAGAACGCGTAAGTGCGCGCAGTACGCAAACCAGAAGCGCGCAGAAGACTGGCCTCAACAGTTATCAATATTCGTGATCTTCATCGTACACGTGGTCATGGTGGATCGAGTCACAGGCTGCAGTCAGCTCAGTGGCGTAAATCCGTGCATTGAGCTATCCGCCGTGCATGTAAATGCCTTAGGCTGTTGAAATTCCAAATGCAGGAGGATGGGGCGGGGGGGGGGGGGGGGGATGGACTTTAAATGGGCGCTGTTCCTATCCTACAAATTTATACTTGTGCGCTTAGTGTTCTAATTACACCAATACGGCGCAGCGTTCTTCAAAGTTCAAGTTCAACACAATTTCACTTTTTCAGGATGTTGGGTAGCCCCACTAGTGTGGCCATCGGTATGCTGCGCTGAACCTAAGGCCACACACCGTGGTCCGCGCACTACTGAGGACGTTTTCATAAAATTTGCAGGGAATTTCTTACATATGGTTGTATTCCACGATGTCCCATCTATCACTTCTGGGATGCTTAGGTGTAATGATGTTCAATTTTCCGAGATATTCTTGAATCTTTCTGGAGCCCATATGCACTCGTGAAACGTGCGGTGATGGCAGCCATTTTGAATGTGACAAGAGATGACCTCAAGCTGTGACGTCGCGTTTATGCAAATTGCTTGTCGAGCGAGGGCGCGAGTTGCAAATGTGACGGCTGTTTCCTGTACCATGCATTTATCGTCTGGGGGCCACGTGCACTGATCTCTATTCAGGGTCTACGGCCATATGTAAGAAATTCCCTGCAAATTTTATGAAAACGTCCTCAGTAGTGCGCCGACCACGGTGTGTGGCCTTAGGTTCAGCGCAGCATACTGACGGCCACACTAGTGGGGCTAGATGTTGGGAAGCTCGGAAAAACCAAAAAATCTGCATTTTTTTTTTCTCGACCACAAAAGGTGGGGGGGGGGGAATAATTCATTTCAATGGCTCTCCGCCCTCCCCCTGTCAAAAGTGGCTGATATATCGTCAGTACCCCATCCGCCCTCCCCCCCCCCCCTTTCCAGATGTGCGCCCCTGGCTGTAGACTTGTAGTCACATCATAGATAGAGTCGTTTTCTGTTCCTCAACTTGATTCAAGGCAAATTTCTAAATGGCAGTAAATCTTTTTGGCCACCGAAATGAACAATGTAGAAGTAACTAATAAGAAAGTGAAAATTGTCTTGAATTGTTTTCAGGGAGTTGTCTTGACAAGGCCATTGCTGAAGCTATACAGTGGTGAACCACCAACTCGACTGAATTGTTAACGTGCCGATCACAAATCAACAATGGAGGGATGGGATCCGACGGACAAGTCATGGGCAGATGACGATGCTGCCTGGCCTTCGAACAGTAACATTGTCCGCAGCATAAAGGTTGAGCGGTCAGACGACAGCCAGCTTTCTGCCGTGTCGTCTCATATGGGTAATGATGACGCCGGGCCTGGTTTGGCAGGAGAGTGCAGTGGCCCAACTCAGTCACACAACTCAGCTCATCAAGCTTCTACCAGTTCCCTTGGCAGCACCATAAAGGTTGAGCAGCAAGGCGCCTGCCAGATGCCCGCTGCACCATCCCAGCCCCCAAGTCCCAATGAACAAGTCGAGTCCAGGCACCAGGATGAAATAAAACCACAAGTATTGTCAACAGACATTCAGTCTCGAGTGTTCCAGAGTTCCGAGAAGCCACCGCCATCTTCTGGGAGTACAACAGGTACCAAGCGGAAGCAGGTGCATATGGACGCTCTGGACTGTTCTGATTTGGCTCAGACTGAACCAGGAGCCATGGCACTGACAAACCCGGCGGTGGTCAGAAAATCAAGTCTGGATTCCAACAAGGGTCTGTACCCCGTGCTTCGACCGTCAAGATCTTTGTCGCAAGGAAACCCTCAGCTGCAATATGTCTCACCGAGGACGAAGAAACCGAGCCTCAGGAAATTTGCCCTCAGTGAGAAGGAGATGAAATCCCAGTCGAGGATTGATAGTTTCATCACTGTCTCTCCCCGTAAGAAGGCGGCAACGGACGACCTATCATCCGAAGGCAAGCAGTGTCCTGGAGTAGCCTCGCCAACACCAAGTATTGCCGGTCATTCCTCTCCTGCTGCTGCATCGCCTTTCCCAAAGAAAAATTTGAACACTCAGTTTGCCACCATGGGCCCGTCTCAGTCTCTGTTACGAGATCAGGTCCTGAGAAACACTTTACCCACACATCAACAGCACAGGTTCGCTGGACCATTACTCAGCCATTCTGCCAGTTTTCCAAGCTCTGGAACCACAAGAGAAAGCAACGTTGTCATACATCCACCAAGTCAAAGAACGCCAACCAAGGAGCAACCCACAAATCATCAATTCAGTCACCAGTTCCGAAGTCAAACTTCGTTAGTTGGGCATAGTCCACAACATGCTTTCCATCCGTCATCTCCTGGTTCCGTTGGAAGAACGGTGACTAAATTGTATGGCAGACAATGCCAGAGCCCCTGCCCCAGCCCTGCCAAGTCATCCAAGAGCACTGTGGAATCGGACATAGAAGAATTCATGAACGACAATTCATTGGACGGAGTTGACTTTGATCTTGCCTTGACGCCGCCAGGCCCCAGCCCTTCAAAGTCTGTCATACATCCACCGCATCAGGGAACGCCAATCAAGGAACCACCCACAAAAAGTCAATTCAGTCCCCAGTTCCAAAGTCAAAGTTCCGAAGTCAAAGGAAGAAGAACCAAGACTTCAGTGTACGGCAGACCAAACCAGAGCCCCTGCCCCAGCCCTGCCAAGTCATCTAAGAGCACCATGGAATCGGACATAGAAGAGTTCATGAACAACAACTCATTGGATGGAGTTGACTTTGATCTTGCCTCGACGCCGCCAGAACCCAGCCCTTCAAAATCCGTCAAGAGCACTGTCGACGAAGACATGCAGGCCTTTGAAAATGACAGCTACTTTGACAGTATTGATCCAGAGCTCCTGGATGAGGGATCTGTCCAATCTCAGCCCTCAACATCCCAACCTCAAGCCAGTAATCCTCCAGATACCTTCGGCCTGCTCGGTGATGGACCTTCACCTGGGTGCAGTGAGTCCGATGGAGACGATCCGCGATCTGTCCACGGTTTTGACAGTCTCCCTCTGGAGGTCCTAGAAAGAATCTTTTGCTTCGTACCCATGATGGACATTAAACTCCATCTCAGCCTGGTCTGCAAACGCTGGAACGAAATCATTTCAAAAGAAGACGTAAGTTTTCAACGAGAATCCATTGATTCTGGTTTTTTAATGTTCCCTGCCCCAATTTTATATGAACTTTTGAGTCAAAACGTTCGGGACAAACACTGTATGCTCCTAAAGTTATGTGGCTACCTTGTTTTACAGTGGGGTCCATGTAGTAAACTGTGCTTGTGTATATGATGAGTTATTTCCAAAACGTGACGAATGCCACTTTTTAGTCCCACCCTGTCCTGGTTGTCCAAAAACAGTCTCAACAGCTGTTATATAGTTAAACAGAATTGAAAAAGACAGTAAAACAAAAAATAGAGTTTAAAAACAGCTGTTCTTATTCTTGAAATTTTCCTAATGGTAGACATTTGTCACCTTTTTTCAAATGGATATATCACGTTTTGGAAATAAACTCATCATATCATGTCACAAATCGAATATGATTCCAAATAATAACATATTACAATAGCACAAGCCACTAGAATGCTTTTTAAGGCTTATCTTATTAAAAATACTTTTTTTTGTGGAGTGGGTGGGGAGATGTGTTTTGCGAATTGGAGATTTGCAATGGAGTACCGAAGTGAATATGTCATGCGCACAAAATGTGTGTGAAAGACATTAGCGCGTAATTTAGCCCGTGAACCAACACGCTTGCGTACTCCACTCGTTTGCACTACACTTTCTGGTTCTAAATGACGTCATTCTTCAGTACTCCATATGGTTCAGTGTATATTTTTTTTCGAAAATTGGCAAAGGGCAGAGTAATATGTCATCAGAGTTGTTCATGTTTTGTTAACAGTTTATGCCATGGAAGAAGGCCTACAATCGCCTGCGACTGAATTCTCTCCGTGATGTCCCAGACCAGCTGAATCTCATCAGCGGTGACTTGGAGACAACGGAGGATACCTGCCTATTGGCTCTTGTCAGGTGAGAACCTAAACACATCAATATTAAAACCAAAAGAACAGAGAGTCATCAAGTCATCACAAATCATTTAAAGGCATTTAGGATCATTTGCATTTATCCCAAAAGTACCTCACAAATTTTTATCATAAATCTTACTTGGATTAAAGATTGTACTGGTACTAAACACCCTGTGAAATTATTCCGTCTGGTTTGATGTCATTCAGAAGAAATCAAGAAATGTAGGTGATTTCCAATGATCAGTCAATTGACTGAGTGCTGTTAACGAAATTGTGTTTTGTGATCAAAAGGTTGTACAAAATTTTCATGGTTTTCTCAAAAAATGTAATATCCACTGAGCTGAAACTTCAACAGGTTAGATTTTGAACATTGTTAACTTTGGATTTTGATTTGTGTTATTATTGGAAACGAAAAAAAAAAAGAAATGCATAAAAAGCAAATAATCCTATCCTATAATTAAAAAATTGGTTTCCCACATCAAAAATTGTCGGGGGAACAAATGTTTCTATCTACATCTTTTCTTTTTGGCCCAATCTTCTGCAGGAGCATGCCAAAGTTCAAGGGTCGCTATAGTTCCTCCATGGACAGAGATCTTCAGAAGCACCCTAAGTACGACCTGGCTAAGGACATCATGAAGAGCAGAGCCCCAGAGCTTATAGAAAATGAGGTATTGATGATATTTTTATTAGCTGTTCTTGCACTTTTGCTGGATGCACACCTCTCACTGGATGGTCATGGAGCGCCAACTCTTTTTCATGGATGGATTCGGTTGGTTTTGTTTTGGCTTTTGGTTTCTGAAAAACAAGATGTCCAGTAGTGAAGTATCAAAGGTAATGTAAACCATTTGCTAAAAAGATAGTTATTTTCCGATTCAAGGACCAACAGTACAGTGAATCTGTACAAGCCATCTTCTTTTTTTCTTGTAGCAGAGGGAGGTTTCTATTGAAAGCCCTGCTCTTCAAAATGTTCAGTAAATATGTTTGAACTTATGCTCTCTTTGTGGTATGATCCCCAGTTCATCAGTCGTGAAAATAATACAGATGTAACCGATTGCAAACTTAAGGGAATATACAACATTTGCAAACATCAAAAAACAAAACTACCAAGTTTTTACGAAATACCTTACTAGGATGTTGGTAAATGACAGTCTAAAGCATCCTGTAGAATTATGGCACCAGGTGTGAAGTCATTTTCAAGAAAAGTGGTATTTTGTATAAATTTCCAACGGTGGTCAGCCGACCACCGTTGGAAAAACCTAACTATTTTTCAACTACTGCTCCAAATTTACCTTTTTTTCAGTCCAAATTTTGTTTGCTATTGGTTACACGTTCATGAATGGGTGCAGGCCAGTTAGACTGGTTCCATTACCTTACAATTTTCCGGCATCTATAAATTGATCCATTTCATCTTTAGTGGAGTCAGGGAACCAGACTACTTGATTATTTTTTTTTTTCTTGGTTTTTCCCAGCATTTTCGAACACAAACTATAAACATGTCAATTTAACAATATTTGATAAACCCCTCAAAATAGTTCATTTCTGGAAATTACAGCAAAGCCAATGATGTACATTCCCTTTAACTAAATTTTGTGAAAAGGGGGCAGTATTTGAACAAAAGCTGTGTTTTCCATCAATAGTTCAGTCCGAACCAGCGTTGTGAAATGATTTCCCAGGATGCAATGTCACAGGATGCCTGATGCTTTTATTTACTAACCGTCAAGTTTCATATTTTGGCAATTTTTATTTAGAATGTTTGCAAATGGTAAGCATTGTCTTTAAATTCACAATCATTTCCTGAGCTAGTTTAATCTTCCCGGCTCTTAAGGTTTTTCATTTTGTCTCTGTGTAGGCACCTAACCCCTGGTCCACCGTCTGCCTGCTGGTTCTCCTGTCTGAGACGGTCCAAGACGTGTCGCGTATCCTGACCTTTCTCCTGCATCAGACTGCGTCATGTACCACCATGGAGGTGATGGAGTGTCTGTATTGCATCGCTGCCTATTTGTGGAAGTACAGGATGACCTTCAAGCTGAATGGCGGGTAAATGATCAATCCAGCACAAACACTTACTTTTTCCTTTCTTTTTATTTTCTTATTGAAAATCCCATTTATTAAAAATCCCAGCTGGTAAACAATGCTGGTAGATTTGATGCAGTTGCTGACACTTTGAAACATAAGCGATCTTTACATAACCAACATGCAGATCCTTGTCAATTGATTGGTGGAACTCACATCACGTGACATTCGCTATTACTCCCTTTCACGCCGGGTCTCAAAAAGTCACATTCGCCACTATTGAACAGTTAGGATCGATGCTCGTATTTGTGTGCAAATGCATGCTGGTGTGCGCGTATTGTTCCAAAGTGCCAGCGCTACAGAGTTGGGTTCAAACATTTTCGCGAAGGGGTGGTTTGGAAGAGAGAAACACATTTTCCACCAATTTTGTATTGAAATAAAAGATCAAGTTTATCAAACGACAAGGATTTATATGTCAGTTATCTCACACAAATATTGAGTGGCTTTAAATTGTGAAATGGGAGGAATCATATCGCTCGGTAAAATCTGGACTTTTCCAGTTCACAAGTCAAAGAAAATGTCCAGATTTTACCTTGCGATAATATTCGTCCCATTTTACTCTGAGCCACTCAATATTTGTATATTCTGGACATGAATTTAAAAATGACTTTACTCAGAACAACACTACCATTCAACAGTGACAAAGAGAAGGGTGGATGCTTACTCACTTGACGCCCTAACACACGACTCATGTGGTGTGTCTCGCATATAGAGCCCTTGTGAATGGTCACAATATTAGTTAGCCCATGAGCGCGAGTGGAACACGGAATAATGTATTTAAATGCGTCTGTGTCCCACATGCCACAAGGCCGAAGGCCGAGTGGTATGTGGGACACAGACGCACTACATTTTCCTTGTTCCACGAGCACGAGTTGGATAACAAATTTATGTTCACGCAAACTTGACCCACAGTAATGATGGAACTCGCACGCTGTACATAAACTTTTCAGCGGTTATCCTATACATGTGCGTGTTGCACGGAATTATCGCTCGCATCTTAGAATAGCGCAATGCGCGGAGTGCGGTATGGAACGTGGCCGTGCTCGCTTGTTGCCATGGATCGACCAATCAGGATCGAGGATTCAAGTTTACTTGAAGATAACGGAGCATGTAATGTACATGGAGTTGTTGAACTGACTATTTGAAAAAAATTCAATTGAAATTGGGAAACGGGGGAAAAATGTATTATGACCAAATGCACAATTCAATCTTCCTGATTACCATATGTTAATTAAAGTGTGGTTGGCATAAAACTGCTTTTAAACAAAATTTTAAATAAAACCATGCATTGTGAAAACGATTGTCAAATGACATATAATTACATGAGCTTATTGGTTTTCTTTCCCTTCTGCTTTTGTTGTCTTCATTTTAATTTTTTTTTCCCCACTATTTTTAAATTTCTTTTTCTAGTTTCATCTTCTTTGTGTTACTGCCATCGTGCCCATAATCCCTTTCAGTAAAAACTCTCTTCTTGTCATGTCCTAGGTGTCACTACCGTGTCTACCATGCTCTGTACCTGTTTGAGAACAGTCACGCCGCTGTTCCTCTGCCCAGCGAGGGTTCGTCTGATCACGGGGCAGTCTCTAGGAATCGACTTCCAAGGCACAGGTATGTTGTTTGGAGGTCTAATGTGACGTTGAATATGACCACACAAGTTTTTTTATGCAGTTTGCCGTGTGCCGTATATTATGATCTTTTATAAGGTTTTCCACCATCTCTTTTTGGTATGGACTTCAAACTTTGTAGAACAGCTACCCAAAGTCCATGTGTAACTTACATCTTTAGATGTTCTTCTTTATTCCTTTAGAAAGACCTTACCCCATGTTTATTGCCTGTAGAATATTACGAGGAATGTCTAGATAATCATACGATAAGCAAATTTTTTATATCATATTTTTGATTCTTTAATTTCATTGGCCACAATAACCGTTTACTTCATATACATTGCATGGCCGATAAATTACCTTGAATACACTGCGTTGCATATAAATTACCTAATATGCACTGCATTGCATATTAAATACCTCTGAATTCGGGCGATTCACAATGCAGTGCGCCACCAAGAGTTTGCCATGGAGAGTCCATTTTCAATGTTTACGGTCGACAAAACACGGCCCATTTGAATGAGTGTCAGTAGACAACTTGAGCTAATTGGTTAGATTGGGGCATATACGTTCTGACCGTACAAAAAGCCACCACATTGATAACAAGAAAAGAAAAGGGCAAAAAGATCCTCGAATCACACGCTTACGAAACTGCTGTTCGGAAAAACGAACAATTTCAATTGTCCCGCCCTGCGAATTTGTCGACCATCTCCCACAATGCACTGGGAAAATTGAACTCTCCCTGGCAAACTCTTGGTGGCGCACTGCATTGTGAATCGCCCGAATTGCATGCGCGTGTAGGGCCAGCCCCTGCGCCATACAACCGCTCAGTCTCATGTCTGGCAGGAAAGATTGCAGTTATCCAGGGTTACACGACAGTGATTTGATTTATTCCTTGCAAAGTAATTCACAAGCCTTTATAGCTTTTTGACTTACTGGCAATATCTCAAACAACTGTTGACTGGTGCGATGTGGGATATGTCATTTTTAACCCCCTCAGCCTTATAGCACCCTCGACTCGACACGAATACGAACGCAAAGCGAATTTGACGTCAGGAAACATATGTTGCGAAATTTACCGGAGTTGAAATGAGCCCAACTTTTACTTGTTGTTACATCACTAATTCGCATTCACATCCTCTCAGGCACCTAGTATGAACTGGGCTTCAGGCTGTGTCAGGGTAACTCGGCTGCGGCTAGCAAATAACACATTTGCCTATGGAAGCAGGCGAAGCCACTGTCCATAGATGTGTGTGTTTCTGGAAGCCGTTGCCAAGTCACTCAAACGCAGCCATATGTTTTAAGTGTGATTTAAAGCCTTGAGTAATGGATTGGTGCAGCAGTGAGATTTCCCTGGTAACGCCTTGTAGTGAATTAATCCCGTTTGTGATGATGTGTGTGAACATTTTATGCACAAACTCACCAATTGTTTCCCCTTTCTTTTTTGTACTTTGTCTCGTCCCTTCAGCATGCCTCCAACCCATGAGCAGTGGCGCATCATTAACCACGACATCGAACGTGGCAAAGTGGTCAAGATTGTCGCATTTGCTGGTGAGTGCAGTGCACGATTTCAGAGCTATTTTAAAAAAATTGGTATCCTGTTCTTGAAATGGGCAGATCCGTTAAGCCCTGTCCACTGCGCAAAAAAAGGGAACTTTCAGGAACTTTTCAGGCACTAAAGGGAACTTTCAGTGCGATGAATCAAATCACTGGGGTGGTTTCTTGCAAAAAGTGTACTTTTGGAAAAGGGCGCCCCCTACTGATGAATGAGATTTATGGCCCCCCCCCCCCACTCCGCCAGTACCGGCGGAGCTTTGGCCCCTCCCCCCCCCCCCCCCCCACACTTTCAAAACTGTTCTGCCTCCGCTCGATCAACTTTTTTTTAAATTGGGAATCTCGGCACTCAGACCAGAAAAAAAAAATTGAGTACAACTCAAATGCAGGTATAATTGATGATAACCCCCTCTACCACTGTGGTTGCTTGGCTGCGCTAGTGGGGGAGGAACTGCTTCATTAAAGGGAATATACATCAGTTGCTTTTGCTGTAATTTTTAGAAATGGATGGAATTGGGGGGTTGGAAATATATAGCAAATATAGTTACACTGACTGTTTTGAGGTTTGGGTTCGAAAATGCTATAAAAACCAAGAAAAACAATCATTTTCCTGTAGTCTGGTTCCCTGACTCCATTTAAGAAGAAACAGAGCAGTTTACATATATTGGGGAATTGTAGGGTCAGGGAACCAGTCTAGATGGCTTGTACCCGTTCATAGGTGTGTAATCGATTGCAAACAAGTGCGATGGTCAACTGGGGCCAGTATTTGAAAAAAGCCAGTTTTTTCCAACGCTGATCGGCCGATCAGCGTTGGAAATTGATACAGAAATACCACTTTTCTTGAAAATGACAGTATACCAGGTGCCATGATTTTACAGGATGCTTTACACTGTCATTCACTAACAGTCCAGCAAGGTATTTCAAAATGATTTGGTAGTTTTATTTTTTGATGTTTGCAAATGTTGTATTTTCCCTTTAAGGGAACGTAGTCCTAAACGGAGTCTTACAGGGATGAGATTTGTCAGGATTGTTTCTTGATTTCAAGATTTTGTGTCACGATTTTTTCCTGTGTTAAGATGTGTTAAGATTTTTTAAATGATCTCCTCTCTAAATTAGATTTCCTGAGGTTTAAACGTAGTGTTGTTACTCGTAGACCTTTATGTAGAACAACATATTTTAAGGGATACCTTTAGGCAAATACAATCACACACCATGAACCCTACATTGCTCTGGGGCCCTCAGCAACTCTCAAACCCTCTGCAAAGTATTTATTTATCCCCCCCCCCCCCCCTTCAATATCACCTTGGTCATAGGCCAGGACTACCCTGACAGTATCTGATACACTAGCCAAAGATTAAGGAAGTATTTTGAACAGATCAGATTAAACCTCTTGCACCATTTTACAGGCACAGGTAAGACCTCCACTCTGGTCAAGTATGCCGAGAGACGACCGGACACCTCATTTCTCTATGTGGCTTTCAACAAGTAAGACACAGATTTCATTATTTTTTTTATTCAAGATTAATTCATCATTTTGTATTTAATCCATGTAGACATTTCCAGCATGGGTAGGCAGGCTTTAGGGCTACAGTGTTAACCCTTTCCTTACCATGGGCGACTTTTGTCGATAAGGAAATACCCCTCCCCCTGCTTCTTACCATAGGGGCCTGTAGTCGAACAGGAAACCACACACAGAACACCCTCAACACAGATTCATTCACTGCTTTTCAGCAGGCTGGCATGTTTGGCCTCTCATACATCAACCATATACCAGCTGAAACGGTATTTTTGGATCGCTCTAATGGTGTAGTTTAGTCATAGCGTTACCTTAACAAAAAAATGAGAAAAGTGCTTCAGAAACTTCCACGCACAATTTGAGGTATGGAGTGCCAATCCGCTCCGTTCACAAGTATCTCCTCACCGGCAAAGAAAGTACAGTTGGGAGTGACCGAACGACGCCATCTTGCCTGACTGCAATATTTTGCCACGAAGCGCGGCCACAGCGTCTACATAGTACAAATCCCCTGGTGTACGTCTGTCACAAACAAGAAACGGTGCGCGCGCGTCAACCAGCGAAATGTATGTGTCCTGCCCATGGGACGTCGTTGCTCGGTAAAAGGGCACCCTCTTTTGTTGGCGCACGGAGCCCATTGGTCATGCGGTAAAATGGCTTGCAGTTTACAAAATGGAACCAGATCAGAACATAGGCTTAACTGTCTTATTTTTCACGTGGCTGTGATTTTTACACCACATAAAAGAGCAAGGTTCAAGGAACAAAGTTTACACGCAACACTTTTGATTTTAATCACTCCTTGGCAGTGAAATTCTGGGTTGAAGAAAGTTCTTAAATTTTGGTCCTTTTTTGTATGCTCTGGTGATTTCTGAATGACTGAGCAAACAATTTGATTCTAGGGAGAGCCAAGTCAATAAGCAATGTGGTGAGGAAAGGGTTAGGTACACTTTTACTTAACCTGGCCAGCTTGGAATGTCTTCTTGTCCTTAGTAATGTCTTCTCTTTCCTTCCCCCTTTCTCATCTCGCCCCAACCCGCCCCTCTCCTTTCCTCTTCTCTTTCCTTCTTGCATCTTTCATCTTGTTGAAATATGTTAGAATGGGTATAGTACCCCAAAACTGATGGTCTTTTACATTGGGTATGGCATACCTCCAGAAACTAAGTCCAACAGTGTGTGTGTATGATTTCCCATGTGGGTGTTGGAATTTGCCTGGATGGGTATGGTTCCTGGTAAATTATGCTAGGGAGTTACAGTTAATGAAATGTATTTTGGATGTTATCATTTCCCATGGCAGGTCAGTACAGACCCACGCTACGGACATCTTTCCCAAGAATGTGACCAGTAAAACAACGCATTCCCTGGCGTACAATAAAGTTGGATTCAAGTAAGTGGCAGCAGTAATTTAAACTCCCTAAATCTCTGTTTGCATTGCCTAGAAAAATAGTTTATGGAATATGAAGAATCTCCAGAAATAATTGATGATGATATTGACACCCCAGTCGTAGTATTGGTATAATAATGAATGGCTTTGAGGGGATATATAACAATGATGTACCTCTGTCTTGAATACTGTTTTTTTATTGGCCTATAACGATCATGTGTTAAGTTTATTTTAAGTCATGGCACACTGCCTGTGGGATATCACGTACGTGATATCCCACAGGCAGTGTGCTATGACTTTGTACTTATACGACACGTACGGTGTGAAACGCTTGTATCGTTAGTACCCACACTATTTTCACCATGTTTTCACACATGAGTGGGAGCAGCGAACTAGCAGACGATCAGCTGTTTCGAGTTGTTTTGAGTTGCCATTAGATTGTCAGGATTGTTGTGATTTTTACATCTGAATCCAAAGAATCCGAGACAGAGGTATAACAAAACAATTGTTGACTGCTGTGATGTGGGATATGACGTTTTGAACACTCGAGGGGCGCATAGCACCCTCCAAACATCAATTGTTAATTATTATTTGCATCAGGCTTCCATTTACAAAAACAAATCAGCGCATTGTATGGTTATCGGAAGAAGTACCTGGATGATTCATAGAGCTCTATTAAATTACTAGAGCGCTAACTCTTCATTCTTGTGCGCCGAGATGCTTTGAAGCCGCTCTCGGCGCAGACATTTTGAATTTATGTGCGTGTTTGTAGAACACAATCAAAATAGATGGATTGAATTTTAAAAGTGTACTCTAAATGTAACACGCAAGTACTTACGCAAACAACTTATGCGCGTCATGACGATTCAAAAAACGTCACGGCGAAAAGCATCTGCAGCGGAGGGACGCGCACACGTTGCGCTGTTTGCGTAGAGCAAAATGAAAGGCTCATTTGCTGATCGTGCGTTTCGGTTTTGGGCGTATTGGCTTTGATGACGCACCGGTATGGAATACAAACGCAGATATGCAAATAGCCGTACAAAAGCCGTACAAAATTTCTAGTTTTCCATAGGTTTGTGCACAAACATGGATGCGCCCATCAGGCATTACTTTGAACATCGAGTTAGCGTTCTAGTAATTTAATATAGCTCTATGGGATGACTGCAATTTTTTTTTGGATATTATCTTCAACTCACAGTTGTCAATCAGTCAACACATCGTAGCTCGCGATACTGTAAAATGCAGACGCAGCGTGCAGCAGATTATACGCGCACTGTTGTCAACCACAATTGCAGCTTCGAGCATCGCGAAATTCGCTGATAAAATTAGAAATATATAAAGACAGTGTCCTGAAGTTTCTTTCGGTTGGATCAAGTCAGCATTATGTCAAAAAAGAATTATATTGGATGACTTTTGTTCTAGGGATACAAAAATATAATGCACTTGCTATAATAATAATTATTTGCACTCGTCCTCAACTCGTGCAATATTGTTATACTCATGCAATATATATTCTTGTATCCCCCCAAAGCCATCCAATATTGAATAAATGTCTTGCACAAGCTATAACAGTATTAGTTATAGCCATAGAGCTATATTAAATTACTAGAGCGCAAACTCCTCATTCTTGTGCACGGAGAGGCTTTGAAGCTGACCTGGGCGCAGACATTTTGAATTCATGTGCGTGTTTGTAGAACATAATGAAATTAGGTGGATTGAATTTTGAAAGTGTACTCTAAATGCAACGTGCAAGTAGAACGTACGCAGACTTCTCACGGGTGTTACGGTTTTCAATTCATGTGCGTGTTTGTAGAACATGATGAAATTAGATGGATTGAATTTTTAAAGTGTACTCTAAATGCAATGCGCAATTAGAACGTACGCAGACTTCTCACGCGTGTTACGGTTAAAAAAAACACGGTTAATCAATGCTGCAACGATGATATATGCGCATGCGTTGCACTGTTTGCGTAGAGCAAAATGACACGCTCATTTGCTGATCGTGCGTTTCGGTTTTGGGCGTATCGGCTTCGATGACGCACCAGTATGGAATACAAACGCAGATATGCAAATAGACTTACAAAATACGTACAAAATGTCTAGTTTTCCATAGGTTTGTGCACAAACATGGATGCGCCCAGCAGGCATCACTTTGTGCATATGAGTTAGCCCTCTAGTAATTTGATATAGCTCTATGGTTATAGCTGACATACTTGATGACAAACAGTAAAGTGTGACTGCCACACTGTGTTGACTGGTTGACAACTGTGAGTTTCTATGCTTTTGATTGGATGAGAACAAATGAAATTCGTGTCAATGCCATAAAATGCCAGGATGTCTATGCGGTAATAAACAAGTATAGTCATCTGGGTACTTCTCCTTAAAGTTATAGTCCATCAGTTGTAATTTGTGCATTTTGTTCGTTTGAAGCAACAAAAGTGCTCAAAATCTAAAGAAGGGTACTGAACAACTAACCTGATAAAGTTTCAGCTCAGCTTCAGCTGTTTATTCTGAGAAAAACAGCATTCTAGGATCTCAATTTCAAATCAAAAGTTGCTGAATCATGTTTTGAATTGCGCCTGAATTCAGCGTCCGAGACACGTTCTCGCTGAGCCGAATGCAGCTACGCGATGTCGCGCACTGATCTGACGAATTATAGCAACCGGTGGTGCGTGTGCGTCGTGCCAATGCTTGCGCGCGCTTTGCCGAATAACAAAATGAACTACTAATTTAAATTTTCCTACGGTGCGTCTGAAGGAAGCACCGTTGGAAAGGCCTTCTTTTGTTGATTACTTCAAAATGACAGCTTGCCAGAAAGAATAATTTCACAGGGAGTTTAGTCCCCTTACTATCTTTCAACCAAGTATGTTTTTCAACAATAATTACGCCAGCTATTTTTCGAATAGTTGCAAATGATGGACTATAGCTTTAAGTATGCAATATGCTGATTTATTTTTACTACTTGCCATTATTAATACGTTCAGGTACAAGAACAAGCTGCAGGCTTCCCTGAATCCCTTCTTCGTACACAAGCTGCTACCAGCCCGTAAGCACAATGAGCTTCACTGGCTACGCAACGCCAATCTGGTCTGCAAAACCATCCAACGCTTCTGCGCCAGCGCCGACGACTACATCACGACACGGCACGTGCCTGCTGAGTACAGCACGTACACACAGAATGGGGACGTGCTGGTCCAGGAGAGACATTATCTGGACCACACACAGAAAATGGTACCGCCGCTATACTATAAAGCATCTGTTTTGTTTGCGGAGAGTTTATTTCCAAAATGCTATAAATGTCATTTTCATTTTAGAATTTTTAGAACCTATAAGAATCTCACCCTCTCCTGGCTACCCGAAGTCAATTTTGACTCTACAGGGTGAGTAAAAAAAATACAAAACCCAAATTTCGGGACTATTGTTTTAGTGAAGTTCTGCATGTAGCACTTTCAAAATCTAGGGTATGACAGCCCAATTCACAAGCTTTCTTTTAGTAGAAGAATCATTCAAATCGCTCATGTACTTTTCAAGTTACAGAATTTTAAACACAACCACCGTTTTAAAGTTCTGTCCACGGATCACAAAAAAAGGTGTGCGTTCTTTCAGCAAAACGAAAACAATTCACACACATCCGTAGGTTTGTTTTCGTTTTTGCTGAAAGAACACTTACCTTTTTGTGATCTGTGGACAGAACTTTAAAATGGTGGTTGTGTTTAAAATTCTGTAACTTGAAAATTACATGAGTGATTTGAATGATTCTTGCACCAAAAGAAGGCTTATGAATTGGGCTTTCGTATCCTAGATTTTGAAAGTGCTACATGCAGAACTTCACCAAAATAATGGTCTCGACATTTGGCTTTCGTTTTTTTTACTCCCCCTGTATAGTTGAACACAATTTATGAAAACGTTAAAGTAAACAAAGAAATTTAGAAACAGCTGTTATATTGTTTTCATTGTTTAAAGTTTCCGAACCGTGGAAGTTTTTCATTTCTCACTTCATTATTTCACAGTGAGGATATCCACATTCATTATTTCATCTTGGTATAAAAGCAGACATTTATTGCGAATATTTACCATGTTCTTGTTTGATTCCATAGCTGGGAGAGGGTAATTACAAATTCAGTGCTTTTGTTTCTGTGCAATGTTTTTGTCTTCATACAGCAAATCTCAAACGATGCTTCAGCTGCCTGGGACAAGATGATTAATGAGAAGAACAAGGAGGCCAAAATAACCCACGATGGTAATAATGCAGTTTTTGTTGTTGTGGAATGCTGTGGCCTCGTGGTCAAGGGCATTGGATTCGTGGTCTGCGCATAAAGCTGCAGGTTGTGGGTTCGAGTCCAGCCGGGGTCATGGTGCGTGTGCCCTTGGGCAAGGCACTTTGTCACTCATTTCTTCTCTCCACCCAGGAGTAAATGGGTACCTGTGAGGGCAGAGATGGCTATTGTGATTGAATAAGCTTGCTTGCGCCTATCAGGCTGCATCAAGCTGTATACTCCCCAGGGAGCTGAGACGGTATTTGGAATGTTTAATTGGCCCAGTGATCAAGGGGAAATAATAATGTAAAGCGCTTTGTTATTATTATTATTATTTGGGAGAAGGGGAATGGACGGTGTGTCCAATATGACGTAATGACGGTAACAAGGACAGGAAAAGTGTAACATTGTACCCCAAATTTATAGAATTAAATGGTTTTGGAACAAAGGTTAGAAACAGTGATGAATAAGAATGAAGAGTTTGGGGCAAGCTATTTTGATATTGATTCCGTAGGTTACTTTTGGGATAATAAAATGATGAGTCCTATGTGCCTTTAATATCCCATAAATCCTGATGGTTTGTTTCCAGTGTACCTCAAGCTGTTCCAACTCAAGAAGCCCTGGTACCTGGACTACGACTGTATACTGATCGATGAAGCTCAAGACTTGACACCAGGTCAGAAAAGTGTCCCCTTCTCTGAAATTTCAACAGCCCAGAAGGGCATCCTCGCAAATCAACAGGATCCAACGTAATTTAACCATCACACCTCTGAGATCACAACATGCAAGATCATCCTCCGTAAAACAGCTGGAATCCACAGTTATACATCCCCCTCTGAAATCTCAACAGCCCAGCAGGACCTCCTCCTGGTATCAGCCAGGATCCAACTTCATTCCATAACCCCATCTGAAATCTCAACAGCCAAGCAGAACATCATTTTCAATCAGCTGGATTTACAGTTCCCCCCCCCCCCCCTCTCTGATATCTGAACAGCCCAGATAGACCAGCTGGATTTCCAACTAGATTTAATTATTCCTTCCCTCTGAAATCTCAACAGCCCAGCAGAACATCATCTTAAATCAGCTGGAGTTACAGTCCCCTCCCTCTGATATCTGAGCAGCCCAGCTAGACCAGCTGGGTTTCCAACTAGATTAAACAATTTCCTCCCTCTGAAATCTCAACAGCCCAACAGGACATCCTCCTCAACCAGCCGGGATCCAAGATCTTGGTTGGTGATCCCAATCAACAGATCTACAGCTTCCGTGGGGCCACAGACGCCATGCGACAGGTGGAATGCGAGACGACACTCCATCTAACCCAGGTATAATATGGATGACCGTTAACCCTAACTCCCTAGGATGATTTACTAGGAACCTTCCTCATCCTTGCAAATTCCAACACCCTGTGCTATTAAACTTAACAGCTGGACTCCACTAAACCCTTGTGTTGGAGTTTGGCCGGTTGGCGATCGTTAGGATGAAATCCTAACTTGAATTTTTTTTTATAACTTTCAGTGTAATGTCTGACTAAAATAATGCAAATGGCTTTTGTAACTTATAAGTTGTATTTAACCCCTGTCAAGATCAATCCAATTTTAAATGAACATGTCAGATATCAAGCTTATTTTCCTTGTTCTAGTATTATCCAGGAAACTAGCAGAGCAGCTCTAGAATCCACTAACCTCATTCAAAGACCAGCAGCCGATTTCATGCAACAGTGCGCAACTTATGCCATACATTGCACTTACACAACAGATTTGTTGCGCAGCGAAACTTAGTGTAGCTGTGCAACACTTTAAATACGGCTGTTTGTGTATGATTTTGTTCGGTCACGAACAGTTGTTGAATCACCTCCGCCTGCCATTTTGAAAATAGTTTTGCCCGACTATATTTGGAATGGTGCGACAACTCTAAAAATTCTGTCATAAGTAAAATAGCAACTCATTTGCCTCAAACACAAAGCTATGAGTGTCTTGTATCAACCTTGATATGTTGTGCAATGACAGGCTCCATGACGATCACAATTTGCTATTAAAATAGTTGATGTTCAGACTCTACGCCACATCCTACTCCGCCTCAAATGATTGCACGAGTGAGGCCATAATTTGTTGCGAAACTCGCTAACTCACGCACTATGAAACTTTTCGTGAAATGTGTCATAACTGAAATGTTGCGCAGCGTTAAACAACTTACGCAATTAATTGTGACGCAATGGGAGTAATGCCATTTCGTAAAGTTTCTTACAAAAACAAAGGATACCACATATTGCATTATAGACATGGACAGGTTCTAACTGACGATGACTTGACTTTCATGGCCAAAACAAATAGCTGCAAATAAGGATTGTCTCACAACTGCAACCCTTTCTAAACTTCGACTATAAACTAGTACAGCAAATAAGAACAAGCGAAGTTGAGCCGGATTACGTGCAGGCCTATATGATTATCAAAATCAGATGTAGGTAGCTCTAGTATTCACGCTGACCCTCGTTCAAAGACCAAAGTTGTGAGAGCATGTATGGGCAGTCCAGGAACTTTGGACTATTTGTAGGGAATATGATCAAGCTTCTTCTAAGGATTCTTTTATGGGGTAAATTGCAAGTAACTTTTTCCTCAATGGGCCCATTGTATTGGTTATCTTATTTGCAAGATTCTCAACAACTTCTCCGGACATCTAAAATAAAGTTCGCCAGTCAAAGCTCAATTTAGGCTGACTCAAGTCGCTTTTAATTCACTTTTAATTCACTATTCCATGCGTGTCTGAAACGGGAGTAACTCACTTCAATCTAATATTCAAGACTGAACAAGTGTAGTTTTGAATTAAAGAAACATTCAAACTTCATTAATAACCTTGGACTCATGTTTTTTTTTATACCCCATAACATTGTTATACTGACCTCATGCGCTCATTTCAATTTGGATTTGTTAAGCATTTCAAAGGTGACCCACCTCTAGACTGGCAATCAAGTCCTTCCCTGGTTTACTAGTGTCTAGTTTCTTGACATAGAGCTGTTTGTATTCCTTCAGCATCATGCGATGTTCCTTGATGTGTTTCCATGACCACATCTTGTGCCGTCTTCGTACCGTCTCCTCTAGAACACTGTTCATGGCATAGTGCCACCTGATTATAAGAAGAGAAGATTTGCATATTCTGTTATGGTTTATTTATAAAATTTAAATATGCAAATGTGCAGAAAACCACCAGCAATTTCTAGTTTCACATTATTGCAAACTTAAGGTCAAATAATCAGGTTGATGTACTTTTTAAAAGCAGGACCCATCCTACGTTGTTCTCCTTATGAATATGGGCCAATGAGTGTTTTATTTTTTAATCCCAAACAGTGTTCTTTTTTTGTCATCGGCAACCCTCTGTATAAAGATTTTTATTTGCGATTGCTTTTGCACACAAACAGAGCCGCCCTGTCAAATCGCAAGTGTCAACATTACAACTAAATCTTGTTCAAATAGTGACAACAGAATGCATATCTGGGACGAGTTGTGGACATTGTATCGTGTATAAGTTGCAGGATTCTGAACAACTTCCCCTCAATCTTCCCTCAATGAAGTTATCAGTATTGATGAGTCAAGGTTCTTCAAAACAAAGTGTATGATTCTACCCGCAACTTGTCTGGAACTCGTCCCAGGAAAGAATACTGGAAAGTTATTCCGAATTCTGCAACTTATATCTGATGCAATCGTCATTTTGTGGATACTCTTGTCCAACTTATTCTACATATATAATGAAGTATCTCCCAAGTTGACAGTACCGTAATTTCCTGCGGATAAGGCGCGCGGCGGATAAGGCGCAGGTCCCTAAAATCACCCAAAAAAAATTCAAACGCCAACAGATAAAGCGCACCGCCGCATAAGACGCATGTTTGACCGCAAACAGAAGAACACCAGGCGTCACCCGGTGTCGGTACATCGCCACAAAGGGGCCATTGTGTTGCCTTAGAACGATCACACTATTCGGAGGATGAATTAAGCCGTGTCCGCACTGGAGTTTTTTTTTGGAAGGTTTTACCGAGACGATAGTAAAATGAGAAATGGTCAAATGTGACCACTGTCCGCACTTGGACTTTCGACACGGGAAAATTTACCCAGACCGCGTGGGAGAAGTAACCGAGCTGTCACAGTGTCAGTATAAATAATTACTCACCGTACACAGAAAACAAATTGCCGATCACATTTTCAGCCGCCGATACGCACACTAATATTACACACGCCATTTGCATGCACAACATAATCGTTTACACGATATTATTTCATCTTGACACGCTAAATCTTGACGAAAAGGCCTGTAATTCTGACGCATTTGTGATGCACGTCGTCGAAGCCATGCCGCTGTACGATGTTCCGTGCGGCAGCAGTGCCATCAGTATTCGTTGGTTCCCATCGCATGCTTACAGAATCGAAGCTATGATGTGGGCCAGGAACCAGTGACTACGGCCTACGTACGGTACCGGACCATGATGTTCCGTGCATGACTACAGTAGCGTATCAGGACGAATTTGGATCGTAGAAAATAACATACATCGGTGGAGAAAGAGAATTTCCGCAAATTAATTCTCAGAACGTGATCTCTCTTCTCTGTGTATGTATTTGTCCGTTGAAATATATATTTTAACGAGATTTTACCGCTCGGACTCGATGATACACCGCAGCGTGTTTCTACAAAATGTTCGGCCACACGTGCACTGAGGTTCGTGCGGTCTCTGTATGCATAACATGGCGCTCGGGCCGGAAGTACGCTTTCCTGAGCCGCTTTTACCGACTCGCACTGTTTTCATCTTGATCTTCAGGCTTGCACACCGCACACCTTTGAGCAACACCAAAACGCGGTGAATGGAGGAACCTTGTTGACTTCGGTTTCAAAATGATGCCGATTGTCATGTTGACATTAGTACTTCATATTATCCTAAGTCTAAAGCAGACTTCGAAGATATCCTGTACAATAAACACCCTCAACGTTCACACAATAGAACTTGAGTGAATGCGATTTCCAAACGTTTAAGTAATTCTGATTGCAGCATTTTCGGAATGAAAAAACGGCCACAAAGAAAAACGTTTGTATGACGGCATTGTTGGAACGAAAGCACGATCACTAAGGGGGATCAACGCATTGCGGCATTGTTGGAATGAAAGCACGATCATGGGGGATCAACACATCGCGGCATTGTTGGAATGAAAATACGGTCACAATGTCTGGAGAGTTGAGCCTTGGTTGACCGCATTATTGATTGCGGCATTGAAAGAATTCTTCACACAAAGACCGTCACTTTGAACTCAAGCGACACCAGATAAGGCGCACCTGTAGATAAGGCGCAGCGATATTTTTGTGGTCTAGAAAGTCAGATAAGACGCGTCTTATCCGCAGGAAATTACGGTATGTGTTGTGTTGGGTGCTCGATCGCCAATGATAATTCAATGTGTGTTTTGTCCACAGTCTTTCCGCTTTGGTACGGAGATTGCTTACATTGCCAACTGCTTGCTGGAGAGGGCATCCAGAAACAGCACTGGCACAAAACAAATGCTTATTGGTACAAGAGAACCAGGCAAGTAGTGGGCAGCGGTTAAAATATCAATCCTGGAAGTTCTTAAGGAGTTTGTAGAACCAATTTGCTGTAACTACGTGTAGCGAACACTTTGGTCATGCTTTGTATTCACTCAATTGTCTCAGCAATGCAGTGATGGTGCAGCATTGTCTTGGGGTTGCCTATTTTTATTTATTTTGCTTCATTTTTGAGGTTTTGAATAGTGGAGTCCGGAGACCAGAATCAGAAGCTATTACTGCGGTGGTGTGATGCTCATGCGCATGCTGTGGGTTCAATTTGTGAACCCACAATTTGCTTATTTAAAACATTTGTGTGAAAGGTTGCTCATTGGCCTACCAGCTACACAACAACGAATCTCCAAAGAAAAGAAAATGTTTGACAACAAAATATCCAGAGATCTAGTAACTGTTTGTGCTGAAATAGCTGTAACATTGAGGTTTCTGCCTGGAATGACATCACAGTTTTGCTCATGAATATAGAAATTCGCTTCAGCATTAAAACCAAAAAGGCACCAAAACACCCTTCAAAATGGCAAAACGAAACTAGAAAATAAAGTTCAATGGGACACAAAGGTACATTTAGAGAAGGATTGCATTAGAAACATTTCATTGCATGCCCTTTAAGAATGTTCATATGGTAGTCACATAATGTTGGTTTCAACCCAGACAGAGCGAACCTATCTATTCTACACTGTTTTTTGGGAGTAAAAATATGGATTAAACATTATATCTTACAATCAAGGACAAGCTTTTTAAGAAAGACACTTGGGTGGCTGACTAGGGACATTGTTGTTGGTGTGACCCTGGTGGGGTGCTGTGGTCCAATGGTTACGGTGTTCGACTCGTGTGCCGTGGTACATGGGTTCGAATCCTGACCGTGGGAACATGGTGCTTGTGCTCTTGAGCAAGGCACTTTACCATTATTGCTTCGTCCTTCGGATGGGACGTAAAGCCGTAGGTCCCGTATGTTGTGTAATGCCCGTTAAAGAACCCAGTAACACTTATCGCTAAGAGAAGGGGTTTGCCCCGGTGTTTCTGGCAGTGGCTGCAATATGCGCCGCAACACCTTGTGAACCCTTATAAGGTGCTACATAATGGGTCTCATATTTCTCATGTGCTTCACTTTACCTGTATTTAAAAATATACATAATTACCTGTGCCTTGAGCACCTAATTGTTGGTAGATACGTGCGCTATATAAGACTTCAGTATTATTATTATTCTTTTTGTGTTTTTAATGCTTGACATGACGTACCACACACACACAGGTCGCATTGATGGCGAGGAGGTCGGTAAAGTGGCGATCATAACTCGCTCCAACATCACCCTGTTCAGCGAGGCTGTCAAGATAGTAGAAGCAGACAACACAACTATGCTGGCGTTTGCAGGGGTAAATTATTCTCAATTATTACACTTCACCCACAGATTCTGTATCTTGATTGGCCAAAAGCAAGTCACATGTCATTCACTAATGGTACTATCTTGCTGTGCATGGCCAAAACCAATATGCTGCCTCAGCCTGGAAAAGTACTATTCACATAGAAAACAAGTGGCAACCAAAGGTCTGTGTGTGCATGCATTAGGGTGTGCATGCAGAGAGTATTGTTACCACTAAAGAGTTGGGTTCAAACATTTCATGAAGGGGTAGTTTTGAAACTTGCAAGTAAATCTTCAACGTATTTCATATTGAAATAGAAGTACGTTTTAATTGGGCTTTGGATAAATTAATCACTTATTTCCTAAAAAATCAAGCAGAATCTGTTGGCGGGGCGTTATAAAACATATATTGACTGCTTTATCCCTTGGAAAACAAGCCTCCCCTGGTGATCCATGGAGCATTCCATTTCTCTCGGCCGGGAGGCTTCACACACCACTCGAAGCAGTGGATATTTGATTATTATTACACCCTGTACTTATTTTCTAGCTAAATGGGCTTCATTCATTGGTTAGTATTCCAAGGTAGTCTTGTGTGGTTTGCAGTTTCCTTATTTTTTTTCTAAATTCCCAGTTGCATGCCTAGCATCAGGGAAGTGAAAGTAAATATCCCACTTATCTTGCTGCAATTTAACTACGGATGAAATATATACACATTCCTCGGGGAGAGATTTTCCATGGAAAGTTGTCGACTTTTGTTAATGAAGCTGAAATACGTTTGAAAGGCACGTAGGAGCATTTGCAGTTACCCGGAGAACATACGTACCGATTTAATGGGAAAATCCTTACTCAAAGTGAAGATAAAAGTGGTACCAAATACGTGTTTTTGATCTCTATCTTAAATAACCCCGTTCAATTTATCTTCACAGTCTTATTAAATATCAATATTTTTTTTTGCAGGGCATTGACCGTTACGGTATGGACGTCATTTTGGATATATACCAACTGCTTCAGCCTGAAAACAGTAGGTTGATATCCTGAGTACATGAAATGTCTCAAATGAATGTCATTTTATACAATGCCTGACTAAATCCCTGTCATCTAATTGGTGGATTGTTGATCACATGTCATTGAACTATTTGTCCCAACATGCATCGCGGCCATGCCACAAAAATGTAAGTTCCATTGCACGGTAAAGAGAACTTCCATTGCATGGTGGCGCTATAACCCAGCTCTGGTGGCTCTGATGCTGTACAGTTGAGTACCGGTTTACAAGTGACCAATCAGATGACGGGGATTTATTCCGGCGTTGTATAAAACATGTAATGAATATTTCACATTCGTGCAGTGGAAGGAATCATTTTATTCAGTGACCGATGGAATGTTCCATTGGCCTTGTGGAATGGAACACTCCATTCGTCACCTTATGAAATTATTCTTACCTTTGCACTCATAAACATTTCATTATTTGTATAATATTATGCAAAAATAGGTCAGTATTTTTTGGAAAATATTGTTACACTGACCTGTTAAACGTTTTGTGTTTATAGACGCTAGAAAAACCAAGAAACAAATGCTGTTCTTGTAGTCTGGTTCCCAGACCCTACTTGAGATGAAATGGAACAGTTTATAGACGTCAATTGTCAGGTCAGGGAACCAAAGTATCTGGCTTGCACCTGGTCACAGATGCTTAACCGATTGCAAACGAAATGTGGGACTAACCAAATGTTTTTTTCAACGATGGTCAGACGACCATCATTGGAAATTGATACAAAAATTCACTGTTATTAGAAATGACAGCACACCAGGTGACATGATTTCACAGGATGCTTGAAACTATTATTTACTTGCAGTCAAGTAAAATATTTCACAATAATTTGATAGTTGATGTTTGCAAATGTTGTGTATTACCTTTTAGCACAGACGTTTCTGCAATATTTAGAGATGATTTTTTTTGCCATGAAACGAGGCATATAAACTGGTATCAGTAAATTAAAGAAAATACGTTGAAAGTTTTATTAAGGGAATAAATGTGTGTTCGGGAGGTATTATAACACTCTGTTTAAGACCGGTGGGAGTCTGGATGGGCGATAATTACCCATCCACACTCCCACCGGTCTTAAACAGAGTGTTTAATACCAACCGAACACATATTTATTCCCATTCATAAATACCTTTTCGGTCAAAAAAAAAAAATCTCTGCGGTCCAAAAATCAAAACAAGTCAAAATTAGACGTTGCCAACCATTTTGTGCAACAATTTTACTTCATGTTTTACAAAACACCCCTCTGACTATAATATGGAATGCCCCTCCACAACTTGTTACCTTATAAGGACATTGGCGTGCGCGTCGCGCGTACTGCGCGATGTTGTGCAAAATGCAGCTGGGCTGGTAAAGTGTGAATTTCGTGTATCACTTGTTGACTTTTTTTTTTTTTTTTTTTTAGAAAGAGGATTCATCAAGAACAAGTACATATACACCCAAAAGAACCTTCCAGCTCTGAAGAAATACGCCACCGATACAGAGAACAAAGATCTACTCAACAAAATAAGGATTGCTGAGATGTACAACGTTCGTATACCCGAGCTCATAGAGAAGATTCGGAGCCGAACTAAACCCGAGACTATGGCAGGTAGGTAGCATCAGCGAGCAGGAGCATGTAGCAGCGCGTGCAGCAGCATGCAGCAGCAGCATGTAGCAGCAGTGGCTTGCAGCAACAACATGCAGCAGCATCGTGCATCAGCATCATGCAGTAGCATCGTGCATCAGCATCGTGCAGCAGCATCGTGCAGCAGCATCGTGCAGCAGCATCGTACAGCAGCAGCGTGCAGCAGCAGCGTTCAGCAGCATTGTGCATCAGCATCGTGCAGCAGCATCGTGCAGTAGCATCGAGCAGCATGCAGCAGCAGCGTGCAGCAGCATCGTGCAGCAGCGCATGCAGCAGCGGCGTGCAGTAGCAGCATGCAGCAGCAGAGGGCAGCAGAGGGCAGCAGCGTGCAACAGCAGAAACAACATCAGCAGCATTAACAGCTTGTTGAGAAGTCACAGTCCCCAATTCGGGCGATTCACAATTCCATGCGCCACCAAGAGTTTGCCACAAAGACTTAATTTTTCCCATTGTGGGAGATGGTCGACAAATTTGCAGCGCGGGACATTTGAAATTGTTAGTTTTTCTGGTCAGTAGTTTTGCAAGCGTATGATTCAAGTATATGTTTGGCCTTTTTTTTGCTTTTTATCAATATGGTGTTTTTTGTAAGGTGACAGAACACTATGCCCCAATCTATAACAAATTAGCTCAAGTTGTCTACTGACGCTCGTTCAAATGGGCCATGTTTTGTCGACCGTAACCTTGAAAAATGGACTCTCCATGGCAAACCGTTGGTGGCGCACTGCATTGTGAATCGCCCAAATTTGTAATTATGGTCTGTTTACATTCTGTTTGCTGTAAAGTAAGCCACATGAATTTACTGCTTAAGTTACCTAAGTTGCCGTCACAGGTACCCATTTACTATTCGGTTGGGAGATCAAAGCAAACTGTCTTGTCCAAGGACACATGCCCACAACCCCAGGCTTGACTCGAACCCCCAACCTGCAGAATTACCCACAGAGCATGAGTTCAATGCTCCAGATTACGAGGCCTGGCACTCCACGGCAGCCATATTGGAAGCTCACAATGTGATTTTACTTAATTTATTTTGTTTACTATAGATATTGTCCTGAGCACAGCTCATCAGGCCAAAGGTCTGGAATTCGACACGGTCAAGATCGCAGATGACTTCGGGATAAGCGAGGCTAGGCTATGTAAGTTGGAGAGCATTATGGTAAAAGGAAACTTTCTGTACTGGGGTATTGTGCACAGTTGATCGGAGTCGGATGGTGCCAAGGGTGGATACTGAACCAAATGTTTTACATAGGGGAAAGGATTACGTATGTAGTATTGTGCGCTATTTCCACATTGTTGTATTAAAACTATAAGGTACGTGTAGGTGATGGCTTGCTAACAGGATGCTAAGATGCTGGGTAAAATCTCCTGCCTTAAAGGCCCACTGAAGTTTAATAGCATCCTGTTCCAGAAAACTCATGCCTCAACGGTCCACTGACTTAGCATCCACTACTTAAACCACTACACCAGCAAGAGTCCAGGAGTCTCCTGATGACAAGCAGAGTAAACCAAACCAACTGTTTCTTCGCAGAACCACACAACTCACAGAGAGATATCATTCACATGGTGTTACCGCAAACCTCCCATTCATTGATCATGTCCACCATGCAAACCCTTGACCCTAAAGGGGCCATGGGGGGGGGGGGGGCAGCATCCAACCCCCCCCCCCTCAACTTTTTCCGCGATAGCTCGCGACCCGAGCTGTTCTGACTTTTTAGCCTGGAGCCTTGTGCATCTTTTGATACCAAAAACATCAAAATCGGGCTACGGATTGCTGCGCAGCGGAAAATTTTCCGGCACTATGTGCCGTAAAAACTGAATTTCCCCATATACGTAGTGCACACAAAGCAGAATTACCATTCGTGCATATGAATAAGTAATTAGCCATAATTCCAAAACCCTTTGACCTATAGTCATGAAGTTTCTTGGGTATGTTCATGAATAGTTGTTCTATGCATGTACTGAATTTAATGCCAAAATAACCCGGTCCTTTTAGGGTTAAGTCTAACTCCTCCTTGCTAGTAAATGATCATCAAAGTGTTCTGCTCTTTTGAACAATTATTTTGAAAGTTTTTGTTGTTTCTTTTAGCTCCCTTAGTTGTCGTGGACAAGGATGAGTTGAACATGGTGTACGTGGCCATCACAAGAGCCAGGAAGAGCCTGGTTCTCAACAACAGCCTGATGAAGTTCATCGGTGAGCAGCCTACGTGGGTAAGTCTGGAAATCCAAATTGTGAAAAAAAAGCAAACATGAGCAGTACCTCAAAGCCAAAAATTTGGGAAAGTGTATGGGCTCTGTCAACTGTAATAAAGGGAGAGTACCATCGGGAGAGACATTCGAACGCATTGCAGAAGACGCCTGACGCTGTTGCAAGGACGCTATGGCTTTGTGCACATTCAGAATAGAATTAGTTGTGCGAACTTTACGCCCATGAACCAGTACGCGCATGCTGTTGGTTAAACAGACTTCACTGACTTTGTCTGTGTGTGTACAAAATGCATGAGGGATTAGCGTGTTAAGATGTCGCCCGGAGGTGAGTTGAGGCAATCTTGACGTCTTAACCCATCAGAAAGGCCTGTGTATAAAAACAGCCAGTGCGTGTTATGCTGTCCTCCGATGCGAACTGGTTAATAGCATTTTAGTGTAAAGATAACAGCAGATGCATCCAGAAGGGGGCTTGAAATGCAGCCATTTATGTGTACGCACATACAAATTTGTATCGTAAACAGCGCCCTCTAATGTCAAACTATAACCAGCCCCAGCCGCTCCCCCTCCCCCACACTACTTTTATCTTGTGTTTACTATATGATATATTTTTTTTGTTCCAGTCATGACTGGTATTGGGCGATTCCAGCATTAAGGAAGAAATTTTAATGTCCATGACGGAGCAAATTAACCATGATATTAATTATTCAGAGAAATGATCCAAAACTCCTAATCTGTAATCTCCTTGACCATTACTAGATAATGGATGTATAAGATTTGAAAAAAATACATTTTTAGGTTTATTAACTGAGCTCTTCAACATGCAAATGAATTGTCTGACATGTATTGCCAGCGACGCTGTCATTTCCCTATTACAACCACGCTTATTGGCAGTGATTTGTGTCTCTTATGAGTCATATTTTTTCTTCTGCCGTCCCCAATAACAGGAGAAGTTCGCGTATCCCGCACCAGCCATGCTCCGCGATAGGGTTGGTAGTCAAGATCCCAACATCTGCGTCGAATGTCGCGAACAGATCCCTGGCAACTGCGTGATGCTGCTCAGGAAAAACGCCCGCAAAGTGGTGAGACGTTCTTCTCCTTTAATTATTGTGATTTACCTTTCAAAAACTGTAAAAGCATCACATGTTGACAGCTTAACCACCCGACCACCAAGCTTGCCAGGGTCGGCTAGCCGGTTCGAAGCTGATGTAAGTGTAGAAGTGCATTCACTATCTTGCCTTATGAAATCGTGCTAAAGAAGATGTGAATTTTTCTCGCACACATAAACCCATACACAAAATGACACGTGTCGTACCTAAGTCTTTGAATTACAGAATAGTTCCTACATTAGACAGAATTTAAACAGTACACAATAACAATATATCTGCTCGTCGTCTCTAACGGTTGTCATTTTCTGGCAATAAACGGGTTTCGATTAACAAATGCATGCATGAATTAGCCCCAGTTTGACTCCAAGAATCAATGGACAAAAACCATCTGCCAAGAACCCTCCGCTCTAGTTCCAAAAATCTTCTCACTCCTTACCCAGTTATCACCAAATCATACGGTCAACGTGCCTTCCAATAATTCACCTCTCCCAAACTATGGAACGATCTCCCAAACCATATCAAAAACTGCCCCACCTTGGGGCAATTCAAACCACTTGTTAAAACTCACCTGTTTACTTACACAAGCACATAGAGTCTTAAATGTATTGTACGCTATATAAGAACTGTTCATTATTGTTATTAATATAGACCACTCTCTGCATGCAATCACTGCACACTCAAAGATAGAGGCCCTTTCAACGGCGAAAACATTGAGCCAGCTGTTGTTAAAAAAATGTGTCATGGGACAGTTACTTTGCACAAAAGCTGCTTCAATGCTTTTGCCATTGAAGGGGGCCCCCATGCTCACATTGGTCCATATTGGCTCACCATATGCAAGGACTGAATATTCAAGTGTGAAAAATGCCTTATGGCTTAAGACATTGGAATCAACATTATAAATATAATACAAAAGTACAGATTTTATTTTGCATCCAATAATTTTTCCTTCACCTTGTATTTTGGCATTGGCTTCATCTTTGTGATCCTTTCTGTATTTTTGTTTTTAGGCTTACCCCACCGTCAGTCGAGCAGGCGGGCTTCTGTGCCTGGAATGCTCACTTCAGATGTACCCTGCCCTCCATTGCATTCTGGGATAGGAGGCTCTTTGGTCGTCTAACAACCGTTTCAGACTGGCATTGCAGACTCACGCTGTACCATTATTTTTCAACAGAATTGAATGAAAGATGCATATTTGGCCAGATTTAACCAAAAATGATCATTTTTAAAATTGTATACTTACCATTTTCAAAGGTCTGGCTCACAGACAATCAGAGAAAATGTAGGAAAACCCCTTTTGTTTGCATCTGATTGGCTAGAACTTTGTGGCCTTTTTCTATACATATTTAATTCATCAAATATTGATCACCTTCAAGAACATTTTGAAAAGAATACTGGAGTGATGAGTGGTGCTCAAATTGCTCTATTATTTGAAGACCAAAATGTTGAACCTCAAAATTCCTTTGCGTGGTAATTAATACACAAACACGGCAATTTCCCAGAGCCTGCTTGCAATGTTATTGACAGCCACGATAAACAGAAATATGTATCACCAACAAAATCAAATTGGGGATTGCAAGTAGGCACGGGTCTTTGAGAGATTTTTCTTTCTACCTAGACCAACTCTTTTTGATTTTGTGTTTTTTTTTCCTTTTTATATAAACATATTTATTTACATTTTCTTAAAATTGAGTCAATCCTTTTTTAACTGATCTTTTACATATAAGACTAGCTCAGCACAAAATTTGCTTGGCTAAAATATGTTACTAGCCAAAAATGTCTTGCAGTTTTAAACTGCTTGCTATTTTTGTTGTTGTTGTTGTTGTTGTTGTTGTTGTTGTTGTTTTCCATCCAACTTTAAAGATGTGATGGAAAGTCAGGTATAAGCAGGGTGTCACTTGAAAAGTAGAACTATTTTCTTAGTTTGTTCTCCCAAAGCCCTAGATCATTTCACAAAGTAAGCCGTAAACGTGGCAAAGTGCGGGTAAACTTTGGAGGTGGTTGTTTGGACATGAAAGTCAACAAAATGAGAGTGCATTCTAATGTGTAACACTCAGGCATAAAGTGCAACAGTCATGTCAGTGTCACAATGCTAGATCACTGTAGCTGCTGAAAATGACGTTATAAACAAATAATGTAGTTCACGTATATGTACAAGTACACATATGTAGCGCTCGACTTTCTGTAAAAAAAAAATTGTTTTTCAAATTAACAAATGATAAAACAGCAGTATTATAAAACAACTATTGGGCCAAGTAAAAAAAAAAATATATAGTTGCTCGTCCGGCTTTTTAAAAAAAAGAAGGAGGTGGCCCCCTTTTTTCCCCCCAAGATGCGGATTTCTTAGATGGCGCCATATGGCGGGATCGATTCTTCCATTTTCTAGACCTTTCTACCAAATTTTGAAATTGCATACGTAGTACAGTTGTGCTGGAAGCAATACAGATGACAAAATATATTGGAAAGGTATGATTAAAAAAAAATAGGCAGGCAAGAAAAAAGAAGAGGGTGAGGAAAAACTGGTTCTTTTTTGTGCTTGGCCTCAGAACATGGTTTGTTAGTTTGCAATAAAATTATGAACATGTGGTTATTAAATTTTTTATAGTGTCTGGCTGTTTGGTTTTCATTACCTATTGTGCTATATTATTCACAACAGATATTTTTATAACTAGCAGTAAAGAATCAATGGTAATTGTACATGAGCCCTCAATTGACCAATCGTGTGCCCTTTTTAAGTGGCAAACCTTTGTCCTTCATGTAAAATGCTTTCTGATTGGACCTGCCATTTTGTATTTGACTAGCTATAAACGAAGCCATGGTGCCTTCACATGTAAAGCATATAGACCGTTTGTGCATTTAGTGTTGCTGATAGGAGCCATATATAATGACGGGACGCTTTGTTTACATGTGCGCTTTCTTGTGGGAGCTTGGTGGCTTTCGTCCCCAATTGGCTCCCATAGGAGAAGCAAATGTGAACAAAGCAAGACGTTGTCATGTTTTAGGCCTAGTAAAATGACATAAAAAAACACATCCATGATGGCTCCTGTTTGGAATCAGTCTGTTGGTTTTTTTTTATTGAGTGCTTTATAATTAACAATGCAAGATATTTTAATCAATGAACAAACATTTTTGGTAAATTTCAATGTCTTCATACCAAAGCTGAAATAAGGTCACATTGCATCTGATCATTTGAAAATCCACAGTTTGAAGACAAATTTCCTAAAGAATTTTGTTTCCTGAGCGTATTTTCATAGTGTAGATTGCATACAGATTTTGTATATTGAAATGCCAGTAAGAAAGTGGATGCAAGATTTTTGAGAAGAGAGAACGCAATTTTGTTAATTTGGTTTTTCTTCTTAAATTTTTTTATTAAGGTTTTGATTTGTGCTTTTATTCAGGGAATAAATATGTGCTTGGCCAGTTCAAAACCAGTACATTTAAATCGGCTATAGAGGCCAGCTAGTCGCGAACAATGGCCTAAATCCGGCCAAGCACATATTTATTATATAATCAAGGAGTCAAGTTGCTTTTCTATGGTTATATAAATGTTCTTGCCTTTGAAAATAAAACGCATAAGAAAGTCATAATTCCTAGTTCCAATTGATATTTTCTTCATTTTAATGTCCTGTTTATTTATTTGATCTTGCGTTTAATAACGTCTGAAATTGTGACATTTTAAAAAAAAAATCGGGAGGAGGGGGAAGTGTACATACCAATGGATGTCTTATCTTACTCAAGTGTATAATCAAATCAGTGGAACGTCTTTAGACTTGCAAGCATTTTGCTTAGTGTTTGAGAGTGAAACTTAACTTTCTGCCTTTTGTAATTTATATACTGTTGCTGTACCTAGATGCAGGACAAAAGGATATTCCAATACTTTCCACATGTGCCACGTGCTGCATCTTTCTGAAATTCCTTGCTTGGTGATTGTTTCCCTCAAACCTATGATCTGTCCTGTTTCAAAAGGAATGACGATTCCTGCCTTTAGTTTTCCAAAGTACTCAATATGAACTTACTAGTCTCCACAAAGACTCGACATGGGTAGTACATGCTCGTGAACTGCAGGAGTAATTAAATCACGCACAAGTATATTGCCGCAAATTTTCTCTACTTGATTTCAAGATGTGCAGCCCCTCATCCAAAACAGCAGAGCACAATTTGTATTGTGAATAAGATTTGAAACCTTGCATGGTGGGAGTATGAACTAGGCAGGGTTTGCGGTGACACCATGTGGACAGCTCTTTTGGGACGATGTCTGGTTCAACCAGTTCTTTTCAGAACCACACACCTTTCTAAAAGAGATTTCCACAAGGTGTTACCGCAAACCCTCGCTAGTTCATACTCCCACCTTCCACCTGGTGAAGAGGGCCGGGCAGTGCTATCATATAGGATTACCCCACAACTCCCACGAATGGGCAAAATCCGGCAAGCATCTGTAGAACAGATGCATGAACACTTCAGTGAAGATTTGGGGCGATCTTTACTAGGCAGGCTAGTCTTAGTGGACAAAAAAAAAGTTTATTACGATAGTCACTTGGTGTTGTTGAGATCTGCAATTTTGACTGCCACTTTGTCACTCAATTCGCAGGCGATTCACAATGCAGTGCGCCACCAAGAGTTTGCCATGGAGAGTCCATTTTTCAAGTTTACGGTCGACAAAACATGGCCCATTTGAACGAGTGTCAGTACACAACTTGAGCTAACTTGTTATAGACTGGGGCATAGCGTTCTGCCGCCTTACTAAAAAGAAACATATTGATAAAAAGAAAACAAACAGGGCAAACGTATACTCAAACGCTTACGAATCTACTGACCGGAAAAAAAACGAACAATTTCAAATGTCCCGCGCTGCGAATTTGTCAACCATCTCCCACAATGCACTGGGAAAAAATGAACTCTACGTGGCAAACTCTTTGGTACACTGCATTGTCGCCTGAATTCAAGAGATGGCCCTTCTCCACTTATGTAATTTAACAAGTAAAATGGAAGACAATACAGAAGAAACACCAGACCAAAGCACACATTGGGGGACCAATTTCTTGCGTATTTTAATGACCTCCCTATCGGAGATGTACAAAGAATCATGACACTGGTGATATCTCCAAAATTCTCTTTTTTTCTCAGTTTGTTTTGATAGTTTTTTTTGTCTTCAATTTTGAGTTGCTTTTTAACACTAATAACAAGTCAGACAAATACTCACAATTCTACAAAATAAAAAAAAAACATACTTTTTTTTCGATTTCAAGCAACAAGAATTGCAGTAAATGTACAGTGATAACAAAAATATGACTAGAAAGCTCGAGAAATACAAACACTTTGGTAAAACACTCGAAGTAATGGCGCATGAGACAATTCACAAGAGATCTCTCTGTATCTACAAAACAAAACAAAATTGGCAAGGATCGTCCTCTCATTGTTCCAAATACAGAGATTTGTATTAATTAAATAATCACCGATATCCAAATTTTGACGTCACAAGACTGTACCCACTAAATGAGATGCTTGTTATTACAATGTATAATTACATTTGCCATTTCCTAGACAATTTTCTGACCCACTTTGATCGGGATTGAAATTTAACTTCGTGAGAAAAACCTGTGTCAAGTTCATGAAATACAAGGCTCAATGATGTTTTCCATTTCTTTTTTATAATTTCAAACAAAATCCTGTCATGTAACAGTTTACAATGGCAACTTTAGAAGACAAGTCGTATGTGATTAGGTTGTACGTGTTCTACATAACCCCCAAGGACCGACACACAAAGGGAGAACAACAGATCCTTTCAGTCCTCGGGAGTTGGGTCTTTTGTTCAAAACCGTCCTCTGTAGAAGGTTTGTGTGCTTAGTCAATGGGAGAGTGTTATATTACAGGGACAAAGGGAAACACAAAGCATTGTCCTCGGGAGTATAGTAAAACAAGAGTGAGTGTTCATGCAATGTGTGGGTAACGACACGGTTCTGATGAAGAATCAAGAACACAGAATCATTTCCATTCTATTGTTTCAAATGTAAATTACAAAATTATGATACTACAACCTCAATTTGTTTCCAGAAGCATAACCTCATTATTTTGTTTCCCAATTAGCATGGGAGATAGAGATTTCATTCTATAATTCACGGCGACTTTCTCTAAGACACAAAGCTAATTATCATAAAATTGGATCGAATTCTCGATATGACATGATTCAAAGAACGGGCATCATTCCACGCAACGATCAATTAAAAATATACAGTTCTTCTTGGTCGCCTAAAAGCTACGCAGCATAAATATCTAAAGCCTAACAATGGTGTCAAGATTGGCCCTTATTTTTTCCTAAAAAACAAACAAAAAAACTATTTGACCAATCAATCAGAAATGCCCAATATATTGATTGCTAGTATCTGACAAAAAAAGGCTCTTTACTCTACAACAGCTTGCTTAAGTTACTTTTTAATAAAAAATATTAACTTTTGGGTCTTTATGCGGTATTTATTTTTTTCTTCTTTTTTTTGGCAGTGTTAATACCTGATTAAGATTGTCAATTATTTATTCCTTTTAATTTAACATTTTGTTATTTTTGATGACCACTTAAAAAGAAGGGAAAGAAACAATCAAATATTCATTGCTGAAAAAGGACAAAATCACGCCTACTTCGGGGTATTAGTTTTCTCGTCTTTTGATAGCAAGTCAGTGGTATATATAAAACTTTAAACAGGCGCCAATCTGTGAATACAAAAAACAGTCACCGGTCTTGGCAAGTTACATAATTGCTTTCAATGTTTACATAAATATTTCATAAAAGGGGGGGGGGGGGGGGGGTGTTCGGGGTTTCGGATTTTCTGTCCACGTTAAGAAAAACATGGCACTTGTTCAAGGTAATTTTGGGGCTGAATAAGGTTCCCTCGTTAATTATTTCATAATTTAAAAAGCAAAAAACTGGCCTGATTTTTTTTTTTTGAAGTCAGAAGAATACAGGGTTATTATTACATTAAAAAATATGATATCCACATAAATTACGATTGTCACAGATCTCACTTTAAGTATACAAGAATCTGGGGTGTCTTCACAAATATTTATACACTTTGTCGTGGTTTAAAAAGATCCTACATACAGGACATAAGGTCGAAAAAGGTTTATATATCTACAATTGTATCGTCTGAAGTCACATCCACACGGCACGATTTCACAGCGGTCGTCATCTCCAAAACACAACATTTTTTTTGTTTGTATACAAAGAATACCTACACATACGGTATGGCATGGCCGTATTACCTAGTCGTCTAGAAAACACTGTTATGTATTTTAATATCGAGGGACCTAACTACTTTCGACAAATCAACCAAGGGAAGGGCTACAGATATGAAAAGCAACCACTCAATACTTGCCATCTGGTACCACAGGAAGCCTATACTACTCACGAATCACTGAAAGTTGTATTATTTTCCAGATTGTCTTCCTTCAAAGGCCCAAATTTTGGCCATAAAAATAAAATAGTAAAAAAGAAATAACAGTTCAGAGAAAAAGTGTGACAAGAGCAAACATTTGTGATGTAATTTTTTCCAATTTTTTAACCGAGTTGAGCTTTTTTTGGTTTGTTCTCAAAAGTGAGAATTTGGGCCTTAGAGGTAGCACGGGGTATTGCAGTGGTTTTCAGAGGCAAAGGTGATAATTTTTTTTTCAACCACTTTTCAATGCGGGTACAACTGCTAGAACACAATGTACAAGTTATATTTTTCTTTTCCAAAACACAAGACATCGATGCACAATTACATAATATCTGAATTACAATGCTTGTTTTATTTTAACAAAGACCCGACCAGCATTTCATGTTTGTTTTCAACCTTCAACTACGACTATCAGCTTTTGTCTCAAGCGCTACGTATCAGTTTTAGTATCCTTACTTTTTTTTTACATTCGCGAGCCCAGACATTGCCACGCAGCTACTGGACTGTTAACATTTAGTCATCAGACAATGCGATTATTCACAGCGTGCACATACAACTCCTCAACGCCATTTTTTTTTCAACGAAAAAAAACAAACTGGCATTGTTGAAGTGACGGAAATCTCCAAAGTTCTTCCTACCAAAACGTCTCTCAGTCTGTACTAAGCCCAATTGCGGACACACATTCCGATAAAACAAGAAAGTTTGGATTAACATAAACATGCAGATCTAAACAAACATTTTCACAGCCAGCAGCAGGTTTTTTGTTTTTTTTCCCCCAAGAATTTCGACAACTAAGAAAATAATTGTTCTTGATGTGACAGCAAGAATACTGCCATCTCGGTTTTAAGTACAACACACATTTACGTCAGCACCACCATGTTTATCTTGCCTACAATTTATTGCTTTTGTTTGTATCTTGTGTGCTGCAGGTTTTATTTTTCTCTTTACAATCTAATTTTTCGTTTTTCTCTTTTAAAAACACATTAATTATTTCAAATTAAGGTCATGGAATTTTTACTTTTTGGTACTTCTATCGAACGAGTTCTTAAAAAAAAAAGAAGTCACATACACATATGTGCAGCATCGGGTCCTATAAATAAAAAATAATAAAAAAATGTTCTCGACAGTGTAATATCGGACCAATCACGGTGATGCAGTAAAATATGAGAACTCACTTTTTTTTCGAAAAACACTCATAAAATTTCAGTTTAAACTTCCACGGGGGGATAATTGTTGCCACTGTCATGGCTGAATGTCTATTGTGACACTGTGCTTGTAGCTAAAACTGCTGGAAGAAAGTCTCACGGACGAAACAAAAACATGAGTGTTCCGTTAAACAATTTTTTTTGGAACCACACTTCAAAGGGGGTCACCTATGACAGCACACTTCAAACAGCTAGAACAGCCTACGGCAAGTTAAAAAAATTAAAAAATCACAAATAATAATAATAATAATAATAATTAAAGTTTTGACGATACTAAACGCTTGAATATCGCTTACAGCTTTGCTTTACATGGCTAAAAATAAACAACGTCGACAGTGTACAACGCTAGGCGAGGCCATTTGTGCTCCACATATACACAGTTTCTTTTACTGGACTACATTGGTAGTGGAATCTTGGATTTCGATAGTGATTGGTGGACAGGAATCACTGAGCACTGCCGGCTGACATCGCAGAGGAAAACGGGCCAAGCCCGTGGCCTAGATTTTGTTAAGGCCAAAACATGCCAAAAACTTGGTCTAATGTTTCAGCTAACACATGTTAGTCAGTTGGGTTCAGGAAATCCTTACCATTATGATGTATGTTTGGTGAAGAGGCATGTTGGAAATATCTTTCTCATATCAAGCACTTTTCTCCAAAACGTTTCATCCATTTCAGGGATGATTTCAAGGTGGTTGAAGTTTTGCTGTTGTTTGATTTTTTGGCCATTTCCACAATAGTTGAAGGCAGTGGAAATTTCACTGCCCTTTTCACTTTTGGCAATTTTGCCATACTTGGCCAGTGACAAAATAGACCTTCCTCTCTCACAGGCTTGCAACTAGGAATTTAAAAAAAAAAAACGAGTAAATTCCAAACCACACAAGATTTTGTACAGTGTTTTGCAATTTGTAATGGCATTCCTGAGAAATAAAAAAACCGAGGAAATCAGCGGATCCAAGGAAAAGTGGCATGCCTGCTCTTAAGGGACGTGATGCGTTTCCAGCCTGTATGAGACACAAATGGCCTGGCTTTATTTTTTGTCACTGGAGCACTATGAAACAGTCTTGTATTGACACAAGTAAGGGGTTGAGGCGGGAGAGAGTTGGGCTTGGCGGAGGACGGCCTTTACTCATCTTCTCCATATTCCAGATCGTCATCATCTTCATCATCATATTCATCGTCGTCGTCGTCATCAGGGTGTGTGGGCGCCGCTGTCGGGTGATGGTGCTGTTGCTGCTGCTGCTGTTGCTGCATGTGCATCCTCTGCAGCTGCAGCTGCTGGTGGGCAGCGGCGGCCTGCGCGCTGCCGTTGTAGCTGTTGGCCATGCCCAGCCCCACCTGGCCGTACTGCTGCTGCTGCTGCTGTCTGTGCTGCTGCACGGCGGCTGCCTGTTGCTGGACCTGCTGGTGCTGGGCCTGCTGCTGCATGCTGGCTGCTTGCATGTGGCTCATGCTGGACTGGGAGGGCTGAGTTGGTGCTTTGTGGGGTTCGGGAATTCCCTTCTTTGGAGGAGATAAAAGAAAAAAACATTTTGCATGAACAGAATGGACTGTCAACCATCATTTTCCATAAACCACTTATTGTCCTCATGGGCTCCGTGCACAAGTACCCCCTCAATGGTAAGAAAGGGAGAGTTGGGGGAGACCACTGGGGGAGACTTTCGTAAGCATTGCCGACGAAACCACACGATCATGCAAGGACGCTATGGCTTTGTGCACATAAGTCCTTTGTGCTTTCAGCGATACGCGGACGAACCAGTACGCGCACCTCGTGTGTCCCATCCACTGGGATCTTAGTTGTCCAAAAGCGCCCTCTCTTGTTCACACACCAAGCCCATGGGTACGAAAACATGGTAATTGAGATACCAAGTGTCAAGGTCACCAGTAAGTAGATTCTTCAAAATCCACCAGAACATTTTGGATAAGCTTACAGATTGAGGAAGGTAGAGCCCAGCCACTACTATTGGGTTCCTGCACTGTGGTTGCTTACGTAGGAGGATTCCGAATGCTCCAAGGCAAAAATTGGCTGGTAAGTCTACCACTACGCATATTCTTCATACTCCGAACATACAAGGGCATCGAGTCTAATGTGAAGCAGTAGTGGCTGGCCTCTACTTGCTCAATCCTTCAAAATTCTCCTAGACCGTCATAGCTGATTTGTGGAGGATCTTGGAGGGTTAGAGCTAAACCTCCTCGTATGGAAGTCAATATTCAGAGCGATATGTAAAACCCTTAATTAAAGCTCTGCAGGTCAGTTTCAGGTGAAGGGATATGAAGTGTGAAACTCACACAGAGGGTCACTGAACAAAACAAAAAAAACAGCAGTGAAGCGTGACCGAATCTGCCTGCTTGCCCTGAGCTTAACCACACCAAAGAATTGTGCAGGGATTTGAAGTGTTATCCATACTCCACAGAAGATTACCTCCAAGGAATTTGAAGTGTGTTGCTAACCGTATGGGCAAAAGTGGTCTTTGAGAAACTTGAAGGGTTCTGAAGTGCAAAAGACTAGGGGGGTTAAACCATTTAGATCTACAAACCTTGAGTCTCCATTCCTTCATGGCTTCCTCGTACAGCTGATACTTGATAGCCACCTGGTCCTGGTAAGGTTTCTTCTGCTGGTCTGTCAGCTTGTTCCACTCCTCGCCGCAGATGACAGTCAGGCGCTTGCCCGGCTCCAGCGGCACCCCCTTCATCTTCTTCCGGAAGTCCTCCAGGAAGAGGAAGTAGGCCGTGGCCGGCTTCTTGGGCTTGTCTGGGTCCCGCTTCTTTGTGAACATCTCCCGCTGTGACAAGGAGGGATAATACTTAGTCTAATCTAGTTCATTAAGATTTGAAAGTTTGCAACAGGTCATGCAATCAGTAGCACCATGTGTACCGGATTAGCTTTTGTGAATTTGTGTTTTGTTAGTAAGTTTCAGAAAAGACGTTTGGAACAGCAGGCTTCGTTATCTCCAGACTGTCACCCTTTTGTGAGGCAGGGGTGAGATGGGGGGGGGGGGGGGAAATGAAAAATCCATGAAAACAGTCGGCAGAGGGTTTCGATGGTCCCTGAGGGCCCTAGGGTCTAGGGTATATGGTTACAGTTGCCTAAAGGCACCCCTTACAACGCCCATTTCTCTTGTTCTTTGTAAACTTTCATATGGTAAAAATCTTGAAGTCAGGAAAAGCCCTAAAAAAAACACATCGAAATCAGGAAAAATCCTGGCAAATCTCAAACTTTGGTGCGGAGATTGATGTCATGACTCAGAGTAAGGAGTCCAAAAGTTGATTTTTGATTCATGGAAGTTTCCCATTCTTTTGTTATTGATCATCCCTGATACTTGTGACTGGTCTTGTGAACTGACTTGTGATTTACTTGTGACTGAACTTGTGTAGTGACTTGTGATTTACTTGTGAATTGACACTGACTTGTGAGAAACTTGTAACCAGACTTGTCCATTGCCTTGTGATTTACTTGCTACCAGGTTTGTGAATTGACTTGTGACCGCACTTGTGACCGAACTTGTGAATTGACAGTGACTTGTGATAAACTTGTAACCAGACTTGTGAATTGCCTTGTGATTTTGACCAGACATGTGAATTGGCTTGTGATTTACTTGTGACCGGACTTGTGATTTACTTGTGACCAGACTTGTGAATTGGCTTGTGATTTACTTGTGACCAGACATGAGAATTGCCTTGTGATTTACTTGTGATCAGACTTGTGAATTGCCTTGTGATTTACTTGTGACCGGACTTGTGAATTGCCTTGTGATTTACTTGTGATCAGACTTGTAAACTGACTTGTGATTAACCCTAGCTCCCTAGTGTCTTTTACTAAGAACTGGTCCAAGTCCATCAATATCCATCAATCACTGTGCTCCCAATACAAAACTGTACATGACATAATGGAATCCACCACTGACGCACTGGTTGACATTCATGGACTTGCTACATATGGCTTAAATGACAATAGCAGTACAGGAAGATTGGCAAAATCAATCGGATATCCCTAGCACTGCTTCAGGCCTTCAGGCCCAAGTTCATCATACTTTATCAATATTTAGTCACATTAGGCCTGCAGGACAAAGTCCCCCATAATCCATCGAAATGGGGGGATAAATTTTGATGGAGTTGGGCTGGTTAGGGTTAAAGTGTGACTGGACTTGTGATGGACTCGACTACCACCACACTGATATGACTCTGACTAAATCTTCCAACTACCCACCTGCGCCAGGTACCTCTCCCTGTCAGTCAGGGCTAAGTCAGCATAGGGCTTCTTCTCCGCCTCATTCATGGAGGTCCACTTGGCACCGCACGCCTTTGTAATTTCACTTGCCTGTTAATTACAGAAGCAGAACAACAAAAAAAGTAACCATGAGCGGGTCAGTACGCTGTAATGGCCGGTTCAAACTCGGCGCGAAAGCAAATGCGAACGCGGATTTGTGACACAACGGCAAACTTTCGCGCTGCCATTTCGCAAAAGTTGAGCACATTTCAACTGCGGCGAATTTTGCAGCGAATGTTTCATGACGTCAAATCGTTTCGCATCCGCATTCGTTGAAAATATGAACCGGCCTTAACATAAACCATCCCTCCCTGGCTTGCCAATTCAACAAAGCCATCCGAACAGTCGAAATCAATCCAGTGACTGTTTTTAACATGTTAACATTTTCAACAAGGGCCTCCTGCCTACTTAAAGCAGGATTGACTGGCTGTGACTGCTTATGTAACTTGATACAGCTTTGCCTTGACTGTAGGTGATTGATAAGCAAGCTGTGCCCACCAGTTTAATACCTGCCTTTGTGTGTTGATGAAATATAACAAGTAGCAGTGCTTGCAGAAATGTGATCTGACTGTTGGTGACTAGCCTGTGTGTAAAGGCACAGCAGGAGAACAGGGTTGAATTTGTTGATTGTCTTTGACTGTTCAGACAAAACAGCATACTGACACATAATGTGTGTATGTAGACCCATTCAATAGTGGACTTTACCAATGGAGAACAATATGGCCCAGCATAGGTGTAGGTCCCATTTGGAACCGGGGGCCGGTTACAGACCGAGTTACAGGGACTTTCTGCTGTCCCCACAGCGTCATTGGTCACCATAGTACCATGGGACAACTCGTGTGTAGTCCCCACAACTATGGAACACACAGTTGTGAATTTCTGTACGCCCGAGGACAATGCTTTGTTTTTCCCTTTGTCCCTGTAATGTAACACTCTCCCACAGACTAAGCACATAACCGTACGATCGAGGACCGTTTTCAACAAAAGACCCAACGCTCGAGGACTGAAAGGATCTGTTGTTCTCCCTTTATGTGTCTGTCCTCTATCGTAAAGCCACATGTACACACACGTGTGTTTATGGTGTAAATCAAGGATATTCTTTTGTTCCTCTTCCCTTTTCCTTTATTTGTACTTTTGGCAACAGCTCTCATTGGTTTTGTACATGTTTTCTAGTCGAGGTCGTCCTCGATTTGGTTCCTGTCCTCAATTCATCAATGATGTTGCACGTGTGTGTGCTCGATTTACACCATAAACCTACTCAAGTATAGGTGTGTGTGTGTTTTTCTTAAGCCAAATGAAGGGAAAATACAATTTTGTTTTCTCCTCCCTAAAATCTCACCCTTGGAATCTGCTCCCCGTTCTTGCCGAAGTTCTTTCTGAAGGCCTCCAGGTAGTAGAAGTATCCTGTCTTGGGCTTCTTGATGTGGTCTGTGGGCTTGGGGCGTCTCTTCCTCTTCTGTTTGCCCTCCTTGGGCTTGCGTCCTCTCTTGGCAGGCGCCACCATCAGCTGTTGGTGCTGGTGCATCATATCTGTCGCAAAAGGATTGCAAGAAAAGAAACGGTTATCTTGACTTTCTTTCTTACCTACTGAATTATTATCAGAAAGCTTAAAGCTACAGTCCATCATTTGTAATTTGTGCATTTTGTTCGTTTGAAGCAACAAAAGAGTTCAAAATCTAATGAAGGATACTGAGCAACTAACCTGATGAAGTTTCAGCTAAGCTTCAGCTGTACATTCCGAGAAAAACAGAATTCTAAGATCTCAATTTCAAATCAAAAGTTACTGAATCATGTTTTGAATTGCAGCTATACGCGACGTCGCGCACTGATCCGACGAATTACAACAACCGTGCGCGCGTGTGCGTCGTTCCAATACTTGTGCGCGCTGCGCTGAATAACAAAACGAACTACTAATTTAGATTTTCTTACGGTGCTTCTTAAGAATCACCGTTGGAAATGCCTTCTTTCGTTGATTACTTCAAAATGACAGCTTCCCAGAAAGAATAATTTCACAGGGAGTTTAATTCCCTTACTATCTTTTAACCAAGTTTGTTTTTCAACAATAATTACGCCAGTTACTTTTCGGATGGCTGCAAATGATGGACTCTAGCTTTAACTTAGATCAAGTTTGTACTGGTACGAAACACCCTATGATGTTATTCCATCTGGCTTGCTGTCATTTAGACGAATCAAGAAATGTAGGTGATTTCTAATGATCAGTCAATGGACATTTGACAATTTTTTTGGAAATAAAGAGTGCTATTGACGAAATCCTGTTTCGTGATCGAAAGGCTGTGCATTATTTTTCACTGTTTTCTCAAAAAATAATATCCACTGAGCTGAAACTTCAATGGGTTAGATCGTGAACATTCTTCTTTGGAGTTTGAATGCTGTTATTATTGGAAAGAACATAATACATGAGAAGCAAATGATCTTAATGGGTCTTTAACCCTTACTCTCTGAGGGTAGTTTACTGTATGTCAGTTGGTTATGCCAATGCCCTCCAGCTGCAGTTATTTGGCAGATAACAAGTCTTAACAGTGAAGGCTCCAATTGGCAGGAGTTGGAGGCCCTGGAGGGTGCCTGATACTGACCAGCTGGGGGCACTCACTTTGTTATCAGAGGACTCTCATTGTTCTCTGTGGCATGTATTGGAGTGCCTGTCCAGTTACCCTTGAAATGACATGGCAGATATTGGAGGGCCATGCAAAAAACATAGGAGATTTTCTTGAGGCACAATTGGCATGCATTGGAGGGTCAAGTAGGGTAAGGGTTAATAGCTACATATAAGCAGGCAAAAAAAATAACAACAAAAAACTTTAACGAAAACAAAGGCTGTTTCGGCCGGTTGCCGAAACAGCCAATAATCAGAACTGGCTGAATCTTGCTAGCCCAAAAAGCAAACCAGTTCAGGTAGATTTTGTTGATCTGCGCAGAGGAGATTTCAACAATTGGTTTCAACTACATGTGCATGTATAATTTTTCTGATTCAGGCTATACATTTTTAAGCTTCATGTACATGTATCAAACTTTGCTGGACTAGCACCAAGGTGTTTGAGGACAATCTAGATGACTATTATTTGTAATCAAAAGTTTATTTGCTTATCCGCTGATAATGCACAGTAGTTTTTTCACAGATTTTCTTCGAATTAAGAAAAAAATGTAAGGCTGACAAAGCAGTACAATGTTATCTATTTCACATCATGGATGTACAATATACACAAATGTACCGCGGACAAGTGTGCATATATTTACATACATGTTTGCACAATACTGCCGATTTTGTTACTGTGCATGTGCACTGATGTCATACTGGATATAAATGTAAGGACATATATCGGTACATTCTCACATAAACATGTTCCTGCGAGTCAAGATCAACACATAACTTAAATTTTCCCTTTGACTCCAGGCGAAGCTGCTTCTATAAATCCTAGCTTTTTGCATCTCAATGTGTACTCCAACAGGGAGAATTATTGTAAACACTATCAATTTCACAACCCCGTTTCTCTCTCTCTCCCCCCCCCCCCCCCCAGCCAAGCCAACAGTGTCTACTCGTAGACGCATACATGTAGCGCTTTTCACATAAACTGCCTAATCATCCACAATACACATCCCTGGGCCAATTCAATTTGGGCCAAACAAACCAAAATTGCCGTCTTCTATTAGGCACATATCGCCACTTGCGCTATGAGTATTTTAATAACATGACTTTACATGTACATTTAAAAGCTTTATCAATTCGAGTTGATTTGCATAAGCAATTAAAACATCTCAACAGGCTTTTTCGGTACTTTTTTGTTTAAGTGTTCACTAATAATTAAAATTAGTGTTAATTAAAATTAGTGTTAATTTTAACAGTAAACTTTCAATTCACCGCTGGTTGTGTGCTTAAAATATTGCAGTAAAAACCTTTCAATTCACAATTTCCATTAAAGGGAATATACAACATTTGCGAAAAATAAAACTACCACGTTTTTACGAAATACCTTACTAGGATGTTGGTAAATGACAGTCTAAAGCATCCTGTAAAATTATGGCACCTTGTGTGAAGTCATTTTCAAGAAAATTGTATTTTTATATAATTTCCAACGGTGGTCGGCCGACCACCGTTGGAAAAACCTAACTATTTTTCAACTACTGCTCCAAATTTACCTTCTTTTTTTTCAGTCCAAATTTTGTTTGCTATTGGTTACATGTTCGTGACGGGTGCAGGCCAGCTAGACTGGTTCCCTTATTTTACGATTTTCTGGCATCTATAAATTGATCCATTTTATCTTTAGTGGAGTCAGGGAACCAGACTACTTGAACATTTTTGTTTTTCTTGGTTTTTCCAGCATTTTCGAACACAAAATTTCAAGCATGTAAGTTTAACAATATTTGATCTATTACACTAACCCCTCAGATAGTTCATTTCTGAAAATTACAGCAAAAGCCAATGATGTACTTTCCCTTTAAACTACACGCATATGTTGACGTATGAAATGTGAAGAGCATCTCAAACACTTTATAAATATATTACAAAAATAAATTGCTTCCAATACGTACGTAGTAAATTATTGCACTGAAAAACGTCAAGGTGACCTGTGATGACCAGCTCAATTAGAACCATTGGGTGATACCATGAATTTTACATGAGAACTCCGTTACGTGAAATTGTATTTGCACTACGTCTGTAATTCTATGTGAATCCACAACTCGACACGTACAAGAAGGTACACTACAATCGTGTATCCTTCAAGGTTTAGCTGCGTGGCACAGTAAATTTATGTTGTAAAAAAATTCACGGTGATGAAAATACTTCAATGTTTCAATGTGAACAGTAATTTCATGTAACAATTTTTTACATAAATGAACACTTTACAGGTGCTATACATGTAGCTTACAGCCACCGTCCAGTGGTGAAAATACTAGAATTAACACGTGATGCGAACACCGCAGAGCCATTCTCTGTTGTGGGGCAAAGCTTCCCACTTGGGACTCGAAGCACAGGTACCCCGTCAACAAGAGTCAGGCAGGCCATTGAATGCCATTGCAAGGCATACCATGCACTGAGCATTCACGAGATGCTACCAGTTTGTGCATGGTTTGCGTACTTTACGTCATACTCGCACAAAACCAGCGCTCACATGCAGTTCCTCCTGCACACTGGAGCTCCACTGAGCAGTCACGGAGTGCCTTCTTCCGCTCGTAAGCATCCACAAGCTACTGGAGAACACTGGATTGGAAGCTGATCAACGTCTGGTAGTGGCGCTTCTTTTTTTGATTCATTTTCATGTTCCGTTGGTATCAAAAGCCATACTGTACGTACCTTGGCCATCATGCATCAACCTCCACACGTCAACCTCAGCATTGCCGTACAGAACCCATCGATCAGTCGCTACAGTTCTCAGCTCTCAAATTCTTTCCGATGCCTCAGCTCTACCAACAGAGGGCGCCATACAATGATAAAATAGCACATTGTAACAGCACAACTGTTGACCATATCACGCAGACATCCTGGATCCTTCACACTCAGTGTCAACGCTGGACCAACTGTTTTTGACACTCTTTGCATAAAAACTGGCTTCATGCAGACGCATTAACTACATTCCTCTTTAGAGATGCCGCTGGTTATTTGCACATTCGGTTGAGCATTGGTCATCATATTCCACAGCCTATGAGCGCATGTGTCCTTCACATACTGGCTCTTGTAAGTAGACCACACAGTACCATCACATCAACTACATGTAGCATCAAGTCTACATGTTTAACCAACACACACATGGAGCACGGAGACAAAAAAAAATCACCTAATACACACAACCTGTGCAAATTCCAATAGACAGCACAGGAACCGCCTCAAAGTTTCGGAGTGGCCAGAGCCCGGGCCGTAAATACCAGAGTATAAAATCTCGTCAGGTGTTTCATCAGGACCCTACACGTCAAACTTACAAACAGGAAATGGAGACTGGCATGCCAAATACCACTCTTTCACGATCCCCTCGCTACTTAATTACCTCATTATTTTTCTGCGGCCTGCGCCGTTCGCCGCCGAGTGTGTCACGGAAAGAAAAACAACTCAGCCTAAAGTTCTGGAAAAATTCTCATTAATATCGTCTTCTTGTCACAGTAATCAAACCAGAACAGATTTATCCATTGGCGCATTTACGTTTGTACCGGCGAGTACATAATGTTCACAATCATCCATATAATTAAATTCGGAATTCACAAGAACCTTGAACATTACTGAATATATGCTAGCATCAATAACATTCATCAATTGCTTCCTATTTTTTTATGTCAACAGACGTTACTTTGGTAAAAAAAAAAAAAAAAAAAATTATGAATTTTCTATGTACACTTCCCTTATTAACAAATATAGCACAAACAAATTGGCACCATGCCATACCTGGATGTCATAGATGACGGGCTGTACTTGACCTGCATAAATTATGCAAATTAACCCATTGTTCACAGTAACAAAAACAAAGTCAACATCTGTATCGCTTTGTAATTCGGGCTTGCGATATGCTTGCTTTCGGAACTGAGAGTCTTAGTTCTGAGATAAAATGTCCATATATACAAAACCGATGAAAGTTAGTTTCTCTTAAATCACTGTCTGGTAAAATGAAGTGAACAGGCCGACAAAGCGGTAATATACAAAATTACAACATTGCCTGGCAGCGTTTTGGGACTTATGTTTATTTTCACAATATTTGTTGAACCATGTGTAGTGTACATTACAGACCAATCCCGGCATGCTGTCAATTCTATCGCGAAGGCCCCTTTCAATGGCGAAAGCATGTTGTGTTATCTGTTGTTCAGATAATCAGTCATAAGGCAGTTGCTTTGTCGTAGCGGAAGTTAACAATGGTTTCTCCATTGAAGGGGGCCTCGTGAGTTGACAGTGTTGACTGTGATAATCTATGGGCAATTCCATGAGAATGTGGACATGGCTTAAAAATGGAACATTTATGAAAATCTTCAAAACTGTAAGCGTCACAATCTCGCATGTGGTCTCAAATTAAAGGGGACAACACCACGTTTCATTTGAGTGATGTGGCAGTGTGATGGAATATGGTTACATTTATTTTATTTTTTAGTAAAATAAAGTTTTGGGAGCTAAATTTATGGATTTTAGGTAGTCCTTTTGGCACCTTGTTTTTATACGCAAAATGCAAGTGTTATTGTGAGGTTTTGTTTTTAAGGAAGAGAAAAAGTTTCACATTTTATGCCAAAAGAGATTTTTGTTTGATTATTACTTTATTAGTTACTTACTTTAATGTTAAACTTGTACCAAAGATGGGCGGAAAAAACTGTAACGTGAGTTACGTAACATGAGTTACCAATTCCAAAATATATCTGTCTAGAGATTTTATGATTGATTATTTTTTAATAATTGTACAGGTAGAATACCAGTTATACCCTAATGGTTAAGAGCACTAAAAAGAATTCTCCATCAGTGCACAAGCTTTCAAATGCAAGGTACTTTAATGTTGTCCATGTCCTTTTTGTGTAACGGGAGTTACCAATAAAAAACGTATTGCCAAACCAACAGAAGTTTATTATTTTGTTGACCTTTTATTTTGTAGTTTAATCAATAAATATCATGGGATCTGTTGTGAGAAAAGCCCACCCAGAATGCTTTGACTTTACAGAATAACAGCACAGAATTGACTACATCCAAATGCAACGTGAGTTAACATGGAATGGCCCTTATGATCTGTATACATGTATGTACACACAGGAATGCGAGTGGACTCCGGCATTTTGGCCTGAATTTGAGGTATATACACAAATGGTGCTAATATGTTATCTATAATTTCAAAATTAAAGCCAGAAATCAGGCAATAACAGAACTCACATATGTACATTCCTGTATACAGTTTACTTAAAGGTAATACACAACATTTGCTTTTGCTGTTATTTTCAGAAATGGATGGATTCGGGGTTTGTATTTTATAGCAAATCTTGTTAACTGACTTGTTTTGAATTTTGGGACCATCCGTCATCAAGAAAAAAATGTTGCTCTTGAAGTCTGGTTCCCTAACACTACTTCAGACAAAACAGAGCAATTTATAGACGTCCGGGAATTGTCAGGTCAGGGAACCAGACTAGCTGGCTGCACCCATTCCTGGATGTGTAAACAATTGCAAACTCAAAAATGTGGACTAACTAACTTTGGTAAATTAGGGGCAGTATTTGAAAAAAGTCAGTTTTTCCAACGATGGTTGGCTGACCATCATTCGAAATTGATACAAAAATTCCATTTTTCTTGAAAATGACAGCACACCAGGTGCCATGATTTCACAGGATGCTTGAGACTATTATTCACTTACAGTCAAGTAAGGTATTTCATAATAATTTGGTAGTTTTGTTTTTGATGTTTGCAAATGTTGTAATTACCTTTTAGTGGACTACAGCGACCGCGGAAAATTTGAAAGAAAAAAACCCTTTGATGCGCATGATCAAAATCGACTTGCGCCCTGACCACGGCCCAACAATTTTGAGCCTAAATGGAAGTAAATTTTGCCTATGGGACAGCTTAGCAGGATTAAGTCCCAAAACACTTTGAAAATGGATTTTTAAATCCTTTTCCTATTTCTAAATTTCATTATTCATTTATTTTGTTAGTTATTTTTTGTTGGAATGGGGGGGGGGGGTTTCCCGAGTGACTTTTTGCTTTACATGTACCTAATTATTAGCCTTGCATATCACTTAACAGTCCTTCAAAAATCAGCCCTTGCCTTGACTGACTGGGCCAAGGAAAAATCTTTCCCCTTCATCCTAGCCAACTGTCGAATGATTAATTACGTTTCTTATCTCTCCGATGTTTACTGAATCCACCGACAAATTTAACCTCCTTCATTACTATATTCTGATCCAAGTCAGAAAGCAGTTGTGGAATTTTCACATTAGAATGTTCACTTCCTGTGAATTTCAACAAGAAAATCAAAGCGTCCCGAGATGTTTTTCATGGGACCGATTGTTTCTGCACTAGTATCCGTCCAATTCACAAATGCTGGAGCCACTCTGCCTATAATACAATCGAGACGACTGGGCCCACAGTCCCACGATTTTGCATCAGAATCAACTGAGTAAACAAAACAGGGACTGCAGACTCCAATATCTGCGGTAGAAAAAGGTCGGGTAATAGGAATGGGCAATCACGCTCCGCTCTGTGCACGTTCTATCCCAACTCTGTAACACTATAGCGCAGAATCGTCGTAACGCGATACTATAAAGTAATTCACTGGATTATTTTTGCTGGCTGTCTTAATATTGTGTGGCTGTTTCATGCGCGGGGAGGCAGGCAGCACAATGCCTGATTTATAATTATGTGTGTGTCTGCTGCATAATGGCGCTGGAAACAGCTGTTGGGTGGCACAGGCAGCACTAATTCAGGAGATTAAAGTCTGCCAGTGAGCAACATGGAAAAATTTAGCGTCACTTTCAAGTATGGATTATTGGGAGGGTGAGTCACCCCTGAAATGACCTATAGATGTTTCCTGTTATAAAGATAGGTAAGGAATGATCCAATCGCAGGAGGGGAACCATTCCTACCTTTGCTTACAGTAAATTAACAACCCCTTTTATAACCTTTTCATAAAACTTGAAAACATTCCATGAAGACCGTGTCCCAAACTTCAATAATAACTGTTGTGCACTATAAACACCACCACAGACAATAAACAATGCCCATTCTTGAGTGTTCTTAACAATGTTCTTCCTGTTGAAAATCACACAAATAACCAAGTTGTGAAACCTGTGGATGAACTGCAAGCATTTCGTTCAGTGTAAAATGTTAATCCATGCATGCCCCCCCCCCCCCCCAATCAGACAACTGGTGTACTTTTTCTTTCTTTTTTAGGGACTTTTTTGAAGAAGGAATATAAAGATGGAAATGTTTGTAAACAATGTGAAGCAACAGGTTTTGTATTTGTTGTATACATTATGTAGGTGGTAGGTCAGAGGCATCAAATGAAATCTTCAAATATTTTTCACAAGGGCTCTGGTTTTTTTTTTTTTAACAAATGTTCAGCAAAGTATAGCGATGTAAGCAGGGTGGGTGCAGAGTGCTAGTGCTACGGGCTAGAGATTTTAAAAGCAAAATCGAGATGGTGAGCGAGTCAATATCGGGACGGTGAAATCGCCGTCCTGTAGGTTCCATCGTATGCCAAGCAAATGTGTAGGGATGAAGAGCACCACCTATTGTCCAATAATGTCCATTATTGTCTGTTCAGACAGCAACTCCTATTTAAGCTAAGGGCTTCAGATTGTAAAAGCGAAATCTGGATGCTGATGGAAGCAAATTTGGGACGGTGAAAATGCCATCCTGTAGGAAAAATTGTGTGTCCATCTGCAAATTTGAAGGGATGAAGAGCGCCACCTATTGTCCGATAGTGTCCATTATAGTCTGTTTGGAACAGCACCTCCTGTAAGCAGCTGGTGTCTGTCCTCTCTCTGAACCCCCCCCCCCCCTTTTTATTTTGCAGAGGGCGGATGTCGGGGAAAAATCTTGTTTACCCTTTAAAAATCTGTAGGCTTGCTTCCCGGTAATTACCAATGTTCCTACTTGTCTTTAATGTGGATGAGCCTTAATACGCTACTTTCACAAAGGAAGTGCAAATTAAAAAAAAAAAGCTTCGTCTTAATCTGTGCAGTTCGGATTTTTTGTTCGATTACCTTGCATTTACTGCATCTCAACATGATCCTTTATTGTATAACTCTAAAAGCACGCAAACAACCACTATCCCCCCCCCCCCCAAAAAAAACCCAAATTGTTTCACTAATTATTGCTTTGTTTGCATCGGCGGCCAAACGACGTAACCTTTCAATGTAGTACTCAGGCTGTTCCCGGGCTGTTCCCAGAAGCATTTAAATTTGCAGTTTAATTCTAACACAAAGTTGAATTTTGTAAAGTTTTAATCCTCCCCCCCCCCCCCACAAAAAAATAAACAAACAAACAGGGGGGGGGAGGGGGATTTTATATTTGTGGGATAGAACTATGGCATGTCTTTTTTCCCTCTTTTCTATCAACCCCCCCCCCCCCCCCCCCCCCCCAGGTACAAACTTAAGGGAAGATAAATCTCCCAATTCTATATTTCATTGCTTCGTATCACTACTGTTTTCAAACCAGACCAACATAATAAACACTATCAAAAAGTGCAGTTCAACAAACCGTAGACAAATCTGGTCACACAATAACAACGCAGAACTTGCAGTACACAACACACCAAGGCATATAATCTACCGATCTGATATTTATAGATGGAAAAAAAAAAAAACTGGGCCTGAATAGAGCCTTGTGTCCCTTTGATTGGTTAGACTTTGTGCAGGATTGTGGTCATGACCCCTGTGACATTCAGAACAAAGACTACACAGTGCTGGGGCTGCCAGTTACATTTGACCCCCCCATGTATTCATTCACTCCGTTCAGTGCCACTCTGCGTTTTTACTGCAACACATTAAATCGGTCTATTGTGTACACCCGGTCTGGGGTGGGAACTCAGGACGGGTGAAGGGTAACTGAAAGATTTCTGGGAATTAGTCCTCAATATTCAAACTATATAACTGAAGTAAATCTGGTACCATATTTTCAAGCAGCGATCCCACAAAATGGCTTGAATGTCATGTACAAATACAATCAAGTACAGTAACACACGTCACATGCTCTGTGTTTGTAAATCATTTTTGAGTTTTGGATTACAGTGGAACTTTAAATAAACACAATGGGTTCCACACAAAATTATTCAGAATAATGGCCATTTGTTTTAAGTGATTTTAGATCATCGATGCTAAATCTTGGTGTCTCATGGCCGAATCTTTGGGATATTGGTGTTTGTTACAGCAGCATCCGACCCTACCGCAATCTCTTTTTTGATTGCAAATGACTTTTAAGTTTAATGTTAATAGCCTGAGAAATATAACTTAGATAAAAAGTGATGATTGCCAATTACAACCCTAACTCCCTAGCGGGTGTGCAAAATCACACTGAAATTGGAGGATTCAGGACTGTTAGGGTTTGCAGTTCTGTGATATTTCAAATTTAACTTGGAAAAATAGATTTGTTGGCTTTTTCATTACTAGCAATATAGAAATTATTCACTTTGAATGAGACATCGAATGAAAAACTTCACTGAATGAAAAACTGTGGATTTGATTTCTTTACAAAATTTGAATTTTTGGTGGCCCATGAGCATTTTCTTTTTAAATTTTAGAGTAGACCATCAGGTGAGACATCATTGTTTAAAAGTGACTGACCTTTCCTTCAAATGGCAGAGATGAGATGACAATTTATGAAACGGTCTGAAAATAAGACAAACTGGAATTCATTCAAGTTACTTTCTATAAAAAGGTTCTTATTAGCTCAATAGGTCTGATCTCAGACGAAAATCTGAAAGATCTCGTGTTTCACAAACACTGAGACATTTTTACCTGCAGTAAAATCTTCCATTAGCAGAAAATTGCCACCTCTCTTAGATATTTTTTTTGTCATTGTGTGAAGAGGGCTTTATGTATGCATTTCCATTCACTAGCCCAGCGTACCGAAAAATGCTCCTTCAATAAAACTCCATTCTCATATGATTACAAAAACATCCTGGAGACTATGTGTCGCAGTAGGTCAAATGTGAAAGCTGCCCGAAACATCCCAACATTAAATACAAATCTAGTTTCTGACAGACAAAAGCCTTAACACGCATTGGTTGCATAGGACTTATTTACACTGACTCCTCTTATTGTGTCAATCATACTATCAATTGAGACAAAAATTACAATTACGTTTCACTCAACGGGCATGGTTGCAATGGTTTATAATTGTCCTGAAACTGCACATAGTAGCTATAAAACCAATACAGCCTTTGGGCTTTCTTTTTAATGTAGGGTATAATTTGCAAATCATGATAACAAAACATACATTTGAACTGCTTAATAAATGGTTTGTTGAATTTGTAGAAGTATTTTTGTGTGTGAGCCTTTAACCAGAGTAGCTTCTTTTTTGTTTACAACATGTGTGTTAATATTTGCTGTATTAAAAGAAAAACATTTTAGGTGCTTCCATTTCTTTCCTAAACGTGAAATTTTAATTCCAAATGTGTACTGAAATTTTCAGATTTCTAAGGAAGGACTGAAACCTCAGTCCACACCCAATCTATAGGCCTTATTCACGCGTCGGCCATATTAATTTGAAAGCGAGGTAAAATCTTCGTTTTTGGAACTTGTGAACAAAAATGAAAGCAATTAAATAAAATTTACAACAAATTAATACCAGTCTGCTCTGATGAATAATTTAAAATATGTGATTAAACATATCCTGATGTTTTAAGCCACATTTAAAAAGAAAATTGGAGAGTGAGGCATAGAACGCATAAATAGTCTGGCACCATCCCTTTCAATAGTGTACAATTTGTAAAATACTGCTCCCAACTTCTATTGCTGCAGAGAAAACTTTACATCAACTTTGTCATGAACCAAAAAAAAAAAAACCAGTCGACCATCAAAGTCCGAAAAAGCTATGATTGAAAAGTACTAAACCTGTTGCCAGTAGACAAATCTTATGAAACTTTATACACTTGAGAAACATCCAATGGTTATTTTACTTTCCACACGTTTCATGGTGAAAAACAACCTCTCTTTCAGGTTATTCAACAATATTTAAAAAAAAAATCTGGAGTCTTGAGGGATAATGTAGGTTAATTTCACTGGATACAAATTTAAGCAAATTGCATCTTGATTCAATCACTTACATCAAAAATCATAACTATTAATTTTTCTTTTACACTCTGGCAAATCAATGCATGCATTTCTTCAGAGTTCTTGTGATATTGGTTTTGTTGTGACAGACAGTCACCGACATTTCATGAATCAAACAGGTTGTTCAGTAAAGAAGAATATAAAGTCAAAACAAAGTGATTAAATTCCTCTTTAGTAAAAGATATTGCTGTGGGTTATTCAAAGTTTGATATTAAAAATTGTCTGGCGCAAGTACAAAAATAATCAGTTTTGTACAACCAACTTTTTATACAGCTAGCTGCAGTTATCATAATGCCGCATGAGATGGAACGTGAAAACTGAACTCGAGCACACGTGAGTCATGCACGTAAAAAATAATCCAATAAATTATTAATTGCAAAATTAGATTTTAATACTTTTCGGTGAAAAATATGAATAAGCCCAAGAAATACATCCACTATTAAGAAATAAAAAAAACAGACAAATGGGTCCAAATATACATAATCTGAGAAGACTTTATACAATGAATGTCTTTTATTGGTATCCTCTTTTGAACCAAATGATATTTCTCTTCAACAATCGTTTCTAGAAATGACAGTCATTTTTCACAATCTCGGGGCTGCTGCACACAGAACTGGCCCAGCGCTTGTATTGTGCTTGTATTAAAAAAAAAAAATAGCACAAGCCTTTGTACATATACATATAGTGGAAAGGAGCAACGCTGATTGGTCAACGCGCAGCTGTCATGAGTCATATAGCGTTGTGTGTAGAGTCTATGGCGTTTTAGCATCAGGCATGGCGCCCTGTGCCCAAACAAAGGAACACAAAGAAAGCCTATTTCTCTTCTTATTTTGAGCGATCTAATGTTGTTCTTTATCCTCCGAACTCTTCCCACGTGTTTCCCTATCGTTACCGCAATCCCATCGAGGACCTAAAGAAGTGCATAGAAGGGTTCTTGGCAGTGGGAAAGGGTGGGAAAAGGCCGGGGAAATGCTGGAGTTTGAGCAAGATCGAGGCAGATCTGATGGCGGTGGCGCGCGGCGCAAGGAAAAACATCCAGCCCCTTCGCCATATCCCCGATTCTCCGCACGCTCGAAGCTACCTCGCCGAAAAAAACTGAAATCACAAAGGAATAAACAACCCCAGAAACATCGCTGCAACTTACCCATCCTGACGGTTTCCAGCTGAAAACTCCACGGAGACAAACAGTGGAATAGGCAAGCTCTGTCTTGCTGAGGATCTGGCTTTTGTTCAGCTTTGTTGCCGATCAAAATCGGGTTGTTTTCGTTCAAGCTAGAAGACGAAGAGCAAGGCCGAGCGCGATATCGGGCAACAAAACATTCCGCTGGACCTGTCACGGACGACACAGATTTGGCACAGCGCCCTCTGCTGCTTATGGGGCTTATTAAAATCAAGGGCTGCACTGATTTATTTACAAACTTTTGGGGGGCAACTTCCATTTTGCAAAGAAAAACATGATGCTATTATGAGTGGCGCTGTAATTTACTATTCACAATTCACTTCTAGGAATTCCACAGAGCTATTTATCCACAAGTTCTATTCCAAATTTGTTTTCCCATAATTCTTTTAATTATTTTTTTTTTTAATTATTTCCAAATGGTGGTTAACTGGCTTATAGATTTTTAATACCCTTTTTTTTATTTTGGGGAACAAAACAACATAAAAGTGACAAGCAAAGACCATATAATTTCAAGAAAATCCTTTATTTTTCAGAATTAATGATGGCAAGCAACTTAAACGAGTTACATAAACATTGTTAAAAGGTACAAATAAGCTACTTCAAGCAAAGTAAGAATGTGGAGGCATTTGTTGGATATGGTTCATGATTAGATCAAACGTAAAAAAAAACCGAACGTTTGTTTGCAAACTTGACAAAATCAGTGATGTTGAGTTGAAGTCGATGAGGAGACTATCCTGTCCCTCTCCCCCCCCCCCCCCTTCAAAAATAAAATACATAACACCAAAATCATACATCCCCCCCCCCAAAAAAAAAAATTGCAAACTTTTTCCCCCCATAAAACAAAGTTATACGAGGTGGTTCTAAAACCATGCGTCTCGCCTGTTTTTTAATCGATTTTTTTGAAAGAGTGAATAATCAGGGCGAGACTGGTTGGTGTGCATTGTCAGTTGGCAGTATATTGCGGATGAGAGGGCACTGATCAGTGTAAAAATAATATTGGGTAGTAATGAGGGTGGAATTGTATGAACTGATAAATGCTAATAATTATAGAAACATTACACTGAATTGCCACCATGAAGTGAAGACTCAATTGTCCCGCATTTAAGCTAGGAGGATGTGGTCTGTAAAAATAAAACTGAACTTGCTATGTGACCTTTTAATTGTGACCAATTTAACATTTTCAGGCTATTTCACAACTTGACCTCAGATGACCTTTGTCCTTGGTACGTGACACTTGACATTATTATATGTAGGTTGCCATGTTGCATCTATGACCCAAGTTTGTTTTAATTGGACTTTTTACTTTTGAAAGACACCAATTTAACATTTTCAGCCTCTTTTTACAACTTGACCTCAGATGACCCTCGACCTTGGTGTGTGACCTTTGACATCATCATCAAATGAAGGTTGCCATGTTGCATCTAGTTTAACTCAAAATTTGGTTCCAATTTGATTTCAACATTTCAACTGAGACCAATTGTACATTTTCAGGCTATTTTACTTGACCTCAGATGACCTTTAAATGTGAAAGCGAATAGCGGTAGTGATTGTCTAACATTAATTTAACCATAATATAGGTTTTGAAGAGCACTCCCAAGGAAAGATGGTGTCCAACCCCCCCCCCCCCACCTCACACGCCGCTGTGTACACATGTTGTTTTCGCAATCAATGAAAACATTTTGAGTTGAAGGCAGATGTGTTTACGTCCTCACACATATGACACATAATTCAATAATTCGCTTTCTATCAAGTAATCAGAACAACTTAGTAAAACTTGTCATATATGAACAAGATTTTGAAAAATCTTGCATCAATGTTGAAAAGGTTGATAAAAAATACAACTATTTTGGAGCAACATCTTTTGAACAAGGTGAAAGAATCATATATGATTAAATAACTATATTGGTTACATAAAAACTAAGGTCTAACAAAAGGCTATAGAAATCTAAGTATTTTGTGCAACTTAAAAAAGACATTCAATAATACTTTAAAAAATTTAAACATGAACATGCATCAGAACAATCAAATTAAAGTTTAACCATGTTATGCTGACACTAACATTGTTTTAAATACTCTAACACCTACAAAATGTGAAACCTGTCAGAATTTTCAAAATTGGTAAAAGAAATGCTGAATACACAGAAGTTGCCAAAACAAAACTATTAATACTAAATTAAAACATACTCTATTAATTATAGCACTACCATATACTATAAAAGGAAACTACAAAATAAGGCTGATGATACATTTTATAGAATTATAATGGTAAAAAAAACAACATAGTTATTTTCTTAAAGTTACAAAAAACTGTAAAATGGCAAGCAATGGAAATTTAAAATGCATACGTGTACACATTAACTTTTTTTAAAACAAAAGATTCACTTTGCAGAACAATGGTTTGATTCTGTGGTAGTATACAATTGACTCCTGTTATTTGTTTAAGCATTTTTTGGGTGGGATCAATGATTTTACTTTTATAGAAATACTTTCCATAATTTGCACAAAGCATTCGAAAAAATGACTACAAATAAAATGTGGTCTGTTCAAAGGAGCAACTCTCAATGCAGTGTGCAACCAAGATACAAGAGGACAATTTTTTTTCTGCAGTACATCATGGGATGTAATGTCAACAACAACCACCACCACCAAATAGTAGATCATGCAAAATGGTGTTAATTTTGCTAATTCGAAACACAGAATCAGCATTTCAAACTAGATTTTAGCTCTGCAAATTGTACACTAAATGAAATTTTGCAAGGCTTCTGAATACTTTTGTGTGTGAGGAACTGCATGTGCATGTACATTGTAATAAAACACATGCAACAGCAAGGAAGGGGTGGACAATGCACGGTTGAGATTGGAGGGAAATGAGAAACCTCGAAACAATTTGCAGAGGGTTTGAGGGTAATTACTGAAGGCATGTAGAGATACATGTTTGTATACATTTCCTTAAAGTTAATACTTAAATACCAATTTATTTTGGAGAGTATAAACTTTATATATCTTAACGATAAAACATCAGGAATTTAGTATTTCAAAAGGAATTCTTTAAAAATCCTAGCAAAATCTTGAAATTGGGGAAAATCCTAACAAAATTCCTGAAAAATCAGGAAAAATCCTGACAAAAAATCCCGAAATCAAGAAAAATCCCAACAAAATTCCGGAAATCAGGAAAAATCCTGACCAAAAACCTTAAATCAGGGAAAAATCCCGAAAAAATTTTTAAATCTGGAAAAATACTGACAACCTGACAAATAGGCCTAATCCTTAAATCAGGAAAAGTCTCAACAAAACATCATGAAGTCAGGAAAAATCCTGACAACAAAATCCATTAAATCCAGATAAAAAATTGTGAAATCAGGAAAAGTCCTGAAAAAATATCCTGAAATCAGGAACATTGATACAAATCTCAATCGACAATGAAAATCAAAAAGTGGTCCAAGGTTGAAGCTTGACTAATGATAGGTGTTGCACAAGTTTCCACATTTTCAAACTTCACAAATTTTTGAAATCTTTTTATCATGTTTTCAGTGTTTGGTATAAAAGGTTCACAAAATAGTATCACAAGGAAATTCTGATTAATCAGGTAAAAAAAATTACTAAACTGAACAATATTAAGTACGTGTTCATGTTGAAAAATAAATACAAAAATAAACTCCTAGAAAATGTGGCTGATATCAACCCGACCTCTTTTGGTCCCTTTTGCTCAGGCAAGAAAGTTAAATCTTTTAACAGTAGAGGCACACAGTAACTTTATAACTAAACAATTTCGTATAGTATTTGTGCATTCAGTTAGATCAAGTACGTGCATTCCTTCAAGGTGGGCAAGTTTGATTTTTTAAAAACCGGGCAACAATTTTGTTTCAGCTATTTTGTATATATGAAGTAAGCTGTCCACACACTTTGACAGTACAAACTCTTTAAAAATACATGTATTGAAACTTTTGCTTTATTAGAATTGTGAATAACAAAATCAATGGAAAGATTGATTGGAATGTTCTTATTATACAAGAAACTTTCCTTTATACTATTTTTTTTTTTTACAAAATGATATTCACATTGTTAACCTTATCATCAACATGTGAAAATAAAGACAATTGTCACAGGTTTATCTCAAGCATTGTCTGAGGACCTATGTCGGTTCGTTGTAAATGACGGAACTTTGCTCAGAATAAAAATCACACAGATAGCAGAAATTAAAGTTGGTCCTTTCCTCTAGAAATTCACTCTGTTATTATATCATCAACACATCATAAATCGTCAATGTCAACAGTGATTGGTCAAGAATCAATTATAAAGGAATCATCAAAATCCAAAATATCATACGTGTGACTTTTCAGTGGTGTAACGATTCAAAACAACAATGCAACAAAAGTTAATTTGGAAAAGACCAAGAATATCAAAGGATATGAAAACAATATGCAAAATCTCAGATCATCTGCATCCAAAGAAAAGAATTTGCAAAGTACTCAAGGTCAACAAACTTCAAATTTGGTGAAAGTCAAAAGTCAACAAGTATGCATAGGTTCAGCATGAATAAATACAAACAAGCGCAATGAAGTCAAACCACTGAAACATCAACACGAAGAATAGCAAACATCAATGAATACATCAATAAAATACAACAAGGAATTTTATACAATAGTATGATTATAAGATCTTAGCTGGGTTCAAAGCGTCGCGTTGGAACTCGTCTTGATTTGCCGATGCGATGTCGTACTTGGATGGGGTCCAGGTAGAGCAGCAGCGTCCAGGCGAAGTCCAGCGAACGGTGGTCCAGACGGAGAAGGGTGGTGGTGAGAAGCAGGAACAGGCCGGGCGAAGAATCGAACCGGGTCGACTCCTCAAAGCGTGACCTGGGGACTCCGTGTTCTGATCAACAAAGCACGTTTGCAAATGATGCGAGGGAAAGTGTTAGGAACGTTTCTCACGAGAAAATGACTTAGTGAAGTCCGCAATCGTTCCTAGGCTAACTTATCAAAAGTGCTAAGAGTAGCACTCTAAGATATTCTCGCATCGAGGTCTTCTTCGCTTCTTATTTAGAACCAACTTTGTATTAAAATTACTAACTACAAAAAACATTAAAAACTGAGATTACAAATAGTATTAAGTAAGCCAAAATAGTCTAAAAACTAATAAAAGACTAAAGTTTATGGTGTTCACCCAGAACATTATTCTAAGTCAGAAACAAGAATCGGAACAAGGAAGTGTTTTGTACATATGCATGCTTGAGACATGAGATTGGTCGTGTGGGGGGCAAAGGGCATGATTGCTCATATATCCTCAACCGCAACCGGTCGTAAGACACACTAACTTAATGGAATGGGATGCGTGAAAAACCTTAAACCAGTGATCATCTCGAACCATTTTTGGGCCGAGATTAGAACACTGGCTAAATAACTTGTGCACAATACATCAGAGTTATGAGCATTGTCCATGAAAATAAAAGTTTCACAACGGCTCATGATCACTTGGACATGCACTCAATGTTTTAGCCAAAAAGACAGTGTGGGTGTGGGCACTGACCCTACTCAAGGTCAATTAGGGATACAATTACACAAGACACTCAGTCCCATGTCCGTGGTAACAGACTAGTAAGAAATAGCACAGGTGGTTAAGATCAGAACAGAATCATAGTGGTACACAATGAATGAGGGATGGAAATAAACGGCCTCATCAAGAGTTTGCTTAAAATCATGAACTGAAAATACTTCAACATAAGATTACAAGGAAATATAGAATACACGAATAACACTTGAAACTAAAATGCAGAATTATCAAGTACAAGTTATATACAACTATCTAACTGACCGAGGCAGTTATTCTGAAATCAGGCAAGGATTCGGGTTACATGAAAATTGGTCAAAAACTTACGATCAATTCAGTGATAAAAACCTACATCGTATAACGGTAATGATAAGAATTGGAAAGTGAATAAAAGGATTATAGAGCAAATATCTACACTAAAATATACATACAGCATACATAGTGAATCAAAATTTGGCAATCATATTATTAATGGCTGCAACTCATGCTGGGTGTGAAGCTGTCTCGAAATTATCCATAGGCGGGACAATTCTTATACTATCACAATCATCAAAATTATATACAAGTGGATTATACAGAAATAAGAAAAACATCGGCTTACCTGATCAACAAAGCACGTTTGCAAATGATGCGAGGGAAAGTGTTAGGAACGTCTCTCACGAGAAAATGACTTAGTGAAGTCCGCAATCGTTCCTAAGCTAACTTATCAAAAGTGCTAAGGGTAGCACTCTAAGATATTCTCGCATCGAGGTCTTCTTCGCTTCTGAAGAATTGAGGTGGAGCAGGGGTTTAAAAGCCCCTACTGATCACGCGCTCGGACAGGTTTGGGAAAACTTTCCAATTGGTCAAAAAGCTAAAATAATGATATCATCTTCGGAAAAGCCAATCAGAAAAGGAGTAGTGGGCTAACATTCTTGAGGGAACGTGGCCAGCTTGGGATTGACCAATCTGGTCCTCCTTTTATGACTCAATGGTCAACGTGATCGAACTTCCTTGAATTGAAAAAATGGACACTGCGAACTTTGGAAGGAAAAACTTAGATTCGTGGAGTGACGCAATGTCTTAGATGTCCTTCTGAACAGGACGTGGTCAGCGCGGAGGAGGCCCGCTTACTAAGAATTCCAACCACACACCGTGGGAAAGGGACAAACAACTTGTCGGACCAAATTTTAAAATGGTTCCTAATTTAACAGGGTCCGACACAATTAAGCTGCATCTTTTATGATGTGGCATACACTTGTAACTGTAACCAAAAAAAAAAAAAAAAAAAATGGAGGGCACATAAATCCTATTCTTGATGTCTTCATTCTTCAAGTCATTTCTTTCAATCAGTGAAAGTCCCGGAGATTGTTGCCCAAGGACTTTAATTGGTGTGGACTGTCTTGTCACTCCTCATTTGGTCTTTTTGGGAATGCCTGGGCACTTACTCTTCTTGGGAAAGCCAATGACCAGTGCTGACTGCAGGTACAGACTTTCAACTTCACCTCCCTCAGTCCAGTTGCCGCAGTACCTACCTACTCTGGTATTTTCACTGATCAAGACATGCTCCCTGCTCCATTCTTTGACAAACAGTACCGAACTGGAGAAGACACGTTCAGGCTTGGGACCCTTGTTATTCATGTAGTCCACGAGTTCTTGGCTGAAGGCGAAAACGTCGCGCTGATCGTCACATTCAGAGATATCATGTGTGTCCCTCACCTTTTCATGAACAAGAACTGTTAACAGGCAGCACGTCAAGCCCCTGGCTGCCAGACCGTCATAGAGGATCTGATCGCAGCCTTTGAGGTTGCCAGCTGCCAGGGCCGCCATCGTGTATTTGTGCTGAAGGAAAATGCCAAAGTACCCGAAAGTGGCAGAGTCAAAGACCTTACCATCCGAGACAACATTTCGGACAGCGGAGGCAATGCCATTCAGTGTTGGCTCATTGTCGGCTTCAAGCATGGGGCCCGAGGAGAAACTCTCACTTTGGCACAACCCAGATCCACTAACATAAGATGCTCGGTCCTGTTTGATGATGTTATAGGTGATGGTGATGCGACTACCTTCCTCAACAGGCAGGATTTCATGGACGCAGTCCGAGTAGAAGGCTGCCCACTGAATCTTTGACTGATCATCAGACAGGCTTGCAAAGAGGAACTCCTCCTTTGTCCCTTTATGCTCGACTGTCAGGGCTCCTCCAGTGTGTTTGCAGGGCAGGCACACAACCACCGTCCCAATCATCTGAGCTGCATCAACAGGCGTATCAACGTGTGCATTGAAGAAGCCACCTTTGCCGTACACATTCAGCTTGTAGCACTGGAGAACAACATCTTTCCCATTTGCAAGACTCTTGCTCACCTTCTCCCTGATGACACTCAGAAACTGTGGGGTGCAGTCGACCAGACCCTGCGGGGAGGCTTCTAGCTTTGTTTTGTCACCAGGCTTGGGCTTTTGATGAGACTTCCTGGCAAACTGGAACTTAGCAGCTTCGCACTCAGACGCCAAGCGCACACTGGGATTATACACCGTCTCCCCCTTCTTGAGGTCTCCGTAGGGAGAAGGCGTGCAGAACTCCAGAAGGCTGTCAACAGTGAGACTAGTGATTTGCCATCCTAGCGGATTGGTGGCATCTTCTTTCACCTTCAGTCTGGTGTGAGCATCAGCATGGCTCAACTTGATCCAGCCACCACAGCAAAAGGTTCTCCGCTGCCCCAGCATCTTGAGGTTATCAAGAAGGTTTTGGACACTTCTCCGTTCCACCATGATGTCGTCTAGGAATTCCCCAAGTAGCTCTCCGCGCCGAGCAATGTTCCACCAGGTGCTCAACTTGACCTTTTTCTTGGCCTCTTCATAGTCAGCAAGAACTTCAGCCATGACTGGACTTTGTAGTGTGTTTGAAGTAACAGCAGCAATAGAACCCAGACGGATACAACTGAAAAACAACAGAATGACAAAAAAAATGTCATGACATTTTTGGGCCGAGATTAGAACACTGGCTAAATAACTTGTGCACAATACATCAGAGTTATGAGTATTGTCCATGCACATGTTTGATAAACGATTGGGGAACAGTCCTCTAATTTATGTTACATATGCCCCCCCCCCCCCCACCCACCCCCCAAAAAAATTGTGTGTTTATAGCAACAACCTAAAAAGTGTCATCCAAGTAGATAGGTACATGTGGGGAAATAATTTTATTTTGCAAGTTTTGTATGCTTGTCGGTCAGCCTTTTAATATTAACTTTGTTTATTTAAGGATACCTTCAATGATATTCAGAATTCTGTTTGATGACCTTGTTTTTAATAGATTCATTTTTCGCACAGGGAATACATTACATGTATTTTAAAAATGTAGAGCCTACTTAAGTTTTCATTTTTGGCCAAATGTGGCGATAACAAGTTTGACGTTGGCATTTTAGCTGGAAATAATCCAGGTGGGTTGCATTATCATAAACACACAATTTTTTTTGGGGGGGGGGGGGGAAGGGGGCCACAGAAACAGCCAACCTCTTTTTGCAAACCACTTCCATCCTTTTCTCTCACGTCCCCACGGCTCCAACATATAGCTCGAAATAACGTCACCATGTCAATTTTGTGTAAATTACAAAGCTACCTCTCCAACCCCCCTCCCCCACTCCCAAATAACCACAAGCGCATGCTAAGTTATAATCTTGTGTACCTCCTGTCAGCGCACGTACATGTTTTGTTTCAACACACAACTGGAATACAATGAAGCAACACACTGTTTAAACTAGTTCAAACATGGTTTAAATGACCAACTCAAAGGACAGTGACCAGAGACACCAGAGCATCGATCTTTTGCCCTGCTTTCTACAAACCAGAAATGTATGCTCATTAACACTTTCTAGCCCCCATGCCATCTCGTTAGTAATATTATAATATGCAGACCCAAATTCCTGGATCGACGGAAAGATTCCCATATCTGGCCATTTCCCTTCAGTGACCTAATAATAATATCACCATCAGCATCAGAAAGTGCCCTGAAAAGTTTAACTTAGCAGGGAAAATATTGAAGTAATTTACCAAGAACACACTTAGAAATTTTCAGACCAGTCTCATACTCGGTTTGTGCACAGGGTGACAAGTGATGGCCAGATATATGGAATATTTCCCTAGTTTCCGTTCATGAACATGCAGCAATCACATGGAGCAATGATGCACTGAGCACGTGTAAAGGAGCAGAAAATAACTTAAAGGGAATATACAACATTTGCAAACATCGAAAAATAAAACTACCAAGTTTTTGCGAAATACCTTAATAGGATGTTGGTAAATGACAGTCTAAAGCATCCTGTAAAATTATGGCACCTGGTATACTGTCATTTTCAAGAAAAGTGGTATTTTTGTATCAATTTCCAACGCTGATCGGCCGATCAGCGTTGGAAACAACTGGCTTTTTTTTTCAAATACTGGCCCCAATTGACCATTGCACTTGTTTGCAATCGATTACAAACCTATGAACGGGTACGAGCCAGCTAGACTGGTTCCCTGACCTTACAATTCCCAAATGTATGTAAACTGCTCTGTTTCTTCTTATATGGAGTCAGGGAACCAGACTACAGGAAAATGATCGTTTTTCTTGGTTTTTATAGCATTTTCGAACCCAAAACCTCCAAAAAGTTAGTGTAACTATATTTGCTTTATATTTCAAACCCCCCAATTCCATCCATTTCTGAAAATTACAGCAAAAGCAAATGATGTATATTCCCTTTAAAGGTTTTCCCTAGTTAAAGACGGGTAGCAGATCTAAAACTAGGGAAAAATTTTAAGTTATTTTCTGCTCCTTTACACACGCTATGCAAGCTTTCTCACTCAGTTTCAGAAGTGTGTCACACCATGAGTCTGTTATGGCTCCATGTCTCACCAATCCCACATGTACTTGGAAGTCGATGGGATCCGGTCAGCCCGGCTGCTATAGGTTCAGATCACCTTGTCAGCAGGTAGGTAGGTAATTGCGTCGTGCACCCACAGTCCACACAGGAATCGGTTAGTCGACTCTAGCCGACTCGCCCCACACAGGAATCGATTCGTCAATCGTGAGTCCAATCCACACAGGATTCTTGAACTCAGTTGTCCACTAAGGACCTCTGACCTTGACCTCATGAAGTTCCCCACAGGGAAAAAGCCAGTTTGCAGGATAAACTGGCTTTTAAATCATTGGGCCACGCCCTGGTACACACAGTACCACTGTATATACATGTACTTGTACATGTACTCCCACAGGACTGCACACAGTGAAGTCTAGAATAGCAGTGCCCTGGGGAATGCACATGGCATCCAAGACCTAACAAAATTACTCAACCAAAGCATTAATTTGCATACTGCATTTGCATAAGAAAGATTTAGCTCTGCTGCACACTCTTGGTAGCCTCAATTCTGGATGGGGGAGAATTAAATTAACTTGTGCTAAAATAAATGTATAAGTGAAAATCCCATAATTAATTACTTGAATAAACACAATGATAAATACAAAAATTGAAACATTATTTAAAAATATAAATCACACTTTGTGACAAAGTGTATCTCTTCTCATTTTATAGTTTTGATTATCATCAAAACTTTCCTTACCTCGATTTCAGTTGGTTGAAAGCAGTGAACTTAAGGCAAGCCCGAGTTCGATGGACACTTGGTAGGAGGGCCACCAATAGCATGAATGATACTTCGCGAGTTTGCGGTGTTTAATAACAACTCAGTCCAAAGTAGGCTACTTCTTGTATTGTAAATAGCTGCCTTGTCTGGTTGTGTGCATGTGTGATGTGCACTACTGTAAAACGCGCGCTTCTATGGAACGCCAAAGAGGCATTAAGTGATCATCGAACCGGTGATACACTTTTGCAATCGGTGATGCATATTCATGATCGGTGATGGACTTTCGCGATCGGTGATGGACTTTTACTGGTGATGTATATTCACGATCGGTGATGGACTTTCGCAATCGGTGATGGACTTTCACTGGTGATGCATATTCACGATCGGTGATGGACTTTCGCAATCGGTGATGGACTTTTACTGGTGATGCAGTCACGATCGGTGATGGACTTTCGCGACCGGTGATCAACTTTGCAATCGGTGATGGACTTTTGCAATTGGTGATGGACTTTTGCGACCGATGATCAACGACCCATCACCGATTGCAAAATCCATCATCGATCGCCAAAGTGCATCAGTTATTGAACGTGCATGCCGCTGTGGCTTAGGGTTTCTCGTGTTACCCCTGACGGTGATATTTGTTTACGGTGTTTTTGTGTTGAAAGTGTCTTTCTCATATGTGAACTGCATTTTTTTTTAAATTAATGTGCGTAAAATGTTTGTGGTGTATGCCGCTGTGGCTTTGGGCTTTGGTGCTGCCCATATTGCAACCGGTAAATGCCCAATCGATGGTATCCGGAATAAAAACACTCCTCTGTGGATGTGGCATAAACTCAATGATCTGTTTTTATCCAATAAATGGTAAAAAGGTTTTTGCACCTGATGATTGATGGGTGGGCCATCGGAGACAGCATATGGCGGGGTTATTGGGGGGCCTGACCAGGCATCTAGGGGGCACAGGAATGCAATCACATCATCATCATCATCATCATAAATCCATCTAATAGCCAATGTTGGTATAGATATGTGGGGCCTCTGGTCACTTAAGCACACTTAAGCGAGCACAAGTCATGATGGACAGTACACAGAGGAACTTTCCTTGCAAATGTTTTTCCACCACCACCCCTTACATCTGCCAGTTATAGTGCTCCAAGGTTTCAAGAGACTATACAAATTACAAGGATTAAAATGTTCGCTATTTTTAGGATACAGACAGCCTGCTCCTCATATTTATGGGGCAAATGAAACCATTCAATCCCTTGTTTTTCTATTTTGTTAGGCTAATTTGATACTTGCCGTAGCGATCTCACTGTGTCACGAGGCTATGATGTTTTCCTGACTGAATGTACATCTGTGGGAAGCTATTTTTTGTTATTTAAGTTTAATTTGCATTTTTTGTCATTTATTGCCACATATATCTCATTTTCATATAGGCCTACATGTATTTCATTTATTGTCAAGCATATTGTGTATGCCGTGGCTTTGAGTCTCCGCTGTTGCCCACTACGGTTTGGTGTTGCCGTTATTAATATAACCATAACAATTGATAAGTCGACCGGTTTTCCCTATCATTGGTAATGTGGCTATAAAACACAACGATTTGTGCGTCGCCAGAAATTTTTGGCAGAGGGGCAAAACATTTTTCTCCCCGAAATACCTGGATTTTTCCAGCATATTCACGATTTATCATTTCTCGAGGGTGGGCATTTTTCAAACAGTATTACTTCGCACCCCTTTTTCTGTCTTCTTCCCCCATCTTTTTTTTTTTTTTGGGGGGGGGGGGGGGGCTTTTCCGGGGGGGGGTGCCCCCGTGCTCCCCCCCCCCCTTGTGACGCCCATGGGTGATGGTCTTTCACGATCGGTGATCAACCTTGCATGGACTTTTGCTATCGGTGCAGAGGTTTTTTTTATATTATCAAAGTAAGTGGGTGAAAATATCCCAGGCTACCCCCCCCCCCCCAAAAAAACCCCACTTTCTTCAACTTAAATATGCTGTGATTTCTGGGCGACGGAGGCTGCCGGCGTCATGGGCAGACTAAGCTTTGTTTAGGTTGTCGGTACATAGGTAACTGTTGCGGTTGTACTCCTATTGGTAAATGTTAGTGTGTTTTTATTTATACATTATTCAATATTTTCCTTTGATAACTCCGATGTTTAAAAAGACTGCGCACACCGGTGAATAATTTATTATTCATTAGTTAAAGAATAATGTAACCAATTGGGTTAAATAGCGAATGTCTGTTCTGTTTGTGCACTATACAATTGACAAGGCCACTTGCTCGAAAAGATCTCGGAAGTTGCGGCTCGATTGTAGACCGTTGTAGCCTATACATCATGTACATGATGCAGGTATGTTCTTAAAATTGAAAAGGATTCCATTATTTTGCTGAACGTCAGTTGGTGCATGGAACGCGTTTGCATGTGGAACACCCAATTTGTGAGCCCCCATGTAAAAATGATTGACCTCGATCGTGCCCCAATTCCACGACTGCAAAAAAATGGTAGCTGGTAAGTGGAGACCTGAAGCACGTGTTGTTGCGAGGGCTAAAGGACTATATGATTGATCGCCAAAGAAGACATGGCTGGCACAAACCATAGAGCTAGCTCTGTTTCCCACAGTGGTCTTAGCAGATTGAGTACCATGCTGCATTACAAAAATGTACACATCGAATCATTGCTCTTTGGAAAAAACAATGATAATATTTTCTAATCTTAAAAATGATTAATCTAAATTTAACTCTTATCAAACACACACACACCATGGTTCGAAAATTACATCGGTTACGTGGAAGTAAAATTTATCAGATTTTCGCGAATGGTATTAAAAAAAAACAGAAGAGCAAAATAAAGGCTCTGCGCATCTGCAATTAAATTTAACTTGCTCCAGAGCAAGGAACATAGATAAGTATAATACGTGCAAAATGATTACGACGCAACACACAGATGCGACGGTCGTGAAAGACCATCACCGTTTCGGTGATCACATTAAATGCCTCTTTGGCGTTCCTGTTTCGCCAAAAGCGGCATTTAATCGGTGATGGACTTTCGCAATCGGTGATGGTCTTTCGCGATCGGTGATCAAAGCTGCGATGGCCAGTCGTTGAGTAAAAGTCCATCACCGATTGCGAAAGTCCATCACCGATCGTGAATATGCATCACCAGTAAAAGTCCATCACCGATTGCGAAAGTCCATCACCGATCGTGAATATGCATCACCGATTGCAAAAGTGTATCACCGATTCGATGATCACATTAAATGCCTCGTTGGCGTTCCATACGCTTCCAACTCCAGGCACACGTGCACATCATGCTGATAGCATGCAGGTACGTGCATGTACATGAGAACGTACACATGCACCCGGGTACGTGACCATTCGATCACGTTGACAGAGGGCAGCAATGTTACAAGTCCCTGGATACGCGTTCAGACTGAAACGAAACTTCTACTTTATTTTCTGAGAAACAGTTGGAATGATAATATGCTTTGCTAAGCACTCGTTTATCCTCTTATCTGCTTCATTGGCCCTAACCACAAGGCCCAAGGGAATATCTCTTAATCTCAGTGGAGCTGGGGAGAGGGGTGGGACAGCTAAATGGAAGGGTGGGGTAATGGAAGTGGTGGTGGGCGGCGAGGGTGGAAATTGAAACGTTGTTACTGTTATCGGTTTGGTAATAGTTGCTTGCATTTAGCAGCCTTCTCTGAGGGGTTTGGTTTAACTTTTATTAACTCAAAACAAGGCACGAACAATAAAATTAGTCAGATGAATTTTTTTGGGCGCCGCTGTGTACACATGTTGTTTTCATAATCAATTAAAATACTTTGAATTGAAGGCAGATTATGTGTAGACATCCTCACACATATGACACATACATGTACTTCATTAATTCACTTTTATCAGTACAACTTAGTAAAACTTGTCAAAGATGAACAAGATTTTAGAACAATCATGCATCAATGTTAAAAAGGTGGAGGACAAATACTAACTCATTTTGAAGCAAAATGTTTTGAACAAGGTAAAAAGACTGAATCATGCTGATTAAATATCTATATAGTTTACATAAAGACTATAAGGTCTAACAAAAGGCTATAGAAATCTACTTATGTTGTGCAACTTAAAACTAGGCATGCAATAATACTTTCAAAGATTTAAATATGAATACATCAGAATAATCAAATTTAAAGTTTAACCATGTGTCATGTTGACGCTAACATCACTTTAAATACTCTCACACCTACAAAATGTAAAACCTGTCAGAATTTTCAAAATTGGTCAAACAAATTTATGCCATGCTGATTATGAGGGCTGAGTTCTTGCAAAACCCTAAACAAAATGCCAAATACACAAAAGTTGCCAAAAGAAAATGATAAATGCTAAATTAAAACAAAAACTATTGTAGCACTACCACATATACTATAAAATGAAACTACAATTAAAATAAGGCTGATACATTTAATAGAATTAAAACAATGATTACAAAAATTATGCATTCTCTCAAAGTTACAAGAAACTGTAAAATATGGCAAGCAAGGGAAATTTAAAATGCATACATGTACATGTTAATTTTTTTAAAACAAAAGATTCACTTTGCAGATTTATGGTTTGATTCTGTGGTAGTATACAATTGATTCCTGTTATTTGTTTACGCATTTTTGGGGGTAGGATCAATGATTTTACTTTTATAGAAAAACTATGTATAATTTGCACAAAGCATTCTATCCATCTGTACGAAAAAATGACTACAAATATAATTTGGTCAGTTCAAACATCAAAGGAGCAACTCCCAATTAGGCCATCAGCCTGGGGTTTGGTCATCCGCAGTGTCAAATCAGGGCATAAATGATCATAGTGCGCATGCGCAAGGTATACCGCCCCAAGAGTGGTAACAAGTATTTTGATGGACATTTTTAAAAAAGGGTGATAACACCCAAAAAGCTGCCACCGCTGCAATGCTATCACATATTTTCCAACTCTGGAGGTGTACACCTTGCCAAAAATTGCTGTGACGATTATTCCCCTCATTTGATACCGGTGGCCAAAATTTCGGACTGAGGCTGATGGCCTAAATACATTGTGTGACCAAGATACAGAACCGTGAGTTTTTTTCTGCAGTACATCATGTAATGTCAACAACTTTTAGTAGATCATTTAAAATGCAGTTAAACTTGCAAGCATCACAAACTCAGCAGTTCAAACTGGACTTGGCTCTGCAAATTGTGCAAAATGATTGCTGCATGTACATTGTAATCAAACAGAAGAATCAACAAGGGAGGAGTCAACAATGTAGGGATCAGATTAGGAAAAAATTAGAAATCTGTAAATACAATTTAATTGGCAGAAGATTTGAGGTCACTAAGGCCATGTAGAGTCTTTGGTACATGAACATGTTTATGGTATAAATTAACCTAAAGGTACCCCTAAAAGACCATTTTCTTTGGTCGATATAAACTTATATGTCAACCATTTTTACTGTAAATCATCAGGAATTTGGGTATATAATTTGAAAAGGCAATTACAAACTTACAATTAAATTGTTAACCTTATCATCAACAAGAGGAAATTAAAAATCCTGACATCAGGAACAATCCTAGCTAACAGTTCTGAAAACAGAAAAACTACTAAAACTTCTTAAAATCAGGAAAACAACGAAATCCTGAAATCACTATCAGGGACAAAAAACTTACAAAAATCCAGAAATAAAGAAAAATCCTCACAAAGAAATCCTCACAAAGAAATTCTGAAATCAGTAAAAATATTAAGAAAAATCCCTAATTCAGGAAAAATCCAGACAAAAATCCTTAAATCAGGGACACTCCATACAACAAAATCATCAAATCAGGAAAAATCCTGGAAAAAAATCCTGAAATCAGGAAAAGTCCTGATAAAAACATTTGTTAAAATCAGAAAATGTCCCCATAAAAAAAATTCCTGATACGAGGAAAAATGTATAAAATGTCACCCGACAATGAAAATCAAGCAGTGGTCTCTCCAAGGCTAATGCATGATTAATAATATGAGTTGTGAATAACCCCTAAATGTTTTCAAATTTGAAGTCCTTGAAGTCTTTTCATGTAGAATTTTCAGTTTATATACCGGTAGGTAGAGCCACACATAAAAAACATGTAGTATCACAAGGAAATTTTGATTAATCAAGTAAAAATAATGACTTAACTGAACAATATATGTAGTTCATGTTGAAAAACATACAAAAATATACTCCTAGAAAATGTGGCTGACCTCTTTTTGGTCCTTTTTACTCAGGCAAGAAAGTGACTTAAAATCTTTAAAAGTGACTTAAAATCTTTAAAAGTGACTTAAAATCTTTAACAGTATGAGCACGCAGTAACTTCAGAACTAAACAATTCTTATAGTGTTTGTGCATTCAGTTAGATCAAGTACGTGCATTCCTTCAAGGTGGGCAAGTTTGATTTAAAACGGCAACAATTTTGTTCATTTATTTTGATAAATGAAGTAAGCTGTCCACACATTTTGACAGTATAAACTCTTTAAAAAGTACGTGTATAACTTACAATTGTCAATAACAAAATCAATGGAAAGATTGATTTGACTGTTCTTATTACAAGAAACTTTCCCTTTATACTTGTTTTTAAAAAATGATGATCAAATTTTTAACTTTATCACTGAACATGTGAAAATAAAGACAATTAGGCTACATCTTTTATGATGTGGAAGACCCTTGCAAGTAAGGTAATCAACTTACAAAAAAATGAAAAATAGAAGGCACAGAAATCTTTTCTTGCCATTTCGGAAAGATTCCCAGATCTGGCCATCACTTGTCACCCTGTGCACAAAACGTATGAGTCTGGTCTAAAAGTTTCTAAGCTTTTTCCAGTAAATTTTTCAATATTTTCCCTGCTAAATTGACTTTTTAGGACATATTATTATATACTTTCTGATGGCTGATAGGTCACTGAACGGAAAAATTAGTGATGGCCAGATATGGGAATCTATTATCTTTCCGTCATTTCTTTCAATCAGTGAAAGTCCCAGACATTGTTGCCAAAGGACCTTGGTGTGGACTAGTTATCTTATCGCTCCTCATTTGGTCTGTTTGGGAACGCCTGGACGCTTACTCTTCTTGGGAAAGCCAATGACCAGTGCTGACTGCAGGTACAGAGTTTCAACTTCATCTCCCTCGGTCCAGTTGCCGCAGTACTCACCTTCTCTGGTATTTTCGCTGATCAAGAGACGCTCCTTGCTCCATTCTTTGACGAACATGACCCAACTGGGGTAGACACGTTCAGGCTTGGGACCCTTGTTATTCATGTAGTCCACGACTTCCTGGCTGAAGGCGAACACATCGCGCTCGCCGGGCTCACCATCAAAGAAGTCATCTGTATCGTACCTCTCCACTTCATGAACGAGAACTGTCAGCGGGCGGCACGTCAAGCCCCTGGCTGCCAGACCGTCATGAAGGACCTGATCGCAGCCCTTTAGGTTGCCAGCTGCCAGGGCCGCCATCGTGTATTTGTGCTGAAGGAAAATGCCAAAGTACCCGAAAAAGGCAGAGTCAAAGACCTCACCATCCGAGACAACCATTCGGACAGCAGAGGCAATGCCATTCAGTGTTGGCTCATTGTCGGCTTCAAGCATGGGGCCCGAGGAGAAACTCTCACTTTGGCACAACCCAGATCCACGAACAAAAGACGCTCGGTCCTGTTTGATGATGTTATAGGTGATGGTGATGCGACTACCTTCCTCGACGGGCAAGATTTCATGGACGCAGTCCGAGTAGAAGGCTGCCCACTGAATCTTTGACTGATCGTCAGACAGGTTTGCAAAGAGGAACTCCTCCTTTGTCCCTTTATGCTCGACTGTAAGGGCTCCTCCAGTGTGTTTGCAGGGCAGGCACACAACCACAGTCCCAATCATCTGAGCTGCATCAACAGGCGTGTCAACGTGTGCATTGAAGAAGCCACCTTTGCCGTACACATTCAGCTTGTAGCACTGGAGAACAACATCTTTCCCATTTGCAAGACTCTTGCTCACCTTCTCCCTAATGACACTCAGAAACTGCGGGGTGTAGTCGACCAGACCCTGCGGGGAGGCTTCCGTCTTCCTTTTGTCACCAGGCTTGGACTTTTGATGAGACTTCCTGCCAAACTGGAACTTAGCAGCTTCGCACTCAGACGCCAAGCGCACACTGGGATTATACACCGTCTCTCCCTTCTTGAGGTCTCCGTAGGGAGAAGGCGCACAGAACTCCAGAAGGCCGTCAACAGGGAGACCAGTGATTCGCCATCCTCGCGGATTGGTGGCATCTTCTTTCACCTTCAGTCTGGTGTGAGCATCGGGGTGGCTCAACTCGATCCAGCCACCACAGCAAAAGGTTCTCTGCTGACCCAACATCTTGAGGTTATCAAGAAGGTTTTGGACACTTCTCCGGTCCACCATCTCTTCGTCAAGTGTTTTCCCAAGCTGCTCCCCGCGCAGAGCAATGTTCCACCAGGTGCTCTCGTACATCTTGACCTTTTTCTTGGCCTCTTCATAGTCAGCAAGAACATCAGTCATGACTGGACTTTGTAGTCTGTGCGAAATAACGGCAGCAATAGAACCCAGACGGACACAACTGAAAAACAACAGAATGACAAAAAAACTCATGACAGTTTGGGCTGAGATAAGAACACTGGCTAAATAACTTGTGCACAATACATTGAGTTAGGCCAAAACAAATAATAATATTTCTGCTTCCGGTTACCCGACCGACCCTAATTTTAGGCTGCGACCCTAAAATTTTTATCGGCAATTCACAAAAAAATAATAATAATGATTGAATAAATAAAAATAAAAAACCTGTTGTCTTTTCTGTCTTCACCAAATATCTCTCAACAACCCTTTTGCGTCAAAAAAAATGCTTGTATTTATTTGTTTTCTTACTTACATTCGCTATTTTTTCAAAAGAAACCTCCGTTATTTTTACAAATTTGCTTCGCGAAACTTCTTCGCAATTTGATGTCACGGTGACTTATAATCACGCGCGTAAACTTTGCTCAATGCGGCGACGACTGGTTCGCGCCGCGCAGGGGCCAATTTAGAAGACATGATAAAAATGCGGTAACTAGTCTGTGCACGGCTATGCGATCGATAGCACTAGCATGGCTATGAATTCGGCATGTGCACTGTCATGTCAACTGGTCCGATTCGACATCGTAAAAATGCCAAGAAAACACCGATGGAGAAAGAAAATTTTTGCAAGTTAATTCACAGAATTGATCTAGCTTGTCTATGTATGTATTTTGCGTGTTCAACAGTTCATTTTGAGATCGCACTACTCGTATTTGACGTGATACATGCAGCGTGTTTCCCAAAATTTTTGACCGTAAAAACGAGGTCTGTTGGCCGCGCGCCTCACATGCACAGTGCATCACACACGTCAGAGTTTTGGCCAGCTTCCCGTCTTGAGTAGCATTCTGCATATGGTGCGAACGACCTGAATTTTCCATTATTTTTTAACGAATTATCAAACGTAAATATATTGACAATAATTAAGGTAGGTTTCATTCACTTTTTGTGGCCATTTTGTGTATAGCTTTCGTAGTGCAATGGAAATAGTTCAGGCTAAAACTTCGCATACCTTTGCTGTGGCCAAAGGTCAAAGTGCGTTGCACTTGGAGACATGAAAACTCCAACTAACAAACGCACATGTAAATATTCGCCATCTTGTTTTTTTATCACTGTTCAGTCAAGTTACTATTTCGCGTTCATCAAGTTTTCATCCGCTTTCATCGTTTTCCTCTGTGTACATTTTCGTCATCGTCATTCGTAAATATCATCGTCTATTTCGTCTTCGTCTGATGTAAATAACTGTCAGTCTTTGTGAACGTTAGTATTCCCCTTTTCACTGGGAATAAAGCCGAACTGTTGTTCGACGGATCGTATGTAATCCGACGGGCCGTTCCGACATAGTTGCGGTGCACCACCATCGGACTACACCACGCAGCAGGCCCAGGTTCTACTGACGGGCGCAGACATTAGTCATTAGGTGAGTCGGCTTTGCCAAATAACAATCAAAACCCACAACCCTATTCAATTTGCATAAAAAAAATTGGCCAAAAAAAAAATTCCGACCGACCGACCCTATTTTTGAAAGGCATGTAATCGGAAGCAGAACTATATTTTTTTTTGGCCTTATGAATATGAGCATTGTCCATGCATTATGATAAACCATGGAAGAAACAGTCCTCTATTTTATGTTTACACATGCCCCCCCCCCCCCCCCCCCAACAAATTGTGTGTTTACAGTAACACCCTAAATCATTTCATCCAAGTAAGTAGATATGAAAATAATTGTATTAACTTTTTTATGCTTGTCTGTCTGTCTTTTATACTTATTTTGTTTACTTAGGCTACCTTTAATAATAGATTCACCTGTTTAAAAGGCTATTTAAATTTTTCGCACCAGGAATATTTTTTGTATTTTCAAACTATACGTATACTCGACTTAAAGTTTTTTGGCCAGATGTGGTGAAAAAAAGTTTGAGGTCGGCAACAAACTGCAAAAAATCCAGGTATGTCGAATGACCATAAACACACAATTTTTTAGGGGGGGGGGGAGGGAGGGGGCCACAGAAACAGCCCTCTCCTTGCAAACCAATCCTTCCTTTATTTCTCACATTCCCATTACTCCAACATACAGCTAGAATAATAACGTCACCATGTCAATTCTGGGTAAACTACAAAGCTACCTCTCCACACCCCCCACTCCCAAATAACCACAAGCCGACCCCTATTTTGTTTACCTCCTGTCTGTGGTCCTACATTTTTTGTTTCAACACACAACTGGAATACGTGTACAATGAAGAGACGCTGTTTTGTATTAAATTTGTAAATGACCAAATTTTTAAAGGTCAGAGTCACCATGGATCTTTTGCCTTACTTCTGACAAACCAGAAATGTATGCTCTTAATATTTTCAACCTCTTGCCCCTATGGGCTCTGTGCGCCAACGAAAGAGGGCACCCTTTTACCTAGCAATGATGTCCCATGGGCGGGACACTTAGCTGGTTGACACGCACCGTTCCTTGTGTGTGACGCACGTACACCAGGGAATTTGTACTATGTACACGCAGTGGTGCAGTCAGGCAAGATGGCCTCGGTCCGTCACCCCCAACTGTACTTGCTTTGCCGGTGAGGGGCTACTTGTGAACGGAGCGGATATGCCTGTTAGTTATCCAGAGGGATATGGTGATCTATGCACGTGTAACCAGGTTCTCGAGTTTGGAAGATGATTTCAAAGATGAAGATGAAGTGTGCAATTTTTTCTGTTACAACAGACTTTGTAAAATACAGGTAACATGTGCTCTTGTCAGTGGCTAAAACCATGGAGCTATGCTAAAACAAAGCTGTGTGGCTGTGCCTCACATTCCTGGGCCAACCACACTGGTGATTATGAATAAACATTGTGGTGATAAAACAAAGCAACTGGTAGAAAAGGACAATGAAGTAGTACCAGTGGGTATGGAGGTAATTACTTCAGAAGAGGATTGGAATGTGGCAAGGATGTGACTTTTGTAAACGTTTATCAAATATTTTAAGAACCCTTTTAATTACATTTGCCATTCACAAAGGCTGACGCTGTGATCCATGCTTATTATGTCTGCACACCAGGGTGACTGACATGCTATATCAATATGGCAGTCATTGAAAAAAGTTAAATCTTAACTATGTGTGCCCCGAATGTAATCAAAGCATTATTTGAAGTGCTTCCAAGGTTTTGTAAATTAAATGGGTTTGAAAAGAACCAAAGGAGCAAAAGAACAGATTTTCCCACAGTGGTTCTAGGATGAAATAAGTATTGACACAAAAATAGAAACTATAACATACATTCATAAAACAAAGAAAAGAAAGTACTAATTTCAATACTTGGTACATGCTTAAAAATGACAATAAAAAATTCGTGAAAAAGCCCCCCCCCCCCCTCCCAAAAAAGTTATAAGTGCGTCTCCATGAGTAACAATGTGCTGCACTGTCCGCCTATCCGCAACAATCCGATATAACAAAATCTGATTGGCCCCCCCCCCCCACCCCCCAAGAAAAATTCCTGGAAAGAATGTTGCAACCTGACGCTGCTTTTTCCTTCATATATATCATCTCAATGAAGGTCAGTCATTGCAAAAAAGATGATAAGACATGAATTTGGGACTGAGAAACATTTCCAGTTGGTTAGGAAACATTTTCTAGACTCTCCATAGACCATAGACTGTACACAACCGCTGAGGTAGCGTCAGGTTGCAATTAACATTCTTTCCAAATTCCTGGATCTGCCCCTGTATATAAATTATAATGTATATTGCGTAATAATATGGGAATTTATTTGCTCGTCTGGGAAAGATTCCCATATCTGGCCATCACTAATTTTTTTCCCTTCAGTCACCCATCAGGTGAAGTGATTTCATATGTCCTAAAAAGTCAAATTTAGCAGGGAAAATATTGATGTATTTACTGAGAAAACACTTAGGCCTACTTAGGAATTTTCAGGCCAGTACTGGGTGATGGCCAGATATGCCTTGGGAATCTTTCCCTGGTCTGCACCCCTACAAGTACAAGTACAACACTACAGCCAACAACTCAAAAGCCGCCCGTGTCCGTTCAGGAGCAAAGTTACAAGCATAAATGTGGGGCAAAAAGGCAAGAATTAAATGGGCCTCGGCACGATTGCGTGGCCTCGGTATTCTAACGTACAGCGCGGCAATACGGAGGCCACACAAGTGGGGCTATGATCTCATCATGATCTAGCATGTCTAGTGGAGTAGTGCCTTTACTAGCAAGACAGAAATGCATCTCATTCTCATTTCATAGTTTTGATATCGTCAATACTTTCCTTACCTTGATTTCAGTAGATTGAACGTGAAGACATGCCTTGTTGAGGTTAAATGGACACTTGGTTGGAGGGCCACCAGTCTTCGCAGTGGTGTTTAACGAGAAGTTCAGTCTTCAAACTTTAAAGTGCTTCTTGTTTACTGAACCCAAAACTGAAAGCCCGCGCTTCCAGCTCACGTGCACACGTACACGACGCGACGGTTGCAGTAGTATACGGGTTGTGTTTTGATCTGGTGACCGTGCACGTGTTGACGGAGAGAGGGCAGCAAACATTACAAGTCCCTGGATATCTCAATATTAATATTGTCGAACTACCGCGGTTTACAGACTGAGAAAATTATTACAGAACTACTAGTACTAGTCAGATTTTCTGAGAAACAGTTGGCATGACATCTAAGTTGAACTACCGTTCAGATTGAAACAAACTACAACACATCTGCTTATCATATTTTCTGAGAAATAGTTGAAATGATCAATGCTTTGCTAAGCAATCTTTTCCTCTAATAAATCAGCTTCATCAATTGGCCCCAACCACAAGGCCCTGTGAATATCTCGGAGTCTCGATTAGTGGAGGGGAGGCCTTGGACGTGCCCGGCGAAGGGGTGGGGCAGCTAAATGGAAGGGTGGGGGTGGTGGTGGTGTGCAAATTTAGAACTTCGTTACTTCAGTGGTTTGGTAATAGATTGCTTGCATTTAGCAGCCATCTTTGAGGAGTTTGGTTTTATTAACTCAAAACAATGCATGCACGATAAAATTAATCATGTATCCCTGTTGAAAAAAAGGGTTTCTTTGAAATCACTAATATTTCCTGTCGTGTCAATTCAATCAAACAAGAGTATCAAAAAAGTTCCACAGAAGCAAATGGCAATTCAATCAAAAAGTATAAATACTTTTATTATTGTTGCCTATAAGAACAGGCATCAACATCAACATCGGCAATAATATCAACACTAGCTGCTAAAGTTACTTCAGAAAAAAAAGAGTAAACAAATAATTTCTCATGTGAAAACCAGGCTAATGTCTTTTTTAATGCATATTACTATGGATTTTATAAAGCACCATAACCTATTTGAAAATTCCTGTTGATGTACCCTTAAGGAGACATTTTTTGTCATAAATTATACCTTAGGGAGAGACCGGACATTAAAGGGAATATACAACATTTGCAAACATCGAAAAATAAAGCTACCAAGTTTTTACAAAATACCTTACTAGGACGTTGGTAAATGACAGTCTAAAGCATCCTGTAAAATTATGGCACCTGGTGTGAAGTCATTTTCAAGAAAATGGTATTTTTGTATACATTTCCAACAGCGGTCGGCCGACCCCCGTTGGAACTATTTTTCAACTACTGCTCCAACTTTACAATTTTTTCAGTCCAAATTTTGTTTGCTATTGGTTACATGTTCATGAACGGGTGCAGGCCAGCTAGACTGGTTCCCTTGCCTTACAATTTTCCATCATCTATAAATTGATCCATTTTATCTTTTGTGGAGTCAGGGAACCAGACTACTTGAACTTTTTTTTTTTGTGGTTTTTCCAACCTTTTAGAACACAGAACTTCAAAAATGTCAGTGTAACAATATTTGATCTATTATACTAACCTCTCAAATAGTTCATTTCTGAAAATTACAGCAAAAGCCAATGATGTACATTCCCTTTAAGGAGACATTTTTTTGTCATAAGTTATACCTTAGGGAGACACCAGACATTAAGGAGACATTTCAATGTCTCCCTAATGTCACAAATTGTACTGTCCCAAATAGGCTAGATCGATTGCTCATGGTCCCAAACGTAAATCTATCAGAGTTTGTGAGGGTGGGATGAGGGAAACTGGGGTCAGGGGTAATTAAAGTTAAAACAATTTTGTGCACAACCCTATAGGAATGTCCCCCTTAGGTACCATTCCCATAATTTATAATAACTTTTGCCACCCAAAATTAATACATGTACTATGTAGATTCTGGTTAAAAAACTTTTCAGTCGGTGAGAAATTGTAGTTTGTATGAATTAATATCCTTTTACTCTAATCTGAATATCTCAACACTTTCGGCTACAACCAAAACTTTCACAGTTATGCAAATACAAGGCACTGAATCGCTTCAAAATAGAAAACATTTAACACTTTTTATGAAGTGCAAAAGTATGTTCACATGGACGGAGTATTATCAACTTCTGATGACTCTCGTAGGAAAAGATAACAATTTGCTCAGCTTTCCCCAAAAGTCCAACTTATATCTGAGTAGAGAAAACTTTTTTGGCAAGCATTCAACTTTATATATTTACTTTAAAAATAAAAGATATAAAATTTACATGTATTCATGCATCTAAGATAAAACTTACAAACTAATCTTGTCTTCGTGAAGGTTTACTGTCAAATAAACTTATCCACAATAATCTTAACCATGATTGAAACAAAATCTTGATTACAAATTTACTGGAGAGGTTCCTTTCTGTTTTAAAGGGAATATACATCATTTGCTTTTGCTGTAATTTTCAGAAATGGATGGAATTGGGGGGTTGGAAATATAAAGCAAATATAGTTACACTGACTTTTTGGAGATTTTGGGTTCGAAAATGCTATAAAAACCAAGAAAAACGATCATTTTCCTGTAGTCTGGTTCCCTGACTCCATATAAGAAGAAACAGAGCAGTTTACATACATTGGGGAATTGTAAGGTCAGGGAACCAGTCTAGCTTGCTCGTACCCGTTCATAGGTTTGTAATCGATTGCAAACAAGTGCAATGGTCAATTGGGGCCAGTATTTGAAAAAAAGCCAGTTGTTTCTAACGCTGATCGGCCGATCAGCGTTGGAAATTGATACAAAAATACCACTTTTCTTGAAAATGACAGTATACCAGGTGCCATAATTTTACAGGATGCTTTAGACTGTCATTTACCAACATCCTGTTAAGGTATTTCGCAAAAACTTGGTAGTTTTATTTTTCGATGTTTGCAAATGTTGTATATTCCCTTTAACAAAAGATATCTTATATTTCTGAAAAGTTACACGATTGAAATAAAAATATAAATGGCAAGTAAAAGCAAGATATTCAATTCAAACAATTTGAGTTGCATGTGTCCTGTTTTTAAACATGGTAATGGAAGCATCACTTTAAATTCCATCATCCTATTTGAAGGAAAGCTAACAACAGAAGACATCTACATGTATAGAATATCACAGTTATTTCTAATCTTAACGTAACTTTATAACAGTTAACAGCGAAATCAGTCTCCAAAACTTCTCTGAACAAGGAAAACATTGTGATAAAGCATGATCTAATAAGCTCCTGTCACTACTACTACATGTACTATCTAATGCCTCTAAATACACATGCTCCAACAATCTTTGTTAATAACAAAGAGTAACTTAAAACATAACAAGTATGCACTTTAACAAGTTAACAGGTGTCGACGTTATTTTAGCCATAATAAAAGTTAACAACACTAACAGTGGAAGATTTCCTCAATTTTAAAAGTCCCTATTCTGGCCCTTTTTTAATGCCGTCCCCATTTTTATTAACACCAATACATCAAATAAGAAAGAAAACAACTTGAGTTTGCTTTTATCTTTTCAAAGGATTTTACAAAATGTAAAACAGTTTCTTTTATAACTATAGTAAAAACATTTCTATGATTGTCAAAAAATTGCAACAAGATTAAATTCAAAATGAGTGTTAGCTTCTTTCAAACTTTTGCTTGGTGGAATCAAACCACATTACTAGAGGAACACAATTACTTGGGTGAATTAGTCAAAAGCTTTCTTTCAACAATAACTTTCCCGGCACTTTTCAAGGATATTTCCCAAATGTGGTAAAAACAATCTGAGAGTATGTTATGACTCGCTTAAACTGTTTCAAACAAAAATCAGGTCCGTGATAAAAACTGGGATCTACACATTCAGTCCTGCATTCATCCAAATCACATTGCAAAACACAGGAGGGGTTTTCTGTGAATTAAGGGTAGTTTGGTTAAAATATTACTAGTCTTATAATCATTTTTAATCACTACGTTTTTCCCAGTTCGATCCACAATACCAAAGAAGGATGGTCTACCGTTTAGTTGATTCTTTTCTGATTTTAACAAGAATCATGTTTTTCAAGATGGTATGTGTACATGTGTAAATTATGTAATATTAGGTACTGTGGCAGACAGATGTAGCCAGTGTTTCACTTTCAAACGTATCACTGCACTGAAGCCTAAAAGCCCTATTCACACTAGAGAAATTTTGGGTTGACACAGGGTTGATGCAGGGTTGAAAACGTACATCGTTGCACACTTAAAGATTTTTTTTTTTCAACCCTGCATCAACTCCGAGATTGATTTCACCCTGGGATGAACTCAACCCTGCTCACACCAGAGTTGAAATTCTTCCCAAGGTTAGAAACAGTAGTAATTGAGCATGATAAGCTTGATTTGCATGAAACAATTGTGAGACGATGCAAGGTTGAGAAATTAAAAACTCAACATGGGGCGGCACTGGGTTCGTCCATGGTTGAGTTCAACCTGGGTTGAGAGGCTCTAGTGTGAAAAGGGCTTATATACCGGTAGATGATGCAGGTTACTCAGAAGCTGCTGATCCTGGGTCTTTTTCTCCCACTTGAGCTTCCTCCATTGTCTTCCTAGTCTTCTTCATCGTCTTCCTCATCATCGTCTTTCACAGTCTTCCTCATCACTTTCCTCATCGTCTTCCTCATCGCTTTCCTCGTCTTTCACATCAGCATCATCAGCATCGCCCGAGGTAGAGCATCCACGGTTTTCTTCTAGTGGCTTAACATCAGAGCTCTCAGGGATGCCGATGACGACAGTAGACTGGAAATATAGCTGATCCACTGCTCCCGGCTGGGTATAATTTCCGCAGTTCTCCGCATCCGTTTCCTTCCTGTGTACCACGAGCTTGCCTTTGCTCCAGTCTTTGATGAACTCCATGGCCTTCCAAGCAGCATGCTGAGGTTTGGGTCCTTCATTGTTGACGTACAGCATGTCCTCTCGGCTGAAGGCATAGACCCTGCCCTCGTCATCTTCTTCATCCCTGTACAACTCGTCGTACTCGTCAGGCAAGTTCTCCTTTTCCTGGACGAGGATTGTCAGAAAGTGACAAGTCAGACCTCTGGAGGCCAGACCATCGCATAGGACCTGGTCCAAACCCTTGAGAATGCCCTCGGCTAGTGCTGACATGGTGTACTTGTGTCGCAGGAATATGCCCAATTGCTTCCGTCTCTTCTCGGTGATTTTCAGTACATCTGCAACAATGTTGTTCAAGGCTGCATCTTGATCGGCTTTGATCTTCTGGCCTGTGAAGAAGTGCTGATTTTTACAGTAACCATATCCACTTTCAGACCGACTGGGTTTCTTTCGGATGACGTTATAGGTGACAGTGATGCGATGTCCTGACTTTACAGGCAGGATTTCATGCACGCAGTCAGAGTAGAAGGCAGCCCACTGGACCTTCGCCTGATCAGCAGAAAGGTTGGCAAAGAGAAACTCTTTCTTGGCTCCTTTGTGCTTGACAATTAGCTCTCCTCCGGTGTGTTGGCAAGGTAAGCACACAACCACCGTCCCGATCATCTGAGCTGCGTCGACAGGCGTGTCAACGTGAGCACTGAAGAAGCCCCCAGTGCTATAGACATTTAATTTGTAGCACTGTAGAGTGACTTCCTCCTCATTTGCAAGAGAGCAACTCACCTTGCTCCTGATGATGCGAAGAAATCCTGGGCTGTAGTCGACCAGAATCTTTGGAGAAGGGGCTTCCATCTTCTTTCTTTTCCCAGGCTTGGGCATAGGATCAGATTTCTTGACAAACTTGAACTTACTGGCTTCGCACTCGGATGCCAGACGGACATTGGGATTGTACACAGTCTCCTGTTTCTTAAGATCTCCGTAAGGAGCTGGAGTGCAGAACTCAAGAAGCTCTTCCACAGGAAGTTGGGTGATTGGCCATCCAAACTAATTTTTCTTTATATTTGCATGCATCAGGAGCCTGGCGTCAGCATCGTTTTGGATCAGCTCAACCCAGCCGCCACAGCAGAAGGACCTTGGCTTGGTCAGTCTCTCAAGACTGTCCAGGAGGTTCTGGACATGTTTGCAGTTGGTTAAGTTGCTGTTTATGATCTCGCCGAGAAGCACTCCATCTTCAGGAATCTTTCTCAAAGTTTCCTGGTACATCTTGTACTTCTTCTTTGTTTTTTGGAAATCCTCCACAGGATCAGAATGGTAACTCGCCATATTGCTGATTGGCCTCAGTACACAAAATGAGAATCGCCTATTTGAATAACACCAAAAAAAAGAGAAATAGTAAGTAACAAACTACATGTATACATTAAGTTGAACAATACCAGAGCAGACATTGAACCTGTTACCTAAGGATTGCCATTCCAGTATACTAACTGAACTGTACCCGGTCAGCGGTTCTCCATTTTGTCAATGTCTTTGTTCCGGGGGTGCTCGTCAGAAGCCATAAACCTATAAGCCATGTAGCCGGGGAATCATGCTCTCAAGATTAGATGCTGCAAACAGCGAAGTTTTGATTTATAAAAACTGTTATTTGGGGCAGTCCCATATATATCAAATTTCGATCATCAACTGAACATTCAAATAGCTGGTTCGAATATTCGTAAAAATAAGTTGTTTAAGTTTCCACAATAATTCATTCGTACATCGTGGGCAAAAATACCGCAGGACCAAGTATATTAAGTCAATATCAGAATTTTCAATAATCAACATATATATGTCGAAAATATATCGGGAATATTATATTGTTTATCCCATGTAAAAGTTTAAAGGCCACACAGATGGCACTTTGATTTTAAAAAAAAAGTAAACTTAAGGCCAAAAAAAAAAAAAAATTGGTCTCTGGTCAGACCAAAGTTCCAAAATTGATGCGGCGACGCGTTTTTTGTTTTTTGTTTGCCTTTTTTTTTTTTTGAAGCTCGGATTGTACAGACTATTTTGTTTGTTGTGTCCTCATAATTATTGGGGACCTCGATAATTTGCCTTGGTGCCCTCGATCATTTGCCTTGGTGCCCTCGATCATTTGCCTTGGTGCCCTCCATCATTTGCCTTGGTGCTATTTCCCCATTCCTTGGTACAAAAATTTGAGGGGCGGCAATAGAGGGCGCTGCTGTAGCTACCGCGGACAATTTGAAGAAAAAAAAGGTTGACGCGCTTGATTAAAATCGACGCGCGCGCTGACCAGAGACCGACTTATTATTATTTTTGGCCCAAGTCATAATTTCTCATTGCTTTCTCTGAATCATATTGTCCAAACTTTTTAAAACAAATCTTGAGCAGCCCTTTAGAGTTTGTCCAGAATAGGCCTTTTTTTATAGTTTCACATTGGGGAGACCGCGAATTTCAGTGTCGGCAGAGCACAAAGTGATGCTGCTTGGCATTTCATGATTTTTTACTTTGACTGACAAGCCAAAGTTGTCGCTGAGGTTTATTTCATTATACAGCAAATGATAAAGGTAAAGGCAAAAATTGGGGATTCATTTTGATGATAAATAATCTGACGCATATTCGATATGTTTCTTTAATTAATTTCATATTTTAGATTTATTTTGATGATAGATAATCTGACGCATTTTCATATTCCAGTTTTGTTAGGAAATACTTAAAAAATTTCTTGACTCTCCCTAGACCATAGACTTTGAACACAACCGCTGAAGTATAGCGTCAGGTTGCAACATACTCCTAGAACTAGTATGAGGCTCCACGTGGAGCCTCATAGTTCTAGGAGTAGTTGCAACATTCTTTCCAAATTCCTGGATCCGCCCCTGTATTATTTATAATGTATATTGCAATAATAATTTAATAACTGGGAAATTAAGATTCCCATATCTGGCCATCACTAAATTTTTCCTTTCAGTTGCCTAGGCCTATAGCAGGGAAAATATTGAAGTATTTACTGAGAAAACACTTAAAAATTTTCAGGCCACACGGTGTGTGCAAATACTACTGGGTGACAAGTGATGGCCAGATATGGGAATCTTCCCCTGGTCTGCACCCCTACAACTACAACACTACAGCCTACAACTTTACAAGCCAACCGTACCACGTCCGTCGCGTTCAGGAGCAAATTTACAAGCAGACATAAGCTGATAAGTCATGTCTAGTGTCTTTACTGGCAAGACAGAAATGTATCTCATTCTTATTTCATAGTTTTGATATCGTCAATACCTATCCTTACCTTGATTTCAGTAGATTGAACGTGAAGACATGCCTTGTTGAGGTTAAATGGACACTTGGTTGAGGTCACCAGTCTTCAAACTTCAATTTCAAAGTGCTTCTTGTTTACGTTTTATGAAACTGAAAGCGCGCTTCCAGCTCACGTGCACCGTACCGTACGCGCACACATTACATGTACACATGGGTACGTGTTTGACCATTCCTTCCTCCATGGTACCGTGCACGTGTTGACAGTACAGATAGAGGGCAGCAAACATTAAAAGTCCCTGGATATCTCATTGTTGAACTACTGGTACGCGGTGTGTCCAAACTGAGAAAATTATTACACAGACATACTAGTCAGATTTTCTGAGAAACAGTTGGAATGACATCTAAAATAAATTACCGTTTCAGATTGAAACAAAATATTACACATCTACTTATATTTTCTGAGAAACAGTTGGAATGATCAATGATAATGTGCTTTGAGGCCAAAAATAAAAGTCTCCGGTTTCTGGTATGGAGCTTGCCCAAAAAGTGGTGCGGCGACGCGGCTTTTTTTTTTTTTACCTGATTTTTTTGCTTCAAATGTCGGCCGACTACAAATGGTGCCCGACTAAACTTAGTGCAAATATATGGGAGTCCAGAGAGGCCACATAAAGCTTATTCTCGACCATAACCCAATCTAAAAACACGTTAAAATTGTGCAGCAGCAGGATTCCAGTCAAACCAGTGAGTTTGGCGGTTTTGAGACATCATCTTTCATTGAAAAAAAAAACTTTTTCATTTTGCCGACGCGCATGGCTACGGCGACGCACGCGCATACCAAAAACCGGAGACTTTTTTTTTTGGCCTAATCAGCTTCATCAGCAGTTGGCCATGACCGTACCCACAAGGCCCTGTGAATAATTATCTCCGAGTCGAGCCTGGGACATGCCAGCGGAGGGGTGGGGCAGCTAAATGGAAGGTTGGGTGGTGGTAGTGTGTAAATTTAGAACGTTGTTACTTTAGCGGTTTGGCAATAGATTGATTGCATTTAGCAGCCATCTCCGAGGAATTGGGTTTTATTAACTCAAAAGCATGCACAATAAAATTCCATCTTATGAACAATACAATTAATTGCGTATCCCTGTTGAAGAAAAAAAACATTTAACACTTTTTATGAAGTACAAAAGTATGTTCACATGGAAGGAGTAATTATCAACTTCTGATGACTCTTGTGGGAAAAGATAACAATTTGCTCAGCTTTCCCGAAAGTCCAACTGAGTAAAGAAAACTTTTTTGGCAAGCATTTAACTTTACAAATGTTTCTTAAAAAAAGTTACATAATTTACACGTATTCATGCATCTAATATAAAACTTAAAAAATAATCTTGTCTTCACCGAAACAAAATCTTGATTACAAAATTTACTGGAGAGGTTCCTTTGTGTTTTAACAAAAGATATCCGATATTTTGGAATATCAACACGATCAGTGGCGTAGCCAGGAATTTTTCAGTGGGGGGCACTGGGGGGGGGGGGGGGGGGGGGGGGGGGCTGGAACATTTCATGGGGGGGGGGGCATCATGTAGATCAATGATAATTTTTTAGAAACGCAAAATCTCAGTGGGGGGCGACTAAGGGGGCGACAAGGTTTCATGGGGGGCTGTCAACCCCCCCCCCCCCCCCACCACTGAACACGATTGAAATAAAAGTATAAAATGGCAAGTAAAAGAAAGATATTCAATTCAAACAATTTGAGATGTATGTTGTTTTTTAAACGTGGAATATGGAAGCACTACTTTAGATGCTTTCATCCCGGCAATTTGACGGAAAGCTTATAATAGAATATATAGGCCTATCACAGTTATTTCTAATCTTAACGTAATTTTCTAACAGTTAATTGCAAAATCAGTCTCCAGAACTTGTCTGAAAAAGGAAAACATTATCAAGCTTGTTCTAATAGTCTCCTGTCACTACTACTATTACCTAATGCCTGTAATACACATGCAATTAGTCTAACAACTTTTACAAAGAGTAACCTAAAACATAACAAGCATGCACTTTAACATGTTAACAAGTGTCAACGTTTATCTTTACAGTGGAAGATTTCTTCAATTTTAAAAGTCCCTTTTCTGGCCTCTTTAAATGTCCTCCCCATTTTCATTAACACGAATACATTAAATAAAAAACCCACTAGTTGGTTTTTATCTTTTCATTGAAAAGATTTTCAAAGGATTTTACAAAATGTAAACAACAATTTCTTTAATAACAATAGTAAAAACATATCTATGATTGTAAAAAAAATTGTAACAAGACTAAATTCAAAATGAATTTTAGCTTCTTTCAAAGTTTTGCTTGGTGGAATCAAGTGACATTCTGCATGAGCACAATTACTTTAAATTGGTGAAAAACTTGTATCTTTCAACAGTAACTTTCACGGCACTCTTTCAAGGATACTTCCCAAATGTTGCAATCAAATCAGTTGTTATGACTTGCTTAAACTGTTTTCAAACAAAAATCAGGTCTCTTTTAGGTGATAAAGACTGTGATCTACCCATTCAGTTCTGAATTCACCAAAATCACATTTACAACCCTAGAGTAATTTTCAGCGAATATAGAGAGTTTGGGCCAAGATATTACTATGTTAAATAAAAGATGTCCCCACTTTATCAAACAATACTAAAAAAGAATGGTCTATGCAATTCAGTTGCTTCCTTTCTGATTTAACAAAAATCATGTTTTTCAAGATGGTATGTTTGCATTTGTAAATTATATCATATTCAGGACAGAGGCAGACAGATGTTAGTAGTGTATGTTTCAAATAAATCACTGCACTAAAGCCTCAATATGAGGTACCAAGGTTACTCTGAAGCTGGAGGGCCCCTTGCAATGATCCTGGCTCTTTTTATCCTCCTTGGGCTTTCTCCATCGTCTTCCTCATCATCTTCCTCATCGTCTTCCTCATCTTCTTCTTCATCATCTTCTTCATCGTTGTCCTCATCTTCTTCCTCATCAGCATCATCACCATGGCCCGAGGTAGAGCCTCCACCCTTTTTACCCGTTGGCTCCTCATCAGATCTCTCAGGGATGTCAATGATGACGGTAGCCTGGAAGTAGAGCTGATCCACTTCTCCTGGCTCGGTGTAGTTTCCGCAGTTCTCCGCTTCTGTTTCCTTCCTGTCTACCAGGACCTTGCCCTTGCTCCAGTCTTTGATGAACTCCATCTTCTTCCACGCTGCGTGCTGAGGTTTGGGTCCTTCATTGTTCACGTACAGCATGTCCTCTCGGCTGAAGGCATAGACGCCGCTCTCATCATATTCATCCGATATCTCGTCGTACTCATCGGACACTTTCTCCGTTTCGTGTACAAGGACTGTCAGGTGGTGACAGGTCAGACCTCTGGAGGCCAGACCATCGCACAGGACCTGGTCCAAGCCCTTGAGGTTCCCCTCAGCCAGCGCCGACATGGTGTACTTGTGCTGCAGGAATATGCCCAATTGCTCTAGATTTCTCTTCTGGGCAATTTTCAAGACATCTGCAACAATGTTGTCTAAGGCTGCATTCTGATCGGCTTTGATCTCCGGCCATGTGAAGAAGTTTTGAATTCTACAATGGCTAAAGCTGCTTTCAGAATAACTGGGTTTCTTTCGGATGATGTTATAGGTGACAGTGATACGATGTCCTGACTTTACCGGCAGGATTTCATGCACGCAGTCAGAGAAGAAGGCAGCCCACTGAATCTTTCCCTGATCCGCGGACAGGTTGGCAAAGAAAAACTCTTCCTTGGCTCCATTGTGCTTGACAATTAGCTCTCCTCCGGTGTGTGGGCAAGGTAAGCACACAACCACCGTCCCAATCATACCAGCTGCGTCGACAGGCGTGTCAACGTGAGCACTGAAGAAGCCCCCAGTGCTGTAGACATTTAATTTGTAGCACTCTAGAGTGACATCCTCCTCATTTGCAAGAGAGCCACTCACGTCGCTCCTGATGATGCGAAGAAAATCCGGGTTGTATTCAGCCAGTTCCTGAAGAGAAGGGGCTTCCATCTTCCATCTTGCAAACTTGAACTTGGTGGCTTCGCACTCAGATGCCAGACGCACATTTGGATTGTATACAGTCTCCTGCTTGTCAAGATCTCCGTAAGGAGCCAGAGTGCAGAACTCAAGGAGCTCTTCCACAGGAAGTTGGGTGATTGGCCATCCAAACTGATTTTTCTCATCTGCATGCATTAGGAGTCTGGCGTCAGCATCGTTTTGGATCAGATCAACCCAGCCACCACAGCAGAAGGCCCTTGGCTCGATCATTCTCTCAAGACTGTCAAGGAGGTTCAGGACATGCCGACATCGGCTCGATTTGACCTTTATGATCTCGCCGAGAAGCACTCCATCTTTAGGGATCTTTCTCAAAGTTTCCTTGTACGTTTCAACCTTCTGGAAAGCCGCCACAGGATCAGAATCGTAATTCGTCATATTACTGATGATGGGCCTCAGTACACAGGACGAGAATCACCTATTTGAATAACACAAAAAGACAAAAAGTTACATACTGACTTTAAAGGCAATATACAATATTTGCTAACATCAAAAAATACTGCAAGTGAAACTTGCGCCACCCCCCGGCATGTTGGCAGTTTTTATAAGTCAGTTAGTGTTGATAAGTCAGTTAGTGCTGTTAGTGTCCCTGACCAAAATGGAAGATTTGTATTGTTTTAGCAATGTGCCCTTGACCTTTGACCTGTTGGCCGAAAAAAAAGCAATAGGCTTCTTAAGACTACCAAGAACCCACAAACTAAATTTCAAGTTCCCAAGTATTTCTCAAGTTATCGTGCTGACAATGTTTCTACTGTTTTAGCAATAGTGACCTTGACCTGTCGGCCCCAAAAGCAATAGGCTTCTGAAGGCTTCCAAGAATAACCCACAAACCAAATTTGAAGTTCCCAAGTAAAATATTGCTCGAGTTAACTACCTCCATGACCTAACCAAAACATAACGTACACATATACACAGGCATAGAGGCAGTACGCCACGTAGACAGGCAGTTTGGCCTTTTATTTGTGATTTTTGAACTGATGGTTCTTTATGCTACACTATGCAGGCTTGTCATAAAAGTGTTGTATGTTGCTGTGTTTGGCGGTGTTTCTAGCCAAAATACATTGGAGGTCGTGGACGTCGAACATCCCCTCCCCACCCCCCTCGACCCCCCCCCCCAAAAAAAAAACAAAGAAGAAAAAAATGCGCTGCATTAGGCTAAATATAAAAAAAAAACATGTTTAGCATCTATCCTGCCTTTTTTGAAAACAGGAAGCAGGAGGCCAATTTTTTTTCCCTCTAAAATGGCCGCCTGACCGGGCTATTTTTCAAGATGGTCCTCGGTTTTTTTTAAAAATGGCCACCATTGCACTCCGGAAATGGCATAACAGCTTTATATGGGTTAGATGCAACAGACAAAGAGGCCAAAATGATGCCTGTTGAAAATTTATCCCTCCCCCCCCCCCCCCGCCCCCCAAAAAAGTAGGTCAACCAACCGTGACCTCGTAGCCGGCTACGAGGTGGATAGATCGAGTGGCGGGGTATTCTGCAATTGTGCCGCACCGCCTCCAACTTGTGCAACACTATACCAGTACCACAGCATACAACTACACGCATAAGAACATGGATGAACAAATTCGCAACTTGTGAGCATGGCACGATCTCTGTATAGCCCTAACCTGGGCTAGATCTCTGTAGTGCCTCAAATTCTACTGGCAAGACTCAGTATCACTATCAGAAATGCATCTCATTCTCATTTCATAGTTTTGATACCGTCAATACTTTCCTTACCTTGATTTCAATAAGTTGAAAGTGAAGGCAAGCCTTGTTGAAATTAAATGGACGCTAAAAAAGTACTTACGCTGACTGGGCCACCAGTAGCAGTACAACTACAGCGTTGGATTCTTCAAAGTGCTTCTTGCATGCTTGTCTTTTTATTCTGTGCAAAAGCGCGCGCGCTAGGCACGCACACGTGTACACTGTATTCACGGCCTCCGTGCGTGGTAGACACGTGTTGACAGAGGGCAGCAAGCATTACAAGTCGTGGATATTTGAGCTACATAATTACATACATATTCTACTTTTCAGATCTGTTGGAATAACGCTTTGCTAAGTAAACGTTTCCTCTTTTCAGCTTCATGAATTACACGCCGACGAATTGGGCACTAAAATGGACGCCGAACGCGCACCCGCAAAACTGAGACAAAACAATATGTACAAAAACATATCACAACGAATTTTAGCGCACATACTTGGATCATTATAGGGAAATAAATCCTGAAAGTTGCATGAAGATACTGTCTTCCAAACTGGAAAAATTAATTTTCAAAGATATTTAACCCGCCAACGTGACCATGTCCAATTAGAAATTAACTTAAGATTTAAATAAAAACCAAAAGGACCATGTAAAATCAACAACCAATTCTTAAACCCAAGATTAAATACCGGGCCAAGACTATAAAACAACTAAGAACTCTAAAAACCAGAAACTTAAAAAGACTTAATCCTGATAAACCAAGAAAACTGAGACTATAAAACCAAAAACCAACACAGTGTGAATTAATGGATCAAAGAATACACTTTGGCGAAAATCAATGACACAACAAGCAGACAAAGCAGGAAAACACTCTCCAGGTACTAGGAGAAACATATCTTGTCTCTTCTGGTCTGTTGGCTGTACTTATAGTGAGACTCCAGGCAGATTATATAGGGGGAACTTGTGGACTGAAATAAACAAACAGGGGGATACACTACCAAGATGGGGGGGGGGGACATCTAAACTAAAACTAAAATTAGTTATTTTTTCCTGAGGGGATCTACTCCTATTAAATTCACTGCTGTACATACTCTGCACCCTGAACGTGACCAGTAGGAAGGTCACGAGTTCAAAGTTGACACAGAACATAAAAACTGAATTGTCTTTACCCTCTGAGCTCCAGCTGTCACAGAACTATAAATCTTAAATCTTAACCTTGCACTGACCTGACCTGACCTGACCTGTGGAATTTTCCTTGAACACTGTACACCAAACACAAACCAAACTCGTAATAAACTTGTTAACTTCTGTTTTGTACCTCACACTGTACATTTAGTCTTATTCTTCAAATAATACTTATTTGACACAATGTGCACCGCTATCATGTACTAAACTTTTCAACTAAATCTTGGCCCTGCCACATAAACAAATTAATTTCTAATGTGAAAACCAGGCTAATGTCTTTAAAAATATATATATGTACTGTGGATTTTATTTCACTGTATGTAAATAGAAGGCAATGAATCGCTTCAAAATGGAACATATTTTACAATTTTTATGAAATGCAAAAGTATGTTCACATGGACGGAGTATTATCACTTTCTGATGACTCTCATAGGAAAAGATAACAATTTACTCTGCTTTCCCAAAAGTCCAATTTATATCCGAGTAAAGAAAATCTTTTTTTGGCAAGCATTCCTTTTTTTGGCAAGCATTCCTTTTTTTTGGCAAGCATTTAACTTACATACTTTTCATATAAAAAGATACATATTTTACATGTATTCGTGCATCTAAGATAAAACTTACAATTAGTCTTGTCTTCACGAAGGTTTTTCTCCAATAAACCCAACCCACAATACTCTTACAATGACTGAAACACACCCTTGATTTAAGTAGTTTACTGGAAAGACCAGTACTGATATTTCTGAAAAATCAGCACGACTGAAATAAAAGACTAAATGACAAGTAAAAGCAAGAAATGCAATACAAACAATTTGAGAAGCTTGTGTCTTAAGTTCGTTTCTAAATATGTAATATGGGAGCACCAATCTAAATTTCTTTGAGCCAACAATATAAAACATATCACAGTTATTTCCAATCTTAACATAACTTCATAAGACTCAACGGTGAAATGAGTCTCCAAAATCCTCAGAAAAAGATGGGGGGGAAATATTTTTTTTAAACATTTATGATTAAGATTTTTCTCATAGGCTTATTGTTTCACTACTACTACCTAATACACATGCAATCAGTCTAACGTTGTTTACAAAGAGTAACCTAAAATGTAACAGGCATGCATTTAACATATTTGTAACAGGCATGCATTTAACAAAATAAAGTGCAAGAAAGACAAATGTTTGTTTCACCTGTTATTATAAGTTAACAGCGTAACAAGTTGAAATTCTTTGTGGAAGATTTCCTAAATCTTAAAAGTCCCTATTGTGTGGCCCTCTTTGAAAGTCTTCTCCATTTTTATTGACACCGATAATTACACCACTAAACCAACAAACACTTGTTTGCTATATATTACATTTTCAAAGGATTATACAAAATGAAAACAGGTTATTTGATGAAAATAATAGTAAAAATGTACGTGTCTAAGATGGTCAAAAAATTGTAACAAAATTAATTTCAAAATTCCAGTTTTGAACTTTCACTTTATGAAATCAAATGACCCTTCCGTATTAAAACAAATACTTGGGTAAATTTATCAAAAGCTCTTATCTCTCGACTGTACATGTAACTTTCATGGCACTCTTTCGAGGATCTTTCCTAAATCTGGCAAAAGTACAATAAAGTCTGTAATGACTCACTAATACTGTATTACTGTTTCAACAAAACTCAGGTCTCTTTTAAGTGACAAAGTCCAGGATCTACAAATTCAGTCCTGCATTCATCAAAACTGCATTGCAAAACATGAGAGTGGTTTTCGGTGAAATGAGGATAGTTTTAATAAGATATTACTAACTCCTTATGTACAAAAAGAAAAGTTGGCCGAAAAACTAAATTATCCTGGCTCTTTTTCTCCCTCTTGAGCTCTCTCTATCGTCTTCCACATCATCTTCTACATCGTCTTCCTCATCATCTTCCTCATCTTCTGCCTCATCAGCATCATCACTATGGCCGGAGGTAGCAGAGCAGCCACCCTTTTTTACCATTGGCTCCTCATTAGATCTTGCAGGGATGTCAATGACAATGGTAGACTGGAAATAGAGCTGATCCACTACTCCTGGCTCGGTGTACCAACAGTTGTATTTCTCCGCTTCTGTTTCCCTCCTGTCTACCACGACCTTGCCCTTGCTCCAGTCTTTGATGAACTCCATGGCCTTCCAAGCAACATGCCGAGGTTTGGGTCCTTCATTGTTGACGTACAGCATGTCCTCTCGGCTGAAGGCATAGACCATGCCCTCGTCATCTTCATCCCCGCATGTCTGGTCATACTCAAGCACTTGCTCATGTTCATGGACGAGAACTGTCAGGCGGTGACAGGTCAGACCTCTGGAGGCCAGACCATCGCACAGGACCTGGTCCAAGCCCTTGAGGTTCCCCTCAGCCAGCGCTGACATGGTGTACTTGTGCCGCAGGAAAATACCCAATTGCTTCAGATTTTTCTTCTGAGCAATTTCGAGGACATCCGAGACGATGTTGGCCAAGGTTGTATTTTGATCAGCTTTGATCTTCTTGCCTGTGAAGAACTTTCGATTTGTATAGTGTCCAAACCCACTTTCAGACCAACTGGATTTCTTTCGGATGATGTTATAGGTGATAGTGATGAGATGTCCTGACTTTACCGGCAGGATTTCATGCACGCAGTCAGAGAGGAAGGCAGCCCACTGAATCTTTCCCCGATCAGCAGACAGCTTGGCAAAGAGAAACTCTTCCTTGGCTCCTCTGTGCTTGACAATTAGCTCTCCTCCGGTGTGTGGGCAAGGTAAGCACACAACCACCGTCCCGATCATCTGAGCTGCATCAACAGGCGTGTCAACATGAGCACTGAAGAAACCCCCAGTGCCACAGACATTCAACTTGTAGCACTCTAGAGTGACATCATCTTCATTTGCCAGAGTGCTGCTCACCTTGCTTCTGATGAAGCGAAGAAAATCTGGGATGTAGTCAACCAGAACCTGTGGAAGAGGGGTTCCTGTCTTGTTCCTTTTTCCTGGCTGGGGATTAGGATCAGATTTCCTGGCAAACTTGAACTTACTGGCTTCACACTCGGATGCCAGACGCACATTGGAATTGTACACAGTCTCCTGCTTCTCAAGATCTCCGTAAGGAGCTGGAGTGCAAAACTCAAGAAGCTCTTCCACAGGAAGTTTGGTGATCGGCCATCCGAACTCATTTTTCTTATCTGCATGCATCAAAAGTCTGGCCTTTTGCTCCAGCTCCACCCAGCCACCACAGCAGAAGGCCCTCGGCTCCGTCATTCTCTCAAGACTGTCCACAAGGCGCAGGACATTTTGGCAGTTTGTCAAGTTGGTTTTTATGATCTTGCCGAGAAGCACTCCATTATCAGGAATCTTTCTCAAGGTTTTTTGGTACATTTTATACTTCTTCTTTGCTTGTTGGAAATCCGCCACAGCATCAGAATGGTAATTCGCCATATTGGTGATTGCCCTCAGTATGCAGGATGAGAATCACCTATTTGAATAACACCAAAAAAGACAAACAGTATGTGACAAACTATACATTTTTTTTAAGTTTAACAATACTGGAGCAGACACTGAACCTGCAACCTCCAGATTGCCATTCAAGTACTCTACTATAAACTGAACTCTACCCTGTCGGCGGTTCTCCGTTTTGTCAATGTCTTTATTCTATGCAGGGATGCTAGTCAGAAGCCACAAAGCTACAGCTATGTAGCCGGTGATCATGCTCTCCCCATTAGCAATGCTGCAAACATGGGAAATAGCAAAGTTTTGATTTATAAAAACTGTTATTTGGGATGGTCTCGTATATATCGAATATTCGATTATCAACCGAACATTTGAATAGCATTATACAGCCGGTTCGAATATTCATAAAAATAAGTTGTTTAATTTTCCACGATAATTCGTTGGTATACAGTCGAACACCTTTATAACAAGGTTCTTGGGACTTTATGAAGTACCCTGTATTAAATAGAAAACAAAGGAAAACAAAGAAAAACAAAGACTTGAGACCTAAAATTGTGCCTGCTATAGGCAGGATCTTGTATTAACGGTGCTCTTCTTATCAGGGTTCAACCTTGACAAAAATTTAACGGTACCAAGTATATCAAGTCGACATCAGAATTTTCAACAATCGATATCGGAAATCTAATATCGAGAATATTCGATATATATCGACTTTCCCATGTAAAAGTTAAAGACCTTTTAGATGGCACTTTGAGTTAAAAAAAAAAATACAATGAAATCTTAATTTTCCATGGTTTTCTCTGGAGCAGATTGCTCAAGCTTTTTAAAACAAATCTCAATTTGTCCCGAATGGGTGGTTGTTTTTTTTAAATAGTTTTACATTGGGATAGAACATTTAAGCAAACACAGGGCACAAAGTAATGCCTAGTATGCTGCTTGGCCTTTCTAAATGTTTATATTTTGACTACACGCACAAGTTGCTGCCGAGTTGCCGCACAAACTTTATTCATGGGCATCGCTATACCATTTTGAAGGGGGGGTTGCCATCATGAAGATTGATGTCTTGCAAAATGAGTGTAATTGATAATTTCCGCCCAACATGGTCCCTGTAACTCCATTTCTGTACATGTACATATAACTATGATAATACTTTGAATGGATTTAATTTTTCAGCGAGTTAAGATCAACTTTAAAAGTAAATGGTCACAATGTGGCCCTACAATAGTCAAAATAGTTCAGCTGACTGCAGAGACAAGTTAACATCATAGTCTTGAATTTTCCTACTACATGTACCTGGAGAATGCTGTTCCTGCTTGGCTTTGTGAAAAATAATTCTATTAAAGGATAGGCATTGGTTTTTTTTATCAGGTCGAATTAAATTTCTTCAAAAGTCTATTTTGTTTCCTTGATTCCTTTTCTCCTTTGTCCCAGTTTTTAAAAACTAAATCACAACTTAATCATTTTGTACCAGGATATTACTAGTGCGCCATATTTTGCAGTTACATAATTATGTGACATAAAAAAGTGAATTCCATTCTGAGCTCGTCGGTGCTGTCCAATTAAATGAATAACCGTGACTATATGATAATACTGCAATTCAGAATGCCAGTTGCAACTTTTTGTCAATGGCAATTTTCTGGAATCCCCCTCTCCCCCACCCCTAAAAAAACCCCATTTTTTTAAAATCCGGGGGAAGATTCCCATATCTGGCCATCACTAATTTTTCCCTTCAGTGACCTATTATCAGTCCGGAGAAGAAAAAAAAAATGTCTACATTTCACCACGGATGTGCAAGTGCTCTTTTAAAGAAATTTTACCCCCAATGACCGTGCTACGCCCACCACTGTACTGTTCTGCACCGAATAATTTCAACCATAACTCATGCTACAATATTCATGCGCATGGAGGTACGAGGTAGGGCCAGGGCAGGCATTACAGGCCGAGTCCGTCTGAATATTGCGCCAAATTTACAAGTCACTAGCCAACCGTACCACGTGGTATAGTGGCCCGACCATGGTGGTCCCACCAGAAAGATATTTCTTCCTCCGTAATGGACCGACCTAATAAAAACATTACCATCTAACCGTTCGCAAAACATTTCACAAGAATTACTGTGCATGCATAGCCAACACCTCTAGTATCTCTTTCTTTTTAATAGCTTTGATATAATGAATACAGTGTACTTTCCTTACCTTGATTTAGGTTGAACCGGGAACCAGAAGGCAAACCTTGTTGACGTTGACTTGGCACTTAACAGTGCGCTCGATCTCGACCACGTGCAAAGCGAGCGCTACCGTCCACGTGCAAGCGCCACAGCACAGCAGCATGCTAGAAGCATGGAAGTAGGGCACATTCCCTAGTTTCGCAGATTGAGTCGGAGTATCAGCTTTCATCCAATTGGCCCTGCACAAAACTCTTGGAATGTGGGTCAGGTTCCTCGCTGTAAATCATGTGGTCATCAGGCGCGTACGCGTACGGTTGAGGAGCGAGTGGCTGGGGGGAGGGGGGGGGGGTGGAACTTTCTTACTGTACTCATCTGTTCCTTGCTGTATGTTGTACTACTGCGGTTTGGCAATAGCTTTTGTAGCAGCCAACCTAGAGGTCTTTGGGTTTTTTAATTAAAACCCTCCTATGGAAACATGCATTGCCAGCCTGGTTATTACTTGGGTCACCCCCATTGGTTTGTGCAGTATGCAAGGAGGTGAGATACAAACATTTTGACCATTGGTGACCTCTTAAAGGGAATATACATTTGCAAACATCGAAAAATAAAACTACCAACTTTTTAAGAAATACCTTACTAGGATGTTAGTAAATGACAGTCTAAAGCATCCTGTAAAATTATGGCACCTGGTGTGGAGTCATTTTCAGGAAAATGGTATTTTTGTATACATTTCCAACGGTGGTCGGCCGACCACCGTTGGAAAAGCCTAACTATATTTCAACTACTGCTCCAAATTTACCTTTTTTCAGTCCAAATTTTGTTTGGTATTGGTTACATGTTCATGAACGGGTGCAAGCCAGCTAGACTGGTTCCCTTACCTTACAAGTTTCTGGCAACTATAAATTGATCCATTTCATTTTGGTGGAGTCAGGGAACCAGACTACTTGAACAATTTTGTTTTTCTTGTTTTTATTCAGCATTTTCGAACATAAACTTCAAACATGTCAGTGTAACAATATTTGATATATTATTCTAACCCCTCAAATACTCCATTGCTGAAAATTACAGCAAAAGCCAATGATGTACATTCCCTTTAAATAGTAGGAGGGTTATTAAACAACGCATGCACAATGAATGTTCTTGTGTATCCCTGTTTGAAAAAAACAGTAGTTTCTTTGATTGAAACCACACATTTCCAGCTTTTCATTCATACAGCTTATCAACAAATTTTCTACGCAAGAAACTGACAATTCATTCAAATAAAATAAAACTTTTATTACCACCTTTGAACAGGCATAACTGGCAATAACAACACTGGCAATAACATCAACACTAGCTGCTAAAGGTAATTCAAAAAGAAAATGAAAGTACATACAAAACAAAACAAGGTAATTTCTCATGTGAAAAACAAGGCTAATGCCTTTATGAAAAAAATATATAACATATTAAATGTACTACAGATTTTACAAAGCGCTGTAACACATTTGAAAATGTTTCAAAAAATACCAAAAACGTTTACTGTGTAAACTCTAGTCAAAACACTTCTCAGCCGAGAAATTGCAGTTTGTATGAATTGATATTCCTATAAGTCTTGTTTGGATTTTAAATGAAATCTGAATATCCGTACACACTTGACTGTAAACGAAACTTTTTTAACAGTTATGTTTTAAAAAGGAACTGAGATGCTTTAAAATAGAAAACTTTAACAACTGTTTGTATAAAGTACAAGGTATGTTCACATGAACATCAACTTCTCATGACTCAAGTCGTAGTAACAGATGTAAAAAATTGCTCTGCTTTCACAAAACTTCAGTTTATATCTGAGTAAACTTTTGGGGCAAGCATTTAACTTTAAAGAATTCTCTTGAAAAAAATACATATACATATATTTTACACGTATTCATGCATCTGAGATAAAAGTTACAAAATAGTCTTGTCAAATAAGTCTTTTCTCAAATAACCCAATCCACAATGTTTGCCATGATTGAAACACAATCTTGATTAAGTAGTTCACTGGAAATGCTTTTTTTGGCTTTAACAAACGGAATCTGATATTTCTGAAAAAATAACGCTACTGCAATTATTAGTAATTGGCAAGAAAGATATTCAATTCAAACAATTTGAGTTGTGTGTGTCCATGTTTTTAAACATGGAATATGGAAGCACCACTTTAAATTCTTTCATCCAATTTGAAGAAAAGCTAACAATAGAATATATATTATAGTTATTTCTAATCTTAACGTTACACAAAAATACATTACAAAAAAATATGTGTAAGTTTATGTGAGATATATTGTAGTAATTTCTAATCTGAACCTAATTTTGTAACAGGGTCAAAAAAAAAAAATAATAATACCGTCGTTCTGCTTCCTGTTACCCTACCTACCCTATTTTGACAGCCCATACCCTAAAGAAATTTGGGGGGGGGGGGGGGGGAAATGAGGGGAAAGACCTAAAAATCATTCATTACTACCTTTTACCCTTGACTACATGCCGACACTTCCATTGTACTGACCAAAAAACGCCCCCAAAAAAGGCAAAAAAATTCCATACCTAAGTACCCTATTTTCAAATGCCATGTAATCGGAGAGCAGAACCATTTTTGTTTGGCCTAGTCAACAGCAAAATCAGTATCCAAAAACCATCTGAAAAAGCAAAACAACTTTTTTCTTCAAAAAAACATTTATGATCAAGATTTGCTCTTATAGGCCCCTGCCTATACAAGGCCTACTGACCAATGCCTCTAAATCTAATACACATGCAATTAGTCTAACTACCTTCACAAAGAGTAACATAAAACGTAACAGGCATGCATTTAACATATTAACTAGTGCACAAAAGATATGAAAGTGTATTTTACCCGTTTTAAAAGTTAACAGTGCAACAAGTTGAAATTCTTTGTGGAGGATTTCCTCAATTTTAAAAGCTCCTGATCTGGCCTTCCTTAAAATCCTCCCCATTTTGTTAACACCATACATTTCTTAAAAAACAACCACTGGTTTATTTTGCTTATATCTTTTCAAAGGATTATACACATTTAAATGTTAACAACAGTTTCTTTGATAACTATAGTAAAAACGTATCTATGATTTTCAAAAAAAATTGTAACAAGATTAATCCAAATTAATGTTGGCTTCTTTCGAAGTTTTGCTTGGTGGAATATCAAATGACATTTCTGTATGAACACAATTACTTGGGTAAATTGGTCAAAATCATGTCTCTCTCAACCATAACTTTCACGGCACCCTTTCCAGGATCTTTCCTAAATCTGGCGAAAATACGACAAGATTCCGTAATGACTCACATATACATACTGCCTCAAACAAAATTCAGATCTCTTTTAGGTGACAAAGACAAAGACTATAGGATCTACACATTCAGCCTGCATTCAATCCATCACGATCGCATTGTAAAACATGGGAGTGGTTTAGTGAAGGATAAGATATTACTAACTTCCCTCACGTTTAAAAAAGGTTCCCACTTTATCCCACAATACCAAGAAGAATGGTATAACATTAACGTGCAGTTGCTTCTTTTCTTAAGATGGTATGTGTACATGTGTAAATTATGAAATATTCGGTGCAGTGGCAGACATATGTAGCCAGTGTTTCAAACGAATCACTGCACTGAAGCCTCAATATTAGAAAACAACTCTTGTATTTTAGAAGCCAGAGGGCAGCTTGCAATGATCCTGGCTCTTTTTCTCCCACTTGGGCCTTCTCCATCGTCTTCCTTGTCCCCATCGTCTTCCTCAACAACATCATCACCATCATCATCAGGTGGCTGCTCACCAGATCTCTCAGGGATGTCAATGATGACTGTAGACTGGAAGTAGAGCTGATCCACTTCTCCTGGATCGGTGTAGTTTCCGCAGTTGCGCGGTTTTCTTTCCTTCCTGTCTACCAGGACCTTACCCTTGCTCCAGTCTTTGATGAACTCCACGTCTTTCCACCCAGCATGCTGAGGTTTGGGTCCCTGCCTGTTCACGTACAGCATGTCTTCTCTGCTGAAGGCAAAGACCTTTCTCCTGCCATCCAGGTATGTTTCGCCATCCTCGTCGGGCATTTCCTCTTTTTCGTGGACGAGGACAGTCAGGCGGTGACAGGTCAGGCCTCTGGAGGCCAGACCATCGCATAGGACCTGGTCCAAGCCCTTGAGGTTCCCCTCAGCCAGTGCCGACATGGTGTACATGTGCCGCAGGAATATGCCCAATTGCTCCAGATTTTTCTTCTGGCCAATTTTGTGGACATCCGAGACGATGTTGTCCAAGGTTGCATTCTGATCAGCTGCGACCTCTGGGCCTGAGAAGAAGCTCTGATTTTTACAAGATCCAAACCAACTTTCAGACCAACTGGGCTTCTTCCGGATGATGTTGTAGGTGACGGTGATGCGATGTCCTGACTTAACCGGCAGGATTTCATGCACGCAGTCAGAGAAGAAGGCAGCCCACTGAATCTTACCCTGATCAGCAGACAGGTTGGCAAAGAGAAACTCTTCCTTGACTCCTTTGTGCTTGACAATTAGCTCTCCTCCGGTGTGTGGGCAAGGTAAGCACACAACCACCGTCCCGATCATACGAGCTGCGTCGACTGGAGTGTCAACGTGAGCACTGAAGAAACCCCCAATGCTGTAGACGTTCATCTTGTAGCACTGTAGAGAGACGTCCTTCTCATTAGCAAGAGTGCTGCTCACCTTTCTCCTGATGATGGGAAGAAAGTTTAAATTGTAGTCGAGCAGAACCTGCTGCGGAGGGGCTTCCACCTTCTTTTTTCTTCCAGGCTTGGGATTAGGATCGGATTTACTGGCAAACTTGAACTTACTTGCTTCACATTCGGATGCCAGACGCACATTGGGATTGTACACAGTCTCCTGCTTGTCAAGATCTCCGTAAGGAGCTGGAGTGCAGTACTCAAGAAGCTCTTGCACAGGAAGTTGGGTGATCGGCCATCCAAACTCATTTTTCTTATCTGCATGCATCAGAAGTCTGGCGGCAGTATCGTTTTGCTCCAGCTCCACCCAGCCGCCACAGCAGAAGGCCATCGGCTTGGCCATTCTCTCGAGACTGTCAACGAGGTTCAGGAGACTCTGACTCTGGCTCAATTTGACATTGATGATCTCGCCGAGAAGTACTCCATCTTCAGGAATCTTTCTCAAAGTTTCCTTGTACGTTTCATACTTCTTCTTTGCTGACTGGAGTTCAACATGTGCAATCTGGAAATCCACCACAGGATCAGAATCGTTATTCGCCATATTCGTGCTGATGACGTCCCTCAACACACAGGATGAGAATCACCTATTTGAAAAACACCAAAAAATACAAATAAAAATTAACAGACTTTTAAATTTCATTTTTAAGTTGAACAAAGAAATTGACTGGAGTGGAGTTTGAACCTGCAACCTCCGGATCTGGATCTCCAAATTGGTGCTCTACCAACTGAGCTATTCGTCATCAGGGTTCGACCTTAATTTTATTTTCACTAGCCCACGTTTTTCTTTTATAGAGTGTCTCATAAAAAGCAATGTGCATTCATCATTTTCATGTAAACTGTGTAGGCCTGAGGCAATCTTGTCAGTGTTTTTAATAAACAGATCTAATAATTTAACCGTAAACTGTTAATAAAATTAAACACAAAACTGAAACAGATTTGCTGGCTGAATTTCATGATTTATTTCTTCCTGTCCTTTCATCTTGCCATATCCCAATGTTTGACTCGCCAGCTGGGCTACTAAAGGAATAGTTTGACTTGCCTCCCACTGTTTTGACTATAGCATTTGGCTAGCTGGCTACCGCTAAAGTCGAACCCTGATAATGCAGACTGTTGGTGGTTTCTGTCAATGTATTTGTTCAGGGACTGATAGTCAAAAGCCATAAAGTTAAACATGTAGCCAGTGATCATGCCAAAAGCCATGATACTAGCAACATTTATAGCAATGCCGCAAACCTGGAAAAAGACGAAATGTTTTATAATTAATGATATTTCGAATTAAATTGATTAAAAAATCAATGAGCTGTCCACCATTGTTTGTGTACATTTCTCACAATGCTTTATGAGTTTAACCGACTGACCGTGGACACTTGACTAACAGTTGTGATCCAATTGGTCAATGTCAATGTGCACTGTTTGATTGACGAGAAGGAAGGGTCTTTTGCTATTCTTCCCTTTTATAATTTTAGGAAAAAATTTCGCAACCTGACGCCACTTTTTTTCTTCTCAATGAAGGTCAGTCATTGCAAAAATGATGAAACATGAATCTGGGACTGAGAAACATTTCCAGTATTGTTAGGAAAAACATTTTCTTGACTCTCCATAGACTTTGTACATAACCGCTGAAGTGGCATCAGGTTGCAACATTTTATCCTAATTTTATACTGCTGGTGAAATCTCGACAAGTCTAACTCTAACTCAAAAAAACCATTTAGTCAAAGAGTCCATATTGCCTTCAGTAGTATAACAATATACAATCCTGCTTACTCAAAACTTACATGTAAGTCAAATTTTGAACCTGTTCCCTTGAGGTTTTACTTATCAGGATTTCACTGTATTTTAAACGCAAAATACAGTGTTTATCATGCGAGCAAAATATAATGGAATGCCAGACGTAGAATGTGTAACCAACATAGATAATTAAGTATGGTTTGAAAGATACACCTTTCCACTTTAAAATGAGACATCAAACGTCCAAATCTGATAATTTTTAAAAGAGTTATGAGTAATTTTCCAAAAGAGATCAAATTGACCATGGGACCAAGTTTTCAATTTTAGGCATTGGGCCAAAGGTAGCCTAATTGCCTCTGTGTGGATAATTGCCTGGCCTACAACAAATGTGTTTGGCGAGTAAACACCATTCTAAACACTTTCTTGCTATCACCTCATGCTAAACATGTTTAGCATGAAAACATGTTTACAAACTGATAGCATGAAAGTGTCCAGATTTGTGTTTACTTGCTAAACACATTTTTTTGTCAGGCTGTCAGCCAGGCAATTATCGACACAGAGGCAATTAGGCTACCTTTGTCCCAATGCCTAAAATTTAAAACTTGGTCCCATGGTCAATTTGACCTCTCTTGGAAAATTACTCATAACTCTGGCGAAAATTATCAGATTTTGATGTTTGATGTCTCATTTTAAAGTGGAAAGGCGCATGTTTCAAACCATACCTATATTATCTATGTTGGTTACACATTCTACGTCTGGCAATCAATTATATTATGTTCACATTTTTTTCATACACACTGTATAGGGATCATCAGCTTTTCAGGTATTTTTCAACAGGTGGCTGTGGGACCCAGGGTGAAGTTATGCACCTGTAATATGTGGGCTGAGCTTGCATTTACACTAATTTACAACCAACTCAGAAGTAATAAGAGAACAAAAATCAGCCACTCCTGGGGGGGGGGAGGCCCCCCCCCTCCCCCCTTATTGAAGGATGCGGGTCACAATATCAAATCCCCCCCCCCCCAGTTTTTAACTCGTGTCTCATTTACAGGGCCCTATTATGAACTACAATGTATCTTTTGCTAAGAAAATATTGGTTAAAGTGGTCAGAAATTGCCTCAGATCACACCACAGAGCATCTAGAATCAAAATTTTTTCAGGGCCCTTTAATAGGCGGCCCCGAACCCCACGCTGTAAGGGCTTCGCACTCGCATTAGTTCTGATCAAGGTATAGCCCCCCCCCCCCCCCCCCCCCCCCCACTTTTGAGTAATGTGATGCCCCTGGCCACAGCACAGGAATCTTGGAAACCAACAGGAATGTCCTGGCAATAGGGCAGTGCTGATGTGCTATTGTGCTGATTAATTATCCTGCTCAACCAGATTGAAGTGCTAATTGGCATAGGTTGTATGTACTGCACCATGGCCACCCCACAAACAGTCCTATGGTAGAATGCCCACACTGAAGTTTAACCCCATGCAGGGTGCCTGATTATAGAGACTTTTTGTTTTCTGCTGGAGATAAGGCACTTCTGCCTCTACTGTGCAAAAGTGTTTTGAAAATGTGGTGTAAGAAATGTGTTGTTTATTCTGGGACAGCTGGGCCACACACTCCAGCATGTGGTTTTGGGTATTTAAAATTAAGGATGTTTATCCTTTACAGGCTTAAAATAATTATAGTGGATTAGTTCAGTAAAGTGGAACAAACACTGATGGAACTCCAATCATGGACCATTCCTTCCTCCATGCTTCAATGAAACTTATGTATTTTTTTTAAGGAGCTTAGATTCTGCTTCTGGTTACCCTACCTATACCCTATTTTGACAGCCCCCACCCTAATTTGTTTTTGGGGAAAATGAGGGCCAAAAACCCTGAAAATCATCGATTACTACCTTTTACCATTCCTTGCGCTATGCTGTTAGTCCCTTGACTACACGCAGACACCTCCATATGATTGTACACACAAAAATTGCCAATAAACATTTCCCTACTTTTTTTTTAAAAAGCCATTTAATCAGTAGCAGAAATTATTTCTTGTTTTTGTTTTTTTGGCCTTACAGCTTCATTTTGTTTATTTTTACCTGGTTCTAAAACTTATTACTTCAACACTTTGGATTAATTTGTTAATTATGGCCTTTACCGTTGAGTTTTTACTGGATTTCTTAAAAATTTACTTAAATGTGTACATTATTTTCTTGGTAGCTACTTGAGTCATTGCTCTATGTTTAAACCAACCTTTTATTTGATTATTTCAGTGAATAAATAAATACTAAGAAAGCTGCAATCACTGGGTTTTTTTTTTAAAATAAAACAATGACAAACACAATCCTGACAATGCACAAAATAAAGATCAATATAATGCAATGTGTTTGCACAAAATTACAACTGGAAAATCAATTTTTAAAAAAAATCTGCAAAATAAAAGGTCAATGAAAGTACATGAAGTCGAAGATGAAGGGTCGCGTAAATCTTTGCACAATTGTAGAATACCCCGCCACTAATAATCTACCCCAGAAATTGTCTCAGATCGCACCACATGCACAGAGCTAGAGCATGATCTACAGACTACAGTATAAAAAAAAAAAAACCGGGACCTTTTGAAAATGAGCGGGCCACTTTTGTGGGCCAAAATTGGGATGTTCTGCATGTTCTGGAACCACTTTTGCATAATTTTGTTTACTGTTTTGCACCCAACAAAAAGTTCTTATTCCTCCATATGCTTCAACCATAAAGCAAAGAAGCTAGGCGGAGAGTCTGCTTGACCATGGCTTGAAGTTGAGTAGGGCAGGGGCCAAATTACAAGTCGCTAGCCGACCGTACCGTGTGTGATCCGACCACGCACGGTGATGCCAGAACACACCATGGACATGATGGAGCATCGACACACCATCCGACCGTTCGCAAAACATTGCAAAAGACTCCTTGTGAATACATAGGCAGCACCTCTAGGAAGTGTATCTCGTTCTTTTTAAATAGTTTTGACATTATTGATACTTTCCTTACCTTGATTTCAGTAGGTTGAACCACAAGGCAAACCTTGCTGACGTTCGCAGTTGGCACTTCAAGTCACAGTGAGCTAGCTCGACAGCAAAGCTAAAGGTGCAATTTAATGCGCGCTAGTACTACCGGCGCTGTACACGTGCTTGCGCCACATCCCACAGCACAGCAGCATGCACTAGAAGTAGAAGCAAGGCATAAAAAAACCCTCTTAAGGCCAAAAAAAAAAAGTCTCCGGTTTCTGGTATGCGCGCGCGTCGCCGTAGCCATGCGCGTCGGCAAAATGAAAAAGTTTTTTTTTCAATAAAAGATGATGTCTCCAAACCGCCAAACTCACTGGTTTGACTGGAATCCTGCTGCTGCACAATTTTAACGTGTTTTTAGATGGTGTTATGATCGAGAATAAGCTTTATGTGGACTCTCTGGACTCCCAGCACCATTTGCAGTCATCAGCCGACATTTGAAGCAAAAAAACCGGGTAAAAAAAAAAAAAAAAGCCGCGTCGCCGCACCACTTTTTGGGCAAGCTCCATACCAGAAACCGGAGATTTTTTTTTGGCCTAATATCTCGGACTGTTGGTCATCCGGTTCCTTGCTCTTTTATGTTGTCAGGCGCGTACGGGTCCGGCTGAGGGGCAGTACTGATGGAGGTGGTGGTGGAGTGGAAATTTGAACTTTGTTACTTCAGCGGTTTAGTAGTCATCTTTGAGTTTGAGATTTTTTTTTTTCAACTCAAAACAAGCAAAACAATCAATGTTCTCGTGTATCCCTGTTGGAAAAAAACAGTGGTTCCTTGCTCTATGCTTTGATTGAAACCACTAATTTCCAGTTATTCGTTCATACAGAGTACAATGTATCAAAACAAATTCTACACAAGCAACCGGCAATTCATTCAAATCAAATACACACTTTTATTACCGCCTTCGAACAGGCATCAAACACTGGGAGTAACATCAACACTGGCAATAACGTCAATACTAGCTGCTAAAGGTAATTCAAAAAGAAAATTAAAAGTACATACAAAACAAGTTAATTTCTCATGTGAAAACCTGGCTAAAGTCTTTATTAAAAAATATATAACATATTACTACAGATTTTACAAAGTACTGTAACACATTTGAAAATATTTCAAGAAGTACCAAAAAACTGTACAGCATGTACATATAGATTCTGGTCAAAACATTTTTCAGGTGGTGAGAATTTTGCACTTTGTATAAATAAATATTCCTTTAAAGTGAATGTACATCATTGGCTTTTGCTGTAATTTTCAGAAATGAACTATTTGAGGGGTAAGTATAATAGATCAAATATTGTTACACTGACATGTTTGAAGTTTTGTGTTCGAAAATTATGGAAAAACCAAGAAAAACTCTGAAATGTTCAAGTAGTCTGGTTCCCTGAGTCCAGTAAAGATAAAATGGATCAATTTATAGATGCTGGAAAATTGTAAGGTAAGGGAACCAGTCTAGCTGGCCTGCACCTGTTCATGAACATGTAACCAATAGCAAAACAAATTTGACTCAAAAAAAGGTAAATTTGGAGCAGTAGTTGAAAAATAGTTAGGTTTTTCCAATGGTGGTCGGCAGACCGCCGTTGGAAATGTATACAGAAATACCAGTTTCTTGAAAATGACTTCACACCAGGTGCCATAGTTTTACAGGATGCTTTAGACTGTCATTTACCAACATCCTAGTAAGGTATTTTGTAAAAACTTGGTAGTTTTATTTTTCGATGTTTGCAAATGTTGTATATTCCCTTTAACTCTTGTTTGGATTTTAAATGAAATCTGAATATCAGTACACACTTGACTGCAAACAAAACTCTTTTAACAGTTATGTTTTTAAAAGGCACTGAATTGCTTCAAAATAGAAAAGTAAATTTATAAAGTGCAAAAGTTTGTTCACATGGACGGAGTATTCTCAACTGCATATAAGAAAAGATAAACTTTTGCTCTGCTATCCCAAAAGTCCAACCTATATCTGAATAAACAAAACTTTCTTTGGCAAGTATTTAACTTTACACGTTTTCTTTAACAAAAAAGTACAAATATTTTACATGTATTCATGCGCAGATAAAACTTACAAAATAATATTGCCATCACAAAGGGTTTTCTTCAAATAAGCCAAATCCAAAATAATCTTACCATGACTGAAACGCTATCTTAATTAAGTAGTTCAACGGAGAGGTTTTTTTTTCTGTTTAAAAAAAAAAGGAATCTGAAATTTCTGGAAAAAAATCAACATGACTGAAATAAACATATTTTGGCAAGTAAAAGCAAGATATTCAAACATTTAGCAGGTGCTCATTTGTAAATATGGAATATGGAAGCACCACTTTAACTGTTTTCTATAAAACTCATATTATCAAGCCCTTTTTATAGGCCCCTTCCTCTGCTGGGCCTACTGACCAATTCCTCTAAATCTCATACAAATCAATTAGTCTAGCAACTTTCACGGAGAGTAACATAAAACGTAACAGGCATGCATTTATTAACATATTATTTAGTGTAGAAAAGACATAAATGTTTATTTTAAGGAACAGTGCAACAAGTTAAAATTCTTTGTGGAAGATTTTCTCAATTTTAAAAGTTCATATTCTGGCCTTCCTTAAAGTCATCTCAATTTTTACTAACACTGATACATCACTGAAAAAAAAAAAAAGTTTTACGTTGCATTTATCTTTTCAAAGGATTTTGCAAAAAGAAAACAACGGTTTCTTTGATAACAATGGTTAAACATCTATATCATTGTCAAAAAATTGTACCGAGATTAAATCCAAATTAGATGTTGGCTTCTTACAAACTTTAGCTTGACGGAATCAAATGAAATTTATGTATGAACACAATTCTTTCGGCGAATTGGTCAAAAGCTTGTCTCTCTCGACCATAACTTTCATGGCACTCTTTCGAGGATTTTTTCCTTAAATCTGGCAAAAATACAAGAGTTGGTAATGACTCGCATATACTGCTTCAAACAAAATTTAGGTCTCTTTTAGGTGACAAAGACAGCAATCTACACATTCAGTCCTGCATTCACCCAAATCACTTGCAAAGCACAAGAGTAGTTTTGAGAAGGGTAGTTTGGTTAAAATATTACTTCTTTCCCTCATGTTTAAAAAAAAGGTTCCCTTTTTATCCCACAATACCAAAGAATGGTCTACTGATCAGTTGCCTCTTTTCTGATTAACCCTGCTGAATCCAACAGGATCCAACTATATCATATACCCGATGGAGCCTATTGGATTGAGCAGTTAACCCCTTGTGCACATTCCTGATGCAAAATGTTGGATTCAGCAGGCAACTAAAAATAAGTCACAGTGAATTGAACTTGAAACTCTGCTTGGGCTCTGTTGGATTTAGCAGGGTAGTCCTGAGGAAGTGCAAGGGGTTAGGGTTAGCAAGAATCACATTTTTCAAGATGGTATTTGTACATATGTGCAAATGATATAATATTCGGCACAGTGGCAGGCAGATGTAGCAAGTGTTTCAAACGAATCACTGCACAGAAGCCTCAAGATGAGGTACTATTTTAGGTTACTCAGAGTCAGAACCTGGGAAAACCGCAATGATCCTGGCTCTTTTTCTCCCATTTGAGCTGTCTCCATCGTCTTCCTCATCGTCTTCCTGTCGAATATCATCACCATCATCTTCAGGTGGCTGCTCATCAGATCTCTCAGGGATGTCAATGATGACGGTAGACTGGAAGTAGAGCTGATCCACTTCTCCTGGCTCGGTGTAGTTTCCACAGTTGCGCGGTTCTATTTCCTTCCTGTCTACCAGGACCTTGCCCTTGCTCCAGTCTTTGATGAACTCCACGTCTTTCCACCCAGCGTGCTGAGGTTTGGGTCCCTGCTTGTTCACGTACAGCATGTCCTCTCGGCTGAAGGCGAATACCTTTCTCCTGTCGTCTTCATCCAGGTACGTCTCGCCTAACTCGTCGGGCATTTCATCTTTCTCATGGACGAGGACAGTCAGGTGGTGACAGGTCAAGCCTCTGGAGGCCAGACCATCACTCAGGACCTGGTCCAAGCCCTTGAGGTTCCCCTTGGCCAGTGCCGACATGGTGTACTTGTGCCGCAGGAATATGCCCAATTGCTCCAGATTTTTCTTCTGGGCAATTTTGAGGACATCCGAGACGATGTTGTCCAAGGTTGCATTCTGATCGGCTGCGATCTTTGGGCCCGAGAAGAAGCTATGATTTTTACAAGATCCAAACCCACTGTCAGACCAACTGGGTTTCTTTCGGAAAATGTTGTAGGTGACAGTGATGCGATGTCCTGACTTTACCGGCAGGATTTCATGCACGCAGTCAGAGTAGAAGGCAGCCCACTGAATCTTTCCCTGATCAGCAGACAGGTTGGCAAAGAGAAACTCTTCCTTGACTCCTTTGTGCTTGACAATTAGCTCTCCTCCGGTGTGTGGGCAAGGTAAGCACACAACCACCGTCCCGATCATACGAGCTGCATCAACAGGAGTGTCAACGTGAGCACTGAAGAAACCCCCAATGCCATAGACATTCAGCTTGTAGCACTGTAGAGTGACATCCTTCTCATTTGCGAGAGTAGAGCTAACCTTTCTCCTGATAATTGGAAGAAAGTTTAGTTTGTAGTCGAGCAGAACCTGCGGAGGATGGGCTTCCATCTTCTTTCTTCTTCTGGACTTGGGCTTAGGATCAGGTTTCCTGGCAAACTTGAATTTACTGGCTTGGCACTCGGATGCCAGACGCACATTGGGATTGTACACAGTCTCCTGCTTCTCAAGATCTCCGTAAGGAGCTGGAGTGCAGTACTCAAGAAGCTCTTCCACAGGAAGTTGGGTGATCGGCCATCCAAACTCATTTTGCTTATCTGCATGCATCTGGAGTCTAGCACCAGCATCCTTTTGCATCAGCTCAACCCAGCCCCCACAGCAGAAGGCCCTCGGCTTGGCCATTCTCTCAAGACTGTCCACGAGGTTCAGCATACTCCGACTGCTGCTCAATTCGACATTTATGATCTCGCCGAGAAGTACTCCATCTTCAGGAATCTTTCTCAAAGTTTCCTTGTACGTTTCATACTTCTTCTTTGCTGACTGGAGTTCAACCTGTGCATTCTGGAAACCTGCCACAGGATCAGAATCGCAATTGGCCATATTACTGATGATGTCCCTCAGCACACAGGATGAGAATCACCTATTTGAATAACACCCAAAAATACAAATAAAAAATCAACAGACTTTTAAATTTCATTGTAAGTTGAACAAAGAAATTGACTGGAGTGGAGATTGAGTGGAGTATGTGTCCCCCTCCATTTCAGTGAGAAATCTAGGAGTAACATTCGACCAATTGATGACCATGTCCTCCCATGTTACATCCCTCTGTCAGTCAATCAATTTCAATTTACGCAACATCTCCAGAATTTGTCGCTTCTTCGACCAGGAAAGCTGTGCTCATACCATGTGGGCCCTGATTCTGTCCAGACTAGACTATGCCAACTCTCTTTTGGCCGGTTGCAGCAGCTCTGACATCTCAAGACTGCAGCGTCTACATGACAGGGCTGCTTGTATCATTTTCCATTTTGGGTTGGCAAATAAAACATTTTTAAGAGACGAATTTCACAAGAAGAAGGAAGCACGAGGAAGTCCTAATTTTTAGGGGAATATTGAGAGGTACGGGTATTGAACTCACCTTCCGAGTACGAGTTGGAATGATTGCAATAAAATTTTTGGCTTTTTAAATTTCAAATCCTCAACATTGGGAAGCAATATCCATATGGCCCAGCATGTAGAGTCTACTCAGTGCGGGCCATAGACTAGGGCAATCCCACTCCATATCCACGTAGCTGGCACGTAGCTGGTAGTTGGTTTGGACTTACAATTTTTAGGGGTACTCATAAGGGGACCCACACTCAGTATCCCCGTAGCTGGCAATGCCATTGAAATTGAAATGTTTTTTTTTCCCAGCAAGTATTAATTCCAACCACGTAGCAAGAGATTTGAGGGGTGTATTTCCGAGTGGCGGGGTATTCTGCAATTACTCCGGACCCTATCGCCAGACCATGTCCAAATGTTAAAAAGGCGATTAGTTGGGTCCAAGTTACTCGGACTAGGCTACTTCATTACAGACACACTCTTGGAAACAATGGTCCGTTAGGCCAAAAAAAAAAGTCTCCGGTTTCTGGTATGGAGCTTGTCCAAAAAGTGGTGCGGCGACGCGGCTTTTTTTTTTTTTTTTACCTGACTTTTTTGCTTCAAATGTCGGCTGATGACTGCAAATGGTGCCCGACTAAACTTAGTGCAAATATATGGGAGTCCAGAGAGGCCACATAAAGCTTATTCTCGATCATAACCCCATCTAAAAACACGTTGAAATTGCGCAGCAGCAGAATTCCAGTCAAACCAGTGAGTTTGGCGGTTTTGAGACATCATCTTTCATTGAAAAAAAAAAACGTTTTCATTTTTCCGACGCGCATGGCTACGGCGACGCGCGCGCATACCAGAAACCGGAGACTTTTTTTTTTGGCCTTAACATGGTTAACTTTTTCCTTATGATGGGACTTGCGGTTTGGCCGAAGTCAATTGAGCGTGATCGGCTGACTGATAAGGTTTACGCACAAAACCCTGAGCCAACGAGGTTTTTGCATAGAAAGCTGCCGAGCCACATTTTGCGAGAGTGTGTCCGTAATGAGGCTTGAAGCCTGCCAGTAATGCGGAGCCTGCATACTGCCAAAGTTACCAGTGGCATCCCTACATGATTTTCTCGTGCAAATAGGACCCATTTATGGACCCTAATTTTATCAAATCTGCTCTTAGATAATAGCCCAAAAGCTAGGGAGATGATCCTCGGCTATATTCGCACGATTCCACCGATTTTTAAACTAGACGGTCTGGTTTTTTTTACAAAAAATTGTGGGGGGGGGGGGGGCACTTTTTATGCAAATTAACGACTTGCGTAGACATTTTTGAAACCCTAATCAAAATTATTGCGCCCGCTGTCGGTCTTATTGAGCCATTCTGATATCTTCTGTCTACGCCCCCCCCCCCCCCCCGCCCAGCCACCCCCCCAACCACCACACCAAAAAATAATAGTATAATTAAATACTGTTTAAAAAATGTGCTCGTTTATTCAGAAATTCATGGAGCATATTCAAACTGATTGGATGTTTCCAAAGTGTCTTTCCCATTTGCAAAAGTTCTTTTTAAAAGCCCATCAGCTGAGGCTTGAAGCCTGTCGGTAATGCGGAGCCTGCATACTGCCAAAGTTACCAGTGGCATCCCTACATTTTCTCGTGCAAATAGGACCCATTTTTGGACCCTAATTTTATCAAATCTGCTCTTAGATAATAGCCCAAAAGCTAGGGAGATGATCCTCGGCTATATTCGCACGATTCCACCGATTTTTAAACTAGACGGTCTCGTTTTTACAAAAACTTGTGGGGCCACTTTTTATGCAAATTAACGACTTGCGTAGAAATTTTAGAAACCCTAATGTCGGTCTTATTGAGCCATTCTGATAATATATCAGAAAGATTTCCATATATACGAAGTTCACTCAACACCCTGTGTACAAACCCTATGAGCAGGGTGATGAGATTGGACTAAAAAATTAGTAAGTGTTTTCTAAGAAAATGCTTGTATTTTCTCACTGCTCAAATTGACTTTGATGACATGAAATTGCTATCTGGGGGCTTGTTAGTCAATACAGAGGAAAATTATTGAACTTCGTATATGGAAACTCTTTCCAATAAAAGTATTATCAAATAGGCCTAATTTTTAAAAAATGTGCTCGTTTATTCAGAAATTCATGAAGCATATTCAAAGTTCAAACTGATTGGATGTTTCCAAAGTTTCCATACAGACTGCAGTACAAACAAGGAACAAGAAGGATATCAACAACTTACTGTGTCTCAGGCTGGCTGAGGCTCAATTTACAAATTCACTGCTACTTGATGAGAAGATTTAAGGCCAGAAAACGACGGTAACTTACACGTGGACTAAGCAGAGACGAAATGAAAGTACCGCGCACTTTTCAGCACATGCGCATTATTTTTTGGCGCAAATTCATGCATGTTCAATTATTAACGTAGAGGGCGCTATTTCAAACACTAACGTCGACCGGAGTATTTTCAGTGGTCGGCATAAAAGTTTATCTGGAGACACGGAATTTTGTTTTAAAAATGTACCGGTCCGTGCTATTTTCCAGTTCTCCCCCCCCCCCCCCCCCCCCCCCGGAAAAAAAAATAGATTTGGCTCTTCTATTTTACTGGCAATACAGAAGTTGTACTGAATGAGCTCAATGAATCGAATGAGCTCATACATCGACCCGAACAACTTCGGCCCATAACTTGCGGGGAGTCGATGATAATGGTCCATATATAGCCTTGGGATTACAAATTGCCTTGTTATTATAACAGGCACCTTGTATTGACTGTATTGCAGGAAAAAAGGAAAACAAAGAAAATCAAACATTTTGTATCTAAAATTTAGCTTGTTATATGCATGACGTTGTATTAGCCGGTTTGACTGTAGTTCAATGGTGACTCGATCTGAGTATAGGCTGGTTTGAAATTCTGTCTGCCGAACCTCTTTATTGGCGAAATTCAGTCAAATCCATTCAGCTATATATTGATATGATAATCTTCCTGGAAGACCTTTTTTTGAATGGAAATTGACCTTATGAAAGTGTTAGCATAGTGCCAATGAAATAACCCAAAAATAAAAAATGGGGATGCCGGTGTCGTGCCAAAAACCGTCCGGTGCCAAATAGTGTCCGCTAATTAGCATAATGCGCTCTGATTGGCCATGCGCCCATGACGTCACATTGTTTACGGAAGCTTGCCAAATAGTGTCCGCGCTTAGCGTGCATCCTATTGCGTTACGAGCTGTCAAGACGTCGTATAGATAAGATTTCTTTCACCTTTGCTTTTTACAATCTGTTTTAACGTTTTCCTTGTTATCTGTGATAACTATTTACTTGGTTTCCCTAATAGTTTAAACAAAGTTATATTTGTGCAAAATGTTTGTGGGTTTTTTTCGCGTCAGTTCTCCTGTTTGGCGTGCAGTGCAGTACGCACGATTTTTCCTGCCAAAAACTGTCCGATCCCCCCTGCCAAAATAATATTGTCCGATTTTCCTGCCAAATACTGTCCGATTTTTCCTGCTAAATACTATCTGATTCCCCCCTGCCAATTACTGTCCGATTTCCCTGCGAAACAAATATCCGATTTTTCCTGCTAAATACTGTCCGATTCCATGATCCCCCTGCCAAATATTGTCTGATTCCCCATGCCACTGAATATGGATTCACCCTGCCACTGAATATTGTCCGATTTTTCTGCAAAATACTGTCCGATTTTTCCCGGCTGCAAAATACTGTCCGATTTTTCCTGCCAAATACTGTCCGACCCCCCTGCCAAATACTGTCCGATTTTCCCTGCTAAATACTATCCGATTCCCCTGCCAAATAGTGTCCGATTTTCCTGCCCAATATTGTCCGATTTTTCCTGCTAAATACTGTCCGATTCCCCCTGCCAAATATTGTCCGATTCCCCCTTGCAAAATACTGTCCGATTTTCCCTGCAGAAAAAATTGTCTGATTTTTCCTGCCAAATATAGTCCGATTTTTCCTGCCAACTAATACTGTCTGATTCCCCGCGCTGCCAAATATTGTCCGATTCACCCCTGCAAAATACTGTCCGATTTTTCCTTCCAAATACTGTCCGGCAGGACGTACGTGCGCCCTTGTGTTGGAACGACGGCGTCCGGACACTATTTGGCATCGGACACTATTTGGCATGTATTACATGCCAAATAGTGTCTGGCGCCCACTGCGCATGCTCAGCGGACACTATTTGGCACCGGACGGTTTTTGGCACGACACCGGATACTTGGAATTGTGCCGAATATCGATCGGGCATGCACAGCAGAATAGCTTCCTGGCCAACGAGTCACGCTTGAACAAATTTCCAATTGATATATAAGATATTCCTTTATATACAAGTTGACCAATTATGATTAAGCTTACATATTTCACTAATTGTTTGTCAGAAAAATATGCTGGTATTTTGTGGCGCCTTTTTAAAAGAGCCCCTCCCGTAAAAAAAAAATGGGGTAACATCCTGAAAGTTTTACTACAGCGCACGTGCCCAAGAGTAGCGGCAAAATTTAATAAAAATGCGCCATTTGTGTTGAACTTAGCCGCCACTGGATCAACAAAAATTTCTGCTTAAACTTGTCCAATAATAGCAAGATGACATTCGGTGCCGATATTAATAATGCAAAAGCCACTAGAAACATTGTTGCGAGGCCGCGGGATGTCGCTCAGTCAAAGTTTTTCTAGCATATTTTGTAATAGCGCCCTCATTCCATGACCTACTTTGTCTGCCGCTATGGTTACCAATGCGTTGTTTATGTACTTGTGTGCAAAATGTGTGTGAAGTGCCGCGGGATAATGTACGCGGCGCGGTGCATGCAATGTTTTTCGCGCATTGCGGAAGTCCCCATTGATTTTTTAACCAATCGGTTTAATTGTTAACCCGATAAACCTAAGTCGGGTATGGTTTGCTGGCCTGCTGTTTCCATACAAGAAGAAATATGTTGTTGAGTGAGATGGTAAGTAGGCCGGGGATTCAGTAGGCCTACCGACGTACAGTCGTCAGACCCCCAAAAGCTACGCGGTTCATTTTCTACGCATTTCAGTCCGGGAAATGTACGAATTCGACAACGTTGTCATATTTAACAACCATTGTCGTATTCGACAACTTCCGGTATACATCACTATTCTGCAAGACTGGATTGGAAAATGAACGCGGTACAGAGATGCAAAGACATGTTACAATCCTTTCATTGTTGATTATAGTTTTATTGATTTACAAAACGATTTAAAACAAATAAATAGATACTTTTAATATAGATTTATGGATATACTTTTGTCATAATTTAAGAAATTTGAAAGGATTTCGACTGATTTGTTGCATGCCAAAACCATCACTTCAGTAACATATAGGATTCCTGATTTTACAATATACTTTTGTCATAATTTAAGAAATTTGAAAAGATTTCGATTGATTAATTGCATGCCAAAACAATCATTTCAGTAACATATAGGGTTCCTGATTTTACAATATACTTTTGTCATAATTTAAGAAATTTGAAAAGATTTCGACTGATTAATTGCATGCCAAAACAATCATTTCAGTAACATATAGGGTTCCTGATTTTACAATATACTTTTGTCATAATTTAAGAAATTTGAAAAGATTTCGACTGATTAATGGCATGCCAAAACAATTATTTCAGTAACATATAGGATTCCTGATTTTACAATATACTTTTGGTCATAATTTAAGAAATTTGAAAAGATTTCGACTGATTTATTGCATGCCAAAACAATCACTTTAGTTCCGGATTTTACAAAATTATATTGCATTTTATAGTAATAATTGCAGCAAATAATTGATAACCTGTCGATGTTGGAGGAATAAAGTGGGCATCGATCATGATGAAACTTTGCCTGTTGTTGTATTCACTTTGTCATTATTTGTGCTGTGGTGTACATCTGTTGTTAATTTCCTTAGGGTTACAAATAAAATCACAGTCTTTTAAATAAAAAAGAAAATCACAGTCTTTTAAACTAAAATAAAAATCACAGTCTTAAATTAAAGTAAAATCACAGTTTTCTAAATTAAAAATAAAATCACATTTTTTTGGTGAAGTACTATGCAGCATAAATAAATAATGTACTGAAAACAGGCTAAAACTACGAAAACAACAGAAACTCTTGATGTCTAGATGACTGGGTAGTAGGGCCGGCGTTCCTCAGTAGATCCACAGCCTGTCTTTATCTGTAAGGTGTGGACGGATGCTGTCCGCAATCTCCACCGCATCTCGCTGGCGCACCACCTCCAGGTGGTAGACGGCCACCAGCTTTGGGCCACCTCCGGAGGCAGCGCCGCCGTGTTGGAACTCCCCCGTGAACACACACACGGCCCTTGCGATGGAAAAATCCACGGCAAGGCCAGCGGCCAGCACGTTGCATATTTTGCGGGGCACGTGACCGATGACCTTGCCGGCGACATCAGCTACGGTGGTGCGATTAGGACCAGCTCTGGTTTCGATCCCCTGGACAGCCTCATCAACATCTTCAAGCTGTGGAGCCTTGACCACACATCCCCACTTGTCGTATTTGCTGGATTGGTGAGAACACTGCATGACAAACTGTCGCCCCTGCAGAGGACGGTTGTGGTAGGCATGGTACCTGCAATCATGGAGGAATAAAAATCAGTGACAAAACCCAAGGTTCAGAGAAACTCATTGTGAGACGTTAAATAAGGTAAGAACTGAATGTATATTTATGAATGTAACCAATACCCATTGATCGTTGACACAAATGTTAATGCAGCTGTCCCTTCTCGGTGCCACCCCTTCTCTTGACGGAGACATTTCATTTCCTGCAGATAGTCCATTGCAAGGAAATTCAACGTTGAACTTCAGTCTCAGTATACTATTTAAGTCGTGGGAAAGATTTGCAAGATGTGCGCTGTGTGGTGACCCAAAAGCAAGTGTGATACAATGTACTAACAGCATGCATGGGCAGCATGGGCAGCGTTGCCGCGTCTTTGTAAAAACAAGATGACGTCATATCCGGATACTTGGTCATGCAAGACGGCAAACTTTTTGTACTATTCTAGAAACTTGTTTTAAAGGGAGCATACACCATTTGCAGAAACTCAAAATCGGAACTGTCGAATATCACGATGTATAATACTTGAAAGTAAGTAAATAATGGTACCATGGTTGGAGATTTTGGCATTGCTAATGATTATGAGTAACGTGACCAAAAAATAAAATATGGGAGGTTTTTTGGGTCACGTGACTCCGATGACGGATTGAGCTAAATCTTGCACAGGTTTGTTATTTTATGTGTATATTGAATTAGACAAAGTATGAACACTGTCTGCAACACCGTGCCAATATACTCCCTTCAACCTGGGCATTTGTTTTCCTTACCAACAGTGTGCAGTTTCTGTTAAAAACATTTCACAATGGGCAAAACTAAACCAGTTGCTCAGCGGAGAACTCGATCTTCTGCAGGGGATTCGTCGTGGTCACAGTTTACCAAGAGCTGCAAGTGCATCATGCACGATGTTTTCAAAACCTCGGAGTCACCCAAATTATTCAATATCGCTCTGAAATCACATCCTACTCGAAAACTGCAGTGGCTTTTGGATAAAAAGTATTTGAGTCCGCGCGCAAAACACGTTTGTATTGACTGTCTTGACCAGGCGCCATCAACAAGTGGAACTGGAAGTAAACGCGATACAACTGGGAAAAAAGATCCCAGTCAGCTACCTGAGGAGGAAGAGCCCAGTAATTCAGAATCAGCGATAGTCGGAGAAATTTTGAATTTGATAGCAAATCGTAAATTGTCCCAAGAAAGCGTCACGAGGGTCTGCTCCGCTCTTGGCAACCTACTGAGTAGCGATATTCTTCAAGATTCGAAGGCGGTACAGGGATCATACAAGAATTTAGAAAACTTGTTGGACTTAAACTGCGTGGAATATTTAGGGGAAAGACCACCGGCTCTGGTATCATTTTTGAGCAGTATTTCCAATGTAACAATTGATAAGGACCAGCAAAATGCAAAGAAGACCAATGGACTATGCCTGGTAATTGAGAACATTTATGCTTTACGCAATGCTAACTTCGTGGGACCGTTATCATTCAGCCAGGGCTTGGTGAAGTGGTCGATAAATGGCAGCAAAACTACACACGCATTAGACGGAGCAAGCAGTGCAAGCGGGAGCGTGACCTCGTTGAAGAAAGTTCTTCAGAACTCATCTGCCAAATCAAATGTGTGTTTCTCGTCTGGTGATGTAGATGTATTTGCTGATAATACGCAAAGGATAGGTAAAACGGGTCGTGTGCGTACTGGTGGAACGACTCCTGCCAATGTTGTGACGAATGTGGTATTCATACAAAGTCGACCTGCATCGAATTTGCAGACTCAAGGCCAACTTGCACCATCTCACTGGCTTGACAAAACTGAAGACGTAGCTGATAAAATTACAGCGTTTGAAAAAGAGCTCAATGATAATGTGTTCCGACCATACCGACATATGTGCCAGAGTAAATTCATTGAACAGGTAAAAAGTGAATTACATGTTGATGACATCACCGGCGAGTCAAAGGACCACGTTTACTACAGTTGTTCTGCACAAGAGCAAGATTGCGTATGCCCCAAGTGTTGCAAAGTATATGATAAAGTGACAGTTGAGTGTCCGGGATGCGGGTACAATCCAGTAAACGTACCGGATAGAAGCAGTATGTATGGCGATGTACCAAGCTGCCATTCAAAAGAAAAACCAGCTGTTAAGATGGGTGAGATCATTCCTATAAACCCAAATTCCAAGGCTACAATAAAAGAGGTGTTGCTGAATCTGAAACAACAAGCTGGGGTGGGCACTGATCGTTCCTGGATCCGTGTTGGGTTTGATGGTGTTCCATACCGGATTGCAAATCTGCTAATAAAAAACACGATTATGTGTGAAGTGTGCAACGAGCACATTGACATTTCCGTGACACCCTTTGACGCCCACTGTGAGATTAAGCATCCAGGTGTGTACGATATCGGCAGCAAGAAGCTCTTGGATGATATTCTTCTCACTCCTGGTGCCGGTCATGCAGAGATAAACCTTCTGAGGGCAATTTTCTCATTGACTAGAGTCATATTTATGGAACATATTGCTGGGTGTTTAGGATTCTGCAGCAAAAGAGCCAAAGACTTTGTAATCAGGGGAAGCAATCATCACGTCACATGGCAGATCTTCGACATTGTGTTGAAGGCATTTGCTCTCGAACTATGTTATACATATGTTTCTCAAAATCGCGAGGAGAATGAGAACTTTCTTCCAACAGCAGAGGACTTCGTTATGTGGAAGAATACAAGAGTAATCAATCCAAATTTCAATTTGATATATGATCTCATATTTCACATTTTCCTTGGTGTTAAGTGCTTCAGAAGTGGTATACGCAGAAATAACTCTCAGCACGCTATTGCCGGACGCCAGAAAACTGCTCCCATAATGTATATTGGCAAGCACGGTATTTATCAACCGCTTCTCTTCAGGGACATGCAAGTTAGAGTTGAGGCACCGCCGGACATAAAAAAATATATAGAGGAGAACGAGGCGTTTTCCAGATCTGGGAACAATTTGCGTGGCGAAGGCGGTGACTACGTAACTGAAAACGAAAACAGATCTTTGAAGAGTATCCTTCCACCAGGAGTACCGACTGTAGAAAGATGGCAAATGGCAAGCCGATGTAGCGCTAACCTTCAGAAAAACAGGAAAGCTGTTTTCCAAAGAGCCGGTTTTCAGGATCCTGGCGAACAGAGAGGATCTGTTTTTAACAGAGAGCTGGAAGTTCAAGCTATTAGGAAAGAAATTCGTTTGTCGGGGATGTTGAAAAATCCATACGAGGAAATTCCTTTGAAGTCAATAGAAGGTAAATTGCTACACCAAGATTTTGTCAACGTGTACAACACAGCTCTAGAAAACTATGACGCTTACAAAAAGTCCCCACATGCGCCAAATCTGCAACCAGTATTTGTCACATCAGAAGATGAGCAGATGTATAATGATATGAATAACTGGACTGCAAGAAAACTGACCGAAGAAACGATGAAATTGCTTGAACAATTCAGTGACCAAGATTCTGCAGATATGTACAGGGAGATGCATAGTGACGTTGCAAAGGCAGCAAAGAGTGTCAAGATACAATTTTACCAAGATATCAGTCAGATTCTAAATCTAGAGAGGGAGCTACTAGCTTTCGGAAACGAGGATATTGAACAGAAAGATGACGACATGGAACAAACTGAATGATTGTATTACCTTTTACTTAGTGGTTCTTTTCCTCTTGTGCGCCTTTGGACTTGGTCCATGCTTCGGGCAATAGAAGGGAACCTTTTCCAAGTCACCGTCCCTTTCAAAGTACAGACCGATGCAGTTCTGATGAACCCAATACTGGCAGTCAAGACGTTTGGTCCTCGCGTTCCTGTGATCACACCCTAACCAGGAGGACTTGTTGGCATCGGACCCACAAACCCGACAAGACAGCTTCTTGTTGGGTTCGATCGTATGGACTGGTTCGACAGTGTTGTGATGTTTTCTCGGAGTGATGGTGAGCGATGAGGACGAGGGCTGCTGCACAAGTTCAGGATCAGTTTGTGCCGGTGCCGTGTCGTTCCGTTCGGCCTGTGTGCTGTATCGCCAAGTCTTGCCCCTTCCCCACGTCGGCTTCACATGAACGTCCACTTCACATCTTGTTGATATCACCAATTCCTTAGCCTGCATAATCGGTAAGTTTTGGAAAGAAATGTTAAGGCTCGCAGATGACTTGCATTTTCTATTCCCATTTATCATATATTCCATTGGGTATAAACTGTCCCGAGTGAAAGTTGATGGGCCATGACATATTATTGGGGAGCCGAAGAAAACAAATTAAGTTGGCTTTTTTGTTAAAAAGAAGGTAGGCCTACTCAAGGTTTAACATGAAAAAAAAATGATACAAATAAATAAAGCAAAGCGTCCCTAAGCATGCATCGTTATTCATATTTACAAAGAAAAGTACAGGCCTATAGCTTAAAAATCATCTTATAATACAAAGTAACAAATCAACGGTAAACCTCCCTCTCCCCCCCCCCCCAAAAAAAAAAGTCGAAAGAATTCTGACCCGTAAACGAGTGTATTTCAGCTTGTGTACATTAGGTTGGGCCTATACTCACAGCACGCACGAGGCTTTGGGCTCTGCGGTGGTAGGTTGACCGTCTTGTAACCGAGTTATCTATATATTTCACTTTCTTCTTGTATACAACCTTGCTGTTTTCCTTTTCTCTCTCCAAGGATTCTTCTAAAACCTTGTATATGTCGTCTTCCTGGGAGTTGGATGTCATAACGGCAATCAAAGGCTAAGCCGGATAGTGTTGGTCAGACCGCGTCCCTACTGTTTTCATATTTTCCGCGCCCCTCCTGTTTTCATATTTCCCGCGCAATATAGCTAAACATTTTGTCAAAGTCGCACACCTAAAACGTTTTAAAAAAATTGGGAAACGAACAGCTAAATTCTTCTTTAAAAGTTATCGTTACAATAAGAATATTAGCTTTCTCATTGTTATTATTTTTTAATTCCTAGCGTAATATTGTAATAAACAGTAATTGCAATGAACGGGACAAGGATGAAGCGCCATTAAACAAGATGGCGCCCTGGTTCAGACTGGTGGTGTGAAAAGTAAACGGAAATTTCTTCCAATCGCACAGGCGAGTTTTTAATTTACGCAGATAGAAATTTAGTTAGAGGATTGAAAGTCAATATTGTGAAATAAAAAAGTACATGTTTTGCGTAAATTTTACATTTTTTGCGTTTGAAGTTGAAATTGTCGAATACGACAACGGTAATCGTTAAAATTCGACAATGGTTGTTAAATATGACAACGTTGTCGAATTCGTACATTTCCCGGACTGATTTACCTTCAATTTGTGTGTGACAACGCGCGAGCGTATCCCCCCATGCAAGTGTTACCTGCACAGATAATGGAGGGTCGAGGATGATGTACAATAGCTTGTGACTAAAATGTGCGGGCGAGGGGGAAACAGGTCAACTCGTACGCGAACCAACTCGTACGCGAGTCAACTCGTACGCGGATTGGTCAACTCGTACGCGAGACAACTCGTACGCGAACCAACTCGTACGCGTGCCAACTCGTATGCGAGCCAACTCGTACGCGAGCCAACTCGTACGCGAACCAACTCGTATGCGAACCAACTCGTACGCGGGCCGTTTTAGGAGTGGTTTCGAGGATTGGGTTGGCATGGTTGGGAAGAATTTGGGAATAGTGTGACGGGTAGTCCGTAGTTCAATGTGTGACCGTTGTGTGTGATTGGGAGTGAACCCGTGAATGATGATAATAAAGTAACTGATTTTTGTAGTTAGACATGTGTTGTATCGTTTTGTGCATACCTGTGAATAGTGTGAATTCTTCTCTAAAAAATCGCGAATGTAAGTAGCACTGGCGGATTCAAAAATCAACTACATTTAATTTGAAAATCTCAACCTTTCAGAAAAGGTAAAATTATGCCGACCTACCGTACCGAACCTAATTTCATCTGTCCATGTGAGCTACACCAATCGTCTAAACTCACGCGTACGAGTTGGTCCGCGTACGAGTTGGTCTGCGTACGAGTTGGTCCGCGTACGAGTCGGTCCGCGTACGAGTCGGTTCGCGTACGAATTGACCCGCGTACGAGTTGGTCGCGTACGAGTTGGTTCGCGTACGAGTTGACCTGTATTCGGCGAGCAAAGATCACTGTTAGACACCGTGTTACTTTTTAGCTAAAACGGTTGCCTTGGTCAATGCTCTCGTCGTTATTCGTCCCGTACGCGGTCAATCGTTGGCATATCCTGCCTCACGCGCTATGCACATGCATGTAAAAATACAGCGCGAACAGCGACCTCACGCGGCCACTATTTTTATATGCAAATCAGTTGGGGACGATCGAGATCCTTGGTTGAATCGTCCATGTGAGGTTTTGGGGGTGGTGCTCATTATGTTAATAGCCTTAGCTGACCTAAGTTAAATGTCGTTTTCTTATTGGTCGATCGTTGCGTGGAAACTTGCATAGTGTCTTAGTGAAACGTGGCACCGTACATAATCCATACACGTACACGTGTGTGTCTCTGCACATGGCACCAATGCACAAAAACTGTGGTTCCTGTCACGTCCGCAAAAGGCGAATAGCTGCAAATAATTTGATGATGTCTGGATTTACCAAGGTGTGATTGGACACTCCACATATTAGCCCCGCCTACACTTATCTGTATTCGCATACGAGGTCGTGCGCTAGAAATCCAGCGCAAAATAAAGAAAAACATAAGCTTTTGCCGACGATTGAACCAAGGCTCTCGATCGTCCCGAACTGATTTGCATAAAAAAATAGTGGCTGCATGAGGTCGCTGTTCGCGCTGTATTTTTACATGCATGTGCATAGCACGTGAGGATATATGCCGACGATTGACCGCGTACAGGACGAATAAGGACGAGAGCATTGATCGACCAAGGCTACTAAAACGGTAAAAGTTAGAATGGTCGCTCACCTGTCCACGGGAGGCCCATCGTACTGAGCGTCCAGACATCATTTTATTAAGACAAGTATCGTTAGCTACAAAAGCCCTAGCTCTGGTTGGTAGGTCAGTTGTAAATAATCTATTCGCGATTAGCGAATGAAAATCGCAGATGAAAATCGCATTACGGCTGCCGTAATGATAGCCACTACGTTTGATATTTGTCTGAAAAGTAAATTTTGATTACATGTATCTTACCCACAGTTGATGAAATGAATTCAGTTGGAACCATTCAGTTGATTAACTTTGTTAATAACAGTGTAGGTTCCGAGTACCCCTAGAACTAGTCCGAGTAACTAGGACTCTACGGATTTTTTTTTTAACAGTTGGACATGGTTGGGCGATCGCCCGACTATGTCACAACTCATTCACACTCACTCGGTCGCCCACAGGCATGTCCAAATGTAAAAAAAAACAATCTGTAGAGTCCTAGTTACTCGGACTACCCTAGAACTATGGTGCTCCGCATACATAGTTCTAGGGGTATGTTCTAAGCAAGACCGAAAAACATAACAGTTTCTAATGTGGCAATCTTGTTTTTAGAAGCCCCCTCTAATCCATATTTTAGTTCTCACACAGTGTCTGACTACATGTATTTGTTGTTCCAAAAATGACTTATGCAACTTCAAGCAAGCTTTTGGAATTAAATAACCCTAGATTCTCATCATTTTGGGGGATTTTTTTTGTGATCTTTGCTGATTAGGTTTTAAATTACAGAATTCGATTTCGTCTTGGAAACATGTCTGCTCATTGAGCGGTCACTGCATTAAAGCAATATGGGGTAGAATGCAATCCTGACGCCAATTTTTCACTGTACATGTATATATATGGTCAGTCATTGCAAATATTTTGAGAGAAAAAAGAAAGAATTTGGAACTAAGAAGCACTTTCTAGTGCTACCTGTAGTAAATACTACTAAGAAGATTTTGACTCGCTTTTCTATACAATCACCAAACTTGTGTGAACACTGCATCTTTAAATTTGGACCTTTGAACAATGCATTTTATACATTGAACCCTGCCACTGAGTACCATTGTTACCATCCAGGCACCGCACCCAAGGTAGTCAATAGCAAGCACTGTGCACAGACTGTATGGATAAATTAATAATTACGTTCAAATTACCTTTTCACATGTCTGGTTACATTGTTGCATACTACTACGTGCAGTCCACATTGCAAATCAACATTGCCAGTGGACAGTTATGCTGGTTCTTTGTATTGATTTATCATTCAATATTTATTGCTAATGTGATCTTGCCGCTAACACTTGGAGCCAGGAAGATGTGGAGAGTCCTTGTAATTAATCATCCATTTTAGATCATTGTTACGGGAATATTTCATAAAGTTCTCCAAAACAGTAAAATTACTTGGAAATGTATTGGTGACATTGTAAAGAAGTAAGTGCAGATGAGACTTGAAGGTTTGCATGGTGGAAAGGTCAATAAAAGTAAGAGGTTTGCGGTAGCACCATTTCGAAATATCTTTTTTGTGAATCTTTTTTGTATGTGTGGTTCTGAAGAGAACCTGTTTTAACTCAACGTTTCAAACAGTATCTAGAACGCATGGAACACAGGGATGGCTGGGCTAAAACAACGATGCACTATAATTGCCATGTGATCTGACTACTGCCATAACACTGTTCATCATCAGGAGAAACTGATGATGAACAGAGCATACTGTTTGAAACGTCAAGTTAATCCCACAGGTTCTCTTCAGAACCACACATACTCACAAAAGAGATATTTCCACATGGTGTTACCGCAAACCTCTCACTTACTGAAGTAAGTGCAGTTGGCATTTTCGGGTAATGAAATTTCTATAATTTTTTTTTTTTTAAATATGTTATTACTCTATCAAACACCCAACAAAAGAAGAAGAAAAACTTATTTAGAAATCTGATGGTTTTTAAAATCTAAATAAATGAATTAAGTTTTAAACAAATTACCTTCTATTATTATCAGACTTATTAGTTGCTATATAACCTCTGGTAGATCAACTGTAGCCTATTTTTTAAACACTTGTATTTTGCAGATGACGCACACATTCCCAAAGGCCATGTTATGAGGGTGTTGGATTAGGAGACCAGCTTTCCAAGATCATCACGCATAATTTCATGAGCTACGAAGCCAGAAGCCATGGTAAGTCCAATTTATTGAAATAAAAAAGTACTTTTGTACCATTGATTTCCACATTGAGAAAAAGCGAACAATTCTGTATTGGTAAATTCAGCCTCTTATCGTAGAAAATCAGTGCCAACAAAATATGCAAGTGATCCAAAAATCCATAATCCATAAGGTCTATTCTTTTTTGTATGAAAAACGTATTTATCTTTTAAGTTTGCCATACTTTTTTAGAGGGAAATAATTTAGTGGAAAATAATGGACTTGCATCTTCAAAGTTTAAACAGTCTTTCTGTGTAAATTTCGGAAATTTTCTAAATTTAGATCAATCTAACAAATTCTATACCTTTGTGATGTAATGGGCATACATGTATTGACATACAAGAGTCTTTACTTGTTATGAATGTCATTACCTGCTTTTGGTATCTACACAAGTTAAGCTAGCCTTCGTTGAAGTTGAATTTTAAGCAAACGCTAGTCTCTTGGACTCTCTTTGATAAGGCCATATCAGAGTTACCTGGAGGTGCAAATTGCTGGCTGTTGCCTAGTTGATGATGGCCAAAATATCGTACATTAGTTGTCTCTAAGCCTTTACAGTATTGAAAATGAGTCTCTGTCTTAGACTGACTGACTTCTAAGCTTTGCCATGAAACACTGAATAAGCAACCTTAACATCTTACTTCCCCCTCTCTCTCTCCCAATCCAACCATCAGCCCGGTAAAAAGGCAGGATACAGCCGCAGCGCCAAGGCGCTGCCCCGCGGCAGCCGCAGTCGCAGCAGGAGCAAGAGTCCCAGCGGGAAGAAGAAAGGCCGGAAAGCCCGATCGGCGTCCCCCGGCAAAGTGCCCAAGAAACCTGTGGACCTGATGAGTCCCGCTGCGATGACGAACGCTTACTACATTGCCCACGGCCCCCAGGAATTCCTGGAGATGAGGGGCTTCGGCTGGCCCGACGCCCCGAAGGGGAAGAAGAAGGGCAAAGGCAAGAAGAAGAAGAAGAAATGAGGGAAGTTTCAGGATGAGGATATAGAATTGCTATCCAGTTGCAATGGAAGTATATTTTTGTGTGTGTGTGTGAAATACTTGATATAACCAGGAGACGAAGGCGTTCAGCTTTGTGAAGACCAACAAGTGCGCTTCACAACTTGGCATGTTGTATCAGACACGTTTTGCTTCGCCTGGAAATCAGAGATAAGATTGGTAGCTGGACAGATTGGCGAGATGATAAGGAACTCACCCTAAACATTTGGGAATTGTCTTGAAATCCGTGTATTATATTGTTTATGTGTGTGCCCTTGTTCAGTATTTTTTGTATTGAAGAAAATGCCAACACGTGTATTAAGTTATGGTCATCGCATCTGTCGCTGTACTATTATTTAAAAGAAAAGTGAAATCATGAGGTTTGCTTGACATGTTTTGCCTACCAGTGATCAAAGTCATTCAAACTGTTAAAGAAGAATATGAGGCCCTTCAGAGGAATGGGCATAACAACTAGCCAGGGACCAAGCGCCAGGTTGGCTGTCTTCCTCACAGAGGACCATTTGTTAAAAATGGCGTGTGACCAAATTGAACCAATGTTCTCGTAAATTTGTGGTGCGAGGTGTGGGTGCAGCAGTTATGCAACATGGGTTTCCTTTAAAAATTTTATTCAGTCGCGTCAGTGCAACAAGGTCGTAACTCAATTCAGCAACAAAGTCGTATCTCGCATGAATACGCTCCTTGCAACAAGGTCGTATCTCATTGTCACGTATTGCAACATCCACTAACTTTGTGTGCACATCCGGGTTATTGTAAGCGTGATACAATCTTTTGACATTGGAAACTCGCGTTTCACGTATATGACGTCGCACGCAATTTTAGGAGATACAACCTTGTTGCACGCACACAACGTTATGTAAAACCCTTTAGGACACTGCTGGTCAGTTTCAGGTGAAGGGATAAACAGAGATCAAGTCACTGCACAAAACAGCATTGATGTGGAGAGCAGTGAAGTATGTCCAAATTTGCCTGCTTAAACCACACAAAAGAATTGTGCAGGGATTTGAAGTGTTATCCATACTCCACAGAAGATTATCTAAAAAAAAATTGAAGTGTGGACGAAACTCTATGGACAACAGTGGTTTTGCAAAACTTAATTGAAGGGTTGTGAAGTGCAAAAATCTAGGAGGTTGTTGTTATCAGCCCGTTTTAGACATGTGAAACTGCACTCATGGGCAAAAATTTCAGATTAGTTTTAAGAGATTATCTTTTTTTTGGTCACAAGTACAGCACCTGTGAAGAAATATTGCACACACAAGAAAAAGAAAAATCACATTCACATCAATTTTATTGTGAGTTGAATATTATTGAAGATGCCCTGATTTTGTTGTTTTATTGTCTTAATTATATTGAAATGAAAGCGAGTTGCAGAACAGAGGAATTCTTATCATAAGTGCTACCTTCAGGGATTACCAAAGTTGTATCTGAGCATTTTTGATCAATTATAGATCGGTGCCTTTTTTACTTCAAAAACAAATTAATGAATTGATTATGTGTGGTCATATCTTTCCCGAACATTATTTTTCTGAGCTTTGATTCGGCTTGATTTTGTGTGTGTTTAGGCAGTTGGACCTTTTTCGTTAGGAAAATGAGAAAAGGCCGCTTGCTGCACTGCAATGATACTAATTATGCAAATTTTGTTGACAACTTGCATTGCATAACAGTCTTGGTGCTTATACACGTGCATATTTGACAAAGTAGTGAATTGTTTAATGGAATAAGATATGAAACTGCAATGAACAAAACCACTGAAGCAACGGTGGTGTAAAATGATGTATCATTTATTTAATATTTAATTTTTTTCTAGGTGTTATCAAAATGAGACGTTAAAAGCTTGAGTCCGAAACACTCAAGTCAAATGTATGCAGATTTGCTAATCATTATGTAGTATATTTTTTAGTAAAACCGTTGGGCAGTAAATCATTGTAGTTCTATAACTTATTTTCACTTTGTCGCAAACGCTTTCGTCGTCTTGTATTGCTGTTTCATTGGGAAAGATTAACTCATGATTGTGTTTGAATAATTGAAGTGCCAAAGTTAAAGACATACTCTTTATAAGTGAATTCACGTTAGTCATTTACATAACTGTCAAACTTGGTCGGCATGCAAAATGCCTTGCATTTTATTTATTGCAATTATGAACTTGTTTATTGTCTGGGCCTAATTTCATGGATCTGCTTACTGTTAGCAAAAAATCCCTGCTTACTGTAGGAGAAAATTCCATGCTTACATTAAGCCTATTCACAGGTTAGCGGGGTGTTTTGGCTTCTGCGCATGCGTACATCCCGTAACTAAGGATTCTGTGCTTACAGGGTTAGCACAGAATTTTTCTGCTAGCGCTGTTAGCACAGAATGGTGATCATAAGCGTGGAATGCCGTGGTTAGCAGCGTCTTGAAATTGGGCCTTGATAGCTACTTAGCAGAGAAAACTATTACTTAGAGATTGCCAGCTTAAGTGTCAAGTGAAGTGTATTGCACATCACTGGTTCCCAGCCAATGTTTGCTTAGCACATCTTGCTTAACATTGTATGCTTATAATAGCAGCTGAATGAATGCTCAAAAGAAATCTTTCTTCCAAATTAGAAACATTAATCTTCTCAAAAGTGTATTTCTTTGTGAAATTGCAAGGCGTAGATTGTTTTCACTGCAAATTCCTATGAAGCCATTTATTCGAAGTTATAATTTCATATTTTTGAATAAAGTCCGTGCTGTTTATTTAGTGATGTATAAGATCAAAAGATAATTCATCAACTGACTAAAAATAAGCAATTTCATTTCATTTATTACATCATGCTGTGCAAGCCAAAAGAACAATTATAATGTTTCACACTCATTTTTTTTGTTTTGAGATTTAATATTTCTTGGTGTTAAAATGCACACACCCATATTATGCAAAAAGTGTTATGCACAGAACGTTTTGATAAAAGACTTTTCATATTTTTAAAAACCTATTTCCAGTAGGTTTTATATGTGTCAGCGCATGGAGGTATATGATTTTGATGGTTGGAGGAATGTTTAAATCATTCACAAATAATAAACTTATTTAATAATAAACATGGAAGGAGTGACTAACAATTATATTAAAGTTTTGTTGGGAATATCAACAATTGCTAGTTTATGTGTGTTTTGCTTTTTTGTGTGGATGACAATTTGTTTAAAGTTTTTTAAAGCCATATCGGGTCATTTGCATTTATCCCAAGAATGTCCCATTTATTATCAAAAGGTCCCTAGCCCACCTCAATTCTCTAAAATCTTCATGGCCGTTTTGGAGGACTGAGGATGAATGGTGTTTGAGAAAAATGAGGATTTTGGAGGATTGAGGATGAATGGTGTTTGAAAAAGAGGATTTTGGAGGATTGAGGATGAATGCATTTTTGAGGCAGGACTGTCCCACGATTTTGAAGGATTTAGGCCTTTGGTATCTTTCATTTGAGCATAAGTACAAAAGTTTGGAGGATTTTGGAGGATTGAGGATGGTTCCTGCTTCCTAGTATTAAGGGCCGAGGGAGTAAGGATTTTAAAAGAGCCCTATGAAATATTTCATTTTGGCTTGCTGTCATTTAGAGAGAAAAAAATAAAATGTAGATGATTTCCAAGTGACAATTTTTTTTTATTAAAATGAGAAGTGCTATTGACAAAATCGTGCTTCGTGCTGAAAAGGTTGTGCATGAGTTTTCACTTTTCCCATAAATGTATCAACTGAACTGAAATTTCAGGTTAGGTTTCGAACATTGTTCTTTAGATTTTGAGTGGTGTTACTGGACACTAACACCAAATGCACGAACAGCAAATGACCAAACGTGACGTTGAAAGGTTTTGTGTTTCACCCCTTCTACAAAATGGTAAAGTCTCAAAAGTTTCTTCCACTTAGCGCTCACTGCACTGTCCTCATCACAGATCGGTGATGAGGATCGGTTCTCGATCTAATCCCTGGGGCTGAAGGATAGCCAGATTTTTTTTCACAGGCCGCGCCCATGCCCCCCCCCCCCCCCCCCCGGCTACTACGTCGCGCCGCTTACAAATACATTACTTCCACTATTTAAGAACCTAAAAAAACTGTTTGTGAACAAAAATAGTGAAACCTTTACTATTTTGTACACCGCGCGTGGCGCGCTAAAGTACACTGACCCCGATTACGCTCTCTCTGTTACTAGGCAACACTGATCATTCTGCAAGTTCTCCCTACTTCAATTACTGGTACCCCTATTGCCATACCCTCCCTGGAAAATTGAGTGTCGTGCTCATAACCGTCTCGAATGTGTACGTTTCCGCGCATCTAAATTCCGTTGGAAAGGCTTTATTTGACGTCAATTTTACCCCATTTGTGGTGAGTATTCCAAAGTTATATTGTGTGTATGTATTAATGAAGAATCAAAACAAATATATTGGACTGGTTTTAGTATATATCTAAAATATAAAGGGAGATTTGTACCTGTAAAGTTGGTGAAAATTTTGGAAATTTGTTAGCTTTTGTCGTCTGCGCAGTCGCACTTCGCACCTTCTGGATTATCAAGATAACCCTAAATTGTTAAAAGCTTTTAAAAACATTTTCACTCGTGTTTTTTTAGGTATTATTATTTTCGCTTGTAGAATGCCCATAGAAGATGTTGGATACTGATTCTCATGAGTTAAAATATAGTTAGTGTGAATAAAATTTGCAATTTTCGCTCTGCATTATTTCGGCCAGTCAAGATTTTGCATTGCGCAGCCGCACTTAGCAAATTGGTCCTCTTTTCAGCTGGTGCCTTTTTGTCGAGGTTTCGCGTGTCATTTAATGAAAAACCAGAGTTTTTGTTCGCAAATATTGCATCAAAATGACACTCAGGGTCTCGAGTCACGATTTGGTAGGAAAATAAAGGATGTTTGGTTTTTATTAAATGTAGGATTGCGTGGATATTGATAGCTTGCCAAAACGTTTCCCTCCGAGCATTCAGCGGAAAATGGTAGACATGCGCAAAAATGCAACTGCAATTTACGCAGTCGCAAAAATTGTCGATCGTCGCACGCATGCACCAAAAACTTTGTTTTTTTTTGTTTTGTTATGGCACTTGTCCCAGTTTCCCTGGCCCTGACCGGGTGCCGGTGGAAACTTGCCCCTGATTTTTGAGCCCAGTTTTTCAGTCCAACAGTCACTCAACTTTGCAGCACAAATGCACAGAGTTTTTACAAAAATAAAAAGATGAGAGAAATCACTGAAAAAAAAGGAAAGATTCCATATCTGGCAATCACTAATTTGGAATTTTACCCTTCAGTGACCTAGTAAAAAGCCATCAGAAAGTGACAGTATGGTCTAAAATTTCAATAGTTAAATTAAGCAGGGAAAATATTGAAGTTGTTACTGAGAAAACACTTTAAAATGTTCACACCAGTCTCATACCCATAGGGTTTGTGCACAGGGTGACAAGTGATGGTCAGATATGGGAATCTTTCCAAAAAGAATTAGGCTAGTTGTTGCCTATTGTCACTTTTGTCAGATTGTCAGTTGAACAACATTTTTGATCAACTCGTCAAGTTTGTTCGTTCCAGAATTATTTTCATAAACCAAACGAGACTATGTAAAACTAAAACTAAAAGGGACAATCCTTCAGTTCCAAAGCCCGGGTTTCATAATTTAACTCTTTACATCACGTGGGCCTAGCCTGATACTATTGATAATCAAAAGTGTTTCCTTATCTATACATCTCACCAGTTCCAAATAATAAATATAGCCACACACTTGAATTAGAAGTTTCTTTTTCCTTTATAAAATTCTATTAATGGAGTACCGAAGTGAATACATCACGCGCACAATACAATGTGTGTGTAAAAGACATTAGCGTGTGATTCAGCCCGAGAACCAACACGCACGTGTACTCTATTCTTTTGCACTGCACTTTCTGGTTCTAAATGATGTCACACTTCGGTACTCCATACGACCTGACACGAAGTCACTTTTGGGTCGGTTTTGCACAACATTACCCAGCTAATGCTGGCACCCATTTAAAGAAAATTAAACTCCTGGATGCAGGTGGAGAGAGGCAAGTGGGGATGAAGTGGCTTGCCCAAGGACACAATTTATGACCAGCAGCTGGATTTGAACCCCTGACCCTCTGATCATGGTTCACAAACCCTAGCCACCAGGCCACAATCTTCCTTCAAGTTTTTAGTATGGTTAACTTACTTGATATTGTTTGGTTTTACTTTGGTGGTTGTTTATTATGGTTACATTTGGTTTCTGGGCGAAGAGTTGATTGCCCTAAGCCTACGAACAAAGTGAAAAAGGCTTGTTACCGGTTCCTTCTTCAGCTTTTTTTTCTAAATTTCAAAACTCTTGGAATCATGGTGCACCAAGGTTTTTTCATTGCTGAGGGGTTACTTGCACATAAACCCTTGGACTTTTGGGGTGTGGCCAGTATTATATGTTCAAATTGCATTTCTACTATTTTGTGTGTCTATTTTTAGCATGTGACCCGACTGACCTCAGGGTCACCCTACCAACCGACCAATCATGATGATGATAGGGGATGACGTCAGCGAGCCTTCCTCGCCGGAGTCCGCTTTCGATGACACTGATTTGCTGAACTCCGCCATGCATGATGAAGTCACAGCTCAACTCGCTGCAGCAGGTAAATGAAGGAAACTCTGATAATCTAAAAGCTATCATGGAAAGCAGGCTTCTAGCCAGGCATACAATAGGATATCGGGCCGATACGCTTCGAAAAAAATCCGATACGCTTGAAGTTGACCGATATGCTATCGATACGCTTCACATTTTCCGTGACAAAAATAAAAACTACCCAAGGTTTTCCCACTACTTATAGAAGTTATACACAGGCTAAAAATGAGATTCAAATGTGTATTAAATGTACTGGTAATGATCTGTTGCTGAAACGCATTATCAATTGTTACCTGGGGCAAATCATTTTTTTAAACGAACAGCGGAAGCACATCCCACGAAAAGATACCGAGGTTCGCTACCGAGTGCTGGCGGTATACACTGCCGCGCTGGCCGGCCGGCCGGCCGTGCGTGATGAGCGAACTCTTTCGTTGGAGTCTGATGTGATTGCATGTGTGCCATGCCGCGGTCATGCATGCAACACACGCGCTGAATGATCGGACCAAACCATTTGTTGGTAACAAAGGGGTGTGCCGTCTTGGGAACAATAATTATCAATATTTCCGCAGAAGTAAGACAAGTAGTACTTTTTATGGAGTCTGAAACATTTCTTTATACGACGGTTAGTTGTTCTACGTCACAATATGTATTTTTTTCTGGAAATGCATTCAAGAAACGACGTAAAACGCAAAACTAGCACTAAATCACCCCTTACAAAATTAATGGATTCGCCCGTACATCTTGCTTGCTGTTTTTGAAGAAAGTACGATCAGACACTTGATTTTTTTGACGTTACTACTCGTTAGTAATCACAACAATTTGATAAGTTTTGTTGTAAAATAGGACATATTTATTCTTAAAGGGAAAATACAACATTTGCAAACATCAAAAAATAAAACTACCAAATCATTTTGAAATACCTTGCTGGACTGTTAGTAAATGACAGTGTAAAGCATCCTGTAAAATCATGGCACCTGGTATACTGTCATTTTCAAGAAAAGTGGTATTTTTGTATCAATTTCCAACGCTGATCGGCCGATCAGCGTTGGAAAAAACTGGCTTTTTTTTTCAAATACTGGCCCCCATTGGCCATCGCACTTGTTTGCAATCGATTACACGCCTATGAACGGGTACAAGCCAGCTAGACTGGTTCCCTGACCTTACAATTCCCCAATATATGTAAACTGCTCTGTTTCTTCTTAAATGGAGTCAGGGAACCAGACTACAGGAAAATGATTGTTTTTCTTGGTTTTTCGAACCCAAAACCTCAAAAAAGTCAGTGTATATATTTCCAACCCCCCAATTCCATCCAATTCTGAAAATTACAGCAAAAGCAAATGATGTTAATTCCCTTTAAGAAAAAAACAAATCAGCATCTGTTGCCACAAAGCAAGATTTGTAGCGCTCCAGTCAGACTCCACATGGTGGGTTGCATACTCTCTCAGGTCTGTTCAAGTGCTACGGGAAAATGTTGTCTTTCGCCGGCACAGGCATGACAGGCTGATGCCGGGCCATGCGCTAACTTGCCGGCAGCAATTCCCGATATTTATTTCTCATTGTCAATGTTCATATTTCTCGCCAATCATAATCATCTTAGTCGCGCTTAGAATTGTGTTTGTTCATATTTCCACCACTTTTTTCGCAATTTTCCTGTAAAATGATTTCATGAAAAGGTAAACTTGGCGCAATGAATGCTTTTTGCTGACTTAATGCTGACCACTGTGTTGCACTTTTTCTAACTTGTGATTGACATAATTTTTTTTTTAATCCAAAATTCAACAGGGCCACTTCCTGCAGCATACTGGTAGGGGTTTTTGCTCTTTTCTGATCATAAAGTATGCTTCCAAATGGCCTTAGATTGCACCACAGAGCATCTAGAATGTCAAAATTTTCAATAACATTCGGCCCAGTAACGCGCCCTTTTGTAACTTGTAACAATTTGTATTCCTTTAGGTCCCATCGGTGTTGCCGCAGCTGCTGCCATCGCAACTGGGAAGAAGAGAAAGCGCCCTCACTCCTTTGAAACCAACCCCTCAATACGCAAACGACAACAGACGAGGCTACTCAGGTAAAAACAGACAAAACTATTCACCTCCAAAGTTTCAAAAGAAAAACAATTATCTCGGTCATACTCGATCCCATTTATTTCGTAGAGATGGTGCAGATGATGTATTTTATCAATAGATCCTTCTGACATGTACTCAATCCAAATTTGGAGACAGTTTTGTTATGCTGATGCACCAAGTTTTTAAAAATCAAGTCAACTTATAACTGAATTTGTAATCAGGCCAACATGTGGTGGGTAAAGATACTGTTGGTACTACATGAAAGTTCTTCGCGAAACAGTTCTTGTGTTCATAGAAAATTCAATAAACATATCTCCTGTTTCAATTTCCTCTTTTTTATATCAAGTATGCCTTTCAAAAATTGTCTTGTTTTACGAGTTTTTGTTGTTTCGCTTTTTGTTTCACGTGTAGAAAGTTAAGAGCCACTATTGATGAGTACACTACCAGAGTTGGTCAACAGGCAGTGATGATCTGCTGTACACCGGGGAAACAGGAAACCAACTTCAAAGTCTTTGGCGCCAATCCTCTTGATCATGTGGTCGGTATTGGCGTTCTATATTTGCATGTTACTTGATTGGCGATTTTCTTTTTACAAGGGCTCTTTATACAAAAGTTGTTTTAAAATTATAAAATTTATGCAGAATTTAGTGCAGTTAAAACTTATTTAATTTTAATTATCTCAAGATTAGTTCTACGTCGAGTTCTGCACCCAACCTACCAGTTCTTTTCAGAACAACACTTCTTCCAAGAAGAGATTTCTTTCCACATGGTTTTACCTGCAATTTTGTCTATTTATGTCATAAGCCATGTAAAGCTTCAAGTCATATTGAAATTCGCCAAAAAAAAGTCTGGTGTCATTTTCTGGATTTTTTTCAGCTAACATGAGAAGTCTATTTGACAAAGAAATGGCCAACTTGTTGCTCCTATCACGAGTAGGGCCAACATTAGGGAAATGGGTTATAACACCGTATTATTAATTAAAACCAAAGTCTTGGTGGCTTGGCTGAAAGTTGTTCTGCCTTCATGAAAAACACCACCAGCAATAAGAAGTTGCCGATGAAAACTGTTGGAAGTGACAAGACAGCAGACTTTTTACATCACGTAGTTGAAGTTTGAATCATATGAGACCTTAAATTGACTTAGATTCTCACTTGATCACGACCTCTCACACTGTACACAGGTCCGCAGCTGCAAGAGCGTCATCATGAGCGAGCTGGACAACGCGCTGGCCCAGCAGACACCGCCGACCCAGCCCGGAGACAACACCAACCTCTACGACCTGCCTCCTTTGGTCCTGGACGGCATCCCGACCCCGGTCAACAAGATGACCCAGGCCCAGCTCAGGGCCTTCATCCCGCTCATGCTCAAGTACTCCACGGGGAGGGGCAAGCCGGGGTGGGGCAAGGAGAGCTGCCGGCCCGTCTGGTGGCCCTCGGACCTGCCCTGGGCCAATGTGCGCAGCGACGTACGCACAGAAGACGAAAAGAAGAAGGTACGGTAATGTTTGTGAAACTCATTGATGCTTTTGTGTCTACACTTTTCATGTTGAACAGCATTTGTTGAACAAAGAAACTGAATAGAGTGGGGTAAGAACCTGGCTTCCGACTAGCGCCCCTTGAACAAAGACATTGACCAAATGAGGCCCGCCAACATAGGGCTGGATAGCTCAGTTGGTAGAGCACCCGAACTGCAAACTGGAGGTCGCAGTTCAAACCCTGCTCCTTTCAATGTCTTTGTTCAACGTTTAAAAATTATTATAATGCACCTAGTCAGTTTCTCATTGTGGTTTATTTGAAAATTTGAACTGCATTTCTTAACAAAACAACTCGCGCAAAACTCTCCCCGAACTTGAACTGTTTGATAAGATTTTAAAACTTTCAATTTTACATGTGTATTGGAGAATGGATGCTGTAAACTGCCGGCTGTTTGCGGAAAGTCAGGCATACGACTTACCATGTGACAGAATTTGATCATATGATCATAAGGAAATTTTTTTTCACTTATTGCTTTTTTATGTGCATTGGAAACAGCACAATTTGCTGTATATTTTGTCACTTGACTCGACATCTCATGACAATACAATCTAAATTATGTATGAGGAAATTTAGACTGCTATCAATTTTCCATTGTACCGGATCATTAAAGGCATAGTCCATCAGTTGTAATTTGTGCAGTTTGTTCGTTTGAAGCAACAAACGTGTTCAAAATCTAAGAAGGGTGCTGAACAACGAACCTGATGAAGTTTCAGCTCAGCTTCAGCTGTATATTTCGAGAAAAACAGCATTCTAGGATCTCAATTTCAAATCAAAAGTTGCTGAATCATGTTTTGAATTGGGCCTGAATTCGCGTCCAAGACACGTTCTCACTGAGCCGATTGCAGCTATGCGATGTCACGCACTGATCCGACGAATTATAGCAACCGCGCGTGTGCGTCGTGTCAACGCTTGCGCGCGCGCCTCGCTGAATAACAAAAACGAACTACTAACAGAACTTTCCAACGGTGCGTCTTAAGACGCACCGTTGGAAAGGCCTTCTTTCGTTGATTTCTTCAAAATGACAGCAAAATGACAGAAAGAATAATTTCACAGGGAGTTTAGTCCCCTTGCTATCTTTCAACCAAGTATGTTTTTCAACAATAATTACGTCAGTTACGTTTTGGATAGCTGCAAATGATGGACTTAAGCTTTAAAATGTTGTCTCTCAAAAGTAACTCAGTGTCTCATTTTGTTGGGAGGGGTCACATGTAATATTATATATGTTATAAATCCTTCCTAGGTATCGTGGACTCATGCCCTGCGCACCATCGTCAAGAACTGCTACAAGCACCACGGCCGGGAGGACCTGCTGCCCGAGTTCAACGATGACAAAGACGTCAAGGACCTGATCCAACACCAGCGGACACAGACCACCATCATCCCCTCCCACGCCGTGGTGCAGACCATCAATAACCCCGACGGCACCGTGTCGCTCATACAGGTGGACACTGGCAACACCGTCGCCACACTGACCGACGTCAATGTGAGTCATCCTAATGTTGTGTCAAAGGTATTTTGCGATGGATCGCAAGTCATCACAAGTCTGCAACCCCACTTTCACTCAACTCAACTCACAAGCTATTCATATGGACTGTGATATTCCTTTGTTATTGTTCATCCCTTGTCACTTGTGACAGGACTTGTTATTTGATTTGTGGCTGACTTGTGATTGACTTGTGGTGTACTTATGATCCATCGCAAGTAGTCCAACTGCAGCACTAGAGTTTGAAATCAGAAACACCTTGGAATTTGAAGGAAGTGTTCGGGCACCAGGCTAAAGCAAATAAACCCAAAGACTACTCCTCTATTAGACATCACTAATGAGGTGCAGCCTTGGAAGCAGTTTTTTTCACACGTACACCCAATACAGTTCCAAATTTTTTTTATTGCTGGTGTCACTTTCCACCATTACTTGGACGCACGATGCATGTGTCTTTGGTGACGTGTTCAGAGCTTTACAAAATGCACGGGAGGTGGGTGCTCAGGCATGGAAGTGTCCCAGTAGTGGCTACCAGAACTGTTGCCATAATTTCAAAATTGGATTCTGGATCTGGATCTGGATAATTAATTGGCAACGCCTCCTCTGGAGTATCATGCCAATGGGATTGGTGTATACCAATTGCCAAATGCATCCCTGCCTCAAGACTATTAAAGTAAACTGTGTGACATTGCTTACAGGGTGGCACCACCAAGTAATGGTTGCTTGCTAGACATTCAAGTCTTCGTTTTGGGTCTCAGCTTGTCAACCCTGTAACATAGCAGGAAAGACATTGACAAAAAAAGTCAACTAAGTCATTGTAGTATATGGGCTCTGTGCGCCAACAAGAGAGGGCGCTTTTCGTACCACTTTTCGTACTCCTTTTTGTGCCACACTGTGTGTGCGTACTGGTTAACGCGAAGAACGCACGACTTCATTTGCTCTGAATGTGCAGCCATAGCGTCTTAGAGTGAGCGTCAGGTGTCGTTGGCAATGCGTTTGAATGTCTCTCCAAGTGGCCTCCCCTAGCTCACCCTTCCTTAATGTTGAGGAGGCACTTGTGCACGGAGCTCATATTATTGTACGTGGGGTAAAAACACGAAATCGGGTGCAAATGATGTATTTTCACAATAGATCCTTCTGACAAGTACTCAATCAAAAAGTTGGAGACATCTATGTTATGCTGATGCACCAATCATTCTTGACAGCGTAAATCAAATGTTCATTCCAATATCTCATTTTGTTACGACAAATTTGTGCATTTCATCCATTATGTATTCTGGTTTGTTGATCATATTTTGTAAACTACAGCAAGTGCAGCAGGTGCAGCAGGTGCAGCAGATGGGTCAGATCCAACACGTGCAGCTGCACCACATCCCCGTCCAGCAGCAGCCCCAGCAACAGCAGGCGGCCCAAGCCGTCCAGACCCTGGCCGACGTGGCAGCCTCTCAGGCCAGCACCACGGCCGTGGTCACCACCACCAACCTCCCCCAGGCGCCCCAGGCCACGCCCGTCTCGGTGGAGATGAACAGCGAGGCCGCCGCCCACGGAGGGGTGGCCACCATCTCCGAGGCCACGCTGGCCGAGGGGACGCACATCATGCTGTCCAGTAACGGCGAGACGATGGGGACTATCAGCAGCGTGGGTGCTGATGGGGCAACACAAGGTACTTGGCCAGGATTTGAATGTTCCAGTTTGGCATATATATGCAAAGATGGCAACAATTCATGCTATGACCAAAATTTTGATTTATTCAATCACAATTCAAACACTCTTCAGTCACAGGTTAGTCGCAAGTCACTAGAAAACAGAAATATACTTTGTACCTCTTCTATGATTCATTATCCAAGTTTGTGAGAACTGGCTAAAAACAGTGAATCCCATCAGCTTAAGAAGAGATGAACAAAGACACAGAGACTTTTGACTTGTGATTAGTTGAGTTGTGATTGACCTTGATTGACTTGATTACAATTCTGCTATTTAACCCATTAGTACTTGTATTACATTGTATTACCAATACATTGTTGTATTTGGTTTTGCCCCTTCGCCGACATATAAACACTGTATACTCAGTGTGTTACCTCCCTAGTGAAAGCATTGTATTTATTCCCTGGAGAATCCACAAAACTGTACAGTGCTTAGATGGTTTGGAGTGCTATGTGAGTAACGGGCAGTGCGACTTGAGGGGGTACAAGGACTCACTATGGGTTATGTTTTGTTACAAAAGATATGTCCAACATAATCATCCCAATCCCTAGACATGAATGTTATCCTGACCAACCAACTTTTTTTCCGGAAAATTTGAGCAAAGTGGCTCACATAAGGATTAGGTTGGCGTAGTGGTACTTTCCTTGCCTTCCACTGCTGTGACCGGGTTCGATCCTGCCTGGTCCAATATGTGGATTGGGTTTTCAGTCCCTGCCTGAGTCCGTGGGTTTCCGCCTAGAATATCATTCTAGGTTTTTCCTCCTACCACTAGAACTGTAGTTTCCTTCCACATCTTCTAAGAAGGGACCCCACTGGAAAGAAGTCGAGAGACTTACTCACTATTAAAGTATTGCCTTAGGGGCTGTGACCAAATAGACCTGGTTTGAAAAGCCCCCCCCCCCCCCTCCCCATTACTTCGTCTGGTATTCAGCCCACTCTTGTTGGTACTTGTAAAGGCCTGTCTGACCTGATTCTTCAAAGTCAGTCAGGTTCATCAATTTATTGCCCCTTGGGTAACATCCAGTGCAGAACAAAAGAAGACTTATCTGATTAAAGACTTGCAAACAATAGACCCCAGGATGGAGGATTTTCATACCAGGTCTGAAAGGTCTAGGCCCCTTATTGTTTCTGCGCCGAGTCCCTGTACTTCAATGTTTTAAATTTCACTTGTATCATGTTTTTAAGGTATTGTGATCCCAGCCTCCATGTACCAGAGCATGGTCAACAGCATGCAGCAGGGCGGTCAGGTCCAGGTCCACACCCAACTGCCTGTCCACACGGTGGCCGTGGTCGGGACCCAACCCACGGCCATGGTCCAAGGCCAACACATCCAACAAGTCGTGGTCCCGTCTGGCATGGTAGCGACGACAGGCCAGCTGCAGCAGCAGCAGCAGCAGCAGTCTGGGGCTGTGCCGTTGGCGACTCAGGCTGTGGAGGTAGTCACTATTGAGCAGCCTTGATTTGCTACACTCTTGCTCTCAACTAAACTTTTTTTTGGGGGGGGGGGGTTTGCAGTGTTGAAGTCCAGGTGCGAGAGTCAATCGCAAGTCAATTGGGAGTCAATTCACAAGTCAATCACAAGTCTATCGCAAGTCAATTGCAAGTCCATTACAAGTCATTCACAAGTCAATCACAAGTCAATTTATGTGCAAGTCAATCGCAAGTCAATCACAAGTCAATTACAAGCCAGTCACAGGTCAATCACAAGTCAATCACAAGTCAATCACAAGTCAATCGCAAGTCCATCAAAAGTCAATCACAAGTCTAATCACAAGTTTAATCACAAGTCAATCACAAGTCAACCACAGGTCAATCACAAGTCGATCACAAGTCAATCGCAAGTCAAACGCAAGTCAATCGCAAGTCAATCGCAAGTCAATTGCAAGTCAAATCACAAGTCAATCACAAGTCAATTACAAGCCAGTCACAGGTCAATCACAAGTCAATCACAAGTCAATCACAAGTCAATCGCAAGTCCATCAAAAGTCAATCACAAGTCTAATCACAAGTTTAATCACAAGTCAATCACAAGTCAACCACAGGTCAATCACAAGTCGATCACAAGTCAATCGCAAGTCAAACGCAAGTCAATCGCAAGTCAGTCACAAGTCAATCACAAGTCAAGTCAGATGTAACAAGAGACGAATAATGACAAAGGAATGCCTTTGCCACAGTTCATTTGAATAGCTTGTGAGTTGACTAGGGCCTGGAGGACTTGTGATAACTTGTGATGACTTGTGATGGACTTGTGATTGCCTTGTGATGACTTGCGACTGACTTGATTTCAACTCTGGGGGGTACTGACAATTGATCACACAAGTCATCACATGTCATTCTGTCTTCAAGTCAACTCACGAGCTATTGGAATGAACCATGGCAAAGCCACTCCTTCAACTCACAAGCTTCTCAAAATATCTGTGACACTGTTCATCCACTTGTGATATACTTGTGACCGGACTTGTGATTTACTTGTGATCCATCACCAGCACCATCACAAGTGTCTCAACAAAAAAAACATTGAGTATTTGCATGACTTATGGCCATGTTGATTCATCTGTACCAATCGTTACCCCAACCAAGTTTGAAGTTAACTTTGTACAAAGAAATGGCAGCTTCTTGCATGGCCATGTTGGTTACTCTGTACCCATCGTTACCCCAACCAAGTTTCAAGTTAACATTGTGCAAAGAAATAGGAGTTTCTTGCACAGAAAAAAGCAGCATACACCTGACTAGAATTTTTAACACCAATTCATTCTAGGAAGATTGTCATGAAAGCAAAACTGATCCTTTCCATTTTTTTTTATTTTTACAATTTTTTACCTGGGTTAGGGTTGACAAGGTTTTTCAAGAAAAGTCCAGAACAGTCTCTTAGAACCTGCACTGAAACTTCAGGTTAGTGTTCACAGTATTATTTTTAATTTATTTTCAAATCAAAGGTGTAGGAGAATCAGGAAGCCAGGTCCAGTTTGTTTTTTTGAAGATGGCTGGTCAATTAAACTACGGATTAAAAGCAGATGACTGAATATTTAAGGGTTTAGGTCCTGAATGTCTTCAGCTTGATTGTTCACAAAACGTTGTATCCGTACTAATATTATGTGATTTCCATTCAAAGAGCCTGGTTTCCTGCACGTTAATGCATTAGGGTTGGGTCTGGGAACCAGACCTTGAGGATGTTTACTGCACAAAAACAGTATTATCAATCGTAACGATCCTTCGTTTTCTTTCGTTTTAATTTTTTAGGGGTTTTAATAGTTGTCATGATTTGCACTGTGTAATACACATCTTGGAATATTAAATTATTGTTAGTAATTCTTGAAATAGGGTTAAATTTTGTAAATTTCACTTCAAAAGGGAAATCTTTAGAATTAACGGCTTTGAAATATGTGAAAAAGTCGATTCAATAAAATTCTGCAGCCTATGTTATTTGAACTTGTTGAGGAATGACTGTTGGCTATATACAGTGTGTACAGTGTTGTCTGATGGATTGTACATGTACATAAAGCAAAGGTTCTATCAAAGATTTTTTTTTTAAAGATTGCTTCTAGTTTGTTCCAAACAATGACAAAAAGCACGATCTTTAGACAAAACACAATTATTTTCAGGAAGCAAAAATGGTTTTATTTTTTTCAAGTCATTTTTGTCGGCCAACTCAGGTGATGACAGTGTCTCCATAGATATTTACCTGAGCAGCTTTCAGTTAACTTCTCACCACGAAAATGTAATTTTGGAATGTCTGTTTGTTTTTACCTGCCCCAAAGCACTGTCACATCTGTTTTACCAACCCAAGGTATTGTGGCATCTAAAAATTGTACGACTAAATTTTCCTTGAATTGAAAAGCTGGGCATCCAAGTTGCGTAATATTGATGCTTCCACATGCATTTTGCATAAGAAACTGGGGTGTCAACAATAGCCAAAAGATTCTCGGACACCTGAGACACGCTTCTAGCAAAAGCAATATACTATCCCAATCCCTTCTGCATACTCACTCACCTACATGTACATTGCTGTGCTTTTCTGCAATTTGATTCCTTATATTAAAAGTACATAGAGGATTTAGAAATCTGTCAACAGTTTTGGTTTAGTGGTAGAGAGCGGTCATTTATTTAACCAGTATTAACATTAAACTGCAGAATATGTAACAGTAAACGCTGCATTGCGTACTAATTGTAAGAAAATTATGATACTATGAAATGACGTTTTCTGTACATTGGCTTACTGTGCAGGGCAGGGATTCTTACAGTAGTCATTGTAAATCACATTAGCTGCTAAGGTTGTGTCCAAATTATGTGGCTACGGCTTCAAATGACACACAGGTCTATGGGAAGTGGCTGCAGCCGCTCCCCTAGACCCGTGTGTGTAATATCTAGCCATAGCCAAGTCATTCGGACATGGCCTCAGTAGAAAACACTGCTTAGCAGATTTTAGTTGCTTAGCGTCAGCTGGGAACCATTCAATATTAGTGCACAATGCATGGCATTTTTGACTGGTAACCCATTTTTACTAAGCGAATTTCAATTGTGATTAGCAGATTTCTGCAAAGTAGCAACTTTTTGACCAATAGACCATTATCATGTTGCAGCCATCTTGATTATTTTTTCCCCATTCAAATCAATGTAACCAAAGCGAGGCTGGAAGGAAAAATAGTCTGGTTCCTTTTTGCACAAAAAACATTATCATTAGGTACTGTTATTGGATACAGGGAGCATAACTGAAATGGTGGCAGCATGATAAAGGTCTATGGTTACATAGGAGTGTAGTGTTTGTTCTTATTGGTTTGGCATTGATGTGGTATAATACGTACGCTGGTGATCCAAGGAGTACAGTCACTAGTGTGCCTCGAACTGTTGAATTGCTGCTTATTTAGATACGTGCTCAGTGACACAACACAGTAATAGGGGTCAGTCACGTCAGAAGTGTTTCCCAATAGGGAAAGTTTTGCAGTTTGAATATCCTAATTCCTGTTTTACTAGCAGATCAGCATGCAGACTTTTACTAGTAGAACGAGAACTATAGAGCATTTAAACAAATTGTGATCAGAATGCTCCGCTTGCCATCAAAATGGACAGGAGCGAAGTTTTAAAAACGCGTGTTTGATTTTAGTCTCACTGTCGCCAATGTCTTTTAACCCTAACTCCCTAGGCCTTTTTGCTAGGATGAAGCCTCAATCCTACAAAATCCTCCATTATTTCTTGAATATGGTCTGTGGATGGGTGACCACTGCCTGAATCCTGAAAATCCTGCAGCAATGACTGTCAATATGTTGAGGCTTGGCCAGTGACATTCTGGAGCAGTATGGAGGATTTCAAGCGTAATCCAGGCCTATATTTATGCGTGGCTGAGCAAAAACAACACAAGGTCCGGCCCAAGACCTTGACAAAGTGCATCCTACGAAATCAGTAACGCACTTTTGCCAATCCTCCAAATTCTTCCACTTTGGCAAAGAGGATTTTGAAGGATTCAGGGCGGTTAGGGTTAAGGGTATATGGAGTGTACATATGACACAACGTTATAACTATTGAGGGCAGCCTGCTGAATTTGTAGTGCTGACTAGTACAATTGTTTTCCTCGTTTTCAAGATCACGTTGGTATCTTTTGCAAGAATTATTTTGTCTCCCATAGCTTGGCAGTGTTAGAAAAAACTGTGGATGATAAAACTTGAATTTTGTATTTGCCAAATTCCTTTTATGCTAAAAAGCATCTTATTGGTCATAATATCAGACTCCTGAAAGTCTAGCACATGTGGGATGAAGAAGCGGTCACTTTATTTAATCTCGTTCATTTGATTTCCGATGGACTTTTTATTATACCTACATTTTTAATCTGTTAATTGTGCAGGGTTGTCACAAGAGTACCTTGACTTTATTTAGTTGGTTTTTTTTAAAAAGAGTTAACTGCAGAATGCAACAGGTAGTTGAATGCGGTGAACCACAGTGTTTTTAAAGGTTTAAGATACCGTCATAGTTTTGACGAAGAGACAAATTCCTGTCCCCTTGCCACGCTCCATTTGTCTCTGTTAAAAACTGTAACACTCTACTCTACAAAGTTCTGTTTTGTGTATGATGCCTAGTCGTATTAAAAAACTAAATTCAGATTGTAAAACAATCTTAAACTTTAAACATGTAGTAAAATAATTTGGACATCGTATCAATGAGTTTTAAAAACAGAGTTTCAGAAAGTAAATCTTTGTGACATGCAATGTACCGTGAAGCTACCATGAAGCTAATTAATGCATTTGCAGTCCATATTGTGTTCATTGCTTAACCTTGTATACAAACAATAGGCCCGGCAAGGCAATGGACGCAAAAAGACTTTAATCGTAGCAGCCATCTTAGAGAGCAAAACAAAGGCGTTGCCCTCCAAGATGGCTGCCACGCATAGGGTCTTTTAGACTGAACAATTCGAAAATATGGCTTTACTAGGATTAGGCTCATTTGATTTGCTGCATAATATGCCAGTTTGAAATATTGTATTTAAACTTGTTCTCTGTGTACAAACTTCAAATTTGTTGCATTCTTTGAATGTTCTCAGGGTAGAGGATCTGAATTGTAATGTAAATTCTTGTGTTTCTTTTCATGCAGACAGATGCCCTGGTAATTAATTGTATCGACTAGTGTGTATTATGTTGTACAGTTTTAGAATTTGTGAATAGAAATGTGTACAGGGAGGTCCCCACCTCTCTGCAGAGTACATTAAAAAAAAAGCAACAGGGAAATTGACATGGAAAGTTTCTGTTGTTTATTTCAGCCTGTTTTGTGTGTGTGTGTGCATGTTTATGGTGTAAATCGAGGACACACACGACTTGTGAAGCATCGTCGAGTAATTGAGGACTGGAGTCAAATAGAGGACGACCTTGATTAGAAAACGTGTATCGATGGTTACATGTACAAAACCAATGAGGAACAAGAGAAAATCCTTGATATACGCCATGAACAAACCTGGGGGTGAGCAGTCACTGTGTTATGGGGAAGGTTTTTATTGTTATGCAAATTTGGACCGAGTTATTGGGATATTCTACGTGTGCAATCCCCACAGTTACGGAACTAGTCTTGGCCGAAGACGCTAGTGATCGATAGAGGACAGTGCATAGTGCGCCCTCTAATGGCACAGCTATTAGACCAGCGGGCCTACTCACACTAACGTCTTGGCCATTTCGTATCAGCAGTTTGACTTTTATTCTTTATTTTCTCTCTAGGCTTTCCTAGGGGACCAATCAGCGATCAAGAAATATTGCCCGACGGTTGTAAACATTCGCAATGCAGTGATACCCCCCGCGAGGGCGCGACCACTTGTGGCAAATGGGAGCTGCCATTTTGTTCAAATTGATACAGACGGCCATTTACATAAAATGGCCACGCCTTGATTGCTACGTAATTGCCAAGACTATTACGGAACAAGAATATTCATCATAGGAGACATCTGTGAATGTTCAGGGATACTGCTCCGTTTCATCTTAGGTGGGGTCAGGGAACCAGACTACAAGAACATGATTATTTTTCTTGGTTTTTCCGGCATCTACAAACCCAAAACGTCAAACAAGTCAGTGTAACAATATTTGCTATAAAATATTAACCCCCCAAATCCATCCATTTCTGAAAATTACAGCAAAAGCAAATGTATATTCCCTTTAAAGCATTGCAAGTTACTGTTTCAGGGAAATAGACCGCGGTGAATTAGACAAGACAACATTTTGGGGTGTTTTTTCATAAAGACAAAGGTATGGCAAAAAGGTGGACGCGAACATCGAGGGCCTTCTTACATTGCCTTGTCTCGTTCCCAGACCTATTTACTTAAAACTCAATGGTTCTTGAGTCTGGAGTGCTGAATGGTAACACATATCAACCAATGAAAACTGGAGTACAATTGAAAAGATGTTTTCATTGGATGGCATAATCCTGCCCACACCTATTTCAACAGGCCATTTTTATACACAACACGCACACAATAATGAATATAACTTGACACAGTACACACTTTTTCCAACAATATTTCCATTTTTAATAATAATTAATGATTCATTGTATCTTCCTCGATATAATCATTAAATATAAGCTAAACGCTACTGAATCGTCAGGAGTTACTTAGCAACCAACATGGAGGTGAAAATGGCTCGGGTATTGGTGCACACACTCAAGGGATCAGAACATTTTTTTAAAAATTGAAATTGCATAATATATATTTTTTTTGTTTTACTTAACTGTTACCAGTCTACGGAGAGGCATTACTGACAAACTGGAAAATTCTTTGGTGATCTTCGTCACCTGTTCTTTGCATAATATGACAGATGAAAAAACAATTCAAGACATTTTTATTTGTACAACATTGACACAAAAATCTACCAGAGGGCTAAGCGAGTGAATTTTAAAAAGTGGTAACGCACAGATAATAACTAAAATGCGGATTCAATATTACTAGCTGCTTGCCAAAAATGTAGGTCTTTTGTTGTTGAATTTTCCTGTAGAAGTTGACATTGTTTTTACCCCTCGGCCTGCTAGATTCCCTTTCACTCACCCCTCCGCAACCCAACATGGAACCTTTTTTTGCAAAAGACCCTTATTGTCCCTTTTAAATCTCATAAACATTTCCAAAAACTAAAAAAAAAAAAAATCCAGAACCTTAAACTGTTACCTTTCAGTCCATACCAAGTTTTTAATTTGATGTTTTGGTTTCAAATTTTACCCAGATTTACTCAGAAATTACCCCATTCCTATGAAAATTTGACCTAAAGCACCTTTAACTTTTGGGTCATTACCATATACCAATACAGTTACAACAAAGAGCGTGGAAAGTGCCATACACAAGACATGTATTTATCAAGAAAGGAGATTTCTTAGCAAACACCGTGACAAAACGCCGACGACAAAATCAGAAGGAATACATTCAAGTATGAACGATGCAAGAAGTGAGGTACTGCAAAAGTTTTGCTGACAATTCGATGTAAGCACTTGTAATTTAAATCAAATCTGAAATGCTGGATTGACTTTGTGAAATTTATTATCAAAGCATCTTGACGAACAGTGAGACACAGTTTTGGCATTAAACCGGGGATGTAAAAGCCTGGAGTTAATAAAGTACATTTTCTATGACTAAATACCAATACAAATTTGTACAGACCTGAACAAATTTGTCCACAAATCCTGTCTCGTAGACAATACAAACATTTTTCAGGCCACGACAGATTTGTTTTATTTATTAATTCCTCTTACTTTGTCACAAGGATCCAGGGGAAAAGTCACTTTTAAGTTGGTTTTCATAAGTTGTCAATGTTTACAACAATGAGTTATATTTATTATTGCTTTCAAGGAACAAGTCAAATTGATAAAGAGTGACTAAAAACTATTGGATTTATTTGATAATTTCTTCACTTGGCATGAAATGGAAGATGCAGTGAAGGGGCAGACAACTGGTCTAAAACAATCTAGTCATGTGTTTTCCTAAATAGTGAGAAAATGGAAGTGAAAATGGAGGTGCAGACTGAGACAGTTAAAAATTCACTAATTTCTTTATTTTAGAAAGAAGACCATAACCTAAGGCTCTGGGGTAAAGGAGAAAAAGATTTTTGACAATTGCAATACAGAGGCTCACTTATGGTATACATGGACAACTGGTTAAAACCCATTCAAAATATTCTCATCATATTCGATTATGGCAAGCGATGTACCGCAGTCGTCCACTTATTATATGACAACGGATGCTGTGAGACATACTAGTACATGCATGCTGTGAATATCAACAGAAGACATTACATAACAAATGGTAATTACCGAGAATGGTATCACAGGTAGACACTCCCATAGACTTGTGCACAAACATAACCTGTCCCATTATTGTAACCCCCCCCCAACGCTTTAATTATACTATTCTCGAATTAGGGGATCGTTTTAAGCAACAAGACAATAAGATTCACACTAGAAATGGTAGTTAAGGCTTAAAGGGATACTGTCTCCCTAATAATGTACTTAGAAACAAATTTCCACAACACTGAAATTGCCTCGGTGTGAAAGCCACTCAAAAAATAGAAATAAATCTCTTCAAAAGTGGAATTTTTGTTTTTCTCTCAGGTTTTGGCAGCAGAGTCCAGAATTATGTCAACATTGGTAACGTCCAATGAGAAAAAAGCACCCCCCCCCAAATAAAACCATCAAAATAATAAAACACCAAGGAAGACAACAAACATATCAGCACAAGTTCCGAATAAAATTAGCTCCAATACTTACCTGGTAATTAATCTTCCATTTAAGATTGAAAACCACCCCCCCCCCCCAAAAAAAAACCCAACAACCCCCAAGCAAACAAACAAAAGTTCACAAGATACAGCACATGCATCACTAGAATAAACTATTTATTAAGGTATTATTTTCAATAGGAATGATACTTCTTTATGAGGTAATGTCTAATTGGGTTTTATAGAAGAATCACTAAAATAAAGACAAAATTAAATAACATAAAAGATAATTTATGTCTACCAAATAAAGTTACTTTTCCATAAGTGTAGTTTTCAGTCCCTTGTCTACATTGCACAATAAGGCCGCAAAAAAACACCGCCAAAAAAAAAATCAAAAAATCGACACTCATTGGAGGGGTCAAAATGTTGGATGTGATCGTCTTGTGATAACGCCATTGATATAGACCTTTGGGGAATGTTGTTAGCAACATTTTGGTACCCCATTTGCTACCGAAGACTGTAAATTGTTCAACATGGACAACGCGAGTGGAAATGGCTCTGTGACAATGTTACACTGCCGGAAACGAAAGGCAGGGAATATCGATCGCACAGTGCTTGTATGCATGGGAGCAAGCGAATTGAATTACCAGCGCCTTGTTCTGGCACTGTGCTGTTGATAGGGGCCAATTACGGGCATGTGTACTGATGACGTCACACTTTGTTTTCGTGTGTGCTTTCCTATGGTGCTCAGTGGACCATGGGCCCCCACTGGCTCCATAGGAAAGTGCACATGTAAACAAAGTGTGACGTCATCAGTACAGAGGCTTATTACGGGCATGTGTGGTTACGCTTAGCAATTTCTCCTCATGTAATCTTTACTTTAACTTTGCAACTTTTCAAACTGCATCATTGTTCATAAACCGTTGTCAATCTTGGATGATTTACAGTCTTTGGTAGCAAATGGGGCATCAAAATGTAGCTAACAAAATTTCCCCAAAGGTCTATATAAATGACGTCATCATAAGACGATCAGATTTAAAATAATGACCCCTCCAATGAGTGTGGACTTGTTTTGCGGTGTCTATTTAAAAAAAACAGGCCTCGCAGTGCAATCAACAGAAAATGAGCTGAAACAAAATGGGACTGAAAATGCACTTATAAAAAGGCGACAAAATACAGTTGCTGTCTGATGTGCTTTAGTCCATGGCGTTCAAAACCCAAAGATTGTATCACTAACAGACAGCAATTGTTTTGAGATACCATAAGAAGTTAATTTGAAGTCATTAGGTCGTCTTCCGTGCAATTCTTAAATATGTCACATTAAACAGTTCTAAGTCTTAAACCATGGTATAACAACGAACTATGCACCAGCTCTTCCAGTAAAACAAAATAATCAGACAACATAAAGGTGACTATTGTGTTCATTCATTTAAGTAAACCCTTTTTAAATCATTAACCATGTATAAATACTGATACTTTGGTTGTAAATTAAGTAGGCTTGCATAAACTAAACCAGGTCATACACTTACATGTATTTTAGCCCTCCTATGCAACCATACATTCTGTGCCAAGTTGTCCTTGCAGTCAAAATCAATCAAGTGACTGTTTTCAACTCTTAAGAATTCCCAGCCCACTTAAAGCAGGATTGACTGCCTTGGACTGCTGGTGTAACTTGATACAGCTATGCTTTGACTCGGGGTGAGTGATAAAACAGCTGTGACCACAACTTGCCTGCTTTGTCTGTTGACCCAGTTTGACTAGTCACAGTGCTTGCTTGACATATGATCTGACTGCTGGTGACTAGCCTTTGTTTAAAAGTATAGCAGGGGAAGTGGAAGTGAATTTTGACTGTCCGTGACTATTTAAATAGCAGGAGGGTTAATACCGCACATGTTTTCAACAATGTTCAAACCATCTATTCAGGAGGTAAAGACTTTTAATGAGATTTTGCCCTCTGTTTTCTGATACTTAAAACAAAGAGAAAAGAACGTTCACATTAATTTCCTTGCTCGGCCCAATTTCATGGCACTACTAGGAGCACAATTTCCTGGCATTTCAAACTTTATCCGATTCACAGAGACAGCAAGCAGCAGGGCAAGTCCAAGAATTCGCGCACACTATGTCCCATACGTAAAGAAAGTTTAACTCTCTAAGATATTCATGGATTTCAGTGATATTTATATTACTCTAGGGCATCTGCAAGGAGAATACCCACAAGAATGTTTACGTTATTAGTCTTTGTAATGATTATGTAAGTAAAGAAAACACGGCGTTATGTATGGGACAAAACGGTGGACCTTTTCTTGGACTTGCTCAGTAGCAGAGACAAATTAAATGCTTTGAACTTCCGAGGCAGAATTTCTTTACAATGGCGATGCAAAAACAGACAATCTCCACATACGTGATATAACCTGTTATACATGCATACCATTGGCACAATTTTTCTACTACAGTTTGCAAAACTTACTAAATATTAAGCAGTGCCGTGAAATGGGCCAATTTTTTTTCCTTTTTTTTTTGGTGGCACACACAATACCGTTCAACTGAAAAGAACATTGTCCCCCTTTACTCAAGCCTCATATATCTAAAGTACAACTTGAACACAGGCAATACCTCACAAGATTGAATCATTTGACATGAAAACAGCTTATATATAAGCGTACACCAAGTCCAAGTAAAACTAGCATTTCTCTTTCTGAATGTTTGCTATATAAATATATTTGAAACAGAGGTTAAATACAAGACGGGTATTCTGTTGGGTTTAGCTATGCACTTCTTAAACACTGTCTAGGGTCGATTTTGTTTTCGTATTTGCAAAATAGCTAGTCAAAATTTTCAGTCCTAAGGCTAAAAAGACAGCCGCTAGCTAAAAAACCATTGATTTGTACACTTCTGTACTTATGCCACCACAGTTAACGTACTAGATGAAACTTTCAGAAACTTTCGGAGAGGGGAGAATTTTGGTATAAAAATTTGGCAACTATGCAAGAGGGTGTGAGTAAAACAGTGACTAATTTATTTTAGGGGAGGGAGTTTTCGTAGCGACGTTTCCTAAAAGTCAAATCACAGCCTGAATTAGCGAACACCACAACACAAGTGCTTCAACTTATATCGCCATTCCTTTAAATTCCTAACAAATTTTTCTGCTATATAGGCATATTTTCCGTGAAAAAGCAAGTTGAATGAACGTGGATCTTGCATTCTGACAATAGGCAAGCTATTAAACACACATTAACTTTTGTCGACTGCCCCCAATGAATTTTGTGTGAAATCCGAAAACAATTCAAAATTTCCGACTTTGATATTTTCTGTCCATGTGGATTAAATCCAAGACCTTTCCCAAACTAGCTCACTACATACATGGAAAAAAGGCCCAGCGAAACAATTCAAAATTGCAAAGTGAATGAATTTTTGGTCTCTAAATAACTCAGTGGCTATCACTGGTCTTAAGTCAGTATTAAATTCAACCTGAAACGAACAGCAATATGGAGCTATTTCGATCATAGTTGTTTTTCGAGAGAGATTTTGACTCTTTTCAACTCTAAATCAATCTTGTTTTGCTACCAACAACAATCCCGCCAAAAAAACAAAATTCACGTAGGTGTTCACCGACAAGCATATCTATCTTCCCAGCATTTTTGTCTCTCTTATACACACCATTTTTACACTAAATATATTGTTTTTTTCCTCTTCACAAATTTGGTATTATTCACATTATTTAATCATTATTATCCATTCTGTTCGTTATTTTTTCTTCTTAATAAATTACACGCAGTTCCGTATATATGCTTCTATTTCTTTTGTTATTTTTTTTCTCGTCAAGTCTAGTTACCTGGATTCTTTTTATCGTCAGTTTGTTGGTAAGGTTGTTTGTTTCTCTGTCTTTGACAGGCTCGGTCTTGAAATGATGAGTTTAATACCTGAAATGAATGAACAAAAGAAACACAAATTCAATTAGTTTGTTTAAATCCATTATTTTAAATTCATTTTGCCTCTAAAAAACATCTTGTAAAGATCGCAACCATCGGCCTGATGTTGCCATGGAGAGTCCATTTTTCAAGTTTACCGTCGACAAAACATGGTCCATTTGAATGAGTGTCAGTAGACAACTTGAGCTAATTTGTTATAGATTGGGGCATAGCGTTCTGCCGCCTTACCAAAAAACACCATATTGATAAAACAGAAAGAAAAGGGCAAACAGATACTCGAATCATACGCTTATGAAACTACCTAGGCTAAATGAGGAATGTTCCCCCAAAACTTTGTTTTGAGTTATCGTGTCAAAATCGCATCCATGAGGCCCTCGAAAGGGGTCAAAAGGCGCCCTCTCTTGTTCCCGCACTGGGACCCAAGATATTCTGAGCATACCTCAGACCCATGCACTGGCTTGAATAGAGCACACACGACATATGCTTGGAATTTCCAAGATTGCATTTGTTTCATCTTTGTTTATAACGACCAGCTGCATAAGGGAACAAAATCAAATCCCAGACTCTGACCAAGATTTGCAGAGTGACAGCCAGCAACCGTATAACCCAACTACAGCCAGCAACAACACACGCGTCTATGGGAAATGGACTCAACCACTTCCACAGGCGCTAATGTAATTGCCGTCTGTAGCCAAGTTATTCAGAAGATTGTTTAGACATTGTCCTGACCTGTAGTAATTGGGCTTGAATGGTCCAGCCTTGTTGAGACCGATGTACTTGGCCTGGTCATCGGTCAGTTCAGTCAGGTGGGCATCGAATGCAGGCAGGTGCAGACTGGCCACGTACTCATCTATAAACAAGGTATCAATCACACTAGAGTTATCATCAAGAGTTAGTCAATACCATGGCCTACACTATTCCAATTAATAAATAGCCCATGTCCTTCCAAATTACAACATTGCTGTGATCATGTGACACTGCCTTTTTACAAGAAAAAGCTAACAACTCTTAACGAGCTACAACCTCAGGAAATTTTTGGACCAAAAAATTATCACATTTTTCTTCGAAATTACAGGGAAACTTCACACTTAGGAATGCCCAATACGTGTTTGTTTTCATGTGTTATACTAACCAGGTTAAGTGTGTTCCGTAAGCCAATAATAAAGTTGAAAAATAGTTTTCGAAGTTTAAAAAAGCAAGGAAAGTGAGCCCAAGGATACAGAGTTAGTCCAGTATCTGGGCCTCATTTACAGGGCGAGGTGTAATTGTGGACTCACTAACATTTTCAGAGTTATTTGAAAGGTAAATTGTGTAGCCTTAAACTATGCACTTTTTTTAAAGAATGTTCTTGCAAAAAACCAGTTATCTGAAACTTTTGAACAGTTGTCGGGGGTGAGAGTGGAGGGAAATAAAAAACCAACAAAACAATCAGAAAAAGGGTTTGAGGGATGTCGAGGACCCTGGAGCAATGCAGGGACTATTGTATATGTTTGTAATTTGCCCTAAAAATACTTGTTTCTTTTAACATCTTTTACAGGAAAAACACCTTTAAGGTAAAGCCTCACGAATTCAAAATTTTAAAAATCCTGAAATCGGGAAAAAAAACCTGTTAATCTTACCCCTTGGTTTTAATCCAGCTGACAATCCCCCCCCCTGCCCTGCCAAAAAATGCTTGCTCTAAGAAAAACTTTGCATAAATCTCTGCACATTGACTGTTGAATTACCCACCGAGTTTCTTGGGCAGTAGGTAGACATCTTTCTTGTAGCGTCCCTGTGGGGCGTTGAATAGCTCAATGAGTGCCAGGGCCTGGGTAGTGGCTGTGATGGATACCACAAAGGAAGGAACAGTGGAACAGCTCCAATTCACCAGACGCCCCTGCAAATATGAGGGGGAAAAGAAGACATTGTCAGGTTTATAGAAATAGAGACAAGGGTAAAAGTGAACTCCAAAATCTACAAGAACAGCATATAGGAAAAGTGCAGAAGAAAAGTATAAAAATATGAACGACACTGATATGTTATCTAAAATTTCAAAAGTCTAAGATCCTGTTATTGCAGGACTTGTATCGCTGGAAATGGGAAGAACGCTCAAATGGTGCTGAAACAATAACAGATGCTTAAAAGTTGTGTTCCTGTGCTCTTAAAAAAAATTCCCCCCACCTTTTGGACGTCCCCCCATTCCCCCCACCTTTTGGATGTCTGTAACCCTTTGAAAATAAGGGGACCAACAGATCTGCTTTGCGAGCAGATTGGCTCTCGGTCCGTTTATTATCAATACGATTGTGAGTCGGGAACCAGCCTGCACTGTGAGAACGGAAATAGCAAGTTAGAAAGGGAATCTGTTTTTTTGAGATGAAACTCGAAAAGAGCACTAGGAACGCAACTTTAAGATATAAAATGTTGGATATTCTGTGATGTAATTGTGGAAGTAATACATAGCTTGCCTATTCCTGTGGACTTGTGGGGAAGGGGGGAGGGAGTAAGCTTACCTGTGCTAGTAGTAGGATGCGTTTGCCATCAGGCCAGATGATGTGGTCTACTTGAGAGCGAACCTTCTCCCATGTCAAGTCAGGGGTACGGAGACTGTCCTAGAAAAAACGGAAAGCGGGAAAACAGAAAAAGTGAGTGTTGCCCTCTACTACTGAGTGCCATAATCCTAACAAGGGCGGATCCAGGGGGGCCAAAGGGGGCCATGGCCCCCCCCCCCCCCCCAAAAACGAAACCAATTTTTTTTTATTTTTATGTGACATCGCAATAAAGGCAGGCAATGAGTTCACCACCATCTTTTCCTCAATAAAACATTGGTTAAAGTGGGCAGAAATTGCCTCAGATCGCACCACAGAGCATCTAGAATCCAAAAAAAAAATTTTACCCACTTTTTTTGGGGACCAAATTTTTTTTTGGCCCCCCCCCCAAGTTGTGTTCTGGATCCGCCCTTGAATCCTAAAAGTTTTAACTTCAAAAGTAAACAAGTATATAATATTGTTTTATTAATGAACCTGCAAGATGCAATATGGGACAGAGAAAATAGGTCCCTTGGGATGGAGGGGGGGGGGGGCCTGTGAGAGGCGTGCCTCGGGACTTACCACATCAATCTCAGTGTTGGAGTGTCCCATATTGCACACGATGCAGCCATTCTTCATACGGTCCAGGTGCTGACGTGTCACCACGGTTTTATTGCCTGCACAAGGAACCAGAACAAACTCTGAAAAACACTCACAAGCGATATTATTTTCTACGATGGAATTGAACAACTATTTTGAGTTACACTGGGGCAAATTTCAGTCCGCTGCTTAACATTAAGCAGAACAGTTGTGCTTAACTATAGCGGAAAATTGTGATAACCATAACGTCGCGTCAGTGCTACAAGGTCGTAACTCCATTCTGCAACAAATTGGTATCTCGCGCGAATACGCTCCGTGCAACAAGGTCGTATTGCGAGGTCCACTGACTTTGTGTGTACATCCGGGTTATTTTAAGTGAGATACGACCTTTTGATATTCTGAAACTCGCGTTTCACGTACGGCCCATTTTAGGAGATACAACCTTGTTGCACGGACAGGATGATAAGCACGATTTCACGACATGGGCGTGCTAACGGTTGCTTGCGCATGGATATTTCTAATGTTACATCACTGATTTAAGCAAATTTCTTCTCTTGAGGTAAGCGTGCATTTTGCTGTGCTGACTGCTTACGGTCTCTGTGTAACAGACAGAGGCTCTGTTAGCAGAAAATCTTGTGCTTAGCAGTGCCATAAAATTTGGCCCTGACCTTTCACCATACATGTATGTGACGGCAGGCAAGTCCCAAAAATTTTTCAGAAATTGTTGTGGTTGCTATGCGACTTGCCTTCTCTACAGTCTGATTGGCTTAATTCATTCACATGGAATATGCAAATTAGGTTGACCCTATCAAAGGTCGTGCGGACAATTGCATGCCAGTCGTTCCCTGACTCTATATGTATATCTGAGCGAGATATCTCAGCAGCGTTGTGCCAAGATATTGGTGAGCCATCAGCGTTTTGTTTTCACTTTCAAAAGTTAGTGCTTATCAGTTCAGTATGTGTGCAGAAACAAAAACGAAATTTGGAATTTAAGGCATGCCCTTATCCCCAAACAATTGTTCTTCCAATTCTTATCTAGTACTGTAGTTACCAAAACACCGAGAAATTTGTTGGAAACATTTCTGGAGTTGAAACTGAAGATAAGGGTTGCGTATCAACATTCCAACTATATCTTCACCAGGTCAGACAAGGTTGAAATGCAAGTTGGAATATAATGTCAATAACTTTTTTTATTTTGTTGTAGTGAAATACTCCACAATTTCCATGTCTAGCAAGCGTCACGGTTTATATCCACAACTACTATGTACATAATGAGCTCTCAGTTTTCCACATAGTTTATACCTTTAAAAAAATAAACCACGTGCCTTTTTATTGTTTACAAAAAAGTCAGGACTTGACTTGTGATGGAAAATGTCAGGTCCCCTAACCTCTTGAAGTTGGTAGAAAGTTTTGCAACATTTCACTCCCTCCAAAATGATGTACAATTGATATTTGAGCCCTACATAATTTGTTTTTAAAATCTAAACTACTAACAGCTTGGAGCCTGGACTTAAATTTTGATTAACCTCAACCATATTATTATTTAGAATACGGAATAATGTAGTGCGTCCTTGTCCTGGGTCACAGACGCACTACGTTCTCCGTGTTCCACGAGTGTGAGTGGGACACTGAATGTATCTTCAAGCAAACTTGGCGCGCATTAAAGATAGTACACGCACGCTGCACACAAACTTTTCAGCGGTTATCCTATTAAACGCGCATCTTAGAATAGCGCAATACGCGGAGTGCGGTATGGACAGTGGCCGTGCTGCATGGTTATATGAAACACAGCTTGTTGCCATGGATCGACCAATCAGAATCGAGGTTTCAAGTTTGCTTGAAGATAAAAATAAATACCTTCACATAAAGCCCGCATTTGGAGGATTTGGCTACATGGTTATATGTAGCACGGCTTGTTGCCATGGATCGACCAATCAGAATCGGGGATTCAAGTTGCTTGAAGATAAAAATAAATACCTTCACATCAAGACCGGTTTTGGAGGATTTTGCAGAGGTGAGGTAGGTATACCTGCGCCACTCGTACTACATATTGGGCTTAATGGCTTGAAATTAAAAAGTCTATCGAAATTCCACACAGTTGTGATTTTTAAAGGATCTGTAAAGGCTGAGAGTTAAAAAAGGAGCAGATTTATTCAATTACGGCAAGTCACTTACCAGAAGCAGTGATGATTACATCCGCAATGCGAACCACCTCGTCCATCTTCACCACACGGAAGCCGTCCATGCTGCGATGGTAAAAGAAATGCACATGTCAATGCAATAGTCCAGCATCCCCAATAAAACCATGCTCTATCTCAGTGATGGATCTGCTTACTGCAGGATTCTCTGCTTAAATTCACTATTCTGTGCTAATCCCATCAGCAAGGAATCCTTAATACTAGGATATATGAATGCACAAATAAGTAAAACATTCCTTGCTAGCCCATGAAATATTATAATAATAATTTTGGAGGCTAATCATCCTTACTCGCAGCTGAGAAGCTGAATTACAAAGGACGCGGCTACAACGTGGTCGAGCTGCAGGCATGTAAAGGTGCCTTAGGCAGCAAGTCATACATCTCATATGAGCACAACCAGAGATTTAAAGTGTTTGATTTTTTGCAGAGGGAGGAAAACCGGAGGGCCCGGAGAAAAACCCTCGTGGCACAGGAGAGAACCAACGCACAACTCACATATGGTCCTATAGCTGGGAACGAACCAGGGCCACAGTGGTGAGAGGCGAGCGCTTTACACACTAGCCACCCATGCCACCCAAATGAAAATAAGCTGACTGAAGTTAGCAGAGAATCCACTACAGTAAGAGGTGGTTTTTTTTATTGTGGCAAGAGGAGCCATGAATTTGGGTTCCTACTACATCAGGATCAGTTACGTTGTCTTGCCTTTGTGTCAGGGAGAGAGGTCGGGGAAGCCTAAATTTCTGATATAGTAGCCCAAAGTTTTTTCGTTGATCAATTTTGTTAAAAGCAAGGGTCCTACTAGTACCTGTTGCGATGTGCTGGCACTTTCATTTCGTTAAAATAAAAAGCCTTTTGCGAGTTAAGTTTGAATAAAATCTGGAACGCTGACTTAATCCAATGCTTTGCACGTTTTAACTTCTCCTGACCAAAGACACTGTTACTTTATCACGTGATTCGGGGCAAGCTTTATGCTAGCCACCCCCAGCTTCGGCATGTTCTGATGTCTTTGTGCCATTCTCACGCATTGTGAACAATGTATTGGTGCTGAGCGTCTCTTATGTAACTATGCCCTGAATCATGTGATTAGACACAGTGTCTTTGGACTGGAGAATACAAGTTAAAATGTGCCAAGCATTCTGAGCAAGTCATTGTACCAGATGCTTTTCAAATTAAAATCCCGAGAGGTATAGGTCACTTGCAAATGGCTTATAAAGTTTCATCTAGGACCATTTTTAGTCTGTGAGGACCTTACCAGGCTTGCAGAGCACAGATGGGATCAATCTCTGTGATGTAGACGATAGCGCCCAGTCCCTTGAGGGCAGCACAGCATCCCTTGCCCACTTCGCCGTACCCGACCACGACCACCTGCTTGCCGCCAAACATGATGTCCGTGGTACGCTTCAGGGCATCCAGGATTGACTCGCGGCAGCAGTACAGGTTGTCGAATTTCACCTAGAGGAACGAGAAAGCCAGTTTGAAAACATCTACTGAATAAAACCAAGATGTCTTATTGTGACTCACTCTGGTATAGACCATGTGACATTTGCTTACAAAATTGGATGTTTGTGGTCGTGTGATGTCAACTTTTAGCAAAGTGTTTTCTTCAAGATATATCTTGAAATGTGATTAGTGTAAAAGTGTTGACATAAACTGTTGAATGTGGGCTAAATAACATGCAAAAGATGCTTAAACATTTGGGTTGCCCGGCAGTAGCCTGTCGGTACGACAGCACAGGGCACATGGTCTATGAGGTGAATTAAGTTTTGCACGTTTTATACTTAAGCAAAAGCCTTTGACTTCATTTTGACTACTTTTCCCAAATTCCCAAAGTTTTCCCCGACTGGAAAAAGGGAAACTCTTTTTCAAGGTTTTCCCTGATTTCTAGAGTGGCTGAGAACCCAGACAAGTATGTGACGGGCAAAAATACCGACAACTGACACAGCCACAGCTCGTGAATTTCTATACGCCCGAGGACAATGCTTTGTGTATCCCTTTGTCCCTGAAATATAACACTCTCCCATAGACTAAGCACATAACCATACGATTGAGGACTGTTTTCAACAAAAGACCCAATGCCCAATAGGACCCAATAGGACTGAAAGGATCTTTTGTTCTCCCTTTGTGTGTCTGTCCTCTATCGTAAAGCCATACATGAACGCCTGTTTCAGACACAACCTCAGTTCCTTACAACACCAACTTTTATTTCAGTATTCTTGGTGAACCCAGAACCAAGACGACTATTGAAACTACCCTGTTGTACCTTGGTGACCGAGTCGTTGACGTTCATGGCCGGCACGCTCAGCTTGTTGGATTTGGACAGCTGGTAGAGGCGATGCACGCCGGTCACAGACTCCTCAACGATGCCTTTAATCAGCTTGAAGGTCTCCGGACACTTCTTGAGCATCATGTGGGTGGCATCCCCACCGTCGTCAAGAATCTGTGAGAAGCAAAGACACAAGGAGGAGGAACTAATCACTGACTCTTTCTAATGTTGGTCGTTTCCAAAACTAATATCCATCATTGACTTGCACTCCGGAGTCACACTGAACAACACACAGGGGGTCTTTTTGATCCTTTTAAGTGGTTTTTTTTGGTCATTCCAAAATGACTTCGGCAACCTGAAGCAGTCTTCTTTTAATTCTAATGACCCTTTTTTGGCAATTTTTGAACAGTATTTTTGGGTAAGAAATGCATTATTCTTGTGCATTTTTCAGTGGCAGCCAAGCGAATCAACACAGCTTTGTGCATTCAGCAGTGCATCGCATTGATGGTCATTTTTTGTGTATGTTAGGTTTTATCTGCATCATCATTTTACCCGCAACATTTCCATACAAAAATAAAATCCTGCCCTCTATCCACAACATCCTGTTGGTTTTAAATATATCTAACAACTTGGGTAAGTCCAAAAACCTAAAAGTGGACTTTCGTTCTCTTATAGGAACGGGGCCTGTAACAACACAATTGCCGTGAACCAAAAAAATATCTGTCTTGGATAAATACTAGAGACGTAGCCCAGGACAAGTCCAAGGACTCGCTCCACTCCCCCCCCCCCCCCCTCCTTTACTCACCATGTTGGGCTGCCAGTCGTCCGACAGGATGCAGCGCTCAATGCACCACCAGAAGTCGTCTTCAGTCTCGCCACGCCAGGCAAAGATTGGAAAGCCCGCCTCAGCCAGGGCTGCTGCTACCTCATTCTGGGTGGAGTAGATGTTACAGGCCGACCATCTCACGCTGGCTCCCAAGGCATGTAGGGTCTCTATCAGAACCTAGAAGAAGCAAATATTTTGCAGTTCAAAATTATCAGGAATTATGGATTAGAAGTTTACACAGAGTTCCCAGCACTTTATGATAACAAATGTTCCCGTAATTCTTCCCTGAGAAATATCCAAAATTCCATGAGAAATATTTTCACTTTAAGAGGTTGCTGGGAAGTCAAGAGGTGGTTGCAGCAAAGCAAACTCTAAAATATCCATTAACCCTAACTCCCTCGCATGATTTACTACTACGAACCCTACCCATCCTGGCAAATTCCAACACCATGAGGGAAACTGCACACACATATTTCTGACTTTGATTCTGGAGGTGTGCCAACCCAATGTAAAAGACTGTCAGTTTAGGGGTACTGTACCCATCCTGACAGATTCCAACAAAACATGCCGTTGGGGTTTGACAGGTTGAGGCCTGCTAGGGTTAATGCCAGTCAGTCAATGGACACAACTTGGACAAATGCCACAAGACACAAATACGCCAAACTTGCGAAAACCTTTCTCTTCTGGGTCACTGCCAAATTCCCTGAGTTTTTACCTGATGTTTAGTGTTTTCTCCAAATTCCTGATGCTGAACTTCGAAACTTCACATGAGCTGTTAGTCATACATTTACCTAATTAATATTTGCAATGTACATGTATTTACTTCTGTTTTCAGGGTACAGGGTGTCGAGAAAAAAAATCGAACAACAAACAACCACCTCCAGAGCGAAAAATAGCAGTTTGTTCACCTGTAGCAATGCTGATGACACGTATGTTTACAACAGAATGTTGTAAGCTTTAAGGGATACTCACAGCAGCTTGGGCAGTGATGTGAGTACAGCCGATGATCTTAGATCCTTTCAGTGGTTTCTCTCCTTCGGCTCGTTTCCGTAGCAGCATCAGCCCTGGCATTTCTGTCACAACAACCAACACAACGAGTTAATAATCAACACTCTTGACAAGTGTAAATGCATATTACTTCTAAAGATTTGCACTGCGAATACAATCAATTTGCCGTATCATTGAGAATTTGGGACGCACCAATTTGTGTAAACAAAGAAGTGTCAATACTGCCACAACTGCCCCAGCACTGTTTGGCTTTTACTGATTCTTCATGGTACAACTACAATGTAACACAATGTAGTACAAGTACAATAGGTTACACCAAAAAAGGTTTTACTTTCAACCTCTGAGCTGGTTCAGTGAGAATCCTATCAGAATAACTTTAAATAAGTGGTTCGAGTATTGCGGCTTTTTAATCACAGGTACTGGTAGGTGTAACAAAAACACATGCTGAACATGTCCAAAAATGTGCAAAGGGATTTAGACTGGGAATTTAGCCAGAGTCCTTTTTCTCACATAACTGTGTCAGCTGTACAGGGTGAGTAAAAAAAAAACGAAACCCAAATGTCGGGACTATTGTTTTAGAGAAGTTCTGCGTGTAGCACTTTCAAAATCTAGGATATGAAAGCCCAATTCATTAACTTTGTTGTATTACAAGAATCATTCAAATCTGTCATGTACTTTTAAAGTTACGGAATTTTAAACACAACCACCGTTTTACGGTTCTGTCCACGGATCACAAAAAAGTTCAGTGTTCTTTCAGCAAAACAAAAACAAGTCACATAGGGATGTGTGTGAATTGTTTTCGTTTTGCTGAAAGAACGCACACCTTTTTTGTGATCCGTGGACAGAACTTTAAAACAGTGGTTGTGTTTAAAATTCCGTAACTTGAAATGTACATGGGTGATTTGAATGATTCTTGTACTAAAAGAAAGCTTATGAATGGGGCTTTCATATCCTAGATTTTCAAAGTGCTAAATGAAGAACTTCAATAAAACAATAGTCCCGACATTTGGGTTTCGTTTCTTTTACTCACCCTGTATGTCGAACTTCTCTGTCAGCCATTATTGGTGGAAACAATACTTACCCTGTTCAGCTATCTCAATCTCCCTCCGACCAAATGCAGCCTGCTTGATGTTCCTAACGCAGAAGCCTTTAAAGTTCTTTGAGTTATACTGAAAAATGCGAGAAATGATATCATAAGACATGCATGTTTTTATTTTGTCGTTTTGAAAGAGATAACCTCAGACAATATCTATCAAAATTACTATGACTTTCAGTGAAAATTTGAGATGTACATTTTCATATTTGGTAAATGTCTTTCACTGATGTTATTTTATGACAGTGCTGTAGAAGGGCTAACAAGAGAAATAATCACAAGGCTAACCCTAACTGCCTTTAGTATTTTTGCTGGGATGCAACCTCAATCCTACAAAATCTTCCAACTGCCTGCCTCCAAGTGAAAATTGCATACAGCCTCAATCCTCCAAAATCATCCGTGAATGTTCATGTCAAAAGAAACAAATGACTACCTGGACTTTCTCCCTGGGCGAGACATCGTCATCTTCAGAGGAGCTCCCGCTATATGATCCAGAGCTGTAACTGTCTGTCGAGGATTGAGACAGGGAGCGAGATCTACGCTTGAACCGACCGCTACGGCCCTGGGTTGGACCAGTCGTCTTGAAGCTGATCTGTAGCAGGGAAAGGACAGACACAAAAAGAAGACATTTATAAGACCAATCAAAACAAAATGAAGGTATATCTAAACCTGGGTAAGGTGGGTTTAACACACCGCACTTTCATTTCCCGACTTCTATTCCCCCCCCCCCCCCAAAAAAGTTCACAAAGTAATGCAAGTTATCAATAAAGTCTAAGAAAAAAGGCTTCATCAAAGTAATTTAGCTTCAATGGAGAAAGCTGTAGAGCATACCGGTATGAGTCATTCTAAATATATTAAGCATCCAAATTGTGACATTTCTCCTGTCCCTGTTGTACCTTGGTACTGATATTTTATAATTTACCATTCAATTATCATTAAGAATGACTTCAAATGATAAGTGATAATATATTTGTTGGATGGGTACCAGTAAGTTGCTTTACAAAACTCTCTAAGAAAGCAAGATCGAAATATTGCATTTAGAATTCAGGCATGCAACTGGAAATTTAGGGGGAAAAAACAGAAAACTCCAAACCACATAGGACTTTGTACAGTATTTTTTAATTTGTAATGGCATTCATGAGAAGTAAAAAAACAAGGAAACCAGCGGAGACGAGGAAAAGCTGCGTGCCTGAGAATTACAAAAATCATACAGGCAAGATAAAACAGGGACGGGGAAAAAAGTGGACCCCCAAATTTATAGAATGACCCATAAAAATGTAACTGTGTGCACCACATAATGCACAGGGTTGCACACCGGACAATGCCCATTCTCATATTCAGGAAATTGCTGCCTGCAGAAAACTGATTTACAAAAGTATACATGTAACTCGTGAGCTACCTGAGTACACCAGTGTTGAATGTGACTTGCAGCTGCAACCACTACAGTTTCAAATTCTCAGTGTTCTTGTCGAGTGCCTGCAAACTAATGCACTTTAGCACTAAGGCTCCGAACTAATTTGGAAGGCACATGTAACTTGTTTGCTTTATGGTAACATCGGATGGGATAATTGTATAGATTATAACTGTGGAAGGTACTTTACATCCATCCGGTCTAGCCCTTGTCATAAGTCCATCATTCCAAAACGCCTACCATTTATTTTTGAGTTCCTGTTTTGCTAAATTTACTTGGTTCACATCAAAAGAACAAAAATTCAACACAAAATTATTACGCTATATTAAGGTTGCAAACTACCAATTACATTTTTACAAAACTGGCATGAAACAATTGCATCTAAGATAATACTAAGTTCAAATCCGAAATTTTAAAGTACCAGTAAAAGAATGAGTTTCTTTGACAATTAATTCGGCAAGAATGCCAAATAAGTTGTGAAAAATAAGTTAGTTTACAACTTACATTAATAAAACTTAAAAAAAAAAAAAGCATTCAATGATAATTTTGTCCATGGACATGCCCTGTGCACATGTTCATTAGAAACGGCTGCATGATCAGGGTACATACTAATGACATAGAACACTCGGGCTCCGGCTGGGTCGTACAAAAACAAAACGATCTAGTTACACTGCAGCGATATAAGAACCCACACAAGATTCGGATCCATCAATGCGTAAACCTGGCCCGAGAGACTGCTGCACAGCTGTCGACGAGCAAGTAACACCCCCCTCCCCCCCCCCCCCCCGGAAAAAAAATGCTACGGCCACTGAACATTATTCCTGTCTCTCTGCGTGTAGCCCCAGAGTGTGTTTAATTCGGGGAAGACTGTTTATTACAGGAAGTTGGCTGCGATCATAAAAGCGGAACGGATGAAATCAATCACTGAAAACAAAAACTGCCAAGGCAACACAGATTATTGGCCACCCGGGCAGTAGACTTGAACACAAGTCATCAGACAGTCATGTAATATGACCCACTAGCACTGTGCTGTGTAGCTTGTTTATTATCAAATGCTGAGTTTCAACGTGTCTTAACGACTTGATCAGACTGATTTCTGATGGATATTCATGTATGCACCCAGCGCAATGCATAACGCTTCCATAGGGAGGGCCAATGGTAGCTCATCTGCAACATTGAAGAAGCATCCATTATTAGGGGTGTGACTTTCTAGATCAGAGTACTTTTTGGTTCAAAAGATCCTCTTAGAATATTAAACTCAAGAGTACACTGTATTTTCATTAGAAAATCTAAAATGTCTAATAGTTGTCTTTCAAATTTAAAGACAAAAATTACGTTGGAAAAGTTACTTGATAAGCTTTACCCACTCAAAGGATGAGAGTGCTTCTGTCCATCAAAGCACTGTGTACATATGCACGCGTTCATCTTTTCAAACCATGGACAAAAAATACCAGAGAACAAAAACTAATAAAAGTCTTCCTAAAAAGTTAGAGTACAAACAAAAGAGGGACAATAGGACGTCCACGATTGATGGTGAACACACGGTACCATTGTATTCTCTGGATTGGTAACCAATCACATTGCTCTGTTCAAATCTGATAGCAAGTACTATAGGTTGTGTACAAAGCCCAGTGAACATTGTTCAAGTCGGTCGAGGATGCATGTTTTGGGGTCGAGGATGCATATATTCCTGCATGTTAGTGCCATATCCCACACTACACGGATGTTGCAAGTGAACCCTGGCACACGTGCAGTACCACGATATGGCGCTCGGCGGGTGACCTAAACCCAGCCAATTAACGACTTGAAATCAAGTCTACCTGGGCAGCTGATATGAAACATCTCCATGAAGAATTGTGGCAAATGACTCTGGGTTAACAAAATCACAAATATCATTCCTTACATTGTACATTTGAAGAACACAGAGAAATTATTCACGATTATTCAAAAAAATGAACGCGTTCACGTACATCCTTTTGTACTTTTGTATTCCAAACAAAGGCTGACTGATTATCCTGAATAATACATTACTTTGACATTTCAATTTCCAACAGGCTGGCAATGTTACAAAAATAAACTGATTAACTGCATTCAGAAAGAATCAACCCCTTCGTGCACACACCAACACACACATTAAAAACAAATTAGTTACTATTAACAGTGTACAGATTTTGAGATTCCATCCACGTAACGTGGACACAAATGTGCAGAGAGAAAATGTCCTTAAAGTTCTAAACAGAAAGGCACTAGTTACAGGACTGAGAAAGTACCCCAAAATTGACACAAAAAATTAATTGGTGCCATTTTTAACAGAATTTTCAAGCATCGTGCCAAAATTCATCAAGTGTTGAAAAATAAGGGCCCAATTTCACGGCACTGCTTAACAATAACAGTTAGCAGAAAAGTTGTGTTTAGCATAGCAGAAAAATTTGCTAACTTTAAGCACTATTTCACGGTGTGGACGTGTTAACGGTCGCGCGTGCATGGAGATTTCTATTGTTACGTCACTAAGTTAAGCAAATATTCCTCTGAAGTAAGCGTGCCTTTTGCTGTGCCTCTTTGCTTACGGTCTCCATGAAATAGACGGAGGCTCTGTTAGTAAAAAATTGTGTGCTTAGCTGCGCCGTGAAATTGGGCCCAAATCTTCAGATACAACTTTTCATTCAACATTTTTATAATCTGAAACTACTTCAATGTACATTGTAACTTTCCTCCCCTCCCAAAAGATGCGTGCCTGCCAAAAAAACAACATTCAGATGGGCATCAGTTGCTCCGAGTACACGGCAAATAATTACGTACCTGATCATGGTGAGACATGACGGCCAATGTGTAGTTTTACAAATTACATCACTCATATACTGTCCCTTCTGTACACGTACATGTAAACGCTGACAATTAACTACATGTATCTCCACACATCACCGCACAGTACTGCGTCAATACCCACGAGATATGCACGACAGCTGAGATTTTCTTTGTGTGTGTGTATTCTCAGCTGATGGCCATTGATTTCCACAAACCAGACACGTCTTGACATTTTGTCTTCGTGTTTTTGTTTTCTTCGTCGTCATCTTGACAGAATGGAGCTCATCTTGGAGTGATTTTTCTACTGGGGGCAAAAGCTAATAAAAAACATGTACGGGTCTATGTGTGCACACAATGAAATGCACGTGTACATGTACTTGTGTGTCTATTACGCATAATTGTAATACTTGGTTGCAATGGTGTCACATGGACATTTATGTGCATTATGGTAGGCCCATGTTGTTTACTACATGCATCTTGCTTTGATTCAGTTTGTGCTTAATGAGGCTGCAACGCATAAAACTTATTTTGTTAAGTACATATACTGGCAGTGGTAAGGCGTGCAACTTGGAATTAACACAAAACGAGGAACTTCCAATCTTTACAGGACTTTGTACAGTGTTTTTCACTTTTAAATGGCAAAAGTCTGAAGTGAAAAACAAGTAAATCAGCGGATCCAACGAAAAGTTGCATGCCTGACTGGTACTCTTCAATCCAACTGGCAAAATCGGTTTTATAAAAAAATGGTTCAGGCTCAGTAAAAATATACTCCATCAGAGTTTGGGTACAAATTGGTCAATAATCGTTTTTTAAGTCCCAACTTAGTTTTACTATTAAGCAGAAGACAATATCCAGCAAAATCCATCACTGACTCTGCTTTGCATAATGCTTCAGGACCAAATCCACTGAAATCCACCACTGGTGCTTGTGGCTTTTGATGGATTTGGTACACATGGCTTATCTGCCCAAATCCCCCCAAATCAGGGGATGAATTTTGATGGGAGTTGGTAAGGTTAGGTTTAAGCCTTGTTGCCGACTCATATTTCTAGAAGAGTACTGCTTGAATAGTACTGGCAGCTAGTGTGGTGGATATCATTACAAACAGGCTTCAAATGGGTCACCTCGAAATCTTCAAAATCATTTATCTTCAATCGGAATTGAGTTTCAGCCTTTACATGTACAACACGGACATGTACATGTACACATACTTTAGCTTGTGTTAAAAAGAAAAATTGTGGAAGAAGAAATCCCTGAAACAATTCTGCACAATTACAAACAAAAAGAAGAAATTACTTTTAATATTTCTGAGAAAATTTGATTTTCAAATTTTTCAGAATTGAGTAAGGGGCAAAAAGACGAACTTAAACTTCCATTTTTTTTTGGTAAACAAGCTGACTACACTACGGTATTAAGTCTCTACAGCGTATCACCGGAGACACATTGCTCGAAGGCATTTAACCACTTAAAGCGTGCCTCTCTGAATCCTATCCAATTTGCGTATCAGTCAAATCACTTAAAAGTCCCGACAGGAACACATAAAATCAGTTTTGGGCTTGAAATGTCAGGGAAAGATGAAGCAGTTGAGTTGTCAGCCAAAAAGGTCAAAAAGCAGATTAGAAGCTTCGGAAGGTTGTGGAAAAAAAAACATGAAAAGATTGACCAAATGGGTCATTCCACAAATGTGTTTTTTTGGGTGTTACTTTTACATCTGATAATGATATAAGATTTTGTAAATTCAGGACATGTTTTTAAAACACCTTCTGGCTCCAAGAGTGATTGTGTAAAGCCAGGCACAATGTACTGCCAAACAATTTTTTTTAAATAGTTTGAAGTAGATTTTAATTATCAGTTGATGCTCATGTGCAAGGACTGTTCCCAAATGGTCTCTGTACTAATGGCGCCCTCTAGTGGCAACAAAACTTGATGGAAAGAGATTTTGCAGGGTGGGGGAGGGGGGGGGGAAGACAACTCTGAATCCAAAGAGGATGCTTCTTACTTTGTGGAACTATTGTTTACACAACTTCTTCATACAGTTGATGCTCATGCAAGGATTGTTCCCAAATGGCGCCCTCTAATGGCGAAAAAACTTGATGGAAAGAGATTTTTAAGGTGGTGGGGGGGGGGGGAGGGGACAACTCTGAATCCAAAGAGGATGATTTTAAGACTGTGCTTCTGACTTTGTGGAACTTGTTTACACAACTTCTTCATACAGTTGATGCTCGTGTGCAAGGACCGTTCCCAAATGGTCTCTGTACTAATGGCGCCCTCTAGTGGTGAGAAAACTTGATGGAAAGAGATTTTTCAAACCTCTGCTGTGCATCTCCAGCTTTGGCTCCAGGTTACGGAATTCAGTGTGGTAATTTAAAGGTCAAGACTGAGACAGGCTCACTGTCCCGGCCCATTTTTCCACTAGTGCCACTGAACATCAACTCATTAGTAACATAAGGCCGACTGTTAGCTAATGTTTATTCGGTTTCGGCATTCAAGACTCGTAAACTTATTCTGACATGGAGACAACAGTTAAAGCTGGCGATGACGCCGCAGTTTGGAAAACACTCAAGAAAACAGCATTGCTAACTCCAATGCATTTTACTTTCCTTTTTGACACCCTCACACACAGTGTGTTGAGAGCGTTCCTCCCGTGTGAATATGCTGCAGGTTATTATGTTTGCTTGACCAAGATTCAGGTTTTCTTCAACAGCGCCCTCTTAAAATTTCTCGCACAGCCATGTACATGTATTCTTCTTTTCCGTAAATTGCTCATTTACACGTACAGCGTCTAGTACCGGTACATGTTTTTAACTACTATTGCTTCTAGAATGTCGTGAGACCAAAAAAATGGCACAATTTAACTTAATTAGCTTACAGGTTTATCTACATACATTCTTGTACTTGTCCCATGGCAGTATGCGGACCGAAGACACTGTGGGGACAGCAGAAAGTCCCAACAACTCGGTCCTAATTTGCTTAACAATAAAAAACTTCCCCATAACGCAGTGACGGCCCACCCACACAAGAATAACAAAAGTAAAAGAAATAGACTACCGGTATGCATGACAAAGCACATACCGGCATTATGAGGAGTTCTTGGAAAATGAGAGGGAACTGGTCACAGGTCCTAGGGGAGAATTTTCAATTGTCAGATTATGTCTACTACACATGTTTTAAGAAATAGTATTGAATTGTGGAATAATAGTGTTTTTATGGGAAAACAATTTAGTATCTTTCGTTTTCACAACTACAAAACTCAAAACTTTAAAGGCCTTTTTCTCAGTATTTTACTTTTTTTGACATGTCGATTTATACTTTAAACAGCCATAACTTGTCAACTGAATGTCCGTTTGAAGTGTAACAAAAAGTATTGTAAGAAGAATTGTATTCTCTTTTCTAATACCCCCAAACCCCCATTTCAACGTCTGCCCAGTTCTGTTTCATTTTGCCAGAGACATACATGTACTACAGTACATACCGTACATGCATGAAAGAACCCAGGTTAGTCTGGGAAGATTCTCACTCCCACCTTAGCCACCTGCAAAGCATGTTAGTACAGAGTCATACCAAGGCAAGACTCTCCAACCAGGCTAGAAAAATACTCCAACTACACATGTATACGTATATTAGCATATCCTCTTGACTTGTCTCTTATTTGATAAAAAAATCAACCAACCTTGCCTTGCGGTTATTATTATGAAAGGTACAAACCGGGGCAATTTGAGGCTGGCTGCCTCTGTCCTCATCATCATGGATGTAATATTTACGGTGAACTCAAATATTCATGTGGGTTTCACACATTCACGATGAGTGACTGTGTGCGGTCTGGTGATTATATACCCGTCCCAATAAATCAATGCTGCATGTAATGAAGTGTGGCAAACAATGTGAAAATGTCAGACACATTAGATTAGAAACACCCAATGGTACCGGTACGCATATGGTTCTCGAACCATGTGTCTCGCCTGCTTTCGCGATTATCCTTCCTAGAGTGACCTTTGATCTTGGTGTGTGACCTTTGACATCATTATCATATGAAGGTTGCCATGTTGCATCTATGACCCAAGTTTGGTTCCAATTGGACTTTAACTTTTGAACTGAGACCAATTTTACATGTTCAGCCTATTTTACAACTTGACCTCAGATGACCTTTGACCTTGGTATGTGATCTTTTGACATCATTATCATTTGAAGGTTGCCTTGTTGCATCTATGACCCAAGTTTGGTTCCAATTGGACTTTAACTTTTGAACTGAGACCAATTTTACATGTTCAGCCTATTTTACAACTTGACCTCAGATGACCTTTGACCTTGGTATGTGACCTTTCGACATCATTATCATATGAAGGTTGCCATGTTGCATCTATGACCCAAGTTTGGTTCCAATTGGACTTCAACTTTTGAAATGAGACCAATTTTTATATTATCAGCCTATTTTACAACTTGACCTCAGATGACCCTTGACTTTGGTAGGTGACCTTTGTCATCAGTATCATATGAAGGTTGCCATGTTGCATCTACTGTATGACCCAAGTTTGGTTACAATGGGACATCAAATTTTGAAATGAGACACATTTTACGAAACTTTAACCAAAATACAATGTACAATGTACGGTACCACATACATACTACATACATGTACACGTAGAATGTAGTGATTGCCTCTTTCCTCAACAAAGTTCAGGCGAGACAAAAATGAAAAATCCACAAATTAATTGGCAGAAGGATTGCGGGTCATCGAGGGCCACGGTGCAAGGTATGTACATGTAGGGTCTGTGTACAAAAAATTAATGCACCCCATGAAATACACATTTCCGGTTTCATTCCATGTACCGGTACATGTAAGCTTTCATAGGTGAAAACGCCTTTACAGTAAAAACCACAGGGATTCTGGACTTCAAACAGAATTCTTTAAAAATCCTGAAAAAAGTTTGAAATCAGGAAAAAATGCTGATAATCTCGACCCTGGTGTACATGTACAATGTAAGTAAAAAGCAAATAGGGCTCATCAGTATGCTTCCCCAGTGCCATAAAATTACAAAGTTCTTGAGGGAGTTCGAACCCAAGACCTTCTGTGATAAGAGAAAAAAAACTTATGTACATGTATGTATGTAACAGCCTCCTTGCAAAAAGTCAGTCAAATCAAGATTACACTGTACATTGTACATATATGTACATTGTATCTTAATCTTATCATTAACAGGTAACATAAATTTAAAAAAAAAAAAAATTAGAAAAAAAACCTGACAATTAATGTCAAGATTCCATATCCCAAGGGATCTACTTGTTATCCACAAATGTACATGTTATCACGATACCCATGTCACAAATTGCAAGGAAATCAGTATATGTGATCATTCTCAGAATCTGTGCGTCCTGACATAGCATTTATGTATGCTGTGATGCATTACAACACTAGCCATGTTATTTTACACCGTCTACCCATACATATTTCATGTGTTCATTATACAATATCTTTTCAACCCATTCGGTAGATCATTAGGTTTCATAATTCAAAAGGACACTTGTACCGTACCAGGTACATGTACCTTACCGGTATGTCTGTATTATGTCTACAGAATGTAAGTTTGCGTTTGTTTTTTAAAAAAACGTGTCGCCGCACCACTTTTGGGGCAAGCTCCATACCAGAAACCGGAGACTGTTTTTTTGGCCTTATGTAGTCTTCCTCCAAGAGTGATTATGTAAGGCAAACGGCCTACATATGAAACAATTTCAAAGTCATGTTTAATGGCACTTGAATGGCAAGTTCAGAGGGAACAGGGACAGGAAAAGTGTCCCTCCTTGCACCCAAATTGACGGCATGAACCATAATTGCATTCATTGAAACAGCTAAAAGTTTATGGCATTTCCTCGGTTCTATCAACGATCACTGTGTATACCAGACAAAGCAATACTACTGATAATATTCCCAACCGTTTTGGCTCCAAATTCAATTCAGTATTTCCAGCTAATAAGCTGCCAAAATGTACCTCAAATACTTACTTTCTTTTCTCTAGATATGTGCAAGCATCGGCCACGTAACACTTGAATTTGAGTTGTGCTTACTGCCAAACACTGTCGAGAATTCATTGTTTTCAAGCAACAGGAAAACAAGTGGGCAGAAATTGGAAGCCAGGTTTGAACTGCAATATATACATGTAACTCTGTGATACTGGTACAGACAAATACAAATTCTGCACAAAATCCTACATTTCAAAGATTAATCCCCAATAAATTATGAGTATGACATCCTAAATCCTAACTGGAATGGATTTTCCATTCAGTAAATTAATCATTTTTTATTTCATTTCACAACTTTTATGTGCATGTACTTGTACATAATGTACAAATACCGGTAAGTGCACAAGTTGGAAAATGCTTTTACCCGGTACATGTATAATGCTAAATACTACAATCTAAAGAGACGCAAACCCCATGCTCTTTAAAATATACATATTTATTTCTCCTCACAAACTGTCAATTAGTATGTTTTGTTTTAACAAAAAAACTTCTTTATTCCTTTTCTGGGTATCTGCGACTGCAACCCTCTACCAAGGGTTTCAATTTCATTTTGTGCACAAATAACCCGCCCTGCGGGAGCCGTATCATTGTCTGGCAGCCAATAATTTAAATTTTGTGAAGAAATATTTCAATAACTAAATATTGGTGAATTTATTCAAAAGTGAACAACTTTTTTATTGCTAAGAAAATAGCAAAATTTGAGAAAAACGAGCATTTTTTTAGGTGAAACTCAATATAGCAAAAATAACACCAAAAATCCAGTAGAATGATCAAATGTACTTCCAGTGACAACATAGAATTATTATTTGTTATTATCTAACTGGAAAAGCAGGCTACACATATGAAACCACCTTCTATTATATCAAATATTATCAACTGTACATGGAGTATACAGAAATTAAGAGTTTCCTTGTGATCAGTATGGGGCACATTTCATGGCCTGTCGCAATAGGATTCTGCACTAATGATGACCATTCTACACTGATGGCATCACTTTCTGAAGACCGTCAGCACAAATTCCCCAATAACAAAATTGAATGTAAGGACGGCAAGCCAAACACTGAAATCGGGCCCGGCTACCGTACTGACGCAACATTAAGCCATTCCATTGAATTAAAGAAAGAAAGAAAGAAAAAGTGGACCTATTTCTCGCTCTAAGTACCCAGCAGAAGCAAGCGTCCAACCGAAGTTCTTCATTCCATTCGCCGCTATTTCCAAACAGCGCGCAACACAAACACTCGCCCCTAAACCAAAATATCAAGAGACTAAGTGGCCAGAAATCAGCGTCATCCATCAACGACCCCGCATCCATCATGTCTTGTTAAGAGAAGGCAGGCGGGCAGCTGCCACAAATGCCACACACACATGTGCTCCCCCGTTTAGCTTCATCTTTTACTTCATGGTTTTTTACAAATTCTTTATGCGCATTGAACAAACTCAATCATGCCTGTGAAAGCAAACAGTCTAAATATCAAGCCTCTTGGAATATCTTGGGAGCCTTAACCCTGCTGAGGTATGTTGACGGTGGCTTCAAAAAACAAACAGCACTTGGGAATGTATCCAACCTGGTTCAGTTGTACGTCTAGTTTACTGCATGAAATATGTACATGTAGAGCCATTCTACATATTAAATTTGTATACATATGCAGTTTGCACAAACTTTTATTCAGTATATTAGTACAAAGTGATGTGTTGTAAATTTTGGACAAAAATGTTTCAAGAATACTCTACATGTTCATCACTGTTGACATGAAAATTCAAATTTAATACATCAGAGGAACAGCCTGTAATATTTTTGTTTGGTTTTTTTTTTTTTTTGGGGGGGGGGGGTAATTTATTGTATAAAAATACTTCCCCTCCCCCTCGATTCCACCAGATCCCAGAGGGAATACTCCTAATGGATAAAAATAACCGACTGATATGATAAATTGCTACACTTCAAGTTTGAAGAGGGAAGTCATTAACTCAGGGATTATCCTGCCATCGCAGGAAAGGAAACCGTTCACGTAGTTTCTGTCTCTGTTCTACCTGCACAAATATGATCCCTATTATGAGCATTGATTAATAAATCCTTGCTATGCTTGTTCATACACAGTATACATTTGTACATGCACACTGTACATAATGGTGGGGAAGCGTGGCCTAGTGGTAAGGGTTTGTGACTCATGATCACATGGTTTAGGGGGTTGAATCCTGCTGCTGGCCATATGTTGTGTCCTTGGGCAAGCCACTTCACGCCCACTTGCCTCTCTCCACCCTGGAGTATAAATTGGTACCAGCATTAGCTGGGAAGTAACCTGCGATGGACTGGCAACATATGGGCGGTGGTAGAAATTTTCTCAGTTGTTTCATGCCAAAGAAACCGGAGACAAACACCGGCCTGATGGGCCATATTGGCCCCTGACAGACTTTACTAAGTTACGTACAGTACATATAAGTAACACTGTATATATTAGGGCTGTGCATAGGAAGCTGATACCTAAGTATCCGACCACTGATGTCAGGAACCGGTTCCAGATTATGAGATCAGGTAGCCGTTAGTAACGTTACAAATTACTTAGTAATTTCTCAGACATTGAAAAGAAAGGTTTTGAATTCATGCCATCTGTGGGAAATTTTCAAAATGAAAACCAGGCTACATATAAGTGGGAAAACAAAACATATTTCATGTTTATGACGTTCGCGCAAGTTGCAGTTTACCCCATAAAGCTATAAAGCTTACTGTACAAACTTGGATCTTGCTGTATTGACGTACCAATAAATATCGTGTGGATCTTTAAGAACAACCTGAACAGCAACTTCCGAGATTGTAATTTGGGGGTTGGGTTTCTGTGAAGGGTAACCCTGTTTGCTTCAATCAGGTATCTGGTTCCCGTACTACCCGTAAATACTCACCCCTTCTGTATATCCCCCTCCATCTATGAACGTTAGGATAACAGTGGAAAGTACACTGTACCATTCACATCAGCAGAGAGGCTACTAAACACCCCCGGATTGGCGGAGGATTTACCCTACCTGCGAGGGCGGCTGGGCCTCCGGCTCCTTCACTGCGAGTATCGGCTGCGGCTCGGGCTCCTTTGAGCCTACACCAAACAGTCCGAGATGAAGGGCTATGGGCACGGCCCACTCCGGCGGCTTATCCACGGCCTTAGACTTCGCCATAACATCCCTCCGCAAATAGGCTTTGAGGAGAATCAACACGGGCGATCGCACACACACATACACACAAAAATGACCAACACAGAACACGGTGTTGTTGAGGAATCTTGCTGTCGCAGACAATTTGGAAACTTTCAACAATAGCTCAATTTTTCCTCATGAATGCTCCAGAAAAAAAGAGGAAAATTTACAGGAGTTCTTATCAGAAAGCACCGAGTCTCACTTAAGCTCCTGAAAGCTAACTTCCGGGAAGGCTTACTGCCATGATCCACCACCGACAGAAACTGACTGAGGAACCAACTAGGCAAGCATTAAGGAAATGACCAGTTCGATTCCTTAGGCCAAACAGCCGAATCTTCCTATCGGCTCCACACTCCACAGCCAAACCAAGGAAGAACTTGACATTGATTTTTCTTTGTAGAGTTTTATTTGGCAGATTGCAGAGATATCACTATTGGGCACAGATGAGCTCCGGGTTCCGGTGTAAGCATCTCAGGCGTCTTAACTGGTTTACCGATCGGGCAGATATACGAGCCTCCCGTCTGCCGGCCACAAGATGTTGCAATCTGATGTGGCAGTCGCCCGAGGGGAGAGGGAAACAAGATAACCGTGACAACGTTTCCTTGAGTTTTCTTGTCATCTTCTTCTGCTTCTTTTTCGTGTAAATATACAGTCATTGTAAGATTGATGCATTCCAAATGCCGCGGGCTCTACGACATTTGAGAGCGACTCCTTGTTCAGCTGTCTTCCAGACAGAAGACAGGTTTCGGAATTTGCAAAAACAAACAACTGGGTATCTTTCGGGACTTGACAAGAGCGATGATCTGTTGGAGCTCATATATTGGGTTCTGATTAGAAAATATTTACGACTGATGGAGCAACACCAGAAACATGGGTAGATTCCCAGGTCCCAAAGTTGTAAATTATCTAAAAATAACAAGTAGGATATCATTTTGTTCTAAAAAGATGAAATTAAATATAAGTTTTAATACAACTTTCATACATACGTACCATGTACATCTATGTATTTTACAGAAAAATCCACTAAAATTAGGAGATACATGTACATGTATGTTTGTACAGGTACTGTTTAAATTGCTAAATTTCATTTTCAATAAAGGTTGACTGTACTGGCGGTACCATACATGCACATGTATACATGGTTCCTGCATGCAGGATGTACATGTATGACATTTGATTAAAGGCCTTTTCACACTACAAAAAATCTCTGTGTTGTACACGGGTCCGACACGTGCAAACTAGACTGACCTTTTCACACTACGACATTTGAACAAGGCACTGACCCATGTAGAGCGCTCGACCCGTGTCGAAACTAACCCTACTCGGGAGGTGGGTTGAGAACTCTCGACCCGTGTCGAGAAGTCCGACACGTGTTGATAGCCGTAGTGTGAACACTTCTGGGTTACGTTCGACCCGTGTACAACCATGAATCGATTCATCGGACAGGAGTACGGGTACGCCTGCGTGCATGCAGCATCACACGCTGTAGTTACTTTTTAGCAACGATCATATACAATAACCTTTGACCTGCTGCCCTGCCGCGCCACCACCGGTGTGATATGAAAATCCGACACCTTTCCCTTTTTATTGGTTAAACCCTTTCACGTGAGTGGTCCCTCTCCTAATTATCTATGCATGAGCATGCGCAATACCACCAATGAGTCCGTATTTCATAAACCTAAATTCATGCACGCTACACTGACCGCGCTTGCTTTTTCGTAAGCACTAGGCGGCCGACCACATTTGGTTTTTCGTGTGTTCTTGCATATAATTTCGATGGTGCTAGAAGTTCACAGAATATTTTATCTTCCGACGTAAAATGGGCCCGAATCAGAAAAATGACTGACATGAAGTGCGGGTCCGTGGTTGGGCTGACCATCCATGGAGCTATAAAACACGTGTAGGGCGGACGGCCGTGTGTGTAGTGTGAAACGATCGCGCAATACATGGGTCGAAACATTACACGTGTTGCAATAACGGCGGTGTTGCGTTGAGTAGTGTGAAAACGTAGCGAAATTGAAACGTGTTGAAATTTTAAGAAGTCGACACGGGTTGGAACCGTGTAGATTTCGACACGGATCGAACGTACATAAATGTCTGTAAATACTGGTACAAGTGCACAGATCCTACATGTAGCCAAGAAGTCTGGTAGAGCTGCTCATAGCCCAAGGCATTCCACACATGTATGGTACATGTACACACATGTACATGTACATACACAGAATATGGATCCCATGGATGGCTTTGGATCCTCGTACAGTGTACAATATACTGTACATATACATGTAGAAATGTGATCTCGCACTGAGACTGTATTGTACTGTACATGTACCGGTGCAGTACATATGTGATGTGGGATATGACGTTTTTAACACCTGAGGGGCGCATAGCACCTGAGGCGTACCTGCCACAGTGTGGTACAGAATGCATGAGTAGGGTGTTAAAAGAATGCGAGAAGAATTTACAAGGTGAATCTTAAAATAAAAATGTTACTGTTGTAAAGATGGGAATATCCCCTTGCACGTACAGTACATGTACAGCAAGGTCTATGATATGCGAGCAGATTCGGCGATTAAAATGCAATTACACTGCATCTTGACCTCGAGATTCTGACCATTCAGCGGGCGCCTTCTATATCAGGTCTTTGGTAAACCCGTTTTGAAAGTCAATGCCGGGTTTTATTAGATCTCTAATCTCTATGCCCGTTGTCATATAACAAAAGCATGGCATCCAAATTGACCAATCAACAGCTTAGTCAGATTTCAGAATGACTCCAATTGGCTGGCGCGCGGGGTCGCATAAATTTGCATGCTTAGATAAATCAGACATTGGACCGGAGACAGAGAGGGCTCCGTTGGACAACGGGTGATACTCGGACTAATTAGTAACTGTCATTTTACACACCGTCTAAATTCCATCCCACGCAAAAGATACATGCACACACATGTAATCAACTATTAGACAAGTACAGCCATATCAATTGGTTCAATTTTGATCAATACAATGCGATGCAAACTTACCGGTACCTGCAACAACACACCTGTTCTGTACTCAAGGTCTGCATTAACTCATTGATTATTAGTGTATATATTTTAACATTCTTGCCCCTCTCTAGTACACAAAACGTTTATTCAATTGTCTAATCTAATCATGCACTAAACCATACCTCCTTGCCATCTGCTGCCTTCTTTTTATAACTCTTTTTATGTTTTTTTTTATCGGTCGCGTCGCTGGCGCCCGGCACACCGTTTGCCGCGCCGTCGCCATCCTTCTGCGCTCCGTTGTTGGCCGATTCGTTCCCCTGGCCCGGCTGGCCTGTCTCATTTGCGACGTGCACCTCGAAGGTCCCGCTGTTTTGCCCTCCCTCGGTAGTAACCACCCCCTCTACGTGATTCTCGCTCTGCCCCGTGGGGCCATCCTCGTCCGCTATTTTAGTCTGGACATGATCCACGTTCACTTCCATTTTCTTTCTTGGATTCGGCCCAAAAGAAACAGCCTCCCAAAAGACCCGCGACAATATAAATGAGTACGAACTAGACTTGTTAGCTAGCCAAACCCCGGCGAAATTGAGATCAAGCGAAGCCTCTGGGATGTCTCTATTAGTCAGCTAGTTTCCCTTCACGCCACCGGTGAAGTCAGATCCTGTCATGTGAGTTGAGCAATGAGTTTATGCGGGGATGGGGAGGCCCTACAATGTTTGCAGTCATATCTATCCCTCTTTCCAAAAAACCCTAAAAATTATCCCACAACAAGGTTCAGGGTGACCTCTATTCCAAGGAGCCTATACACAGTCATTTCTGGCAGGGGTATGACTGTGCTTCCAGGTACCGCAGTTTGCTAGTTTTCCCCTCGGTGCTTTAAAGCTCGTGCACACTTCCAGTTATCATTTCTTTTAATTGCACTCTGATCCAATACAGGATGGTCACCAGTCACACTTCCTCGAAAAGTTAACAAGCCTGCCCTATGTACCGGTGTCACGGTCTCACTTCTCCGGCGTGCTAGATTCTCCGGGTGAACGCGGCGGATAATTGAGCACGTTACAGTGCACATTACATGAGCACGATCATGCTCATGTGTCCGCTGTGCTTACTTTTCCTCGGGCTGTGTTCTGAAGTCTACCAAGTCCATAAATAACACAGTAAGGGACACCCAAGAATGTGTTATGTAACACTTCCTGTGGGTCAAGCTATTGAGCTTATAGAGAGGAGTATGGTCATTCCCTAGGTCATTCCATGGTCTTGCAAGCACTCTGATTTGCGTTCCCAGCTTGAGTACGAACTCCTTGGTCTGTGCATGGTCTGTGTTCCTTGCTCGTTTAGATCGTGGTTGTCTATATTTTTGTAACCATGGTTTTAAATAAATGTGTATCCTTAAAACCTTTTGGTTACAGCTCCATGGTAACATGTATTGGGAGTTACGCGCGCCACTAAAATTCTGGATTCGACTATATCCTATCTCACGTGCACCAGTGCAGTACAACCCCAAATAACTCAGCACACAAATAAAGTTGGCGAAAATGTACACTACTGCGCAATTTGCACATGCGTGTTGAGGCGAAATTTCCTTCTGTGGAGAAGCTAGCACGCCGGAGAAGTGAGACCGTGACACCGGTATGTTCATGTACTGTACCATCATCAAGATGCATCAATTAACTTAAGCTAGAAAGAAGTAGAACGGCGGAGCCGCCATGGCTCGCTGCCGAAGGGGGGAGGGGAGGGGAGGCTTAACACTTCTACTGTTTTAACAGTCCCAGACAGTCAACAATATCATCCACTTCCCTGCCATGCCTTTTACACAGGCTAGTCACCAAGAGTCAGATCATATTTCAAGCAAGCACTCTAACTAGTCAAATTCAGTCAACAGTCATCAGCAGAAAACTGGTGGGCACAGCTGTCTTATCAATCACCTACAGTCAAAGCACAGCTGTATCAAGTTACATCAGCAGTTACAGCCAGCCAATCCTGCCTGGTACAGGTAGCTCTTAACTGTTAAAAACAGTCACTTGACTGAAAGGACAACTTTGCACAGAATGCATGTTTGCATTAGGAGGGTTCAGGTAGGGTTGGAGATTAAAAGTCAACAAATGTCCTTGTACCACATCACCACATGAGCAAGAAAAACTTTACCGTAATTTTAATCAGGCTTAACTTCATGTAGGTGCTTAGCGGAAAATATTGCTTTTCAGAAAATTTCTGTTTGGACTCGAAATTGCTTTTGCTGTAACAGAAATTGTCTTAGCAAGAAATATTTTGCCGAGAAAAAAAAAGGTCCCAATTAATATGACAAAAATTGCTTGTGAATGCTTTACAGCAGATTTTGTTAGACAGCAAGTTTTTTTCTTGCGAAACTGGGACCAGGAATAGTACGGGACAGCCGTCCGGTAAAGGGGGAGAATCCCTTTAAATTGACTCAGGCCACTATAAGATACAGAAATGAATCACATCCTGGGATATTGCATGCTCTTGCGCAGCCCAGCGGAAATGATTATTGTAATGAACTTAACTCAGGGAACTGTAGAGCCCATGTGAGCCCAAGTCACGCGTGTCACGCGTGCCCCCCTCCCCTAAACGCCCCCGCACACATTGCCCCTTCTCTCGTCCTTGGTGAAGGGCAGGGTCCTTACCTGTTGGGTGTCAGGGCCTAGTTTGGATAAATGTCGTGCCAATGTAAAGAACAAAAGCATAAAACTTCAGCCAGTTGGACACGGATCAATTTTGCAAGTTTGGACAACTTCCGACTTCTTACGTCTCTTTCCTGCAAAGGAATATCCCTCAAGACGATTATCAGGGGAAACCAGCCCTGCTGATGCCCGTTGGCACCCAAAGCATTTTTCTATCCTTGGCTTGACAGATTCAAAGGGTTCACTGCTGTAAAACCAAAGGAAGGACAGAACCATTGGAGAAACCAAATGATGTGTATCAAATTTGTGATGCAATCAAGCTAAATGAGTCGTTTGTCGACCCTAGTCAAAAAAAATTTATTACAGGTTTGAAAAGAGCACAACCTCAGCATAACTGCTGTGAAAACCGCATGCTGGTATCATCTTTAGTTTAAAAATTATGGAAGTCGGAACACCAAGAGATGTGATGAAGTGATGTGATGAAGTGGCCCTATTTTGGCCTGTATCTCCAAATGAAAATTCCCAACAAACGACTCATGTAGCTTGATCGCATCACATTTCCTCTTATGCCGTGTCCGCACTGGACTTTTTTTTGGGAAGGTTTTACCGAGACGATGGTAAAATGAGAAATGGTCAAATGTGACCACTGTCCGCACTTGGACTTTCGACACGGGAAAATTTACCCAGACCGCGTGGGAGAAGTAACCGAGCTGTCACAGTGTCAGTATAATGACTCACCGTACACAGAAAACAAATTGCCGATCACATTTTCAGCCGCCGATACGCACAGTAATATTACACACGCCATTTGCATGCACAACATAATCGTTTACACGATATTATTTCATCTTGACTCGCTAAATCTTGACGAAAAGGCCTAAAATTCTGACGCATTTGTGATGCACGTCGTCGAAGCCATGCCGCTGTACGATGTTCCGTGCGGCAGCAGTGCCATCAGTATTCGTTGGTTCCCATCGCATGCTTACAGAATCAAAGCTATGATGTGGGCCAGGAACCAGTGACTACAGCCTACGTACGGTACCGGACCATGATGTTCCGTGCATGACTACAGTAGCGTATCAGGACGAATTTGGATCGTAGAAAATAACATACATCGGTGGAGAAAGAGAATTTCCGCAAATTAATTCTCAGAACGTGATCTCTCTTCTCTGTGTATGTATTTGTCCATTGAAATATATATTTTAACGAGATTTTACCGCTCGGACTTGATGATACACCGCAGCATGTTTCTACAAAATGTTCGGCCACTGCACGTGCAGGTTCGTGCGGTCTCTGAATGCATAACAGGGCGCTCGGGCCGGATGTACGCTTTCCTGAGCCGCTTTTACTGGACACTTTTACTCGCACTGTCCGCACTGGACTTTACGTCTCGGGAAAAGTGACCTGGTCAGTTTTCCTGGGCGCGTGGGAAGTTTTCCTGGGCAGCAGTTGGCCAGTAAAAGTAACCGCTGGACTCAGGAAAAGTAACCGAGAGGAAAACGTCCTAGGCTGTCCGCACTGGACTTAAAATGGGAAAAGTACCCATAGTCTCGGTTAGTTTGACCAAAAAAAGTCCAGTGCGGACAGGGCTTTAAACTCTCATCCATAACAAAATAAAGGGATGAGAACAGGAAGTGGGTGTCAAAAAAGTAACGCTTCCTTTGTTCAGGAAAACAAACAGTATCATGACAATTTTTTTAGAGGACAGTCTAATTTCAAAGGGCTACATTCCAATTCGGATGGAAAAAAAACACTTTTAGTTTCTAGATATTTCATAACTATCCATCCAAGGACTGTTCCAAAATACATGTTTTAACAATTAATGTGGCTCGTCAAAACTGCTCGGGGAGTGTGGCCTAGTGGTTAGGGTTTGTGACTCGTGATCAGAGGGTCAGGGGTTCAAATCCAGCTGCTGGTCATATCTTGTGTCCTTGGGCAAGCCACTTCACCCCACTTGCCTCAATCCACCCAGAAGTAAATGGGTATCCTGTGATGGACTGGCATCCCGTCCAGGGGAAACAAAATAATTCTCTGTCACTTTACATTGGTATACCTCTGAAACTGGAGATAAAATCCGGTTTGATGGGCCATATTGGCTCAACAGACTTTACTTAAAACTTACTCAAAACACTGAGCTATTCCGTTTTTATAGCTCCATGCTCAAAACCAAGTACAGTCGACTCTCGTTAGTACAAACTCTGTTAATACAAAATTCTGGTTATAACAAACATAAAGCCTTGGTCCCGACTGTGCATTTATATGCACAATGAATGGGACTGATGTTCCTCTTAATACAAAATTATGGTATAACAAACAATTTGGCTAGGTCCGAATGAGTTTGTTATACTTATATAACGAAACTCGACTGTACTGCAATATCATCACTCACACCAAACTACCGGTGCCTACATGTACATGTACATGTACAATGTATGTACATCCTCTGGACAAAATGGCTTATTCATAACAATGAACGGCGATGGAGTGTCAGTTCCTGGTGACGGTGATGTCACAACAGATAAACAAACACTACTAAACAATGTACTTTGTGCACAGTCGTTCACTTCCACAGTATTAGATTACCTAATGTACAGTTTAAATGTCAAACTTCATAGACAATGACTCTACAAATTGAACTTTTGCGAAATTCATGTGACTCTCTTTTAATACGAAAAGTATGACACAATAAATCATGACTGGGCACAAGGAAGGATGGGCACATGTTTTTGGGAAACAATCACATACATGTATACTGTTGTAAATTTGAGTCATTTCTCATTATATTACTGCTCATGCTTGAAAAGGAAAGAAACTACATGTAGTTCCCCTGCACCACAAACAGAATTGTTTCTGCTCTATTTATAACAATTCAAACCACAGAATTTACATGCGACTGTAATATTGTGTCACGTACAATGTACATTTCTGCTAAATCAATTGTTTCAATTTCTCAAGGTGCATGTAGGACTAGGAGAGTCTCGCTGTTCGCATTCCCAGTGATTGATGTCAAATTCAAGTGATTTGAAAAGGCACTCCACATCTGATTTGGATATATTTTAACTTACTGCTTGAACTCTCTTAAATAAAATTTAAAAACCTGCAAATTCACAATTCTTTCATCCAGATTCAAATTTTTATGCAAAACAAATTTCTATCAATCATCTCAGATTCTGACGTGGGTGGGAGGAGGGGCTGTACACTAATTCACTCAAACTCATATCAAGTTGAAAACAAATAATGATAAGAAAGCACTGATTTGCTGTCACGTCACATCAACAAAATTAGGGCTGTCTCGAATATTCGAACATCAACGAATATTCCAAATATTCAAACACAACAAATATTCGAATAGCTTTTTACCGGTTTGAATATTCAATTCAATTCAGTGCTCCATCCTAACTTCCCTTTTTGAAACCTGTCAAAGACATGTTCATTTTGGACCGACATAAGTGATGACCCAATTTCGAGATTGGATTCATCCTATAAAAAGCTGAGATATATGACACGGGGGTCATCAAGCCATCGCTGTCGATCGCTTCGACCATTTTCCATTTTGATTCCATTTGACGGATATGCACTTCTGCTCTGCGCAATATCAAAACACTGATTGTGACATTTTTGGACGGCCTCAATTTTCATGCCCGTTGTCGTCACTTGTAGGGCACAGCCCAATATTTGCCGGTGTGCATGGGTTGTATGTAATGACCAGCTGTCTTGGAATGAGATTCCGGATGCTGTGTGGAATTGGGGGGGGGGGGGGGGCAGGAAGGGGTTGGTATCATTTCAGCAAAGTTTGCTACTGGTATTTTGTTTGTACATGCGTATTTCTTCCATATTGATTTTAATCAAAACATGATCAATCTTTGCATTCTGTGTGGGTTGACATGTGCTATACTGCCACACATACCATACAATGTACATGTACATGTACACGTAGCTTAGCATCACTGCCTACAGCAGCATACAAGGTTCATGACGCATATGCCTCAAAGTACGGTACACTCCTATTTTTCATCTACATAAAGTTGTAGCGTCTTTGTATGTACATGTACATGCAGGTGGTAGAGGTACCAGGGCAATAGACTTTCAGAGTCTGCCTAAAGGCCATCGCGAAAGCAAATGCCAACGCGAATTTGAGACAAAACAGGTCAACACATTTCAACTCTGGCTAATTTGCGCAGTTAACGAATCCTGATGTAAGATTTGCTTCTTATTCACATGAAGTATGAACCGGACCATGGGCATTTGTCGTAAAATCAGGGAACGGACCGACTGACATTGTAAATGTAAGGGCGAATAAATTTACAGCAGACATCACTGTTTAACAGTCAATGTGCAGCTCGTGAAGTATACATGTACATGTACATGTTCCATAGGTCACAGGAAGTGGCACAGTGCTGGCACTGTCAGCACTGTGGAAGGAAAGTACCCAAGCGTACATGTATGTACTGTACATGCATGGAGTCTCCAGCTGGCTCAAGGCCATTTAACCAATGCAGTATTTGAGAAAATTGTTGGTTCTCAGCAATGGTTTATACTTATAGGTCTAATCATCGACACTATGATACAAACTTTGTCTTTTCTTGAGAATGACAGCACCATGCAGGTTCAATGATGTCACAGGATGTTTAATATAATAATATTTACTCACAATAAAGTGGACTGCAAAACGTACTTCATAATATTTTGGCAGTTTCGTTTTTGAGAGTTAATTTGCAAAATAAAGATCCTATGCCTTGAACTATCGCTTTGTCATTATTGGGAAGGGCGGGGGGGGGGGGGGGGGGGGGGGGGGGTACTTTTGCAAGGCATCCACAATGATACATCATCAGAAAATACATGTACAGTCACAAGTAATTTGCATGTGTTACACAAACACAGGCTTCTGGTTGTGTAATGCTCTCCTGACACTAACCCTAACCTTCCCAATTCTCTGAGGATTGGGGGCCTTTGAAAATCAAAGCACTGGAGGATTTTGCAGGATTGAGAACGTAACGGGATTTTGCCTAGAGCTCTGGAGGATAATGGAGGATCAAGATTTGCAGGCCCCAACTGAGGTTGGAGGATCGAGTCCCTGGCTAGTTTTGCCCCCAAAAATGTACTAGGGCAGGCATCCACCATATACATTTATCTTCAAGTAAACTTGAATCTTCGATCCTGATTGGTCACTCCATAGCACAAGCCGTGCTAGTATGTATATAACCATGTAGCACAGCCTCACTCCGCGTATTGCGCTTTAAGATGCGAGCGCCGTTCCATACAACACGCACGTGCAATAGGACAACCGCTGAAAAGTTTGTGTACAGCGTGCGTGTTCCATATCTTTACTGTGCGTCAAGTTTGCTTGAAGATAAATTCGTTATCACGCTCGCGTTCGTGGAACATGGAAAATGTAGTGCGTCTGTGTCCCACATACCTTCGGCCTCGTGGTATGTGGGACACAGACGCACTACATTATTCCGTGTTAACACTCCTGCTCGTGGGATAACTTATGGTATACCACTGTTTAGTGTACAGCCTCTTTACTCCAAACATTTACATGTAGGGCCTTGGCACTGCCATGCCAATCAACAATACAGGCTAACAATGGAGGATTTCTTTAAGTTACACGGGCCAATGAACTCATAAGAGCAATGAAATCTGATTATGTGATAACATGCCAGCAAACCCAGTGGAGGATTTCGAAGGATCCAGGAGTCGAGGCCTCAACAACAACAAGTGGATGATGAAGGATTCACATGCTTAGAGTGTTGAACAGTTTACCATTGGAGGATATTATTAGAGGATTTAGGCTGCTTCTGGACAAGAGAGCTAAGAAAGTTAGGATTAACATAAACTAACATTTTGGACTTACATGCACTTTCTCTGGTCCAGCATCATCGGTAGCAATCAAGTTGAACATGGCTTCGAGTTTAACCAATGGTTTAACAGCGTGCCACCCTATGAATGCACAGGACAGTCACATGGATGTGCATGCACCTTTCACTGACACTCTCAATAAGCAACAGTTTGGGGGCAATGCATTTTGTGCTGGCCAAGCAAATATCGATCTGTGAAAATGTCCCATTTATTATTTTCCGGGGCCCAGTGCAGTGTGGATCTGATGTATTGCCTGAACTTTCACTGCAGCAGTGCAGTGAGTATAAAAAAGGAAAGGTTACAAAAGTGAGTGTCAGGTTTCGAACTCTCCCTGAGAGATATCAATTGGCCTGACACAGTGACAGGAAGGAGCCTGACTACAGGATGTGGACCTTCTGAAGGACAGGGTATTTTTACCTTTTGGACAAAAGGCTAGTCACAAAAGTACACGTCTTGGGATTACAATGATATGAATGAAGTCTTATGAAAATTTTATGTGGGCTTTCTGAAGAACAGGATACGTGTAATTTCCACTTCTGGGCAACACAAAGGAGGTGACAAAAATAACAACGATTTGAATGAAGTCTTATGAAAATTTCATTCTGTGATGTGGGTAAAGGCAGGAAGTCGTCACGATTACCAGTACCTGACAAAAATAGCCCATTGTTAACAGGATTACGAAAGGTGATTTTGCAAATTCTTAATATGCATGCACTGCCCAGTATCTACATACAATACATGTACATGTATTTGCATGGGCAATTTAGCATAATGAAAGAAAGTGTTACATGTATATATATCCGTGACAGAGCCAATTAAAGATATAGTCCATCAATTGTAATTTGTGCATTTTGTTCGTTTGAAGAAACAAAAGTGTTCAAAATCTAATGAAGGATACTGAACAACTAACCTGATGAAGTTTCAGCTCAGCTTCAGCTGTATATTCCGAGAAAAACATCATTCTAGGATCTCAATTTCAAATCTAAAGTTGCTGAATCATGTTTTGAATTGTTTTGCATTGCAGCTATACGCGATGTCGCGCACTGATCCGACGAATTATAGCAACCGCGCGCGCGTGTGCGTCGTGTCAATGCTTGCGCGCTTCGCCGAATAACAAAACGAACTACTTATTTAAATTTCCTACGGTGCATCTTAAGAAGCACCGTTGGAAAGGCCTTCTTTCGTTGATTACTTCAAAACTGACAGCTTGCCAGAAAGAATAATTTCACAGGGAGTTTAAGTCCACTTACTATCTTGCAACCAAGTATGTTTTTCAACAATAATTACGTCAGTTACTTTTCGGATGGCTGCAAATGATGGACGAACGCTTTAACTGTGACATCTAATTAATGATTCAGAGAAATGATCCAAAACTCCTAGTAGTAGTATGTAATCTCCTTGACTATTACTTGATGACGGATACATGCATAAGATTTATTTTAAAAATATATTTTCCGGTTTGTTCGCTAAGCTTTGTCGCAGACAGTGCCATAACACTAGAATTGCCCAGGTATTAATTAACCCTAACTCCCTAGCATGATTTACTAGGAACCATACCCATCCTGGCCACTTCAATTCCAACACCATATGGGAAACTGTACACACAAATTCAGAACTTTGTCTCTGGAGGTGTGCCAACCCAATGTAAGTTTAGGGGTACTGTACCCATCCTGACAGATTCCAACAAAACATGCCGTTGGGGTTTGATTGGTTGAGTTCTGATAGGGTTAACAGCATAAAAATGAATATCACGTGGAAAACTAAATCAAACCAAGAAAAGAATTGTCAATTTTATATTTTCTACTATAGACTCCATACACAACATGTACATTATCTATCTTCTTTGTCAAATTAGTAAATTGCGTTTACGTCACCTGCCTTATCAGCTGAAAACCTCTCCGCGTGCATATTCATTTCTTGCAAACATTCCTCTGTGGTTTAATTCACAATGGTCCAGCAGTTATTTTGCCAATCCCAATCTACAAACGTCAGTCTCTCCATGCGGAATAATGCAATTAGATTTGGCCAAGTCACCATTCACACACTTTAATACGGGAGGGGCTGAACACTGGCCACGTGCAACCTGACCTCTCCATGAACTCAAAAGTGAAATGCATATTCACTTAACTGAATCCAATTGGAAAGCAACTACAGCTGTATTTTTGAATGCCGTAGATACACACATGTGTACCATAAAAGGTAATACAACATTTGCCAAAAAAAAACTATTATTATGAAATTCCTTACTTTACTGTCAGTAAATAATACGTGTAGTAGTTTCAAAGCATCCCGTGAAATCATGGCACCTGGTGTGCTGTCATTTCCAAGAAAAGTGGACTTTTGTATACATTTCCAACAATGGTTTTCCAACCATCGTTGGAAAATAACTGACTTTAAAAAAAAAAATACTGCACCCGTTTTTACCTTTGTGTTTAATAGGGTACATGAACAAAGAAAATCGTGATATCAGATGTCAGACGCCTTGAAAGCAAATTTTTATGCAGTTTTAATGTTATAAAATAAACAAATATACTCTTTAAATACACAAAATGTATCACACCACAGTGGATTTACATTATAATCTGACAGATTTAAATGGACAGCAGATTACTGATACGCAGAGCGTTTCATAAATCTCACAACCAGGGCATGGGGTCACTTTGCCTAAACTAATGAAGTCAAGCCATGTCTTCTTCTTCTTCATAGTACTGAAGGTTAAAAAAGCTTCAATTTCAACCTCGTCCCCAGTGCTTATTTTATTTCCAACCTCGTTTCCATTAGTAAGCCCTGGATAACAAACTTTCTTCCTGTATCCTGATTGAATACCGTAATGGATTTATATCGTGTAGGTGGTCACGGTGTTGTTATTTCCAACGTGCCTTGGGTGTTTTCACATTCACTGCAATTATTACATCCACACCTTCTCAAAAATAATCATTATTTTCCAATTTGTTCATATTAATATGAAATGTGACTCTGCATATTGTCTGGATAAGATTGTTACATTTTAATTTTGAAAAAACTTTGTGTTTTCGTCACTCACACCGTGACGAATTGATGCTGTTTTTACCCCAGACACCGCATACAAAAACAAACGCTAATGTAACGCACATGCAGGCACCAGACTATTCCTCATTTGCATACGTGTTCAAAAATCTTGCACACATACATGTATGCAAATGATCCAATATCAGGGCGAGAGAGTAGGTAGTGGTGGGCACGTACTGCTTGACACCCTGGGAACGAGGTTGCTTCAATTTAGCCTTAATTTTTAAGCAATTACTGAAATTTTGTTGTTAAAACCCTAACCCTCTAGGGTATTTTGGCTAGAAACCCTGCCAAACGCAGCAACATGCAACACTTGTCTTATAAGTGACAAGTTTGCCTATAGACTAGTGTAGCAAGATGCGGTCACCAAATGCAGCAGGATTGTTCAATGGGACTAGCTCTCATTGTCTCAGAAGTGGCCCGTTGATGCACTGGTGTTGGAAGCTCATTGTGCACCAGACTTATCCACCTGATGCACTGTGTTGTGTCTGGCAGGGTTAGGGTTTTTAAGAAGCACACTGCTTACTGTACTGTAATTCTGTTTTACACTGACAAATGTACGTACGTTTAGGGATTGTGTTTTAATTTCAATATGTTTTAAAAGATCTTACATACTACAACATGTATGGTACTACTAGTGTTCCTTTTTTTAATAATTTGATATTTGATTATTCTACATGTACATTTGATATGTGTTTAATCCCCCCCCCCCCCCCCGCCTCCTCTGCACATGCCCTGATCAAGTTGTACAGGCGGTCGATCAAGTTGTACATGCCACCGCCTGATCTAGCTGCCTAGTGGGATTTGCGTGCACCTGCGCTTGTCAAAAAATGACAAAGAGCTTTAAAAATAATATGTATAATTTATATCTGTTTATCTTTATTTATTAGGAAGTAGAATACCGTAGCAGCGCTTAGCATAATTTCATTTCCAGGCCATTGGTTGGCCCTGGAGACGAGGGTTTCCCTACCACACCGTGCAGCGCTATATCTTTGTGCAGAACCGAAGTCGCCAAAATGTTAACCCAAACACGAAACATGTTTCTGTATTCTTGTCCCCAAAAAACCCACAAAATATTATTTTAAAACAATTTAGCGTTAGGCGTGTGATTACAATTGTTCGGTGTGTGAGGGCGTGAATAGTCCAAGGTGTGTGAGACTTGGTACATGTACATGTAGGTCTGCCACGGGTACATGGTACAAGAACGATAACACAACTGCCCACAACACATTATACTATACATACGTGTATATTATATGCGTATGTGACACCCCCACTCGCCTTGTGCACCACTCATTAAATGATCCACTGTGCATGTACAAAGAGTAGGTCATCATACAACTGTATGTACAGTGCCTTGTGTAATCGTTCATGTTATCTGTACGTGTATATTTATTCAACGGTTATTACATGGAGGAACAACAAACATTTCTTTTCATTTTTCTGCCAATGAACTTTGTACAAGTGTACAATTAAGATTTTTATTGCTAGCATCTTCATCAGATTACCGGACCTACAAATGCATATTACTACATTGAACAGCATATTTAATCAATGTATGTACATGTATACTTTACATATGATGTACAGCACGAGCCTACATGGAAATGTACAAATTGGTTAAATTTTCTTACAAGACTAGCATCGCCCAATTAAGCTTGCCACTTTCAACTCGCGCCCCCAACCTACGTCACTACACCACCGGCCCCAATTACAAAAGCAGGCATTTATTAAACGATACCTGATTAAACCGGCCAGAGACCATCGGCGAGACCGAGTCTTGGTTTTGCATGGTTTCTGCATCTACGGCAGTTCCTTGCGCAGATGTACTCCTTCAGCTAATTCCTCTCTCGTCTCGCTGTGCCCACTTCAAAACAGCCGGCCGCGACAAAAAATAAGAAATAATCCACGGGTACTCTTTGCCTACTGCGGAGGTGATTTCCACTGCACACATGTACATGTACCTAGCGGCGTGTACTCTGTCTCTTTTGCGTCTACTCTCCCCCCCTTAATTATTAAATATTCTGGCTGGCGGTGTGAACGCTCTTGAACTTTCTCTTCATCCAGCTCTCAACAGCAGGGGTGGGTGGATGCGGGCAGAGGCAGGCTAACTGGATTTTTTTCTTCCCTTGTTTTTTTTTCTTCTAACGATGGACGGGAAATCAATATAAGCAGCCAATGCTTACGATTTTACGTTTCCCTTTCAGTCGAGTGTATTGTTTCTGTTTAGGTTTTATCTTATGAGTACAAAGTACGTTTATCGTGCATACTGGTTGGAGACATCTGCCTGCATATTAAAGTAAACAGACTTCAAATTAAACACTGTACCTATCTCAACTGACTACCGGTAACTTCTGCTGAACACTAAAATTAACAAAGAGGATTTGTATATTTACATGCATATTCTAAAATAAAACAAAGCGGCAAATGCCGAATACTAAGAATAGTTACCGTTATAAGTGACAAATATCATCCTTCAGGTTTGACTTGTAATTTTGAAATTCTAATTCTTCAGTTTCTGCAAAAATCATTCGCTGACCTTTCAATACGTACATGATGTGCATTGTAATTGCTTCATTATTGATCTTATCACGAGTGCAGTGACATGTACAGTGTAGGCACAGGCATAAATCTCGCTAATCATGCAGTCATTATCCATAATTTGTAACCATGCAGGCTTGACAATAAAATTAATCTCTTGTGGACTTTTTTTTTTGTTAATTTACAGACACATACGTGTATAGGCATGCCAGGTGCAAAGCTAATTTCACATTTACTTAAATGCACGTTTCCCCTTGAGTCCTGTCAGTATACGACATACATTTTTGCAAACATAAAAACTACCAAATTAATTATTGTGAAATACCTTACTTGAATGCAAGTGAAATATAGTCTAAACATCCTGTGAAATCATGGCACCTGGTGTGCTGTCATTTTCAAGAAAAAGTGTAATTTTTGTATCACTTTCAAACGATGGTCAGTCAGGTCTAGATTTTGTTTGCAATCGGTTACACATCCATGAACCGGTGCAACCCAGCTCGTCTGGTTCCCTGACCTGACAATTCCCAGACGTTAATACATTGCTCCGTTTAGGCTGAGGGAACCAGACTACAAGAGCATAATTCTTGGTTTTTCCAGCATCTAATGAACAAGAAACTTTAAACAGGTCCGTGTAGCAATATTTGCTATAAAATACTTACCCCGAAATACATCCATTTTTGAAAATTATAGCAAAAGCAAATGTTGTACATTTATTACCTTTAAATGCATTAACAACTAAATGAAACATGTATGTGAACATTTATCTGTTTGAAAATATGTACACCCAGTAAAGAACATGTGCCAGTTTATGTACATGTGTTAGTTACATGCACATTTACATGTACATGTACACGTACATGTACATTGTACAGTGCACATACATGTACATGTACATTGTACAGTGCACATACATGTACATGTACATTGTACAGTGCACATACATGTACATGTACATTGTACAGTGCACATACATGTACCAGTACAGGAACTTGAACGTCTTGTACATTCATCAAACATGTACATGTAGCAAACATTCTGGAATTAAATGTCATGGGCACCGCAGTTTTCGAATCATAGTCACTGGAGTACAGATGAGGAAATTACACATCACAAAAGCATGACCTTGTGGACTGTAGATAACATTCTTTTTGTCATTCAAACACAGCATGCGTACCCATACATAAAGGGACTGAGCCTATGAATAGAACCAACCATATTAACATGCTATCCAAATACCTTAATGAGATTATTTTATGATCAGGTGCACCACATGTATGGAGTTGATGTTTGAACAGTCTAAACCTAAATATCCTTATTGACCTTTTTAATTTGAGCAACTGAATTTGCAAAAGATGATTTGCTAGTGTTTAAACCTTTTTAAAAGTATATTTGTTGTTATTTAAATTAACTGAAACTTTACAAATATCCTTTTTTTCTTAATTGAAGTATTGCGTTATTTTAAGGGATATTAATCTGCTTAAAGACTTAGGTAATTTGGGCCTAATCACGTTGCTGATACAGACGAGACATGCAATGCGTGACCTTGTATATTTTTTAAGCTTTTAATATCACAGGCCGATTCAAGTGATATACCCATACATGTATCCATACATGACACTATGCCGAAGGCAATATTTGATTTCAAACACAAACTATACTGAAAAAGCATTGGGATAGATAGGGCTGACATGAACTGAAATTCCACACAAGTACATTTACCCTGTGTTTAAGACCTGGCACAAAGTTACGTATTATATTGTACATTATACAACTGTACTGTGGACTTGGACTAGAGCTGGTTAGAATTGGCTGATAGAGGGCGCCATTTACTTATTGTTAGTCTTGACTGTTCAGTGTTCTGCATCACACAAAGTAGTATTTCCTTGAAGTGAAAGGGTTGGTCATCTGACTCACCATGTGTTTGTAAGAAACACATGAGCATGATAAAGACATGAAATATTGGCAGTTTTACCTGCATGCCTGTTCAGTATCAGTGATCATAGATGACAAGTTTCTTTCATTTGATAAGAAATGAGATACTTAACATGATTTAACAGCGACTCAACTTCGTATCTTTACGTTTCGGAATTTCATAGCACCAAACACTGTTTCCTTTGTTTCGTTCAAAGTCTGGAAAGAATTCAGACGCCATTTCTTTGGTTGTGTACAAAGTCTATTTTCTAACAAAATTGGAACTTGTTTTTTAGTCCCACATTCATGTCTTTTCAACATTTTTGCAATGACTGAACTTCACTGAGATATTGATGAAACAAAGTGGCGTCAGGATGCAATATTTCCATTTTTCATTAACAGTTTAAAAAGTGTTTCATATCATAACAAATATTGAAATAATTACTCAGTTTCCAAATAGTGGGCCTTTGCCAGAACTTAGAATCGTGATGATGAAAGATTGGTTCCGTGCAAGTAATGTTTTTTTTTTAACAGTTGGACTTAATACTTGCTTGGCATTGTTAGTCTAAGCATAGAACAAGGATAGTCTATTAGTTACATCCCTATTTATCAAAGACAAAGACAAGTGGTAAGTTAAGTGGTAACAGTCCAATTGGAATCAAAATACCTAAAAAAAAATCATATATCCTCATGATTTTAATCAATTACTCAAGAATCTGCAATGTACCTACCTGCTTCTGCTCCTCCTTGTTAACAGGAATCACAGACATTGGTCTTGTTGAATGAATGACGGCGTCCAATGTACACAAAAACTTTGCAATGCAGCAAGCCAGCAGTGAAAATACTAGGCAAAAGCTTGGCCTAAAGCAACAAAAACAGACTGACCACCATGTGTATACATGTACATGTACAAACTACAATGGCACTCAACAGTAGTTCAGATGGAAGAAACAAGGGAAGTTTGTGGTACTTGAACTTGTTGAAGACGTGCCAGTGGATGTACCAACTCCTGCAAGTGGACTGGTTGTATGATCAACCATGGATCAACTGAAGACATGCATGGTTTACCAATTGTTGATTCCAGATGTTGAAATTCATACAAGTTGGGAATTCCTTCAACAGCTACAAAGTTACTTTCTGTGGACACTGTTTACTGTACACATCACCCTCACAAGTCCTTGCTTTATCAGTATGTGGTACAACAAAGGAGACACCGGTGTAACGATCGACGACAAAAAGATCGACCCCAAGACTTTCTTTTGTTTGGTAAGTCCATGTGCGGAAGACGAACACACAACTGGCCGGAGTGAGAGAGTCACCACGAATGCCACAGACTCACGCCACGGACTGTCCGTAACACGTGTTTGAAAAATGTAACACCATGTGGCTACCGTGGCTACTATAAATATGCATACCTATTGTAATGAGCTGACCCCACTTTCGACCCACACGGGAAACCCACAAATAATCGATCACACAAGGATTACGATTAGCCTTCAAGTCACCGCCACATGTCATGACGCACGCACGAAGCCGGCGAACTAGCGAAGGCAATCGTTTTTGCGTGCATGCACGCGGCGGGCCGGCCATGCAAGCAACACACACGCCATCATCACCCACTCATTAGCACGCAGACAAACGGAGAGGTCAGGACGACGCTCGGTGCATTTCGCGTGCACGTTTACTGCGCCAAGACGCTGACCGGTCATTCAACTCTCCTCACCATGCAAGTCAGATACAAGGAGAATATTTTTAAGCCAATATGTGCTTACCCTGCCTGCTCCCTCCGGGTGGAGGGGCCTCTGATCAGTCCGTGATCTCTCCGAAACCTGACCGTTACCGTGATGATCCGCCATCTTGACACGATCAGCTGGCCCGATTGCGTCACTGACGCAACAACCAATCCAACTCGTGAAAAACCGAGCGGCTTTTTTTAATTGGTTCGAAGTTCAACATCCCGTTTTTGACCAAAACAATCATTTCTCAAAACTCTTTTTATTTGATTTCTTGGTCAGTCATTGATGATATTTTTTATTTTTATAGTATACAACCATTCTGAATAGAATAGGTAATCAAGGTCTTTTTAATGAACATTTGCAGCTGTAAAGTTTGTACAGGGCACTGTATGATTTTATGAGTGAAACGTACAACAGGTGCACGCAGCAATATGACCTCTCATTCACCCCATGTCCCTCCCCGACACACAAACAATGGTTGAAAAGTGCAAAAAACGTCTGACTAGCTCTCAGCAGGGAGTTTTTGTGGTTAATTATTTCAGTAACAGTAAACCAGCTACCGCCGTCAGTTAGTTTTTCATTGTCTCAGTGGCACCCCGGGATATACAGACTGCGTTTCCTGATAATCAAGAAACAAAGATGTATTTTTTTTTAAGTGTATTTTTTGTCTCTCGAAGAATACGAACCGTTTGTCCAACTCCAATTCAGTTTTTCCTCGTCTGCCAGGAAGAGGGAATATCTTAAGTATTTTGTGGCCTATACCCCCACCAGCATTATGAGAAACTTGTTTCCATACAAACTGACATGGCTACTGTATATACAATTATTACGGATTGGAAGTTTGCACGGTAGGAAAATGTGATTTTGTAGTGACACCCAAAATTAGGGTAACGGGCACAGAGTAGTATTCAAAACGTTGTGATTTCACGTTATTACAGAAAAAAAAATTTAAAAAAAGGAGCTACTAGGGGAACATTTCCCGTCACTAGGTGCACCACAAAATTACATCGTTAAACATGTTTATCAAAGCTTGACGAACAGCCTAGAATTTCGGTCAAGCCACCCCTCCCACTGAAAAGGGTGGTTTTTTTTAAAGAATGTTGCAACCTGACGCTGCTTTTTTCTTCATATATCATCTCAATGAAGGTGGGTCATTGCAAAACAGATGATAAAACATGAATCTGGGACTGAGAAACATTTCAAATTTTGTTACGAAATACTTAAAACATTATCTTGTCTCTCCATAGACTTTGTACACTGTTAAAATGTCCGTAAATTTACGGACTCCGTAAAGTGAAATATTCCGTATTTTCGCCGTAATTTTACGGACTTTCCGTAAATGCAAATATTAATTATGCTAATTAGCGTGATTACAATCAACCACATCGGCCCAAACACCTACACAGTCCAAGTACATATTGTTATTTCACCCACAAAATATGGCCGATTCGTCCATGATTACCTTTGATCATCCATTCTTACGAAGTGAACGTGGATATTCCACCCTAGCGCTGAGAGATTCCCATCGTGGAGAGAGTGTGACAGGACAGGCGCGGTTCGGGGGGGGGACTTTAGCTCCCAAAACTTTCGTCTAGCCACATTTTTATCAGAGATTTCCAATTAGACTTTTTTTTTGCTAATATGCCCTCCCCCAAGCCACCCTAAAACGTTTGATAATCTCTAGCCCATGCAGCAGGTCTCGAATGTACTGAGCCCCCGCCTCTATTTATGCGCTCAATATGACAGTTGGTGGTTTGGGGACAAAATCGCCCGAGTTGCAAGCTATACAAGTTTTGTATTCCTACAAGCTGCCTCTGGGTCACAAAATATTAATGAGCTCGGGTGTACAATAATAGTCACTGATCTCTATACGTACACTCAGTAGGGCGCCATCTATAGTAAAAATGCAGAGAATTATGTAAAGCTCCCATTCTTATTTCGCGTGGAATGTGATAGTTGCTCAGAACAATTTTCGTTACGATTAAGAAGGATATTTCATTTAATACTTTTTGCATTTAGCATTTTGAGTGTTTTCAAATGGACATCCATTACCTTTTAAGATTCATATCCGAAACGCTTAGAAAACAATTGATTTGTTTTTCACCTGACGAATTTTCAGTTGTGTGTTTTGTTTTAACGAAAAAACCAAAAAACTGCTGTAGGCCTATTTTGCATCTGCAACCCTTTGAATAAGCTTTTATTTCGTGCAAAACAAATGAGCCGAATTTGTATTATTGTCTGGCAGCAAATAATTCAAATGTTGTGAAAAAAATCCATAACCAGGGGCGGATCCAGGAATTTTTGCGGGGGTGGGGTCAGGCCCGTCAGAGTTTGTCCAATTGTTGCGGACAGGCGGACATAAAGTAATGCGGCACCTTATCATTGATGCGCTTATCAAAGAATTAACAATGGCAGACAAAACAATGGGTGGGATACCGGTGAGCAAATAATTGCTATCAAAGCCGGGCTCCTTAGAAGGTCAGAGGATCAGTTTCAATGAAATTACATTAATTAATCATTAATAAGGAATACAAATGAACATCAATTTTTTTTACCTAAGCAACAACAACAACAACAACAACAACGACGACGACAATGACGATGACGACGACAACAACAACGGAAAACAGTGACATACATGTACGACAAAACATGTTTTGTGCCCGCTGGTGTGCAGATGCGTGACGTACCAACCAATCCGGACCTTTTGGTTTCAGTTTTAGTAAACGGACAAAAACAAAAGATACAGTGTATATGAAAATAGTCGGGGAAACCTAATAATTTAAAGGGCATATTCATTTAATTGAAGTTCCACAAGACCAACTCTTAATTATAAGGTTACCCAACCGTAGCTAGCTCCATATCAATCATACATCGAAATCATATATATATTCATCTTCATCATCATCATCATCATCCCCATCATCACCATAATTGTTCACCCCCTACCATTTTATTAGCTGGCCATTTCGACTACTTGAATGAAACGTCTAGATTTTTCTCGCGTGTTTATTTTATAAAATTTCCGGCTTCTCAAAAGTTGGCGCTTTTTCTGTATTGCCCGTGGATTGTGAGTGGGCGATGACGCACGCTGCTTTTCGTCTTCCGTAATCATCATGACTCGTCAACACAAACACTGAGAATGGTATTGCGAAATAAACTATTTTCATTTACCATGTACCTCATAATGCAATACCCCTCCCATCACTTTGTAGACAAGTTAACTGGAAAGCAATGTGAGCGCAAGGTACGTGGTGAGGTCAAAGGCGAACATTTTACGTACGTGCGTACGTATCACGCACCGCACGAGCATGCCGCGCCGCATATGGTCAAACCAAAACTGCAATATGAATCGACGAGAAGCACTCTACTCTCAACAAATGCTCTTTTTACAAACCGATTTCCGTAGTAAAAACCCGTGGAATATACAAAATCTACTTATATCCTGAGATTAGGCTATTCAAGGTACAAACTAGGCTGTATTAGGTGCAAGATGCCGCGTCGGAAAGTGAGGAAAAAGGGTAAGTTTGATCTCCGTAATTTTTCTTTTTTGGGGGGTTGCGATTTCGCGCGTGTAGTTTTCTGTAGACACCGTAGACTACGTTTTGTGTTTGTGCCAGGATCGAACTGCATTATATCGAAACATATGCTATACAACTGGGATACAAAAGTGCTGACATCAAGGTTTTTTTATGGAACAGCAGTTTTGATGTGTTTGTCTCCAGCTTTTTTAAACAGTGATACTGGGTTTTTTGGTCAAAGAACTTTGAGCTGTTCGTGCCATGGTCTGCTGGAGGACGAAAAAAATACGGTTTTTTTGCCAACTGAAATTCTGATCTGAACAAGCAAGAATTTCAGAAGCCGGCATCTGATGATCTGGTCAAAAAGGGCGTGATTGATGGATGTATTCTTTTCTTTGTATTGACACTAGAGTTGTTTTCTGTACAGACTTTTTTCTATAGTAATTTTTAGCCTAGGATATCATTGAAGTGTGAATATGAATATAGTGTGCAGTGTTTAGGATTTATGAAAATAGTTATTAAAAAAATGAGTTTGTACATGTACAGTGTTTGCATACATCATTTACATGGTCTACGTGCATGACGTGTGTCATAATTTAACATTTTATTATCATGAAATATTGCATAAATCAAAGTTATTAAATTAGCTGGAGTGTAGTATTTTTGATTACACATTTTATACGTCAAAACAAATTTTAAATAGGGATTTGGTAGGCCTACTGAAAAAAACCCAACAAATTCCAATTGTGTTAGAAAATGCTTTGAAAAAAACATGGAAAGAATGTAGTATCCAGACGCCACTTCAGAAGTTCAGTGGTTGTGCACAAAGTCTATGTAGAGTTAAGAAGTATTTTCTAACAAATTTGGAAATGTTTCTCAGTCCCAGATTCATGTCTTTTCAACATTTTTGTAATGACTGACCTTCATTGAAATGATATGAATTATGATGAAAAAAGTTGCGCCAGGATGCAACATTCTTTCCATAACATCTCTTTATAAACTTTGTACACACACAATATGACCAAAGTGGAATCAGGGTACGACATTCCTTAAATAAATTCATGTAAAGTCTTCAAAATATGGTAAAAGTTAGGATTGAAAGTGTTTGAAATGAGCAAAACCTGTACAGATTTGTGACTTTATAGTTATAACTGTGTAAAGAGATATTGTCAAAATTTGAATGTTTTATGTGTTTTTTAATGTGAAAACATGAATAAAAGTGCTATGGGAAACACAAATTTATTTCAAATTGGACAAAAGAATTTTGAGAAAAAGGAAGTTGGTGAAAGACAGTTGCCCCTCCCCCAAAAAGACCCCCCCCCCACACACAGACAGACTTGTTTCACATACGTAGTGTGGACTTTCCTTTCTTTTCGTGTAGTTAAGGAACACCAGTGGAAAAACTCATTTTTCTCAAACTGTGAAAACTCTTACAACCCAATTTTTTTTCAATGATTCCCTTTAGTGTTTCTCTTCATTCTGCTACAGATAAACCTAACCCAAAAATGCCTCTAAACCTGTTTTCCAGAAATGGGGAAACACTGTGTGGACGTGGGCAAGTCCACACAACGTCGGTGCTACCTACATTATGTGGACGTCTTTTGTTCGGAAGTCCACACTGCGTATGTAAGACAAGCTCAAAGGAAGCCAACATTTAACACATGCATATCTGCGATGATGATAAATTTGGGGTCCACTTTCCCCCCATCCCTGTGTTACATCCGACATCCATGAGTATATAATTCTGATGCACTCCTTAATCCTAACCTTCCCAAATCCTCCAAATCCTGTTTCAAAAATGGAGGATTTTGCAGGATTGAGGCTAGATGGCTAAAATGATTTGGAAGATGCACTGTGTCAAGGTCTTAGGCCAGACCTTGTGTTGTTTATGTTCAGCCGTGCATAAATTTAGGCCTAGATATATACTTAAAATCCTCTGCACTGCTCCAGGATGTCACTGGCTCTGTCTCAACATATTGACAGTGATTGCTGGAGGATTTTGCAGGATTGAGGGATTGGTCGCCCCTCCAAGGACCACATTCAAGAAATAATGGAGGATTTTGCAGGATTGAGGCCGTATGCAACTCAAGCCAGTTGGAGGATTTTGCAGGATTGAGGTTGCTTGATTTTTGCATCATTGCAAAAATGCTTGGGGAGTTAGGGTTAAGTGGGTATATTCCCATGATGAACTCCTTAGGGAGCATATACATGTACAGCCATGTCATGTATGCAGCTTGAAGATCTGTAGATATTTCTCCTTTCTGCCCTCCCAAAAGCACAAAGTAGCCTCCTAATCGGTGAGAAGGAAATGTAGCAAAGTGCCTTGCCCAAGGGCATACATGTACATGTAAGTGCAATTGTCCAGGTCAAACTCTCGTACGACCACAATGGCATAGGGAAACAATAACTATGAATAACTGCAGTTAATTGCCCACCATCATTTGTGCCAATACAATCACTTTGGCCAATACAATTATAGATATCGAAATGAATCGAATTCTCTTTTGGACATACAAGGCCATATGCACACGTACAAATGAAATTATCATAATTTATCTGATCTGGGTGTTTCAGATGGCTTATTTAAAAAAAAATGTATGAAATATGAAAAGTAAGGTTTAGGAAAGAATGTTGCAACCTGACGCTACTTCAGCGGTTGTGTACAAAGTCTATGGAGAGTCAAGAAAATTTCATAAGTATTGGAAATATTTCTCAGTCCCAGATTCATGTTTTATCGTCATTTTTGCAATGAGTGACCTTCATTGAGTTGATATATGAAGACAAAAGCAGCGTCAGGTTGTAACATTCTTTCCAAGGTTTATTTTAATTGAAATCCTTTGGTGAGGGTTGGATGATAACTTAATAACTGAGTGGACCTTTTTGTTGTTCCCTTTCTTTTGTTTTGTCGTAGGAGCGGCCCGAGGTGGAGACAGTAGTGAGGGAGATACAGAGGAAACAGGCAGCATCGTCAGCAGTCATCTGTCCGAGCCAGATAGCATCTTAGAGGAAGGTGAGTTAAGTTGTCGTGCCCAACTGTAGCAATGGCTCCAACTAAAGTTAAGACAGTCCCAACTTAAGTTGAGATGATCCCAACAATAAGTCGGGACCATCCCAACTGTAGTTGGGAGGATGCAATAGTTTGGACATAAAGTTAATTCCGTCCAGAACAATTAGGGGGATCAGGTTGGAGAAGTGGTACTTTCCTCGCCTTCCACCGCTGTGACCCTAGCCTTTAGTCAAGTCCCACGCGCTTACCCGGACACATGACGCACAGTGGATATGCTGACACGTAAAAAGTCTAGTACGAGCGGCAAAGCCGCGAGGGCCTTTACCATCTCGTGAAGAACGCTTATGTTTTTCTTTACATTTGTCTACCGATTTGGTAGACATGCATAATGCATTACCCGTTGTGAATTGACCAATGAAAATGCAGAATTACTAACGTAAATCAGCCATCGTCTGGCGCCAGACAGCACGCGCGCCATGCTGTTGCTGGTAACCGCAAACCACCGTTAGATGATTGGTTTATATTGCTTGATGTATATTACGGGAATAAATGAATAAGTGATTAGTTCCACGAGATAGTAAAGGCCCTCGCGGCTTCGCATCCGTGCCAGCATCCGGGGTGCGTGTCTGGATGGTCCGGGTATAGGCGCGTGGGACTTGACTAAAGGCTACTGTGACCCAGGTTCAAATCCCGTCTGGGCCATCATGTGGATTTGGTTTTCAGTACCGCTCTGATCCTGTGAGTTTTTTCTCAATTCTAAAACTGTTATTTCCTTCCTGTACCAAAAGACCCCACTGGAAACAAGTCAATTTTTTTTCGTGGGCTATAATAAATAAAATCATATAATAAATATAAGCCTATAATAAATACAATCGTGAATCAAATCATGTCCAAATCATTAACAAAAACAATTTCTGGTAAGTTCACGAATAACAGAAAATGAGTGATGACTATAAATAATCAGATTTACCATTTTAGATCTCAAAGAGTTTTTTATTCAAGTTGTTTGAACGATGAACAACGAGAACAAACACCCCCTACCCCCCCCCCAGCTTGAAAGTACCTCCAAAAGAAGTTAAATATTCTTTGTCATTTGTTTTGAAATGGGCATTGACCTCTGTTTTTTTTAAAATTTTTGCATTTTTATGCAACATGCAATCTGGACTTGGCACAATAGACTGCACTAAAATATCTAGGTTGTAAAAATACTGTAAACTGATATGGTATCTTTTGGAGGGTGGACAGTTGCGGACAGTGAAATCAGACCTGTACTGCAAAGAACTGCCTTTCCGTTCAAACTGAAGGTACCTCATAGCACGAATACTAAAGAATAGAATATCTGTGAATAACACCGGGATATCTAACACTACAGAAAGTCTGACAAATTGAAGATATCTCGGGTAGAATACTCGGTAAATTAAGCAGCATGAATCCCCCTGTAATGTAGACGTGGCTTGGCTCCTTTTTCCTCAATCCTACAAACAAAATATCCCCATAACCACTTGGTGGATTTAGAAAGATCTAGGAGCGTTTGGTCAATGGGTGATATTTTGAGTCGGGTCAATTTTTCCTTCTTTTGACCGTGATATCTTTTTTGTTCTAGAGCCCCAGCAGGGTGACAATGTGGATGAGACAGATGCGCAAGACGTGCTTGAAGAGAAGATAAAAGAACTCATCGATGGAACAACACAGAAGAGGTAAGGATACCTAATGTCATGGCACTTAGCAAAGAAACTTGTTAAGCACAGTAATACGTGCTTACCAAATACAGGGCTCAATTTCATGGCTCTGCTTACTGTTAGCCAACAATTCCTGCTTACTTTTGTAGCGAAAAAAAATCTGTGCTTACTGTAAGCATACTTCATGGGTTAGCGAGGAATTCTGCATACATCCTGTAACTAAGGATTCTGTGCTTAGCACATAATTTGTATGCTTGCGCTGTTTTGTTTCACAGAATTGTGATTGCAAGCACGGAATTCTGCGGTAAGCAGAGCCATGAAATTGGGCTAAGCTTATTAGCCAAAATGGCATTCTATGTTTAGTGATTGTGACCGGTTTTGAGATGGCTTTCGCTCAAGATAAAAATTTGCTTGGCAAAAGTTGGGGGTTTGCACCTTCATGAAAATTGGGTTCTGACCTCATAGGATGTAACCCAGATTACAGTGTGAAATACTTTATGGCACTTCCTATCCACTGTGCATTTCCTTTAGGATACTTCCTTCACAATGAACAGTCTATAGTGTCAAAACTAAAGCCTATACGCAGCCAGCATGAAATGAGTTAAAGTTTTTATTTTTTAAATCATCTAGTGTTTTAGGGTCCCTGAGGAGGCGGGGGAGTAGAAAATGTATTTTTGCCATAAGAAAAAAAAACCCAATATTTAAAATCCATCATGTAGTCCGAACATATATTGATTTTCCTTTTTTGGCTTGCCAACAGTGCAAATGGACGCAAGGACTGCCTTGAAGGTCTCAAGAAGGCCCTGGCTCGTAAAGTCTTGACAGACTTCATCGAGAATCGGAAAGTCACCATCTCAGACTGTGTGGAACGCTGCATCAAGAAAGGTGGGGGAAAAAAAACCACTGTAGACAATACTTCGCAGTGCATGTTTATCTTGAGTGCTTGGAATTACTCTTTTAACCAGTTCACGCCGGATGACATGTATACAGGTAAAGGTTTGTGGTAGTCGGAACGGATGACGGATAAATACGCAGTGAGTGAGGCCGGAAATATCAGGGTGTGCTACCTGCAGATGAGGGCCTGAACCTGTCTGGCATCGAGTTTCCTGAAAAACAATCCCGCGTCTGATTCCGGTCAATGTCAAAATAATCCCGGCGTGAACTGGTTAATTTAAACAAAGAGGTACTTTTTTGTTACGAGTACATAATAAATTTTCAGAGTTTTAGTCTGTGCCCACATATGCCCGCATTTCACCTAGTGGAGTTTCTCTGATTCATCTTGTCCATAAAGTGTGTTCATGAACTGTGTGTTATTGTTCTTGATTGACAATTTTACTTCAAGGTACAAAAGTTGGTGTGTTTTTTTCTAATAGCTGCTGTTAAGAAAGTCATTTTACAATTAATGAAAAAAAAGTCTCTTGATTTTTAAAAGTCAGGATTGAAACTGGATACTCTACCCAATTCTGTAAAATTTCCAATCCTCTTGGTAAATTTTATATTTAGTATTTAGAAGGGATAGATTAAGTCACCAAAACAAAATGCGCTGATGTACTACTGAAAACATTGGTTTCATTTTCATTGTCTTGTCATTTTGTCCTTGCAGGAAAGAGCGATGAGCAAGCGCTGGCTGCCAGCGTTGGTACTCTGCTCTTGATCCAGCTGGGCGCCGGGGATGACAGTGAAGGCATCTTCAATGACCTCCGACATCTGCTGAAGACCACGCTGTTGGACAAGACGGCGGCCCCAAAAGGCCGAGCTAGTGTATGTTATGAAAACCTTCCATTCTTTGTTAACCCTAACTCCTAAATTTTCTGAGTGGATTAGTGTGGGGTTAGTGTGAAAAGTGCTCACCTCTCACCAATGTTGCGGGTTCGATTCCCGGCTAGGACCATATGTGAGTAGAGTTGTGCGTTGGTTCTCTCCTGTGCCACGAGGGTTCTTCTCCGGGCCCTCCGTTTTTCCTCCCTCTGCAAAAATCAAACACTTTCGATCTCAGGCTGTGCTCCGTGGTCATATATGGGTCGTATGGCCGGCAGCCATAGGCGCCTTTACATGCCTGCAGCTCGACCACGTTGTAGCCGCGTCCTTCGCAATTCAGCTTCTCAGCTGCGACTAAGGATGATTAGCCTCCCAAGTTATTTAATCCTCCACTTTGCAGAAACCTAAGTTTGGATATTGGCCAGTTCTTATAAAAGTAGTTGGGTTGTGCAGTCCCGAATCAATTAAAGCACTCCAAAACTAGTTACTGGATTTTGGAAGATTTAGTGAACTTAGACTCAAAGCATTTTTTTCCCAAGTTTGAATTTAAGTTTTCAAGTGTTACACTAACAAGCTATGATTCTGTCTTTTTTATAATTAAAAACCTCTAATTATAAAGTTATAAGTTCTTTCAATTATTTTCCTTTTTTTGCAGTGTGCCTTATTTCTGGGTCTGGGTTGCTTCCTAGCTGCTGAAGACTATGAGGTAAGTTGAGGAGAATTGTATTCTTTTGTTTTGTAATTTGAGAATGTTGGTATTGTTCCTCAATTTGTCATGTAGTTAAGTCCGTCACGAGCCAATATGGCCCATCAGGCCAGTGTTTGTCTCTGGTTTCCGTGGCATGAAACGACTGAGAATATTTCTATTCCTCCTGGATGGTATGCCAGTCCATAGCAGGTTACTCCCTAGCTAATGCCGGTACCCATTTATACTCCTGGGTGGAGAGAGGCAAGTTGGGATGAAGTGGCTTGCCCAAGGACACAACATACGGCCAGCAGCTTGATTCGAACCCCTGACCCTCTGATCATGAGTCACGAACCCTAACCACTAGGCCACACTCCCCCTATATGTCATGACCTAATAATTCTTGATGTTTCCTTGACCAAACATTTCAAATGATTTCCATTTTCAGACTGTGATGGAGTGCATGACGGCCCTGGAGCACGTGTTCAGCTTGTCGTATCTGAAGGGTGACGGCACAGCGCCCTCACACACCCCAGCCATCGCAGCCCTCCACTGTGCGGCCTTGTCTGCGTGGACGCTACTGCTGTCCATTGCACCGCCCTCTCGTGTTCCGCAACTTGTAGATAGGTAAGTTTGAAAAGCGGTTTCACATAATTTTTTTTCCATGATAAGTAAATTTTGTAGAACAACGTACATGTAATAACAAAGATGAAATTTGTGTTCTGGTTGAATTTCTTTGAGGCATTAATTTATTTTGCAAATCTTGGATTTTGAAGAAAAATCATTAGTTAAAAAAAAAAGGGAAATAAATATCTTGGATTTTGAAGAATTATTGTTAGTTTAAAAAAAGGGAAATAAAGATCTTGGATTTTGAAGAAGTATCGTTAGTTTAAAAAAAGGGTAATATAGATATTGAAACCCATACAAATCTCTGTCTTGAAAAAAAGGTCATATGAATAAATACAATGGAAAATCCCACAGGCCTACAAAAATGCTTATTTAAAACTTGCATATCACAGACAAATTTTTGCAAATCTTAGGGGAAAAAATCCTTGTTATGCCTTCTGGAAGTATGGGGCAAGAAGATATGTAGCTCAAGAAATTGGACAGTAATGCTGGAATACATTTTGAAAAATTCTTAATTTAGCCATGGAATGAGATTGAGTTGATGCACATTCCCTCATTTCAAAACTAAGTTTGAATTCAGAAACAGTCTGTTAAAATTTCTGAGGTGCTGAGAGAACGGTCTCGTAAACTGATTTTTTTTTTCATTTTTGTTCTCTTTGCAGTCATTTAGGTAAGCTTCCCAGTCTACTACACAGCGATGACGTCAGTCTGAGAATAGAGGCCGGGGAATCTATCGCCATGTTCCATGAGCTAGCCAGAGAGCAGAATGAAGTAAGTCCAAAACAAATTGTTTTGTCATGGTTCACCTTTTAGAAGGAGGGGTTTGTCAACTTTAAAATAAAGTAGAATTCGTAAAACATCAGTGGTGAAATTCGACACAGTTTGCTGGACTTTTCCTCAACTTTTGAAAACTCACAGTGTACATACTTGCCTTGACATCACAAATTTGCAGAAAATGCAGTGACTTATTGGCAGAGCTATCAAGCATTGAAAAATGTAGTGAGACAAAAAAAACACTACACTAGACTTACATGTGGACAATAGTGATTTTGGTGACTTGTATTCAAATTACCATAATAACACTAGTTTTGTGATTTTTTTAACAGATTTTTTTTCACAATGTATGGTTGAAGAGCTTTACTTCACTATATTATAAAAAAAAACAGTTCAAATAAGTTAAGTAAGTAGGTTAAAATTCCTGTCAAAAGTGGGTTTCCTACATGTACAATTTGCACCATCCTGTAAAGTCAGTGTTTTGAAACACTGAAACTATATTGAAGCTTGTTAGATAGTATTTGCTTTCATATCTTTAGACCTACAATTGATATGTTCTAATATCCTGCATGCTTGTCGTTTACTGCAGGATTTTGATATGGAGAACGTGGAGGAGTTGGTAGTCACCCTCCGAGGCCTGGCCACCGACAGCAACAAATACCGGGCCAAGAAAGACAGAAGACAACAACGCTCCAGCTTCAGAGACATCATCAGAACCATACAGGTCAGTCTATAGGCGCTGTGCGCGAACAAGAGAGGGCCCTATTATACCACTTTCGCGAGCCCAGTGGACAGGACACACCACGTGCTCGTACTGCTTCACAGAGGTATATCGTGAAGTAGGCACGACAGATTTTATTCTAAATGTGCATAAAGCCATAGCGGCTTCGCGTGAGCATCAGGCATTGTCGGGAATGCATTAGAATGTCTCTCCCGGTGGTCTCCCCCAACTCACCCTTTCTTACACTGTTGAGATTTTTGTAGGATTTTGTAGGATTTTGTAGGGTATTTATTAAACCTACCCTCCCCTCCCCTCTTGGATATTGTTGGGATCCTTCCTGAATTGACAGTCTAGAGCTTATGCATTGATAACATAACTTGAGACAAATAAGATGTTAATCCTTACTATCGTATATCTTTCCAAATCTACCAGGAGATTTTGTAGGATTTTGTAGGATTGAGGAAGGTAGAGCCCAGGATCTATAACTTCACTTAGGACAAATTAGATGTTAACCCTTGCTATCGTATATCTTTCCAAATCCACCAGGAGATTTTGTAGGATTTTGTGGGATTGAGGAAGGTAGAGCCCAGGAACTACTTCACTTAGAACAAATAAGATGGTAACCTTTACCCTCCCAGATATTTCAGAATCCACCAGTCAGTTTGGGAGGATTTTGTAGGATTTAAGAAGGCAACTATTTCTTTACATGGAGCCTGATGTCCCTTGTCTAACAAAACAATAAAATTTACATTTTTGTCTGACAAATTTTTAACATGTTTTGTCTGACAAAAAATTTAACAATTTTGTCTGACGAAACATTTAAATTTTTGTCTGACAAAACATTTTAAAAATTTTGTCAGACAAAAAATTTAAAAGCAGAAAAATCTGTCGAAGAAAATGGCAAATGAATTAATCAGTCTACTGTCGTCTTTCCATGCCATGTTTGATTACCCTTTGTAAATAATGTTTTTTTGGCTTACCGTTCACCTTTTTTTCTTCCCTCTCAGGAGAACGAGATCCCGCACGAGATCATCAAGTTCGGGCCCGAGATCCTGGAGCTGGACGGCTGGGTCAAGAAGCGTCAGTACGTGGCCTTCCGTGAGGTGCTTGGGTCTGGTACCAACATCCACCTGCAGGAGAACGTGCTACTCAGAGACATCTTCGGCCTGGGAGCTCCTATCATCATGTCTGGGCCTGGCGCTCCCAAGAAAGCCAACCGTTTTGAGAGGGTAAGTTTTTTTGGGGGGGGGGGTTATTTTCTCTGTTGATACCCACCACTCTCAGCTCTCATTTGATGGATTTTTTACCCCGTGCATGACGTGTGCACATGGCATGTAGGCACTTTGATCATTGCGAGTGTCACCCACAATGCTTTGCTAAGAATTCCTTTCCAAAAAGTTTTCCTTTAAAAAAATGAAATGTTGGTCTCTAAATTGTATTAAATTCTCTTGTACCCTTTGCAGCATCACTACAATTCCCAAGCCTTCAAAGCCAGAACCAAAGTCCGAAGCAAACAGCGGGACAAGAGAACTGCGGTGCTATAACCCCAAACTACTAAAAGTAGATGAATTTTAGGTTTAAAGAAAAATAACGGTACTGCCCTCACCATTGTCTAGCTCATAGTCGGTATGGCATTGTATATTTTCAGGTAGTAGGAATGTGTAAATGAAAGTTAAGATAATTATTTTTTTTTGTTATTCAGATTTTGCCCTTTTGGAATAAAATATTTAAGGATTTAAAAAAAATATATATTTGCTTGGAAATTAATTTGAATTTGAATTTATGAATTAGATTTTGTTCTCTTCGGTTAAGCTGCTTGTGAAGGTATCTGACATTTGGAAGATCATCTCAAGTTGAAGTGTAAATTGTTTGATAGAATACCCTAAGTAAAAACCTTAAAAATTCAACCAAAATCTAAGTAAAAAGCTTATATTTTTGCCCATGTGTACACATTCATTTGGCACTAAAAAATAGCAACAGCTGAAGTTACTCTGAGCAGTTTTGTCTTTTAGGCCATCAGCCTGGGGGTTTGGTCGGTATCAAATGAGGGGAATAATGCCCATTGTGATTTTTGGCAAGGTATGCATCCCTGTAGTTGGAAAATATGTGATAGCATTGCAGCGGTGGCAGCTTTTTGGGTGCTATCACTGTTAAAAAAAAATGGCAGCCAAAACATGCTTGTTACTGCATATAATTAATCCGGTTCAAGCATATTGGCGGCCATTTTGAAAAAAAAACCAAATAAAAGTGATAACACCCAAAAAACTACCACCACTCACACTACAAAGCTATCCCACATTTTCCAATTCTAGATGTGTATACCTTGCCAAAAATCGTTATGAGCATCGCTCCTTTCGATCATTTGATACCGGTGGCTCAATGTGTGGACCGAAGCTGAAAGCCTTTTTTTGTTTTACATGTATCTTAGTTTTCTTTCTCGGTATTTTTCTTTCTCGGTATTTTGATCATATTTTTATTTGTCTTCAACTTTTTTTCCCCTTACTTGGTGAGATCTAAAATTGAGGGACAAGTCCTACAGATTGGAATCCGATCAAAGATTTGTACATATATAGAATCATTTTAATTCAAAATTAAGATGATTTAAACTAAATTAAATTGTGATGATTGCAGTGATTTAAAGAAAAAATTGCACTTGTAAAAGTTTTTCGTTTACTTATATATTTTGCCAGGCAAATTTGGCAAAGATGAGTTTTGACATGGTGCGTGCATTGGATCATGCGGAAAATTTGCCCGTTCGAAATGAAGGAATATTGATATAAATTGCATAGTTGGCTTAAAATCCTTCACGTTCGGATGATATGGAAATGCATTTAGATTGAAAACAGCAGGATTGTATGTCTTGAGGTTATAGGATTTTATGATTTACGAAAATAATTGTGCCAGTTTGATTTCAAATATCCTCCAAAATGTCGGACGTGAAAATATATCCTGGCAATTATATTTCACTTATTGAAATTTCACCTTATTTCACACATTTTTTCCCCACACTATCACACTTAAGTGTTAGTTTAATATATTGACAGTTGAATGTAACATAGAGTATTCCGTAATCTATGTGCAGGTCATTTTGAGCGCAAAGACTTACAAAAATAAAAATCAGGTAGAAATTTGTGGCCTACAGAAAATGACATTTTTTGATTAGGTTTTTAAAGACTTGAATTTGTTGGGAGCGGTATGAAGAGAATCATCAGTGGGTTTACCAGGCCAACAGATGTGAAAGTGGAACACTTTCTCTGTGATTCTAAAGTGTTTTGCCAAGTAGTCTTTACTTTTTTAAAAGTTATATCAGAAGGCCAAAGAACTGATGTAACCATTGCCATTCACAGTTTGTCACGCAAAAAAATTTGCCATGTTTTATTAAAAATTTCCAACAAATTTCCTCTGGATTTTTTCGTTCCCTTAAAATGTCAGTTTCTTTCTTTTCAAAAGCTATTTCTCGCTCTAAAATTGTTTCAAAGATTAAAGCCGCCTTCCTGAAAATTTACACTTTTCAGAACAGCACCAATTTCTTTAAATTTGAATTGTAAATGTACCGTAAAAAGTGTAATATTAGACGACTTATTTTAAATGGGTGTTTACCTGTGTATAATAGTTTTACGAGTGTAGGTATTTAATGATTTTTCAATTCTTGGTATGTAAAATTGTCACACGCGAGAGGATTTTAATAAAGAGAAAACATCTAAATTGGTCAGTTTCTTCGTCACGTTTTTGCGAGTCCCATGGAGGACCAACCTATTAATCCTCTTCACTTGTGACCTACGTGTAGCCTAGTTGTTGGCTGGTGAATAGTGCCGGGCAGTGCCATCATATAGGATTACCCCTACCCCCTACTAGGCTCAATTCTGCCCATTGTGTAGGCTTTCTGGAAAGATTCCCATACCTGGCCATCACTAATTTTTCCCTGCAGTGACCTATCAGCCATCGGAAAGCGATAACATTTCCTAAAAAGTCCATTTAGCAAGGAAAATATTGAAGCATTTACTGAAAAAACCCAAATTTTCAGACCAGTCCCATAGGGTTTGTGCCCCGGGTGACAAGTGATGTCCAGGTGTGGAACTCTTTCTGGTTTTCCTTGTCTGGTTATACAGTGGGAGATTTTTTAGATGATTGGTGGCAGCAAACAGACCGGTCCTTTTCAGTTTCAGGCATGCAACTGTACATTCACAAAAAAAGAGGAAATTCCAAAAGTCAGGAGACTTTGTACAGTGTTTTTCTATTTTTGAATGACAGAAATGGGAATAAAAAAAGAGGAAATCAGCTGATCCGAGGAAAACATGCCTGCAGTTTACGTCATTTTGAAGCTAAATGTGCGCATGCTCAAAATGACATAAACAACAAAAAAGGTCTCCATTGAATGGTTCTACAATCCTGGCCAAAATGGTTGGGACACTTCCTTAGCCTGCCACGGTCACCCACTCCCCCGCTCAATGTTGTTCTCTCCAGCTGATGGAGCACACACCGCGTCATGAGAGACAACATTTGAGCAGGGGCCGGGGGGTTGGGGGCCCAGCGAGATTTGGCCAGAATTGTAGAGTAGTGGCCAAGTCTTTGCAAATCAATTTGGAATCATTCAGTCTGGTCAAGTGAAAAGGTATTGAAATGTGGCCAAGACATCCCTTTGTCAATATCCACCCCCTGTTATTTGTGAGCTAAACAGGTTATATTTTACACCCCAAAACAAATAAAAACAAAAGGAACCACATCAAACAAACATTTCCTTTTCGTTTTTATTTAAGAAATCTCAAGAGAGAAAAAATAACATTGTCTTCCATTCAACACTATTCAAAGTTCAACAAAGTGTTAAAATACATCTTGAAATGTAAAAACTGAAATTGCATCGCTCATAATTTTTTGGTTTTCAAACAAATTCCAATGCCAAGTTGGGTTAATATTATCCATATAATAATCAGCCGCTTACAACGATCTTTCTTTGCCAGTTGTTGAAAAGTACACAGGATTGTTAACCATGAGCCAATGCTTTGTGCGTTTATTTCATATTTGCTCAGAAAGACAAAAATTAATTAAAATTCTGTCTTGATGGAAATTTTCAAGCATTTTCCAAAACGCAATATATATGCCATTTTGTCCCCTTTTAGAAACCAGCCCTCTTTTGGCTGCCTCAGTTCAGTCTTGGCGGCTTTTATATACTTAAACGCAACTTAAGAATACAATGAAGCGAAAAATGAAGTTTTATAGAAACAGCTGTTGTACTGTTTTAAATTTTATTCTTTAAAGTTTCATTACTGTACTCATCTTTCACTTTTTTCAAATGGATATATCGCGTTTTGAACTAAACTCTTTATATATTGTCAATGCTGAAATTAGTTTAAAATGTGAGAAACTCAAATGCTTTCTTCAGTAAAGTTTTGGTTTCAATATATAACTGTCCAACGGTAAGCCTGTGGTGATTTGTATATTTCCGTCTGAAACCGGAGGCAAATTTCAAGGAACTGCTAAGCACCAGAAAGATCTACTTCAAAAAACCATGTAACCAGCCAAATTTTTTTGGTGACCGCTGCAGAGCTGAATTTTTTTTAGCAAATAGATTTGTTATTTTTTTTTTCAATTAGAAATTCTGTGAAATTTGACCAAGAAAATACCAATGCACTATGCAATCTTGACACCCATGAGCCGTGACCTAAATGCTACACAGTCCAGACGTGCAACTTTTCCTAAGATCAGCTGATTTTTGCCTTTTCACTTCCCATGTATGCCATCAAAAATAGAAAAACACTGTACAAATTCTTGGAAAGATTTGAATTTCCTCTTTTTTGTGTGACTTCCCAGTTGCAAACCCAACAGTCGATTCAAATTGTTTCATCAGTAACAAACTGTCAAATAGCCACTATGAAAGACCTCCTTTTTCCGCCTCTGTAAAATTACTTGTTTGAGAAACACCAATAATATTTCTAAATAAACCTTCCCGGCAATACTAAATACTTTTTCATATATTACTCTAAATTTTTAAAAATATTTCCCTTCACATGTAAATTTTCCCCCCCAATATTTTCCTTAATATATCATTCATAACACAACTCCCTTAAAGTCTTACTTTTTAAACTGTCAAGATAAGATTCTAACCTTAAATTGAACATAATTTTTTCAAAGTTGAAAAAAAAAATGACTTGATCGGGGTTTGAACCTGTGACCTCTGGACTGCCGTTCTGGTGCTCTACCAACTGAGCTATCCAGCCCTATGTTGGTGGTTCCCAATTTGTCAATGTTTTTGTTCAAGGGGCGCTAGTCAGAAACCACAATTGTGAATGTTGAGGATTAGGAGTGTACCAGTGTACGCGACTCTGACTATGCACAGAACAAAGTTGGATAAGAACCTAGAACACAGTCGGGGAAGCCTCAAATTTGTAAGAATCATCTATGATGCTAGTGTATAAGCATGTGTGAACTTTGGTACAAAACGTTTCAGCAAGTTTTTAAGATGTCCCAACCATTCAAACCACAAATTAGTTTAAAAGAAAACCTAGAAATTGTGCGAATAACAGTAAAGCTTGCAGCATCTTATGCTCCTGTTGTCTCACCGAGATTGCATTTTTTAATTTGTCAATTAACATGAATCTGAATTCTCTTAAACCTACTTATAATGTATGGCTTAGATACAGCTATGTTTTGTATCAAAATATAAGACTTTTTTGGTTGAAATTCTCGGCTATAAATCTGATTTCTCAGGCTTCTTTTTCGGGTTGAACTTGAGGGATGCTGAATTGATGCAGTAGCGCTGGCTGGTAGGAGCTGGCCCATCATCAAAGACGTGGCCCAGATGAGCACCACACTATTGAAACAAAACAATCAAACTGAATTGAAAAAGAATGCGGCAAATAAGTTGAAAAGGGGCGCAGAGTGTATCGATTTTCACGATATATTATAGATCAAATATTCACGTAGGACAAAGAAAAGGGAGGAGCTTTGATATAATTATTACCACTGACAAGTTGCCTGACAATGGACTATTCCAAATTTAAGCCCCGCCCACTTCACATGTGAACAATTATCGATGAAGGATGAAGGATAGGGAGGGGCTTCAATCTATTTCAACTGACAAGTTGCCTGACAATGGACTATTCGAGATTTAAACCCCGCCCACTTCGCATATGAACAAATATCGATGAAGGACGAAGGATAGGGAGGGGCTGTAATAAATTTCAACTGACAAGTTGCCAGACAATGGACTATTCCAGATTTAAGCCCCGCCCACTCCGCCTTTGAATGAAGGATAGGGAGGGGCATTAATCTTTATCAACTAACAAGTTGCCTGACAATGGAATATTCCAGATTTAAGCCCCGTCCACTTTGCATTTGAACAATTACCAATGAAGGAGAGGGAGGGGCCTTGATCCACTTCAACTGGCAAGTAGTCTGGACTGTTCCAAATTTAAGCTCCACCCACTTTGGCAAGTGTCCAATATCATGTCCGTCTTCCCAATGCCACACTGCATGTTTAGGCTGTGTGCGTCATGTACACATGTCTCAGCTGTGATTGGTTGACAAATCAAGGGGTGTGGCTTAACGGATCGGTCCATTTTCTGCACTCACCTTGGCACAGTTACACTCTGTCCTGACCATCCCGTGGGAGGTGTCACGGTGTAGTTTGGCCACTCCCTTGTCAGCCAGGTCATAGAAGGAGGGCCAGCCTGGGCAATAGAAACAGCAGAAAACATTCACGTCACTACGGACTGCGTGAAGGAAGGCCCAATTCTGCTTACAGTTAGCAAAAAAAATCCCTGCTTACAATACAAAATTCTGTGCTTATGGTAAGCGTATTTCACAGGTAAGCAAGGAAATGTGGCTTATGCCATGCGTACATTCCGTAGGGTTTCTGTGCTTACAGGGTTAGCACAGAATTTTGTTCACTGGTGTTGCTAGCACAGAATGGTGATCGTAAGCGTGGAATTCTGTGGTTAACAGAGCCATGAAAGTGGGCCCAATACATGGCACTATATATCCACTCACTGGGATGTACCAAAGATGCTCACATACCGGTACAGGAACGGTTAAGAAAATGCAAACAATGTGTTGGGATATGGTACAAATAGCTAAGTCTTTGTGAGGGCAAAGGTTCCTCTAGTGTTCTTGGTCAGCAGAAACCAACGATACGTCAGGAGTTATACTTAACATGCAAGAAGAATTTGCTCATTTTGTGACATTTATGGGTAAAAATCAGACAGATGTATTAACTGGTACCAGACTGAGAGCTGAGATACAAATGGTAAGGTCATAATTGAGGAAAACATAATGTACAGTTTTACTGATAAAACACGCTAATAATAATATGATACTTACCCGATCCAGAATCATATTTTGTCTCTGATCTGCAGAGAAAAAAAATTCCAGATAAGAGTTGAAAATACTTGTATTACTATAAACACTGTATAAATATCGAAAAAAAATTATTCCCCAAAGTCTATAAATTGCTCCGTTTCATATTAAGTGGGGTCAGGGAACCAGGCTACAAGAATATGTTTGGTTTTCTTGGTTTTTCCAGCATCTACAAACCTAAAAAACGTGAGTCAGTGTAACAATATTTGCTATAACAACATATCCTTCAAATTCATTTATTTCTGAAAATTGCAGCAAAAGCAAATGTTGTACATTCCCTTTAACTTGGACACAAAGGTGCAGTTTCAAGGATTCATTAAAAAAATGATAAAACATGGACCTTTTGAATACCAGTACCCAAGTCTACATCCTCACAAAACTTAGAAGGCATGACAGTTGATCCTCACAGAATTTTTCCTAAAGGCAACTTATCAAAGTTGCATCTTCATGTTAATGCCCTCAAAAAAATTCAGTTCAATCCACAAAGATAAAGTTCATGCAAACAGAACTCACTTGAACAGTGGAGCATCGCATACAACACAATGGTAGACACCGTTATCCTTCAACTTGTAGTATTCACCAGAAAATGCCCTGTCAAAGAAAGAATGATAAAACATCTACAAGTGCGGGTACTACTATACAAATATTGACTGCTGTGAGCGAGGTACAGTAGAGGGAGAAATAAATACAATACTCTATGGCTCACCAAAGAAAATGTGACACGATCATGAAATTCATGTTCAACATTTCAGATGTTACTTGTGTCTAGACAATTCATTAATAAGTACCAACAAAATATATTAATAAGTACACAATTTCTCTGAGCACATCGGACACCATGGTGTTCCAAGCTGATTTCTATTACAGCAAAAAGTTGGATGTAAAAATTCTTTTTTAAATCATTGTAATAAACAAACTTCACTTTATGATTATAAGTTGTATTATGCACACTGTTGAATTATCCAAAATGTACGTCTGACACCGTAGAACCGCCCAACAACATTCACACTTAAATCACAGTGAAACGATTTAGACATTAGGTTGGCACAAAAGATCCTTAGAAGGTTTTTTTTGTCATTTGTTAAACAAAACGTCTGCACATCTTGCAAGCAAACGAGATGGACTGTGTCTTACTGTTCAGTTCCACGCTCCTGGGTAACATGGTATTGCATAGGCGTCAGCCGTTTCTTCAGTTCCTCCTGGTCCACAGACATCTCGTACTCTCTCTTTGAATAATCTACGACAAAAATAACAAAAACTAGAAATAAGAGTCTTTCTAATGTGAAATGTCAAAAAAGCTCAGTCCACCAACCAAGCCTAATATGGTCTTGATTCAAGAATCAATTTCAGATTTTTTTTCCCTCATGCACAGAAGCTCCTACCAATGATATCGAGTACTTTGGCAAACAAAATTAGCTTGACACAGATTCGCGTGCAAGCCGCAGTGTTGTCAATGATGAGGCATGCGTATTTTGTTTACCCTATTGGTTGATGGATGCCCGGACAGAGTGTGTGTATTCTACCTGAGCAAGAGCCTCGTTGCACCTCAGAACGGCTTCTAAGTTTTAGGTCGCTGAAGTAGTCTATACAAGAGACATTATTTACACAATCCTTCGTGCCGGGGAAAATCATAAGTTTTCTCTTTTTAAAGGGCACTCTACTCTACACTCTTATGTAATGTGCTTTGCTGGTTGGTATCACAAACTGACTCCTTGAATTAAGTCTAAGTCTAACATTTCCAGATCATGGTGGCAATACCGGATTTTACATGCCCAATTTCATAGGACCTACTAAACACACTGCTTAGCAAACTTGTATACTTACACGTAGCAACAAATGAACAAAAAAACACTCGTACATAGTACATGTAGGCAATACATTTTGTATGGTATTATTAGTAAACAGCCCTTTTCGCTAAGCAGCAAAAACATGTTGTACAAAGCAAATTTCTGAACTCAGCGCCAGAGGTTCCATAAAATTGGCCAATTAGATTAATTACACATGTACAATGTAATTTACATACATTGTGTATATGTGTACAAATTTAATATAAATCTCCACTGCAACAGTGACAAAAATTACCTTAAAACAAAAACAACTTTGACAACTTTACCTTAGTAAAATAAAAAAATATGAACAACTCAAACTCACTGATTCCAGGCAAAACTGTCTTCTCCAAAACAAAGCACAAGCAAAGGATTCAGCAATACAAACTACGTGTGAATGTGCCAACTAGCGCATCAAAACTGTAACTTCCCTGTCACACCTTACAGTTATTATACATGTACGTACCAGGAACAAGGACAAGAGTGTCAACCTAGAATCAACAATTGTTTTTCCTTATCGACACTTCCGTGTGATCGAACTTCACTTTGACAGTTCTATCTTTTACAGGAAACAAACACAAAAAACCTTGCACAGTCATGGCACGGCCACGGACACATTGTTGAAGTTCAGTGATGTGAACAACATCCGGGTTTCCAATTAAACAAGGTCTCCTGCAGGCCCGGATTATCCAATAGGCACAGTAGGCTCTGTACCTAGGCCTACAAAAAAGTTGGGGCCTACGAAAAATTCTGGGGCCTACAAAAATGCCACAGCGTGCCATAAAAGGCATGTAGGCCTACCCCACCCACACGCAGAGAAAAGATTTTAAAAAGGTTTAGGGTCTCTGTTTAGAATAACTTCACACACATTTCCAGATTTTGTTGACTCATTTTGTTTTTTAGTTTTATAAGCTGACCTCATCTCGGTACTAACACCGCACACCCAGTTCTGATGACACAACCTGATTTTGTTTCATTTCAAAAATCACCCCATGCCCTTGGCATTGTCTACCTCAAATAGCGTGATCGAGAGCCAGGCTTTTGAAAAAAAAATTCTTGGAAAATGTTGATGTCTTTCAAGTTTGATCCGTGCTCAATGTACATGTAACAATAGGGCTTTTCCCATGCACTGGTTAAAACTTCTCTTTTCATACATGTGTACATTGCTGTTGATGTAGTAAAAAATTTACAAAAAATATCATATCCAATCAATGTATGAATGACTGACTAAAAAACAGTTCTTTAAGTGAATCACGGAAATTAAATTTAAGGGAATAAATGTGTGCTCCAGAGGTTTTTATCACTCTGTTTAAGACCGCTTAGAGTCTTGGTGCTGATAATTACCCGAGCTGGAGGCGAGGGTAATATAAAAACCTTTTCGGTAAAAAAAAATCAAATAATTCATTAAAAAAATCCTGATTTTGTTCAACAAGTTCACTTCATGCTTTTTGAAACATCCCTCTAGCAAAATAATGGAGTGTTCAGCTGGCGAGTATTGTTAACAACCCTTTTATGGAGATTGACGCGCGCGCAGCATGTTCTGCACGATGTCGCGCAGAACGCACCTGGGGCGTTGCGTTTTGAATTTAGAACTATAAAATTCTGACTCGCTGGTAGTGTTGCGCATGCCTACAAGGATTGTGAACGTTCAACCAATAAAACAGTAAGAGGCACTGGATTTTTAGGAGTCCACATTTTATTGTGACACTGGAAAAGTGTTTAAGACCAGCTAGCCATGACTTTATCATCCATTTAAGACCGGCCACGTGATGGGCTCTCGACCAATAGGAATGCGTAAACTGTCTGAGGTATTTATGAATACTTGTTAAAGTACATGAACATTTTTAAATTGGGAAACAAGCTCCAGTGCAAAGTGGAACCCTTTCACAAGTCAACAGTTTTTCACTAAGTGACAAAAACCTCTACAGGGTGAGTCAAAAAACACGAAACCCAAATGTCCGGACTATTGTTTTTGTGAAGTTCTGCATGTAGCACTTTCAAAATCTAGGATATAAAAGCCCAATTCATAAGCTTTCTTTTAGTACAAGAATCATTCAAATCACTCAAGTACTTTTCAAGTTATGGAATTTTAAACACAACTGCCGTTTTAAAGTTCTGTCCACGGATCACACAAAAGGTGAGATTTGTTTTCGTTTTGCTGAAAGAATACTTACCGTTTTGTGATCCATGGACAGAACTTTAAAATGGTGGTTGTGTTTAAAAGTCCGCAACTTGAAAAGTACATGAGTGATTTGAATGATTCTTGTACTAAAAGAAAGCTTATGAATTGGGCTTTCATATCCTAGATTTTTAAAGTGCTACATTCAGAACTTCACTAAAACAATGGTCCTGACATTTTTTTTTTTTTTTTTTTTTTTTACTCACCCTGGATATCACGGTCCTGCAAAAGGTCATCCCAAGATAATTACATTTCAAGTTAATCCTTTTTTCAAAACACATTTTCGACCACTTTTCAGTTACAGATTTGGAAAATTGTTTGCGTTGTCAACTAACACAGGCATCGTTCTTTGCTAGCTCAAAATTGTTTGTTAAAAGTCTCTCTTAATTAAACAGTAATTCATTAATACAAACTCTTTTACACTTCGTGAAAACAGCAATATGCGGAAGCCTTTACGTTTTACCCCATTACATTGAACAAAGTCTTTGTCACTTCGTGAAAACATAAAAAAAACGATATGAGAAATTGTTACTTTTACACAACAAACAACAGCGGAGCATGCGCACGTCTGTTCTTTTTCAACATCGTCCACGGGTGCGCGTCCGTTCCCATCCCGACGCCTGCAGAGCAATGCGCGATCCCTCTGCCCTACTAACAAGGTGACTTTTGGTCAAAATGAAAAAAAGAAAAAAACTTGAGTTCAGGCTTTTTGTGAAATGTTTGTTTATGATAATTTTTTACTAAAGTAAACAATATTTTGCTTTGAAAGTTAAAACAAATTCTTCTTTGTGACATTGTGTCAAATGTAATAATATGGCAAACAAAACTCAAAATAGAACAATTATCAATTTTCCAGGTTTTTGTCACTTGAAAATGACAACGTACTCAATGTTTTAACTCTAACCTCCCCCAACCCATCAAACCCCAACGACATGTTTTGTTGGAATCTGTAAGGATGAGTACAGTACCCCTAAACTGACAGTCTTTGACATTGGGTTGGCACACCTCCAGAATCTAAGTCAGAAATATGTGTGTGCAGTTTCTCGCATGGTGTTCGAATTTGCCAGGATGGGTATGGGTCCTATAAATCATGCTAGGGAGTTAGGATTAAATATATGTAAATTTGCCTCTTGCATAGAAACAATCACATGGACAGATACACCTTAACAAGATCAGTACAATGTACTACGTAATCAGATCTCAGTACACTGACATTTAATAATTGCATGGCCATCTGTTTCTCTGCTGTATCTTTACATAGTCCCAGACTGATATCAAATAGCAAATCAAGAAAATCAGGTTACCAACCAAAAAGACTGTGTGATGCATATTGCAATTTTAACTGGTTCCCAAATATTGTGGGGGTTTTTGGCTAAGAAAACAATTTACAAATTGGTACGTTTAAGGTCAACTTTCAGGCTGCAAATGCAGATTAAATTTAATAAACCAGAAATTAAATGGAGTTAATAAACACAGCAAACACAACTTGGTGCCTGCGTGATATCTAGATTACATAGTTGGACAATTTGAAGGCAGAAACGCCTGCATGTAAAACAACATGAAGAACCTGTCAAAATGATATGTAATGGTTGGTGGATTCATGTCCAATTTTCAGGTCACCTGAAGCGGAAAAATATCCCATTACTGGGGTTGACAAAAAAAACCCAAAGAATCAATAATGTTAAACACTGCAAAAAGAAAAACCACCGTTGAAAAAATGGATCAGTCCTAATGCTCATTACAATTTGACATTGAGTGGGTATGTTTGTGTCACGGTACTGCCCGATAGCAGAAATCTATTTCTCAGAAAGAAGAGACTTAAAATAATGAAACTACCTACTCCAATAATTGAATTCACCACTTATACTTAGATGTACAAGCCTTGGGCTCTGTGCAGTGACCGTACAGTGTTATCGTGTTTAAAAGTGGAATGGGTTGAGACCATTTTAAAGGGGCAACAAACATTGTAAATTAATCTAACTGAACGGAAACATGCCAGTTAGATGAGTGATTTAATCAATAAAACAGGATGGCAGATTTCCTATTTTTCCTGAGCTAAACACTTTTTCGTCAATAAAATCGCAAATCTTGTAATCAATGTGGCTTTACAATGTAACTGTCACAATACAGTATGCTTCATTTTACTAATGCGCAAGTTAAAGGGAAAATACAACATTTGCAAACATCGAAAAATAAAATGACCAAGTTTTTACGAAATACCTTACAGGATGTTGGTAAATAACAGTCAAAAAAGCATCCTGTAAAATTATGGCACCTGGTGTGAAGTCATTTTCAAGAAAATTATATTTTTGTTTACATTTCCAACGGTGGTCGGCCGACCACTGTAGGAAAAACCTAACTATTTTTCACTACTGCTCCAAATTTACCTTTTTTTTTCAGTCCAATTTTGTTTGCTAATTGGTTTTATGTTCATGAATGGGTGCAGGTCAGCTAGACTGGTTCCCTTAGCGTACAATTTTCCGACATCTGTAAATTGATCCATTTCATCTTCAGTGGAGTCAGGGAACCAGACTACTTGAACGTTTTTGTTTTTCTTGGTTTTTCCAGCATTTTCAAAAACAAAACTTCAAACATGTCAGTGTAACAATAATTTGATCTATTATACTAACCCCTCAAATAGTTCATTTCTGAAAACTAAAGCATAAGCCAATGATGTACATTCCCTTTAACATGATGATTTGTCATGTTACGTCAAGTTTTGTGTTGTGAATTTGCAAGAGTTTGCAGGGCACATTTCAACTCCTGTGAATTTTTGCTGCAAAATGTTGTGACATCAAACTTCCTTTGCATTTGCATTCGTATATTCCCATTGGTGGGAAGGATGAGCCAGCTTTAACGCTAGTGGCGGAGTCTGACAAATAATAAGGGTTATTACTAAATATATGCTTGGCTGGTTTTAAACAAGTACATGTTTAAAACCAGGCAGAGTAGGGGCCTGGACGTGGATAATGGCCCGGGATGAAGCCGGTTTTAAACATACTTCGCCCAGCACATACACTGTATTTATTCCCAAAAAATCACAAATTTCCAGCAATTTTGTTCAACAATTTTACTTCATGTTTATGAAACACCCCTCCGGCCATGTCTCCGGCCGCGTACTGCTAAAAATTTCCTTACATGGAAATTGGCGTGTTGCGCATACTGCACGATGTGACGCAGAACGAATTGTGTTTTACCGGCGGTTTAAAATCACCCACGTAACAGACTCTCAACCAATAGTTCTCGTTCAAATGACGTCATTTCCTACAGACCATCCACGTGCATCAGCATTTTGAGCGTCAACTTGCATAACGCGCATCAGCTGCGTCGTATTTCGAACACATTTCGAGCAACAAGCGTGCGTGTTTGGAACATTTTCTACACTGCGCAATGCGCGCTTGATTGCGTAAAATACACAGTTGCAGTTCTCGTACAGAGATGCATGGCCGTCATTAAGCGAGCCCTATAGGAATTGGTAAACTGTCTCAGGTATTTTATGCATTAGGTTTTACAAGCAACTAACACGAGCTTAAAACAAATGTCAACAAATAGGCTAGGCAGTACAAGAGGATCATGCTCTTCAAGAGGTCATCATCAGTTTAATGTTCTGAATTTCAAGGGTGAGGACGCCATAAGTGCATTATCTCTTTAATCAACTCCAGAGTGCTTCAAATTGCTCAACTTGCCGAAGGGAGGGATCCAAACGTAGTCGCGGGACCGGGGGATGTTCTTTGACGTCTTATCGTCACGGCAAGTGACTTTGCACAGGTTACAGCCCCTGGTCCCTTTCATCTGAATCCCCAATCGGATTATGGGCTCATTTTGCGGCTGTTATTCCAAATTGAGGGGGGGGGGGGGGATTCTGTGAAGAAGTTGTTCAGTTTGGCATTTGTTTTAGGGGCGAATATGGGGGCAGATAATGTGATATTAATTTTTAAAAGGTTACACGGTGATTTTTAAAAACATCTGCACTGACACATGTAGGGACGAGTTTATTCAAGAGCTTGTGAAGCGTCTGGTTATTTTTAACAATGACTCATTTCCCTTGAAGTGAGCCTTTTTGCATTTTCCAGTTTTTCTTCTTTCTCTTGGTATCCCCCCCCCCCCCCCCCGCCCATAAATTTTCACCTTTTACTACTAGGCAACTACATCAATTACAAAATTTATCATTCTGACAATTAGATTTTTTCCAAAATTACTGAGTTTTCCTTTTCTAAAACTAACATTATCCATCCTAAGGGACAAGAAAAGGGGATATTCTTGACTTTAACTTTCAGAATTAAATTTTAATGTTGGAAAGTTAATACTGTATTTGAACCAATCTTGCCGGTCATGCTTCATGGGCTCGAGACCTCCTAGCCAAGATCCCAAGAGGACGTTTTCAGGAGGAAACCAACCAAGTACCAAGTAATGGAATTCATGAATTTCAGAAAAGTAGAATAATTTTAAAAAGTTAGAAAACTCAGAAATACACACACATGCACATTCATTAGTTGGAATCTGCATCAGGATGATAAATTCAATATGGGCTTTTAGCCCTTCCCTCATTCTAATTATAATTTCATTTATCATGCGAGATCCTTTCCCAACAACTCACCGTTACATTAATGATTTCTGATTCCATTTCTCTACTGTATTCCAGCAGCTAGGTTTATTGATGTAGAAAGGTAGACGGTAAACTCATAGAGCATGGCTTGAGAATGCCACATACCATCTGTTACAAGAGGGAGGGGGCCGCAAATTCCCTGTCGAATAAGGCAATACTGTGAGCAGACAACATCTAATTGAATTCTTAGTATTAGTAGCCTTCTGGCTTCAACTTTGGATATTAAAGTTTCCTTTCCAAATGCAGGCCTTTCTGACTCGGGAAGAATTTATAGAATGTTTCGCCTTGAGTGGTTGTTTAATTAGACAGTATGCGCAGACAGGAAATTTTTATCTCAACTTTCAGATATGAAATTTTCCTTTCCAAACTGCAATGCAGCCTTTTCTGAATCGAGTAAGAATGTTGGGCCTGGCTGTTTAAATTCGACAGTACAATGTACAATCAGATATGGAATCATGTGTTTTTTATCTCAACTTTCAGATATGAAAGTTTCCTTTCCAAAACCGAAAAGCTATTCTGAATCGATTAAGAATGTTGGGCCTCGAGTGGCTGTTGACTGCATGGAATCTTTCTGATGGGGAAAGATTCCCATATCCGGCCATCAGTAATGTTTCCCTTCAGTGACCTATCAGCCATCAGAAAGTGATAATATGTCCTAAAAAGTCAAATTTGGCAGGGATAATATTGAGGTATTTACTGAGAAAACACTTACATGTAGACATTTTCAGACCAGTCTCATAGGGTTTGTGTACAGAGTGACAAGTGATGGCCAGATATGGGAATCTTTCTGATGGATTGATTTGACAGCTGATCTTTAGATTACATGTAAACATTCCACCATGTTGTAAAGGAATGCACACACTGAGGGATTGAATTTTAGGTCAAAGAAAATGTATCTGTTACAATTAAGCTGTCCACCACCATAACTGAATAGCCAAAATCACATGTACTGGTATTGCAAACTACAACCTGATCTGAACAGCTCACATTACATTCATAACCTACACAAAGGCGGATTCAAAACCAAAATTTTTTTGGGGGGAGGGGGGAGGGGCCAGAGGGCTTGAGGATTTTTTTCTCTTCAAAAAGGGGAAGGGGATTAAGTATATATGGTGTGCTATTTCCACCTTGTTATATTAAAACTAAAAAGGTATGTGCTGCTGATAGCTTGCGAGGGAGACGCAACATTTTAAGTTTAAACAAAAAGGAGTCTTCACTCTTGGGATAAAAAAAAAAATAGTTGGGGGGGGGGCGGTGCCACCCATGGATCCGCCAATGAGCATACATCACACTTTTTAACGTGCTTTTTTGTGAATTTCAACGTACAAGTAATTTTCACATCTCAAAAGGTTTCAATTATTTGTCAAATTGAATTAAGTGAAGCATGAAAATTTCGAAGTGAGCCTTTCCTTGCATTGTACAGCGGTATTTACAAATCACACAGTACTTTCATGAAAGTACATGTACATACATGTTCTATTACTTGAATTTTCAACCTACATCACACTCATGTGCTTTTTTTGTGGACTTCAACCGCTTTACCATTAATTTTCACATCTCAAAAGTTTTCAATTATTTGTTAAATTGAAGCGGAGCGTTGAAGTGGAGCGTAACAATTTTGAAATCAGCATGTCCTTGTATTATTCAATACATGCACTTCGGAATAATTCACAAATCACCTAGCACTGTAACTTGGATATTCAATGATAACCTAAATACATCCAAATTGTGTGCACAAGCCGAAAAGGACAACTGTGTAAATACAAATGTAGCAACTGCATTTTTACTGGCAGCTATTTTATCAATGTCAAAAAAAGAGAGAAAAAGATTGTTATCTCTGCACCTAAGTAAACATTCTAGAAATTACAGGTTTAATCAAATGCCATGGACACACTGTAATGTATATATATACGCAGTGAAGTCAAGTCATGGTACATGTGCAAGGCCATAATTTTCTTGATGTGGACTGGAGGATGTTAAAGGCAAACAACCGCATACGTGGAATACTTGGCATATTATCAGAGTGATGTGAAATCTGCTATGACTGGAATTTGATCAGTTTTGCGCTGGTATAGTGCTCAAGTCAAGCTTAACATATTAGGTATACTCATGTGTACATAAGTGTAGTAAAGGCGGAAAGAAATTAATGCTAAAAAAAAAAAAAAAAAAATGAAAAAAAAATGAAGAGGCCTGACATACACTGTAGTACGTCTAGCAGTCCTTTTGTTCAATAATTAAAAATGACAATATCTGTACCACAAGTCACTCCAGAAGAACACCATGCTATTTTCTTTAGACTATGTATTCAAATATTTAAAATCAGTTAATGTAATGTTTCATTTGTGAGTACTGCCCAAAATGCTAATGTACATGTACAATGTACTACAAAATGAGGGAGAATGTTCCATGTCGCCTTAACATATAATTTACACGAAGACTAAACATGCTATGCGACAGAAAACCTTCATGTCAAATACTACATTGTATATACCTTCAAGACAATATTATCCTGAATCCTTCAACTTTGCTGATAACTTTGGCATTTTTAGAAGGAATTATACACAGTGGACAAGAATACAGAGATATTAAATAATAACAGGATAAATATCAACGATCAGCCTACTCTAAACGTACACGTCATGGAGGATGGTATCATGCATTCATTAACCTAAATTTGTTATTTTCATATCATGGCTTTGAATCTTTTTCAGAGCAAAAAGAAGATCTTAATCTGCTTCAGAAGCATCACTGATACAGCTAACCAGCGAGTGATACCTGTTTGGTCTGGAGCTTTGTAGACGGCCACTTTCTTATTTCCCGTTTCTTTCCTGCGTTTGGCCTCCAGGAGTAACGTCCGATGCATCGAGTGCGCGGGAGAAAACATCTTCCCCCCACGGAAGAAAAAAAACAACCCTTCCTCGCGTCGTTTCCGAAACTCAAGGCATCCTTGACAGACAGATACAGGGATGATCCTTGGAGATGCAGTTGCTGTCGATGAACGTCTTCATGAGCACGTCCTTGCGCAATGTACACAGATAAATAAACCTGTTTGTGTTGTGTTGCTTGCTTGAGCGTAGCACTGTTGAATCCTCTCAAATGTCAACTACGCAGTCCAAAGGGATCCACAGATCTTACAGTCATCTCCCCTCAGTAAATGCTACCCTGACACTGGATGGTAATCTGTTCCAATCTCCGGCCTTATCATCCGAGCCCTACCCATGTGTGCAACCGTGAGACATGCACCAACTACACTGCCCCAGTGTGAACTGAAGGGGAAGGAGATTATTATAAACACGCGTAGATGGCGAGTCATCTCCGCCTGTTCATATTCATACCAGGCTCGCCTGATTGATCCATTGTACACTCGTCAAAAACGTGACAGCTGGCATTGAAGGTATTTACAAAAAAAAAATATTAAATAGATCAACAGGGTCACAGATGTCATGTGGGTAGACAGATAGTTGTATGAACATGTTGAATTTATGAAGTACATGTATCGCAGTGTACTATGACCCAATTTTTGTCATGGTGAATACATTATTATGCAAATTTTTTGCATTCAGCAGTACCGGTACATGCGCATGCGTTGCAATATATGCAAGCCCCAATGTAACCTACGTGCACACATACATGTACATGAAATGCACACAATATCATTGGGCACTATTATTACTTCTTTTGCAAATACAACATACAAACATAAAAAAACTATTATTCACTATTTTTCACCAATCCTACACCCCTGTCTCACAAATGGTTTACTCCGATTAATTAAAAAACTGCACTTGGGTTTGCAGCATCAGAATGTTTTTGGCCTGTCGTGGGAAAATATATGTTGTACAAGTGTCATGTGTCACGGCAGTGCTAAATGAATGGGTAACATTGGGAATTATGTCTGCATAATGTCAATTTCCTCTCCCCCCAGCCAATGGGGCGGCTAGGTATGACCTTGAATAGCAAATGTTACCGTGGCAACAGGGTAAGATTATACTTGTCACTGTGTTCAGAGCTAGCAGGAAGATTGTTTACAAACTCCGATGGATCTGATGCTACAGACTTGCCATTTAGGTTTTGAAACTTCTTAACACCATTGGTTGTTAATATGAAAAAGATGTGTGCTAAAACCCTCGGCATAGGATGGATGGCCATAAAATGGTCATAAATTTTGATACGTGACAGAGTTTGACAACTATTACAATTTATGCCCGCACTTGTGGTCCTCAGGTATACCGTGGAGGATAATGTGTATTGGATCTCTATCCTACAAAAAATTGAATAATTCATCTAAGAATAATGAAAACCAAAAGAAAATGCTAAACCTTGACTAACAATTGAAATGGTATGCTGTTCGTTTTAAACTTTTCTTTGCAAAATTTTTATAAAACATCTCCGAAATTGAAAACAAATCATTGTACTTTTTACATTGTACATCTGTAGTATTCTAGATGTAGAACTCAGCTGCAAAAAAGAAAACACATGTGCATACATGTACATGTACATGTATAATGGTATCCTAACCGAGCAAACTGAATAATGAAATGTGCAAAGTTCAACACCCTGTATGGGGGAAAAGCACACTTTATAAATGTTAAATTTCAAACAATGGCATGTAATTTACTCTAAAGTACACACAGTAATCACACCTTGCCGCACACACAGTTCTACGTTAAGATTTTCAGGGGCTGAAATTTCAATGCAATTATGTCCTACTTCATTTTAAAGGTACATGTATAGTCCATCATTTGTAATTTGTGCATTTTGTTCGTTTGAAGTAACAAAAGTGTTCAAAATCTATTGAAGGATACTGAACAACTAACCTGTTCAAGTTTCAGCTCAGCTTCAGCTGTATATTTCGAGAAAAACAACATTCTAGGATCTCAATTTCAAATCAAAGGTTGCTGAATCATGTTTTGAATCGGGCCTGAATTCAGCGTCCGAGACAAGTTCTCACTAGCCGATTGTAGTAGCTACGTGATGTCGCACACTGATCCGACGAATTATAGCAACCTAGCGTGCATGTGCGTCGTGTCAATGCTTGCGCGTACTTCGCCGAATAAAAAAACGAACTACTAATGCCCCCCCCAAAAAGGTCTCCAGTTTCTGGTATGGAGCTTGCCCAAAAAGTGGTGCGGCGACGCGGCTTTTTTAAAAAATTTTTTACCTGTTTTTTTTGCTTCAAATGTCGGCTGATGACTGCAAATGGTGCCCGACTAAACTAAGTGCAGATATTATGGGAGACCAGAGAGGCCACATAAAGCTTATTCTCGATCATAACCTCATCTAAAAACACGTTAAAATTGTGCAGCAGCAGGATTCCAGTCAAACCAGTGAGTTTGGCGGTTTTGAGACATCATCTTTCATTGAAAAAAAAACCCTTTTCATTTTGCCGACGCGCATGGCTACGGCGACGCACGCGCGCATACCAGAAACCGGAGACTTTTTTTTGGCCTAAAGGAAATTTCCAACGGTGCTTCTTAAGACGCACCGTTGGAAAGGCCTTCTTTCGTTGATTTCTTCAAAATGACAGCTTGCCAGAAAGAATAATTTCACAGGGAGTTTAGTCCCCTTACTATCTTGCAACCAGTATGTTTTTCAACAATAATTACACCAGTTACTTTTTGGATAGCAGCAAATGATGGACACTGGCTTTAACCAAATATCCTCGAATCAAAAGTTCACTTACAAGTCCTGACCAAAAACAAATTCATAACCTTGCAATGACCCTAACAATTTCTCAGATCCTTCCAATCCATCCAAACTCTTGGGAGGCTTTTGCAGGATTCGGAAATGTAGCCTGACACTACATCTACATTTATTACATGGGACTTGATGCTAATTGAAAATGAAAATACATAGATACTGGTATAAATTCATTGGTACAACTTCAAGCACGGTGGAGGATTTTCACGATTCTAGGAAGCTTCCTGCAAAAATACCCTGAAAAGCTAGGTTTAGTCTGCAACAGTGGGTCGGCCTACACCACGTCATGGGAAAGTTTTCTATTCTAAAGGCAAATCAGGACCGAGTTGTGGGGACTTTCTGATGTCCCCCACAGCATTTTTGGTCCCCACAAATACCCCATAGAGACGAGTGTACATGTATGTACCCACAACTACAAAACAAGAATGTGTGACTCTTTTCATTACACAGTTATAAACTTCATCTTCTTTGAAACACTCAGTCAGTCAAGCTTAGAGCTGTACTGCTGTACTCCTTGAAAACATTAACTTTGGTGCAACATGATACCTTAATTATAAGATGGAATTTTGCGTCGGGGTGATATAAATCAAATTAGGTTTTGCCCTTCACCGACGTTTAAACACTGTATACTCAGTGTGTTACCTCCCGAGTGAAAGTTGGGGGGAAAAAAAATTATACCTTAACATTTGTATACATGTACAAACTGTACAGTCAATCGTTGAACATTTGTTTTAAAAAAAGTATCATGTCCAAATTCGTTGAACTTGAAATATCTTGAACTTGTTCACGGCTGACAAAATGGCATCTCTGAATATCACATTCTTTCCTGAGCATTACGGTGATTAATTTCATATTCATGATACATTTTTAATTGGCAGTGGATATTTTGCTGTGCCCGGCAATTCAGCTGTGAGTGTGCTCTGAGAACCAATGTCAGTAGTTTCGATGGAATCACTGCAAGACACCCTCCATTTTTTAAAACTATCCTGCTGATTGTTATCTTTAGGACCTCGTTCCTACATGTACAAATGTATATAAGGTTAAGACTCACTGAATTAGCTGACTGAACTGAATGACACTCAAAAGGGACATTCTGATATTTCTTGACACGTCCGAACAGCTGGTATGACACCTTCTTGAATATCAGCAGGTTTAATTTTGTGGAAAGAAGGCAGGGCTTTGATTTATGAGGGAAATTACGGGGTAAAAGACGACGTTGACAACCAGAAAACACACTTGAACACCAAGTTGGCGACAGTGCCGTACACAATGAAAGCTTGATGCTGATTGGCTGATATAAAAATACAATTTTTTTTTTATCAGCCAATCAGCATCGGGCTTTCATTGTGTCATGGCAGCAACAAGCACAGAATGCAATGATTGTTACATTTTCTCCTCTTGCTGTTACAAAATGATAAAAAAATTCCAGTGCCATTTAGTAAAATATGAATATTCCCAAGGCTGAAACACAAATTTTGAAATAATACACATTTTGTGGGAAGTTTCAAAATTGAGCGGAATAAAAAAGTTAGTCTCTTGTAACGTTATAGGAACGGGGTCCTAAGTACATGTAACGATTACCACTATCCCAACTATAAATTTGGAGATTAGTAGATAAAAAATGGGCATTGGTGGATTTGAACCAGGAATCTTTCGATCCATAGGCTAGCTAATCTCACTATCCACTAGACTACAGTACTGTGTCACTCGCTCAATGTCAGTCATTTAATAAAAAAATGCTTTAATAAATAATAAATAATATACCGTAACATTCAACTAGTTGTCTAGGTACATACAAACTAAATATGTGACGTCATTCACTTTTCTCATGAATAATCACAACTTTCCCATCGAAACAGCCAATCAGCGCACTCACAGCAAAATAGCTTTAGGAGATATATTGTCGGTCAGGCCAAAGTATCCACTGCCTTTTGAATTACCTTCCGACTGTGAGGCTCCCATCTTTCGTCCCAGCAACAGGTGTTCAATTGTTTAATCAATTGACAAAATGACAAGTCAATCAATGCAGGATAATTCTTCAACAACTTACAAGTCAGTCAAACTTTAGAAAGAGAATACTTTATCGCAAAAATTTCCCTATAGGGTCCTATTTAACAAAAATGCAAAATCACTAAATCAGCCACTTGTTATTGTTATTTCAATTTTGTCTTGTGACATCAGTCTCATGACAATTGACATTAATCTTTGAATTGACAACACAAGGACGGTGCAAGACTCAAGAGGTCGTGTTTTGTAATACTATTTCCTTGAATAGCGCCCTCATGTGTTAAATCAAGCATTTGTTTTATTTTGTTGGATTTTTTGGGTTAGTGAACACGCATATAAACTTACGCCGTACAACTGTAACAATTGCAACAGGTTTACACACCCTGATCCTCTGCGTTCTCGCCGGCTGAATCCCTTGAATAATAGATGGCGACGAAGATCGCAACAAAGGCACAGATCGACAGAAATTTCGAGCAAAAGTTGACAGGCTCATGGTGCTTCATTTTTTGTTTAGCTTAGTGCGCCCTCTTTTGTCAAAAACCTTTGAGGATAGTCGGGTTCTCTACTCAAGTTGTCAAACGTGTCAATCTTCCTGTGTTTTCGATGGGGTTCAAATTAGAGGATGCAGGTGCCAGATTTCTTGGTTAAAGTGTGCATCGGTGATCACAAACCACGCGGTTGGAACATTTCTTGTGATTTTATGAGGGTAAAGATCTACTTTTGTGGGTTTTTGTGTAAACAGAAAGTTAAAAATGAGTCGTAGTTTATATGAACGATTGTGTGAAATATTGATTTCGTTTAAAATAATGTAATTTTACATGTCAAAAGAGAAGGCAATGTGGTCAGGTGGTGAAATGCAGTAAGTCTGTAGACTGGTAGAGGGCGCTGTTTACAGGTTAAAAAGTTGCGTAATCATTTCTTGGTTGTTTACCTAGTCCTAGACTGAGTAAAGAATGTTTAACTAGCATGTTAAGCTTGCCTTGACTGAGTTTTTAACCGTGTTAACATGTGATGATGTTTCTCAATTTACTGAAGTGAAGGGTTTTGATTTTGCTTTGCATATCAATTATTATCAATATCAATTTGAAATTTAATGGGCATGATGGGCAAGAATGTAGTATCCAGATGCCACTTCACAGCGGTTGTGTACAAAGTCCATGGCTATGGAGAGTCAAGAAAATTTCCTCAGCATTTCCTAATAAAATTGGTCATGTTGGTTATGTTTCTCAGTCCCAAATTCAGGTCTTTCCCAACAATTTTTGCAATGATTGACCTTTATTGAGATGATATTTATAATATTGGCATCAGGTTGCAATTGCAAGCATTCTTTCCTTTAAATGTGATATGTGTTCATTTAAATTTTAAGGCCGAGAAAAAATGTTGTGTTTTCTATTTGGTCCTACATTGAAAAAAAAATAGGCTGGGTGGGTGGGTGGTTGTGTGTAAAACCTAGTCCGAAAATTTGGGACTCTCAATACTGTGTATGACTAGTCCAAAAACTTTAGTCTGAGTAACTTGGACCCTACTAACTTATCACCATTTTTAACATTGGGACATGGTCTGATTATCTATAGACTATCACCAGACCATGTCCCAAACAAAGGCGGTAAGTTGAGTCCAAAGTTACTCGGCTACCAAAACTTAAAGCTACAGTCCATCATTTGTAATTTGTGCATTTTGTTCGTTTGAAGCAACAAAAGAGTTCAAAATCTAATGAAGGATACTGAGCAACTAACCTGATGAAGTTTCAGCTCAGCTTCAGCTGTACATTCCGAGAAAAACAGCATTCTAAGATCTCAATTTCAAATCCAAAGTTACTGAATCATGTTTTGAATTGTTTTGAATTGCAGCTATACGCGACGTCGCGCTCTGATCCGACGAATTATAACAACCGCGCGCGCGTGTGCGTCGTTCCAATACTTGTGCGCGCTGCGCTGAATAACAAAACGAACTACTAATTTAAATTTTCCTACGGTGCTTCTTAAGAATCACCGTTGGAAATGCCTTCTTTCGTTGATTACTTCAAAATGACAGCTTCCCAGAAAGAATAATTTCACAGGGAGTTTATCTTTCTTTCAACCAAGTTTGTTTTTCAACAATAATTACGCCAGTTACTTTTCGGATGGCTGCAAATGATGGACTACACCTTTAAGGAACTGAAAAAAATGCAACACAAAAATTAGACTGGCACATGAAACAACCAGTCCAACACCGTTTAGTACTGCATCAATCATCTGTGTCAACAGAAGCATCTGGTACCGGTCTATTTCTACACATCTCTCCATAGTCTGCCACCAGACCACTGAAGGGTCAATCTTTTCAAACAGTTGGACACATACCAGTCTAGTCTTAGGCTTCAAAATGAAATCACTTGGCTTCACTCTCAGGTGCAAAATGTTAAGTAAAGTCTCCTTTATAAAACTGAATTGAGACTTCAAACTTGGCTGGTGAAATACTGAGGACCTTGTCTTTGCCTCATGAATTTTTTGGAGAATTTTGTCAGCTAAAGAGTTAGTAAAGTTGGCCTGATTTTGTTTGGCATGTTTTTCTGCACTTAAGGTTCCAGTCTGGATTGGATAATGGTTTTTTTTTTTTTTTTTTTTTTTATATTCCTAGTAATTCATTTTGTGCATGCATAGGTAACAGTCAACCTGTGAATCAACTGTTCATTCTGTCTTTAACCCTAACCATCCAAAATCTTCCAAATCCTTTTTGCAAATTGGAGGAATTTGCAGGATTGAGGCTACATGGCAAAAGTGCGTTGCTGATTTCGGAAGACGCATTGTGTCAATGTCTTGGGCTGGACCTTGTGTTGTTTATGCTCTGCCGTGCATAAATCTAGGCCTAGATTATACTTGAAATCCTCCGCACTGCTCCAGGATGTCACTGCCTCTGCCTCGGCCTATTGACAGACATAGCCGGAGGATTTGGCAGGATTCAGGCAGTGGTCACCTCTCCACGGACCATATTCAAGAAATTAGGAATTTGCAGGATTGAGGCTATGTATGCTATTTTTCCATGAGGCCAATTGGAGGATTTTGCAGGATTGAGGCTACATCCTAGCAAAAAGGCCTAGGGAGTTAGGGTTAATGCCCAGTTTATAAATTATAGGCTTTGCTGCACAACTCAACAATGAAATAACATTTTTTGTTGACTTCAAATTATTTGGTGGTATTCAATTGCAGGAAGACTGAGATGAAGGAGGAGTCAGCGGAAGATTCCAGGAAGGAGTTTGCCACACTCTTGGAGAGATGGGGAAAGGAGCGTGGCTCCACGGCATCACTGGCAATCCTGACTAGGTACTGAAGTCCAGGAATAAGACCTAACAATTTTACTTGCATTTCAGTTGCATTTCTGTTCTTAAAAGTAACATACAACATTTGCAAACATAAAAAACCCACCAAATCATTATGAAATACCTTACTTGACTGTAAGTTTGTTTGTTTTATTTCCATTCATACATACATAAGCAACAGTTTACATAGTGTAATATAAATAAATGTAGTTAAATAATAAGCAGAATTAGAGTATGAATGGGGTGCCATCCAGAGAAGGACTAGCCTTCGTTAATCGGAGCACCCAAAACTGTCGTCAACAATCATCATATGGTCACATAGCATTTCAATATACAAAAAGTAATTATAGTATAGGAAAGGTGTATCAAGAGCACAATCTAAATGATAATAAATGTCTACAAAAATTAAACTAAATATTGCCTCGCTGATTGAAGACATGAATAGCAATTGAATAATAGTCTCAAGCATCCTGTGAATTTGTGGCATCTGGTGTGCTGTCATTTTTAAGAAATGTGGAATTTAGTATCAATCGTTGGAAAAAACTCACTTTTTTGGAATACCGCCCCGAATTTACCAAATTTAGTTATTTCCTTTTTTTGGCAATTGGTTGCAAGCCAGCCTGTCTGGTTCCCTGACCCCAAGGTCTATAAATTGCTAAATTGCTCTGTTTCATCTGGATAGGGTCACAGAACCAGACTACAAGAACACAATTTTTTATTGGGTTTCCCGCATCTATGAACATAAAACTTTAAACAGGAAGTCAGTGTACTAATATTTGCTATAAAATACCAACCCCCCAAATCCACCCACTTCTGAAAATTGCAGCAATAGCAAATATTTGTAAAATTACCTTAAAATATATTTAAAATGTCTGTACTATTTTTGAGTTTCAAAATCAGTGTTTTGAAGAACATGGACAGTAAATCTTTCATAAATTTCCAGTAGTGGGGTTTGTTAATTTTTGTCCAATCCTCGCCTTGCAGGATGTGTGAGATCGTGGAGAAGGAGACAGATAACTACATCAAGTTGGACCAGGACCCGTTTGATGATCGGCACCCGGCTAGGGTCGACCCAGACTGTAATCTGGGTCATCTCATGACCGTGCTGTTTAACAAAGATGACTTTATGAATCAGGTGGGTTTCGTTGAGTGTGAGACCTCAGAGTTGTGGTTGAAAGGACTCTTTAATTAAATAAACATTTCGTGAAACTCTCTGTGTTTATGGAAATACAGTGAAATCTTGATAAATCAAACCTGCTAACTCGAAAACCCTTCGAAGTCAAAGTAAAAACTTATTTCCGTCAGTTGTTGTTGAAAAGAAAATCTATTTGCTAACTCAAAAAGTCTGCTTTTACTCAAAATTTGAGCCAATTCCCCTGAAGTTTGACTTCTCCAGATTTCACTGTAGTGGGACTGTTTTGGGCTAAACAAAATTATACAGACAGTTTCAAAGAGAATAGACAAATAATGAGACAGAAGCACAAGTTGCACACATAGACGTAAAGGAAACATGCTATAGGATTTTTATGACTTAAATGCAATTAAAACAGCTTTCTTGCCATGTAACTATGACTTTCCACCTCCTTTGTAGCAGTAAAAGGGAGAAATTTCAACATTTTAGTTTTTATGCTAATGAAAATTTCCATATTCGTGAGCCAAAGCGTGATGTCATTCAAGGTAGAACAGTAGTGTCTCTATAGCTTTGTGTACAAATATATATCAAACTTTTCTTCATTTTCTTGGAGTAAGTTCCACTTTTTACTTGTTTATCATGTTAAACAGCTTGGACAATAGTTGTGGCCAATATTTCTTCAAAACATTTTTTTGTGGGTAATTTTGAAGGACTAATTTGTGTACTGTTCATATGCACTTTTGACAAGGAGTACCTTGTGTGACAAAAGCAAAATAGCGCCCTCTTACATGCATTGATGAAAGGATTTGCTAATAATTGAAAAAGTACCACTTTCTTGTCACCAATAAAAAACAAGTACATGTATTACGATCTTGTATGTATTGTTGCAACACATGGTAATGTGCATGAAAACAAGATGAGCTGAATTTCCATTGCTTGTTTCATTTAAAGGGGCCATGCGATGAACTTTTCTTAGGAACACATTTTATGCAACTTTCTACTCTTCTTAAATGTATGAAAACTATTTGACATCCCTTTTTGGTTAATTTTATTGAAAAGTGCACTGCTTTCAACATTTAAAATTTCCCATGCTTTTCCAGACAACTGTGGGCGCTGTTGCAGTGATGTCATTTCAGGAAGGGGTTTTCTGTTCAAATTGTGAATCCAAAATTTGCTCATAGAAAACATTTGTGGAAAAAAATTTGCTCAATGGAATACTGCCATGTACTTACACACCTTCGAATCTGACACCAAAAAAAGCAACTTTTTTTGTGCTGAAATAGCTGTAACATGGAGGTTTCTGCCTGAAATGTCATCACAGTTTTGCTCATGAATATGGACATTTGCATTAGCATAAAAAAACCCAAAAGCCATCAAAACACCCTTCAAAATGGCTAAACGAGAATTGAAAATAAGGTTAAATGGGACACAGAGGTGCATTTTCAAGGATGGGATTAACAAAATCAGATTGCATAGCCCTTTAACGCCACAAATGGGACTTAAACCCTAACCGAACTCAACCCATCAAAGCCCAACTGCAGGTGTTGTTGAAATCTGTTAGAATGGGTACAGTACCCCTAAACTGATAGTCTTTTACATTGGGTTTGGCATACCTCCAGAAACTAAGTCCAACAGTGTGTGTGTATGATTTCCCATGTGGGTGTTGGAATTTGCCTGGATGGGTATGGTTCCTAGTAAATTATGCTGGAGAGTCAGGGTTAATAAAAATACATTAAAAGCTTAAAATCAGTTAGGAAAAGAACACAAGACTGTCAGTCACCACAACATTGATAAAAACGGAAACTGACAAAAATCCAGAAATAATCAAAAGGAAATGCATAGTTTGGAAGATACACAGACACTTAGGATTAGGATAAAAAGTCTCACTGAAAATAAACAATAAGACTGAAACCAGACCCTCAAGCCAGTGATATGTGTATTAAGTTAAATTCTTTCTTGACACAACAACATCCTCAGCTTGTAACTGACCACATCATGCTGTCCAGAGATTTCAACACCAACACGGTGGCCTGCCGATTACTGCTGGATGTCCTGCCGGGCCTGGAGACTTCCATCATCTTTGAAGATACGGTAAATATCAGTCATGTAGTCCAGTCTTTTTCAGAGTCTAACAAATATTGAAACATTATTAGTATAGCATTTAGACCAAGAGGTTAGATTAAAATATCCAAACGGTTCGCAAAAGTTTCAGCCCTTTGAAAATTATGATATTTCTTGTGTTTGTTAATTCTTGGGGGTTTTTTGAGCTAAGAAATTGAGATATAGTTTATGTAAGACAAAAGAACATATATTTTTTGGTGGTTTTTTTTGCTGGTATTTTTGCAGTGCATTACTAGTTTTTACCTCTTTTGTATCTTCCCAACCCCTCCAAAGTGCTCTTTGCAAAATGGAGGAAGTTGCAGGATTGAGGCTATATGGCAAAATTGTGTGGCTGATTTTGGAGAATGCACTGTGTCAAGGTCCAAGGCCAGACCTTGTGTTGTTTATGCTCAGCCGTGCATATATTTAGGCCTGGATTATGCTTAGGCCGAAAAAAATTAGTTCTGCTTCCGATTACATGCCTTTCAAAAATAGGGTCGGTCGGTCGCAAAATGTGTTTTTTTGGCCAATAATTTTTTATTCAGATTGAATGGGGTACTCAATTATATGCGAAGTTTTAGCCTGAACTATTTCCATTGTACTACGAAAGCTATACACAAAATGGCCACAAAAAGTGACTAAAACCTACCTTAATTATTGTCAAAATATTTACATTCGATAATTCTAAAAATATAATGGAAAATTCAGGCCGTTCGCATCATATGCACAACGCTAGTCAAGACGGGAAGCTGGCCAACACTCTGAAGTGTGTGATGCACTGTGCATGTGTGGCCCGTGGCCGACAGACCTGTTTTACTGCCAAAAATTTCGGGAAACACGCTGCATGTATCACTCCAAATACGAGTAGTGCGATCTCAAAATGAACTCTTGAACACGGAAAATACACACACAGACAAGCTAGATCAATTCTGTGAATTAACTTGCAAAAATGTTCTTTCTCCATCTGTTTTTTCCAGGCATTTTTGCGATGTCGAATCCGACCAGTTGACACTGACAGTGCACATGCCTTATGCATAGCCATGCTAGCGCTAGCAATCGCATAGCCATGACAGACTGGTTACCGCACTTTCATCATGTCTTCTAAATTGGCCCCTGCGCGGCGCGGCGGGAACCAGTCGTCACTGCATTGAGCAAGGTTTACGCACGTGATTATAGTCACCATGACATTGAATTGCGAGGTATGATGACAGATCGCGAAGCAAATTTGGTTTCTTTTGAAAAAAAAATAGCGAATGTAAGTAAGAAAACAAATACATACTAGCATTTTTTTATGCAAATGGATTGTTGAGAGGTATTTTGTGAAGAAAGAAAAGACAACAAGCTTTTATTTTTATTTATTCAATCATTATTTTTTTTTTTTTTTGGAATTGCCGATAAAATTTTTAGGGTCGAGGCCTAAAAATAGGGTCGGTCAGGTAACCGAAAGCAGAAGTATTATTTTTTTTGGCCTTAAAATCCTCTGCACTGCTCCAGGATGTCACTGGCTCTGCCTCAACATATTGACAGCAATTGCCAGAGGATTTTGCAGGATTGAGTCAGTGGTCACCCCTCCAAGGACCACATTCAAGAAATAACCAATGATTTTGGAAGATTGAGGCTGTATGCAATTTTTAAATGAAGGCAGTTTGAGCTTTTTGAAGGATTGAGGTTGCATCCCTTTCAAAAATACCTGGGGAGTTAGGGTTAAACAATAAAACATACATAATAGTGTAAAAAAAATTCTGGAGAAGTCCATGATTTTATTATCAAAATGAAGCATATTTTTTGTCTTTTTAAAAATTTTACTCAAAACAAACAAATGAACAAAAGCATTTCCTTTTGAGCACTGGTTATCCGCTCCATTCACAAGTACCCCCTCGCTGGCAAAGGAAGTACAGTTGGGGGTGACCGACCGACGCCATCTTGCCTGACTGCAATATTGCCGCTACGAGCGGCCGTACCTCTGCGTGTACATTGTACAAATCCCCTGGTGTACGTGCGTCGCACACAAGGAACGGTGCGCATCAACCAGCTAAATGTCCCGCCCATGGGACGTCGTTGTTAGGTAAAGGGGTGCCCTCTTTTGTTAGCGCACGGAGCTCATAGACGGAATTGAGCTTTATTTGAATGTGTTCTGTCTGCAGGATGGACTGGTGGAGAAGTTTGTGAATTGGGCAAGGGATGCAGAGGAGCCCCTACGATCATACGCCACCGGCCTGCTAGCCACAGCCATTGAGGTGCAGGAGGTAGCCGCTAACCTGAGAGAGGAGAACGCATCACTGGTAAGCCAGTGAAGATAGTGGCTTATACATAGCCACTGTCTTAAGTCCAATTGTGTAGTGTCCTTTATAGTACTGCACAGTTAAAAAAAGAATTCTGTTAGTACATTGGTAATCACCAAAATGGTACAACGGTTAAGTAGATTTTATCTTGATGAAATTGATGAGATGGGAGCCAGATTTTTATTTGACCAAGGTTTTAGTGCTTAAAGTGTGAAAAGCACGTTGAACAGTTTGTGTTTGTCTCCAACCAAAATTTAAAGATACAGTACAATTTTGCTATAAGGCCGAGTTATAAAAAAAATTGTGTTGACGCTTTTGTTTATCCTTCATTCAAAGGTCAGCGTGATGATGAGCAGGCTCCATCAGCTCATGAAGCAAAGTCTTGAGGATGACACCTCCTCCGGCTGCTCCTCGAGCTCCAAGGATGACCGGCCGTTCGGTTGCTTCGGCCAGAGCAAAGAGAACAGCCCGGACACCCAGCGCGATGAGGTCCCACCAGAGAAGCGTCTGAAACTAGATGAGGAAATCACCGCCAGTCCTGAGAGGGACGGCACAGACTATCCCGCTGGGCTTCCCAAAGATAGAAACGGTTTGACCGAGCCGACAATTACAGCAGCTTCGGAGAACGATCAGCCAGTGCTAGTAGTTGCCGAAAATGTGTCCCAGGACCTCAAACCGGAAGGCGAGATGGATGCCAGTACCTCAACTGCTTCTGCGATTTCCAAAGATGCCCAGACCTCAGGAAACTTGACTAGTAACAGAATTCGCCGTGGCAGTGGCAAGGGCGGGGAGAGCAACCCGCAAGCCAGGGATGCCACTCGCAACACCCCAGCTGCCAAGACCAAGAAGTCTGCGGCTGCCAAGAGTGCGAAGAGGACCAAGAAGGGCAAGACGCCGCAGCTTGAGAAGCGGTCGAGCTACCCGGAGGAGAGCAACAGCAGCTGGTGTGAGCTGTCTTATTACATCATCGGTACCCATCAGATGTACCCATTGACCTCCGTCATGCAGCAGCGGTTTATACTGCAGTATCTGACGCCATTGGCGGAGTACCAGGAGGTCAGTTCAATGTGCATATTTGATTCGTTAAAGAGCAAATTTTCCCATGAACTGTGATTAGCCATAGTTTTGACTAACCTTCATAAAATTCATGCCAATAAGCCATTTGCGAGTGACCTATACCCTTTGGGATTTAAATTTGAAAAAGTCTGGTACATTGACTTGCTCAGAAAGCTTGGCACATTTTAACTTTGAATTCTCCAGACCAAAGACACTGTTGCTAATCACATGATTCGGGGCAAGCTCTTGCATAGTTACGTAAGAGACGCTCAGCATCAATACATTGTTCCCATAGGTGAGAATGGCACAAAGACACCAGACCATTCCGAAACTGGGGGATGCTAGAATAAGGCTTGCCCCGAATCATGTGATTAAGTAACAGTCTCTTTGGTCGGGAGAATGCAAAGTAAAACGTGCAAAGCATTGGATTAAGTCAGCGTTCCAGATTTTATTCAAATTTAACTCGCAAATGGCTTATTAACTGTGGAGTATCATGATAACTTTTTTTATACTAGAGTTCAGGTGTTAGACATGTCAGAAATCAACAAGCATCAGTGGTTCTTGATTGATCTTGCTCAGAGTGAATATTCAAAATTTTTGTTTGGTATCTTTGTGTTTCTGCCAGTGTTGGGCTAGATAAGTACTGAGTGTTTATTCAAACCTGCCCCAGTTGTTTTTAATAAGTGCATCAAAGAAGTTCAATCAAATAGTCTTACTTCTTTGTACTTTCCAAGTAACTTTTTTTTTCTTGTGGTGCCTACCTTTCATTTGTTGTCTTTTTAATTTTTATATTGGACTGCCCATAGAAAGAGAATTTATGTCTCGGATGCAGATTTATGTTAGAGGCAGTGGAAGTAAAATCAATTTTTCAATAATAGAAATTTTTACATTGCTGGATTATTTACTTTTTTGTGTCTGGCCATGTCAGTGCTCTGCCTTACAATCGTCTTTGATCTTTTGATTGTCTTTTTCTCAGTTGCTCGGTACCATGTTTGAGAATGGAGCCATGGATATTGTCATGCATTACATCGACCTACAGAAGTCTGGGGATACACGGTTGACATTTGATGGTCTTAAGGTAAAATTCTTACCAAAACTTCACATTCTTATTTATCAGGATAATTTCTTTGAGTAGTTTTCTATGCAGCTGTGTTGCCATTGTTTTAAATTGGGCATGTGTTGGATGTTTGAACAGAATTAATCATTTTACATACTAGTAACTGAATTTTAAAAAGTCCTCAAAATGTGATTCATGTTAAAAATCCCGAGTATTTGAAAAAGCCATCAGTTACAACTTTCTCCCTCACCCCCATGTAGTCTATGGAATATCCCCTTGCACAGCAATGGTCTATGATATGCGAGCAGATTCGGCGATTAATTATGCAAAACAAGACTGCGTCCTGACCTTGAGATTCAAACCATTTAGCGGGCGCCTTCCATCAGGTCTTCCTTAACCTGTTGTTGTATTAATAAAAAAACATGGCATCAAAATTGACGTGTCCACAGCTTAGTCAGGCATGCAAGTTATCCTTCGATCACCTGATTCCTCTCTTTTTTCCCATGTGTGCCATTAAAAAGTAGAAAAACTCTGTACAAAGTCTTGGAAAGATTTGAATGTCCTCTTTTTTGTGACTTCTCAGTTGCATGCCTGTTAGTCCACATTTCGGATCGAAATGGCGTCACAGTCTCTATTAGACCATTCCAATTGGCGGGCACGCAGGGTCACATAAGATGAACATGCTATGATATATCAGACGTTCAACGTGGTTCTGCCAAAATGAATGTCTAATCCACAGACTACCCCCCCCCCCCTTTCCCGCCCACATCTACAAAACCGCTATAAAAGGAGAATTTAAATTTCCAGATTTTCCTCTCCCAATTCTCCAGTACTTGTCGTCACTCATCTGCCACAAGAAGTTTGCAGTGGAGTTCGTGGAGCGGGGCGGTGTTCAGCAACTCCTCCAGGTTCACCGGCCGTCCATCGCAGCCACAGGGGTATCCATGTGCCTGTATTACCTGGCCTATAACGCCGACACCATGGAGAGAATATGCCTACTGCCTAACCAGGTCATCTCAAATCTCATTGGGTGAGTTGAGGGCGAGTGAAAGGAAGGGAAAGGGTGGGTGCTGTGATTTCCTATTTCCAATCTTAAAGTTTCCGGGAAAAAAAATAAATCGTTGAGAAACTTTCCAAGGTGGTTGGTCGAGGTCATTTGTAAAATTCACAATTCACACAAGCGCTTCCATTGAAGGCACAAATTTGGTTATACCAGCAGTGCATTATGGGAAGACATTGAAGGTCAACATTGATTTGTAAACTTTGCCAAACATCGAGTCATTTAGCATTAGTCGAACAAAATTCAGAAAGTTTACGATTTGTTGGACGTAGGCTCTTAAATTTGAAATTTATCTCTGTGCATGATGAGTTTTCACCAACCAGGCTTTTAAAAGTAGTTTGTGCATGTGTAATACTGCACATGAATAATGAAAACAGGAGGGGGCGGGCAGCATTTTGAAGAAGTTAAGCCTGGAGTTACAAAGGGGTCTGTATTGTGAACCATCGCAATCAGCTTCCTGCCTTTGCTCTGTGTATGTCACATAATTTTGTCCGTCTTCTTGTAGCCACACCCTAATGTTCACATACTAACTCCTCCCACTGTTTTCCCCTCCTCAGATATGCCCTGTGGCTCCCAGAATGCTCACATGAGTCTTGGCCTAGCCACACCCCTATTTTCTTATACCAACTCCTCTGTTTTCCCCTCCTCAGATATGCCCTGTGGCTCTTAGAATCCTCCCATGAGTCTTGGCTTAGCCACACCCCCATTTTCTTATGCTAACTCCTCCCACTGTTTCCCTCTGCAGTTATGCCCTGTGGCTTCTAGAATGCTCCCACGAGTCTGGTCGCAGCCATGCCCTCATGTTCTGATACTAACTCCTCCCACTATACATTGTTCCCTCTGCAGATATGCCCTGTGGCTTCTAGAATGCTCCCATGAGTCTGGTCGCAGCCATGCCCCGTGTTCTTATACTAACTCCTCCCACTATACATTGTTCCCTCTGCAGATATGCCCTGTGGCTTCTAGAATGCTCCCATGAGTCTGGTCGCAGCCATGCCCCATGTTCTTATACTAACTCCTCCCACTATACATTGTTCCCTCTGCAGTTATGCCCTGTGGCTTCTAGAATGCTCCCATGAGTCTGGTCGCAGCCATGCCCCGTGTTCTTATACTAACTCCTCCCACTATACATTGTTCCCTCTGCAGATATGCCCTGTGGCTTCTAGAATGCTCCCATGAGTCTGGTCGCAGCCATGCCCCATGTTCTTATACTAACTCCTCCCACTATACATTGTTCCCTCTGCAGTTATGCCCTGTGGCTTCTAGAATGCTCCCATGAGTCTGGTCGCAGCCATGCCCTCATGTTCTGATACTAACTCCTCCCACTATACATTGTTCCCTCTGCAGATATGCCCTGTGGCTTCTAGAATGCTCCCATGAGTCTGGTCGCAGCCATGCCCCGTGTTCTTATACTAACTCCTCCCACTATACATTGTTCCCTCTGCAGATATGCCCTGTGGCTTCTAGAATGCTCCCATGAGTCTGGTCGCAGCCATGCTACCATGTTCTTCACCATGGCTTTCAGCTTCTGGACTGTCCTGGAACACTTTGACCAACAGGACGGGATCCGCAAACTCTTCAACACAGTAAGAGATTACATGTTGATCTTCTAAAGACTACTTCACGCTTCACGCAAATTTCAGTGCAAGACGAATTTGTTGGAGTAACGGCGACCGTCACAACGAAACTGCAATTGTTGATATGAAATTCGCTTTGATTTCGCTTTCATGGGAACTATGAACTGGCCTGTAATCCTAATCTTCCTCATTCCTCCAAAGTCCTCTGGGCGGTTTTGGAGGATTGAGGATGAATGCAACATACAATTTTGGAGGATTGTGGAGGATTGAGAGCACATGGACATTCAGTATCGGCTGATTTTGGAGGATTGAGGATGCACGGTGTTTGAAGAAATGGAGGATTTTGAAGGATTGAGGCTGAATGCACTTTGAGAGCAGGGCTGTTGGAGGATTTTGAAGGATTGAGGCAGTGGCTATCCTTCATTTAAACATAAGTGCAAAATTTTTGAGGATTGAGGATGGTTCCCAGCAAAAAGGGCCTCGGGGATTAGGGTTAATCTCTTCTTTGCGTGGAGTTTTCTTCATTTGTAAACACTTGTGTGATCAACAGCTTGAGCATAAAAAAACAACCCACACAAAAAGAAAAATGCATTTAAAGCTAGTGAAAAAATTTGACACTTTGTGTATGACAGATCAAAGCTGACTTTGTGCTTTCGTTTTGCGTGAGCACTTGTGTGTCTTATGTCGCCCTCTTGATTTTGCTAAAATTCAGAACAAATCAAAAGTGAAATATTTGTGTTGTTTTTCTGTTTCTGATCAGATGAGCACCCTGAACATCTTGAACCTGGAAGACCAAGGTATGCTGCTGAGCGACGACGACATCTTTGCCAGCCGGCAGACCGTCAAGCACACCTGCCTGACCCTCAAGAAGTACTTTGAGACCCACCTGGCTGTCAGGGTGGACAGCATCAAGAGGGCTTACTCCAAGAACCAAGGCCTGATGCCGCCAGACGGTACGCCCCCCTTCAAGGTGGGAAAGAATTGAGTATTGAGATCATCTAACTCTACGTATTGATCAGGCACAGACAGTGAGAAATTCAATCCATGTCCCCTCCCATAATACACGGCTAGTCACCAACAGTCAGATCAAATTTCTTGTAAGCACTGTGACAGTCAAATTCCATCAACAGACAAAAACAAGTACCTGGCAGGTACAGCTGGCTTATCAATCACCTACAGTCAAAGCATAGCTATATCAGGTTACATGAACAATCACAGCTAGTCAATCCTTCTTCATGTAGGCAGGGAGCACTCAACACTCTCTGGATTTATTTTGGCTGCTGGGATAGTTTTTGTTGAATTTCTCATCCAGAGAGGGAGGGGAACAAGGCCATTTGCATGTGATTGTAGACTTGTATGCAAATACCTCAATCGTGTTTCTGAGTTACCAGTGTTGAGACTGAGTAAGAGTTGTGAGTTACAGAGGTTGAGTACGAGGCTGATTCATTCTTCCTGATAATACTCGGGTTGGAATCTGATTTGGAGTCCCCTGAAATTTGATAAAAAAAAAAAAAAAAGAGTCACGTCATGACTCATCTTTTTGAAATAATCCTTAACCCTAACTCCCTAGGCCTTTTTGGTAGGATGTAGCCTCAATCCTGCAAAATCCTCAAATTGGCCTCATGGAAAATCATGCAAATTCCTCCATTATTTTCTTGAATATGGTCTGTTGAGGGGTGACCTGCCTGAATCCTGCAAAATCCTGTGGCAGTGACTGTCAATATGTTGAGGCTTGGCCAGTGACATCCTGGAGCAGTACGGAGGATTTCAAGCATAATCCAGGCCTATATTTATGCATGGCTGAGCAAAAACAACACAAGGTCGGGCCCAAGACCTTGACAAAGTGCATCCTACGAAATCAGTTACGCACTTTTGCCATGTAACCTCAATCCTCCAAATTCCTCCACTTTGGCAAAGGGGAATTGGAAGGATTCAGGGCGGTTAGGGTTAACTCTGGCACACAAATGTATACTCGAACAGTCAATATTTTGAGTTGAACCAAAACAAACCCCAAAATAAAATGTGTGGGTGGACTACTTTGAAGAAAGGGGTTTTGTAATGTGGGGTCAATCCAGTCAGTGAGCAGTTTGCAGCAGCTTGAGTATTTTTCATTTTTTCATAATTATTTTTCGGGTTTTGTAATTATTTAAAATTGTATTGTATTGTATTGTATTGTATTGTTTTCCATTTGTCACAAATTAATATAATGCTAATGCAACAATTAATTAATACAGTAACTCAACTTAATAGAATGCTAGTGCAACAATTTGATTAATTAAAGATAAATGGTGATAGATGGGGGAACCAGGAAGAAGCCTAAGCTTATACAGAGCCTGGTCCCGTTTGTGAAAAACTTATGAAATAAACAACCCTAGAAAAGTATGTTAAATCCCATGGCTCACGAGGATGTTTTTCTTCAGGCCATCACGGTGACCGCGGAGAGTACCAGTGAACACATGGAGACCATGCTGGAGGAGGCACCGCCCAACATGCACTGGAAACCGGTGAAGGTGTTCCTCAAGATAGATGGAGTCAAGCTTCTGTTGCAGATCATTGCAATGGCCAATGAATGGAAGAACTATAGCGGCAGGTTAGTACAGTTCCTAGATGCATCAGCTTTTTGACTTGGAACGTTCTGGAATTCTTCTGAAATATATGGTAACTGAGTCCTACTTTCCTTAACCCTAACCCCTAGGCCCTTTTGGCTAGGAACCATCCTCAATCCTGCAAAATCCTCCAATTGCCCCCATGTAAAATTGGATACAGCCTCAATCCTCCAAATTCATCCGTTATTTCTTGAATTTGTTCGGTGAAGGGATGACCATTGCATCAATCCTTCAAAATTCTCCAAAATGGGTTGAGGCAGTGCCGATGATGTTCAGAAGCAGTGCAGATGATATTGAGCATAATGCAGGGCTCAGTCATGCATGAATGAACATAAACAATGCTGGTACAGCTGACGAACTTGACACAAAGCATCCTCCAAAATCAACCGACACTTTTATGCCATTCAGCCTCATTCCTCCAAAATCCAGAAGCCAAGAATGATGTCGATTTTTGGGAATAGGTTGCACCTTTATTTGGTATCCAGTTTATATTGGTTTATGCATGTCCTGCTTCAAGGAACCTGACCAAGATGGCAGAAGGCCTAAACAGAATTTAATTTTTTTTTATATATATTTCGTCCTCAAATAGGGCAGACGCCATTCGGGCAGCGCTGGACGTCCTAGCCGTCATCACCGTGACGACCAAGGGCCAATTGCAATTGTGCGACCAGGTTGACCTGCCGGATAACGTGTCTTCCGTCGGAATGAGGTGAGTTTGGCATCACGGGATGAGAGACTACTGAATTTGTGTTGTGGCAATTGTCCGATTCCCAGATTGTACCAGCGGATGCACAGTTAATACATCAACATATCTCCAATGCTGCCAGAGAAGGGAGACACGTACGCCACCCCTTGGACTGGCAACAAGCCAATGAAAACATAGGAGAGGTTGTAACTTGGGCGCTGTTCTTGTGGGGTTGCTGGCTTGGGCTTGTGGGTGCTGATGTTCTTGTAGCCGTTGAACTGGAGGGATGCCTGGATGTGATGGAGCTCTTGTTGGAGATGGGCTTGATGTGATGGAGCTCTTGTTGGAGATGGGCTTGGTCGCAGGTGTTGTAGGGTCGGCGAAGTAGGGTGTTGCTGACCGCGGACTTAAAAGCGTAGGTGGTGGAAGGATGTGCTGTGTCGGTAGCGGTCGGTGTGCGTTGGCTTGTGGTGAGCGATGTGGGAGATGGAGCCATCAGGTTGCCGGGTGACTTGGACATCGAGGAAAGCTATGGTGTTGTTCTGTTCTTGCTCCATGGTGAGCTTGATGAGTGGGTGCTGCTGGTTGATGTGGTCGAGGAAGGTGTGGAGTTCCTCAGTGCCGTGTGGCCAAGCTACAAAAGGTGTCGTCCACATAGCGTAGCCACATATCTGGTTTTAAGTCTACTGTCTCGATGGTGATTATCTCGAACTCTTCCATGAACAAATTGTCAGTGTTGTTTCTGGAACTGTTCTTCAGTTATGAGATATCAGATGTTGTTGTTGAGAAAAGTTTGAGTGGAAGTTCTTGCATCATCTTGTTGTCTTGTCATGGTGATTGTCAGTGCTGTTTCTGGAACTGCTCTTCAGTTATGAGACATCAGAAGTTGTTATTGGGAAAGCTTTGAGTGGAAGTTCTTGCAACATCTCGTTGTCTTCTCTTGGTGATTGTCGATGCTGTTTCTGGAACTGTTCTTCAGTTATGAGGCATCAGAAGTTGTTGGAAAAATTTCGAGCGGAACTTCTTGCAACATCTCATTGTCTTCTCATGGTGATTGGCAGTGCTGTTTCTGGAACTGCTCTTCAGTTATGATCCTTCAGAAGATTTAATTATGAAACTTTGAGTGGAAGTTCTTGCATCATCTTGTTCTCTTCTCATGGTGATTGTCAGTACTGTTTCTGGAACTGTTCTTCAGTTATGATCCTTCAGAAGATTTTATTATGCAACCTTGGGTGGAAGTTCTTGCAACATCTTGCCAGATGCATTAAGAATGCTCTACACCTTACATTGGCTGGCTTTCAACTGTCTTAGTTTCTTCTGCTGTCGAGAGATGGAAATAAATGATAGTCTCAGCTTATGAACTAGCGTCGGCAAAGTTCAGCCAGTCTTTCTGCCCTGTTTATTTGAATCCAGTTTTGTAAATTTGCTGCAATCTGAGTTTGCCTGTCTTGACCAGTTTGGTTTTTAATTGGTTAATGAGTTGTTGTTGTTTGTTCTCACCACTGTGACCTTTGACCTTTCATGGCAGCGTCATCAACGGTATGGCCGAGGGTGAGATACTGCAGGACGCTGCGGTTCAGAAGGCAGCGCTGCAAGTCATCATCAACTCTGTCTGTGGGCCTTGCTCCAAGGTAAGAAAAACAAGTCCATCTCAATTCCATCACAAGTCATCACAAGTCATCACAAGTCCATCACAAGTCCATCACAAGTCATCACAAGTCCATCACAAGTCAATCACAAGTCAATCACAAGTCAATCACAAGTCCATCACAAGTCAATCACAAGTCAATCACAAGTACATCACAAGTCCATCACAAGTCAATCACAAGTCAATCACAAGTCAATCACAAGTCAATCACAAGTCAATCACAAGTCAATCACAAGTCAATCACAAGTCATAACAAGTCAATCACAAAATCAATCACAAGTCAATCACAAACTCAATCACAAGTCAATCACAAGTCAATCACAAGTCAATCACAAGTCAATCACAAAGTCCATCACAAGTCAATCACAAGTCACTCACAAGTCACTCATAAGTCAATCACAAGTCAATCACAAGCAATCACAAGTCAATCACAAGTCATCACAAGTCACCCAATCAACTCACACTCTATTCCAGTGAACTGTTCCAAAGGCATTCCTTTGTTATGTCCATCTCCTGTCAATCCCTTTTGTTATTGTCAATACTTGTGACTGGACTTGCGAATTGATTTGTGATTTACCCGTGACATGACGAAAGATGTATTTGGGGTGTATCACAATTTATGGTGTAAAATTGATAGAAATTTGTATAAATGCACTTTGTTACTCACATTTGGAATAATATTTTACTCTTCTGATGCTGTTGAAATGCAATGAAGATTTCCTGAAGCCTTGCACAACTTTGGATTGATAGCCAGAATATAAAAGAAGGTTGGAGTTTTGAGCTGCGTTGTTTGGGGTATTTTGATGATATGCTTTCCTCACCTATCAATCCCAGCTGGGCGTGACGGTCAGTCGTTTTGCGGAGGGCAGTGCCAGGAGGAATCGGACGGCGCTGCGGACCAGCAGTGATGTCACAGAGAAGATGTGGGACTGCGTCCGGAGTAACAATGGAATCAGGGTGAGTTTTAAAAAACCCCTGATTTTATCCCTTAATCACTTGGCATTATGCTTTACCTTTTAGAACCGCTCAAATCTTCCAAAGTGTAGGAAACCAGTGGCACATTCTTTGTACTTAAAATTTGTAAGGGGTGTCAAGCCCTGTTTAAGATAATACGCTGAGAAAGTGTGACGTCGCCTCCCTAGGTCAGGCTCACTTCTTTGACAACGGTTCACGTGCATTCCGTAATGACAAATTTCACATATGCTTAACACACACGATCACAGACAGCAATTTTACATTCTACTTTTATAGAACCTTTTCACAAATTAATACCGGAAAATGGTTCACTGCCTTTCAGCAGATTGTCAGCACACCAGTTACAACCACAATTGTTCTTATTTTTGCTCCAAAGAGGAGAATCAAGAATCAATAACGGATTCACAACAGTTATAGCCAAACCACGGTGTTCACTGGGCCGTTGCAATGCGCGTGAACCGTTAACCATGGTTGCACCGAGTTGACCTCTTGAGTGCGTCATGAATTCCAGCGAATAGGGGCTTACTCTACTTTTCTAAATCATGTAAAATCTGCTTAAAATCTCCTGGTGTATTTTGAAGGATCTGGGAGGTTCAGGGTTAATATACGCCCCTTGTCTATAATCTCCATCAGTGGCATATCTGTTATATTGCTACTGCAACAGGTTACAACCTTCGTCCTATTTTCCTTATTTTACAGACTCTTCTGAGCCTTCTGACCATCAAGACACCCATCACTGAGGCTGATTACATCCGTGCGCTGAGCTGCAAAGCCCTGTGTGGCCTGTCCAAGAGTGAGGTGGTCAGGCAGATCGTCAGTAAACTCCCGCTATTCTCCAGCGGCCAACTACAAGGTCAGAAGACATTTTTTTTTTCTCGCTTCATCTTTGAGCTAAAGAATTTTTTGAGATGTTCTAATCAAAAGGTTTTCTGAGCTAGGGCCCTGTTGCCACACATGCATGGGTAGCTTCTAGAGAAGCCAACACAATTTCCATCTATACCGAGAACCAATCTCAAAAACAACAAAGAATGAATCATATGTTGTGGATCTGAAGGGAGAAATAGTCTAAATAATTAATGCAAAAGGAAAACTTGGAACTACTAGGAATTGGAGGAATGTGTATTTTGAATTAAGGATTTATGGCAGGTAATACCCTCATTAAAATTGTAATTAGGAAGCTTTCACTGTTACTGTGGTTCATTAATAATCAATTACTTCTCTAAAAAATGAGATGATTAGCATCACGCCATCAAATTTGTTAAACCCAATATCCTGTACTTCCCTGCAGTACTTGTGAAGGAGCCAGTCTTACAAGACAAGCAGTCAGAGCACTTGAAGTTCTGCAGGTACGCTTCAGAGCTCATTGGTAAGTTACTGTGTTATTTCATGTGCGTTCTTTTCACTTTAGAAAGTCACATTCTCCTAGCTCATTCCCTGTCTAAAGCCACCCTTCCACAGGAGCATTTTCAATGTGAATTTCGTCCATTCTGTTTATGTAGGCTAATTCCCAACTAATATGGTGAGGGTTTGCGGTAACACCATTGGAAGAATGTCTTTTGAGAAGAAGTGTGGTTCTGAATAGAACTCGATGTTCTGATCAGTATGCTCTGATCGTCTGTTCTCCTCAAAAGACATTATTCTGCAAACCCTCAGCTTCAGCTTCAGGCCAGCTTCAGGCCAGCTTCAGGGCAAGCTATAGGGCCCGGAAAAAAACTTTTCAGTTCAGAAAGTTGTATACTCTTGGCTGTTTTCCTGTCTAGAGCCACCTCCAAGGGGGCATTTTCATTCCGACTTTTGTCCATCGTGTATATGTAGGCTAACTCTAAACTAATCTTGCGAGGGTTTGTGGTAACACCATGTGGAAGAATCTCTTTTGAGAAGAAGTGTCGTTCTGAATAGAACTTGACGTTCTGATCAGTATGCTCTGATCGTCTTTTCTCCTCAAAAGAGATTCTTCCGCATGGTGTTACCGCAAACCCTCACTAGTTTACACTACCGCCATGCCATGCAAAGTTTCAAATCTTATTTCTAATCTAATCGCCTAGCTATGTATAATTCGTTATACCACAAGGGCAGATCCAGAACACAATTTTTTTGGGGGGGGGGGGCCAAAAAAAAAATGGATCCCTATAAAGTGGGTCCCAAACATTACAGCGTGGGGCTCAGATCCCGCTTAAGGGCCCTGGAAATCTTTTGATTCTAGATGCTCTGTGGTGCGATCTAAGGTAATTTCCGAGCACTTTAACTAAATCTTTTTGAGGAAAAGATGGTGGTGTGCGCAGTGCCTGCCTTTATTGCGACGTCACTTGAAAAAAAAAAAAAATTAGCCCCTGTTGGCCCTCCCCCCCCCCGGATCCGCCCTTGTTATGCCATCTCTACTCCCTTAGGAGTAAGCAGTTCAATACTTTTCATATGGCTAATTCATACATAGTAACCATCACTGCCTTCATAGGTGTCCATTAGGGAGAAGACGCTTTGGGTAAAGTATCTTGCCCAAGGCTAGACTCGAACCCACCATCTACAGAATTACCCGCAAGATTGTGTGTGTACAAAAGGCCATTTCACTCTACAGACGTCTCCGTATAGATACTTTCTTTGTTTTGTGTCTACAGAGCGAGTAACAGGCAAGCCCATGTCTCTAGGCAGTGACGCTACCCTGTCCAAGCTCCACAAAGCCAACATCGTAGCTCAGACCAAGATTACCTACTCCCACAAGGAACTACTGCAGCTGATCCACAGTCACCTCGTCTCTCAAGGTTGGTTCTCAGAAGTTTACCCCTTCCCATGAACTTTTTTTAAATAGCCCGAGTGTGCATGCTTTATACTGTATTGTCAAAAACTGTAGTACTTTCCAATGCTGCACTCTTATTACTCTTTGAGTTAAATTTGTAATCAGTCAGACAGGTATGCCGATGCTGTCCAATTACAGAATGCAAACCCTTACCGGCAAAGACTCTTCATCAAAATAATTTAGAGGTTGCTCAGTTTCTTGTGAGAGGATTAGTGTGGCTTTCCATGGAGAGTGTGGTTGCTTGCCACTGTAGAAATGTCCGGAATTGTAGTTAAGTCAATCACAAGTCAATCACAAGACAATCACAAGATAATCACAAGTCAATCACAAGGCAGTCATAAGTCAATCACAAGAAAAATCATTAGTCAATCACAAGACAATCAAAAGACAATCACAAGTCAATAACTAGACAATCACAAGACAATCACAAGACCATTCAAGACAATCACAGGATAATCATAAGACAATCACAAGACAGTCACAAGTCAACCACAAGACAATCACAAGACAATCACAAGACGATTCAAGACAATCACAGGACAATCACAAGACAATCACAAGACAGTCATAAGTCAATCACAAGACAATCAAAACACAATCACTAGACAATCACAAGTCAATAACAAGTCAGTCACAAGACAATCTCAAGTCAATCACAAGTCAATCACAAGAAAATCACAGGACAATTGCTTGTCAATCACAAGATTATCATAAGCCCTTCAGTCTGAAGTCAACAGAATGTTTTTTGTGACCTTACATGTACTTGTGATTGGGCTTGTGGTGGACTGAGCTGCATTCTGGAACTGTCCATACAGTAAACATATGGTATTTTTGTCAAAATTGAAGTGTTTTAGAAGATGTAGTAAAACAGACAAGGCATAACATTACAACAACTTTCTATCAAAGTTCTACATAAAAGGGTTTAAAAATAAAATCAACAAGTATGAGCATTCCGGTTTGGCGTGCTAAGAAATATGAATAGCCTAGAATCCAAGTAGTTTGAATACCAAATGTTTTTTATAGTTTATTTTTTTTTTATTTTTTAATTTTTTTTGAATTGCTGTATGACAGGTCTTGGCGACACAGCAAACGCTTTGATCCGTGAAGCCAACCTACCAAAGAGCACTTCGGCAAGTGCGATGACCTCTGGTCTGTCTTACACCTCCAGTACCTTACTCACCCCTGCTTCTGTAATGGTATGTTCCTTGCCCCTCTGAACTTTACTTCTTCTCACCATTCATTGGTATGTTCTCTGGTAGTTTTCTTTGGTTCAGTCCAAAATGCAAATGGGAGGGGCGTTTGGAGGTCGAGGGATATAATTTCTTTACAGATTGTCAGATTGTGCCAAGATGATGTTTGCCTAAATTTAGCTCCCATTTGTTAACTTTGCTTAATTCAATATTTTGTATTACTGGGTGTTGAAAACATTTTTTTAAACCAGACAAATAATCAGACAATAATTTTTCTGTCAAAGTCACAAAAATTCTTAAATGCATTTCATGAAAAACAATTGTTACTTAACACTTACCCTCTAGGGTATTTTGGCTAGAACCCTGCCAAACGCAGCAACATGCAACACTTGTCTAAGTGACAAGCATGCCAAATGTAGCAAGATCCATCAGGCAAAAAGTCTCAAGGCCAAACTGCCTCAGAGTCTGTGGTCCCCAAATGCAGCAGGATACAACTGTGGCATTGTTCCATGGGATTAGCTCTCATTGTCTCAGAAGTGGCCGGTTTATGCACTCGGCTGGTAGCATTTTCCATCAAAGTGCACCAGCTTTTCCACCTGATGCACTGTGCTGCATCTGGCAGGGTTAGGGTTAGGTTTAAAGGGAAAATACAACATTTGTAAACATCACAAAACGAAATGATCAGAATGTCACAAAATACCTTACTGGATTGTTAGGGAATGACAGTCTTAAGCATCCTGTAAAATCGTGGCTCCTGGTGTGCTGACATTTTCAAGAAAAATGGTATTTTTCCAACGCTGGTCGGCCGACCAGTGTTGGAGAAAACTGGCTTTTTTTCCAAAACTGCTTGCAAACTCTTTGTTGCAAAAACTGCAAAAACTCTTTGCAATTGATTACACACCTCTGAAGGGTACAAGCCTGCTAGACTGATTATCTGACCTCACAATTCCCCAAAGTCTATAAATTCTCCTTTTCATCTTAAGTGGGGTCAGGGAACCAGACTTCAAGAACATGATTGGTTTTCCTGGTTTTTCCAGCATCTACAAGCCCAAAACGTGAAACAAGTCATTTTAACAATATTTGCTATAATATCCTAATCCTCCAAATCCATTTATTTATGAAATTTGAAGCAAAAGCAAATAATGTACATTCCCTTTAAAGTCCTGCAGTATCAAACTGTTTATTCCAATCGCACTTTTCCATGAATTTCATCCACTAAATGGTCTTTCTCAATTTTGTGATTTTTCCCAACAGCCGAGGTCATTCCACTCTCCACGGGCACCCCCGCCAATCCCCCACATCTCCCAGCAATCGACCCACCACCCCCAACCAAACCCCCCTCCCCCACCGTCCCAACCCCAGCCCCAGTGGTCAGCACAGACCCTTCCTCCTCTCAGTGTCTCGGTACCTCAGGATCATCCCCATGCCGCCCCCCAGCAGGGTGGGGCAGACCCTAGCCCCAGTACCCACTCCGCACCCTCCACGCCCCAGCAGATTGGCCGAATCTCCTTTGGTCCAGACAGGAGTGCCGCCACGCCCGGCAGTGTTAACAGGGTAAGTGGAATGAGCGAAGGGGTACAACCAGTGATCTTCTCCCTAACTTCCAAGTCATTTTTAACTGAAACACTCCCTTCCAAAGTCCACCACTCTGCAGAAACCCAATCACACATTCACTTATAATGGGCAGTTAACCATGATATCTAATTAATGATTCAGAGAAATGATGGATTTGTAAAATTTGAAAAATACATCTTCAGGTTTATTCACTGAGCTCTTAAAAGCTGTCACAGACATGACATAATGCTGGAATTGCCTACAGGGGTGAGTCAAAAAGAAAGTGACCGAATTTTTTTAAAATTTAAAATAAAATATTTGGCTTGCTCCATTTTTTTAAAATTTAAAATAAAATATTTGGCTTGCTCCATTTCATTAAGTAAACGTAGGGATAACATACGTCTTATTGACATGTAACTGTGAAAATTTCACATAATTTGCATACTCTATTCGCAAATTATGTGTATTTCAATAAAAAGATCGCAAAACTCGGCTGGCCACCACTGATCATTTACCGTTCTACGAACTGATGAATACCCATTGGGTGCAATGAAACATGGATGTTTTCCCACCTCGATGAGTGAACGAGAACTTGCAAAGGGAAACATACAAAAATCGACATCAGTATTTCAGAAAAAGAAGTTGACTTGTTCCTCACATTCAAAACACAAAATCTGATGGTAAAAATATTGTTTCAGTCTTGATTTCAATGATCAAAATCTCATTTGTATTTGAATGCTTGTGTGTAATCTGTAATTCTCACTCAGCTCAGTAGCTTCCAATGACATTCCATGGACAGCTATTAAAACTGGGTTCGTTTAGTAAAACATGCATAACTTCTGATGGCACATATCAATTTCAGTCATTCTTTTTTGCTCAGATGAGTGGCCGAACATCCTCTTTGAAGACATACTTCATTGTTGTATCAAATTTGACTGCTTTTTAAGAAACAAAATCTTTAATCCAGGTCACTTTCTTTTTGACTCACCCTGTAATGTAGACTTTCAAGGGATTTCAATTATCATGCGAAGTATTAGTGGCTCGGCTGTAGTACTGTCCTCAATATGGAAAAGAAAATGTCCTTCACCAGCTTGTCTTGTTCTTCACCAGCTGCAGGTTTTGGGGTTTTATTATTGTTGGCATTTTTATCACTTGGGGTGAAGTTACTCACGGAATCCATGTTTTGGGAAACAACAGCCTAATCTTTAAAAAAAAGATAAACTAAATTTAAGGTAAATGTATTTAGAAAAACATATTGATGCTTGCAAGATTTCAACTTATTCAGTTTTGGGAATAACTGATATCAGCATTTTTTGAACTAATTTCATCCATTGTTGTTACTAGCTTTTTATCACATTTCTCAACGTGCTTCAGTTTTCTTAAAAGCTGGTTAAATCTTCAGATTTTGGATAGCAAGCCAAAACAAAATTTGCCACCAGATTGTTTCCTTTATTAATTTTTATTTAGTGATTTTTTTCTTAAACTGTTTTCACTCCGTTAACTGTTTGTACTCCAGGTCAGAAAGAGACTAATAAGGGAGAAGGTATCCCAGAATGCCTTGTACCACACGGGTGGGGTCGGAGGTCAGCTGAGGCGCCGTCCGGTATCCAACCCCCCGTCTCTTGACGTCATAGTGTCACAGTATCTCAGGGAACAGCACGCTCACTGCAGGAACCCGGTGGTCGCCTGTCCATCATTCTCACTGCTAGAGTAAGTTTGACGAACTCACAAAAGCGAGTTTTGAAAGAACTTTCTTCTTAGGATTAGTTTAAAGGTAATATGCACAATTTGCTTTTGCTGTAATTTTCAAAATTGCAAAATTAGATGGATTTGGGGGTTTGTATTTTATAGCAAACATTCTTTCACTGACCTGTTTAAAAGTTGTGTTCATATATGCTGGAAAAACAAAAAATCAATGCTGTTTGAGCAGGGTAAGCCTTAAGGATTTTTTTTTGTATAGCAAAACTGCTATGCAAATTTTGATTTGCATAGCAGTTTACCAATTTTGCATAGCAGTTTTGTTATACTCAAATTTAGCCTCGGCTTTGCAATTACTATTTACCTGTCAGTGTCAGACTGTACAAATTACAAAGCAATAAGAAGTAACTTACGTTAAGCTGTGAACTTAATGACTCATCAGTTGTCTGTTTATTTCAGGAGCTGCATGCTTGCTGGAATAACTTTCGAATGAAAAAGCAATTTATTAACCCGGGCCATTCCTGGCCCCGGGTCTAGATCCGCCTGCCAATTATTGGCAGTATTTGCCTTGATACCGGTAGTTTTCGTGAGTAGCCATGTTTTCATCAATATGCTACACAGCGCACAAACGACAACACAGCTGGGATTTTGACGTTTTAGTTCCCACGTATCCCACGTGCGTATCAAGTGAATTAATTGAAGGGGTAAACCCGTTTTCCGTGTCGGCAAAATGTTTAAGATAAACCGACAAATATCTAAAGAATAGTGATGAGAAAAGGGCTCGATTTACTACGGGTGCACGCATGTAGATTTTAGCTTGGGCACGCTTTTTTACTGAGCATGCACGACGTGCATGTAACTTTTTTAGCCACCAAAATACTCATTTCATGCATATATTTACCAGTGAGTGAGAATAAGAATAAAGTTTGTTGAATACTTGACCAGATAGTGTACAAACGTGTTATTTCTTTTATAAATCCATAAATTATTCCTCGCACAGTCGCAGCAGATTCAAAGTACGAGGTAAAATCTCGACGTACGTCCAGCAACCTCCTCCGATCATGCACGTGATTTACCACGTGATACATGCTGCGGATAATTTGGTATCGCACTGACGCTCCGGGCATTCCTTATGTCCGGATCATAAGCGCGATTCCAAATTATTAGCTGCGTTTATCACGTGGTCTCGTTATCAGACGCCGCCTGTTTACAAACTAAACACGTACAGATTTTATACAGCTGAACAAAATTGACGTTCTTTTTCAGTATTTAAGCTTAACTAAATCAAAACATGATGGATGTTTACCATGTCCGATAGTTGTGGAATTCAGTGGACCGAAATTTGGTGGCAAGTACACTTTGTGTCAACTTTTCATGAACAAAATGTTGTATAGCAGTTTTGCGATGCACTTTAAAAATTGCGTCGCAGTCGGCCTCGAATGTGTCGCAAATTGCGATGCGATACCGCTTATTGCGGACCCTGTGTTTGAGTAGTCTGGTTCCCTGACCCTACTTCAGACGAAATGGAGAAGAACCAGACTAGCTGGCTTGTACCCATTAAAGGGAATGTACATCTTTGGCTTTCGCTGTAATTTTCAGAAATGAACTATTTGAGAGGTTAATATAATATGATCAAATAGTGTAACACTGACATGTTTGAAGTTTTGTGTTCGAAAATGCTGGAAAAACCAAGAAAAACAAAAATGTTCAAGTAGTCTGGTTCACTGACTCAATTAAAGTTGAAATGGATCAATTTATAGATGCCGAAAAATTGTGAGGTGAGGGAACCAGTCTAGCTGGCCTGCACTCGTTCATGAACATGTAACCAATAGCAAACACAATTTGGACTGAAACAAATGGTAAATTTGGAGCAGTTGAAAAAAATAGTTAGGTTTTTCCAACGGTGGTCGGCCAACCACCGTTGGAAATGAATACAAAAATACCATTTTCTTGAAAATGACTTCACACCAGGTGCCATAATTTTACAGGATGCTTTAGAGTGTCATTTACCAACATCCTAGTTAGGTATTTCGTAAAACTTGGTAGTTTTATTTTTCGATGTTTGCAAATGTTGTATTTTCCCTTTAACGGATGTGTAACCTATAGCAAACAAAATGTGGATTAACTACATTTGGTAAAGTGGGGTCAGTATTTGAAAAAAGTAAGTTTGTTTCCACCGATGGTCCGCCAACCATCATTGTAAATTGATACAAAAACTTCACTTTTCTTGAAAATGACAGCACACCAAGTGCCACAATTTCACAGGATGCTTGAGACTATTATTCACTGAAAGTCAAGTAAGGTATTTCATAATAATTTATTAGTTTTGTTTTTTGATGTTTGCAAATGTTGTATATTACGTTTAACTCAGTTTTGGTATGCCACAACCATGGATACTGCAGAAAGAGAGAAAAAAATATTTAATTATTTGGGGGAAAAAATCCAAAATCAACTTTCCTTTTGTTTCTCATCTGAACAAAAATAAATGTGAATATACTGAATGATTTTAACCCAATTTGCAGTTTTTCTTTTCCTTTTTTTTCTCATTTTGTGTGTGTTTTAGACCTCATCAATGTCCAGAGCCTAGATTCCGTCAGAATGCACCGATAAATGCTACCTCAAGAATATTCAGACGAGCAGTAAGTTGAAATCCCTTCATTTGCCTGGCTGTGAGGGAAGAGCTTTTAATTGTCCAAAATTGTACACAAGAACCTTGGATAAATGAAAAAAAATTAGACTTAAGGCCAAAAAAAAAGTGTCCGGTTTCTGGCATGGAGCTTGCCCAAAAAGTGGTGCGGCAAAGCGGCTTTTTTTTTTTTTACCTGTTTTTTTTGCTTCAAATGTCGGCTGATGACTGCAAATGGTGCCCGACTAAACTAAGTGCAAATATATGGGAGACCAGAGAGGCCACATAAAGCTTATTCTCGATCATAACCCCATCTCAAAACACGTTAAAATTGTGCAGCAGCAGGATTCCAGTCAAACCAGTGAGTTTGGCGGTTTTGAGACATCATCTTTCATTGATAAAAAACTTTTTCATTTTGCCGACGCGCAGAAACCGGAGACTTTTTTTTTTGGCCTAATATGTCTGAGTTTTCTTCTCCTTTTTCCAGTGAAAAACAAACAGCAAACACGTATTTTATAATTCATTTTTCGAAACTGGAAATATTTTTTTGGAAAGACAATATTATTAAAGAGCTATTGTTAACCTTGGCAACTAAACCTCTGGGCCAGCTTTTATGTATTTCTTCTCTAAAAGCAAAGTTTTACAAAACTGCTTATCATTGTACTGAAACGCATCTGGCAACTTTTCTTTAGTTTTTTCAAATCACTGTGATTTTTTTTCACTGAGTTGAACTTTAAATATATATTTTGTGCTTTTGTTTGACAGATCCGACCGATGCATGGAGGTGTCGACGGAGCCAGGTGCACAAGACATTTTATTTACAGTAGGTGAGTCATCAGAAAGGATTTGTGGTACCAGGCCAACCCCCCACCTAGAATAGCCTTCAATCTCACCTTGGGATTGAACAATTGGAGTTTTTTTTAGTGATGTCACAATGACGTCATTGTGTGATTTTATATTAATTTTTCCAATTTAAACAAACAAAATCTTTTTAATTCGTAATTCTTTTTGTAAAAAATAGGTTTGTTAGGTCATAGACGAACCAGACAAATTGAAAAATGTGTGACATGAACAATTTGATTTCTCAACACGTGATGACGTCAGCAATTCTTTTAATGAATTATTACAGATTTGTTATTGTCTGCTTTACTTTTTACAAAATTTGACATTTTCTGAATTCACATCAATGTGAAACTCGGTGCAAAGACAAACAATACACAATCTCATTTGCAAACAGCCCAAACAGCTGTGTTTGTCCATGTGACAAACACATTTTTAGTCCTTTTTATTTGACCTTTTTTTTTTAAGTAAGTGGCTTTCTATTTTCAGGCCATTTTCATGCCAATCGTTTTCCTGGTTCCGTTTTTTTTTTAGATTTCGGCCGGTGCAGACGATCCATGAGGACCCTGAAGACGATGCCTGCTTCACATGCTGCAGGTTCAGCAGACACACAGACGTGAGTTGACTTGGCGACAAACAAACTACCAAACCCAGAAATTCAGAAAAAAATATAAATGATTTAGTTTTGAATTTTCTTGGATAACTATTTTCTTTGGTGTTTTTTTTTTTACAGCCCACGGAAATGTTCCTATGGCTTGGTACCTACGAAGGAGAGTTAAAGGCGTACAATATCTATTCCGGAAATGTGAGTTGTAAATTAATATTTTTCTTATTTTTATAAAAAATAGGATAAGATATAAAATTGTTCATAAAATGGAATTATCGTAGGGGTGGTGTAAATTCAATATTAGGTTTTGCCCTTCACCGACGTGTTTTTATAAACACTGTATACTCAGTGTTGTCCAAAGTGATTGTGAGAAGAAAATCACTTGAACTTGAACCCATGACCTCCTGCTTAGATGTCTGCACTACTAAGCATGAAGTCGTGGGTTTGAGTCCCACCCAAGTGATTTTTTTCTCACAATCACTCGGGAAAACACTGAGATTATAGTGTTTATAGAAACACGACAAAACCTAATATTATGATATTATAATTATGAATAGGGGCAAAACCTAACATTGAAAAGATTCAAAATGCAGTTGCAATGAGGTTCAAAAGCCAACGTGTAGTTATCTGCTCTGTTCACAAGTACCCCCTCACCGGCAAAGAAAGTACAGTTGGGGGTGACTGAGCAACCATCTTGCCTGACTGCAATATTTTGCCGCAGAGCGCGGCCACTGCGTTTACACATGGTACAAATCGCGTCAACCAGCGAAATGTATGTGTCCCGCCCATGGGACGTCATTGCTAGGTATGAGGGCTCCCTCTTTTGTTGGCGCACGGATCCCATTGTGCCCATGAGCAAGATACTTTGTTTCAATTGGACCTTTTCAAAACTCAAACCATTATCACCTGTTGTTATGGACTTTTTGTACAAACTTTGGGGGACAAACCGTGCACAACTACTTTCGTTTTGAGTGTGCAGAGAGCCAAGCATCTTGGCGGCAGCGTCAGGCGCCATTGGTAATATTTTCCAATGTCTCTCCCAGTGGTCTCCCCCAACTCTCCATTTGCTAACCATTGAGGGTGTACTTGGGCACGGAGCCCATGGCAGTGTTGTAGTCGAGTCCGGTGGAGTGTTCTATTTCCTTCAGCTTCACCTCGGGAAAATAAAACGCTCCGTGGATCACCCGGGGAGTTAACTTTTACTACACCACTCAAAGCAGTCAAAATTTGTATAATATATCATTCTTTTTCCCCTTGTTTTATAGGAGGAAGCTTCATATAGTTGTCACGATTCTCCAATCAGCCACCTGGAGCCGTCAAAGGTAGGTGGTTTTTGTTATAATCTTTGTCATTTACGTGTTCTGGGCCCAATTTCATAGTGCTGCGTAACTTCAGAATGCATGCTAACCAAGCCTCCGTCTATTTCATTGAGACTGTAAGCAATCAGCGCAGCAAAGGCACGCTTAACCCTGGAGGAAAAGGTTGCTTAAATCGATGACGTAGTAGAAATCTCCATGAACGCGCAACCGTTAGCATGTCCATGCCGTGAAATAGTGCTTAAGCAGCAGCATGATTTTCTGCTATAGTACAGGCATGCAACTTTTCCTCGGATCCGCTGATTTCCTCGTTTTTTACTTCTCAGGAATGCCATTACAAATTGAAAAACACTGTACAAAGTCTTGTGTGGTTTGGAATTTCCTTGTTTTTTTCTAAATTCCCAGTTGCATGCCTGATAGATAGCACAAGTTTGCTGCTAACTGTTAAGCAGCGCTATGAAATTGGGCCCTGGTTTTATCCGAAGCAATTTTAATTTTTGGAAGAAACTTTAGAGATACTCGGCTGGCCCGTGTTTATCATGAGTGTACCTTCATATTTTTCTCATGTCTAGGATGGGAAGCTCATCTTGACTGCAAGCTCATGGAGCAATCCTATGTCAGCATTGTGGGGCATTGGCGATACCTTCGACAAAAAGTAAGTGGTGAACTCAAATTTAAAACCTGAGAATATTTTTGATAGCATTGATAAAGCTGCCTTCTTCAAATGTGCGTGTTTTCAGTCTTCCTGGTGTACAGGGTGACCCCCAAAAAAGTTTTGCAAGCAGACACCTTTAAATTTCTCAAAAAAGTATCCAACAACAGCATTTCATGTTGATGGAGTATATTGTTTGTACTCTTGTGTATAATCGCAGTGAAAATTTGATGAAAATCTGTTCTTGCAAACCAGAGATACAACAGATTATAAATGGCAATGTGTTTTTCACCCGTTCCAATGGGATTTACACAGTTAATGAAAAGACCCGTTGCAGAGTGCTGGTTGAGTGATTTCCAGTGCAGTGTGTAATTCCCATTGGAATGGCTGAAAAACACATATCTTTCTATAATCTGTTACAGCTCTGGTTCGCAAGAGTAGGTTTTCATGACATTTTCACTGATTATACACAAAGAGTATAATGAATATGCTCCATCAAAATGAAATACTCCTGTTACGTACTTTTTGAGAAATTTGATGAAATCTGCTTGCACAACTTTTTTTTTGGTCACCCTGTATATTGCCTTTCTACACAATAGACAAAGCGACGGACCAAAAATGGGCTTGTGAAGATATGCACACCTTGTTATTAAACACCAACATTAACCCTAACTCCCTAATGTCTTTTACTAGGAACTGGACCAAGTCCATCAAAATCCATCAATCACAATGCTTCCAATACAAAACTGTACATGACATAACGGAATCCACCACTGACGCACTGGTTGACGTTCATGGACTTGCTACACATGGCTTTTATCACAATAGCAGTACAGGAAGCTAGGCAAAATCCATCGGATCCCCCTAGCACTGCTTCAGGCCATTAGGCCGAAGTCCATCATACTCCATCAATATTTAGTCATGCCTTCTGGACCAAGTCCCCCAAAATCCACCAATATGGGGGGATGGATTTTGATGGAGTTGGGGTGGTTAGGGTTAAGGACATGGTATTAATCTCAAAAGCAACAGTATCGTGAATGTTTGAATGAAGCACACATTCCACTTCACTTGGAGTATTTTTTGGGAGGGAATAATGTTTTGTTTACTGTATTGAAGTATTTCACAAAAAAGTTACAATAAATGTGAGACGGAACTGGGCACAGGCCGTAGTGGAGAAAAATGCAAAAAACCCTTCTTTTCTGATTTTCCGATTTATTCATATTTGTAATCTTTGATATATCTACTACACAAATGTTAAAAATCTTGTAAAAAAATGTGGAATAAATGTGTAATGAAAACCAAGTGGCATCTTTCATTTTCACATATACAAAACTCGAAACTTTAATGGCATTTTTCTCAGTATTTTACTTTTTTGACATGTCGATAAGTGCAAACTTTAAACAACCATAACTTATCAACGGAATGTCCGATTGCAGTGCAACAAACAGTATTGTAAGGAGAATTTTATTCTCTTTCCTAACACCCGCAAACCCTCATTTCAACCTCTGCCCAGTTCTGTCTCATTTTGCCAGAACGCCTCACAAATGAGTAATGAAACCCAAATGTCGGGACTATTGTTTTAGTGAAGTTCTGCATGTAGCACTTTCAAAATCTAGGATATGAAAGCCCAATTCATGAGGTTTCTTTTAGTACAAGAATCATTCAAATCACTCATGTACTTTTCGAGTTACCGAGTTTTACAACACAACCGTCGTTTTAAGGTTCTGTCCACGGATCACAAAAAGTTCAGTTTTCTTTCAGCAAATCGAAAACAAATCAAATAAAGATGTGTGAATTGTTTTTGTTTTGCTGAAAGAACGCACACCTTTTTTGTGATTCGTGGACAGAACTTTAAATTTGTGGTTGTGTTTAAAACTCTAAGTTAAAAAATGCTTGAGTGATTTGAGTGATTCTTGTACTAAAAGAAAGCTTATGAATTGGGCTATCATATCCTAGATTTTGAAAGTGCTACATGCAGAACTTCACTAAAACAATGGTCCAGACATTTGGGGTTCGTTTTTTTTTTATCACCCTGTATAGAAAAAGTCAAGGGGCTACAATGTCAATTATGAATTGGTATGTCTTATCAGGTACACCTTCCAGAATGACCATCATGTGGAGTTCGGCAAACTGTCCCAGGACAGGATCATTGGAACCAAGGAGGAGAGCGCATACGTGAGTAGCCGCTTGCTCGTTGTCTTGATAATCATAACTTTCCACTAGAGGGCGCTCTTGATTCATGTCAATACAAACCGTGTTCAAAAGTGTCTCAGCTTCACTTCACACTAGTACTAGACGACCAGAGGAAAGTTAAGTTAATTTTAAACAAACCCGGCATTTCTTGTTCCATTTGGAAGAGCACGTACAGTGGCCACCGTGGCTCACTTTCGACGGCTCGAATCCATTTGGAAAGGGGATTTAATCGCCACATGACCTCTTGACCCGGTCTGGTTGCTATGACTCGACCTCGAGTAACCCGAGATGGTTTGGTTGTTGTCACAGATTGTGCATGTGTACCTATAACCAAGACGAGAGTACGGTTAAGCGCGAGGGAAGTTATCAAACACGCTGCATGAATGTGTTTAACATTTGCTCGAACGTGGTTACACCTCAGAAATGGTTTCTCAAGATCTGGGTTTTTTTTTCACCCATCCTCAGATCTACGACACGTCCACAGGCCAGCAGATCCTCAAGTTGGAGGATGCCGACCTCAGCAACCACTACACCAGGAACAGTGCGACCTTTGACCCCACAGACGACCTCGTCCTCAATGACGGGGTGCTGTGGGACGTCCGGTCGGCCAAGCCCATCTACAAGTTTGACCAGTTCCAGAGCAACATCAGCGGCATGTTCCATCCGTCCGGCCTGGAGATCATCATCAACTCAGAAATCGTATCCTTGAGAATTTCCCCCTTGAATAGAATAGACCATTCCAGATTTGGCCATCAGCCCCGCCCACAATCCCCACCCACCCCACAAGCCCCGCCCATTTTTTGGTTTGTGTACATCTCTCACAGCGCTTGCAACAAGAGTTTGACTGAACTACCTTATAGAGTTACTTCACTTTTTTGAACTGTTTTATTTTATGTAATGTATTGAAGTATAGCTGTTCAACCATATGTGGTGAACAAATCTTTTAAAAAATCGTAACAATAATGTTATGCTAATTTGAATACAAGTCACCAAAATCACTGTTGTCCACGTGTAAATCTAGTGTAGTGTTTTTGTCTTCAAATCAAGCTCCGGAGCTCAGTCAAGCAGATGGAATAAAGCCAACCGTGGACGAACAGGTTTGGCACATGACATTTTTAAACTACATGTACCATGTATCTCAGAGACAAAATATGCATTTGCAATCATTTTTTCGTCACTTAGGTTTAAAGACCTAGGTTTAAAGATCAAAATTTTAATAACATTAAATTGAATTTTTGGAATATGCTCAACAAGTAGGTGAAAATTGCTGTCAAAAGTGGGTTTCCTTCTTCTTGCACCACCCTGTATAAGTATCCATTATTATTAAGTACTATGGTTAAATTATGCAAAATATACATGCAATTAGTCAATTTGCACTGTTTGAGTGACGGGCAGTCCGTTCTGCCAGTTTCTAGTGTTCAATATCAAGGATCCAGTCAATCACTCTGTGGAACTAGTCAAGAGGCATAAAAACCTTGTTTAATCCTTAATTGTACGGTTCAGTGGGATGTACGGACGTTCCATCTCATGCACACTGTGCCCGCGCTGGACCAGTGCAACATAGTCTTCAACACAGCAGGGACTGTAATCTATGGAAGTAAGTTTTGTGGGTGTTCACAAGGGCACCCTCTTCAGGCGTAATGTTGCCATTGTGCATGTTTGAAATTTGTCGCCCTCTGTTGGTCCATATTCCTTTTAGCTCAGTAACAGACAGTGGTGTACTAAATTAACAAACACTTAAGAACAGAGAATCGACCGCAGACAAAATAACCAACAAAGCAAAATTGAGAAGTTTTGATATTGTTACTGTTTAGCACAAAAATATGAAACTTTGCATTAGCATAAAACAAACAAAAAAGGAGACGTAAAAACTTACAGAAGTTTTGCTGTAATGTAAACAGATATTTAAATAAGGGAATAAATGTGTTCTTAGCCGGTCTTAAACAAGACCGACTTAGGGGACTGGATGCTGATAATGGCCCCAGCCAAAGGCGAGGGACATTTTTGACGACCAGGCCCCTGAGCCGGTCTTAAATGTACTTGCTAATGAATGAATGAACTTGCATTTAATGAATGGGATATGAGAGGTGTATTTTAAAGATTATTTAAGTTTATTGCATTAGCTGTTTTGATTTTTACATTCCCAGCCGTCTACCAGCCCGATAACGAAGATGACCTCTTGGATGAAAGGCTAAAGAAGAGTCCCTTTGGCTCCACATTCAGGACGTTTGATGCCACGGACTACAAACCAATCGGTAGGCTATTGGCACTATCAACTGTAATACTTAAAGAGGTTGTGGAATGCTCGAAGACATTTCTGTCATTTTTTGGGTATATGTAGCCTAAGGTGTGATGAAATAAAAACGACTATTGTTTCTGTCATGAAATGAGTACAAAGGTTACTTTTGAGAGCTATTTTTCAGGTCCTGTTTCGACCCAAACGTGCAATTTGTGTAAAAGTCGTCGTTGCGGGCAGCAAACAAAACACACTAAATCGTGACGTAATAAACAGGACTCGTTTATGCTACTCTGCATCTGGAGTCCTGTTTATTACGTCACGATTTACTGTGTTTTGTTTGCTGCCCGCAACGACGACTTTTACACAAATTGCACGTTCGGTTCGAAACAGGCATGACAGGACTTGAAAAACAGCTCTCAAAAGTACCTTTTGTACTCCTTTTATGACAGAAACAATAGTCATTTTTATTTCATCACACCTTAGGCTACATATACCCGAAAAATGACGGAAATGTCTTCGAGCATTCCACAACCTCTTTAAAGGCACGTAGGATCATTTGCATTTATCCCAAAACACTTGCTTGGATAAAAGATCGTACTGGTACCGAACACCCTGTGATAGTGTTGCATCAGGCTCGCTGTAATTTAGAAGGAATCCAGAAATATAGGTGATTTCCAGCAATCAGTCAATTGACTGATTTTCGGAAATAAAAAGAGAGCTATTGACGAATCTTGTTTCGTGATCAAAAGGTTGGGCATATTTTTTTCACTGTTTTCTTGAAACGTGTAAAATCCACTGAGCTGAAATTTCAGCAGGTAAGGTTTTGAACATTCTTCTTGGGATTTTGAGTGGTGTTATTATTGAAAACCAAAAAAATAAAAAAGAATGTATGAAAAGCAAAAGATCACATTTGCCCTTAACCTCCTATGATGTGAAGATCGCTAGTTAGATTGTACTGACAGTTCATTGAACTACTTGAACTGCTTTAACCTGGCCAGTTACTCCAGATGCGTTAAGATTTGACTCTTATGTTCGGCGTTTAGACTAACTGCAGTGCGGAAGGCGAGCTATTGCTGCACTCATTTCAATTAAATTACATTGCGGAAGCAGCACGGCGTCTTGAATGGGCCTTAGATATCTGCAAGGATGGATGCTTAGCAAGATGAAAAAAAATGGTAATAAAACTGGATTTTGTCCTTTTTTTTCCCGGCTCTAGCCACCATCGATGTGAAGAGGAACATCTTTGATCTGGCCACGGACCCTACAGATTGCTATCTTGCAGTCCTTGAGGTTAGTCATCACAAAGCTTCCATCAAACAACAAAACCAGGCTACATCAGGCTTCAAACAAAGTATTTTCGTTAAAGAAAATCACTAGAGAGAATCATAGAAACTTGGGAGCAGAGGAGAGCTGAATTTAGTTGAGCACTGGTACCCTTCTTGTGAGGTCTTATGTTGAGGGCCCAATTTCCGGGATGTGCTAGTCATATTTTCAGTTGACATTTCGTAAACACTGTTGTTGTTACGTTTCCTAAATGTGAAATTTCTATCCCGAACCTCACTGATGAAATTTCTATCCCGAACCTCACTGATGAAATTTCTATCCCGAACCTCACTGATGAAATTTCTATCCCGAACCTCACTTATGAAATTTCTATCCCGAACCTCACATATGAAATTTCTATCCCGAACCTCACTTATGAAATTTCTATCCCAAACCTCACTGATGAAATTTCTATCCCGAACCTCACTTATGAAATTTCTATCCCGAACCTCACTTATGAAATTTCTATCCCAAACCTCACTGATGAAATTTCTATCCCGAACCTCACTGATGAAATTTCTATTCCGAACCTCACTTATGAAATTTCTATCCCGAACCTCACTTATGAAATTTCTATCCCGAACCTCACTTATGAAATTTCTATCCCAAACCTCACTGATAAAATTTCTATCCCGAACCTCACTGATTAAATTTCTATCCCGAACCTCACTGATTAAATTTCTATCCTGAACCTCACTGATTAAATTTCTATCCTGAACCTCACTGATGAAATTTCTATTCTTGTTTTGCATTCACAGACCCAGGGTAGTGTGGAGTCACTCAATGTTGAGAGTGATTGTCGGTTGTACGAGGTCGGAAGACCGCGCAAAGCAGACGGGGAGGAGGAAGAGGTAATCTTATTTCTAGAAAAGAAAGAGAGGTGGACTTATCAAAAGAAACTCAGTCAAATCTTTGGAACCATTTGTGTGTTTTTTTCTCCTCCAGGATGAGGGGGATGATGACGATGAAGAAGACGAAGATGGCTCAGACGACGACGATGATGATGATGATGAGTTTGACATTGAAGACATCTTGGGAGGAAGCAGTGACCGGGAGGATGGAGGCGGGGAAGGAGGCGAGGATGAAGGTGGGGCGAGAGATGGAGATGGCGATGGTGATGATGATGATCATAACAGTAGCCAAGGCTCGTTGGCTAGTGATGTCATCTCGCTTAGTTCAGATTCAGGTAATTAGGCGATTGTTTGATCTGTGGAGTTTGGTTTTTGTTGACTATTTCTGTGCAAGACTAACTATGAAGCCCAGCCCAGCCCAGCCCAGTCCAACTCAAGCCAACCCAACCCAATCCCACCCAACCCCACCCATACCAACCCAACCCAGGCCAGCCCAGCCCAGCCTAGCCCAGCACAACTCAACCCAACCCAACCCAATCCCACCTATACCAACTCAACCTAGCCCAGCCCAGCCCAGCCTAGCCCAGCCCAGCCCAACTCAACCCAACCCAACCCAACCCAATCCCACCTATACCAACTCAACCTAGCCCAGCCCAGCCCAGCCCAGCCTAGCCCAGCCCAACTCAACCCAACCCAACCCAATCCCACCTATACCAACTCAACCTAGCCCAACTCAACCTAGCCCAGCCCAGCCTAGCCCAGCCCAGCCTAGCCCAGCACAACTCAACCCAACCCAACCCAACCCAATCCCACCTATACCAACTCAACCTAGCCTAGCCCAGCCCAGCCTAGCCCAGCCCAACTCAACCCAACCCAACCCAATCCCACCTATATCAACTCAACCTAGTCCAGTCCAGTCCAGTCCAGTCCAGTCCAGCCTAGCCCAGCCCAGCCCAGCCCAACCCAACCCGACCCAACCCAACCCAACCCAGCCCAGCTCAGCCCAACCAAACCCAGCACAACCAAACTCGATCAAACCCAACCTATCCAATTCAACCCAGCTTAACCACATCCAACCCAACTCACACCAACCCAGTCTGACCCAGCCCAACATAATTCAAGTTCCACCCAGTTTCAAACCAAAATCTACTCCATCCAATTCAAACCCATCCAAACCAAATCTACCCTCAACCCCACCTTAAATCCTTCACCCACTTGAGCCCATAAGCGCCCGAAATCAAACCCACTCACTCCATCATTTTACCTTTGGGTTTGTGCTTTTTATAATTTTTTTTTCCAGTGTCAGATGACGATGTTGACGATGATGAATTTGAAGACGTACTCTTTAGTCTCAACCGACACTGGTGATGAGACCTCGACAAGCAGCGAATTATGTTGTCAAAGAGTAATATATATTTTTGTCTATACATTGTAATTACATTTACCATTATCATGGTCAAGTACTCTATTTCTTTTTTTGTTTCTTTTTGAAATGTTTGTGCTGTTATCCAATTTTCATCAGTTCATGGATATTGACCTTTGCCCTCACATTTGATCCAGTATATATGCCAGTTGTATGGTGGCCAGGCTATTTCCATTATCAGTAGTGCCCTGGATGCCGTAACTTTGCTTGTTACGATTGTTTCCACAGTCACTCCAACATTTGCATGTCCTACTCTTAGTGGTACCCTGGCTGTCATACCAATGTAACATGATGTTGTCTTTTATCAGTTACTGTTTTTCTTGGCTATATCCGAAAAGCATGGAAGTCAGGATACTCAGAGCACCTACATATAGCCTGGATTTTCAAATCATGTTGAAAGCATCTGTTGGGCCAAAAGACACTTGCGGCATCCTCAAAAAAGAAGAAGTTACATATCTGTGTGACCACGACTGATACGTGTAAACATACTTGAGGTCGTGTTCAAATTTTAGTACCATCACGCCTGTGCATGTGGTTATTGCTTCCAAGGAAACCAATTTACAATTTTGTCACAAAAATACTAAAAATTCACTATACACTGTGAAAAAATCACTCTTTAAGAGCCTCCGTTTGCAGTCCTATGTGTCGTACGTCAATAAATTAAGAATAAGGGTTTGATATAATTATTAAATCGGAAGATATTTTGAGTGAAGACGGAAATTCATACTGTATCTGTATCAATTGGCTTCCACATGTAATTCACGTGTCACTTTCCCTCAGCCCATGAGAACACACCAAGTGAAGTCAGTAGGAATACATGATACGGGTGCAAATTTCAAAATTGCTGGAACTCTCCATTAGCACAACATTCTTATTTGAGAAAAATGCCAAATAGTTTTACTCAAATAAAAAAAAAAGCCTTTTAAGAACGAAATCACTGTTACAGGTTAATGTGAATTCATTGTTTCAAAGTGCAAAGACTTAATATGGGGTATCTCTTTGATGCATGTAATGTTTCATATGCAAAAGTACTCCAAGTCGACCGAACTACTGTGCCAACACTGTGTCCAGTGTTTTAATGTTCATTATTATGTCGAAATGATATTGTCGAGCATTGCTTTGGGAAGGAATCATTTCCAGTTTTCCATTAAATTATACAACACTTGTTTCAGATATTCAGCTTTTTGGATGCAGTTGGTATTATTTTTGGTGGTTATTTAATAATTTCTGATTTTTTTTTCATTCCGTTTTGATTCCGTTTTGATTCATTCTGTTTCGTAGCCTTATGTTTGGAAAAGATAACGAAATTAATTTTCAGCTGCTGTTTTCTTGGAAGCGATGCAAAAACATTCTTGTAAATAGCCTGCTAGTAACTGTAAAACAAAAAGTGGTTTCATCATCATCGTGATTTATGACTTGTAAAGAGTTTATGATTTATAAAAAAATATATGAAAATCTAATAAAAATTTGCAGAAAAAAAATGATTGTTCTAAGCTCATGTCTTTTTTGAGTGTAAAATTTCTTTCAATTTTGTTTAAATTAGATGGCAATTATTCAAACTGTCAACAAACTTTCTTTCACACACAAACAGGTATGTTTATTTCAGCACAGCATGTTGCAGTAGATAAATAAAATTGCAAAAACCAACACAGCATACCACAAACCATTAACAAATACAAAAAGAGAAAATGTTGAAGTTGAAGACAGAAGTTTGTGAGGTCACAATTTGAGTCGCATTCGGCCCTTGCCTACACACCCATGTTTGTTTTACAAATGAAGTGTGGACTTTCCTTTGTTTTCATGTAGTTAAGAAAAACCTGTGAAAACACTCATTTTACTCCAATTGTGAAAACTCTTTCAACCCAAATAATAGGTTTTCCCAGCCAATTTCCCAAGATGTTCATTCACTTCTGAAAATCTGTCATTCATTTTGAGAATCGCTCTGAACACGCGTTTCATTTTTGCTACCAGAGCATTCGATTCCATTTCAGTTCAATCAATTAAGAGATTGAGCGGCACCTTTCGTTTATGTCCATTCAGATTCGTTTACAAGGCCTTTTTTTTTTCGCTTTTAGAGGGTGATTTCAAACATGCACCATTCTATTTCACTTTTAGTTTAATGCCATCGGCACCAGATACAATTAGGGGTTTCTTTTTCATTAACATCAATCAAATTAGCAGTACATGTACCTGAAATCAATTTAGAAAAGGTATGCTTGCATAAATTAATGCACCGGTAACGTAATTGGCCGTCTGTTTCTAAAACCGAATGCACGGACAATGAAAACGATTGAACTTCCGTTGAATTGAAATGGGAGTAAAGATGTGCATTCAAATTCAGACGAAAAGGAATGACCGATTATCAAAAGTGAATGAACAATTTAGGAAATTGGTCGGGAAAACCTATATTTTCTATGATTCCCTTTAGTGTTTCTCTTCATTTTGCCACGGATAAACCTAATCCAAAAATGCCTCTAAACCTGTTTTCCAGAGAGGGGGGAACATTGTGTGGACGTGGGCAAGTCCACACAATGTCGCTGCTACCTGGTTTATGTGGACATCTTTTGTTTGGAAGTCCACACAGTGAATGTAATGCTTGTACACCAAATGTATACATGTATATAATATTCCCTGCCCTTCCAATCAACTAAACACAATGAAGATCCCATCTTGACTAGAAATATGACACGTGAAAAGAAATTGCAGTCAAAATTGTTTTGAATGCTCATAAATAGTGGAAACACTGAGAATGCACAAATTATTGCACATGTACATGGTTTTCTGTCCAGTGTAAAAAAAAAGGCAAGTTTACAAATGATCATATAATATTCCTTTAGAAGAGTTTTACAACAATTTTATAAAATTCTTAGGAACCATTACTGTAAGCAAAAAAGAAGTTACTATTTCCAACAGAGTATAACCGTATTTCTCCAGCATTAACCCAATGACAAATTTGCAAGTAAATTCTGAATAATATTCGATACACAGTATCAGAAATTATCCTATTCAAAGAAATAAAATAGATATATAGGATATACATGTATGTCAGTTTCTTGAAAATATACACTTCTCAAAAAATAAAATGGATGGATTTATGGATTTCATTATTAGAGTCGGGAAGTAAACAGCACCAGACTTCAAAAACTTTTACACACTCTAAAAACCTCACACAGTCTAAAAAAACCAAAATATTTCAAAATTATGTAGGTAAAAAGCAAGCTTGCGTAAGTTTACGAAATAATACAGTGAATCGTTTAGAAACTTATGTAACAACCTTTCACTGCATATAACCTAATAACCAACATAATTGCTTGGTAAAACCAATGGTAAAGTAAAACCCAATCCTCAAACCGCGCAAATCTAAACCGAAAAGGATTTGAAGACCAAATTAATCTGATGCTGCAACAGAGTTCGGAATAAATTATTTCGACTGAAGGAAATGAAGACTCGCAGGAAGCCAGAACGCTTGGTTGTAAACGACTGCTTAGCCACAAGTAATCCAATAGCTGCAAGAATTTGAAATATTCCAGGGGATGTTTCAAGGAACCTTTGGCTCAGGAGTCCTCGCCAGGTCAAATGAAAGGTGAGTTTAAGGGGGAGGGGGCTCTGGCGACAAGCAACCTCAGCAAGGATCCCAGTCTCGCCAAGCCTGTGAAGTACTCCAGTTAAAACAAAAGGCAAAGCTCTTTCAAGGAACCATGTGGCTATAAAATCGAAAGTATTCCTAGCCAGACGACGAGGGAACCCAAGCACCTATGGAGCTGAGGTCATTGCAAACCTTGCCCGCAAGTATCCAGGAATATCAAGAGCTTTAAGCTTGTAAGGAAGAACCAGCTCCATCTAGGACCCTGTGGCTCTGATCAAAAGAACTCACAAGAAGTCCGGATTTGAGGAAGCCTCATTTGAAACCATCTGCATCACGAGTAGTCTGATAGCTCCAAGATCGTGAAGACCTTCAGACACTGCAAATGCCAGAACTCTCTCAAGGAACCTTTGCCTCCATTCAAAATGATGCCTCACCATGAGTGACAGCTGCCAACTTTTACAAAGCCACACAGTGGGGCCAGGCAACTAATTAGACACTAGGCCACAAGAGTTTCACCTACGGTAGACCATGAGGATTGTACTGTTCCTAAACTCCAGCTAGCTCGTATTGTTCACAGCTGGTCTGGACCTTTGTTGAAGTGCAGAGAGTCCATCAAGCAGAGGTCTGTGTATAAAAAGAAAACCAAAATGATTACAGCAGATGAGTAGACTTTAAGAATACCATAATAATAATAATAATAATACTAATGACCGATGTCTCCCATCGTGCGAAGAAATTACAATAATGTGTCTTCTTAATGGTACCATTACACGTATACTTATAAAGTGCTTTTAAAAGATAGATCAAAGCGCTGTACAAGAGAGGACCAGGATGTTATGAATAAGAAACTTTCAAGACGTTTCTTGAAAATGGTGAGAGAAGGGGCATCCCTGATATTGATGGGAATAACAGTTCACCAACAGTCACATTGTCAAATTCCACACAAAAATGAGCATCAAAGACAGCTTTATTTACAGAACATAAATGTCTTCCGAAGATACATCTAAGAAAATAGTTGACGGCAGTAGTTTACCTGTACGGTATTTTGTCGGAGTGGAGCACCCCTACTTGCGAAAGAGCGCTATCAATTTGTTCCTGAAAATAAATAACATTGAATTTCCCATTTATTGCCACAGTCTTGATAAATTATAATTACATTAAACACTGATCAGATTTAGCTGAGAATTTATCTAAAGCTTCACTGCGATTCTTGAAAGAATAACTGGTTCAAATGTAGTTCTTCAAAATGTTATTATTTGAAGAGATAGAACAATTTCCTCTTGTAGTCGTGAAGAGTAAATCATTAATGGCTCATTGAGGAATTCAGCCATTTTCCATCTTGGGAGAAACTTGACGAATGAAATATCTGACTTTAACAGTAAAACTTTACTGGGACCCTATATTGTTAATTCGGCAAATGGTCCTCAATGAATTTATTTGTCCTCTGTTGTCTCAAACAACTGATTCACACATGGGTTTGAAGAAGTTCTTAAATATACAGAAAAATCAAAACTTTATCAAGAAATCTGAAATCACTCGATTCAATGCGATCTAGAATCACATCCAAAAAGAATAAAATGTCACTCTTACATTGCTCAAGTCCAGTCCCGTATCCAGTAAGACCTTGCGGAGTTCTTGGGCAGTCACCATGCAGGTTCTCTGCTCATCGACGACAAAGCAGCTGTATAGGATTCTGGCTTGTTGACCAATGATGAACTGGTCTACCATGGCAACCAGGTGACTGACAGCCTAAGTGGGAGGAGCCAATATTATAATGAGGGTCATTCTATACATTTTGGGGCCAACTTTTTTAGGTGTCCCTGTTACATCTGGCATCTATAATTTTATTAGGTTGTGGCTGAACTAGTCTTTGCAAAACAGCCTCCCGTGTTTAAACATATAAGTTTCAATGCTGTGATATACAGGGTCAGTTAAAAAAAGCGGAACCCAAACCCAAACAAATATATTTCACATTTAAAAAAAAAATATGTAGCACCAAAAACACTTATGACTGGTAAGCCAATTTAATAAACTACTTTAAGATGAAAAAATTACTTCAATTGCTCAATTCATTCAAATTATATCACCATTTAAAGGAAATGACCCTAAAATCTGTTGTCAAAAAAATGCGACTTCAAGAATTGTCGTCACAATTGTCTTCAAACATCACCAGCGAAAAAACTTCAGTTTAAAAGTAAAAAATATTCAACAAAGTCCTTTTTAAAGCCCATCTTTGAAAAAAAAAGTTGATTATATAAATCTTATTGTTAGCCAAAGCAGGGTTTTTGATAAAGATATTGCAAATGACACAGAATACTTGTTTCAACAACTGCAGTACACAATGTATTGTGTACTACTGCAGTTGTTGAAACAAGTATTCTGTGTCATTTTCTTTGTTGTTCCTAACAGTTGGAACACACAATAAATTGCTTTTTTGAGACAAGTTTGATTTTAGGATTACTTTGTTTAAATAGTGATAAAAATGTAAGTAAGATTTGAGGCTTTGAATGGTGGAGATACTAAATAATGAAAGGTTTGCGGAAACACCATGTGCGAATAATTTCTCAACTAAGAGAATGGTTCTAAAAAGAACCAGAGGTATAAACTCGACGTTCCGGTCATTATGCTCTGACCATCTTCAGGGGAGTGAAGACAATCAGAGCATAATGACCGGAACGTAGAGTTTATACCTCTGGTTCTTTTCAAAACCATTCTCTTAGTTGAGAAATTATTCGCACATGGTGTTTCCGCAAACCTTTCATTTACGATAAAAATGTAGAACAATACTTTAATAAATGGGCTTCCAAGTCAAATTGGTGCTGTATATATTTTTTGTGTGAAATATATTTCTTTGTTTTTGGGGCTCTGCTTTTTTTCACTCACCATGTATGTTTCGTCACAACTGGTTAATCAAATATTTTGTACTATGTGTAGACCAGGTTGCTGATCAAAACCGCTACGATACAGTACTTTTTGTTAATTTTTCTTATGAGGTCCTTACCACGGTCCTTCTATGGCCGCTGTAATCCCTGCTGAGAATGTGCAGATTGCACGAATCTTGGACTTCACGCATCTTCTGATGAACTACTAATGATAAAGTGATTTCCTGTACCAAAAAAAAATTACAAACCAAGAAACTGTATTAATTAAAAATAATAGCAGTTTTAGGGTTTTCTAGAATAACTGTTTTTAAAATGAGAATTTAGATCTTTTGAGTTTCAAATTCTTTAATTTCTTAAAGGGAATACACAACATTTGCTTTTGCTACATGTTATTTCCAGAAATGGATGGGGGGGGGGTATTTTATAGCAAATACTTGTTTTAAGTTTTGTGTTCATACTGCTGGAAAAAAACAATTGTGTTCCTGAAGTCTGGTTCCCTGAGCCTACTTAAGATGAAACAGAGCAATTTAAGGTCAGGGAACCAGTCTAGCTGATAGGTACATGTATGTAATCTATAAGCCTGTAATCGATAACAAACACAATTTTGTCCAGCTAAAATTTGGTAAATTGGGGGCAGTATTTGAAAAAAGCAAGTGTTTTCCAATACTGGTCGGCAGACCAGCGTTGGAATTAATAAAAAAACAATACCACTTATCTATGATGACAGCACACCTGAGGTGCCATGATATTACAGGATGCTTTAGACTGTCATTCACTAACAGTCCAGTAAGGTATTTCATAACAATTTGGTGGTTTTGTTTGTTGATGTTCGCAAATGTTGTACTCTCTTTCATAGCTCTGTTTGTCACAAATACTGCCTTTGAATTTCCCGCACTACTTTCTAGACATCCTATAAGGGATTGGTACCTGTAGACTCAGGAGTTTCAAGTTGGTGCTGTATGGGCAGGCCTTGATTACGGCAAGCACTCCTTCATCACCCATGGGGTTTGCACGGAGCTGGAAAGAGAGCGGAGATGACAAAGGTCACTCAGTGGAATTAGCAACTGATATTATACAACTTCTACTGACAATGTTATAGTAAAACAATTCGAAGAAATGTTACTTAACCACTTCGTGCCGGGTCATTTTGCCGAAAATTTTTGAAATTTTCAAAAGGCAAAATTTCCCAGCCAACTTCTGAAATATAGCCAAACGCCACAAAAACTGATTCACAAGAGTAATATTCTCCACAGGCTACATGGACTTTGTGTGTGTACAAAAGACACGAGGGATTAGCATGCTAAGACGTCACCCGGAGGCGAGTCAAGGCAATCTTGACGTCTTAATCCGTCAGCAGTGCCTGTGTATAAAAACAGCCACTGCGTGTTATCACGGCCTTCAGCGTGAACTGGTTAAAAAAATAATGCACATTTTTTTTTTAAATGTGATTAACTAATCTTGAAATTTTGACAGCTTAAAAATATTGTTTAGAAAAAGAAGGAAAAAAAACGGATATCAGAGAAAAATGCTGTTCTTGAATGTTCTGCAGGAAATATTTGTTTTAATTTGAACTCACTAGTAATGCTTCTAAGGAGGTGTTCTTCTTCAATCCAAGGGCAAGCTTCTTAGCTCCAGGAGTGTTTATGTGATTTGAGCTGTGGCAGAAAAAAACCATCAGAATGAAATTAAAGAGACCATTTACAAAAACAAAATTGCGTTGACAGTTTTATGGCTACAATATTGCTACATTCATTATTGATGAGATGGATGAAAACTATTGTCATTTGAAGTGCTGAAATTGGAAAGTTAAAAATTTGAGTTGAATTTAGTTTCAATTTGTTCATAAAAAAAATTCAGACAGTCAGTGACAAACCAAATTGTCGAAACACCACAATTGACAATGTTTGTTATGTTTATGCTAAAACTAAAAATAATATTGCCAATTTTTTTTTTGTTTTTTTTTGGGGGGGTTAAAAAGTATTACAGAAAATCTTCTGCATATGTTAGCATAACAGTTTTCAAAATAAATGAATTTGTTTTTCTTGTTTTTATATCTAACCTCAAGTCTAGTACCCTGAGTCCCGTGTTGGCCTTCAATGCTTGTAGGAATGCTGTGCAGCCTGGTAGGGTGACACCATTCTGAGACAAATCCAGAACCTCTAGGGCCGTATTTACCTGGGAAACGTCATATTTATTTCAAAAATGAAGAAGAAAAAAAGAAAATAAATTTCAGAGCGGTCAAGTTGGTTCAAAAGATTTGATCATCCGTCAAATATGTCCACTACGGACTCTTGTGAATCAAAAAGTGCCCCTCAACATTTATGAACCGAGAGTTTGGGGAGATCACATTGAGGGCTTGGACACATTGTCGACAGTGCCTGACACACGTTTTAGCAGATTTAGATTAAATTATTTATGCTTACTTAGCACCAGCCAGGGTGTCTCTAGACCTCAAAAGTGGTCTGACAGAGTGAGCACATGGTCCACCTTAAAAAGCACAATCCATTATAGTCTTTATACCATAACTGGCAATTTTGTAGTTTTTACAGCCCCTCTTTAGGTTTGGTCAAGTTGGAGTCAAGAGTGTTTTTCATCATTCCAAAATGACTTCAGCAACCTAAAGCAAACTTCTATAAATTCCTAATGATAATATTTTTTTGTAAAATTGTATAAACTATGTAAAATTATAAACAACATATTGCTATAGAAAATGTGATTTTCTTGCACATTTTACAGTTGATGCCATGCGAATCAGTGCGGTTTTGAACTTATTCACAGTACGTCGTGGTGATCACCATCTTTATTTTCGTGTTGCATTTTGTCGTTTTCCTCATTGTGTTACCCTCAAATTTCCGTAAACTAAATAATCAAAACCTTGCCCTCTATCCACGACTCTCTTGTTGGTTTTAAACACAGCTAACAAGTTGGTAAGTTCAAAGTGGATTTTTCTCTCGAGTATAGGAAAAGGGCCATAACTACACAAATGACGACTTTTAAACTTCATACTTTTTCCAACATACCTTAAGAGCATTGGCGATAGCTATGACACCTTTTCCTCGAATTCCGTTCCATTTCAAGTCCAGATAAATAAGACCATCATTTGATGCCTGAAACATAAGAGAATGCAAAATACTTGAAAACTCAACTTAAAAAAATTAGTAAAATTAACTGTAAGACTGGGAAGTTTAGCTAGCATCCCTTGAAACCACAGTGGGCGAATACATTTACATAAAATTGAATATGCATGACCTTTAAACATTTCCTCAAAACTGTTACGGATGAGATTCAGTTTTTATAAAGTATCTCAAGTGATAGTCAAATCTCAATGAGCATGCTATTCACTAAATTTGGCTCAGTGATAAACAAGCACAGCCCATATAGCAAGCTGGATAAGGGGGTGGAGCCAAATTAGCATAAAAGTAAATATTCATCTAAAACTAAATATCTGCATGGCAAAAGCTAAAATGATGATCTTTAAATAAAGGTTGATGTCTTGATGATATATACAATATATGAAGCAATTTAAAAGTGATGTGATGCTTTTATTGAGATGTGAATACCGTTTAGCAAATTTTAATAAGGATCTAACAACTTCGCAAGATCTCTCTCTCTTTAATTTAAATATTGTGCTTCAACTTGAAAGTGGAATGTACAATGTAGATGATTTTTTAGTGGGCTGGTGAATTACATGTATTTATGCACACCATTATGCCCTTAACAACAAATTGCAAAAGATATTAACAAGGGCAGAGAATACCCCACCCCCTCCCCCATAAACAAAAAGACATGATCACATTAGACAGCACCACATGTACAAAAGCAAAGTCCATACATGTAATAAGAAAGCTGCATATGGGGGCGGGGTCAAATTAGCATACAGTTAAATATTCACATCTTCATGGTAACTGCTAAAATGATGAATTTTACGCAATGTTGCTATCTTGACTGGTTTACTTTTCACAAATGCTGACCAAAATTAACAGTATAAACGGATGATCCCCATAATTCATTAAATAAAGAAGGATTTTGAGACAAAACACTGACAATATCAAAGCACAACTGTGATAACAGTGTGGAACTAATGAATACTGTTTATTTTGCCACCATCATTCTTTACGATTAATGTGATTTATGACCAATTTTTAGAGGGGCTGGTAGAAATACTTCTGTTGGAGTACTCCACTAAGCCCTAAACAAAGAAATCCAAAAGACAGGAACTTGGATCATATCGAGAGATGAGACAATGAGCCAGCTGATCATATATGGGGGAAGATTGGGCACATCTTTTTATGTAGAGCGGGACTATGAAACACGATTACCTCATTAGATTGGGCTACTTATGTGAGGACACAGATCTTCATGTAATTCTCTAAAACGTTTAAAAAGATGACGAAATGAAGAGATGACAAATAAAAGATATATACAAGGTGTTCTGCGTAATCACACGTGTGGCCTTTTTTTGTGGTCGAAGATTTACAAGACATCACCAGCGACGAGTGCTGGTTTTACCTCGTGCTGGAAGATGGCAGAGTCAAAATTTGGAGGAGCGTAGATAAAGAACTGGACTACATTCACTACGTATACCCAAAACCCCAAAAGAGTTGGGGGGGGGGGCATTCTTTTTGGGTTGAGTATAGGCGGTAAAGCTGTATCAAGCCCAGGTACTTATTACACATTATTTTCTGATAAGTAAGTTCTTCCACCTTGCTGCAGGTCAAACTCCCCCTATCCCCCGTCCCCCCCCCCCCCCCCCCCCAGCCCCTAACTTGGAACAGACTGCAGCGGCCGCGGGATGAGCGAATATTATAAGGCCACGTGTACATTTACATGCACATTGCACATGTACCTGGCAAAAGTCAACAATAACAAAGCTGCATATGGGGGCGGAGCCAAATTAGCATACTGATAAATATTCACATCTGCATGGTAACAGCTAAAATGATTGTTTTTACGCAATGTTGCTATCTTGACTGGATTAGTTTCACCACTGCTGAACAAAATTTACAGTATGAAGTGATGATTCGTATAATTCATTAAATAAAGAAGGGTTTTGAGACACATAAGACTGACAATATCAGAGCACAACTGTGATAACAAAGTGGAACTGATGAATATTATTTGTTTTGATGCAAATTAGTCTTCAATTTTATACGAATTATGAAAATTTTTGGATGGGATGGACGTGGAAACACTTCGATTTGAGTGTACCACATTAAGCCCTAGACAAAGAAATCCTAAAAATATTGCAAAGATTTGAGAGGTGATACAAATGGAGAAGATCCAAAACTCTTTTTCAGAGGAAGATCAGATATATTGATAACTTTTTGTACAGTGACCTAAGAAACATGATGACCTCATTATGTGGGGTGCCCCTAGCATGCATCGGGTAGGTAGACACATGTGAAGCTAAGGATCTTCATGTAATTTGGATATTGTAAAAAACGAGCAGGATTTTCATTGACGAAGGAGAAAATCTTTTTAAAAAGATGATGAAATGAAGAGATGAATACAGGAAAAAATGAGGTGATCTGCGGATGGCACGTTTTTTTTTTTTTGCAGTCGTAGATTTACAAGACATCACCAGCAAAGAATGCAGGTTTTTACCTCAGGTTGGCATTCACTAAGTAAACCTTGTCCTCCCCCCCCCCCTAACTTTGGACAGACTACTGCAGGATGAGCGCATAAATTAAGCCACATGTATGCACACTGCACATATACCAGGCAAAGTCCACAATAACAAAGCTACACACAGGGGCGGAGTCAAATTAGCATACAGTTAAATATTCGTATCTGCACGGTAACAGCTAAAATCATTATTTTTACGCAAACGTTGCTACCTTGACAAGATTAGTTTTTGCCAATGCTGACCAAATTAACAGTTTAAACTGATGATTCTCACCATTTGTTCCACAAAGAAGGTTTATGAGGCTTAACGCTGACAATATCAGAGCGTAACTGTGAGAACATTGTGGAACTGATGAGTGTATTATATATTTTGCCATTAATTTCAGTACTAATTCCGGTTTTTCCGAAAAAAACCCAAATTTTTAAATGTGCTTGTGGCTTATGTATCTACTTGAACATGCCACTAAGCCCTGTAATACAAAAATCATGAGAACCAATTAAGGAGTCAGAACCATAAATCCTCCTATGTATCATCACCGACACCACGAAGTGACCTTAACCCCCGCGAAGTGGAAAATGTGTGTTTTGAGATACAAGCGATTTAAGTTGGCGATGTTTTGAAACGGTGGTCTGAACATCGTTTTAGCCTTAAAATACATATACTTTTACATTGTCTGAAAACTGGGATCTTGAATGTCACGTTAATGTATGATTTTCATTGAAATTAATTACTATTAATGAGTTATCAAACTAATTAACCATAACGTCACTTCGTGAAAACTCAAAATTCAGATTACGCTGTGTTCACGTTTTCACAAAGTGACACCCCGTGTATTAGCTTATGGGTTAGCGCTACTATCGTGAAAACGCCAGAAGTGAGGCGCGCGTATCACGTGACATTTGTGTCACTTCGTAAAAACGCAAAACCCGTTTTTGACGCGTAGGATGCAGGCACTTTACACGCGAAAGAATGGTATAGTACACTTCGTGAAAACGCATTTTCCGGTTTTGACTCATTAAGTTGCAAATGTTAATTAATGTTAATTAATGTTTTCACAAAACTAATTAACTATGTGCTTGGTAACTTCTTGAGGTGATAGATTATGTGTAATTAATCACAAATCAGGAAAAAATTGAAATCGCAAAATATCGATTTTTCGAGGTAAGTGTCACTTCGTGGTGACGGTGACGATATAGTACCTACGACACTATAGGATCTTTGGTCAGAAACACATGTTCACAGGGTGACCGTTTTTGCTGAATATCAGCTAAATTTGACAGAATTTTTCATTAAAAAAAACAAGTTTGACAGAAAACATCGCCGTATTTCTAGCAGAATTCTGAAAATTGTTGATCTGACTGAAAAATAGGGCAGATTTGAAAAAAAATATTGCTGATCAGTTTAAATTAATTTGGGTTTTTTGAGATGCCTGACCTGATCTACTAGAACACAGTAAGTAATTTAGATCATTGCTAGCCATGCAAGACACATGCAAACATACAAAAAAAAAATCTATTTTTTTCTTAAATTTTTTTTAATGATTTTTTAACATCTCCACGTGTGAGTATTAGGGTTTATAATATTTCTTGTAATAATTTCGTGCATCTCGCAAAATTTTGCCATAAGCTTAACTAACGACTAAAGTTACAGTCACCCTGTACCTAAAGATCACTATAGAAGATCGGACATTGGGTATCTTTTTGAACAGTGACCAATGAAACAGAATGCAGGGTGCCTATTGGGTAGGTAGATCCATGAGGCTACGATCTTCACGTAAATCAGCAAAATACAGGATTTTCATTGAAGAAAGAAAAGATTTTCGCTGAATTCAAAAGTGTCTCAGCAACTATCAATAAAAAGAGGGGCACTACTTTTCATGATTCAAATGCCTGAATTGCCTGGAGAGACTGGAGATTTTGCCTCCTGGTTATATAAACAGTCAGTTTTTTTTAAGCCATGTGTTCAAACGTCATCCATGCACAACACTAACAATGCCATGGTGATCCAATCAATGGTTTTAAATGGGAACTATAGCTATGCCTGTCCCCATTTTTGGGGGAAAGGGGGGGAACCAGTCTAGCACGAGAAGAGTGATGCATCCAAAGATGTCAATGATGCTGCTTTCTCATCATGGACTTTGCTAGGGACATGTGGCCTAATGCACCCATCAAGCTACATATTGGGGGCAGAGTTAAATTAGCATAACTGAAATATTCATATATTTTCGAGAAAACAAAATAACAACCAGAATTCTTTTAAATTGGTCATTCTTTTTGAGTTGAGTGTAGGTGTTAAAGCTGTACCAAGCCCAGGTATACATGTACTTGTTGCACATTATTTTCTGATAAGTCTATTCTTCCGACTTGCTGCAGCTCAACCCCCCCCCCCCCCCATCTCTCCCGTACCCCCTTGTCCCCCCCCCCCCCCCCCCAACTTAATCGGGACAGACTGCAGCGGCCTGCAGGATGAGCGCATTAGGCCACATGTATGCCCACTGCACAAATACTGAACTGCATATTTATAAGGACAGCATTCACTACGCATACCGTATTGGGGGGGGGGGGGGCATTCTTTTGGGGTTGAGTGTCAATTCTAAGTCAATAAGTCAATTCTTCCGACTTGCTACAGCTCAAACTCCCCCACCCCCTTGTCCCTCCCCCCTTACTTGGGACAGACTGCAGCAGCCTAAGGATGAGTGCATTAGGCCACATGTACACAATGTACATGCACATTGCACATGACTGGCAAAGTCCACAATAACAAAGCTGCACACAGGGGCGGAGTCAAATTAGCATACAGTTAAATATTCACATCTGCACGGTAACAGCTAAAATCATTATTTTTACGCGAACGTTGCTACCTTGACAAGATCAGTTTTTGCCAATGCTGACCAAATTAACAGTTTAAACTGATGATCGTCACCATTTGTTCCATAAAGAAGGTTTATGAGGCTTAACGCTGACAATATCAGAGCGTAACTGTGAGAACATTGTGGAACTGATGAGTATAAAATATATTTTGCCACTCATACAGTAATAGTTCATCGATTTTGACAAAATTAAACAATTTTTTACTGGGCTTGAGGCTTGAATCTATTTGAGCATATTCCACTAAGCCCTACAATAAAGAAAACGTAAGAACCATTAAGGGGTCAGACCCACATAGAGTAATTACTGCTATAGCTGTAGTTCAGCTAAATTTGACAGAATTTTACATAATAAAACAATATTGACGGAAAATCTTACAGCACTTTTGAAAATTGTTGATCTAACTGAAACATTAGGCAGATTTGAAAAAAATATAGATGATCAGGTTTAAAAAAAAAGGGTTTTTTTTGAGGTTCCTGATGTGATCTGCTTAAAGGGAAAATACAACATTTGCAAACATCAAAAAATAAAACTACCAAGTTGCTACAAAATACTTTACTAGGATGTTGGTAAATGACATGCTAAAGCATCCTGTAAAATTATGGCACCTGGTGTGAAGCCATTTTCAAGAAAATGTTATATTTGTATACATTTCCAACGCTGGTCGGCCGACCACCGTTGGAAAAACCTAACTATTTTTCAATTAGGCCTACTGCTTCAAATTTACCATTTTTTTTTAGTCTAAATTTTGTTTAGCTAGCTATTGGTTCCATGTTCATGAACGGGTGCAGGCCAGTTAGACTGGTTCCCTTACCTTACAATTTTCCGGTATTTTTGATCCATTTCATCTTTTGTGGAGTCAGGGAACCAGACTACTTGAATATTTTTGTTTTTCTTGGTTTTTCCAGCATTTTTGAACACAAAACGTCAAACATGTCAGTGCAACAATATTTGATCTATTATACTAACCCCCCAAATAGTTCATTTCTGAAAATTACAGCAAAAGCCAATGATGTACATTCCCTTTAAGTGGTTTGGCCACGTCACGCGGCATAACAGTCTTTGCAAGACTATCATGCAGGGCACTGTCGAGGGAGGACGAAGGCGAGGACGACAACGGAAGAGCTGGGTAGACAATGTCAAGGAATGGACAAACATGAATATGTCAGAATATGTGCAGGCCGCTGACAGAGGTTAAGGTTACGGCTAGGGTTAGGGTTATAGGGTAGGGATTTCGGGGAACATCGGTATTGAGGAACATCGGGTAGATCCCGTTATGCAGATGTTATAAAATAATCAAATTTCCATTAAATCTTTTTTTTAAAGAGGTTGTGGAATGCTCGAAGACATTTCCGTCATTTTTGGGGTATATGTAGCCTAAGGTGTGATGAAATAAAAACGACTATTGTTTCTGTCATGAAATGAGTACAAAGGGTACTTTTGAGAGCTATTTTTCAGGTCCTGTTTCGACCCGAACGTGCAATTTGTGTAAAAGTCGTCGTTGCGGGCAGCAAACAAAACACAGTAAATCGTGACCTAACAAACAGGACTCCCGATGCAGAGTAGCATAAACGAGTACTGTTTTTTTGGGTGTCACAGCGAGGGGGGGGGGGGGGTTCGACTTTTCTAAAGTACTTTACCCCCCCGGTAAAGTACTTAAGACCACTGCAAGCCAGGCTAGAAACTTACACTGTAATTTTTTTTTAAAAGGAAAGTTGAATATTTTATAACATCTGCATGTGAGTATTGGTGTTTGCAATGTACTCCGTGTACGAATTTTGTACTTAATCTAGCAGATTAAGGAAGTGCATCTAGCCAAATTTTTTCATTAGCCTACGGTCACCCCGGACCCAAAGATCATTATACAGACTGAAGAAGATCACACACTGAGCGCCCCTGCTTTCTTTAAGACTTTGCTTAGGGAGATGTGGCCTAATGCACTCACCTGGCTTCATATAGGGGGCGGAGTTAAATTAGCATAACTTAAATATTCATATATGCATAGCTAAATGTGAAATGTTTGTTTTCACGTACATGCTGCCATCTTGACAAGATTATTCTTCCTGAGGCTGAACAAAATTAACAGTGTACATTGATGATCCCCAAAGTTCATTAAATATAGAAGGTTTATGAGACATAACACTGACAATATAACAAAGCACAACTGTGATAACAGTGTGGAACTGATGAATATCACTTATTTTTCAATTACCATTTCTTACATTTTTGTTATGAAAATTTTTTGAATGGGCTGTTGGAAATACTTCTATTTGAGTACACCACTAAGCCCCAACAAAGAAATCCTAAAGACATTACAAAAATTCAAGCAGTCAGACAGTAAACGCTTGACGTATTTTGCAAGTGATTGTTTTAGCTGAATTTCAGCCAAATTTTGCAGAAATTTTCGAGAAAGTAAAATTTTGCAGAAATTTTCGAGAAAATAAACCACCACCATATTATTCTGTAAAATTTGTGCTTTGACATGAAGATATGACTGATTGGTTTTGAAAAAAGCTTCAAATTAAGTTTCCCTGACGTGTATTTGTGCTCAGTAAAGTACTTTAGACTAACTGCAAGCCAGGCTAGACACGCGCAATTAAAAAAAAAAAAAAATTAACTTAAGGCCAAAAAAAAAAAAAGTCTCCGGTTTCTGGTATGGATCGAGCTTGCCCAAAAAGTGGTGCGGCGACGCGGCTTTTTTTTTTTTTTTTAACCTGATTTTTTTTGCTTCAAATGTCGGCTGATGACTGTAAATGGTGCCCGACTAAACTTAGTGCAAATATAGTCCAGAGAGGCCACATAAAGCTTATTCTCGACCATAACCCAATCTAGAAACACGTTAAAATTGTGCAGCAGCAGGATTCCAGTCAAACCAGTGAGTTTGGCGGTTTTGATATATCATCTTTTATTGAAAAAAAAACTTTTTCATTTTGCCGACGCGCATGGCTACGGCGAACCGCGCGCATACCAGAAACCGGAGACTTTTTTTTTTGGCCTAATTTTTGTTAAGGAAATTTTATGATGTTTATATTGTTCAAGTAAATTTATAACATCTGCATGTGAGTATAAAAGTGTTTATATAGGCAATGTATTTTGTGTAATGATAGATGTAGCAGATTTTTGTTAAATCTAGCAGATGTTTGAAATGCATCTAGCAGAATTTTGCCATTACCTTACGGTCACCCCGTTTGCTACTTAGTTGGTTTCAAATTTATACAATAAGCCAATTTTTAGATGGGCTGGTGGAAATACTTCTATTTGAGTACACCACTAGTTCCAAACAAAGAAATACGAAAGACATTAACAAGGGTCAAGGGACGAGACAACTGAGTGCGGTGATGACCAGTAGTGTAAGAATGGTGTGTCTTTCGGCCCTCAAATGTACATAGGGAAAGGTCTAGCTAGCAATGAATCCTAAATAAATAGGTTTTTCTGTTGTCATTTTTTTTGAAGGACTAGCCTAGGTCTGATCCAGTAATAACGATGGAATCGTACGTAGCGCACGTATCTACCAACAATTAGGAACTCAAGGCGCTGGAAATTATGTCAATATTATTATTTTAGAATGGTAAACAAAGTTTCTGAGGAATATGAGACCCATTATGTCGGGGTTTACAAGGTGCAGTTTAAAATGCATGACCAGAGCAATGCATCCAAGATATCAAAGGAATGCTTACTGCCGCTAGTTTAAAATAAATCAATAATAGTATTGATCGTAGCATAATACGATACATACCAAACACACCTCTTTTAAATGGGAAAAACATATCTTTAAGGCCAAAAAAAAAAGTCTCTGGTTTCTGGTATGTGCGCGCCTCGCCGTAGCCATGCGCGTCGGCAAAATGAAAAAGTTTTTTTTTCAATGAAAGATGATGTCTCAAAACCGCCAAACTCTCTGGTTTGACTGGAATCCTGCTGCTGCACAATTTTAACGTGTTTTTAGATTGGGTTATGGTCGAAGCTTTATGTGGCCTCTCTGGACTCCCATATATTTGCACTAAGTTTAGTCGGGCACCATTTACAGTCATCAGCCGACATTTGAAGCAAAAAAATCAGGTAAAAAAAAAAAAAATGCCGTGTCGCCGCACCACTTTTTGGGCAAGCTCCATACCAGAAACCGGAGACTTTTTTTTTGGCCTACAGATGTACATAGCGCAGATGTCTTTATACATGCATACCGTACAAAAAATTCAATCACATGCATGTTCCGGTATGTCATTGCATGGTTGAGACTATGAAGAATGCAAACGCAGGTCAGAAGGGGTCATTCCCAACATCTTATATGATACCACGAAGTTTTTTAAAACATGTAAAATTAATATACCTTTCTGTTTTGCGAATTGAGGTTGACTCTGGCTTTTCATGATGAAAATCACGTACTTGAAGCTCTTGTACCAAAAAGGAAACATTGTATAAAAAAAAACAGGGTATGACTGCATGGGTTGGTCATTATATTTTCGTGGGTTTTTTTTGGGGGGGGGAATACTTAAATTAATAGCTTAAAAATACCTAAACCAAAAGAGAGTGCCCCTTTAAGCCCCAGTCTTTTTCAATATTGCCTGCCATTTAAGTCAGTCATTGTTGATTTATCAATTTATCATAATCTTTTCCTCTTTTAGACTGATGCACATCTTAATATGCACAACCTGCATTTACTGTGAAATTTAAGGGAAGATACAACATTTGAAAACATCAAAAAATTAAATGATCAAATTATCACAAAATATCTTATTGGATTGTAAGGGAACGACAGTCTAAAGCATCCTGTAAAATCGTGGCTCCTGGTGTGCTGACATCTTCAAGAAAACTTGTATTTTTCCAATGCTGGTCGGCCGACCAGCATTGGAGAAAACTGGCTTTTTCAAAAACTAGTTATTCCGCATTTTCTTTGCAATTGACTACACACCTGTGAAGGGGTACAAGCCTGCTGGACTGATTCTCTGACCGTACAACTCCCTAAAGTCTATAAATTGCTCTGTTTCATTTTAAACGGGGTCGGGGAACCAGACTATATACAAGAACATGATTGGTTTTCTTGGTTTTTCCAGCATCAACGATAAAAAAAATGTGAAAACAAGTCAGTTTAACAATATTTGCTATAACATACTAATCCTTCAAATCCATTTATTTCTGAAAATTGCAGCCAAAGCAAATGTTGTACATTCCCTTTAACACAATCCAACAGAAACATAATTGTACATTAAGGACCAACATGTATATTTTTGCAATAGCCTGCACATGTGGTAATTAAAGATATCTAATAACACTTAAACAATGCTTCACTATGCTATGAGTATGATTGTCCTTCCCTTTTGACTTGTAGTTTATGGGCTATGTTGTGGTCACAAATAGTGTACCTCATCCCAGCCCCCTCAAAAATTACATATCAATATATCTCTTTCAATATCTCAACTTACACTTTCAAAATATTGTGAGTGATTATCACATCCACATTTTCTTTCACAGCTTTGTTTTGAAAATGCCAGCATTATGCCTCAAAAACCCTCTTCCTTTACTGAATGAAGGTAATCATCAATTTAAATTGTAAAATTTGTTCAACACTGGTGACATCTGATGTGATAAAATAGCAAACTTTTTGTAAAAACAATCATTTTAGCTTTTGCTACGCAGATATGAATATTTAACTTTATGCTAATTTGGCTCCGCCCAATGGGTAGTTTTCTCCATCGAAAAGCTCTGAAATGATTGCACAAAGCCAGATTTATGAATTAACATGCTGATTGTCACGTTACTATCACAATTAGTAAACAAGTAAATTATTAAATAGAACTTTCTCACGAATGTATCTTGTCATAAATATCTTTGTAGACATTTCAAGGAATCATGCATATTCATTTTTTTGGTAAAACGCTTCACCCAGTTAAAGGAGCACTCTGTAAAGGAATTGGCATTTTGTACTTTTAAATGTTTTTCCCCCAAAATTAAAAACCCTGGTTATTTAATGCAGTGTCCCCTTTTATTATTGCAACAAAGGCTTCAAGTGATTACAGTGCTCCTACCGGTAGTTAGAAGATGGACAGATATATTTCCCTATGTATTTCTGATTTTGAACTCATAAAATGCACTTTGCAAATATATGATTAATTACACTAACTTTAATCAAATCAACTTTTTTGGCTAACTTTCATGTTTAACTTAGAATGAATGGGATAATTTTTAACAGATGTCCATAGCAAAGATCATAAAATCCATACCAAATTTCAATAAAATGTCAATGCATGGCCAAACAAAAATATGTGCAGATAGATTTTTACCATTGATCTATATCAAATTTCTATTATAGTTCATGTGCTACAGTGCGTGTCTGTAATTTTTTTTGAAATTTAATGAACTTGACTTTGCAAGATGGAGCCCAAATGCAATGTGAGAGTGCAGCCAATATGGCCGGCATAGGTGTGATAGTATGAACAAAAAAATCTCTATGTCACGAATGCACAATGTGTGCATTATAAGCGCAGGGGGTACACTGATTGAACATTTCAGTTTTATAAAAGTGGTTTGCAATAGCGCACCTTTATGGAAAATACAAAAACAGATATGTATCCGTACAAAATTGCACACAAAAATGGACGCCCCCAGAAAGCTACATTACATTGCATGTGGCGAGCAAGTACTCCAGTGATTTACTACAGCTCTGTGTTTCTTGCAAAATAATTCAGTCAAAAAAAAAAGGCACAAAAAAAAAACAATCTCAGATTTTATTTGGAGTTAATAATAATCAAAACGTAATTTTTGGTATCTCGCCTTACTGGTGTACTAATTTTTATGTTTGAATCGGATATTGACTTATCTGTACTCAAAACAGCGGTTGGCAAACACGGAAGGTTGAACGTCAACATGTAAGTTCAAATTAAAAAAAGAGGTTCCATTTGGTGTTTGCCCTTGGTAATCAGTAACTGAAGTCAAGCCTGCCATTCACGTAACCTGGGCTACTTTGACAGCTAGGAGAGGAATGCAAACATTGGTATCGGCCTTGTCGAAAGCTGTTTAAACACTCGGTAACTAACTGATCGCACGTCACTATATTTTCCTTCTTACAAATTTTTATTATAATTAGAAGTGGTTTTTTTTTGCCACGCAGAGGACAGGCAAATGCAAGGAAAGAGGAAGAGCTTGATTTTTTTAATTTTTTTTAATTAAGGAACCAATCAAGAAGTCACATGCAAATCATTAAATGTGCAGATGCTTGGGGTGGGGGTGGGGGGGGGGAGGTCATGGGTGGTGATCCTAGGAGGGGGAGGATGGGCAGGGGAAGGCAATAGTGATGTCCTACAAAATAATATATCTAAGTAAGTACAAATTTTAACCATTTGACGTACATAAATTTGAACTGTACTTTTTTTTCCGAATGTCTTCGACAGCTTTGAGATATTGCTTGTCCAGAACACTTTTTTCACGAAAAAAAGAGAGAGTATACTGCAGGGAATATAGCTGTAAAATGTGTATGTAAAGTGTATATGAGAAATAAATAGAACAGTGACCAGAGGCGGAACAAGATGGTGGGGGGGGGGGGAGGTGGGGGTTGAAACCCTTCCCCCAAGCTCTGACAGCAATTTTGTTTTTTCATAGAAATAGGGTCCTATATACTAAAAATAATGCGAACCCCCTCCCACCTTGACACCCACAAATAAAATTTTATGACATTGAAAGTATGGTACCAGCCCCCCCCCCCCCCAACTGGTTTGTACGGAGGACATGTGTCCAGTGAAAAACCTGTCTTCATTTCTGCATTGATTTGCTGATGAACGTACCCCCCCCCTCCCCCCTGCCAAAATTACTGGATCCGCCCCTGGTGGCCCCTAGAGCCAGGTTGCTTCCAACCCCCCCCCCCCCCCCCCCCTCGGCAAGAGATCACAATTCCTAATTGGGTGGGGAACAGTGCTCCCTTTGTCCCCATCTGTTGTTCTTTTCTGCAAAATGGTGGTTATTGAAACAAAATGACAAGGACTAATAAACAACACTTCTGGTTTCAGATGATGTCAACAATCTCGGTTCGTTCCTACTTTTTAAATTTCTGGCATTTATTAAACTTCAGGCAAAAAATTATGGAATTTTTTTAAACTGCTGTTGTGGTCAGTTTATAGCAATTTCTTATCAACCTCCATACAAACGTATTCCTTGTCATAGTCACACAGATAACCGTCAAGTTATAAAACGGTACTAAGCCAAAAAATAGAGTTTTAAATAAAAAAAAATTAGGTTGAGTTTGAAACAGTAACCCCTCGATTGAAAATCACCCTCAAAATCATCAAGTTTAAAAATGGTAGCAATTTAATTAACAAAAAATAACTGCCCAGGTTGGGTTTGAACCAGTAACCCTTTGATTCAAAATCACCTAAACTCATCCAGTTCAAGTTAATCTATAAAAAGAAAGCCCAGGTTAGGTTTGTACAAATAATCACTTGATTGAAAATCACCTACAATTATCAAGTTCAATATGGTGCTGAATTTAAAAAACAACAACCCAGGTTGGGTTTGAACTAGTAACCCCTTGACTGAAGATCACCTAAAATCATGAAGTTTAAAATGGTAGCAATTTAAGAAAAAAAAAAAACAGCCCAGGTTGGATTTGAAGCAATGGCAACTCACCAGTGCCGAGGCTAGGTGCACTCCAGCCAACTCCCCCATGTCGTTGTGACTCAGGTCAATCTGGGTCAACGTACTATTGTTCTTCAAACCCTCCGACAGGCGAAGCGCATCTCGATCCGTCAGATGATTGGCTGAAATGAGGAGACAGGGATACATGTTTAGAATGCTTGTAACTCTCACATTGTGACACATACTGGCACAAATATATCACAGCCTAGGGAAGTCATTTTCAATTTCCGATACTCACAGCTGAGAGAGAGTATCTTGAGAGTGTAGTTGGTCTCCAGCATGGAGGCAAACCCTGAAGCGCCCTTATATCTCATCTGGTTCTCAGACACATCCTGTTAATAATGAAGAAAAATTAATCAAATTTTTTTTATACCTTTTCATTCTTTTCTAATGAATAATGAGGAAATTTCGGTACCAAAACCAAATTATGTTTAAAAGGTGTGCAACAAGTTTATGGATGGGTAATTTCTGCTTTATGAAAGGAAGTGTATAATGTCCAGTGCAGAGCCAATTAACCATGATATCTAATTAATGATTCAGAGAAATGATCCAAACTCCTAGTCTGTAATATCTCCTTAAACATTATAAGATAGATGCATAAGATTTGAAAAAATACATTTTCAGGTTTATTTGCTGAGCTCTCAAAATCTCTGTCACGGACATTACATAACGCTGGAATTGTCTGTATAATAAATTCCTGATTTATGTCTATTTGAAATCAGACTGTTTCTATGTTCCATTTTCAAATCTGCAATAACTCTTAAAAAACACATGCTGATGACAACATCAGGAAATCACTGAAACACCACCCCCCACCAATTAAACCCCGCCCACCAAATCCATCCCACCGACCAGTTTTGTGATGTAGCAGTTATCTCTCATCATGTAAGCAATAACAGCTCCTCCATCTCCTTCTAGATGGTTGTCACTCAGATCCAACGTTTCTGTGCACGTGTTGCTCTGTTTCAATGACCAGAAAAAACAAAGGCAGCTTTCAACATTTGTAATTCAAAGGGTAATTTGTAATTTTTAAAGATTAATTTGTAATTAAAAAAAAATAGATTACATGGTAATCTATTTTTTTTTAATGCGGAAATGCACCTTTGTGTCCCATTTAACTTTACTTTCAATTTTCATTTCACCATTTTTGAGGGAATTTTGGTGCCTTTTTGGTTTTTATGCTAGCGAAAATTTGCATATTCAAGAGCAAAAGCGTGATGTCATTTCAGGCAGAAACCTCAATGTTTCCAGCTATTTCAGCATCACAAGTTGCAAAATTTTGGATATTTTGTTCATCGTAAATGTTCATGTTCTTTGGTGATTCTTTGTTGTTTCAGTACATGACATTAGGCCAATGAGCAAAATTTTCCCACAAAGGTTTTCGATGAGCAACTTCTGGGTTCACAATTTGAACAGAAAACCCTTGAACAAAACAGAGTCTTCCTGAAATGACATCATGGCAATCAAGCCCTCATTTGTCAAGAACAGTATGGAAAATTTGAAATAGCTAAAAAAGTGTACTTTTCAATAAAATTAACCAAACAGGATGTCAAATAGTATTCATACAAAAAATAAGGGAATTAGGAAGTTGCACAAAATATGAACCCAAGAAAATTTCATGTCCATAACATGAATAATTTCTTTAAGGGCACAGCAAGTTGCTATATGTTTTCCTTGAGATTGTGCAGCAATACATTTTTTTTTTAATCCTGAATTCATATGCAACACACTGGCTGCATATTATGGTGACAAAAAGCTCAGAATTTTGTGGTTAGAAAAACCATGAAATATTGCTTGTGTACTTGCTTGTGTATATGGTTTGTGTACTTACCCTAAAGGCCTTGGCCAGTGGAATAAGAGCCTGCATGCCGATGTACCGATGCCTCATAATGAATGTGGTCTCATGGAGGTGCCTGACAACATAACACGCCGGGTCTACACCTAGACAGACAGAAAGACGGACATACAGACAAACAATTCAAGATGAGTTATTACTTCACAAGGCCAGCAATGTAAGCCACACAAAAGACACAAAAGAAGTTTTGCCAATATTCTACAATTTGTTTTATAGAAGTATGGCATAGCGGTACTTTCCTTGCCTTCCACCGCTGTGGCCTGGGTTCGATTCCTGCCCGGACCACATGTGGATTGGGTTTTCAGTCCCTACCTGATTCCATGGCTTTCCCCAAGTATATTCTTTGGTGTTTTCCTCCCACCTCTAAACCTGTAATTTCCTCACATTGTCTCATCTCTACAGGTTTCTTCAGGTTTGCGAGCCACTAGGGCACTTTTACTTGGTTTCATTACCAGAAATAAATAAGTATAATAATAATAACTTGTTTGTTTTTTTTAGAAAAAAAAACACTTCACATATTTTAGTTTTAGAGGTGGAAAATAAAGTCCAAAAGAATATTCTGGGAAAAAGCCATGGAATCAGGTAGGGACTGAAAACCCAATCCACAGGAATCAAACCCAAAACACAGATGGTGAGGAAAGAACCACTACGCCGATGTTGACTCCCCAACCTGCAGCCGATTTCAAGAAACTTTACGCAATAGCGCAACTCCGCTTGTGCCACAATTTATCGCGTAAGCTGCGCAACATTTCCCGCTGCGCAACATTTCCCGCTGCGCAACATTTCACTACTGACACATTTCACAAAAGTCTCATAGTGCGTAAGTCTGAGACTAACTGCTATTATCCTTGTCCAAGATGTTTAGATTAAATTAAAAGCGTTGCGTAATTTTATTGCGCAGGTGCGCAACAAAATTGTTACGTAAGTCTTACGTATTGCACAACCTATGCACTTTTTCAGGAAATCGGCCACTGATTTTAAAGAGCAGCCTCTGTCTTCTTAGAAAAGCACCATCTGAGAAGTTGGTCCATCGTGCCCGGCTGGCTCACTCTTCACTCCGTTGACAATACTGCAACCCCAAGAACCAAACATTTCAACATATTCCTTATTTTTGTGATATTTTGTTGAATGGCAGCAGCATGTAATCTCATGAATTCTGAGAAGGATTTTTGGCACCAGTGGCTTACCTTCCTGCTTACATTCTGCCAAGTAAACGTTCTTGCCTGCCGAATCATAGATCATCTCCTTGTCTGTCAAAAAGAAGGAAAAGATTGATTTTTAAGTAACAGCATCATAAACTCCGATACAAAGGGATAACATGACATTTGAAACATGCTGACAATTAGACAAAATATTAAGACATAATGAAATAGCAACTATCTATTCGAGCGCAATGTTAAATTCATACACTACACCTTAAAATGAACTTTAATGTATTTCAATTTGAATGAGTACATCCATTTTTTGATCAGAAACTGTTTGATGTCTGACCATAGTGTTTAGCCTCTGTGAAGATTCGAAACTTTTTTCCATAGATATGAAAATTGCAAATGGTAACTGACTCTAGCAGATGTTAAACACTTATCTTGCTCAAAAGACAAAATGCTTCATTTTGCCTAAAAGAAGGTGCCTTTGCAGGACGTCAACCTATGACATACCATAGTGGCTGAAAGTGGTGAAATACTTCTCAAGATCCTGCATATTATCGCCCGAAATCAAACTTTTCCTTTTGGACAACACTTTAACTTTCCACATTTCTAGTCTCTAACGATCACTTCTAACTTCTGAAGCAACTAACAGCCAAATGCAGCAATGCTCATTCTTATACAGATCAAAGCTTAATTGTATTAGTGCAGAACAGGTGTTTTTAAAGAATGAATTTTCCCTTTGAATGAAATATTCCCACTCAAATTAATCTATTGTGACTATTAAATACGCAACAGGTGTATTTTGAATTGTTAATTACACTTTAATCAAAACAGGTGAATACAAGGAACTTTAACCATAGGTCATCAATTGAATGATGCAAGGAATATCTTTGTTCAAAATAAATCTCCCTTTTGAATGTCTTTTTAAATTTCAACTTAATTTATGTCTTTTTAAATATCAAATTAATTTTTAACAGGTGCACTGTTTATTATGACTAATACAATCCAATTAAGTGGTAACTGGTATTAAAGAAGCATATTTTATATGATGGCAACAATACTTCCAGAAAAAAATGTATGTAATGTATGATTTTCTAATTTTGACTTTGGTAATTTTGCAGCTTTTGCATAATGAAATAGAAAAAAAAAGTTGGGAAAAATCACAAATCTAGACTTCACTCTGTGCTTTCGGAAAACTCACACCCCAAACAACTCAAAGCTTGTTGGATTCCTATTTAAAATTATGCGGTTTACTTTCACTTAATTTGTGTTGACTTCAAAGGTATACAGAATCCTTTGCTTTTCATGCATTTGTTCATCTCCAATAATTGCCTCTCAAAACCCAAAGAAAATTGTTCAAACCAAACCTGTTTGAGTTTCAGCTAGTGGATATTACACTTTTTGAGAAACGGTATTTACCCCCCTAATATTTTGTAAAGACTGCCTTTTTTCATTCAAATGCCCTTTTTCAACGGGCTTACCCCCCAATAATTATTAAAGAGTGCCCTTTTTTTAACAAAGTGCCCTTTTTGTCGGTTTTGAACAGCGCCCCCATCGACAGATGGTACCAGGCCCCCCCGCCCCCCAGATGTTACCAGCCATTTTACGAAGGCCAAGTGTCCGGAGAAAAAAACCTGTCTACATTTCGCAACGGATGTACAAGTGCCCTTTTCAAAATTTTTTACCCCCCTCCCAATAAAAATGAAAGTGCTACGCCCCTGACATTTATGAGGTATAGTAAATAACGAATATCACACCCCTCAAAAATCAATTTTGTTAGACACAAGTTGCTGTTGTCAAAACACTGTGCTGTACATAACTAATTTTTTTTTTAATTGTTCAAGACTTACTGGATAAGACAAAATCTAGTTTAAAGAATTGTCCACCTGACTGTCAAACTCAGTTGAACAAAGTGGGTTTATGCTTCAGATCCATGAGAAAATATCAGATCACTGGGGTCATTTGAAATAAATTGCTCTTTGCCATGTCAGATGGACACTAATGTATCCTGTTGGGTCATTTATCATCTAGGTGCTGACAGGCATTGATTTTTTTTTTGACTGGCCGTGACTGTATTGGGATCAAATTACACTACGCAGTCAACAACAGATCTGATAACAATGCATTAAGATGGGCATGACAGAAAACGTAACACACAATGCTTCACAGTTTTCTGAAAACTAAGTGGTCAGGATATATAGGTACATGGGTTGATACTGTTGTGATTGTTGGATGGGGTCTGCATTTGGAAGTTTTTTAAAAAGTAGAGTAGATCATTTTTTCATTCCTGCATTTTGTTTTGTTTGAGGTAAACAAAAGTGCTCAAAATCTAAAGAAAGGTGCTTAATTAACAACTAACCTGATGAAGTTTTAGCTCTGTGACTGCTATATATTCCGAGAAAACAACATTCTAGGATCTCGTTTTCAATTCAAAAGTTCCCAAATCATATTTTCAATTGCACCCAAAATCAGCATCCAGGACACGTTTTCATTCAGCCGATGCACTCAACTGACGAATAATAACAACTTGTGCAAGCGTCATGTCAACGCTTGCGCGCTCCCATTCACGACGGGATTTGCCCAATCAGAAACTAACTACTAACAGACATTCCTTCCTTTGGAAAAGGTCTTCTTTTATTGTTTTCTTCAAAATGACAGCATGCCAAAAGGAATATTTCACGGGGAGTTAAAACTTAAGTGTTTTGATGCAATTCTGTTAAATTACTGAATTACACATATGTGGCTTCACCCACCTACAGCAAAAAAATATGTGCACAGTAGGGCCTACGCCATTCGTCAGAAGCTGAATGGCACGCCGTGCTCCATTCGTGCAAAATAATGGCAAAAAAACCCCAATAGAGTGATGTCACAGGAGGGTGTTATATAAAGGAAGGCAACACATTTTGTCCATTCGTTGACAAGTTTGCAAATATCAACCGAGCTATTTTACAAGCTAATTACAGCCAGTCCTCCTGAACAGATGTTTTAGACATTTACTGGATTCTCACATCCACACTGTGCAGGCTTTCATATTAACCCAAAAAGACTACATCAACAAACAGAGCCACTAAATACCGACTATCTTGTTGGCTATGGGAAAGAATGAAATGATGAATAACGACAAATACAATTTTGTTATTGAATAAAAACATACGCAACTCATAAACAAAAACAAAAACATTTATGGCCATTATGGGAAAAAAGTAAAAACTTACCACGGGTAAATATAATTAATTTAAAAAAAAAGCAAATACTTGTACGACCATCTTGTGTTGGGGGGGGGGGGGACCGGGAGTTGACTGCTCACCTGGGGCAAATTCCTCCTCTAGATCCGTGTCATACTCCGCATCGTCCACAGGGGGTCCCTCAATGAGCCTTCTGATTGGATCGTCCGATCGCAGGCTGTCACCGCCCTCACTAGGGAAGTACTCGTCAAACTCCTCCACCAATGGCTGCTCATCTGGCACGAGACAGAACAGTGCGATTTGGTTCATCATTTCAGATTGAATTTTGATGGGGAAATGTAACATTTATTTTAAATGTTGTTTTATTTTGATTTTTTGGGGGGTTTGTTTGTTTGTTGCTTACTTGTTTGTTTGTTTGCATTTCTGGCTATTCAACAACAATAAGGATTGTATATTACTCAATGCTGGGATCTTATGAGAAAAAGAATTTTGTCAAGAGCTACTCGAACCAAGAATCTCCAGCATACTGGTGTTGGCGTCTTAATCACTCAACCACAAAGCTTGCTGAGGCTGGCTAGCCTATTCAGATCTGACATGGCATCAAGCTTTGGCCAACATTTGTATGCCCCCACCCCATCAACATACAATCAATAAGTGTAAATGATCACATCGGCTTTCACCAGAGTAAAAACTTGTTTCCAATCTGTTTTTATTTTACCTGTTGAAGTTTGCATTGATGAGACAGACAAGTCAAGTTCACTTGGTTCTGGAGTCTCATCATAACCACCAGTGGCCACAGAAATGTCATCGTCCGGCAGCTCAGTAACGGACCATGCTGTGGTTGGTTTGGCCTTCCTCTCCCTCGACCCGACCCGACCCTGTCCTCCACTACGACTCCGCCTCCTTTGGGACCGACCAGCCCTGGAAGACGACCCTGGACTTCGGGACGAAGTTGGTCGGGCATTCTGCCTGCCGCCAGAGGCTTGCTGCTGCCGGGAGCGGCTGAAACTGGACGTGGTCTTTGGCCGTGCTGCCCGTGGCGTCTTTTCCATGGCATGGCGTGGCGATTTTGCTGGTGAAGGTGAATTAGACTCAGATCTTCTAGATGAAGACAGGTCCATCGGAAAATCCAAGCCAAGGTCCTCAGCGGTGATTAGAATCGTTGGTAACTCGTCATCGGGGGAGTCGGCTGGTTCATGCTGGGCGGGGCAGGAAGGGGCGGGGTTCGATGTCGTCTTTGGGGGCTTTGTGGGGTCAGTTGACTGGTATCTTGTTGATCCAGGAGTCTGGTGACGAGTGGTATGTTCTCTTGTCTGTTTTGACTGTTTTTAGAATTTAAAAATAAAATTGTTACTAGTACTTCAATGTATTTGATTACTTAAAAACAAATTAAGGGAATACTTGACATAAACAAATTTGAACATATGAAAGAAAAATTTGCCTTTACAAGTTTGTATTGTCTGTGATATGTCTTCAAGAACAAATGGTTGTCAAATAATTATTAAAACTTATTCGATTCACAAAACATATTATAAATCACAATTCACTTTAAGGCACGAATTGCTTGGTCCAACCAACTGCACTTACATGACTTATCTATTTCAAGTTTATCATGTGAGTAACTTCTAACGCAGTGGCTATTGTTACGGCAGCCGTAACGCATTTCCCATTTTCTATCGTTACGGTAGACTGCAACCTGGCAACTTTTATAAAAAACATGACAAGAAAATATAAAATTAGAAGGAAAAAAGTGAATTTGAACTTTATGAAATTCGGACTTTATTTCCCTTTTAAAAAAAATCCTCCAAAGCCTCAGGTTAGAAAAGGAAAAAAATTCGAGTGCAAAACTGAGATTCGAACCCGCAACTTCGCGGTGCAAAATCCTACTCTCTATCGGCTGAGCTGGCGCACTGCTCGATAAAACGTGTGGAAACAAATAATTATATACCTGCGTGCGTATCAAAAAAATATCGTAGAGGGCGCTAAACAACGAGTGCCGTAACGATAGCCACTTCGAACTTCTAAACGTTTATCATTAGAATTCAGGAAAAGAAAGTCACAGTCATTGTCAATACACACTAATCCACTCACTATTTGTAAACAAACAGCATTCAACCAAAAACAATTCAGACTGAAAAAATATTTAATAAAATAAATAAAATGTATATCCAAAAGAGAAATCCATACCTGCATGCTGTATCCTCCACCACACCTGTGGATTTTAGCTGCTGCCGATGCCATAATTAATTCACGATGAAATCAGTCCCGGACTTTGCACGAGGTGACCGTGTGCCAGCGACCGAGTTAATCAACGATTGGACGGCGGGCATTCCATGCCTGAATGGCATCGTGCGTGCACGGTCCACCGAGAATATTCTCGGTCCATTAATTTCAAAAAAATAATCTTTATCACAAACAAGAAATTAACTGGAGCAGCAGATCACGCCACAAATACGATCTAGGGTTTTTAAAGCGTATCCCCTTTTCAACGAACCATGTAGTTTTAGCAAAATGAACAATTTCTGAGCATTTCCGCACACAGCAATCCGTTGCCAAGAACGCGACCACCTGTTGCATACAGCTAGCAGCGCTGAACTATCACTTTTCGTGCCAAAGAAATAGCGCCCTCCAGCGACACCTTATGAAGTTTCACTTATGTCTATAAACATTTTCAAGGGAATCGGAAGTCTATCGCGTCAACTACAAAATACAGTCCTACGTTTTCTTTAAAAGATAATGTGAAATTACGCATGAAAATTAAAATAAATAAATAAATACATTTCCTAGGGTACATTTATTTATTGCTGGACCTGAGGGGCCGGCCTATTTTGATCTAACTTACTGAGTTACTATTTTGATCTAACTATAGTAAGTGACTGACTGTCTGCCTAGTGTTGGGCTTGAAAAGTTATTCAGGATAAATCCAAACAAGAACTGGATTTCACTAGGGCCCTGCATTAGAATAACGCAAATAACAACAAATAAAATACCCAAATGAGTCATTAAAACAGGCTTAAAAAGGAAATGTTCGCCTAATTAATACATTTTTTAAAAATGCTTGGAAGTCCTTTTTTCCCCTGACGCCCCCATGATAATAGTTCAGGTCTGGATCACATTCAAAAATAGAACATGACAAAGCAAAGCATATAGTCCTCGTCCGAGTGAATACTTAACACACAACGTCTTACATTAAATACTGGACAGTGGGCAAGAGTCTGGCACTGAAATTCTCAAATACATGTCTATATTTATAAACTCGATTTTTGGACTGATAACAAGCATGACAGGTATGATTTGTGCTGTTAATAATATAACAAAAAGTAGACCCAGAAATACCCAAGCTAATTCGAGCACATCCGGCCGCAAACAACGAACACGCATTTCGAAGACGTCGGACATTTCGGAAAGGGGTGAGATCACGTCCGCTTTTGGTCATGTATACATTTTTAGCAGTGGCGGCTACCTAATCTAAGATCTGTGTCACGAGCTTCTTTTGGTCTCGGAACTAGGATTCATATAATTTTGCTGTTGACCTGAGCATTGAAAAAAATATAAAAATTGAATTTCCAATCATTTCACCCGTGAATGCATTTTTCACTCTGCGGAACAACGCGCTTGTTTTCCAACATAATAATCAAGCCCGAGGTAACCATAGAAACGTTCGCGTTAAAAAACAAATTGACTAGAATCTGAAATCAAATTAGCCCTTGAAGGCTATTATGCAGTGACTCACCATAAACAATGACTCAGAATAAAACAAAAATGATTTCAGTCTTCAGATAATTATTGAACGGTGATGAAATTCGGAACTATATTTATCAAACAATCAAACGCTGAATACAGCATAAAATATTATGTTTTCTTTTTAAAGAGGAGAATCACAGTTATCGCGAGGGGTGTCATAACATGTACACAATGTTCAAGAATCCATGAATTTCTGTTTACAAAAGACCTGAACACAGAACAGCAACATAATATTTCAAGTAGTCGATTTTTTGAGGGGGGGGGGGGGACTAAGGTTAAATACATCGATTTTCGCCAGTTTTACGCACAAACACATTTCCTATATACAACAAATTCAACGACCTTTGTTCGGAAAGAAACAATATCTTTTATATGTTGGACCGATCCTTTGAGACCAGCTGTTCTGTTTTCTTTTTAATATCATATCAATCTTGTAAATAAGAAGACTAAGTTTATGATACCCATAGAGCTCTGTTTCTTGCTCTATGATGGTTTGGTCATAGGTAAATATTTGCAAATTATTCTGGAATCCGAGATAAAGACGAAACAAACTTGAGCAACCCACCAAACAAGGAAAGAAAGAAAAGATTAATCTAGATATAGCATTATAATCTCATTTTTTTTTTATGGAACACGGGTCATTCGCTTTTACAGTGGGCAAATTTCTGCATAAATTCCTTGTTTTTAAGATGCAAGTGTTTAACAGTGGAGACGGGGAGATTACATCAAATTCTTTGGTATAAAACACGAAACGTGTCTTTGTCAATTTGCAGTCCACTGCGTCTGTAACAAAACACGTATGTCTCAGGTGGGTGGTTCAAGATGAGCTTCACTTTCGTCTTGACTGCTCCCTTGACTTCAGCACGGCAAAACGAAGCGTTTGTTTTACTCCTCCCTCTCCGCTTATTTACCAGATGGTTATTCACGAAGCTAATAATTTATGATATAAGAGTACAATTGGAAAGGTTTCATTGAAGTGAGGGCCCAATTATTTTAATGTCAGGATGAAAAAGATTACGGATGAAGTACTTCAATATGATTCTGATTGGAAAATTATATTTTTGTCACCTTGGTATTTGAATGCATCACTGTTAGGTAGGCGTGTTGAAACATGAGCATAGACAAATGAAAAATTTAAATTGACGAAGAAGGAACTTGCTCCGAGACGCACGAGAATAGCATACTCATGTATTTTTTGGTAAGCCGTTCAAGGGTTCTGTTATAGATAATTAATTTTTTTAATGAGAAGGTGAGAAAAATGTAGTTCCAAATAGTAAATTACTTTCATGGTGAATTTATGATTTATTACAAGCACCTTATCTTAATAACAATAATGTGAAACGTGGAAATGTATTTGTGAATGGGAAGAAATTCGGCTCGGGTAATTAGCATCCTGCAGACGCCAACCGGTCTTAAACATAGTGTTGAAAACCGGCCAAGCACACATTAAATTTTATTCCCTTAATTAATAGACCACATTTTTGTTTCAGTTTTCTTCATTGAACTTAAGTTCTTAGCATCATTCTTTTATTAGAAAAAGATTGCAAGGGGAGATGACATCGGGAAAGGAAACTTAATAATTTTTAACAATTAATAGCTACATTTTTCTTTCTTCCAATTTCTGAGCGGGGCACGCGGGGACACAGACCGTGACGGGGGTGTGCGCTAGCGGAACGGGGGTGTGGCCTCCTCCCCTAACCCTCTCATATTATTTACGCCATTGGCTTACGCTTGGGTCATCGCGGAAGGTGTGACCGTCGGCACATGGCCGATCCGTGCCGAGCGGCCCCCGCCAAGGAACGCCGTCCTGATCCCCTTACGGAACGGCCGGTTGGTGACGCCGTACAGGATCGGATTGATGCAAGAGTTACCCACTGCGAGGATGACGCTCAGGTGGTATAGCTGCGGGGAGGTGCAGATCGGGGCGCCCAGGTTGTAGAACAGGAACACGGCCTGGTTTGGTGCCCAGCACACGGCAAAGGTCAGTACGAAGGCGAGGAGGGTACGCGCTAGGGTTTGGGTCGTTCGGAGTTGCCACATCTTTCGCCGGTCTGCCGGAGGGAGCGCTGAGAAAGGGAGAAGGGAAACACTCACCTTTTTAAAAGTATGTTCACATTTTTTTAAAAAGGATATATCACATTACCCCCTTAGTTTTATGTTCATTTTGTGTGTCTAATAATGCTTCATACTGTAAAGCAGATATATATGTTTAGAAGATAGGCCGAGTCAAAATTGGTCAGAAACAATTACAATGTCGCTGCTAATCGAGATTTTGTGCCAACAGAACCATCGTCTATTTTATGGAAACCGTAAGCAATGAGGGGCTTGCCAACCTCGTAGGTATTACCTCCATTCGCACTCAAGCATCAGCACATCTTCGTCTGCTATATTTTCTGCTATACTTAGCACAAAATTTCTTCCATTCAGCGGCAAGTATTGGCCCATGGAAAAGTCATATTTAGTTCAAAATTATTCTGGGGAGCATGCATGTCCCCTCTCAGTGGGGGTGTGCCCTCGGCACCTTTGCGCAATAATACCCCTCCCTCCCCCCCCCCCCCAAGAAAGTCCCTGGACCCGTGAAAATCCCTGATGATGAAAGAGGAGGAAAAGGTTTGACTCACTAATTTGACTTGTCAGATTCTGCACTTGTCTCTTCAGCGTCGAGATGACTTTCCATTGCACCGACACCATCAGCACGAACGGGCCGACCAAGCTCAGCGTTATGTTGAACACCCCGAACAATGCTTTAAACGCCGCGGAGCTCCAGCCTACAAACCGACACCCCACCACGCCTTCCTCGTCGTACATGAACAAGATGAAGGACTGGTTCGTCACGGCTAGAATCCAACAGAGGAGAATCACCAGAAGTTTGTTTCGCCTGCTGCCGAAGATTCTCTTGTATCTGTGGGGGTAGACGATGGCCGCGAATCGCTCCAGATTCACGGTGACGAGACTGAAGACGGAAGTCACCGCGCAGGTCCAGAAGGGGAACTTGCCGAAATAGAGACGGCACCGGAGCTGGCCCCAGATCGTTGGATTGGGCGGTAGGGAGTGGATAAACTGTGGCACGATCTTGTAAGGAATGACCAGCACGCAGACCACGAGATCGACCAGGGAGAGGTGCACTAGGAAATCACTGGTGTTGGACCGGAGGGACGGCACGCGGAGCAGCACGATACAGACCAGGAGATTGCCGGCCACTCCTACCGCGCAGATCATGCCATACAGGGTTAGGACCATCGTCCTTCCTTGCGCCTCATCGATGGCTAAGTTGCTCGGTGACGGACTATAACACGATTCATTAGGTACACCAAATACATCCAAGCGAAGTGTGGTCTGAATAAATGCCCCTTCGTGATACATTTTTGTCAACTTGTGTCGCTCGTATACACTCAACCAACAGTCTACAACGATAGCTGTGTCCAAGCGTGATAGACACGGCGCCGTCCACTATTACATTATGGGTCTCTCTCATACATTAAAAGTCTCTCTACTAATGTATTACATTAGAGCGCAAGAATCTCCTATTGTGCTCTCGAAGCGCAGCTTCAAAATTATATAAATTACAATTATATGGGTGCAGTCACGGAGTGACGGGGATCTTAAAGCGAGCGCTAAATCTAGCTAATCATTATTCTGGCATTAAAGAACACGCCATCTTGTTCGTGACCATTAGCATTGCCATTGCAATTAATTTTGATCGATGTTGGTGATGGTAAATACAAAAGCGACAGTGGCTTGCCTTTAATGGTTTTAGTGACGATGAAGAGGCTAACAAATAAAAGGCTAATAAAGTGGAGCGATTATGCATGCCAAGTTCGGAGGTTATGACGGTGTAGGCCTATGCGCGCATTGGCATACAGTGGTAGACCTTTTCCACTGAAGACCAACAGCCGTTTAATTCCTTCGTAAACACTGTGCACTATTTTGTAATTGGTGTCACAAGAGCATAAATTTGAGTCGTGTTTGGCTTTTTTTTTGCCAAAGATTGCGTATACAGGGTGAGTAAAAAAAACAACGAAACCCAAATGTCGGGACTATTGTTTTATTGAAGTTCTGCATGTAGCACTTTCAAAATCTAGGATATGAAAGCCCAATTCATAAGCTTTTTTAGTACAAGAATCATTCAAATCACCTATGTACTTTTGAAGTAACAGAATTTTAAACACAACCGCCGTTTTAAGGTTCTGTCCACGGATCACAAAAAAGGTGTGCGTTCTTTCAGCAAAATGAAAACAATTCACACACATCCCCGTTACATGGGATTTCTGTTCAGGTTTCAGGTTTTTGCTTGAAAGAACACTGAACGTTTTTGTGATCCGTGGACAGAACCTTAAAACGGTGGTTGTGTTTAAATTCCGTAACTTGAAAAGTGAAAAAGTGATTTGAATAATAAATTATTCTTGCACTAAAAGAAAGCTTATGAATTGGACTTTCATACTTTCATATCCTAGATTTTGAAAGTGCTATATGAAGAATTTCCCCAAAACAATGGCCCCAACATTTGGGTTTCGGTGTTTTTTTTCTCACCCTGTATAACCCTCATTATTCACTAACGGGATGTTTTTTTTATTGAATCTTTGGTAGCATTTGTTGGTAAATTTGTATTTTCAACAATGCAATGATTATGTTTGAACAAGTAATTGCTATGCTTTATTTTCAGCAACGTTGGCCTTCCATAGTTTGTCAATCCGTGGCAAGAAAGGTCTATAGAGGACAATAGGGTCCACGATTGGATGAAGGTCCACAAGTACACCCGTACAAAACCAATGAGGGTTCTGGTCCCTCTTACCCTTTTATTGGTGAGGCGTTCACAATCTTCACTTAGGCATGCGCAATGCTACTAATGAGACAGTATTTTGATAGTCCCAAATTCCCATTACACCGGCATCGCTGCGTTCTTCGCCACATCGCGCACTGCTCGCGAGAGGCACATCATACCGTAAAATTAGCTAGAGGGGTGTTTCGCAAAACACGAAGTAAAATTGTTGAACAAAAATAATTGTAATTCGTGAAATCTATAATTTTTGACTTGTTTTTACTTTTTTACCAAAAAGTATTTATGGATGGGACTAAAATGCCTGGCCGGTAAACAAGTACGTTTAGAACCAGATGGGGCCTGGTCCCTGATGGGGCCTGGTCGCCCGGATAATGACCCTCGCCTTCGGCTCCGGCCATTATCCGCGTCCAGGCCCCAAGCAGGTTTTAAACGTACTTGTTTAACACTGGCCAAGCACACTTCCTAAACAATTAAGATGGCAATAGGATCTAGAGGTCCATGATTTGAAGGCGTTTACGGTCTTGTGTGAGTTTAACCTTGGTACGCCATTTTGTGGAGAAGATATTGGCTAGTGGTAGGGTGTCGGAGGTGGTGCTTTTAGTCCCGACATTTGGGTTTCCTTTTTTTTTACTCACCCTGTAAAGTATGGCAGGTTCGTCACGGTGTTCAATGATCGAGTTGACACACGAGTTGCACACGGTAAGGCTGACGCCACTGTCGAAAGTATAAGCTTAACAGATGGGTTGTATAGCGACAACATGATTTGATTTCGTGCCACAGTTTACGATGGTCGGTAAGATTGCAATCGATTGTAAATATCGAGATGAAATGATAAAAAGTGCATGACCATATCAGCTTCATCACAGCTACAAGTTAATGCCTTTGCATTGCACGAATGGTCTAGAACGATGCAAACAGCATAGTCACCAAAGTCGGCTGCAGTGCTGCGTGGAACTAAAACAATTGTTTTATGCATGCTAAAGTGTCGCCACGATCCAACTGTCAAAATTTATTTTTGTTTTACCCCAGAGGGTACACGATCGCCACAAACTCTCGATAGTCGATACAGTTACCATGATTGGGACGGGGGTCAAGGCACGGACCCAGAAGGGCCCTCTCCTTACGTTCTAGCTGGTCCCAAACGCCTGGCTCCGGAACATAGTTTGAATCAATGGTATAGTATGATCCTACATAAGGGACGGCGGGCCAATGTCAAGATGCTATATTGAGCTGAAAATAGCTAAGCATTAATCCATGGGCTAATCCAGAATAATCAAAGAATTAGTCATGAGTATACAATATAACATGTTTTGAGGGTGGATAGTCAATATTGGCTCCCCGAGGTTTTCTAATGTAGTTTCCGAGGCGACAGTCTACTACGCATGCGTACTTACCCTGTGCGTGAATACTCGCGCACGCGCTTGGTAAACAGCAAAAATAGCATCCGGCACGTGATGGTGAATGGACCAGTGGGAAATCGGCTCTCGGTCATGAATATGTATGAGGTATAGTAATACAGCATGACAGAGCTAATGCTAACCTGATTTTCCTCAGCAAGTAATGTCTGTTTTAAGCAGATTTCTGTTCTTAGCGGCTTCGTGACAAAGTGCATCAGGATATCGCTACATCAAGCAGCCAAGCAGGAAGTTAGACCTAGAAATTACATGCGGATCGCACCACGCAGATCACGCCGTATTCGGAGCCTAGCCCCGAACCTTTTAGTCACTTTCCTCATTATTAATTACCGTAGCTCCAAATCTCCACATGGTTAACTTTGATCCGTTTCGTGAGGTTGAATATACGTGAAGGTAAAAACAAGATTTGTGTGATGAATTGATTGCCTTTTTTTTGCAGCTGAGACGAGCTGACTTGATAAAAGCGTGGTAGGTAATACATCATGATGATCCTTATTGTAGAATCACCAAAGTCTTGGTTAACTTGATCCATTTCGTGAGGCTGCACTTCATAAACGCGTGACCATGGGCGTCGCGAGGGGGGGGGGGGGGGCAAGGGGGGGCACTTGCCCCCCCCCCCCCTGGAAAAGCAAAAAAAAAAATAAATAAATAAGAAAAAAAAAAGAAAAAAGACAAAGTGGCGAAGACAAAGTGGTGTAAATTTAATGAGTTGGGGGGGGGGGGGCAAAATGTCCCTGCCCCCCTCTAAAACTGATAAATCGAGAATGTGTTGAGAAATACAAGCATTTTTTGGCAAAAACATTTGTTGCCCCCCTCTAAAAAAAATCCTGGCGACGCCCATGCGCGTGACTTGTTTGATTAATTGATTGCTTGTCTGACAGCCAAGACGCGTTAATTACTCGTTAAAAACGTGGTGTTAAATTATGGTGAAAGACGATGAGTTTGAAACTTAACCCTCTGCCTTTTACTAATTACATGTAGGTTCAAGTCTTTGGGAACATGCTGAGCAAAAACAAGTGCTAACCCAATATAGCTGCTTAGCAAGATTCGATGAGAACCTTTCTCCGGGAAATATAAATTTGCGTGAGAGATTTTGGTAACCTGTTTTAAACATTATAAGCAAATTTTTCGTTTGTTAGCATAATTCTTCACTCCAAAAAGTCCCGCCAGTTTTGACCCGGAATCCCGGGTGATATTTGACCCGGCTGACACTTTTCCGGGATCAAAATGACACTTTTCCGTGTCAAAATGGCACTTTTCCGGGTCAAATTGACACTTTTTTCGGGTCAAATGACACTTTTCCGGGTCAAATTGACACTTTCCTGGGATCAAAATGACGCTTTACCGTGTCAAAATGACAATTTTTCGGGTCAAATTAACACTTTTCAGGGATCAAAGTTACACTTTTCTGTGTCAAAACGGCACTGCGCTGGATCATTTCCCGGGTCACTTTGACCCGAAAAAAGTGACATTTAAGTTGACATGGAAAAATGTCATGGTGACCCGGAAAACTGTCATTTTGACCGTGAAAAGTGTCATTTTGACCCGGAAAATTGTCAGGTCAAATATCACTAAAATAACCCATTTTTCAGCTGTCCATGGAATGCCAGGTGAAGCTATTTAGCTGAGTGAGAACCATAGATTACCGCGGGTGTTCAAATACACATGAGAATACAAATATCAAGAATGAAACATTATTTCAGTGTCTGAATATGAGGATTGTTTTCTGAAATAATGATGGTGATTTATTGCCTGTTTTCCTGTGCAAATTTTCGTTCGTTCATAAAGGTAGGGAAACGCTGTTGTTTCATTGTATTTGTACGGTAAATAATCGGTGGTGGACAGCTGCAATTTTGTGACGTTTGTATTAAAATAGACATAACTTGTGAACATACCGCGCAAATTTAGTGAAATTTTCAGAGTTAATAGTCGATAATATAATTACTATTATCCCTATGTTATTTGTATAAAATGGAGCGAACCACATATTTTGTACAATTTTTTCTCATTAGGTCACTTTCTTTTTACCCACTGTGTAAGGAAAAGTGAAAGTAATTCATACAAAAAAGGGAATGGTTGGAAAGCCTAGCAGACTCAGTAAACAGAGGAGGCCGAGAGACATCTGATCCTTAATCATCATGACTGCTGCTCAAAATTTGATTATTCGGTCAGAAAACGGGTCGGTCTCGTCAAATTAACATAGTAATCTAACGCAGGATGTACCCTGTGCTGAAGTCGGTAAATAAGGGCGGCTGTATGTTTAAAGACAGGTAGGAATAGTTTGCATGCAAATACCTCGAAAAGACCGATGTCATTAACGAGTAAACCTTGGTCAAAATAAAGATAGGACTAATTTAAAATAGGCTGTAAAATTATTCTGCCTGAAATATTATCGTTTGGAAGAAAACAGTCATTCAAGGTGGCTTAAGAAAATGTGCCTGCGGCACACTTTATTTACGTGCGTATATCAACGGAATCCAGTTATTTTTGTTTTACGTTTTCTCTGTTTTCTCAGAATGTACAGTCTCTACTGAGCTGAAACTTCAACAAGTTAGTTGTTATGCATCCTTCTTGAGATTTTCGAGCAATTTTGTTGCTTCACAGAAGGCAAATGTTCCGATGTACCTTTAAACGGAAACAACATCCTCTGTTTTCCCCTCAGTTCAAGTTCCAAAGTCGACTCCATCCTGTGCATGGTCGTTACCTAGGAAACCGAGCTCAAATCGTTTCCAAAACACAGATAATTGAGGGATTTTATTCCTCAGCGTGTGGCCTTCTGCAGGAGTAATGAGATTAGATTTTGCAGTTTATCAAGGAATGTGCGACATTAGATTCACATTCACATTACAATTTTCTCAATTCAATTGTTTGCCGATGCTTGCACTTTGGAAAAGGACGTGATTTGGTTTGTCAAAATATGTGATTTATATGTGATTTAGGTGCCCTCTTCAATAAGACAGTCTTGCAATGATTCCAAGTTCGTGAATAATAATTGTGAGACAAGCAGAAATATCTTGATTTCACGTATTGTTAGACATTGAGACTTTATATTGGAAACCTCCACTATCCTGTAGGAATATGAGCAATATAAATATGATATTTACACACAAAAAATTCTTCATGGTAATACTGCGGTTTAAAGGGTTCATGAAGTGAATCTTTCTTAACAACAAATTTTGTGTAATTTTCTTCTCCCCTTAACTGTATGAAACTATTTCACATCCCTTTGTGATTAATTCAATTGAATTAATTGAATTAAGGCCAATTATTCGGTCTCTGGTCAGACCAAAGTTCCGGAATTGACGCGGCCACGCTTGTCTTTTTTCTTTTCAAGCTTGCATTGTACAGACAAGGTGGGTACTATTTTGCTTTTTTTGTGTCCTCATGTACATTGGTGTCCTCCATAATTTGCCTTGGTGCTTTCGATCATTTGCCTTGGTGCAATTTCCCATTCCTTGGTGCTCTTTGGTAAAAAAAATGAGGAGGTGAGGAAATAGATGGCGCTGTTGGAGCTGCCGCGGAACATTTTGTAAAAAAAAAGATCGACGCGCATTATTAAAATCGACGCGCGCGCTGACCAGAGACCGACTAATTTTTTTTTTGGCCTAATTTAATTTTTTTTTTTAACATTTAACGTTTTCCATGCTTTCTCCGGACAATAGAGGGTGCTGTTGCTGTGATGTCATTTCAGGAGATTTTTTGTTCAAATCGTGAACCCAAACGTTTCTCATTGAAAACATTTGTGGGAAAAGTTTTCTCACTGGATAACTGCCATGTACTGACACATCAACGAATCACCAAAGAAAAGAGAATTTACAACAGCGAAATATTCAAAATTCTGGCAACCTTTGGTGCTGAAATACCAGTAAAATTGAGGTTTCTGCCTGAAATGACATCACACTTTTGCTCATGAATATGGACATTTATATAAGCATAAAAACCAATAAAGCACAAAAATACCCTTGAAAACAGTTAAATGAAAATTGAAAATAAGGTTTAAATGGGACACAAATGTGCATTTTCAAGTATAGCTTTAAAATAAAAATACATCGCATGAACCCTTTAAAGGACTAATACAAGATCTTGACTTTGATAAGAAGTAATTACAACTTCATCTCGCTGTGTTCGATTATAGTTGTAAAGTGGGCCTCAACATGAGAGCATCTCATGACAATCAGCACGGACACTTTTCATACAACAGTTGATATTGTCATTCGCTCCAAGGGCATTGTTTACCTCTAATTTCTGTGAGCTCTCAAATCACTTGTCAGGCCAATGTTGGAATATGGTAGTACACTATGGGATCCATATACAGATGTTCTCATCACTAAGTTGGAAAAGGCTCAGCGTCGGGCTGCCAGGTTTACTCTCAACAGATACAGGTATACCTCAATTGTTGGGACCATGATGCAAAAGCTTTCATGTCAGACTCTGGCTGAGAGACGCAGGTTTGCAAGACTGGCTATGTTTTATAAGATTAACAACCAACAAGCTGTAATTGACGTCTCAAAATACATGTAGTTGTCTTCCAAGAACCATAACAACCCCACACGAATAGAAAATTATCAGGCTTACTGCATTCATCAATCAGTTCGAGACTGCCACAGGATGTCATTCCTTCCTCGCACGGCGAGAGATTGGAATGTCTTGCCATAATCCGTCATCCAGGCACCGACTGTCGGTACATTGAAAGGAGCTTAAGCCTCCTCTCGCATCACACCCCACCACAAGTGCTGTAGTCTTCAATTATGAAGTTAGCACTCAATTGGCAGAAGAAGAGATCAGCGGTTGCGGGTAACTTTGGGTGAAATCGGTACGAAAGAATCGCAGACATTGGTATTGCTATCGGAGCAAGTACATTTGTAGATCGGAAAAAGCTTGAAACTGTTAATTCCAATAAGGAGTGATTACAGAAATTTGTGTCAGTTAATATTTCGACCAATGTTTCCGAAGGTCTCTTTATGTCACTACTGTAATCACTCTCGACGTATTTGCAGCATCGCCGACACGACCCGAGTTTCTTTTACAGAACGCCATTTTGATCCCCTTACGGAACTGCTGGTTGGTCATGGTGTAAATGATGGGGTTGACACATGAGTTACACACGGCAAGGATGACACCAAAGTGGTAGACGGTCGAGGTGAAGCTTAACGGGACTCCGAAGGAATACAGCAGGAACATGAACTGGTCAGGGAACCAGCAGACGGCGAAGGTGAGGACGAAGGCAAGAAGAGTCCGCGCCAGGGTCTGGGTCGCCCGGAGTTGCCACATCTTACGGCGGTCGGCCGGTGGTAGGCCTTGGTCCCATGAAACTGTGAGAGTATATTGAGAAATAGAAAGCATGATAAGACATTGCAAGGTGGAGGGAGCTACATACGTTTAACATATATGGTTGCGAGGAAAGTGTTAGACGTCGACCTCGTGAAATCACAGATGACAACATTGTACTGGTGGGATGTCTTCCTCTTTTTTCATGGAATGACACCATCTTGGAGCAAGTTTGAGCACGGACTTTACTCGAACTCAGGATGGTTGAACTACATAACAGGGAGAGAGCCAACTATTGATGACGTTTTGGCCCGAAGCGTTCTCGCGTTGCTAATTTGTGCGCAGGCGTAAGTTACGTCGCGAATCAACCACCAGTCGGCTTATGGTCCTCGCCCGAACTTGCTCCAAGCTGACATCATCACTCTGGGGTAAAGGGTCGATTGGGGACAATGGAGGCTGCAACTTTTCATTGATGGAGACTATTCAAAAGGCAAAACGCAGTGAATACTCACCAAAGCGTCCACTAAGCGTGCGCACCTGCTTCTTCAACATCGAGATGACTTTCAACTGTACCCAGACCATTACCACGAACGGTGCCAGCAGGTTTACTGTGAAGTTGAACATTCCCATGCCTGCTTGCCAAGCAAAGGTGGGCCAGTTAAGAAAGCGGCATCCAAGTACTGGGTCCTCGTCGTACAGAAACACAATGAAGCATTTGCAGAGTGCGGCCAGGACCCAGCACGACAAAATAATGAAGAGTTTGTTCCGCCTATTGCCGAAGATCCGCTTGTACTTGTGCGGATGGACGATAGCTACAAAACGCTCCAGGTTCACGGTGACCAGACTAAAAACGGAGGTTAAGGCGCAGACCCAGAAGGGATACTGACCCTCGTACACACGACACCGAAACTGGCCCCAGACGTTTGGGCTCGGGCTCATGGGCTGGATCAGCGGTAGGACGATCTTGAGGGGGACGACCAGTGCGCAGACGGCGAGGTCGACCAGGGAAAGGTGCACCAGGAAATCACTGGTGTTGGACCGGAGGGACGGCACGCGGAGCAGCACGATACAGACCAGGAGATTGCCGGCGACTCCTACCGCGCAGATCACGCCGAACATGGCCAAGACCACCATGTTCGCCGCGTCGGTCTCGCCGGAACCATTGGTGGATTCTCCCGTTGGTGTAAGAAAACTCTGGTTGTAGTAGAGATCCCCCATATCCCAATCCCCTCCGAGTTTTGTCAAGCATGCGATGCTACTTCACAAGTAACTGCGTGTATTTTCTGCGGTAATGTGAATATAACTGGCGAGAGGCATCAGTAACGATGCCCGAAGTGCAAAAAGTAGCCATCAATCATAAGATTAGACGGCGATAGCACTCGGGCAGAACTACCCTGAAACGTCGCCTCTGCCCCCACGAACACAAACATTCCCGATCCCGGGACAGTGTATGTGCACGACGACCCCCAGAGCAAACTCTTAAGTTTGTTTGATCACAATCGCTCAAACATTTAGACACGCAATTACCAAACGAACGAATCAGGTCACTTTCTCCTTGAAGAAGGAAAAAAAAAATACAGAATGTCACAATCCATTAGAGACGTCGGAGAAAAAGATACCGTCCCATCCTCCTCCATATTTACAAGGAAGTGCTTGACCAACAATAAGACGTGCCTCGTTGCCGCGTGATGGGCCATGCAATCACAAAGTCACGTACAAACTGTACCACGTCACCATCAATTTGCTTTAGGCGCCTATGTACATAGTGTTTTATTCGCATACGTTAGAATACTAATCTAGATGTCGACAATTACGCTAGGTGACTATATTGAGAGAGCACATGTAACACTCCTATCTCCTACGATAGATGTCATATCTTCTCTTCACTATAGCTACCTCTTCGATAAAGTTCTCAAGAACGAGCAAAAGAATGAACAAACCAAGTAGTGGAATTATAAGCATTGTATAATGCATTTAAATCTGGGTCATGAGCCACATTTCATAGCTCTGCCTACTAGCGTAAACAAATCATAATCGATATAACTGTAGCAAAAACAATCTGCAGCAGAAAAAAAGGTCATGGAGGATAATTCACTTCTTAGTGCATAATATTAAGTCGCAGTTGCGGCCTCAGCAGACAGAATCAACAAAGTCAGCCATGAAAGTTCCAAAAGTATAACAAATGATACCGATTAAACCATTTACTGTCATAGTTTTTCAATAAATGAAACAAAACATGCACCACAACCACAGTATTACTAGAACTGTAAAATCAATCGCACGGACAGACGTCATTATGCTTTGAAACTAAACTTGTTTTTGCTAAACTACACATTTATGCATTAGTGTTGGTGTTGTAAGACTTAAATCTGCTGCTGCTGTTGCTTTTGTTACTGTAGTCACACTCTCCGTGCGTAGTTTCTGTTTCTATTTGCGTTTCTGCATCTTCCACTTTTAAGCATAGGCTACTCCGTCTACCTTTTACGTCTTGTGTGCTGCTGGATCTGCTGGTGGTAGAACTATTCTACTTTAGCTTGTTGTACTGCTGCTGTTAGTACAGTTACTGCTGTTACTACCAATCAGAGTATATCAGTTGCAGCTTTCCAAAAAGTAACTGACGAAATTATTGTTGAAAAGCATTATTTGGTTTAAAGATAGTAATTCGTCGGTTCAGTGCATCGCATAGCTGCAATGAGAACGTGTCCCGGACGCTGATTTCGGGCGCAATTCAAAACATGACTCGGCAACTTTTGAATTGAAATCGAGATCCTAGAATATTGTTTTCTCGGAATTAATATACAGCATTCACTGAGCTAAAACTTCATCAGGTTAGTTGTTCAGCACCCTTCTTTAGATTTTGAGCACTTTTGTTGCTTCCAATGAAAAAATACAAAAATGACAAATTATATAGGCCTACTCTACCTTTAATATTAAAGTATTCCCGATGAGTAAATATGCGTAGCCACGGCCTACAGTACAAATGTTACATACATGTTATTGTATCGCTTTTAATAAAATTAAAAGTCATGAGTTAATGCTCGGGTGCATTCTTCTCAAGCAGATGCACCAGGATTGGTACAAGAATTGGTATATTTAGGCCTACACAATATTAAAAAAAAACACCAACCGCAAACGCTCCCGCGGAGGGCAAGTTTGTTGTTTGAGTTAAAATGAAACTACAGGGTGTCTACTCTTGCGTATGACAGAGGAGCAAAGCAGTTTTCAGGGAGGGCGCTCTGATGCAATGGGTCCATACGTACATAGTACCCTTTCCCCTTTTTTCATGATTTGAGATGCACAAACTGTTTTCACTTAGCGTCGAATCTCGTAGACATGGTGGCCATTCCCGATGTAGCCAAGGTGTCGCCGCCCACTCGAGCCGATCTCTTCCCCCGCCTGAACGCCATTTTGATCCCCTTACGGAACTGCTGGTTGGTCATGGTGTAAATGATGGGATTCACGCACGAGTTACACACGGCAAGGATGACGCCTACGTGGTAGATTGGCGTTGCGAGGCTCAACGGGACGCCCAGGTTGTATACCAGGAACATGAGTTGGTTTGGCGCCCAGCAGACGGCGAAGGTTACAGCGAATGCCAGGAGGGTTCGCACCAGGATCTGGGTCGCCTTCAGCTGCCACATCTTACGCCGATCGGCTGGGTTCATCTCCGAGATAGCTGTAAATTACATGAAATGGAAAATAGGACTGGAGTGTTATTCTAAAATTCTTTCTTCTTCTTGTTGATGGATCTTTTTTCAGGAAAGTAGGTTTTTTTTGTTTTAGTCTACATGTGTTTTTAAATATTATTGATTTTGTGGTTCATTGGACGAAACAAAATGAACAAACCAACAAACAAATATAATAATGTTAATTTTGTCGTGAGTTAGGTCGCGTGTGTCTCAGGAAAAGACAAATGTCACTGATTGCTTATTCCTTCCCAAACGTAAATAAGTACCTTTGAGAGCATAGATAGATAGATATCGTATTTGAGTTAGCCGTTTGCACCGAATTAATATGCAGCATCACGAACATCGCAAGAACTAATTTTCTTTTCTCTCCTGTTTTTTTTTCCGGGGGGGGGGGTCACAGTACTGTCACCAGGAGCTCAATTAAAGGTGAACATCGCTCTTACTTTCCCCACTATCAATTGATGTAAGATGACCAATTTAATTCTTTGAGCGCTGATTGGACGGATTTTGTTTACCCCGTCACGCGGCATTTAGAGGTTTGAACTCCCATTGGACAGATTTTTGGTAACCCAGACAACACTGGTGCATCAATGAACAAAAGACGTGCAAACTGAATCTCGTGCAATGGTTATGGCTAGTGGGCTACCCGCAATGCTTTGTGCCAGGTGGCAGTAAAAGATACTGGACACCATTTAGCACTTGGTGGCGCTGTACAGGGGGTCGCTTCTTTTGAAATGGGGTGGACTGAGGTGAGCAGATTAAAATAATAAATTGCCCTCGTCTGCGTCATTGCTGATGGATGCGTCTACTTATAAAGTAAACATAATTATTCTTTGGCTGGTTGGGTTTAAAGAAAGCTTGATTAAAACAATTATTTACCATTGTGTTTTTTACTGATTCGTTTGATCCGATGAGACGGCAAGCAGCTACACCCTGTTGGCCATGGCAAAAGCCGTGAACGAATCTCTTGTCCCGGTCTTCGCCGATTACAACTACGTGGAACAAGCTGACAATAGTCGTAGCCATAGCTTTGGAAGCCCTTTTTTGATTCGGGTTTCTTCGGGTTCTTGTATAAACAGGTAGCTACGATTGCCATTTGGGATTTTTTTTTTTTTCACATTTGGGAAAAACGGAATCTAAAATCTGTGCACGTAGGCCCAATGCTCGTTCTCAAGTCGGTAAAATATTTTGCTTGGGGAAAGAAATGCGTCCTACAATGTTTTCAGTTCACATTACAAAGTGACGGCAGTTACTGCAATTCAGAATACATGTAGGCCTATATTATGAGCCAAAAACAAAAGCTATAGTGCTAGACGCCACTTTTTTTTTCTCGAATAGATTGAGAAACCCCAAGTACACCATCTCCCGAAATAAATATCAAGCCCACCCAAAAGTTGTCAATTGAATCAAATTGGTCGAAACGTTTGCTCCATAATACACGTCTCATTTTAGATACACTGTATGTTTATGTCTTTGGTGGTACTTGTAAAAATTTCGTAATGAAGGCGTTTTTTTTTCAATACCGTTTGACTCACCATTTCGATCAGTCAGCGTCTTAACTTGTTTCTTCAGTGTTGAGATGACTTTCCACTGCACCAAAATCATCAGCACGAACGGAGCAAAGAGATTGATGATGAAGTTTAGAACGCCGATCGCCGCCTGGACACCCCGGCTGGGCCAACCAAAACGACAACCAGACACGGGATCTTCTTCGGACAGAAAAACGATAAAGGATTTGGTGAGCATGGCCAGGATCCAGCACAAGCCAAGCATGAGGTATTTGTTTCGACTGGCAAAGATTCTCTTGTATTTGTGGGGGTAGACGATGGCTACAAAACGTTCCAGATTCACCAGGACTAGATTATCGACGGAGGTGACAGCACAGACCCAGAACGGGTACTGGTTGACGTAAAGGCGGCACCAGAGCTGGCCCCAGATGGTTGGATTGGGCGGTGGGGTCTGGCTCAACAGCGGCAAGATCTTGTGAGGAATGACCAGCACGCAGACCACCAGATCGACCAGGGAGAGGTGCACTAGGAAATCACTGGTGTTGGAGCGGAGGGACGGCACGCGGAGCAGCACGATACAGACCAGGAGATTGCCGGCCACTCCTACCGTGCAGATCATGCCATACAGGGCTAGCACCAAGTCGCTGCCCGCTACCTTGTCCACACCCCAGTCATTACTTGAATCATCAGATGAGTCTCCCGGTGTTATTGCAGTAGTCCGGGCGCAGTCAACGGTGCTGCATCGGTCCATTTTTGCTGAGTTGGCCTATATAGCTTGCGGGTCTTCTCCAACTCCTCAACCGACTGTGTTCTGTACAAACGTTCAAGTCGCGCTAGTAGGATCAGCGAAGCTTTTTGATTTTTCAATCCAACCAGCTGGTTAATTTATTCATTGAAGTTCATTTAGTTTAATTTACGCAGCGCACGAAATCAACTTGTCCGATTTCGCCTGAATGGCTATCGAATGTTTACGCACTCTACAATAAAATGCCGAAGAGCAAGTGCCTGCGTTGAAGTGGATCGATAGAAACATCTCAACGAAGTACATGTAGGCCTACTTTAGATTTTCTAGTGCTTGTCACAGCCGCTGAATCTATTTTTTTCTTCCTGAAAAGCCCGACTTTTCCGAACCGCGACTACGCATGCGTGACGCGGGACCAACCATGTGTAGGAAATAGCTCTGAGACATAATGACGTCATGCTTTGTTTACGTGTGCGCCTATTTCATGAGAGCTTGGTGGCTCTGGTCACCGCCTAGTGTGAGGATCAGACATTCACGTGTGTAGAGACCACGGTCGATCGTCTGATTTATCGTAGCATTCAACTTGTATGCGACCCCGCGCGCTAGCCAATCGGTGTGAACTTTAGGACTGTTGCGTCATTTCGATCAGAAATGTGGACTAGGCTGTTGATTGGTCAATGTGGACTAGGCTGCTGATAGGTCAATTTGGATGCCATGTTTTTGTAATACATCAGCGGGTTACGGAATACCCGATAGAAGGCGCCCGCTGAATGTTCAGAATATTGAGGTGAAGACACAGTCCTGTTTTGCATAATTATATCATAGATCCTTGCAGTGCAAGGGGATATTCCATAGACTATAGTTCCCGCCCGGTTCCCATAAAAGAACGCACATGATTGTTAACAAAGCTTGCCGTCATTTCGTCTAGTTGATGTCTATTGACCATGTAACCGACTGGAACGAATTCATGTTGCATGTTATTAGACCGAGTAAGAGCGCGTGATTTATTGTGTCTAGTGCGTATAAACCTTGGCCTTATTCAGCAAGGGACACGGAGGGATCAGAAACTCGTTATATGGAACCAGGAAGAAAAGCTTTCCTTAAAGCGAATGTTGACTAGGACAGAATAACAGAACTCACGATCACAAGCAAAACATAAAGCCGCTGATGCCCTCTAGTAATAAAGAAAACAAAATTTGTGCTTCTAACATCGCCCCGAATGGCAATATACAGTTATACAAATATATATATAAAATCCCTTTCAATATGATCCCGACAACTAAATAAGTGTTAATTTTTAAATCGATTATAGGTTTAACTATCTCATTATGTGGATATGAACTGAGTTGTTGAATGAAGGTATCTAGTGTCGCGAATGTTGATATTTCAATATCCATATTCAATGGAGTCAATATTCACGTTTGGCGATGTCCCTTCAGAGCCACCATAAAGACCCTGATTTCTGTATGTGTATTCTCTCCACGCGCGGAAAACGTTCTTGGTCATCAGTCGGAATATTAAGGGCGACATTCATGAATTGATACATGTAATGATATTATCCATACAATATGCCAAGGTTTAATTTACCAAATATTTTCTCCATATTTTGATTAAAATTCCTACAAGGTTCTCCTGTTCGTTCGGAGAAGGAGACAGGTCATCAAACAAAACAAAAACCTTCAAGACTTTAACATTGTATAGGACTGATATTCAATACTTGGGGAAAATTACTATGTCCCTAGCGTCTATCAATAAAGGGCATAATTATAATGTTATTTTGTATGGAGGAAGACAGTTTGGGGCCATGAGAATGACCTTTCCGTTGCATAAAAGCTTTTCGTGTTTTTCCAACCCGGAAATACAATGCGACTCAATTTGTGACTTTTTCTCTATGAGGAATAAAAACAACCCAGTAAAAGCCTTCCATTCCTGGCCCAAACCTTACAAACAATATTCTTTAGATCGCAACGCATTCTAAAAGTGGTAATTTGATTTTCGAGAAGGGAAATAGGGCGACAACTGTAAAAAAAAAAAGGAAGTAGGATTCTATTGTTGGAGTAATTCCAACTGATAATATCTCTGATTCAACATACATTGCGCGGAAAACACAACTGAGAATTCCAATGTTGTTGTTTGAGATCAAGATGCACTTCGATTTTTGCTTCACCTCATGAATTTTCTGCTTGTATTTCTTAGTTCAACCTAGAAACCCCTACTTTTTGTATTTTGGTCGTTTGCATTCCTCTATTTTGTGTACTACATTCTTCTGTACACACTGGACTAGTCCTTCGTCATTCTTCCAAACTATTGCTGATGATACAACCATTATATTCTATGATTAAAATCTTCATGCTTTTTGTCAACATTTTAAACGATTATTTTCGTCTTGGTTCTAAGCCAACAAATGTCCCCTTAATCCAGGTACAAGTTAAAACCAAATGGTTTTCAACAAGACTCCAAACCACCCTTTCCTGCGTCTCCTGTTTACATTGTTGATATACCAATGTTGCTGGTGCACTTTAAAGGCTTTAAAGGTCTTGGAGTCATCGTTAATGAGAGACTGACAAAGAACGACCATATTTATTTCATTAGAAATACCGAAGTTCTGCCAAACATAAGAAATTGTCCCCTCAGCATGGGCGTGACGGGGGGGGGGGGGCAAGGGGCATCCCCCCCGGAAAAGCAACAAAACAATAACAAAAAAGGGGGAGGGAAAACAAAAACAAAATAGAAGACGAGGAGTGAATTATATTACTGTTAATTGAAAGTATATTTTTTGTGTTTTCCGGTATTTAGTGTGTGTTCCTTTGTTTTCCGGTATTTAGTGTGTTTTCCGGCATTTAGTGTTTTTGGTGTTTTCCGGTGTTTAGTGTGTTTTCTTGTATTTAGGGTGTTTTCCGGTAGTTTTCCGGTAGTTTTCCGGTAGTTGTCCGGTGTTTTCCGGTATTTTCCGGTAGTTTTCCGGTATTTGCCGGTATTTTCCGGTATATAGTACTACTGATTTAGCAAATGGACCGGTTTTTAACACCGCGTCGAGTGATGTCTAGCACCCTGCAGGCTCTCGATTTTTCCAAGGCCGGTGATTGCTCCCTTCGCTTATGGTGAGTGCTTTACCCCCTCTAGAAAAATATCCGGGCAACGCCCATGCCCTCAGCCAACTTATTTCACACGTATAAGACTTGTATTCTTCCTTATTATCTCAGCTAGTCTAACCAGGGGCGGATCAGGCTTTGGTTGGGAGGGGGGTTGCAGTCGGGGCGGGGGTAGCTTTTCTGCATGATTTTCCTGGGTTTTTTTTCGGCCCAAGGGGTAGTTTAAACTCCTACCTCCCCCTCTCCGGCCTAAATTCGCCACTGCTAAAATTGTCTATAGGCGCACTATCTAGCAATCATCAACTGTATACTCTCTATATTTCTATCAAAACTGAGCCACTACAAATTGCACAAATTGCTAAACGGGAAGTGTTATGTTAAAATAAGTGAACAAACTTCTTCCCTTGGTATTTTTTCCGCTTCTTGGCCGTCCACAACATTTATGGACAAGATCAACCAACAAATGTGTAACTCGCATTCCATCCCATGAACAAAATTCGATTTCACGGCCCACGTCTCTGGAATGGTACCGCTTTGGTCATCAGCCAATTTTCTTGAAGACACCCACTTTGACCCAAAGGAAGAGTGGTGTATAGATTCTGGGCAGCTACTGACATTGCCAACAAAGAGCTCATCTCATATCTTACTTTGGAGCAACAATCTCCATCATAATGCAGTGGGTGAATCTAATATGATCTGTACTCTCCATGCAAGAACTGCCCACCACCTAATGGAAGATGATGGAGAGCCTTCTTTGTGACTGCAGGCAGTGGGCACCCAGACCAGACCATTCCTCACACTGTGAATGACTGGCCGCTGAGATGCTCCCCTGGCAGCATCAAGGCCATCCACCAGGAGATTGGATGTGGCCTGCCCTGGATGTCTAACCTCGACTTGACATAGTGCGGCGTAGTATATAGGATGCGCATCGCTCGTACCAACCCCCGCCCTGCAAACAGGACGCTGGAAAGGGTTGATGAATTCACGCCCTGATTGGATAGATTTTGCGCTGACTTGTGACCGGAAAGTCATCACGACCACGACCCTGCAAGGTTTTAAACGTCTGTTAATACTAAGTCATTCGTCACTCTTTTTCCCACTTATAAATGCCTTTTCTTTTCGTTGAAAAGCGTAATGATATGTAGGCGTAATGAAAATCTGTCAAACTTATCTGTTTTGTAAATTTTCAACTCCCGTCAGTTACTCAGGCTCCGTTTCGAATTTTCGAAGGGTTGAAATGTATTATTATTCCACGCTTAAAATGTGTCCTCATGGTCCGCAATGAAAAAGAAATCACATCCGGTATGGAACGTATGCATTTCTATGAGAAAGTTTTCGGATAGCATTTGCGCGCATTGGCTGACCGCGGTCTTAAACAACTGCAGCCAGATGTATGTACATAGGTCATGATATATTACCCAGAATGCCATCCCCTATTCCTTCACAAGATTCTGTGAAGCTCATCATCCCTTCCCAGCGCCCTGTTTGCAGGGCGGGGGTACGAGCGAAGGGATGCGCAAGCCATACGAAAGAAGAAGAAATAGGGCAGTGAAAACACAGTCGTCTGCATGTAGGCCGCTTCTTCAAGGTGGATTTGATTTCCCATAACCTAGCCTAGTTTTGATCTCTTCAAATTACGCTTCTTCATCTATTCGTTCTGTTTTCTCCAGATCCTTTTTACATGGCAAGCGCATCTCACTTTTTGGCCCTGACGTTTGTTTTTTTTGTCCTTGTCCGTTGTCGTGTTCGTCTAGTCGTGTTGTTCATGGTTTTGTACTCGTGCGCGGCAGCACTGAGTCCATATAGTGAACATTCTCAGCAATGGCTGGGTAAGGAACTGAACATCAGTTAGAATGTAAAGAAGAAGAAGAAAAAACAGTCCAAACTAAACAAAATTCCTTAATGTGTGCTTTTCTTATACCTCATCTCAAATTTGTAATGGAAAAAAATACAAAAAGCAGATTGTGAAATGCAAAAAGAAAAGAAACGTATAAAACTCAATCATCCGACTTAATGTATTTTGGTTTTGAAGAAGTGACCTTCAAAAAAAAGTTATTTGTTTCCTTCATAAAAGGCTTTTAACTTAGACCTTTATTGGTAGCATTGGCGTGATGATCATGATGATGTTGATTGCTGTTTTATGTGCAGGTCAAGGTAGGACAAATCAGGAAAATTGGCCATTACTCGGAACGAACCCATCAATTAAATGAGGAAAACTGTCGGCGTATACTTTCCCTAAGTGAAGGAAGGACTGGCATCAACATAACCTGTGCAATTATTCCCCCTGAAATAGTATCATTTGGAAGAAAACAGTCAATTTAAAGACGTTAAAAGTTTACACTCGGGTATGCTATTTTTCTTTAAATGACGGTATTTGTTCAATGTTTCGAAGATTACCCACCCATGGGCCTCATGCACAAGTTGGCAACTTTTGTCGTGTTCTCTGAACGTATTTCATCAGTTGTGAACCGTTGAATGGGATGGTGCCAGACTATTTATTCACTACAGCCTCACTTTCATTTTCTTTCTTAAATGTGGCTTAAAACACCAGTGAATGTTTAATCACAAATTTTACATTATTCATCAGAGCAGACTGGTATTAATTTGTAACGTCATTGCTTTCATTTCTCTACACAAGTTCCAAAATGAAGATTTTACCTCACTCTCAATCCAATATGGCCGACTCGTGAATAAGGCCCATGGGACCTCAATGTCACCCACAACGATTACCGGCTGTATGAGAATCGTGTCCCGAGTGCTGATGTACGGACCGTACATGAAAGAGGGTAAATTAAATAAAACGGTGGCAGATGAATCCACTTACGAGACCAAAACATTGTGCAAAGGTTTTTGTCTGTTTTTCTCAAAATGTCACCGTAGTACATGATTACCCATACCCCTCAACCTCGTCCCCAGTGCTTACTTTATTTTCAACATCGTTTCCAATAGTAAGCCCTTAGGTAAGACGTTAGGTGACTATATTGACAGAGCACATGTAACACTCCTATCTCCTACGATAGAAGTCATATCTTCTCTTCACTAGCTACCTCTTCGATAAAGGTCTCAAGAACGAGCAAAAGAATGAACAAACCAAGTAGTGGAATTAAAAGCATTGTTAATGCATTTAAATCTGGGTCATGAGCCGCAATTTCATAGCTCTGCCTACTAGCGTAAACGAATCATCATCAATATAACAGTAGCAAAAACAATCTGCAGCAGAAAAAAAGGTCTTGGAGGATGATTCACTTCTTAGTGCATAATATTAAGTCGCAGTTGCGGCCTCAGAAGACAGAATCAACACAGTCAGCCATGAAAGGTCCAAAAGGATAACAAATGATACTAATTAAACCTTTCACTGTCATAGTTTTTCCAATATATGAAACAAAAAATTCACCACAACCACATTATTACTAGAACCGTATTCGCACGGACAGACGTCATTATGGTTTAAAGGTTTAGTCCATCATATGTCATTTGGGCATTTTGTTCGTTTGAAGGAACAAAAGTGCTCAAAATCTAAAGCAGGGTGTTGAACAACTAACCTGATGAAGTTTCAGCTCAGCTTCAGCAGTGTATTTCGAGAAAAACAACATTCTAAGATCTTAATTTCAAATCAAAAGTTGCTGAATCATGTTTTGAATTGGGCCTGAACTCAGCGTCCGAGACACGTTCTCACTGAGCCGATTGCAGCTACGCGATGTCGCGCACCGATCCGACGAATTATAGCAACTGCGCGGCGTATGCATCGTGCCAACGCTTGCGCGCGCTTCGCCTAATAACAAAACAAACTACTAACAGAAATTTCCAACGGTGCTTCTTAAGACGCACCGTTGGAAAGGCCTTCTTTCGTTGTTTTCTTCAAAAAGACAGCTTGCTAGAAAGAATAATTTCACAGGGAGTTTAATCCCCTTACTATCTTTCAACCAAGTATGTTTTTCAACAATAATTACACCAGTTACTTTTGGATAGCTGCAAATGATGGACTCGGGCTTTAACCCTAAAGGGGCCGGGGGGGGCGGAGCGGAATCCGCCCCCCCCCCCTCAACATTTTCCGTGATAGCCTCTAAAAAAATTTTTTTCGCGACCCGAGCTGTTATGACTTTTTAGCCTCGAGCTTTGCGCATCTTTTGATACCAAAAACATAACAATCGGACCACGAGTTGCCGCGTAGCGAAAAATTTTCCGGCGCTACGCGCCGTGAATACTGAATGTTTTCATATACGTCGTGTACACAGAGCAGAATTGCCATTCGTACATATGGTTAATTAATTAGCCATAATTCCAAAACCCTTTGACCTATAGTCATGAAATTTCTTGGGTGTGTTTAGGAAGAGTTGCTCTATGCATGTGCCAAGTTTCAAAAATTTTCTTAGGGGGTAATCCGCCCCCCCCCGGCTGAGAGATGGTCAAAATAACCCGGCCCCTTTAGGGTTAAAGGTAAATTTGTTTTTGCTAAACTACACATTATTTTATGCATTAGTGTTGGTGTTGTAAGACTGAAATCTGCTTTTGCTGTTGCTTTTGTTGTTGTCACACTCTCCGTGCGTAGTTTCTGTTTCTATTTGCGATTCTGCATCTTCCACTTTAAGGCATAGGCCCCATTACCTTTTACGTCGTGTGTGCTGCTGGATCTGCTGGTGGCAGAACTATTCTATTTCAGCTCGTTGTACTGCTGCTGTTAGTACAGTTACTGCTGTTACTACCAATCAGAGTATATCATTTGCAGCTATCCAAAAAGTAACTGACGAAATTATTGTTGAAAAACATTATTTGGTTTAAAGATAGTAATGGCACTAATTAAACACCCTGTGAAATTATTATTCATGGCATGCTGTCATTTTACTGAAGAAAACAATGAAAGGTAATTTCCAGAGATGGGTGTAAAGACGCATTTTTGGGAAATTTCCGTTAGTAGTTCGTTTTTAATCCGGCGAAGCAGTGAATGGGTACGCCGGCGCGCAAGCATTGATACGTATGCTCGACGCGTCGCGACACACGCGCACGCGATTGCTATTATTCGTCGGTTCAGTGCGTGACATCGCATAGCTGCAATCGGCTGAATGAGAACGTGTCCCGGACGCTGATTTCGGGCGTAATTCAAAACATGACTCGGCAATTTTTGAATTGAAATCGAGATCCTATAGAATATTGTTTTCTCGGAATATACAGCATTAACTGAGCTAAAACTTCGTCGGGTTGTTAAGCACCCTTCTTTAGATTTTGAGCACTTTTGTTGCTTCAAACGAAACAACTGCACAAATGACATTATATAGGCCTACTCTACCTTTAATAAGTATTCCCGATGAGTAAAATAATATGCGTAGCCACGGCCTACAGTACAAATGTTACATACATGTTATTGTTTCGCTTTTAGTTATGAATGTCAATCACAATAAAAGTCATGAGTTAATGCTCGGGTGCATTCTTCTCAAGCAGATGCACCAGGATTGGTACAAGAATTGGTATATATACACAATATTAAAAAAAAAAAAAAACGCATAACGTTCTAGCGGAGGACAAGTTTGTCGTTTAAGTTAAAATGAAACTACAGGGTGTCTACTCTTGCGTATGACAGAGGAACAAAGCAGTCTTCAGGGAGGGCGCTCTAATGCAATGGGTCCATACGTACATTGTACCCTTTCCCCTTTTTTCACGATATGAGATGCACAAATTGTTTTCACTTAGCGTCGAATCTCGTAGACATGGTGGCCATTCCCGATGTAGCCAAGGTGTCGCCGCCCACTCGAGCCGATCTGTTCCCCCGCCTGAACGCCATTTTGATCCCCTTACGGAACTGCTGGTTGGTCATGGTGTAAATGATGGGATTCACGCACGAGTTACATACAGCAAGGATGACGCCTACGTGGTAGATTGGCGTTGCGAAGCTCAACGGGACGCCCAGGTTGTACACCAGGAACATGAGTTGGTTTGGCGCCCAGCAGACGGCGAAGGTTACAGCGAATGCCAGGAGGGTTCGCACCAGGATCTGGGTCGCCTTCAGCTGCCACATCTTACGCCGATCGGCTGGGTTCAGCTCCGAGATAGCTGTAAATAGAAGAGAAAAATAGGACTGGACTGTTATTCTAAAATTCTAAAATTCTTGTTGTTGATGGATCGTTTTTTGTTTCAGCAAAGTAGGCTTGATTGTTTTAGTCTATATTAATGTGTTTTTAAATATTATTGTAATAATTTGTGGTTCATTGGACGAACCCAAATGAGCAAACCAACAAACAAATATAATTGTTTTAATTTTGTCGTGAGTTAGGTCGCGTTTGTCTTAGGATAAGACAAATGTCACTGATTGCTTATTCCTTCCTAAACGTAAATAAGTACCTTTGAGAGCACAGGTAGATAGATATCGTTTTTGAGTTGGCCTTTTTGCACCGAATTATTATGCAGCATCACGAGCATCGCGAGAACTAATTTTTTTTCTCTCCTGTTTTTTTTTAAGGGGGGGGGGGGGGGGGAGGGATTACAGTACTGTCACCAGGAGCTGAGTTAAAGGTGAACTTCGCTCTTACTTTCCCCACTATCAAGGGGTGTAATAATGACCAATTTAAATTCTCTGAGCTCTGATTGGACGGATTTTGTTTACCCCTTAACACGGTATTTACAGGTTTGAACTCCCATTGGACATACTTTTGGTAACCAAGACAGCACTTTTGTGTGCGCAAGAGACGTGCAAACTGAATGCACGTGCAATGGTTATGGTTAGTGGGCTACCCGAAGTGCTTGTGACCTGGCCGCAGTTCCATCCTAGGCTGCGTTTTTGGTAGCCCTTGACCTGGAACATGACTGACGTCACATCCATGACGTGAAACATGTTTCCAGTGCACCGCGAAAACGCCTGACCAAAACATTGTTCATGACATCACTTTGTGTGGTGAGCATCATCATGACCACCACGGGGAGACGAATGTTTTGGTCAATTTTACACGATTTACGAGCAGAAGTCGGGCAGTTACTTTTCCAGTATTTTCCCCAGGCAGAGTTTATATAGGGATTAGATACATTTATTTCGATGCTGCAAAAAGGATGATACACAATGTTACATATTCAAATTGACAATACATACATAAATACATTTACAATAGTGAACATTTACTAAATGGCAACATCTAGGTCCAGGGTGAAGCATCAGCTTTTGTTCCCCAGCCTATGGACAGACAAACAAGTGACAGACATACATGAAAAGACAGTAGTGTAGGTAGACTTCCTGGTACACTTTGACCTTTGGCATAGAAATATGTAAAGGTCACATAAATATGTAAATATGTAGATACAGATATAAATATGAATTAATGGGGTTAGGAAATTCTGGCACAGTTTGACCCCCTAATGAACGGATGGGATGAATAAGGAATAGGTGTGGGTATAAGGAATCGGGTACAGCTTGACCTATTCTATGGGAAAGATTGCATATATGTATGGGGAAATATAAAAATTTTATAGTACATTTTGACCTTAGCCCTAACAATACAGTATACATGTAGTTATGTATTTACACGTGTATTACATGTGGTTTACGCAACACGAACACGGCCACCTGTGGCCGGCAGTAATCCTCTCGGACAATAGACTGTTGACGAAGGTGGCCGGAAGTGAGCATCGATCCCAGGAAATCCTATGGACAATAAACTGTTGACGCATGTGCGCGCTCGTGTGGTGAGTGGGTAATCTGTCGGACAATAGGACTTTAAGTGGCCGGAAGTAATTATTGATCACTCCGTGGGGGTTAGCCGGAAGAGATCGATATTTCTCGAAAGGGGCCACCGTAGGCCATGGTGTGAGGCATAGTTTAGAGATGTTGTCAGAGTTACTAATTAGTTTTAACCTCTGCGTTTCATACGTGAAAAAATCAACGAAACTGTCGGATGGTCGAGTTTTAAAAAAGTTTGAAAAATTAATTTATGTATTTGTAGTAAACAAACACTCACCGGTGAACAGCGTACTTGCACGGTAAAGTCCGATGATTGTTTTAACCATGGAGGAATTGTGTTAATAATAGATCAGAGAGCTAATGAATCCATGCGTTCTATACGGAGACCGATGGTCGATCACCCCTCGATGACCGCACCGATCATGGAGCAAATAAATAACTCCGTGCTTCTGCACCGATATTTACCTTGTCATATTGTGAATGTTATCCAGGTGCAATACCATAATTGCATAATATTCTTCCACATTACCACCAGAACTATCTATGTACGTATAATTATCTGTGTGCGGTGGTCGTAGAAAATGCAAACTTTCAGCGTCGGCTCAGTCGGTACGGTGTGTACAGTATGTACACGTACATCTGTATTAAGGGACTGACTGCATCCTACACATTTCATATTTACACCGTCCGATCAGATAGCGCTGTTTCCCTAATCCATAAAGACGTAATTCTTTCAAGACGTGTTCATTATATCGATTATCTTTCACCGACTTAACCTACCTGCATGTACAGTGGGGGATGGATTATTGAGCGTTCTAAATATCGCTTGCCAGGAGTTGCGCAACAGAAGGGGAACACAGACTCCCACGGACAATGGGACTTAATTGGCAGCGCACGGCATGTGCGGGAGCTTCATATATCTGTACGTGAAAGAAGTCAATGAAGTTGACTGACTAAACATGATTTCAAGCCTTAATACCCCTTTACCGCTGTCTGTACAGGAATGCACCGAACCCTAGTTGTACCACCGGGCGGGACTTGTTTACAAAATCAAAGATATATATAACTAGGTCTTTTTGTGTTAAAGCAATGGTATGTACTTCTATTGTATATTGAAGATTTAGAGTGTTATAAGACAACTAACTTTTTTACCCCCAACAAAGTCCCAAAGTTGGACACGGTGCGTGATAAAGCCATACATGAAGCATTAAAGACCGTAAATATTTCGGGGATTATCAACAGGGCGTGTCAAAACACTGTAAGACAACACTAACAAAGAAAAATACAACTGCAGAAAGTGTATACAAGATAACATTATTGCTTTATTGACGTCATTTCTCATTGAAACACTAGTGTTGTTTTTAATTTGTTTTTAAATGTATTCTTTGCAATTAAATAATCAGTGATCTTAATGTAACGTTGACTAGTCTTTAATCGTCACTGTCTTCCTCGTTAACGTCATCTTCATCTTGATGGAACAGGCCGTCAAATTTGGCCTGGTGTTTAGATATGACCCTGCTAAGAGCTGTGGGCATCAGAATGCCGGAATTCAATCTGTCTTCGATCTCGTCCACAATTTCTTGATGAGTATCATTATCTTTCAGATGTATGTAACTTGACAGAAAATCTTGGTATTTGTTGAAAAAGATTCGCTTGACTGCCCACAGGGTCTTCCTGTTGGCCTTTTCCGTGGCCTGATCTTCACTCATGCCCTCGTTGATGTACTTTTCATGTTTTTCACTCCACATCTCACCAATCGCTTCTTTTGCCTCTCCCAACCAGTCTAAATAGGCTGCATTGTCTTCCAAATCAGACCTAGATTCATCTTCATCAGATGATTCGTCATCTTCCACTTCCGTAACGGATTCGGAATCATTTTCCTCAAGATCTTCGTCTTCATCATACGTAGATTCAGTTTCGTAGTTTTCCATTTCCGGATCTTCAAATCTACTGCTTTTAAATTCAGGTTCAGAATTATCCACCTCAACTTCGTCTATGTCAGATTCATCTTCAGCATGTGCATTTTCGGTATGTCTCAAGAGGTTATATCTCCGTCCAAAGCGTTTGTCACACTGGTGACAAGCATAGGGTTTGACTGCAGAAATAGTATTCATGTTGAAGCTTTGAAGGTTAATCTTCAAATGGTAAGGAGATCGAAGACAGATTGAATTCCGGTATTCTGATGCCCACAGCTCTTAGCAGGGTCATATCTAAACACCAGGCCAAATTTGACGGCCTGTTCCATCAAGATGAAGATGACGTTAACGAGGAAGACAGTGACGATTAAAGACTAGTCAACGTTACATTAAGATCACTGATTATTTAATTGCAAAAAATACATTTAAAAACAAATTAAAAAAACCCCGAGTGTTTCAATGAGAAATAACGTCAATAAAGCAATAATGTTATCATGTATACACTTTCTGCAGTTGTATTTGTCTTTGTTAGTGTTGTCTTACAGTTAAACAATCGGGAAATCCCTACTGTCATGCAGTCATATAATAAGTGTTTGGACACGCCCTGTTGATAATCACCGAAATATTTACGGTCTTTAATGCTTCATGTATGGCTTTATCACGCACCGTGTCCAACTTTGGGACTTTGTTGGGGGTAAAAAAGTTAGTTGTCTTATAACACTCTAAATCTTCAATATACAATAGAAGTACATACCATTGCTTTAACACAAAAAGACCTAGTTATATATATCCTTGATTTTTAAACAAGTCCCGCCCGGTGGTACAACTAGGGTTCGGTGCATTCCTGTACAGACAGCGGTAAAGGGGTATTAAGGCTTGAAATCATGTTTAGTCAGTCAACTTCATTGACTTCTTTCACGTACAGATATATGAAGCTCCCGCACATGCCGTGCGCTGCCAATTAAGTCCCATTGTCCGAGGGAGTCTGCGTTCCCCTTCTGTTGCGCAACTCCTGGCAAGCGATATTTAGAACGCTCAATAATCCATCCCCCACTGTACATGCAGGTAGGTTAAGTCGGTGAAAGATAATCGATATAATGAACACGTCTTGAAAGAATTACGTCTTTATGGATTAGGGAAACAGCGCTATCTGATCGGACGGTGTAAATATGAAATGTGTAGGATGCAGTCAGTCCCTTAATACAGATGTACGTGTACATACTGTACACACCGTACCGACTGAGCCGACGCTGAAAGTTTGTATTTTCTACGACCACCGCACACAGATAATTATACGTATAGTTCTTGTGGTAATGTGGAAGAATATTGTGCAATTGGTATTGCACCTGGATAACATACACAATATCACAAGGCAAATATCGGTGCAGAAGCACGGAGTTATTTATTTGCTCCATGATCGGTGCGGTCATCGAGGGGTGATCGACCATCGGTCTCCGTATAGAACGCATGGATTCATTAGCTCTCTGATCTATTATTAACACAATTCCTCCATGGTTAAAACAATCATCGGACTTTACCGTGCAAGTACGCTGTTCACCGGTGAGTGTTTGTTTACTACAAATACATAAATTAATTTTTTCAAACTTTTTTAAAACTCGACCATCCGACAGTTTCGTTGATTTTTTTCACGTATGAAACGCAGAGGTTAAAACTAATTAGTAACTCTGACAACATCTCTAAACTATGCCTCACACCATGGCCTACGGTGGCCCCTTTCGAGAAATATCGATCTCTTCCGGCTAACCCCCACGGAGTGATCAATAATTACTTCCGGCCACTTAAAGTCCTACTGTCCGACAGATTACCCACTCACCACACGAGCGCGCACGTGCGTCAACAGTTTATTGTCCATAGGATTATCTGGGATCGATGCTCACTTCCGGCCACCTACGTCAACAGTCTATTGTCCGAGAGGATTACTGCCGGCCACAGGTGGCCGTGTTCGTGTTGCGTAAACCACATGTAATACACGTGTAAATACATAACTACATGTATACTGTATTGTTAGGGCTAAGGTCAAAATGTACTATAAAATTTTTATATTTCCCCATACATTTATGCAATCTTTCCCATAGAATAGGTCAAGCTGTACCCGATTCCTTATACCCACACCTATTCCTTATTCATCCCATCCATTCATTAGGGGGTCAAACTGTGCCAGAATTTCCTAACCCCATTAATTCATATTTATATCTGTATCTACATATTTACATATTTATATGACCTTTACATATTTCTATGCCAAAGGTCAAAGTGTACCAGGAAGTCTACCTACTCACTAAAGACAGAGCACAGATACCGGTGTAAGACAGTAATTAAGGCCGTTTTTATCCTTATTACATTGTTTATATGCAATTACAAAAATTATTTTTGTAGTTTTCTAGCAAAAATAGAGAGAGTTGGTGATGATTTCAAAGAGTAATAATTGTTATGTATCAACTACCCAAACGACTGTATAAACCTACTGTTTAAAGCCCTTTTGTGGTTTCCGCCATCTTGAAACGTAAGTGCACCGATCGCAAGTCTCGGTTCAACTTTGGTCGGAACAATTACGTCATTTCAGTGTAACCCAAGCGCCAAAATAGTCCCGAACCAGAAAAGTGTTTGCGGTCATAGCGCCAAAACGCAGCCCAGGTAAATGACACTGGAGACAATCTGACACTTGGTGCGCTGTACAGGGGGTCGCTACTTTTGAAATGGGATGGACTGAGGTGGGCAGATTAAAATAATGAATTGCCATCGTCAGCGTCATTGCTGATGGATGAGTCTGCTTAAGTAAACATAATTATTCTTTGGCTGGTTGGGTTTAAAGGGAGCTTGTTTAAAACAACCATTTACCATTTTTTCTTACTAATGCGTTTGATCCGATGGGACGGCAAGCAACTTCACCCTGTTGGCTATGGCTAAGGCCGTGAAGAATCTCTTGAAAATAGCTATTGTCTCAGTCTTCGCCCATTACAACTACGTGGTACAAGCTGACAATAGTCGTTGCCATAGCCTTGGAAGCTCGGGCTTCTTCGGGTTGTTGTAACAGGTAGCGACGATTGCCATTGGGGATTTTTTCTTCACATTTGGGAAATAGGAAACTTAAAATCTGCACACACATGATCGCTCTCAAGTCGGTAAAATACTTTGCTCAGGGAAAGAAATGAGTTCTACAATGTTTTCAGTTCACATCACAAATGACGGCGGTTATTACAATTCAGAATTCATCTTATTTCCTTTGTTCTGGTAATGAAATCAAGGATTCCTCAAAAGTACCCCAGGCGCGGTTCTAGGGGGGGGGGGGGGCTTTAGCGGAAATAAATTCCGTAAAAAGAAATTGCATTAGCAAAAAGAAGGATTGTGATGTACATGCGAACGATCTCCCCCTAAAGAAATAGTCGTGACAAGGGTGCATTTGTAGTTAATATAGTGTGAATGATTTTAGGATTTATTGGCGCTCCCCATTGAAAATATGGCATGAGCCCCCCCCCCCCCCCTATTGATTTTCGGAGGCCTAAGTGTCTGGAGAAAATAACCGGTCTACATTTCAGCACGCCTCCCTGAAAATATTCTGGATCCACCCTGCTAGCCCCCCAAAAATATTGGTTCTAGAACCGCGCCTGAAGTACCCTTAGCACTGTTGCTCGAAAGCCTGAAGAAATCTACAGATGAGAAGCAATTACAGTTTTAGAGGTGGGAGGAAAAGCCCAGAAGATATTCTGGGGAAAACCTACGGAATCAGGCAGGGACTGAAAACCCAATCCACATATTGACCCAGACAGGAATCGAACCCAGGTCAACAGTGGTGGAAGGCGAGGAAAATACCGCTACGTCAACCTGACTCCCCGTGCATGTATAGCTAAATGTACAGAATACATGTACAGCTAAAACCCAAAGATATGGCGCTAGACGGAACTTTTTCTCGAATAGATTTGAAAACCCGCAAGTACACCAACTCCCAAAAAAATATCAAACCCACCCAAACGTTGTTAATTGAACAAAATTGATGAGATTTGAAGGTTTGCATGGAGGAAAGATACTAAGACATGATAAGTTTGCGGTAGCACCATGTGAATAAATTGGTCGAAACGTTTGCTCCATAATACACATCTCATTTCAGATACACCGAATGTGTTTGGTGGCAAATGTACTTTTTTTTCGTAATGAAGGCAGTTTTTTTAATACCGTTTGACTCACCATTTCGATCAGTCAGCGTCTCAACTTGTTTCTTTAGTGTTGAGATGACTTTCCACTGCACCGAAATCATCAGCACAAACGGAGCGAAGAGATTGACGATGAAGTTTAGAACGCCGATCGCCGCCTGGACACCCCGGCTGGGCCAGCCAAGAAAACGACAACCAGACACGGGATCTTCTTCGTACATAAAAATGATAAAGGATTTGGTGAGCATGGCCAGGATCCAGCACAAGCCAAGCATGAGGTATTTGTTTCGACTGGCAAAGATTCTCTTGTATTTGTGGGGTAAACGATGGCAACGAAACGTTCCAGATTCACCAGGACTAGATTTACGACGGAGGTGACAGCACAGACCCAGAACGGGTACTGGCTGACGTAAAGGCGGCACCGGAGCTGGCCCCAGATGGTTGGATTGGGCGGTGGGGTCGGGCTCAACGGCGGCAAGACCTTGTAAGGAATGACCAGCACGCAGACCACGAGATCGACCAGGGAGAGGTGCACCAGGAAATCACTGGTGTTGGACCGGAGGGACGGCACGCGGAGCAGCACGATACAGACCAGGAGGTTGCCGGCGACTCCTACCGTGCAGATCACGCCATACAGGGCTAGCACCAAGTCGCTGCCCGCTACCTTGTCCACACCCCAGTCATTAGTTGGTGCGTTAACGTCACTAGCACTTGAACCATCAAATGAGTCTCCCAGTGTTATCGCAGTAGTCCGGGCACAGTCACCGGTGCTGCATCGGTCCATTTTTGCTGAGTTGGCCTATATAGCTTGCGGGTCTTCTTCAACTCCTAAACCGACTGGGCTCTGTACAAATGTTCAAGTCGGGATAGTTGGATCAGCTAAGCTTTTTGATTTTTCAATCCAACCAGCTGGTTAATTTATTCACTGAAGTTCATTTAGTTTTATTTACGCAGCGCACGAAATCAACTTGTCCGATTTCGCCTGAATGGCTATCGAATGTTTACGCACTCTACAATAAAATGCCGAAGAGCAAGTGCCTGCGTTGAAGTGGATCGATAGAAACATCTCAACGAAGTACATTTAGGCCTACTTTAGATTTTCTAGTGCTTCATTGTCACAACCGCTGAATCTCCCCCCCTTAAAAAGCCCGACTTTTCCGAACCGCGACTACGCATGCGTGACGCGGGACCAACCATATAAAAGAAACATAATGACGACATAATGACGTCATGCTTTGTTACATGTGCGTCTTTTTCATGAGAGCTTGGTGGCTCTGGTCACCGCCTAGTGTGAGGATCAGACATTCACGTGTGCAGAGATTTTTCGTAGCATTCAACTTGTATGCGACCCCGCGCGCTAGCCAATCGGTGTGAACTTTAGGACTGTTGCGTCATTTCGATCAGAAATGTGGACTAGGCTGTAGATTGGTCAATGTTGGCTAGGCTGCTGATTGGTCAATTTGGATGCCATGTTTTTGTAATACATCAGCGGGTTACGGAATACCCGATAGAAGGCGCCCACTGAATGTTCAGAATATTGAGGTGAAGACGCAATACTGTTTTGCATAATTACTCGCCGAATCTGCGCAAATATCATAGATCCTTGCTGTGCAAGCGCAAGGGGATAATCCATAGACTATAGTCCCCGCCAGGTTCCCATAAAAGAGCGCACATGATTGTAAACAAAGCTTGCCGTTATTTCGTCTACTTGATGTCTATTGACCATGTAACCGACTGGAACAAATTCATGTTGCATGTTAGACTGTGTAAGAGCGCGTGATTTATTGTGTCTAGTGCGTATAATTATAAGGGCTTTAAAATGAAACTTGGCCTTACTCAGCAAGGGACACGGAGTGGATCGGAAACACGTTTATATGGAGCCGGGAGGCACAGCTTTCCTCAAAGCGAATGTTGACTAGGACAGCATAACAGAACTCACGATCACAAACAAAACATAAAGCCGCTGATGCCCTCTAGTAATAAAGAAAACAAAATTTGTGCTTCTAACATCGCCCCGAATGGCAATATACAGTTATAAAAATATATATATAAAATCCCTTTCAATATGATCCCGACAACTAAATAATTGTTAATATTTAAATCGATTATAGGTCTAACTATCTCATTATGTGGATATGAACTGAGTTGTTGAATGAAGGTATCTAGTGTCGCGAATGTTGATATTTCAATATCCATATTCAATGGAATCAATATTTACGTTTTGCGATGTCCCTTCAGAGCCACCATAAAGACCCTGATTTTTGCATATGTATTCTCTGCACGCGCGGAAAACGTGCTTGGTCATCAGTCGGAAAATTAAGGGCGACATTCATGAATTGATACATGTAATGATATTATCCATACAATATGCCAAGGTTTTATTTACCAAATATTTTCTCCATATTTTGATTAAATTCCTACAAGGTTCTCCTGTTCGTTCGAAGGAGGAGACAGGTCATCAAACAAAACAAAAACCTTCAAGACTTTAACATTGTACAGGACTGATATTCAATACTTGGGGAAAATTATGTCCCTAGCGTCTATCAATAAAGGGCATAATTATAATGTCATTTCGTATGGAGGAAGAAAGTTTGGGGCCATGAGAATGACCTTTCCGTTGCATAAAAGCTTTTCGTGTTTTTCCAACCCGGAAATACAATGCGACTCAATTTGTGCCTTTTTCTCTATGAGGAATAAAAACAACCCAGTAAAAGCCTTTCCCATTCCTGGCCCAAACCTTACAAACAATATTTCTTTAAATCGCAACGCATTCCAAAAGTGGTAATTTGATTTTCGAGAAGGGAAATAGGGCGACAACTGTTAAAAAATAGGATTCTATATTGTTGGAGTTATTCCAACTGATCTCTGATTCAACATTGCGAGGAAAACACAACTGAGAATTCCAAATGAGGTTGTTTGAGATCAAGATGCACTGTGTTCTTTAAGACCTTCGGATTTTGCTTCACCTTATGAATTTTTGGCTTGTGTTTCTTAGTTCAACCTAAAAAAACCCTTCCTTTTTTTGTATTTTGGGCTTTTGCAATCCTCTATTTTGTGTACTACATTCTCCTGTACACACAGGACTAGTCCTTCGTCATTCTTCCAAACTATTGCTGATGATACAACCATTATATTCTATGATTAAAATCTTCATGCTTTTTGTCAACATTTTAAACGATTATTTTCGTCTTGGTTCCAAGCCAACAAATTTCCCCTTAATCCAGGTACAAGTTAAAACCAAATGGTTTTCAACAAGACTCCAATCCACCCTTTCCTGCGTCTCCTGTTTACATTGTCGATATACCAATGTTGCTGGTGCACTTTAAAGGTCTTGGAGTCATCGTTAATGAGAGACTGACAAAGAACGACCAGGTTTTTAACACCGCGTCGAGATGATGTCTAGCACCCTGCAGGCTCTCGATTTTTCCAAGGCCGGTAAATGCTCCCTTCGCTTATGGTGAGTGCTTTACCCCCTCTAGAAAAATATCCGAGCAACGCCCATGCCCTCAGCCAACTTATTTCACACGTATAAGACTTTTATTCTTCCTTTATTATCTCAGCTAGTCTAACCAGGGGCGGATCAGGCTTTGGTTGGGAGGGGGGTAGCAGTCGGGGCGGGGGTAGCTTTTCTGCATGATTTTCCTGGTTTGTTTTCGGCCCAAGGGGGCAGTGGCGTAGCCAGGAATTTTTCAGTGGGGGGGGGGGGGGCGCTGGGGGGCCTTGAACATTTCATGGGGGGGGGGGCGTCAAGCAGGGGCGTCAATCGCTTCTCAAAAGTATGGGGGGGGGGGACTTACCTTGATCATAACTGATGCAAGCGCGAAGCCCTTACGGCGTGGGGTTCGGGGCCCGTTCTAGATGTTCTGTGGTGTGATTTGAAGCTATTTCTTACGACTTTCCTCCATGCTTTAACTAATATTTTCTTGGCAAAATATAATTATTTGAACATCGTTTTCGAGGTTGGAGACATTGAATCAGCTATCGGTATTGTGAGCTATTGGCGTGGGGTTCGGGGCCCGCTTAAGGGCCCCGAAAAATTGGATTTTCGATGCTCTGTGGTGTGATCTGAGGCAATTTCTTACCACTTTAACCAATAATTATCTTAGCACAAAAGATAATAATTTAAACATAATTTTCGAGGTTTTCCCAGCTAAAGGCATAAGAAAATTTTGTGGACACTGTTTTCGAGGTTGGAGTCATTGAATCAGCTACCAGATTTCTGAGCTATAGGCGTGGTGTTCGGGGCCCGCTTAAGGGCCCCGAAAAAAGTTAGGATTCTAAATCCTCTGTGGTGCTATCTGAGGCAATTTCTTACCACTTTAACCAATATTTTCTAAGCAAAAGATACATTGTAGTACATAATAGGGCCCTGTAAATGAGACACGAGTTCAAAAATGGTGTGGGGGGGGGGGGTGTGACACTGATATTGTGTCCCCACCCTTCAAAAGGTGGGGGGGGGGGGGACATGCCCCCCTGTCCCCCCCCCCCAGGATTGACGCCCATGGCGTCATGTAGATCATTGCTAATTTTTTTAGAAACTCAAAATCTCAGTGGGGGGGGGGGGCGACTGGGGGGCGACAAGGTTTCATGGGGGGGGGGGGCGGTCGCCCCCCAAGCCCCCCCCCCCGTGGCTACGCCACTGCAAGGGGGAGTTTAGACTCCTACCTCCCCCTCTCCGGCCTAAATTCGCCACTGCTAAAATTGTCTATAGGCGCACTATCTAGCAATCATCAACTGTATACTCTCTATATTTCTATCAAAACCGAGCCACTACAAATTGTACAAATTGCTAACGGGAAGTTTCATGTTAAAATTTGTGAACAAACTTCTTCCCTTGGTATTTTTTCCGCTTCTTATTAGCCGTCCACATTTATGGACAAGATCAACCAACAAATGTGTAACTCACATTATATCCCATGAACAAAATTCGATTTCACAGCCCACGTCTCTGGAATGATACCGCTTTGCTCATCAGCCAATTTTCTTGAAGACACTCACTTTGACCCAAAGGAAGAGTGGTAGAGAGGAAGAGTATAGGTTCTGGGCAGCTACTGACATTGCCAACAAAGAGCTCATCTCATATCTCAACTTTGGAGCAACATGCCTTCAATCTCCATAATAATGCAGTGGGTGACTCTAAATATGATCTGTACTCTCCACGCAAGAACTGCCCACCACCTAATGGAAGATGACGGAGAGCATTTGTGACTGTGGGCAGTGGGCACCCAGACCAGACCATTCCTCACACTGAATGAATGGCCGCTGAGATGCGGCATCAAGGCCATCCACCAAGCGATTGGATACAGCCTGCCCTGGATGTCCAATCTCGACTTGACACTATAGGGCGTATAGGCTGCACACGCAAGAAGTAGAAATAGGGCGGTGAAAACACAATCGTCTGCATGTAGGCCGCTTTAAAAACTCATTCAATTAAGGTGCATTTGATTTCCCATTACCTAGCCTAGTTTGGATCTCTCTAAATTACGCTTCTGCATCTATTCGTTCTGTTTTCTCCAGATCCTTTTTACATGGCAGGCGCATCTCACTTTTTGGCTCTGACGTTTGTTTTCTTGTCCTAGAGTTGTTCATGGTTTTGTGCTCGTGCGCCGCAGCACTGAGTTCATATAGTGAACATTCTCAGCAATGTCTGGGTTTGGAGAAAAAACAGTCTAAACTAAACAAAATTCTTTAATGCGTGTTTTTCTGTGATGGAAAAAAATATTAAAAGAAGATAGTGAAATGCAGGTGCCAGATATTGAAAATATGGTATAAAACTCAATCATCCCGACTTAATGTATTTTGGTGTTGAAGAAGTGACCTTCAAAAAAAGTTATTTGTTTCCTTCATAAAAGGCTTTTAACCTTGATGGGTAGCATTAGCCTGATGATGCAAATGATGATGGTGATGATGTTGATTGCTGTTTTATGTGCAGGTCAAGGTAGGAAAAGGCACTCAGGTAAATTAGCCATTACTCGGAACGAACCCATCAATTAAATGAGGAAAACTTCCGGCCTACTTTCCCTAAGTGAAGGTAGGACTGGCATCAACATAACCTGCGCAATAATTCCCCCTGAAATAGTATCATTTGGAAGAAATCAGTCAATTTAAAGACGTTAAAAGTTTACACTCGGGTATGCTATTTTTCTTTAAATGACGGTAGTTGTTCAATGCTTCGAAGATTGGGCCTTATGCACAAATGGGCCTTATGCACAAATGGGCCATTTTTGTCGTGTTGTCTGAACGTATTTCATCAGTTGTGAACTGTTGAATGGGATGGTGCCAGACTATTTATTCACAACAGCCTCACTTTCATTTTCTTTCTTAAATGTGGCTTAAAACATCAGAGTATGTTTAATCACAAATGTTACATTATTCATCAGAGCAGACTGGTATTAATTTGTAACGTCATTGCTTTCATTTCTCTACACAAGTTCCAAAATGAAGATTTTACCTCACTCTCAATCCAATATGGCTGACTTGTGAATAAGGCCCCTGGGACCTCAATGTCACCCACACGATTACCGGCTGTATGAGAATCGTGTCCCGAGTGCTGATGTACGGACCGTACATGAAAGAGGGGAAATTAAATAAAACGGTGGCAGATGAATCCACTTACGAGACCAAAACATTGTGCAAAGTTTTTTGTCTGTTTTTCAAAAAAATGTCACCGTAGTACATGAATACCCATACCCCTCAACCTCGTCCCCAGTGCTTACTTTATTTCCAACATCGTTTCCAATAGTAAGCCCTGGATAGGAAACTTTCTTCCTGTATCCTGATTCGACACCGCAATTGGCTAGAACTGGATTTATATCGTGTACTTGGTATTGTTATTCACAACGTGCAGTGCGTGTTTTCGCGATCATTCGTCCCTCGCTCTACGGTCCTTGCCTTCCCGAAAATGTTCATTTTATTTCCAATTTGTTCATATTAATATGAAATGTGATACTGCATGTCGTCTCGATAAGATCGTAACAGTTAAATTAAAATAAAATCGTGTCTTCGTAACTCACGCCATGCTCGCGCTGCGACGAATTGATTCTGTTTTTACCCCGGAAACCGCATACAAAAACAAACGCAAATGTAACACACAGGCAGGCACCAGACAATATTACTCATTTGCATATGTGTTCAAAAATCTTGCACATGCAAATGATCCAATACCAGGGTAAGAGAGCGGCTAGTGGTGGGCGCGTACTGCTCGACACCCTTGGGACGAGGTTGCCATCCCCTGAGCTGAAACTTCAACCGGTTGGTTTTTATTCACCCTACTTAAAGAGGCAATTACATGAATATTACTTGGGCTCATATTTTATGCAATATGTATGAAAACTACATGTACTTAAAACTCTTTTTTGTTAATTTTATTGAAAATCGCAGTTTTTTAAACATGTCAAATTTTCCATGATTTTCTTGACAAATGAGAACGCTGTTACTGATGTAATTTAAGGAAGACGCTGTTTCAGTTTGAGGATTTTCTGTTAAAATTGTGAACCCAAGATTTGCTCATTAAAAATATTTGTGGAAAAACTTTGCTCATTGGCCTAATAATGTCAAGTGCTGAAACAAAGAATCAGTGATGAAAATGATTTTGTGACGACAAAATATCAAAAATTGTGGAAAAAAAATTAAGCTAAATTGCTGCAACACTGAGGTATCTGCCTGAAATGAAATCACACTTCTGCTCATGAATATGCAAATTTGCATAATCATAAATCTAAAAAGGCACCAAAATGGCATTTAAAATGAAAATTTAAAATATTAAAGTTTTAATGGGACACAAAGGTGCATTTCCACGAATTGTATGAAAACAATTACATTACATGCCCTTTAAAGCACTAGCATCCGCGCAGGCAAAGTACTAGCCTTGGTCAATGCTCTCGTCGTTATTCGTCCCGTACGCGGTCAATCGTCGGCATACCATCACGCGCTATGCACATGCATGTACAAATACAGCGCGAACAGCGACCTCACGCGGCCACTATTTTTATGCAAATCAGTTGGAGACGATGTCGAGCCTTGGTTCAATCGTCCATGTGAGGTTTTTGGGGTGGTGCTGTTAATAGCCTTAGCTGACCTTAAAATTTCGTTTTCTTATTGGTTGATCGTTGCGTGGAAACTTGCATAGTGAAACGTAGCACCGTACATAGTCCATACACGTACACATTGTGTGTCTCTGCACACGGCACCAATGCACAAAAACTGTGGTTCCTGTCACGTCCGCAAAAGGCGGAAAAGCTGCAAATAATTTGATGACGTCCGAATTTACCAGGGTGTGATTGGACACTCCACATATTAGCCCCGCCTACATTATCTGTATTCGCATACGAGGTCGTGCGCTGGAAATCTAGCGCAAAGTAAAGAAAAACATAAGCTTTGGCCGACGATTGAACCAAGGCTCGACATCGTCTCCAACTGACTTGCATAAAAATAGTGGCTGCGTGAGGTCGCTGTTCGCGCTGTATTTTTACATGCATGTGCATAGCGCGTGAGGATATATGCCGGCGATTGACCGCGTACGGGACGAATAACGACGAGAGCAGTGACCAAGGCTAGCAAAGTACTACAAGTGCAGTCCATCTTGCAAATGATGATTGCTCACTAATCACATTGCAATTTCTGTGTTACAGTATTATTTCACGTGTTGCCACAGATAGTTGGAATAAAAGGTTGCTGCCTGTAGGTCAAAAACGTTTGGGAGGCTACCCTTAATCAACCTCGTACCCAGGGTGTCGAGCAGTACGCGCCCATCACTACCTGCTCTCTCACCCTGGTATTGGATCATTTGCATGTGCAAGATTTTTGCACACGTATGCAAATAAAGAACAGTCTGGTGTCTGGATATGCGTTACACATTAGCGTTTGTTTTTGTATGCGGTGTCTGGGGTAAAAACAGAGTCAATTCGTAGCAGCGCGAGCACGGCGTGAGTTACGAAAACACGATTTTTGAAATCAAACTGTTACGATCTTATCGAGACAACATGTAGTATCATATTTTATATTATTATGAGCAAATTAAAAAGGAAATTAGTATTTTCGAGAAGGCGTGGACGAATTATCGCGAAAACACGTACTGCACGTTGTGAATATATAGCACCAAGTACACGATAAAAATCCATTACTAGCCAATTGCGGTATCCAATCAGGATACAGGAAGAAAGTTTCCTATCAAGGGTTTACTATTGGAAACGCGGTTGGAAATAAAGTAAGCACTGGGGACGAGGTTGACCCTTAATGGGCCTACTTCTATGGTAGTACCAAATGAAGTCCTTCATCACGAAATATAAATAAGTTATATATGCGGTTAAGAGTTGAGCCTCCTCAAACAGCCTCTTTTGCTCATTGTTCACAGTTCATTGGATTGGTGTTGAAAGCAGAAGATGACAATTGTTGCAATTTTCACCGACTTCGCCGTAACTTATTTATGCAAATGACAATCTTTAATGTGGAGTGAACAAGGCAATTCAAGGCTACTCTCACCTCGTTTGATGCTTGATAAGTGACCGTACCCGGCTACCGAACAAAAGTATTACAGCGTCGGTGAAAGCCAGGAACATTTTTATTGCGCTATATTCTGCAAGTGCTTCATTCCGTTGTTGGCGGCAAGTCGATAGTGCATCGGAGTAATAAGATTTCACCTTCCTTCGTGGTTCCGTTTTTTGTGTGTGTGTGTTCTAAACTTTGCGCGAGTAACCATCGCCCATTTTGAACCGCCCAATGGCTCTGTACATGCCCTTTGCAACCTTTCTGGCCGTCATTTGTGGTGAGTTGCAACTTTTCTACAACTTTCTTTTCGTGGTTTTGTTTCTCTTAATACCCTTTCTGTATTTTTCAGTCGGGCGGAAGGGCCGAGGGAGTACCCTGAGTATCACCCATTCCTAATATATCGAGGAATGCAAATTTATCCGACGCCGCGCGCCAGCCAATCAGAGTCGACTTTACTAAATCGTGACGTCATTTCATTCCCAACTCTGGACTAAAATTGTGATTGGTCGATTCGGATGCAGTGTTTTGAAATACAACAACGGTCAGGCGCACATAGATCTACAAAACCTAGACAATACAATGAAGGCCGGCTCTATTATTGCTTGGCACACGTATCGCCTTAACATCGTTCCAGAGCGCGTGACCGCAGACTGTTTTGCTCAATTCACAGCGTAGAAAGAAGAATAATACCTGTCGCGTGTATGTAGGTTTTGTTTTGATATCCATGTCGAGACCCGATAGAAAGCGCCCTCTGAATGGTCAGAACGGGAAGGTCAAGACGCAGTATTTTTGCATAATTGATCGCCGAATCAGCTCACATATCATAGACCCTTGCTTTTCTTTCGCAAGGGTCTATTATAATAGACGGGGGGGGGGGGGGGGGGTATAACCAACCCAAACCCCTCACTTGGATCCGTCCTTGCGTAAAAATGCCTGTAGACTTTTGGTTAACACTATAGCAACGGATTTGTAGCTTGGAAAATGAAACTCAGAGAAGCGATAGATTTTCATGTTTTCTGATCCAAGTTTTTTTTTAACACAAGAATGTAACGTTTACCATTTGGGAAACCCATTTCCACCTCCCAAGTGAAGTGAAGTTGCATATTAAGATACATTATCGTAAAAATCTTATTAGCTAAAACGGCAAATAAAGGGGTTCTTAAACCACTGAGTCCTTGTATTAAGAACCCGTCTTGAACGCTTCCATCTTCCGTGTTTCTGCAGTGCATTTGGTGGGAGTGGAGAGCCATGCAAAAACGTGTTACTTCGGTCCTCCTCCGGAGCCATCACCGGGAGAAGACTGGATGACAGCAGCGATGCGAGAGATACGCAAACGTTGCCCTGGCCAGATCAGCAGTAAGACAATTGACAGTAAGTGATTGACATCAGTGGGGGTTGGACCTCGTGTAACGTTCAGGGCGCTCTTTTCGATCAGACTTGGCTCGGGTAATTATCCAGACTCCAACCGGTCTTAACAGAGTGTTTAAAACTGGCCAAGCACATTCCCTTAGTAATGTGAATGATCGAGCTGAAAGGAAGCTGCATGAGGTCAATATTTTTCAATAATTATCATCATTTGCATTTTTTGTTCAAATTGTTGTAAATTGCAATGACTTTTTTTAAAACACAGACTTATAGACATTTCTTTACAAAATTGGATGCTGTGGTCACGTGACCCCAACTTTCAGCAATCGGTTTTTTTCCTCAAAATGTTGTAAATTGCAATGACGTCTTTTTCACAGACCTAATATAGTGCATCCCAAAATACCCACAACTTTTTTGCGAGGCTCTAGCGTCGGCGCGAAAACGCGTACCGCCATTATTTTTTATACCATTGTAAAGCTTGGGATCTGAACTTTAGCCCTGGCGAGTATTGGTTCGATATTTAAAAGAGTTTTAAAATCGAAAACAAACTCAACCGATTTCAAGGAAAATCGATGATGTGGTAAAATCAGATGCGAACTCGAGTCACACTTCGAGCGCTCTTTTTGAATAGGTACATACTTGCACGTTAATTTCAAAAGAGACTCAGAATAAACTTAAAACGAAGAACAATGTTGTAAATTCATTGAAGGTATAGTCTACGTGGATCGGAAAGAATAGGAAACACAGAAAGTAAAAGGCAAGGAGATCGTCACATCATGAACATGACGAACCATATTTTCCACATTAGAAAAAGTGCCCATGATTGATTTTCCTTGAAATCGATGAGTTTGTTTTTGACATGCCTTATTGGAACTCGTTTAATTTCAAAACCCTTTTGAAAATCAGTGCAATACTAACCAGGATAAAGTTAAGATACCAAGTATATATAAATAATGGCGGTATACGTGTTTCCGCGGCCCGACGCTCGAGCCTCACAACAAAATGTTGTGGGTATTTTGGGACACGCTGTAGCGCATGTGACATTTCTTTACAAATTGGATGCTGTGGTCACGTGTCGCCAACTTTCAGCAATAGGTTAATTCTCTTTTGCTCGACCGCATGTATATCCCTTGAAGTATGAATGCTTTTTTACATATATACTGTTGATAATGTGGGGAAAACAACATGCAAAAGATGCTTTAAAGATGTTTGGGTTGCCAGGCGCTTGCAAGTCGGCATGACGTCACAGGGCACGTGGTCTGTCCCGAATACGCCCAGTTAGGAAATACACATATACAATTCAATATACAGTATAGTCTCAACGTTGTAGCTCCCGTACAATGTACCCGGAAGTAAAATATTCCCGTGAAATCTCGCCGATTCTGGAGGTCAAGTGTATTCCCAACTTCCCCTGCCTCGCACATGCCTCGCCCGTTCCTAGTGTAAAATGATTTCTGAATTGAAACCACAGGTGGGCCCGTTTGCTCTGAGGAGGGCCCTCTTGGGATGAAGGATGGGCGTATCCCTGGTGACAGCATCACAGCTTCGTCTTATTATAGCTCTCAGTATTATGGAACCGACGCATCGCGGCTGGATCACACAGGTGCGTCTTTTGGGAATAATGTCTAAATAAAGTATATTAACCCTCCCCCATGAAAACTCATCGCCCCCCCCCCCCCCCACCAAGCCCCAGACGCCACCGCTGGAAATTTGGCAACCGGAGAAAAAGCACAATATAAAGTTACCATGATTGCATTGAGCATAAAGTGCCTTAATTTTAACGTAATAATAATAATAATCGGCATTTAAGAACGCTCTTATTAGTAAACTAAATCACAGCGCTTACAAATAATGAACAATTAAATTAAATAAATAAATTAAGTTAAATAATAAAAACAGGTAGCATAGACAATGAATTGATTATTGATGGAATAAATTTGTCTTGATCAGCTTCTTGAATTGCTCAAGAGATTTGGCATTTTGAATGGAAAAGGGCAGACTATTCCACTCCTTCGCTGCAGTGACTGTGAAGGTTCTGTCACCAGCTTTGTTGTGGGTACGTGGGAAAGTCAGACGGAAAGGATTAGAACTAGAACGGAGGTTTGGTCTGGGGGGAACATGAGGCAAAATGCAGGACTGCATATATTCTGGTGACTGGTTGTGAAATGATTTGTATACCAAAAGTAATAACTTGTAACGAATTCGTTTGGAGATGGGCAACCAGTGTAGTGACTGCAGCAAAGGGGTGGAATCCTGTCTTCGGTTAGTCCTGTAGATTAGGCGAGCTGCCCAGTTCTGGAGACTCTGGAGTCTTTTAAGGTGACTTGTTGGGACAGATGTGAGAAGCCCATTACAGTAATCTAACCTTGATAGGATGAGACCTCTAACTGCATGATGACAAGAATTATAATCGATGAATTTTCTAATTTTTGAAATATTGCGAAGGTGAAACCGGACAACATTGCATAATTGAGTAATGTGGGATGTCATGGACATATTACAATCAAAATATACACCAAGATTCCTAGTAGATGTTGATGGTCTAATAGCTGAATTACCTACTGTAAGTACAATTTCTGGAAGATTGTTTAAATTGAAAGGTGAACCTATTATGAGAAACTCAGTTTTGTCTTGATTTAGTTTTAGTTTGTTACAAGTCATCCATGATTTAATATCAGACATGCATTTATTCAAGGTTTCAATGGCACGAATTCGATCATTGGGAGATTTGGGATCAAAGGAAATATACAATTGTGTGTCGTCGGCATAGCAATGGTGTGACACACCATGATGACGGGCTATGTCTCCAACAGGAAGTGTGTAAATGGAATAACCAAGAGGCCCAAAAACAGAACCCTGTGGTAGTCCCACACAGACTTCAGTAGGATGCGACTTTTTACCGCCAAGTTCTACTCTGGCTGACCAATCTGCAAGATATGACTTGAACCATTTCAGTGCAACATCACGAACACCAATTCTGTTTGAGAGACGAGATATTAAGATCTCTCTATCTATGGTGTCGAATGCTGCTGAAAGATCTAAAAGGTTTTCAAAAATGTTTTATTCTTATAAATAAAACATGACATTCATAATTAACAACATTTTAGCAAAAACAGAAAAGATTATTTCATCTATTTACAAATGTATTTACAAAATGAGTTAAGAAAAGTAATCCTGCATAAACATCTCAATCACACAAATTAAAAGGAAATTAAATCATCTGTGTTTCAAAAGAATTAACGGAAGAAACAAATATTGAAAGAAAATTGGCTCTTCTTGGAACATTTCGTAAAATATCGAACAGGAAAGCTGTCCTTGTAAAGGAAAAAAAACAAGGAATCGCAAATGGTCTGAGGAACTAGGTATTCCTGACGCGGACTTACGTGCCGTAAGTTTTAATCATGTTGATCATGTTGGCTGTCGTAGTGTGCGAGTGCTGAAATTTTGCTTTGCATCGGGTTATCCAAACAGTTGTTCTGTAAGCACTGAGAGCACGCACCATTTTTAATTCAATTTGTTTGCCTCTGTTGTTGGTAAATTCAGAATAGATCAGCAAATCCACGTCAGGAATGTTGGTTTCTTTACTGAGACTGCTCAGGTACTTACTGAGCCACTCACCCACCGGTTTGATCGTTTTGCACTCGACAAAAAGATGGTTACGTGTTTCGAGTTCGGAACAATGAGGACATAATCCTCGGTCGTTTGTAAATCTTCTTGTTCTATCACCGGTGGGCAGGACATTGTGCACTGTTTGGAAATTGGTTGTCAACTGTTTGTTGGTCAGTTTGGTGCACAGTGTTCTTTTCCATATGGTGGCCCAGTCTTTCCCTGGGCAGTCTCGTTGGGCTTTTGGCCTGGTTTCTTTGGTTTCTATAATGAATACAAATGTTTACTTTTGATTTTGCTCCAGTCGACAACATGATCTTTAAATTGACGATAATTGTCAACAACAGATTGGTAAAATTTTGGCTTATCCATGGCGTGAGGCCGATCATTCTTCGCTAAATCTGGGGCTATTTCTCTAAGAGAGAACCCACAACAGTAATTTGCAAGAAGTTTCCATTTCGCATATTTGTTTGAGATCATGTTGCCGACATGGACACACTGCAGAGTAGCCACCTTGCTCTTAATATCTATCACTCCCATTCCTCCCAAGGAGGGAGGGAGGAACATGGTGGCCCTGTTGACATGTTCAATTCTTTGAACCCAGATGAACTTGAAAATCAGGCTGTTAATTTCCTTAATCTTCTTATTGGGGGGTGGGGTAACCTCAGCCGTGTACCAAATTTGAGACAATATGTAGTTGTTAACCACTTCTACCCTCCCTTTTTGGGTTAAGTTGGATTTCCCCCAGGATTCAATAGTTTTCTTCAACCCATCAATTTTCTCATTCCAAATCCTATCAACCAAATTCCCACTGCCGAAATAATGACCAACAATTTTTGCCGAGGCTACCCATGGTATGTCAACAGGGCCAACAGTTTTGTTCCTCCATTTTCCGAGGAAAATGCCATTCGTTTTCTGCTGATTAAGCTTTGCCCCGGATGCCTTCTCATATCTCTCGACCAACTTGAAACATTGAAAAACTGAATATTCGTCAGAAAGGATCAAAGTCGTATCATCGGCGTACATGGAAAGTTTTACTTCGTCCCCACCCGGTAATTTCACCCCGTGGATTTTGGATTCGGATCTGATCGCACAACCAAGTGGTTCAAGAGCAAGGATATAAAGCAACGGTGACAAAGGACATCCTTGTCTTACCCCCCGTGATAGTGGGAAAGTCTTGGAAAGATTGCGATTGCAAATGACGGCAGAATTTATGTCAGTGTACAAAATTTGCACCCATTTTCGAAAATTGGGACCGAAACCAAACTTCTCCAAAATTTGCTGGAGATAATTCCAGTTTACTCTATCAAATGCTTTTTGTTGGTCGAGAGATACAAAGATGGCACCCAGGTTTTTGTTCAACGTAATTCTGAATGTTCCGAAGAAAGTGGGCATTGTCCAATATGGAGCGTCCAGGTACTGAGAAAGTCTGATCAATGTGGACGATTTTGTGAAGAATTTTCCTAGTTCGGTTGGCGGGAATTTTGGATAAAATTTTGTAATCAACATTGAGCAGTGATATTGGTCTCCAGTTCGAAAGTTCTTCTCGACTACCCTTATTTTTGTACAGAAGGGTGATGAGCCCATTTTTCTGAGAATTCGACAAAGATTCGTTTTCAAAGCAATAATTCAAAACATCACATAAATCTTGCCCCATCTCATTGAAAAAAGTTTTATAGAATTCGGCTGGCAACCCATCGGATCCCGGGGATTTGCCTGCCTCCATACTGAACAATGCCTCTCTTACTTCGGATAAGGTCACGGGCCCCTCCAGCAGTAAGCTTTCATCGGGAGACAACGACTTATCAATAACATTAAGGAAAAACTCAATGTTTGTTTGGTCGACCGGAACGGCCGTGTACAGGTCTTTGTAAAACTGGTGACAAGAAGCGGACATTTCTAAAGGATCTAAAGATTTTGCCTCTATCCCACCAATTTAGAAAGTTGTGAAAATAAGGCTTGTTTTTCTCCCAGTTTTCCCATTCGGATCTGATAATCTCTTGAAAAGAATCTTGATTCAAAAGACTAACATTGCAGCGCCAAACTCCTTTCCCTGAATTATCTATGTTGCCGGTAATTTGAGCAGAAACTTTATCATGATCAGACAAAGGAAAAGCGGTGATCTCATGTTTGGAACCAACTGACAATTCCCGAGACAAGTAAATTCTATCTAAACGATAAGCTTGAGTATTACTTTTGTTGTGCCAAGAAAAACGCTGAAGACGAGGGTTTTGTTCTCGCCAACAGTCTATTAAGCCATGATCCTTAAGAATTCTGCCGAGTTCTGTTGAGCCCAAAGTCCCATTGTAATACCTGAAAGCGCTACTTTGCTTGTGATCTAAGACTAAATCCGAATAACAATTGAAATCCCCACCCAAAATAACGTGCCTGGTTCCCCTAAAATGGTTGGCTAGGTTTTCTCTAAAAATCTTTTGTCGCTCTTTAGGATCGTTCGGGGCGTAACAATTAACAATGCGAACTTTGGAATTCGTGTTTGGTAAAGTAACTGTAACAGAAACAAGGCGGCCGTTATTGTCTCGGTAATAGTCAGTTGGTTTCCACGAATGGCATTTTGAAAGCAAGATGGCTACTCCGCGACTAGAAGATGAACCAAAGGACCAAAAGCCCTTGCCGTCAAATTCTCTTTCCCACGCCCTGGCCTCCATGAAGCCAGAAGCGTGGGTTTCCTGCAGGAGTAGGATATCTGCACCCTGACTCCTGCAGGAATCGAAAATCTGACGGCGTTTACACAAATTCCTCAGACCATTTGCATTAAGAGTTACAACTGAAATACTCATACATGTAAGAAAAATAATACATGCAAAATATTTACACAACATCATCAAAAAATAAGAGTTCAAATTCATTTGGAAGAACTCTTTCGAGCCTGTTTCTTCTTTCGATTTACCTCAACAAAACGTTTCTCGTCCTCTGAGTTCTCATCAGTTGATGAGGACAAGTTTCGTTTGGACGCTACACTGCATGTAGCCCCATAAATGTGGCCTATTTACTCTACTGCCTCCGTAAACATAGGCCACACATCCACATGTACAAAAATCGTGTCGACGGAGCCAAATTTTGATTTTCACATTTAGGCTTAGTTTGTAGGTTTTTTTTGCTTTAGAAGCATACTCACCCTCTTTACAGGCTAATCAGAAAGTGCTGCCTTTTTCAGATGTCTAATTTTTGTGAAATTTCATGTTGAAATTTTGATACGCAAACGTGTAAAAATGAATCTGGAAATTTCACAAAAAATATAACATCTGAAAAAGGCAGCACTTTCTGATTAGCCTATAAAGAGGGTGAGTATGCTTCTAAAGCAAAAAAACCCTACAAACTAAGCCTAAATGTGAAAATCAAAATTTGGCTCCGTCGACACGATTTTTGTACATGTGGATGTGTGGCCTATGTTTACGGAGGCAGTCCAGTAAATAGGCCACATTTATGGGGCTACACTGCATGTAGATATTGTCGAACCTTCGTCCGAGTCTCTGTCCTGGACCAGACATTTCTCAAGTTTTTCATTATCTTTCATGATGTCCGCCCAGTCTACGGCGTTTTGCCCCGAAGCGTACTTGACGAAGAATGTGTCTTGGCTGTCCCATGTATCTTGTGTAGACTGGCTTGCGGGTCCCTCGATGATTTCGTCCGGTGTTTTGGGGGCGTTTTCGATGGCGGTCTCTAGTGATGACTTGCTCGCAGTCGTTGGGACTTTGCTTGTTGTTGCTGACTTGCTTGCAGTCGATGCGGACTTGATGGTAACTTTCGATGGGGCCGGGGCCGGGGCCGGGGCCTGGGCCTTGCTGATGGACCGTGGCTTGCCTGCGGTCGACGGTGGTTTGGCCATGGTCAATGAGGCCTTGTTGGCGGTCGGTGGCTTGCTTGCCGGCGATGGCTTGCTTGTCGGCGATGGCTTGCTTGTGGCCGATGGCCTGCCTACTGTCGATGGTGGCTTGCTTGCGGCTGTTGGCTTGCTTGCGGCTGTTGGCTTGCTTGCGGCCGGTGGCTTGCTTGCGGCCGGTGGCTTGCCTTCGGTCGATGGTTTGCTTGCGGTTGGTATCTTGCTTGGGGTCGGCGATGGCTTGCCGGAGCTTGCCGTTATGGAACGGGTGGTAGGTCGAGGGCGGGGAGCTTGCCGCGCCAGATTTAACGGCCTCGTCCCAGAACCCCTGGGCCTTGGTAGAGATCTCCATCTCCTCTGTTTTGCTGTCGCCGGATGAAAGGGGAGGAAAGTCGGTTCTGCTTACGCTTTCGAGTCAACTCGTACCTTGGGCAACTCGTACCTTGGACAACTCGTACCTTGGACATCTCGTACCTTGGACAACTCGTACCTTGGACGACTCGTACCTTCAATTAAGACGACTCGTACCATCAGAATAAAAAGTAGAGTACGTGCGTGACATGACTCCGAAACGATACGATTCTTTTCAAGTCAAAGTTAATTTTTATCCCACAGAACCACATTCAATATCTAATGGCTTTGCCAGGCAGCGTGATTTTCCGCGTTGGGCCTGCCGCAGGCATGGCAGGGCAACGAAATTGACTGCCGGGCCGGCCTCCGAGGGCGCGAGCAGCGGTCGGTCGTGCGCGGTACCGATGCCGGTGACTCGGAAGCGGCCGGCCTGCGCGGCGCGCGCGGCATTGCCATTCTGTTTTTAATGGAATTACATGTACTTGTACATTCCTTGTGCATTTTCAACGTTTGATTCGGTAGCTAAGATAACTTGTTAAATAAATTTTAATATACTTTCTTTTTTTTCTTTTTAGGTTCTGGATTTGGCAAGGACCAGATGACATCGACAGTTTATTCTTTTAGTTTATTCTTTTAGTGTATGAATTTAAATTGTTATCTAAATTTAAATCATTACATTTTCTTTCTTTTCTTTCTCATCTATAGAAGCGTCGCTCATCTATTGAATTTTACAGTGGAGAAACTTCAGATGCGGATTTGGTGTGGTTTAATTATGCAATACAGCCTAACCACCTTAACTTCCTGTTGCCAGAGCGAGCTTTATTAAACTCTATTAAAACCAACCGACAAAATATTAGAAAGCAAATTTAAACATTTAATTTGTTTAAATAAAGTAATTTCTGCGTTTTCTTGCTAAGTCTAATAACCAAAGTATACAAGAGCAGTCAGTACTTTTAAATGATTCAGTCCTTTCCTAGCTATAAGTCTGAAAGTCGAAAATGTAAAAAAAGAAATCACAGTTGGTTTATTCATCAACTAGTTTATTCGAAACATTTACAAATTGTGGGGGCGGGGGTTTGGCCAGATGTTTCGTCATAGTCCGACTTGTTGAAATGAAATCGATTCACGATGAACAGCAGACAAGCAATCGTCTCTTGAGCAGCGCAATGGTTCATCAGAAATCCGCAAGATCATCGGAAAAAAAAAATTGCGGTAAACATAGTTTTGGGATGAAAGTATATCGATTCCGTAATACAATTTTTTGCAATTTTTTAAGTAGGCCTAAGTCTCTTAATGCCGTTGAAAAACAGCAAACTGCAACAATGTCACCGTGCACGGACGGTCCGACTTCTTAAAATGAAATCAATTAATAATGGTGGACTAGCAGCAATTGTCTTTCGAGCAGCGCAGTGGTTCATCAGAAAACCGCAGTTTCATCTGTAAAAAAAAAATTGCGGTAAACACATAGTTTGGGATGAAAATTAGTATTTCCTAACAAAATTGGAAATATTTGCCAGTCCAAGATTCACGTCTTATCATTTTTGCGGTGATAATATATATGAAGAAAAAAGTAGTTCAGGCGATTATAGGGATCAATAATAGGAAAAATGTTGCAACCTGACGCCACTTTTTTTCTTCATATATATCATCTCAATGATGGTCATTCATCGCAAAAATGATGGTAAGACGTGAATCTTGGATAAAAACATCAGTTCCATAATATTTGCACGTAGCCTTAGTCTCTAAATGTAACGGCAGACTGCATCAAAAATGTCACCGTGCACAGACGTCCATATTAACCGTTCAGCGCGGCGCAAGAACCGTGTTACTTTGCACGGATGGCTACCGTAGGTTGACCGCAAACGACCGCGTGGGCCTGTGCATGCCGCGCACACAGTGCGTGTAACCTGCCGCGGCCGGCTTCGCGCTAAATAAATTCCTCTTTTGGGGGGAAAGAGAGCCCATACCAAAAAGAGATTCGCCTTTATTTTAATAAGCAGTCCACTTTCAATGAGTTACGGTCCACTTTATTCAGCCTCGGATCATTATCCTGACGGACGGTACGACTTGACTTACGCGTGATGGTACGAGTCGTCTTTAATAACTGAAGGTACGACTTGCCGAAGGTACGAGTTGTCCAAGGTACGACTCGGTATAATGACGTCGAGTTGAAGGTACGAGTTGTCCAAGGTACGAGTTGCCCAAGGTACGAGATGACCTGTTACCCTGCTGCCCAGTTCACGGGATGGCGGGAAAACCATTGTGCCTGGTCTCGTCTTGGTTGCTGCTGAGGTTGAAGTTGGACAGTTAAATGAGGTGTGGTTTCCTGAACTGCAAATTGTGCACGTTTTTGGCAGTGGGCACTCCGCGCTGCGGTGCCCTTGTCCCCTGCAGTTGAAGCATGTTAGTGTCCCGCAGTTGGCTGCCAGGTGGCCTGTTTTACCGCAACGTCGGCAGGGCAGGTCTTTTGCTGTCCGCCGTACTGGACGTACAGCTGAAAAGGCCCCACCTTGATGTAGGAAGGAATGGGCGAACGGAGGGTCATGCGAAAATGGCGGATGCCATTCTCCCATTCGGGCGTTGCCGGCCAATGTCCACGTCGGTGTCCTATCACCTGCCCATACTGCGCTAGGGTAGTGACGATGGGGCTGTCCGCCAACTCCTGTGGGGCGTTATGCACGTTGACGTACACCAACGCTGTGTCAGCCTCTGAAGTTGTTACTGGTTTTTCGTTGATTTTCAGGTGTTCTGTAGTCATCTTTGTCTTGGCTGCCGTCTTTTGAAAGTGACGCACCACTTAGCATCAGTCACGTGTTGCACGCATTTTACTTCATTCTCTGGAACATGCTTCTTTATCAATGCGAAAATTTCTTTCGGCTGCGTCTTTTCTTCAAGATGAAGGTTGAGGCTCAGCTCCCGGTTGAGCCTCGAGAAAGCCATCCTTGGCTTTGGCGTACTCAGTTGTGAAATTTAGAAATCTTTAGTAAAAGGCGAAAGATTTGTACGAAAATGCAGGTGAGCAGGAGTTTCTGATCTAAAAGCACCAGGAAGGTAACCCGATTTAAATCAAGATCAGTCATGATGTCATTTTTCACTTTGATGAGTGCAGTTTCTGTGCTGTGGTGTGTCCTGTATGCTGATTGGTGAGGGTCCATCAGTTTGTTGGTGGACATGTGGGCTATCAGTCTTGAACAAACCGCTTTCTCGATGATCTTTCCAAGAAATGACAGGTTGGATACTGGCCTGTAGTTACTGAGGATGTTTTTGTCCAAGGTTGGCTTTTTCAAGAGGGGTTTGATAATGGCGTAGCGAGCTCCTGTTGGGAATACGCCATCGGTCAGAGATGCATTTACTATTGAGGTCAGAACTGGGAGGATGGGTGCGATGTTTTCCTTCAAGAGCCAGGTTGGAAGTGGATCGAGGCCACAGGATTTATTAGGAGAACCACGGATGATGCGTAGAACTTCATCTTCCGGGGCTGGACTAAAGACAGACAATGGCTCGAAATGGATTAGTTGTGAATCGGCAAAACAACTCATCCTATCTTCTGCTGAATCTAAATTTTGACGAATTCTGGTGATTTTGTTCGAAAAGTAAAGACAAAACTGATTGCTCAGTGTTTCAGTACAATCCTGAACAGGAAGAGATGCTAAATTTCTGTGTAGAAGGGAGTTCAGTGTTCTGTAGAGCTCCTTTGTATTGCAGGAAGAGAGTTTCTCCCTGCAGTACTTGATCTTGGCTTGACATATCAGGTTTGATGTTTTGCGTCTGTCTTGAAGGAATTTCTCTCGGTCATCAGAAGATCGCGTTTTAAGCCACTTGCGTTCAGCCCTACGTCTCACACGCCGAGCAACATGGATGTCATCGTTGTACCATGGCATTCTGGTTCTGAGGGTACGTGATTTGACTGCAGAGGGAGCTACAGAATCCAGAAGCTGACTGAGTTCCTTGTGATACCACTTAAATGAAGCGTCTGCATCGCCCTGATGATCGAATGAGTCCATGATGTGAGTTAATGAATCCGAGAAACTCTGTTTGTCAATGTTCCTGTAGTTCCTTTTTGAAGTTGTAGTCTGTTGCGCTTTCGGTTTTGCAATGTTCACATTGATGTAGACAACATGATGATCCGACATAAGGGCCTCATGCACGTAGCAATTGCGAATAAGAGCCTCATCAGAACACCTGGTGAATACCAAGTCGAGGGTGTGGCCCATTGTATGAGTTGGTCCTGTTACATGTTGCTGGAGGTTGGCCGAGGAGACAATCTGTAAGAAGGTGACAACATCTGGTCTGGCTGGCAAATCAACATGAATGTTGAAATCTCCAGCCATCAGCAGTCTACCAGGTAGAAATGCCACTTCCGTTAGGAAGTCATCAAATTCGTCGATGAAACCAGAAAAGGTAAAGCCATTTGCTGGAGATGGGGGTGGGCGATAGATGACGATGAAGTTAAGTGTTGACGCCATATTGGTAATGTGAACGGATTCAAATGACGCATAGTCCATTAGACTGTCTTTTAATGACAACTTGAGGGCTGATTTAAAGATAACTGCAATACCTCCCCGCGGCCAGTTTTGCGTGGTGCACTGAGGAAAGTGTAAACGTATCGTGTTTATTTCTAGTTTGGCCCAACCTCGGTCCCCAGGGTGTCGAGCAGTACGCGCCCACCACTACCTGCTCTCTTACCCTGGTATTGGATAATTTGCATGTGCACGATTTTTGAACACGTACGTATGCAAATGAGGAATAGTCTGGCGCCTGCCTGTGCATTACATTTGCGTTGTTTTTGTATCCGGTGTCTGGGGTAAAAACAGAATCAATTCGTCGCAGCGTGAGCTACGACAACACGATTTTATTTTAATTAAACTGTAACGATCTTAACGAGACAACATGCAGTATCACATTTCATACTAATGATAACAAATTGGAAAGGAAATGAATATTTTCAAGAAGGCGTGAACGAATGATCGCGAAAACACGTACTGCACGTTGTGAACAACAACACCAAGTACACGATATGAATCCAGTTCTAGCCAATTGCGGTATAGAATCAGGATATAGGAAGAAAGTTTCCTATCCAGGGCTTACTGTTGGAAATAAAGTAACACTGGGACGAAGTTGAGTTTGGCCGTCCGTTGTAAATTCGATTGGGGTGCCTCAATGACACTAGAGGGCGCTCTTAAAAAAACAAATTTCCCCCTCAAATCCCACACAAGCGTCTGTTGAAAACATTACGTCATACAGATACTGCAATATAGGGTCCGAATTGCAAGTTGAGGCCACGTATATGGTCCTCAATGACTGACCTCGAGTGGGGTAGTGGCGGGCGTACGCCCCGATGCCCCTACTACTAATTCACTAATGTCAGATATCGAACATTGCTTTTTGGTTTTGTAAAACCTTACAATCGCTCCCATTTTGCTCGTGCAGAACTAGCCGGGGCTTGGTGTAGTGACCGTCCTTCTGTCAGCCCATGGATACAGGTTGACTTCAATGCCACCGTCACTATCACTGGCGTGATCACCCAGGGACGTGCTGAAACGGAGAAACGACACTATGTGACGAAGTACCAAGTGGCTTACAGCGATGGACAGTCCTGGAATAACTTGACTGATGCCAACGGAACAGCTATAACGGTAAGCAGGGGCGAGTAGTTTGACCACCTTTTCGTTGATTTTTATTTGGTGAATGCGAGGCTTCACTTTGCCCGCTCGGGGCTCGAGGCGGTTTTGCCGCTTGTCGTCCGGTTCACGGGCAAACCCGATTTTCATGAGTGCACCTACTTGCTTACACAATTCACATACACACACACACACACACGGGCACGTTTTTTTATGGTGTAAATCGAGGATTTTCTTTTGTTCCTCTTCCCTCTTCCTTTGTTTGTACTGTAACTTTTTCGCAACAGCTCTCATTGGTTTTGTACACGTTTTCTAATCGAGGCCGTCCTCGATTTGGTTCCTGTCCTCGATTCAACGAATGATGTTGCACATGTGTGTCTACTCTCGAGGACAATGCTTTGTGTTTCCCTTTGTCCATGTAATACACTCTCGTATAGACTAAGCACATAAACTTACTACCGACTACAGATAGAGGACCGTTTCCAGCAAAAGACCCAACTCCCAAGGATTGAAAGGATCTGTTGTTCTCCCTTTGTGTGTCGGTCCTCGGGGGTTGTGTAGAACACGTATATGTCGTTGGGAAGACCATAGAGCATGGGAAGACCTTTATTTCTCTTCTTTGTTCTCCTTTGTTCCTATTGAAATCTCGTACTCCATAGCGTTTCCATTACGGGGTAGTCTTGATTTCTAAAGCCTTCTTATGGGGTCTCTTGTTCCACTTTGTTTTCTACCACACGAGGAACCCTGTACATTGTACACACCTACACAACCTTATTATACATACCTAGTGTGGACATCCTTTGTCTTCGTGTAGCTAAGAAAACCGGACAAAAACAATCGTATTTTACTCGCACTGTGAATACTGTATTTTTTGGTCATGATTACCTTGAGTGATCCTCTTCATTTTGTGACGGATACTTAACCCCAAAATGCCTCTAAACCTGTTTTCCAGGTTTGTGTGGACCTTGCTTAGTCCACAGAAGATTCACACAACCTGCTTCGCGTGGAGCTGTTTTGTATTCAGGTCCACAGAGAGATGGTTAGCACACTCGTGCAAGTTTGACTGTTTTCTACATGCATATTGTAACAATCTGTTTTAATACAGCGTATGGCCTACAGAGGTGATTTTCGGCAACTAATGCAAATCCATGGAACTCTCCCTCCTATCTTTTTTTCTTTTTGATAGTTCACCGGTAACGAGAGACAGCACAGTCACGTGACCGCTCATTTCCCGATGGCCTTGCGTACCAGAATCCTGCGTATTCTGGCCATCGAATGGTACACCAACTGCTGCATGAGGTTTGAACTGTTGGGTTGCTATTAATAGTACCGGTACGGATTTTTTTTTTTTAGCAATAGAGGGCGCTGTTACGTCATTTGCGACTAACGCTCCTACAAAACCTGGACATAGATGACCACTATTGTTTTTTTAAGGTCTAGGCATTTTTCAAATTATTGAGGTATTCAGCTTCAAAACTGATCTGCTTGATGGGTTGTATTCATATTTTGGGAGGTGTACATTACAGTTCCTGATTCAGAAAAGGGATTGGATTATTTACAGTAGATTTGCACATAACTTATGATATACATCAAGCCTCCAAAAGCTGAGTCCCCAGTCGTTTTATTAATTCATTCTACCTTTATTTATTAGCTAAACATGTAAATACATGTAGAATTGGGACAATCTTAGCATATTGGATACTATTCTCGATATTACATGTTAGATTGAAAGCCTCTATTCCTTACTATAGCTTCAATGATCTTTGTATTACTAGGCTATATTTTACATAATTATACACATGCCGTTTGAGAAATGTACATAGAATTCAAGTGCAATGGATTATGGGGTTATTTTGGTCCACCAAAAAAAAAAATGAAAGTTTGGAGGCCAAACATTTTGTTGTTAAAAAAATAAGAAACTGAACAATAACTAGTACCTAGTGTGTACACTGGTACTTTAATTCAAGAATCCATTTTCTATAGGGTAGAATTTAAGTAATAAAGATATCGAAATAAAATGAAAAAGGACAGTAATCGTTTACTATTCTTGTGCACAAAGTCAATGGGGAAATCAAAGATGGCGGAGCCCGGAAACAAGGAAGTTGATGCGATCATTATGCTCCGCGAGCATCGTTAACTGCTTGGTGCTTTCTTGGCATGCATGAAGTCCATGGGATTGCATCGTCCCTTCCCCTCAAAACCCTCTGGAAAACTTAATTTTGGTCCTCGTTTTGGGACTGTTCTTATGGCGTGTCAATTGTGGCGCCAAACAGTCTGAAATCGTCTTTGTTTTTTTTATAATGTTATCAAGTCCATGAAAATCATGAAACTTAAGATGCTACGCTCCAAGATATGTTGCTCTCGTGAGACGTTCCTGTTAAAGATACCAGGCCCCCTACCCTGAACTGAACCACCAAAGTGGAACTTTTCATCTCAATGAACAGAACATCGCTTGTGCGAGTTGAATGCGTATATCCTACCGAAGGCTGTTAGTGCGTACAAAGGGTGTTGTACCATGAGTTTTGTGCCGGTACATCGGGAATTCACGCGCACGCTTTACCTTAAACAAAAGGGTTAAAATGCAGAAAACGGAACTCATTGATCTATCGAGTGAGTAAACTTATTGGACAATTTGAACAAATCGAGGGATGGCTATAATAAAATATTCACCGCAGATTTTGTTTTGTTTTACGACTTGGGCCACTTGATGGGAACATCGCCGGGAATGACGCAGCAGGCGTGGCCGAAGCTTGCCGAGGGGAGTGCCGCAAGGCCCTGGGCCCAGGACACGGTCAGTGGGTCGAAGCATTCCACGTTTGGAAGAGGGTCTTCGTTCTCGTCCTCCATGCCTCCGATGATGTAGGCCTTGTCACCTGAAAGGCATAAAGTAGTAATTATTCGCTCGGGGATCGAACCGAGTTAAAATTGAGACATGCACGTCCTTAGGAGTGTTTTAGGGCAATGATGATTGTCGTAGACGGATGTTTGAGTCTATATCGAACCCTGAGCTAATTATTTTCCTGCGGCCAAGTATGGGTCGTTTTCCAATTCTCGGCTTCGTCTCCGTCTCTGGCCGACATGCTGTTTGGCAATGAAGCTGGAGCCGAAACGGAGCCGGAACCGGGGTTTGGAAAAATGCCATATGAACATAACGCGCATACGTCAGTGGTCAACGGATTGGTCTCTCGGACTTTACATCTCTTAAATATCCTCTTAAATATCTCTCTTTAATATCCCCAAAAAGATGACATCAACCTTAAATGAAAAGTATTATGAGACTAAACACAAAGAAAGAAAGAAAAGGAAGCATATTTTGGGAACGGAAAAGGTCCTAGCTTTGGGGCTGGAACGTGTTGTCCCACGTCGAAAAAACAAGCGCTTTCAGCACTTGGTCACCAAATCGTTTCTTTCTCATGACAAATTCAAAACCTTTACAAAAACATAACTAAAAAAACTCTGATATGTTACCGTCACCTTTTGATATTTCTCACGCATTTCCATTACGGTAAATGACAAAAGAGGACGTGTATAGATGGTGTCACTGGACCAATGCGCAAACTAAGTGCGTGCCTGCTTAGATTCCGAATCTATAATTGACTGTATACGTGGCTGTAAGACCTCTTTTCATGTTTGCAAGGATATAATGATATAAACAACATGACACAACGGCCCACATCACGAATTGGTTGCTCGTCGTTTTCGTTAAGACGCTTGGTGGCAGCAGACACACTTGAGCATGTGCACATTCATAGCTAAAGGGTACAACCAAGTAAATAGGCCAAAAACCCCGTCTGCTGAACTCATTAATAAAAGTTATACACTCGAATTCTTCTTTATTAGAGAGTTCTGACTGCATTGGGGAATTGAAGACATACATCTGGCCTGGCTTATAGGCTTCCAATTCTGAGAATTTTGGATGCAATTCGCTCTTTTCACACTCCCGTCCGCCATTGGGCATGCAGAGCCTTGATCTGGCAACTGTACGCAATAATAAAAGCCGGTTCAGTGATCGGAACCCCGACACGGGAATCACTGAACTGGCTATTGTCATTGTGTAAAGTTGCCAGATCGACGCTCTGCATGCCCTTGGCGGAAGTGTGAAAAGAGCGAATTGGGTCCGAAAGTGGCGCTACTTAGCCATGTTGTGGATGGATCCTTTTTCAAAATGGCTACTTTTCCAGTTTGGAAAGCATCCTTTTAGGGTTGCATGGTCTTCTTTAGGTGAGCATTTCTCCAAAAGGTCATCGGTCAACCCACCGAAAATTGAAAAGAAAATGAAAGATGACATGTTAATCATCATTTTTCTGTGCAGCCTGAATACCTGTCAAATCTTGATGTGAACATGCGCAGCTGGGTTAATACCAAACTGGCTTTAAAGACCTTTCTTTTGATTGTAAACATTGGCGCCATGGGCAGCCACAAGCGCATAAATCGAAGCTGTGGTTGGCTGTTATTTTTCCAGAAAAATGTCCCCATAACGCCTTCAATACATAGTAAAAATGCATGCATGTTTAGGAATAACTGTATGTTGTATGTTTGCTGACAACGTTGTTTTTCCAAGTATCAAATAATATTTTGGTTATCTGTGATACATGTAACTCGTTTTCCTTTTTGCAGTGTTGAACCTTCCATAGTTTTGGAACCCGTGATTGGTAAAATGTGCAGTTTACCAACCAAGCGTAGAACGGTCTATTGAAAAGAACCGGTGTGCTTGCTGCCACCAGTAAAAAAATATCCTATTGCACAATGTGCTAAAAAACTGTTCGTGCGCCCTCACTCTGTAAAATATTATAAGAATTTTACATCAACCTGACGCAAAGCCTTATGACTGATTTGTTTGCGGTATAGCCTATTACATTAGATTCAAAACAACCAGATGGTGGTCAAGTGGTAAGACGTCTGCACCAGCAAACATGAAGTCGTGGGTTCGAGTCCCACCCGAGTGATATTTTTTCTAAGTGTAAAGTAAAGCCCAATAGTGATCATCCGACGTAAATTCCATCTCATGAATAGAAGAATTTCCAGCTAAGCCAGAGATTTACCAACAGTGACCGTGTTTGCATCATGGCGGCCCTGCCAGAGATCGGCCACGAACTCCCAGGCCTCGTTGCTTTCGTCGTACGCTTCTATCGTCGACATTGATTGGCTCTTTTCGTCCGAAGCGCTCGAGTCCCCAACGAATCCGCCAATCATGTACAGCTTATTTGCCATCTCTAAGAGGCTCGCGTGGCAGCGTGGAACCCGTAGATGTGCCATGGCATTCCATCTTTTTTTCGAAATGCAAAAGTAGAAATGAGTCGTTCACAAATCTCACTCAATATGTTCTCATTTTGAAAAATATAAACAATGAAATTATAAAAGTACAAACTTAGTTTATTATGTCAAATCTGATAATATAATTCTGAACTGTGCAACACAATAATAATGGTGTCTTTCCCATAAGCAGTGCAATTCTGTTCAAGGTCAATTTTCCACAAACTTATGACCTTTGACATGTATCCACATGGACTGTTTGGAGTTGAATAGTGTTGGCGGGTACAAAAGTCTTTGCCTACATACTCCAACAGCGCCTTCCATACTTTGGGGTCCAATTTTGTTCGTCTGATGTAAGATTTTGTGAATTCAGGAAACATTCTTTCAATAAACATGATATTTCAACTCACTCATTGCGGAAGGGATTGTAGCAGATGACGTCTGCGGGCACGGTCGACGTTTCGGCCATTTGTTCCTCTGGGTAACCGCCGGCTACCCAAAGTCGACCGCGGTAGACCGTGACCGCCACGCCGTAGCGTGCAGACGGCAGCGGGGCCACGTAGTGCCATCGGTCAGCGTTTGGAGAGTAGCACTCGACGGTAGCCAGGGTCCTAAAGAACATGTTTGTGGTTAAATTAACCAAAAATATGAACAATATTTGTTTGCATCGCAAGACCAATTTCAAGGAGGGTGGGTGTGGGGGGGGGGGGGGGGGCATGAAATTGCGGACAGCTAACAAAGTTTCCCTGAAATCTACCGACCGCTGGAAATTCGAGGAGCGGAATCTGAGACTTGGTGGCGCTGTTCCGGTGGCATCGTTTGCCAACAGTTTAGGTTGGTAACACACATCTCTACGGAAAGTGGTTTTCGGCTACACTGTACTGTATTGTACATCACCCCTAAAACCGGAAGATCACGACGAGGACACAACGGACAATTCCAACTTCACCGGGCCAGGACCGACATATATGCTTCCTCATTTTTCCCAAGTGGCGTGTACTAACCCTGACTCCTTGAGGGATGCCGTTTATATATTTGACGAAACCCAATTTCGACCACTCTCACCACACCTCCAGTTTAAATCCCTGGCGGAATATTTTGGAGGACACCAACCAAGTACCAAGTAAGTGAGTAAGCAAGTAAGTACTTATAGGCGCATTGTGTAATACTAGTAACCCGTAGCAAAGTTATTCATATACGCAACTAAGGCTACACCTATGTTGCTATCAAGAACGAGTCGATTTTGCAGTGAAAGATTTTAAGGCTGTGTTTTTTTTATACCGTCCTTCTTGGTCTTGTCCACCGACCACGTAGAGCTGTCCAAACAGCGCCGTGACCTCGTGAAATATCCGGGCAGCGTTCATGGGATGTGCTTCGCTCCACTTGCCAGCTCGGACGTCGTACTTCAACACCGAACTCACGGGTTTCAGAAAATCTTCGCCTTCGGTGTGTGGGTCGGATCCACCTATTGGATGAATACCATATAAAGGTAGCGTGTATGAACGCTTGAAACTTAAAAGTTTGTGTTGATGCTTTGTTCAATACAATGGAGTTTGTATCAACTTACCAACGACGTACAGGAAACCGTTGAGACAATGTACCACGTGGTGATTTCGCGCAGACGGCATTCTTTCCAGTTCGCGCCATTCGTTCTTGTCCAGTAGGAACGCTTGCACCATCCGCCCTGCAGTCTCCGATTCGCCGTCCTTAGCCACCCCGCCGACGGTGACGATGACGTCAGATTTCTGCCTCCTTGCCAAGAGTGTCGTAACGGGCCACGCAATTGGTCCGCCGGTGAGCGCTTTTGGGTTGGACGCTGTGATTCGGTAGTCGCTGGCGAGACGCGGTGCGTGAAAACGGGCAGAAAAGTTGCCAGGGGATGTGAGTGTTTTCACGGTGCTTGGTGCCACAGAAGATTCACCGTTTACATTGTACTGAAAGGAAAAATAAAACGCCGTTTTTTCATTTGATTTCAATTTTACAATAACTATTTAGCGAGTATAAAAAAGGAGAAGACAAAACATTCAATTCAATGTTTATGATAGCACACTATACTCTTTCTGTTTTGACACACCATTGGCCAGGGGGCGGGGCTTGTGGATGCAGCTCGCAGTGGACTATTTTCACTCACTCCGCTGATTGGTCGAAGCGATTGACGGGGCGTCACCTGCTGAGAAGTAGTCGATGATGATTGGATGATGGTTGCTTCCTTTGACTTGTCTGCTTCACTGTAAAGTGGCTGTTGGAAACAATTTACATACCAAATAGATATTTGACATTTATAAGACGCCTAATGCAATAACATTGCTTTGCCTTGACAAGCTGATTTATTTATCTTTTCAGGCTTGCCTTTCTTTCAGCCGCAGAAAGTGGGATTCGAATTCGAATGTTAATTGCGTTTTCAGAGTTGCTACAAAGAGATAAATGATAAATATTTTTCAATGATACAATTCACATAGACAATTTGAAATGATTTCTGCAGCGGTTCACCCCTTCAAAATAAAACAGCGTGAAAAAAATTCCCCGAATTGTTGTCCATTTGAAAATCTTCTTGCAAGTGTATTCCCGAATAATACGACGGAGAGCTCAAGGAAATCAATCTGACCTTTGCCCAAGCGGAAGAAGTTTTGGATGCTTTCGGTTGTTGTGGGCTAGACTGTATGGTGTTTCTTTCGCTGATTGGCTGGGAAGAATCCAGAGGCGTTAACGTTGGCTGGTTAGACAAAGGCGTTGATTGGTCGATAATTCTCGCGTCTTTTATCCTTTGCTCTATGTCACTGGTCTGAAGTTGGATAAAGATAGAATTTTTTTTTTTATATGCATTAAACATTTTAAATTTACATTTTTTGAAACCCAAGACCTCCAGTTAAGGTAAATAAAATAAAACTTTAAAAGGATGACGAAAATACTCACTAATGGCCAAACGGGGGTTTCCGAAGAAGTAATATGCAAATATCTATTGGACTCTGTGACGTGTCGATCATTAATTCGCAGACGGGATACATTTGACGACGAAGGTAGAGACGAGGTTGTTGATTGGTCAATGATTTTGGCCTCCTTCAGGTCCTCAACAGTCATGTTTTGAAGTGGCTGAAAAAGGATTAAAAGTTTTAATTTGATTACTCCAAATGTCGACACACACATCTAATTCACTTGCCAACGTTTTACTACACTAGGCGTCACAACCAATAGAAACAAAAGTGAAATAATTGTGTTGAAAATGAAAGAATGTTCACATCTTTTTGACACATACTTAATATTAGGTACACATATCTTGACAGACGATGGCTTTTGTTTTTAGCTTACCATTTGCAACCTTTCGCAGGACAGATGAGCAGATTCCGATGACACTTGATCTTTTTTGGTTGGTGTTTTCCCCAACATCGACCCAGTAAGGGATGCATTAGTACCGGTACTCGCAATGGATGACCGCTGTATGTGAACTGCAATGACCCTTGACCTCACTTCCGGTATCTGCATCAACGCTTCATCCGTCTCAATATGTTTTGCGAGTTCATCCAAACTGACCTGTTGAAATCGGACCTGCCTCATGACGAGTGGCGCGCCCCTCAGTCCCGCCTCGCCGTTTGCGTGAATCCAGGTTTTGGCGGCGCCGAGGACCTCCAATTCGCTGGAAACACTCACATTGTCGTCTGCTAGGAGATCAGCGATCACTTCGACCGGGCACTGCAGATACTCCTTCGTTCGGCTAACGGCCAAGAAGTTTCCCAGGACAAACCTGCGAATCCTGGTGGCGAGCGACGTTAAATTGGCCCGACTGGCGACCAACATGGCGCCCAGGCAGTTCTCAATGGTGTAGTTTTGAAGGAATTCTTGTCCCAACTCAACAATCCGAGTCACTTTAAGTGCGCTCGCCACTTGCAAAATCTCGCAAACAGTTACCCACGTGAGCTCAAGCTCCGCCGTGTACATGTAGCGGAGTATGCGCCGAAAACCAGAGGCGGAAACCAGACTTCCCAGCACAATTCTGTTCGGAGTGATAACAGCAGCACCTGACTGCTTTCTAAGCAGCAACCGCAGGAAATAGTCACTGTGTGTGGCCAACACAACTCCGTGGGCGGGAAACTCGTCGCCCCCAACGACGACAATGACGTCACACAGTTTCTTATTGGCCCAAAGGACGTACAGCGTGTTCATACCATTGAGGGCGTGGTTTATCAAGGGGGAGTCTGTGGTCGTTTCCGAGTTGCGGCGCTCCCGGTGCCGCTTTTTCTGCGCGGTTTTGTTTTTCCTATCTAAAATGTCAATGAAACAAATTGGTTAGAAGGGACCGAAGCAATTTCACTACCTGAAACAGATTTTACTGAACTTTTAGGGTCGGCCTACTTTAAATAATTAGATTTCCTCCCATGATCAACAATGTCATGTCGCTATAAAATAATTAATTAACTTAGTAGATTTTCCAGTTAAACCTTTTGACTAGAAATTAAACAAAAAATCTACCCATTTCGATGTAGATAACAGTTGAACCTAGGCTAGCTGAACCGTAATGCCCAGATAAGTTTGAAGATTTTTCGGGAAGTGAAATCTGAATAGGCCTTATTTATAGCCCTATATTTTTTTTATAAGAGTGCTTAGCCATAGGCTAGCTTCAGCGGGTTTGACGACGTATAGTCGTGTTCCCTACGTGGCGCACTTCGAAGCTTACCCAACTTTTCTCGTGTAGTGTTGCCAAACCTCTTTGTTGATAAACCTCAAATTCATGCAGTGAAATACTGGTACTTTTACCTTTTTAGTGCTTGCTATTTAACCTCTGTGAACAATTTCGGCTTCACAAAATTTAATCCGAAATGCTAAAACGGTCGCGTCCGGAAATTGGGCACAAATTGGCGGAGCGTTCCCTAACGTGGGGCACTTGAATAAATCTCGGAAAACTCCAAATTAACATTTAAGAATTTCTGTAAACTTGATAAATTCTGATAACTCATTATTATCTTTACTTACAAACCCAGCCAGATTTTTGTCAGAAAATTATTTTCTTATTTTTCGAGGCATTTTCAAAGGGTTCACTTTGAACTTGAAAATAAAATCGGAAAATCACTCCAAAATAATTTTTTCTTTGAACTTTCTAACGGGTAAATAAACTCGCGATTTATGAACGGGAGTGTTTAGAACTTGATTAAATTTCACTTTCTGTGAAATTTCAGTTAAAACTTTTGCTCTAACTAGGTGCTACAGGCGAAAAATCAAAGTGCGCCACGTTAGGGCTGCGCCACGTTAGGGTACATCAACAATATTCATTGCACCTCCGTTCGTAGGGAAGTAAAGGCGCTGGAACCTGGGCCAAGCCATAGGCCTACCTCTTTAAATTCCAAAGAGTGAAAATTCACTCCATTCGAGTGAAGATTCACTCCCACAGTCGGAAACTAGGGACTAGACCTTTTTGAGTGAAATTATTGTCTTCAATCGTAAAGATCGAGTTTTCACTCGAGCTTTGACTGAAGTGGTTCCTTTTTTTTCAGACTATTTCAATCCATTGCGAACTCTAAATTTTCATTAACAAATAAATACTTATATGAATTTCAATGAGCTTATCACCTTCCGAACCACGCAAATCTTCGCCAATCGACGGCGATTTACTCCCCCGTGTTTCTTTGGCGATTCCGCGCCGTCTGGCCGGTAGTTTCTCTGCATGATCGGCAGTGACTGTTGGCTGTGTTTGCTCCGTCGCCGAGTAGTAATTCTCACTACCGTCACTTTCTGCGCCGTCCATGGCTTGGAGACAGTTTGACTTCTTATAATATCTCTATGCCATTCTGTAGATCTTGGCTAACACTAACAGTCTGCCTTTCATTCAGAAGAATGCTACGTCGTGCCTCCTATTTCAACCGTACCTTTTGCAGCTCGCAGATATGTCTGAGCATTATTTTCATTTTTATCACATGAAAAATCTTACAATGTATATTCGTCACGTTGGTTTGTTTCTGCGTAGTGTGCGTCGTTTCCATGCGTACTGCGCTATCCGGTTCGTTAGTAAAAACGTCATACACGCGCGCGCACCACTGATTACTAGCGCCCATTGGATAAACGCTCGAGTTGCGTTAGCTTCCGGTTCCAATAAAGAACGCGGCGCGCTCGTTGTGCGCGATTACAACACGCATGCGCAGACATGAACAAATTGGGTATTTATGGAAACGCCTGTGTGGTGCATTACCTGTCAAATCACTAGCACAATAATTATGCTAAAAACTCATGGGTAAACTTGGCCCCGATATGACTGAGTCTATATCTGCACAGTCCTTTTCAGGGGAAAAAAATGACGCTTTTCTCGGCCAAAATGATCCAGAAAAATGTCATGTTTGACCCGGAAAAGTTTCATTTTGACCAGAAAAGGGTAATTTTGGACCCCAAAAAGGACTGTGCAGGTATAGACTCAAATTCTGGGTCAATTATTCTGACCCAGTGCATTATGCAAACGTGTAGGAAACATTCATATTGGTGCTGTGTGTATTAATATGTGACACACACACACAACGTGTACAGTTCATTGAATAGAAACGGCTTGAAATACGAATGCTTATGCCAAAAATGTCCACCGCGTCCGATGAAACAACCGGGTTTTGTCGTCTTTTGTCGGGAACGGTAAGACGGTTAGTTTCCTTTCAACAGAACGTTGAAATACGATAAGTAGACAATCCAAAAACATGAACTTTTCGTGGATTTTCAGGTCGTAATGCCCCTCTAAGTTCTACTGTTCACACTGCTGGCTCATAAATATATTGCAGCATTATATTTCGCAGTCGACATTTGTCTTGTTGGGAAGTGAAGCGAATACTGATATGTGGCATGAGGATTTGTCTTCTAAACACTAGATGAGATCCTATTCCGTGTTTTAAAACAACTTAAATGTGTCCTGGATGAAAACATAACCGTAGCTGTAAGTATCGAATTCAGTTAATTGGTTATGATTAAGTAATATGCTAGACACCTGTAGATATATTATTAGCTACGGTATGAAGAAAAAGTTCGTGTGTTTTCGATCTCCTCCTGCAGATCGTATCGGCTGTAAAGGCCTATACCTTTGTCGATGCTTACTGCTTACTGCTTGTCCCGAAACCCGCCGGAGTCTACGAGCGCTGTATGGATGAGCGTTGAATCAACTGGTTCCACCTCTGTCTGCCCCGACTCCTCTTCCCTTGCACTGTTCCTTGGGCTGCTACATGAAATTTAGAGGTCTGCGGCTGTGTCGTGGTAACGAAAAACTATAGCAGCCATCTTGCTGATATGTTATCCGACAATACTCATCTTCCTGAACAATGATGTATCTCGGAGGCTCTCAGAAAATATGTTAGTATATTAATAATCATCTACATAAGATTTATATTAAGCCAGGTTCGCGTATTACACTCCAGACTACACGCGCAGGCACAACGCACGGGTTTTCCTGGATGACAGTTGATACAGTTTTGGCTACCATATGGAACGCCAAATATAGCAAAGACGAAGTCAATATACTTTTATGGCGATGTGAATCATTGACTGTGTATATGGTCGGTCTACAGTTCTGGAGACAATTTTACACGTATTTGTATTGGACCACAACGCCACTAGTTGGGCAAAGATGTGAAATTTGAAACTGGTTTCTTCGAGTGATCCGTAGTTCAACGCAATTTTGTGCTAGACAAATTTGTCAGTGGCTTAACCTTTCTCTGCCGGCCGGCATCTTTGGAAATATAGTCTTGGTGTTTTTGATTCTGCCAAAAAGTGACACAAGGCCGTCAAAATGGCTAAGGCTGGTGCTCGCCAGGGCTGGTGCGCAGTCCTTTGTCTGCACATGACGTGGTTGTTCAGCACGGGTCTCATCAAGGGTTTAGGGGTGATGTTGCCGTCCCTCGTCGAGCAGTTCTCGGCCCCGACGTGGGTTATTGGCTGGATGGTGACCATCGTCAGTGGTGTTGTCTGCTTCACAGGTATATACTCTTTGTTTCACTAAGTCTCTTCTATTTTCAGATTCCTCGCTCGAAGCGCATTCGTGTTGGCCTAGTTATGATATCAAAATGTCTCCGTGCATAATTTGAGCGTGCCCCTTGTCACATTTTGTGTGTTAACCTTGACATCAATCTTAATAGTTGTACATTTCCCTGAAATAGGAAAAGAGCCAATATACAAAACAAAACATTTTTATCGGTAACTCGCGTTAACAAAAAAAAGGACATGGCAAAACTTTAAGTACCTTGCATTTGAATATTTCCTCATACTGCGCACTGTTGAAAGAATCTTTTCAGTGCCCTTACATCGTTAGGGTATAACCCGGATTATGCTACCATAACAATTATTTAAAAAATAATCAATCATGAAATCTCCAGAGGGATTTTTTTCGGTGATTCATGTTACAGTACCTCGCGTTACAAATTGTCCGCTTCTCTCTGGTACAAGTTGAAGCATTATCAGAAACCACTAAACCACAAACCAAATAAACTCTTTTGGATGATGATTTTTTTTTCTTCTTTAAAAACAAAAAAAAAACTCACAACAACACTTGCATTTTGCATGTGAAAACAAGATGACGAAATTAAATCCATAATTTTAGTCCCCCATATTCCACTTCACTGGCAAACCACTAAAAAAAAAGGTCTTGTTGTCCCCTTTAATTTGAGAGAAAATATGAGGTTGTGATGCATGTAGTTCTGAATATTTCATAGATTTTCCACTTCTCGGCTGTATCCGCTTTTCCGTGGAATTGCCCATTCATCGGACCGCTTTCAATATTCCGTTTCACTTACCACGATGTAAATAACTTAGCATGCAGTGTACATAACGGCTCGCTAATTTTGACCTGGAAATCGGACAGACCCGAAGTATACAGCGAAGGTAAATGTCGCACTGGATTGTGGGACAGGTTCCACTTTATACTGCATGGATTTTCTAGAAGTGCAAATTGTCCCACAGTGCAGCGCAATATATACCTAGACTGCATATACTTCTGGTCTATCGGTATCAGCAGTAGTCTGTCTCCTTCCCAGGTCCTCTGACGGGAGTTTTAAATGCATGGTTTGGTCCACGCATTGTGGTCGTGGCCAGTGGTATGGCGGTAGGAACCGCCATGGTCGTCTCTTCTTTTACAACTGATGTTCTCCAGATGACGTTAATCCTTGCCCTAGTCGCTGGTAAACTCAAGATTTTATTCAGTTCTTGTCACTTCATCCTTTTATCACCAGTTCACTTTAATTAACCGTATCTATTACTCATCCATGATTAGGTTTATCACTTGTTTGGAATACTGATCCCTTTGCCTTTGAGAAAGATTCTGCCAAGATGAAAATGTTTGGACCCCTCACAATCCATATTTTTTTACTCCAAGGAAGCGAAATAATCAAGTTAAAACCAGTTCAATTGATACAGCTAAGTCAATGATAATTATACATACTTAACACAAGAAAGTTTTAAAGTTTTGGAACAAAAATGTTACAGGAACACACCACCTTGGTGTGGGGAAAAAATGAGTCTTTTGTTTACATTAATGTCCATCCCTTTCTTCTTTTTATATAAAACCATTCTTTCCCAGGACCTGGTTTAGGTATTTCCTTGATTCTAACGAGGACCTTGGTTGGTATGCATTTCACTGACAACTACGCGACGGCCAGTGGTATTGGGAGTTCTGGTCATGCCGTTGGTCTGGTTCTTATTGCACCCTTCACACAATTGCTGCTGGATACGTACGGGTGGAGAGGCGCCATGCTCCTTCTCGGAGGGTTGTCCATGCATCTTGCGCCGTGCGGTGCTTTATTGCGAACTCCGCCAAGAGAGACGGATTCGTACGAAACACTTCCCGCTTCGGAACACGATCAGCTTGTTAGTCAAGCACACAGCGCAGACAAGAAGACCGCGTGCTGTAAGCGTAAGGATGACATCTTGGCTCGATTCGGATGCTCCGTTTGTCTGCGCGTCGCTTATTGGCGAGCGGCCATTGTTCTCATCTGTTTCCGCTTCGTGCCAGCTCTCTGGGTGGTGTATTTTGTCTCGCACGCCCAGGCTAAGGGTTTTTCAGCGTATGACGCGGTGATGTTCACTACAGCCGCCGGAGCGGGTAGCTTCGTGTGCAAGATCGCGTCGGGTCTCGTGGTAGACCGAGGCCTCATGAGCCTACGATGGGCTATGTCGTTATGCATCGTGGTTGCGTCATCCACTCTGATCTGCATTAGCTGGACCAACTCCTACTGGTCGATGATGGTCAATGCCTTCTGCCATTACGGCGCCAATGGAGCCGTGGGGTCATTCTGCGATATTTACACCAAGGAATTGCTTGGAGTCGAACACCTTGGCTCTGCTATGAGTTGGATGGAGCTGATGGCGGCCGTATTACTAATGGCTTTTGGATTCTTTCCAGGTAAGACAAAAGAAAATTAATAGAGAATGCAGCTTCAAACCCAGCGAATAATCAAGTAATGACATCTCGGAGTTGCAGCAGTTTAATCCAGAGGGGTGACAGCTGCGTCCAAATTACCTGGCTACGACCGGTACTTGTAGCCTACAATTAAGCGCCTAGTGGAGGCACCTGAAGCCATCTTCCATAGACCTTCGTGTTATTGCAAAACTAGACGCAGCCATTGGTACAGTAAACCTCCATGATGACTTCTGTATACACTGCCCCCCCCCCAAAAAAAAGAAATGGTCAAATTTTGCCCACCCTTTTTTACCCAACGTTGGTACAATAGTCAACATCCAAATATTTCGAGCGAAAAACGCCCAGCGGCCGTTGGGCAAACACGTTTACCTAAACCTTGGAAAATATTACAGACGGAACAGTCGGATACTTTTAATCATCCATTAGTTTGGTACATGTAAAGAATCAATTGTTGGTAAGCCATTACCCCAAAAAATGGTCAATAAAGTGACAAGTTGTTGGTTCGTATTTTGTCAATTATTGGTTACTAAGAAGAGTCCAATGTTGGGTACTGTGAACATTGTATCAATTAGTGGCAGTGAAATTGCCCAACAAATGCCGAAATGAAGTTTCCCAGCTTTCATTTACCCAGCATTTTTTTTTTTGCATTGTATGGAAAAGGTCTTTTGAAACATTTAAAACCCTTTACCTTTCTTTTTAGGTTGGATATACGACCAGACCAGAAGCTTCGACTTAGCTTTTGTTATCATGGGAGGTATACAGGCTCTGCCGTTGGTGTCGCTGTTTATGGAGTGGGTCATGATGAGACGTCAACAGAGGGCGTGATTTGCTCCTTGACCGGTATCGCCTTGACGAAACTTGAGGCAAAGTAGTCTTGTATTGTGTTTACCATCTACCCTACGCATTCAAGAACGTTAGAATCCATTCAACTAGCTGACGTTTGCGTGTGCACCGTCTGATCCTGTCCAGAAATGCAAAGGGCTTATACGACAAAGGTGTAAACGAATCCTAACATTGTCCGGTTGTTGGGACTTTACAGAGCATGCAGGGAGAGTAAACATATGATATATAGGAAAAGGTATCCCATAGCTAATTACTGGCCGTAAAGGGGGATGTTAGAGGTTCACTGTTTCAATGGGCGCGGCATATTAGTGGCGGTGCCCATCTCCTCTCCTCTCGCCGTCTTACCTTCCCTGAACGAATCAGGTACCCATTTTATCACTTTTGGGTCGTCAGAGAGAGTTTTCCAGTTGTTGGTCCGAATGGGATTCAAACCGCCAACCTTCCACTCCGTAGCTCCACGCTCTAACCGCTCGGTTACGAGGCCTCAACATATATATGAACATACAAACATTCCGAGGACGGTAACACAAAGATACAACAACAAATCCTTTGTTGTCCTCGAACGTAAACCTTTTGTTGGAACTGGTTCTCAAATGTAAGTGTGTGTGCTTAGTCTACGGGAGAGTGTTATTATCATAGCAACAAAGGGAAACACAACGCCTTGTCCTCGGACATAATGGTAAAAAAGGACTATGTGCATATCCGGGTTTCATTTGTATACACAGCCACTTTCTACCATTACATTAAAATTGTATCCCCTTCTAAAAGGAGGATGTCTAGGGCTACTTGGTCAAATGGGACATGTGTCATCTCGTTTGTTATTTGGTATTGTGGTAAAATTTCGTAAAGACCTATTTACTTAATAATCATGTCAACGTTGCCTTAGGCCTATGCGGTCATTGTAAGATCCCGGATCAGTAGTCTGGTCAGAATCGGGTTCATATAACTGACAATAAATTCCAGGACAAAAAGCGATAAAAGTGCTTAATCTTCTTTGTTACTTCAGACTTTTGCATTGCATGAGGGATAAAACGAAAATCTCAGTGTGAACACTATCATCGTGTTTTGCTCGTTGTTCACTTAATTTGCAGGAATATTAACATGGGTATAATACAATTCTGCACTGAAGTTATGACAACGGTAGATTTGACGGAGCCTCTATTCGTCGTTGGAGCTTATGCAACATATGCTAATCATATCATAAAATGGCTTTTATGTTTTTTTGTCTTTTGCATGGGCATAATAAAATTCTGCACTGAGTTAACGACAGAAAAGTTTGTGGCTGCACGCTATAGAAATATTAATTTTCAGCATTCAGATATGAGAGAATACGGAGCTCTGGAGGTGCCATCCAAAATGTTGAGATGCTGAGATAACTTTTCACGGGATGACGACATCCCACAGGTAAGATGCCAACGTCCTGAGATGTTTTATCACGGGATGATGACATCGTACAAATAGGATGTCGCCATCCTCAGATAATGTATCGATGGATAACGACATCCCAAGGGTAGGATGTCGACAATCGGAGAAAATTCATCGCAGGTGACGACATCCTGAAAGTAGTGCTTTCTCAGGCTCCACTAAACAGCATTCGAAGATATCTCGGGATGTCGACATTTTACTTTCAGGATGTCGACATGATCATCCCTTGTTATATTGTGTCACAATATTGGGATCCTACTTTCAGCATTGTGCTACCCGTGATAGATTTATCCGACGATGTTGGCATCCCTCTAAAAACATGTCATTATCCCGTGATAAATTAACTCAGGATGTCGACATTTTTCGTATAAGATGTTGTCATCCCGTGATACATTATGTCAGGATCTCAACATCTAGTCATGGCACCTCTGGAGTTCCGTACCGTAGGGATTAATTTGTGATGAACTTTATTTCATTGCTTTCATTTGTACTCGCAAGTTCCTAAAATGAAGAGTTTGCTTCGCTTTGCATTTAATATGGCCGACACGTGAATAAAGTCTATACATCGCCCTGAGCTGGAGGTTCCAAGGGTTCCATAGCAGTGTCCACACTTTTCGGTAGCTATTTCCATGTTTTACGGCTGCTCAGCACAGAAGTTTGTAAAGCAATGTCCTTAGCGAAACACGTTTACTAGCTAAAATGTCACGTGATAGCATGTATTGCTGCTGTTGTCGATGAAACATACATGAAAATTACTAGGGTGTAAACGTTTGGATCGGACAAGATCCGGGGCCATTGTCAAACAGCATGCTAAGCAGACAGATATCCCCAGCAAAGAACATTTTTGCGTCGTGTCTATTTTCTTGTGACTGGTCCCAACCTGAATGCTACTAGGCAATATTATTAGCTTAGCTGCTACATGAAATTTAGAGGTCTGCAGTTGTGTCGTGGTAACGAAAAACTATAGCAGCCATCTTGCTGAAATGTTATCCAACAATACTCATCTTCCTGAACAATGATGTATCTCGGAGGCTCTCAGAAAATAATGTTAGTATGATAATCATCTACATAAGATTTAAACCACGTTCGCGTATTACACTCCAGACTACACGCGCAGGCACAACGAACGGGTTTTCCTGGATGACAGTTGATACAGTTTTGGCTACCATAATTATGGAACGCCAAATATAGCAAAGACGAAGTCAATATACTTTTATGGCGATGTGAGTCATTGACTGTGTAAAGGGTCGGTCTACAGTTCTGGAGCCAATTTTACACGTATTTGTATTGGACCACAACGCCACTAGTTGGTCAAAGATGTGAAATTTGAAACTGGTTTCTTCGAGTGATCCGTAGTTCCGCAGCGCAATTTTGTGCTAGACGAATTTGTCAATGGTTTAACCTTTCTCTGCCGGCCGGCATCTTTGGAAATATAGTCTTGGTGTTTTTGATTCTGCCAAAAAGTGACACAAGGCCGTCAAAATGGCTAAGGCTGGTGCTCGCCAGGGCTGGTGCGCAGTCCTTTGTCTGCACATGACGTGGTTGTTCAGCACGGGTCTCATCAAGGGTTTAGGGGTGATGTTGCCGTCCCTCGTCGAGCAGTTCTCAGCCCCGACGTGGGTTATTGGCTGGATGGTGACCATCGTCAGTGGTGTTGCCTGCTTCACAGGTATATACTCTTTGTTTCACTAAGTCTCTTTTATTTTCAGATTCCTCGCTCGAAGCGCATTCGTGTTGGCCTGGTTATGATATCAAAATGTCTCCGTGCATAATTTGAGCGTGCCCCTTGTCACATTTTGTGTGTTAACCGTGACAACATTCTTAATAGTTGTACATTTCCCTGAAATAGGAAAAGAGCCAATATACAAAACAAAACATTTTTATCGGTAACTCGCCTTAACAAAAAAAAAGGACATGGCAAAACTTTAAAGCTCATTTTTCATTAAAGTGTTCAAGTTGGAACTAGGACTTTACAAAATATCAACTACAATGAATATATGAAATCTGCTCAAAATCGTAAAGTTTAATAGCTGCAGGACATGGAACAAAACAGTACTGATTTTTAACTAAACCATATTTTTTGACATATTCTTGAAATTTAACCTTCTAAAACGTGTTTTAACAACCAAACAGATACGTTACCACTATTTTATTCATAGAAAAGTTGTCTTTGAAACAAAAACTGGGAAGGCTTAAGTCAATATGAATTTCGGAGCTATTGTGAAAGACAGACTAAAAATAGAGGGATTTAAGTGACAGTATTTGACAGGTACATTGGAAAACATCGTGTTTTTTCTAGATAATGAAAACAAGGCACATAAATTGTCTGTCTCGATTTGCTATGCACATAATTTCAGTTGCTACATCTATCACTTTGCATGTTGCAATTTCGCATTTATTTGCTATAAACTAACAATTAGTCATTATCATTTCCATGAACAGGTAATTATACAAATATTTCCCATGAGATTGAGATAGTGAGATCCACAATGCCAGGCTGCTTTGGTAACATCTGGCAAATCAGATTTATAATTAAAAGACCATATACGGGATGACGCAGTAAGCAGCACTTACACAAAACTTTATAACAGCTGCTGTAATCAATCTTATTATAATGATGTTATTGAAAACGCCACGCGCTTCATACACGAAAGTTGTTGTCAAAATATAAAAATGTGTACACCCTGTAAACGAACAAAGTCAGAACCCGACATTTAAAAAACAATCAATAAAGTCGAGTTTGCATTGTTTCAAACAGCAGAAAAGATCCCAATTTCGTCACTCTACGTTTATAATGTGCATTTTATGAACACATGGAATAAAAGAAAGGCGATATTTAACAAATGTTTTTATTTTTGAGGGAAAATAATTACTTGAAGTTAAGTCTTCTAAACGTCGTGTAACGATTTACCAGATACGTTACCACTTCAATAAATTCACGTCTTTAAATACGATTCTGTAGATATTTTAAGTAGATGTGAATTTCATTGGTACGCATTGTGTCAGACAGACTGAAATAAAAGGTTTCGTTGATTCTGTTTGTCAATAAAAAACATCATTAATCGTTAAAAAAAACCAAAGAATTACTTAAGTATATATAATTCAAGGACCATAAGGCAGGGCGGATCCAGGATTTTTTGCAGGGGGGTCGGCCTTTCAGATATTATTTTTGTATCCCAATGTTGCGATTTTTTTTGGGGGGGGGTCAGAGCATGATGGGGGGGATCGAGACCGTGGGTTTGGATCCGCGCCTGCGTTTAGAATATCATCTTGTTCTATTATTAAGGTTATAATTTGTTATTTTATTTTATTTCATTTTTTGGGGGTCAGAGCAGGGAAATATAAATTATACGGAATAATCATGTGACGTTTTGTTTGCGTGATATGTTTTGCGCATGCATATCACAATTAATGACTTTACTAAAATGCAACTCGTGCATCCCCTGGCAAACAATCCTGATCAACTATGACCAAATGATTTAAAATTGAATTCAGGCACACAGGATGGAGGTCAGAATTTCCTTTTCCCAAGTGTGTTGAGCTGCCCCACCTCCCACCCCTAAGTTCACCTCAATCAACCCACCTACACTACCACCCGAACCCTCGAAACCATCATTTAAGTGTCCCTGTTGCTTAGAGATAATGTCTGAACAATACATTTAATTGTATCATCTTAGTTACGCTCGCAAATTAAAGATTGATATTTGAACAGATACGTTACCGAGCTGATCAGATACGTTACTAGGCTGATCAGATACGTTACCATAATATACTAAGATATTCTATGTAAACCAACAACGATGGTTTCATGTTATCAAGTTTTTGTGCAATTACAACCCCTCACTTCCTAAAATCTTTATCTACAGATTCTACAAGTTACATATTTTACCATTAAAAAAAACATTGTATGATGCTACTCTAAACTTTAAGAATATTCGACAGAAATTCAGCACAACATTACAATCCCTCTCGGCAAGCTTGTGCTCTAGTGAATCACAATTAAATGTGTAACGAAACTTTAAAACGTGTAGACAGTGTGGGAATCGATGACGTAGCCCATGTTTGTTGACGTCAGCATAACATTTGCATGATGAATTCATAATCAGTAACGTATCTGGCCCGCTCACGTTGAAATAGGCTTCCCTTGACAAACTGTGTGACCTTAACTACTTCTTCCGCCACTTGATCAGTCATCACCCAACACACTGTTGACTGGTATGGTGTTTGAGGTCAGCTTCCTTCACGTGTCTCGAAAGGAAAGGCAAAAATAGGTAACGTATCTTGCGCTACACATACACACATGGAATTTTTTTCGTTGACAGTTCTAAAAAAAATTCAACGCGCATATTCCTGAAATTTTAAGTCTGTTTATCGTTACGAGAAAATAGTAACGTATCTGGTTATGAAATTGGCGACATGCGCTCTGAAGGCGCTCAAGTAAAATTAATGAGCCAATCTTTTTCGATTTGTCATTGTATATTTAGGGCATACTATGGACTAATAATATAAAAGGGTAATCATTGATATGCACACATGGAAGACAAATGGGAGACTTTAAAAAAAAAGGCATCTTGGATGGCGACATGAGAAAACCGCAACAAATACCACCTTACTCGTCACAATTTCAAAGATTTTCTTGATTTTGTTACCTTCTTACTACGTGGGTTTATGAAACAAAACTTAGTCTCGAAGAAAACTAATATAAATCATTATCGAACACACTCCATACTTCTTAGAAACACAAGCGACACAAAAATGGCACATTTGAACACTTTAGCGGAGAATGGCCCTTAAGTACCTTGCATTTGAATATTTCCTCATACTGCGCACTGTTGTAAGAATCTTTTCAGTGCCCTTACATCGCTAGGGTATAACCCGGATTATGCTACCATAACAATTATTTAAAAAATAATCAATCATGAAATCTCCAGAGGGATTTGTTTCGGTGATTCATGTTACAGTACCTCGCGTTACAAATTGTCCGCTTCTCTCTGGTACACGTTGAAGCATTATCAGAAACCACTAAACCACAAACCAAATAAACTCTTTTGGAATGATGATTTTTTTCTCTTCTTTAAAAACAAAAAAACCCTCACAATAACACTTGCATTTTGCATGTGAAAACAAGATGACGAAATAAAATCTATAATTTTAGTCCCCCATATTCCACTTCACTGGCACACCACTCAAATAAAAAGGTCTTGTTGTCCCCTTTAATTTGAGAGAAAATATGAGGTTGTGATGCATGTAGTTCTGAATATTTCATAGATTTTCCACTTCTCGGCTGTGTCCGCTTTTCCGTGGAATTGCCCATTCATCGGACCGCTTTCAATATTCGGTTTCACTTACCACGATGTAAATAACTTAGCATGCAGTGTACATAACGGCTCGCTAATTTTGACCTGGAAATCAGACACCCGAAGTATACAGCGAAGGTAAATATCGCACTGGATTGTGGGACAGGTTCCACTTTATACTGGATTTTCTAGAAGTGCAAATTGTCCCACAGTGCAGCGCAATATATACCTAGACTGCATATACTTCTGGTCTTTCGGTATTAGCAGTAGTCTGTCTTCTCCCAAGGTCCTCTGACGGGAGTTTTAAATGCATGGTTTGGTCCACGCATTGTGGTCGTGGCCAGTGGTATGGCGGCAGGAACCGCCATGGTCGTCTCTTCTTTTACAACTGATGTTCTCCAGATGACGTTAATCCTTGCCCTAGTTGCTGGTAAACTCAAGATTTTATTCAGTTCTTGTCACTTCATCCTTTCATCGCCAGTTCACTTTAATTAACCGTATCCATTACTCGTCCATGATTAAGTTTATTACTTGTTTGGAATACTGCTCCCTTTGCCTTTGAGAAAGATTCTGCCAAGATGAAAATGTTTGGACCTCTCACAATCCATATTTTTTACTTCAAGGAAGCGAAATAATCCGAACATTAAAACCAGTTCAGTTGATACAGCTAAGACAAGGATAATTATACATACTTAACACAAGAAAGTTTTAAAGTTTTGGAACAAAAATGTTACAGGAACACACCACATTGGTGTGGGGAAAAATGAGTCTTTTGTTTACGTTGATGTCCATCCTTTTCTTCTTTTATATAAAACCATTCTTTCCCAGGACCTGGTTTAGGTATTTCCTTGATTCTAACGAGAACCTTGGTTGGTATGCATTTCACTGACAACTACGCGACGGCCAATGGTATCGGGAGTTCTGGTCATGCCGTTGGTCTGGTTCTTATTGCACCCTTCACACAATTGCTGCTGGATACGTACGGGTGGAGAGGCGCCATGCTCCTTCTCGGAGGGTTGTCCATGCATCTTGCGCCGTGCGGTGCTTTATTGCGAACTCCGCCAAGAGAGACGCATTCGTACGAAGCACTTCCCGCTTCGGAACACGATCAGCGTGTTAGTCAAGCACACAGCGCAGACAAGAAGACCGCGTGCTGTAAGCGTAAGGATGACATCTTGGCTCGATTCGGATGCTCCGTTTGTCTGCGCATCGCTTATTGGCGAGCGGCCATTGTTCTCATCTGTTTCCGCTTCGTGCCAGCTCTCTGGGTGGTGTATTTTGTCTCGCACGCCCAGGCTAAGGGTTTTTCAGCGTATGACGCGGTAATGTTCACTACAGCCGCCGGAGCGGGTAGCTTCGTGTGCAAGATCGCGTCGGGTCTCGTGGTAGACCGAGGCCTCATGAGCCTACGATGGGCTATGTCGTTATGCATCGTGGTTGCGTCATCCACTCTGATCTGCATTAGCTGGACCAACTCCTACTGGTCGATGATGGTCAGTGCCTTCTGCCATTATGGCGCCAATGGAGCCGTGGGGTCATTCTGCGATATTTACACCAAGGAATTGCTTGGAGTCGAACACCTTGGCTCTGCTATGAGTTGGATGGAGCTGATGGCGGCCGTATTACAATTGGCTTTTGGATTCTTTCCAGGTAAGACAAAAGAAAATTAATTGAGAATGCAGCTTCAAACCCAGCGAATAATCAAGTAATGACATCTCGGAGTTGCAGCAGTTTAATCCAGAGGGGTGACGGCTGCGTCCAAATAACCTGGCTACGACCGGTACTTGTAGCCTACAATTAAGCGCCTAGTGGAGGCACCTGAAGCCATCTTCCATAGACCTTCGTGTTATTGCAAAACTAGACGCAGCCAACGGTACAGTAAACCTCCATGATGACTTCTGTATACACTGCCAAAAAAAAAGAAGAAATGGTCAAATTGTGCCCACACTATTTTTACCCAACGTTGGTACAATAGTCAACATCCAAATATTTCGAGCGAAAAACGCCCAGCGGCCGTTGGGCAAACACGTCTACCTAAAACTTGGAAAATATTACAGACGGAACAGTCGGATACTTTTAATCATCCATTAGTTTGGTACATGTAAAGAATCAATTGTTGGTAAGCCATTACCCCAAAAAATGGTCAATAAAGAGACAAGTTGTTGGTTCGTATTTTGTCAATTATTGGTCACTAAGAAGAGTCTAATGTTGGGTACTGTGAAAATTGTATCAATTAGTGGCAGTGAAATTGCTCAACAAATGCCGAAATGAAGTTTCCCAGCTTTCATTTACCCAGCATTTTTTTTTGCATTGTATGGAAAAGGTCTTCTGAAACATTTAAAACCCTTTACCTTTCTTTTTAGGTTGGATATACGACCAGACCAGAAGCTTCGACTTAGCCTTTGTTATCATGGGAGGTATACAGGCTCTGCCGTTGGTGTCGCTGTTTATGGAGTGGGTCATGAAGAGACGTCAACAGAGGGCGTGATTTGCTCCTTGACCGGTATTGCCTTGACGAAACTTGAGGCAAAGTAGTCTTGTGGTGCCTACCCTACGCTAAAATCCATTCAACTAGCTGACGTTTGCGTGTGCACCATCTGCTTCCTGTCCAGAAATGCAAAGGGCCTACGACAAAGGTGTAAACGAATCCTAACATTGTCCGGTTGTTGGGACCTTACAGAGCATGCAGGGAGAGTAAACATAATGATATAATGATATAAAGGTAAAGGTAGGCCTATAGCCAATTACTGGCCGTATGGGGGATGTTATAGGTCCACTGTTTCAATGGGTGCGGCATATGAGTGGCGGTGCCCATCTCCTCTCCTCTCGCCGTCTTACCTTCCCTGAACGAATCAGGTACCCATTTTATCACTTTTGGGTCGTCAGAGAGTTTTCCAGTTGTTGGTCCGAATGGGATTAGAACCGCCAACCTTCCACTCCGTAGCTCCACGCTCTAACCGCTCGGCTACGAGGCCTCAACATAATATATGAACATACAAACATTCCGAGGACGGTAACACAAACAGACAACAACAAATCCTTTGTTGTCCTCGAACGTAAACCTTTTGTTGGAACTGGTTCTCAAATGTAAGTGTGTGTGTGCTTATAGTCTACGGGAGAGTGTTATTATCATAGCAACAAAGGGAAACACAACGCATTGTCCTCGGACATAATGGTAAAAAAGGACTATGTGCATATCCGGGTTTCATTTGTATACACAGCCACTTTCTACCATTACATTAAAATTGTATTCCCTTCTAAAAGGAGGATGTCTAGGGCCACTTGGTCAAATGGGACATGTGTCATCTCGTTTGTTATTTGGTATTGTGGTTAAATTTCGTAAAGACCTATTTACTTAATAATCATGTCAACCGTTGCCATAGACCTATGCGGTCATTGTAAGATCCTGGATCAGTAGTCTGGTCAGAATCGGGTTCATATAACTGACAATAAATTCCAGGACAGAAAGCGATAAAAGTGCTTAATCTTCTTTATTACTTCAGACTTTTGCATTGCATGAGGGATAAAACGAAAATCTCAGTGTGAACACTATCATCGTGTTTTGCTCGTTGTTCACTTAATTTGCAGGAATATTAATTTCTTATAAGATGGATTTTTTTGCGCCGGGGTGATATAAACTGAGTATTCAGTGTTTAAACGTCGGTGAAGGGCAAAACCTAATTTGATTTATATTAATTCTGTAGTTGTGTATACTAATTTGTCAACATTATTTTCTTTTTTCCCCTATTAATTTAAGTTACAGGTATACGATGAATTGCATTGCAATATACAGGGTGAGTCAAATGGCAGGACCATTTTCTTAATAAAGTTCTGCATGTAGCACTTTCAAAATCAAGGATATGCAAGCCCAATTAATATTTTTTTTTTTTGTACAAAAATCATTCAAATCACTTATGTACTTTTCAAGTTACGGAATTTTGAACACACCCACCGTTGTAAAGTTCTGTCCATGGGTCACACAAAAAAGGGGGTGTGTTCTTTCAGCAAAACGAATACAGTTCGCACACAACCCTATGTTGTCCTGTCATTTGGGTTTCCTTTTTTCAGTTGACTCACAGTTTGAAAGCTGGTGGTCCTTGCTCCATGGTGTAGACGGATTTTAAATATGCATTGGAATGGAATCGAGGCTCTCAATGCTAAGCCATAGGATTGAGGACCTTTTCTTTTGTAATCCTCTCAACAAAAGACAGCACTGAGGACCTCGGTTTCAGTGCCAATTTAAATTTAAAAGCACAAAATCATATTTTTGTGACTGTTGGTCCGCCATGTTGGATTTATTTAAATTCGACTGGGCGTTTGTAATTAAGTTTGACGTTTGGAACCACTGCCGCGCGTATGCCGTGCTAACGTAGCGTTAAATTCAATTTATAAGCACAACGTCTGAAACATGCCTAAACTTCCCCAGTAGCAATACATATGTATGTTAGCCTATAATCATTCTTTCGCTTGATTAACTGCATTTTGGTATTTACAAATTTTTATATTATTGTAATTTATTGCCCACAGATGGGCCTAAAATCGATTTTGTGATTTTACCAACAGTCGGGTGGGTCAGGACAATATGATATTATGACATGCACGTGTATTCTTTCTTTTTTTGTAAAAAGAAATACACCCAAATTAGAAGATCGATTCTAAAAAAAAAACAATTCACTGCGAAAAATTTAAAATATAGAATATAGAATTATATGCAAATGTGGTCTCATCGAGACAGATTGTAATTTACAACAATTTAAACTAAATTCGAGAAAAATCAAACAATTGTTCACAGTCATTGTCTTTGTAGGTGGGGGGGGGGGATCTGAGATAATGTCCTTATGAAGTTGATGTTTCGAAATGTATTGGATGAAGTTGACAGTTTTTGGGCAGATGAGCGGTGTAACTCAACAAAGAGGGACATGATATTTAATGTTATTGCAAAACTACTTCACCTTAATTAAAATTTCTGATTGGAAAAATTGTATTTTTTTTTTATAATAAAGCTTGAATGAGGAGAGCTGACGAGATATTAAACAAATCTATAATATGATTCTTGAAAAGGAAATCGATGAAGCATACAGGGTGACCCCCAAAAAATGCACCTTTGAAACATTTCCTTTTTGTTCAAAAACGTGATCCGTGAATGTTATTTTTTTGGATATCAGATTAAAGCTGAAGATTTGCTCTTTTAAATACTGAAAGAATCATGAAAACAGCACATTGGGTTGCTGAGAAAATTCCAATTATGTAAAAAAAAAAAAAAAGATTTTTTTTTCAGCGTTTCCAATAGTGCTTCAAACAGCTTTCATTTGTGCAATTTCTTAAATATTTTGACATATTTATGATGCTGAAAAGGTTTAACAATTGGACTAAATAGGATAAGATACCTGTTCAGGTGGAAAATAAAAAGGTATTTCCATCAAATTCATTTGAACTCTTGTCAATGTGCCGTGTTGTTTTGTAATGATTAGGACACAATGCGCTACATGCATTTCATGCACAAATAGGTATGTGTAAATCCCTTAACTGTGGTAATGCCGTTGGAAAGGGAGTTGAGTTCCATAATTGGCATTTCTCAGCAACCCAATGTGCTGTTCTCATGATTTTTTTCCAGTATTTGAAAGGAAAAACTCTCAGCTTTAACCCAATAATAAATCACAGATCACGTTTTTGAAAAAAGGCAAATGTTTCAGGGTTGCATTTTGTTGGTCACCATGTATAGGCGATACATGTGGACCTTGCGGCGGCATATCATCGGATAGCCGCAGCGAGATCGAATTCAGTCACGAATTAAATGGTTAGTGACACTACTACAAAATAATAAGCCGCGTATGTTTGAAAAAAAAGTTGAAGTACATATAAAAGACCTTATTCACGGGAAGCCATTTTGGATGTGTTCTCCTAAATCTATTTTATAAATTGTAAACTGTTGAATGGATGGTGTCAGACTATTTTACAATTGGAGTGTGCGTTCCAAACCTCACTTTCATTGTTTTTTTTTATGCGGCTTAAGACATTAGGATATGTTTAATCACAAATTTTAAACTAGAGGCTCGCGTTTTTGAGTTTCTAACGCAGAGTGGTCGGGCAGTCAACTATTTCATTAAACAAGCCCAGTTAAGTTATGAATATGTTTCTGCGATAACAAAGATTCGCAAACTTAAACCTTTCCAGTACAACCAATTATTTTGTACAAAAAAAAATCATCTGTAAGGGGATGATAAATTTCAGGATACATTTTAGGTACACGTACAAGTTATTTACGGTTTGATGACGTCATCAGTCAAAAAACGGAAGGAAATACTGATTTAGTTCAAGGAGGATCCCGTTTAACATAAAGTAAAATTCAGGCATGGAAATATGGAAATTTTATTTAGAGTTTATGAAACATTATTATGCTAATGTTCAGATTAAATTGCCTTTATGTTTTGTTTTGGTCTTTAGCATGGGTATTATAAAGTTCTGCACTGAAGTTATGACAACCGTACGGTAGATTTGACGGAGCCTCTAACGTCGTTGGAGCTTATACAACATATGCTAATCATATCATAAAATGGCTTTTATGGTTTTTTGTCTTTTGCATGGGCATAATAAAATTCTGCACTGAGTTTACGACAGAAAAGTTTGTGGCTGCACGTTATAGAAATATTAATTTTCAGCATTCAGATATGAGAGAATACGGAGCTCTGGAGGTGCCCTCCAAAATGTTGAGATGCTGAGATAACTTTTCACGGGATGACGACATCCCACACGTAAGATGCCAACGTCCTGAGATGTTTTATCACGGGATGATGACATCGTACAAATAGTTTGTCGACATCCTCAGATAATGTATCGAGGGATAACGACATCCCAAGGGTAGGATGTCGACAATCGGAGAAAATTCATCACGGGTGACAACCAACCTCGTACCCAGGGTGTCGAGCAGTACGCGCCCATCACTACCTGCTCTCTCACCCTGGTATTGGATCATTTGCATGTGCAAGATTTTTGAACACGTATGCAAATGAGGAACAGTCTGGTGCCTGCATGTGCGTTACATTAGCGTTTGTTTTTGTATGCGGTGTCTGGGGTAAAAAACAGAGTCAATTCGAAGCAGCGCGAGCATGGCGTGAGTTACGAAACACGATTTGTATTTAATTAAACTGTTACGATCTTAACGAAACAATATGCAGTATCACATTTCATATTAATATTAACAAATTGGAAAGGAAATTGATATTTTCGAGAAAGCGTGGACGAATGATCGCGAAAACACGTACTGCACGTTGTGAATAACAACACCAAGTACACGATAAAAATCCATTACTAGCCAATTGCGGTATCGAATCAGGATACAGGAAGAAAGTTTCCTATCCAGGGTTTACTATTGGAAACCGTGTTGGAAATAAAGTAAGCACTGGGGACGAGGTTGGGGTGACAACATCCTGAAAGTAGGATTGCTTTCTCAGGCTCCACTAAACAGCATTCGAAGGTATCTCGGGATGTCAACATTCTACTTTCAGGATGTCGTCATCCCGTGATATATTGTGTCACGATGTCAGGATCCTACTTTAGCATTGTGATGCCCGTGATAGATTTATCCGAGGATGTTGGCATCCCTCTAAAAACGTGTCATCATCCCGTGATAAATTATCTCAGGATGTCGACATTTTTCGTGTAAGATGTTGTCATCCCGTGATATGATACATTATGTCAGGATCTCAACATCTAGTATGGCACCTCTGGAGTTCCGTAGGTATTAACTTGTGATGAACTTTATTTCATTGCTTTCATTTGTACTCGCAAGTTCCTAAAATGAAGAGTTTGCCTCGCTTTTAATTTAATATGGCCGACACGTGAATAAAGTCTATACATCGCCCTGAGAGCTGGAGGTTCCAAGGGGTCCAACAGTGTTCACACTTTTCGGTAGCTATTTTCATGTTTTACGGCTGCTGTGCACAGAAGTTTGTAAAGCAATTTCCTCAGCGAAACAATTTTACTAGCTAAAATGTCACGTGATAGCATGTATTGCTTGTGAAATCTCAGGCGATTTTGGTTTAATAGTCACACAGGTTTGCTAAGCATTTTCTGTTTGCTTAACACATCTCCAAGAAATCCAGCCTTGTTCCCTTTTCTGGAGCTGCACCTAACCGATTCAGATGTTGCTGGTTAATGTGGCATAAGTTGTTGTTTGTGATTAGTTTGTAGGTGATCTTTGTGTAGTATCATGAGACCTACACGGGTTTGCTAGTATTTTCTACCTTAGCAGATACATCAAATTGGATACTGATCTGCTCGTGAGTCTGAAATCCTCCCCCCCCCCCCCGTTCCGCGCCTGGCCACATTTTGAGTAAAACTCAGTATGACGTATGCATAAACGGTAACAAAGGTTTTTTTTTAAAAAATAAGGTTATTGATTTGTACTGACAAAACCTTAACTGTAAAGTGACTTAAAGTGCCAAGCCTCCAATGACATCACAGTTATACAGCACCTTCGAAAGCCAAAAATGGGAAAGACAAAAGACCAATACGTACTTTTAAGTCCAAAAAGCTTCCCTTTAATAACCGCACTTGTCCAATTTTTGAAGCTCAGATTCTTGGGCGATAATCAAATTTCATCAAGACCACTTAATATTCCATCACTACATATCAAAAATTCTTCAAATTTCCCAACATGAAAATTGGTCGCATTGATCCTGGTTAAAATGTGAAATTTATGTGATAGGCGCACTTTCTTAAACCAACATCTAAAAATAAGGGGGAAACGTTGTTGATTAGTTTGCTGGAGGAATACGCTGGGCAACACAAGTCACGGTATACTAAACTCGAGACCCGTCTCACGATAATATTGATTACTGTATTTTACAACTAATGTTTAACTCGTTACACCCGATCCACACGTGGCAAATGATGAAATTAAGGCCAAAAAAAAATAATAAGTCGGTCTCTGGTCAGCGCGCGCGTCGATTTTAATCATGCGCGTCAATCTTTTTTTTCCCCAAAATGTTCCGCGGTAGCTCCAACAGTGCCCTCTATTGCCGCACCTCCTCAATTTTTTTTACCAAAGAGCACCAAGGAATGGGAAATTGCACCAAGGCAAATGATCGAGAGCACCAAGGCAAATTATGGAGGACACCAATGTACATGAGGACACCAAAAAAGCAAAAAAGTACCCCACCTTGTCTGTACAATCCAATCTTGAAGAAAAAAAAAAAGCCAAAAAAAACCCCAAAAAGCCGCATCGCCGCGTCAATTCCGGAACTTTGGTCTGACCAGAGACCGAATATTTTTTTTTGTGGCCTAATAAAAAACCTAATTTACACATCACAATTAAAGTTTTTTCTTTGTACGATCCGTGGCGTCCTGTTTCTGAGCAACTTTCTTCCAAATCTTTACGAGTTGGGCGTTGTGACGGTCATGCGTCGTCCATGCATGGTCCTTCTCAGTACCAACAAGTACTGCTGGGCCGCTAGAGAGAGCATCCTCGATTCCCTGATAGCTCTCATTGAACTTGAGGTACTTTCCGAAATTTTGGGGTACCACTCCGAGCCTCTTCAGGACCAGGCCTATGTAGACGTCGTCCCAGGGCAAAAAGCGGACGTGCGCCGATTCTTTATAGACTCTGGCGGCCACGTCTCCGGACAACACATAGCACACCCCGGAGAAAAAAGGCGCGTAGGTCGGCTCCGGGTACGTCTCTTTACTGGTGTGCCACTTGCTCATGTTCCATCGGCACGGCCTGGCCCCAGCTTGGACCGTCCCCTCGGCGAACCTCTCCCGCGGTCTCTCGCTCAACCGCCGGACGATGTTGTGTAAGTTCAGCAGCACGTCGGCGTCCGCGCTGGCCACGTACTCGGCACCCGGGCAGAACTCTGAGGCCCACCGCCAGCCCATCATCGTCTTGTGGGTTAGGTTCAAGTAATGGTCCATAAAATCGCCCTGGATGATATCGCCGTGTAGCCGGTTTTCATCCACCACCTTGGCCATGAGGGTAGAATTGGTGGTCATTCCGATCAGGAACATGGTCAGAATCCGTTTGCCGTCCACTTCGCTCAACCCTCCCCAGGTTTTCCGTATTTGTACCCTCGAGAAGCTGTCCCCCGGTCGGCACTTCACCAGAATCAGAAGGAACACCTTCCGATGTTGGCTTGAGGCATTTCGATCACATGCGTCCCCGTTGACCAGGGTGAAATTAACAATGTGTTGATTGATCACTTCGTCGGAGTACAGAGGATTATTTTGAGAAGATGCATTCGGGGGCTGGTTGGCGACTTCCTGCTTCTTAATAGGTCTTTCGAGGGGCGTATCGTGTAGCAAGTTCACATCAGAAGGGTTCTCATGGGCCGTCTCGCTCATCAATGATTCCCTCTGTTTTCCCGGGGCGAGGGGAGGCGGTTCCTGCGTGTCTTTCTGTACTCGACTCTGCCGGTTCGCGATTTCGCGAATTGCGACAAAACAGGTAATGGCCACAAAGATGACACCCATGGCCTTCTTAGCTTTGCTCCTAGTGAGGTACATGATACCAGGCAGCATTCCGCTACACTTTGACAGAAAATAAAGATGCAAGCTCCAATGTCCAGGATTTGTGTAATCATGAATTTCTCTTGAAGTATATAACTTTTATTATTTTGCCTGTGGTATTGGATAAACCACAGCGGAAAGTACAATTTATACCACAGTTCATGCAGCGTAGAAACTTGCTTTTGATGGTCACTCCCTAAAAACTGTCTCGGACAGAATCATTTTCCAAGTCGACCAAAATAAATTAGTTGCTCCGGATTCAGGTATATATAATCAGTAGCCCTACATGGGCCTAATTATGCGCTCAGTAACAATGGCCTTTTCCCCACTAATCCTTGCAAAATTCATAATGAACATACATGCACCTGTTAATGTTCATATCCTGTAGTGTTTACAAATCAATAAAATCATCCGAATCATTTGTGAACTGTATCGATTGCATGACCCTCACGCACGCAGCATGATTCCTTTGTTTTCACGTCGGAGTATCGATACATCGTATGTAGACAATGTGGATTTGAATGCGTAATGACGTTATTACGACGCCAATGAATATAAGGACACGTCAGATAGTAGGTACGTAATAAGAGAGGTATAAATATTTTTATAAGCTGCTTAACTGTACATTCCAACTCAGTGGATACTATGCAAAGTTCAGCTCAGTTTTAACAAACCAAAATGTACAATATTCTGGGTTTCGTAACTGGATTCTGTTGCTAGCGCACACACATACAAAAACAGCCCGCAGCTATACATTTTCTAAAACCACATTCAATGATTATGATTTTCTTCCGAGTGACACCATTCCAGGAGGGTAAATTCACAGGGTATTTGGTACCAGTCCTATCTTCACTTTGTAAGCAATGGTTTTCTCGTTCAATTGGTAGGTACTTTACCGGGTATTTGCAAATGTTCTTACGGTGCCTTTAAATAACTATATAAGGTCAACCCCAAGTCAGGCGCGGTTCTAGAACCAATATTTTTGCGGTGGCTAGCAGAATGGATCCAGAATTTATTCAGGGAGACGTGCTGAAATGTACACCGGTTTTTTTCCGGAAATCAAAAAAAGGGGGGGGGGGGGGCTCGTGCCATATTTTCAATGGGCAGCGCTATTATTTACAATCAGGCACACAATATTAACTAAAAGTGTACAATTGCACCCTTCTCACGACTATTACTCAAGGGGGAGACCTTTCCCATGTACGTCACATTCTTACATTTTGCTAGTGCAATTTTTTTTATGGAATTTTTTTGGGGGGGCTAGACAAAAAAAATGGGGGAAATAAAGCCCCCCCCCCCTAGCTCCCCCCCCCCGGTAGAACCGCCACTGCCCCCAGTACCATGTAGTAATGTTACGACCTAGGCCTAGGCCCTAAGCCCCCTGTCCAAAGCACGGCCCAATTTCATAGCACTGCTTAACAGCCGACTTTGTGCTTTCCGAGCCCCCATCTATTTCATTAAGCCTGGACCGTTAAGCAGTCAGCACAGCAAAAGCACGCTTAACCCCAGAAGAAAACTTTGCTAAAATCAGTGACGTAACAATAGAAATCTCCATTCGCGCGCAACCGTTAGCACGAAATAGTGCTTAAGCAGCAGCATGATTTTCTGCTATACATGTAGTAAGCACAACTTTTCTACTTACTGTTAAGCAGCGCTATGAAATTGGGCCCGTGGTCAGTGTCACGGGACCAGGCCCATCCCCAATCCTCGCCAAAAAAAGGCGATTCATAGTTAAAAGGAGTGAAGACGATATTTAATTAGATGCCGAAGTGTTGAAACATGGATTTGTGGAGTATTATAATCAAAAGCCGCAAAAAAAGGGAAAGAATACCCCCTAGCTTTCAAATCCCGGCCCCGAAAATTTGATCTAGATCGCATTATCAGTTTGCCACGTGCGCGGAAAAAATATAATTCATTAGGCCTAATTTGTTAAAATTAACAAATTTTCGTGGCAATTCTGCAAAACTATATGCTCGAAAAACGTGCGGAACATTATTGCCTACAAATGGCACAAAAAGACTCATTTAATATTTGGACAGGGGGTATTCTTTTTTCGTTGAGCATGTACAGTATCAGGACAGGGGGTATTCTTTCAGCTGGCCTCAGCTGGCCTCATTGAAAAGGCCGGAAGCATGAAATAAAGCTTAAACATTAAAAATAAATCGCCAAAATTTTTGCAACAGAAATATTTTTACGGCTATGAAAGAAAACATAACATCACTTGCATCCAGCTTTCTGCCGTTAGAGGGGGTAATTCTATAGAGCTATCATTCTTTGGCTTGATTAACTGCATTTTGCAATTTTACAAAGAGGCATGTGCGTGAAGACCATCATAAAAGAACCCACCTTTTATATTATTGTAATTTATTGCCCACCGATGGGCCTATAAAAGAAAAATCAATTTTGTGATTTTACCAACAGACGGATGGGTCAGGGCAATGTGATATTGTGACATGCACGTGTATTCTTTTTTATATATATATATATATATATATATATATATATATATATATATATATATATATATATATATATATATATATATATATATATATATATATATATATATATATATATATATATATATATATATATATATATATATATATATATATATATATATATAAACCCCGGATAGAAGATCGATTCTAAAAAAAAAAAAACTATTCACAGCGAAAAATTTAAAATATAGAATATAGAATTATATGCAAATGTGGTCTCATTGAGACAGATTGTGTACAAAATGTAGTTCTAAATTAACAACAATTTAAACTAAATGCGAGAAAAATCAAACAATTGTTCACAGTCATTGTCCTTGTATGTGTGGGGGGGGGGGTCTGAGATAATGTCCTTGTGAAGTTGATGTTTCGAAATGAATTGGATGAAGTTCACAGTTTTGGGCAGATGAGCGTTGTAACTCAACAAAGCGGGACATGATATTTAATGTTATTGCAAAACTACTTCACCTTAATTAAAATTTCTGATTGGAAAAATTGTATTTTTTTATGATAAAGCTTGAATGAGGAGAGCTGACGAGATATTAAATAATCTATAATATGATTATTGAAAAGGAAAGCGATGAAGCATACAGGGTGACCCAAAAAAATGCAATTTTGAAACATTTCCTTTTTGTTCAAAAACGTGATCCGTGAATGTGATTTTTTTGGATATCAGATTAAAGCTGAAGATTTGCTCTTTTAAATACTGAAAGAATCATGAAAACAGCACATTGGGTTGCTGAGAAAATGCCAATTATGTTACAAAGGATTTTTTTCATCGTTTCCAATAGTGCTACAAACAGCTTTCATTTGTGCAATTTCTTAAATATTTCGACATATTTATGATGCTGAAAAGGTTTAACAATTGGACTAAATAGGATAAGATACCTGTTCAGGTGGAAAATAAAAGGTATTTCCATCAAATTCAGTTGCACTCTTGTCGATCTGCCATGTTGTTTTGTAATAATTAGGACACAATGCGCTACATGCATTTCATGCACACATAAGTATGTGTAAATCCCTTAACTGTGATAATGCCGTTGGAATGGACCAAAAAGGAGTTGAGTTACATGGCATTTCTCAGCAACCCAATGTGCTGTTTTTCTGAATTTGTTTTTAGTATTTGAAAGAAAAAACTCTGAGCTTTAACCCTGATCAAAATTCATAGATCACGTTTTTCAAGTGAAAAAAGGCAAATGTTTCAGGGTCTTATTTTTGGGGTAACCCTGTTTAGGCGATACATGTGGACCTTGCGGCGGCATATCATCGGATAGCCGCAGCGAGATCGAATTCAGTCACGAATTAAATGGTTAGTGACACTACTACGAAATAATAAGCCGCATATGTTTGGGAAAAAAGTTGAAGTACATATAAAAGACCTTATTCACGGAAAGCCATTTTGGATGTGTTCTCCTAAATCTATTTTATAAATTGTAAACTGTTAAATGGATGGTGCGAGACTATTTTATGATTGGAGTGCGCGTTCCAAACCTCACTTTCATTGTTTTTTATGCGGCTTAAAACATTAGGGTATGTTTAATCACAAATTTAAACTAGAGGCTCGCGTTTGTTGAGTAATAAACGCAGAGTGGTTGGGCTGGCATATTTTCTTGTGTTTACAGTGACTTAATCATAATTGAACTTCACATTACCCTCCCATTACCCTACACCCATTACCCTGTACCCATTACCCTGTACCCATTACCCTGCACCCACACTTTCAAAACGCTGGTTAAAATTTTGTTGGTTAAAAAAGTTGGTTAAAATGCTAACCAACTTTGTGTAAAATTGTCCAATTTTGCCCAACGTTCGCCCAGCGTTGGGCACATTTTGCATCAATTTTACATCAAATTGGATACTGATCTGCTCGTGAGTCTGAAATCCCCCCCCCCCCGTTCCGCGCCTGGCCACGTATTGAGTAAAACTGAGTATGACGCATGCACAAACGGTAACAAAGGGCTATTTTTTTTAATAAGGTTATTGATTTGTACTGACAAAACCTTAACTGTAAAGTGACTTAAAGTGCCTTCAATGACATCACAGTTATACAGCACCTTCGAAAGCCAAAAATGGGAAAGACAAAAGACCAATACGTACTTTTAAGTCCAAAAAGCTTCCCTTTAATAACCGCACTTGTCCAATTTTTGAAGCTCAGATTCTTGGGCGATAAATAAATTCCAAAAAGACCACCTAATATTCCATTACTACATATCACAAATTCTTCAAATTTCCCAACATGAAAATTGGTCGCATCGATCCTGGTTAAAATGTGAAATGTATGTGATAGGCGCACTTCAGTTCTTAAACCAACATGTAAAAATAAGGGGGAAACGTTGTTGATTAGTTGGCTGGAGGAATACGCTGGGCAACACAAGTCACGGTATACTAAACTCGAGACCCGTCTCACGATAATATTGATTACTGTATTTTACAACTAATGTTTTGACTCGTTACACCCCGATCCACACGGGGCAAATGATGAAATTAATAGAAAACCTAATTTACACATCACAACTAAAGCTTTTTCTTTGTACGATCCGTGGCGTCCTGTTTCTGAGTAACTTTCTTCCAAATCTTTACGAGTTGGGCGTTGTGACGGTCATGCGTCGTCCATGCATGGTCCTTCTCAGTACCAACAAGTACTGCTGGGCCGCTAGAGAGAGCATCCTCGATTCCCTGATAGCTCTCCTTGAACTTGAGGTACTTTCTGACATTTTTGGGTACCACTCCAAGCCTCTTCAGGACCAGGCCTATGTAGACGTCGTCCCAGGGCAAGAAGCGGACGTGCGCCGATTCTTTATAGACTCTGGCGGCCACGTCTCCGGACAACACGTAGCACACCCCGGAGAAATAAGGCGCGTAGGTCGGCTCCGGGTATGTCTCTTTACTGGTGTGCCACTTGCTGTTTCCTCGGAACGGCTTGGCCCCAGCTTGGACCTTCCCCTCGGCGAACCTCTCCCGCGGTCTCTCGCTCAACCGCCGGACGATGTTGTGTAAGTTCAGCAGCACGTCGGCGTCCGCGCTGGCCACGTACTCGGCACCCGGGCAGAACTCAGAGGCCCACCGCCAGCCCATCATCGTCTTGTGGGTTAGGTTCAAGTAATGGTCCATAAAATCCCCCTGGATGATATCGCCGTGTTGCCGGTTCTCGTCCACCACCTTGGCCATGAGGGTAGAATTGGTTGTCATTCCAATCAGGAACATGGTCAGAATCCGTTTGCCGTCCACTTCGCTCAACCCTCCCCAGGTTTTCCGTATTTGCTCCCTCGGGAAGCTGTCCCCCGGTCGGCACTTCACCAGAATCAGAAGGAACACCTTCCGATGTTGGCTTGAGGCATTTCGATTACATGCGTCCCCGTTGACCACGGTGAAATTAACAATGTGTTGATTGATCACTTCGTCGGAGTACAGAGGATTATTTTGAGAAGATGCATTCGGGGGCTGGTTGGCGATTTCCTGCTTGATAGAAGGTCTTTCGAGGGGCGTTTCGTGTAGCAAGTTCACATCAGAAGGGTTCTCACGGGCCGTTTCGCTCATCAATGATTCCCTCTGTTTTCCCGGGGCGAGGGGAGGCGATTCCTGCGTGTCTTTCCGTACTCGACTCTGCCGGTTTGCGATTTCTTGAATGGCGACAAAACAGGTAATGGCCACAAAGATGACACCCATGGCCTTTTTAGCTTTGCTCCTGGTGAGGTACATGATGCCAGGCAGCATTCCGCCACACTTCGACAGAAAATAAAGATGCAAGCTCCAATGTCCCGGTTTTGTGTAACCATCAATTACTCTTGAAGTATATAACTTTTATTATTTTGCCTGTGGTATTGGATAAACCACATCGGAAAGTACAATTTATACCTCAGTTCATGCAGCGTAGAAACTTGCTTTTGATGGTCACTCCCTAAAAACCGTCTCGGACAGAATCATTTTCCAAGTCGACCAAAATAAATTAGTTGCTCCGGATTCAGGTATATAATCAGTAGCCCTACATGGGCCTAATTATGGAATATGCACTCAGTAACAATGGCCTTTTCCCATCCTTGCAAAATTGATTATGAACATACATGCACCTGTTAATTTTGATATCCTGTAGTGTTTACAAATCAATAAAATCATCCGAATCATTTTGTGAACTGTATCGATTGCAGTTGACCCTCACACACGCATTGCATGATTCCTTTGTTTTCACGTCGGAGTATTGATACATCGTATGCAGGCAATGTGGATTTACAATGCGTAATGACGTTATTACGACGCCGATATGAATAGATAGACACGTCAGATAGTAGGTACGCAATAAGAGAGGTATAAACATTTTTATAAGCTGCTTAACTGTTAACATTTCCAACTCAGTGGATACTTTGCAAAGTTCAGCTCAGTTTTAACAAATCAAAATGTGCAATATTCGGGGCTTCGTAACTGGATTCTGTCACTAGCGCACACACCAAAAAAAAAAAAAAACAGCCCGCAGCTATACATTTTCTAAAACCACGTTCAATGATTATGATTTTCTTCCGAGTGACACCATTCCAGGAGGAATAAATTCACAGGGTATTTGGTACCAGTCCTATCTTCACTTTGTGAGCAATGCTTTTCTCGTTCAATCGGTAGGTACTTTTCCGGTTAGGTCAAAAAAATATATATATATTCGGTCTCTGGTCAGACCTAAGTTCCGGAATTGACGCGGGGACGCGGCCTTTTGTTTTGTTTTTTGTATTTGTTTTTTCTTCAAGCTTGGATTGTACAGACAAGGTGGGGTACTATTGTGCTTTTTTGGTGTCCTCATGTACATGTACATTGTTGTCCTCCATAATTTGCCTTGGTGCTCTCGATCCTTTGCCTTGGTGCAATTTCCCATTCCTTGGTGCTCTTTGGTAAATAAAATAAATGAGGAGGTGCGGCAATAGAGGACGCTGTTGGAGCTACCGCGGAACATTTTAGAAAAAAAAAGATTGACGCGCATGATTAAAATCGACGCGCGCGCTGACCAGACACCGACTTTTTTTTTTTTGGCCTTAAATGAAAATGTTCTTACGGTGCCTATAAATAACTATATAAGGTCAACCCCAGTCAGGCGCGGTTCTAGAGCCAATATTGGGGGAGGGGGGGGGGGGGCTCGTTCAATCGGTAGGTACTTTTCCGGTTAATTGCAAATGTTCTTACGGTGCCTATAAATAACTATATAAGGTCACACTATATCAGGCACACCTTGTTAACTAAAAGTGTGCAATGCACCCTTCTCACGACTATTACTCAAGGGGAAGACCTTTCCCATGTACGTCACATTCTTTCATTTTGCTAGTGCATTTTCTTTTCATGGAATTTTTTTCGGGGGGGGGGGCTAGACAAAATTTTGGGGGGACTAAAGCCCCCCTAGCCCCCCCCCCCCCCCTCCCGTTGAACCGCCACTGCCCCCAGTACCATTTAGTTACGGCCTAGGCCCTAAGCCAAAAAAGCTCATAGTTAAAAGGAGTGAAAACGATATTTAATTAGATGCCGAAGTGTTGAAACATGGATTTGTGGAGTATTATAATCAAAAGCCGCGAAAAAAGGGAAAGATCGCCCCCCCACCCTAGCGTTCAAATCCCGGCCCCGAAAATTTGATCTAGATCGCATTATCAGTTTGCCACGTGCGCGGAAAGATATAATTTATTAGGCCTAATCTTGTTATAAATTACGACAAATTTTCGTGGCAATTCTGCAAAACTATGCTCAAAAAACGTGCGGAACATTATTGCCTACAAACTGACCAAGGGCGGATCCAGGGGGGGGGGGAGGGCAAAGGGGGCCCCCCCCCCCCCCCAAAACGAAACCAATTTTGTTTTTGTAACATCGCAATAAAGGCAGGCAATGAGTACACCACCATCTTTTCCTCAAAAAAACATTGGTTAAAGTGGTAAGAAATTGCCTCAGATCGCACCACAGAGCATCTAGAATCCAAAAAAATTTTCGGGGCCCTTAAGCGGGCCCCGAACCCCACGCCGTAATTTTTTGGACCCACTTTTTGGGGGGACCAATTTTTTTTTTTGGCCCCCCCCTAAAATTGTGTTCTGGATCCGCCCTTGAAACTGACTCATTTATATTGTTGATGTACCCTAACGTGGCGCGGCCCCTAACGTGGCGCACTTTGATTTTTCGCCTGTAGCGCCTAGCTAGAGCAAAAGTTTTAACTGAAATTTTACAGAAAGTGAAATTTCATCAAGTTCTAAACACTCCCGTTCATAAATTGCAATTTTATTTACCCGCTACAAAGTTAAAAGAAAAATTTATTTTGGCGTGATTTTCCGATTTCATTTTCAAGTGCAAAGTGAAACCTTTGAAAATGCCCCGAAAAATAAGAAAAAAAATTTTCTGACAAACATCTGGCGGGGTATGTAAGTAGAAATAATAATGATTTATCAGAATTGATCAAGTTTACAGAAATTCTTAAATGTCAATTTGGAATTTTTCCGAGATTTATTTAAGTGCGCCACGTTAGGGAACACTCCGCCAATTTGTGCCCAATTTCCGGACGCCACCGTTTTTAAATTTCGGCTTAAATTTTATGAAACCGAAATTGTTCACGGAGGTTAAATAGCAAGCATTAATAAGGTAAAAGTAACATTATTTTACTGCATGAATTTGAGGTTTGTCAACAAAGAGGTTTGGCAACACTACACGAGGAAAGTTGGGTAAGCTTCGAAGTGCGCCACGTTAGGGAACACGACTATAATATTTCGGTAGGACTGGGGAGTATTATTTTTTTTCGTTGAGCATGTACAGGATCAGGAAAACGTGCTCAGCTGGCCTCATTGAAGGCCGGAAGCATGACATAAAGCTTGAACATTAAAAATAAATCGCCAAAGTTTTTGCAACAGAAATATTTTTACGGCTATGAAAAAAAAATACATCACCTGCATCCAGCTTTCCGCCGTTAGAGGGGGTAATTCGCATAGCTTGGTGTACTGCTGCGTCCCATGCCAGACGTCGTTTCATTATTTATCACATTATTCACAGGTGTTGCAGCTGCTTACCAGGAAGGATACCTGACTGGTCCATTATTATTGACAATCACAAAAATTACTCAATGAAGTTGAGCCCCGTGACTTAACGTGTGAATCATTCACGCGAAACACCATTGTTGCTTTAAAGTTCATGAAATATTTGTAAATTCATTTTCTGCTCTTTATCATGCTCAACTGTTTGCGAATTATTTCAAGGTGCTGATGCTGTCAAGAACTCATCCGCGCCGCTCACAGTGAGCATGGTGAGTATGGAAAATTGTTGTGGAATGAGCCTGAGGGCAGTGAGGCTGAGCCGGAGCCTGGGTTAGCCCCATAAATCATGTGGCCAATTTACTGGACTACCTCCGTAAATAAAGGTCACACTTCCACCATGTACAAAAACATGTCGAACTTTGTCAAATTTTGATTTTCACATTAAGGCTTAGTTTGTAGTTTATTTTTCGCTTTAGAAGCATACTCACCCTCTTTATAATTTATAGGCTAATCAGAAAGTGCTGCCTTTTTTTCAGATGTTTATTTTTCGTGAAATTTCCAGATTCGTTTGCACACGTTTGCGTACTATCAATATTTCAACATGAAATTTCACGAAAATTAGACATCTGAAAAAAGCAGCACTTTCTGATTAGCCTATAAAGAGGGCGAGTATGCTTCTAAAGCAAAAATAAACTACAAACTAAGCCTAAATGTGAAAATCAAAATTTTACAAAGTTCGACATGTTTTTGTACATGCATGGAAGTGTGGCCTTTATTTACGGAGGTAGTCCAGTAAATTGGCCACATTTATGGGGCTAGTAATAGTATGAGAGAGTGTGAGGGGCTGTTATGTCTGTTGTGCAATTTCTAGTAATTTGCGCAATCTTAAGAATGAGCGCGCATTCTTAAGAATGAGCGCGCATTCTTAAGAATGAGCACACAATCTGAAGAATGAGTGCTCATTCTTAACATGCGCAAGATTGCGTGGGAAATACGATTTACGTGCGCAATTTATACATTTTTCGCAATGAATCATTCATAACAATTGCACGGCATCATTTTGTTAGAATAGTTAAAAGTTAAACTAGGGGAAAACATGATATAGTGGTGTTCCCTAATGTGGCGCACTTCGACATTTACCCGACTTTCCTCATCAGTGTTTCCAAACTACTTTGTTGACAAACTTCAAATGCATTCAGGGAAAGATTTCCATATACGAAGTTCACTAATTTTCCTTTGTATTGACTAACAAGCCCCCAGATAGCAATTTCATGTCATCAAAGTCAATTTGAGCAGTGAGAAAATACAAGCATTTTCTTAGAAAACACTTAGAATTTTTCAGTCCACTCTCATAGGGTTTGTACACAGGGTGTTGAGTGAACTTCGTATATGGAAATCTTTCCGCATTCAGTAAAATATTGGTACAAATGCTTGCTATTTAACCTCTGTGATCGTGAACAGTTTCGTTTTCATGATATTTAATATGAAATTCGACAATGGTGGTGTCCGAAAATTGGGCACTACATGTAGCTTCCTCAACGTGGCGCACTTGAATAAATCTCGGAAAATTCCAAATTAACATTAATAATTTCTGTAAAGTTGATAAATTCTAATAAACCAATATTTTCTCTACTTACATACATGATGATGTACCCAAATAAAAGTTTGTCAGTAAATTATTTTCTATTTTTGGAGGACATTTTCAAAGGGTTCACTGTGCACTTCGAAATAAAATCGGAAAATCGCGCCAAAATAAATTTTTCTTTAACTTTGTAATGGGAAGATAATTAAACTTGTGATTTATGAACGGAAGTATTTAGAACTTGATGAAATTTCACTTTCTGTATGGCTGTTGCCTGTCATTCAGTATTGGTCAAAAGTTCGCCCGCATGCATGCACTTTTGACCAATACCGAAACCAACAACATGTAGGTCTATGTGTATGTTGTAGATACTATAGAAGGCAGGGTTTGTTTTTTTAGGGAAAAGTTTTTGGGCAAAGCGAAGATGAAGACGACAAAATGCAACATGAAAAGATAGATGATCACCACGATGAACAGTGAACACGCAAAACTGCATTGATGCGCATGGCACCAACTGTACAACGCGCAAGAAAATCGCATTTTCTAGTCCTACCGCATGAAACTGTTCAAATTACAAAAAAATGATGTTATTAGAATTAACTTTATAATAGAGAAGTCTTTTTAGGTTGAATAAAAGTCATTTTGGAATGATAAAAAACACCCTTGACTCTAATTTGATCAAAACTGAATGTGAAAACAGGGTAAAAAAACACCTAAAAATCTGTCCATGTGTGCAAACTGTTCATTAATGTACATGTACATTGTACCAAACGCCTCCAATATTTTTTTAATACTGTATAAGATTTAGTTCTATTCAAACAAACAAATGCTTTGTGTTTCCTATTCATTTTCGGTTAATTGTGTACACATACTGTATATATGCAGCTTTTTCCAATTTAGATGCATTATGAGTGTGTCGTTGGTATTACTGGATTAAAAAATAAATCAATAACAAGCCAAAGTGCGTGTGATTGCAATATGGAACTTTCAAATATAATCTAAAACTGAACACTACGATACATGGCAAGCACCTCCTTACAATACTAGCCGGAGCCCCTTTAAAGTTGGGACCCATGGCTGTATCCTTGTCGTCAAGGAATGACGGAGACTCACAAGAGCCGTTAGTCATCACCGCCTGCACGTACTGGCCAGGCAAGGCCCTGTTCACCCACGTCAACATCGGTCCAATTCCAGTTGCTGCAGTGCTTCCGAGAGGAACGTTGTGTTTTCCACAGTATAACCCAGGCTTTGAAAACTAGCTGCCAAACAGCCACAAAAACTTGGATTATACTATATTTACTGTGACCGGATTGTACCATAACTGGATGTTGGATGGTTCGTTGCGATAGAAATCTTGAGGTGTTTGTTCTAGCGAATCAGATGTTTCCATCGGACAATATATTGTAATTTTGTGGCTGGCAAGGAGCTGTCATAAATTGTACTTTGGAGCTAATATTGTATGAAATGCAGTTAATCGATGAAAGTAAGTGAGCGGAGTGTTATTCTTTGTTTGTTGTTTAAAAAAAAAATGAGCAGAAACTAAGAAAAATACTCTCTAGACGTTATGAGGGCTGGCATGAGAAAACCTTTTGTGTATTTATTAATGTTATTAAATAAAAACAAAAAACAAAAAAAACCCCGAATGCCCTCTGTGGTACATGTACCTGCAACTCATTCGCTCCGAATTTGGAGCACTTAATGACAAAAAAAGGCTAAGTTCCTAGAATTTAATTAATAAATGTAAGTTTATTTTGAATTATTTTGATGGAATATTAAATTTTACTAGAAAAGCATAAGGCATCACCAAAACGGCACGTAAAACAATTCACAAACAACCTTCATCAAACTCCATCCCCCACTTTGGGTGATCTTGGCAGATACAATGTAAGCCATGTGTACCAAGTCCATCAAATTCCACCAGCACCAGTCATGCCAGTGGTGGATTTCAACTGATCGGGTCCTGAAGCATTATGTGAAGCAGAGTGCGTGGTGGATTTTGACGGACACGGTCCCCTTCTTAGTAAAACTAAGTAGGGAGTTAGGGTTAATTTATCATTTCTATAGATTTTCACTTCACAAGAATTTCCAAAAGTAGCAAACGATGATTGGACAGAAGTTTCAGCAAAAGAATTCAATGATTGTCTGATCATAAGGTCGTTGATTCACTTTATCATTGTTAAACAGGTTTGAATGAAACTTTTCGTTTTGTTCTCTTATTTTTTAATGTGGTTGAAAGTAAAAATGAAAATACGTAAGATGGCGTGGGGCTTCTGCTGTTGCTCAGCAGGTTTGATTTCTGTCTCATCCATCACTCGGAAGCAACCTGACGTAATGTGAAACTTCATTGTTCATTTGGAATCTTCAACTTGAAAGTCATCAATCATTTGACAGTGTACGTCACTCACGTCAGCATACGTGAAAAGTTATCATGCCAGGTACTGCACGGTTTCTGTTTCACTCTCACGATGGAGAATTCATATGAAAAGACCTGATCAAACTGAACTGTCTCAGTTTGTTGCATTGTGACTCAAGCTTCCAACATGTCGTCATGCCGGGGAGCTTTCCAGTTCGTCTCCTTTTTTAGGCGGATTCGATCTTTTGTGAGGAATGTTTTTCAGAGGAGAACCAGAAGGCGTGAGTTGTCTTGTCTTGCACTTTTTTCGGGAAGCCTAGCTAAGGCTTTTTCCCACCTCTGTTTTGATCACGTAAATGTACATGTACATTTTTTGCTCTCTGTTCAGTTGATTCAGTGTAGCATAGAAAGCTGCTATCTGTGACTTTTTTTTTGTTTTGGGAATTTAGAAGTTGAACTTCTTGAAATTTAGCAATGACCATGCTGTAAGTTGTTAATCACGGTTCTTGTTGCTGTATTCAGGGTCATTAATCATTCTGCATGTACAGGATTTCCTGAGGTTTTTTTTTTAATGCTGATAACATACTGGTACTGTTTACTTTTCTTGTATGTCACCAATTTCCTGCCCAAAATGGCAGAGCCCACTTTGATCTGTGTTTGTCAGATTTGAACCAGCCAGTCAACAGTGGCAAGATGTTTTCCTCACAAAGTACTGGTCAGAAAGGAGTAATAGTGCTTATCCCTAGAACCCTGCTGAATCCAACAGGATCCAACTATGTCATATACCCGATGGAGCCTGTTGGATTGAGCAGTTAACCCCTTGTGTACATTCCTGATACAAAATGTTGGATTCAGCAGGCAACTGAACCGTATTATAACGCCAAGTTGGACTCCGTTGGATTCAGCAGACAACTGAAAATAAGGCACAGTGGCTGGAGCAGGAAACTCCGGTTGGACTCTGTTGGATTTAGCAGGGTAGTCCTGGGTGGTCAGGTTGGCGTAGCGGTACTTTCGTCGCCTTCCACCGCTGTGACCCGGGTTCGAATCCTGCCTGGGCCAATATGTGGATTGGGTTTTCAGTCCCTACCTGATTCCGTTGGTTTTCCCCAGAATATTCTTCTGGGCTTTTCCTCCCACCTCTAAAACTGTAATTTCTTCTCATTGTCTTCTCTCCACAGGTTTTTTTCAGGCTTGCGATCTACAGTGCCCTAGGGCGCTTTTGAGGAGTGTTTGGTTTCATTACCAGAAATGATTAATAATAATAATAATAACTACTAGGGGGTATTTGTTTAAGGCAAAACAGGTATAAAAAAATTGATAATTAAAAATTGTTTTCATTCCCATGTTTTGTAGCAACTTGTCAGACTGGTGCACCAATGGTGCTGACCATGTCCACAGCAGAGCAGGCATTGTTGCTTGAGGATGGTGGAGGGACGCAGGATACGACGCGAGTTCCATACAATAATGACGGCGAGTCATCCTCAGTTAGTTCCTCCAGGCCGGACTCCCTCAACCTGGACGGGTGGTGCGTGGTGTCGGAGTCGGCCTTGACTAAGGAAATGCTGCAGCATCTCAGCAGGCCTGATGAGGTAAGAATCTAGTGGGGAGAATGTTTCTGCAAGCTTTTGATCAGGGAGGGGTTCGGAAAGCCTTGGTTCAAGAATGTATTTGTTATCTTACTCTGCAATTCGGGTGATTCACAATGCAGTGAGCCACCAAGAGTTTGCCATGGAGAGTCCATTTTTCAAGTTCAGGGTTGACAAAACGTGGCCCATGTGAATGAGTGTCAGTAGACAACTTGAGCTAATGTGTTATAAATTTGGGCATAGCGTTCAGCCGCCTTACAAAAAACACCATATTGATTAAAAACACAAGAAAAGCGCAAACAGAATTTCATGTCTTGCACTGCAAATTTGTTGACCATCTCCACAATTCACTGGGAAAAATGAACTCTCCGTGGCAAACTCTTGGTGGCGCACTGCATTGTGAATCGCCCGAATTGAATCTGGTTCTAATTCCTGACGAGCAGGTACAGTACAGTTGCTGCGGCAGTATTTGGCGAGATTCATCAACGAGATGAACCAAATCTAGTCGAGGGACCATGGCACTTTGGAACTTTAATATTATCTGCTTTGAGTACAACAATGTCGGCTATGCACTGGTTCCCATCCTTAACTTTGGCCATTGTAGTGTGCACAGCAGGAACCAGTGTAACATGTATGGCTGCCATGCAAACACACATGCTTTCACCATACCAGCGCAGTGCTGATCGCATAGGGGAAAAACATAAGAGGTTTCCTTCTGAAAATATTGATTGTAAGCGTGGAGGGTAAGCAAAAACAAGCAAATACAGACAACGGAAATGTTATGACAAGCTTTTTTGGTGAAAAAAGTTGTCCTGAAGCGTATTTGTGAAGACAAAAAAGACCTGGTTTTTGTTGCCGATAAAAAAACGGGGACAATCTTATGACTTTCGTAACGCAAGTGTTTTGTTCATGGCAATTGGGACTAATTCATACAATTTCATGAAATTTTAACAAAAAAAATTAAATAAATTTATTCATTTTACTTTCATGCAAAAAGAAAAAAAAAATAGCAAAAAAAAAAAAAAATAATCCCTGAACCTACGTACGGCCATTTTTTTCCGGTCGGTCAGGTTACTGGAAACACAACATTTTTTATGGGGCCCTACAAGCTGATGTTGAACAAATTCTCACGGACGGTGCATATACCATTACCACATTCCACATGAATCTATAAGTACTTTGAACTTTAAAAAAATGTGAGTGGAATTGCTTCCTTCCCGCATTATCAATCCATCCGTCTTTCCGAAAAACACTACTTAATTTCTAAAAATAGTTGACCTCTCTCGTGACCCTTACCCTTTCCTGTCCTTGATTAGGGTTTGTCGACCTGTGCAGAGCACAGACAAGCGACCATCAGTTACCTCATCATTTATGGGAATACAAGGAAAGGGATTATTTTTGGTCATTCATCGATTGATGAGCAAGACTTTGACCTGGCATCACCCGTAGAAAGCAAAATTGTTTTGTCCCATTTATTGTCAAAATTGTGAAGACTTTCCCATATACTCCGCTTATGATAGTGTTTAAGTTACACAACATTAAACAAAACAAGTTCTTGACTGTTTATTTATTTAAGAAACAAAATATTATGTCAAGTTTAACTTCCCGATTAATTTAAAGCTCCTTTGTGTGTAGTAACTTTGTTTTGCGGTCATTGCTCCTTACCATATGATGCTCCGAGAAGTTTCTGTTCCATTTTCTAAATAAACTTTTCATGTGAATCCGTGGCAATGAATCCTCTTAAATGAAGTCAAAAACTTCTTTATAAAAAACAAAAATTACCCCCCCCCAAAAAAAAATAACACTCACTTGTTTTTCTGAAGTAGGCATGGTAGTGATTGAAACTGGATACATTACACACGGGTATACACAATTTCATAAATGGGCTAGAGTTTTTAAAACCATTATTGGAAATAGTACATAACAAAAAATAGAGTCAGTGTAGAGCATTGAATGTTTACCATGTTTATACAACTACTTTCAACTCTGCGGTTATGCGTTTTGAGGTCCCCAACAAATCAAGGACGTACAGGTACCGGGTACAGCACATTATTACAAGCTGCAGGAAGTGAGCTCACCGCAGTACCGGGAAGCAATAAGCTCCTCGGAGAAATCTCCCTTGAGAAAAAAAAATATATTCTGTTTCATTTTCTAATGGATTGGATATTTACTCAATTTTGTCATTCTACTATGTACTTGCTGAAATTAGTCATTTTCACAGTGCTTTCTCGTACACAAACGTGTTAGTTAAAGGGACACTGTTGTCGAGAATCACCTTTTTGGGCTCTAAAACGCCTTTGTCACAAAATGATAATATTTGGAAAGATTGTTGAAGAGAATATACATCATTTGCTTTTGCTGTAATTTTCAGAAATGGATGGAATTGGGGGGTTGGAAATATATAGCAAATATAGTTACACTGACTTTTTTGAGGTTTTGGGTTCGAAAATGCTATAAAAACCAAGAAAAACAATCATTTTCCTGTAGTCTGGTTCCCTGACTCCATATAAGAAGAAACAGCAGTTTACATACATTGGGGAATTGTAAGGTCAGGGAACCAGTCTAGCTGGCTTGTATCCGTTCATAGGTGTGTAATCGATTGCAAACAAGTGCGATGGTCAACTGGGGCCAGTATTTGAAAAAAGCCAGTTTTTTTCCAACGCTGATCGGCCGATCAGCGTTGGAAATTGATACAAAAATACCACTTTTCTTGAAAATGACAGTATACCAGGTGCCATGATTTTGCTTTACACTGTCATTCACTAACAGTCCAGCAAGGTATTTCAAAATGATTTGGTAGTTTTATTTTTTGATGTTTGCAAATGTTGTATTTTCCCTTTAAGGCTAGTAAAAGAAAAGTGAAGTACTAACTTTTGGTTATCTCCAGATTAAAGTGCACCTTATCCCAAGCTTTGTAAATATGCAGTGTTTCACATTTGTGAAAAAAAAAATATGTTGATAATCCTGTATCGATCGTCTGTTTACCCTAACCTTTTAACTTTTATTCTAACTTCCTACTCATTTTGCGAGAAACCCCTAAATCCTTCATAATCCCAAATGTTGCAGGAACCTTCTTTGTGCAATTATAAGGGGGCATCAAGCCTCATGTAAAGCAACAGTGGCTGGGCTGTACCTTCCTGAATCCAACAAAATCCTCCACTGTGCAGGAACCTAATGGCAGACTCTTTGTACCTACCAAGTTTCAAAGGGCATCAAGCCCCATGTAAAGTAACAGTGGCTGACCTCTACCTTCCTCAATCCTACAGAATCATCCACTGTGCAGGAACCCCATGGCATACTCTTTATGCCTACCAAGTTCCAAGGGGCATCAAGCCTCAATTAACCCTTACTCTCTGAGGGTAGTTTACTGCATGTCAGTTGGTTATGCCAATGCCCTCCAGCTGCAGTTTATTGGAGGATACTTTGATGTAGCAGTGAAGGCTCCAATTGGCAGGAGTTGGAGGCCCTGGAGGGTGCCTGATACTGACCAGCTGGGGGCACTCACTTTGTTATCAGAGGACTCTCATTGTTCTCTGTGGCATGTATTGGAGTGCCTGTCCAGTTACCCTTGAAATGACATGGCAGATATTGGAGGGCCATGCAAAAAACATAGGAGATTTTCTTGAGGCACAATTGGCATGCGTTGGAGGGTCAAGTAGGGTAAGGGTTAAAGTAACAGTGGCTTGGCTGTACCTTCCTCAATCCTACAAAATCCTCCACTGTGCAGGAACCCAATGACACACTCTTTGTACCTTCCAAGTTTTAAGGGGCATCAAGCCCCAAGTAAAGTAATAGTGGATTGGCTATATTATCCTCAATCCTACAAAATCCTCCAAAACTGCCTAGTGGATTTTCAACGCTCTGGGATCCTAAAGGGTTAACCCTAAACCGAACTCAACCCATCAAAGTTCAACAGCAGGTTTTGTTTAAATCTGTTGGGATACATGTAGGTACAGTTCCCCTAAACTGATGGTCTTTTACACTGGGGTTGGCATACCTCCATAAACTAAGTCCAACGGTGTGTGTGTACAATTTCACATGTGGGTGTTGGAATTTGATAGAATGGGTATGGTTCCTGGTAAATTAGGCCGGGGAGTTAGGGTTAAAGGATCAAAAAGTTTACAATTGTTGCACAAAGTCTCACATCTGAGACGTTAACGAAGTATCACAGCTTTATCCTGTCTGGAGCATTGTCTGGAGCTTCCTCCTTAAATTTCTTGACATGCACAATAGGCGCACATATGTAGAAAACCGATAAACTCTACTCGGCGCCGATTCCTTCAATGTTGGGGAATGATTCAGCCGTTGCCACACAGGGGACCTGTTTGTCAGGATGCGACGGGCAGGAACAAGTCGAAAGTTGACACTAATGTGTGTCAGGCACCACCAACATTGCTTTATTTGAAAGAAAAAATATGTGAGAGAGACATGCTTGATTTTTTTTTTTTTTAGTACAGTCTTCCGTTTTTGGCCAGTTTGTAAATAGTATCGGACGTCGGGTGCATGTAAAATGTTCAAGATTGGCCAAAGAAAGATCTTTGGGTTTGATAGGTACGGTATGATTCAACACTTTTGGAACAAAAGTTGTTGACTTGCATCAGCTCCAGCTTTTAAACATGATTATTGATTACACCATAGTCAAAGTAAGATTGCACCGTTGAAGAAGCAGAATGGAATACACCCCCCCCCTCCCCCAGGGCCTTATTGCATAAGGCTGACCCAGATTATCATTACCTCTAACCCCTTGGCCTTTTTTGGCTAGGAACAGTGTTGTAGTCGAGTACTTTTTTCTGAGTACCGAGTACTGCCAAGTACTTAGGTTGCCAAGCACGAGTACGAGTACTTGTACCTCCGAGTACAAGAACGGGTCTCCGAGTACGAGTACTTGTACTTCCGAGTACGAGTATAGTGTTTGCGTGTACGAGTACGAGTACTTGCATTTCTGAATACGGCCATACGGCAAATGGTTCACTGTGCGTAATTGGCCCAAACCCAGTCAGACCGATATACAGACCCACTCACGGCTAGCTGTTAAATGTGTTTGCCCGGACTTGCACAGAGGAAAATCAGGAAATCTTGATTTCTCCACAAGCCAATCAATTTCAAACTGAAAGTATCTACAAAATAAGGCCATAGTAAGTGAAGTTATAACATTTCCCCCCTCCTCCGAGTACTGCTATTCGAGTACGAGTACTTCAAAGATCGAGTACAATTTCGACATGACAAGTACATGTACGAGTACTTTGCTGCCCGAGTACGAGTACCGTCATTTCGAGTAAAAGTACTCGAGTAGTACTCGAGTACGAGTACTACAACACTGGCTAGGAACCATCCTCAATCCTGCAAAATCCTCCAGTATTGGATTCAGCCTCCATCCTCCATTGCCTCAATCCTTCAAAATCCTCCAACAATCACTGTTAATGGGTTGAGGCAGTGCCGATGACATTCAGAAGCAGTGCGGATGATATCGGGCATAATGCAGGGCTCAATTATGTATGGCTGAACATAAACAATACAGGGTACAGCCTACGAACTCGACACAATGCATCCTCCAAAATGAACTGACACTTTTTTTGCCATTCAGCCTCAACCCTAAAAAATCTTCCAAAACCGCCTGGAGGATTGAGGAGGGTTAGGGTTAATTAGGTGATTTCTCACGATCGTGATAATGATTGATCTTCTTTTCATCTTTTTGTCTCTTTTGGCAGATCGCCAGCCTGGCTGCATCCTATCTGACCAGACAGCTGTTTTCTATTCTGGAAGACATTCTAGACCAAAGTGTGGTGGACCAAATCTTCAAGGCAGTGCAGGTACAAAAAAGATCACGAGGTCCAAACATTTTCTTGGAGGGCAGTCTAAAGCACAACTGCTTTAGCACCAAATAATGATTTTCTCTCTTCCATATCACAGTGTACAGAGGGATCTATAGGCAGAATGATAGGTTTTAGGCGGGAGTTGTCATAAAAACTTTCTTCGATATGAAATTGTGTGCAGAAATGCACAACCCAATTATCTTCAAACCGACTTTGCCTTGCACAATAATTACCCTTATCTAGGCCAGCTGTTGGCTCTTTCCTACACTATTTAACTATTTTAATTGCAACTTATATTTGTCCAGCCCCCACACAAGCAGTCAAGGTATAAATTCACAACTATTACTATTTATCACATTGTAACTTAAATACTATATTTTTATGTTGATTGTAATTGTAATCAGCATTTGAAGACCCTCTTTTAGGAAAAACTAAATCATCACGCAAAAGGGTAGTGAGAATTTAGTAAATTTTCAAAAAGTTCATAAAATGCAAAATTTGATAATTGTTATCTTATTACTCTTTGAAAATGTAAAAGATGGATTCCAAACATCTAAGACTTATTTTTTTCCTTTGAGCAAACTCAATCACCGGCAGGCCTGCTTTCTACAAAAAATCTAAAGGTGGTTAAAGCTATAGTCCATCATTTGTAATTAGTGCATTTTGTTCGTTTGAAGCAACAAAAGTGTTCAAAATCTAATGAAGGATACTGAGCAACTAACCTGATGAAGTTTCAGCTAAGCTTCAGCTGTACATTCCGAGAAAAGCAGCATTCTAAGATCTCAATTTCAAATCAAAAGTTACTGAATCATGTTTTGAATTGTTTTGAATTGCAGCTATACGCGGCGTCGCGCACTGATCCGACGAATTATAACAACCGCGTGCGCGTGTGCGTCGTTCCAATACTTGTGCGCGCTGCGCTGAATAACAAAACGAACTACTAATTTAAATTTTCCTACGGTGCTTCTTAAGAATCACCGTTGGAAATGCCTTCTTTCGTTGATTACTTCAAAATGACAGCTTCCCAGAAAGAATAATTTCACAGGGAGTTTAGTTCCCTTACTATCTTTCAACAGTAATTACGCCAGTTACTTTTCGGATGGCTGCAAATGATGGACTATAGCTTTAATTGCCGTAGCTGCAATTTTGGAGTTGGACCATTGTGCAAATCACAAGTCACACATACATGTAACTGAACCCCTCGATTGTCCGCTTTGCTGATCGCAATCTTGTCGTCAAGACCAGTTTGATTGGGAGTTTGTTGTCCCAATTCAGGAAGTCAGCGAGAACGACGAGAAGATCCTGAGAAAGTTCATCGCCGAGCTGAACGAGGAGCAGGATCACGAAGAGCGCCTCAGCCACAATGACAACGAGGACGGGAGCAGTGAGAAGGCAAGGGAGCGACACTGTCCCACGGCGGTCATCAAGGTCTTGCTGGATCTTCTTAGGTTCTCACCGGTGAGTATAACTGATATATTTGAAAAGGTCTCACAGTTCAGTACACATGCTTCCTTACCGGCTCCGTGCGCGAACAAGAGAGGGCGCTGTTTGACCACTTTCGAGAGCCCAGTGGATTGAATGCACCGCGTACGCATGCTAGAATGTGCAAAAATGATAATAATACTGGAGTCTTATATAGCGCACGTATCTACCAACAATTAGGTACTCAAGGCGCTGGGAATTTTTTTTATATCTAAGTTTTATATCTTTTTAAAGTCTATTTTGAAAGACGGGTAAATGAAGTTTATGAGAAATATGAGACCCAATGTGTAGCACCTTTATAAGGGTTTACAAGGTGCTGCGGCGCATATTGCAGCCACTGCCAGAAACGCCAGGGCAAACCCCTTCTCTTAGCGATAAGTGTTACTGGGTTCTTAAACATGCATTACACAACACACGGGACCTACGGCTTTACGTCCCATCCGAAGAATGAAGCAATAATGGTAAAGTGCCTTGCTCAAGAGCACAAGCACCATGTTCCCCATCAGGATTCGAACCCACGTACCGGTACCACGGCACACGAGTCGAACTCCGTAACCATTGGACCACAGCACCCCACAAAAAAAGCCATAGTAGCCACACATCTGTACAGCTGTCATGCAGATGTCAGTCCGTAACATTTCAGTCAGGTCGGGTCGGTTCGGTTTTGCAATTGTGGCTTTCAGTTCGGGTCGGTTCGGTTAAGCCATGTTGGGGGAAAACCCAAAATAATAAAGTATTATTGTGGCATGCTGTACCTGGAACGACCAGTGTCAACCCACTGCGCCAATGTGCATGTGGTTTGCGGTCTATCACGCATAGTCTTTAACGTGTAGGCCCACCAGTAGGTAATATTTGTCTTCACCATACCGTACGATATGAGTCTTTACTATTCATAAGATGAAATTTGCGTCGGTAAAGGGCAAAACCTAATATTAAATGATTCTTTACTGTAAGAAACTGAAAAAAAGCCAATTTTTTCACGATGTGGGTAAGTTCAGGCAAAAAAAGCGGATACAGTTGCCCAGGCCAGATATTTGGTGTTTTTCAGGTCGGTTTGGGATGGTTTTTGCTTGAATTTTTGTCGGGTCTGGTTGGATTAGGGTAGTTTGGATTCGTTTTTGTTACTATAATGTTTTGTGTCAATTGGGCGTGTGTCTCTCCCACTGCAGCTGTTGAAAGTGGTCACAAAGCATCCTTTAATCAGGTTTCCCATGGCCCGGGAAAAACCTGGAAAAGTCTTGGAATTTTATTTTCAATTTCCAGGCCTTGAAAAGTCGTGGAAATTTATAAAAATGACAAAAGTCATGGAAGTTTGTGACCCAATCAGACTCAAGATACGCATATGATTGAATAATCTATTCAATCAGCACAAACAAAAATTGGCAAAATCAACAGATTTTCCGACCTACCGAGCCCAATTTTTGATAGCATGTATTCAGAAGCAGAAGAACTATTTATATTTTGGCCTCACCATTCTGTATTAACAGCGCAACCATTACAGTTGTGCATAAAACCTTTGAGCACAGAATCCTTAGTTACATACATGTTACCCATAAGCCAAAATTCCCAGCTTACAAAATTACATGTAGTTTGCTAAATTGCATAAATATTCTTTGCTTATGATTAAAGGGAAAATACAACATTTGCAAACATCAAAAAATAAAACTACCAAATCATTTTGAAATACCTTGCTGGACTGTTGGTGAATGACAGTGTAAAGCATCCTGTAAAATCATGGCACCTGGTATACTGTCATTTTCAAGAAAAATGGTATTTTTGTATCAATTTCCAACGCTGATCGGCCGATCAGCGTTGGAAAAAACTGGCTTTTTTCAAATACTGGCCCCAGTTGACCATCGCACTTGTTTGCAATCGATTACACACCTATGGACGGGTACAAGCCAGCTAGACTGGTTCCCTGACCTTACAATTCCCCAATGTATGTAAACTGCTCTGTTTCTTCTTAAATGGAGTCAGGGAACCAGACTACAGGAAAATGATTGTTTTTCTTGGTTTTTATAGTATTTTCGAACCCAAAACCTCAAAAAAGTCAGTGTAACTATAGTTGCTATATATTTCCAACCTCCCAATTCCATCCATTTCTGAAAAAAACAGCAAAAGCAAATGATGTACATTCCCAGCAAGCCACAAAATTGGGCTCTGTACCTGAACAGAACTAAGCAAAACAACGACATTGGGTCAAAAGGCCACAAACCTAGGCCTTATGCAAGCACAGCCTGCCCAGGAGATAAGAACGGCTAGAGACATTGGGCACTGGGCAGCACAGCGAGATGATGGCCGTGCCATTTGGCGATGACACATACCCTGCTCCTCTGACTAAGAGGAAGAGAGCCAAAAAAAATCCAGAGTCACATCGACAACTTTTGACATTTGGATCGAAAGCCTCTCTCGTTTCTTCTTCTGCCAAGATTCGGGAGCGATTCCGAATTCTAGGTTCTCCTGCAGATCCACATCCTTAGTGATGATCCATCCTCAGTGATGATTTTTATTGCTCATTTATCAAATTAAGTGACAATTTTTCTCTGGGAAAATTTCAAGGGGGTCCTGAAGTTCGGGTCTGCGACCCTGGCTGTCTGCTCCCACAGGGAATTCTTGGCTCATGTATTGCTGATTGAATTTCCTGTTCCTTAAAAAAGTACAGCCTTGCTGTGTGTGGGCTGTGTCGTCTGGGCAGTGTTATCTACACACTGTGGATATGATATGACTCCATAGACTCTATTAGATTAGTAGAGTGCTAACTCAGTTTGTGAAGTGAAGAACCCAATGGGCAGATCCATGAGCTATGGAAAGCCTGTGGGAAAACGTATGGAAAACCTATGGAAACGTCATGGAAATCTTTCGGAAAATGTCTTGCAAACCCATGGGAAAACTCCCTCAAAAAACGATCATGAAAAATGCACCACCATCTGGTCCATCTACCGGTAACATTTTGGACAAGTGTTGGTTACATTTTAGCGGTGTGCATTTATGTGTAGTACGGGAACCTGGTACCCTGTTGAAGTAAAACACGGGTACCCACAAAGGAAACCCCACCCCGAAATTCAAATCCCAGAAGTTGTCTGAACGGCTGGATAGCTTTACGGTGTAAACTGCAACTTTCGCGAGCATTTTCTGTTGCATGTGAAAATGCACATACATGTGTGAAATCTGTTTCGTTTACAGCCTGGTTTTCATTTTGAAAAATTCTCACAAATGGCATTCTAAAACTTTCTTTATCTTTTTCTGAGGAGTGTAATTTGTAAAGTTGGTGACGGGTACCCGATCCCATAATCTGAAACCGGTTCCTGACAGCAGCGCTCAGGTACCCGGTTCTGATACATATTACATTTGTTTTCATACCACTGTGAAACTATGCTGTTGTTCCTTTAAGTTTAAAAACCTAAAACTGCAAACACAGTCTTTTGGTGAACATTCCAAGCTTTTTTAAAACAAGCAAAAGGCAACGGCCTACACTGACAAGTTGGCAGCAGGGGCATTGCTACATGTAGAGGGGGAATGTGGGGTTGTGACACCCTATTCGTCAAACTTGTTGGCAGATCTTTCAAAATCGGGGGTAACAGAAGGCAACATGAATAACGCCACTTAGTGTCAGATGGTGTTCATTCCTGTATACTTTGAATACCCCTCCCCATTTGCTTAAAAAAAATCAGGAGAAAATTTTCTTGTGATGCGTTTACCCAATTGGTTCTTCAGCAACACTAATAAATTTCCACCATTTCAAATTGGTCAGGTAGCACCTGTGTTCGGAAGAAGCAAACACTATAAATTGTTCACTTTTCCTGCACTATTGTCATGAGGAGTTTGTTCTGAGAAATTTGCTGTTTTATCTGGTTCCTTGCCAGTAATCATAGTGTCATGCATCCATCGTGTCATAAAGTCTTGAACGCTTGCCAGGTATTTGTAAATGTGCACTTCCTGCGAGATCACCTGCCGATAACCAGCTGGTCTGTGTACTCTGCCATGGGACGGCCGGTCCAGCAGGCTGTTATGAACCTGTCTCTGGAGAGTGTCGGACTGTCCAAGCTGTTTCACTTTCTTCTGGTGATTATGTTTTTCTTCAAAGTCACAGTCTTGGCCAAGAGGACACTTTTGGTTTTGTTTGTTTTTGAGTGAATTGCTTGTCTGACGCAGGTGGTGTAGATCTTTAAACCTTTGCTTACCTCTGAAGTTGTCCATTGTGCTCCCTATTTCACACAAGAGTCTTCAGCAGCCAGTGGAACTTTGGCCCCACAAACTTTAATTTTGTGTCCTGCCCCAACATTTTTGTCTTTGTACAATACAATGTAGGCCTAAAGTTCACAGGACATGTATGTGGTGCAAGATTTTTAAAACTGAAATTGCATTGCAGCGCAAATCCTGTCTGACGTATCATACTTCAGTGCATCATGGTCAACCTCAAGCATATAGGGTCTAAACGGCTTCTTTTTTCAGGCAACCTGTTCGTCAATTTTGATATTTCTATGAATGAGAACGATTTGCTCTTTTCTTTTGGTGGTTCCGCATGTACATTAATCCCTCCCTCTCTGGCTGGCAATTTCAACAAGGCCGGCCCAGCAGTCAAACTAAATCAGGTGGCTGTTTTCAACTGTTGAGTGCTCCCTACCGTTACCTTCATAAAGCAGAATCGACTGGTTGTGATTGTTGAACCCGATATACATGTAGCTATGCTTTGACTGTAGGAGATTGATAAGCCAGCTGTGCCTACCAGTCACCTGGTTTTGTCTGTTGATGGAATTTGACTGTCACAGTGCCTACATGAAATATGATCTGACTGGTGGTGACTAGCCCATGCAAAAGGCATGGCAGGGAACAGGAATGAATTTTTGACTGTCTGTGCTGGATCAAACAAAAGAAGGATTTGAAGGACAGATGATTGACTGCAGTAAATGCAGTTTCTTATTTAAAGTGTACCGTGGTCGACCATAAAGTTGAAAGTGGGTCCTCAAGAGGCACATTAAGCAGGCATCATAATTTTGAATCCTTCTAAATTTAAGCAAACCCAGGGCCATTCCTTGACTGTTTACAGACCCTTGTTCCCATGGGGTCCATTAGTCGTCCCGGATTTCCCAAAGCTTGCCACCCTACACGTGTTTCTACTTCGCTACTTGTCCGGGGCACCCCCTGAAACTAGGATGAAATATTTGCCCAAATATGCAATGTCTGCCTCCTGTTTCCGCCCGAGGTGAAATTAAATGTGATGTTGAAAGTATCGCGGGCCGACCCTTTTTTGACCTTGAACCAGATGTTTTTTTCTTTTATAGGACCTGACCTTTGTTTCCCCTGAAAGATCCCCATTGACCAGATTGCAAACTTTTCCCATTTTGAGAGAGATTTACTGTACCTTATCCGCCAGGATCTTGTGATTTAATGCAAAACCAGGACTACCCTGGTGACCTAGATGACTGGGTGTATTTTAAGACACTGGTTTTTTGCAGGAAAGGAAATAACCATTCACTTTTGTTGAGCTGTGCCTCTCAAAAGGCTTGGGTTGCCAAATGTTGCCATAAATGGTCATTGAGAACTGCAAGAATTTTTTTCCGTGTTCTTTCTTTCCACCAATCTCAAAACAATTTTTTTAAAGGTTTGTCATTTGTCCAGTTCTTGTCAGTCACATTGAGAATCAAGACTGAATTTGGAAAATGTTGCCAACCATACATGTACTTTTTGAAACCTAAAACCTAACACGTTCAGATTTGGGTTTTGAAATTTCATATGACCAAACAAATTAATCAAATTGAAAGATAATTTGTGAGATTGGCCGTGGAGCCAACCGGGAGATGTGTTGATTTGACACCGAATAACCCATCTCTCCCGTGTAACATCCCATTAAAAAAAATCAGTTTCACTTGTTGCCCGATTGGTCGGGGGACTCAGAGGGGTACTCAACTTAACACTTTCTGAATCAGATGGTTTCTTAACCACCCCCCCCCTCCTTTCGTACAAGTTTTCATGCCGACTCCAACATCCCTTTCTGTCACCAGTCCTTACCTCTTTTCCTTACAAACCCAGGTCCCAGTGGAGCACAACATCCTGTGGGTCAGCCTGCTCTCCCTGCTGAGTCAGCGACCGGTTGACCTGCCGACCTGCATTGACCTCAAGGTCGCGGCCACGGTGCTGGGCACCATGGCGGTCCATGTGGGCTCGTCTGAGGTCCAGCTGTGCGGCTGTCGGGTGCTGGAGCCCCTGGCCAAGTTCAGGCCTACGCCGTTACAAAAGGTGAGATTCAGCAATGTTTCTAACAGTGAATGCAAGGCTGTGTATGTGATGTAACAGTGTGTCATTGCTGGCCCAGGCCAAGGAGCACAGCCTACCGAGCTCCACGTCGTCCACACGCGGCAAATCCCCGATCTGATCGCATGCACGCGAAGCCCACAATGTATTCAGGCACTACCCCCATGGCCCATGTAGTCCCATCCCGCGTTCATGTGTATACATGCATGTGCATGTGGGATTCACCTAGGATCGCAGCCTTGTTTATTCTGTAACTTCCGGGTTTTGCAGTTATGTTATATAATAATGACTTCATACCAACGATCTCAAAGCGCTTTGCAATTATTATCCCTGTTCATCAAGTCATGAGACCCATTTTTGAAGCAGCTCGAGATCAGTGCATTCTAGAGGGAATTGTAGTAAAGTGTCTTGCCCAAGAAAACAAGCACCATGTTCCCCGTAAGGGTTCGAACCCACGTACCATTGCATGTGAGTGGAACACTAACCGTTGGATCACAGCACTACACAATGTTAATGATATGAGCTGCTTACGATTGAGCGGGATCTGACTTGCCCTTGATTGGACACGCCACGCTGTTTAAAAAAATTGCTTAGGAAATTTATGTACTAAGTGTGAATTGGCTGAGAACCAGTTACAAGAAAATTACGTTGCATGATAGTTTAGTGGCTTGTTGTCTTTTATTGCTCAACAAGTAATTTCTGTGTGTATGAAATTTCTCATCGACAAATTTCTGTGATAACTAATGGTTAAAGTCTAGGTAAAGTGCCGTGGAGCTGCTAAGCATAAAATATCGTCCAATGTTATGTGCTCAGCATGAAACTCCGAGTACCGTTCATGATCAGTTTGTCTTACAAGTTTGGCTTCTGTGTTTAAGCAAATATGTCTGCTTAGCAATAGCATGAAATTAGCCTCTGATTGCCTATATTTATATGTTTTTTGTCAAATCAATTTTTGTGTGGTGTGTTTCCTTCAATGTACGATTTTTCACTTCATAATTCATTTAATATCTAGCAATTTGTTTATGATACGTTCATAACAATATAGTTAACAAACCGTCTTCAAATGATCTTTAAAGTAACCTTTCAGGAAAATTAGGCTTCACTGCTCATAATTCACAAATGATCCACTGACCTCAACACTCCTTTTTGTCTTCATCCCTCAATCCCAGGCCCCAGTCAGAGAGAGCGGCATACAGGTCCTTCTCAGGACCTTGGAGGCCCACATCAGTGATCCTCCCATCGTCCAAGCCGTCTGTGGGGTGCTAGCCAACGTGACTAGTACCATGGTACAGTTCACCTCATGGGCTATACAACAAGGTATGTAAGTCTGTGTCCCAATTACGCGCCTACGGCTAGCGGTAACACATGTGTCTATGAGAAGTGGCTTGTGCCATTCCATAGGAACATGTTTAATTGATAGCCGTAGCCGAGTTATTCAGACTCAGCCTAGCCATCCTTTCAATCAGTACATCAAGTTATGGACATTCTTTTTCAATTCCTTTGGCTTTTAACAGTAGTGCGCCGATGGCAAATACGAAGACCCAACTGCTTTTTGCACAGTCAGAATAAAAAAAAGTTGTGCTTACTTTGTGCCGTAAGCGCGCGAACACGTGTATGTGATGCTTCGCCATTGGAGCTTTTGAAAGTCGTAAAAAAAGCTGTTTGTGAATGGTTTCACAGCTACAAAATGCTGATACAAACTCTCCTGGGCACACAAATACAACAGGGTTGGAGGGGAAATGGTGTAAATGACTCCTTGGTGTTGGCTGATTTTAAATTTGACTTCCTCCTAACACATATCCACGACAGGAAAATTTTAGGATTTTTAGTCAAACCCCCCCCCCATTTTTTTGGTGCAAATTGAACCAACATTTCTCTGCCTTTTTTTATGGAAGGGACGATTTTCTGTCGGGGGGAAGAATTTAAGAAAATACATAACTGCCACTGAAAAATTATGTGTTTGCTATTAAAGTAGCCCGTGAATGCACGTTTTCTTGTAAAATATAATCTCAGTGTCTCTAGAAAGATGGATAGGTGGTAGCAGGCTTGTAGGTAGGCGATGCCCTCAAAGCCTCTGAAATTGTATTGGTTGTTATTCACCTTGACAAGGGCTGTCCAGTTTGGAATAATATAGTATTCGATTATTCAAAACTGCGTTTGACCGATTATTCAAATATTCAAAACTCGCCAATCTCGTTTACACATGCCAGCTGCCACTAAGTTGTATGCAAAGCGCGTCAGATAAAATTTGCACGCAGCGATCGATGTTATGGGCCACTGGAGTGTTGTGCAGTATGTATTTTACAACTGTCAAGGGTTTTAACCTGCTAAAAGGATGAAAACATTGAAAAAAGTTACTTCCGACAATGAAGAGACGCAAATTTAAGATAAAAATAATATCACAGATGTGTACCTACGTGTTGTTTTTTCTTTCGAAAATTCAAACAGTTAAAAAAGCTATTTGAAGATTCCGTTGATGATCGAATATTCGGTATTTTTGGAACAGCCATAACCTTGACGATGCCAGTTTCCTGTAGATTGATTGGGTCTGTTCTCAAGTGACCTATATTTGTGGACATAGAATTTTTTTAATGAAGTTGACCTGCATCTGAGGTCAACAGGACAGCATCTCCTCATGTGATCCCTGTCTCTATATCCAGTGAGATTATCCAGAGAGTTTCTGGACTGTATTCCTCTCTCCCAAAATCCCCTGTCAACTTTTTGATCAAACTGTTTTCGTGTGAAACGGAGAGCATCTGACTTTCCAAGGCAAAGGCTTGCGTTTTGATCCCTTGGCATTAATCTTACGCTGAGTGGCTCGTGGGTGGACGCTTAACAACAGCTGGGCAATGAGTCAAGACATTTACGGACTATTTTTAAAGACTTCAAAGACATTTAGTAATAAATGCAGGCTGATTGTCTTAAAAAGATCAGTGGCTTGATCAAGTAACGACGCAACTCCAAAGTTGCATTTACGGCCCGCTGATTTTCCGGAATTAACCCTTAGAGTGATTTATTAGGAACCTTCATCACTCTTGCAACATCATTCGGTAAACTGTACACAAAAATTGTAAGACTCTGACTATTGGTGGTATGCCTACCCCCATGTACATGACAAACATAATCAGTATTCACTCCAACAGATTCCAACAAACCCTGGTGTTGGAGTTTGACTGGATGGGGATTGTTAGGGTTCATGGAATTTATCAGTCGAAGTGGAGTTCGGCTTTTGGGAGAAACCGTGTAATGTGTACAAAGAGATGCAAAACATGGGTAATGAAATATTTTCTGCATACATTTTTTTGAATTCAAAGCATAATTTGTACAGGCTTGGGCAGTTTTGTTTACTAAAATTCTTTACCAAAATTGTTTGGCAGAAAACGTTGTCCAGCCATTTTCAGTTGACATCAACTGTAGAAAAATGGAAACGGAAAGCAGAAAACCGATTTCCTTTCTCAGTTTCAAGGTTAAAATGGAATTTAGAATTTCCTGAAATGGAACTCAGGATTTCCTGAAATAGAATTCAAGATTTCCGGAAATGGAAAAAGAAAATGATACGGAAAATCAACAGCCCTAGTTGTGTAGTTGATAGTTGACTTTCCCCATGCACTATACATGTATGAGTCAATTTAAAGGGGGTGGGGTTTAAACTTTCAAATTTTGGGGGGTGATTTGACATGAAATAACTCAAGGGAGAAAAATTAAAATAGGTACATAAAATTATAAATAAAACATATGCTTGTTAATCATGCAAGTTAAAAAAAATCAATTCATATCCCGGAGGGGTTGAAATAGGATATTCTACATTTCCCCTTCTAATTTCTTCAGAGTGGTCAGACTGAATTTACTATCACACATAACATTGAACAGTCATCTTTCAACTGAGAATTAAAATAATTTTTCACCCTGTCAAATGTTACTATTCTTGCCATGTGATCTAAAAACGGGGCTGAGTGCATCTCACTGTGAGTGGCTTTATCAATGTTTCCGCATTTTTTTCTTAAAATAGAAATGAGATTTTTATCTTCTTTACGTTTGAAGGATGTGCTTAATTGATTGAACGACATACTGATACTTCTTGTTTTTACCATAAAATGTTTTTTAGACAATTTTTTTTACATATTTTTAAGGGAATTTGTTAGCCACAAGGCAAAAGGCCTCTCATGTTGGTGGAGCAAAAAAAAGAAGAAAGATGCAATTTCTAAGAGAGATTTAGAAGAAATCTACTCGCACTTTGCTTAAAGGCATATAGGATCATTTATCCCAAAGTAACCTGCCAAATTATCAAAAAGCTTACTTGGATTGTACTAAACACCCCTAGAAATTATTCCGTCTGGCTTGCTGTCATTTAGAAGAAATCGAAATGTAGGTGATTTCCAACGATCAGTCAGTTGACTGATTTTTGGAAATAAAGAGTGCTGTTAAAACATTGTGCTGCTTTCTTGAAAAGTGTAATATCAGCTGAGCTGAAAGTTCAACAGGTTAGGTGTTAAACAGGTTAGGTGTTAAACGGTCTTCTTTGGATTTTGAGTGGTGTTGTCATTGGAAATGAACAAAATGCTTGAATAGAAAATGATCCTATATGCCTTTAAATTGAGATAAATTATATTTAACGGAGAAAGCAGATTCTGGCATAAGAGTTCCACTACACATTGATGTAGTATGAGGGATGAAACTTGCTACAAAAAAAAAGTAAATAAAAAATTGTAATGCTTATAGCACTTTCCATCGTATCAACAATCCCAGAAACGCTTACAATGATTCCTTGTTCCTCAGGCCACGAGACCATGCGGCTGCCAATCTCAGCGCACATTCGGTCCTCTACCCTCACAGGTACCCATTCATACTCCTGGGATGAGAGAGGCAATTGTAGTAAAGTGTCTTGCCCAAGGGTACAAACATCATTATCCTGGCAGGGTTCAAACCAATGTACCATCGTATATATGTACATGAATCAAACGCTGTATTCACTGGACCATGGCATTCTACACATTGCAGCAACTGGAGTTCAGTTTACATGGGGCCACTCAGGATGGCCTCAATTTCTGGAGAGGAGCATTTTATTCTGATAAGTTTTTAAAAATAAAACCTTCATTTTTGCCTTCCACGAATGCCGAGTTGTGGAGGGGGGGAGGATATGGGGGAAGGGTGGGCACGAGGGGGTTTTGGGGCACAGACCTAGAGCAGGGGTGGGGGCAATATACCCCCATGCCCCCTAGTTACGCCAGCCCTGATGTGGTTCATCAGGGTTGTGTATTAAAGTGGTTTTCTTGTCATGGAGAGAATAAGATGTCACCAGTCTTCCCCAGGAGATTATGAATTGAGTTAAAAAGGTCAAGTGCCTTGCCCAAGGACATACAACATGTAGCACACATGGGCAGTGCCTGGATTCGAACCTCTAACCCTCCCACATCATTATTCAAGAAGCCTTACCACTTATATTCAAGTACCCACTCGTCCAAACCATGTTGTTTTGATCCTCGTGATTGTTGAATTCGTGCACATGTAATTCGCAATGCCTGATCCTGTTTTACATAATTCATGAACCTTCTAACCTAGAAACGTGATCAGTCTGAAATCTTTGCAAAATAAAAGTCTAGATTACCGAGAAAAGCTGAAACTATCAATTTGCAAGTGCGCATTATATACAGGATCTTGTATTAAACACCGTTAGTAACTTCCTGTTGATTCCATTGATAGCTCTACGAGAATCTTATGCGTGCAGTATTTTTGAAAGATGCGGCAGTTGTTCCCAAAATAATCCTCGACCACTTTTTTTTTAATCGGAGTGGGATTTAGACTTCAGGAAATTGAGGTTGATAGACAGCTCATGAGTCATAACACAGAATGTTCACTGTTGGGTTGTACAGAATGGCTGTGCGATTGCTAGAAGTACTGTGCAGACTTTATGAGGGGTGTGATTGGGGGTGGGGCAAAAGGAGGGATATTGACAGGTTTTGAAGCAAAATCTACTTTTAAAAGGAAATACATACCTGTTCACCTTCAAAGTTCTGTTGTTGGTCTACCACGCAGTCCATGGCTCCTCACCAGTCTACTTACAAAACTCAATACAGGCATACCACCCCCCCACGTAGCCTTAGATCATCAGACTCCTCCCTTCTTCAAGTTCCTAGATCCCGACACTCTCGGGTGACCACAGCTTCTCTCATGCAGGCCCCACTCTCTGAAACAGTTTACCCCTCTCTATAATTTGTATACTCATTCTATAGCGCCATGAGCGTCACTTAGTGATGGACCTGTTGCGCTTAATAAGATGCCACTATTTTTATTTTGTTAGTCCAAGGGTGACTGTAAAAAGATTGGCCGGGATTTGTTCTGACTAAACGGAGGGATTGTTAGAAAAAAATGCCAAAAAATAAATAAATAAATAAATCAATAAATCAAAAGGATGGACCAAAGGGGATTTTGTCTTCAAATTTGTCCAACATGGTTTTCCTGTGCAAATTGGTCAATTGTCAGCTGTTATTTATTTGTTACATTTTAAAACGAAACGTCAAACTCACTACCTCATGTATAATTATATCTGCATACAAAAAATTGTCCTTATATGGTCCATATGACTTCTGATGCAGAATGTTCTCATTACAATGCAAAAATGTGTGATTTGTTCCATGTAAACTTGGCTAGTCAGACAATAGGACAAGCAGCAATGTTGGGGCGAGCAGCAACCAAAATAGTTTCAGAATCTTCTAGAGTACCACCTATCCACAAATACATGTATTATATGAGATCTGCTGTCGAGTCTAAAGCCAAACGTAGATAAATTTGGTTGTTAAGGGTTGTGATATTCACTTCCAGTTTTCCCTCAATATTTTCAGGAAACCTCACCAACTCACACAACCATGAACTTACTCTTACTTCCTCAACAATTTATTTTTATTTTCCGCCAGGCTACCCAGACGAGGAAGCAGAAAGGCTTGTCATGATGTCCATGGTAATCACAGACTACATCAAGGAGAATGGTCTGGCACTCCTGGACAGGGCTGGCGCAATGTACCGGGATAACACGGGGATCCAGACGGCATTCTTCCGCATCATGGCCTGTTTTGGCTACCACTCTCCTATCCCAAGGTCTGTGCACAGAATGATGATCACAAGTAAAGAATTTCATCATTAGAAAAGACTACCTGTGCTTCCCTGCATGAGTTAAGGGCAATTCCAGCGTTATGTATGTCCGTGACAGAGCTTTTAAGAGCTCAGTGAATAAACCTGCACCCGATTTCATGAAACGCATCGTAACTTATGATGTATCGCAGTGCTGCAAGTCGCGTCATATCCCTATGATGTGTCGCAGCTGCGACGCTTCCTGAGATCCATTTCGCAAAACTGTTTTATATTTTTTATATTTAGTCAGTGTACAGTAAATAGTTGTCAGATATTCAACAAAGAGTCATCAGATCTCCTCCCGAAAAAGTTTTAAAAACGTAAAACAAAATGGCGGACGTATGATGCAATTTTAAAGGAAAACAAGCTCTCAGTGGGCTGTATAGCTAATTTGAAATTTCAACTGCAACATTCTAGGCTAATTCATAATTATTCAATGAATTTTCTATTGACAACTTTACACACATTGTCTCTGTATTATCTCATTTATGTAATGTTTATGGCATAAATCTGGCTTAGAAAAGGACTCTTTTTATTTTGCGATGACCACTAGACACGTTGTGACTTGCAATGTGTTTAAAGCTGTTGTCAAGGAACTTATGACGCGTTCAACACATAACAAGTTTCGTGAAGTGGATCATATGACGCGCCACAAGTTGCGATGTGTTACACGTCCTAACTCGGGTTGCAACACGTCGCAACCTTCGTGAAATCGAGTGCTGAACATGTATTTTTTTTAATCTTATACATCCATCATCTGGTAATGGTCAAGGAGATTACAGACTAGGAGTTTGGGATCATTTCTCTGAATCATTCATTAAATATCATGGTTAATTGGCTCTGCCGCTGACATTACACTGCCTTACATAATGCGGCAATTGCCCTTAAATAAACTCAGATCAGATCAGATCTGCCAACAGCACTTATACAACACGTCAGCTTGATGCGTTGTGCAAAACAAAGGTTTCAGGGTCTCTCCCGACATCACAACGGCGTGACAAACATCGTCAGTGGATATACCCATCGGTGTGGACAAATTATTTCCTTCCTGCCGGCTTTGTGTCCTGTCAGAGCAGATTTGGACGTGACCGCTTCAGTTCAGGCTTGACGCTCGGAAGAAAAGAGATGTGACACTTACATTACTCTGTGACAGGGTGAATCATTATTGTGACACCTCATACATTATTTTTGAGCCAAATGCACTTCTTTCGGTGTCAATTTTGAAACGTATCAGGGAAAGTAAAAGTAGCTACTCTGCACACACAACCACTGATCTCTATATAAAGACTGGATAGCGTATGCCCATATGCTGCACATTTACTTATTTTTGCTTTTTGACCAGTTTGCCCCGGTCTTCCAAAAATGGCCGCCGATATATACGAACGTTCTAGCGTGCGCTGTATCAAGATTTGATGTGCATTTTGTTCACGTACATATTATGATGTTATGATAAGGACAAGTTTTTGTTGTAATTATATTTCCAAATGTTGTTAAAAGTGAACTGCGGCATTCAAAAGGTAAACCACGACATTTGAAAAACTGTGAAGCGTGGTCAGTGGCGGTGGACAAAAGGTAAAGCAGGTGAACCACGATGTTACAAAAGTGAATCACAACTGACAGCAACTTGTCCTTTATAGAACACCAACCGGTCTCCCCAATATGGCTTCGAATGGCTTTCTGCGGTTCTCTGTATGCTATCCAGTCTTTATACAAAGATCAGTGCACGCAACACACAAACTGTCACCCAACTGGTCGGAAATACCAGTGTAGTATCCCAAACAAGATCAGCTCCTAGACTCCCGACAGTAGTGATCGCTAGTGAGATTCAAAAATGTAGCTGGTGGTACCACACTCAAACCTTCATGACAAGCAAATTATTGTACACATTTTATGGGAGGGATATATTCCGTGGAAACGTTTTTTCAAATTTTGAAAATGGAGTGGTTCCTTGATATTGGCCAGTTTAGACTACTCCCTCCGCTTGGCCTCGGGATGTAGCCAAATCGCCCAACACTTCAGTACCAACTGTGATCTGACATTATAACAAATTTCAGCCACTACCATGGCGTCACATAATCGTGTTTCATGTAATGTGGTGCTAATGTCACTACATTGAGATTGTCGATATGATGGAAAGTGCTTTATTATAAGCACGATTATTATTTATTATTTATTTACCTTCAGCCTTGTACATGTATTACTGAAAACAACACTTGTATCATACGTATAAACATGGTGAACTTCAGTTGCCATCTTTTTGCAATTGGCAATCGAAAAACAACCTACTCGCTCGACACTGTGCCTAATGCCATTATGTCGCAGAACAGCAAAGCGTTATTGATCTTTTCTCTCTTTTTCTTTAGTTCTTCAGATTCCAGTCCCAGCTCAGGCCAACGGAAACACAGCATTCTGAAAAGTCCCGATTCACCGCGTATGCCCTGCCCACAGCGTCGTGTCACATTCTCTTATGATCTAGACACGAGAGTGGAATACCAGTACTCCGACTCGGATTCGGATTTCGGTCCAGAGGAGCCCAAACGGCACACAGTTTGCAGCGGCGAGATAGCCCGTGATGGCAAAGGTGAAGGGGTGTTCCTCGATGGCAATCGCAAGAACAGAGCCTTCAAGGGACGCTTGGCGAGCAGGGACGATAAGAAGTTGTCCTTCCCCAATTTTGAGATGGAGGAGGATTATTTGCAGATGTGGCAGCATATTTTAGGGGAGGGGCTGTTCTCCAGCATCTGCTGCGACCTGGCTAAGCTGGAGTGTGACTTTGATGATTTGGGCTCGGGATCACTAAAGAGCAGCAGCAGCAATGAGACGGTGGATCTCCTGGAGCAGCAGGGCAGCGGTGTCGACGCCAGCGGCCATTGCTCTTATTCCAAGCAGACCCTGGACGGTCCCTGCTTCAGCCTCCCAGGAAGGTGCGAGCTCAGATGCGATAAGAGCAGTTTATCCAGGACCCGCTTTGCCACAGTGCCGGGCTTCCGCTACGATTTCTACCAACCCAACTGGCAGGTCCAGGACACAGATTCTGCGATTAAGAATCGCCTCTCGGTTGAGAATGGCTCAGCTCCGCCCAAGACCAAGATAAGACCCATGTCAGAGCCGCCCCCTCACACCAACTTCAACGATGATGACTTGGTGGGTGATGAATCCGACAGCGCTGATGAGAAAACTTTCACAGAGTATTCTGAAATTGACTTAGTCGAGGCTCTTGTCCGTTCGGGTAAAAAGGAGCCTGACACTAGAAAAGATGTTGAAGAAGCTCTCTATGATGAAGTAGATAAGGAAGAGCTTGAGAACAAAGGAAATGAGGAGAAAGAGCACAGCAGAGAGTGCTCAGCTTCTGTAAAGACTCTTGCTGGCGGTTCAGCTAAGGTAAATGAAGACAGCTTTGATTCCAGCAGTGATGTGACCCTTGGCGATCCCTTTAGCTTGGACTCTGACATACTCCCTATTGACAGGTACCTGGAGAACCAGAGCCTTGCTGAAGACATTCTGAGCAGTTTTGGGATCTATGAGAACAACATCATTGGCACTGCTCCTCTCAAACCGGTCCCGAGTGGCCCCTATGGAACGTTTTCCCTCCCGGGGGTCTCCATGGATGCCAGCGAGACCGACGACGTCTTCTTGGATGGTGACACAACTGTCAGCGATACTTACATCAACCACACTGCGATCAAAACAGATGGTGCACAGGCAACAAATGTCTCCAGCGCCCAGCAAGCAACTCAACAAGCATTCTCCAAGGCCTTTGCCACCTTACGTGACACATCCTACATCTTTCGGTCCTCCCTCAACAGCAGCCCAACCAGCTCAATCAGTTCCACCTCCCTCTCCTTTCCAGAGTGGAGTGACCTAGAGGCTCTGAACGAGGAATCTGAATCAGTGGCATCCATGGACTCGGTAACAACCCAGGACACTCCCCCAAACTCCGAGCCAGAGATGAGCGCCTCCTTCCACACCATCCCCAAGCAGCGCAAGCTGAACTTCATGCATCGCTTCTCAGAGCGCAAGACTCAGAACTTCCAACCTCCCCCAAAACCCCGCCGTACATGGTACTACCGCTCCAGTGCTGACGTCCGCAAGAGTCTGGTGAGCTCCTTTGCGCCTGATATTGACGGCATGCTGGGACCTGACGCACATTCTGTCAGCAGGTCCTCGTCCCGCAACAGCAAAAGGGGCATGAGCCTTCTGGCCTTCGGCAAGATGGGAATGAATGTCTCTTGTGACTCTGGTGTGGTGACAGGAGATGATGAAGAACCTCCGACAGGAAGCAGTCAAGAACCGTATCCTGTGGAGCACTTCTACGAAGAGGTCTACATGAGCAAGGCAGAACTTAAGCCAACACTGTATGAGAGGATATCAAAGAAGGGCCATTATGCTGAGGTTAAGAAGGCCAACAAAGTCCAAGTTGCTGAGGATAATAGTTCCGAGGTGAGTTCCTTGTTAACCTTTCTATGAGTCCGCACTTCACAACCGTTAAGTTTGCAAAACTAATTTTGCCCATAGGGTTAGCACCCACATTTCAAATTCTTTTGAGGTAATCTTCTGTGGAGTATGGAGAACACTTCAAATCCCTGCACCACAATTCTTTTGTGTGGTTTAGCTTAGGGGAAGAAGGTAGATCCTGTCACTCTTCACTGCTGTTTGCAGTGCTGTTTTTTGAGCAGTGACTCTCTGTGTGACACAGTTACTTGTAAACTTCACATCCCATCATCTGAAACTGACCTATTGCTCTGATTATTGACTTTGCACTATGTGATTCCAGTCCTATCTTCACTTTGAGCAAGACTGCTGCCATTAAATTGGTATTTACTTCTCCGGGTAATTGCAAATGATCCTGTGTGACTTAAAAACAAATGTGTTCAAATGCGGTTCTGTGGTCCAATGGTTACGGTGTTCGACTCGTGTGCCGTGGTACATGGGTTCGAATCCTGACCTTGGGAACATGGTGCTTGCGCTCCTGAGCAAGGCGCTTTACTTCGTCCTTCGGATGGGACGTGAAGGGTTTGCCCGGTGCTTCTGGCAGTGGCTGCTTAATGTGCTTCAGCACCTTGTAAACCATTATAAAGGTGCTACATAATGGTTCTCATAATTCTCACGTACTTCATTTACCTGTCTCTAATAATAGACATAATTTCCAGCGCCTTGAGAACCTAATTGTTGGTAGATACGTGCGCTATATAGGACTTTGGTATTATTCATCCAATGCTTCAAATCTCTCCCGTTGGCAGGCCACCTACACCGTTTGCACTCTCTGGGTCAACAAGCACTGCGTGGAGGCGTTGGTGACCTTTGACCACCTGACCAAGCAGCTGGTCTCCCCGTACTCCATCCTACCTGCGGTCAGGGAGCTGGAAGGGACTCGCAAGTCCAGCCTGGGCGATGACCTGGAAGAGATGGAGAACGACTACCCTGCCTGGACCAGCATCCTCAATGTCTTGGCAACCGATGAGTAAGTTGCAATGTTGATGTCAAGTCAGTTGTTTTCCCAAGTCCAATATGTAGGCTTGCAAGAACAGTGGGACGTCACCATACCAAACATTGTGATACCGAACATTGGGCTATACTGAATATCATCCTTCACTCCCAATTTTTGTGTACAAAACGTACCCAACGTTGTTATTGAAAAATGTCAACAGAAGAGCGACAAGTGGCTATTATTTTCCCCAAGGAATAGAAGGGGAAAGCTACCCATTGCTGTAGGTAGTAAGCTCAAAACTGTGTAAAAAATAATAAAATAGTCGTCTCGTGTTCAAAGGCGTCTGTCAGTATCTACCAGGGCGTGCAAGGTGAAGTTCTGAAGTGCGCTATTTATTCAAAAGTGAGTACCGGAGCACCCGCAGCTTCAAATCGCTATACCGAACTATCGCTATTATGAACAATTTCTGTGGATCCCACGATGTTCGTTATAGCGGCATTCCACTGTATACAGTTTTCAGTAACAGTTTCCGTTTTTGGTGACAGTTTCAAAGGTTTAATAACTTATCATTCACTCACATTTTCAGATCATAAATCTTGACATTACTTTCAGAAAGAACGTCCAGCCCATTTGCTGCTCCTCCTTGTCGGGCAATTTTTGTGTGTGTGCATGCTCTTGCATCTTCTGTAAGAAGTATTCATTTTCACCAGTAACGAATAACGGCTAATCGATGCAGGCTTTAATGATATTGTCGAATCATTGCACAAGTTTTTGCATACTCTTTTGTGCATACTCTGTGCCAGTCACATGCAAAGTGTGAACCAGTGCAAGCAAGTAGCATACTAGCAGTTTTGGAAAAAAAGTTACCCATTTTTTTCTAGAGCCACAAGGTTTTACTGCTTGATTTATTTTAACCCTAACAGTCCTGAATCCTTCAATTTTAATGTGATTGTTCCAATTTTGTCGCACACCCGACCTTGGTACACGTTGCAATCCGTTCAAGTTCAAAGGGGCATTAGTGTAAGTCCTCAAACCGCTGAATCACTAGCGGATTGGGAAGGGGAAATTTGTAATCTGCTTGGCCATCTCCAAAAGCTCATCTGTTTCAACGTGTAGCACCTGTGTTCAGAACCTATCAAGGGCTGGGAAGGGAGACTCAGGCTCCGCTACGCTTGCATGTGCCATATGCTCCCTGACCTTTAAGGAAGTGCACAGACCGAGGTTGCGACAGACTGACGTCATGTTGGGAACAGTTGACATTTTGTAGGCGTTAACAGCTGGGTGGGTTTGGGGCAAATGTGAAAGCGTGCATGCCTTAATCCACAAGCACGTATTGTATCACATGTACATTGTAGATACTCCTTGTTGAGACCATAATACCATACAATGCTGGGGCCGTTTGGGAGGGTATAGTGGAATCCTGCAACCAGAATTAGAAGCTTTTACTGCGGTGGTGTCACGCTCACGCTCATGCTGCATGCGTTCTTAAAGACGAGGCATGGGCGCATTTTGGTATTCCTATTGGTCGAAGGAACCTGGTGTGCATGTGTTCTACCGGTACCTGAGCATGACTCGCGTGAGCCTTGCGCCACCGCAGAACATGGTTGCCGCCGGATTGGTCTATAGGAAGCAACAGCCAGGGCAGTTTCGGTAGTTTCGGCAGTCCGGGAACTAATAAGTTCACTATTACTGTGCACTCTCGGTGATTACAGATATTATTACTGAAAGAGAGTCATGGCAGATATGATGTAACTGTCGTACTCAAAAAGGTCAAATGTCTCAGTATTTTTGTGAGGGTTTTTCTCAATCCTCCAAAATTTTTCACTTTGCTGAAACCCAGCGGCACGTTCTTTGCACAGAGCCGTGTGAAATATTAGTGACTCGGCGATACCTTCCTTCATCCTACAAGATCCTTCAAAACGTCCCGGTGGATTTTTTCAAAGAATCTTGAAACATTAGGGTTAAAGGTGCATTTATTTCTTCATTTGAAACAACAAAATTGCTCAAAATCTAAGGTGCATAACTAGTAACCTGTGAAAATTTAGAGCTCAGTGACCATACATTTTGAGAAAACAAAGAAAATATTTGCACACGTTGTGGGCCTTGTAACTGAGTTCCATTGCTAAAGCATGTACAAAAAGTGTGCCCATGGGCACACTTTTTTAGAACTGCATTCAATGATTGTTTTCTTCCGAACGATACCATTTCAGGCGGAATAATTTCACGTGGTATTCGGTACCATCCCTATCGTCACTTTGAGAATACTTTTCTCATTAAATCGGTATCTGTTCCGCATTTTTACCAATGTTCCTAAGTACCTTTAACCCCAACCTTCCCAACTCTATCAAAATCTGTTCCTCCTTTGGGGGGATTTTGGCAGACAAGCCATCTTTACCAAGTCCATCCAAATCCACCTATAGAAGTGGTGGTCTTGTGGTGGATTTCAGCGTATTTGGTCCTGAAGCATTATATGAAGCAGGGTCATTGATAGATTTTGGCTGACTTGGTAGGGAGTTAAGGTTAAGGTAAATGTCCACACTGGAATCCTCAGCCATACTAAAACTAACAAAGTCCAAGGCAAGTTCTGTTGGATTATTGCCGAGTGAGCAAGAGAGACTGTCCCTGTTCTAGCATTGTTACATTCTATACGCTTCCCATTCTTGAAAGTTGGCCGCAAGTCATGCAGCTGTATTTAACATTGACATGCTACACTAGTACAGTGGATATCCGTAGCTGTTAACAAAACTCCCACGTTTGCGCACATGAAAGTTCAAGGTCCATTCAACGCTGTGTGACAGGGAAGCCACAACTCACAAAACTCTTATTTTATTCCTTTTACGGATTTCAGCCTTTAATCTCCCAAAGCTGAATCATGGCAGAGGAATAATATCCGACGGCTGCCTCATAGATTTCACTCGCTCACACCTGTCTTTGATTTCGCCCCTTGCGTTCATCATCTGTCTGGGGCGATTTCCGTGGCGTCAAGCTTTCTGGTGAACTTCCAGTTTGTAATCTGACGCTTCTCAGGATCAAACAATTGGCTGAAAGAGTGTTGATAGTGTCACACAAAGACTTTCTGACATCAAACACATCCCATATATTATGTAAAACGATATTTTGCAGACATGGAACAGAGTTAGGAAGCTTGAAGCAAGTTCTCTCCAGCAGTTTTGCCAAAGTTTGAATCAAAGCAGATGGGTTATCATCTGTACAGCAAGCGGTCCATGGAGTTTGTACTTTGTAAACTGTGCAAACTATGTAGTTTTTACAACTGTGTATTTTGTTTAAGGTAATATACCACGTTTTCCAAAATAAAAAAACATGACTACTAAATTATTGTGAAATACCTTACTTGACTGTAAGTGAATAATAGTCTCAAGCATCCTGTGAAATCACGGCACCTGGTGTGCTGTCATTTTCAAGAAAAGTGGAATTTTGTATCAATTTCCAATGATCGTCGGCCGACCACTGTTGGGAAAAAACCTACTTTTTTCAAATACTGCCTCCAATTTACCAAATGTAGTTAGTCCACTTTTTGTTTGCAATTGGTTACACATTCATGAATGGGTGCAAGCCAGCGAGTCTGGTTCCCTGACCTGACGATTTCCCGACGTCTATAAATTGGTCCATTTCGTCTGAAGGTAGGGTCAGGGATCCAGAATTACTTCAACCACAACTTGTTTTTCTTGTTTTTTTTTTCCAACATCTGTGAGGACAAAACTTTTAACTGGTCAGTATAATAATGTGCTATAAAATGCTAACCCCGAAATCCATCCATTTCTAAAAATTACAGCAATGACCTTTAAGTTCCCTGCAATTTACCAGATTCCAACAATTGACTGGTTGGCAGATACTTATTTTAGTATCTTTTTTTGGGGGGGGGGGTTGATTTAATGGTTTCAAATAGTAAAAACAAAGGTCAGTTGTTTCACAAGGTTTAAAAAAAAAAACTTTTCATACAAGAATTCAAAATCCAATTTGAACCATGATGTTATGTCGTGCACAAGACAAAAAAAAAAATTTGAAGGCTCAGCACAAAAAAAGCTGAAACGGTTTGAAGATTCCAGGAGTCAGGAAGTTTTTGTTTACCTACATATCAGTTGGCCAAATTGAAATTTGGAATTTTGATCATAGAAATTGCCTTCAAGCGCTGATTAAAGCACGTATATTTGCAGAGCTATATTTTCTGCTGTTCCAGTAATCTTGTGTGAAAATAATTGTAGCTGAGGTTTTTTGCAAAGGCAGTCACAGTTGTCCTTTTTTTGTTTACCTATGCACACAGGAGTAAATGGACCCTCAGCCTAGCCGCCCAAGTATTGCCGATCATCGACAGGCTTTTCTACACCAAGGATGAAGCCATCATGGACGCCAGCGTTGGTCTGGTTCAGCTCCTCATCAGGAAGTTCGGCCATGAGATTGAGAAACATCACTCAGGAGGTATGGTCTTCTCTGCTGGGTCACTTTTTGCCCTTGCACTTGATTTGAATTGATTTGATTTGGTTTTAAATTTCATGATCTTGCTTGGGTGGGACTCGAACCAACGACCTCAGGTACACATTTATGCGCTGAGCAGAAAATCAACAGGGAACCAGTCACAAGCATTGCACATCGTATGATATTTTGGCTGGTAATCTATATTTGCTTAGCACATATTTTTTGTGCTTAGCAGAGAACCAGTCAAAAGCAATGCACATCATATGACATTTTGGCTGATAAACCATTTTTGCTTGGCACATAGTTTCTGTCCTTATCAGGGACCAGTCAAAAGCAATGCGCATCATATGATATTTTGGTTGGTAACCTATTTTTGCTTAGCACATATTTTCTGTGCTTAGCAGTGAACCAGTAACAAGCAATGCACATCGTATGATATTTTGGCTGGTAACCTATTTTTGCTTAGCACATATTTTGTGCGCTAAGCAACTCCGTTGCATAAGGCCCTGTTTCTTACAGAAACTTGTTAACCCCAAGATAAATGCTTCTGGGAGAAAATAGACTGGATTTGGTTTCAAAGGCTTGGTGACTCATGTGCTCATATCTGACTAGTAATCTAAGGAAAAGTGGCTTTTTTTCAGGAAAAAGCCTTAAACGTAATGATGGATAAGCTTTCTTTCCTAAAATTCAGACATACATGCACTGTCATTTCTAGAAATGTTTGTATTTATTTAGGCTCTAATTAAGAAGGAATGTTTGAAGCACCTTGTCCCCCGTACTGTATGTAATTGTACGTGTAATTGTAATGTAAATTTGCAAAACTACTTGTGCCCATAGAGCTAGCACCTATACTTCAGATTCCTCTTTGGTAATCTTCTGTGGTGTGTGGTTAAGAGTTTGACATCCTGAAGGATATTATGTCTGTAAAAAACAGTTTCTATTGATTTCGAATTGTGCGATTTGTTTAAGTGCTTGCAACTTAAAAATGGCTTTAAAAGTTACTTCCGACTTATTTGTTTTGGTCTGGCCTCATATTCAAGTTGAGAAAACTTTACTTGGAATATTATCCCCCCCCCCTCCCCCCCCTTCCCACCTCCCCAGGCCTGTTCCGCACCCGCTTCCGGGACGACTGCCGGACCTGCTTCATGTGGCTGAACAAGCTGTACAGCCGTGTCAGCGACCTGCTGAAGAGGGACTCCCAGCGTGAGGAGGACCTGGACTGCCTGCTGCACCTGTCGCTGCTCAGCTCGCTGCGGGAGGCCCTCAAGCCCTTCAACGGCAGGATATCCAGGGGCCTGGCACTCTGAGCTGTCTCAGGCAGGGTTGGAGGCCTAGACCAGGTAGGTCGCTTATGTTTCCAGACTGTTCAAGCTTGCATGCTAGGCTTCAGCGACTCCATGCCAGAGTTGAATAGAATCGATTCCGAACTTGAAATAAAAAATCCTGGCTCAACTTCGATTAGTCAATAGTCAATTTCGATTCCCTGAGATTTTATTTTGGAAACAGTAAGCATACATTATATTTTATGTGGCACTAACCCTCCCATACTTGTAACTATCACAGACTATCAATAAACCTGACCCTCACCTCTCTCGGTAGCTTTCGTTCAGGCTGGTCACCAACTACCACAAATGCCTCAGGATTACACCGTATAACTGCCAAAGCCTGTTTAAGTGGTTTGATAGATATGTTGACCATTAATACTGGTACAGGTTGTGTAGCAGCCATTTTAACCCATCAATTGTACCAATATGAGGCCAGCTTACAGACCTGTTCAAAATTGTACCCTGATAAAATTTGATACATAGAGTTACTAGTGACAGATTGTCACTGTCAATTGTTTCACTTCCAAAATCAATTTTGCTTCCAAAATCCAACACCAGGATGAAAGTGGCACATTCTTTGTGTAAAAAAAAAAAATTGGATACCTTAAGCTAACTCCCTAGGCCTTTTTGCTAGGATGTAGCCTCAAACCTTCAAAATCCTTCATTGGCCTCATGGAAAAATAGCATATAGCCTCAATCCTGCAAATTCCTCCATTATTTCTTGAATATGGTCCGTGGAGGGGTGACCACTGCCTGAATCCTGCAAAATCCTGCGGCAGTGACTGTCAATATGTTGAGGCTTGGCCAGTGACATCCTGGAGCAGTACGGAGGATTTCAAGCATAATACAGGCCTACATTTATGCATGACTGAGCAAAAACAACACAAGGTCCGGCCAAAGACCTTGGCAAAGTGCATCCTATGAAATCAGTAATGCACTTTTGCCATGTAACCTCAATCCTTCAAATTCCTCCACTTTGGCAAAGAGGATTTTAAAGGATTTAGGGCAGTTCGGGTTAAGTCTTTGGAATAAGAGGCTGATCGACAGGTTTGTCATGACCTCACAATGAGTACCACCTGGGGATGTATCACCCTATTTGACATTTGTTTTCCCAAACAGGCCATTTTGTAATTCGGCATTGAAAACAAACAAAAGATAAAGACCCTTCTTTTAAGCAGGTCACCCTTATAAGGGTCATTCTTTCTTTCCCAGGTTCGCAGGATGTCTATAACCTCAGGCTTCGCTATTAACCATCACAGATCACCGTAACGACCCGCTTGTCGCATCCTAAAAAAAACGGAAGGGCGTCTGGAAGTGCATGCAGCAGACCATATAAGTTCTCGCTGTTACACCCCCTCAGGGCCAGGAAGAGCAACAACACTTGACAGATGACAGCTGTTGAACCTCCAGGGTGTGCAAAAATACAGGAATTCAGTTTATAAGAGATTCGCGCCTGGGTTGCGGACGTTCCCTTCCCCCACCCCCTCCTTACCCTCCCTAGGGGTGGGGCGGTGCTTGTCATAACAAAGCTGCATCTTCGGAAGTGCGTCATTTTAGAAGTGGAAACTTTTTTTGACTGGAGCTTGCAGGAAGTGGATGTACATGTGTGTATAATGTAACGTCATTTTGTTGAGCTTCCTGTCTTAAGTTATTACTAAATGAATTTGCCTGTTAGGTCATCTTGACCGTGTGATGTGACCTGCCTGACCTTTTATGGATTTAGGGTCATGAACTATTTTTCTTGATATGTAAATGCTAACCTCATCCAGTTCGGAGTTTTCTTTGTTATATTTGTGAATGTGTTTTTTTTTATAGGGAAAGGTAGATGGAATTTAGCAAAAAAGTCATTTTGTATGTAATTTACAAATGCTAAGTGACTTAATTGAAATTTATTTTGAGAAATGCAAAACGTTACTTTTGGATAAAGAATATAAAAAAGCTTTTATTTTGTATATATTGTTTTCTGGAAAGAAACCTTTCTGTCATCATGGTGAAATTAATCACTTGAATTGATAAAACAGCATTAAAGCAGATTTGAACTGAAAATTAGTGTATGATAAATCTTGGCAATTGACTTAATTTGTTTGTTTGTTTTTCCCCAAAAAACTTGCAAGTATTTCGGTATCAACTTATGTCACTCATCACTCCGCAAGAGAGTGACAATATTTAAAAATTATATTTTGAATATAATTTGTAATATAATTATCTGGTTTGGGATGCATGATTTTGCTGCGAATCCTATAGAAATGAACATTATGAGATTCTGTGTAACAGTTATCATTGATGACGCTTTTGTAAATATCGTAATCATTTGTATACATTATTTTGTAAATAAACGCATTGTATTGTATGACACATTGGAGAACGTGTCTTTTGTGGAGCGATTACGGATTGCAAAACGTTTAGTTTTGAAAGGCAGTGTTGCGTTTGTAAATAAACATGTACCTTAGCCCTTTCCAGAGACAAAAAGTGTAAATATAGTTTTTTTTTACTCAAAGGAAAAAGAGCCAGTTGCATTTTAAAACTTTTGAAAAGAATTTTTAATGTTAACTAGCTTCGAGGTAGTAAATTTATTTTTTAATGTGACATTTTTAAAAATGATTTAAAAAAAAAATAATTTTAAAAGAGGAGAAATATTATTTGCAAATGACAACCAACCAATGTTTTTTCACAGTCATAATCATATTTTAGGAACAATTTGTCAACTCGGTCGAGTTTCTAGTCAGTTGTCTTTTGACAAAGGGAAATTTTGGAACAAACTTTCTGTCTCATGATACAATTTGCAAGGAGTATAGCTCTTGTAGGCTTTGATGAAAATATGTTTCAAAACAGTGATTCCAAGCAATTGAAATCTTTCACAATTTTGAACACATCTTAAATAAGGCAATAGGTCTCAAGACTGCGCTTACCATTAAGGATGTGACTAAGGCATCTGTGTCCTATTTAACTTTCCTTTTTGTGCCTTTTTTCACCCTTCTTTTCCCTTTTTATGGACTTAAGTTGTGAGAGTGACTAATAACGACAATCCGCGCTGGAGGCTCTACACACGGCCTGTCTGTGCACGTAGACCATTCTGCTAAACCGTAATACAAACAGCCTTCTCAAAGGGCCTTTTTTTTAATAACTCACGCCTTTTCCACCAGAACAAAAGCAAACACTAAGACATTGGTGGTGCACTTATAACCAGGTTATGCTGTGTTCACCAGACTATGCACAATCACACACAAGATGAAACAAATCCAGTCTGTGGAAATTTCGGCACTTCTGAGTATACTTCGTTTATGGACCTATCGCCGTTTGCGAGTTAGTCAAGCCCCTTAGACAACCTTATGGAATTTTTGTACACTAAGTTTTGTTTGTCTCAGATGTTGCGTCCATTTTTATATCATGTAATTGGACAATATTTCACAAGCTGCGATGCTACCGCGATTCTACCGCGATAGGTCAATTCATGCTAATAGACACTCATGAGGGATGCTTGGAATTCTTGGGTTTGGGTGCCAACATTCCCAAGACTCAAGGAGTAGCTACATTCAGGAGAACAAATTCCAAATCTAGTCTTAGACCAGACTATTCAAACCATAAGCAGTTTTTTAGAAAGCTTGAGATTCATCTTACTAATATTTATTCCACATTTGGAGGTCAACTTTGATGTGAGATATGATTTGTCATAAGAGTTACAGGAGTCAATATGAAGTGATTATTCCTAGTGTAGGCATCAGACTATCAAACTAAACTGTGTTGAACGATGAGAGTAGGTACAGACACCAGACATGGTGTATTCAGCGCTTAAAAATACTTAAAACAGTTGGTCCACGGAGCCTCTACACGAGCATAAACGACTCATCTGAGCTTGTGTACAAAATGCACGGAATGGATTGTCTAAATGTGTGATGTGCCGCGTCCGTGCATAGAACATTGCATAGAACATGTAGAACAATGCGCGCACAATGCGCGCACACCATGATTGCCAACAGCTGGCATTCTGACAGAAATTTGACCACTGAAAGACTGCAGTCGTGCGCCGAGTCTCACGTACGCACGACGTGCAAGTGCCGCATCACGCCTCTAACCGGATATTTGGGGAAGTCGTTTATCCTTGTGTGGAGGGTCCGTGATTGGTCTAAGGAGTCTAGGTAGTCATCTGAGTCAAATGGTTGGGCCACGAAGGGGATTAAGCAAGTCTAGTTCACAAGTGGCACTCAGTCAGGTATAAAACAGACTGTATGTGTATATATGTGTACTTAAAAGGAATACTTATATACCAGAAACAAAGGTCATGTAAATGACTGTAACAAACAACTTCTATAGGATTTGGCAAAACAGAGAAGAGTTTGGTGTTTGCTTGTAAGATATAGTAACAATTGGCACATTTGCTGTATTTTGACTAAACCGTTTGTCAAAAACCCTGATTGGCCCAGTCTTAATTCTTTGTTTAAATGGTGCCAGTAATCTGTATATAATTTGAAAAAGTTTCAACTCGGATTAAAAGTATATCATTTGTAAAAAGTTAGAAAGTGTTGTATTGTTATTACGCTTCATAGTTGCTCTTGATGAAAGTAATGTTGTTGCTTGATAAGAAAGTTTAGTCAAGTCTGAAAATACATTGCGAACTTTATGGTTGAAGTTTAAAAATTTCAAACTTTTGTTTAAAGAGATCTATTTAGCATGTTTAATTCCTACTTAGTATATATGCTGCAAAAGGGTATTATTACATGTTATTGATCTTCTGTTAGTCAGCTTTTGGTGCTTATTTGTTTACTTGATCCTCATCAACTGCTCATGTTCAATGCAATAAAGGAATTTTTGGTTTTTGCTGATTGAATATTTTCAGGCAAACAAACAAAAGTTGAATACTGAATTATCAACATTTGTCTGAGAAGAAAAGCAGTTGCAGCTTTGCAGACTTTGTAGTAGTTTCAAATGAACATGTGTTGATCACAGCTTGTAATGCTTCTGGGTACCAGACTTTAGTAAAGCTCTTATCGTACTTAATATGTGCCATTTCTCAAATTTAGACTTCATCACCAGTATTGTCTCCGGATTAAGATTTATCCCCGGCTCTTAAACCCTTGAAGGCCCTTAATGTTGACTGCAATTGAATAATGTCAGGTTTTGGTTTCATATACAAGATGAGATATTTCTGTAGATGAAACAGGGGACATATTGAGATAAAAAAACACCCTGAATCATTGTTCTAAAATAAGGAAACTAGATTCAAAGCCAAAACTGGAGGTGAAACCAAGATTTGAGAAATGGCTATTGTAAACGTGACAGGCAGACAAAGTGGATTTGGCTGGCATCTGGATGCTAGTATTGTGAAACTAATGGATGTTTGCCTGGTACCCGTGGCCATTGATGGGCTAACAACTCAAAAGGCCAATGCTGGTTTCATTGGCTGATAATAGAAATTAAATTAAAAGAATTTATAAAAATCGAAATATAAACAAAAATTGTAAAACTGAAATAATCAGGTGTTCTTGCATTAATCATGAAAATACACACTTCCGAGCGATGAAAATTATTGAGGTGTGCCTTTGTTCTCATTTTTCTTTATTAAATGTTGTCCAGTTTCAAGCACAAAAGTCCAATAGACCATTATCGTGTTGCGGCCATCTTGATTTTATCCCCATTCAAATCAACGTAACCAAAGCGAGGCTGGAAGGAAAAATAGTCTGGTTCCTTTTTGCACAAAAAAATTATCATTCAGTACTGTTATTGGATACAGGGAACATGACTGAAACGGTGGCATCATGATAAAGGTCTGTTGCTCCGAGCTTTTTGCTGGTCCCAGAGGGCCAGCCTGGTATCCTCCTATCTATCTGACTGACAGACTGACTCCCCGACTCCCCCTGACTGACGGTCACCTGTGACTTTGGCTGAAGAGAGCCAAGCAGTGCTATTGTATAGGATAACCTGTAACACCAATAAATGGGATAAATCTGCCCCATCATGTAAACCACATGCATGAAAAGACTGGAAAGAACGTTGCATCCTGAAACCACTTTTTTCAAGTTCATCATATTTTTTTTATCTCCATGAAGGTCAGTCATTGCAAAAATGTTGAAAAGACATGTATCTGGGACTGAGAAACTCTTCCAACTTTTTTAGAAAATACTTTGAAAATGCACTCGACTCTCCATAGACTTTGTACACAACCAATTAGTGGCGTCTGGATACTGCATTCTTTCCAAAAGACTTCCAGTGAATAGTCATTCTAAATTCATTGCACGTATTTTGAGCACTGGAGCCATCTTTACGAGGTTTACCTAATCTTTTCTTGACAAGATTCAGCGAAGCAGCTGGCATGCAAATGTTGTCGACACATTCCTGGTACTTCCAGAATGTGACATTAATTGGCATGTGTGATAGACATACAAGACGTTAATGCATGAGTAATGTTTTGCCCAGGGTTCAGGTTCAAACAGCTGCACCTTTTTTTTTAAACGTGATCATGTCGGATCCTGACATGTCTGGCGCAAAACTGCCAGAAATAGACACTCTCACAGACGCTGACATTTCAGGCATCAGAAAAAAAGGGGAACTGCAAACGTCAAAGGAAATCGGTTTCATTACGAATGACTGATGGAACATTCAGTGCCTTTGTTTGATCAGTTTCATTTTGCTGCTGTCAATTCTTTTGGGGTAGTCTGGATTCCAATTCACGTGCTTGAGTAACTCTCCCTGGATTTTTATATGCCAAAAGAATGAGTTAGTTTATAAGTACAATTTGACATTTTGGAGTTCCGAGATTCTGAAAATTGCGCCAAAAATACACTCTTCAAGGGGAGGGAAAGGTAGCAGTCTGGTATTGGAATTAATTATGCATTTTTTTAGCGACATTTTTCCCGGTCTTCAAGTAACCATCACAAATAAAATCACTCCAATGTACTTTATCTTGCAAACTGTCTGACCTTCATTTTATTAACAGCTGTTATACATTTACTTCTGCCAGATATTGTTAAAAATAATTCTGACATTCATATCATCAACAAAAAATAATAATACAAAATTAAGAGAAGTAAATCAAACAAAATAACATGGGAATCCCATTCCTCAGTTTTACTGCAAAATAGACAAACAACTAATACTAGTACTAAATTTAAGGGGGAACAGTAAACAATGCATACCTTGTAGACAAACTTCACAAATGTACCCAGTTTTCACTTCCGTATTGACTTAGGAGAACTCTATTTTGGAAACTGGCGAGTTACAGCAATAACACCAGATTTGGAGAAACACATGAAAAACAATGCACTCCACACTTTATTAATATAAATATTTTTAAAAAAAACCTCAAGGTAATAATAAAAAATGGCATGCCTGAGGGTACAAACATCTTTGTGAATCTCAAAAGCAAACCTGGGAACGATTCAATATTCAGATTAAATTTTCCAGTTCTGTTTTGGCAACTTGCCCACATCACTTGAGCTATCTCTGATCTAGGTTTAATACAGTTCAAAATGTTTTCAAATCCCGAGAAGCAACATGCTTCAATACTGTATGCGCCTTTGATGATATTCTGAAATTCTCCTAAATTCTTCTTACCATTGCACTCATAAACATTCATTATTTGTATAAGAATGCATCATAAAGAGGGCAAAGTTGAGGTTAAGTAGATTGCCTATGGACACCAACACTACTATTGCTAGTCCAAACTCGGCCCCAATATTTCACTCATAAAGAGTCAGGAAACATCCAGCACATTACTGTCCTTGTGTACCATGATGTGGGGTCAACTTCATTCAAATGATCACATTTGCACAAAATAGGTACTGTATTCCACATGTACAAATGCATCTTGGCATAAAGATAACAGCGGACTCCATTGCTTGTCTCTCTGAACTGGGGGCTAGCGATTCCATACACATCCGGTCTCAAATCCTATGGTTTGGGCTGTGGCTCTGGATTTCTGCCTTTGGCAAGCACTGTGACTAGCCACAGCCCTACACTAAAATGCCATCATACTATGCTTAACTCAAGCATGTCTGGCAACCAATCCCACATACACAAATTTAATACCTTATCTTGAGCCATCCGACTAGTCCAAGCAGGTTTGTCTGGCATCCTTTTCAGGGATACATAAAACCTGCCAACTGCTCTCCGGTAACCAGACTCTCAAACCTGATTCCTTTAACCCTAACAGAACTCAACCCATCAAACCCCAACGGCATGTTTTGTTGGAATCTGTCAGGATGGGTACAGTACCCCGAAACTGACAGTCTTTTACATTGGGTTAGCACACCTCCAGAATCAAAGTCAGAAATATGTGTGTGCAGTTTCCAATATGGTGTTGGAATTTGCCAGGATGGGTATGGTTCCTAGTAAATCATGAGTATAAGAGTGTCAAGTTCAGTACACATCTTTGCAGTTGAAATCCACTCAGGATATTTATACAAATGCTCTTCAGCTTCAAATCTAATCATTCCAAAACTTTGGGAAGCAGCAAGCTTTCTCGTTGGCGGACCGTTTGAAGTCTTTCTGCATCATTGATCACCCACAGGATGTTGACGCCCGACATGCCTAAATTGACTCGCCTGTAAAAGGAGAAAAAGAAAAAGAAAACATTGGAAAAGCAAAGCACTGATTATGATAGCCAGAAATGTTCAGCGGCCGCCTTTCTTTTTTTGTAATAGTAATTCAGGATTCCACAAATGCTCAAACGATCTACTCAAAAACATTTACCTTAAAGCTGGCTACAGTGCAAACAATCTAATAGAGGATCTATCAAAAATGGACATTAACCCTCCTATGCAAACATATATTCTGTGCCAAGTTGTCCTCTCAGTCAGAATCAATGAAGTGACTGTTTTCAACAGGTAAGAGCTCCTAGCCTACATAAAGCTGGATTGACTGGCTATGACTGTTTATGTAACTTGATACAGCTATGCTTGGACTGTAGGTGATTGATAAGACAGCTGTGCCTACTACTTGCCTGTTTTTGTCTGTTGACTGAATTTGACTAGTCACGGTGCTTGCTTAAAATATGATCTGACTGTTGGTGACTAGCCTGTGTAAAAAGGCATGGCAGGGGAAAGGATTGATTTTTCGACTGTCTGTTAATACTCAGACAGCAGGAGGGTTAAAGTGACAGTAAGAAAGTGAACCAAAAAGTGATTTTCCAATGTCACTCACCCCAGCATTCCATGTTCCTTGGTTTTCACATGGTGCAACATCAGTAGGATGGCCTGAAACATGTTGCTACGTCCCTGAAAGCAAAATAAACTATTAGTGAAATATCTGAACTCTTTTACAATATCGTTATTCTCAAAATAGAATGTCTAAATTCTTGTTTAATTTTCATACTGCAATGAACAGCCTAACAGCATTGTGATTACAACAAATCAAGTTGCAACCCATTCAGTACATAACCGGTGTTTTTGGTCTATGGAAAATAGTCCAAATGTGAGGAAGTTTAGCAAAAGAAAATGCATTTGGAATTGTAAATATCCTTGTAAGTTGTGGAGACAAATTTTGTAAGAGTTTCTACGTTTCTAAGACTTGCAGCATTGCTAATATTGACAGTGTAATGACATTGGGCACGATCCTTGGCCAAATAACCACACATGACTAAGGCACTAATTAAACACAGACAACTTTATTGGGAGAACACGAACACGGGTCTGGAAAGGTCATTTGTTAGAGACTCAATATGCTATTCAAAAGCTCTGCCAATTTTCTTGAAACTGAAACTTGAAAATTCCAAAAGTGGCAAATCTGAGATGAGATAAGTGACCTGACCTGTGTGTTATGCGCAAGTGAGCATGGAGGGTCATGGCCTAGCGGTTAAGAGCATCGCACCAGACTCATCCTCTGGTGTTTCAAAGGCAGCAGAATGTGGGTTCGAGCCCAGGTCTGGACACTTGTGCCCTTAAGCAAGGCACTTGACCATTATTGCTTCGTCCTTCGGATAGGTAAAGCCGTAGGTCCCGTGTGTTGTGTGATGCAATGCACGTAAAAGAACCCAGTAACACTTATCGCTAAGAGAAGGGGTTTACCCCAGTGTTTCTGGCCTCCTGTTAAAACTCCCCTGCGGAGTCCTTAGGAGAAGAACCAACCAAGTATGAGACAATGTATCTTCGGTTTCAGAGATTGTGAGGCAGAACAGAACGAGAACTCTGACCCAAATAAGTGACTCCCCCTGTGTGCTACGCGCATATGAGGCAAGAAACATGAGCATTGCACAGGACCATTTCTCCAATTCTGATATTCTTTTTGTGAAAAACCTCCAGCATCAATAATGGTATTGAGCTAAAGCCAGAATGTGTGTTTGGGTGGACAATAAAAGAGTCAAGAGATAAAGACAAAATAAAAGTCAGAATGCCACACACACCTTTGGCAGGTCCCACGTATCATCACCAATGATGACTTTGTAGTGGGGAGGGTTGATCTTCGTCTGAAACAATAACAGATTGTCTTTCTTCTTGAGATCTGAAATTAAATTATCAAAAACAAGTCAGGTGTGTTTACAAACACAAATGCCCCGCAACCGTGACTGTTCCCATGACATAACACCACTCTTTTAATATCAACTTACACGTACCTTGGTCACATGGAACGTTCATTGACAGCATTAGTGTCTTCTGTAGGTTTTATATGAATGAATCCCTAATCCCTATGATCTCAGAATAAATACAAGATTTTTATTGTTTAAGCCACTGTGACCTTGACCCTTGACCTTTCGACCCCCAATGCGATAAGCCTATTTGGATTACCAAGAACGATCCACAAACCGAATTTGAAGTTCACATGTAAAGTATTTCTCAAGTTATCGCGCTGACAAAATTTCATTTGTTTTAGCCACTGTGACCTTGACCCTTGACCTTTTGGCCCCAAATGCAATAGGCTTCTTATTGCCAAGGACAATCCACAAACCAAATTTGAAGTTCATATGTAAAGTATTTCTCAAGTTATCGCGCTGACAAAATTTCTATTGTTTCAGCCACTGTGACCTTGACCCTTGACCTTTCAGCCCCAAATGCAATAGGCTTCTTAGGATTACCAAGAACAATACACAAACCAAATTTGAAGTTCATATGTTAAGTATTTCTCAAGTTATCGCGCTGACAAAATTTCATTTGGTTTAATCACTGTGACCTTGACCCTTGACCTTTCGGCCCCAAATGCAATAGGCTTCTTAGGATTACCAAGAACAATACACAAACCAAATTTGAAGTTCATATGTAAAGTATTTCTCAAGTTATCGCGCTGACAACATTTCTTTTGTTTTAGTCACTGTGACCTTGACCCTTGACCTTTCGGCCCCAAATGCAAAAGGGTTCTTAGGATTACCAAGAACAATACACAAACCAAATTTGAAGTTCATATGTTAAGTATTTCTCAAGTTATCGCGCTGACAAGATTTGTCCGGACACACACACACACCCACCCACTAACACACACACCCACCCACGGAAGGACAAGGCGGAAACAGTATGCCCCTTCGGCGTTCGCCGCGGGGCATAAAAATAAGGAAATCAAAAGAACATTAGATTAGGTTCTTGCATTAGATGATGTTGAGAAAGGCTTTTCATTCCTATCCCTGGGTTGTGTAATTAGTTGGGGTTTTGAAGCAAACTCACAGACTTACTCCAGCCAAACAATTTATAACGTAAAATTAAGTTTTCTGGTCCAATTTATTCCTGACAAATTGTGGTGATACCTTTTTTCTATTTTTCAGACCAACCATCCAAAAACAGATATTTTTCTTTCACAAGCATAGACGTTTTGTCATATACACAAGTAGGTTTGAAAAGACACTACAACACATATTAACGTTCATAGCTCAATTTGAAAAAGTAATTGAACAGTAATTTTAACTGAAATTGAAAAAAAAATCATGGCAAGAAAATAAAAAACAAACAACCAACTAACAAGCAACAGAAAGACATATTGATATTCATTGGTCTATCAATAATCCGATCTGAGAAAGTCACGATATGGCTAAGGCAATATGCCTTTTGAGTTTTGAGTTTTGACCAGAAACCTTTCTTTGCCCAACCACCGTTTTTTTTTAAAGGGAATATACAACATTTGCAAACATCACAAAACAAAACTACCAAATTATTTTGAAATACCTTACTGGACCGTTAGTGAATGACAGTCTAAAGCATCCTGTAAAATCATGGCATCTGGTGTGTTGTCATTTTCAAGAAAAGTGGTATTTTTGTATAATTTCCAACACTGGTCGGCCGACCAGCGTTGGAAAAACCTGGCTTTTTCAACTACTGTCCTGAATTTACCTTATTTAGTCAGTCTGCATTTTGTTTGCAATCAATCACACAACCATTGAATGGGTAAAAGCCAGCTGGACTGTTTCCCTGACCTTGCAATTCCCCGATGTGTACAAATTGCTCCATTTCAATTTAAGTGGGGTCAGGGAACTAGACTACAAGGATATGATTGTCTTTCTTGGTTTTCCCAGCATCTACGAACACAAAACTTCAAACAAGTCAGTGTAACAATATTTTCTACAAAATACTAACTCTTCAAATCCATCCATTTTTGAAAATTACAGAAAAAGAAAATGTTGTACATTCTCTTTAATTACCATACATACCTGGCTTGTCAGGTGTTTTCATGAAGTACTGACTAGCAAAGGTTTTACCGTCTGGGTGTTTAGGATCACTGGGTAGCCGGAAGTCCAGGTAGGTACACAACATATGCATCACCATCTGGGGGAAAAAAACATTCACTGTTTACTCCAGTTTTTATATTACAAACCGATTAATACTATTTCAAGATAATAAAACAAACTTACTGCACAATCGGAAGGCAGATCCTCATCCCATTTGCGTCCCTTGAAATCACATCCTTTGTTCCATCGAAAATCACTCATACAGCCACCAGACGCTAGTTCTGTGAATGCGAGAAAAGTTTCAAATACTGTTTTTATTATTTTATACCATAGCATTTTGCCTTTTCATTTGGAAGAGTTACAATTTGGTGTCCATAAAAATCTGCATTAACCACTTCAGGATGAGATTATTTTTTGGCCAAAAACCACCATTTTTGGAAAAAGACAAAATTTATTGGCCAACTTTTAAAAATCAAGTCATAACACCACAAATACTGACTACTGAGAGTAATTTGTACAATATTTGTATGACACTTCTCAGCATAACGTCATATTTTGCAACACTCCGAGGCCCGCTACGGAGCGATATTTGCTAAGACGACAGGCCGTGTACAGCAACCAAGTTCAAGTTCCACACAAGGTAGGTACAAAACCAATAGGAATCTCTGACGTGCATACACGTCCACCGCCAGATACTTGGGGAAAGCTTGACGATTAAACCCATCACCTGGCCCTGCAAACATACATTGCCAGATTGTGTTTAATAAACATCCTCCGGCGTAAATTAGTTTAAGTTGCATTGAAAAAATTGATTGTTTTACTCCCTTAACAGCCATTTTATAAATACACATTCTTCCCTTGCAGTAAGTGTACTCTCCCCTCTGAGTGAATGTACTTGCCTCGTATTCTCTGCACAACATACTCCTGATTGGCTGAGACGTCCAGGTAGGGTAGTACCATTGACAGTGTGGGGACAAGCTGACTCTTTGTGAGGGACACTTGGCGCAGCGATGATATACTGACCTCTACAAAAACAAGAAAAAATCTGGCATGTAAATTTTTTTTTTTTGCAATTTGTTGTTTAAAGTATCAAAATTGCTTAAAATTTTAAGAAGGGTACATAACAAATAACTTGTTAAGTTTCAGCTAGTAGTTTTAACAATACACTTCAATGTGCAAAACCAAGGCACATCCATAGAAAAAAATCAAGCCAGGTCAAAAAATAAAGTGTAGTTGTAAATGAGGCTGTTGTCTATTTAATATTTGTGATTCCACCTACCTCCAATTTGTAGCTCCGCCCTTCCTAGCTTGGTCAGAGTGATATTTAGTTCCTCTATGGCCTTTGCCAGTGGGGCCATTATTGTTTGGGATATCCACTGAAAAATAATGCAGACAATGTAGACATTAACTTGATCCTTAAATTGAAATATCTAAATACCTAATTAAAAAACTCAAACTCAACATTATTTTGAAGAAAATTTGTAAAGCAGTTTTAATTGGCAGTTCTTTAGACGTATACAAACTCCAAAACAATTTCCCTGTGCGGGATATCCTATTAAGGAGTTGCACAGTATTCTAGAATGCCATGGTCCAGTGGTTACAGTGTTTGACTCATGTACGATGGTGCAGGGGTTAGAACCCTGCCAGGAACATGGTGTTTGTGCCCTTGGGCAAGACACTTAACCACAATAGCCTCTTTCCACCCAGGAGTATAAATGGGTACCCGTGAGGGTCGAGGACCGATTGTGCGCTGATATCGGCTGCCGCATGGTCCCATGGCCTGATGAACGGGGGAATAATTGTAAAGTGCTTTGAGATTGTTGATACGATGGAAAGCGCTATATAAGCATTACAATTTTTGTTTATTTATTTCTACAGATGCACACATCAATGAAAACGGTTTGAACCGAGAAGCAGGTCTATCAAATTTGTCTGACATTTAAGTCAATCCTGTTATAAATACCGAGTCCAGTCATTTAAAAAATGGTCATAATTGACACATGAACCCTAACCGAACTCAACCCATCAAGCCCAACAGCAGGTTTTTTAAAAATCTGTTGGGATAGGTACAGTACCCCTAAACTGATGATCTTTTACACTGGGGTTGGCATACCTCCAGAGACCAAGTCCAACAGTGTGTGTGTACGATTTCCCATGTGGGTGTTGGAATAATAAATTCTCTTCGGAAATATCACAGAAACAGGACGTTTGTTTTATATATATCACACTTAAATGCAAAGCGAGCGATGCATTCATACCGTGTACATTTGAGCAGATAGCAAGATGCATGTAACCCTTATAAGCAGATGCAAAATGACGACCAAACCGTTAAACATATCCACATGGCACACCTTTCATTAGTTCGCTTTTCAAGCACAACAAATACTCTTGAGGTAAAAAAAAGTTTTCTTCAAATATTACAACAGGATTAACAAATCTGAGCGGACAACTCACCATTCGTAGGTTTGCAATCCAGAGATCAAGCTGGTCTCTCCGGACATCCACCCTCAACCAGACCTCATCAGCACCGTAGGTGGAGGGGTAATCTGGGTCGTCCTTGCGTGTGGGTGACTGCGGGGACCGGCTGGCCAGCTGGTACTGGAACTTGCGCAGGAGAGGGGTGTAGTCGGCCGCCGAGCGATTGTAGGCCCAGTAAGAGGGGCTACCACTAGGGGAGGATTCGTTACTGCCTGTGGCCAAAGGAGGGGGGGGGGGGGATGGACAATTGTTATCAAATATCGATTAGGAAGTGTGACCATCCAGTTTCCCTATGATCAGCCACCATTGCAGTAGGCAAGCCTTTGGTCAGCAATCACATCGTGTCTTGCAAACTAGACAGCTGGGCTTATTTTTCAAATGTCCTAGATCCTGTTTGCGGGCGCAACTCAAAACATGATTCAGCAACTTTTGAATTGAAATCGAGATCCTAGAATATTGTTTTCTAGAAATATACAGCTGAAGCTGAGCTGAAACTTCATCAGGTTAGTTGTTAAGCACCCTTCTTTAGATTTTGAGCACAAATGACAAATGATATACTCTACCTTTAAAATAGTGAATAATATTCTTATAGGCATATTTACAGCATTTTATGCAGTGCAAACTTCCACAGAATGGACGATTGGTATAATTTGACTGGTCAAAGATACAAGATTGATACAATCCGGCCAAGACTTACCCAGTTGATATTTCCTCTCTTTGTCCTCAACGGACTTCAGGTAGCTGTTCAGTGAGGCTGGGTCAGTAATAGCATCCTCAGATGTCACTATCAAAGATGGAGCCGTAAAGGCAAATGTTAGAATGTACAGAAACACCTTTGGAGTTCTTAGAAAATAGTATTTAACAGTAAAAGAAACATTTTGAGTTGGGATTTGGAATAAATGTTTACCAGGTACCCAGATGGACATATTACTGGCCGCTCCCTGTGGACATTTTGTATTGCCAAGTTGAAGAGTCAGTGTTCTCTGTAATGCACTCCAAGACCAGGCAATCGAAGTCTGACAAACTCCCTAATCCTTTACCTTCATCTCATCCTTCCAAATCCAACAAGATGACCGTGCTGAATTGAGGAGATAAACTACTATAACCTTGACCCATTAGCACTTGTATTACATTGCACAACACTGGGGCGGTTTAGGGTGGTACAGTGAGTAACAGGCAAGTGACTTTGGGGCAGTACAGGGAGTAACAGGTACTGATAGGGTGGTTTGGGTGGTACAGGGAGTAACAGGCAAGGCAGTTTGGAGTGGTACAGGCAGTAACAGGCAAGTGACTTTGGTGTGGTACAGGGAGTAACAGGTACCGATAGGGTGGTTTGGGGTGGTACAGGGAGTAACAGACAGGGTGGTTTGGGGTGGTACAGGTAGTAACAGGCAAGTGACTTTGGTGTGGTACAGGGAGTAACAGGTACCGATAGGGTGGTTTGGGGTGGTACAGGGAGTAACAGACAGGGTGGTTTGGGGTGGTACAGGGAGTAACAGACAGGGTGGTTTGGGGTGGTACAGGTAGTAACAGGCAAGTGACTTTGGTGTGGTACAGGGAGTAACAGTCAGGGTGGTTTGGGGCGGTACAGGGAGAAACAGGCAGGGTGGTTTGGGGCAGTACAGGGAGTAACAGGCAGGGTGGTTTGGGGCAGTACAGGGATTAACAAGCAGGGCGGTTTGGGGCAGTACAGGAAGTAACAGGCAGGGCGGTTTGGGGCAGTACAGGAAGTAACAGGCAGGGTGGTTTGGGGCAGTACAGGGAGTAACAGGCAGGGTGGTTTGGGGCAGTACAGGGATTAACAAGCAGGGTGGTTTGGGGCAGTACAGGAAGTAACAGGCAGGGTGGTTTGGGGCAGTACACAAAGTAACAGGCAGGGCGGTTTGGGGTGGTACAGGGAATTACAGGAAAGAGACTTGGGGGGGGGGGTACAGGGAGTAATGGTTCATGGTAAGACTTGATGCGCCTTTGAAAGTGCACAGTACAAAGAGCAAGCAATTTGATTCCTGCAAATTAAAAGATTTCTAATAATTGAGAAAGATCGTTGACATTTCAGTTTTCCCATGTACCATACTCACATGGGGAGTGTGTGACCGGAGAAGACTGGTGCCGATTTCTGAGAAGCATGCTACTGTTGCTGTCCCGCAAGAGTGGAGAAGGCGAGACACCAGACATGGATGTGTGCGGGCTACCGTGTGGTGTCTGTTCCATGAGGCAGGAAAAAAGTTCTTATTTGTTTTGCCAATGAATAAAATTATGACAACAGCTTTGATTTCTTGGCATTAATAATAGCCACAGAACAAAGAAAATTAAATCAGTTTTTAAAGTTGAACAAAGATATTAACTAGAGCGGGGTTTGAACCTGTGACCTCTGGATTGCTGTCCCGGTGCTCTACCAACTGAGCTATCCAGCCCTACGTTGCGGTTCCACAGCCCTATGTTTTTGTGCACTATTCATCCAGCAAACACTTCAACTGTATTGAAGTGTTGTTAAAACATATTTCTGGTCCACTCAATATTTTGATCTACAAGCTCTACGGTGTAGCAGATTTTACTTGAAAGTCAAGCCCAGCTTTCTTCGTTGACAGCAAGTACAGACTTGATCGCCATTAATGAGGTGGCACCAAGATCATGCACGTGTCGCACAAGTCTTCAATCAATTATTCCCCCTGGCTTGCTGTCATTTAGAAGAAATCAAGAAATGAAGGTGAATTCCATTGGTTAGTCAACTGACTAATTTTTGGAAATAAAGAATTATATAGAGGAAACAGTGTTTCGTGATCAAAAGTTGTACAGGATTTTTCACTACACTGTTTCTTGAAAAGTGTAATATCCACTGAGCTGAGACTTCCACAGGTTAGGTTTTGAACATTATTCTTTGGATTTTGAGTGGTGCTAGGATTTAGAAATGAACAAAATGCATGAAAAATACTTGACAAAATCAAAAACTGTCCTACCACTCTGGTGAAGGATTGCTGGGGGGTCACGTACGGACTACCCTGGGGCGAGGAAAACACGGGAGAGACGAGGGACCTCTCGCTGAACCCCTGAGGCGTGCCGTAGAAGCTTGCTGCAGGCGTGCCCAGGATGGGGGTAGCCAGGGTAGGCGTGGTCTGGTAGAGGAACGTGCTAGGGGGCTGGATGGCAGGACTACGGCTGGTCAGACCCTGGGAGCTGAGGTTGGCTGGGGCTGAAGCGACCCGAGGTCTGAATGGAGTGGAAGTCTTGAACCCTACAGCTGAAAGGAGACAGTTTGGACACATTAACGGGGCAAGGTTGCATATTCCTACGGAAAGGTCTGTTAGTCCTAAATGTGGAACTACACAGAGTGTACTCTTTCAAGAGATTGAAGATGCATTCCCTGTACTCTTCAGCAAATTCGTTTTTTTCTTTCTTTTTTCCTTTGTTTTTGGACATGCAAACCTCTGAAACAAAAAAGTTCTTGTTTTGTGCACAAACAGCAGACAAACGAGCAGACTGGCTCCCAGTCCATACATTATCGAGACTGATTGTGGGCGGGAACCAACCTACCCCACGAGAACAGAAAATTATTGTCTTGCAGCCAGGAATTGTAAGGTAATAATTCAGTAACTAAACATGGGCCAGTTTTTTGGTCAATGTCTCATTCAAATGTGAAAAACTCTTGTATTGCAAGAAAAATAACAATTTAGAAAAGCAATCAATTTTTCAGAATAAAACTCGAAAATAAAACGTGGAATGTATCTTTTAATGTCACTTCTTGAGCTGCACTGCACTGACAAAGACATATGTTGACCTAAGGTTCTTAAATTTCCGCAAGTTTACTCAGTTTTGTATAATGATCAGGAATTCACTACATATAGTAGTCTTCTTTGTTGTCTTGGGTGGCCTTGACTTAAAAAAAATCCCTTGTGGAGAACACAGCTCAATTTTAAGAACCTTCCAAAAATTTTCTAAAGATTTTCAGAACCTACCATTTTCGTTGACGCCCAGCAGATTTCTCTCCTGTGGCGAGAGAAGTATTGGCTGATGGGTCCACTGCATTATGGGTAGGACATACTTGGCCAGATCGACGAGAGTGTTGATGCTGAACAGAACAGCAAGGAAGCAGGCGGGGTACCAGACAAACTCAGGCTGAAGGTTGAAGAAATCCGCCATCGAGTGGAAAGTTCTGCAATATCAGAGGAAAAATATTATAATTATACAACAAGACAAAGATACATTCAATGTCTTGGCCCAAGGTAGACTTGTATGACTCGAGACTCGGACTCGAACTCAAACTCGGACTCAAGTCCGAATCAAGTTCCATTTTCCATGACTCAAGACTCGGACTCAAGTCACGATGACAGCTGACTCAGACTCAGAATCAACTCTGCGGACTCAAACTTGGACTCGGACTCGTCCTGCGTGACTCGGGACTCAACCAAACTTACCTCAAATCACTTACTTTTTTCAACAATATAATTACAAGTTACTTTGAAGACGATCCTCTCCTGAGCAAGTGATTCAGTCTGTGCATTGCAAAAGAAACGCAGCTAAGTACTGTACATATACACAGTGTGTGCGGCTGGCAATATAGGGTAAGTAGGGTAACCGGAAGCAGAAATATATATTTTTTTGGCCTTAGAGAAAGACTGTGAAAAAAATAGAAAGATTTACACTGTGAGGCTTTAACAGTACCTCAAAATATTATTATTTATTATTATTATTATTCTGGTTTATTAAAAATCCAATGTCTTGCAGCCTTGCGGCTGAATTGCACATGGTTACAAAAATAAAATATCAACATGTAAAAGACAGTAAATACATTTAAAAGTGCACACAATACGTAATATTAACTTCAACATTAAAGTCAAAATTTAAACAATTTTAAATTAATGAAAATTGGCAACAGAAAATCTGGCGATAATGAATTACTTAGTGAAACCACTCTGAAACATACTATACAGGTTAAATTGGCCAGTATTACTGAGAATTTAAAACGTTGATGTAGTAAGGCATGGGGCTATTTTTAAAACGATGAGTCTTTGTCCAAAGAGTAGTAATGCTCTTAGAATTCCGTAGATTTCTACCATGGCTTTCAAATCTGGATGGAGGGAATAAAGACTCGGTGCGAGGGTTGCACTGAATGTTTTTTGCAAAGCTAAGACAATGATCGTCTCTCCTACTGGCTAATGAATCAAGTCAAAGAGTTCTACAAGCATCATTATAATGATCATATTCCCATCCTAAGATAATTGTGCAAACCCTTTTTTGAATTTGTTCAATATCACTACTCTGTTTGGTCGTTAATCCAGAGTGCCAAATAACATTGACGTATTCTAACACCGGTCTAATGTACCCACTGAATGTGATATATCTCATACATGTATTAAAGGTAACTCGTGACTCGGACTCAATATTTGTAATTCGTGACTCGGACTCGACCTGCATGACTCAGGACTCGGACTCGGACTGAGAGGTGACTCGGACTCGATGTTCGGTGACTCGAATGCAAATCTGGACCAATTATTTCAGGCATGCAACTGGGAAATCACAATAAAAGAGGAAATTCACATTTTTCGCAGACTTTGTACAGTGTTTTTCTATTTTCAATGGCACACATGGGAAGTAAAACAAGAGGAAATCAGCTGATCCGAGGAAAAGTTGCATGCCTGTTATTTACTGATCGCATATCAATGACAAACACACATGACTCACATTTCCAAGAAGCATAGGCCAGCCAGGACTAGATTCAGCAGGCCCCAGAACAAAGCAAGCCGAGTCTCTCTGCTGGCGGCCTGTCTGTCTAGGGTCTTCTCAGTCAGTGGGGTGGTGGCGTGTCCTAGTCTCTTCATGATTGGAGTTTAATGTTCAGCGACGATGTAGATAAAGTTCAGTCGGCCAGTGAGTTAAATGCAGCACCTATTTAAGAAATGCAACATTGGAATTACACAACACACTTTTTTTAAAGGATTGGAAATAAAAGTCCAAGGACCATTTGGTTGACAGTCTGGTTCCACAAGCAAAAGATCCTGACGTTGAATATTGTCAGGTCGGGGAACCAGACGGTTGACTGCCGTAATCGATAGCCACTGCATTTTTAGTGACTGTCCGGTGTTTTCTGTTATTTTATTTGGTGGATTTCAGGTTGCTTTCAAATGTTTTCCAGTATTTGCTGGTTGATTTCCGGATTTTTTTGTTGATTTCCTGTTGGTTTCCAGTGTTTTCCAGTTAGTTCCTGGTGTTTTTTCTGATGTTTTCTAGTAAAACAGTCATGACAATCATCACATTTGTGACAAAGCTATCGCTGAGGTTATATATCGTCAACATTTTTACAAAGGGACGAATTTGGCCATGGGGTGTTGAACAGTGGTTCTGAGACAATCAGGTTTTAAGTTGGTCACTTTTGGAAATAAAGATCTCGCCTATTTTTAGAGCACATTTTTACTGATTTTTTATACAGATTGTAAGCTGAGATCTTTACTTTACAAATGTACCAATTACAGAATAATGGAACAATTAATTGCAGAGTAATTAATCTCCATAGAGATTTGTCTGTTCTTGAAAACTTCAAATGCGCGTTGTTTTGCAGGGCAAATTGGCTCATACACATTATGCGCTAAATTTAACTCTTTGTGAATAATTAAAATGCAACATGCGCAGTGTTTTGCAGGGCAAATTCAATTTGTCTCGTCGTGAAAACTCAACAGGTTTGCCCCATAGACATGACAAAACATTTTAAATTTGAACTTGTCTGTTATAGTGTTAAACTTAAAAATTAAAATACGATTCAGGTGTAATTTTCCCTATCTTGATAGTCATGATTTCATTGATTTAAACTGATTTTGACCAAAAATACGGTAATCCTTACTTTTAGGACACCTCTATTTTTTACGAGTTCTGTTCAAAACTGACTTTTGCAGATGTCTGTCCAGTACCAAAGTGACTTTTGCAGGCTAAAGCAGTCTTTAGAAGTCAAGAAGGTGTCATTGCCAATTGTTCAGATGTGCCAAGAAGTATCAGAATGTCAATTTTGAGTGTCATTTAGTCAACTGTTTTGGCGAGTCTTTCCCTTCCTATATAGGAACGGGGTCCTAAAAGTAAGGATTACCAAAAATACTTTGCAAAAACTAAAGGTTTGTTGCTGCTTACTTAACCGATTTAGATAAATGTTGCAACATGACGCCACAAAGTCTATGGAGAGTCAAGAATTTTTTTAAAGTATTTCCAAACCAAATTGGAAATGTTTCTCTAGTCTTAGTACATGATACAGCAGCACACAACTTCCCGCAATCATGTCAATTGCTAGACCCGTGAACGTGGCTATATACATAGCCACGCTTCAGTCTATAGTAAAAACACTCTATTGTGATCCGCGGTTACTAAGATAGAGTGACCGTTCTAGCCGAATTTCGGCTACATTTGACAGAATATTTGCATACAAAAACGAGTTGTACAGAAAATCAGCAGAATATTTTTTTCGGCAGAATTATGAAGATGAAGGAAAAATGAAAAAAATTAGAGAAATATGGCACATTTGGTTTGAAAAAACCTTCATTTATTGAAAGATCCCTGAAACAAACCCTTGCAGCAATTATACTGGGTGATTTGACAGACTTTCGAAGTGGATTTAGCAGAATTTTATATGGTATTACGGTCAGCCTGCCATGTAAGACGGTTAGTCGGGTACCCACTGGCGATACTCCAACCGTTTTGCGCATGCGGAACTCGGGGTACCAGAGTGTCATGCATGTCTTAGATTTCTGATCATTTTGAAACATTCGTTGTGACAAAGTTGTGCCGTATTTTACATCAAATTTCTTGGCAATGACAGATCCAACACTCGCGTATATTCACAGGAAGCCCAACAAGTAAGTGATTCATCCATGGGCAAAATTATACATGGTAATATGTAGCGGATCAAAAGATAGAATGCTTTCGCTTGTATTTACCCGAGGGAAGCGCGTGGCGTTGTATACAACGCCACGTTCACGGGTCTAGTCAATTGCTAGCCCCACTAGTGTGGCCGCGGTATGCTGCGCTGAACCTCAGCGCAGCATACCGCGGCCACACTAGTGGGGCTAGTCAATTGCTTGACTAGTGTCGGTTATATATATTGAAATACCTTTATTGTTATTCACATCAGTGATACAATAAGAACATTAAGAAATTACACATGTCGCGTGTCGTTTGCTTTTCAATTTCATACTTTTCGTGGATGTAAACTCAAACTGTCCATGGGACTTACTTGATGAAAAAATGACAATCAATCGGCGCTAGTGAAGCTCGAAAAGGTACAGGAGGGCTACCAAATCAATCAACATAAGAAAAACCATAAATTCAACGGAAAAACTAAGACAACGGAAGACTTCAATCATTCCGCCAACTTCACAACGAACAACGCACATCGACGGCCGGCCGCATGTTGTGCACATACAGCGGTAATTTGAACTCTACCCGCCGAAATTTCGATTCTATCCAACTGAGAATAGCTTGCGTACAGCGGTATGATATTCCAAACTGGGATTCGCAATCGGGTTGAAGAGAGTTTCGCTCATTACCATACCGGTCAAAGGTCACCTGGTCACAACAAGAAGTGGACTCTTCTGTTTGTGTCAGCCGTGAATGCTGCGAAAAACAACATTTTTTTTGCTGACAGACTATTGCGATTTCTCAAAACAAACCGTAAGTTCAATCTTCATTAATTGCTTTCAGGTTATTGACCACTTTTTTCTTCACAACTTGCGTGAATTTGATAAAAGCTTAAAGAAACTGTCGGCCTAAATTACTTCCCAAACAAATTGCATCATAACTAATTCAGTGCAGGGGAATTCCCAGACTTGGTCCTTTTTAGTGCAGAAAAACTGCAAAACAAATTTAGGCCAGTTTTTACTCACCCTTTAGCCGATAAAATTCTTCAAAATTCTAATGAGGCAAAGACAAGGTCCTCGGTATTTCACCAGCCAAGTTTGAGGTCTCAATTCAATTTTTAAAGGAAACTTTTCTTTAACATTTTGCACCTGTGAGAGTGAAGCCAAGTTATTTCAATTTGAGGCGAGCGTGTAGTGTAGGGCCCAGTTCCTATAAAGGGAACAAAATCCACTTTAGAATTATTGGACCTACCAAACTAGTTGGCGACATTCTCAATAAACAGGTATGTCATATATAGAGGGCAGGGTTTTGTTTTTTGAGGGAAATTTGGGGGTAAAATGACGATGACGGCGCGGCGACAACACGCGACCCGAAAATAAAGATGGCGATTACCGCGCGATGTACCGTGAGAACGCACGGCACGGTGAATCGCAAGGCACAAACCACGCATGAAAATCGTGATTTCTACCCCAAGACTCTGTTCAAAATTGCAAAACGGGTGTCATTAGAATTGAGAAAAGTCTGCTTTTGATTGTAAAGGTGATTTTTTAGCATTAAAAAACATTTTTGACTCTAATTTGATCAAAACAAAACAGGGGCCCTACACTTCACGATCGCCCGATTTGAAGCCTATAAAGACTAGACTGGTACATGTCCAACTGTTTGAAACTATTGACCCTTCAGTGGCCTGGTGGCAGACTATGGATAGATATGTAAAAATGGAGACTGACCGCGTACCAGATGTTACTTTGGACATATTTGGCTGATGCAGTGCAAAAAGGGTGTTGGTGGACTGGTTATTTCTTGTGCAAATCTATTTTCTTGTATTGCATTTATTTATTTTTCACTCTCATTTACAGTGTTGAGACCAAGAGTCTCTAATTTTTTGGACTTGAGAATTTCTGTTGTAAAATCAAGCCAATACATGTAAATGGTGGCACTGTTCTTCTTCTACCTCTCTGTGTTTTACTTTCATGTTTTGTTTGCGAGAAATTCTTAGGAGTGGCTCTTTTATGAGTTAACATTTGAAGATTCGACTTTTGTTATGCTGAAAATTATTAATTTATGATATGAAATTTGACATATTTATTTGAAGTGTTTTGTTAGCTTTTTATGAATGAATACTGAGAGCGTGTAAGATGACCTAAAAAACCTGTGAGATTTCACAAGAATACAGCACATCCGGGCACCGTGTATAGGATCTACAATGTGTGTAACATCCTATTTTTTTCGTTTTAATTGTGTCTTGACTCGGCCATGATCCATCCAATCAAGGGCAATATATGGGCATTTCGAAATCAAAGAAAGCATTACAATTAACAACATAATGAAAATATTGAGCGTTGATGACTATTTTAAATAAAAGTTTTTGACATCAACTTCCGTTCAATCGATCACGCAGATAACAAGTGGGTAATTTCAAACACGGGAGTCTGTGACTAGACTAGTCAGTGTTTGGTACCAAGACGCTCACATGAAAAGTGAATGTTGACTGGTGAGACTTGCACGCTCTATGATTTGGGGTGCTGTGGTCCAATGGTTACGGTGTTCGACTCGTGCCGTGGTTCATGGGTTCGAATCCTGACTGTGGGAACATGGTGCTTGTGCTCTTAAGCAAGGCACTTTACCATAATTGCTTCTAATCTTCCTTCGGATGGGACGTAAAGCTGTAGTTCCCGTTTGTTGTGCCTTGAGTACCTAATTGTTGGTAGATACGTGTGCTGTATAAGACTCCGGTATTATTATTATTATTATTATTATGATACAGGTTTTATGATGATTTATGGCAATTTTCTAGTAAATTAAGGTCATTTACCGGAAACGAGAACAAGTTTTGTTACAAGGGTTTTATTAACATGAATAAATTGACCATCTGGAATTGGCAGTAGTATTTGACCGTGATCGTGAACCGGTCCCAGATTTTATCGCTCTTCCACCGGCACTTCCACTGGGCATGTGCAGTGAATGTCTTTGGGACTTTGTCTGGTTCTTCACTTACATTGCTTACATTGTCATTGCGCCTTCATATTCAGGGGACGGGAATCAGACTTAATGCAATTTCGGCCTTACTTTCCTTTAAAAAAAAATCTCCAGAGCCACAAATCAGAAAGAAAAGATTAAATGTAGGATTCGATTTAAAACAATAGAGGAAGAAACCTCAAACTTTTGACTTAAAATGTACCCGAATGTTAACCATAGCAAGAAAGTCAATTCCAAACAAATGTGAAATTTTCTGCCCTCCCCCCCCCCCCCCAAAAAAACCCCTATAAAATGTACAATTTGTCCCTTCCATAAACTTTGAATTAACTTTTACACCCTACAGCTAGTTCAGAAATAAAATTCAATCTCTCTCTTTTCCTCTGGTATTATTGTCTTGTGTACAGCAGGGGCTCGGGAGTAGACATCCAGCTAACTTTGAAGTTTTTGACTGTCGGATCAGGAGCATCTATCACCATGAGACAGATCGTCATCAACCACAAAGACTACGTCCTCTTTGGGGATGAGCTCTGCACCGACTCCTACGTGTTCTTCAACAAGCACAAATCAGCATTTGAGCGCATGATGGAAGATCAGGTTTGAAGAAGTATTTTAACTAGATAATAATAATCATAATTTGGGAGGCTAATCATCCTTTAAAAGTCGCAGCTGAGAAACTGCATTGCGAAGGACGCGGCTACAACGTGGTCGAGCCGCAGGCATGTAAAGGCGCCTTTGGCATCCAGCCATATGACCCATATATGACCACGGAGCACAGCCAGAGATCGAAAAGTTTTGATTTTTTTGCAGTGAGAAAAACCGGAGGGCCCGGAGAAAAACCCTCGAGGCACAGAAGAGAACCAAGGCATAACCCTACTCACATATGGTCCTAGCTGGAAACGAACCAGGGCCACAGTGGTGAGAGGCGAGCGCTTAACGCACTAGCCACCAATTCCAAGATAGACCAAACCCCAAGTGGAGAACTCCACCGAACAAGCAAAAAAAACTGAGCCAAGTTTTAATTAGTGGTGGGAGAAATCGGAGATTTCAAAATCCAGTTATCCAATTTTTTTCAAACCGAATAATGGTTATCTAATTCCACTGGAAGTTCCCATCCGGCTCACAGTCGTGCCAACAAAATGTGACGAGTGAGGTGCCACATGCAATGCCCTCCCAATGACTGGGTATAGTTTGCAGGATTCAATGACCACTGGGCCTCTACAAAAACACTCCAGAGCTGCAATGTTGGAAAAAATGGATGGGAACTCTCTGATAAGTCGAATGGGCAAGCTATTCATATACCAAGAAGACCAGTAGCAAGTGAATGCAGTTACAATCAGAGACCATGGAGCAAATTGGGGGACGTTCCAGTTGTTTTCTTTAGCCTGTGTCACACAAAAAATGGAAGGCTTAATGTTTTTTAAGGGTGGTTTCGAATATCCGGTCTCCAAAATCGAAACCGCATAGTGGAATTAAAACAGAATGTTAAAAAAATCCAGATTTAATGCCAATACTACTTTTTAATTCTTCATTAGACAACAAAACTGTCTAGAGTTTTCAACGGGCAAAGATAAGTTCCAGAGTTATTTTTTAGAGAACTGAGTCCGAATTCAAATTTGCAGCTCGAGGATGTTCTTCAGCTTTTGCAGCAAGGAGCAGAATTTAAGACATGTCGAGAGCATGTACAGAAACAGACACTTGGTACCGGATGTTTAACACTAAGAAGTGTTGGACATCTTGTTTCATTTGCCATTTCATTTTCCATCACAAATTTCCACTTTTTCGTGTATTGAGGACACTCTGTACAATGTGTGTTTTCTTATATTTTCGGACTAGTTTTGAAATTTTTCAGCATCATGGCATTGGTATTTATATGTATCTAACTCTTGTTTCATCGTAAAATATTAATTTGTTTGTTTGGTTTTTTTTTTTTAATTTCAGGGGCAGCTCTTTTGGAGACGTTACCTTGTATCCTTCAAGGCACATTGCATCGACAATAGCCTCATTGCTCACCCTAAACAAAAGGTTGATTTTTTTTTGTAATCAAGTCCACCCCAGCTGGCCCGACTACCACCGCCCACGACCTCTCAACCTCCATCCCAACCCTAGCCTTAATTGCAAGGCCATGTACAATATGCTGTATCATCAGCGGCGCACATGGCTGGCCATAGCTTTAATACCCAGATCCACTCAAATGCCAAAACCCTGATCCGTTGTACGAAGCCTACTGTGAATAGGATGTTCAAGTCAATTCAGTTAGATGCAACATTTGTATACTATTCTACCAAAACCCACATGAAACCAAGTTGCACGAACATTAAGAGAAATCAAAGATATATTGTAATTTAGGGGGGGGGGGATTTTCAAATTAAAAAAATGCAATGAACTAAGCAATAGTTCGGGACAAAGTGATGTCAGTTTTCATTGGTTGCTATGTCCATTCAGCACTCCAGACTCGAGAACCATTGGGTTTCAAGAACACAAGTCAGGGAGCTAGATAAAAGCCAATGTGAAAAAAAACATTCCCGGACGTCCATGCCAACCTATAGGCTTGTCAATTGCAAGTATAGGAGAGACTTTAAATTCAATAATTCCATTTTGTGCAGGGCACTTCCTACAGATATGTGGTGCTGGATGGATTTAACTACCTGGACATGCAGATTTTGAACTGTAAGTTACATTTAAGACATAAGGCCAAAAAAAAAGTCTCCGGTTTCTGGTATGGAGCTTTTTTTTTCTTCAGATGTCGGCTGATGACTGCAAATGGTGCCCGACTAAATTTAGTGCAAAATATATGGGAGTCCAGAGAGGCCACATAAAGCTTATACTCGATCGTAACCCCATCTAGAAACACGTTAAAATTGTGCAGCAGCAGGATTCCAGTCAAACCAGTGAGTTTGGCAGTTTTGAGACATCATCTTACATTGAATAAAAAAATTTTCGTTTTGCCAACGCGCATGGCTACGACGACGCGCGCGCATACCAGAGACTTTTTTTTTTGCCTAACTTTGCTGTAGATTTTTTTTAGAAGAAATGTATTTCCAAATTCACGATATTATAATTCGGAACAGAACTTTTTTACCCTCATAAATTCCTCTCATTCAAGACTTACTTTCATAACTAGCCAGACACAGTTTAACCATGCCAGTTTTGCAAGTTCCTCAAGACAAAATAAGTTTTAAAAAAGTTAATATTCCACCTCGGAGCTTACTCTCAAATCATGCATGATAATGGCTTTCAACAAAAGTGTGGCACATCTCAAGACTGGTCATCTTTTTAATATTTGAATTAAACAATGCTATGCGGATATCGGGTTGGAAATCAAATATTCAAATATATGGTATATTTGCGTACAAGTAACTCCAATTGTTCCATAGCCTAGTTATCTAGAAATCCATCAGTCAAGAAAACTTCAACCTTCAACTTTAGAACATTTCACCGACAGGAGACCATGAATGCCTCATCAAATTTTATCCTGACATAAGAAAGTCACCAACAGTTGTTTTGTTTTGTTTCTTCCTCTTCTGTCCCTCACAAGATACGAAACCTGCAACCAGAACAAAAGCCTTCATAGAAGACATGGCAATTATCGGCAACTACCAGCACCTGCTCAACACCATTGATACCAAGAAACGGGGTAAACAAAAACAAAAGCATAAACACTCCCTGTGCCAGCCCCATTTAAAGAAAAATGTTGTCTTGTTCACATACTCACTGAAGCAGTTGGAGTCCAATACAGTTTTTATTTTGTGATCGGAAAAACAATTAAAAGGAATAATTCACAATGTACGACCAAGCATTTTTCTTGAAGAAGCCACTTTTCAATTCTAGGTCGATATCCTTCAAATTCTATCCTGCAGTTTATTAAAGTAATCTTAACTGTGGTAAACCCATGTACAACAGTCATAAAGAAACTCATTTTTATTTAAACAAATTTCTGACTAGAGGTGTGCATTTACAGGTAGTACGGGAACCGTACCCTATTAAAACACGGGTATCCAGGGGGTATCCAGGTACCCGTAAAAGACGGTATTATCAAAATTGAAGATGACCAAAAACCTTAACCTGGTAATAAATTAACGTGAAATCTGTTTTGATTTGCCATGTAGCCTGCTTTTCATTTTGAAAATTCCCCACAAATGGCAATCAAAACCTTTCTTATTCATTGTCTGAGAAGTTACTAAACAATTTGTCAAGTTGGTTATGGATACCCGATCCCATAATCTGGAACCAGTTCCTGACATCAGCGGTCGGGTACTCGGGTACCTGGCTCCGATACACACCCTATAATTCTGACTTGAGTCACACATGCCTAAAAAAGTTAAATCTACATGTTCCTGTGCAAAATGAATTTTGTTTGGTGTGTCGTTATTTACTATTTTTCCATAATGTGCTACGATATTCATCTTTACTTTCTAACCTCTTGATGGTGCAGTGGATTTTGAATCGTTTCCTTTTGTGAAGTGTGTCTTTCCTTTTAAACACCCAGCTCAAGATCCATTTTGCAAAGCCGAGTGTCGGGAGGTTTACAGGAAAGTGTTTGCAGAAGAAGGCGTTGGACCTTTTGCTCGAGTCAAGGTATTAAAAGATTTGTAATTATCCCCACTCAAACAACCGCCCTGCATTCCATTGTCAATTTAATCAACTTTTTTATCTCCAAATTTTATACAAGAAAATTGACTTGGTTGATCAAAAACACGAAGGCTTAATGCTAAAGGGACCATTTAATGGATTTTTTTTCTAAATGCAATCCTTGATATGTACCTGTGTGTCCCATTTAACTTGATTTTTAATCTGGTTTGGGTGCCTTTTTGGTTTTTATGCTTATGCAAATTCTCATGTCCATGAAAACTGTGATGTCATTCAAGGCAGAAAATTCTTTTAGGGGTTTGCTGTGGTAACTTCCTTGCTGTCAGTGATTCACTGTTGTTTTATAGACAATGAGAAAACTTTATACACAAATGTTTCTACAAGCAGAGTTTTGGGTTTACAGTTTGAAGAGAAAAATCCTAATCCGCAGAGTGTGTTCCTAAAGTGACATCACAGCAACAGCGCCCTCAGTTGTCAGGAAAAGCATGAAACATTTTAAATGTTTAAAGGGAAGATACAACATTTGCAAACATCAAAAAACGAAATGATCAAATTATCACGAAATACCTTACTGAATTGTTAGGGACTGACAGTCTAAATCATCCTTTAAAATCGTGGCTCCTGGTGTGCTGACATTTTCAAGAAAAACTCTATTTTTCCAACGCTGGTCGGCCGACCAGCATTGGAGAAAACTGGCTTTTTTCAAAAACTGTTCCTAAGTTTTCATATTGAGTTATTCTGACTTTTCTTTGCAATTGACTACACACCTGTGAAGGGGTTCAAGCTTGCTAGACTGATTCTCTGAGCTTACAATTCCCCAAGTGTATCAATTGCTCTGTTTCATTTTAAGTGGGGTCAGGGGAACCAGACTACAAGAACATGGTACGTTTTCTTGGTTTTTCCAGCATCTACAAGCCCAAAACGTGACCAAGTCAGTTTAACAATATTTTCTATAACATACTAATCCTCCAAATCAATTTATTTCTGAAAATTACAGCAAAAGCAAATGTTGTACATTCCCTTTAAATGAATGAAGTTTACGAAATTTGTACCAAAAAGGGCTCTGAAAAGCACCATATATTGTCCGTTAGTGTACAAAGTCGTCGGTTTTGAACAGCACCCCCATCGAAAGATGATACCAGCCCTCCCCCCCCCCACTATTTGATTTTGAGGCCCTTTTCAAGAAATGTGTACCCCCCCCCCAATAAAAATGACCTTGCTACGCCACTGTATCAAAGGTTATCAATATCAATAAATCAGTAAATCTGAAAATCGAAACAATTCATCCACACTCATTTCTTTTTGGATTTTTCCCACTATGGCAAGTGCCCAGTTCCGTCTTATTTTGCCAGAATGACTCACATATGCTACAGTGTAAAATTCATTTCGTGGCCATTTAACTCTGCAGGCGTGGGTTTTCTGCCCGATCTACCTGCGACTAGCAGCCTCCCTGAGCGTGCTCCTACGCAAGTGGATGGAGGCCAGCGAAACCGAGGACCAGCACTCCTACTGGGTGTCTCCGCCCTGCGACATGTTCCTCCGCTACGAGTTCTCAGACGAGGCCTTCAAGCTGCTCGCGAGCGAGGTGGATCCTGATATCCGGTCGGTGAGCCGGCAGAAGATCAGTAGGCTGGAGATGGAGAAATACGGAGAGGACTTCATCGATCAATACCTGCCGTGCCTGCAGTTGGAGAGCAAGAACGGTAAGCAATCATGGGCCTCTCGAAGGGGGGAAGGGGCAAGGCCGTGGGCAGGGTTCCCCTGCCCAAGCTTGGAAAATGATAAATTGAGAATACGTGTGTAAAAAGTTAAGACATTTTTTGGGAAAATGTGCTATTTTTTATTGATATCCTCATGGTGATTGTGTAGTTCATGGCCCCTCTTTCATTTTGTTCCTTTGTTTTGTTCCTGTCCAGAGTGTTGTTTTATATCACTCAAAAATGACTTCTTGGTTCTTGATTCTTGGTTGGTTCTTCTCCTAAATACTCCTCGTGGGAGTTTATACAGGAGGCCAGAAACACCGGGGCAAACCCGTTCTCTTCGTGATAAGTGTCACTGGGTTCTTTCACGTGCATTGCTTTACACAACACATGGGACCTACGGCTTTACGTCCCATCCGAAGGATGAAGCAATAATGGTTAAGTGCCTTGCTTAAGGGCACAAGTGTCCAGACTCGGGCTCGAACCAACACCACTGCTGCCTCTCAAACACCAGAGCATGAGTTGGTGCTCTCATGCTAGGCCATGTCACTCCACTTCTGTAACTTTAAGACGTCTACTTTTAATTCTTAAATGAACCACACAGGGAAACTGACTAGGTGAATTATAACAATTGAAAAGTTAAACAAAGAAATTGACTGGAGTGGGGCTTGAACCTGCGACCTCCGGACTACCATTCCAGTGCTCCTTGAGCAGGGATATTGACTAATTCGGGAACCGCCAACATAGGGCTGAATAGCTTAGTTGGGAAAAGCACCGGAACGGTTATCCGGAGGTCGCAGGTTCAAACCCAGCTCCACTCAATTTCTTTGTTCAACTCTTCAATTAATTTTAATTCTAACGACCCTCTTTTTTGCAATAAAACACATTTTGCAGTTAATGCCATGGAAATCAATGCGGTTATAAAGCGACAATGCATTGTATTAAGAGTGCTTGCCATCTTTATTTTTGTATTGCATTTTGTTGTCTTCATCGTTGTTTTACCCAAATTTCCCCTAAAAAAAAATGTTTTAAAACCTGCCGTCTCTCCATGACATTCCTGTTGGTTTTAAACATCGCTTTTTACTTGAGTGAGTCCAATAACCTAAAAGTGGTAAACTATTTTTTGAATAGTCGGTGGAACTGGAAGATCAGATCTTCAGTACATTTTTGACAGCCCTAATTATCTTCTTTTTTTTCTTTAGAATTGCTTTCAAATGCAGAAAGGAGAAGAGGATACAGAGTAAGTTGTATAAAAATATTGAATGCTTCGAGTGGTGTAGTGAAACTAGCCTCCCGAGGTGATCCATGGACATTCTATTTTCTCCGAGGGAAAATAGAATGCTCCATGGATCACCAAGGGAGGCTAGTTTTACTTCACCACCAGATAAAGCATTCAGTATTTGTTTTATAACACTTCACCCACAGATTCTGCTTGGTTTTAATATTTTAAATTTTAAAAATCTGAACACAATTAAAATAAACTTCAATTTCAATACAAAATTGGTGGCAAGTATGTGTATTCTCTTTCAAACCACCCCTTCACGAAATGTTTGAACCCAACTCTGTGGTGCTCTCTCTTGGAAACAATACGCGCTACGCACAACGCTCAACGCGCACACTGGCATGCATTTGCACACAATCGTGTCATGGGAATAGTACAATCTAACTATCTTTTCTTTAAGATTCTATTGATAGCATTATTCACAATATCATTTAGTGTAAATATGAGAACATGGCTGACTTGGAAAATACCTTACAAAGATACTTGTGTGTATCAAGAGAAACGAGGACGTTACATGGACGTTTTTCATCATCTCGAGACAGCATCCATTTTTTTTGAAAATGCGAATGGAAAAGGTGCTTTTCGGTTGATGAGCATATATTCAAATATTCGGTGTGTTCGGCACAGCTCTAACTCTCCTATGGCAACCTTCACCCAGATTCAAACCCTGGAGAAGCCCGGGTGCTACAGCTTAGACTTCGTTGCCAGGCCGCTAAACAAAAGCCAGTCAATCAGCTCCCAGGAATACGGCATCGCTAGGATCAACGTGGTCCGACATCAACATCGGGTTCCTGCAAACTCATACATGCGCTGGAAACCGAAGGATGAAAACGACGAGCATGTAAGTTCAGAACATCTTACTCAGTGCCCTCTCAGTGGTGTAGATACAGTCTCGTTTTAAGGCTTGCACTTGGGTGCAGGGTCTTTCATTTTATGGAGGGATATATCGTCAACGTTGTCACAAAGAACCAAACATGTCAAAAACAGCAATTTTTTTTATTTCAAGTTTCTTTCACTAATTCGCTTTAAAACATCGCACTTAACCATTTTGACATGCTTCTGTAAGCAAAACATCATTAATTTCTTAATTACATACAAGGGGCAGGCATCTCAATTAGTGCATTTTGCATTTCACGAAGAGACACAAACTAGCTGAACAATTTCACGCTTGCACGGCACCGGCGTGAAGTCAAACTGGATGATGATGCCTAGTGGTGATGTCCAGACAACTTTCTGAGATTCTGAGATAGGTGTTCTTTAATGTGTAAAAAACGTATTGGACGAAAAGGCGTAAAAGTAAGAGCCACATATCTTTACTAATTAATTTTGGCTAATGAACTATTGTGCTGATTCTAATTTCCAGGTTTACATTGTTTACCTTTCAAAGAATCATGTGAATGTTTTCTTACTGCATAAAGGTGTTGCAAAGTAGAAGTTTTTGAAGTTTTAAAAAAGGAAGAACTTCTCTAGCGATTATCTCGAAAACAGTTTTTCTTCAAAATCCTCATTTCTGGCTCTTCGTGAAAACGGTGACGATGCGACAGATGGGTCACTTAGGTTCATATGACATTCTTGTTTTAATGTTTTTGAGTTGAAGCCTTTGCCTCATACATATTCATTTAATCGTGATGCATATTCATGACTTTCCCAGGTTGAGGAAGACGTGCGCACGGTGATCGACCTCCTGACAAATGAGGAAAGGAAGCGTTTCTATTGCGGCATTGTCGCGGAGAAGGAACGCCGGCAACAGACGGATAATCCGCCGCCAGAAAGCCCCCTGGCGGAATACATCAAGGAGTACAGCCCAGCCATATGTGAGTTAAAGATCAGTGCGGAATGTGTGAAATTGAAAATTCCCATGGACCTCGTGCATGAACATTACATTATTATTATTATTTATTTCTGGTATTATGAAACCAATTCAAGGACTCCTGAAAAGCACTCTAGGCACTGTGGCTCGCAAGCCTGAAGAAACCAGTAGAGAGAAGACAATGAGAAGAAATTACAGTTTTAGAGGTGGGAGGAAAAGCCCAGAAGAATATTCGGAATCAGGCAGGGACTGAAAACCCAATCCACATAATGGCTCAGGCGGGATTCGAACCTGGGTCACAGCGGTGGAAGGCGAGGAAAGAACCTCTACTCCCCCCGTTTTGTGCATTCATTGTTCCTAAATTTAAAAAAAGGACACTATCCAAGTTGGCCACTGTCAATAGCCTTTATATTCTGGGCTAAATTTTATGGAGCTACTGGCAGATTCCTTGAGAAGCAAAATTCAGCTGAGAGCTAGTCGCAAGGAATTTACAGCGCATGGCATCTTTGGCTGGTGTAAATCCGTTGCTTTCCGAGAAAGTGGATAAATTAACTATGTCAAATTTTCTGTGACCAAGTAAGATTTCTCACCGCCTGGTCTGTTTTTGTCACTTCAGCTGCAATCAAGAAAGCCCAGCCCATGAAACTCAAGAAGCCTTATGTCTACAAGAGGTGCTCCATGTGCCACAAGATTGAAGATGAGAAGAGAACGTTCAAGTTTTGCAAGATGTAAGGACTTAGTTGCTCTTCTTACATTCTTATTTGTTCCAATCAATTTGGGTCAAAATATTGCGGAGTAATCCCTAAAAGTTCTTATCTTTTCTCCTTTTTTTCTCCAGTTGTCATGACAGGAATGCTGATCACTGCAGATCCTACTGCGGCAGGAAATGCCAAGGTGAGATTAGAAACTATAACTCTAGGCCAAAACACTTGTCTTCGACGCGAAAACATTGCAATGATTTCCAGACAATATACAAATTAATGCACGCTTTAATGAGATAAAACGACCCTCAGACCGATCTTAAGTTGAGACGAGTTCAGCCGCGTTGCTAAGGAAGTTAGGACGTGTTGAATATGTCTTAAGTTTGGTGAAATCATTCCTAGTATGAGTCTCGAGTTAAGACGAGTAACCGTTCCTAAGACGCGTCTTAAGATGCGTCTTACGGTGACATTGGCCCCAGATGTCACATGTCAAACACAAGTCATCCAATATCCAGTCAAATGACAAGTTTTCACGTGAATTGGGACGAAGGCATTCTTCGTCATTGGTCATCCTCTGGGCAGTTACATTTTGGGAGTCCATCAACGTCGGGCTAGGTCCCTAAATTGTTAAGAGTCGGGATACCCCACGTTGGATGTTACAAATACAAATTGGTAATTCAGTTGTTTTTGCTTTTAAAATTTAAAGTATATCAGTACATCGCACATTTGGAAGGCGACATTCATTCTGATGAAACCATCAATTTGAAGAGAATTCAGTTGAATTGTTCAATCTTATCTTTTACCAGTGGATGACTGGGATCGCCATCGGAACGAGCACAAGGAAATTGAGCGAATCCAGCGCGTGATCGAGGACGACTTTCCCGAGGACTGGGCCCTGGAGTTTGACCGCTTCACGGTCGGTCACTTCCGGGTCAGGGAGGCTGACCCCATGGTGGAGGCCATGAAGAAACAGATGGAGAGACAGATCATTGAGGAGGAGACTAAAGCGAAATTGGAAGCCTTGGAGTGTCTTAGCGATTGAGTTAGGATGATCTCTACTCACACTTAAGAGTGGACCACAACAAGTATTTTAAAAACTGTTCAACCAGTTCGCGCTGGATGACGTGTATACCAGCAAAGGTTTTGCAGTATTCGGAACGGAAGACGGATAAAGCAAGGCCGGATATATATGTCAGGGACCTGCTCGCAGCGAGCGAGGCCGGAAATACGAGTGTGCTGCCCGAGGGTGATGGCTTTAACCCGCCAGGCTTAAGGTGGAGTGAAAAGTAATCCCACGCCTCGTTCCGTTCTTGTCAAAATAGTCCTGGTGTGGTTAAAAATTCAATTTTGACTTGAATCATGTGCCAGTATTGCAATTTAATGCCAACTGCAAGTCTATCTTGTCCAGATGACCTGAGTAACCTATTGTGTCGGCCATATCTCAAAAAGAATAATGGCACAGTAAGGCAATGAGCAGTTAGATTCTCGTGTTGATAGTTTGACCACAGATGGTTTTGGTGATTAGAGCGTGATACAAAACGCAAAATGTGCTTGGTCAGAATGTACTCATAAAACCAGTGTGGAACTATTTATTTTTTATTTATTTTTTTTTTTCTTGTAATAAAACCAAGTATTCCTCAAAAATGCCCTAGGCACTGTGGCTCGAAAGCCTAAAGAAAACTGTAATGAAATGATGAGACAATTAGAAGATATAACAGTTTTATTAGAGGTGGAAAGAAAACCTCAGAAGAATATTCTGGGAAATCAGGTAGGGACTGTAAACCCAATCCACATGTGGACAGGGGCAGGAATCGAACCCTGGGCCATAGCGGTGGAAGGCAAGTACAGTAACCACATGCTGCAACTTGACTCCCCTGGCAGTATCAAAGACTTTCATCGACTTAGAATGTGCCTACAGTACATCTTTTTGTGCGGACAAGCTTTTGTAAAGTTAGAACTTCAGTGGCCTTTATTCGGTGTTGGCTTGACTTTTCATTTGCAATTTTAATTTCCTGAAATGTTCAATAATTCCTACAATTTATATTGGTGGTTCAAAACGGTCTGTCACTGAAAGAGTTTTTACATTAAGTTTTTACATTAAATTTTAAAGAACTGAAATAGTTATAACATTCATATTATATATGAATCTTAATCTTGGATTGAACCTCTTCAAAGACATCTCAAGGAAAACATACAATATTGTTAGTCACATATATTTTAATATATAACTTTATTGATTGTTCTTTTAAATGGCAGAACATTACAATCTTAAAAACAGAAGATGTGTGTACAAAAAAAACAGCAGAAAGTTAAAGTATTTTTGACAATTTTCCCTGGATCACAGATTCTAAACAATTGTCTATATATACCTCTATAACTTTGAAATTAAAAATATCTCTTTAAAAAGGATTTATTTGTAAAAATATAAATATAGGTAAAAAGCAAGCAATGAATTTATAAGAATTTTGCAACTCGTTATGGCCATATACAAAAAGACATAAAGGTGTTGTAGTTTAAAGTATTTGACACTTTAAAATGCTAAAATTTGATAACACATGAACAAGTCAATGTGCCTGATTTTCTATCAAAAACAAAGAAATCCAAATTTATACAGATGATTCATATTTATACACAGTTTGTGCATACAGACGCCACTTCACTGGTTGTGTACAAAGTCTATGGAGAGTCAAGAACATTTTTTACGTATTTCCTGACAAAATTTGAAATGTTTCTCAGTCCCAGATTCACGTTTTTCCAACATTTTGGCAATGATTGACCTTCCTTGAGATGATATATGACCAAAAAAAGTGGCATCAGGTTGCAACATTCTCTCCAGAATAACTTTGTTATTGCCAGAAAAAAGTTTTATGCGTCAGGAAGAAATCAATCTTATTGTGGATTTTTCTCGCAAGCTCCCGAACCACACTGAGTATACAGTCTTTATAAAACATATGTCAGCTGAGGGCAAAAACTGCTATAAAATAATGGATTTATTTATGAGTTGATTTTTTACTGAAATGACAAGACATTCATAAAGAAGGATTGGTATAAAAAAATAGCCTTATCAACAAATAGTGTAAATGCATAATAAATATTCATGGTTATTTACAGATGAAAAAAAGCATTTTCACTGATTACGAATTATACATTCCTTTCTTATATATAAGGTCAATAAGAAGTACATTTACCCCCCAATTTTTGGTTACAAATTTAACATTTTCTTAAAAATGCCAAATCCCAATTTTTTTAAATCAGGTTTAAACTTTGGTAAAATTCCTAAGAAAGTTTTTGATTGTGTCTGCCAAACAAACCCCTACATTCCATGAAAAACACATTCTTTAATCCCCTTGTTAAAGACAGTAAAGTACAAAAATAAACTGAATAACTGATAAATATCAAAAGCAGGAGCTTAATTTTGTGCATATTAAAATTGTAAGAACTTTTCTACTCGTGAAGCTATCAATGAATTTGGCATTTGTACAACTGGTTTTTATGAAAGAGTTGATCTTAATAATGTATCTGATACATGACCTGACTATAGTGTATATAAAGGGAATAAATACTTCATTTTTGTACAAATATCTGTCCGTTTCAAGTTCTTTACAGGACCGAGTCTGCTTATGAGTTGTTTCTGTTGAGGTATTCTCCAAGCATGGAGGGACACAAACTCCATGCTCCAAGTAAGTTTGAGATCACTAAACAGTGGAAGTTTGATCAAATTGAATGCACAGATGCAAAGTCATTTGTGCATATCAGTTTCATCTATTTAAAGCAATAGTCCATCATTTGCAGCGAAATTATTGTTGAAAAACATACTTGGTTGAAAGAAAGTAAGGGGACTAAACTCCCTGTGGAATTAATCTTTCTGGCAAGCTGCCATTTTGAAGAAATCATCAAAAGAAGGCCTTTCCAACTGTGCTTCTTAAGACACACCGTGGAAAATTTAAATTAGTAGTTCGTTTTGTTATTCCGCGAAGCGCGCAAGCATTGGCATGATGCACACGCATGCAGGGTTGCTATAATTCGTCGAATCGGTGCGCGACATCGCGTAGCTACAATCGGCTCAGTGAATACGTGTCTTGGACGCTGAATTCAGGCCCAATTCAAAACATGATTCAGCAACTTTTGATATGAAATCGGATCCTAGAATGCTGTTTTTTCTCGGAATGTACAGCTGAAGCTGAGCTGAAACTTCATCAAGTTAGTTGTTTAGCATCCTTCTTTAGATCTTGAGCACTTTTGTTGCTTCAAACAAACAAAATGCACAAATTACAAATGATGGACTATATCTTTAACCCTCCTACTGATAAAACTCTCACAAACTAAAAAAACGAACAACCCATTCCCGCTCCCATAGCTTTTGTACAGGCTGGTTACCAACTGCCAGAACCACTATGGATTACACCACATAACTGTCACAACCTGTGAAGGGTTTGGATAGATAGGGTGTCCATTAAAGCGTTTTATTATTGTTGGAATGTTGCCCCGAAGACGGTCTCTTCTGCATGTAGCGTACGTAGGAGGTCAAGAGATCGTCCATCTTGTAGCCCTGAAAATATACAAGATATGCAACCTAAATTACTTTTTAAAGATACCAACCAGTAGTGAGTGTGCCAGACTGTGATCAAGTATTAAATAACAAGTTCACCAGATAACAAGTCTGAAATCATTGAACCACTAGTATAGGTTTTCCGGGCCAATTTCATATAACTTTCATTCACTTCCGAAAATCGGTCATTCAGTTTCGTCTGAATTTGAGAATCGCTCTGAACACGCTTTTCGCTACCAGAGCATGCGATTCCATTTCAGTTCAATCAATCAAGTGATCGAGCAGCACATTTCGTTTATGCTCATTCAAACTCGTTTAGAAGACTTCCTTTTCACTTTCAGAGGGCGATTTCAAACACTGGTCATTCTATTTATAATTTCACTTTTAGTTTAATGTTGTGTGATGCAATCTGCTATTTTGAGTGAGAAAAACATACTTTTGATTGCACATTCACAAAATTATATGCCAGAACTCTGCGCGAAAACGTATGCTTGCGTAAATGAATGCACAGGTAACGTAATTGACCGTCTGTTTCTCAAAACCGCATGCACGAACAACGAAAACGATTGAACTTTTGTTGAATTGAAATTGGATTAAAGATGTGCATTCAAATTCAGACGAAAGTGAATGAGCGATTTTCAGAAGCGAATGCACATTTTAGGAAATTGGCCGGGAAAACCTATATTTGAATGACTTCTGACAATTAACCAGTTCGTGTTGAAGAACACGATTTATATACACAGCCACGGCCTTAACACGACACATACATGTCAGTTTTGGTAGAATTTTTCTCAAGGATTACAAAATTTCCAAACAAACTCACCAGCTTGGTTTTGAAGTGGAGTTTCATGGCTCCTTTGCTCTCGTTGCCGACTGTCAAGAAAAAGTCACTCTGCCCTGAGCCGGCCCAGCCCTGTATCTCGCTGTAGGGGAACGTCTTCTGAACTTCCTACAAAATCATGAAAACATTTGGTAAAAGGAACTGTAGGAACTATTAGAATCCGCACAAGAGGAGAAATGAAATCTTAGAACTACCCTACATATACAGGGTGAGTAAAAAAAACAACCGAAACCCAAATGTCGGGACTATTGTTTAAGTGAAGTTCTGCATGTAGCACTTTCAAAATCTAGGATATGAAAGCCCAATTAATAAGCTTTCTTTTAGTACAAGAATCATTCAAATCACTTATGTACTTTTTAAGTTACAGAATTTTAAACAGAACCACCGTTTTAAAGTTTTGTCCACGGATCACAAAAAAGTGTGCGTTCTTTCAGCAAAACGAAAACAATTCACACACATCCCTATGTGATTTGTTTTTGTTTTGCTGAAAGAACACTTACCTTCTTGTGATTCGCGGACAGAACTTTAAAACGGTGGTTGTGTTTAAAATTCTGTAACTTGAAAAGTACATGAGTGATCTGAATGATTCTTGTACTAAAAGAAAGCTTATGAATTGGGCTTTTTTATCTTAGATTTTGAAAGTGCTACATGCAGAACTTCACTAAAACAATAGTCCCGACATTTGGGTTTCGTTTTTTGACTCACCCTGTACATGTACCTACAGTGTCCCCGCACCTTTAGGACAATAAAATTCCATGACTTTATCCATGACTTTTCCATGACCTTTGCATATAAAACAAATAAAATAAAGCAATGTCTTTCGGTATCAAAGTGCTTTTATTAGACAAATTTGTCTCACTTTTGACTGTGCATCTATGATGAGTATGCCGTGCTTGTTGATTGCCAGTAACACGTCCTCTGTGTTGTCCGATCCTGTGACTTTCTGTAAGTAAATACAAACATGCGAATAACCCTAATTATTCTTGAGATAAAGGGACTATATTATTGAGGATTCACATTCATCTATCTATGCATTACCATATGTTGACACACAAATCTTTCTGGTTATCTTGAGTTGTTAAAGGTAGAATAGACCATTTGTCATTTGTGCATTTTTTTCTTTTGAAACAACAAAAGTGCTCAAAGTCAAGACAGGTGCTTAACAACTAGCAAGTTATAGTTTTAGCTCTGTGAATGCTGTACTTTTTGAGAAAACACAATATTCTGGATCTTAATTTCAGTTCAAAAGTTGCCGAGTCATATTTTGAATTTTGCCCTCTCGTGACACAATCCTGAAATCAGCATTCAGGACATGATTCTCATTTAGCTGATCACAGCTACGTGATGTTACGTACACACTGAACCAACGAATTGCAGCAGCCATGCGTGCGCGTGCCTCATGTCAACGCTTGGGCCCATTCACAGATTCGCACAATTACAAACCAACTACAAATGGAAATGTCCAAAAATGTACCACTTGGCACATCCTTGGAAATGACCTTTCATTGTTTTCTTCCAAATGACAGCATGCCGGAAGGAATAATTTTACAGGGAGTTGAGTGCTATAATGATTCTTTAAGCTAAATACATGTAAGCTTTTTAAAATAATTTGGTTGGTTTCTTTTTGGATAGCCAAATGGTCCACTCTACCTTTAACAAAAATATTTTATAATTTCTCCGGATGTAGACCAGGTCATGAGTGAACTCTATTGTGCAGTGAACACTAAAATGATCACCTTTATAAAGGCTTACCATATGACATAACAGCTAACACTATTATACTGAAGTGAAAACTTACAGCAGCTTCGAAGAACGAGGATCCAAACGTGGGCCAGCGGTACATGATCTTCAGGAAGGCTACCTTAGCGGCGTCCTTGGTCATACTGGTGATCCACGGCTGGTTGTAAGCGGAAATGATGGCCTACAATAAAGACAAAGGAGTCTGGTGAATCACCTCAGGGTCGCAGTACTCAAAGAATATCTAGGATACAATTATTGACTGCTCAAAGTGGTATAGCAACACTACCCACTGAACATGATCCATTGAGCGCTCTCTTTTTCAGAGGCAAAGTCGAGGGAAATGGAAACTTCCAGAGACAACCACGGCTAGTTGTAGGCCTACTGTTTCATGAATAAATTTATAGTTGAGTAAGGGAATAAATGTGTGTTCCGGAGGTATTATAACACTCTGTTTAAACCGGTGTGAGTCTGGATGGGTAATTATCACCCATCCAGACTCACACCGGTTTAAACAGAGTGTTTAATACCGACGGAACACATTTTCGTTCCCATTCATAAATACCTTTTTGGTCAAAAAAACAAATCTTTTTGGTCCAAAAATCAAAACAAGTAAAAAACTAGACGTTGTTAACTATTTTGTTCAACAATTTTACTTCATGTTTTACGAAACACCCCTCTGACTATAATATGGAATGCCCCTCCACATTTGCGTGCGCGTATTCCACCTCCATGGTCGCGCGTACTGCGCGATGTCGCGCAAAACGCAGCTGGGCTGGTGAAGAGAGAATTTCGGACCATGAAATACTGATTCACTTGTAGAACATTGCGCATGCAAACGTGAGGAATGTGAACGTTCAATTACCAATGGAATGTTAAAAGGCACCGGATTTCATGGGAGTCCAAATTTCATGTGACACTGGAAAAGTGTTTAAGACCAGCCAGCTATGTCTTTATCATCTGTTTAAGATTGGCCACGTGACGGGCTCTCGACCAATAGGAATGCGTAAACTGTCTTAGGTATTTATGAATATGGAATAACATAGAACTAATGAATGTTTATGAGGGCAATGGTAAGAATAATTTCATGAGTTGACAGATAGACATTGCATCTGTCACCTCATGAAATTATTCTTTCCATTGCACGGAAGTGATACGTACATTAGGTATTTTATACAACACCAGAATAAATCCTCATCATCTCATTGGTCAGAGCCGCCAAAAGTGTGACAATGCAACGGAACTTCTATTTTGCGGTGCGGCCGCGCCGTGCGTTTGGATGAATAATTCAATGACGCGTGATCATGCTAACCAACAATCAGATGACCGGGTTTTATTCAGGTGCTGTATAAAATGTATTATTTATACACACTGAGAATTAAATACAGTGCACTATGACATTTGAGCCAATGTATTCAGCCCAATTTTCAGCCGATATACTGATTCAGCGTTTGAAACTAGTTAAAGCAGCCAATATACATGTATGTTGAATAACATCCCACCCATAGGTTCTTCACCGTTTACAAAAAAATCAGAGTTACTGAACAAAAAACAAAGCAAAGTAGTTTGTTTCACAATATCCAAACCTTCTCTTTGGGGAAAAGTGTGAACCCAATTTTGTAGTACAACACAAATATATACACATTTGGTGCTTGGGGTGTGGCAGTTTGGTTCCTTTTTGATATTGTACTTTTCAGAACGCGGCTGCTGTGGTATTTTGGTTTTGAGAGTGCATGGTAAAATAATGAAACTATTGATAAGCCACATAACATGCTTTCACCCAATTCAGACACAGAATCTATGGGCTTATAATTAGGTGTTAATCAAAGCATCCTCCTTTAAACATGAAGGATCTCAAGCAAAATGCAGCAAAAATACTGAGGAAACATCTACAAGAAAATGATCTTGAGTGATTTTAAAACTCACCCTCTTCCAATCGTCGACGGATCTGCTCTTCACTAGGTCCTCGGGCAAGAAATCCGACAGCCGCTTGGCAATATTCTGCATCTCCGTCTTGTCGTTACCGTAGCGGGCACGGAACTGAAGCGCGGCCAGTTTTGCCGCGTCCTCCGGCGGACAGCTGTAGTAGCCCCTCAGGAACTTTGGCAGCTCCTGGTGGTAGTGGAAGACGGTGTCGGCTTGTACGTCATCCCCAGGAACCACGTCCGTCCAGATCTTGCGCAGGAAGAACATCTGATAGGCCAGCACAGGCATGTCGCTCTCTGTATAGTCCACAGAGGGTGGAGGCATAAGAGGGCAAAGACGAATGTCAGACACTTAGGTCCGCTTTTCAGGGTAATAAAGATACAGTCTGAGCAATATTGCCCATAAATTCTAACCCTCCTTGTGTCTTCAATGTCCATCAGGGTATTTTAAATGTCTGCACGTTGGTTGCTCCCATTGACATTTGTTTTGTTTACCTGATCCATTAAGACCAACTCATTGTTGGCTGCAGGAGCATCACTAGACCGCTTTGAATGGGAGATTGTAACGGCAAATTTGACGACAGACCAGAGGGCAAAGACGGAAAACACTATGTTAGGTCCATTTTTCGGGGAAATAAAGACAGTCTGAGCATTATTGCCTATAAATTCTAACCCTCCTCATGTCTTCATTGTCCATCGGGATATTTTAAGGATCTGCAGGTTGGTTACTCCCATTGAAAGTTTTTCTTTCACCTGGTTGATCCATTAAGACCAACTCAATGTTGGCTGCAGTAGCATCGCCAGACCGCTTTGAGTGGGGGAGTGTAACAGCAAATTTGACCACAGACCATCGGTGCTAAAAGGTAGACAGGACTTTTTTTGCACAGACACCTACCCTCGCAACTTCAAAAAAAGGAGGGGAGGGGGGCTGGACAGCATCTTCCTTTAGGGGGCGCTGTTTAAAATGGATTATCATGGACACTCAGACAATGCAAATATCCCAACAGACACACGATTTTACTGACAGGACAACAATTTTTTATGACAAAATCAACTGTGGGGGGGGGGGGGAGTGTCACCCTACCCCCTCTAACAATGCCTGTGGTTGGCTACCCAATAAGTACAAACAAAATGCTGCTATAAAAATCAGAATTAGACTGGGGTAAACACATTCTGTACAAGAAGCGCTTTCCAACTATGTACGTATGGGCGTCACCAGGATTTTTTTGGGGGGGGGGCAAAGCAAATTTTCCCCCAAAATTCATTAACTTTTTCATTATATTCTCAAATTATCATTTTTCCGAACGTGAGCAGGGGAGCATTTGCCCCCCCCCCATCAAATTAACAGCAACATGGCTTTGCACCTCTTTTTCTGTTTTTGTTTTGGTTATTTTTTCCTTTTTCCGTTTTTTTTTTTTTTTTCTGGGAGGGGGGAAAGTGCCCCCCTTGCCCCCCCTCGCAACGCCCATGTACGTATGTCAGGGAACATCGCTTCATAAACTTCATAAAATTCTGAAATAAAATAAACTGCATTCAATCAAAATGGTGCAATGTTTGAAAAAAGATTGATTTATCACAACTGCTTAGGCGCAGAAGCTTATGCACAGCTGAAAAAATGCACAGCTATCTTTGCACAATATTATACTACAGATTTTACTGAGCTCTACGTGTGACGCATGCGTTTACCTAACCTAATTCTTCTTCGAAGCAAATGCAGCAAAGTTCAAATTTTCTAAGCTCTAAGGGCATGAAAAATTCCATGCATTTTGACATGCTCCAGCTGTGCTCTTGCTTTTGGTGCACTAATTTTAAGTCTGAAAAATGAAATCACAGAACAGTGGTACTGGGTGCATTAACTATCTCTACCTAATTTCTATTCAATCATATGTTCTGTCGTGAACTAATATCTTTAGTAAAATCTACTAAAATCTGAAAACATAGGACAGAAATTAAGGGTGTATCTCTACGAGAAAAGCAAGCAGTTGAAGCGCCTACCCTCACTTTTAGCGGATTTGATACCTTCCTGTTCCCAGTCGATTTGTCGTCTCAGGGCGTCGAAGAAGAAATCACTCTCCTCATGCATGGCGATGACTAAAAACAGGGGAAAAAATGAATTTCCATAAATGTTAATGCACAAATATGATTCAGTTTTGAATTTGATCCATGCTTATAACAATGCATGTAACAGCGACACCCAAAAATGCTATGCCGATGGCACATATGGAACACCATACTTTAGATTTATACCTAGATTTATAGCGATTTGTGATAAATACCACATAACTATAACATAACTGCACATATTTTGCCACTTTCCAAATCGTTACAAACAATTTTTGTTGAGTATTTGATTTATTAATTTTTATTTTTTTTGAAATTAAAATTCAGTAGTTATATTTTATGGGAAACTTAGGGGACTTATTTTGGTCAATTTTCCAAGAACAGACACACAGACCGACCGACTGTCTGACCACCAAGTGGCATGTAGAAGCTTAAAAAGACAACAGATTTAGCTCAAAATTGGCAAAAACTTATTAAACTTATCAAATTTTACAACTGACAACTTTTCGTTGGGGAATGTGTGGCAAAAGAAAATTTTCAAGTTTGATGTAAAGACCGTCTGTAAATTTCCAGAAATCTTACTTTCAGTTTTGTCAACATGCCACTGTATGTTACTACTCTGCCCTTTTGTTTAAAATACTGTACCTGGCTATAGACCGCTTGCAGACGCGATCGATAATTGACGTGCGAAGGTGCATGACGCCATGTTATGGGACAAAATGTGCATGGATAGATATACGCCTGTCCCACAACATGGCGTCGCGCGCCTACGCGCGTCGATTATCGAACGCATCTGCAAGCGGTCTATACCAGTACAAGGTATTGTGGTGGAAAGTGTGTGTGAGCTTAGAGCCAGTTTAATTGTGACCTCATACCATAGCGCTAACGCTTAATCACCGTGTGTTAGTGACTGGGCGGAGCTTAGGAGCTCCGTGTGTTGCTGCATGCACGCGATTGGTTAGCCAAGCGCCATAGGCTTAGCGCGCCGTAGGTTTAGTGCTTGTACATGTATGCGCGTATTGCCGTGCACATGAGGGCTGTACTCACGTATTTACGGGGAGTTGATGTTGCGGACAGTGAGCGAGCAAGAGGTGAATTACTTGTGCTCTGCGTTTTGGGAAATGCTTATGCGCAAATTGTACATAGTCGGAGGGGGGGTTCCCGCCACAGTATCTTGAATGAGTCTTTCACATTAAAAAGATGATTATATCATTTCCAAATACATACTCCTTGAAGCCATTATAAGGAAGAGGCCAAATCCCTTGTTAGATTTCAGCCCGAGACGATTGGCGATGCTCTTACACAGGTCTCCAACCGTCATGGTGGAAGAAACTTGAAAGGACTAAAAAAACAATAAAAAAACAGACAAATGTCAAAAAAGGCTTTGAAAAAATATGTCAGCACTCAATGGCAGCATAACAAGGAATTTAGAATAAGAATTAATGTGGTATTTTTTGGACCAAAATTGAACATTTGGTTTATGACAGAATCTGACTGGTAAAATTTGGTTTAAAAAAAGCTTTAAGAGCCTTCATAAATATCGTGTAAAAAAATTGTAGCAGTGGAATAAAAGTTTTTAACTAATATATTAATTATTTAAAGTCGTCTTTTAATGTTTTCAGCAAAGTGAAGTCCTTGGAAGTTTGTACAGCTGTAAAAATGTTTCAGAAAGGGTGCACAGAAATTTATCAAAAATTAAAGTAATGAATTTTAGAAATAACCAAATAATACAATACACAAGGGCCTCCATATGCACGTTATGTATCTGTCTTTGAAATTTTCTGCAAATATATATTTATTGAAGTGAATATATGTAAAAGTCAATAAGGGGTATAATTTATAACATTTATAAATCTGGCAAACATCCAATCCCCAGAAAAGAGAGCGGTCTGAGGAAATCCTCATCAACTTTTTTTTTACTGCCTATTCAAACATTTTCATAACTTACCGCATTGGACTTGTCATCCGGCAGGAAGATGAAGTGAAAGATCTGCGTGTAGTGATGCTGTATGGTCTCCACCTCCACCCAGTGCGGCGGGTACTTGCGCTGCTGTGTCAGCTGCGACACGGCCAGCAGCCTGCGTTGGCAGTCCTCAGCCAGCGTGTGGTGGGCCAAACGCAGGAACTTGCCCAGCTCGGGCTGCAGGGTGTCGCTGGGTGAGAAGAGGCCTGTGGCTAGCCACATCAGCTCCCAGCCCCGCTCCTCGCTGACACTAAAACACAAATGTAAGGCATTCTTGCAAAATGAGACAAAATTGGGCGCAGTCGGAATGAGCAATTGAAGGTACTGGGAACGAGAAGAAAATGCTCCTGGCAACACGATTTGTTGCACTCCTATCGGATATGCTGTTGACAAGTTGGGGCTGTTTAAAGTTTGCATTCATCGACATGTTAATCGATCACCATGAACCGTCAAGATTCGTGGAGAAATCGACTATCTGAGAATGCACTTCGGTTTGAGGACGGATAGCCACGACTGCCCTACGGTTTATCTATGTATAAACCACGGTTTGTCCAGAATAAATATCGATTATATTACTAAGAATAATGACATTAATGCCACAGTTGTCTGCGATTGGGCCACGCATGACCGAGGTTCTCCTACGAATATAGCATGGATATGGATATTTGTAGTACAACCTTAGCAGCACGCTAGCACGTCCGGGCATATCTGTAGGACATTCATAGCGAATTCGTAGAGATTTCAACCATGAATGAGCTACGAATCTCCAAGAATATGTGCGAATAGCCACAAATAACACTACAAATCAATACGGTTGTCCTACGGCTGTCCCACAGTTGCACTACAGATTGATTTTCATGTTATTTCACCACTGAAGTTCTGAACTGTCTAAAACTTCCGAAGCCCACGGGTTATCACATTACTCAAACTAAGGAGATCCGTAGCTCCAAACCATAAATGTGTGACTGGGGCTTAAGAAAGATGCAAATTGTTTATTCCATGATTTTTATACTATTCTTAAAATCTGCTCCCGAGTGCAGATCGAGTCCTAACGACTGGACCATCAAAATTTCCAGTGGATTTTCTTGCTAATATTAATCATATTTCCTGAAAAAAAATTCTGAAACCGACTAACTTGAGAGTATTGTTGGTCAACTGCTTGATGATCTGGCAATAGATCTCATCTTTGAGGCCGTCCAATCTCAAGGCATCGGTGAAGATCTTGTCGGTCATTTGCGTGCCCTGAAGGTTGGTTTTCTTGGTAGGGTAGTCGCCCATGTACTTCATGATTGGTGTGAACGGTTAAGAAAATTTTAATGATTTATGATTTTTCCCTTTTTTTTCTCTGACTGAATGTAAATGTAAGTGCAAGTCTGCCAGGTGGATTATTGTTAATGGTTGGTTATTTCTACATATATTATAGAAATAACAAAAAAATACTTTCTATTGTTCTTATAGTAAATTTTTTCACGTAATTTAAAACTTATATTTTCAAAGTTCTGAAAATAAGTTTCCTCTGCTAGCCATAAATTTAAAGGGGCCATGAAGTGAATTTTGTAAGGAACATATCTTGTGCAACTTTCTACTCTTCTTAAATGTAAGAAAACTATTTGACATCCCTTTTTGGTTACTTTTATTGAAAAGTGGACTTCTTCATACATTCAAATTGTCCATGCTTTTCCCCGAACAACTGAGGGTGCTGTTGCTGCAGAATCACCAAAGAAAAGAAAAAATTTTGACAATGAAATATCCAAAATTCTGGCAAGTTTTGCTGCTGAAATAGCTGTAACGCTGAGGTTTCTGCCCGAAATGACATCACATTTTGCTCATAAACATGGAAATTTGGATTACCATAAAAACCCAAAAGGCACCGAAATACCCGTGAAAATGTTAAAACGAAAATTGAAAACAGTGTTAAATGGGACATGAAGGTGCATCTCCAAGGATTGCATAAAAAATATTACATTGCATGGGCCATTTAAAGATTCGTTTAACTTAGTTTTTCTTGTTAACAACTCTGGAAATCGAAAAATGAGAAAAAAAATTCAAATTTCAAATGCTTCAGACCATTGTAGACTAGTCTGATATCTCTCAGGTGACTTAAAAAACATTGTATTATATTTCCCATTACAGTAGAGCACCTTTATAACAAACACCACGACACCATGTTGGTTTCATGGACAATCCTGCTTTGGTTCTAAATGTTTTTAAAATGCTTATACTGAGCATGGTTGGCTGTAAATTACTAAGGGAATAATTTCTACACTGAACAATCTTTTGTGGACCCCTGCATGTTCGTTACATCAACACTTTAACTGTAATGTTAACAAAAAATTAATAAGATGAGACTCCATCCATCAAACAAACATTGGTACATCTATCTAGTCAAAGGATATCTTTGAAAGCAGAACATGCTCGACTGGACAACTGTTGATCCCTCAGCAGGTGTTGGAGTAGAGGCTTCTGAATCGGCTCCGTCGTATGCTGCCAGATGCTCCCTGTGTTTGAACCGGATTTCGTGGCAACCGTGGGTCGTTTGGCTGGCTTCACGCTGAAGTTCATCATGGCGAATCGCTCAAGGGTGTACGGCCCCTTAGACTTGGGCTTCCGTGCCGGCAAGGAGTGGAATCCATTGCGGGCCGGGGATTTCGAGCGTTCGGCCTTCCGGATCTGGGTCGGGGAGTGCACCCCGTTGCGAGTGGTAGAAAACGACATGGCCTCGCTGCGATGAACTTGCGACTTTGACGAATTGGCAGCCTTCCGGGTCGGGGACGGGGAGCGAGCGCTTTTCCTTCGGTTTGGCGAGGGGGTGCGTGCTGCTCTTGAGTTTGACGATAAGGTATAAGCTTGTCTTTGGTTTGGTGATGGGGACCGGGCTCCCTGGTACCCCGAACCTCTAGATACTCTCTCATGCGGCATCTTCGCGGAGTAAACCTACCAAGAGTTCAAACGCGATTGGTCACGAGAACACCAGGGATTCAGTTCCTGAACTTGTCAATTTCCTCTCTACAAAATAAAAAAAGGAATAATCAAAACTTTATAAACACCTTCGTCATACATAAAGCATCACTTAATTATTGAAAAAGTACAGATAACCAGAATTCTTGATGTCCATTGGTTACAGAAACAACTTCAACTTAGTCAATTACTTGTTATTCTGAATCATTTCAAACAAACTGAAGAATTTCAACAGCTCTGGTCTTTTTCTGTTTTCAATCTTAATCATGTAAGCCTACAGCAGTTCCTTTCCTAAGTTGTAAACACAACTTAAACAAAGGGCATTCCTCTGTTTACGAGAACAACAATTGAAAAAGTCCCTGCTACCAACAGAAGTGTTTACTTTTTGAGCCCCAGGAACTTTAAGAGGATTAAGGAGGTCTGCAGATTATAGTTTGCTGGACGGCCTTCAAGGAAGAAAATATTCAATTTATAACGCAAGTCTAACAATGCATCTGACAGCAAGCTTTAACGAGATCGGCCACTGTAAACACAAAGTAACAGTTTAAACAGAATAGGGACATTTGCTAAGATTGATTCAAGTTTTGTTTTCTGGATAAGTAACAAATCACATTAACTTTTGAATGGCCCTTTTGGAACATTCAATTCAATTTGGATTTACTTTGGAGATTTGGGATAAGCTTCACTCTAGGTCATGCTGGCAAGAGGGTCGACCATACAAAAATATTTTTGCATGACCATTTTTTTTGTACTGTAACAGGCTTTCAGAAATTAAATTCCCACCTTCTCCAGTCTAACTTGATGCAGATGCGTAACTAGACATGAAAAGGGCAAAAATAAATCTAGTGCTTGTAATTTTTGTCAACTGCCTCATTGGGTTACTTTTAAAATGAGCTTTAACAGATTCATAGAGATATTGAACAACTACTGATTAAAGGGAATGTACATCATTGGCTTTTGCTGTTATTTTTAAAAACGGACTATTTGAGGGGTTAGTATAATAGATGAAATATTGTTTCACTGACATGTTTGAAGTTTTGTGTTCGAAAATGCTGGAAAAGCCAAGAAAAACAAAACATTTCAAGTAGTCTGGTTCCCTGACTCCACTAAAGATGAAATGAATCAATTTATAGATGCCGGAAAATTGTTAGGGGAGGGAACCAGTCTAGCTGGCCTGCACCCGTTCATGAACATGTAACCAATAGCAAACAAAATTTTGACTGAACAAAATGGTAAATTTGGAGCAGTAGTTGAAAAATAGTTAGGTTTTTCCAACGGTGGTCGGCCGACCACCGTTGGAAATTTATACAAAAATACCATTTTCTTGAAAATGACTTCACACCAAGTGCCATAATTTTACAGGATGCTTTAGACTGTCATTAACCAACATCCTAGTGAGGTATTTCGTAAAAACTTGGTAGTTTTATTTGTCGATGTTTGCAAATGTTTTATATTCCCTTTAAATGACTGGATCAGTCGGCAAATTACCAACAGCCGAATTTAGAAGTTATCATAAACTAGAAATGGGAAAGAATTCCATGCTGGGCCACCAACTCAGACCTCCTGTACAAAGTCTATGGGCCATGGCAGAAAAAGTTAAAAAGTATTAAAAAGATTTTTTGCGCTCCTTAAATAGTGTTTCTTCATCAGATGTACAACTGTTGGTACTTTTAAAGGGAATGTACAACATTTGCTTTTGCTGCAATTTTCAGAAATAAATGGATTTGGAGGATTAGTATGTTGTATAAAATATTGTTTATACAATGACTTGTTTCATGTTTTGGGCTTGTAGACACTGGAAAAACCAAGAAAACCTATCATGTTCTTGATGTCTGGTTCCCTGACCCCACTTAAGATGAAACCAAGCAATTTATACACTTTGGGGAATTGTAAGGTCAGAGAATCAGTCTAGCAGGCTTGTACCCCTTCACAAATATGTGATCAATTGCAAAGAAAAGTGATACTAACTAAATATGAAAAGTAAAGAACAGTTTTTGAGAAAAATGCCAGTTTTCTCCAACGCTGGTCGACCGACCAGCGTTGGAAAAATTCAGTTTTTCTTGAAAATGTCAGCCCACCAGGAGGCACGTTTTTAAAGGATGCTTTAGACTGTCAGTCCCTAACAATTCAGTAAGGTATTTCGTGATAATTTGATCATCTCGCTTTCTGATGTTTGCAAATGTTGTATTTTCCCTTTAAGGAATCTGAGTGGTGGCCATGGAATTCTTTCCTAGAAATGCAATTCCAAGATTAGGAGAGGACGATATATCTGGCAATACAAAAAGTGTATATCTACAATTATATACTATATGAGCATGACCCATAGAACACATCAACAAAGCATTTGTGCCTGGTTGCACGCCTCTTTCCCAAACAACACAGGAATATAGAACTATATTCATATGAATACAAAAACCTTCTGGCTGAGGCGTGCACACACAAAACTTTCTGTGTTGCTAGTGGTTTATTTTTTGTCCGCTTATAAACAGGGAAATTAACCCAAAATCAGCAAGTAAATGGGTTTCAAATGCTCTACAATTACGAAATTACTGTTAAAAAGGATTACAAGGATACAATTCAGACTTACCGAAAGACCAAGTTTTACTTCTACGCAAGCATCAATATATGTCCTTGTGAAAACTCAAATCAGGTAGACACAGTAGTTTAGCAATAGCCAAACACGCACCAACTATTTCCGGAAAACAGAGGTGAACTTTTTAGGGTGAACTCTCACCACCCTGTCTTTTTAAGCTCCACGCATGATGGTGTCACATAACACACAGTGTTGATACTAACCCTGACGGATTTAATTCCTTTCTTTATTCTCCAAATATATGAAGTGTGTTCCGGATTGCTCTGGTCTTGTAGGCTGAGTCACTCCTGTCAAAACTTTCTATTCATGCCAGGCATTCCCATGGAAGGTCTGAAAAGGTTGTGTGGCATGCACTTCAGATCCCGGCCGCACCAGCCTAGCAGTGTCTTTATACTAAACCGCTCAGGCGTGAATGCATTGTGTTGAAGTATGCAGCACCAACCCCAGTACAGCGGGCTCTATAGTTCAGTTTCGATGGAATACGCCCATTTTGTAATTGTTCACCGAACGAGGTGAATGTCAGTGGATTGTTACGGTATGGGAAATATGGGGTTGAATGGTTGTTGAGAACACTGGAATACATGCCATATGTTTCTGTTTGAGTTGATGTGGTAATTTTTTTCACGTAGCTCATATATTTCTTCAAATGTTAAAAACAAAATGATAAGTGCAGCACTAGACTGGAATATTTTGGTTTGAAATTACCAGCCCTAAATGACAACCGTATGATAAAATTTAGGGCTGGGTATCAATCTCCAGCTAATACTTATACTTATACAGCAAAAATAGACTGAAAAGTGGAACGTGGGTAAAATGTGGTAAACAGGCCGGAAGTGTTTAACTTTCCTATACACAATTAACTGTGATTTGCTTTGTAGGCTAAAGTGTCAAAGCTTATGGGCAATCTTCTGGCAATCCCCTCTTTTATTTATAAAGTGATGAAACACCCCATTACTGGACTAAAGTGTCACCATTTTAAAAACTGAGGTTTTTACAACAGAAAAACTACTGACCAGTCAAAGGATCTTGCTTATTTTCGAAAATATACAACAGCGGGAAATTTCCATCTGGGCTGATATATTCTTAGCATTTTTAGAAAACAAAACCTTTAAAATTTTCAGCCTTGATTCCAGCCAATATAGAGAGTGCGCCAAACAAGTGCAACTTTCAGAAAACAAATACATGTAATTAACACTGTTTTACTTTTTTTAATGACACTATATATTACATTAAAGCCTGACTATTTCTCAATCCATTCCTTTTTACCCCATTCCATTTGGGTCCCTAGATCGAGAAATACAATCAATTAAGTGAAAGGGTGTAAATTTTACTTGGGCCACTCTCACCTGTGATGTCACCAACCTCAATGCCTATTCAATGCTAAACCCAGATTCAGCATGTCCAGGCGAGAGTGGCCCAAGTAAAATTTACACCCTTTCACTTAAACTTATCGTATTTCTGGATCTAGGGGCCAAATGGACTGGGTTTAAGGAGTGGATTGAGAAATAGTCAGGCTTTAATGTAATATATGATTTCATTGAAGAAAAAACAATATTAAACAGTTTAAATTATTTGTTTTCTGAATGTTGCACTTTTTTTGGCATACTCTGTAGTACAGTGTATTTTCAAGCATTTAAATGATGCTTTTTTTTAATGGACAATTGTCTACCCATGTCTTTTTGCAACAGTACCGTTCATGCACTGGTATCAATGATGTACGATGTAAATGGGGGCAGGAAAAATGAACCCTGCTATTGCAGTCAGCCCAGTTTACTTGAGCGAAATATGCACTAGCATTCCAAGGCTGACGAACCTTTTGTGCAATTCACCCAGAAACGTAAACACGCCACTTATATATCAATGACTTTTATTATGCATATTGTGAAAAACGACACTTTATTGTATGCATTCTGGCTAACAGTCTAGAGTATAGCCTAGAAATGGGTCTCTCGGCCTCCAATGAAGAAATATTTTGCACTAGTCTATAAGTGACCTGTCATCGCAAAACGATTCGAAAGTCCCAAAGTCTTTTGCAGTAACATGGAACAAAGCCAACCTTTTGAAGAGGATAAACGATTTTATCATTTTTGGTTTGCAGTAACACCATGTGGTAATAACTACAGCTTAGAAGATATTTAGTTCTGAAAAGAACTTGTCCTGCTTATTATCAACTTTCGCCAAGTAGTTTTTGTTCTGATAAGAACAGTCCTGCTGTAAGTTCTTTGGTCTCAACGTTTCCACTAGCCTGCTCTAGTCATTGTCAGGAGACTGTTCTTTTCAGAACTAAATATCTTCCAAGCAGTAGTTATTACCACATGGTGTTACCACAAACCGAAACGATACCAATACTCCACCATGCAAAGCCTCAAATCTTATATAAACAATTTTAGTTGAATCTTAATTTGCAAACTTGTCCTCTGCAACCTTTGCCCACTTTCTCAGTTCTTATGTCTTTTTTTCTATCCACAACTTTTAGGAAATCAGATACGCAAGGCATCAAGATTTACTACTCTACTTCGATAAAATCATGGTCTGTATTTCCATTTTTTGAAGTCCCTTTTACTACCAAATGTTAGAAAATGTTTTCAGCAGAATCAAGATGTTTAAAAAAATCTGAATTTAAAGAGCTATGTTTGCTGAGGCAGGCATATAGACCACATATTCTTGGGCCAATAGAAGGGGGCTGTATGAACAATGTCTTTTTGAAGAAACATCTTCAGGTGCCAACACTACCAAAACACTGTATTTCCAGTAATTCCTCCACATCCTAAATAACTGTTTCACTATTTATTTAAGAACTTTTAACATTCAAAATTACATGGTGCTTTTTAAAAGTTTAAAATAAAAGTTTTGTTTTACATTAATTGTGCTTGTTTTAAAGCAGTGTTTACATATTATGTATTATCATTTAAAAAGCACATGTCTACCTAATACGGAAAGGACAATAAATAGAAATTGGAAAATATATAAGCCACAAAGAAAATAGACATATTTTTTAAAATAGTTTTAGTGCCATGGTGTTTGTAAAGGCGTAACTTACCCTGTTTTTTTTAAAAACCCTTTGAGGAATAAAGAAAGCATTAAAAGGTTTTATCTTTAGATTAAAAGTCGGTAAGCAGTTCACAGCATTTTCTTACTTTTTTCATTATTCTTAGATTATAATGAACTTAGAGGAATACCACACCCTTTGCAGAGACTTGTGATTGGCTCAACTACATCCCTGGAAAACAATATGCTCCAAGGATCACCTTGGGAGGGCTAGTTTTACTTCACCAATGGAAGCAGCCAATATTTGTATAAAATGTGAACTTCTGTAAATATAACTTTAGAACTAGTCGGTGAAATACAACATATCTATTCTAACTGTTAAACATAGCTGTTCACCACTCGCTCAGTACCTTATAACTGGAATGTAGTCAAATGTTTAAAGCACATCCTTGATGAAAGACATAAATACTGAAGATTACTTGAAAAGTATTCGGTGAAATACAACATATCTATTCTAACTGTTAAACATAGCTGTTCACCACTCGCTTAGTACTTTATAACTGGAATGTAGTCAAATTTTTGAAGCACATCCTTGATGAAAGACATAAATACTGAAGATTACTTGAAAAGTATTCGGTGAAATACAACATATTTATTCTCACTGTTAAACATAGCTGTTCACCACTCGCTTAGAACTTTATAACTGGAATGAAGTCAAATGTTTGAAGCACATCCTTGATGAAAGACATAAATACTGAAGATTACTTGAAAAGTATTCGGTGAAATACAACATACCTATTCTAACTGTTAAACATAGCTGTTCACCACTCGCTTAGTACTTTATAACTGGAATGTAGTCAATTGTTTAAAGCATGTCCTTCATGAAAGACATAATACTGAAGGTAACAGATTAAGAAAGCACAGTCAAGAGTCATTATAAGGTAGACCTATAGGAATAAATAGTAGTAGTATAAAAAGTTGGATAATAAATATTTCTTGTAAAGTACAAATTAAACATTGGAAAAATTGGACTTCATACCAAGAGACCCATAAATAGCTCTTGCCAATAAGCCAGCTCGGTATTTCTACTACGGATACACACAATGATATGGGTCACAGGTCATTGGGGATAATCGAACGCTCATCGAGGGCGCATAAATGTGCAAGGAGAAGTTCGCACGACGTTCGAGCGTAACAAGCAGAACAGGCATTCATGTAACATCGCGTCAGCAATTTTATACCAAGTGACCTTTGACCTGGGCCCAATTTCTTGGCTCTGCTTAGCGTTATCAGAAAATCCCTGCTTACTATAGCCAGGCATGCAACTGGGAATTTTGAAAAAACGAGGAAATTCCAAACCACACAAGACTTTGTACAGTGTTTTTCAATTTGTAATGGCATTCATGAGAAGTAAAAACCGAGGAAATCAGCAGATCCAAGGAAAAGTTGCATGCCTGTATAGCAGAAAATTCCTTGCTTACGGTAAGCGTATTTCACGTGTTACCGTGGAATTTTTGCTTTTGTGCATGCGTGTAAATAACGATTCGGCGCTTACAGGTTAGCACAGAATTTTAGCACAAAATTTGTGGTCGTAAGTGCGGAATTCTGTGGTTAGCACTTAGCAGAGCCAAGAAATGGGGCCCCCGACTCATCAAGATACCAAACTGGCTTATTCAAGCAAAACTCAATTCAATAACTGCGTTTTAAAAGCTTTGGTATAGATTGTGATTCAATATACTTTAACTATACTGAAAGCAGCTGCTATTGGCAAAAGTTAATATTGTTTCGTTAGTTTGAAGATACTGTATTGAATTTGCACTACGTATTGTGGGTTTGGTAGTTTTTTACATTAACCTGACACACTTCGAGTTTTTTTTTTTTTTTCAAAGCCAGAGTCCATCATTTGCAGCTATCAAAAAAGTAACTGGCGTAATTATTGTTGAAAAAAATACTTGTTTACAAGATAGTAAGGGACTAAACTCCCTGTGAAATCATTCTTTCTGGCAAGCTGTCATTTTGAAGAAATCAACAAAAGAACACCTTTCCAACGGTGCGTCTTAAGAAGCACCGTTGGAAATTTCCGTTTCTGTTTTTTATTCGGCGAAGCGCGCGCCAAGCGTTGACACGACGCACATGCGCGCGTGGTTGCTGTTGCTATAATTCGTCGGGTCGTTGCGCGACATCGTGTAGCTGCAATCGGCTCAGTGAGAACGTGTCTCAGACCAATTCAAAACATGCTTCAGCAACTTTTGATTTGAAATCGAGATCCTAGAATGTTGTTTTCCTCAAAATATTCAGCTGAAGCTGAGCTGAAACTTCATCAGGTTTAGTTGTTCAGCACCCTTCTTTAAATTTTGAGCACTTTTGTTGCTTCAAACGAACAAAATGCACAAATTACAAATGATGGACTATACCTTTAACATCGAGTAAACAATGGAGTACAACAGACTTGTTGTATTAAGACAATATCTGCAGAACATTACTGAGCAGTCTCTCAGAGGCTAACGTTTCAGGCAAACTGAATCCCTTCAATTAACGAACGATATGCATTTCCAGTAGCCGATTTCACGAAAAAGTACGCAGCTTGCGCCATGCGTAAGACTAAAACAACAAATTTGTTGCGCAGCTTTGCAATAAACTTACCATCGATTTCACGAAACTGCGCAACATTTTAAATAAATTACACATCTTGGACGAGGATAAAACCAGCATTTACGACGGCTGTTTGTGTGTGAATTTGTTCGTTCACGAAACAGTCGTTGGATCACCTCAGCCAGCCAGTTTGAAAATTATTTTGTCCAACTTTCTTCGGAGTGGTTTGACAAATCTAACAATTATGTTACGAGTAAAATAGATATTCATTTACTTCAAACATGAAGTTGTGAGTGTCTGGTATCAACCTTGATAAGTTGTGCAATAACAGGCTCCATGACGACCATGATTTGCTGGTAAAATAGGTCGTTTTCAGTCGCTACGCCACAACTTACGACACCTAATATGATTGCGCAATTACGCCATAATTTGTCACTTTTGCGAAATGTGTCAAACATGAAATGTTGTGCAGCACGCAATGTTGCGCAGCATATGCAATGAATTTTGGCGCAGGCAGAGTTGCGCCATTGCGTAAGGTTTCGTGAAATCGGCTGCAGGCACTTACCATGTGATTGTGTTTTGTCGTAAAATCTTTCACATTATTTTTAATCTTTAAATACATGTTACTGAAGGACTAAGATTAAATAGGCTGGATCAAACTCAGGGGAAAAGGGAACGACACCGCAAACTGGGGACGTAAATATCTGCATTACAAATTCTAACATGTAAAATTTCAACCCTGGTCACTGTCAGTGTCAGCACAATTGTTTTGTAACATATAATTTACTTTGTATACGCATGAAGTATGAGTGACAAACGTGTGCAAATAGTGAATTATCCACGGGTTGCTCTGGCGGCAAAAGCCACCATCTCGTTGACGACGTCATCCCGCGATGCTCCAACGATCCCACAATGCACTCTGGGCCTCTCCAGCGCTTCCCTCAGCAGACGATGCGATACCGGCCGTGAAGCGAGCGCCTCCAAGCCCCGTAGACTCTCCGCCGGGTGATCAGAGGGTGAAGAGAGGCTACCGAGGGACTTTGCGACATCTGTGGGGAACTTGCTGTAGTGGGCCGTGGAGCAGAGTAGGAGGGGACGATCCCTTGGTCTGAGACGGTCCGCGACCACTTTAGCCACAGCGGTGTGGGGATCCATTAAATACCCTGGTGATCGATTCAATAACCCTCATTTTTACTGGTTAAACATTTCTCTGGAAATTCCTCCCTAAATCTTGCTACCCTTCTAGCTATAATATAAGGTTTCACAATTCAGAGGAACATGAACAGATAGTTTCTGTCACTACAACTTCTTTTTTCCCCCCTTTTCTTTCAAATTTGTAGCTTTGTTCTTTTATCCATAAAAAATTCAATTCACTCCATCTGGTCCCTAGTGCAGTCCAACATTTTGTTTTTCCTGTGTGGCTGCAATTAAATTCCCCTCAAAATTCTCAATTCTGATGATTCCATCCTTGTCATGAAATACATCATAAAATTGACCATGTGTGAGACAACATGAGACATACAAAACAGCTGTCATTTATTTACTAAATATGCATGAATGAACTACAAGTTTCATCGGTACTGCATTTGCTGTGGGATGTTATAGAGCAATTTTGATCCGTTACTATGCTTAACCAAAGTTCAACTAGTTTTGATCAAATTCGTGCTAGTCACTGATGGTCGGACTAACTGGCACCATGCTCAAGGGCGGATCCAGGAGGGGAGCAATGGGGGCCATCCCCCCCCCCCCAAAAAAACCAATTTTTTTTGTTTAGTGATGTTGCAATAAAGGCAGGTACTGCGTACACCACCATCTTTTCCTCAAAAAAAATTGGTAAAAGTGGTCAGAAATTGCCTCAGATCGCACCATAGAGCATATTGAATCCAAAACAATTTCGGGGTCCTTAAGCGGGCCCCAAACCCCACGCCGTAATTTTTGGGGCGCAAAATTTTTTTTCGCCCCCCCCCAAAAAAAAACATGTTTTTTTCTGGATCTGCCCTTGACCACTACCCAACTAATTTGGTAAAAAGTTGCTGGTTACTGTCAGCTACATCAGACAGCAAGGAGCTAAAGGATTTGTTTAGGGTGTTTTTCCACAATTGCACTTTATTATTAGGACGAGCCATAAGGATAACAATCTGCTGTATGTTGGCTGACTCCCGTGTCGGATGGAAATGAGATATTGGAGCAGTGTTCGGACTTTGCTAGCAGCAACCCCAGATTTCACAAGGTTGTTTATATTAACGTACCTGTTTGAGTCAGTGTCTTCTTTATGGATGCTGCATATTCCTCTTCTTTGCAGTAGTCGCCAGCCAAGCAAAATTCATTCTGGATTCGATGTAGGACCTAAGGACAGATCAATTATGGTAAAGAACTTCTTTAATCATATAAACACCTGTATTTGATAAAATACTTTTCACCAAATGGCCTCAAGCTCAGCGGTCAAGTGGTAAGACCTCTACACTAGTAAGCAGGAGGTCGTGGGTTCAAGTCCTAACCAAGGTATTTTTTTTTTTTCTTTCTCACAGGCTCTCAGAAATAACAGAGCATCACATGCTTCATTATTTCAGTGCGGCAACTTTGTGTTTTTTTAAATGAATGCCTCAAAATTGAAAGCCTCATCAAGCTAAAAAAGTCTGAATTCGCTGAGAAAGTGTGACGTCACCTCCCCGCTGGGTCAGGCTCACTTCCTGGACAACAGTTCACGTGCATTCCTTAATGACGCATTACACATACACTTAACACACAAGATCACAGACAGCAATTTTACATCCTACTTTTATAGAACCTTTTCACAAATTAGTACCTGAAAATGGTTCACTGCCTTTCAGCAGATTGTCACCACACCAGTTACAACCACAATTGTTCTTATTTTTGCTTCAAAGAGGAGAATCAAGCAAATATGAAAAGGATTCACAACAGCCATAGCGAAACCACAGTGTTCACTGGGCCGTTGCAGTGCGCGTGAACCATTAACCATGGTTGCAACGAGTTGACCTCTTGAGTGACGTCATGAATATTCCAGCGAATTTGGGTGGACATGGTACAAGTGATCATAAATGACTACCTTTGGAGAGACTTGGAAGTACTTCTCTGTGGCAAGCTGTTCATAGCACCTCCTGATCTCTGCACCATCACCATCGGTGACAAGGAATAAAAATCTGACCACATGACCAAAAAAGAAAGGTTTGAAATCAATAACGAAACACAAAAAATGATAAGTAAGATTTGAGGCTTTGCATGGTGGAGATACTAAATAATGAAAGGTTTGCGGAAACACCATGTGCGAATAATTTCTCAACTAAGAGAAGGGTTCTGAAAAGAACCAGAGGTATAAACTCGACGTTCCGGTCAGTATGCTCCAACCGTCTTCTCCTCTCTTAGTTGAGAAATTATTCGCACATGGTGTTTCCGCAAACCTTTCATTATTTACATACAATGATCTTAAAGTGTTAAATGTCAAAATTGTAACCTCAGGAACTTCGTGGTTTTGCGCATTGAACTGAAGATCTGTGGGAAATTCTGCAGGTTGAGGGTTCAAGTCCAGCATGGGGTTGTGGTGCGTGTGCCCTTGGGCAAGGCACTTTGTCATTCATTGCTCCTTTCAACCCAGGAGTAAATGGGTACCTGTGAGGGCAGAGATAGTTATTGTGATTGTTTAGCTGCCTTGCGCCAAAATGGCAGCATTGAGCTGTACATGTATACTCCCCAGGGAGCTGAGATTGTCTTTGGAATGTTTCATTGGCCCAATGAGCAGGGTAATAATGATGTAGCGCCTTGAGCACCAATACTGGGGGATATGCGTGCTTCTTAAATATGCATTATTATTGCCATTTTAATTTGTTTTTATTTAATACCATCAAGGTTTCCTGAAAGAATACAGGCACTATAGCTGGGAAGCCAGAAAATACCTAGAAAGAGAAATTGTTAGAAAATGTTGTGTTTTTACAAGTGGGATGGAAACTCATAAATAATATTTCAGGAAAGCGGAAAACACAAATAGGGCAGGGACTGTATATTTGAACAAAAGTTCTCATGGACCACTCTTTCCAGGTTGAATACAGAATTGTCACTTAAGCTGCAGGTGATAATACCTTTCAAGATTGGAGGACTTGAGTATGTCGATAGCGGGTGCCATGGTAACATGCAAATGACGATGTCGAAGGTCGTAGCAGCCTGTCTGGATGAACTCAGTCAGGACATTGTTCTCGTTGGAGGCACAGATGAACTTGCGGAACGGGATGCCCATAGTCTGCAAGGAAGCATGGTATGAATTCTGTGTACTTCTCATCAAAAAAAAAATTTAAAAATTGGGAAACATGACCATCCCCTAAAAGACATGTGTCATCGGACAATATCTGAACATCTGGGTGATCCTTGCACAAGTACACCAAAATGCTTAAACTGACGTACATCGCTGATGTTACAGGTTTGGGTTTCCAGTTAGTTGCTGGAAAATTGGTCAGATGAACTACATCTACTGTCTACAGATGTACTGATATTCGCTCATACCCCCGCCCTGCAAACAGGACGCTGGGAAGGGCTGATGAATTCACGCTCCGATTGGATAGATTTTGCGTGACCTGTGACCTGCAAGTCATCATGGCAACGACCCTGCAAGGTTTTAAACGGCCGTTAAGACTGAGTCATCACTCTTTTATTGCCATAAATGCTTTTTTTTTTTGAAAAAGCGCAATAATGTAGGAAAATCTGTAAAACTTATCTCTTTTGTAAATTTTCGTCACTTGCGCAGGTTCCGTTTCGAATTCAGGAAGGGTCGTCAAACTGATAATGAGACGCTCAAAATTTGTCCACATGGTCAGCAATGAAAAAGAAATCACATCCGATATGGAATGTGTGCATTTCTATGAGAAAGTTTTCAGATAGCCTTTGCGCGCATGGGCTATAACTGCAGTCTTATACAGCTGCAGCCAGATGTCTTTATACATAGGTCATGATAAGTTACCCACAATGCCATCGCCACTTCCTTCACAAGATGAAGCTGTGAAGCTCATCAGCCCTTACCAGCGCCTTGTTTGCAGGGTGGGGGTACAAGCGGACTACTGATACTTCATCCAGTCAAGAATAGCACTTTATTTGGCGCTTTATTCAGCACTGTCATTTAGCAATGATAAGAAGCACTACTATTAAGACCTCAAATTTAGACCTTTTATTTAGGATTTGTATTTAGAACTTCTTAGTAAATGTTGAGCACTATTCAACAAGTTCTACAGTATGTTTATTCGTTTCTTTTAGAACTTACAGTTTTATCTTGTAAATTTGGTACTCATACTTAGCACTTCAGTATTGGACCTCCCTTTTGCACTTTTATATGGCACTTACCTTGGCATAGATGGCACCGAGGATGTTCCCAAAGTTTCCAGTGGGGATGCAGATATCGCACTCATCTCCCATAGATATGACCCCTTGCTTGACCAGGTCTAGATAGGCCGAGGCGTGGTACACGACCTGGGGTACCAGCCTACCCCAGTTGATGGAGTTGGCTGCGCTAAGTCGGAGGCCGTGATTGGATAGCAGCTCGGCGTTGAGGGCGCTGTCATTAAAGATTCCCTTGATGGCTGTCTGGCAGAAATCAAAGTCGCTGTCCACCCCTGTGTAGCATCATGAGTGTATCTTCAAGGGCCCATGCAATGTTATACAAATATTGAGTGGCTCAGCGTGGAATGGGAGGAATATTATCGCAAGGTAAAATCTGGACTTTTCCATTTCACGAGGCGAAGCCGAGTGAACTGGATAAGTCCAGATTTTACCGAGCGACAATATTCCTCCCATTTCACAATTTAAAGCCACTCAATATTTGTTTTATACAATTGACATATAGATCCTTGTCATTTGATATATTTGAACTTTTATTTCAATAAAAACTGGAGGAAAATGTATTTCTCTCTTCCAAACCACCCCTTCACGAAAATGTTTGAATTCGACTCTGTAGCGCTGGCTCTTTGGAACAATCCCCGCTACACGCAACGCTGAACGCGCACACCAACATGCATTTGCACACAAATACCGCGTCATGGAACAAGAATGATCCTAACTGTTCAATAGTATTCCCATTCCCCATGGGCGGATAGGACTTTTTGAGCCGCGGCGTGAATGGGAGCAATAACGAATGTCACGTGATGTGAGTTCCACCAATCAAATGACAAGGATCTGTATGTCGGTTATATAAAATGTTTTAATGCTGTCCTTGAAAATGACCATTTGTGTCCCATTTAACCATATTCTCAATTTTTAAGGGCATTTTGGTGCCTTTTGGGTTTTATGCTTGTGCAAATTTCCATATTCAATAGTAAAACTGTGATGTCATTCCGGGCAAAACCTCAATCTACAGCTATTGCAGCACAAAAAGTTGCTAGAATTTTGGATATTTTGCTGTCATAAATGTTTTGTGTTTTTGTTTGGGTGATTCCTCATTGTGTTTACATGGCAGTAAGCCAATGAGCAACCCTTTCTCACAAAGTTGGGTTAACAATTTGAACAGAAAACCCTTAACTGAAAAGTGTCTTCCTGAAATGACATCACAGCAACAGCAGCAACAGCACCCTCAGTTGTCCGGAAAAGCATGGACAGTTTGAAATGTTTAAAGTGCACTTTTCAACAAAAAAGAACCAAACAGGCATGTCAAATAGTTTTCACACATTTAAGTGGAGTAGAAAGCTGCACAATAATGTGTTCCTTAGAAAACATCATCTCGTGGATCCTTTAATAAGTAAACTTCACAAGAAAACTTGAAAACCTAGTACTGGCATGGCAGTTTGTCCTTACCAACAACATGGACATTGTCTCCGGCTGCAGCTGTCATTAGAAGTTTCTGTACTTCGCTGATGCCATTCTCAGGGTACAAGACCATCACCAAAGTACCACTTTCACCTGGAAACGAAGAAAAATAAAACAACAATCACTCGTTACAGAAAATGGACTCACATATAGATTCTTTGGGAGCAATGCAAATTTTATACAGGATTTAATCTTCCTAATTGAGTTTTATTGGCACTACATGCTGAATGAAAGGCGTGTTCAGGCTTTACTCATAACACTGACCTCCTGAACTGAAAACTAAAAAAAATTGACTCAATTTTATTCCAAAATTGTTGGCATTCAATCTGTAAACATAATATTTTTTTCTCCAAGTGTGACTGATTAGAATATGAACTGTTAAAAACCAAATATGTAAAGTAATAACGGTGGGAGAAATCGTAGACTTCAAAATCCAGTTATAAAATCCTAAAATTGTTTAACAGAATAAAGGACGGTCATCTGATTTAACCGGAAGTTCGAGTTCCCATCCAGCTCACAGTCATACCAACAAAAAGTGACGAGTGAGGTGCCGTGTGCAATGCCCTCCACGATGATTGGGTCAAGTTTGCAAGATTCATGGACCACTTGGTCTTTACAAAAACACTCCAGTGTAGCGATGGTGAAAAACATGGATGGCAACTCTCTGATCAGTCGAATGAGCAGGCTATTCATATACCAAGAAGACTATTCAGGGGTGTGAGTGACCACTGATAAAAATAGCTGAAAACAGCCGAAAAAGGTGTAAAAAAGGTGAACTTTGGAAATCTCCTATACTTTTGTACACAGCAAGTGAGGGAAAAAAAGCTGAAATCCAAAACAAAAAAAGCTGAAATCAGCTTTATAGCTGAGTTTTCACACCCCTGACTATTAGCGAGTGAATGTGGTCGCAATCAGAGACCATGGAGCAAATTAGGGGATGTTCCAGATATTTTCTTGAGCTTGTGTCAATAGGGGAATTCCAACCAAATTTTTAAAAATCCAGATTTTAATCCCACCACTATAAAGTAACCAACCTGCAAATTTACTGAATCCATCAAGCACTGCACTCCCAGTGTCTCCTGAAGTTGCCACCAGAATCATATATCTGAAGATTGCAACAACAAACAAAATGGTTTAATCTGGGAAATGCAATTTCCTGGGAGAGAGGCGCAGGTGTGGGTGAAGTGGCTTGCCCAAGGACACAACATATGGCCAGTAGCTGAATCAAACCCCAGACCCTCTGATCATGAGCCACGAACCCTGGCCACACTCCCCACTGGTCTAAAGAGCAGGGTACACTGTTTTTTCTTGAGTGTTAATATTATGCGTATATTTGAACTTAAAAACAAACTTTATTTTTTAATATCACTACATTTTTATTTCTAACTTCCATAAGATCAGTCAAGTTCCAGATCAGTACCTTACTTTTTCACCCTTCATCTGCACAGCCTGTGTGAAGAACTGAGGCATCAACTGCAAGGCAGCATCCTTGAAAGAAGCCGTAGGTCCGTGGAACACTTCCATGATGTACTGGTTGTCTTGAAGATGGGCCACTGGAACAACGCTCTCACTTTGAAAATTCTCCACCGAATAAGCTCTCTCGACGGCAGTGGCAAGACTGCTGGGGTGAAAATCTCGGGGGTGGATCCACTTTTCTAGAATGCGTAGCGCTCGCTGTTGGTAGGTGCACCCAAGAAGTCGCGTCCATTCTTCTCGAGTTAAATGCGGGGGTTCTTTGTTTGGCACGTACAGCCCTGCGTCATCAGCCAGGCCTTGCAAGACGACGTCAAGAAAATCAGGCGCTTTGTAAGGCTGAGCAGATTCTTGAATCTCTGAGTCACTTCTGGTTGAGACGTAGCCAGGACGTTTCTGGTGATCGCAGAGAGCAGTTAGAACCTTCTCACCGATGTCGTCAGCATTCTGGAACCTCTCGCAGAGGATCCGGACGTCGTAAGCCCCCTCGTAGAACTGCTGCCGGTAGGCAAGCAGGTCAAGCGTGGAAACCCCCGGACGCTGCCCCACGATGCGGTCCACCTTCATCCTGTTCAGCCGCTGGGCGATGTCCCGAGAGTCCACATCCAGGAACACGACGACACCGGACTGGGCAGCATGCTGCATGGCAGGCCTGTTCATGGGTGATGATCCACTCAATGAGAGAACGCTGTCCTTTAGATCGAGATTCAACAGTGCTTCGCTCTCAGCGGCAAGGAAGCTTTCCTGACCCACAGCAGATAGCTGTGGGAAGATATTGAAAACGTTCAAAATCAAATGTCATTGGTTACAAATGAAAGGGGGGGGGGGGGTGCCAGGGGTATTTGAGAACATCTCAGTCACTGCCGGGACGGGAGAGGGGGGGGGTGCTCCCTCTGCATCCCCCCCTTGATTCGCCACAGGCACCATTGAGGATTCTTGAAGGTCGCAGAAGTTATAGAGTTAAGTAATGAATTATAGTTAATGTTACATACTATACCTCATACATATCCATGATCGAGAGCTGAACTCTCATTGGTCAATTAACGATCATGTGCCAGACGTTATTGTTGCTGTTTACGCATGTGCGAGGATTCACGCACAGGGTAAATAAACATGCTTAGTAGACTGTCTTACCTGTCCGACAGTCTACTACACATATGCGCTTTACAAAAAAATTGAGGAACTGTCGCACAGGTGTAGTACATGTACGCACACGTGAACATTGCCAAAGATAGATGCATGGTTGCACGGTTCGCACAAATGTTAATTTTCACGAGCTCAGTGATGCCGTACTGGAGAAAATTTATGGACAATAAAGATGCCTCCTGTATTTAAAACTGTAGATACTGTATTGCAAATGAACCGAACTAGTGAAGTTGAGCAACAGTGTTCTTTTGATGAGCTCTACAAGTTTCTCTGAAAATTTTGTTTTAGGTGCAAATTTAATAAAAAATCGGCAACTGAATTTGTATGAGGTATAGTAAAACAAATATAACTTCGCCTCGGGAACTAGTTTGTCAACTTCCAATACTGAGGGGAGCTAATAATCGACCGTCCATCCTCAAACCATGTTATATTTGTATAATGATCCAACCTTTTCTGCCACTGTCATGCCCCAGTAGCTCTCCAGGTAGTCATTGTCAAAGTCGACCACCGGCCGCCCCAGTCGCTGACCAAGGATTCTACCCACGGTGGTCTTACCACAACCGGGACTCCCTATCAAGATGATGTTATTCCGCTCCTAGGAACGAACAAATATTATACTTCAATACAAAATGACTTGTCAATTTAATGGGCTGTTAAGCACAAACATGTTTTGCTCAGCAAAATGAGGTTAACCAACATGTGAAAATGTGGAGTGAAAATATCACTCAAACAAATTCCAACACATTTGTACATAGACCCTAAATTTGCCTCATATCCTAAGATGTCAGTGATCAAGAGCAATAGTTGCAATGTTTTGTAGCGCCCTTACATAATTGATTTGTTACGCCTCTGAACTCCAGCCAAGCTTTTACTTACGCAGGCCAGTCGCCAAGGGGGGGGGGGGGGCCTGGTTGGGCCGGGCCCCCCTTGGTGAGCAATTGCCCCCCCCCCCCCCCCCCAATGACAAAAGCCAAACATGTGCCTTTTTGTATTTTTATGGCAGTGGGCCCCCTAGTACTACGGCCCCCCTGATGCTCAGGGCTGGCGACGGGCCTGTACTTACGCCAAATCTGTCGCTGGAAAACCTCTTCTTGAGTCCATCTTTTGAGATGCTGTATTGGTAAGGATGCGATCCCTTGATAGCACAGCATCTTCTGGAATACAACCTTGCAGCCCGACTCAGAAATGACACAGCCATCTGTCTGTTCTTCACATGCTCATAACACTATAGTTTCTACAGTTTGTAAACAAAAAAGAAGTGAAATTTAAATCTTCGTGCCTATTGCTAAATTAATTAATTACCAGTATCGAATTGGAAATGAAAATGTCATAACCACTTCGCGCATGATTATTTTGCCGAAAATGTCGATTTTCGCAATTTTAACGCAAAATTGTCCAGGCAACTTCTGATATACAGCCAAAAGCAGCAAATACTGACTTGCAATCTTGAGTCATTTCAACACAATTTTTTGATATTTCTTGTCGAAACCTTATGTTTCAATACTCCGAGGTGTGCACTGGAGCGTGAATTGTACAATAGGTCGTGCAGACAGAATGTTGCAACCTGCATATATTTCATATATCATCTCAATGAAGGTCATTCATTGTCATGAATCTGGGACTGAGAGACATTTCCAATTTTGTTAGGAAATACTTAGAAAATTGTCTTGACTCTCCATAGACTTTGTACACACCGCTGAAGTAGCGTCAGGTTGCAACATTCTTTCCAGTCGTGCACTGCGGCCAATTCAAGATCAATTACACACAGTCTGCCTTCACCTTGTTCACAGACTTTATGTGTGTGTACAAAAGACACAAGGGATAAAAAATCTATGGATCGATATTAAAGTCATGTGATAAACACTCAAAATCAAAATAGTTCCATTATCCTGACAGCCTGAATGAAGGCCTCCCTGTTAATCTCCTTGGAGGCTGGAGGAGTCTTCAGGATGAATTTCTCAAGTAGGCCTATCACGGTACCGGAAAAAATGTTGCAACCTGACACCACTTTTTTCTTCATATATCATCGCAATGAAGGTCATTCATTGCAAAAATGACGATAAGACATGAATCTGGGACTGAGAAACATTTCCAATCTTATTAGGAAATACTTTGAAAATTGTCTTGACTCTCCACAGACTTTGCACAGTGGCGTCAGACTGCAACATTTTTCCCATCCTGCTGCCACAGTACTCCTAGAACTACTCTGTGCACTCCATGGTGCAAGCTACTCTCAGAGAAGCCTTCTGATTTCAGAAGTAGGTGCAAGCTTGCGCCGCGCCGGCCCCGGCCATAATTCAGATAGCTCCTTCCTCCATGGCGTAGTAGTAGTACTCCGACGCGATCCTGAGTGACACTGACACTCCGGCTTTTGCGTCCGCGCCGGTGCGACTCATGCAGACTAGACGCCACGCCGGAAACAACATTGATCATGAATAAATATCTGCGACAAAAGTTTATTTCGCCCCACAAAAAGTACAATTGATCCCAGTCGCTATTTCGGTACCTGGGCACTAGTTTTCAAATGTAGGTCTGGATGGATATGATGATGCTCTATCGCAGCGTGCATGCTGGATATCAAATAAAGCGCGCCACATGATGCAATAACATAAGTAGTTACATAACATTAATGGTGCCAATAGAGGGCGACATTTCGGCTCGATCGTAGTTGGACTTGCATCAAATTTTCCCGTGGGCGAAAATTTATATGGGGCTTCTGAACATGGAGCAAGGGGAGGCCGCCAAGGTGCGAAGTTAATTTAATCACGGTTATTTAATTAAGTTAATTTAAGTTGTGTTGATTTAACAACATCATGAGGCGTTCACAGAAGTGTCAATGGGGTGGGAGGGCAAACTAGTCCCCGGTGAGGGGTCTAAAATGCGGCAATACGGATTAAGTAGGCCTACTATGGTTTTTGAACAATTATTAAAGCGTCCGTGATGTCCAGCATCTCCTCTCCTTTCAATTTTTCCATGGCGATCGAGCTCATGATGCTTCACGAGCCCAGGACCTCCCCTCTTTGGGGTGACAGATCCTTGATCCAGCCCAAGTGTGGAACCAACTAAAATCATCTCCATCCAGGCATCACAACATTTAAAACAAACATTAGTCTATAGGGCAAGCAGTTGTTATTGTCAAACAATAACAACGTCAATCAAAAACAACGTCGCGCCCCTCGACTAGACAAACATAAAATCTCATCTGTACAATCAAGCTTTACTCTCACAAGACACAATCCTAACTTGACTTTCTCCTCAAGCGCCATGAGCGCCTTTTAGGCGGACAGTGATAGGCTATGGCCATATGGTAGGATTTAGGTGTTCCTAAGTTATTAACCTAGTAAATACTTTACTGATCCATTTCCCGTGCTATTTCGCGTTTCATTCGCCCCGAAAATACGGTTTTTCCCCAACAGCTATTGTCGTATATAGCAACTCACTATTAAATGCAGACATCGAGGTAGTGCCTGCTCATAACATTAAATTGGTGTCCCCTCTCAAAGATGTTAAATTGGCGCCTAAAAAATGATAGTGCTCTTTACACGAATAATGGTCACTGAACTGGCCATCCGAAAGCAACAGTGCCCGTCTCCTGATAAAAAAAGGTCGGGGCGCGGCGCACAGGGAGCATCAGAATATCATGGGGCCGCGCACATAATTACCGCAAACGTCCTATTGCAGTTTTTTTCCAGTTGGGCCCCATTAAATGCCTCGCTATCCATCGACATAATAAATTTTAAACAGTAGTTAAGCCATTGGCTAACGAAAAAGTACAACTTACAGAAACCCTTTTTTTCGGTTGGGAAGGAAACGGGGCATTGTAAGTATTTTGGTGGGGGCACTGGGGGGAGGGGGGGCACGGAAAATTTGGGGGGGGGGGACGGAGGGGGACATGAGACGGTGTTCCTTGCCATGATAATCATCATGGGAATCGATGCCCAAGCCTGACTTGAAACTGTACTAATTCCCCATTGGCAGATGGGGAATTAGCGTAACGTTCTCATTATAGAAATTGAGATGAATTGATTTGGGGCCGGAGACGTTTTCGAACGATTGCAGCTTTACCAGTAACCAGTATTGACGTTTCGGCATCGATGATGGTGATTTTTTTTTTCTTCACTGACATCAAGTTTACAATTTCTTCTTCCGTTATAATTTAACATTGCAATCATACCAAGCATATTTTGTAAGAAACACAATGTTTTAAAAAGCAATGTTTTTTGGGGGTGCAGGAATTTCACTGCTCGGCTGTCCAAGTACACAGGGCACGACATGACCTGGGCGATACTCGGGCATTCGGGCATGACATGACGAAAATCGTACTTGAATGAACTCTGATCTTCTCGGCAAGGAGCACCGTTTTCATGGACAACAGTCAGCAGCCCTTCTCGATCTCCATTCCGGGAACTCCACAGCCAAAAACCAGCGTCGTCGATATCTCTTTCAAGTGTTTTTTCAGTGTCCATAAATTGAGATGCTAGTAACAATTTTACAAAGGCCTTTTCAGAGGTTGACTTTTTCTAAGAAATCAATATGTTGCAAATTAATAACGCAGTAGTACTGCGAGATAACGCAGTAGTAGTGCGAAACAACGCAATTATTTTGCGAAATGATAGTACCGCAAACATCAATACCGCTACATTCAAGGTCGGATGCAAAACAATTTTTTTGGGGGGGGGGGGTTAAAAAAAATTCCCGAAAAGTGGGTCCCAAAAAGTTCAACCCGAATTTACTTGAAAAGGAAGGGGGCACTATGTATTTATGTAGTGCTTGGTGTACGCAGTGGCCTCCTTTTCTGTGACGTCACTGGATCAGCCGTTGACTCCATTGTTACAGTAGACTGTGATTGACGAGCCATGTTTTACTGTCAAAGATATCGGTTTCCCTCATCGAACAGGGCCCAAGGCTGCTCATAATAATTATGCAGCATTACACTGTAAAAATGGTGCTTAGGATTTAAACACATTTCTAAAACACTTATTCTGTACCCACTTTTTCCACACGTTTAGCATCATGACATGTTTAGATGTCCTTTTTCTGTGACACGCATTATCCGTTTGACATGTTCAATGAATAATTATGTTTAGCATTTAAACACCTTCCTAAGCGCATTTAGATATACAATCCTAAGCACATGTCCAAAACGTAAACACGTTTTGTTTCACAACATTAAAAAGTGGTAAACGTTTAGAATTGAAGCACATTCCTAAACGTTTTAAACTCTAAACACGTTCTGATGTGTTTAAATGCTAAACACTGTTTTTACAGTGTAGAGTTGAGGGGAATCGTGTACTCTTCCCTCGGGTGCTATGTTCCCCAATATCGATGTTCCCCAACCCTAACCCTATTACTAACCATATATACAAACCCTATACTAACCCTAACCCTAAGGATTTCGGGGAACATCGGTATTGGGGAACAGAGGTGTTGGGGAACATCGGGTAGACCTCCTTCCATCAGCACGCATTTTTGATTTATACCTAACCGCTGGGTATTGGATACCATAGGGAGTGAGTTGATGCGGAGAAACAGATGGCTGTGCGGAAGATGCATTACTTTGGCCACGTCAAGCGCCGCAAAGGAATCGATAAAGAAATAATCCAGGGGTCAGTCGATGGAAAGAGACAGAGAAGTCGTCCGACAACATCTTCATGGGATGAACGAGAGTAGCGTATACAGCTTTTGATGTCGGGGGAGGGGGGGGGGGGGCAACCGCACATCCGCGCTGAAACTTTTTTTTCTCCGGACGCTTGGCCTCCGTGAAATCAAAAAGCGGAAGGGGGGGGGGGGCTGGTACCCATCTTCCAAATGGGGGCGCTCTTCAAAACTGACTATTATTATGCAAACTGATTATCACGGCGCATTGTAATGTTTTTTTAGCTGGTTTGCTTTTTGGGGGGTGATGTCAGCCTCCATTTATTGAAATACTTCCTGATTTCCCCCCCCCCCCCAAAAAAGAATCCGTCGGGGGGGGACCTCCCCCCCCCCCCCCCCCCGGATACGCCACGGACGAACGATATAAAGCAGTGGACAGACTTGCAGCTTCATCAAGATCTGCGGCGAATCCGAGATTGTTGGCATGGCGTGGACTAGCCAACGCAGCGCAAATTGCGCCATCGGACTGAAGGAAGGAGGAGCATCGGAGTGTCTTTGTGTTAAAAAAAAAAACACCATGCAGAAACACTTAATTCAATACTGGGGGCTTTAGTGGATGATCCATTCCTTTACCCACCCCTCGGCAACCATGCCACTGATATTTCCTCTAAATGTCAACCGTCTCTTTGAGTCTGAAGATCAGATAAAAAAGTGACAAGATCAATTAACCTTGTTTTCGGCACGTCCCAACCATGCATAATGAGTGCAAATGACAAAAACGCATTCGCGGCGGGTGCAAAACATTGGCATGGAAATATTCTGCCAATAACGACTACCTGTAATACGTACTTAAGATAAGCAGTTCAATCGCAGCAAGGAGGAATTCAGGAACTTCCTTCATGTGTTCCTTCCTCCATGATTCTTCCTGGTACGCACGTATACCATACAAGGCGTGATTATACGACCGTGCATTCCAGAAACTAGGCCACGGCCGGCCGCGAGTTTTGTTTTCCTAAACGACATCCGCACGGGGTGCACGCTATGACGATTTGGACTTAACTTGAAAACATGACAAAAAATATGAAATTAGAAAAAAAATGAATTCGAACGTAATGAAATTCGGACTTTTATTTCCCTTTTATAAAAAAAGGAAATTAACAAATCGGGTAAAAAATGGTGATTCGAACCCATACCGCAAGGATCCCTCGCGGTATATCCTGTGGAAATGGTCCGTGATGCAACTGAGCTATATCCATGAAGAATAAGAACACATCATTATCGAACAGCTCGACAATTCAGGAAATTCATGGTAATTTTGGTAAAATGATATTCATAAAAGTATTGTAGAGTGCGTTCTACAACCATGCAATTCGCTCGTACCCCCGCCCTGCAAACAGGGCGGGCGGGGGTACGAGCGAACCATGTATGCGGAAGTTTGGGAAAAAATAATTCGCCGGCATCCGCAGCCGAGGGCGCACCGTGATTGACCGGTGACCCGGTCAACACCTCTGGCATGCATTTCTCGGTTGACCGCTACATGTGACCTCGGTAAAACAATATCGGTGTCACGTACGGTCTCACTTCTCCGGCGTGCTATAGCTTCTCCAAGAAGGAAATTTCACTTCAACACGCATGCGCAAAATTGCGCAGTAGTGTACATTTTCGCCAACTTTATATGTGTGCTGAGTTCTTTGGGGTTGTACTGGCATGGTGCACGTATAGATCATTCTTAGGATATGTGTATGTATGCGTAACTTACATGGTACCAGTCGAATCCACAATTTTCGTGGCGAAACTCCCAATAACCAAAAAGATGCACATTATTTTAAACCGTGGTTGCAAAAAAAAAGACAACTCGTGATGGACCACGAACGAGCAAGAACACAGGCCAATTATAGGAGTTCGATAGTTCTCCTCCATGAACACGCAAACACATGACCGAAATGTGTATCCTTGTGAAGTCATTCCTTTGTTCTTGTCATGCTTATGTACTCAAGTTTTCGAGTTTGAAAGTGTACTTTCACAAAATGCCCCTATTTTAACCGGCACAATTAATTTTCTGGGCTGAAATTCGTATACTTAATATTTCCCTTACATAAAATACTTCAATTTGCGGCGAATCAACACACCTTGGAAATTCCTAGTTAAGTAAAATCCATTATCTATTTCGTGATAACCTTGTGACATAGAGCAATTGCCCTGTGGAGACGTAGACGTATATCATGTTGCAATTTGGTGTTCCCGGGCGTATTGTAATACGTCTCTACTCCATGAACAGGGTGACCGTTTTAGCCGATTTTCGGCTATCTTTGACAGATTTTTTGTTTAAAAAAAACCGAGTTTGAGGGAAAATTTGACAGAATGGATTTTTTGGGCAGATTTCTGGCAGAATTCTGCAAACATGGATATTTGACAGAAAAACATAACAAATTTAAAAAAAAAGGTATATATGTTTTAAAAAGCTTCAATTTTTTCAAACAAACCCTTGCATAATTTGGCTGCTCTAGGTAGGTGCTGAGGTTCACTGGGAACCGGACTTTAATTGTCTTGACGCAATTACCGCGCGGAAATTTACGCAATTTTATAACATCTTTATGTTACTATAGATTGTTTATAAAGCAATAATATTTAATAATAAGGCAATACTACAACATCTACATGTGATTTTAAGTGTGAATAGTGTATTTCGAGTAATTATGGGGAATTTGGCAGATTTTTGATGAATCTGACAGATTTTTGAATTGCATTTAGCAGAATTTGTTCATGACCTTACGGTCACCCTGAGTACGGTACAGATCGATTCCTGGCCATTTGCATTATGAACACACACACATGACGCTGGGAACACCGTCAAATCAGAATGCTTGAAAGACCATGGCCATATGACCCACAGGAAGTGTTACATAACACATTCTTCGGTGTCCCTCACTGTGTTATTTATGGACTTGAATACTTCAGAATACAGCCCGAGGAAAAGTAAGCACAGCGGACACATGAGCATGTATCGTGCTCATGTAACGTGCACTGTAACGTGCTCAGTTATCCGCCGAATCCACTCGGAGAAGCTAGCACGCCGGACTGAGAAGTGAGACCGTGACACTGGTGCGCGAGCAATGCGTAAAAAATACATGTACTGCACCGCCTGGAAGGAATAACAGTGATTCGCTATACATTTGCCGGGGCTTCACAGTGTACTACCTCCAAGCATAGAGCAAGGAACACAGCTCGTCTGATTTCAGCATAGAGCAAGGAATTTCAGTAAGTATAAATCTGTGTAGGAATTAATTTGGGGAGGCTTATACCTCTGGACGTTTCATTTAGCGAGCTGTTGGGCTGTTTTTTTTAATATAACGGTGCAGATTATGTCCCAGTTGACCTAGTTGTGGGTAATTATTGTGCTCAGTTGTGATGGCTTGGAGGAATCTTATTCCTGAATGGTATAGCAATTATGATAGTGTACTGTTAATTAGGGCTTTATACAGTACCAGAAGTATGTGCTATATCTGTAAAAATTCAACGCATAATTTTACACATTTTTTGAAACGACTTGTAACCGAATACAGTTTTGTCCCCAAGGCTGAAAATTATTTTCATCGCACAAAGAATTAACCTTGTTAGTTTTTAGACTTGGGTCATGAAAAAGTGACACTTAAGTTAAGAGTAAATGCTATAAAACTCTATATAGATGGGGTTCACGAAGGTCATGACCTCTCGGAAGGTGACCAAAGGGGATCGTAAGAGCAGTTCACGTTTGGCAGGCTTCGAGAGAGATGATCTAAAACTTAATTTTACGCAGTGCTCAAGTTGAGAACTAACGTTTTTGAGCTCAGTACCAAATGATATAAATTTATTTGTGATTAAATGCAAGTGAATCGGAGAAGGTATGGGAATATACAATCATTTGGAAATGAAGAAGACCAGCTCACCGTCCATTTTAACGTGTTGAATAAAGTAACTGTTTTTATTCCTCCATGCTGAAACAGACGTTCCCCAAAAGGCCTTACTATACCGCTCGAGAAACACGTTATAATACTGTAGACATGGTAGAGGAAGCTAGGTGGAACGCGGGAGAATTAAGAGGCTACATCGACAAACACAATATATTTTTGATGGATTACTATTCTCACACTTTCAGGCATGAATTTGCCTTGAATGGTCATGCAGGTAGAAACCAGTAACGCGCTCGACGATAGATCGAGTCGGATTTATCGATTCGACATCCGTGAGCCTCATCTTTTTTCTTTATTTTATCGCTGGATTTACAGCGACAACTCCGAATGCGAATAAAGAGGAGATGATTATTCAGTAATTGGTCGTGGAGGCTCATATTATACATGGAAAGAGCATAGAGCAAGGAAGAGCTGGGTAGTTTGGCTACATTGCAGTCCGCATGCCAAATTAACTCGATCTAAATCCAGGGACAAAATTGCCCGAAGCGCCAGCTGATTCGCAAACCGTAGCCTAGCCGCTGGGTGACCGTTTTAGCCGATTTTCGGCTAACTTTGACAGATTTTTTTGTAAAAAAAACCGGGTTTGACAGAAAATTTGATAGAATGGATTTTTTTGGCAGATTTCTGGCAGATTTCTGCGAAAATGGATATCTGACCGAATAACATCAAATTTGAAGAAAAACGGTACATTTGTTCAAAAAAGCTTTAAATGGACACTAGGTCCTTGAACAGCCCAATTGGGCTACAAAACGCGTTTTGAACGAAATGATATTTAAAAGTAGGATATAAACATCCACACAACTATCCTTTCAACACTGGGCGTTTTTGGGTTATTCCTGTATTATGCGTGCAAGAACGAATTTCGGGGTCCACTTTTGCGACCCCATAAATTCGAGCTGTTTGGATGCTAGTTGTAATTTCATTCGTAAAGTGTTCGCCTTTTGCGGACGTTAAGAAACCATTTTTTTTTGCATTGGTGATTGGTCACCGTGCGCTGTTCCCGAGACACACAACGTGTATATATCGTACACTGAGAACGACACGAAAAACGTATTCGTACTCCGTCATGTCCGATGTAAACAAGCGGGTTTTTTTTCGTCGTTTCTCGGGAACGGTAAGACTTTAGGTTGGTTTCCTTTCAACCAGATGTTTGAAATAGGTAAAGTAAAAAGTAAACAATCCAAAACATAAAATTTTCAGGGATTTCAGGACCTAGTGCCCCTTTAATCTTTTCAAAGAAACCCTTGCATAATGGGACAGGTTAGCTGGTCTAGGTGCTGAGGTTCACTGGGAACCGGACTTTGTAGTGACGCTACTATAGATTCTTTATAATGTTATTGGAACCTTAATTAAGGCAATACAACATCATCTACATGTGTTTATTGTGTATTTCGAGTAATTCTGGGGAATTTTGCAGATTTTTGATGAATCTGACAGATTTTGGAATTGCATTTAGCAGAATTTGGCCATGACCTTACGGTCACCCTGCCTAGCCGCGCGAGGTCATCTCTGTACTGTTCGCGATACGTGCGGTATGTGCATGCACCTTGCCGCGGAGCAAGGGTCACGAAAGGACAAGGTCAGCTGGACAATGAAACAAAATCCTTTTAACTCACTGACGTTAGCATTGGTGTAAACAAATGCCTGTAGAAATAGACCGCCCATGGGGAGGAAGGTCACTGGTCACAAAACATTTGCGCTGTTTGCGCATACATGCTATGGCAGGGTGACCGTAGGGTCATGGCCAAATTCTGCTAAATGCACTTCAAAAATCTGTCAGATTTATCAAAAATCTGCCAAATATTACTCGAAATACAATATAAACGCTTAAAATTACATGCAGATTTGTAGTTTTGCCTTAATTGAGGTTCAAATTACATTATAAACAATCTATAGTCACATAAAGATGTTATGAAATTGCGTAACGACAAATATACCATTTTAAACAAATATACCATTTTGTTTTTCAAAATTTGCTGTTTTTCAAAAAATCCATTCTTTCAAATTTTCAGTCAAACTCGTTTGTTTTTTACAAAAAAATAAAAAATCTGTCAAGGTTAGCCGAAAATCGGCAAAAACGGTACCCTAGCTACGTGCGAGATGATGATGCTTAATGTGTCAACCTCGTCCCCAGGTCTTACTTTATTTCAACCTCGTTTCCAATAGTAAGCCCTGGGATTGGAACTTGCTTCATGTCCACGCAGGCCTGATTCGATAGTTCATTGTACATTTTTTTTGGTAATTGTTACGTTCACACCTCAAGAATATTCTTTCCGTTCCGTCGGGTTGTTGGTCGTGATAGCGCCCTCTCGCGCCGGCGGGTTATCACGTATCAAACCATAACAACATCTAGACTAGTAGTACTAGGCCAACGTGGGAATTTCGTTCAATTTTTATGTAATTTTGTATAGACAAGGGCTGTTCAAAGTACCCATTGGTAATATTCCCACATTTCTCAAATATTGAACCTGGGCAAAGTGGGAATTACGGGCAATTCATTGATGCAATTTGTTATAGATAAGGCAAAAAAAAAAAAAAAGTTCTGCTTCCGATTACATGCCTTTCAAAAATAGGGTCGGTCGGTCGGAAATTTTTTTTTTTTGCCAATTTTTTTTATGCAGATTGAATGGGGTATTCAATTATATGCGAAGTTTTAGCCTGAACTATTTCTATTGCACTACGAAAGCTATACACGAAATGGCAACAAAAAGTGAGTAAAACCTACCTTTAATTATTGTCAATATATTTACGTTCGATAATTTCAAAAAATAATGGAAAATTCAGGCCGTTCGCACCATATGCACAACGCTAGTCAAGACGCGGGGAGCTGGCCAAAACTCCGAGGTGTGTAATGCGTGCGTGTGTGGCGAGCGGCCCACCATGGGCCATCAGAGCTGTTTTTACCGTCAACAATTTCGGGAAACACGCGGCATGTATCACTCCAAATACGAGTAGTGCGATCTCAAAATGAACTCCTGAACACAGAAAATACATACACAGACAAGCTAGATCAATTCTGTAAATTAACTTGCAAAAATGTTTTTTCTCCATCGGTGTTTTCTTGGCATTTTTACGATGTCGAATCCGACCAGTTGACAGTGGCCTGCACTGTACTGATAGCGCGCTATCGGTCACATAGCTAGCTATGGACTGGTTACCGCATTTTCATTATGTCTTCTAAATTGGCCCCTGCGCGGCGCGGCGGGAACCAGTCGTCGCCACGTGATTATAGTCACCGTGCGTGACATCGAATTGCGAAGTAGTTATATCGCGAAGCGAATTTGTAATAACGGAGGTTTCTTTGAAAAAAAAGCGAATGTAAGTAAGAAAACAAATAAATACAAGCATTTTTGGATGCAAAAGGGTTGTTGAGAGGTATTTTGTGAAGACAGAAAAGACAGATTTTATTTGTATTTATTCAATTTTTGTGTGTGTGTGTGTGTGTGTGGAATTGCCGATAAAATGTTTAGGGTCGCAGCCTAAAAATAGGGTCGGTCGGGTAACCGGAAGCAGAACTATTCTTTTTTTTGGCCTAAGTGCTGTTGCAATTACCTTTTGGTAATATTCGTACATTGGGTCATTTCAACACACCTTACCTCTAGAAAAGTACATCAAATTTGACAAATTTCAATTTAGCCCAGGTTCAAGAGTGGCGCAATGTAGAAATATTACCAATAGGTAAATTCAACACTCCTTATCTATAGCATTTGCATCAAAATTGAGTGAAGAAATTCCCAAATTTGACCGGGTTCGCGTGAAAGCGTATTGTTGGAATAAATATTACCAATGTTTAATTATATATAGAAAATACATCAAAATTAGCCAAAATTACCACTCTGCCCAGGTTCAGTATTTGCGCGATGTAGGTTGAACATTTACAACTTTAAGCTCTAGCAAATACGTCTAAATTGACGCAAATACTCCTTTTGACTGCAGCGGTGCAATAAAGGAACATTAACCATTGTGGGCAGTTTGGCTGTTCAGCGCTGGCACAGTATGCCTCTGTGTTAATGTTCGCATGACAATCATCAAGTACACTCAAAATTTCGTACAATATACATATGTAAGTTTTGGATGTATGCCTACTTTGCCGGGCAGTATTGGAATTCCCACATTGCCCAGCCAGACAAAGTGGGAATTCCAAATCTTTCTTTGCTTATTTTTGTTGCAGAGTTCCTGACTTGTGTAAAACTGAGCCACCATAAATTCACGACGGCTACGTCAATGAAGCCTATTATGTAACTGATGTTAAACAAAATGTTGAAGTAACCTTGGAGATATCATACGTGCCAACATGTCAACTCTCAATAATGAAGTAAAAGTTTCAATTCTGCATTGTGTAGGTTCAGCATCACAACTCATCCTAGCTGATACGTGCGTTCTTTGTTTTAGATATGCATCTGAAGGTGCTGATACTTGGTGGAGGAAATGGTGCCCACGTGCATGCAGGTAAGTACCCCCCAGTGTTGTAGTCAAGTTCTTTTTCCGAGTACCAAGTACTGCCGAGTACTTAGGTAACCGAGAACGAGTACTTGTACTTCCGATTTCAAGTTCAGATCTCCGAGTACGAATATCTTTACTTCCGAGTACAAGTACGAGTACTTGTATTCCGAGTGCTTCTATTTCCGAATATAATACCGCAAATGGTTCATTGTGCGTAATTGGCCCAGGCCCAGTCGGACCGATATACAGACCCACTCACGGCTAGCTGTTAACTTTATGTGTTTGTCCGGACGTGTGCACAGAGGAAAATCAGGGAACTTTGATTTCTCTGCAAGCCAATCAACCATTTCCAACTGATAGTATCGATAATAAAATAATGCCGTCTCCCTCCCCTACCCCCTCCCCATCAATAATTTCGTCCCACTTCGTTTAAACCCCATAAGACGAGTATCTGTGATTTATCTTGTCCCTGCTGTCCTCATTTTGCATTCCTGGACTCGTGACTGAACAACTGCTGGAATTGTTGCGATTTAGCACTGTTCCTTTTGAAATGAATAGATTACATTCATGGGATTTAAAGATGTAAGTAATTAAAAACTGAAACGACGCCATTGTTTTGACTGTTTGACTAAGAATAGTACTGTGCTCGGACTCGGTACTCGTACTCGAGCACTAATCGAGTATTTTTTTTAAAAGTATTCGTACTCGTACTCTAATGGACGAGCGGTGATTAGCAGGTCGCCCTCAACTGTTTGTTCGTTTCCGTACCTTGCAGTACCTTGGTACCGATCAGATTTCTGACCAAAATACCTTTTATTTGTTTACCTTTACCGTGCGTTACTGATAATTGTGAAAGTGAGTACCGGTACACCCACTTATTATTTAGCCTTTATTATTATAAGATGATATAGTAATTTATGCGTGGATCGTCAAAATAGAGGAGTCTTGGGGTACGAAACACTAGCGTTATTTGGGGATAATGTTTGTCGCATGCTCCTGTATAATTTAGTGTGTACATTCCAGTATATGTATTGCTATATTTTCAGTCACTATACGGTTTTTCTGTTATTTCAACACGGTTTTCGTGCTCCATATTCCCAAGATTTCACCGCAGTTTATTTCAATGCATCATACTCCTAGTAATTGTATCGTCTAAGTAGATTCTGGTCATAGCCTACAGTCCCCTACTTTCCTGTTGTTATCCTGATCATGCAGACAAAAGTACAAAGATTGCGGGTAACACCATGTGGAAAGTAATCTCTTCTTGGAAGAAGACAACCGGTTGGTTGAGTGTAGAACTCGACGTTTCGAACTGTGTGCCCTGTCCGTCCTCCCGAGGGTGAGTCCACCTCCTGAGGACGGACAGAGCACACTGTCCAAAACGTCGAGTTCTATACACTCAAACAACCGGTTCTTATCAGAACCACACTAATCTTCTCCTATATAAGAATAGATTACTTTCCACATGGTGTTACCCGCAATCTTTCTACTTTATTCCATCCGCAATGCAAAGCTTCAAGTTACATGTACATGTTTATCCACACAGTTGCATTAAAACCATCTGCGATGCAATGCATAGTCAATTCTTGCTCATCATTTTGATCGCTGCCATTATCGTTGTTGTGTTACCCCTTTCGAGCCACGCCTCCTTTCCACGTCAACCCAGTCACTTCCTACGATAGGCATATTTCAAAATGATACCTTTATTTCTTTGTCATCTACACACTCAGTGAGGTAATTCGACGAAAACAGTTTTTCTACGTCTTTTCAACAATCATCTCTTACCAAATACAACTTCAAAGTTGCGAATAGGTCGTTAAGCAGCATAGACATTATTGTGCTTCAACAATGATGACCTGAGTAACTTGATTTCCAGGTATCGCGGCCAGCAACCCTGACAATGAGGTTCGGGTGTTGAGCTTATTCCAAGACGAGGCTGAACGCTGGAGTAAAGCTCTTGAAAGCTCAGACCTCGTGCTCGACTACACGGACGTGGATGGGAAAGAACAGCAGTTTGTTTCAAAACCTGGCTTGATTACCAACGACCCCAAAGTAGCTGTGCCGGGAAGTGACATCATCGTGTTTGTTGTTCCTGCTTTTGCACATGCGCAGTACTGGGAAGCATTGAAGCCTCATATGGAGCCAGGCATGGTTGTCATAGGAATGCCTGGTGCAGCTGGCTGGGAGTTCCAAGCTTATGATATTTTAGGTTGGTACAACATTTTGATTTTCTTCAAATTAAATATTACGCCACTGGTATACAATGATGATTATTTTTTGAAGAAACTAAACGATGATTTTGTTCGTGCAGGGGACAAAGCGAAAGGGATCACATTCTTTAATTTCAACTCTCTGCCATGGACCTGTCGCGTGACAGAGTTTGGTAAGAGGGCTGACATCGTTGGCTTCAAGGAACATTTTGTGGGCGCCATCAGGAAAGGCAGAGTGGAACCGAAGGTGAGGTAGATAGATGTAAGACGGCGCTGCTGGCTTTTGTTCTGAGTTGTCTTCGTATAAGAATATCAGTCAAATCAGATTTGATGCGTTTATTGCGAGTTATCAGCTGGGGGATCACAAACCTAATGTATTTTTGTTATTATACAGGTTGACCCATTGAAAGCCATCCAGCAATCTCTTGGCCCCCTCCCAGTATGCGCAGCCTACGGTGACCTTCTAGGGATGACCTTAACCTACACCAATGCTTTTATTCATCCTTCAATCATGTATGGGAGGTGAGTTAATTGGTGACATGTATAGAACATACTGAATGTCTTTTTTTAAAGTACATCTAAAACTCTAAGATAGCAATAGATGCAAACCTATTACTTATTGCTGAATCTAACAGTCGTACCTAATTTGACTACGCTAACTCAAAACGTCATTGTGATTTAGGTCACAATCATGTTGCTATAAACGTCTCCAAACCATAGGTTGACGATATTGGTTTAACGGAAACTTTCCTGTGTTGATAATTTCAACTTGTAAGTGTGTTCTGTGATGTTTTTTTTCAAAGTAACGTCGACTCTCCTTTCTCGTTAATCTAAATGTTTAGATGGCATGACTGGGACGGTAAGCCGGTGAGCGAGTCTCCTCTCTTCTATCAGGGCCTGGACCAAACGTCCGCAGACCTGCTCTCGAGTGTCAGTGGTGAGATTGTAGCCATTGCCAAGGCCATCTGCGCCAAGAATGCTGATATCGACTTGTCCAATGTCAAACATATATCTGATATGTAAGTATTATATTACTGTGTCGTTTATCTTTGTCATTATGATTGAGTACTGGTATACTAAAGATTCATATCAAGGTTATTTGGTACTTTGTATATCCCCCAACAGTGTAGGTGCATATTATATTTCGCCCGGTAGGTGCTTCCAAGCTATTTTATTTCTTTCTAGCAATGAAACCACGGATCCTTTTATCAAGGATTCCTCATGTGTCCTATAGGCACTGTAGCTCGAAAGCCTGAAGAAACATGTAAGAAGAAGACAATGAGAAGAAATTACAGTTTTAGAGGTGCATGGGAAGAAAAACACAGAAGAACCTTCAGGGGAAAACCAACGGAATCAGGTAGGTACTGAAAACCCAATCCACATGTGGTCCGGGCAGGAATCGAACCCGGGCCACAGCGGTGGAAGGCGATGACAGTAACCACTAACCGTGGAGTGATATGGCCTCGATCGTGGTTAAGTTAAAGGCACTGGATTCGTGGTCTTCGGGTAAAGCTGCAGGTTGTGGGTTCGAGTCCTGGATTGGGTCATGGTGCATGTGCCCTTGGGCAAGGCACTTTGTCACTCATTGCTTCTTTCCACCCAGGAGTAAATGGGTACCTGTGAGGGCAGAGACGAATGTTGTGATTGAATTAGCTTCCTTGCACCTAACAGGCTGCAGCGGGCTGTATACTAGCTCCCCAGGGAGCTGAGATGGTATTTGGAAAGTTTCATAGGCCCAACGAGCAGGGGTAATAATGATGTAGCGCCTTGAGCACCAGTCCTGGTGGATACGTGCTCTATTAATACCTACTATTATTATTAACCACTGCGCCAATCGTTGGCGTTCCAAAGTTCCGAATATCTAGGCGGACTGGTAGTTGTTGAATACGACATTGAAAATAAAAGCTATAATAACATAATGTTACAAACCTAACCTTACTTTTCAGCACGTTAGATTTTTACGCCGATGACATCGAAGACAAGAGCTCATTCCTACGGATGATGCAGAGCAACAAAGCGTACGAAGGATTGCGTCACCCCGTCACCAATAATGAAGGTGGCGGTGTGAGCCCCAATTTCAAGTTCCGATACCTTTGTGAGGACGTCCCATTTGGTCTGGTTGTACACCGGGGTATCGCTGAAATCGTCGGCGTTCCTACACCGAACATCGACAAAATCATCACATGGGGACAGGGCTTAATTGGTAAAGAGTTCTTAGTCGACGGTAAAATCACAGGGAAGGATATTGGAATGACGAGAGCTCCACAGAGGTACGGGTTCACCACTTTGGACGCCATATTGGGTGATCATTTGTGAACTATGTAGTGAGTATCGGTAGCAAATTACAATCGACATTTTCACCAACCTATTTAACACAAACGCATGACGATAAATATAATGCATGGTAACCGAAGTAACAGAAATATGACTATGCCGACTTTTCCTGCCGATTCTAGGGTGAGTAAAAAAACCCGAAAACCCAAATGTCGGGACTATGGTTAAAGTGAACTTCTGCATGTAGCACTTTCAAAATCTAGGATATGAAAGCCCAATCCATTAGTTTTCTTTTAATACAAGAATCATTCAAATCACTCATGTACTTTTCAAGTTACGGAATTTTAAACACAACCACCGTTTTAAAGTTCTGTCCACGAACACAAAAAAAGGTGTGCGTTCTTTCAGCAAAACGAAAACAATTCACACACATCCCTATGTGATCTGTTTTCGTTTTGATGAAAGAACACTTAATGCAGAACTTTATGCAGAACTTCACTAAAACAATGGTCCCGACATTTGGGTTTCGTTGTTTTTACTCAACCTGTATAGCCTACCGTAAGCCCGCCGCACACGGGAGCCATACGTGCTTAGCAAAAGTCATTATACGTCGTTTGCTAAATATCCTCGCGTGCGGTGAAGTTTTGCTGAGAACGTGGCCCACGGCCTCGCGAGGCAGAACACGCAGTTCGAAGGCTTTCTGCTCATGCAGCACGTACCTGTCGTGTGCGGCGGGCTGAACCAACCGTTCAAGTTACTTGCTTTAATATAACGATTGCTTATGATACAGGTTACATGGTGCATAGTGCATACAGGGTGCTCTCTTTGTGTACAATATTCCTTGGTTTGCAGTTTTATTTAAAATACGTTTTAAATTTAAATTCCCAGTTGTTAGCGGACCACTTTAGGGCGTGACACATTAGTACTGACGTGGTTTTTGGGGTCATTCCTGCACCAACCTCATGGCTACGATGAAATTTCACACGCGTACGATGAAATGCTTATCCCAAAAGAAAAATCATCAAATGTTGATGTGCACATGCGCAGTTGAAAACATCCAACTTGTTAAGGCCTTTAGTGAAATGGTAGTATATTTGTATAAATTTGTGACGTCTTCTAAACCGTGAAATATGTATGAAAGTGTTTGACTAGAATCGCAGCCTTTATTTGTCGATTAAGGTGTGCTGACCCCCCTTTTTGGAGATATGATAGTGTGGTTATTTACTTTATTGTTCATATTGAAATGTATTTCATAGTTACTTTTTATAATTCACTTCAATGCTCCCATTTTTGGTTGCCTTGCATTTTAGGTGTGAATTTTGCCCTTCCAATTTTTGGCTTTGCTTTTTGCAACGCAATCTAATTGTCCCTTATCGAACTACCGAAAAATGAACACTTATACAATTGTTGGACAAAATGTATGACTTTTCACTCTTGTTTCAAAACCAGATTAATCTTTTAAAGTGGAGCTATTTAACTTATTTTGTGTTCTGATTAAAATATCTTGCAGGTTTACATCAATCAACATAACAATCATGTTAATTTTGTTTTCTTTCAAACTGGGTGGGTTTGGGGATTTTTTTTCTGTGGAATTATTTAAATGGTCCCTTGTGCTCTTTTAACGTACGTTTCATTTGAAAATGTCATGATAGTGATATTTCATACTGTTGGTGGTTTGAAAAGGGCAAATGTTTGGCGTAATCATTTCGTTCATTTAATAATTAATTGATTGCTTGATGTGTGTTTTAATTTTAAGTTTAATTATTAGTACCCGACTGTTACCAATGAGCAAATGCCTATGAGCTGACGACTTCCGATCCACATTAAACATTTGAAAAAAATCTTTAAAATAGTTTTAAAAAGTTGAGAAATAAAAAAAAAATAGGGAACGCCGTTGTGTCTAATAATTTGTCATAATTGTTCATACTTATGCGATGATATTGGAACATTCTCATTCCGACATTCATTGAAAGTATACTCGGTTGCAATTATTAGTAAAATTATATCACGTTCGAAAGAGTTTGATATTGGAATGTTGCCCTTTGCAGAGCTAAAATTACAAACATATTTATTCAATTTCTTTTTAAAGAAACATCTGTCTACTTTCTTTTTTAAAGATCCACAAGAGTCCGTCATGACTGTGATGAGAGCAAACACGGAGACTGCAATAAACAAGTCGTACTTCCATAATGCAAACCTGTTTAAGAGCTTGTTGCCTTTTAGATGTCCTTGTACACCAGCAACACCTATAGATTATAAAAAAAAAATCACCGTAAAGTAAGTGCATTGTTATAAATGAACTTGGGTTGTATATATACAGCGCACACAACATGGCCTTTGCCTATTGCACATGGTGGGGAATTTTACATGATGTTTGTGCAAGCAAGAAAAAAATAGTCTTTTGTCAATAGCCTGGAGTGTTTGTAATTACCTACGGTTGATACTTTATGGGTGCAAAATAGCAATAATCAAGTAAAAAAGGTGTTTAATTTTGGGGTTTTTTAAGCACGAGTGAGTTTTAGGGAGATTCTTTTCCGTGGATGCACTGAAATAAACTCCTTGTGTTCCTTTTTTTTTTTGAGTTTCAGTATTTTAATGAGGGTGTTCCAAATCCAACTTACAGAGTTACATCTCATCCACTTCCGTTGGAGGCAAAATCACAAAGTCCCCTCCCCCTTACAAAATGTTATAGATTATGTACAACTCGGGGAACCGACCAAATTTTTCCAGCCTGTTGAGAATTATGTATAGCTTCGCAGAACTGGTCGGGAAACCGACCAAATTGTCCCAGTTACCCAGCAACATGTGACCCCTGCCAGTGAATATAGCACGACTACATTCCGTGATGCGGAACATAGACGGATTCCCGCCATTATACACAAGTACATTTATATTCGACAACAAGCGATAACACGGGGAGCGAAAGTCCGGGAGCCAGTCTAAATGGGAATCCCCACTTTCCCGAGTATTTTGAGCAACTTTGACCTCAACTATTTGGGCCTTCGGCACGATCATAGCGCATTAGATTTCGCGTAGAAAGGGAAATAACGACTCTCTATATATTTGTGCACAAGAACGAAATTCATAAGTTGGGCAGATATGCAGTTGGAAAGACCGAGAAAACACTGGGTTTCAACATTTCTGGAGACGATTTCCGCCTTGTTCGTTGTTGGTTGCTTATTCCGTACCGAGGAAATCATAGTAGGCCGACTAGAGGGAGTCATAGCGGGAAACGACAACTGCGAGATTGTGGGTAACTGGAATTCGCCCCTTCCTTGGGATATCAAGGAATTTGAAGACAGATTACGCCCCGGTGATAGACTGGAGTTCCATCGCGGCGTGTACGAACACTGGGGTATATACGTCGGTGAATACGAAGGGATGAAACATGCTGTCATCCATTTCGGTATGTTCGAAGGAGGGTCTGCGTTCTCCAAAAAGAAGGCATTCGGCAGTTCGTCTGCTGCCAGTCAAAAGCCCGAGATACGAGCCGATACGATTGCGCAGATTCTCGGATCATGTTCCATGAAGGTGAGGATCAACAACTCAAGAGACAAGGAAGTAGAGCCTTTGGATCTAGACGTCATCATTGGAGTAGCAAAGATAATGCATCGACAAAACACGCCGCGTGAGTACAGTCTTTTCAGCAACAACTGCGAGCACTTCGTGAATCTGTGTCGATACGGTGAACCCTATAGTGCACAGGCTGTTGAAGCAGTACTGACAGTTGTGTTCCTGAGTTTGGGAGCCATAATTGCCTTCTGTGAATTCATAGGTTAGTATCTAAAGCTATCTTACTGATACACGTGCAAGTTGTCATTATCAAGTTAATCGATATATTTGCAACATATTTTTGCCGATTTAAGAACAGCAATACAAACAAATATGATGCAGGGTATTAGAAAACAAACCGTCGAAATTTCTGCTCAGTATAGGTTCATTTTTTTTTTGCGAAAACTGTGGAAATGCATCTTCCCTTTTCTTGATGCAAAGCAAGGTTTCTCTTAAAAGCCAGGCTCTTTCGAAATGGTCATTAAAAATTGGTGACGGTTGTAATCAATCGATTAGGCTATTTATTGATATTTGAGACAGTTGGTCCGGCCTAATCTAATTCAAGTTGGGTTTTTAGTTGGGATTATTTCTATAGTTTTTTGTTCTATTGTTAGAATAACAGCAAACAATAATAAAAACAAAACCCATCTCTATCAACTGCAGAAATACGACGTTTTCTGTTAACAATTACCGGTATTGAGACTCGACACGGTGCTTGATCGTTCATCAGTATAATAAGAGAAACCATTTGAAATATTTTTGAGTCGAAGTTCGTAGGGTATATTTTCAGATTTTGTAGCAAGTCCATTTTGTTTTTAATTCACAGATTTGCTCATCAGGAATGCTTTCCAGCACTTAGCGCAGACCATCTGCATGTCTGCTCATTCGTGGAATTGAGCTGCGGGTGAAGAAGGCAAAGGGGAATGACGCATCGAATTATTAAGCCCAAGTCACACATTCACGGTGAAAGCTAGGAGTATCTACGGCGGGTTTATACTGTAATGGTTGTGTTACTTATTACTTATGATTATTACTTATGTGCCCTTTATTGTATCAGCAAATTATTAGCTGTTTCGGTGACTCACCGAAACAGCTATTGTTTTCGTTAAGATTTTTTTTTTTCTTTTTTTTTTTCTTTTTTTTTTCTCCTTTTTCAGACTTTTTCTCCATAGGTTTAACACACGTTTCTTCCACCAGTCCACTTTGCCACTTTTTCAAATCCGATTGATTTCAGACTTGATACATACTCAGACCACCACCCACAGATGGTCCTAGAAGAAATTCGTGACCGTGACGTCATCAGGTGTCGGGTTACGTCACATTAAAGATGCATTTTTCCCCATATGTTTTGTACACGTTTTAAAACACTCCACTTTGGCCTCTTCGTAAATCCGATCGACCTCAGACTTGATACATACTTAGACCACTACCCACAGATGGTCCTAGAAGAAATTTGTGATCGTGACGTCATCAGGTGTTGGATTACGTCACATTAAAGATGTATTTTTCCCCATAGGGTTTGTACACGTTTTAAAACATTCTACTTTGGCACTTTCGTAAATCTGATCGACGTTAGACTTGGTACACACTTAGACTACCACCTACAGATGGTCCTAGAAGAAATTCGTGATCGTGACATCATCAGGTGTAAGGCTACTTCACATTTAAGTTTCATTTTTCCCCATAGGGTTTGTACACGTTTGTCTTCAAATCATACTTTGGCACTATATATGTCTGATTGACTTTTCACTTGGCAGATGACATTCGAAGTGACTTCATCAAGTGTTCATCACGTGCACAGAGTATTTCAAATATCCGAAACAGCTTGTGTTTGTCCACAAACACATTTCTAGTTATAGATTGATATGGTGGTAGTTTTGGAGAATGTAATGAAGTTTTTGGAGAGATTTTTGCTGTAAGATTTAGGGAGCACTGTGACCAAATGCACGAGGGTTAGCAACCCATGTTTGCACTGATGGCACACACAGTGTGACCATGTGCAGTGCGCGTGCGTGAGCAGTACATGTATTGTGATATGTAACTTACAGTAGTTTGTGGTTTAAGAGTGATTTTATTTGGACGTAGGCCTATATTGCATTATTGGGCACTTAATTGTCTGGAGACCAGTTTATAGAAATGCTTACAACTGTCACTGTCATATAGTTTTGGAAAGTTCATGTAAGTTGGTGATCATATTGTGCATTTTAGGGACGGATGTGGGTGCTTGCGGTGTGTGATAGTGTGTGCGAGTGTTGGTCAGTCAGTGCGCAGGGCCGGCCTGTCTGTTTGTGATTCCATCCTTGGGTGCTCGATGCGGTCACCATACTTGCATATAGGCTTTTCACTCTTGGTAATTAACTGGGTAATGTGTGTACATCTTTCTAATACATGTACGTTATTATTTCATGAGTTACACATGTACATTGTTTGTATTTTGAAATGAAACTTATGAGTGCCTGCCCGATCTTTACAGGTGGCCCCACCTGGGCCGATTCAGTCTGAATAAACAGTCAGAGCAAGGGAGATCCAGTTTCCGTGTCAGCACTCACTCACAACTAGAACCTGCGTGCCCCCCTCTTCCCTTACTCCAGAACCAGACCAGAGCCCCCCTTCCCTGAAGTCCCCGCTAGAGACCCTCACAATACCAAGAATCAATCGATCACGATGAACCGTCGAGATTCGTGGAGAAATCGACTTTCTAAGAATGCACTACGGTTTCAGGACGAATAGCCACGACTGTCATAAGGTTTCTCTACGAATACACCACGGTTTGTCAAGAATATAGACAGATTGTTGAAGAATATCGACGGTGTTACTAAGAATAATGACGTTAACGCCCCGTTTTTCTTGGCCACGGATGACCAAGGTTCTCCTTCGGCATAATCATAGTAGGCTACAACCTTAGCAGAACCCTAGCACATCCATGCATATCCGTAGGACATTCGTAGCGAATTCGTATTTCTACCACAAATGAGCTACGAATCTCCAAGAATATGTACGAATAGCCACGAATAACGATTTTTCTTAATTTAATCAAATACTGGAACTTACTTAATTTTTGCAACTGTGCGACGTTGCGTCGAATAACACTACGGATAAATACGATTGTCCTACGGATGTCCCGCGTTTGCACTACGGATTATAGTTTTCATGACGGTTCGCCACGGAAGTTATGCTAAGTTCACACATTCCCGATTTTTAAGCCGAACCGCCGCGAATAGCAACTATTTTAGTAAACCGGGGAATGGATCTTGGCTGCCTTGGGATAATTCTGATAGTTCGGTGAAAGATCGTTAAAGATCGGGAAGCGCCCCGACAATTTCCGACGTGTTCAAAATTGTTGTGGTGATTCGGGAACCAATTTAAATTCTTGGTTTATTCTTGTTGTATTCTAAACTAATTTTTTCAGCATTCTTACAAGTTTCGTAAAGTTATTTTTTGGTGTTAACAAAATCATGCCAAATCATTACGAATGTATCAAGAAATGTACGAATATACGAATACACTAAATCGGCATAATTCTGGGTCATTCAGGATGATTCTTGAATTATTATTATGTTACTCTTGAAAAATCGCTACAATTCGGTTTTACTCTTCACTAAATCGCATTTATTCGGCTTGGTTCGGTCTGATTCGGCTTCCAATTCGTAGTTATTTCTGTTTCATTCTAAAGTTATTCTTACAAACAGCGAATCGGGGCTACTTTCTCCCGATGCCATCAAGAATTGTTATTAGGGATAGATCGGGTAATTCGTGGCAATAATGCGGGAATGTGTGAACCTATAGCATAAGGATGATAACAATCACTGCGATATTACACCGGTATAGTGACTATAACAACTCATCAGTCAGTTTTAAAAGGTCGCAATCCGAAGTAAGTAATTAATTAATTAATTAATGCACTTGCAATCGCATGTGTTGTTTATTCCTTTAGTTAATGGGTACGGTATAGACCATAACGATTAAACGCCTACTGTCATTCAACTTCCCGATTCGCTTATTGGTCTTACTGATAGCGAATCGTGCTTAAACACTTCAATTATTCACTAAACACCCATATATTTGTAGTAAAACATAACAGTAAAACAGCTATATTCAATTTCAATTGCACTTTCCGGTAACACTAGAAGTAAATTTCAAACGGCTTTGCACAAGGTAATGTCTAACTGATCACAAACAATGAGACCGGTACATTTTATGCTGAGGGAAAAAAATAAACGGTCAATTTTCTTACCATTATCATTGGTCGAAAAAAAAAAACAGACCCGATCTTTCAGCCCCAGCACCTAAAGTCCACGTAATGTCGCCCGGGTTCGCGCAGCTGACCGTGTCGTGCTGACCGAGTTACGCCGTGGAATTCGTCGATTTGACGGCCAGGCTTCCCGTGCCCCGCGAAGATCAGGCACATGCTGCAGCAAGCACTATCGACCAAGGACGTTGGCGAACACCATTTGAACATGACCGTTCACAACATTCCCGAGAACCACTCATTTTCGAAACGAGATTGTACACACACAAAAATCTTGCAAAGAAAAAGATGCTCTATATGGACTTTTTAAATGTTATCTACCACTTACAAGATAAAATTCGACCTGTCCACATTGTGCTCGCAGTTGTTTAGGGAAGATTATATTGTCAGTGCTTTTCGGGTCCAATAATTTTCTAGGGTCTAATTTGTGGGTGTCACTTGCTTCGCGAGACGGTCAAAAAGTGTCATTAAAGGGAAAATACAACATTTGCAAACATCTAAAAATAAAACTACCAAATCATTTTGAAATACCTTGCTGGACTGTTAGTGAATGACAGTGTAAAGCATCCTGTAAAATCATGGCACCTGGTATACTGTCATTTTCAAGAAAAGTGGTATTTTTGTATCAATTTCCAACGCTGGTCGGCCGACCAGCGTTGGAAAACACTGGCTTTTTTCAAATACTGGCCCCAATTGACCATTGCACTTGTTTGCAATCGATTACACACCTATGAACGGGTACAAGCCAGCTAGACTGGTTCCCCGACCTTACAATTCCCCAATGTATGTAAACTGCTCTGTTTCTTCTTATATGGAGTCAGGGAACCAGACTACAGGAAAATGATTGTTTTTCTTGGTTTTTATAGCATTTTCGAACCCAAAACCTCAAAAAAGTCAGTGTAACTATATTTGCTATATATTTCCAACCCCCCAATTCCATCCATTTCTGAAAATTACAGCAAAAGCAAATGATGTATATTCCCTTTAAGGGAAGGGGGGGGGTGTCTAAAAACTCCGTATCCTGGAGTAACACACGTACACTCACAAAAGTACATCATCTTGCGGGTTTGAAATTATTTAGTTGCGTGGCACCACGCCAAATCTATTTGTTACCTTTTATTTCCCATACAACGACCAATAATATTTTAACCAAACAATTGGTAAGAAAAAATCATAAAAACAATTTTGCCATTTAGACCTACATGCACAACAATCAACTTTTTTTTATAAAAAATAACACATTAAATTTTGCAATCTTAAAAGCTTTCTTATATACGGGCTTTAATTTTCTCCACTACCGTACACTTCGATCATAATCAACCCAACCCCAACATGAGAAATAAATCGTCTGCTTAAATATTTTATACCCATTGAAAAAAGACGAAAGAAACAGTTTTTTTTTTTTTTGCTGAATATTTTTCAAACTGTTAAAGAAATAATACGCAGCAATAGCCTCGCAACAGACTTCTTAAAATAATTCGAGATGAACGGAAACGATCAAGAATTACCCCAAAAGGTGATAAACTGTGAAACATATTTATCTGTGACGACATTCCGATTACCGCCATTTTTATTGGGTTTGCCAAACTACCGCGCCTACTTTATAGGCACTTGTGGGGGTTTTTCAGGACAGTGGAAGTTTGACCACACGTGAAAAGGGGCAATAAAAAAATGCGTGTCGTCTATTACTATTGTGACAGTTTTTCGCCTCGCGAGGCAACAGAAATCAAACAGGGAAGATGTTTGCCAGACGGCCTCGCGAGGCAGAAAACTCGGCAAAAATTCACCGCACACGGTCCAAAAATTGGGCCACCGGTATTAATGATCGAAAGGATAGCGATTTTTGGCAAGGTATATATGCGCATCTAGAGTTGGAAAATGTGTGATAGCTTTCCAGTGTGAGCGGTGGCAGTTTTTTGGGTGTTATTGTTTTTTTTTTCAACATGGCCGCCAATAGGCCTATGCTTGTTACTGGATTAACAGTAACACGCATGTTTTGGCCGCCATTTTTTTTCTTTAAGCGATAACACCCAGAAAGCTGCCACCGCTGCAATATTATCACATATATTTTCCAGCAGGGGTGCATACCTTGCCAAAAAGCACAATGAGCATTATTCCCCTCATTTGATACCGACCAAATCCCCAGGCTGATGACCTAGGCCACGTTCATGAAAATACTTCAATTATAGTCAGTCTGAATCGTTTGAATGGACATTTTGCTGAGACCAGCTTTAACAGGCTTTAGTACGTTGTCTCTCTTTTTTTTGGGGGGGGGGGCACAGCCACAATATTGTATACACATTCATCGAGTTAAACGCAGAATGAAATTCTCATAAAAATTGTAATTGCTTACTATAATACGAAAAAAATGATTAGGCCTATACGAAAGATTTACGCGCACATTTACAAGCAAGATTAATGATTAAAACAATGCTATGCACTTCTCTAACGAAATCGGATTAATATATACTTTTGATAAGGACTAATTGTGATAGATTCAGGTACAACCGATTTAGTTAGATGACAATATTAATGGCGCTCTAAAACGACAGAGCGCCTCCTTGTTTAAAAATTCACAAATTATACCGCCTTGACTATTGACATTAATTTAAACAGTCGGCGAACTTGACAGCGATGCGAATTGAGCGGAGACTGCACATTAATGGCCAAATTTCGCGGTCGTCCCTGCTCGTGGGACTGCATGCTTACAACCAACTTTGTTGGCATATAAATTTGCCAATCATTATTGAGCTGTGTCTCTTGCTAGTGGCTCCCAAAATTGGACCTAATGCATATTCACTACAGATCGAATGACGTCACTGGACATTGTGTATAGTCTCCGCTCAATACTGGTCCGAGTCGTCACGACCGCCTTGTCAAAAAGGGCGCTAGACCATGTGCCCCGTGACGTCATACTGACGGGCAAGCAACGAGCAACCGACGCGCAAGCCAAACATTTAAGCATCTTTTGCAAGTTATTTTGCTGACATTCAACAGCGTAGGCCTATGTCGTCACTTTTACACCAATCAGGTTTCAAAAGATACACATGCAGTGCAGAAAGAACAGTTTGCTGAAAGATGGCATCATGTGACCACAACATCCAATGTTTTTGTGGGTAATATAACTGGGCAAGTTCGATCAAGAACTAAACTAATATCAAGATGTTTCGTGAAGACGTCTTGACCCACATAGTTCACTGGAGACGTTCGCACGTTACTAGGTTAAGACTGGTTCCTTGTCACTCAACTGTCCTTCGGAATATAGGGACAGGTAGCTAACAGTGAATCCTGAATATATTAGGAGGCTTTCCTCATAATGTATGCAAATTATATGCAGGACGTGCATAGGTCTGAATCCCGCCTCCTGGATTCAAAATCACAATGGTAATGTTTGCGCGGAACCAGCCTATTGCAAAATGGCGTTCATTTGTTTTGTGGTGATGAGCTTCGATTTTTGCTGTATTCGAAAGTGTCTCTGGGATTTATCAATAAAAAGAGGTTTTTATTGTGTTCAAGTATCGTCCATGCACAAAGCTAAACAATGATTCAAAAATAAACAATCATGCTGCGCGCGTAAAGGTAATTCAATCTATGGCTTTAAATGGGGCGGGAACCAGTCTAGTTAATATAGGCCTAGTGGTATTTTTGTATCAATTTCCAACGCGGCAGACCAGCGTTGGAGAAAACTGTTTTTTTTTCTTCAAAAACTGCTCCTACTTTTCATGTTTAGTTATTCTGCATTTTCTTTGCAATTGATTACACACATGTGAAGGGGTACAAGCCTGCTAGACTAATAATTATTCTCCGACCCGTTACACTTCTTAAGTGGGATCGGGGAACCAGACTACAAGATAATGATTGGCAAGTTCTTTGATTTTTTTCTCAGCATCCACGAACCCAAAACGTGTAACAAGCCAGTGTAACAATATTTGTTATAACATACTATTCCTCCAAATCCATTTATTTCTAAAAATTACAGTAAAAGCAAATGTTGTATACATCCCCGTTAACCAAATTCCTCCAATGAAAGCTCACAGAAATTAGCCGATACCAGCACCTTTAAAAAAATGATGTACGGTGGGTACGATCCAACACTCGCTCTCATTGGAATTACTGTTCCAATTCAGCTTGGCACTATCTTGAAATACTGTGCGGTTTTTGATAGAGTGGCATCATCACCCGAAGTACTCTTTGACACGTACCAACCTTAAACGAGAAAGGAGAAAGGAGAAGTTGATAAAAGTAAATCCCACTGAAATAATTTGAAAAAGAAAAAAAAAAGAGATTTGTCACATGGTGCTACCGTAAATCTTTATCTTCACCATGCAAAACTTAAGATCTTATCTGAAATAATTTAGGAAAGGCCTATAAACTTGCACAATGCGGTGGACTAAACAGAGTGGCGGAAATGGAATGTGTGAGAGACAGCATGCAGGGGAGTATAAACAATACTGTTGGCAATAGTCGTAAGCGCTTTCCAATGGCAGCGAAGTCGGGACGCCAGACGAAGTAGGGACCGTCTACCACATAGGAAAGCGCACATGTAAACAAAGTGTGACGTCATTAAGTCTAAGGCCTATTGCCATGAGCGCGAAACTCTTATCTTCAAAATGCAATGAACTGCGTTAAAGGGAAGTAGGCCCTGGAACAGCCCAATTGGGCTACAAAACGCGCTTTGAACGAGATTATGTTTTAAGAAAGAACATTTAAAACTAGGATAGAAACATCCACACAACTATCCTTCAAAAACTTGGCGTTTTTGTGTTATTCCTGTATTATGCGTGTGAGAACGAATTTCGGGGTCCACTTTTGCGACCCCATAAATTCGAGCCGTTTGGATGCTAGTTGTTGTTCCCGAGACACACAACGTGTATGACACAGTATGAGAACGACACGAAAAACGTATTCGTACTACGTCGCGTCCGATGTAAACAACCGTTTTTTTTCCGTCTTTTCTTGGCCGGAAAGGTAAGACATTAGGTTGATTTCCTTTCAACCACATGTTTGAAATAGAATAAGTAAACAATCCAAAACATGAAATTTTCGGGGATTTCAGGACCTAGTGCCCCTTTAAGGAAAAGTGTCTCAACCTCTACCTACAGAAATACATGTGCAATAGGGGAATGTTAACGCAACTGACTAATTTGCAATCGCAAGTTTAGTGGGGGATGCACAGTCTGAAACGAGCTCAAAATGGCGGGCCTTTTGAAGGGTGGTGAGTACATAATCCTACCGTTTTGCTCGACGCTCTGCAGAGAAAATAGACCATTATCTGCATTCTCCTTCTGGTACCAGAAACGAGGGTCCACCGGAATGGTTGTGCCTGTTTTCGGCAGTGGAAAATCCTACAAAGGGTCAGGGTTAAAAATAATACGTTATTTTTGCTACTTGAGATGACACAGGAAGTAGCTCACTCCTCCAAGGGAAAAAATAGTCATCAATGCAATGGTATTCACAACAAATTTCGGCGACAATGGAGCACTGGACGTGCCATCCAAGATGTTGAGATCTTGACATAACATGTCCCACCTGATAACAACATCTTAAACATCAAGATGTCGGCATCTGCGACAACTTATCCTGGGATGACGACATCTTAAGAGTAGGATGCGAACATCCTCAGGAATCTTTTCAGGATTTGCACCTGATATGCGATGGCACCTCCAAAGGCCCGTAGGCGCCACAAACGTGAGAACGTTTTAACACGGGCAGCAAAAATATTGACCACGATTGTGCTCACTGATGCCCACCCGTCTCAAAAGTACCAAGGGTGAGTTACATGCCAGGTGAGTCAAAAAAGCGGAACCCAAACCCCCAAAAATTGTATTTCATATTTAAAAAAAAATAGCACCAAAATAATAATGACTGGAAAAGTCAATTTCATAAGCTACTTTTAGATGAAAAATACTAAAATTGCTCAATCAGTTCAAAAAAAAATTCACCATTTAAACACAATGACCCTAAAACCTCTTTCGTCCAAAATGCGATTTGAAGAATCACGGTCGTCACAATTGGCTTCAAACATCACCAGCGATAAAACCTCAGTTTAAAAGTTAAAATATTCAACAAAGTCCTTTTGAAGGCCCGTCTTTTACAAAAAAGTGCATTTTATAAATCATATTGTTTGCCTAACCAGGGTTGTTAATAAAGATATCGTGTACTACGGTTGTTGACAGTTATTGAAACAGGTATTCTGTGTCATTTTCTTCATTGTTCCAAACAGTCAGAATACACAATAAACAGCCTTATTAGGGTCATTGTGTTTAAATGGTGATATTCTTTGAAGGGATAAAGCGATTTCAGTAAGTTGTTTTCATCTAAAAGGAATTTGAGTTTGCCTTTCCAGTCATCATTATTTTTGGTGATACATTTTTTTTTCAAATATAAAAAAACTTGTTGGGGGGTATGGGTTCCGTTTTTTTCTTTACTCACCCCGTGTGCATTAGTGCGACAGTATGTTGGGAAAACGCTTACCGTCACACCGATCGTGGGATCGGCATCAGAGTTAGCTTTAGCTTCTGGTGTGGTTAAGGCATCCACAGTGACTGATTGCTCGTATTTCTGCAGCGAGTATACAACCACAATGCCATTTTCTGGTTCACCTGGACCCACGAAGATATACTTGTAGAACGTACCTGTCACAGAAAATTGATTATGCATAACGTAATAAATATGTGTTTTTCTGGAATTAAACAAGATGTTAAAGACTGGTTTTGGAGTCTGGATGCTGATAATGACCCGAGCTAGCCGAAGGTTTTTGGTAAAAAAGAAACGTTCTAAAAAGTAGAAACACTGACAACTTTTCGACGAAATTCTGTTCGCGAAATTCAGGCAAGTTTCCTATCCATGTTCTGGGGTCATTTCTATGAAGGGAACGTGAGATTACATTCCCTCAAAAACATAAACCAACAACACAAGACAACACCATGAATGAAGTTTCTTTGAGGATTTTCAAATATCAAACTGACCCATTTTTCTGACATTGTTTTCAGGCAGCCTTCAACCCTAGGGAGAGAAACAAGACAGCCAAAGCAAATCGTTTGACGCTTTCGTGATACACTCTAAAAATGCATTAGTCAGATTTGACTAGAAACCAGTCAAATTTGACTAGCCATTCAGGGTCAGCTGGGTGCAACTGAAAATCAGTCAATCTGACTAGATTTTTTCAGTCAGTATTATTGACTTTGGAAAAGTAGTTATGCAAATAACTGAAATTGGAGTCGAACCCAACTACGTTTCTAGTCATAGTATGGAACTTTCCATGTTTAACTAAATTCCTAGTCAATTTCCAATAACTGGGAAAACTAGTCAATATTTTGACTAAGTTGTTTTTAGAGTGTACGCATGGGCGTCGCCAGGATTTTACAAGAGGGGGTCAAAGCAAATTTTTGAAGCGTCTATTCTAAATTTATCCTTTGTTTTCGAGGGTGGGCAGGGGAGATTTTGCTCACCCCGCCTATTAACTTAACAGCGAAATGACTTCGCAGCTCCTTTCCTTTCTTTTTCCCGCTCTCTTTTGTTTGTTTGGTGGTGTTGTTGCTTTTCCAGGGGGTGGGGTGGGCAAGCACTCCCCCCCCCCCCCCCGGTGTTACGCTAAGCTATACCTGGCCAAGTTTAGCCATATGATTTGAATCGCCCATCCATTGTTGCTGCATGCTACTTATTTTGTTTTTATGATACGGTTATAAATATTGCTGCTGCTTCGAACTCCTACCAACGAATACAATCACGGATATCTACTTACATGTAAGCGGGTTGTGTTTCGACACAAATTCCACTGTGCCTCTGTTATTATTATTGCTCAGGCTCAGATAATGTGATGTGGTTTCATCAATGTATATGTCGTAGGAACCGATGGGCGGTCCCACCCACTCATACTCGGCCGGCTGGCTTGGATCGACATTAATCCACGGCATGACATCTTCATCCGTCTGAGTCAAGTACAGAATATTCACCTCCGGCTGGTTTTCTTCGGTAAAACGAAACAATCAAATTTAATGAAAGATGATGAACTTATTTTTTTCGAGTGCCTTGACAATTCTCTCTTCTTGGTTTAATTCGTTGTATTTATAAAGTAGGTCTGTACTTATGCGGATGTCGTTTGGAAGAAACAAATCGCGGGGGGGGGGGGGGGGGGGGGGGCGCGGCGGGGGTCAGCATATAGCGAGTAATTTCTCAATGGGGGTATCAAAAAGAAGTCTAGCCGGCCACGGGCAGTGAAAAATAAGAGGGACGCGGTGGGCTGGATAGGAATGAATGGACGCATGGGGGCGATGTTCATCATACAGTTATTTTTTTTTTATTGTTCATATTGACTGCTGTGATGTGGGATATGACGTTTTTAACATCGGACGGTGCTATGCGGCTATGCTATGGTGATATATGCTATGCGGCCCGAGTACCAACGACACGGTACCAACGATACAAGCGTTTTACATCGTACGCGCGATCCCACAGGGAGTGTGTCATGACTTTTTATACGCGTGGTCGTTCTAGGCCAATGAAAATACAGTATTCAAGACAGATGTATATTAACAACTATAACTGTGTACCCTATAATATATACTGTACTTGACGCATCACGACATTTCCAATCATTTTCCTACAGTTGAGTTTAAAGATGTTAGTATTGGTCTCTTCTTTTTCTGTTTCAACTAATTGAGGGGGGTGCGGAACCCACGTTTGATATCACTACGCCTTGGGATAAAGAAGTGTTACATCAATTAGTTCGTTCCCCCAAACACATTGGGTTAATGATGAGGGATCAATTTTTTGTTATGAAACCAAAGTTGTTTTTAAAAACACAAATCGTCAGTCAACTCGTATAGATGCTAACGGTGCATACACTGAAATACCTACAGTCGATTTATTGTGTCGATTTTTAAGAATCGTTTTGAATAATGTTAAGATTACTGAATATTACCTTTTACTACAACTTTGAAATAAGTCCACACGAATACGTGCTTATCCTCATCCAACTGGCGCTTTACGGTCTGTAAGAAAATGGTACGTATTAAACAATTTTTTTTTAATGGTTTGGCCTACATTTCATGGCTTATCTTTAAGGTTTAATGAGCCACAAGTACTGCTCGAATAACAATATATAGTTGTACAGGATATAACGAGAAATAAAGAGCAGACTGTTGACCAAACTACATGTAGTTAGTACGGCAGATAGATGATGTGATTGTGCCTTTGTTGGATACAAGCATGGCATTTGGCACACAGTCAGAGTCAGCAACGTATCCAGCTTTTAATGTTGGGGGGGGGGGGAACCGCACATTCGCGCCGAAATGTAGAGAGGTGTTTCCTCCGGACACTTTGCCTCCGTAAAATCAAAAAGCGGGGGTAGGGGTGGGGGGGGGGGGGGGGGGGGCCTGGTACCCATCTTCCAAATGGGTATTTACATTTATGTATTAAAAAAATTGTCTTTTAGAAAATCCGCCTGGGGGGGGGGGGAGGTAACCCCGCCCCCTCTGAATACGCCACTGAGCAAAGTATGTCATGACAAATTATTTTGGCTATAGGCTATCGCACATTTATCCTTAAAAAGTAGTCTATAGGTTGAATAACAAGCAATGACTGCCAATGAGACAATAGGTTTAAGTTGTCACAAGAACAATAGAAAGTCTGTCAGAACTCACCAAAAGCAGTCTGTGCTTCACTTCTTCACGGAGAAGGTCCAGAAGATACTGGACTTGGCGCCCCTCAATGTTTGTACCGTTGATGTCCACGAGAACGTCGCCATCGCTGGTAAAACAAAAACAAGTGTGACTTGCTCAATAAGCTCTGGTCGTCTTGCATGCGAGTCTTGCATGAAACGATAAGATTACTAACTTGGTGGTGGTTGTCAATTGGCATACGAATTTCCCATTTTGTTGAAAAGTCAAAATGCAAATTAATAGTGACCTCCATAATGCAAACCGTATCCTCACTCCAAGCCCTGGAGACCCATAAAACTGACACAGGGCCAGTGGCAGGGGTGATGTATAGTAACAGGTGTGTAATAGAAGCCCTCTTAGTAACCTCCTAAGTTCGTAGCGCACAAAAATACCACGCGACTATAACATTGCCACATATTATCTTGCCTCTTTTCAAAAATGTCATTAACAATGTCACGAATAGTTACAAGTTTTGTCAAGTATTTTAATGTATTTTGTTTGCTTATTTTGGACAGTTACAATTTGGTACTCGCAGTTTTAATTCGGTACATGTCAGTAAGCCAAAGAGCAAGTTTTCTCACAAATGTTTTCCGTGAGCAAATTTTGGGTTCACAATTTGAACAGAAAACCCCCAAACTGAACAGTGTCCTTCCTGAAATGACGTCACAGCAACAACGCCCTCATTTGTCAGGAAAGCATGGACAATTAAAAACATTACAAACGTACACAATCATATTTCAATAAAACTAACCAAAGAGAGTTTATTGTCAGATAGTTTTCATACGTTTCAGATGAGTAGGAACTTGCATTAAACTGTATGGTACAATTAATGACACAGGCCCTTTAAAAAAAAAACCGAGATATTGCGAAAATTCAGAACACACCCAGACACAACAAGTTTAGCACCAGCTTCTTTTAATAATCCATTTTTAGTCTTTACATACTGAATTCCTGCGTCGCGTGCCAGGCTATTTTCCACCGTCTCTGACAGGACGTGTTGCCCATCGACGTCATCAAGTCGAACCCCGAAGTGCACCGCTTCATCTGGCTTATGTTGGTGCGGAAGATACACTTCTCCGTCGACGATTTCCTGAAATTGTAACCCCTGAAAACGTTTCACAGTGATTTTGTTGGTAAAATAACGTCGAAATCGGCCCGATGCCACAACTGCGAAACATGCATGCAGCCAGTGGCGTAGCCACTGGGGGGCGTGGGGGGGGGGGGGCGACCGCCCCCCATGAAACCTTGTCGCCCCCCCCCCCCAGTCGCCCCCCCCCCCCCCCCCCACTGAGATTTTGAGTTTCTAAAAAAATTATCATTGATCTACATGACGCCATGGGCCCTATTATGTACTACAATGTATCTTTTGCTTAGAAAATATTGGTTAAAGTGGTCAGAAGTTGCCTCAGATAGCACCACAGAGCATTTAGAATCCAACATTTTTCGGGGCCCTTAAACGGGCCCGAACCCCACGCCTATAGCTCAGAATTCTGGTAGCTGGTTCAATGACTCCAACCTCGAAAACAATGTTCACTAAATGTTCTTATGCCTTTAGCTGAGAAAACCTCGAAAATTATGTTTAAATTATTATCTTTTGTGCTAAGATAATTATTGGTTAAAGTGGTAAGAAATTGCCTCAGATCACACCACAGAGCACGGAAAATCCAATTTTTTTTCGGGGCCCTTAAGCGGGCCCCGAACCCCACGCCAATAGCTCAGAATACCAATAGCTGATTCAATGTCTCCAACCTCGAAAACGCTGTTCAAATAATTATCTTTTGCCAAGAAAATATTAGTTAAAGCATGGAGGAACGTCGTATCACACCACAGAACATCTAGAATCCAATTTTTTTCGGGGCCCTTAAGCGGGCCCCGAACCCCACACCGTAAGGGCTTCGCGCTTGCATCAGTTATGATCAAGGTATGTCCCCCCCCCCCACTTTTGAGAAGAAATTGACGCCCCTGCTTACGCCCCCCCCCCATGAAATGTTCCAGCCCCCCCCCCCAGCGGCCCCCCCCCCCCCCACTGAAAAATTCCTGGCTACGCCACTGCATGCAGCAAATAGCTGATCGTTTAAAGCTTTCGAAGCTTTTTTTCCCATGCTGCCATCATTTCAGTCATGTTCCTGTATCCAATAACATTACTGAATGATGTTTGTTTTGTGAGAAAAAAAAAAGGAACCAGACTATTTTCCTTCCAGCCTAGCTTTGGAAAATCCAAATGGCCGCAGCATGATAATGATCTATAATGCTTTCTAATGAGGCCGCTTTAACGGCCCAATTTTCTGGGTATGATGGTACAAACGGTAGATCTGATTTACTTCATATTTAAAAGTAAAAAAGGGGCAAAATGTGCTTTTTTATTTATTTATTTTTTCACTTACCGACTTTTTTACTTGACCACTTGTGCCGCCTGTCTTTGCTGTGTCTCTTTCCGTTAACTCGGCCGCACCTTCAACTAACAAAATTAATGTCAGTTGTAGTTCAATTAGTTTTATTTTCTGCAATCATGCAAGTATAGTTACTGACCACAATCCGCACGCCTCAGCTGTTCATGGAATTGTTCTCGCACGGACTAAGTGTCTCCCTGAAATATACTTCCAGTACCATGAATGTAGGAAATACATTTCATTAAACAGTAAATGTTGTTTCAACGAGATTATCGGTCATTTCAAAGTCTGGAAAAAATGCATTTAACCATTATATTTTAGATTACTTAGTTGTTTCAATGAAAGCCCACCACCAGTTCCAAGGGGATTATAAAACATGAGTACCCTCTATGGTCCCAAAACATTTTGCCTTCTGGTGTGAAACATTTCTCAAAAACCTGTTAGTAAAAAAAGCAAAACAAGCGAAGGTTTGCCACAACGTTTCTACTTCGCAATCTCGAAAATGTCTTTAAAATTCCCCTAAAATATTAAACTCAACACTACAGAGAGTTGCAATGACTCGAGTCAATGACTCGACTCGAGTCCGACTCGAGTCACAATTTTTGGTGACTTGACTTGAGTCGAGTCCCTGAGGGCAAATGACTCGACTCGACTCGAGTCACTGCGAGCAAATGACTCTACAGGGTGGGCCAAAAAGAAAGTCACCCAAATTAATGATTTTTTTTCTTCAAAAGCAATCAAATTCAACACAACAATGAGTTTTATCTGAAAAGAGCATCTTCTTCCCCTCTTTTCAAAAACGAATTACTGAAATTGATCAATGCTATCAGAAGTCATTTTCTTTAGACTGCGTGGGTCTCTTTCTTTTTTACTCACCCTGTATTTCTAAATCTCGAAAAAAAACCTGGTTTTTTAAAATTGCCGTTAACCTAAAATGAGCGATAAGATACTTGGCTGTTTTAATCTTCGTTGATTTTTAATTGAAAAAAAAAGGATACCATAGCTCTAACCTTACTGTGAAACAGCATCCATGTTGCAAACTTGTTTGTTGTTTTCTTTAAGGGAAAATACAACATTTGCAAGCATCGAAAAATAAAACTACCTAGTTTTTACAAAATACCTTACTAGGATGCTGGTAAATGACAGTGTAAAACATCCTGCAAAATTAGGGCACCTGGTGTGAAGTCATTTTCAAGAAAGTTGTATTTTTGTATACATTTCCAACGGTGGTCGGCCGACCACCGTTGGAAAAACTTAACTATTTTTCAAGTACTGCTCCAAATTTACGATTTTTTTAAAGGTCCAAATTTTGTTTGTTATTGGTTACATGTTCCTGAACGGGTGCAGGCTAGCTAGACTGGTTCCGTTACCTTACAATTTTCCGGCATCTATAAATTGATCCACTCCATCTTCAGTGGAGTCAGGGAACCAGACTACTTGAACATTTGTCTATTTTCTTGGTTTTCCAGCATTTTCGAACACAAAACTTCACACACGTGTCAGTGTAACAACATTTGATCTATTATACTTACCCCTCAAATAGTTCATTTCTGAAAATTACAGCAAAAGCCAATGATGTCACTCCCTTTAATGCAAGTGAAAACACAGTGCACTTTTTGCTGGCTAAACGGTAGCAGGAAATCAGTTTTAGTCACAGTTGTCCCCCCCCCCCCCCAAAAAAAATACCCAAAGTCACGAATAGCGTGTTACAAAAGGAGTTCCGACGCGATGGATGGAATGCGGATCCTAGTTATCCGCCGTGAATGAACCGCCATGCATGGCTCGTTTAGGCTGCCGTGGCTTTTGTGCAAGAACTTTTTCCAGTCATAAATGGTTGAATAATACATTTTAGTTCCTTTTGACAGCCAGCCAACTCAAAGTACGAGTTCATGCATGCGGGTACGAAATATGGCAATTTAACCCTTGCCATAAAACGCAGGGAAAATTGCATACGGCTGCTTAGCACGGAAAGTTTCTAATTGCAAATTTGTTGGTTTTTTTAAAGAAAAAATAAAGTTATAATGGATTATTGGATGCGATTATCAGGGGAGCCCGTCGCTTGTTAAGCAATGTTCTCAAGAAAGAAGCTTATGATGCTCGACATTATATACACAACGTGCAAATATTTTTATGTCAGAACAAAACAAAAATGACCATGAAATTCAAGCCTTTCCAGTACAGCCATTAGCCATTCGTTTTAATTTGAAAATAAAATCGTATCTTTTGGGGTAGGGCCTATGATAAATTTCAGTACATTTTATGTACACGTACACGTTATTTCCGGTTTGATGACGTCAGCAGTTAAAACATGCAAACTAACTGAATACTGACTTAGTTCAGAAAGACCGTGACCGTGTCGTGCTGGCCAAGGTACGCCGTGGAATTCGTCGAATCGACGGCGCAAGTTAGCTTCCCGTGCCGGCTAATATCAGGCACACACGGCAGCTACGTTGGCGAACGCGATTTTAAAATGAAACGTTCGCAACCTTCGCCAGAACAACTCATTTTCGAAATCGAAATAATTATTGTGAACACACACAAAAAGTTGCAAAGAAACAGATGCTCTATGGACTTTTTAACTGTAAACTTCTCTAACACTACAAAGACAAAATTCGGCTTGTCCACACTGTGCTCGCAGTTGTTTAGGCCAGATTACATTTTCAGTGCTTTTCGGGTACAATTCATATAATTGTCGAGGGTCTAATTTTGTGGGTGTCACTCGCTCACGGTCAAAGCACGGCATTCAGGGGAGAGCGGGGGAAAATGTCTAAAAACTCCGTATCCTGGAGTAACATACACACTCTCACAAAGAGTACATCTGGCGGGTTTGAAATTATTTTGTTGCGTGGCACCGCACCAAATTTATTTGTTACATATATCCCATACAGGACACTCACAACAATTATTGGTCCAAAAAAATCATAACATTTTCATTCTAAAAATTTGGCCACAGACGTGACTGCTGTCCACAGCGACACGCCTCAAGCCCTATGAGGGAAAACCGTTGAAGCCTTGGGCCAAAAGAAGGAGGATTAGTCAGCAGGGAAGAAAATCAAGTTTCTCCAAAAACTCAGCTGCAGGAGATAAGTGAAATGAGCCAAGATAGTGACCAGGATAAACAGGCCTCACCTGAAGTAGAGTCACTCGAGGAAGCCAATCTCCCTCAGAAGACAAGCCATCATGATTAGGAGGACATTTTTTTAGAAGGCATTATTGAGAAGACGAATCATCTTGGTTAGGAGGATATTTTTACTAAACTATTAAACTCAACACTACATCGTCTGTAAAACCACCACGTCATAGGCGATACGATACTTGGCTATTACAAATCTTCATTGATTTTAAATTGAAAGGAAAGAATACAATGACTATGTCTCTCACCCTGCCGTTTTCTAAAACAGCACCCCATGTTGCAAGGTTGTTCGGTGTTCTCTGTTGATTCAAAACGCAGTGCAGTGTTTGCTGGCTAAACGGTAGTCTGAGTACCACCCGTTATCCACGGAGCCATCTCCTGTCTAACGTCTGATATGTCAAAGCATGCAGATTTATGCAAGCCGCGCGCCAGCCAATCGGAGTCGACTTTACTAAATCCGAAAGTAAATCGTGACGTCACTTCATCCCAAAATCAGGACTAACGCTGAGATTGGTCAATTCGAATGCAGCGTTTTGTAATACAACAACAGCCGGGAGCACATTTGTACCGAGCGCCGCGCGCCGTGACATTTTTTTTTTTTAAATCCATCTATATGACGCGCAACAGGTGAATGACCGAAGACCCAATAGACCTATAGAAAGCGCCTGCTGATTGGTCAAAATCTAGGAAGTCAAGAGGCCGGGTCTTGCCTAATTAATCAGCAAATCTGTTCGCGCACAATAGACCACGGCGAATAGACTAGCTAAACGGCAGCAGTCACAGTTCTACGGAAGCCCGTTCGTGCCAACCTCGTCCCCAGTGCTTACTTTATTTCCAACCGCGTTTCCAATAGTAAACCCTGGATAGGAAACTTTCTTCTGTATCCTGATTAGATACCGCAATTGGCTAGTAATGAATTTTTATCGTGTACTTGGTGCTATATTATTCACAACGTGCAGTACGTGTTTTCGCGATCATTCATCCACGCCTTCTCGAAAATACTAATTTCCTTTCCAGTTTGTTCATATTAAAATGAAATGTGATACTGCATGTTGTCTCGATAAGATCGTAACAGTTTAATTAAAAAAATCGTGTTTTCGTAACTCACGCCGTGCTCGTGCTGCGACGAATTGACTCTGTTTTTACCCCAGACACCGCATACAAAAACAAACGCTAATGTAAAGCATATCCAAGGCACCACACTATTCCTCATTTGCATACGTGTGCAAAAATCTTGCACATGCAAATGATCCAATACCAGGGTGAGAGAGCAGGTAGTGATGGGCGCGTACTGTTCGACACCCTGGGGACGAGGTTGCGTTCGTGCCAGATTTTAAAAGTGAAAAAAATATTTTATTGCGAAATAACGCAATAGTTTTGCGAAATAACCCAATAGTTTTGCGAAATAACGCAATACTATTGCGAAACAACGCAATACTATTGCTGGTCCTTGCTGGACTGTTAGTGAATGACAGTGTAAAGCATCCTGTAAACTCATGGCACCTGGTATACTGTCATTTTCAAGAAAAGTGGTATTTTTGAATCAATTTCCAACGCTGATCGGCCAGCGTTGGAAAAAAACTTGCCTTTTTTTCAAATACTGGCCCCAATTGACCATCGCACTTGTTTGCAATCGATTACACACCTATGAACGGGTACAAGCCAGCTAGACTGGTTCCCTGACCTTACAATCCCCAATGTATGTAAACTGCTCTGTTTCTTCTTATATGGAGTCAGGGAACCAGACTACAGGAAAATGATTGTTTTTCTTGGTTTTTATAGCATTTTCGAACCCAAAACCTCAAAAAAGTCAGTGTAACTATGTTTGCTATATATTTCCAACCCCCCAATTCCATCCATTTCTGAAAATTACAGCAAAAGCAAATGATTTATATTCCCTTTAAGCGGGCCCCGGACCCCACGCCGTAAGGGCTTCGCGCTCCGCGCTCGCAGGCCCTTCATTACAATTCTAGCCTCCCCCCCCCCCCGGCAAATGGCAGTCTGGATCCGCCCCTGAGACCGAGACCGAGACCGAGACCGCGGATAATAAATAACAAAATAATAATATGACTGAACTTCTACTAAGACCTGTAAACCTGATTTGAAAAAATACTGCAGCAAGTGAAACTTGCGCGATCCCCCTGGCATGCTGGCAATTTTTACATAGTCAGTGTACTAAGACCCAAGTCCCAAGTCAAAATGTTATGTGGTTCATGTTATGAAAAGAATTTCATATGAAGGGAATCTCATATCTGACCTCTGATGACCTTCAAGGGGTCAATAAAGTTTGTGTATCCTATTTACAGATACTACGAGGATTACGTATATTCAAAACACCTTTTTTTATTACCCATTTCTAAATTTTGGGTATTCTTGCCAAATGATATGAATTTTCAGATATGTAGACATTTCATATTTGACCTCTGATGACCTTTGCGAGGTCAATAAACTTTGTATACTCTGATTGCCGTTATTTATAATTTTTATTATTCCAAATGCCACTTTTTCATGACCGAAGTCTAATAAGAGATAAAAAAAAGAGTGTATTTTAACATTATTCTACGATTATGTCATGAAGTGTGACCACAAAGTTTTTTTTGCATGACATCTGATCTCAATTTTCCAAATAATCACAATCAAACAATAATTTGAGCTGCACATCGGACAAGCATCACTCTCTTACAGAGACCATAAGGCTTGGTAAAAAGGTTCAAAACGTGGTTATCCAAGTCCATTTTGATACAGAAGGGTGTGATAAATACACAAGAGTGAATATTGCCTGGCACATGTACATTTTCCATAACTAAACAGATCCACAAATTTAAGTTCCAATCTCATCATATTGCGTCTGCCAATAAAACAAGGAGAAACGAGGTCAGAGGTCACCTCAAAATTGTTTGTGGGGTCTGAATTCATAATATGACATTAAACTAATAGGTGCAATACCGTTCGTTGGCACTATTGAGGACTTGGTCACGAAAAAAAGGCGTTTTGATGAATAAATATGACAAATAACGGAAACTAAGATATACAAAGTTCAGTGACCTCTCCGAGGGTATCACTACGTCAAATATGATGTCCCCAGATCTGAAAATTCTCAAGCTTATGGCACAGTGAGTCAAGGTTTAGACTTGGGTCATGAAAAAGTGTCATTACAATTGTGTATATCATATTAATATTCATAGGTAGAACGAGTCAGTTGCATAAAAAGTGATCCCACAATTTTTGGCAAAAAGTGGTTCTGCCACCTTTCTAATGATATTGGGGCTATACAGCACCACTATAAGGAAATATTAAGGTTTAATGTCTCACCTCAATACAGGGTGAGTACAGAAATTCTGAAAATATGGAAATTTTTAATAAATATTTAAGTGTAATTAACAACACCTAATTTCTGGTCTTCCTGTGTATTGTGAACCACACAGCGGTGATAGCAACACGTCACACAGGAGAGGAAATTAAAGTTGTTTTGAATGAAATCGAAACTGGCACAATTCTTTTTCACTTGTTAATCACTACGGAAGATACTTACCTGAGATAAACAAAGGTCACATATATTTGACCTGTGACCCCAAGACAAATACTGCACTCATTTTTGGACAAACTCACTGCAAATTTCGCATGAAAATTAAAGGCTAAGGACTCTGTCAAAAACTAAATTCAACGTAGAGGGAGTTCAGAGCAGTATTTGAGCTGCATTTATATATTATGGGGCTAGTTTTGGGCATGAAAAGAAAAATTCATCTGTGATTGATGGCAGAATTGAAGTGTTACTACAGTGAATAACGTTGGGCCTACACGTAAGTTGTCATGATCGTAGTGCTAGAAGCGAAATAAATAACCGCTTGGGTGATTTCGCATATTTTAATAGCTCCCGAGTCACAGGCCTTACCAAAAAGTGCTGCGGAAGGAGAGCTGCTGCGGCACAAGTGCAGTTTAAGAAACCTCCATACAAGAACCGTTCAAAATTGACTCTACAGTCAATTCTAACATGACGTTTGAAGCCAAGAGCAGTTTTTATTTAGTATTTTGGAAGAGAATTAGATTTTTTTTTAAACCTGGTTTTAATAGCGGTTATAATAATTCGATAGGTTTATTTTGGTTTAAATGCAAATGATCCTGATATGACGTTTATGGGGAACAACAACACCACATTGGATGATTAACACCTAATTTGAAAATCTGGATCCAAAACCACGGAAATGGGGAAAGGACAGTTTCGAGACCAACTTTTTCCATCACAAGAAGGAATTACGTTTGAGGAGAAAACCGAGGACAAACTATCCAATTCCTGATTGAAGTGAGTTTTTTTTCCCCGTCTCTTTTTTCTTCAGAAACTGCCTTATTTTCATTGTTCACCAAGTTCCGGGTGTATTTTGTAAGCATGAATAAATTACGGTAAATTCTGATAACAGTTTGAGGATGCCCGAGCATAATACGAACTCATCCGTAGGTGATATACCCAGGGACCGTATCATTTCCCAGGAATCCTGGGGGATGGGACGGGACAAAGGGGTGCATACCTATGTTCCCCAATATACCGACGTTCCATTCCCCGAAATCCCTACCCTATAACCCTAACCCTAGCCCTAATCCTAATCCTAAGGATTTCGGGGACAAAGCGAGCATTCGGGGGTGTAATATGGTTACGAATATCCGGCATTTTCGGTCCCCACCAGCCTCGATCTCCGAAACCCCGACCCGGGTTCTATTCTGATTTTCAATTCATCCTGGTAAACAAACAACCCGGATTTTGTTTCTAGGCGAACAATGTTGCAATGGAGCCGAAGGTCGAAGTATTGTTAAAGGTTAAAATATATACTGAGAGACATGAGTCGTAGCCTTGGTCATTGCGTTGGTCATTATCCGTCCGTACGGTATTCGGCGGCATATCCTCGCCATGTATTGTATGTAAAAAAAAAAAAAAAACAGCGTGAACAGCAAACTATTGATAATTATATTTTGTTATGCAAATCATTTGGATCCGATTTGCATTATATAAATAGTGGCCGCATGAGATCGCTGTTCGCGCTGTACGCGCGCGGTGATATGCCGCCAAATACCGTACGGACGGAAAATGACGAACACCTTGACCAAGGCTATGCGAGTCACAGCAGTGCAGACCAGTCTGCCTGTGGAAGTTTGGCCCCATGCCATTGCCCTCTCATGCCTCTTTCTACAAAAATATTAAAGCCAGCTGATATTCAACATGGTATTTTAGCGAACTATTTCAGTTTAAGCACAATATACATAAAGTGACTTTTCCTGCCGGTATCATTGCCAACTATCTTATTTAGGTAGGAAGCCTAATAAGTCCCGAAACATAAAAGTGTGTGTTTTGGTCCTGAATTATACACTGTTACAAGAAATACATCAGGCCTAACACTTTTTCCTTCCCGAAGTACTTTGAAGTTTGAAACGCTGTAGTAATTAGTCTAGCCATCATGATGCCCATAGCTGGGAGCCTGGCACAATGCCAAGCATGATGCTACAATATTTCAATTTCACCCCACAATTATTTTCACTAACATAATCAATATTTCGGTACCGTACCTAGGTAAACTAGGTTTCCAATGTCATTGACTGCGACTCTTTGACACCTGCTTCTGCATGCTGCATGATAAAGCGCGCGACAGGCATGACATGCAATAATATGTTTAAATGCCCGCCAATAGAGGGCGACATTTCTCCTCACCGGTAGACTTAATCCAATTTCCCGAAAACTTACGGGGTGGGGGGGGGGGGGGGGGGGGGCTGTACATTCTTCGGTATAATAAATAGCTTTAATATAACTTTTGTTATTTTCAGACAATATTCCCAAGAAGGGTATTTTATTACTCAGACCCGTTTTTGTATAACACTCCTGTGCAAGTTCGAATCTGAGTAGGCCTTGTTGCATTTCCTAGATGTTGGAGTAACCCTTAAATTGAGGCAGAATACAATTAGAATACAATTAAGGGGCGAGTTGAGTCATGGTTGAGTAAAGTTGTGATTTTCGTCCACCATGCTTAGTTAGCCTGTCAAAAATTAACCAAATGAACGGAATATGATTCAGTGTGCCGGTCCTCAACACCACAGCCCTCTCACGAGTCCGCATATTATTAATGCATGGTTTGATGAGTCAGTTTTGACATCAGGGTGACCGTTAGGTCAGAGCCAAATTCTGCTAAATGCACATCAAAAATCTGTCAGATTTATCAAGAATCTGCCAAATTCCCCAGAATTACTCGAAATACACTATAAATACTTAAAACCACATGCAGATTGGTAGTATTGCCTTAATTAAGATTCAAATTGCATAATAAACAATCTTGTCACCCAACATCAAGATGTTGTGAAATTATTGGTAAATTTCGGGCAAAACGCGGATCTGGCCACGACGAAGTTTCCCAGTGAACCTTAGCACCTAGACCAGCCAACCTGTCCTATTATGCAAGGGTTTGTTTGAAAAGATTGAAGCTTTTTTAAAAAAAAGGTACACTTTTTTGTTGGAATTTGCTGTTTTTCTGTCAAATAACCATTTTTACAGAATTCTGCCAGAAATCTGCAAAAAAAAACCCCATTCTGTCAAATTTTCTGTCAAACTTGTTTTTTAACAAGAGTTCTGTCAAAGTTAGCCGAAAATCGGCTAAAACGGTCACCCTGTTTGACATTGCACTTTGAATCGAACCCTACCCTGTTCGACCATGGAGCTATATAGCTCCATGGTTCGACTAACTACCCTTTGGTACTGAACGTCATGCGCGATGCCCTTTATCTTTCAAATTGGTATCACGTGATGACACGAGGCAATCAAAAATAAGGTGGTTTTTTTTCATTTTTGCACTTTGCTGGGGTTCTTGCTTTGTGGTTAGACTATATTTTCTCATATAATAAGCCGGTATAAAAGCACTGAAATCATAATAAACACGGTTAATGTTCAGTGCGTTTTAATAATGAACGTACATGTACTGTTACCGTCGCGTGGTGACTTCAATTCGTTGAAGGCCATTATTTCCTCTTCAGGTTTACGAAACGCGGGTATACCTTTATGTTAACACAGGGCACGCACACACGGCGTTGGCTGATGATATGGAAAAGGAAATGAATGGGCTTATTGATTTTGCGATAAGCAGGATAACAGATATGCCAGTACAGTGACTGTATCGCTATAATGTACCACCCGGAAAAAATTATAAATTGTTTGCTGTCTTGATATCGTTCAGACCACACACGTGTTAAGAGCGTTCTGTTTAATTGAAAATCGTGGAGCTACTGAGGGGCCGGCGTGCGGCAAAACCCAGCACAACACGCAAAACACACCTGACATGTACATTCGTCTAGCAGTTACTCGGATTTCGAAATAAAACACAGCCATGCGTGGATCAAGCAGTGTATCGAATGGTGTAACAACTAGGATTGCGAATGGCAAGCGTAGCCAACGCGCTAAAGCACCGTCGAGAACGGATCTCAACGAGAACAACACGGATGCATCAGCATTATCATCTTCGTCGTCATCTTCGATGGGAAAGCAAGGATCGATGAGGCAAGACGAATCTGGTTACCAGCCTCTGCCCTTGATAGCTCGCCTGTTTTTCTACGGGATGCACGGGTTCCTGGATGAGGTCATCTTCACTGCACTGTATGAAATCGTGGTTCACAACAAGCCAAATTATCAGGTAAGAGAACGAAAATGAAACAAATGAAGAAGACAAAAACAACACCTGATGAATTAACTAATGTTTAATTTGAAAGAATTTGTATTTCCCCGGAACAGTCTCATTTTTTAATCCAAACTATCTGGCTATTCAATTTTGTTTCCCTCTTCGACATGCATTGACTTGAGTGTGTTTTACTCGATAAAGATGATTGAGGCAAATCATTCCTTGCTGTAGCCTATATAATGGATATTACTTTAAAACACATGTAACCTGGACACAGCATAGAGCAAGGAGCAAAAAGGGAGACAGAGCAAGCATTCGAAGACGACTGAATGAATAAACTCTGTTTTCGTGCACTTTGTGCATCGCTTTGGCACATTTTTCTGCAACACATTTTGACGGGAAAAATAGTCACCTATATAAACGACCATATTGTAACATACTGGCTAATGATGCTTGATGAACGGTTCGATCGAATGTAGTGGTCTGGCAAGTAATTCGCACGAAATCTATACAAAGCACTTTAAAAATCGCTCAGCGAACCAATACATATTATGCTTAATCCAATTTAGACCAGTAAGGTCTTGCTGAATGTCCGAGCATTTCGAATGATGAATATCCAAGAAATTGTCTACTCCATTCTGCTATCGATCCCCGCCCTCTTCCTCGAGAGACACTTCATTAATTACGTTGTGCCCGTATAAAATTCGTCTTTTATCGAAAATGTCCAGAAAATATGTTTTCCCATGGTGGAAAATTATGTTAAACTCAGAAGCCGATCTGAATATACTTCGAAAGGGTATTTGCGTGCACATAAATGATGTCATGAGCATTACGGGCAAGCAAGTGACCAGCTGACTTCAAGAGTTGGACAAGGGCCAACCTCAAAGATGAGCATCATTGCAAATGCGGCAATGCGCCATCAGCGCTGACTTCAGTTTAAAATCAACATCCCATAAACAGAGGGTCTCATAGCAGTGCTCCATTTTGGTCAGAATTGGAACTTTACAACGTAGAGGAACCCTTAAAACACATGTATAAATGTCTTTTGTTATATATTCAACTTTATGGGTAAGACACCCCATACTTTCCAGTATAAAAGAGTTTTTTCCGTACAGCGGAATATACCTTGACAAACTCGTCCGTGGATGCCAGTAGTACTTGGTTTGATGCTCTTTTCAAAATTTCATCCTTTCGTGCATTGCGCATTTTCTCGTTTACCGAATTCGTTTAATTTTAACATTACAAGTACAACTCCAGCATGAATCAGCTGTCAGGGCTACAAAAATCCTGAATTTCATCCAAAGAAATTTTCATCATGCTTCATCCTCCATCAAAGAGAGGTTGTTTCTTACCTTTGTTCGACCTCATCTTGACTACGCTACGGTAGCATGGGACCCTCACGCTTCCAAGAACATCAAAGAACTAGAAAAAGTCCAGAAGAGAGCTGCAAGGTTCGTTTCAAACACCTATGGACGTGACACTAGCAACTCTGCTATCATGAAAGATCTTGTTTGGACACCCTCGGAAGAAAAGAAAACAGCACCGCACCTTTTTTTAAATCCTGAATGGACTAACGGACGTTGACCATACCAAATACATCATCCGAAAAACTAAAAGATCACGACGAGGACACAATAGACAGTTCCAACTTCACCAGGCCAGGGCCGACACATATGCTTCTTCATTTTCACAAGAACATTTAACAATTGGAATGACCTCCCGGACTCAACAGTGGCGCTCACCAACCCAGACTCCTTAAAGAATGCTCTTCGTGACAATACTTAATCTCGACCACTCTCACCACACCTCCAGTTTAAATTCCCCAGATGGAATGTTTTGGAGGTTCACCAACCAAGTACCAAGTACAATTTCTGATAGTGGGGACTGCGTTCGCGCTCTCCCTTGCGAATCAATTTAAAGACAGAATATAAACATAACCTTACGCAAGAGTTTCTTGTCACATGATGGTACAGTGCCATCGCAAACTTCTGTTAGAAACCCTCCTATGCAAACATGCATTCTGTGCCCAGTTGTCCTTTCAGGCAAATTATTCATTGACTGTTTTTAACAGTTAAGAGCTCCCAGTTAACATAAAGCAGGATTGACTGCTGTGACTGTTTATGTATTTAATACAGCTATGCTTTGACTGTAGGTGATTGATATAAGACAGCTGTGCTCACCAGTTTCCTGTTTTTGTCTGTCGACTGAATTACTAGTCACAGTGGGCTTGAATATGATCTGACTGTTGGTGACTAGCCTGTATAAAAGGCTTGACAGGGGAACTGGATGGGATTTTTGACTGTCTGTGACTGTTCAAACAGTAGGAGGGTTAATGCACTGACACACATTGCAAACCTTCAAATCTTAGCATGAATTGTCTGCAGTAAAATCTGCCACTGCTGAATTTTCGAGATCCGGGGACCGGAACACCCTCAAATGTCTTGAGGATTTTAAGAATTTAGGATCAGATGGGAAATCGCGTAAAGAAATGGGACGGGGCTACTATTGGCGTCGATTCAGGGCTGGGAGAGCAAGAATATATTCCCGGCATTTACAACGAATATTAAACGTCCGGAAATGTTCGGGGATTTTGCAATCATTATGACCAATAGGGGTGCAGACCAATAAATAAACTTCCATATACCCCAATGATAAATGCTCCCTCTTCCGATAATTCGGGGAAAATACTCACAACTCTCGAAGGTGTTCGAGACACACATCAAATTAAAGCTTATTACATCATCTTTCATTTTCCTTTCAATTTTCTAGGGGTTAACTGATGACTTTAAGGATAAATTTTCATCCGAAGATGATCACCCCTTAAAATTGTCCTGAAGCCCATCGCCATTTTGAAAAACTGTGCCTACACTCCATTGCAAAATAGAGCGCTTTTGGGACCCCAACTTCATCCAAATTTCACAGAAACACAAGCTCGTAGTCCTGTGCACGGCTTCCACCCATATATTTTTTTTTACAAACCCTCAAGTTCATGGCCCACAATATGCTTAAATATAAAATAATTTGAGGGCATGCAAATCGTGATTTGGCCGGCGAAGGCAATTTCGTACCGATTTACAGGCCTGCAACCTTAGGGTTTCCAAATTTCAGGCGCACATCACATACATTTATTAACCGGGTGCGTTCTTGCTTTCCTATACCCATCGTAACAAAGTTCAAACAGATTGGGAAAAGAAATCAGTCCCTTCAAATTTGCTCGTCATGATAACATCTTGATTCTTATTCATAAGATGGAATTTTGCGTCGGGGTGATGTAAATCAAATTAGGTTTTGCCCCCCCCCCCAGCCAACCGATCCCGTTAGCTCGGTGGTCGAGTGGTAAGACATCTGCACTAGAAAGCAGGAGGTCGTGGGTTCGAGTCCTACCCGAGTGATTTTTTCCAACTTTCACTCGGGAGGTAACACACCGAGTATAAAGTGTTTATACGGTGAAGGGCAAAACCTAATTTGATTTACATCACCCCGACGCAAAATTCCATCTTATGCAGTGGCGTAGCCACCGGGGGGCGTGGGGGGGGGGCGACCGCCCCCCATGAACCTTGTCGCCCCCCCCCCCCAGTCGCCGCCCCCCCCCCCCCCCCCCCCCACTGAGATTTTGAGTTTCTAAAAAAATAATCATTGATCTACATGACGCCATGGGCCCTATTATGTACTACAATGTATCTTTTGCTTAGAAAATATTGGTTAAAGTGGTCAGAAATTGCTTCAGATGGCACCACAGAGCATTTAGAATCCAAAATTTTGCGGGGCCCTTAAGCGGGCCCCGAACCCCACGCCTATAGCTCAGAATTCTGGTAGCTGATTCAATGACTCCAACCTCGAAAACAATGTTCACAAAATTTTCTTATGCCTTTAGCTGAAAAAACCTCGAAAATTATGTTTAAATTATTATCTTTTGTGCTAAGATAATTATTGGTTAAAGTGGTAAGAAATTGCCTCAGATCACACCACAGAGCATCGAAAATCCAATTTTTTTTCGGGGCCCTTAAGCGGGCCCCGAACCCCACGCCAATAGCTCAGAATACCGATAGCTGACTCAATGTCTCCAACCTCGAAAACGATGTTCAAATAATTATCTTTTGCCCAGAAAATATTAGTTAATTAGCATGGAGGAAAGTCGTAAGAAATTGCTTCAAATCACACCACAGAACATCTAGAATCTATTTTTTTCGGCGCCCTTAAGCGGGCCCCAAACCCCACGCCGTAAGGGCTTCGCGCTTCGCGCTTGCATCATTTATGATCAAGGTATGTCCCCCCCCCCCCACCACTTTTGAGAAGCGATTGACGCCCCTGCTTGACGCCCCCCCCCCCCCCCCCCCATCCCCATGAAATGTTCCAGCCCCCTCAGCGCCCCCACTGAAAAATTCCTGGCTACGCCACTGATCTTATGAATAGTTAATGCGGTACCCGCTGCTATGTACATCAGATTCGAACCAGCTAACCGATCCTGTTAGCTCGGTGGTCGAGTGGTAAGACATCTGCACTAGAAAGCAGGAAGTCGTGGGTTCGCGTCCCACCCGGGTGATTTTTTCCAACTTTCACTCGGGAGGTAACACACTGAGTATACAGTGTTTATACGTCGGTGAAGGGCAAAACCTAATTTGATTCTTTACTCTCGTTTTAACTCTCTGCAGTTGGTGGGCTACACCTCCATCTACTCCTTCTTCATCTACGGCAGTGCCAGCTACGTGGTGGAGCGTCTGTACGTCCGGCTCCGCCACCGCGTACCGCTCGTCCCCCGCGTCGTCCTGTACGTCTGCGTAGCCTACACCTGGGAGCTCTGCAGCGGTCTGCTACTGCGGCAGTTCGACGCGTGTTCCTGGGACTACAGTGACCGGGCCTTCAACTTCATGGGCTTGATCACGCTGACTTACGCCCCCTGTTGGGCACTGTGTGGTCTGTGGCAGGACGTTTTGACGCGGTACCTGCTGAACTTGAGGGTGGTACCGCCTCATATGAAACTGATTTGATTATATTGAAGATATTTCCCTGGCAAAAGCAATTGTTCTTCCAAGCAAGGAACGGTATTTAAAAGAAGTTCACAAAATGATATAGGTCTACTACTGGTAAAAAGGTATTCAAAGTCAATTTGGGATGGGATGGGGGGGGGGGGGGAGACCGAAAGAAAAGTACAAAGAAAATCCGAACACAAACAAGAGCTTTTTAAAAAAATTAAATTATTAGGACATATATTGTAATTTTTAAACTCCCTTTTTTTTTTTTTTAAAGAAGACTTAAAATAAGGGTTACAGTAGTATGCTATGACTTTATAGCTGCACTGTTTTATTTGGGAAAATAATATAACCATTGTAACCACCATAACCACATATAACCATGTGAATTTCAACTTCAATAAACTAGTGACAGTTTGCGGTGACACCATGTAGAAATCTCTTTTCACAACCACACGTTCCCCAAAGAGATTTCTACGTGTTGTTACCGCAAACCTTCACTAGTTCTTACTACAACCATACAGTTACAAATCTTTCTTAACTTCAATTAAATCTGTAAATTTAACTTACTATAATCTGTAAGAGAACACAATTTTATAAACTCTCCTGTTGAGCAATGCTTAGAATGCACTTCCGATAAAATGTCAGTAGAAAAACTCTCCCACAACCAAAATGTTCGGATAAAGTACCTTTTGTACTTCATTCTTTCAGCCGAACCTCCACCAACCTGGCAAGTAAGTCTTCACAATAGTTTCTAAGATGTAGGTATTGGCAGTGCCGTGTCTTTAATTTCACAGATGTGAGGAAACTTGCAGAATGTTCATGTACAGGTAAGCTAAGGAAGAGCAGGAAATATCTTCAGTTAATTTGTAGAGTGTCATGGCCTAGCTGATAAGAGCACCGCACCAGACTCATGCTCTGGTGTTTCAGAGGCAGCAGAATGTGGGTTCAAGCCCGGGTCTGGACACTTGTGCCCTTAAGCAAGGCACTTAACCATTATTGCTTCGTCCTTCAGATGGGACGTAAAGCCGTAGGTCCCGTGTGTTGTGTTATGCAATGCACGTAAAGGAATCCAGTAACACTTTTCGCTAAGAGAAGGGGTTTGCCCCAGTTTTTCTGGCCTCCTGTTAAAACTCCCCCGCGGAGTATTTAGGAGAAGAACCAACCAAGTAGGTGTGCATTGATATAACTCATTGTTTTAACAGAAAATTGTTCATTTGACATTCCTATATAAATTTCAGCTTGATATTTATTGTACCTTTGTATAGTGCCAAGGCTCATTTCAATGCAAGGTTCTATTTGTGTGAAAACCCAGTCTTTCCAGGTGGAACAAAAAGCTCAAAAAGTGCAAGAATTTTAAATTATTTTAAATTCCTTCAAAGGTTTTAATTATATGAAAAAATACAAGTGGGATTAATCTTCAGAAAATATGAGCTGATATCTAATACCATTTTTAGCTATGTGTTTTCCATTATAGATAATATGCAATCATGTTAATTCGTTAGTAACAAGTAATGTTAATTCGTGTTAATTAGTCCTCTGCTATGCAAAGTGTGTGTAACTTTTATTACAAAAATTAGATCTTAGATCTTAAATTAAAATTGTTTCTTTGATATATTTTGGATTTTGCATTATCTCATTGTCTTTTACTCAACAATGCAACTGATTTAAATAGAAATAAAATGTGTGGCTGCTAAGTTGAATGGTGTGTTTGGTATTTTGGGGTTTTTTTCAGATAAAAATTAAAAAAAATATTTAGAACAACAGCCCACCAGAACTAAGCAAAGACCATTTGACTGGACATAATGTTTCATTCAATTTCAAATCTTGATTGAAGCTTCAAATATGTTTGAAACAGCCAGTCAAAAATAAATCATACTCCCCGATACCAGAACTGAATTTGAAAAACTTCAATATACAGTGAGCTTTTACAATTTATATTCCTCATTTTTTACTCGATCTTGGGCTGTTAAAGTTTGATAATAACAAAACAACTTTGCTCAAGGTTCTAAATGCATCATTGCTATTGACCTTTCTTTTGTTGCAAACAGTGAGCGCTATTTTGTATGGGCTGCTACAAGGGCATACATTTTATGCTGTGGTTTGCAACAGATTTTGCCAAAAAATGGCATATCAACACCCTGATAATGTAAGAAAGGGGCTTTTTTATTAAATCTTTGGTAGCGTGTGTTGGTTATTTTGTATTTTCAACGATCCAATGATATGTTTTGAAACATTAACTAACTATTCTTTGTTCTTGCATTGTTGACCGTGCACAGTTTTCTAACCCGTGGTTAGCAAAAAAAGCCGAATTGTGGGCAAAGAAAGCATTATACAATACAGGTCCGTAACAATAAAAACAAAACCAGCTTGATCTATATTGTAAATGGTTTGGTAGATGCAAGTGTATGCAGGCAGGTAAATCAGTGTGGTCTTAAGATTTAAAAGTAAGCATAAGGCCAGTATGTGTACTGTCCACTGTATGCAGATTTGTGATAATCACTTAATCCAAATTGTGAAGGATAATCTTGATTTAATGGATTAGGTGAGATCGTGGTGGTAGTTGGAATATAGTCTGGTACCCCATACCAACTACCGTATGCAAAAGGATCATATGGTGAGTGTACCCAGCCGTAATGTTGAGCAGTGGTTTCAGGATCAGGGTTCCATTCCTCAGAGTTCTGGTTTGCACCAGGCACAGAATCGCCTATACAATCATCTGAACTTTCTTGATCATCTGATGTCCTGGTGCTACCTGTATCGGAATCATCCGACTCGTCACAGCTATCTGTGTCATCATCGCCTTGTGCATCTTCAGTTTTCAAGTAATTTGTGTAAGACAGCCAAATGGGATCCTCACCTGGTCGACTTGCCTCCTTCTGCGGTTGTCTGTTGGAGACCAAAGCATTTGTCCGTAGCAGTCCAGTCGAGCTATTGCGAGGTTCTAGAGCTCGCAAGTCATGGGCAGCTTTTCTGGCATTTCTCCGCCCAGAATTGTGCATTTGCAGAGCTGCTGAAGGCTTATCATTTCCACTTTGGTGATACTCTTGTTGCTCTGATGAAGATGTTGCTCCACCACATTGCTTAGATTCTGTTATAGCCTTTGTGGCTTTTGACAGTCTCTTTTCATCTTGTGGGACTTTCTTAGACCTTGCAGGCGAGGATTTTCTTAATTCCTTGCTCCTCGCAATATCCTTTATGGCATTATCACCCCTGACATCATTCAGAGAATCACTTGATCTAACCCCTGTGGCACAGGTGTCAGCATCAGGGTTCACACTTTCAAGGACAGTGTCATCATCATCATTGCTCCTGTTTTCCGGAATCTCTAATCTTGTCATGTCGTCAGTCAAGAGCTCATTGAAGAAATTCTGAGATGGTCTCCACGAAAACGCTACCTCGTATTCCGTGTTGAGTTTCAAATTGGATCCCCGTTCTCGTTTGTCTGTGTCATTAGAGTCTGTTGTGCTGATTTTTCCCTTGCTAGTTACCTCTCTGCTTTGATCCTCATGAGAGAGTGCAACCGGAGACGTTTTTATCGTCACTCTTTCCGGGGTGAGGTTGAAATCTGAAGAAGCAGTCACCTCCTTGACTTCCTCCTTGCAACTTAAGTCATTACTGTTATCTGTTGTGTTTCTGCCAGTGTCAGAGATACCACTAATGGGATTCTCTGGTTCAGGTCTCGGTAAGCTATCGGTTTCGATTTGGTCAGGCTCGTCCAGGTTTTCTCCGTCAATGCAATTTACAGGTTGTTCTGGAGCCACAGAACCTGTATCTTCATCAGCTGGAGCAGTTCTTTGTCTATCTTCAAGCTTATAAATTGCAGCATCATTTTCAGCAAAACAAAATGTTTCCTCAGAAGTCTGCGGTGCTCCATTTTCATCTTTGCCTGCATCTCTGAAGTCTTCCGGTTGCACATCAACAGGTTCTGATGACCCATTCATGAAATTCTCAAAATCCTTTGCAGCCTTCTCCCATGTCCACATCTCCTCTCCCCTCCTTGCATTAAACTTCTCTGCGAGAGAGGGAATCTTGAAGTCAGTAGGTTTATGCATCTTGAAAGGCAGGCTCAGGGTATCAACTTGGCAAGATTTATCCCAGACTGTTGGGTGGAGGACATGTGAGATGGAATCCCCTCGTGCGTTGACCTGCGACACATGATTTGACCTCAGCCTTGTGGTCCTTTGAAGTATGTCCACAATAGTTTTACAAGAAGATTGCTCCTCAACCACCTCTATGTTTTCTCGGATGCTCGATTCACGCTGTTCTCTCAATGCCTGAGTGTAAACCTCTGGATCATCATCTGGATTATCTTGGGCACTATCATCGTAATCAAGCAACGAAGAAGATTCCTCTTCACTGTCTGAACAGTTAAGGTCGACGTTGACCAAATTCACCAAATCTGATGGAACTGGATCTGAAGAACAGCAAGAGAACAGTGCAAAGGAATGATTAAAGCAAACAAAATGCAAGGGGTTCAACGGATTTTCACTGAACACAACCCCAAATTTCAAACCCCCCTCCCTGCCCTCTACCAAAAAAGGGAAAATTCTGGTCATTTTCTGGCAACAAATGTTTGTAAGCTCAAACAGAATATTGTGTATGGATTTTTCCTTAAGATTTCTTGAAACTATTCAAATCCAGCTTCTTCTCAAATAATTGACCAGACACTGAAATCAGTTGACACCAAAACGAGCAAATTCCGTCCTCTGCAAATCTTTCAGCATTGTTTTTCAGTTTTCAATGGCAAGTGACACAAGAAAAAAAGAAAGTCTGCTGATCTAATGTAAAATGGTATGCCCAATTATCAGATATTTAGGCTTTATGGAGACTTTATGGGGGTAAAGCAAGTAAAATCCGTCTGAAGCCAATGTGGCCAATCAGGCCATATTGTTTCTGTTAATTTTGGGCATAAGACAGCTTAAAATATTTTGGATGGGATGCAGGTTACTCCACAGTCAATGCTGGGACCCACTTATACTCCTTGATGGAGAGAGGCAGGTAGGGGTGAAGTGGCTTGCCCAAGGACACAACACATGGTCAGCAGCTGAATTCTACCCTCTGACTCTTTTATGCATTATGTAGAGTTGTAATGACTGGAGTCATTGACTCGACTCGAGTCCGACTCGAGTCACAATTTTCGGTGACTCAACTCGACTCGAGTCCCTCAGGGCAAATGACTCGACTCGAGTCCCTCATCAGAATGACTCAACTCGACTCGAGGAAGGCTAATAAGACTTGAGTCCCAAAATTAAAAGCAAAACTTTGTGAAAAATATTTGCATTGACTTGCGCCGGTGCTGGTTTGATCAGTGTCCCCATTGTAGATGAATGACGATCAGCTGGCACCGCCTTTTTATCATAACATTTTCATTAAGAGTCAAATGTGGTGTCACCACATGTAGTAGCCTGAACATAAAATTTAAAAAGCCAAGAAAATGACTTTCTCTCTTGTGTTTATTTATTGTATAGTGTTCAAATATTTGTGACTCGAATTGACTCGAGCTAAATACTTGACTCGACTCGACTTGACTCGACTGCACACTGTGACTCGACTCGACTCGACCTTCTTGAGCTAATGACTCGACTCGACTTGAGTCATTTCTTTAAAATGACTCGACTCGACTCGAGTAACTTCTTTAATATGACTGGACTCAACTCGAGTCACAAAAATCAGTGACTCGTTGCAACTCTGGCATTTGGCCACACTCCCCTCTCTATGAAACATTCAAGATCAGAAAATTGCGTCCAAATCTAACCTGGCAGATGTTGAAGGCTAACATGACTCTGCCTTTGGATGTTTCTCAGCAAGGCTTCCTCATTGCCCTCGCTAGCAAATGTCACCGCTACACCCTTACTGCCAAACCGACCCGCCCTCCCTATGCGATGCATGTAAGTCTTGCCGTCGGAGGGAACGTCTAGGTTGATGATGAGGTTTACGTTCTCAGCATCTATGCCCCGGGCAGTCTGCGATGTAAACAAATGGGCACAGACCGTGATTAATTGTGCCAAAGTTGTAATCAGGTCATCCCTAGTCAATGCAATGTCCATCACAAGTCTAATTAGCATTCGGTTTCAACCAAGTCAATTGAGGAGCTATTCCAAGGAACTGTGAAAAAAATGCATTTGTTTGTTGTTTATCAAATATCACTTAAAACTGTAACTTCATAACACTTGATTGTACTGGGCCCAATTTCATGGCGCTGCTAAACAGTTAACCGAAAAGTTAAGCTTAGCAAAGCAGAAAAAATTGCTAACCTTAAGCAATATTCATTTCGGTTGGCGGTAACACCATGTGGTAATAGCTACTGCTTAGAAGATATTTAGTTCTGAAAAGAACTTGTCCTGCTTATTATCAAGTTTCGCTAAGTAGTTTTCATCAACTTTCGCTAAGTAGTTTTTGTTCTGATAAGAACAGTCCTGCTTTAAGTTCTAAAAGAACTTGTCTTTTTAGAACTTAAAGCAGGACTGTTCTTATCAGAACAAAAACTACTTAGCGAAAGTTGATAATAAGCAGGACAAGTTCTCTTCAGAACTAAATATCTTCTAAGCAGTAGTTATTACCACATGGTGTTACCGCAAACTGAAACGATACCGATACTCCACCATGTAAAGCCTCAAATCTTATATTAACAATATTTCAAGGCATGGATGTGCTAATGGTCACGCAAGCATGGAGATATATACTGTTACGTCACTTAGTTAGGCAAATTTTTGCTCTGAAGTAAGCATGCCTTTTGCTGTGCTCATGCTTACGGTCTCCATAAACTATATGGAGGCTCTGATAGTAGAATATTGTGTGCTTAGCTTAATTGCATATTTCATATACACCATGGCCCAATTTCATCGCTCTGCTAACTCTGCAAAAAAATCCCTGCTTACTGTAGCCCCTATGCATTATTATCTTCAATCGTTATCTCTTGAAGACTTACCAGGTCAGTCGATATCAGCACGCGGCACTTGAAGGTCTTCAGCATGGACATGGCGCTGTGTCGTTGCGACTGATCCTGACTGCCTGAAATGCATGTACTTGGCCAGCCACGCTCACACAAGATATCCGACAGATTCTGAGCTCTAAGAGACACAAGAAAACTAATTAAAAGGACTACTGTGGGGATTGTTGTTCACAAAATGACTTTTGTGCGACAAGTAATTAAGTATTCAGTTCTAAGATTTTGTTTCAAATTCAAATTCAAATTCCAATCTAGATTTAGTTATTATTTTAGGTGGATGTGAAGGGTGCCCTTAATATTTCAATTGATATCATTTATTTAAAAAAATAAATAATTCTTGATTACAAGTCTTTCTTTCAGTACATTTTGTAGAAAATTAGTAACAAAAAGCTCTAAACCCCAAATTTTTCGAGATATAAAAGGAAGTTTAAAGAAAAAGTCAAGACTATTAAATTCTCCACGAATGTTGCCCACTTCCCCACCACGTAAAATAACGAGGTAGCTGACACTTCAAAATCCATTATTTTTAAAGCTAGAATGACCCCTGACCTGCTGGAGAGATTGGAGAAGACTAGACACTGGCTGAATGACACCTGCCTCAACAGCTGCAGCAGGTGTTCCACTTTGACCTCAAAGGCCTTGTGATATAACCCATGACTGGGGACAACCTTGTAGAACTGCTTGATTCCTGTGCGACAAAAAAAGGTCAAATGATTCAAAAGAATTCTGGCATTCACAATCTTTCCAAAGCTTTGAATGTTTGTATAAATACAAAGCAAATGTCAGTCTATAATTGCAGTCCACTCTTAGTGTAAGGGTGTGAGCCTCCTGTACTTGAAACTATCGCAAACTGTCAAAAAGCCTACCTCCTAACTCTCTCGGTAGCTTTTGTACAGGCTGGTCACCAAGAACCAGAAATCCCTGTGGATTAAACCGTATAACTGCCAAAGCCCATTTAATGTACATCATTGGCTTTTGCTGTAATGTTCAGAAAATAACTATTTGAGGGGTTAGTATGATAGATCAAATATTGTTACACTGACATGTTTGAAGTTTTGTGTTCGAGAATGCTGGAAAAACCAAGTAAAAACAAAAATGTTCAAGTAGTCTGGTTCCCTGACTCCACTAAAGATAAAAATGGATCAATTTATAGATGCGGGAAAATTGTAAGGTAAGGGAACCAGTCCAGCTGGCACGCACCCGTTCATGAACATGTAACCAATAGCAAACAAAATTTGAAATGAAAACAATTGCTAAATTGGGAGCAGTAGTCAAAAAATAAATAGGTTTTTCCAACGGTGGTCGAACAGCATTGGAAATTTATACAAAAATACCACTTTTCTTGAAAATGACTTCACACCAGGTGCCATAATTTTACAGGATGTTTTAGACTGTCATTTACCAACATCCGAGTGAGGTATTTCGTAAAAAATTTGGTAGTTTTGTTTTTCGATGTTTGCAAATGTTGTATATTCCCTTTAAGTGGTTTGATAGATAGGTTGACAATTACTACTGGTACAGCTTGCGTAGCAGCCATTTTAACCCGTCAATTGTACCAATATGAGGCCAGTCTACAGACTTGTTTGGGGGACTTGGTCCAGAAGGCCTGACGTGACTAAATATTGATGGAGTATGATGGACTTGGGTCTAATGGCCTGAAGCAGTGCTAGGGGTATCCGATTGATTTTGCCTAGCTTCCTGTACTGCTATTGTGATAAAAGCCATGTGTAGCAAGTCCATGAACGTCAACCAGTGCGTCAGTGGTGGATTCCATTATGTCATGTACAGTTTTGTATTGGACGCACAGTGATTGATGGATTTTGATGGACTTGGTTAAGTCAGTTACTGAATGATGAACAAGACTCATGATCAACCTTTTAGTGCCACTCTCCGAGGGTTTAGTCTGACGAACGTTGGATCTCTCATGTAGGAGGTCAGTCCCTTCGCCAGTGCCTCTGGGTAGGTAGCGGACAGGGCAAGCATCTGCTTGTTGACAGGCAACCGGTTGTATATCCAACTGGTACAAAAACATGATAGCGGTGTCAAAAAATAATACCTCAGTGTGGAGCCAACATTTGAAAAGCAGAACCAATTTGTGCAAGTGAAAAGATTTAAACCCTATCTCAGAGGTCAAAAGAGAGAGAGTGATGTGACAGAAGTCATAAGACGGCCATTCTGTAACTCTAAATCTGAGTGAGATTTGAGGCTTGTGTTTGGACTACCGAGATCCGCCCAAGTTAGTCCCAACCACGTCTTCCTCATTAGGCCGAATAAAAAAAAAACCATGTTTCTCGTCCGGGGTTTTTGAAAAAAGGAGGAAGCAGGGCTTTTTATTTCTTATTTTGTATTTTTTTCAAGATGGCCGCCATTTTAAAATTTCCTGCAATCGTTGGTGTTCCACTGTTCAAAGACACTTTTAAAAATGAAAGACAAGTTGGACAAGAGAACTGAACATATTTACAGTGTCATTTAGAGTTGTATTGGTATTGGTATTTGTTTTCCGATGAATTTGTGGACTTTTTCGGTGTTTTTTTACTACATTTTTCAAAAATGAAAAAATAATTAAAAAATCCAGGCGGCCTCCAAAAAGGAAGCGGACGGGGACGAGAAACATGTTTGTTTTTTACTTCGCCTTATATCACCTGCAGTGCCATCGACGTACTTAATCTGATCTTGGAATTTCTCCTCCAGAAGCTTGTCTGCCTCATCCAGGATGAATAGCCGGATGCTGTCCGTGTGCATGACGTCATACTCAATCAGCTGCTTCACACGACCTACGCGCAAACACACAAAACAGTTAATCACCCAAAATTTCAGAAGCTACGGGCTCCGTGCACGAAGAAGAGAGGGCGCTTTTTAACCAATTTTGAGAGCCCTGTGGATGGGTCAATAGTGTTTTATTGGTTCTCATACGTTTAGCACAAGGTACGCACAGCTAATTTTATTCTGAATGTACACAGAACCAAAGTGTCTGCATGTGAGCGTCAGGCATTGTTGGCAATGCGTATGAATGTCTCTTACAGTGGTTTCTCGCGAGTCTCCCTTTCTTACCGTTGAGGGGATACTTGTGCACAGAGCCCATTGTCATGCTATGAAGACATCTGTACCATAGATTTTACTATTATTTTCATCACATTTACAGCCCTGAAAGACTTACAAAAGGAAAAATTAGAGGGAAAGAATTCCGGATACAGACCAAAAAGTTGCAACCTATATGGTTATTTCCTCCTCCTTTCCCTGCTTGTTGGCCTTATGAAAACACAAGGTGTCTTCCATGAAAACACAAGGTGAGGTGAAAATTGATGTGCTCGGTGGAAGGTAAGTGGGGTCCATAGGTGGAATTCTTTTCAAAAAGAGTACAAAACTTGGTTGAATAGAAAAGGCCTAATGAGTACTAGCTTTTCAAATATTATTTATTTCATAAAAAACTATTTTTAGTTGAAGTCAATTTGCTAGTCTCAAACACTTTGTAACACTTATGAGTTCTGTGACTCAAGTCCCTAAAAGGTTTTTTATCTACTTGATATATACGGAAACGAACTTTCATGCTTGACTTTGTAAGCTATTTGCTTGTTTGATCTGAAGAAACATAAATTGATTCATACCAACCAGATCCTTCACAGAACACGTCGGCTTAAAGCATTTAGTACATTACACAAGGCTTGAATTTGCTGTTTTGTTTCCATACTTTCATGCGCACTTAAGGATTTTGGATTTTTGGAACCTTCATACCCAAGATACTTCAGACGGGACAGGGCTCAAACAATATACCTGGGGTTCCTACTGCCACGTGGCATTTCTTCAGCTTCTGACGGTCAGGCCCAAACAGCGTCCCGCCGATGAACGTGTGGCATCGCAAGCCCTGCATGGCAATTCCTATGGACTGGATTACTCCTTGCACCTGTGTGGCAATCTCCCGAGTCGGCGTCAGGACGAGAGCTTGTACGCCGGAGCACTGAAGATCCAGACTTTCCAGGATGATGACACTGAAGACGCAGGTCTTCCCTGTCCCGGACTTGGCTTGGACGATCATATCTGTATAATACCAGAAAACAAACACACAAACCAACAAAACTGTGAGTGATCACTTAATCTGATAGATGAGATGCGTGGAATTTTTATGTTTATAACGAGTTCCGCACAGCTGGCCAAATGCTAATTAAATTTAAAATCTCATTTTGCAAGTGTTCAACGTAGAATTTTTTTCTTGAATTTGACATATCAACGCTAGATTTTGTCGAGTTTTGTGAAGTATTTCATTTTATAAAATCCATAGGGTTTACTTATAATGAATATAATTACAAGTAATAATCAAAGTCAATAACTTTGGCAAAAAAGTTGGGGAGTAATTTATATATTATGTAAGAAAAGGATAACTGTTTAAAATTTAAATGAATGAATAATTTAATGGGGCAACAAATCTGACAATAAAAATGCCTTTACTTTAAAATAACTGATACATTTTACTTAAATATATTCAAAAATGTATTGATTACTTAAGCATGTATAGTTTTAGTGTTCATTATAATAATACAACAGTGACGCCTAAAATTGATACTTGAATTTGAACTTGAAGGCACATTAAAAATTTAAAAAAAACTCTAGAGAGACTTTTATTACTAATACTTAGCCTATGGGGATGTTAATTATTTACAAATGTGTGTATTTGGTGTGAATGCTTTTTCTTTATTAATAACAAGGCATGAATTCTAATATCCACCTAGCCCACATCGCCCCAGTGGTATTGCTTTCAACTGTATCGGAGACGGCCGCTCAAATCCCGCCCGCGACAAACCGCTCAACACGTCACATGACAGGAGCAACGATGCGAAATCAATGTTTACATTTTCTTCGTTTAAAACATCGCTGGTACGCTCTTTAGATGAATAACTATGCGCCATTTTGGACAATATGTTAGATCTTTCAAGTTTTAAATTTCATTTTCATGCGTGAACGTTTTAAAAGAGACATTTGTCCGTGCGTAAAACGCGGCGCAGTTAGTCATGCTAGTTGCTCATGGAGGCCGCCATCTTTAAATGCGAAGGGCAAAGGGCGAGGCGGTGTACAAAATGTTATCCAATGTTCCATTGGTCATCTTAGCGCCACTGAGAAGAAATTATCCAATCAACATCGTCGACTGTTTAATTCGGTAGGGCTTACCGCCCACTTTCGTGACTGCTCAGCCACCGGCCGGAAAAGATTACGCTCGCGCTCCACGGTACGACTCAATGTATTTCTGTCCTTCACTTCCTGGATAGCAGGATAGTGACAAACTGAAAGGAAAATAATCTGCTGCTTCCAACTCCGCCCATATTTGAAAAGTAATTGGATCTAATTATTAGTTGACAGCGGCGCTGCTTTCTTGTCGTAAATTGTACCAGATATTTGTTGTGAGTGAAGGACGGAGCGCAGCTTCCACTCGATCGTGCGGAGAACACTTCAGCAACTTGCAACAAGAAGCCACAATCAAAATGTCTCATCAAACAGGAATAAAAGGTAACTTCTTTAATACTCTTCTGTGTAATGCTTGTCTGCTTGTACATGTATGCTTTAACTTTAAAGCAGGAAATAACTTAACTTTTTAACAGTGATCTATTTAAACTTTCAGCATGATTTTTTGTTCAGTTAATGTGCTTTTAAGTTTTATAATATAATTGTCAGATTAAATTAATTGTATTTTCTGCAAGCTAAATTTGTACAATGTAGTGTTGTTTGTTTGATTTACCGATTATTTTTGTAGTACTGGACACAAGATATATTCAGTAAATTTGATTATACATAAAGCAAAGTTTTTCTTTTGGTGATGTGTCCCTGCATTAGACCCAGTAAGTGGGACGCTACGCTAGAACTCCTTTATTCGAACTTTGACTTTGTTTGGTCTTATATCTCCATGGTCATACTACTACTTCTACTATACTAGCTATTATGACAAAATTCTAAAAATGAGTTCTAGCACCAAAATCTTGACTTTGGTCGGTCTTTCTAGAACGACCGACCAAACACAACATTAAAAAAAAGGAGTTCTAGCTTCCCCAGTTACAGGGTCTACTGTAGTAATAACATTATATCCTTATATAGGGGCACTAGGTCCTGAAATCCCCGAAAATTTCATGTTTTGGATGGTTGACCTATCCTATTTCAAACGTGGTTGAAAGGAAACCAACCTAATGTCTAAGTGTTCCCGAGAAAAGAGGAAAAATCCCTGGTTGTTTACATCGGAAAAGACGGAGTACAAATACGTTTTTGTGTTGTTCTCATACAGTGTACGATATACACGGTGTGTGTCTCGGGAACAGCGGTGACCAATCACCAACGCAAAAAAATGTGGTTTCTTCAACGTCCGCAAAAGGCGAGCACTTTACAAATGAAATCACAACTAGCATCCAAACAGCTCGAATTTGTGGGGTCGCAAAAGTGGACCTCAAAGTTCATTTTTGCACGCATAATACAGGAATAACACAAAAACGCCCAGTTTTTAAAGGATAGTTGTGTGGATGTTAAATGTTCTTTCCGAAAAACATTATCTCGTTCAAAGCGCGTTTGAGCCCAATTCGGCTGTTCCAGGACCTAGTGTCCCTTTAATGCAATAACATGAGTTAACTTACATAGATACTCGCTTTTCCATAGCTTGAATGCTTCACTGAAGTTCACATCAGAACATTTGGTTTGTAATGTATATTTCAGAAAGGATGATCAGGTTTTTATCTGCAGTTTTTTTATCAACGTTATGTTTCCTTTAAATTTGAACAATTTTTTAAACCTTGAAAATAGAATGCTTTATGCCACAGAGGGCAGGAAGACCTACATACAACCTTTCAGTTATTGTGAAAAGTCAAGTTTATATGTCACAGTGAAGAGATTGCCAATTTAGCAAAAAGTTGCTTGTGTCTGATTCCTACTATGGCCAAAACAAAGAAATAGTTCTGCTTCCAATTACATGGTATTCAAAATAGGGTAGGTAGGTAGGTAGGGAATTTTTTTGGCCAATTTTTTTTGTGTGTACAATCATATGGAGGAGTCTGCGTGTAGTCAAGAGTAAATGGTAAAAAATGTATGGTTTTGGGTGATTTTTCTCGGGGTATTTTCTCACGGTAGGGACTGTCAGAATAGGGTAGGTAGGGAAACCGGAAGCAGAACTATTTTTTTTTTGGCCTAATGTGACTGAACTTGCACATAACTCATAGATAAATCATTATAATTTTGGTAAATCTCCCTTTCCTTCCCCCTTTCCATGTCTCCTGTTTGTGCTTGGTAGTCTGTCAAGAGCCAATATGGCCCATCAGGCTAGCGTTTATCTCCAGTTTCTATAGCATGAAATGACTGAGAGTATTTCTATTCCCCTGGTTGGGATGCCAGTCCATCGCAGGTTAATCCCCAACTAATGCCAGTACCAATTTGTACTCCTGGGTGGAGGGAGGCAAGTGGGGTGAAGTGGCATGCCCAAGGACACAACATGTGACCAGCAGCTGGATTCGAACCCCTGACCCTCTGATCATGAGTCACGAACCTCAACCACTAGGCCACTCCTCTTTTTTTTCTGGGCGATACCTAAAAATAATTTAAATCACATAAATAGATTAATAAACTGATAATTATGTGACCATTTTGTATTCTGAAGATCTCAAACCGTGATTTTCATTGATGTTTTGTTTGCAGCTTCTGACGAACTGAAGGACGCTTTTGCAAATGCTAAGAATGCGAATAACAACTACAGATTGATCAAAGTCTGCATCGATTTGGGTGAGTACCGGCATCCCTAGGTGGGCAAGTGCGTACACCTGTCATTTTTGTCTAAACTGCAGCACATCATCATTGTCAAGTTCCACAAACCTCCAACAAGAAAGCATCATACAGCTCTTCCGTTGGTGACCTGTGTTTTGCTGCAAATCTTTCCTGCACGCATAAGAACTTTCGATCTACCTTGTGCAACTTACGAATAGTTGCAATTTTGTGTGTGTTGGTTTTCCAGACTCTAAGCATATTCCCCCCTTCTCTGGCTGGCAATTTCAACAAGGCCGGCCCAGCAGTCAAAATAAATTAAGTGACTGTTTTTAAGTGCTCCCTGCCTTCAAAAAGCAATATTGACTGGCTGTGATTGTTATGTACTAACCTGATATAGCTATGCTTTGACTGTAGGGGATTGATAAGCCAGCTGTGCCTACCAGTTACCTGCTTTTGTCTGTTGACTGAAATGGACTAGTCACAGTGCCTTCAAGAAATATGATCTGACTGTTGGCATTACTCAATGTAGAGTGCGCTTTGCTGGCTACTGCTATCGTGCTGAAGGACCAGGTCATATCTGATGTAATATTTTGGAGACTTCCGTACCCTAATAAGTAATAGAGGACTACATAGACGTGATTGCCAGAGACACGCAATATGAAATTGAAAATTAAACCTTCCACACATTAAAAGAGGGATTAAGACACCCGGCATGGCGTTGTGAATGGGATCTCGGTTGCGACTGCTAGATGATGATGATGATGATGTTGGTGACTAGTAATGATGTGCAAACCCGACCCGAAACTGACCCGACCTGAAACCGACTTCGGGTCGGGTCGGTTTGTCCATCTTTTTAGTCGGGTCGGGTCGGTTTCGGTTTTGCATTTTCATTTTCAGGTCGGGTCAGTTGAGCCATCTTTTGAAAAAAACGAACTAAACCGAAATAGTTGTGAAATTTAGGTGATGCAATATTATTGACAGTCACTGTGACCGCAGCCCTAGTGTGGTGTGGCCACCGAGCGCACTATCAAGTTCCCACGGTATTAATTTTTCCACGGTCGGATGGCACTGACAGTGAAATAGATACATGTACATTGTAACAGTTTTCATGATACCGCGTGATGATACCATGCGTTTGTTCAATAAGCGGAGTTACTCTCGATCAACCAACTGAGTATGACAGAGAGAGACAATGGTTTTGCAAAAGAATTCATGCCACGTGGGTAAGGGCAGGCACAAAAAAGTGATCACTTTGTCCAAGCAAGGTAATCGTTTTTCCCCCCTTTTTTTTTGGTTTCGGTTGGGATTCGGATATCTCTAATGTTTCGGGTGGGTTTGGCCTGGTCAACCCGACCCGATGCACATCATTAGTGAGACCCGATGCACATCATTAGTGACTAGCCTGTGTAAAAGGCATGGTAGGGGAACAGGATTGAATTTTTGACTGTCTGTGACTGATCAAACAAAAGGAGAGTTAATACATTGTACAATTTGTGCCATGCTAGATATAATTTTCCTACCTCATTGCATGTCTAGATCTCAAAAATTGGAGGAAAAAAGTGAAGATATTTAAGAGTGATGATTTAGTTGGGTTGTGTAATTTGACTTACTTTTCCTTTATCTTTCCAGGGATTGAAAAATTGGTTCCAAAGGACCACTGTGAAGCATCTGGAACATGGGAAGAAGATATCCTTTGATTTGAACAAGATAAAAACACAGACAGAATTAAAAACTGGCAACTAGTCTACAACGCTCAATAAAGCTCAGTTGACAGAACACCTATATTCTAGTGGTTGCAGGTGTCAGTCACACTTTTGTCCATTCTCTTTATTCATTCTGAGAGTTAAACAACACTTGTTTACAACACTTGCAGACATGACCCCAAAAAAACCCCAATGAATTGTTATGAAAAACCTTGCTGGACTGTAAGTGAATAACAGTCTCAAGCATGCTGTGAAATAACGGCACCTGGTATGCTGTCTTTTTCAGGAAGAAGGGATGAAATGTTAAGTTGAGTTGAATTTGTCTGCACATTGATATTTCCTTGATGTACCATGACACATTATGGCATGATACTGCCATTGCTGGGAGACAAGGACCCTTGCTATTTATTCTACCGTCTCGACGAAAAGGACGCACAAAATCACTACAAGTGGATTTTCATGCGGTTCTCTCCGGACCATGCACAGGTAACCAAAAAAACTTGACTTTTTCACTTATGGGTATCCCCCCCCCCTCTGCCCATCTCAGACCCACCCACATTTCCCATACACTCACCACCAAAAAGGGGTAAAGAAAAAGATAAATATTACAAATTGTTGTAGTCGAGTCCATCACAAGTCCATCACAAGTCCATCACAAGTTCTCCAGCCTCAAGTCAAGTCAAAAGCAATTCAAATGAACTCTGACACATGTATTGCTTTGTTATTGTTAATCCCCTGTTACTTGTGACTGGACTTGTGAACGGATTTGCAATTTACCTTATGACCTGACTTGTGACAGACTCAACTTCAACACTGATAAAAAGTGGTTTCAGAATAAAATCTCGTCCTGAATTTGTTTTCTGGACTTGCTGGATGATCACTTTAGAACTTTTTTTATGTCATTGGTATTTCTAATACTCGGGGGCAGGCTGACGTCATCCGATGAAAACATCTATTCATTTGCACACCAGATTTCATCAGTTGCTATGTGTTACCATTCAGCACTCCAGACTCCAGAACCATTGAGTTTTAAGATGATAGGTCTGGAGCTAGATAATGCAATGTAAAAAATTGCCGGATGTCCGCGCCCACCTATGTAACATAATTCATGAAACCTGTATTCAAATGTTGGTATGTTCCCATTACACCATCCTGACTAGGTGAAACACAAAATGGTATATGCTGCGACCAACACGACAGTCAAGACAATATTTGGTACCAGTCAGATCAAGGATGAATTACTTGCAACATCAAAGGTGAGTAGAAATCAAATGTTATCGTTAAGGTGCTCTGACAGGTATTTGGCCGCGATCTTCTGCTTTCTATATCAAGCCAAATGTTGAAGTTTTCTTTGGGGAAAAAAATTATAGGCTTCTTCCAATTTATCTAGCTCCACATCAAATAATGTACAATAACATTTATCTAGGCTAGGGTGAGATTTTCCATTTTTGTGTGTGAAGAATCAAAGATGTTACAATTTCCAGAAACATTTTCTAAAAGTCAAGTTCACAAATGTAAATAGTTAACATAAGAATTGTTTATCCCAAATCCTAAGTTTCTAGTCTAGAAGATTGTGTTGCCTGATTGCAGGACATTGGAATGAGATATAAGCAGACATCTGAAGCTTTGCTCCCCGACTCTTACAGGTCGGAAATTAACAGTGAATATTTGCATTGCAGTACACTGTGGGACATTTCTGTACTCTGTGAAATTCCCATTCATTATTACAAAGTGTCCCGTGAATCCTTCAACCCTCATCCGTAAACATGCATTCTGTGCCAAGTAGTCCTTTCAGTCAAAATCAATCAAGTGACTGTTTTCAACAGTTAAGAGCTGCCAGCCTACATAAAGCAGGATTGACTGGCTGTGACTGTCTATGTAACTTGATACACCTGTGCTTTGACTGAAGATGATTGATAAGACGGTTGTGCCACCAATTTACTGCTTTTGTCTGTTGACTGAATTTGACTAGTCAGAGTACTTGCTGAAAATATGATCTGACTGTTAATGACTAGCCTGTGTAAAAGGCAAGGCAGGGGAAGTGGGTGGAATTTTTGACTGTCTGTGACTGTTAAAACCGTAGGAGGGTTAATGCATTGCTACATATTCTCTCACTTCTCATTTCAGCATTCCCTGTAAAAAGGCTAACAGACTGTTTGCTCTCTTTTTAATAATAATCGTAGTGCTTATATAGCGCTTTCCATCGTATCAATAATCTCAAAGTGCTTTACAATTATTCCCCCGTTCATCAGGCCATGAGACCATGCGGCAGCCGTTATCAGCGCTCAATCGGTCTTCGAGCCTTACGGGTACCCATTTATACTCCTGGGTGGAGAGAGGCAATTGTAGTTAAGTGTCTTGCCCAAGGGCACAAACACCATGTTCCTGGCAGGATTCGAACCCACGCACCATCATGCGTGAGTCAAGACACCATAACCACCAGACCATGGCGTTCTACATTAAAAGACCAAAACAATTCTGGCATTTCTATTCCAGACAGAGATGACGTTCGATGGTTACATGCGTCACCGGGAGCATGAGGAAGCCCCGGCGCCCTTGACCGCCAGCGAGGAGGAACAGAGACTGATGAGAGAGGAGGAAGGGCCCACGGACATCGGCAGCAGCACCAAGCAGAGCCACCTGGGTGGGATCGCATTCCCAATACGCAGCGAGGCTAAAGATAAGCTGCTGGGTTTGAAGAACGGGGACTACACGTACGTCAGGCTGGTGAGTGACGTGGGGTAGAGAAGACAAGTAGAGGGGTAGAGGGGTCGAGGGATCATGTTCCCGAGGCTAAAGATAAGCTGCTGGGCTTGAAGAACAGGGACTACACGAATGCCAGGCTGGTGAGTGGCACGGGGTAGAGATAAAAAATACAAAATACATGTGTATGGCTTTTGCCTTTGGGGGGCCATTTGCTCACCAAGGGGGGCCCGGCCCCACCAGGCCCCCCCCCCCCCCCCCCCCCCCTTGGCAATGGGCATGAGTACTTACATGTGTACCTCGCCTTCTTCCTCTGAGACCTGGGTTTGATTCCTGCCTGGGCAAAAATGAGTATGCACAACAACTTTAATTGGGAATGTGCACAAACCTGTGGAATCCTTGCATGACCGTCGGTTGTCGTCAGCAATACACACTCATGCTTTCTCCTTGGAATCATTGATGGGATACTTATGCAAACAGTTCAGGTTGGCGTAACAATACTTACCTCGCCTTCCTCGTCTGTGACCCGGGTTTGATTACAGCTTGTGCCAAAATGAGGATTGGATTTTCAGTTCCTCCTTTTCTTCGCATTGTCTTCTCTTGACTGGGCCCCATGGGAGACCAGTGGATTGCACTTAATGGGCTACCCAGTCAAAATAGGAATTAAATAAATAAATAATTAAATAAATAAAACACATTCTCTTCTTCTATTACCCCTTTCTCTTGTTCCAGTAATTGAAATCAAAGGTCTGTCTCTGCAAACATCCTTGTAACAAAATACTTGCCCCAAAGAATTATGTAATACCAGAGGACTTCCCTGGTATTGTCATTGAATCACCGCTATACTATAGTGCCAAAAGTGTATGTGTGTGTGTTCACGAGTTGTTTGAGAGTTGTTCACGAGTTGATTGCCACTCCACGAATTGATCGCCAGCGAAGCAGGACGATCACACACAAAGTGAAGCTGCTTCCCCTGCGAAGCAGGCTAGCCAAAGCCTCGCAGTAACTATAATTTAAGTACCTATATACCACGGTTTAGAAGTAAAATTTTTAAAACACTATTTTACAATCTCTCAACCAAAGAGACAGAATCTGTGGGAGAAGTACTGCTTTTACAGAAGAATTCATTCTGAGAAGTTTTGATTACAGAAAACGTATTTTGTCTGATCCTCTCAACAGTGTGTGGATACTACCAATGAAGAAATCCTTTTAGATGACGCAGACAGTATTGGTACCAACGCACTCCCTGGGAAGATTTCATCGGAGAAAGCCGGCTATCATGTGTTTACTTTCAAGCACACACACGAGGGCGATTATCAAGAAAGTCCAGGTATTTTGAATCATAATATCCATGTTAACCTGCAACGTCTTGACTTACTTGACTTAATTCCGTATCTCCTTTGGGAGAATTGGGCCAGGCCTGCAACGTCTATTTAATGGATTTATTCCTGCTTGTGAACTGTTCAAGAAAAGTTTGTATTTTCGTACTGAAAAAAGAAATTACTGCACACTGTGCTAAACGGGCAAAGATTGAGATGTACATGTATTAAGGCCTACTACAATGGTTTAGTTCTTAGCAGGTTTAAAGGGAAGATACAACATTTGCAAACATCAAAAAACGAGGTGATCAAATTATCACGAAATACCTTACTTGATTGTTAGGGAATGACATTCTACAGCACCCTGTAAAATCGTGGCTCCTGGTGTGCTGACATTTTTAAGAAAATTTGTATTTTTCCAACGCTGGTCAGCCGACCAGCGTTGGAGAAAGCTGGCTTTTTTCAAAAACCGCTCCGAAGTTTTCATAACAGTTGTTCTGCATTATCTTTGCAATTGATTACACACCTGTGAAAGGGTACAAGCGTGCCAGACTGATTCTCTGACCTTACAATTCCCTAAAGTCTACAACATTTCTCTGTTTCATCTTAAGTGGGGTCAAGAAACCAGACTACAAGAACATGATTGGTTTTCTTGGTTTTTCCAGCATCTACAAGCCCAAAACGTGAAACAAGTCAGTTTAACAATATTTGCTATAACATACTAATCCTCCAAATCCATTTCTGAAAATTGCAGCAAAAGCAAATGTTGTACATTCCCTTTAATCTCTAACTTTCCGTGATCCATTTTTTTTTCATTTGATTTCTCATAGGATAGCTGATAACTGAGATCATACTTGAAAATTAGCAATTCAGTTCAAAAATTCCTTTTTATAGGGTACCTCCCAAATGAGCACGACAGTTTGCCCGTAAATAACGGAAATTGAGTTATGGTTGGAAAGCCCACAATATAAGCTTTCATTTGGTATGTACTAGAGCTCCATACCCCCTCCCGTTCTGGGGATATGATGTATTTGCATATTAATTACTTCCTTGGAGTTCGAATTACACAACTGAGAAAACAGGCTTTGAAATAGCTGGCTCTGTTGTAGATTTGGGCATGATGACCACTCAAAATTGTCATTTTTTCTCACTTTATTTATCAAAATCAACATTTTGGTGAATGAACCCTGAAACTGTAGGTATTAAAGATGTCATTCATGACAAAACATGAAAATCACATTTTGACGAAATTTTCACCCTCTCAACATTGAGCGGGCCATTACACGATAATGCACATCGTGACTTAATACACTTTTTGTGGAGTGGGTCACATATGTGACTTGAGCTTGTGTGGGCTCCGTTCAAAATACTGAGAAAACTTCAAAAAAGTGTTACGGTTGGGATAGCATTGGCAGGGTCTCCGGCCCAGCCATTCTGGAAATCAGGGGAAACATTGAAATTCAGTTACACTTTTTTCCAGTCACTGAAAAAAAAAAAATCAGTGGAAACTCAAGCAATTTGACAGTGACCCAGGATGGAAAGGTTTTCGCCAGTTTGGCGTATGTGCGTCTTGTGCCGTGTATCCAAGTTGTGTCCATTGACTGACTGAAAGGATGGCTATTAGGGGAGAAAGGAGGCCATCACTTTTTAACAAGTTGCCTGTGTATTATCAGTATCTTAGTTGATTTGCTGCAACCACCTCTTGACTTTCCAGCAACCTCCTTACAGTCGAAATATTTCTCATGGAATTTTGGAAATTTCTCGGGGAAATATCAGGAAATGTTTTATTCATAAAGTGTTAACCCTGGTTAGTGCTCAACCTCCTACTGTGTGTTGCTCTTACATGCAGATCTCTTTCTTTGTTCTTGCAGTGTTTATATATTCAATGCCCGGCTATAAATGTCCCGTCAAGGCGCGTATGCTGTACACGAGTTGCCTCGGACCGCTCATGGGGCAGTTAGCAGAGGAGTTTGATATTCAATGTGTCAAAAGGGTGAGCACACAAACATTCATTTTATCAAATTATGTTAAGCCTGCCATTGTTACTAAAAGGGTTTTTTTTCTGTTAATGAACTTATGGGCTCCGTGTGCCTACGAAAGAGGGCGCCCTTTTACCTAGCAACAACGTCCCATGGGCGGGACATTTCACTAGTTGACACGCACCGTTCCTTGTGTGTGACGCACGTACACCAGGGGATTTGTACTATGTACACGCAGTGGCCGTGCTTCGCGTCAAATGAATTGCAATCAGGCAAGATGGCGTCGGTCGGTCACCCCCAACTGTACTTTCTTTGCCGGTGAGGGGGTACTTGTAAACGGAGTGGATAGCACAAAACTTGATTGACAGCATCCATTTTTCTTTTGACAAATATGGTATACAGTCAAAAACTGTCTGATGACCCGTATATTCACTCTCTAATATTTACTTATTGTTCATGTACTTGGATAGCTCAGTTGGTGTGGCACCAGAAGGGCAGTCCGGAGGTCGCAGGTTTAAATCCTGCTCCAGTCAATTTCTATTATAAGATGGAATTTTTCCAGTCAATTTCTTTTCCAAAATTGCTTTCTCCATGTACTAGATAGACTGGAGCCTGATCTCATAGTATACAAGTATGTGTGTCAGGATAGGCAGCGCCCTCAGAGCTTCTGAATTGTATTGGCTTCTAAGCCCTGTAGTTATTGTCCTTGTGACCCCATATCAGGGGTCGTAAGGACAACAATGCACTTTTTGTTTTCAGACTCTATATCTGACTGGGAGATATTTAGGCTTAATAGACTCTGTTAACAGTAACTGTCGGTCCCATCCTCACAGATCGAAATCAACTCCGGAGACGTCTTGACAGAATCCTTCCTGATGGATGAAGTCCACCCTGTCCGTAACCTGCACCGGCCGGCATTTGCCAAGCCAAAGGGTCCATCAGGCAAGCGTGGACAACGGCGGTTGTTAAAAGATGACGACCAGTAAAAAAAAAAAATTCCTTCAAGATTGAAGGCCTTTTATAACATTTGCAAGTATTTGGAAAACAATTTATTGAATCAGTTACAACGAACCTTCTTGATGGAAAGAGAGTAGCGGCAACTTAACCCAGAGTTGCTATTGAGTCAATCGCAAGCCTGTCACAACCACTGATCTCTATATAGAGACTGAATTGCATATGCCCATATGCCGTACATTACTTACTTTCGCTTTTTGACCAGTTCGCCCCAGTCTTCCAAGAATGGCCGCCGATATACGAACGTTCTACGCTTACATACAACACGCGTTGTATCAAGATTTGACACGCATTTTGTTCATATACGCGTATTATGATGTTCTAAAAATGGACAAGAGTCTGTGTTGATTTCCAAACATCGCAAAAAGTTGACTGCAGCTTTCAAAAAGTGAACCACGATACTTGAAAACTGTGAACCTGAAAAACTGTAAACCAGGTGAACCATGATGTTACAAAATTGAATCACAGCTGCCTAAGACGTCAACTTGTCCTTTATAGAACACCAACCGGTCTCTCCAATGTGGCTTCAAATGGCTTTCTACAGTTCTCTGTACGCTATCCAGTCTTTGTATAGAGATCAGTGGTCACAACTCCATCACTAGTTTAGTTAGAAGGCAGTCACAAGTCAATCACAAGTCAACAACAAGTTAGTAACAAACCAGTCACTAAACGGTTCCAAGTCAGTCAGTCGGTCAACAAGGGGTTGACAAATGACAAAAAGTGTTTTTGCCATATTTCATTTGAATACTTTGTCACTGGACTTGAGACTGGATTTATTTTTGATGACTCTGTGATGACTTGTGATTACTTTATGACCTCTGCACCAATCATGGGTTGAATGTTGAAAGAATTCCATTGTCCACAATCTCCCTCAGTCCATGATCCAGTTTGATTGTTTTAAGAACTTGTCATCAAATGTTATCATTGGCCTATTAATTTGATTCAAATATTCCAATTTGGTGGGTTTTTTAAAAAATTGTCAACATTTTGGCTTCCAAGATATTGTTGGGTTTTATAGTTCTTGATGCCTATGGGGCTCCCTTACTGACCTGCGTGACCCGGCCTACATCCAGGTACCGGAAAGTCAGCGTCGCCATTGTAGTAGGCAAAGATCGTATAGCACCGTGTGCAGTAGGTAGTAGGCAGGCCTTCAATGCTGTGATTGATGGCAAAAACTGTGAGAAAAACGTGCTGCCAACACCGTTTGCTGGTCGTCACGATTATGACAACCGTACACGGCAGGAAGTGACCATTATGCCATTTTACACAGAATTCACGGTGATTTATGTGAAAAAAAGCCCTACTGTCTAGTTTACAATGCACGTGGTGGCTAACCAAACGCTTGCCTACTGCAATGTTGGCCAATCACGGATGGTCACATGGTAAAATGACGTCATATGATCTGAACCTATTTGTACCTGCTCAAAGATAAAATTGATGGTTTAGTTAAAGTTTTAGTTGAGAGACATCAAATTTACAATTACATTGAGCAGTTACACTTCATATGACTATTCATGAATGGTCGATTTTTTTAACTCATCGTACATGTACATTTGGGCATTGGTAAATTAGTTCATGTCAACATAATTTGACAATGGTTGTCACAAAATACAGTTGCTTGTGTGTGCAGATATTCCTTACTTAATCTATGAGTCACTTGGATTTACTTAAATGTTAAAATTGATTGCGCGTATAGACAAATCCAGGCATGTGATCACCGTGAGGCCCCCATCAATGGAGAATCCATTGTACGCGCTATTGCACAAAGCAACTGTTCCGTGACGGATAATCTGAACAATAGCTAGCACAATGCTTACGCCATTGAAGGGGGCCTTCATGATAGAATTGATAGCGTTTCTTGGATTAGTCTGTACTGAAGTATAGAGAAGCTGTAGCTGAGTGAAAAGGAGAATTTGGTATTTGGTTTTCAATATTGAATCTCCTTCCATTTTTGTTTGAAGACAATTTTCAGCTCATTGTGGAGAAGGTAGGGAAGGATTTAATAATCATTAGCATGATTTAATTGGTGTGAGGCAGAATCATTCCTTGTTCAAACTGTGAGTGGGAACGTACAATTATCAAATCAATGCTTTTGGCACTGAATTGATTTATATTAGAATGGATCAAGGTCTTTGTAAATGATTTGCAAAAAATATATATTTTTGCAGTTTTAATCTAGCAAGTTAAAAAATTGAAAGAAGTAAGGCAATTAAAAATTAGTTGGTCTCTGGTCAGACCAAAGTTCCAGAATTAATGCAGCGATGCTGGGGTTTTTTTTCCCTAAGCTTGAAATGTGCAGACAAGGTTGGTACTGTTTTGCTTTTTTGTGTCCTCATATACCTTGGTGTCCTCCATCATTTGCCTTGGTGCCCTCCATCATTTGGAGTCGAGCTGCCCACGAAAATTTGAGGCGGTGCGGCAATAGAGGGCGCTGTTGTAGCTACCGCGGAAAATTTGAAAAAAATCAAAAACAAAACATTGACACGCATGATCAAATCAACGTGCTTGCTGACCAGAGACTGACTATTTTTTTTATATAATTCTTTATATTATAATACATACGTAAGTGTATGTCGGGTAATAGTTATTTTGAGTTAAATGTTTACTGCTCTTGAAATTTTGGGAAAGGGTTGATTTTTTTTCGCTGTATCTTTAGTTTTACATGTTAACAGTTAATACATAATGTTATTGGATAATTTAATACTTTCCTAACCATATGCCTTTCCTTAATATTATCACAGCATATGCACAGGACTTTTGTATGAATTTTTGCAAATTTGCCCAAACAGAAGAATTTGTATCATCTCTGTAAATGCTTTGATTCAATCCAAAATACCGTTAGAAGTAGCCCGTTTATTGGTAATATCACCACGGTGGCTTTTTGAGTGTTTTCATTGTACAGGACTGCACATGGCAGGCTCATAATATAAAGCCATGGAGTCTGAGAGGAATGGTTTGGGGTATTGTAAGAAATGAATGGAAAATCTCACAACAATATTGTAAGCCTCCAAGTCTATTTGGGACAAAGATATAGGTCCAGGTGTTTGTCCTATACATGTATTAGCCTTGGAGTGGATGGACAGGTTTTCAAATAGCAAATCTACTACTTTGGTATAGCCACTTAAAGGTGTAGTCTTTGAAAACTAAAAAATGGTATTTATTGTATTAGCTTTTGGCAAGTTATTACCGACAAAAATTGATTTGCTATGTTAATAGCCTACAGGTAGTTTGGATCACCCCACCCCTCCCACGGTCACAATTCCATGTTTTTCACCCATGCTTAAATTTAGCTGTGTTAAGCAAAAGAACATGTTTTGAAATCCTACGATCTGATAATGGCTTTACAGTTCTACTGTTTGATGAACTTATGTTGGGAAATATTTTTTTATCATGATTTGAATTTTTCTATAGAGCCCTGTATACATTCAATTGAAATGAAATAAATACACGGTATACATACTGATAAAAAAAATGTTTGGTGCAACTTGGCTAATTTTATTGTATTTTTGATTCAAACAGTTTCACATTTCATTGCCATACTGCTGTATGTTGGGACCAGACTGTCTTCATTTGGAACATACCTTGTCTAATATGACAACTGCTATTATTTCAATCTGCCATAAAAAAACCAACAATATTCCGATGCGTTCAGTATTCAGTAATAAATCCTTACAACCCCACATAACACAATACAAACAGCATATAGGTTCCTTTGCTTTTCATGCATTTTGTTTATTTCCAATAATACCACCACTCAAAATCTGAAGAAGAACGTTAAAAAATCTAACCTGTTGAACTCTCGGCTCAGTGGATATTACACTTGTCGAGAAAACTCTGAAAAACCACGCACAACCCTCTGATCACAAAACACTATTTCATCAACACATTTTATTCCCAAAATCAGTCCATTGACTGATCGTTGGAGGTCGCCTACATTTCCTGATTTCTTCTACATGACAGCAAGCCAGATGGAATAATTTCACGGGGTGTTTAGTACCAGTACGATCTTTAATCCAAGTAAGCTTTAGGATGAAAATTTGGTAGGTTACTTAAAGGGAATGTACAACATTTGCTTTTGCTGCAATATTCAGAAATAAATGGATTTGGAGGATAAGTATGTTATAGCAAATATTGTTACACCGACTTGTTTCACGTTTTGGGACTGTAGATGATGGAAAAACTAAGAAAACCAATCATGTTCTTGTAGTCTGGTTCCCTGACCCCACTTAAGTTGAAATGAGCAAGTTGTAGACTTTGGGGGATTGTAAGGTCAGAGAACATGTCTGGCAGGCTTGTACCCGTTCACAAGTGTGTAATCAATTGCAAAGAAAATGCGGAATAACTAAATATGAAAAATTAGGAGCAGTTTTTGAAAATTAGCCAGTTTTGTCCAACGCTGGTCGGCCGACCAGCGTTGGAAAAATACAAGTTTTCTTGAAAATGTCAGCACACCAGGAGCCACGATGTTACAGGATGCTTTAGACCGTCTTTCCTAACAATCCAGAAAGGTATTTCGTGATAATTTGATCATTTCGTTTTTTTGATGTTTGCAAATGTTGTATCTTCCCTTTAATGCAAATGACCCTATGTGCCTTTAAGTCACATATTTCAAAGCCAACTGAAACACCAAATAAGCCAGGGTATAAAAAGGCCTCCGTATGGGAACTGTAGATGGTGCAGCATGGACTACTGATGCGAGGCGGTGAAGAACACATCGTATTCATGCACGGATTGAGCATAGTATGGCAAACAGTTTCAACTTTGCTGTGAACAAATCCACGGTGTCTTCACGTGAGACAAATGCACATGAGAATGGTCCTACAGCGACAGTGACGCTCAGTTGCTCATTATCGCACTCGTCATTTTTATCATTGGGTGTTCTTGTGTACAGAGTCAAAGTTCTCCATTGTTGACATTTCGGCTTGTATGTGGAACTGAAACGCATGCTGTTTTATGCATAGGCTAGATGAATACTGGTCCGAGGGCTTTGATGCATCGGGGAATGCAACATTAGATGGAACAGAAGAGTCAACCACAAATCAGCATCAACTTGAAGCCGTCTCATTTTTCTCAGAGTCACTTCTCGGATTCATGTTCTCCTCCATGTACTCCATCATCAAAGGAGTCACATCTCTCCTTAGTAACCTGAGGAAACAAAGAGTCTCAGGTATTGAGGAAAAAAGCACGGAAAAGGGCAAACAAACATTACTAAAAGTCTTTTAGCAATAACTTGTAAATCTGACTCATTTTTTTTTTCAAAGTAGCTTATTTTGAGCATCAGTTTTGGATTGATTTGATGTCTTACGAAAGTCCTTTTTGGGGTTGAAGGATGGGTAGTTTATGGGTTGATTGCTTGAAGTACCAAATGACTGCTTTACAAATCTTATTTTTTGTGGGGGAGGGGTTGGGGAGGGGTGGGGGCAGAGGGGAGGGGGCTGTATGAGAAACACATTTTAGGGGAACCTATAGTCTCCCCCCACAGAAAATTAATTGACTTACAATTCTTTATCTCTGGCGATTGCTTTTTCCTGGCGTACTCGTTTATTCTTCTCCAATGTGGTTTCTCCCTGCAGTTTCTGGGCCCCCATTAATATCAGCCCAGCTGGAATACTGCAATAGACAGGAAGAGTATTGGTAAGGCCAAAAAAAAAAAGTCTCCGGTTTCTGGTATGCGCGCCCGCGTCGCTGTAGCCATGCGCGTCGGCAAAATGAAAAAGTTTTTTTTTTCAATGAAAGATGATGTCTCAAAACCGCCAAACTCACTGGTTTGACTGGAATCCTGCTGCTGCACAATTTTAACGTGTTTTTAGATTGGGTTATGGTCGAGAATAAGCTTTATGTGGCCTCTCTGGACTCCCATATATTTGCACTAAGTTTAGTCGGGCACCATTTGCAGTCATCAGCCGACATTTGAAGCCAAAAAAAATCCGGTATGAAAAAGCCGCGTCGCCGCACCACTTTTTGGGCAAGCTCCATACCAGAAACCGGAGACTTATTTTTTTGGCCTAATGGACACATTTTGCAAAAATCTAAAAGACGAACTAGTACTTACTGACCATAAAAACAAAACTTGTTTCCAAGGATGTAGGCAAGTCCATTCACATGTCCAGTCACAAGTAACAGTGGATGACCAATAACAATGGAATGCCTTTGCCAAAACTCATTTGAGTAGCTTGTGAGTTGAATTGGGACTGGAGGACTTGTGAGGAACTTGCAGGGACTTCAGATTGACTTGACTACATTCCTGCTTGTTTCACTTCTAAGGTTTTACTACTGAAGAGCATTGCTAGCAAGGATATGAACTTATCCTGTCAAACATCTGTTCTACTCACCCCACAACAGCACCCGCAAACGCTCCCCCAACAAGCCCCCTCAGCCCAAGGTTGAATCTGTACAACGAACCTGTCACCACTGAGGGTGACAATCAGAGAGGCAGACAGGGTGGTAGACACAGAGAGACAAGGAGGGTGGCAGGGAATAAGAAATAAAAAGAAAATACATCAGACAATGGGATTGGATTGTCAACTAACCAGTTCGCGCTGGGATTATTTTGACATTGACCAGACCCAGGCGTGGGATTTTTTTCACAAACCTCGATGCCAGACGGATTCAGGCTGTCGTCTGCAGGTAGCACACCCTGATATTTCCAGCCTCATTTGCTGCGAGCGGGTCGCAGACAGATATTTCCAGACTCGGTCACAGCTAGTTTGTCCCTCATCCATTCTGAATACCGCAAAACTTTTGCGTGTATACACGTCATCCGACACGAACTGGTTAAGATAGTTTCCGAGCTAGTTTCAAGTTTAAATCTTTTTTTTTTTAATTGCAATTTTTTCTAGCCATACAAAAGTTATTCAAGAGACATGAGACATTGAACAAATGAATGGGTCCACGTTTAGTTTTGGAATAAAACGTCACAAATTTCAACATATTTCCAGCCTGACAATATTTCAGTTCTTGGGGGGATTGGTTCCCGTCTCCCAATGAGTATTGACAATGTGGGAACCGGAAAACCAGTCTACTCACAGGGCCAATCTCAACAAGTCTACTCGCATGGCCAATCTGTTCTTGCACAATACAACTGCAAACAAAACTTGACCTTTTATTCAGAGGATTGCAGATGTCCAATACGAAAATAAAATAGTTCAGTCATCAGAACAAAAAGAACATTTGCAGGGGGAAAACCCCAGAATTGTGGAAGAGCACAGACTTCTTAAAACACATCTCAGGAGTTTCTGATTGGTATAAAATCCAGGTTGAAGTAATGGAAGTTGAGATGTGAAAGGCGAGGAAAGTCCAAATTCGTTATCATGATTGTGGCTTACTTGCTGCACTGACGTAGTTTGTGATGTCCTGTTTGTCTCTGTACAATGACATACACGTGCTAATTCCTCTACGGAGAAAACATAAAGAAAACAGCAAGTTCACGTAAGATGACACATGGAACGAGGTGCATTGGAAAATGTGTCAATGTGGAGAACTGTAGTCCACTGGTTACGGTGTTTGACCTATGTGCGATGGTACGTGGGTTTGACTCAGACAACATGATGCTCGTGTTCTTTGGCAAGACACTTTACTACTGTTGCCTCTCTCCATGCACCCAAAGTATAAATGGGTACCTGTACCGTACAGACCAGATTGCGCTGATCTCAGATCTGGTAGAAAGCGCTATTTAAGCACCACACATTAGTTTTATTACCATGGATAAATGGATAAGTTAAAGCAATGAAAAGTGACAAGTCAAGTGAAGTCAAGTGGGCAGGGAACAATTTCCAGAGTATCAATCCTAAACTTCACAGGAATTCTTTCTGGAAACCTTCCTCAATCCTCCAAAATCAACTGCTGTGCAGTGTAATTCAATGGCAAATTCTTTGCACTTATAAGCTCAAAAAGTGGCTTAACTGGCTCAATCTAACAAAATCCTCCAAAACTTGCTGGATTTTAAAGGATCTGCTAGTGTTGGGTTCAAATTAAAGCAAGTCTGACTATTATGCGCTCTATTTTACAGCTCTTGTTTCTTTGTTAGAATTTCTTAAATAGTGAATTCATTACAATCTCTAGCTGTGCCCTGGAATGATAAAGGGGTCATTCTATAAATTTGGGGTCCAAAGTGTGACATTTTTCCCGTCCCTGTTACCTTGGTACTTTGTAATTTGCCATTCAAGCATCATTAAGAATGACTTCAAATGATTGTTTATTTGTTGGGTAGGTAGTTTGCTATTCATAATCACTCTTTGAGGATGACTGCATTAAGGAGTGCATCAGAATTATACAATCATAGATGTCAGATGTAACAGGGACGGGAAAAAAAGTGGACCCCAAATTTATAGAATGACCCAAAGGCATCCTGATTCTTGAAAAGGTTACTGTTAAAGCCACCTTTCAGTTTGCATGTTCTCAGTCTATTTCGTGTGTCCATTGCATATTTGGGATTATATAAGAGACATGCAAATCCTTGTCATTTGATTTGTGGAACTCACATCACGTGACATTCGTTATTGCTCCCATTCACGCCAGGGCTGAAAAAGTCCTATTCGCCCATGGGGAATGGCAAATACTATTGAACAGTTAGGATCATTCTTGTTCCATGACACGGTATTTGTGTGCAAATGCATGCTGGCGTGCGCGTTCAGCGTTGCGCGTAGCGCGTAATGTTCCAAAGAGCCAGCGCTACAGAGTTGGGTTCAAATATTTTCGTAAAGGGGTGCTTTGGAAAAGAAATACATTTTCCACCAAATTGTATTGAAATAAAAGTTCAAATATATCAAATGACAAGGATCTATATGTCAATATATAATACAAATACTGAGTGGCTTTAAATTGTGAAATGGGAGGAATATTATCGCTCGGTAAAATCTGGACTTTTCCAGTTCACTCGACTTCACCTCGTGAAATGGAAAAAGTCCAGATTTTACCTTGCGATAATATTCCTCCCATTTCACTCTGAGCCACTCAATATCTGTATACTATTCAAAACTGTAGGCTCAACTACTCATCAGAAACACAACATGGACTGAAAATGCATATGGAAATGCGGCTTCAAAGTTGGCAGGGCATGCTTTGGCTGTAAGATGTGGTCTTTGTTGCAATATCTTACAAGTCTTTTCCTGTTAGAAATGATATTATTGGGCTGAACTTTTATCCTGTCTCTCAATGAAAATGAGCAGTACTCACTGGAAACCAGCAGCCAAGAATGCTATCCTCCATCCCCAACGATACCCATAGCGTATGAAGCCTCTTACTCCCGCATTGTAAGATGCACCCTGTTAATAAAAGAGAGAAAGATGTAAATAAATCGAGTAACCCTTGAGAAATAAAAAGGGTCGCACAGTGCTAATACATTAATTTGAATTCATAAATACCTGAAACAGTTTATCCATTCTTGTTGGTCAAGAGACAATCACGTAGCCGGTTTAAACAGATGATAAAGACATGGCTGGCAAGTCTTAAACACCGTTTTATGGGTTGAACGTTCACATGTAGGCATGCGCAATACTACCATTGAGTCAGTATTTCATAGTCCTAAATGCACACTGCACCGGCACAGCTGCGTTCTGCACGACATCGCGCATTACGCGCAATGCAACATGGACACTACCACAATATACCTACAGTTGTGTTTCGAAAAACATCATTGCAAATGTATTATTTTTGACTTGTTTTGACTTTTGGACTGAAAAGTTTAGATTTTTGTTTTTTTTACCGAAAATTATTCTGTTTAAGACTTGTTCGAGTCTGGATGCTGATACTTACCCAATCTGCATCCAGACTCCAACCGGTCTTAAACAGAGTGTTTAAAACTGGCCAAGCACACATTTATTGCCTTATTTAATGTAAAGATAATTGTGTTAAGGACTTGGAACATGGTTTAACAGAGGGTGATAATGTAACAGACACAACCACTGCTTGAACAAAAAATGCAAGAACAGTCAATTTTGAGATATCATATTACACTTGGGCATAACTCACAGTTGAAAAGTTGAATGAATAGAATATCTGGAAAATGTCTCTCTGGCCAAAAATTCATCCGTATAAGACTAGTGTAAGATGAGCCATCTCTGCCCCTTTTTGGAACTTCCCATGATCAGAAACTTCCAAGAATATTTTCTGACAACTAGAGGATTACCAACTTTTCTTAATCATATTACATTTCTGTTTGTCTATTTGCAGACCGTGTTCATTGTTGAAGTGACCAAAACAAAGAGACAGCGTTCTTATTTATGAACACGGAAGCCCTAAGACACAACAATGCCTGTTGTATCATGCCCCATCCCCGGCTGTGACTACGCCACTCAGGATCTCGATGCCGCTATCGTAGCTGCACTCCTCACTGCCCACAGCGCTGTACACACCTCTGGACATGCTGCCAAGGTTGAGAAGGTCAAAAGGCCATTGATTGCCGCTGCTGGCTCCAGTGTTTCAAGTCACGGTGCTTATTTCAAGTCACGGTGGTCAGATTACGTCGATGCCACCAAGATAGCCGGCAAGGACAAAGTAGTACAACTACTTGAATGCTGTGATGAACCCTTGCGCAAGGACCTCACAAGATCCGCGGGTGGTAGCCTCACCAACAAATCTGAAACTGAGGTACTGGCTGCCATAAAAAAACTTGCTGTGCGTGAAGAGAACACTATGGTTGCCAGAGTGACACTTCACAATATGCGTCAGGATCGTGATGAAACAGTGCGCAGCTTCGGAGCTCGCCTACGTGGTCAAGCAGGAATTTGCAAGTTCCTAATAAAATGCCCTGGCTGTGACATTGACGTTAACTACACAGAAGCAATCCTACGGGATGTACTCACCCGAGGCATCGCAGACCCTGAAATCCAGCTTGATCTCCTTGGCGATAAGAACCAAGACATGACCCTGGAGGAAGTCTTCCAATTCATTGAAGCTAAAGAGGCAGGCAAACGGTCTGCATCATCACTACTAGACTCACACTCAGTGGATGCGACCAGCAGCACGTACAAAAAAGCCAAGCAAGTGAACCTCAAGGAGAAACATGACCCATGCTCCTACTGTGGTAAGAAAGGACATGGGAAGAACGCCCCGGCCCGCGCTCGTAAAACCGAATGTGCAGCATATGGCCACAGGTGTGGGCATTGTGATAAACACCACCACATGGAGAGTGTGTGCTGCAGTAAGGCCAAACCAAAACATTCGACACCCGCCCCTCCTGATGACCGTGAAGGTGCTGTCTTTGATGCCTTATGTACCATCTCTGATCCAGTACAACACCCCAATGGGTGTGCATTTGACGAGTTAGTTACTGTCAATGACTTGGAAAAACCACACCAAGTCGACACACTCCCCCACCGCAACTGGCGCCATTCCACAGCGACTCTCGTTGCCCTTGGCACATGCTACAGACCCTGGCACATCGCCCAGAATGACCCAGGACCCTCCGAGTCAAGAACGTCGGCCCCTTGTTGATGCTCCGCCCCCACCTATGGATGAGTCGTCACAAGCCAGCAGGCCCAGCGGCCCAGTACCTTCGATGTTGCCTCCCCAGGTCATTGGTACCAAGCCCGCTACCCCTCCCGCAGTTGACACCCCAGCTGCTGCACCCAGGCGGTCCGGTCGCAGTACTAACAAGCCTGCCTGGCACTCTGACTATGATATGTGATCCTATTAATTGGATCATACTTTACCCTTACGTTTCTGGTTTTTGGTGTTACAGTTTAGTCTAGATTAATCGTTAATAATGTTCTTTATTCATGTTCTCAGTCTTTGTCACACCAAAGGACACATAGGAACGTTTTGTGCCAAAGACTTGGGGGGAGATAGAGGATTACCAACCTTTCTTAATCATATTACATTTCTGTTTGTCTATTTGCAGACCGTGTTCATTGTTGGAGTGACCAAAACAAAGAGACAGCGTTCTTATTTAACAACCACACTGCAAAAAACATTTTCTTATTTTCTAGAATTTTCTTATTTTCTTGGGAGTGAGACAAGAAAATTCAAGAAAAATGTCTCACTTTCTTGTCTCACTCCCAAGAAAATTAAGAAAATTCTATGTATCAATGAATTTTACCGTAGCTTCGAGACGGCTGCTGTATATTGCGGCCCCGCTTTTCTGTATGTAGCGATCTCTGGCATGTCTGGATGCCGGGACACCACCGTAGGCATATCCCATCAGCATACCCATCGTTGTCATCAGGATCAGCTCGTACAACTCCCGCGGGATCTCATGAGTTTCTGGGCTGTTGAAGAATGTACACAACAGAACACAAATACATGAAGAATTTCCTTGAATTAATTGAAGTGCCACACTTCTGTCCTCAGCATGTGTGGCAGGGTTGGGGGGGGGGTCCATTTTTGCCCCATTATTAGCCTATGTGTGTTCTTAGTTGGATTTTAAAACTTAGGGATTGGGTGCAAATACAGCGCTCTCTGATAGGCTATTGATCCCATTGTAGAAAGAATTCTATACACGGCCTCCACTCATATTCTATAATATGACCTGAAAAGTAACAAAAGTTGTAAATCTGATGAAGAAACACTATTTTAGGAGTGCGAAAATTCTTTGATAATACTTTAACTTTTTCTGTCATGGCCCATAGACTTTGTGCAGGAGGTCTGATCATGAGTGGAGACCGTGTATAGAATTCTTTCCCCGGTGGTCAAGGACTGGCTGACTGAAGAAGTATTTTCTTATGTTGAGATTTGGTCTGGTTTTTGCGAATTTCTGAGGGTGCCCTCTGGTTCTTTCCTTTGTAGTCGGCCTTCTTGACCATGGTGTCTGGATTGATTTTCTCTATTTGGTTTATTATTCTGAATGCTTCGATGAGGTCACCCCTTCTCCTTCTGTCTTCCAAAGTTAATATTGGATTGAGGCTGGCTATTCATTCTTCATATGGCAAGTGCTGCAGGTTTTGGGATCAATTTGGTAGCTTAGGCGTGGACCTTCTCAAGTACAACTTTGTCTTTAACCATGTGAGGTTTCCAAACTTGTATGCAATAGTCCAGATATGGCCGTACTACGGATTTGTATAGTTTGGTTATGCCGTTTCAGCTTCTGTATGCCAAGTTCCTTATCATTCCTAGGACTCGATTCGCTTTCTTTGCTACCTGATGCAGCACATTGGGATGAAACTTTGATTGAGTTGTGAATGATGAGGATTCGGCGGTCGCGAAGTGTAGGGCCCCTGTTTTATTTTGATCAAATTAGAGTCAAAAATGTTTTTTATTGCTCAAAAATCACCTTTACAATCAAAAGCAGACTTTTTTCAATTCTAATGACACCCGTTTTGCAATTTTGAACAGATTCTTGGCGTGTTTTCGCCGTGCTGTCATCGTCATTTTACCCCTAAATGTCCCTCAAAAGATCAAAACCCTGCCCTCTATCTATGACAAAACTGTTTATTGAGAATGTCCACAACTAGTTTGGTAGGTCCAATCATTTTAAAGTGGATTTTGTTCCCTTATAGGGCCCTTAACCGGGCCCTACACTTCACGATCACCGAGGATTCCCAGGTCTTCAGGTTTTTGCTCTTTATAATTCTTTTCTATTAATTTACGATCGACCAAAAATAAACTTATTTAAAACATGCAATATGCCCCAAAAAGTACAGTTTCACGAATTCCACAAAACAAAAACAGAATTTCCAACTCACTCTGCTGTATAAGCCTGTTTGATTCGGTCCCATCCTGTTTCTTTCTTTTCTTGATGATGCTCATCCAGTGTTGCTATGGCAACATCTTTTTTCCCTGTCTCATCATCCATTGCATCAACCTAAATAGGGTATAAAATAGCAAATAAAGCTGAACCCTTAAAGTGCAGGGACAATCCCACGGTAGGGTAGCCAACACTTGCTTATGCTAGGAAACTTGGGCCATGGCATGGGGGGGGGGGGGGCGGAGTGGGAAGGAGAGGCCCAGTTTGTGGCCTTCAGGTAAATTCTTCAGATAGAAAATGTACTGCCAAATGCACATCTAAATTAAAATATATCAATATAATTAGTACAGTAACGATTATGGCAAGATTTAAAAAAAACCTATTCCTAAGCCCCGCCCCTCCCATGCTGACTCCATAGGCATAGCGCGCGTAGCCGTAGGGTAGGCCATGGAGGAATAAGAGGAATAATGTGTTCTTATTCCTCCATGGGTAGGCCATCAATCGATCATCAGCAAAATCGATGCACTTTTAAATTTATTTCTGATCATTTTAATTCAGTCAAGCTCTAATAGTAATAAGAATTGTTCAAATTGCTTATTTTGACCATGTTTTGAGTTACTGAAACGGGTTTACTTCGCAAATACAAGTATTACAACAATAAACAACTTTTTAGAAGTTTATGCCAGCATGCCAGGCATCACATCAAATCAGCACACACGGGTATTATCACCTTGATCTCATACTGTCATGACTGTACGACCCCAAGATTTAATTTCACAGCTTTGTCATACGCGTCCAGGGCTTCTTGTATTTCGTGTATGTTATGAAGCTCTGGACGAGGATAATTTTAGTCAGTAGTGTAAGCTCAAACGATCTAGGGCAATGCATTTGCACTTAGAGAATCCAGGGCTTGTGACTTATAAGTAATATGCGCGGAAACAGGTCAACTCGTACGCGAACAAACTCGTACGCGAGTCAACTCGTACGCGGATTGGTCAACTCGTATGCGAGACAACTCGTACGCGAACCAACTCGTACGCGTGCCAACTCGTACGCGAGCCAACTCGTACGCGAGCCAACTCGTACGCGAACCAACTCGTACGCGAACCAACTCGTACGCGGGCCGTTTTAGGAGTGGTTTCGAAGATTGGGTTGGCATGGTTGGGAAGAATTTGGGAATAGTGTGACGGGTAGTCCGTAGTTCAATGTGTGACCGTTGTGTGTGATTGGGAGTGAACCCGTGAATGATGAGTAAAGTAACTGATTTTTGTAGTTAGACGAGTGTTGTATCGTGTGCATACCTGTAGCCTTGTCACGTCAAATTTAATTCCATATATTAATGCAACGATGTACCAGTTGCATTTTTCGTGTTTTTTTAATCAATGTACCTGTCAGTCAATTAATTGTCACCATTGTCAAACTGACCCAATTGCAACGCTCTGGACTACCATGGATCTGTTCTCGCGGTTCGGTGTCCTAAAAGAACCGGCGGGTTTAGAAGATCAAAAGAGATCGATCAGACTTGTCAACTGCCTGTCACTCAACTTTCATTGTGGTTCACAACAGGCGCGGATCCAGGGGTGGGCCGCGGGGGCACGTGCCCCCCGTCAAATTGAGTCCACAAAAAAAAAAATTAAGAACAGGGGGAAAAAGAGGGGGAGGTGAGAGAAATGGAGGGAAGGAGGAGGGCAACCTTCTAACAAAAATACCGGCGCCGATATTAAACATCAGCGGCCTGCAAACATTGTGTGGCCGTATGAAACAGGGAACTCGAGAAGCTTCGAAATAAACCGCGATCCCACGTACTCTATACGTAACCCTGTATAGTACATCGGTTTATGAAATGCGATTCTGAGCGTATGTACCCGTACGAAAAACACGCACGTGTTACTGTACGTGTGACGGCCGTTATAGTGTACTCTTTGGACCACACTATTGGTCATGGGGGCCAGCATAAATTTTCTTCCACGCGCTTTCAAGGATCGAGTCCAAAACATGTCCGCTTCCGTATAAAATTTCCGTAGAAAATCTTATCTTGTTGATAAACTGAAAATTTAAACTTTATACAAAACATTAGAAAGCATCCTTGCAAAAGTTTACAAACTAAGTCTATACAATTCCGTTTCAAAAATAAAATGCACGAAAACATGCAGACGAAAATGGTTATCAAGTGAAAAACGAAGAAACTTAAAACGCTTGTTAAAGCAAGAGTATACATTAAACCAATGAAAAAAATGCTTATTTAACTTAAAACATTTTGCTCACATAACTCCGGGAAAGAGGGGCCAGGAATCGCCTCAGATTTCACCACAGAGCATCTAATTATCAACAATTTCCCGGGGCCCTTAAGCGGGCCCCGCACCCCACGCCGAAATACATTCACGCTCCGCATTATTAGTCCTCGGGCCAGATCTCCCTACAAACTAAGCCTATCCAATTCTTTTTACAAAACAAATTGCAAGAAATTGATAATGCCGTCGAAAATACCTGGTTATCAAGACAGTGAAGAACAGAAGAAATACAAGAGTACAGTTTTAAACCAATGAACACAAAATAAAGAAACACATGGTGTTACCGCAAACCGAAGCGATAATGAAAAAAAAATCCTAACAATCTTCACAACATTTTGCTGAAATGGGGCCAGAAATCGCTTTAGATTGCACCACAGAGCATCTATAGAATCAAAAATTTCACGGGGCCCTTGAGTAGGCCCGCGCCCCGAACCCCACGCCGTAAGACACTGCTCCGCGAAGACGAAAATACATGGTTTTTACAAATTTTGAAGTACACAGTAGCTTAAAATTTGTAAAAACATAAAAGTATATTTAAAAAAAAAGGATCCTCATAAGCTTAACAACTTTTGCTCAAATAATTCAGGGGGAAAGGGGCAAGGAGTCGCCTCAGATTGCACCACAGGGCATTTAGAATCCAAAATTTTCCGGGGCCCTTAAGCGGGCCCCGGACCCCACGCCGTAAGGGCTTCCCGCTTCGCGCTCGCATTAGTCCTCGGAGCAAATAAGTCCTCTAAAGGTGTGCCCCCCGTCTAAAGAAATCCTGGATCCGCGCCTGCACAACCATTGATCAATTAAAAAGCAGACACGCGGGGACATCCGTAGGCCTAGCAATTTCTATTTACAACTGAAATGCTTGGTAATAACCATGGAGGTATAACACATAACACATCAGGGTTCGAAATTAGCGGTATAGCCCGCTAACCAAATGCTTGTCAAAACAGAGGCGGCCGGGGCTAAACAAACTATTCCTTAACCAGGCCGGCGTGCGAGTGAAAAATTATTGGGATACTGCAAAGATCAACGAACAGAAAGAAAAAAAATCATAAAATTCAAAAAGGAAACCCCTTTAATTTGTGTCTAATTATCAACTGTTTTAAAGGATTAAATTATTTGATCTGTTAAAATTAATTTTCTGACCCAAGAAAATCGCATTTGACCCAAGAAACCTCGCATTTCCGGTGAAATTATATAAAATTCTGATTTTAACAAAAAATAAAAATCAACTCCCCATTTTTTCTTTTTTTTACAAAATATTATTTGGATATATAATAATTAGGACTAAAAAACTATCTGACTCAAGCAAAAAACTGGCGGACACTGTCCGTACAACTGTATAAGCATGCGTGATGCTATATTCCTTTTTTTTTTATAGTAACTCCTTTTTATACAATAGACCTCGCAAATATCGGTGTTTTCTTGTCATTTTACTTGTCTAACCAACCAGCAATTGTACCGCGGCATACACAGGTTACAGCGATTCAATCATGCATTCTTTACACATACTGGTTATCGCGAAGACAACTTCCCAATCAATCAAGCGAACTTGTAAAAAAAAAAAAAACGCAGAATTCTTCTCTAAAAAATCGCGAATGTAAGTAGCACTGGCGGATTCAAAAATCAACTACATTTAATTTGAAAATCTCAACCTTTCAGAAAAAGGTAAAATTATGCCGACCTACCGTACCGAACCTAATTTCATCTGTCCATGTGAGCTAAACCAATCGTCTAAACTCACGCGTACGAGTTGGTCCGCGTACGAGTTGGTCCGCGTACGAGTCGGTCCGCGTACGAGTCGGTCCGCGTACGAGTCGGTTCGCGTACGAATTGACCCGCGTACGAGTTGGTCGCGTACGAGTTGGTTCGCGTACGAGTTGACCTGTATTCATATGCGCATGCGTACTAGAGACCAAAAAGCAAATTTCTTTCGACGATGCGATGACGAGGTGACGTTCACAGAAACAGCTTGAAAAAAGCCGGCATTTGCCGTTAAATTGCACTAATATGGAGCTCGAAATCAACCAGTACTTAGCTCAACAACGCGAGATGGCAGTAGATCAAGCAGATATTAGAAGAGATCGGTAATACTCTATTGTAAAGAGATTTTCCATACGTTCTTTTTCGATAGCACGTCATAATTTTTTCGAAGTGGCTATCGTTACGGCAGTCGTTGTTTAGCGCCCTCTACGATACTTTTTTGATACGCACGCAGATATATAATAATTTGTTTCCCCACGTTTTAGCGAGCAGTGCGAAAGCTCAGTCGATAGAGGATAGGATTTTGCTCCACGAGGTTGCGGGTTCGCATCTCAGTTTTGCACTTGAATTTTTTTCCTTTTCTAACCTGAGGCTTTGGAGGATTATTTCTTTAAAGGGAAATAAAGTCTGAATTTCATAATGTTCAAATTCACTTTTTTCCTTCTAAGTAGGTACGGTCACAACTGATAGAGGGCGCTGTGCGCGCTGGACCAATTACCGCGAATGAAAAATTGAGCCGCGATCTCGCGTAGTGCGCCAGCCGTCGCATTCCGCATCGTGTATTTGCGGAGGGTTATAAACTTATATGGTCTTCTACTTATGTGAAACGGTCCATTCATAAAATGAACCGGAACTACATTAAAAATGGCAATTAGATGAAGTCAGAAAGTGAACATTTTGAACGTTCCCCCAGTTGATTTTTGGTTTGGAAAGTCAGCGATACGTCAAAATTTTGAGATTTTGTTGCACTTTTATCAAAATATAAGGTATTTACAGAAGTCCATGCTTGAACAAAAGTATATTTATAACTAGTTGAATTGACTCTTTTTTCACGTTACTTTTGGTTGGAAACTTTTCATCGTAGCAAATTTTAGCGCACGGCAATTGAAAATGGTTATACTACCGCGGGAAATACTCAATTTTAGGCCCCACTGCAAATTGTTGGTTTGGCCGCTGCGCGGCTTACGCTGGTTCCCACCATACCTGCGCGATGACATATTGTAACATAGGCATAGATGGTACTCGGTATAGTTGATATTTATGTAAACAAATTTGGAATAGGATTTTTCAGGATAATCATGGAGGAAGGAAATTAGAATAATTTATTATATTTTGTGAAAAAAATGTACCAGTTTTAATAAAGATAACTTTTTGGTCATAAAGATTGGCTAAGGAGAGAAATTAAAGGGAATCTGACAATAAGAAACATGGTCATGATGGGAGGGCGTATTAAAAAAAAAATAAGCTTTTGTTGGAAACTTGGTCTTGCTGATCTTGTTGTGGGTTTGAAAGTTGGAACTTATGGTTGATGGGAATTTCTCGCTAGACCGGACATGCCTGATCAATGGTCAAGTTACACAGTAAGACCAGTTCAAACTGAGCTAGGCTAAGATAAATGTTCCTGTTTAGGATTGTACTCTTAATTAATCTTATCACTTGTTATACTCACAATCATACAATTACACACAGTAAGTCACAGTTTTTCATTATGTAATCAATGGCTTTGACCTTTGACCTGTCGTAACTCCGATGTGCTTGACCCAATCCCAACAAATGAGGTGTCAAATTCAACGATTCAGAGAGCTCTATCCAATGAATTTATTTTAAAGTTGATCACATGTAATCTAAAAATATGTGAATGTACCTATTCTAAGTTCTTTCTAATTTTGTTTTTTCTTCTCATGTTTTTATAAAAGTTGCAGTAGGCCTACTACCGTAACGATAGAAAATGGGAAATGCGTTACGGCTGCTGTAACGATAGCCACTGCGTAATTTTTTTGCTCAAATCAAAGTCACCGGTATGCCATGCCGGTTAACGGTTAAGCTTGGAGCTGTTGTGCGCTTTCTTGCAATTTGCGCAATCTTAAGAACATGTGATTGTGAGCGAACATTCTTAAGAATGAGCGTGCATTCGTAAGAATGAGCATGCAATCTTCAAATGAGTGCTCATTCTTAAAAGTTAAACATGTTAAAGGGACACTGTGTCCTGCCGGGACAGCCCAATTGCGGTCATACTAAAAAGAGTCAACACAGCGTCAACACACTCCAAGTCCAAGCGTCAACACAGCGTCAACACATCCAAAATGCATTAAAATTAACTTGTAACCCATACCGTATGGAAAGAAACAAGATTTTGGCTTAAAATCAATAGGTTAAACGTCTGAAAATTGCGATTTTCATGTCAAGAAAATTGGCTCTCCGTGCTGCTCCGAGATTGGCTGCCATGTTGCCTCAGTGGCAGCGCGGACCATACCATTATGTTAAAGGGTGATAGCGTTGTACAATAAACCTCAGTTTCTCACAGATCAGAGTGCACTGGTATTATCAAGGCGACCTCTGTTGTTGACAAGATAATGTCATTACCTACACACCCCTACTTGAAATGGTGTAGTCCAAGCTTTGTGCGAAGTCAAGATGGCGGACAATGGCCGTGCAAGTTAAAGGACATTTTTTCGCGTGAAAATAGTATATATTTTTAACAACAAAATGGAAACTCAATCCAATGGAAATTCTCTTTTATTCTATACTTTACAATTGTATACCTTTTTTGTCAGTTTAGAATGTGTTTTGGATGTGTTGACGGTGAGCTTGTCTTACATACGCAGTGTGGACTTCCGAACAAAAGACGTCCACATAATGTAGGTAGCAGCGACGAAGTGTGGACTTGCCCACGTCCACACAGTGTTTCCCCATTTCTGGAAAACAGGTTTAGAGGCATTTTTGGGTTAGGTTTATCTGTAGCAGAATGAAGAGAAACACTAAAGGGAATCATTGGAAAAAAATTGGGTTGTAAGAGTTTTCACAGTTTGAGAAAAATGAGTTTTTCCACTGGTGTTCCTTAACTACACGAAAAGAAAGGAAAGTCCACACTAGGTATGTGAAACAAGTGTGGGTGTGTTGACGCTGCTGTCATGTGTTGACGCTGTGTTGACGCTTTTTAGTGTGACCCCCCAATTGTGCTACACTGCCTACAGTACAAAATGCACTTTTTGAACGAAATGATGTGACTTTTTTAATGTTAGGACTAATCGGAAAGAACATTTAAAAGTAGGATAGAAACATTCACACAACTATCCTTTAAAAAATGGGCGATCGTGTATGGTAGGGCTCGGTTCCGTTAACTTATAAGGGAACAAAATCCACTTTAAAATTATTGGACCTACCAAACTAGTTGGCGACATTCTCATTAAACAGGTATGTCATAGATAAAGGGCAGGGTTTTGAATTTTTTGAGGGAAATTTGGGGGTAAAATGACGATGACAGTGCGGCGACAACCCCCGTTCGAAAATAAAGATGGTGATCACCGCGCGATGTACAGTGAGCACGCGCGTCGCGCTGAATCGCAAGGGACAAACCGAGCAGAAAAATCGTGATTTCCACACCAAGAATCTGTTCAAAATTGCAAAAAGGGTGTCATTAGAAAATTGAGAAAAGTCTGTTTTTGATTGTAAAGGTGATTTTAGAGCAATAAAAAAACAATTGAAACCCCCCTTTTTTTTTTAACAATACCAAAGTTTCGCTAAAAGTTTACTAAGTTGAACGTGATTTTTCATCTGTTGTATGTTCAGAGGACGAGACTTTGGTTGGGACAGGAATCAAGGCAGAGAAAGGAGGCGTAACCGATCCAGACCCAGCCGTTTTGATGATGCCAACGAGAACGCCCTCCAAGGCCAGCCCAGAGGGAACTATGAGACAAATGTGGAAACAAACAACTACCAAGAGCAGGAGGTTAGAATCCAGTTGCAGGTTCCTCTCATTTCTTATAAATAATGTCTAGGTGTGTGTATCGGAACTGGGTACCCGATTACCCGAGTACCCGACCGCTGATGTCAGGAACCGGTTCCAGAGATACGGGACCGGGTACCTGTAACCAACTTTACAAATTACTTAGTAACTTCTCAGACAATGATAAAGAAAGGTTTTGAATGCCATTTGTGGGGACAATTTTCAAAATGAAAACCAGACTACATGCAAACCGAAACCAAAACAGATTTCACCTTTATGTGCATTTTAACACACCACAGATGACGCTCACGAAAGGTGCAGTTTACACCGTAAAGCTATCAAGCCCGTCAGACAACCTCCAGGATTTGAATTTTGGGGTTGGGTTGGGTATCTTTTGTGGTTACCAGGGTACCCCTGTTTTACTTCAAAAGGGTACCTGGTTCCCATACCACCCATAAGTGTACACCACTAATAATGTCATGGGGAAAACCACCAAATGGAAACTGACAAGGTTTCCTCTCGTGATCATTCAGATGAACTGCTCAGTAAAAGCGACTGCATACTCTCAGAAGAGACGGGAATATGTGCCAACGATATAATAAAGCATGTTCTTTTAAACTGCCATACGTGAAACTCTTTTTAAAAAAGAAGTGACAAGAATCTGGTGGATGTTCTTGAAACAAAAGGGACATCAATGTTATTGTAATCATTTCCCCATATTCTCCCAGAAATTGGAAGCCTTATTTAGCTTTCCAAACTGCTGTTGCTTTTTTTATTCAGTTGTACCAGAATAACCGACGAAGCGAGCAACGCAGCGAAGTGTACGAGGACCGAAGGGATGAGGACAGATATAGCGGCGATCGATACGATGATGCTAAAAGGTACCCGCGGAATGAGGACAGATACCGTGGCAGCAGCAGCAGATACGACGACAGGCAGAGTGACAGGTACGACGAGCGCTATGAGGAGAGATACAGTGAGCAGCGACGTGGTGGAGATCGCCATGACGACAGGCGCCGGAGCGGCAGACGCAGCGGCGGGGACAGACGCGGAGATCGGATGGACAATGATGACCGACACAGGGAAGGGAGGGACCGAAGACCTCAGGAGAAGGAGAAACCTAGCCGCACCGTCATGCTGAAAAATCTGCATAATTCCATCACCGACCATGACGTGAGTAGAGCTCAACTTAAATGTGATACAACCTTGGTTCTTGGTTGGTTCTTCTCCTAAATACTCAGCGTGGGAGTTTTAACAGGAGGCCAGAAACACAGGGGCAAACCCCTCCTCTTAGTGATAAGTGTCACTGGGTTCTTTTACATGCATTGCATTACGCAACACACCGGACCTACGGCTTTACGTCCCATCCGAAGGACGAAGCAATCATGGTTTAGTGCCTTGCCTTAGGGCACAAGTGTCCAGACCCGGGCTCGAACTCTGTGATTTGCTGATAACTGTTCAAACATTGGCATACTTATCCATATTCCGCCAAGGATTACCTCAAAGGAATTTGAAGTGTGGGTGCTAACTCTATGGCAAAAATAGTACAAGCAAAACTTGAAGGGTTGTGAAGTGCAGAAGACTAGGTGGGCTAATGCAGAGCTTCATTTTTAGGCAGGTTCAACAAAAGTGGCAGTTTAACACTTATTATTTACAGTAAAATGATTGTATCAGAGCAAAATAATATTGTGACAAGACTAAAGATTTGCTTCTAAATTTCATTTTTTGTTTGTTCTCCAGATCCGAACTGTATTGCAGATGTTTGGGGCACCGATCAAAGATGTACGATTGGTCAAACATCGAGACACAGGTGAGAACATGTTAAACAATTTGTTTACTTTCCCCTCCCCGTCCCTCAAGGCCACACAAATCCAGGTTGTTGTTGCCAATATCCAATAGATCCGCCTGTGATTTCAGTTGGTGGCTTGAAAAATCCTCCATTCACCAAATAAGGGATGATGATTTTTTATTTTTGGTGATGATTGCTATTTTTGTTTCTTCAATTTTTATTTTTATTATTTGTATTAACAGAATTTGTCTCCCATAGTGCATGTACTCATTTGGTAGTGAAGGCCATTTGTAAAAAAAAAACACAAAAAAACTGAAATGGCCAACTTAAAAAAAAATGGTATTATGAACGGACTGGTGTTCTATTTTAAGCCTTGCTGTGGGATAAACAGAGGTAAGTTATAAAAAGTGTTGAAATGTGAAGTTACTTCGAGGGTTCCCGTTGTCATGAGAGAACATGGAGAAATATAATTTTGTGTGATGAGAAAGTTTGAATCAAGATCAATGTCATGCAAAAAATGGTGAAACGAGATTGCTCGATTGTACACAGATCTTTGGTACAGAGGATACAATGAACAAAAGTCATGGTGAGCAACATGCACTTATGGAAAACTCATAAATTGTCATGGAATGTCATGCGTTAATTTTAAGGGGGTGGGGAACCATGTTTGTCATTTTCTTAGGTACAGGAGAAAAATTAAATTGTAAACTGTACAGCTTTAAAAGGCAACGGATTTTGATTTGTGGGATTTCTTGATTGTTATTTTATTCCTAATTTTAGCAGCAAAAGTTGAGGTTCCTCAATTGTTCTTTAACCCCTTTAATGGTGGATGGATGATTGCCCTTGACATCTTTGCCTGTTAATACCAACCTTCTCCGACATAATGTCAGATAGGCATTAATTTCTGTCCAAATTTGTGAGCAGAATTTTATTCTTTGGATGAAGTATTCAACAGGCATGATGTTCACACAAGCCAATAACTGAAATCACAAAAGAACTTGACCCATTAAAAAAAAAAATCGGCAACCAGAACCCAGTGAACCCCTGCTGAAATCTTCGCCGTTGGATCGGCGTTGGATCGGGGAATATGAGTGGTTATTTTTTTGAAGTCAGACGCTGTTGTGTTGTTGCATTTTAACACCCTGCTGTTCTGAATGTTGTTGTGCCTCCCTCGCCTCTAGGTGTATCCAGGGGCTTTGCCTTTGTGGAGTTTCAGTTCCTGCCCGACGCCCAACGGTGGATGGAGGAGAACCAGGTTCCGTGTATTTTCCTGCATGTCTGTAGCTCCATTTTTTTACACATCAAAACAAAACAAAAATGAAAGGAAAAAACTTTTGGCCTCTCTCCTTCTAAACAAAACAAAACAAGATGGACTACCTTTTTGCCCCTACCCTCATCGCCACTCAGTGGTTCGAACAAACACGTTGTACACGGCGCTTTACGAACTGGTGAGCTGTGCAAGCAATCAAGCTGTGCAAGCGGAGTTTGAGGTTTGCGGTCCCTTTTTAAACGAAGGGAGAATTTTTTGTCAGTGTGGTTTTTGGGTACTTTGAGTATCAAGCAGATTCACTTCCAGGCAAGTAGTGGGAAATTTGGGCTAGGAATTGTAAACGGGTCGCTTGGATTGTGCAAGATGCTGTCGGGGGGTGTTTCAGTTTAGGCTGACTTTATTTGTAACAGTGAGGGTAGGAATTCCTCAAGATGGTTTCAAAAGCTATCATAGAAAGACCACATGTGGCACATAATCAAGATTGAAAAAGTCTGTAAATGCTGTGAATGATAGAAGTAATATTTACTTGTACGTTAACCATCATCAATGGTGAACTTGACAAGATGAAATTGGGAAGTTATACATATGTGCTAACTAGTGATAAATTGGCCAAAGATGTAAGTTTGAAGATAAGTTGACTGCTAAATGTTTACTCAAATGAAATGTAAAAATTAAAATTTGGAAATCGTACTTCTTTCAGGAGTTGGTAAACACAACATTATCTATAACATTTAAATTAGTTTGGGTGTAAATTAAGCTGTCTGGATGGAGATTAAGCTAACTCAAGACCAACTCGGAATGAGAATTTGTGTATACTGCTCAAGTTGGAGTAATTATATTAGAAGAAACTAGCCATGGGGTTCTAGTGACAACTTTGCCATAATTTCTAGCAATCAGTTGTTACTGTGGGAGGGTGGGGGTGCATGAATGAAGATGTATTACAAATGCTGAAAGTCAATCTAAAGTTTATATTTGCAATCTTTTTTTAATTTACTTAGGTTTTCAGTCTTGATTCATTCTTACAAAAAGTATTAGCAGATGCACTTTAAAAGCAATAATGTACACTCCATGTACACAGCATCCAGCAAAATATGAATTTTTTTTTTTTAAATTCAAATGTGGGGAATTAGCGTTCAGTAGACCATGCTTTTGAGGAAGGCATATTTCAGAGAATATAATGACCAGACAGTTTGTTCTGTGAAATTGTGTATCATACATAGTATGTAGATAGTGAAAGCTTCAAAGGTTATAGTTTGTCTTTCCCAAATCACATTTTGGATTGGGTGATACCGGCAGTATGTATGTGGTTATTTGTTTGGCCACGAGATATCGTATTTGGTCATGTTGATGTGATAACAACACGAGACGAAGCAATTGCGTATTTTGTTCGTTTTTGGGTGGTTTTTTTTCATAATGCTTCCTCATTTTTATCTTTCCGGAAATGCTGCAGTTTTTTTTTTTTTTAAATATGCAGTAAGCATTCCAATATTTTCAACGCGTCTGTGCTTATAAGATGGAGGCAGGATGCAATTCTTTGCATAAATAATCACATCGTCGCACCTTCATATAGTTGCATCGCCTCATCATTCTTTTCAACCAAATGGTTCCAGGAAAAAAAAAGGATACTCACCAGTGCCTGAGTATGCAGACTCCTATTTTTCCCCCCAAAAGGTTCAGTCATGGATTTTTCCCGGTGAAAACACATGTTCCAAGGGTGAATGTCGTTGACGGTAGTTACGGATCGCTCATTTTGTGCCTGTGTTGGTTTTGTTTTCAGGGGCACATTGACTTGGCCGGTCAGGACACACAGCTGGTCTACAGCTCCAATAAGGACAGGGAAGAAGACTGGTTCTGCTCCCAGGTATGTCCCCGCTGTCGGTTTTACCCTTTAACGCTGCTGAAAGTAACAAGAGGCAACAGATCAGGGCCCACTTTCATGGTGCTGGTTAAAAGTTAGGAGATAAGTTGTGCTTTCTATAGCAGAAAATTGCACTCTTAAGCACTGTTTCATGCACGCACAAGGAGATTTCTAATACTACGTCACTAATTTAAAAGCATCTCTTGAGGTGAGCGTGCCTTTTGCCGTGTGCTTCCTGCTTGTGGTCTCCATAAAAAAGTCGGCAGCACTGTTACTGGAAAATTGTGTACTTAGCAGCACCATGAAATTGGGCCCTGTAGGACCTTTGCATGTTTGCATAGAGAAGTCGTCGGGAGCTCTACATCACTCTAATTTTTGAGACTGAAACTCATTTCGGACCGGCATCCCAGAGTTGCACCAAACTAAATTCATCTAAAGATTAGAAATCTGTACGAAGTTTGAAACAATTCAAAGCAACTACATGCAAAAGATCAACTGTTGCAGTCGTTTGATATGACTCAAAATGGAAAATTAGTATAGAAAGTTTACATGTGCAAGACAAAATTCTGTTTGGGTCAACTTCAGTTGTTCCAAATACACTGCGGACTTGGACTTAATGTGTCTGAGGCGATTTTTCTGGCCTTGGGGTAGTTGACCTGTTTAAGATTGTTAAAGGCATGATACACCATTGGTAATGACCAAAAACAAAAGTCTTCAGTTTTCATTTGAAAGCTGATAAGTTATGAAGATGGTACCAGTACCAATCTTCCTGTGAAACATTTCTGTCTAAAATGCTGTCACCTTTGAGAAAATTGAATCTGAAGACCTAAACTGCCTGGCTTATTTCAATCAGTGGCTGATCGAAATAAGCACCATATGAACCTATACAGAATCACTGTTGAAAGCAGAAGGGTTTTTCACATTTTTCTTGTGACTCCGATGATGGATTTAGCTGAAACTTTCACAGGTTTAATACTTCATATATATGTTGAATCACACAAAGTATGAACACTGTCTGAAACTATATTGTCAGCACTACCAATGATGTATCATACCTTTAAACAAAGTAGGTGTCTCTCTTTGTCAACTGTTGTACATTGTTACATTGAGCAGGTATTTCTTTACTAGCAACTTGTCAGTGCTGTTTTCAGATAATCTAAATTGTTCTCCAGTCAAACATACACTACACAAGCCCCCTCAGTTACAGCCACTAAGTGCATGGCATCGTAGCATCTGTGGGACGGAATTGAGAATGTGGTCATTCATCCTTTCGAAAGTAAAAATGTTTCTCCTGGTAGTTGTTGTAGTGTCATCACTGTTTTCATATGAGGTGACATGTTTCATTTCATTTGTTGAGAGCATGGAGGCTAATTCTACCTCCATGTTGTAAGTATACATAGTTTCAAAAAAAAAACTGGGTGCCTTTATAGTATCCAAGGGAAGTCTGGCTTCCAGACTCCTTGGATCAGTGCAGCAGGATTTCTACATTGCTTGTTATTTTTAACCTCAGTGTGGTACGCATAACTTCAAGCGGCGGGAGTATTGCTTCAAGTGTAGCATCAGCAAAGAGGGTAAGAAACATCCAGTTTGGGCTGAACGGAAACTTTGGTCCTAGGGTTTACCTTTTGGTCAACATCTTTGCATTGTTTTTCTCAGTGTGTGGAGTCTTTGTTAAAAATAAGATCTATTTGCAACATTTGTCAGATTTTTCTGGCAAAATGAGACACAACTTTGCAGAGGTCAAAATGTGAGTTTGTAGGTATTAGGAAAGAGAATAAAATTCTCCTGACAGTGATGTTTGTTACACTTCAATTGGACATTCTGTTGACAAGTTATAGATATTTAAGGTTTGCATTTATCGCAAAAAAGTCAGAAAAATACAATACTGAAAAAAGGCCTTCAAAGTTTCGCCTATTCTGTAGGCTTTATGAATATGAAAGATGCCTAATGTTTTTCCTTAAAAATACTTTTATTTCACAATTTTTATAGTATTCTTTAAAATATATGTGTAGTAGACATATCAAAGATGATAAATATCAACAAATCTGAAAATCGAAAGAAATACACCAACATAAGGTTTTTTTTGCATTCTCCACCGTGACCATTTTTCCAGAATGCTTCACATATAGACTTTTCTGCGCTTGGTTGGCAAACTGCATTTTTACCAACCACAGCCTGCAAAACTATGGAAGGTCCAACACTGCAAAAATGAAAAGGAGTTATTACAGATCACCAAAATATTATTTGATACTTGAAAATACAACATTTTCAACAAAGCTGCAAAATAATTCCCACATATGTCTTTTTACCATGTGTTGATGGCGTTATGAGGACTTTTTTGGAAAAATATGTTGCCAACCACGACTTCAATTTATGCGCTTACAGCAGCCCATACAAAATGACGCCAATGTTTACAAACAAAAGAAAGGCCTATAAATACATGCATATCTTCGTTTTAAGCAAAGTCACAAGGGCCTTCCATGGTGATGTCTTAATGACAGATGTGAAGATTAAGTGGAAAACAAACAACCATCAACATGTCAAAAATGTTACAAATGCCATTCGGGTATGCCTTTCATAATATACATGCAAAGGATTCCTCAGGATCAGAAGACACTTCAAGCTCCAAACTCATTCACAGGTGCGAAATCCTGAAGAGTAAAATCCCCCCCCCCCAAGCCATGATGGTTACTCTGCTTTTTTATTTCCACCCACAGACTCGGAGCGTTACAGTGAAATAGGTGATGTGGCCTCAAATGGTGAGTGTCATGTAAATCACAAGTTATTATCACAGTGCAAAGTAAAGAATCTATATCTTCAATATTGTAGAAGTTTGCAGTGAACAATTGTTGTTTGCATTCAAATGCTCAGCCAAAAGCAAAGAGCCAATGAATAGAGATTAGCACCACTGTATCAATATCTTGTCATGAAATGAAATGCATTCTTGTTTGGTTTTTGGTCTAATTAAGTATTGATCCTGATGGGCCTGGACGCGCTGACGACGGAAGAAACGGTGACCAAAGTCTTGGAGTACATCTCCTCGGCCACGATGAACATCAGCATAGCGCGGGACACCCTGACGCGCACCTCACGGGGCTACTGCTATGTTGAGATGGACACCATGGAGACGGCTACCCACCTCATGAATATTCTGGTGTCCATGCAGCCGCCGTTTCAAATTGACGGGAAGCAAGGTAAGGCCCTCCCTCTCTGGCTGGCTAAATTCAGCTGCGCCATCACAGCAGTCAAAATCAATTAACCCTTAGTCCCTTAGCACTTTTGCTAGGATGTAACCTCAATCTTGCTAAATCCTCCAACTGCCTCTTTGTAAAAATTGCATATAGCCTCAATCCTGCAAAATCCTCCATTATTTCTTGAATGTAGTCCTTGGAGGGGTGACCACTGCCTCAATCCTGCAAAATCCTCCACTTTGCGAAGAGGATTTTGGAGGATTTGGGAAGGTTAGGTTAAATGACTGTTTTTAACAGTTGAATTCCTTGTGAATGTGATATAGCCATGCTTTGACTGGAGGTGATTGATATGCCAGCTGTACCTACCAGTGACCTCTCTTGTCTGTTGATGGAATTTGACTAGTTGCAGTGTTTACAACATTGTGATCTGACTGTTTATTTTACTGGCCTCTATATAAATGCATGGCAAGGGAAGTGGAAGAACAATTTTGACTGTCTGTGATTGATCAAACAATAGGCAGCTTATATTGATTTCCTGATCTGACCCGTTATGCATACAGTCAGCAATCTATTTAAGATAAAGATTAAGATTGTCTATTCTTGGGTTTTTTTGCAGTGTCAGTTCACTTCTGCAAGCAAAGCCTTCCTGAGGAGTCTAAAACAACCAATCCTGTGCTTACAGAGGCAAAATGGCCCGCGGTGAGTTGTGTAGAGCAAAGAATTGAAACAGTAAGGGTTTTAAATAATTCCACATTAAAAAAATTGTATAGATACGCTGCTGATTGTCATTCACCTGAACAAGGAAATTATATCAAATTTTAAATTGTGTAAACCCTCTATTGGCCTCAACAGGTGGTTTAGCAAGGTTTATATGCGCAGCACACAATGCGTAATATTGTTATCATTACTACACTTGTTATAATCCTTGTTTTGGTTCCTTTTGGTACAAGTGTTTTTTTTGTTTCAGTACTTATCCATAAAAAAAAAAAAATTAAAGAGTGAATTCTAATGGACTCACTGTGGATTCTGATAGACTCAGGACACCAACATTTTTGTTGCATATATGACAAAATTGGTGGATTTGGCGGATTCAGGATACTTTTTAGTAAAAGTGCTCAAGGGGTTAGGGTTAAAGAGAAATCGCTCTGATTTCTTTCTGTTTTATCTTGTAGTACGGTTCCCAGGAGGATCCGGCTAGCACCCAGCCTCCCACGCCCGAGACCTCAGCAGGTGCCGCCCTCTTCTATCAGCAAGCCACGCCCACTCTGGACCCCACCAAGCTGACCGAGTCCCAGCAGTATGTCTACCAGCCCTATGTGGTGCAGCCGGCGGGTAGTCAGTTACCGGCTCAGGCCGAGTACCAGGTGCAGGGCGCCCTCGTGGGTTCCAATATGTTGGCTTCGGCTGTCGTCAAGGGAACAGGTGTCATCGCAGACAGAGAACAATGTTAGTGACAATCGATGATTTTTGAGAATGTGAATAAATAATGTTAATCTGTGATCCCTTGCATTCTTTCATGAAAACTTAAGAATGAAAACACGAATGGTCCTTTTGAATGGTTGGGTTGAAAAAGAAGCTGCATTGGTCCCTATAATTGGTGTTTTTTTAACGCTCCTAGTCTTCTGCAATTCACAACCTTTCAAGTTTTGCAAAAACACTTTCGCCCGGAAAGTTAGCACCCGCACTTCAATTTAGTTTGAGAAAATCTTCTGTGGAGTATGGAAAATACTTCAAATCCCTGCACAATTCTTTCCTCGTGGTTAAGCTCAGGGCAAGCAGGCAGATTCGGTCATGCTTCACTGCTCTCCCCATTATTGTTTTTTGTGTGCAGTGACTCTGTGTGACTCAGTTACTTTAACACTTCATATCCCTTTGCCTGAAACTGACCTGGGTTTGAAATGGTTTTACACATTGCTCTGAATATTGACTTTCCACAAGAGAGGGTTAACAGTTTAGCAATCTATCTGTTAACAATGTGAAAGTGTTTTTTGTATTTAAGGCAAGCTCATACTCGTTCCATTACGGAAATTTGTGATTAAATTGGATGCTGCATGAGAGGCTTTTTAGCGGTCTTAGGTTCGCATCCTGATGCAGTTAAAGTAGTCTTGCTAAATTATTTTTACATTTCACCCCAACAGACAAAGCAGCCGTGGCACAGGAACAAGTTCAGGCAGCCAGACGACTACAGCTGCAGGTAATCATTTATGTAAAATATTGCTGCAATACCGTCATGCGTCTTTCTGCACTGCACTGCATACCTGATTGTTAACTATTAACCCTAACTCTCCAGCATAATTTACTAGGAACCATACCCAATCTGGCAAATTCCAACACCAACATGGGAAATTGTACCACACACTGTTGGACTCAGTTTCTGGAGGTATGCCAACCCCAGTGTCAAAGACCACCAGTTTAGGGGAACTGTACCTATCCCAACAGATTTAAACAAAAACCTGCTGTTGAACTTTGATGGGTTGAGTTCGGTTAGGGTTAATACACAAAAAGTCAAATTTAATTTGATGTTCAGTTTAAGAAGTTGAAAAAATAAAATGAAAAATCTTTAAAAGTTTCATATAAATGAGAAAAGGTCAAGGAATCCATTGGCAAGTTTTGTTAAATGGTTTATTGTCAAGTGTGTTTTACCCATTGGTGCTTGTGCTGCCCCCCCCCCCTCCCCCGGCCCTGTGTGCTATTTCTGTACCACCCCAAAATTGCCTGAGTACTCTAGTTTTATGAATTCTTTTGGGAATGATTACAATGTAATACAATGTAATGCAAGTGTTAACAGGTTGAATTGTATGGGCTATACTTTCCCAACAGCAGCAGCAGGTGCAGCAACAGCTGATAGTGACTGCCAAGCTGCAAGAGGAATCTAAGAAACAAGCAGCAGGCAAGGCTACGACCTCAACAACAACCGCAGCAGCAGCAGATCAAGAGGACCAAGAGGCGCTGGCCGAGAAAGCCAGGCAGTGGTCGGAAAAAAAGAAACGGAAGAAGGAAGAGGGAGACAAGGAGAAGGCATCGGAGGAGAAAGATGATGGAGGGGCTGCCCTGGCAATGGCATCAACCAAGAAGAAGAGGAGAAAGAAACAGGTCAGCACAGCGAGCATGAGACTCTGAATTTGGAGAAACTTGGTGCTGTCTTGTCTTTTGGGGCTTGATGGGTATCTAGTGGGAATTCAGTAGTTGTCAAGTGAAATCACAAGTCATTCACAAGTCAGATTCAAGAAAGAGGTTCAACCATGACACAGAGAAGCCTTTGAACAGCTTGTTACTTGAGACCAGTGTTGTAGGGCTCAAGTCCAGGATTCGGACTCAAGTCTGTCTCGATTCGCAATTTCTGTGACTCGGACTCGACTCGAGTCACAGTAGCAAGAGACTCGGACTCGACCAAAGTGACTCGAGATTCGGTCAAGGACTCAACTAGAGTGACTCGAGACTTGAACTTGACTAGAGTAGCCCAATTACAACACTGCTCGAGACTGGACTTGTGATTGACTCATTTTGTCTTGAAGTGACTCCATGACAACTCTGGTATTCAATCTTCACTGAAAAAGTTCACCTTTATGAACAATTATTGTAAATATCTCAGATTTTCACGTTGCACCTCTTTTTTATGAGGAAGCTTTTCCGAGAGTATTTCGTAACAGTTTAGTTCACATTCCATTTTTGAGCTTGCCATTAACTATTTCAATATTTCTGTTGGGCTAGTGAGGCAAACATAAGCGTTAAATCAGAAACTTTATGGATATTTTTATTTAAAATTTAAAAAAAAACCTTAGAAATGCTTGACCACATGAAAAATGTTTTATCGGCAGGAATCAAGTTCAGTAACTGAAGCCCCTGTAGTCCCCGTGTTTTTCCAAGAGGGGCAGAAGTACCCTACCCCAGACGTGTCCAAGTACGTCTACGATGAGATTTCCAGTTTCTACTACGACCCAACTGTTGGCCTGTACTACGATGCCAACTCACAGGTGGGCAAATAGTTCTTTTCAAACCTTGTCTCGTTTTTTTTCTTCTGCAGACTTCTATGAACAAAGAGTCTTTTTTGTTTGTAAAAGTAGAAATTGGGGTGTATCTTGCCAGATTTTAGAGAGGCCTTTTTCTGCTTGTAACTATATATAGTGAGATGTACTTGTTGAACAAGCTCGATTGGACCTCGGAAGTTGCAGGCCAACGAATTTGTGTTCATGCATGAGTCACGTGATTGTGCCATGTAATTTCTGGAAGGAGAGGAATTTTGAGCCCCGTGACCCCATGATGACTTTTGACCCCAGTTTGGTCATGTGACATGTTGGGGCTGGGCGACTGATATTTTTGACAAAGTTTGGTTGAAATCAGTCAAAATATGTAGGAGCACTAGACAGTGTCAACATTTGTTACTAACTAACTAACTGACGGAGAGACAAGATAATTTGTAAAAATTGTTAAGGTTTTATCATGAATTTAAGCTTTGTTTTCAAGATTTTTAATATTCCAAGATTTTGAACTGTAATGCTGCCAAATTTATTCAATTTTTTTTACAGTAAATGTTAAACGTATGTTCCAAGGTAAATGTAAATCTTACAGGTAAACTAACCCTTTCATGCACTATTTGTGTCATAAAGCTGGTTCAGATTTGATACCAAACCGGTGAGACACAAAGAGTTCAATCCTATGAAATTGCCACAATGTACCAAAACCAGGAGTTTTACACGTTTTGGGGAACAAGTGTTGATATAGGGTCATCCTATTCTCGTTCCAGTATTACTTCGACGGCACGACGCAGAAATACCTGTACTGGGACGCGGCTGCATCTACCTACCTCCCTGCACCGGATGCCAAACCTGAACAGACTGCCGCCAACGCTGATACTACAGACAAGGCAGAGAAGACAAAGGAGAAAGACAAGAAGGACAAGAACGATAAGAACAAGATGGCCAAAAAGGTATTAGACTGGATGGTATCTTTTGCTGCACCACTGCTTATTGCTGATTCAAGAGGGCCAGCCTAAAGTCCTCTTTGTACTAAACTGACTGACTTCTTTTTATCGAGTCCACTTCACAAAAAGCTAAATTCGGCTCAGCCAAAGCGGGATACATTTCTCCGCATATTCATTATACATTGCACGGTCAGCAGCTGTGCAAGGATCTTGTAGTAGAGGGCATCTCAAAAGGTGCTCCATAGTTTGTGGCTCTGCGCCACAATCACACATGGTGTCATTGGAGGAACTATATCCCCACTTGTTGAGTGTCACGTTGGCTCTATCTGCCAACTCTAGATCTCAGTCAGTTGAGGCATTTCCACTTTGCCCAGCTTGCCTCTGCACCAGGTGGTAGTAGTTCTCTAACCATCAGTTACATAGTTGCTGTGGGTGACAAAGTGTTATTTCTGTCTGCCCACATCGCGACTCGTGCCTCACTTGTGTCATCGTCAAGAGGAATTACACTGACTGACTGACTCCCCGACTGACTCCCCGTCATTTGTGACTTAGCCTGGTTGTTGGCTGGTGAAGAGAGCCAGGTAGTATATCGTCTGGAGTTCGCATGAAGACTTGACTTATTGCTTACACATGTATCATGAAAGTACATAGAACAAGGGGCGCCAGACTAAAGCAGACTAAAGTGGTGTAGGATCCTACATCACATACATGAACAGGCAAGTCTCGTAAAGCCTGGTGTAAGTCACAGGTGACAGTGAGTCGGTCAGTGAGATAGGGACACAATTTTACAAAGATTACATTAGATCATCAAAAATTTATACAAGGGACTTGAGACATTTTGAGAAAAGATTGGCGAAACTAAAACCTCCTAGTGCAAGTTCTTGTACAAGTTATTACGACAACTTGAGCAAGTTATTCACATCCTATCCTCGTCTCTTCGGATGTCTTCTCATGTATTGATTGTAATATGTCTGTATTCTACAGCTTGCTAAAGACATGGCACGATGGGCCAAGAGCATGAATAACTCCAAGGCCAATGCTGCTAAGAAGGGCGGAGCCGGAATGGAAGGTGGCTTCTCAGTGATTGGGGCTGCCGACGCCGGCTTTGCAATGCTTATGAAGAAGGTGAGGAACTGCTAAACACAGACAAGCTTATAAATTCTCCAAACATCAAAAAAGTAATATTTTAAGCAACAACAGGGCCCTGTTTCATGGCTGTGCCTGCAGAAGCAGAAACTTCTGTGCTTATGGTTAGCATATTTCACGGGTTAGCGAGGAATTTTGGCTTCTACACTTGCGTACATCCCGTAACTGGGAATTCTGTGCTTTCATGTTAAGCACAGAGAAGCACAAAATGGTGATTATAAGTGTATATTTCTGTGGTTAGCAGAGCCATGCAATTGGGCCAAGGTTACAAGCCAGCTGTGGTCGATATCATTGAGCTGCTAGGCACTGAAAATATTTTAACTACAGAAAATATTTGCTTAGAAAACATGAGTTACTAACCAAAAATTTCTTCCTTGTGTATTCTACCTTTGAGTGGTTTTCAATTGATATATGCTTATATAGAAATGTGCTATACTATTTTTTTTCTGTTTTGTAGCTCAATGAAATCAGGACCGTGTCAAAACCTTTTTCTCAAAAAATATAACAATGAGTCTGTCCATTTACTACGGTTATTAATTAGCAAGGACTTTAAAGTACTTTGGGATTTGTTTAAGAAACTTTAATTTCAGATGAAAATGTCTTTGAATCATTTTACATTCGTTTTGGTCAGTTTCCTTTGGCGATGGTCTCTATATTTTTGAGGATAGAGTGAGTTCAAACGTAATCGTGAGACATTTTTTCCGAAAATAGTAGTTTGGTCTGGATTTGTTAGAATAGTAGTTTGTGAAATATGTTCCATGTTCCTCCCACAGGCCAATCCTGCTGACACCAAAGCAGCAGTCCAACACGTGCTGCAGAAACAGACCAGTGACCCAGGCACAGCGGCCAGCAAGGTATGCCTCTTTTGAATATTTGTTCAAAATGTTGCTGCTTTACGTTTGGGGTTTTACGCTTGCATTATGGTCTCCATATATTTTTTAAAAATAAAATTGATTAAAATGGTGCCCAAAAAGAATATCTCCTTGAAATTTGTTTATAGAGTGCAATCGTAGCTTCTTATGGTGGAGGAAGCGACAGCGAACCAGAGCCCGAAATCCATCCCACTTTTGCCACCGTCAATCCCACCGCTGCCACCAGCAATGTGGCCAGCACTGTGGATGCGCTGACAGACTGGTCCAAGTTGATCTGCCTGCTGTGCAAGCGGCAGTTCCCCTCCAAGGAGATCCTGGTCAAGCATCAGCAGTTCTCGGAGTTGCACAAGCAGAACCTAGAATCGCTGCGGCTAGATTCGCAGGAGCTCAGAGATCAGGAAGCAGCCGAGACTGACGTAAGTTCAGTGCAAGTTGCTCTCTTAAAAGTCACATAGGATCATTTGCTTTTCACTCATTTTGTTCATTTCCAATAATAACACCACGCAAAATCCAAAGAAGAATGTTCAAAAACTTAACCTGTTGAACTTTCAGCTAAGTGGATACATTTTCAGAGAAACGGTGAAAAACCATGCACAACCTTTCGATCATGAAACACAATTTTTCAAAAATCAGTCAATTCACTGATCGTTGGAAATCACCTTAATTTCTTGATTTCTTCTAAACGGCAGTAAGCTAGACGGAATCATTTCATGGGGTGTTTAGTACAAGTACAATCTTGAATCTAATTAAGTTTTTTAACAATAATTTTGTAGTTTATTTTTGTGATAAATGTGTATGATCCTATATGCCTTTAAAAAAAAAAATTTGTATGGAAATCGTGCAAAAAATTAACTAAACTGAGCATGTGTAATGGAATGTTTTCATCCAGGAGATGTGATTTTAACATTAGGTGATGCCCTTGCTGACATAATTATATAAGCACTGTATACTCAGACTTTTCAATTGTAGTTATTATTCATATGAGACATGATGCTTTTGAAATTTAGTGTGCCATTTGTTTTGCTGCAGAGTTTTAGATTTTGGAGAAGTTACTGGTTCCCGGTAAAAATGTTGACAAAGTTGTACAACTGACATCATTTGCTTAAAATATAAATTTAAGTTTATAAAAGCCAAGTAAGTCTACCCAAGTGTTGAAATAAATGATGTGTTGAAGCAAGTTATTTTTGGGGTTTATTTTAGTACCAGTATCGGGATCGGGCAAAGGAACGCAGACAGAAGTTTGGCGTGGATGAGGCGCCGCCAAAGAAGAAGTTCCGGCCTCCAAAACCTACAGTGTAAGTAGTTTCTTCTCACTAAAGAGCTGCCAAGGATCAGTGTGTTGCTCCTTACTGTGGATTATCTAAGGAGACAGGTTGCTATGGAAGACTGTTTGATTAGTGATACTTGCCTTCCACCCCTGTGACCCAAGTTACCCTCCCCCCCCCCCCCCCCCCCACCCACCCTTCCCCAACCAAGGCTGGCAGGGGACCGTTTGTGGGTTCCCAAGAATGTTTATCAGGGGTTTTCCTCCAACTCTGAAAAACTAAATATTCATTGTCTGCAGTCTCTTAAGTCACACTGCCATCGAGCATTTATGGAATCCTTCCTTACTTTCATTTCTATAAATTATAGTAGTAAAAGTAATATTTTGAGCATTGTCTTGAATTGCACCAAAAGTTTTAATCCTTTGAAATTGTGTCATCATCAGCTACCTCAACGATCAGTATGGTTTACAGTGTTATTATTGACAGGTTGATATTGATTGTCTGGCATTCATCTTTCATTCAGATCAGCTCATTTCCTTGTTTTTTTCTTCCCATGTATGCCATTAAACATTTGACCCACAAAAAAAACCCTAAAAAGTCTTGCAAAGCTTGGAATTTATCCTATTTTTGACTTCTCTCTTTTTATACCCGAGTATAATGTCCCAAATGTAGAGAAAACACTGTAGCCACGTTTTATCTCTTGACTTTCTACTTCGGCAGACCATATGAGGAACCGACTAAAGAGGGTCTTCAAGAAGACAACATCGGCAACAAGTTGCTGCAGAAGATGGGCTGGAACAAGGGGACGGGCCTGGGCAAGAAGCAGCAGGGGCGCATGGACCCCATAGAGGTAAGGACTTGCAATGGAGTCAGTCACAGTCACTCTGCAACCAATCACGTTGATCACATGTCAATCACAAGCCAATTTTGTGTCGATCACAAGTCAATCACTAGTAATCACGAGTCAATCACGAGACAATCACGAGTCAATCACGATTCAATCACTAATCAATCACGAGTCAATCACGAGTCAATCACTAGTCCGTCACAAGTCAGTCACAAGTCAGTCACTAGTTGGTCACTAGTTAGTCCCAAGTCAATCACGAGTCCATCACGAGTCACTGACTAGTCAGTCACAAGTAAATCATGAGTCAGTCACAAATCAATCACAAGTCAATCACAAATCAATCACAAATCAATCACAAGTCATCACAAGTTAATCACAAATCAATCACACGTCAATCACAAGGCCCTCACAAGTCAATCACAAGTCAATCACAAGTCAATCACAAATCAATCACAAGTCAATCACAAGTCAATCACAAGTCAATCACAAGTTAACCACAAGTCAATCATGAGTCAATCACTAGTTAATCACAAGTCCTTTGCACATCTGTCACAAGTTCCTTGCAAGGTTAGTACCAGTTAATCCCAAGTCCGTTAAAATGTTATCACAAGTCAGTCACAGGTTAGTCAAAAGTTATTCTAAAGTCAAATCACAGGTAAGAGGGATGAACAATGACATTCCCAATCCAAAGAATGTCTTGAAAATGGTTGGCTTGTGATTGACCTTCAGTGACCTCCATAAAAGTTTCGGGAAATTCTTGAAGGAGTTTTGTTTTTCTTCAGCAGAGTATATTAATAATGAAAAAGTGAGTTTGCTGAAACCAACAAGTCTTGGTGTTAAGCAGATTGTTGTACGTAGCTCTATGACATTTGGCCCCTGATTAGGTAGAGTGCTGTTGTATGATGATGAGATAGAGATAAGAAGTGAAAATGTGTAGTCAAACTGCCAAAGCATTCTTCAGTTTCAATGTTCTGGCTTTCTCTGTCTTTGGCAGGTACAAAAGAGACAAGCGGGCGCAGGGCTGGGCATCAAAGGGGGCTCTTACGACATAACTGCCACAGACTCCTACAGGGATGCCGTCAAGAAAGTCATGAGGAACAGATTCGAAGAGATGGAATGATGCGACCTAACTGACTGCCTCTCGGTGTCATTTAAGACGTTTAGACGTGGTTTGGTCATCGTGAGTCTACTTCACAAAACTGCCAGTGCACACACAATGCTGCCAGGAATGGAAAATAGCTCGGCAGGAGTTATGTTGACAACCAATTTGTCTTGTAGATGTTTATCGAGCACAAATGATTCTCAGCAGGTGTATTGTGCTTATCAAGCAAATCGGCCGAGAAATAAGTGTTTATTGAGCAGCCCCTCAGAATTGGGTCCAGATTGATTCATGTCACGAGCAGGGCAATTTAGAAAAGGAATCTATTTTTCAAAATGAAATTGAAAAGTAGCACTGAAAACGCAACTTAAAGATTTTGTCATGAAGAGAGCGTAATTATGGGGTCACAAGATTGAGTTTGAGACAGTTTGCTATTGACTGCCAAGAACTGGCCTTATATTTAATTGTAAAGGGCCAAGCTACTTCCAATCCATCGTGCTTTGTCACAAACGTTCTGCCAATTAAGAATGCATCGTTCTATGTAGTGTCTTTAACAGACAACAAAACTATTTTAATGAAACTTGTTTGTAAGCAATTTTAATTTTGTTTTTGGCCAAAATGTAGCAGCTGTTTTTGAATCAGGTGTCCAGTAAACTATTTAAGTATTAGGTTCTAGAGACGCTGGCGGATACTTTGTAGTTGTTTTACTGGTGATAAGCAATCCTTTAAATATTAGTTTACTCATTTTTGTTAAACACGCACAAGGTTTTAAAGCATTCTGTATTAGACCTTGCTTTGAATGTACCCTGGTTAATAATAATATAACTGGGTTTATAGAGCGCCAAATTGCCAAAGGATTCAAGGTGCTCAACAAAGAAATGAAACGGGGAAAGAAGACAAGAAAAGTGGACAGCCAGCTATTATTTGGGGAAAAGGTGGGTCTTGAGAGTTTTCTTGAAGGACAAAACACTGCCAGAATTTCTGATGTAGATGGGTAGGCTGTTCCATAACCGGGGGCGGGGTAGGCTATTCCATAACAGGGGGCGGCAATGGAGAAGGTCCTGGTAATTTAAGGGTCTTTGTGTATGTCAACAGCATTTAAATAAATTTGTAAATTTTACTTGCAAGGCGATTTTAGTTTCATGCAGTAATCTAGCAAGCAACAAGAAAGCAATAAGGGTGTATGTGTGGGCCTGGTCACCCAAAAATACAGCCATAATGTGAAATGATTTCTTGTTAATATTTTTGACATTTTAGATTTTGGATAACTGCTTTTTGTTTGTCTTTTTTGAGAGGGAGAGAGTGACAAGTTTCCTCCACTGAAGTTGCTCAATGTTGGAAAGTTATTTAATTTATAGGTTGGAATTTGCATTGAAGAGATGTCAATTCCATATTGGGTTTTTCCCCTTCACTGATGTGTTTTTATAAACACTGTATACTCAGTGTTGGGGAAAGAATGTAGTATCCAGACGCCACTTCTTTGGTTGTGTACAAAGTTTATGGAGAGTCAGGTGCATTTTCAAAGTATTTTCTAACAAAATTTGGAAATGTTTCTCAGTCCTAGATTCATGTGTTTTCATCAGTTTTGCCATGAATGACCTTCATTAAGATAATATATGATGAAACAAGTACGAGTGCACAATATTTGGCTCTTGCTGTGTTGCAAAAAGTCTTGCATGAAAGTATTGCATGAAATCGATCCTGCCAGAGCTGAAAAATGTAACACCGAAAAATGCGACGCAGATGGCACATATGAAACACCATACTTTTGGTCAAGTTTCGGGACGGACAGATAGACGAACCAACACACCAAGTGACATGTAGAAGCTCCTGCCAGAGCTTAAAAAGTGGCGTCAGGATACATCATTCCGGTGGGACTTGAACCCATAACCTGCTTACTAGTGCAGATGTCTTATCACTCGACCACCAAGCTCACCAGGGTCAGTTGGCTGGTTCAATCCCAAAGTCTGTCTTCTTTTTCTATTGACAGTCTATAAGGCCCCAAAAAAAAATATTCGGTCTCTGGTCAGACCAAAGTTCCGGAATTGACGCGGCGACGCGGCTTTTTTTTTTTTTTTTTGCTTTTTTTTTTTTTTTCTTCAAGCTTGGATTGTACAGACAAGGTGGGGTACTATTTTGCTTTTTTGGTGTCCTCATGTACATTGGTGTTCTCCATAATTTGCCTTGGTGCTTTCGATCATTTGCCTTGGTGCAATTTCCCATTCCTTAGTGCTCTTTGGTAAAAAAAAATTGAGGAGGTGCGGCAATAGAGGGCGCTGTTTGAGCTACCGCGGAACATTTAAAAAAAAAAAATTTGAGGCGCATGATTAAAATCGACGCGCGCGCTGACCAGAGACCGAGTTATTTTTTTTTTTTGGCCTAAGATATGTTTGAAGTAAATGCACCGAAATAAAATGTCAATAGTATTATTAGAGGAAAGAGAATTTCCAATTTAAATTACTCCTTTAACATGACCTGATACCAGTCTGTCATTTTAATTGTTATATTTTGCTGAGTAAATCAAAGCTAGTTTTGGCTTGTATTAAAAACAGAAAATATGTACAAATGTATATATTGATAAATCTCCAGGGATAGTTTGCAGGTGGTTTTGCATTTTTGTAATTTAAGTCCGCCCTTGCAGCTTTCTTTTCAAAGATGCATTAAAAAAATCTCTGAATACGTTGCAGTTAATTTCATTCCATTATTAGCAAAGATGAACAGGATGTGGTGTTATATAGCATAAACGAAAAAAAATTACCAATGGAATTTGTTTCTTTGATTATCGCATCATGTTTTGTTGTTTGTGTGAAAGCCATAAAAGAAAACCTTAACTTCCAAAATATCACAAGAAAGGATACATGAATTTTTTTGTCCATGTACCTATTGATGTTTAAGTTAAAAGCAATTTTAACTCCAACTAATTCTATATGCGGATCCCCTCCACAAAAACAATTTGGTTTACGCATTAATTGATGACGATTTTGATTATTTCATATTGAGTCCTCCACGGTGTTGTTTTATTGAAACCTGTTTTTCCAATGTAAGAAGGAGAAAAATATCCTTTTACACGTTTGATAGATTCTTTTAGAGCATTAGTTGAGGTCGCATGTATGTATAAATGTCAACTTTGTATATAATACAAGCTTTACTGAGACGAATTTGTAATTAAAAAAAGCAACTTACGGGTGAAGATAGTTATCTTCCATAATTGTCATTACCTGTCGTATCATTTTGTGGCCATTTTTTTTTGGGGGGGGGGGGGTGGGGGTTGGTTTTTTTAAATTAATTTTTAGGCTGTGGACATTTTAGTCCATGAAAAGGCAATTGGTGCACAAATAATATTTCAAGGCCAAAATGACACTGAACACAAGACAGATTTTTATTTAAAAGACCTTTTAGCCTTCCAAAGCTTACATAACACATCTCTTAACACAGACGGGTATTTTTTTCTATGAGAGGCACATGGCATCTTTGATCACTCTTTAACCCTTTAGTCACTGTAACACCCAAAAGCACCCTGCCCATTTTAGGGCCCGAGCACTTCACGGTTTTATATATTCTTCAGTGAATAAACACAATTTAATACAATGTAGTACCGTACAGGTGCTGATGGGTTTAATCATTGAAATAGTAGTCACCCTAACAGTAACACTGCCGGTTTGTACATTATCCAAGATTTTCTTGCAGTTAATTGATCTTTTGCTCCATGACGAAGAGAAGACTTACAATCCAGCGATCAGATTTTGTTGAATTTCCCGACCTGAATTTCCCAATGCTCCCTAATTTTCATCTGATGGCAAAACACACCCGAGTTTTTTAATACGGTGGCAAAAGCACTCAAGTAGCTCCATATTGGTGCGTTGTCATTTTCACCATTGAGGGCGGGGTACTTGCGTACAGAGTCTAATAACCACAAGAGTCCGTGTTAGACCTGTTCAAGTGATTTGATGGGCACAATGAACTTCCGTACTGTATCCAGATAGGACGGAATGAGATACTTGTCCATTTCACCGGGTGCCACCCATGCATAGTCCTCACTGATGTTTGCGTTGATCTTGATGTCTCCTGACATCAATCTGGCCTTGTAGAAGAATATCTAAAGCAAGAGGAGGAAAAAGATTGGGTATTGGAATTTTGCTGCTGTCTTTAGGATCTAACTACATACTTTTTTCTTTCTATGACCTTTTTTTTTAGAGGGGGGGGGGGGGGGGGGGGTTCTTTCAATGCCAGTAGCCGGTGAGGGTTTTAGGCTAAAGAATCAGGAAAACAACAAAAAGGAGGCGCCAATATCATATCTTACCCAAACCTTAGATAATTGGGGAGATAACTTGAATTTGTATTTTTAAAGGGGTGTGCATTAATGGTCTTTACCTCGGTTATAAACCAATCCACCCCGGGATTATTTTGACAAGAACGAGCATTCAGATTACTTTTCACTCGACCTCAAGCCAGGCCGGTTGAAGCCATGACCCTCGGGCAGCACACTCATATATCCGGCCTCGCTCGCTGCGAGCGGGTCACTGACAGATATTTCCGGCCTCGCTCCCTGCTTGTTTATCCGTCATCCATTCCAAATACTGCATTGCGTGTATACACGTCATCCGGCGCACACTGGTTAATAAAGGCAAAATATTACTGCAATAATCTTACCTTTGCTCCTTTGTGTTTTCTGTCTTCTTGTACATCAGGAGGGTAGACATACTTGAAGCAGGCACTTGGTGCATTGCCAAACAAACGAGATCTCCACATTTCTTGCATTCCACACTGGGATAACAGCACACGCTCTGCTGCCTACAAGTCAATGGAATAAAGAGATTTGAGGTCAGAGATAGTAAGAATTCTTTACTTGCTTTTTTGCAGCAGGTCTACGTGAATCCTCCCAAAGCCACTACTTATCAGGAAATGGATGGGACACTCTCTCTTTTTTTTTTACCTATGGCACTTGAATTAACTATCGCAGTGGAATCGCGTGAACGCAGTTTGTGAAATATTATTCAATTTCATGATATACGAAAGGACACGGAATGCGCAAAATCTGAGACAAACAAAACTTAACGTACAAAATTCCATAGGGATGTCTAAGGGGAGTGGCTAACTCGCAAACGGCGATACGCGTGTATTACATTGTATTAGGATGTAACAGACAGGGCAGTTTAGGGCGGGACTAATGTGAGAACCTACTAACAGGCATGAATTTCAAAGTAAAGTAAATACGTGTTTGGCCCTATCATCATCAATTCTGCAAAATCCTCCAAAATCTTTTGGATTTTGAAGAAATTGTTTTCCCGAGGTGTTACTCAGAATAAAGAAATGTACTTCAAACATTGTTAATACAATTTTTAAGTGAGATGGTAATCTAGTATAGGAATTTGAAGTTAAGGTAAAAAAAAAGGCAATTTCAAAAGCAGATGGGAGTAATTGTAAATTTAGGATACAATCAGGGACAAGTAATTAATGTGGCTTTGAGTGATGGAAGGGGATCGTTTATAGGCAGGACTTGCAGGTCACCATGCCAAAATATCTAATTAACTGTTAATCACTGTTCATATCGTGGGTAGTTTTAAACTGTGGATAAAACACTGCTGCATTCTGCGCCACATTGCGCAGTACACCCCATATAAGGAGATATGTAGCACTCCGCTTGTGAGGCATATAACCATAGACATGGCAGAGGGGTGTTTCACAAAACATGAAGAAAAATTGTGAAAAAAAATCATTGGAAATCTGTGAATTATTGACTTGTTTTGACATTTTAACAACGACCAGGCCCCTAGCCGGTTGTAAACGTACTTGTTGAAAACCTGCCAAGCACATATTTATTAAGGGAATAAATGTGTGCTCCGGAGGTTTTTATCACTCGTTTAATACCGCTTAGAGTCTGGGTGCTGATAATTACCCGAGCCGGAGGCGAGGGTAATTATCAGCACCCAGACTCTAAGTGGTATTAAACAGAGTGATAAATACCGACCGAGCACATATTTATTCCCATTCATAAATACCTTATCCGTAAAAAAATATCAAATAATTCGTTCAAAAAATCCCGATTTTGTTCAACAAGTTCACTTCATGCTTTTTGAAACATCCCTCTAGCAAAATAATGGAGTGTTCAGCTGGCGAGTAAGATGTAAACAACCCTTTTATGGAGATTGACGCGCGCGTAACATGTTCTGCGCGATGTCACGCAGAACGCACCTGGGGCGTTGCGTTTTGAATTTAGAACTATAAAATTCTGACTCGCTTGTAGTGTTGCGCATGCCTACGTGAGGATTGTGAACGTTCAACCAATGAAACGGTAAGAGGCACTGGATTTTTAGGAGTCCACATTTTATTGTGACACTAGAAAAGTGTTTAAGACCAGCTAGCCATGTCTTTATCATCCGTTTAAGACCGGCCACGTGACGGGCTCTCGACCAATAGGAATAGCTAAACTGTCTGAGGTATTTATGAATCCCTTATTAAAATGGTGTCACCCACAGACTTGCCAAACCATCGCGTCCACTAAGCATTTGAGAGTTTGGAACTGAGTTTTAAGCTAACCTGTCTCATTGTCTCTCCATCTTGTCTGGTGTCCTGCGGCATCATCCATAGGCTTCTGTCTCCAACCCTGCACTTCACGAGAAGCACCAGTTTATCCATTAACTTGCGCTGAACGCTCTGCATGTCTTCAGTGTCTAGGAAAAAAAGGTTGTAAAGTTGAGTCACATTTAACAGCGCAACAAATCATCATGTCTCTCTGTTAGTCTTCTCGTTAGTTTAGTTAGTTAATAACATCGCATTGCATTGCATAACAAACATTGGCATTGCCTATTGTTCCCACATATTTTGATCCATTTCAATCAAACTTTACAGTTCATATCCACAGTAGGTATGGAAGCAGACTAGGACCTTAAGAGCTCAAAACGATGCCAAAGAAAATCAGGCCAACTTTACTCACTCTTTAGCCAGCCAATTTCTCCAAAACTTTCACTGGGCAAAGGTAACGTCCTCAGTATTTCAGCAACCAAGTTTGAAGACTCAGTTCATTTTTTAAAGGAGACTTTTCTACAATATTTGGCAGTGGCTTGCACATGAGAGGGAAGTCAAGTGATTTCAAAATGAGGCTAAAGACTGGACTTCTATATGCCCATCCATGGTCCAACTGTTTGACATGACTGACCTCTTCATTTTTTGTCATTAGTCAGGTGCCTGACTATGGAAAAATGTGTAGAAATAATGACCTAGTACCTGACATCCTAGATATTTCTTTTGGCACAGTCAGCTGACAGTTGATTGATGCAGTACTGAAGAGTTGTTGGACTGGTTGTTTCATGTGCCAGTTTATTTTCTTGTATTGCATGTTTTCAATACCTTAAGTTTTGTGACTCTCATACACAGTATTGAGAGTCCCAAATGTTTGGGCTAGTATGGAAGATAAGACTGTGTGTATTCGCATGTGCATCAGGCGCCTTCAGCAATGCGTTCAGGAAGTCTTCCCAGTGCGCTCCCCCAACTCTCCTTTTTAACGGTTGAGGGGGTACTTGTGCACGGAGTCTATAGCTAGTCACTTGACTTGAAACTTGGCAAGTGATGTGACAATTTCGGTGACTGCTCTATGTTCAGACACCCCTATGTTCTGACATCCCTATGTTCCGACACCCCTATGTTCCGACAATCCTATGTTCCGACTACTCAACCTATGATCCGACACCCCTATGTTCCGACATCCTTATGTTCCGACACCCCTATGTTCCGACACCCCTATGTTCCGACACCCCTATGTTCCGACACCCCTATGTTCCGACACCCCCATGTTCCGACACCACTATGTTCCGACTACTCAACCTATGATCCGACACGCCTATGTTCCGCGACCCCTATGTTTCGACACCCCTATGTTCCGACACCCCTATGTTCCGACAATCCTATGTTCCGACTACTCAACCTATGTTCCGACACCCCTATGTTCCGACATCCTTATGTTCCGACACCCCTATGTTCCGACACCCCTATGTTCCGACACCCCTATGTTCCGACACCCCTATGTTCCAACACCCCTATGTTCCGACACCCCTATGTTCCGACACCCCTATGTTCCGACACCACTATGTTCTGACTACTCAACCTATGATCCGACACGCCTATGTTCAGCGACCCCTATGTTTCGACACCCCTATGTTCCAACACCCCTATGTTCCGACACCCCTATGTTCCGACACCCCTATGTTCCGACACCACTATGTTCTGACTACTCAACCTATGATCCGACACGCCTATGTTCAGCGACCCCTATGTTTCGACAACCTGCAAATAAGATTGTGTTACTCCCGTTGAGGGTTCGGGTTAGAGATAGGGATAGGGATAAGAATATGTGCAGTTGGAACAAAGAGGTATCGGAACATAGGGATGTCGGAACATAGGTTGAGTTGTCGGAACTAGGGGTGTCGGAACATAGAGGTGTAACCGACAACTTCTACTTTACCTGATGTCCTACTAGCTGGAGTGAACTTATTGAATTCCTCAGTGTACTGATCCTCAAGATCCAGGGCTGTGACTAGCTCCCTCTCATCATCATCATCTTCAAGAACACCGCTCTGCTTCTTAAGCATCCTCTCTCTAAGATCATCAAAATATGCCAGAAAATGAAACGCCATCTACTTAAAGGTAAAATGCATTCATAATTTGCTTTTGCTGTAATTTTCAGAAATGGACAGATTTTGGGGTCAGTATTTTATAGCAAAAAATATTATTTTACTGAACTGTTTGAAGTCTGGTGTTCATAGATGCTGGAAAAACCAAGGAAAAAAAGGCCTTTCTTGTTGTCTGGTTCCCTGACCCTACTTCAGACGAAACGGAGCAATTTATAGCTATCTGGAAATTGTCACGTCAGAGAACCAGACAGCTGGCTTGCACCAGTTCATGGGTGTGTAATCGATTGCAAACAAAATGTGGACTAACTAAATTTGGTAAATTGGCAATACTTGAAAAAGTTGTTATGTGTTTTTTTTGCAATGATGGTTGGTTGACCATCATTGGAAATTGATACAAAAATTCAAGTTTTCTTCAAAATGACAGTACACCAGGTGCCATGATTTCACAGGATGCTTACAATCAAGTAAAGTATTTCATAATAATTTGGTAGTTTTGTTTTTTGATGATTACATAGTGCATATCACCTTGAATTCCCATAATTTAAACCTAACAAATTCAAAGAAGAAAGCCAGAAAGTGATACCACAAATTGATTGAAAAGCATGAGCTTTTAAAAACACCCCCCCCCCCCCAAAAAAAATCTCGTACTTGTGCTGAGCAACCTGCAGCTCGTGTTCAGAAAGAAGACTGTTCTCCAGTTCAACGGTTTCCAGCAGGTTCCCGTATTCTTGCTCGATTCCAACACGATCCTGGGACACGACGGGGTACCGCTCCAGACAAACAGCGCTCACCAGTTGCCATTTTGGGGATGTTGATTCCGTCGAGTGCAGTGTTGAAGACTGGCCCTGCGGGGTTGTATAATTTCTGAGGCAGCGGGGATGTAACTTTTGAAATGTTGTCGCCACATTTCCTAAAACTGTACAAAAAAAATGAAAAACGTGCATGCTACTCCAAATTGCCACACATGTAAAAAGCAACTTCCTATGCAATAAGACAATTTTATGCTGTCAGTATAACAGAAAGTTTTAAAATGTCTTTCCTGTTTCATAAATTGTAATCAGTGACATTATTATGGTTCGGGGGGGGGGGGGGGGTGGTTTGCTAGAAGAAAATTTTTACCCGCTCCCCCCAAAAAACTATTGTATCAAGGTATGCTTGGCAGGCAATTGACACATTAAAATGATCACCTTGTAAAACACAACATTGGTTAATTTTAAGACCCCTTCCAGTAGAAAGCAATATTATGTATGATTTTTTTTCTTTTGGGTGAATATGGTTGAATTATACATCAAATTTAAGCTCTGGATGGGAGAAGGGCAATGGCGTAAACACTGTTGCTATAGGTGCTTCCGTTAAGGAGTTATGCCCTCCCGGTCACCATCTCAGAACTCTTCTGGTCATCATTAAGTCAACTTTTGATTTTCTGAAGTCATCTCACACACGGTAAGCTGGTACTCCTTATGCACGCTAGAAATGGTAGGAGCTGACCGGGGACCCATACAATCACGTTCTTGCCAATTTTTATTTTGAAAAATTAATTTTATTTCTTTCATTATTTAGTTTCAAAGGAAATTTTACTATATTTTTATTTCTAAAGAAAATTTAATAGCATCTGTGTGTACATGTATGTGTGTATAACACTATACTACACTAATTCTGGGTGATTTATAGCAGGTATTGTTAAATCTAGCAAAATTTTGAAGTGAATCCAGCAGAATTTGCGATTTTCATCTGGTCACCCAGCTGAGATGAGTAGCGCCCTCTATTGACACATTGGTCCATTGCCATGATTGACGGCCATGGCATGAACATGATGAATGATCGACTGAGGCGCAACTCACTAATTCTCAATTTAATAAAAACCCGAACAATATGAATTTGCAGCACTTTAATACATGGGAAATGTTCATTCAAAAAGGTGCCCTACTTGCTTTAACTTACCTCTTTCACGCCCAACTGAAGCCAATTTTAAACTCATGCGACGGATAATTTGTGGTACACGGGGCGCAGCCATTTTGAAAATATTTAGGCTTTAACGATAGTAACAAGTTTCACTTAAACAAAATACCTCAATAATAATATTTAAATTATATAAAATATATAATTTAAACAAGTTTGAGTTACTTACATTTATTGAATATTCAATCAGCAAATATGTTTATTATATTTTTTTATTTTAATGTAGGGCCTACCAAATTTTTATATTATTATGCATTTAAGTTTGCATGCCCGGGCCGACAAGCGAAAAGACACCAGGCTGATCTTGGCACGAAAATCGGGCCGGATTTTCGGCTGGCCGGATTTTCGGCTAGGCACTATTTTTACGGCGGCGCGCCGCCGTGAAGATTACCACTACGGTGGCCCTAAACAGTCATTGCAAATAAACCTTAGGAGAAAACGAATTATAAAGGAAGTTCAACTTCATCTTTGGTTGATTATAACTGAAACTGTTGTTTATTCGACTCTAAAGTAAATCGTAATGAAAACCGTGGCAATTTATTTTCAGAATTGGGAATGTTAATGTTATAAGTTTTAACGTTACTGAATTAAGGTTCTGCCTTATAGCCGATGAGAGGGCGCTATATCCGCCAGACTGCCCCTAGTGGTGCGTTGCGGGAAGGACCGGGTCCCAGGCATGAGAATCCTGTTTAATCAGGAATTCCTATTTCTTTTTTGCCAAAATGTACCGGGGGTGCCTCATTTCACATTTTTCTTTCCTTTTTTTTCATGAAGATTAATGCTCATACGGCCCGGCCGCGATTTTCTTTTCCCAAACTACATGGTTGTTTAGCGCCCTCTACGATACTTTTGTGACACGTACGTACGCAGGTATTATTAAATGTAAAATGATTCTGTACTTTCCTAAATGCCAGAAATTTCCGGGTTAAGGAACATCCAAAGTGTATTCTATTCGCGCCCCGAATAAATCGGTATTGAAACAGAGTCAGCCCAATTAAATTAATCCGACGATTGATAATTAACGTACAAAATAGCCGTTTTACAACGAAAATACGGATATCCCATTTTGAAATGATTTTGTACCATCCTAAATGTCCGAAATGTCCCGTTCCAATTGCATACACGGGTTGAGGGACATCCAAAGTGTATTCTATTCGCGCCCCGAATAAATCGGTATTGAACTAGTGTCAGCCCAATTAAATTAATCCGACGAATGATGATTACCATGCAAAACAACGGTTTTCCCAACAAAATACGGACATCCCATTTTGAAATGATTTTGTACCATCCTAAATGCTCGAAATGTCCCGTTCCAATTGCATACACGGGTTGAGGGACATCCAAAGTGTATTCCATTCGCGCCCCGAATAAATCGGTATTGAAACAGAGTCAGCCCAATTAAATTAATCCGACGATTGATAATTAACGTACAAAATAGCCGTTTTACAACGAAAATACGGATATCCCATTTTGAAATGATTTTGTACCATCCTATATGTCCGAAATGTCCCGTTCCAATTGCATACACGGATTGAGGGACATCCAAAGTGTATTCTATTCGCGCTCCGAATAAATCGGTATTGAAACAGAGTCAGCCCAATTAAATTAATCAGACAATTGATAATTACGATACAAAAAACCGGTTTTTGCAAAGAAAATACGGATATCCCATTTTGAAATGATTTTGTACCATCCTAAATGTCCGAAATGTCCCGTTCCAATTGCATACACGGGTTAAGGTACATCCAAAGTGTATTCTATTCGCGCTCCGAATAAATCCGTATTGAAACAGAGTCAGCCCAATTAAATTAATCAGACAATTGATAATTACGATACAAAAGACCGGTTTTTGCAAAGAAAATACGGGTATCCCATTTTGAAATGATTTTGTACCATCCTAAATGTCCGAAATGTCCCGTTCCAATTGCATACACAGGTTGAGGGACATCCTAAGTGTATTCTATTCGCGCCCCGAATAAATCGGTATTGAAACAGAGTCAGCCCAATTAAATTAATCAGACAATTGATAATTACGATACAAAAGACCGGTTTTTGCAAAGAAAATACGGATATCCCATTTTGAAATGATTTTGTACCATCCTAAATGTCCGAAATGTCCCGTTCCAATTGCATACACGGGTTAAGGGACATCCCAAGTGTATTCTATTCGCGCCCCGAATAGATCGGTATTGAAACAGAGTCAGCCCAATTAAATTAATCCGACGATTGATAATTAACGTACAAAATAGCCGTTTTACAACGAAAATACGGATATCCCATTTTGAAATGATTTTGTACCATCCTAAATGTCCGAAATGTCCCGTTCCAATTGCATACACTGATTGAGGGACATCCAAAGTGTATTCTATTCGCGCCCCGAATAAATCGGTACTGAAATAGTGTCAGCCCAATTAAATTAATCAGACGAATGATGATTACCATGCAAAACAACGGTTTTCCCAACAAAATACGGACAACCCCTTTTGAAATGATTTTGTACCATCCTAAATGCTCGAAATGTCCCGTTCCAATTGCATACACGGGTTAAGGGACATCCAAAGTGTATTCTATTCGCGCCCCGAATAAATCGGTATTGAAACAGAGTCAGCCCAATTAAATTAATCAGACAATTGATAATTACGATACAAAAGACCGGTTTTTGCAAAGAAAATACGGATATCCCATTTTGAAATGATTTTGTACCATCCTAAATGTCCGAAATGTCCCGTTCCAATTGCATACACGGATTGAGGGACATCCAAAGTGTATTCTATTCGCGCCCCGAATAAATCGGTATTGAAACAGAGTCAGCCCAATTAAATTAATCAGACAATTGATAATTACGATACAAAAAACCGGTTTTTGCAAAGAAAATACGGATATCCCATTTTGAAATGATTTTGTACCATCCTAAATGTCCGAAATGTCCCGTTCCTATTGCATACACGGGTTAAGGTACATCCAAAGTGTATTCTATTCGCGCCCCGAATAAATCCGTATTGAAACAGAGTCAGCCTAATTAAATTAATCAGACAATTGATAATTACGATACAAAAGACCGGTTTTTGCAAAGAAAATACGGGTATCCCATTTTGAAATGATTTGTACCATCCTAAATGTCCGAAATGTCCCGTTCCAATTGCATACACAGGTTGAGGGACATCCTAAGTGTATTCTATTCGCGCCCCGAATAAATCGGTATTGAAACAGAGTCAGCCCAATTAAATTAATCAGACAATTGATAATTACGATACAAAAGACCGGTTTTTGCAAAGAAAATACGGATATCCCATTTTTGAAAAGATTTTGTACCATCCTAAATGTCCGAAAAGTCCCATTCCAATTACATACACGGGTTGAGGGACATCCCAAGTGTATTCTATTCGCTCCCCGAATAAATCGGTATTTAAACAGAGTCAGCCCAATTAAATTAATCAGACAATTATTGATAATTACGATAAAAAGACCGGTTTTTGCAACGAAAATACGGATATCCCATTTTGAAATGATATTGTACCATCCTAAATGTCCGAAATGTCCCGTTCCAATTGCATACACGGGTTGAGGGACATCCAAAGTGTATTCTATTCGCGCCCCGAATAAATCGGTACTGAAATAGTGTCAGCCCAATTAAATTAATCAGACGATTGATGATTACCATGCAAAACAACGGTTTTCCCCCACAAAATACGGACATCCCATTTTGAAATGATTTTTGTACCATCCTCAATGCTCGAAATGTCCCGTTCCAACTGCATACACGGGTTGAGGGACATCCAAAGTGTATTCTATTCGCGTCCCGAATAAATCGGTATTGAAACAGAGTCAGCCCAATTAAATTAATCCGACGATTGATAATTAACGTACAAAATAGCCGTTTTACAACGAAAATACTGATATCCCATTTTGAAATGATTTTGTACCATCCTAAATGTCCGAAATGTCCCGTTCCAATTGCATACACGGGTTGAGGGACATCCAAAGTGTATTCTATTCGCGCCCCGAATAAATCGGTACTGAAATAGTGTCAGCCCAATTAAATTAATCAGACGATTGATGATTACCATGCAAAACAACGGTTTTCCCCACAAAATACGGACATCCCATTTTGAAATGATTTTGTACCATCCTAAATGTCCGAAATGTCCCGTTCCAATTGCATACACGGGTTGAGGGACATCCAAAGTGTATTCTATTCGCGCTCCGAATAAATCCGTATTGAAACAGAGTCAGCCCAATTAAATTAATCAGACAATTGATAATTACGATACAAAAGACCGGTTTTTGCAAAGAAAATACGGGTATCCCATTTTGAAATGATTTTGTACCATCCTAAATGTCCGAAATGTCCCGTTCCAATTGCATACACAGGTTGAGGGACATCCTAAGTGTATTCTATTCGCGCCCCGAATAAATCGGTATTGAAACAGAGTCAGCCCAATTAAATTAATCAGACAATTGATAATTACGATACAAAAGACCGGTTTTTGCAAAGAAAATACGGATATCCCATTTTGAAATGATTTTGTACCATCCTAAATGTCCGAAATGTCCCGTTCCAATTGCATACACGGGTTAAGGGACATCCAAAGTGTATTCTATTCGCGCCCCGAATAGATCGGTATTGAAACAGAGTCAGCCCAATTAAATTAATCCGACGATTGATAATTAACGTACAAAATAGCCGTTTTACAACGAAAATACGGATATCCCATTTTGAAATGATTTTGTACCATCCTAAATGTCCGAAATGTCCCGTTCCAATTGCATACACTGATTGAGGGACATCCAAAGTGTATTCTATTCGCGCCCCGAATAAATCGGTACTGAAATAGTGTCAGCCCAATTAAATTAATCAGACGAATGATGATTACCATGCAAAACAACGGTTTTCCCAACAAAATACGGACAACCCCTTTTGAAATGATTTTGTACCATCCTAAATGCTCGAAATGTCCCGTTCCAATTGCATACACGGGTTAAGGGACATCCAAAGTGTATTCTATTCGCGCCCCGAATAAATCGGTATTGAAACAGAGTCAGCCCAATTAAATTAATCAGACAATTGATAATTACGATACAAAAGACCGGTTTTTGCAAAGAAAATACGGATATCCCATTTTGAAATGATTTTGTACCATCCTAAATGTCCGAAATGTCCCGTTCCAATTGCATACACGGATTGAGGGACATCCAAAGTGTATTCTATTCGCGCCCCGAATAAATCGGTATTGAAACAGAGTCAGCCCAATTAAATTAATCAGACAATTGATAATTACGATACAAAAAACCGGTTTTTGCAAAGAAAATACGGATATCCCATTTTGAAATGATTTTGTACCATCCTAAATGTCCGAAATGTCCCGTTCCTATTGCATACACGGGTTAAGGTACATCCAAAGTGTATTCTATTCGCGCCCCGAATAAATCCGTATTGAAACAGAGTCAGCCTAATTAAATTAATCAGACAATTGATAATTACGATACAAAAGACCGGTTTTTGCAAAGAAAATACGGGTATCCCATTTTGAAATGATTTGTACCATCCTAAATGTCCGAAATGTCCCGTTCCAATTGCATACACAGGTTGAGGGACATCCTAAGTGTATTCTATTCGCGCCCCGAAATAATCGGTATTGAAACAGAGTCAGCCCAATTAAATTAATCAGACAATTGATAATTACGATACAAAAGACCGGTTTTTGCAAAGAAAATACGGATATCCCATTTTTGAAAAGATTTTGTACCATCCTAAATGTCCGAAAAGTCCCATTCCAATTACATACACGGGTTGAGGGACATCCCAAGTGTATTCTATTCGCTCCCCGAATAAATCGGTATTTAAACAGAGTCAGCCCAATTAAATTAATCAGACAATTATTGATAATTACGATAAAAAGACCGGTTTTTGCAACGAAAATACGGATATCCCATTTTGAAATGATATTGTACCATCCTAAATGTCCGAAATGTCCCGTTCCAATTGCATACACGGGTTGAGGGACATCCAAAGTGTATTCTATTCGCGCCCCGAATAAATCGGTACTGAAATAGTGTCAGCCCAATTAAATTAATCAGACGATTGATGATTACCATGCAAAACAACGGTTTTCCCCACAAAATACGGACATCCCATTTTGAAATGATTTTTGTACCATCCTCAATGCTCGAAATGTCCCGTTCCAACTGCATACACGGGTTGAGGGACATCCAAAGTGTATTCTATTCGCGTCCCGAATAAATCGGTATTGAAACAGAGTCAGCCCAATTAAATTAATCCGACGATTGATAATTAACGTACAAAATAGCCGTTTTACAACGAAAATACTGATATCCCATTTTGAAATGATTTTGTACCATCCTAAATGTCCGAAATGTCCCGTTCCAATTGCATACACGGGTTGAGGGACATCCAAAGTGTATTCTATTCGCGCCCCGAATAAATCGGTACTGAAATAGTGTCAGCCCAATTAAATTAATCAGACGATTGATGATTACCATGCAAAACAACGGTTTTCCCCACAAAATACGGACATCCCATTTTGAAATGATTTTGTACCATCCTAAATGTCCGAAATGTCCCGTTCCAATTGCATACACGGGTTGAGGGACATCCAAAGTGTATTTTATTTGCGCCCCGAATAGATCGGTATTGAAACAGTGTCAGCCCAATTAAATTAATCCGACGATTGATAATTAACGTACAAAATAGCCGTTTTACAACGAAAATACGGATATCCCATTTTGAAATGATTTTGTACCATCCTAAATGTCCGAAATGTCCCGTTCCAATTGCATACACGGGTTGAGGGATATCCAAAGTGTATTCTATTCGCGCCCCGAATAAATAGGTACGGAAACAGAGTCAGCCCAATTAAATTAATCAGACAATTGATAATTACGATACAAAAGACCGGTTTTTGCAAAGAAAATACGGATATCCCATTTTGAAATGATTTTTTACCATCCTTAATGTCCGAAATGTCCCGTTCCAATTGCATACACGGGTTAAGGGACATCCAAAGTGTATTCTATTCGCGCCCCGAATAAATCGGCATTGAAACAGAGTCAGCCCAATTAAATTAATCCGACGATTGATAATTAACGTACAAAATAGCCGTTTTACAAAGAAAATACGGATATCCCATTTTGAAATGATTTTGTACCATCCTAAATGTCCGAAATGTCCCGTTCCAATTGCATACACGGGTTGAGGGACATCCAAAGTGTATTCTATTTGCGCCCCAAATAAATCGGTACTGAAATAGTGTCAGCCCAATTAAATTAATCAGACGATTGATGATTACCATGCAAAACAACGGTTTTCCCCACAAAATACGGACATCCCATTTTGAAATGATTTTGTACCATCCTAAATGTCCGAAATGTCCCGTTCCAATTGCATACACGGGTTTAGGGACATCCAAAGTGTATTCTATTTGCGCCCCGAATAGATCGGTATTGAAACAGAGTCAGCCCAATTAAATTAATCCGACGATTGATAATTAACGTACAAAATAGCCGTTTTACAACGAAAATACGGATATCCCATTTTGAAATGATTTTGTACCATCCTAAATGTCCGAAATGTCCCGTTCCAATTGCATACACGGGTTGAGGGATATCCAAAGTGTATTCTATTCGCGCCCCGAATAAATCGGTATTGAAACAGAGTCAGCCCAATTAAATTAATCAGACAATTGATAATTACGATACAAAAGACCGGTTTTTGCAAAGAAAATACGGATATCCCATTTTGAAATGATTTTGTACCATCCTTAATGTCCGAAATGTCCCGTTCCAATTGCATACACGGGTTAAGGGACATCCAAAGTGTATTCTATTCGCGCCCCGAATAAATCGGCATTGAAACAGAGTCAGCCCAATTAAATTAATCCGACGATTGATAATTAACGTACAAAATAGCCGTTTTACAACGAAAATACGGATATCCCATTTTGAAATGATTTTGTACCATCCTAAATGTCCGAAATGTCCCGTTCCAATTGCATACACGGGTTAAAGGACTCTCAAAGTGTATTCTATTCGCGCCCCGAATAAATCGGTATTGAACTAGTGTCAGCCCAATTAAATTAATCCGACGATTGATAATTAACGTACAAAATAGCCGTTTTACAACGAAAATACGGATATCCCATTTTGAAATGATTTTGTACCATCCTAAATGTCCGAAATGTCCCGTTCCAATTGCATACACGGGTTGAGGGACATCCAAAGTGTATTCTATTCGCGCCCCAAATAAATCGGTATTGAAACAGAGTCAGCCCAATTAAATTAATCAGACAATTGATAATTACGATACAAAAGACCGGTTTTTGCAAAGAAAATACGGATATCCCATTTTGAAATGATTTTGTACCATCCTAAATGTCCGAAATGTCCCGTTCCAATTACATACACGGGTTAAGGGACATCCAAAGTGTATTCTATTCGCGCCCCGAATGAATCCGAACTGAAACAGTGTCAGCCCAATTAAATTAATCCGACAATTGATAATTACGATACAAAAGACCGGTTTACCAAAGAAAATACGGATCTCCCATTTTGAAATGATTTTGTACCATCCTAAATGTCCGAAATGTCCCGTTCAAATTGCATACACGGGTTAAGGGACATCCAAAGTGTATTCTATTCGCGCCCCGAATAAATCGGCATTGAAACAGTGTCAGCCCAATAAAATTAATCCGACGATTGATAATTAACGTACAAAATAGCCGTTTTACAACGAAAATACGGATATCCCATTTTGAAATGATTTTGTACCATCCTAAATGTCCGAAATGTCCCGTTCCAGTTGTATACACGGGTTGAGGGATATCCAAAGTGTGTTCTATTCGCGCCCCGAATAAATCGGTATTGAAACAGAGTCAGCCCAATTAAATTAATCAGACAATTGATAATTACGATACAAAAGACCGGTTTTTGCAAAGAAAATACGGATATCCCATTTTGAAATGATTTTGTACCATCCTTAATGTCCGAAATGTCCCGTTCCAATTGCATACACGGGTTAAGGGACATCCAAAGTGTATTCTATTCGCGCCCCGAATAAATCGGCATTGAAACAGAGTCAGCCCAATTAAATTAATCCGACGATTGATAATTAACGTACAAAATAGCCGTTTTACAAAGAAAATACGGATCTCCCATTTTGAAATGATTTTGTACCATCCTAAATGTCCGAAATGTCCCGTTCCAATTGCATACACGGGTTGAGGGACATCCAAAGTGTATTCTATTTGCGCCCCAAATAAATCGGTATTGAAACAGAGTCAGCCCAATTAAATTAATCAGACAATTGATAATTACGATACAAAAGACCGGTTTTTGCAAAGAAAATACCGATATCCCATTTTGAAATGATTTTGTACCATCCTAAATGTCCGAAATGTCCCGTTCCAATTGCATACACGGGTTAAAGGACTCTCAAAGTGTATTCTATTCGCGCCCCGAATAAATCGGTATTGAACTAGTGTCAGCCCAATTAAATTAATCCGACGATTGATAATTAACGTACAAAATAGCCGTTTTACAACGAAAATACGGATATCCCATTTTGAAATGATTTTGTACCATCCTAAATGTCCGAAATGTCCCGTTCCAATTGCATACACGGGTTGAGGGACATCCAAAGTGTATTCTATTCGCGCCCCGAATAAATCGGCATTGAAACAGTGTCAGCCCAATAAAATTAATCCGACGATTGATAATTAACGTACAAAATAGCCGTTTTACAACGAAAATACGGATATCCCATTTTGAAATGATTTTGTACCATCCTAAATGTCCGAAATGTCCCGTTCCAGTTGTATACACGGGTTGAGGGATATCCAAAGTGTGTTCTATTCGCGCCCCGAATAAATCGGTATTGAAACAGAGTCAGCCCAATTAAATTAATCAGACAATTGATAATTACGATACAAAAGACCGGTTTTTGCAAAGAAAATACGGATATCCCATTTTGAAATGATTTTGTACCATCCTTAATGTCCGAAATGTCCCGTTCCAATTGCATACACGGGTTAAGGGACATCCAAAGTGTATTCTATTCGCGCCCCGAATAAATCGGCATTGAAACAGAGTCAGCCCAATTAAATTAATCCGACGATTGATAATTAACGTACAAAATAGCCGTTTTACAAAGAAAATACGGATCTCCCATTTTGAAATGATTTTGTACCATCCTAAATGTCCGAAATGTCCCGTTCCAATTGCATACACGGGTTGAGGGACATCCAAAGTGTATTCTATTTGCGCCCCAAATAAATCGGTATTGAAACAGAGTCAGCCCAATTAAATTAATCAGACAATTGATAATTACGATACAAAAGACCGGTTTTTGCAAAGAAAATACCGATATCCCATTTTGAAATGATTTTGTACCATCCTAAATGTCCGAAATGTCCCGTTCCAATTGCATACACGGGTTAAAGGACTCTCAAAGTGTATTCTATTCGCGCCCCGAATAAATCGGTATTGAACTAGTGTCAGCCCAATTAAATTAATCCGACGATTGATAATTAACGTACAAAATAGCCGTTTTACAACGAAAATACGGATATCCCATTTTGAAATGATTTTGTACCATCCTAAATGTCCGAAATGTCCCGTTCCAATTGCATACACGGGTTGAGGGACATCCAAAGTGTATTCTATTCGCGCCCCAAATAAATCGGTATTGAAACAGAGTCAGCCCAATTAAATTAATCCGACGATTGATAATTACGATACAAAAGACCGGTTTTTGCAAAGAAAATACGGATATCCCATTTTGAAATGATTTTGTACCATCCTAAATGTCCGGAATGTCCCGTTCCAATTACATACACGGGTTAAGGGACATCCAAAGTGTATTCTATTCGCGCCCCGAATGAATCCGAACTGAAACAGTGTCAGCCCAATTAAATTAATCCGACAATTGATAATTACGATACAAAAGACCGGTTTTCCAAAGAAAATACGGATCTCCCATTTTGAAATGATTTTGTACCATCCTAAATGTCCGAAATGTCCCGTTCCAATTGCATACACGGGTTAAGGGACATCCAAAGTGTATTCTATTCGCGCCCCGAATAAATCGGCATTGAAACAGTGTCAGCCCAATAAAATTAATCCGACGATTGATAATTAACGTACAAAATAGCCGTTTTACAACGAAAATACGGATATCCCATTTTGAAATGATTTTGTACCATCCTAAATGTCCGAAATGTCCCGTTCCAATTGCATACACGGGTTGAGGGATATCCAAAGTGTATTCTATTCGCGCCCCGAATAAATCGGTATTGAAACAGAGTCAGCCCAATTAAATTAATCAGACAATTGATAATTACGATACAAAAGACCGGTTTTTGCAAAGAAAATACGGATATCCCATTTTGAAATGATTTTGTACCATCCTTAATGTCCGAAATGTCCCGTTCCAATTGCATACACGGGTTAAGGGACATCCAAAGTGTATTCTATTCGCGCCCCGAATAAATCGGCATTGAAACAGAGTCAGCCCAATTAAATTAATCCGACGATTGATAATTAACGTACAAAATAGCCGTTTTACAAAGAAAATACGGATATCCCATTTTGAAATGATTTTGTACCATCCTAAATGTCCGAAATGTCCCGTTCCAATTGCATACACGGGTTGAGGGACATCCAAAGTGTATTCTATTTGCGCCCCAAATAAATCGGTATTGAAACAGAGTCAGCCCAATTAAATTAATCAGACAATTGATAATTACGATACAAAAGACCGGTTTTTGCAAAGAAAATACCGATATCCCATTTTGAAATGATTTTGTACCATCCTAAATGTCCGAAATGTCCCGTTCCAATTGCATACACGGGTTGAGGGACATCCAAAGTGTATTCTATTCGCGCCCCGAATAAATCGGTATTGAAACAGAGTCAGCCCAATTAAATTAATCCGACGATTGATAATTAACGTACAAAATAGCCGTTTTACAACGAAAATACGGATATCCCATTTTGAAATGATTTTGTACCATCCTAAATGTCCGAAATGTCCCGTTCCAATTGCATACACGGGTTAAAGGACTCTCAAAGTGTATTCTATTCGCGCCCCGAATAAATCGGTATTGAACTAGTGTCAGCCCAATTAAATTAATCCGACGATTGATAATTAACGTACAAAATAGCCGTTTTACAACGAAAATACGGATATCCCATTTTGAAATGATTTTGTACCATCCTAAATGTCCGAAATGTCCCGTTCCAATTGCATACACGGGTTGAGGGACATCCAAAGTGTATTCTATTCGCGCCCCAAATAAATCGGTATTGAAACAGAGTCAGCCCAATTAAATTAATCAGACAATTGATAATTACGATACAAAAGACCGGTTTTTGCAAAGAAAATACGGATATCCCATTTTGAAATGATTTTGTACCATCCTATGTCCGAAATGTCCCGTTCCAATTACATACACGGGTTAAGGGACATCCAAAGTGTATTCTATTCGCGCCCCGAATGAATCCGAACTGAAACAGTGTCAGCCCAATTAAATTAATCAGACAATTGATAATTACGATACAAAAGACCGGTTTTGCAAAGAAAATACGGATCTCTCATTTTGAAATGATTTTGTACCATCCTAAATGTCCGAAATGTCCCGTTCAAATTGCATACACGGGTTGAGGGACATCCCAAGTGTATTCTATTCGCGCCCCGAATAAATCGGCATTGAAACAGTGTCAGCCCAATTAAATTAATCCGACGATTGATAATTACGATTCAAAACAACGGTTTTCCAATGAAAATACGGATATCCCATTTTGAAATGATTTTGTACCATCCTAAATGCTCGAAATGTCCCGTTCCAATTGCATACACGGGTTGAGGGACATCCAACGTGTATTCTATTCGCGCCCCGAATAAATCGGTATTGAAACAGAGTCAGCCCAATTAAATTAATCCGACGATTGATAATTAACGTACAAAATAGCCGTTTTACAACGAAAATACGGATATCCCATTTTGAAATGATTTTGTACCATCCTAAATGTCCGAAATGTCCCGTTCCAATTGCATACACGGGTTGAGGGACATCCAAAGTGTATTCTATTCGCGCCCCGAATGAATCGGTGTTGAAACAGAGTCAGCCCAATTAAATTAATCCGACGATTGGTAATTACGAAACAAAACAGCCGTTTTCCAAAGAAAATACGGATCTCCCATTTTGAAATGATTTTGTACCATCCTAAATGTCCGAAATGTCCCGTTCCAATTGCATACACGTGTTAAAGGACTCTCAAAGTGTATTCTATTCGCGGCCCGAATAAATCGGTATTGAAATAGTGTCAGCCCAATTAAATTAATCCGACGATTGATAATTAACGTACAAAATAGCCGTTTTACAACGAAAATACGGATATCCCATTTTGAAATGATTTTGTACCATCCTAAATGTCCGAAATGTCCCGTTCCAATTGCATACACGGGTTAAGGGACTCTCAAAGTGTATTCTACTCGCGACCCGAATAAATCCGAACTGAAACAGTGTCAGCCCAATTAAATTAATCCGACGATTGATAATTACGATACAAAACAACGGTTTTCCAATGAAAATACGGATATCCCATTTTGAAATGATTTTGTACCATCCTAAATGTCCGAAAATGTCCCGTTCCAATTGCATACACGGGTTAAGGGACATCCAAAGTGTATTGTTATCGTGCCCCGAATAAATCCGAACTGAAAAAGTGTCAGCCCAATTAATTTCATACTGAGGCTAAAATTCAGGCAAAACAGACATTTTTCATCAGAAATACGGATTTCCGGCTTCGGAATGAATTTGTTCCATCGTTAATGACAGAAATTTCAAAATTTTTTAACAGTGCTTCAAAGAGATGATCCAAAAAGATTTCATAAGCGCTCCGAGAAAATCTGTTCATTGAAAAGCCCAGCCCAATTAATTAAATTATTAGACGAAGATCAGGCTCTTTGCCCAAGACTCGTTGTTTGTGGTGCGTTAAGGGAAGACCGAGAACGGCGGCCAAGGGTCCCAGGGACAGCCCGGCCGGCGCTAGCAGGCGCGGACCGCTGCGCGCTAAAATTCACGCAACACAAACATTTTTCATCAGAAATACGGATTCCCGGCTTTGGAATGAATTTGTTTCATCGTTAATGACAGAAATTCCATTTTTTTAACAATCCTTCAAAGAGATGATCAACAAAGATTTTATAAGCGCACCGAGAAAATCTGTTCGTTAAAAAGCACATCCCAATTAATTTAATTAGAAGACGGAGATCAGGCTTTTTGCCATCCATTGACATTGATTGAAACGGAAAGCCGTATTTTCAAACGATTTTGTTCCATCGTTAATTACAAAAGTATTCAGATCTGAATGGATAGGAGGGTGAAATGACTTTCAAAGTTTATTTTATAAGCGCCCGAATAAATTCGTATTGAAACAGTCTCAGCCCTATTAATTTTATAATTATACCGAGGCTAAAATTCAGGCGAAACAAACATTTTTTTATCAGAAATACGGATTTCCGGCTTTGGATTTAATTGGAATGAATTTGTTCCATCGTTAATGACAAAAATTCCTCTTCTGTCACCCTTCTACTTTTACCGTTTTTGCTATCCATTGTTTTTAAAATATGTAAGGGTTGGATGACCTTGAACTTATTAATCCAAGAAGTACCAGTATAGCAAATGAAAGATACCAAATGAACGTGGAAGTTCCGTCATTCATCAATCGGCCTCGACCATTTGGTTTTTTATAAGCTGCATCAGAAGTCAGTCGAAACATATATATCCCAGTCCAATTTCCCATCTTGTTTATCAGAACAAGGTTGCACATAGTTGATAGAAATAGGGTTTGACTTCATTACAGTGTGGTCAAATCATGGACATGGACAAATTCACTCATGTGGGTAAATCCCAATAGCGGTGTATATTAGATTTCGTATTTCAATCTTACCCGTAAGATCAATGAAATTACAATTATATGCCAACTTTAAAAATTGCATGTTGCTCAATATGGAAAAAAAAATCACTTACATTACAGAAACATACATATATACGCTTTTCATTATCTTGTATGTGAAATGGCATTCATCACACCATACCAAATAAACCCGACACTTTGATGAGTAGATAAAATCACCCTCCCCCGGCGCTTATCTTGTAATATATGAATGCCATTCCTGACTCCAAATAAACCTGACACTTTGATGATCGTGCAAATAAAATTAACGTGCTGAAATATGTCTGAACAGTAGGGAACATTTTGGTGAATTTGCCCTTGCCTTGTTCAGCATGATTTATTAAAACATAATCAGGGACAGTTTGTGGATGAGTGCGGTATACACTAGGAAGGAAAAACTAATACTCCGTCTGTATTGTGTTACAAAAAAACTGTCCACCCATATTTCAGCACATAATCGCTCCATACCATATGGCTATACCAGACTACTTGTATATGGATTGGCTGGTAGCTGATCTATGGGCTGATACATACGCCTCAGCTCGAGCAGGCCATCCACACGGGAACCATTAATTTTACGACCATGTGGCTGGCAGTGGCCAGGCTGGCCGCTGGGGACTTATTTGTGAGGTCAATTATCTTATCTGCATGTTGATTGATAGAACAGTGTTTCCCGGTGTGAGGTCTGCAATGTGTCCTTATACAAGGCTGCCTAATTCCTCCAACAAGATTAGAAAAACAAATTGGGCTGGGTTTTTCAATCAACAGATTTTCTCGGGGCGCTTTATATGAAATATTTTTCGATTATCCCTTTGTAGGCAAAATCATTTTAAAATGGGATATCCGTATTTTCTTTGGAAAAGCGGTCTTTTGTATTGTAATTATCAATTGTCGGATTAATTTAATTGGGCTGACTCTGTTTCAATACCGATTTATTCGGGGAGCGAATAGAACACACTTTGGATGTCCCTTAACCCGTGTATGCCATTGGAACGGGACATTTCGAGCATTTAGGATGGTACAAAATCATTTCAAAATGGGATATCCGTATTTTCTTTGGAAAACGGCTGTTTTGTTTCGTAATTATGAATCGTCTGATTAATTTAATTGGGCTGACACTGTTTCAATACCAATTTATTCGGGGCGCGAATAGAATACACTTTGGATGTCCTTTAACCCGTGTGTGCAATTGGAACGGGACATTTCGGACATTTAGAATGGTACAAAATCATTTCAAAATGGGATATCCGTATTATCTTTGGAAAACGGCTGTTTTGTTTCGTAATTATCAATCGTCGGATTAATTTAAATGGGCTGACTCTGTTTCAATACTGATTTATTCGGGGCGCAAATAGAATAAACTTTGGATGTCCTTTAACCCGTGTATGCAATTGGAACGGGACATTTCGGACATTTAGAATGGTACAAAATCATTTCAAAATGGGATATCCGTATTATCTTTGGAAAACGGCTGTTTTGTTTCGTAATTATCAATCGTCGGATTAATTTAAATGGGCTGACTCTGTTTCAATACTGATTTATTCGGGGCGCAAATAGAATAAACTTTGGATGTCCTTTAACCCGTGTATGCAATTGGAACGGGACATTTCGGACATTTAGGATGGTACAAAATCATTTCAAAATGGGATATCCGTATTTTGTTTAAAAAACCGGTCTTTTGTATCGTAATTATCAATCGTCGGATTAATTTAATGGGGCTGACACTATTTCAATACCGATTTATTCGGGGCGCAAATAGAATACACTTTGGATGTCCTTTAACCCGTGTATGCAATTGGAACGGGACATTTCGAGCATTTAGGAAGGTACAAAATCATTTCAAAATGGGATATCCGTGTTTTCTTTCGAAAACGGCTGTTTTGTATCGTAATTATCAATCGTGGGATTAATTTAATTGGGCTGACACTTTTTCAATACCGATTTATTCCGGGCGCGAATAGAATACACTTGGGATGTCCCTTAACCCGTGCATGCAATTGGAACGGGACATTTCGGACATTTAGGATGGTACAAAATCATTTCAAATGGGATGTCCGTATTTTGTTGGGAAAACCGTTGTTTTGCATGGTAATCATCAATTGTGGGATTAATTTAATTGGGCTGACACTATTTCAATACCGATTTATTCGGGGCGCGAATAGAATACACTTCGGATGTCCCTTAACCCGTGTGTGCAATTGGAACGGGACATTTCGGACATTTAGGATGGTACAAAATCATTTCAAAATGTGATATCCGTATTTTCTTTGGAAACGGATGTTTTGTATCGTAAGTATCAATCGCGGGATTAATTTAATTGGGCTGACACTATTTCAATACCGATTTATTCCGGGCGCGAATAGAATACACTTGGGATGTCCCTTAACCCGTGTATGCAATTGGAACGGGACATTTCGGACATTTAGGATGGTACAAAATCATTTCAAATGGGATGTCCGTATTTTGTCGGGAAAACCGTTGTTTTGCATGGTAATCATCAATCGTGGGATTAATTTAATTGGGCTGACACTATTTCAATACCGATTTATTCGGGGCGCGAATAGAATACACTTGGGATGTCCCTTAACCCGTGTGTGCAATTGGAACGGGTCATTTCGGACATTTAGGATAGTACAAAATCATTTCAAAATGGGATATCCGTATTTTCTTTGGAAAATGGCTGTTTTGTTTCGTATTTATCAATCGTCGGATTAATTTAATGGGGCTGACACTATTTCAATACCGATTTATTCGGGGCGCGAATAGAATACACTTGGGATGTCCCTCAACCCGTGTGTGCAATTGGAACGGGACATTTCGGACATTTAGGATAGTACAAAATCATTTCAAAATGGGATATCCGTGTTTTCTTTGGAAAACGGCTGTTTTGTATCGTAATTATCAATCGTGGGATTAATTTAATTGGGCTGACACTATTTCAATACCGATTTATTCGGGGCGCGAATAGAATACACTTGGGATGTCCCTTAACCCGTGTATGCAATTGGAACGGGACATTTCGGACATTTAGGATGGTACAAAATCATTTCAAATGGGATGTCCGTATTTTGTTGGGAAAACCGTTGTTTTGCATGGTAATCATCAATCGTGGGATTAATTTAATTGGGCTGACACTATTTCAATACCGATTTATTCGGGGCGCGAATAGAATACACTTGGGATGTCCCTTAACCCGTGTGTGCAATTGGAACGGGACATTTCGGACACATAGGATGGTACAAAATCATTTCAAAATGTGATATCCGTATTTTCTTTGGAAAACGGATGTTTTGTATCGTAAGTATCAATCACGGGATTAATTTAATTGGGCTGACACTATTTCAATACCGATTTATTCCGGGCGCGAATAGAATACACTTGGGATGTCCCTTAACCCGTGTATGCAATTGGAACGGGACATTTCGGACATTTAGGATGGTACAAAATCATTTCAAATGGGATGTCCGTATTTTGTCGGGAAAACCGTTGTTTTGCATGGTAATCATCAATCGTGGGATTAATTTAATTGGGCTGACACTATTTCAATACCGATTTATTCGGGGCGCGAATAGAATACACTTGGGATGTCCCTTAACCCGTGTGTGCAATTGGAACGGGTCATTTCGGACATTTAGGATAGTACAAAATCATTTCAAAATGGGATATCCGTATTTTCTTTGGAAAATGGCTGTTTTGTTTCGTATTTATCAATCGTCGGATTAATTTAATGGGGCTGACACTATTTCAATACCGATTTATTCGGGGCGCGAATAGAATACACTTGGGATGTCCCTCAACCCGTGTGTGCAATTGGAACGGGACATTTCGGACATTTAGGATAGTACAAAATCATTTCAAAATGGGATATCCGTGTTTTCTTTGGAAAACGGCTGTTTTGTATCGTAATTATCAATCGTGGGATTAATTTAATTGGGCTGACACTATTTCAATACCGATTTATTCGGGGCGCGAATAGAATACACTTGGGATGTCCCTTAACCCGTGTATGCAATTGGAACGGGACATTTCGGACATTTAGGATGGTACAAAATCATTTCAAATGGGATGTCCGTATTTTGTTGGGAAAACCGTTGTTTTGCATGGTAATCATCAATCGTGGGATTAATTTAATTGGGCTGACACTATTTCAATACCGATTTATTCGGGGCGCGAATAGAATACACTTGGGATGTCCCTTAACCCGTGTGTGCAATTGGAACGGGACATTTCGGACACATAGGATGGTACAAAATCATTTCAAAATGTGATATCCGTATTTTCTTTGGAAAACGGATGTTTTGTATCGTAAGTATCAATCACGGGATTAATTTAATTGGGCTGACACTATTTCAATACCGATTTATTCCGGGCGCGAATAGAATACACTTGGGATGTCCCTTAACCCGTGTATGCAATTGGAACGGGACATTTCGGACATTTAGGATGGTACAAAATCATTTCAAATGGGATGTCCGTATTTTGTCGGGAAAACCGTTGTTTTGCATGGTAATCATCAATCGTGGGATTAATTTAATTGGGCTGACACTATTTCAATACCGATTTATTCGGGGCGCGAATAGAATACACTTGGGATGTCCCTTAACCCGTGTGTGCAATTGGAACGGGTCATTTCGGACATTTAGGATAGTACAAAATCATTTCAAAATGGGATATCCGTATTTTCTTTGGAAAATGGCTGTTTTGTTTCGTATTTATCAATCGTCGGATTAATTTAATGGGGCTGACACTATTTCAATACCGATTTATTCGGGGCGCGAATAGAATACACTTGGGATGTCCCTCAACCCGTGTGTGCAATTGGAACGGGACATTTCGGACATTTAGGATAGTACAAAATCATTTCAAAATGGGATATCCGTGTTTTCTTTGGAAAACGGCTGTTTTGTATCGTAATTATCAATCGTGGGATTAATTTAATTGGGCTGACACTATTTCAATACCGATTTATTCGGGGCGCGAATAGAATACACTTGGGATGTCCCTTAACCCGTGTATGCAATTGGAACGGGACATTTCGGACATTTAGGATGGTACAAAATCATTTCAAATGGGATGTCCGTATTTTGTTGGGAAAACCGTTGTTTTGCATGGTAATCATCAATCGTGGGATTAATTTAATTGGGCTGACACTATTTCATTACCGATTTGTTCGGGGCGTGAATAGAATACACTTGGGATGTCCCTTAACCCGTGTGTGCAATTGGAACGGGACATTTCGGACATTAAGAATGGTACAAAATCATTTCAAAATGTGATATCCGTATTTTCTTTGGAAAACGGATGTTTTGTATCGTAAGTAGCAATCGTGGGATTAATTTAATTGGGCTGACACTATTTCAATACCGATTTATTCCGGGCGCGAATAGAATACACTTGGGATGTCCCTTAACCCGTGTATGCAATTGGAACGGGACATTTCGGACATTTAGGATGGTACAAAATCATTTCAAATGGGATGTCCGTATTTTGTTGGGAAAACCGTTGTTTTGTATGGTAATCATCAATCGTGGGATTAATTTAATTGGGCTGACACTATTTCAATACCGATTTATTCGGAGCGCGAATAGAATATACTTGGGATGTCCCTTAACCCGTGTGTGCAATTGGAACGGGACATTTCGGACATTTAGGATAGTACAAAATCATTTCAAAATGGGATATCCGTATTTTCTTTGGAAAACGGCTGTTTTGTATCGTAATCATCAATCGTCGGATTAATTTAATTGGGCTGACACTATTTCAATACCGATTTATTCCGGGCGCGAATAGAATACACTTGGGATGTCCCTTAACCCGTGTGTGCAATTGGAACGGGTCATTTCGGACATTTAGGATGGTACAAAAACATTTCAAATGGGATGTCCGTATTTTGTTGGGAAAACCGTTGTTTTGCATGGTAATCATCAATCGTGGGATTAATTTAATTGGGCTGACACTATTTCAATACCGATTTATTCGGGGCGCGAATAGAATACACTTGGGATGTCCCTTAACCCGTGTGTGCAATTGGAACGGGACATTTCGGACATTTAGGATGGTACAAAATCATTTCAAAATGTGATATCCGTATTTTCTTTGGAAAACGGATGTTTTGTATCGTAAGTATCAATCGCGGGATTAATTTAATTGGGCTGACACTATTTCAATACCGATTTATTCCGGGCGCGAATAGAATACACTTGGGATGTCCCTTAACCCGTGTATGCAATTGGAACGGGACATTTCGGACATTTAGGATGGTACAAAATCATTTCAAATGGGATGTCCGTATTTTGTCGGGAAAACCGTTGTTTTGCATGGTAATCATCAATCGTGGGATTAATTTAATTGGGCTGACACTATTTCAATACCGATTTATTCGGGGCGCGAATAGAATACACTTGGGATGTCCCTTAACCCGTGTGTGCAATTGGAACGGGTCATTTCGGACATTTAGAATAGTACAAAATCATTTCAAAATGGGATATCCGTATTTTCTTTGGAAAATGGCTGTTTTGTTTCGTATTTATCAATCGTCGGATTAATTTAATGGGGCTGACACTATTTCAATACCGATTTATTCGGGGCGCGAATAGAATACACTTGGGATGTCCCTCCACCCCTTGTGTGCAATTGGAACGGGACATTTCGGACATTTATGATGGTACAAAATCATTTCAAAATGGGATATCCGTGTTTTCTTTGGAAAACGGCTGTTTTGTATCGTAATTATCAATCGTGGGATTAATTTAATTGGGCTGACACTATTTCAATACCGATTTATTCGGGGCGCGAATAGAATACACTTGGGATGTCCCTTAACCCGTGTATGCAATTGGAACGGGTCATTTCGGACATTTAGGATAGTAGAAAATCATTTCAAAATGGGATATCCGTATTTTCTTTGGAAAACGGCTGTTTTGTATCGTAATTATCAATCGTGGGATTAATTTAATTGGGCTGACACTATTTCAATACCGATTTATTCGGGGCGCGATATACACTTTGGATGTTCCTTAATCCGTGTATGCAATTGGAACGGGACGTTTCGAGCATTGAGGATGGTACAAAATCATTTCAAAATGGGATGTCCGTATTTTGTTGGGAAAACCGTTGTTTTGCATGGTAATCATCAATCGTGGGATTAATTTAATTGGGCTGACACTATTTCAATACCGATTTATTCGGGACGCGAATAGAATACACTTGGGTTGTCCCTTAACCCGTGTGTGCAATTGGAACGGGACATTTCGGACATTTAGAATGGTACAAAATCATTTCAAAATGGGATATCCGTATTTTCTTTGGAAAACAGCTGTTTTGTTTCGTAATTATCAATCGTCGGATTAATTTAAATGGGCTGACTCTGTTTCAATACTGATTTATTCGGGGCGCAAATAGAATAAACTTTGGATGTCCTTTAACCCGTGTATGCAATTGGAACGGGACATTTCGGACATTTAGGATGGTACAAAATCATTTCAAAATGGGATATCCGTATTTTGTTTAAAAAACCGGTCTTTTGTATCGTAATTATCAATCGTCGGATTAATTTAATGGGGCTGACACTATTTCAATACCGATTTATTCGGGGCGCAAATAGAATACACTTTGGATGTCCTTTAACCCGTGTGGAACGGGACATTTCGAGCATTTAGGAAGGTACAAAATCATTTCAAAATGGGAAATCCGTGTTTTCTTTCGAAAACGGCTGTTTTGTATCGTAATTATCAATCGTGGGATTAATTTAATTGGGCTGACACTATTTCAATACCGATTTATTCCGGGCGCGAATAGAATACACTTGGGATGTCCCTTAACCCGTGTATGCAATTGGAACGGGACATTTCGGACATTTAGGATGGTACAAAATCATTTCAAATGGGATGTCCGTATTTTGTTGGGAAAACCGTTGTTTTGCATGGTAATCATCAATCGTGGGATTAATTTTATTGGGCTGACACTATTTCAATACCGATTTATTCCGGGCGCGAATAGAATACACTTGGGATGTCCCTTAACCCGTGTATGCAATTGGAACGGGACATTTCGGACATTTAGGATGGTACAAAATCATTTCAAATGGGATGTCCGTATTTTGTTGGGAAAACCGTTGTTTTGCATGGTAATCATCAATCGTGGGATTAATTTTATTGGGCTGACACTATTTCAATACCGATTTATTCGGGGCGCGAATAGAATACACTTGGGATGTCCCTTAACCCGTGTGTGCAATTGGAACGGGACATTTCGGACATTTAGGATGGTACAAAATCATTTCAAAATGTGATATCCGTATTTTCTTTGGAAAACGGATGTTTTGTATCGTAAGTATCAATCGCGGGATTAATTTAATTGGGCTGACACTATTTCAATACCGATTTATTCCGGGCGCGAATAGAATACACTTGGGATGTCCCTTAACCCGTGTATGCAATTGGAACGGGACATTTCGGACATTTAGGATGGTACAAAATCATTTCAAATGGGATGTCCGTATTTTGTCGGGAAAACCGTTGTTTTGCATGGTAATCATCAATCGTGGGATTAATTTAATTCGGCTGACACTATTTCAATACCGATTTATTCGGGGCGCGAATAGAATACACTTGGGATGTCCCTTAACCCGTGTGAGCAATTGGAACGGGTCATTTCGGACATTTAGGATAGTACAAAATCATTTCAAAATGGGATATCCGTATTTTCTTTGGAAAACGGCTGTTTTGTATCGTAATTATCAATCGTGGGATTAATTTAATTGGGCTGACACTATTTCAATACCGATTTATTCGGGGCGCAAATAGAATACACTTTGGATGTCCCTTAATCCGTGTATGCAATTGGAACGGGACGTTTCGAGCATTGAGGATGGTACAAAAACATTTCAAAATGGGATGTCCGTATTTTGTTGGGAAAACCGTTGTTTTGCATGGTAATCATCAATCGTCGGATTAATTTAATTGGGCTGACACTATTTCAATACCGATTTATTCGGGGCGCGAATAGAATACACTTGGGTTGTCCCTTAACCCGTGTGTGCGATTGGAACGGGACATTTCGGACATTTAGAATGGTACAAAATCATTTCAAAATGGGATATCCGTATTTTCTTTGGAAAACGGCTGTTTTGTTTCGTAATTATCAATCGTCGGATTAATTTAAATGGGCTGACTCTGTTTCAATACTGATTTATTCGGGGCGCAAATAGAATAAACTTTGGATGTCCTTTAACCCGTGTATGCAATTGGAACGGGACATTTCGGACATTTAGGATGGTACAAAATCATTTCAAATGGGATGTCCGTATTTTGTCGGGAAAACCGTTGTTTTGCATGGTAATCATCAATCGTCGGATTAATTTAATTGGGCTGACACTATTTCAATACCGATTTATTCGGGGCGCGAATAGAATACACTTGGGATGTCCCTTAACCCGTGTGTGCAATTGGAACGGGTCATTTCGGACATTTAGGATAGTACAAAATCATTTCAAAATGGGATATCCGTATTTTCTTTGGAAAATGGCTGTTTTGTTTCGTATTTATCAATCGTCGGATTAATTTAATGGGGCTGACACTATTTCAATACCGATTTATTCGGGGCGCGAATAGAATACACTTGGGATGTCCCTCAACCCGTGTGTGCAATTGGAACGGGACATTTCGGACATTTAGGATGGTACAAAATCATTTCAAAATGGGATATCCGTGTTTTCTTTGGAAAACGGCTGTTTTGTATCGTAATTATCAATCGTGGGATTAATTTAATTGGGCTGACACTATTTCAATACCGATTTATTCGGGGCGCGAATAGAATACACTTGGGATGTCCCTTAACCCGTGTATGCAATTGGAACGGGACATTTCGGACATTTAGGATGGTACAAAATCATTTCAAAATGGGATATCCGTATTTTCTTTGGAAAATGGCTGTTTTGTTTCGTATTTATCAATCGTGGGATTTATTTAATTGGGCTGACACTATTTCATTACCGATTTGTTCGGGGCGTGAATAGAATACACTTGGGATGTCCCTTAACCCGTGTGTGCAATTGGAACGGGACATTTCGGACATTAAGAATGGTACAAAATCATTTCAAAATGTGATATCCGTATTTTCTTTGGAAAACGGATGTTTTGTATCGTAAGTAGCAATCGTGGGATTAATTTAATTGGGCTGACACTATTTCAATACCGATTTATTCCGGGCGCGAATAGAATACACTTGGGATGTCCTTTAACCCGTGTATGCAATTGGAACGGGACATTTCGGACATTTAGGATGGTACAAAATCATTTCAAATGGGATGTCCGTATTTTGTTGGGAAAACCGTTGTTTTGTATGGTAATCATCAATCGTGGGATTAATTTAATTGGGCTGACACTATTTCAATACCGATTTATTCGGAGCGCGAATAGAATACACTTGGGTTGTCCCTTAACCCGTGTGTGCAATTTGAACGGGACATTTCGGACATTTAGGATGGTACAAAATCATTTCAAAATGGGATATCCGTATTTTCTTTGGAAAGCGGCTGTTTTGTATCGTAATTATCTATCGTGGGATTAATTTAAATGGGCTCACACTGTTTCAATACCGATTTGTTCGGGGCGCGAATAGAATACACTTGGGATGTTCCTTAACCCGTGTGTGCAATTTGAACGGGACATTTCGGACATTTAGGATGGTACAAAATCATTTCAAAATGGGATATCCGTATTTTCTTTGGAAAATGGCTGTTTTGTTTCGTATTTATCAATCGTGGGATTTATTTAATTGGGCTGACTCTGTTTCAATACCGATTTATTCGGGGCGCGAATAGAATATACTTGGGATGTCCCTGAACCCGTGTGTGCAATCGGAACGGGACATTTCTGGCATCGTAGAGGGCGCTTAACAACCATGTAGTCTGGGAAAAGAAAATCGCGGCCGGGCCGTATGAGTATTAATTTTTATTAAAAAAAGGAACATTTTGCTAAAAAAGGAAAGAAAGATGTGAAATCAGGCGGCCCCAAAGGATATTTTGGCAAAAAAACAACGGGGGGCGTGGGGGCGACAGCCCCTCCGTGAAACCTTGTCGACCCCCCCCCCCTGAGATTTTCATTGATCTACATTTCATTACATTGATCTACATGACGCCCCCATGAAATGTTCCAGCCCCCCCCCCCCTGAAATGTTCCAGGCCACCCCCCCCCCCCTGAAACGTTCCAGGCCCCCCCCCCCCCCCCCCCCATGGCTATGCCACTGTTCTCATGCCTGGGACCCGGTCCTGCCCGCCACGCACCGCTACTCAAGGAGTAGTCTGGCGGATATAGCGCCCTCTCATCGGCTATTAGGCAGAACCTTAATTCAGTAACGTTAAAACTTATAACATAACATTCCCAATTCTGAAAATCAATTGCCACAGTCTTCATTACGATTTACTTGAGAGTCGAATAAACAACAGTTTCAGGTAATCAACCTTGATAAGAAGTTGAACTTCCTTTATAATTCGTTTTCTCCTAAGGTGCACTTGCAATGACTGTTTAGGGCCACCGTAGTGGCAATCCTCACGGCGGTGCGCCACCGTAAAAATAGCGCCTAGCCGAAAATCCGGCCAGCCGAAAATCCGGCCCAATTTTCGTGCCAAGATCAGCCTGGTGAAAAGACGGTCCTATTTAAGAGCAAGGTTCCTTGCTCTATGGGAGGATTCCTCTATGGTCCTACGGAACATTTTGCCTGTGTGTCAAACTCGTTTTCAATCAGTGAGTTTTGTTAACTCGTAATCATGTCTGAGAGTGAAAGAACCAGCTCTTCGGTATGTATACCTGTTTCACCGATAAAATCTCGATTCGTTTTATTCGGAAAAAATGTTGCAACCTGACGCCACTTACACGATTGTGTAAGTCTAACTGAGAGAGACTGGAGTCTGATTTAACTTTTATAATACTAGCTCCATAATTTATAAGTTAGCCCCATAAATGTGGCCAATCTGCAACTGACTTGGGATGTCCTGGTAAAATAAAATGTAAAATAATTAATAAATATATGAATATTCTTGTCATTAGTATTTGTTCGACTTAACTCTTTTGATCCTATTATAAGTATTAATAATAATATCATCTCATTTTCTTTCATCAGACAAAATCAAAGCAATGCGGTCAGTGTGGACCATGCCAGCTTGTGAGCGACTGTGGAAAATGTCATTTCTGTCTGGTAAGTGCAGCTAGTTTTTGTGTCGCCTAAACGAAGTTTTGGGGAACACTTACCCGTCTTAAATTCTGTATCCCTGTACGTATGGTTAAGTCTAGGTTCACTTTTTGAAAAAATATATAGTGTCTACGTGTTTCATGGATTTGATGAACCTTGGATACAGTGACCCTTGGGCGGTAAGACACAATTCTTCATCATATTACTGAGGTCAAAGGTCATGCAGGGGTCAAATATGCTTTAATTAAATGTTTCTTTGCCTACAGAATTTCCTGGATTTTAATATAACTTAGATGGAGTAATCCATGAATTCATGACAATTCTTTAGAAATTGGAGGTCAAATGTCATGAAGAGGTCATTTGAGGTTGTTTAAAAATGCACAAAATGTGACCTTTTTTGACAATTTTGCTGAAAATTAAGGTTTAGGGCTGCTGATGTGTTGCTTTGAGGTTGTAATGTCAAAGGTCATCCAGGGGTAAATTGAGGTCATAACTCAATGGACAAAAATGTAAAAATACTATTGGTTCACAGAAACAAATACATTCCAGGAGCCAATCTTTTCTTGAACTGAAAATGAACGGCTTCTACAAGAATAAGAACACAAAATGTAAATCGACCGCTAAAAAAGACAACGTGGGTGAATCTTAGTGTTAAGCATAATAATGCTGTTGAAACATGAGTTGACTTCCATGATAATGGAATTTGTCATCATTTATAGGATAAAAGTGTTCAAATGTTTAGAAGTACAAAGTGATATTAAACTTGTTTGTAAATCCAAACATGTAGTGTCGCATCAGATATGATATTTTTCCAATTTTGTGAAAATTGTTGTGCATTAAAGAGATCATGATAGAAAGGACCACCTTCTCAAGATGTACTTTCCTTCATTTTCGTCAGGATATGAAGAAATACGGTGGCCAGCGCAAACTGAGAAAGAAGTGTCTGTTGAAACATTGCATCAGATTGGCCAGGGTAAGTAATCCCTGCAAGTGCAATGTTATTGGTCCCCTGCCGTGACCCATATTTGTGCTAATTGTGCATTTAAAGGCATATGGGCTCCATGCGCCAATGAAAGAGGGCACCCTTTTACCTAGCAATGACGTCCCATGGATGGGACATTTAGCTGGTTGACACGCACTGTTCCTTGTACTTTGTGTGTGACGCACGTACACCAGTGGATTTGTAGTATGTACACGCAGTGGTACGGCCGCGCGTCGCAGCAAAATTGCAGTCAGGCAAGATGGCGTTGGTCCGTCAACCCAAACTGTTCTTTCTTTGCCGGTGAGGGGGTACTTGTGAACGGAGCGGATAGGATCATTTACTTTCCATGCATTTTGCACCACTCAAAATCCCAAGAAGAATGTTCAAAACCTAACCTGTTAAATTTCAGCCCACTGATCAGCCACCCATTTCAGATTTTAAAATCTTTCAGATGTTCTCCCCAGCATGCTATGCCCCTTTAAAACCCTTTACAAGCTGTTGGGCTGTCTGCCATGCTTCACTGCAAACTTGTTTGCAAGACTCGTTGTCTCTTTATTATGGACAACCTTTCATATTGTCCAGTAAAATAATGCCTCAAAATCCTTTTTCCCAAGAAAAGTCTGAAAGTGTTCTAGAAAGTGTGACTTCTGGCAAAATGATACAAATACAAACACCTGAATTGAGATGAACTTTTTCTGAGTTTCAGATTTATTAATAGTTCGAATCTTTGATATGTCTACTGCACATTTTTTAATGAAATAGTATAAAATCGTAGACCGAAATGTATTAAAGGAGAAACAAATTGGCATCTTATATTGTCACAACTACAAAACTTGAATGTTAACCAATTTGCGGTGGGTTGTGTTGGCAAAATTTTCCCGCCAACTTCTGATACACAGTACAGCCAAACGCCACAAATAGTGGTTCGCAAGAGTCATTTCAACAGTATTTGTACGATATGTCTTGCTGAAACCTCACATGTTTCAATACTCTGGGTGTGCACTGGAGCGTAAATAGTACGACAATAGGCCGTGCACAACGGCCAGTTCAAGATCAACACACGGTCCGCCTCCACAGACTTCAGGGACTTTGTATGTGTGCACAAAGGGGTATGTAAAAAAGAAATTGTGATTGATTGATATATTGATGGAGTTTCTTTTTTAACCTTTTTAATTGGTATTAACTGATAGATTCCTCCTCCAAATGTTGATGTCAGCTTAGTGGATCACTTTGGCTACACAACAAGACATGAGGTTAGTCACTGAGGCATGGAAAACGGCATTCGATTCACAGTCCGTTCCAAGCTGATGTTTGGTCTGTTCACTTGAGTTGGAAGGGAAGTGTGGCCTAGTGGTTAGGGAGTGGACTTAGTGGGGTCAGGGGTTCAAATCTAGCTTTTGGCTATGTATTGGGTCATTCCCCCCCCCCCACTTGCCTTTCCCAACCCAGGAGCATAAATGGATGCCAGCACTTTGCAGGGAAGTAACCTGCCATGGGCTTGCGTCTCATCGAAGGGATGTATAAATATTTTTCGTCATTTCATGCAAACAAACCAGACATAAAGAGTGGCCTGATGAGTCATATTTTTGGGTGGTTGGGATAGACTAGGTTTTTTTAAAACAGATTTCAACTTTGCATGAGGAGGCCATGCCTTTTGTACATTAAAAGTGAGAAGATCAAAAACAGTTGAATTTCCTAAAACAAAGCAAAACTTGTGTCATGCGTAGGATTTACACAATGATATGACATTGGTGACTGGGAAGACGCTGTATTTAATTTGTCTCGATTTCACACTTTTGCCCCATCCTTCAGAAAGAACCAGAGAAGCGCCAGCAATCCCAGCAGGAGCCCACCATGGATGAGCCACAACCCAAGCGAGTCTGCTTCCCAGCAGCTGAGGAGGACTTGCCCCAGTGAGTCTCGTTTTGGTTTGAAATCCATTCTTGTATGAAACCACAAGTCCCTTACAAGTCCATCACAAGTCCCTCAAATGTCCCTCACAAGCCACTCACAAGCCACTCACAAGTCCCTCACAAGTCCATCACAAGTCCATCACAAGTCCCTCACAAGCCACTCACAAGCCACTCACAAGCCACTCACAAGTCCCTCACAAGTCCATCACAAGTCCATCACAAGTCCATCACAAGTCCCTCACAAGTCCTTCAAATCTTCCTCACAAGTCTATCACAAGTCCATCACAAGTCCATCACAAGTCCATCACAAGTCCCTCACAAGCCACTCACAAGCTACTCACAAGTCCCTCACAAGTCCATCACAAGTCCATCACAAGTCCCTCAAATGTCCCTCACAAGTCCCTCACAAGTCCATCACAAGTCCATCACAAGTCCATCACAAGTCCATCACAAGTCCCTCACAAGTCCTTCAAATCTTCCTCACAAGTCCATCACAAGTCCATCACAAGTCCTCCAATCTCACGTTAAGTCTCAAGCTGTTCAAATGAACTGTGACAAAATGATTCCTCTGTTGCCTTTCATCCTCTGTTACTTGTGACTGGACTTGTGAAAGGAGTTGCGATTTACTTTTACCAGACTTGTGATGGGCATGATTACAGCAATGTGAAACTAACCCTCACCTAGCTCCTCAGGCTTTGTTGGCTGGGAACTCTCCCAAATCCTCCCAGTCTATCACTGTGCTGAAACCCAACGGCACATTCTTTGTACTGAATCTGTCAAAGGACGTCAAGCAAAGTGTGAATTAATACAGTAAACTCCGGATAACTCAAAAGGCAGGTAGCTTGAAAGTCTGTTTATCTCGAAGTCATACTTCATTCCCATCAAGAGAATATGATATTATGTACATGAATAATGCCCCCTTCCCCCCCCCCCCCCCCCCCCAACTCAAAAGGCCCCATCGGTGCCTCAGGCTAGTCTAAAAGAAACCGCAGCCATAACAGTCACAAAGAAGTTACCAAAAACAATAAGTCCGATACTTTTTTTTCAGGAGTCGCTTCTGTCGAACGTACTTTGTCTTTTTACTTGGGGACACAGTGCGCACACTACCTTTGTAATTGGACTATTTACCATAACCTGCCTGAATCACAACAAATCCTGGCTTTCATGCTTGCCTGATTGCTGCTGCTGGCCCAATGGTAGCCTGCACACTCACAGGTCAATCGCAGCCAATTTCTGGCTCTTTGCGGGGCCATGTGATGGCATTGGAAACCTTTGAGGGTGCCACGCACCTGGCTTCTGAGTTAGCCTGATTTTGCTACCACTGTCCTATCAGGCCCGCTAACTTGCTTAGTGCAGTGGACATGTGTTGGCGCAGCAATATTTGAGGATGCTACAAGTGCTGAACCTATGCTTGAAACTTTAAACAAGCTGTCCTTTCACTTTGATATTTTTCAGTGGTAAGACTACAAGTGCCAAATCAGCGACAGTGGAGAAAACAGCCACACAAATCAAGGCGTTGTCAATTGCTGAGAAGGTTCAACTCATCACAGAAGTTGAAAACCGCGACTTGAAAAGCAAGACCAACCTCGCTAAGGAATGGGGAATTTCCACATCCTCACTGTTTGCAATCATGGCGAATGAGAGAATGGTAATGGAGCAGTTCCAAAGCCAGTCTGTCGCTCCAGACAGAAAGCGCATGAGTCAGACAACAACCAGAGAGGTGAAGACCTTGCCAATTGCTGAGAAGGTCAAACTTATCAAAGAAGTTGAGAACTGCGGCTCGAAAAACAAGATCGACATCGCTAAGGAATGGGGAATTCCCACATCCACATTGTATACAGTCATTAAGGCAAAAGGAAAGGTGATGAAGCAGTTCAGGTGCTTTCAGGTGGAAGAAGCTGTCCTGACTTGGTGCAAGGGTGCACATGCCATGAATGTTGTAGTGTCAGGGCAGATGTTTCAAGAAAAGGCAATATCCCTTGCCAAGAAGTTGGGCCATCCTAACTTCAAATGCAGCGATGGGTGGTTGGATCATTTTAAAACGCGACACAACATCACCTTCCGTGTGGTTGCTAGAGCAGGTACTGCCGAACTATCAGAAGTAACGGAAAATTGGTGGGAAACCTGCCTGCATCAAGTCCTGGCAGCCTACAAACCACGGGATATTTTTAGTGCCGATGAGACCGGCATTTTTTACAGCCTTCTTCCTGACCGCTCGCTCACATTCAAGGGGAAGGCCTACAATGTTGGTAAGAGAGGCGAACAACGCCTGACTGCCATGGTGTGCACCAACATGGACGGAAGCGAGAAACTGCCCCTGCTTGTCATTGGCAAGTCAAAGAAGCCACAATGTTTTACAAACGTAAATTCACTACCAATGCAGTATGAGGCAAACAAAACAGCATGGATGACGCCTGACATATTTGAAGCATGGGCTCGTAACGTCGACAAACTGTACCAAAAGAAAAAGCGAAAGATCGCTATAATCGTTGACAAGTGTCCTGCACATCCCCGCAACACTGATTTCAAGAGCATCAATCTGGTCTTCCGTCCCACTATCACGACAGCCAAACTCCAGCCCATGAAACATGGTGTCATTCAAAACCTGAAAACACACTACCGCCGCCTACTCATCACATCACTCCTTGTAGCAGTGGACAGGAAGGAGGAGTACAACCCCACCGTGTTGGATGCTATGATTCTCCTCAAGAAAGCCTGGAAAATGGTCGAAGAAACCACCATCGCCCACTGCTTTAAACGTGCTGACTTTCGTAAAAAGAAAGCCACTGCCCGGAACACTGAAACAGCTGAGCCTGATGCTGACATCAACTCCGCCACTCAAGACAAGGACCTCTTTGATCAACTGAGAGAAGCCGGGATGGATATTCCGCAGGAAATAACACTCAAATCTTACGCCGCAGTTGACGCAGATGTGCGATGCACCATGGGGCTCGCCGACGAAGCCATCCTAGATGCGTTATCCTCCAGCATAGCAGAAGTTAACAATGTTGAAGATGAAAATGAATCCCCAACCCCCCGCTCGGCTGTCTCTATTGCAGAAGCCATGCAATACCTGGACAAGTTGCAAGACTTTGCTGTGCAGAATTATCACACTGAGGGCATGTTAGACGCCATCTGTGACATCGAACAAGTCATTGGTCGCGTTCGAAAAGAAACGGCAACACAAAAAACTTAAGGATCACAAACTTTCTTGCAAGCACTATACAGCTGGGACCCTGAGACTTTCCTTTTTCAAGCCCACACGGCCAGGGTTCGACCTTAACTTTTTTTCACTAGCCAGCCGGGATACTGAAACAGACTCTTAACTAGCCCGCCGGCATTTTGACTAGTCCACATACATGTTTTTCTTTGATAGTGTCTCATAAACAATGTGTTTACATGAAAAGAAAAAGTGATCCTGAGGCAATCTTGTCACTGTTCTTAATAAACAGATTAAATAATTTAACCTTAAACAGTTAATGAAATAGACACACAAATTGATACAGATTTGCTTGTTTTTTTCTTCCTGTCCTTTCATCTTTGCCATATCCCAATAATTTTTGACTCGCAAGCCAGGCTACGTAAAACCCTAGCCCCCCTAAGGGTTCCTCAGGACTACCCTGCTAAATCCAACAGGGTCCAATTGTTACTTCCTGCTCAATCCAACAGAATCCAACTGTGCCAAAGTTTTAGTGTTCTGCTGGATCCAACCATAGAGCTAGGACCCAAGGAGTCGGAACTCTTGGGCGATTTACATTTTGACCATTAACATTCCAATCCCTCGGGAATGTCCATAGCTACAGCACTGTGACCACAAGCCTGGGCCATTCATTGCGTGCATGCAAGCGGCCTTTGAACACGATGATCGTCGCCGCCTTTTTAGTTGGTAACCAACAACCTCCCTGTATGCTGCATAATAAGTCATGTCACGTCGCTGCTCTTTTTTGAAAAATATATTTGAACACAAAATAGGTTTTAACAACTGCGCAGTTGTTAGATGTGAGTTATTAATTCAAGTTATCGATGTGAAGTTGTTGGTCCTTGAAAGCGCTATCTGTCCCTGTAATTTGAAGATAAATTGGATTTTATCAGATAAGTTATGTCTTTTCGGACATTTTAATTGGCAATATGTGATTTATGAAATGTGATTTTTGGGGAAATTTCACAAGTTTTCATACTAAAAGTATATAGAGCATTTTGTTTGTCATGAAATGATTGTTTCAGCGATGTTAACCACATTGATATACAGTATCATTCAACTGCGAACAAACACTTCAAACTCATTCATTTTTGGCGATGTATGACAACTTCGCATGCGTATCTACCATGGTACTGTCTACAAAGCAAAGCAAACTCTTCTAGCATTAGTGAGCGCGGTATTTAATGTGTAGAGATTAGTGTAGTGAGCGACTGAGCAAGCTGGCCACCGTGCAGGTGCTTTCTATTGTTGCTTCGAGCGCGGCGACCATCGTTTTACTTTTGAAGTCTTCGAGTTCGAACTCCTTGGGCCCGAGCTCTATGATCCAACAGAGTCCAACTTGGCGTTATTTAACCCAACAGAATCCGACTCTGAATATGCACGTGTACATTTGTACAAGGGGTTTACTGCTCAATATAACATGTTCCAACGGGTTTATGATATAGTTGGATCCTGTTGGATTCAGCAGGGTCAGGGTAATAGTTTGACTAGCCATCCGCTGATTTAATAAGCATTTGGCTAGTAGGCTACCGTTTAGGTCGAACCCTGCACACGGTCTTGCGCGCTGAGCTTTAAGCTCCATTGTGTGGCCAAATCAGACTTGAACTGATGTCAGGATTGTTTTTTTAAAGTTCTGAGGTCTGTAAGGTTCACTCTTAAATTGTATTTTTTCTTCACAAGCCTGCCAGACTAGTGGTGCTTTATCTAGTCAGTGGGCCTTTTTAATGGAATTCTTAATGTTTCGTACCAGAATGTTACAAGGAACAATATGCAGGCATATCATGTACAAGTTTATCCTGAGGCAGTCTGGGTAGAGTTTTCAACAAACATCCGAGAAAAGCGAAATAAAACAGACAGAAAACGATTAATGTTGTTAATGAATTCAATACATTATTTATTAAATTAATCAACTTTTACCAAATATTTTTTTTTTCTGGTTCAATATTTGTTTGTTTTTCATTGCAATTAGAACAGATGTATTCGCAGCCCAAATCTGTTTCATTCACGATTCAAAAGCTATCAACGATGGACCCTTAAAATGATGTAAGAATCTCTTAAACTGCCCTCCTTATTTTGGTCTTGCATAAAAAAAACATTTTCTAGACCTATTAAGATGGAGTCACGACCAACACCCAAATGTTATTCCAGTTGGGGGGGGGGGGAACTGTATGAGATGTCCTGATCACGCCACAACAGTTAAAATGAAATAAAATTAAACAAAACACCACTCACAGATATTTCATTTTTAATATTTTAACTGCGCCACAATGATTTCTCGATCTTAATACCACACAACACACTCGCAGCTTGCCTTGTGGTTTATTTTGTTTCCATGAGTTTTTTCCGACTACAGTCGAGTCTCGTTAATACAATCTTGTTCGGACCTTGCCAAATTGTTTGTTATATCAGAATTTTGTATTAAGAGGAACATCAGTCCCATTCATTGTGCACATAAATGCACAGTCGGGACCAACGCTTTATGTTTGTTATAACCAGAATTTTGTATTAACAGAGTTTGTACTAACGAGAGTCGACTGCATTTTTAATATGAAGTATGTGAGTGGACTGCACTGTACACAACGGGTTTTTTATGTTAAATGTTGTTATAATTACATGTATTTGTATTTTTCAGATGTGGGAGGAGGCAATATGAGTTGGAAGTGGACCGTGATACACAGTGGAGTAATGATTACATTTTAAATATACAAAGTCACATGCTATATTTTCACAAAATGTTAACAATTCTTGATAATTTAGAAAGACAAGGTCCCACCTCAAAATGTAGACCTACATTTGCTATTTATCAAAATCCAGAGGGGAAAAAACATAGCGATGATGAGTTACACAGCTACCTACTTCAAAAGTAGAAGGCACTCTCAGATGACCCACCCTTCATTTGCGAGTAAATTTATAATAGCTTTTCCCGGCCAATTTCCCAAAATGTTCGTTCACTTCTGAAAATCGGTCATTCGTTTTCGTCTGAATTTGAGCATCGCGCGCTCTGAACACGCGTTTCATTTTCGCTACCAGAGCATTCGATTCCATTTCAGTTCAATCAATTAAGTGACTGAGCAGCACCTTTCGTTTATGTCCATTCATATGGACAACGTTACAAGGCTTCTTTACAACTTGACTTGGCGCTTTTAGAGGACGATTTCAAACATTTGCCATTCTATTTCACTTTTAGTTTAGCGCCATCGGCACCAGGTACAATTAGGTTGTTTTCATTAACCGTCAATCAAATTAGCTGTACCCGAAATCAATTTAGAAAAGGTATGCTTGCGTAAATTAATGCACAGGTAACGTAGTTGGCCGTCTGTTTCTCAAAACCGAATGCACGGACAATGAAAACGAGTGAACTTCCGTTGAATTGAAATGAATCCCGGGACATACCGTTATTTCGTTTTACCGTTTTGGATTTCCTCAAAAACAAAAACACTAAACGAACCGATGACCGTTTTGTCGTTTTACAGTTTTGTAAAACGGCAAACGGTATTAAGATAAATACGGTTATTCCGTTTTATCAGTTTAGTAAATTTCATTACAGCATAACGATCGATGATGTTTGTTTTACAGTTTTACACAAATAAGTTAAAAACAGCAAAACGGTCAGTATTGAATACAGACTGGTTTTTTTTTATTTCAGTGTCATAGTTAACAGTCCGTGGTGCATTTTGTGGCAGTGGGCAAGGGGGAGGGGGGTGGAGGGGACCATGCCGTGCACGAACAGCTGTTACCTTGGCATAATTGGTATCAAAAGATGCGCAAAGCTCGAGGCTAAAAAGTCATAACAGCTCGGGTCGCGAAATTTTTTTTTTATAGGCTATCACGGAAAATGTTGAGGGGGATTCCGCCCCCCCCCCCCGGCCCCTTTAGGGTTAATGCGTGGTGTGATTCCTGGCGTGACCTTGACCCCCATCTTCTGCGATTCAGTTGGTGGGGCTTGAAGAGTTGCAAACAAAAATGGCGCTGGAAAATTTCATGGAGGAAATTTCAGAATAGTTACAGGGTGGTAAGACGTACGAAGAAGTTGCAGATATGTTGAAGGAAATTGGAGTGGCCAGCGCGGCCCTTTAATAGCCAATATATTCTCAAATTCTGTCGTGAGAACTAGAACAACATAAAGGAGGGCAATTTGACAGGCAGTGACTTGATCCCAAGGACACATTAATATTCCAAGGTGCCGCATTGCTATAATTGCCAACTTAAACCTGAATTTAAAAAATGGTCGACAAGACTATTGACCGTTTTGACATTGTCATGTTTTTGTAAAACAACCTCTAAAAATAAAGCAACTAACCGTTTATTACTTTTTACAATTTACAAAAACAATAAAAAGCTAATTGTTTTTTGTGACTTAATACCGTTTGACCGTTTTACAAAACTGTAAAACGACAAAACAGTCAATGGCTCGTTTACTGTTTTTGCTTTTGAGGAAATCCAAAACGGTAAAACGAAATAACGGTATGTCCCGGGATTGAAATGGGATTAAAGACGTGCATTCAAATTCAGACGAGAAGGAATGACCGATTTTCAAAAGTGAATGAACTTTTTTCAGGAAATCTGCTGGGAAAACCTATATTTAAAAACGGAGAACTTGCTGAACATTTTGTTTCTTGCTATAAAGCCCCCCCCCCCCAAAAAAAGTCTCTGGTTTCTGTGGAATGTGCTTAAAATCATTTAGCCCATGAACTTCATAGCCATGAAAAAAATACGGTTGAAAAATCACTAAGGCTGGAAAGATTGGTTAAGTTACAAGGAACGGCATAAACAACATACGCCACATTTCAAATTTACTGAAAAGTTGCCCTCTTTTTAAAAGATTAGGATCAGAACGCTGTATCAGCATGTACATGTACATGTATACTGTGATTTAATAAATGTCTGTGATTGACTTTTCCACGAGTTTTTATGAAAATTATGTTTTATAGATTACAGGTGGCGCACTTGGAGTGAGCTTACAATTTACTCGCTACAGCTCGCAAAGTAACTTGGGGATCTGAATAATACATTTTGGAACTAATATTGTTTGTTGTTTTTTACATTTTTTTTCTTGAGACAACCTCTTAGGCACCTGTTTTTCGATGCCTTTCTTTAACGTCAACATCTCCATCATCCACGGCTCGGCCCAAACTCTCATCTCGTCGTGTTTTCTAGCTTTGTGTCTAGCCCAGGTTTAACGACCTCTGCATAGCATTACGACTTAAAAACGTTGCTCGCTTTTTTAATTACAAACGTGTGCGACATTAGGGCCTTCATTTAAAATGGTAAAAAACATTATTTTGTTTTGCACAGCTAAAATACCCTGTTCTCTATAACCAGAGTTCCAGGGGTTTTTTTGCTGGAGTTGTGACACCCTCTATTTTATCGATCGTTTCTTTAATTCTGCTGATTTGGCTTTAGGCTCTTCATGGTTTTTGCGGCTTCTTAGTACGGCAGATCATTTACGGGACCATGCCTTTGATGATACAAGCATGGTATTTGGTACATACAGGGTGAGTCAAAGCGGAACCCAAACCCCACAAAATATATTTTATATTTTAAAAAATATGCAGCACCAAACAATAATAACGACTGGAAAGCAAATTTCATAAGCTACTTTTAGATTAAAAAGTTAACCGTTCAAAGATTATCACCATTTAAACGCAATGACCCTAAAACCTGTCTCGTCCAACAACAAGGAAAATGACACAGAATACTTTTTTCAACAACGGTAGTAGGCTATACAATATCTGTATAAACAACCCTGGTTAGACAAACAATAATGATTTATAAAATCCACTTTTTAAAAGACGGGCCTTCAAAAGTTAAAAAAAGTTAACTTTTAAACTGAGGTTTCATCCCTGGTGATCTTTGAAGACATTTGTGACGACAATTCTTGAATCGCATTTTGGACGGGACAGGTTTTATGGTCATCAGTGGCGTAGCACCGATTGCGAAAGTCCATCACCGATCGTGAATATGCATCACCAGTAAAAGTCCATCACCGATTGCGAAAGTCCATCACCGATCGTGAATATGCATCACCAGTAAAAGTCCATCACCGATTGCGAAAGTCCATCACCGATCGTGAATATGCATCACCAGTAAAAGTGCATCACCAATCGCGAAAGTCCATCACCGATCGTGAGTATGCATCACCAGTAAAAGTCCATCACCGATTGCGAAAGTCCATCACCGATCGTGAATATGCATCACCAGTAAAAGTCCATCACCGATCGCGAAAGTCCATCACCGATCGTGAATATGCATCACCGATTGCAAAAGTCCATCACCGATTCGATGATCACATTAAATGCCTCTTTGGCGTTCCATACGGAACACGTATTATAGACAGGTGGTCCGTGGGTCACACAGTTTCAGTCAGCGATATCACGCGAATCGGCCACGCACAAACTTTTTCCTTGTCGCCCCCCCCCCAACTGAGATTTTGAGTTTCTAAAAAAATTATCATTGATCTACATGACGCCATGTGCGTCAATCCTGGGGGGGGGGGGGGGACTGGTCGTCCCCCCCCCCCCCACTTTTTGAAGGGTGGGGGACACAATATCAAATGTCCCCCCCCCCCCCAATTTTTTTTTGAACTCGTGTCTCATTAACAGGGCCCTATTATGTACTACAATGTATGTTTTGCTTAGAAAATATTGGTTAAAGTGGTCAGAAATTGCCTCAGATAGCACCACAGAGCATTTTGAATCCAAAAATGTTCGGGGCCCTTGAGCGGGCCCCGAACCCCACGCCTATAGCTCAGAATTCTGGTAGCTGATTCAATGACTCCAACCTTGAAAACAATGTTCAAAAATTTTTCTTGTGCCTTTAGCTGAGAAAACCTCGAAAATTATGTTTAAATTATTATCTTTTGTGCTAAGATAATTATTGGTTAAAGTGGTAAGAAATTGCCTCAGATCACACCACAGAGCATCGAGAATCCAATTTTTTCGGGGCTTTAAGCGGGCCCCGAACCCCACGCCTATAGCTCAGAATACCGATAGCTGATTCAATGACTCCAACCTCGAAAACGATGTTCAAATAATTATCTTTTGCTAAGAAAATATTAGTTAAAGCATGGAGGAAAGTGGTAAGAAATTGCTTCAGATCACACCACAGAACATCTAGAATCCAATCCCGAACCCCACGGCCACGCCGTAAGGGCTTCGCGCTTCGCGCTCGCATCAGTTCTGATCAAGGTATGTCCCCCCACCCCCACTTTTGAGAAGCGATTGACGCCCCTATACATGACGCCCCCCATGAAATTTTTTTTGCATGAAAGTCTTGCTATAATATGATCATGAAATCGATCAAAATGATGGAAAGAATGTTAATTGCAACCTGACGCTACTTCAGCGGTTGTGTACAAACTACAAAGTCTATATAGAGAGTCAAGAAAATTTTCAAAGTATTTACTAACAAAAGTTGAAATGTTTGTAATACAAATTCTGGTTATAGCAAACACACGCACCAAGCCTTGGTCCCGACTGTGCATTTATGTGCACAATGAATCGGACTGATGTTCCTCTTAATACAAAAATTCTGACTGATGACAAACAATTTGGCTTGGTCCGAACGAGATTGTATTAACGAGAGTGGACTGTAATTATTGAGATGAAATTATTTGAAGAAAAGCGCAGCGTCAGGTTGCAACATTCTTTCCAAAAAGGATCCCTGCCAGAGCTTAAATGCGAGTACTATTATGCGACGCCGAAAAATGTGACGGTCTGACGGAAACAAAATGTGACGCCGATGGCATTATGGAACCGTGACCCTCAATTTTCCTGGGACGTACAGAGCTAGAGACAGTCAAAGGTGCAGAAAGGCAGACCATCCGACCATCCACGAGATGAGACTGGGCGAGTCTACGGCAAAGAGGAGGGGAGTATATAAACACGTGCGCGTCGTACGTCGTCGTATCCCCGGGCCGGCCCCGTACAGTGCAGTGGTGGGCGCGGCGTCGCATGGCAGCGTAATACTTCGTGACGACGTTCGCAAACTGAAGATCTATCGCCGAGGTTTTGGGCCATTCGGGGAGCTTTGTAAACTCGTAATCATGTCATATAGTGAAGGAACCAGCTCTCAGGTATGTAACGTTATACATGTCATATCTTTAAAGCCTCGTTTTTTTCTCTAATAACATTTCTTGTTTATTTGTTTTTAATTTAATGCACGATATGCACGCTACGCGATTTGATACCAAAAGACTGTGTTTCCGACACAACCTCGCCGAGCCGCGATCGCGCCGCGCCCACTTGCATGAAACAAAATCGAAACACAGTCGAACACCGAGTCAAAACCTATCAAGATGTTTAATCTCATGAGAATCCTTATTCCATAGACAATATTTTGACTTTTGAAACAGCTTTTTGTCTCACATTACAAAAAGTTATGATTTTTTCTCGGAACACCGCGCGATGTAACTACACCGGCGTGACTGGCGCGGCGCCGTAAGACACGGGTACCATTCACGCTTCACACACACAACGCAGCAACACGGAATATGCGCCCATACGCGTAATCACCGTTTCCGCGTGCCAGACTAAACAAAAAGGCATGCCGATGGATGGCGATGTCGAGCGCAATTTGAGTCCCCGCGCAAGTTTAAACTTGTAAAAGTTGTATTGCGCGCGCAGGTTTAAACTTGCGATGTTTCTTTTCATTGATGCTAATTGAATTCTCCTTTTTATTTATTTCTTTGTTCATTAATTTATCCCATTGTTTATTACTTTATTTCTCCATGTACCTACTCATTTTTTCAACGTTTTTTTTTTCTTCATCAATCGGAAAATCCCGCCCGCAAGGTTCTCAAATTGCGATCGCCTTTGCGCAAGTTGTATTTGCGCACGCAAACTTAAATGGTGCAGTTTAATTTGCGTGTTTCTAGAGTCCCTCACGCAAGTTTAAATTTGCACACGCAAGTTTAAACTTGCGCTGGGGACTCAAATTGCACTCGACACCAATACAAATCTGCAGAATTTCAGAAAGAATGTTGCAACCTGACGCTACCACAGCAGTTGTATGCAAAGTCTATAGAGATAGAAAATTTTCTAAGGCCAAATAAAAATAAAAACATGTTACTTTGTTAGCATCCTGCCCTAATTTGAAAAAAAAGAAGCGGGAGGCGCTTTTTTTCCCCTCCAAAATGGCTGCCTGGGCAATTTTTCAAAATGGCGGCCACTTTTTGTTAAATGGCTGCTACAGGACTCAGGAAATGACATACAAGCTTTATCGTCAGACCCCCTAAAGCTACGCTGTCCATTTTCTATGCATTTACCTTCAATTTGTGTGTGACAACGCCCACGCGTATGCAAGCGTTACCTGCGCAGATAATGGAGGGTTGAGGATATATGGGCTATATGCAACAGACAAAGAGGCCAAAATGATGTCACTGTTTAAAATTTATCAATTTTTTTTTCAGTTTAAAAAAATTCGAAACAAAAAAGGAGGCGGCCTCCAAAAAGGAAGCGGGCGGGGACGCTAATGTGTTGTGTTTTTTTTATTTGGCCTAAAGCCCGGTTCATACTTCACGCGAAAGCGAAAGCGAAGCAAAATTCGTGACGTCAAACAATACGTTCGAAGTGCGTCCACCATTGTTGACGACACGAATTTCGGTTCGCACTTGCTTTCGCGTGAAGTATGAACCGGGCTTTAGTATTCTAACAGAGTTTCTCAGACCCAAATTCATGTCTTATCATTTTTGCAATGACTGACCTTCATTGAGATGATATGTGAATAAAAGGCAGCCTCAGGTTGCAACATTCTTTCCAAATCTGTGACCTCATGCTTTAAAGCCTTCCGCTTTAAACATATATACATAGTGTGCAAAAGTCACTTCGGTACTGGACAGTCATCATCTGCAAAAGTCTTCCTGCAGCTCAATGAGGATGAAAAAGCAGTGATGCATTTTTCCTTTGTGTTTTACAGCAAGATGAAATTGCCATATCCTTCCACTACCTGCCATGGAGGAAGGCCAAGGAGGCCGGCCTCCTCAGCATGATGAACATAAGGGACAAAGAGGAGAATGAGACCTCCAACGATGAAGCTGAGGAGCCCAGACACTGCGGCGTGTGCTGGTCCACCGATATGACAAGATTTATGATGTGGGTAATCTATCAGAGAAGAAATATCTTACCCGAAAACTCATCAGACGGTTTTTGCTGGTATTATCTCTGAACCTACTTACAAATTGAGAAGGTGGTGTGGATCCCAATGGCATATTCTTAAGACTGAAATTTTAAGAGACACAAAGTCCTAGAAGTTGTAGTCCTACCTTCCATAATCCTTGAAAATCCTGACTAGCAAAGACATTGACAAAGGAGGTCAGGGGGATGGGTTAGTCGGTAGAGCATCGGAACAGAAATCCGGAGGTCGCAGGTTCAAACCCGCTTCAGTCAATTTATCTGTTCGACTTTTAAGATTTATCTTTTAAAATTCTTGAGAATCCTGGTCAGTTTTGAAGGATCTTGGGAAAGAGTTTCATACCTGGACATCTCTCGTCACCCTGCGCACAAACCTGAAGAGACTGGACTGAACAAGTCCAACTGTTTTCTCAGTAAAATGCTTCAATACTTTTCAAGCTGAATTTGACTTCGTAGGACATGTTATAGCTTACTGATAGCTGATAGGTCAATGCAGGAAAATATTAGTGACGTTCATGTATGGAATTCTTCCTGGATTGAGCTTTAAAAAGGCAGGTTCAGAAAGTTTAGAAAGTAAGCGAACAGTGAAGGAACCCAGGAACCCAACAAGATCAATCGATCAATTTCGATAAGATTGTTTAAATTTTGAAAACTGTTATTTAATCAGTGATCAGACCAATTGTGGATTTTTTATATTGATGGAGTACGTCTCACACCCTTAACCCTCCTGCTGGCTCTGAACAGTCACAGGCACTCCAAAAAAGTCAATCCTCTTCCCCTGCAGTGCCCTTTACACAGGCTAGCCAGTGGTCACCAGTGGTCAGATCGTATTTCAAGCAAGCACTGTCAATAGTCAAATTCAGTCAACAGACAAAAGCAGGCAAGTAGTAGGCACAAGCTGTCTTGCCAATCAGTCAAATAAAAGCACAGCTGTATCAAGTTAGGCAAATCCTGCTTTATGCAGGTTCGGAGCTCTTAACTGTTGAAAACAGTCACTTGATTGATGTTGACTGAAATTACAACTTGCACATTTGTGTTTGGAAAGGAGTGTTATTATTTTGGGATTTGTTTTAATGTGCAAAGAGAGTCGAAAGGTTTTTTGGTTTTTTTTTCACCAGATGCTGCGATTACTGTGAAGTGTGGTACCACGGGGACTGCATTGGCTTAGAGAAGGAAACCTCTGAATGCATGAAAAGATATGCATGCCCACCATGCTCTGGTGAGTTCTTACCGGGTTTTCTGGCATTAGCCTTGTTAGTTTGATCATTGATAGGCTGTAAGACAATCAAGAACACTCACTGGAATCGTCCCTTTAAATGTATGCTGTAACTTGCACCATCTTCAAATGGAAACTTTGAAGTTATACATTAAATCTGAAACACTGTTTCAGACTTTTGTAAGTCACTTTCAAAAAAAGTGTCTTAACTTGTTACAAAACTGTTGTCATACAATGTAGTGGAAGTGGAGTTCACTGTTGCATATTGTTTTGTTTAATTGGGTGCTTGTCTCTGATTACCAGAATTACCTTATGTTTATATTATTTGGTGCTGGTATAGAGACTGGGGATGTCCATTTTTGAATTTAGTGTTTGGTTAATCGAATCTGCCTTTGAGCGAATATTCGGATATATGCCAGCTTCACCTGCATGCTGCAACGGTAAACAATTCCAACCCTAACCCACCTCACTCCTCCAAAATCCTCCTGGCGGTTTTGGAGGATTCTAGAGGATTGAGGATGAATGGTGATTGAATCAAATGAGGATTCTGGAGGATTGAGGATGAATGGTGATTGAAGCACATGAGGATTTTGGAGGATTGAGGATGAATGGTGATTGAAGCACAAGAGGATTTTGGAGGATTGAGGATGAATGCATTTTGAGGCAGGACTGTCTGATGATTTTGAAGGATTTGGCGTTGGTTATCCTTCATTTAAACACGAGTGCAAAGTTTTGGGATGAGGAGGATTGAGGAGGATTGAGGATGAATGCATTTTGAGGCAGGACTGTCTGACAATTTTGAAAAATTTAGGCGGAGTTGCAAAATTTTGGAAAATTTTGGAGGATTTTGGAGGATTGAGGATGGTTGTAAGCAACAAGGGCCTAGGGGGTTAGGGTTAATTAATTAAGACTGTGCCGGTCATAAATTTGCATGAAGCAATCGATATGGGGCGCTAGCATGTTTTACAGCATCTCATATCTGTTAAAGGGAATGTACATCATTGGCTTTTACTGTAATTTTCAGAAATGAACTATTTGAGGGGTTAGTATAATTGATCAAATATTGTTTAACTGACATGTTTGAAGGTTTGTGTTAGAAAATGCTTGAAAAACCAAGAAAAACAAAATTGTTTAAGTAGTCTGGTTCCCTGACTCCACTGAAGATAAAAAAGAATCAATTTATAGATGTTGGAATATTGTAAGGTAAGGGAACCAGTCTAGCTGGCCTGCACCCGTTCATGAACATGTAACCAATAGCAAACAAAATTTGGACTGAAAAAAATTGTAAATTTGGAGCAGTAGTTGAACAATAGTTAGGTTTTTCCAACGGTGGTCGGCCGATCACCGTTGGAAATGTATACAAAAATACCATTTTCTTGAAAATGACTTCACACCAGGTGCCATAATTTTACAGGATGCTTTAGACTGTGATTTACCAACATCCTAGTAAGGTATTTTGTAAAAACTTGGTATTTTTATTTTTCGATGTTTGCAAATGTTGTATATTCCCTTTAACAAGATTTAACCTGCTAAAAAGATGTGAACAATAAACCGCTGCTGGCAAATACCCTTCCCAAAAAAGTGCCAACTTTGCGATAAAATAACATCAATAACATGTGTATGTGCGTAGTTTTTTGTTTAAAAATATTGAAACTGTCAAAAAGCTATTTGAATATTCGATTGATGGTCAAATATTTTACTTCTTTGGACAGCCCTAATAGAGACCAATCCAGACGCCCAGACTTTTGACAAAGAGATTCAGGAGGGCAAGGACCCAGCCGAGCAGGAGTCAGGCAGGGAGAAGGAGCCAGACGGAGACAAGGACGACACAGAGAAGGCATCCCAGAAGATGCTCAAGAAGACAAGGAAGAGAAAGAAGCTGAGGTTCTCCATGCAAATTGAACGCCAAAAGAGAAAATTCAAAAGGGAGGAGACGATAAAACAGATAAAGAAGAAAACTAAGACATCGACCAGGGAGGAGACAAGGAAACAGATAAAGAAGAAGAAAACTAAGACATCGACCAGCTTCACCTCGAAACAAGAAGCCCACAAGGCAACGGGGACAGCAGTGGTGAGATGAATATCTTTTTGTTTGTTGGTTGAAAAGTTGTGATACATTTAAGAATTCACTTTTTTTTAATTTACTGGTTTACCTATTTCAAGCTGTAATTGAAAGTCTCAGTTATTAATATAAGTGATACTCAATTGGGGAGTCAGTCAGTGACTCAGTTAGTCAGTGACTCGGGGAGTTGGGGAGTGACTCAGTCGGGGAGTCAGTCAGTCATTGACTCAGTCGGGGAGTCAGTCATTCAGTGACTCAATCAGTCAGTGACTCGGGGAATTGGGGAGTGACTCAGTCGGGGAGTCGGTCAGTCATTGACTCAGTCGGGGAGTCAGTCATTCAGTGACTCAATCAGTCAGTCGATGGGGGGGAGTCAGTCAGTCAGTGACTCGGGGAGTCAGTGACTCGGGGAGTCAGTCAGTGGGGGAGTCAGTCAGTCGGTGACTCGGGGAGTCAGTGAGTCGGGGGAGTCAGTCAGTCGGTGACTCGGGGAGTCAGTGAGTCGGGGGAGTCAGTCAGTCGGTGACTCGGGAAGTCAGTCAGTGACTCACTCAGTCAATCAGTCAGTGACTCGGTTAGCCAATCAGTGACTCAATCAGTCACAGGGCAAACAACTGGGTCCGAGGTTGTCTAGGAGCAAATGTTGGGTATCCCTGGCACGTGCACACTTTTGGGGTAGCTGATCTTACCTCGCCAGCGTGTTTGAACATTGACCAATGAAAGTAGACAGGCTGACTCAAAAATATGTTACGGTCAACCCACTCTGGAACAAGCTCCCCCATCCAAGACTCACCCTCGATAAGCTTATTCCAAACTCGGTTAAAAACATACTTAATCACACAGTAGAGAGCGCTTTCAAACACCTGTGGCAAGCACTGTACAAATATTATTATTATTATTATTATAAATATGAATGAGGCGTAATAACACACTATATCACCCAAGTACTTCAAAGGCCCAAAATTGGTCTATATTATGACTCGTATGCACAAAGTTGTGACCATAACCAACAACTGCTGAACTAATAACCTCGGGGAGAACAGTTCTCACACAACTGATGAGGGCTGTTCTTGTAAATTCAGGATACCTCCATATTGCACAAACTGGAGGATTTTGATTGATTCAGGACTGTAAGCAGAGCGGAACTGCAGGATTTGATGGATTTAGGATACCTCTATATTGAGCTTTAAAGTTTGGCGGATTCAGGATGTCAACAGATTTACCCCCACCTAACTGGTGGATTCTGATGGACTCACTGGCCACCAACATTTTTTTGCATGGCAAAATTGATGGATTTTGACGGATTCAGGATACTTTCTAGTAAAAGAGCCCAAGGGGTTAGGGTTGAATATTAATATGAATATTCTTATCAGTATTTGTTCCATTGAACTCTTTTGATCTTACTGTCATCCCGTTTTCTTTCATCAGAGGCAATCAAAGCGATGCGGTCAGTGTGGGCCTTGCCAGGTAGTCAACGACTGTAGAAAGTGTGATTTCTGTCTGGTAAGTGCAGCTAGTTCCATTTTAGTGCCCCAGCTTTCTTAGAGTTAAGGTTGATGATAATGCTCTTGAAACATGAGTTGATTTCCATGATAATGGAATTTGTTGTCAACAAGTTAAAAGTGTTTAAATGTTTAGAAGTGTGTGAGATTTTCGTCTGTTTTCCAAAGTACAAAGTGATAGCTTATTTGTAAATCCAAACACGCAGTGTCGCATCAGATGTCATAATTTTTTCCAATTTTTTTAATTGTGAAAATTGCTGTGAATTTCAGAGATTGTTATGGAAAGGACTTCCTTATCAAGATGTATTTTTTTATATTTTTTTATCAGGATAGAAAGAAATATGGTGGCCAGAACAAACTGAGACAGAAGTGTCGGTTGAAACAGTGTGTCCGATTGGCCAGTGTAAGTAATCCCTGTAATGCTATTGGCCCACTGCTCTTGCCCATATTTGCGCAAATTGTGCGTTTCAAGTTATATAGGATTATTTGCTTTTCATGCAGTTTGTTTGTTCCCAATAATAACACCACTCAAAATCCCAAGAAGAATGTTCAAAATTCAGCAGAAGCTGATCTGAAAACTGCTTAACTAATATCCTTATTTGCTATTCGCTCAGGAACAAGCGCGATCAGAAATATCGCGAAAGCTGCAGGCCAACTAATTTATGTTCATGCCTGAGTCTTGTGATTGTGCCATGTACTTTCTGGAAGGAGTAGTGTTGTGAGTTTAAAAAAAAGATCAGATTTGTTACCCCAGTGGTCCAATGATGACCTTTGACCCCAGTTTGGTCATGTGACATGTTGGGGCTGGGCTACTGATACTTTTGACAAATTTTGTTTGAAATCGGTCAGAGTATGTAGGAGCAATAGACAATGTCAGTGTATGTTACTAACTAACTAACTATCGGAAAGATGGGATGATTGTTGAGCTTCTATCCCGCTGCAAAAACAGTTCTTATACAATTGATGGCGATATCCTTGTAAAATAAGAATAATTATATCATCAGTATTTGTTCCATTTAACTCTTTTGATCTTAGTATCATCCTGTTTTCTTTCATCAGTGGCATGCGAAGCGATGCGGTCAGTGTGGGCCTTGCCGGGTAGTCACCGACTGTGGAAAGTGTTATTTCTGTCTGGTAAGTGCAGCTAGTTTTGTATATTGACCCAACTTTCTTAATGTAAAGTTACCAATGCTGTTTAGACGTGAGTTGATTTCCATGATAAATGGAGTCGTCTGTTGTGAAGTATAGGATAGCAGTGTTTGAATATTAAAAACCGGTTTTACATTTTTGTCTGTTTTAAGGGGTACAACTTGATAACTTGTTTCTAATTCCAAGCATGCATTGTCGCATCGGATATCATAACAGTTTTCCAATTTTGTTGAATGTGAAAATTGTTGTGCATTATTTGAAAGAGATTGTAATGGTATACAAATATTGAGTGGCTCGGCGTGGAATGGGAGGAATATTATCGCAAGGTAAAATCTGGACTTTTCCATTTCACGAGGCGAAGCCGAGTGAACTGGAAAAGTCCAGATTTTACCGTGCGATAATATTCCTCCCATTTCACAATTTAAAGCCACTCAATATTTGTTTTATATAACTGACATATAGATCCTTGTCATTTGATATATTTGAATTTTTTTTTTTCAGTACAAAACTAGAGGAAAATGCATTTCTCTCTTCCAAATCAACCCTTCACGAAAATGTTTGAACCCAACGCTGTAGCGCTGGCTCTTTGGAACAATACGCGCTACGCGCAAGTCCAGGGTTGTAGCCACGCCAGGCGGCGGCAGGCGGGGCCGCCCAGCTCTCAAAATCTCCGCCCGGCACTCGGAGTAATTTTGAGCCTGACCGCCCGGCACATATTTCAGTCCCTGAGTTGGTAGAATTTCTGAAACATCTAAAAAAATCTAATGTATGTCCATATCTTTAGCAATCATATGATATTTTCTGTGTTTAATTCTTTGTTTTAAACCGCAAAAACAGCGAAGTGAGCTTACAATTACGCACCAAGCCGGGCCATACGACGGCGGCCATATGACAGACCCCATTAGTTAAAATCATCGCGAACTTAGTCTTAATCTCTTTCACCAGTCGTTATTGGAGTGTTTCAACGGTAGAAACACAGGGCATAACACTGATCGGAGCCTTCTCCGGCTGGACAAAAGGTAAAACATTGACAGGTGACATGGAAAAATCAGTGTCGCACGTACGTGCGTTCGATATGCAATGGTACCAGCGTACGTACCGCACTGTACCGTCCGCTAGCACATGGCCGGTCGGGAACGGGTAGCCTTGTGAACGATCCAGTGGATAAACTCATTATGTTGTGCGATTTTCGGAGGTTTCAAATTTAGTTGTACAAAATGCAATGCTTTAAAAATCGTGATGATTATCTCGAGGATAGCGAAGAGGGCATTAGCGAAACATTTCACTGGCATTTGTTGGAAGAGAAAGACGATATTTTCCTAATTTTCCCCCACGTATGAATGCAAGTGGAGTAGTGCAGTTGTGTGGTTGAATGTGCCCTTGTCTTTCAGACTTTTCCCTCGACTTCCTCAAGGAAGAAGTGAACTTCTTTATTGATGACTCCATTACTCTAACCATAATTCAGGCGTTTTATGCAATGAAAACTCTGACCATTTTTTTTTCATGGTAAAATTTTGTTTGAATCAAAATAAAGGAGGAGTTTGTGTCCGGAAATTGGGCATGAATATTGTACATGCATGTACATGTGTGTTTACTGCAGCGCGGCCCAGATTTCGGACACGTATTTTGTTCGGCCTATTTTCCGATTTTTATCGCCATATGCCAGTTTCATCTCTGTAAGGGTACACAAATGTGCTTACAAAACCATCTTTTGATTTTTTCTTAATTCTGTTCATTAATCTAAATACTGATTTACAATAATGAACAGATGACCTTGTATGAGCATGGAGGAATAATGAGACAAATGTTGTTTCATTCTGTGTTCATCTATATTTAATGATAATTCCACATTTTACAAACACAAATTACACTTTATAACATCATGCTTCAAAAACTTGAATTTCCCCCCCCCCCAAAAAGACCCCAAAATCCTGGAGCTTGGGGGGGGGGGGAGCCCCCTCGACCCCGCCGGGGCGTTGCCCCTTGACCCCTGGCCGTGACCCGCGAGAGCTCCTCTCGCTACGCTTCGCCAAAATATTACCCGGCACTAAATTTGGCCTGGTGACAACCCTGCGCGCAACGCTAAACGCGCACACCAGCAGCATGCATTTGCACACAAATGGCGCGTCATGATCCTAACTGTTGAATAGTATTTCCCATTCCCCATGGGCGGATAGTACTTTTTGAGGCTCGGCATGAATGGGAGCAATAACGAATACCACGTGATGTGAGTTTCGTTCATTTTTATTTTTCAGGATAAGAAGAAGTTTGGTGGCCAGAACAGACTTCGACAGAAATGTCGGTTCAAACAGTGCGTCCAATTCGGTAGTGTAAGTAATCCCTCCAATGCTGTCAGCCCACTGCTCTGACCTATATAGTGTTAATTAGAAGTGTTTAAAAGTGTTTAAGATTTTCGTCTATTTTTAAAACTACAAAGTAATAACTTGTTTGTTAAGTAAGATTTGAGGCTTTACATGGTGGAGATACTAAATAATGAAAGGCTTGCGGAAACACCATGTGCGGAACGTCGAGTTAATACCTCTGGTTCTTTTCAGAACCATTCTCCTAGTTGAGAAATTATTCGCACATGGTGTTTCCGCAAACCTTTCATTATTTAACTTGTTTGTTAATCCAAATATTAAAGTGTCACACCAGATGTCATTATATTTTTCCAAGTTTTTTTAAAATATACCTTATCAATCTAATAAGGTGAAGGGGTGAACCTGTGATTACAGGAACAGAGTGCCTATCTCTCTTTCGAAGCAATTGGGCCAGACCCGAGTCCATGAAATGCTGCTGTGGGGGGATCGCCAAACCTCCTCCACAGCGAATCTGTTACCTTCCCAGGCGTTGAAAAATGTCGGTACCCATTTAACACCCGGGTTGAGAGGAGTAATTGAGGTAAAGCGCCTTACTCAAGGGCACAGCACGCATGGTCATGGTGGGGCTCGAACCCACCATCTCTCAATCATGAATCCTATGCTCTACCGCAAGACCAAAATAGCCTTTCCTTTATTTTTTTTTAGGATGTGAATAAGTACAGTGGCCTGATCAAACTGAAAAAGAAGTACGTCCGATTGGCCAAAGTAAGTAATCCCTGAAATGCTATTGGTCCACTTCTCTGACGCATAATTGCTCAAATTTCACACTCAAAGGCATAAAGGATAATTTGCATTTCCAATTATTAAATGGCTGATTTTACATTGACCAATTAATTTTACAAAGAATATTGACCAATAAAAGTACAGAGTTTGGCTCATAAATATGTATGAAGTGTAATAACACAACTATAACACCCAGCCACCTCACTGGCCCAAAGCTGGTCCATAATGTGAATTATATGCACACTGAAACAAACCCATGTTACTCTTCATTTAAACTAATATCCTTATTTGCTATTCAGCCAGGAAAACAGTTGTTACACAAGTGATGGTTCTATCCTGATAAAATAGGAATATTTTGATAATCAGTATTTGTTTCATTTAACTCTTTTGATCTTATTGTCATCCTGTTTTCTTTCATCAGAGGAAGCAGAGGAGACCAAAGCGATGTGGTCAGTGTGGGCCTTGCCAGGTTGTCAACGACTGTGGAAAGTGTGATTTCTGTCTGGTAAGTGCAGCTAGTTTTGTATACTGCCCCAACTTTCTTAGTCTTAAGGTTAATAATGCTGTTGAGACATGAGTTGATTTCCATCATAATGGAATTTGTTGTCATCAGTTATGGGAAAGAAGTGTTCAAATGTTTAGAACTGTTTGAGATTTTGGTCAGTTTCCAGAAGTACAAAGTGATGACTCGTTTGTAAACCCAAAAATGCAGTGTCGCATCAAATCTAATATCTTTCAAATTTTATGAATGTGAAAGATTGTTGTGCATTTCAGAGATCGTGATTGAAAGGACGCAAAAATGTCCTTACCTGGACATCACTTGACACCCTGTGCTTAAGGCATGTTAGACTGGTCTGAAAATGCCGAAGTGTTTTCTCAGTACATGCTTCAATTTTTCCCCTGCTAAATTTAACTTTTTAGGACATGTTATCATTTTCTGATGGCTGATACGTCACTGCAAGGAATAACTAGTGATGGAATTCTTCCCGAAAGGACTACCTGCTCAAGATGAAGTTTCCTTCATTGTTTTTTTCAGGATAAGACGAAGTTTGGTGGCCAGAACAAACAAAGACAGAAGTGTCGGTTCAAACAGTGCATTCGATTGTCCTTTGTAAGTAATCCGTGCAGAAGAGGGGTGCTATGGTTCAATGGTTACAGTGTTTGACTTGTGTGCCGTGGTACATGGGTTCAAACCCTGACGGGAAACATGGTGCATGTGTTCTTGGGCAAGGCACTTTACTACAATTGCCTGTCTCCACCCAGGAGTATAAATGGGTACCTGTGAAGGTACAAACCATTCTGCGCGGATCTCGAGCTGCTGCAGTGTCTCATTCATGATGAACAGGGATAATAATTATGATGCGCATTTGGTAATTATTGGAATTTGCCCAACATAAATGTTTAAATTTGTATTATTATTTATTCTATTGGTCCGCTGCTCTGACCCATATTTATGCTAATTTTGCATTTATAGACAAACAAGGGTCACTTGCTTTTCATGCATTTTGTACAATAATAACACTCAAAATCCCAAGAAGAATATTCAAACGATAACCTGTTGAATTTCTGCTCGGTGTGTATTACACTTTTCGAGAAAACACTGGCAAACCATTCATCACCGTTTGACAACGAAACACGATTTTGTCCAAAGCACTCTTATTTCCAAAGATTATTCAATTGACTGATCATTGGAAATCACCTATATGTCCTCATTTCTTCTAAATGACAGCAAGCCAGATGAAATAATTTCACAGTACGACCTGTAATCCAAGTAAGCTTTTTGAGAATAATTCGGTAGATTTAAATTTTGGGATAAGTGCAAGTGATCCTGTATGTCATGAAGCAAAGATACGTTAATCGTTCTCCTTTCCCCCGCCCATACAGACATCTCTGAGGAAGCAACGTATGTTTAAGCAGTCGGAATCCTGGAAGACAAACAGCATAGATACAGATACCAACTCACAGAGCAGCTTTCCTGAGCTCTACGCCAGGGTAAGTGACAATCTAGGAGCAAACTTTTCTGTTTGACTACACTTGGTCATAATGCTGGAAATTGATGTGTGTACCAATCGATTTAAAGTGGTCAACTGCAGGGATAAAGTCAAGTCCAGTCGCAAGTCCAGTCATAAGTCCAGTCATAATTCCAGTCACAAGTCTAGTCACGAGTCCAGTCGCAAGTTCAGTCATAAGTCCAGTCATAAGTCCAGTCATAAGTCCAGTCATAAGTCCAGTCATAAGCCCGGTTGCAAGTCTAGTCGCGAGTCCAGTCGCAAGTCCAGTCGTGAGTCCTTTGACGTAGCCCAGTAAAACAATGCCTCCAAAACCCTTTGCATGAGAAATCTGAACGAGTTTGAAGTGTTCTATATAATTTTCTGACCATTTACTTCGCAGTAGGAGGGCTACGTGTAAATTGTCATTTTGGGTAAGGGTTTGGGGGTATTTAAATAGGAAATTGTGATAGTTTTTGCTATTTTGTTTGTGTTAATTGGTAGACACCTCCTCCCACTGTTGATGTCAGCTTAGTGGATCACTTTGGCCACTCCACAAGACCTGAGATGGACCCTGCAATAGAGAAGAAGAGAAAGTACAAGAAGGAGAGACAATGGGAAGGCGAAGGGACACAGGTGAGTCAGGCACGGAAAGGTAGTATTCAATTCACAGTCCATCCCAAGCTGATGTTTGGTCTGTTCACTTGATGTGGGTGGGGAGCGTGGCCTAGTGGTTAGGGTGTGGGCTCAGGGGTTCAAATCTTGTTTCAGGCTGTGTTTTGTGTCCTTGGGCAAGCCACTTCATCCCCACTTGCCTTTCTCGATCCAGGAGCATAAAAGGGTGCCGGCATTTTGCAGGGAGTAACCTGCCATGGACTTGCATCACATTGAAGGGAAATATAAATTTTCCTCGTCATTTCATACAATAAAATCAGACATAAATAGCGGCATGGTCAGCCATATTTTTGGGTTGGAACAGACTGGGGTTTTTAGCATTTCAGTTTAGCATCAGGAGGCCAGGTCACAAGCTCACCAACAGTCAAAGTATCTGAAACTGAGCAGAACCTGTGTCATACGTAGGATTTACGCAAAGAATTCCCATAGGTGAAGGGCAAAACACTTTATTTAATTTGCCTCGATTTCACACTTGTCACTTCTCCCTGCCCTGTCCTTCAGAAAGAACCAGAGAAGCGCCAGCAATTCGAGCAGAAGCCCACCATCGATGAGCTGAAATTCAAGCGAGTCCGGCAGTTTCACACAGCGGCAGAGGAGGACTCACCCCAGTGCTACGGGCAAGGCTGTGTCAAAGGCGCCAGGCCTGGCAGCAAGTACTGCTGCGAGGCCTGCTTTCTCAAACCGGCTACCAAGTGAGGCTCGTCTCTTGCTTTCGGATTTAAATGCATTCTTGCATGAAACCACAGTGTTGTAGTCAAGTCAATCACAGGTCCACACAAGACTCTCAAAATTCCATCACAAGTCCCTCACAAGTCCATCACAGGTCCATCACAAGCTCTCCAGTCTCAAGTCAAGTCGGAAGCTGTTCAAATGAACTTTGACTTAAGGATTCCTCTGTTGTTGTTAACCCTTTGTTACTTATGACTGGACTTGTGAGAAGGACTTGGAGAGTGCTGTGGCCTCACGGTCCGCGGTAAAGCTGCAGGTTGTGGGTTCGGGTCCAGCCTGGGGTCATGGTGCATGTGCCCTTGGGCAAGGCACTTTGTCACTCATTGCTTCTCTCCACCCAGGAGTAAATGGGTACCTGTGAGGACAGAGGTGGTATTTGTGGTTGACCTAGCTGCCTTGCGCTTAAATGGCAGCATTGAGCTGTATACTCCCCAGGGAGCTGAGATGGTACTTGGAATGTTTCATGGGCCCAATGAGCAGGGGTAATAATAATGTAGCGCCTTGAGCACCAGACCAGGTGGATACATGCACTTTATACCCACTATTGTTGTTAATATTATTAGGACTTGTAATTTACTTTTTACGGAAAATGTGATGGACTAGACTACAGCAATGTGAAACTAACCCTCGCCGTCACTATAAATCCTTAGACTTTGTTGGCTGGGAAGCCTCCTGAATCCTCCCTAGTCTGTCACTGTGCAGAAACCCAATAGTACCTTCTTTATAGTAAATCTGTCAAGGGGCGTCAAGTCCAGTGTGAGGCAGTACTAACTCAAAAGCAGATAGCTCAAAAGTATGTTTATCTCGAGGTAATACCCATCAAGAGAATAGCATATTAACATGAATACCCACACCCCCAGCCCCAACTCAAAGGCCCCCACTGTTGCCTCAGGCTAGAAACCGCTGCCAAAACAGTCACAAAGTGTAAAAAGAACCCTGATACCCCAATGGTAGCCTGCACACTGGCGGGTCAATCGCAGCAATTTTCTTGGCTCTCTGCTGGGCCACGTGCCTGCATTGGAAACCTTCCAGGATGTTGCGAGCCTGGCTTTTGAGTTAAAGCTACAGTCCATCATTTGTAATTTGTGCATTTTGTTCGATTGAAGCAACAAAAGAGTTCAAAATCTAATGAAGGATACTGAGCAACTAACCTGATGAAGTTTCAGCTAAGCTTCAGCTGTACATTCCGAGAAAAACAGCATTCTAAGATTTAAATTTCAAATCAAAAGTTACTGAATCATGTTTTGAATTGCAGCTATACGCAACGTAGCGCATTGATCCGACGAATTATAACAACCGCGCGCGGATGTGCGTCGTTCCAATACTTGTGCGCGCTGCGCTGAATAACAAAACGAACTACTAATTTAAATTTTCCTACGGTGCTTCTTAAGAATCACCGTTGGAAATGCCTTCTTTCGTTGATTACTTCAAAATGACAGCTTCCCAGAAAGAATAATTTCACAGGGAGTTTAGTTCACTTACTATCTTTCAACCAAGTTTGTTTTTCAACAATAATTACGCCAGTTACTTTTCGGATGGCTGCAAATGATGGACTATAGCTTTAACCTGATTGCTACCGCTGGCCCAATTGTAGCTTGCACTCGTGGTGTCCTATCAGACCCAGAAGCTGGCTTAGTGTAGTGGACATTTGAGGATGCGAGACATTCCAAACTCGTTGCTTGAAACTTTAAAAAGGGTGTCCTTTCACTTTGATATTTTTCAGGGGTGAGACTACAAGTGCCCGATCAGCGACAGTGGAGACAACAGCCAGGAGGTGGAAGACCTTGTCAATTGCTGAGAAGGTTCAATTCATCGCAGAAGTTGAGAATCGAGGCTTTAAAAGCAAGACTGACATCGCTAAGGAATGGGGAATGCACCCATCCACACTGTGTACCATCATGAAGAACAAGGGAATGGTGTTGGAGCAGTTCCAAAACCAATCTGTTGCTCCAGCAAGGAAGCGCATGAGAGAGGCTGCAATGCCCGAGGTGGAAGAAGCTTTGCTGACGTGGTACAAGGCAGCACGTGCCATGAACATTCCAGTGTCGGGGCCGATCTGTAAAGAAAAGGCGAGATATCTGGCCAAGAAGATAGGATTTCCTAACTTCATATGCACTGATGGATGGTTGGTTGGTTTTAAGATGCGACATAACATCACCTTCCATGCTGTTGCTAGAGCGGGTGCTACTGAAATGTCAGAAATGATGCAATATTGGTTGGAAACCAGCATACGTCAACTCCTGTCTGTGTACGAACCATGTGACATTTTTAATGCCAATGAGACCGGCCTTTTGTACCGCCGTCTTCCCAACCACTCGCTAACATTCAAGAGGGAAGACTTCAGTGAAGGTAAGAGAAGTAATGAACGTCTAACAGCCATGGTGTGCGCCAACATGGATGGAAGCGAGAAACTGCCTCTGCTTGTCATTGGCAAGTCAAAGAAGCCACAGTGTTTGGCTAACGTGAAGTCACTACCAACGCAGTATGAGGCAAATAAAACAGCATGGATGACGTCTGACATCTTTGAAGCATGGGCTCATAACGTCGACGAACTGTACCAAAAGAAAAAGCGAAAGATCGCTATCATCATTGACAAGTGTCCTGCACATCCCCGCATCACTAATTTGAAGAGCGTCAATCTGGTCTTTCTTCCCCCCATTGCGACAGCTCAACTCCAGCCCATGAAACAGGGTGTCATTCAAAATCTGAAAATGCACTACCGCCGCCAACTCCTCACATCGCTCCTTACAGCAGTGGACAAAAAGGAGGAGTACAACCCCACCGTGTTGGATGCTATGTTTCTCCTCAAGAAATCCTGGAAAAAGGTCAAGGAAAGCACCATCACTCACTGTTTTGAACTTGTTGGCTTTCATAACAAGAAAGCCACTGCCCAGGACACCGAAACAGCTGAGCCTGACGCTGACATCAACTCCTTCACTGAAGACAAGGACCTCTTTGATCAACTGAGAGATGCGGGGATGGATATTCCACAGGAAATAACGCTCGAATCTTACGCCGCAGTTGACTCAGATGAGCAATGCACCATGAAGCTCGTCGACGATACAGTATCCTCCAGCGTAGCAAAAGTTAACAATATTAAACATGAATATGAATCCCCAACCCCCCGCTCAGCTGTCTCCATAGCAGAAGCCATGCAATACCTGGACAAGTTGCAAGAATTTGCACTGCAGAATGATCACGCTGAGGGCATGTTCGACGCCATCTGTGACATGGAAGAAGTCATTGGTCTCATTCGAAAAGGCGAATCAACAGACTTTTTTAAGCACTAACAGCTGGGACCATGACAATTTTTAACCAAAAATAGCTTTTTTCAAGTCCACATGGCATCATGAGAGATCCATCCCCAGCACGGTGTTGAAAATGTGCTGAGCTTTTAAGCTTCATTGCGTTGCCAAATCAGACTTCCCGATTTGTTGCCAAATCAGACTTCCTGATTTCAGTATTATTTGTCGGGACATTAACAGATTTTAGGGTGGGGTTTTTTAATTGTTTTTTTTTTAAGGATTTTAAAAAATTATGTTTGAAATTGGGAATTTCTGAGGTTTGGGGGTAGGCATGTTTTTACCTTTACAGAACAAAAGAAATTGTATTTTAGGGGTATCTTTAGGACAATTTATACAAACATACCATTGACCCTATGTTGTTCTTTAGTTCTTGGTGAATCACCGATCTCCTGTGAATCACTGTGTTCTCTTACAGAAATTAAGTATGGGATTTGTGGATTGATGCTGAATTGGTTCAAGTCTTGTCTCACTGATAGGTCTCAGCGGGTTGAGGCCGTAGGGCATGCACCACCTGCTCCCCCCCCCCCCCCCCCCCCTGTGCTCATTGCACTCTGAAGGTAAAGTCGGACAACTGCTTGCGGACTAGATAAGGGCCTTCCCAGTGGGACATGAGTTCAGGAGAGATGCCTTTCTTCTTAGCAGGGTTGAACATTAACACGAATTTCTCCACCTCATAGGCAGCCTCCTTGGTGCCCCTATCATCATGTCCGCTTCTGGTGGCGTGCAATCGTTCCCAGCCATTCCCTCACTCCCTCACTCTGTCATGAGCGACTTGCATTCTCTCTTTCAAATATTCAGCTTAATCCGTGGTTGGCCCCTCTTCTGCTGGGGTGGTCGTCTCTGTTTTATAATGTACAGTATACATGTACAGTGCACCATGTACAGTATACATGTATTTTATATAAATAGCTTTTTTTCTTTAATATTTCTGAGATACGTATACTTGCATTTGTACCCTGGGTAAAGACATGGAATAATTACATTTTTTTTAAAAATGAATTAAAATAACACTTGCTTCAAATTTCATACAGTTTGATATTTCTGTAAGAAAGCATTGACTAATGTTCAGCTGGAATCTTCAAAGTTAGGGGCCCACATAGCAGGCGAAGCCAAAATGGAGACGACACCGAGTGTTGGAATACCTCTAGGTAACTGCTTCAGATTCAAAATAGTACACGACGCAGCAAAGCTCGCCCCTCGTACGATCCGAGTGCATAAAGTCGTCATTGTCTTTCATGGGTTTTTTTGTTCAATGCAACCAGGGGCGTCAGAACCGGGTGTGTGTGCGTGCGTGTGGCGGGGGGGGGGGGGGGGGGGGGGGGGGATAGGGGGTTGTACTTGCACCCCAGATTTTCCCAGGTCTACAAAAGTGTCCCACTCACGGTTATTGTGCCCCCTCGAGATGAAAACAAACTAAACTCAAACGCACACGTATGAAATCATCGCGCGCTACAAATTAATTGTCTCCTCTTTTGTAATAGAAAACTGCCCCTCAAAAACACAAGTGCCCCTCTTGCCTTAACAACGTTGTGCACCTTCTGGAGATACTACCCCTCGAAAGTACAAATACCCCTCTCGTAATAATAACATTGTGCCCTTTGAGATGGGATATTGGCCATCAAATACAATAGTACTCCTCTCGCGATACATTCTCAAGATGGTAAACTGCCCCTCGAAAGCACAATGTTATCAGTGCCCCGCTCGCACCATTAAACTTGTGCCCCCTCTCATGGAAAAGTGGCCTTTAAAAATAATAGTGCTCCTCCCGCGAAGAAAATGGCCACCGTCGGAGCTGGCCATCAAAAGCAACAGTGCCCCTCTCGCGATAAAAAAATGGTCTCTCTACCTCTCTACATAATTAGTCAAATTCATGGGCGTACCCAGAGAGGTATAATGCTGGGGCGAAAGGGGGGGGGCGGTGTGCCGAAGGCCCAAGGGCGGATTCAAGGGGGGCAACGGAACCATGCCCCCCCCCCATTTTTTTTTCTAGTGACGTTGCAAAAAATTAAGGCAGCTACGTACACCACTAGGCCTATCTATTAAAAAAAAAGGTTAAAAGTGTTCAGAAATTGCTTCAGATCGCACCACAGAGCATCATCTACAAGCCATTGTTTTTGGGGCCCGAACCACGCTGTCAATTTGTGGACCCACTTTTTTGGGGACAAAATTTGGTCCCCCCCAAAAAAAAACGAGTTCTGGATCCACCAGTGCGGAGGCTGAAGAGCTCTCACCAACCTCGTCCCCAGTGCTTACATTATTTCCAACCTCGTTTCCAAGTGGGAAAGCAGGTAGTGGTGGCCGCGTACTGCTCAACACCCTGGGGACGAAGTTTGGGCTCTCACTTTCACACTTTTTCTGGATAAGTGCCCTATTTGGTGTTGCCCCCACCGTCCAGTTTGAAAAGCGTTCCGCCGCCCCCGAATGCAACCAATATTAATTATCAACTCTTTTTTTAATTTTTGATAAACATATCAGGTATATAAAACCTGTTTTATACCCGGAAATACCAGGGCGCTATCCGAGAGTATAGACTACGAAATGCATTTTGGAAACGGTAGGCATTTCTGCCCGTTTTGGTCACGTGACACTGACGGCTACATGACCTAAAATTCGTCAGACTGAATAGTCGGAATCGTTTGGTTCGGGAAACAAAGAAGGCAGATTAACTTATGTAAGTACAAAGTATAAGGTATAGCCTTGTGTACATGTATTGCAAGGTTCGCAACTTCGCATCGCGTCTTTGTAGTCAATTAACATTATTTTCTGACGAACACTTTTACCAAGAAAAGCCACTGTTCATCGAAGACCTTGGCTTCTACCGTTATCTATGATGTACAGTATTGATCTTTCTCGTCATGAGCCGCCCTTGCCCGCCAACGTTACATGGACGAACTTTGGTCAGAAACACTCAAGTGTGACGGTCTTTTTGCGCTGGGTGTAGTACACGTAGGCCTTTAGCCGAAATAACGATCCAGAAGTACAAAGTAGGGTATACATGTACCAAGGGTCGCAACGCGTCTTCGATATGACTTTGACATTTCCTTACGCACCTTTACCCAGATAAACCATTGATCATCAGAAGACCTTGGCTTCTACCGTTATCCATGATCTATAGTATTGATCTTTCTCATCATGAACCAGAGCCGCCCTTGCCCGCCAACGTTACATGGACGAACTTTGGTCAGAAACACTCAAGTGTGACGGTCTTTTTGCGCTGGGTGTACATTGTATAGCCGAAACAACGAACCAGACTAATTCGTAAGTACAAAGTAGGGTAAAGTGCACATGCACCAAGGGTCGCAACGCGTCTTCGATATGACTTTGACATTTCTGACGCACCTTTACACAGACAAACCATTGTTCATCGGAAGACCTTGGCTTCCACTGTTATCTATGAGCTTTAATATTGATCTTACTCATCATGAACCATTGCCGCCCTTGCCAGCCAACGTTAATGGACGAACTTTGGTCAGAAACACTTGAGCGTGACGGTCTTTTATGCGCTGGGTGAACATTGTATAGTAGACCCCTATATAACGAGTTTGTATTTGAATGTTTTATTTTTAGTTTACCAAATAAAGCAATGGTTGAAAAATCATGCCAACACTAATGGTATTATACATGTAGCCTACATGTATCTATTATTTATTATGTGATTTCTTTTCTAGTTTAGGCTAATAAATTGTTTCTTATGCCCTGTTTACAGCTCAACATATACACAACATATACGCAGTAAAATTAAAAAAAATAATTTAAACATTTGAAGATAATTATGCAAATACTTAAGGTAAATTATCTCGACATGTAAATCCCAATATTATGATACAGTCTCATGTCACCGTTTTCACGAAGAGCCACACTTGTATTTTAAAGAAGGGAAAAACTTTTTCGAGATAATCGCAAGAGAAGTTCCCACTATTCTAAAAGTTAAACTTGTATCTAAACCCAGTATTTTGAAGCAGCACAATAGTTAATTAGCCAAAATTAATAAGTAAAGATGTCTGTTCATATGGAAGGAACACCCTTAATACGCACAAATGTAATGAAGGGGTCCGCTCATAAGTCCGACACCTCATAGTCCGACGCTACACAAGTCCGACGCTTCATAGCTCCGACGCCTCATAGCTCCGACGCCTCGTTTTTCCGACGTCGGACTTATGAGGCGTCGGACCTATAATATGAGGCGGAATAAATAAATTTTATGCCTCATAAGTCCGACGCCTCATAAGTCCGAAATTTCGGACTTATGAGGCGCTGGACCTATGAGGCGTCGGACTTATGATACGGCCCCGTAATAAAGATATGTGGCTCTTAATTCGTGACAACGAACACCTCTCTGGACCTACTTATACGCCTTTCCTTCCAGTTTTGTACGCATTCAAAGAGCACCTATGTTCGTGTCTCTTTGTGAACACGCAAAATGCACTAATTGATTGAGATGCCTGCCCCTTGCATCATTAATGAAGTTAAGAAATTCATGATGTTTTGCTCACAGAACATATGGCTATGTCAAAAACGGTTAAGCACGATGTTTTAAAGCCAAATGGTGAAAAATATCGAAATCGGGGGGGGGGGGGGGGAATGGTCATTTCAGACATGTCTTCGTGGAACCTGAACGGTGACGCATTGTGATCTTTTGCCCCTTCAGAACAGTTTACAGTGTAACCTCTTTGGGGGACAATTCAGCAGTGTGCATAATTATAGTTGCATGTATAACCAGATTTGATATTGTTAATGTCTTATTAATTGAACATTTTTGGAAATGAACTACATGTATAGGCCTATTATTTCAATAAAATGCAGAATGATTAACGTCAAAGTGACATACGTGTTTTATTATTTTGTGGCCTGTGGACGTATAATTCCGTCCATTGGCCATTGTGGTTAGCTCATCAGCCTCATCACCATAATTTACATACCATGCGCCTGCGTACTAGAGCTCTCTCGGTCACTGGTTAAGTAAAATTTATCCAATCAGAAATCATAAAAAAAGTAGAGGTCACTGGTACCAGTTTAGAGCTCGACACATTTTTAAGCTGACAATATTCCTAAATTAGTAAGTTGCAACAAATTAGCATGAAGAAAAAAGCATACCTTGAAGGTAATTAGAACATTTTGCAAAGATAAAAATATACAAAACTACCAATTTATTATAAAATACCGTACCTTACATGAATGTAAGTGAATAATAGTCTCAAGCATCCTGTGAAATCTTGGCACCTAGTGTGCTGTCAGTTTCACGAAAAGTGGACATTTTGTAGCTATTTCCACTAAGCCATGGTAGGCTGACCATCGTTGTTTTTTTTTCTTTACATTTTTAAATGCATATATGGCAATTTAAGAGGAAATCAGCTGATCCGAGGAAATTTGATGCCGGATTATTGGATCAAAACCTAGGTTTCAGTTTAAGCTTGATATCGTTGGTTGCCTTGTAAACCAACTGCAATCTGGCGGCCACTTTGTGGTCGGGATCCAACTCGATGTGAAATCTTCTCAGAACTCGAGCTAGTATCACCTTCTCCTCATTCAGGGCAAAGTTCTGTCCAATGCAGTTCCTGAACAGCAAAACAATCAATGAATTAGTGAGGGTACAAAATGTACATGGCAGGTCTCTCTCTTAGAAACTCGTGACAAAAAAAAATCATCAACACTTTACCACGAAGGGAGGGTGGCTATAATATCTGCTGATGTGTGTGTGTTGGGGGGATTAAGGGACACAACTCCATCAATCATTTACCTTGGACCGGCCGAAAATGGCAAGTAAGCGAAGGGATCCATATTCTTGGTATTTTCCGGTGTGAAACGATCCGGTATGAACTCCTGCATAAATGGAAATGAAGTATGAAATGACGTGGTGAAACAGAACTATCTAGTGTAATTCAAAATTCACAAGATGGAGTGAGTGTAAAACGCCTCTTTGGGTACAATATTTTCGTGACTTACCAAGGAATTCGGCCAAATCTCTGGATTGTGGTGGAGAGAGTAGATGTTCAAATTTACCAACGCGCCCTTAGGAATCAACCTGTCGTGGACCATGATGTCTTTCTCTGCAACAATACGCTGGATCATTGGTACTGGAGGGTAAAGTCGCATGGCTTCCTTGAGACACAGAATCAAGTAGTTGAACTTGCCAAGGTCCTCCCTAAATAGCAAGAGGCAAACACTCATGACTATTAGAGGTGTAGCAAACAGTAAATTGCTGCATTTGCTCAACCTAGGCTTTTGTGGTAAAGACAGAGAGCTGAAACACGGCAAATGGCCCAAGTAGACTTACCATTGAATTTCCTCCGATTCCCTGCCTTCCATCACTTCATCAATTTCCTCCTGGACTTTCCTTTGATGTTCAGGATTGGTTGCCATGGCATACAGCATCCAGGTCAGGCTGCTAGCCGTGGTGTCGTGACCCTCGAAGAGAAAAGTGTCCACCTCGTTACGGATCTCTAGATCCGTCAGTCCCTTGCCGTCTTCGTCTCGGGCAGCTAGCAAGATGCCCAAGAAATCCAAGGGCTGGTCTTTAGATTTCACGGGCTTAGGATCGGTCTCTTTCTCTTTCTAACAAACGATTGGAAGTAACAAAGGATGTCTTGATTGAACCCAAAATGTTTGCTCGCCTTTTAAAAGAAAATACTATCAAAATTATATTCAGCTCATCGAACACAAGAAGAAAAACAAACTTTTAAAGACAACTTTGCTTACCAGTTTGTCTCGCCGTTCTTTGATCACCTTATCGGCGATCTGGTGAACAAAGTCTACATTTTTGAGAAATGTTTTCCCAGCTGCAGTCCTATGATATATGAAATCTGGATGAAGAATAGGATTGCTAGAGAAAGAGAAGTGGGTAAACAAAGAACTGGATCAGTATTTTGAAGTTGAAAGATAGCTCTCAAAGTGAAACTCACTGAATGTAGAAAAACGTGTACCAATCATTATAGATGTTACACCATTTGGTATTATGTTATGCATGTGACAATAGGATTTGATCTCACACATGGTGAAATATTAAAGCTTCTTTGCACTATTAAACTTTAATCTAATTATTCATGATCATATTTTGATTGGCCATTCCTACTCGAATTTAAAAAGGTCTGAGCAGAGCAAACCGTTTTGATAGTATTATTAAAAGTTATTACAAGGACTTACAATACTCGATCTCTGCTGGCAAGAGCAATTGCATTCACCGCAGTAACATACGGGTGACTTTCTCTGCACATAACAAAAAAATTGAAAACTATGTTAGAGGACTTTCAATGTTAATAAATAAAGTAATTTGAATAATATATGACTTAAGCTTTGCATGGCGGATGAGATAAATTATTAAGTTGGCGGGTAACACCATGTTGAAGGAAATCTTTTCTTTGAAGAAGTGTGGTTCTAAAAAGACCCGGTTGGTTTTGTTTGTAGAAATCGACGTTTCGGACAGTGTGCTGTTTCCGTCCTCAGGAGGTTGAGTGATGAGATGTGGAAGACGCTGGAGGTTTTATGGCTGTGCGTGTGCAGTGGGGTGTGACTTGTTGCTTGTGCGCTGGGGTGTGTCTGATGTAGAATGTTGGCTGCTTGTGTGCTGGAGTGAGTCGGATGTAGGATGCTGGATGCGCTGAGGTGAGTTGGATGCATGCTACTGGATGAGATGAGATGTTGTTGATATGGAATCCGATGTATCTGTATCTGTATCTGTAGCGTACTGCAAGCAAACTCCACTAAGGGATATACGGTTGCAGGCGCGTGGTGGCTAGCAGCATCCCTAAACAATTGTGTTAGTAGGCCCCCTTAGTGTTGAAGACAACTGCATCTCATGGAGTCTTGACTTAAAGGACTCCACTGAAGTAGCTTCCCTGACTTCTGTAGGAAGTAGATTCCACTGAGCTGTTGTTCTTGGTACGAAAGAGTATCTGTAGCAGTCCTTCTTAGATGTAGGGTGAACAAAGGATAATGAAGATGATTTTCTAGTTGACATTTTGTCCCGTTTGGAATCAACTTGGTACTGATCAACAAGCGTCTTGGGTGCCAGTGGGTGACCGGAGCGATAATGCGGGCTTGGTCCCAGTTGATGCGATGATTGTGCCCGTGTGAGTGTTTGATGATGGCTGACTTGTCAATTTCTCCTTTCCTGCCGTGTGCTTGATGTTCCTTGATTCTGGTCTTGATGTCCCGTCCTGTTTCTCCAATGTATACCTTGCCGCACTCACAAGGTACGCTGCAGGACAAACAAGACCGACACACCATGCAAGGCAGGTGTCTATACAGCATACCTTGCGAGTGCGGCAAGGTATTCATTTGAGAAACCAACCGGTTTTTTTCAGAACCACACTTCTTCCAAGAAGATATTTCTTTCCACATGGTGTTACCGCAAACTTTATAATTTAAATTGAATAAAATAATTTCGAAAACTATCGCTTAGTAATAATTGTCCAGCAAAGTAAATTATTACCCACTAACCTATATAGAAGAGTTGCCATCACTTTCGAATATTTTGAAGTGATATATTCACATCGACCGATGAAACTCCATGCAGGAAGGCATACAAGAAATGTAATAGCTGAAAACAAGTCTGTTCCAACATTATCAATAAAGATGAGATGCTATATTGACAGACATAAGCTTACCCGCTTATTTGGCAGCCGGATTCATAAGAAAAAGCGCACTTGAGCAAGATATCCAACGTACACAGACTGACGTTCTTTGTCACCACAAAACTCTCACCACTTGCTGCACATTCACTCATCTTGTTCTGTAGGCAACAGAATCAATACGGAAGAATATGTTGGAGACAGAAAACCTTCAAAGTGTTGATCCCTACCATCCAGATGAATAGTATGTATATCTTGATGAAACTCGTTTTGGAAGTATTTACCTGAAATAAGTTTTTAAATGGCTTGCAGAATTCGCACAGTGTTTGATTAATCTTGAGATGCTAGCAACAACTTTAGCAGTATATGTTTAATATCGTTCCCTGCGCTACTGCTAAAATGATTCTTTATACACATTATAAATGTTGATATTCACCAGCAAGATGTCGGTAGCTTTGTTGTAGATTGTCATGTAGGTCTTGAGGATATCAAAGTGGAATGCGTGGGTAATGAGGCGGCGATTACGAAACCAGGTATCTCCACTAGCAAGAAGCAGACCATACCCCAGCCAAGGCAGAAGAAAACGGTAACCAGAACTTAATGCCTTAGTAGGCTTGGGATCTGTAGGGATTTGAAGGAACGATGGGTATAACAAAAAAATATGGTTTCTAATCAAATTTATTCAGTTAAAGGGGAAAAAATGCGTATAATAAATCAACAAATTATGATTTAAAGGTAAGTAGGATCCTTTGATTTTTGTACCATTTGTTGTCCTCATCTTCGATTCGACAAAATTGCTTAAAATCTGTTGAAGTTTGAGCTCAGTGCATGATATATTTTGAGAAAACAGAGAAAATGTATGCACTTTTTGGGGTCTCGTTACGCAGTTAACAAAAACTGCATCGCTGGCACATATTCCTTGAACCATTTTCAATGATAGTTTTCTTCCGAATCACTTTATATCAGGCGGAATATTTCACAGGGTACTTGGTACCAGTCATGTCTTCTCTGTGAGCAAGGTTGTTCTCGTTAGATAATGGTGTACCATTTCCGTGTGATTTCACAGGTTCCTACTTGCTTTCCCTACTTGTATATAGCCTAGTATACCATTTGTAATTTGTGAATTTCTTTGCATTTGAACCGACAAAAGTGTTCAAAATCTTAAGACGGATGCTTAACAACTAACGTGATGAACTTTTCGTTCTGTGTGCGCTGTATTTCGAGAAAACAGATTTCGATTACAAAGTTGCCGAGTCATATTTTGAGAAGCTTTTCACAATTGATGTAATTCGGTCGGTTACATTTGGGATAGCTTCAATGGTCTACTCTACCTTTAAACTATGCCACGACAGCGGCTTAAGGGACCGTTGATTTGATAAAAATTAGATCGTGTCACGTCACACATTGTGAAGTCACATTCTACCTATCTGTGACCTATTGCTATAGACCTTTATCCTGCTGCCACCATTTCAGTCGTGTTCCCTGTATCCAATAACAGTACTGAATGACAATGTGTTTGTGCAAAAAGGAACCAGACTCTTTTTCCTTCCAGCCCCGCTTTGGTTAGGTTGATTTCAATGGGGAAAAAATCAAGATGGCCGCAACATGATAATGGTCTATATACCTACCTCTTCCCTTCATAACTGCCCGCATTATATCGGGATGGTTGGCTGTCACTCCCATAGCCAGAGGTCCTTGAAACCAGCGGAAACCACGGGGGAACTTAGCATCCATTTCCCGCCATAATTTCAACTCTTCCTCGGAACCGGCTTGTCGAACCTTTGGATCTCTCAAAGGGTGCTACAAAACCGTGAAGATAATAAGCTTGAAAAGTAGGATAATTTTAGATTTTACTGTAAAGTATTTTAATTATAAATCTGAAAGAGAAAAAAAAAGATATATAGCTTCGGTTCCCGAGAACGCTAATGTAAAAATTCCCATACCAGCTAAAGGGTTTATAGGATAAATTTCTCTTAGGGACGCATTTCATGTAACATTCTACTCTTCATGTATGAAAACTACTCGACGTTCCTTATTGGTTAATTTTATTTTGAAAAGTGCCCTTAGTCTTCTTTAAACATTAATATTTGTTCCATGCTTTTCCTGACAACTGAGGGTGCTGTTGCTGTGCTGTGAATTCATTTTCAGGAAGAAACTTTTCACTTTAGGTGGTTTCTGTTCAAAATGTTAACCTCAAAAAAGTGTACTCATTAAAAACATCTGCTATATGGTTTTACTGCTACTACTGACCCAACCACGAATCCCCCCCCCCCAAAAAAAAAATTACAGCAGCAAAAAGTCCAAAATTCTGGCAAATTGTGGTGCTGAAATAGCTGTATTGAGGTTTCTGTCTAAAATGACATCATGGATATGGAATTCTCATTAGCATGAACACCCAAAAGCCACAAAAATATCCTTGGCAATACAAACAATGACAATGGGATGTATCATATGGTCATTTTCAAGGTTTGCACTAAAAAGTTACATTTACATAAACAAAACAAGGAAAGCCTAGTAAAGCTGTTCTCAAAGCTCATAAAATTATATTAACCCTAAAAGGGCCGGGCGGAATCCGCCCCCCCCCCCCCTTCAACTTTTTCCGCGATAGCCTTGCAATTTTTTTTTCCGCGACCCGAGCTGTTATGACTTTTTAGCCTCGAGCTTCGCGCATCTTCGGGTTGCCGCGTAGCGAAAAATTTTCCGGCGCTACGCGCCGTGAAAACTTCATTTTCCCATATACGTCATGTACACAGACCAGAATTACCATTCGTACATATGAATAATTAATGAGCCATAATTCCAAAATCTTTTGACCTTAAGTCATGAAATTTCTTGGGTATGTTCATGAAGAGTTGCTAAATGCATGTACAGAGTTTCAAAATTTTTCGTCACTCGGTGGCAGAGATCTTTGGGGGGGGGGGGTGGACCCCCGGCTGAGAGATGGTCAAAATAATCCGGCCCTTTTAGGGTTAAAATTATTGATACAGCATGCGTTTCCACTACCTTGTTCTATACAATAAGCCAAATCTAGCCCATTCATTAGCATAGCAGGGTAATCCTATACGAAAGCACTGCCAGGTTCACACGTGACAGTCAATCAGTGAATCGGTCAGACGCAATCTAGGTTGGTTTCGTTCTGGGACAAAAACAACTATGATCTGACGAATAATGTCTTCAAATATCTCTCAGACTACAGGTCGTAAAACTCGCTTACAAAACTTTATGATCACCATGTAACGATTCTCTCACCTGGTGAAGATTACCGTAAAGCCAGTGGTCTGGAAGTCCCGGCCAGTGTTTTATTAAAATTCCTCGAATTCTGCGCTGCGATTGAACATGACGCACCAAGACACAGACTGCATACGTCAATGCAGCAACCAAACCAAGACCCAGAATAGACGCTAGCTCAACCATGTTGGCTTGTACTTGTGTAGTTTAGTGTAGATAATGGTGTAATAAATTCCGCCTTTCGTACTGTGCTACTGTGATATTCAGCAAAACATTTAAAAGTCCGATACGATGTAAACTCAAACAGCCGAGCAAGTGTGTTCAGTTAATCCACAGCGCCTTTTGCCTGGCTCAAACAATGCATTATGCCAAAATGCCACAAGTCCAAAGTCAATTCAGCTAATTCTGGTCAAGGTTTAGACAAAAACGACTGCGTGACGTATAGCCCGCATGACACGGCCTTGGCCTTGAGTTCAAAACCGCCAGTTACATTCTTTGTGCTGCGCAAGCTGAAGCACTTTATCTCGTTCCAACCAGGGCCTACCTGTTTAACCTCGCTGCAGTGGCGTATCCAGAGGGGATGGGGTGGGGGGGGGGGGGTTGACTTGCCCCCCCCCGCAGATTGTTTTAAAAGAATGTTTTTTTAAGTAAGTATATCCATAAATGTTGGAGAGTTCTGACATCAACCCTAAAAAAGGAAACCAGCTAAAAACCATTACAATGCCGGCGTGCAAATCGGCATAGACTTATGCACAATAATGGTCAGTACTGAAGGGCGCCCCCATTTGGAAGAAAGGTACCAGCCCCCCCCCCCCCCTGATTTTTGATTTTACAGAAGCCAAGTGTGCGGAGAAAAAAATTGTCTACATTTCGGCGCGGATGTACGGTTGCCAACCCCCCCCCCCCCCCCCCCCCCGACATCACAAGCTGGATACGCTAGTGGTGGCGTATCTTGAGTTAGGTTGGGGGTTGCAAGTTTGCAATTTAAAATTAAAATAACAAACAACCAGCAACTAAAGTCTCGCTTTTTGAAGTCTCGCGGGTTTTTCTTGTGTACTTAATCGGGTTTGTTATTTGGAAAAGGTTTCCTCACAATAGTTAATACATGTACTTCAAGTGTCTACCCAGCTATCCATAATTTCTCTTCTCTTTTTTAAGAAATTATGAAAACAAAAAGTGCCAGTTCATTCATTGATTTCATTCTTGTTTTTGTTTTTTGCATTTTTAACACTAATAAAATGTGTTGATTGGATTGCATGTTGTGTTTGTTTTATTTTATTTAATAGTATATTTTATTTATTTTATCTATTTCTGTAGTGTACTTCGACTCGGACTCGGGCTTAGGTACTCGGACTCGGCCCAGTGTCTCGGCCTTGATGTACTCGTACTCAGTGCTTTGGACGCGGACTCGTCACAGTGTACTGGACGTGAAACCACGTTGTCTAGCAAGATAAGTTTCCATCTCTGCAGATAGTTCCTAGGGTCCTGGAACCAGACTATTCACCAACGGTTTTCGACCTTAATAGGCCAGTTTCTCAAAACTCATATTCTTTGGAGAAAAAAAATTGAAAGTGCCGGAGTAAAAAATACCGTCCTAGAATTACTTTGTTCACCTTCTACTTCAGCGGGGGGCTCTTGTTGCTGGGAAAATGATATTTTGGAAGGACATGGCATTAGTTCACGGGAAAAAAAATACAATTTTGATTTTTTTGCAACCTGAAACTGAACTTAAAGCCTCTCATTATAATTAGCAGTAATGAAATCGTCAACAAATTAACAAGGTTATGTATTGAACACAATCCCACTTTAAATGATAATTTTTGTCAAACTAAAACATTGCATTTGAGTCTATTTTATTATTTAAATGTTTTCGTCGTCATCAGCTTGGTGTCGTCTGCTGTAAAAAAAAAAAAAAAAAACAGCAACAAGCAGCGTCGTTTGCCAGGAAAACATTTACGCATGCTCATTTTGAAAATATTAATTGCCCGTTGGCGTATTTTGCATTTATTTTTTTGCATTAAAATTCCCAAATGCACTTTTGCTAAATGCCCATACTTCAAACTTCTTTTAAAAATACTCAAAACTCTCACAGGTATTTAAGCTGCACAGAAAAATGATGATCAACATGTCATCTTTCATTTTCTTTTCATTTTTTGGTGGGTTGACCATTGACTTTCGATGAATTCTCCCCAAAGAAGACAACCCTTATTTTTCCCAAAGCGGAAAAGAAGCCATCTTGAAAAACAATCCCTCCACAACATGGCAAAATAGTGCCACTTTCGAGCCCAATTGCATCTAAAATGCTCAGAATTGGAAGCCCCAAGTCCGGGCCTGAGGTTCGTTGCCATATCTCTTCAATTTTTCAATTTTATGGCTCTCATAACTCTCTAATATAGAATATTTTGAGGGTATAACATATATTCATGACCTCGGCGGACGGATTTTTGGCCTATTTACAGGCGTGCACCCTTTATGATGCATGACTGAGCAATACCGATGGTGTGACGTCATTGTTATTTTCTTCATGAATAAATATCTGAATAATCACGATCCATGGACGATGTGTGCTGCAGATAAAAACACCGCACGCAGTCCATTGTGGTTAGTTCAGCCTCATCACCATAATTTACACACCATGTGCAGGCGTGCGCTTGCGTAAGTGCTCTCTCAGGCAAAGTTTGTCCAATAAGAAATCAAAGCAAATAGAGGTCGCTGGTACCAGTTTAGAACTCGACACATGTTTTAGCTGACAATGTTCCTAAATCAGTAAGTTTGAACAAATTAGCATGAAGCAGCCAATGTCAGTAAAAGCATACCTTAAAGGTAATTACAACATTTTGCAAAAATAAAAAAACACCAAATTTAATTAATATAAAATAACTTTACTTGACTGTAAGTGAATAATAGTTACAAGGACCCTGTGAAATCCTGGCACCCGGTGTGCCGTCATTTATAATAAAAGTTACAATTTTGTAGCAATTTTCAACGATTGTCGGCTGACCTTCGATCGCTCGAAAAAAAAACTGGCTTATTTTCAAATGCTGCCCCAGATTTACCAAATTTAGTTAGTTCACATTTTGTTTGCAATCGGTTACACATCCGTGAACGGGTGCCAGCTAGTCTGGCTCCTTGACCTGACACTTCCCCGACGTTTATAAAGTGTTCCGTGTCGTCTGACGTAGGGTCAGGGAACGAGACTACAAGGACAGCATTTTTTTCTTGGTTTTTCCTCAGAGTCTATAAACACAAATATTTAAATAGGTCAGTGTTACAATATTGCAGTAAAAAACAAACCCAAATCCATTAATTTCTGAAAATTACAGCAAAAGCAAATGTTGTATACATATGTACATGAATAACCTTTAAAGCTTTATGAACATGGCAGGGAGGATCGTTGTCCATAATGCTGAACAATTATCTCTATTTTACATTAATTAGTCATGCAATTGTAATTAAGCCACAACTAAAGAAGAAAATACAAGACTTGTATTGAAGATGTGTACAGTGTTTTTCAATATTTAGTGGCAGGTGAATTTAAGAGGAAATCAGCTGATCCGAGGAAATTTGAATGCCCAGATTATTGGATCAAAACCTAGGTTTCAGTTTAAGCTTGATATCGTTGGTTGCCTTGTAAACCAACTGCAATCTGGCGGCCACTTTGTGGTCGGGATCCAACTCGATGTGAAATCTTCTCAGAACTCGAGCTATTATCACCTTCTCCTCATTCAGGGCAAAGTTCTGTCCAATGCAGTTCCTGAACAGCAAAACAATCAATTAACTAGTAAGGGTACAAAATGTACATGGCAGGTCTCTCTCTTAGAAACTCTCGTGACAAAAAAAAATCATCAACGCTTTACCACGAGGGGAGGGTGGCTATAATATCTGCTGATGTGTGTGTGTTGGGGGGATTAAGGGACACAACTCCATCAATCATTTACCTTGGACCTGCCGAAAATGGCAAGTAAGCGAAGGGATCCATATTCTTGGTATTTTCCGGTGTGAAACGATCCGGTATGAACTCCTGCATCAATGGAAATGAAGTATGAAATGACGTGGTGAAACAGAACTATCTAGTGTGATTTAAAATTCACAAGATGGAGTGAGTGTAAAACGCCTGTTTGGGTACAATATTACCGTGACTTACCATAGAATTGGGCCAAATCTCTGGATTGTGGTGGAGAGCGTAGATGTTCAAATTTACCAACGCGCCTTTAGGAATCAACCTGTCGTGGACCATGATATCTCGCTCTGCAACAATACGCTGGATCATTGGTACCGGAGGGTAGAGTCGCATGGCTTCCTTGAGACACAGAATCAAGTAGTTGAACTTGCCAAGGTCCTCCCTAGAACAGTAAGAGGCAAACGCTCACGACTAGTAGCAAGCAGTAAATTGCTGCAGTTGCTCAACCTACTATACATGTAGGCTTTTGTTATAAGGACAGAGGGCTGAAACACCGGAAATTGCCAAAGTAGACTTACCATTGAATTACCTCTGATTCCCTGCCTTCCATCACTTCATCAATTTCCTCCTCGACTTTCCTCTGATGTTCAGGATTGGTTGCCATGACATACAGCATCCAGGTCAGGCTGCTAGCCGTGGTGTCGTGACCCTCGAAGAGAAAAGTGTCCACCTCGTTACGGATCTCTAGATCCGTCAGTCCCTTGCCGTCTTCGTCTCGGGCAGCTAGCAAGATGCCCAAGAAATCCAGGGGCTGGTCTTTAGATTTCACGGGCTCAGGATCGGCCTCTTTCTCTTTCTAACAACCGATTGGAAGACACAAAATTTGTGACTTGAATCCAAAATATTTGCTCACCTTTTCAAAAAAAATATCCTGTCACACTTACATTCAGCCCATCGAACACACGAAGAAGAAGAAGAAAAAAGAACTTTCAAAGACAACTTTGCTTACCAGTTTGTCTCGACGTTCTTTGACAACCTTATCGGCGATCTGGTGCACAAAGTCTACATTTTTGAGAAATGTTTTCCCAACTGCAGTCCTCTGAAATATGAAATCTGGATGAAGAAAAGGATTGCTAGAGAAGGGAAGACAAACGATGTAGGTAAACAAAGAACTGCATCCGTGTTTTGAAGCTGAAAGATGATGGGCCTTATTCACGAGTTGGGCATTTTTGTCGAGTTCACTGAACGTATTTCATTTAAAGTGTTAACTGTTCGATGGGATGGCGCCAGACTATTTATGCAGGCACATTGCAGCCTTATTTTACTGTCTTTTTAAAAAAATCTGGCTTTAAACATCGAATTTAAGATTACAAATTTACAATTATTCATTGAAGCAGACTGGAATTAATGAGGAATTAACTTGCTTTCATTTCTCTTCGCAAGTTCCAAAAAGATAATTATCTTCCAATAAGATTTTACCTCACTTTCAATTCAATATGGCCGACTCGTGAATAAGACCCATGGCTATAAGAGTGGAACTCACTTAATAGAAGAAAGAAAAACGTATACACCATTTTGTGTTCCGTTGTGCATGGGACAACAGAATTTGATCTCACACATGGCGAAATATTAAAGCTCTTATACTATTAAACTTTATTCTATGTATTCATGATCGTGTTTGATTGACAAATCATGCAAATAATTAAAAAATAAAGGTCAAAGCAGAGCAAACTGTTTTGAGATTATTATTAAAAGGTATTACAAGCACTTACAATACTCGCTCTCTGGTTGCAAGAGCGATTGCATTCATCGCAGTAACATATGGGTGACTGTCTCTGCACATAAAAAAACAATTGAAGACTATGTTACAACACTTTCAATATAAATAAAGTTAATATAATTGCGAAAAATAGAACTCAGCAATAAACATCAAGTGAGGTAAAATATTCTCTCTAGAGAAGTTGCCATCACTTTGGAATAATTATTTTGAAGTGATGCATTCACATCGACCGATGAAGCTCCATTCGGGAAGGGATACCAAAATTGTAATAGCAAACAAAAAGTTTCTTTTCCTACATAATTATCAATAAGAACGAGATGGTATGTCGACAGACATAAGCTTACCCGCTTATTTGGCAGCCGGATTCATAAGAAAAAGCGCACTTGAGCAAGATATCCAACGTACACAGACTGACGTTCTTTGTCACCACAAAACTCTCACCACTTGCTGCACATTCACTCATCTTGTTCTGTAGGCAACAGAATCAATTCGGAAGAACAGAAACCCTTCAAAATGTTTATCCCTGCTAGATGAATGGGTATATGTATCTGGATAAAAGTCTTTTTGGAAGTATTTACCTGAAATAAGTTTAAAATGGCTTGCAGAATTCGTACAATGTTTTATTATTCTTGAGATGCTAGCAACAACTTTAGCAGTATATGATTAATATCGTTCCCCACGCTATTGCGTAAAATGATTCTATATACACATTATACATGTTGATATTCACCAGCAAGATGCCGGTAGCTTTGTTGTAGATTGTCATGTAGGTCTTGAGGATCTCAAAGTGGAATGCGTGGGTAATGAGGCGGCGATTACGAAACCAGGTATCTCCACTAGCAAGAAGCAGACCATACCCCAGCCAAGGCAGAAGAAAACGGTAACCAGAACTTAATGCCTTAGTAGGCTTGGGATCTGTAGGGATTTGAAGGAAAGATGGGTAGATTATAAAACAATACGGTTTCTAAACAATACATTTCAGAAAAATGTTTGCGTATAACAAATCAAACATGTGTGATTAAAAGGTAAGTTGGATCCTTTGGTTTTTCTACAATTTGTTGTCCTCAACTTTGATTCGACAAAATTGCTCAAAATCTGTTGAAGATTGAGCTCAGTGCATGATTGAGAAAACAGAGAAAACGTCTATGCACTTTCTGGGGTCTCGTTACGCACTTTAAAAAAACTGCATCCACCGGCACATATTCCTTAAACCATTTTCAATGATAGTTTTCTTTCGAATGACTTTCATATCAGGCGGAATATTTCTCAGGGTACTAGGGTACTAGTCCTATCTTCACCATGAGCAAGGGTGTTAAATAGTGGTACATGTATACCGTTTCCGTGTGATTTCATAGGTTCCTATACTTGTAATTTGTAGATTTCTTTTCATTTGAGTAGACGAAAGTGTTCAAACTCTAAAGACGAATGCTTATAAGAACTAACCTGATGCCCTGTGCTTGCTGTATATTTTGAGTAACCTTTTCACAATTGATGTAACTCGGTCGGTTACTTTTTGGATAGCTTCAAAATGGTTTACTCTTCCTTTAAACTATGCCACGACAGCTGCTTCAGGAATCGTTGATTTGATATAAATGAGATCGTGTCACGTCACCTATAATGATACTCTACATTGTCACATTCCACCTATCTGTGACCTATTGCTATAGACTTTGTGCAAAAGGAAGTGGAACCAGACTATTTTTCCTTCCAGCCTCAACTCGTTTAAGTTGATTTGAATGGGACAAATCAAGATGGCCGCAACGTGGTCTATATACCTACCTCTTCCCTTCATTACTGCCCGCATTATATCAGGATGGTTGGCTGTCACACCAATGGCCAGAGGCCCGTGAAACCAGCGAAATCCACGGGGGAATTTAGCATCCATTTCCCGCCAAAATTTCAACTCTTCCTCGGAACCGGCTTCTCGAACCTTGGGATCATTCATAGGGTGCTACAAAAGCGTAAAGATAATTAGCTTGACAATTAATTTTAGTTAATATTGTAAGCATTTTACTATAAATTCAGAAAAGATATGCTTCGGTTCCCAAGAACACTAATAGGATCATTCCCATGGTTTGTGCAATATTTTTTTCTTAGGTACGCATTGTCTAACTTTCTACTCTTCATGTATGAAAACTATATGACGTTCCTTTTCGTTTAATTTTATTTGAAAAGTGCACTACTGAGTTTTCGTTACTTATTTTTCCCCCATGCTTTTCCTTACGACTGAGGGCACTGTTGCAGTGATCATGGTTTAACAAACTGCTACTAGTACCCAACAACTAATCACTCCCCCCCCCCCCCCCCCGCCAAAAAAAAACAATATCCAAAATGCTGGCGAATGATGGTGCTGAATAGCTGTAATATTGAGGTTTCTATCTAAAATGACATCACACTTTTGCTCATGGATATGGAAATTTACATTAGCATTCAAAGGTGCATTTTCAAAGTTTGCACTAAAAAGGTTACATTCACATCAACAAAATAAGCAAAGCCTGGTAAAGCTGTTCTCAAAGCTCATAAAATTATGTTCAAATTATTGATCCAGCATGACTTTCAACTATACTGTACGGTACCTTGCTCTACGCAATAAGCCAAATTTAGCCCATTCATTAGCGTAGCAGGGTAATTCTATATACGATCACGATGGCACTGCTCGTACTTGACGTAAATCTCGCTTACAAAACTGTACTATTCTGTCTGGGTTAACATGAAACGAATCTCTTACCTGGTGAAGATTACCGTAAAACCAGTGGTCTGACAGTCCCGGCCAGTGTTTTATTAAAATTCCTCGAATTCTGCGCTGTGATTGAACATAACGCACCAAGACACAGACTGCATACGCTAATGCTGCAACCAAGCCAAGACTCAGAATAGACGCTAGCTCAGCCATGTTGGCCTGTTGTAGTAATGTAGTTTCTGTAGATAATAATGGTGGGTGTAAACGTAACGTCCGCCTTTCGTACTGTGCTACTGTGATATTCAGCAAAACATTTGAAAATCTGATACGATTTAAACATCAAACAGCCGAGCACGTGTCTTCAGTCAATCATCAACGTCTTTTGCCTGGATCAAACAATGCATCAGGCCCATTACTCTACAAGTCCAAAGTCATTTCAGGTAGGCTGGTCAAGGTTTATGCAAAAAATACGACTGCGTGACGTATAGAGACTAGACGTAGTAGCGCTGTCCGGCGTCCCTTTATGACACAGCCTTGGACTTGAGTTCAAGTCTAAGAATAACCCGGTGTCCTATGAAAATCGACTCCGATGAAAATCAGAATTCTTGTGCCTATTATTGGTTAATCCCGCGCGTGACAGGTCACTCTTCTATAAATAGGTCTATTTATAGGCTATTATCATGATTACGCATGCGCAATACTACCAACGAGTCCAAAATGGAGTGGGATATATTCACGCTACACCTGTTTTATTAGCATTGCCAGTACGTGCTTTGCGCATGCGCAAGCTGAAACGCGCTTTCTTTCGTCCAACCACTAGTCTGGTTCCCAGACCAAAAGATTCTGACTATTCCTGATGAATCTTAGGTCCGGTAGCCTCCGGGAATACATTGTATTACAATTTACGTCACGTGACTAAAACGGGAGGAATTCCTCCTTTTTCCGAAAATGTCCGAAGTTTGCCGAATTCATTTCGACAATCGGATAGTGTCCGAGTATTTCCGAGTATAATATAGGTTTTATTAACTGCTAATTGCTTATTAAAAACTTAAAAAAAAACTAGTTGATAATTAATATCCATTGCTTTTATTTAGAAAACTTGAAATTCAACGACGATTTTGCACTCGGATCGTATACGAGGGGCGAACTTTTTGCTGCGTCATGCACTAGTTTGAATTTGACGACCGTTACCGGCATTTTCCAAAACTCGGTGTGGTCTCAATTCGGCTCCGCCTGCTTACAGTGCTGTTTGGGTGTCTAACTTTGAAGATTCCAGGTCAAAATTAGTCAATGTTTTCTTACAGAAGTATTAAACTGTATATCATAACTGTATGATATATGAAGCAAGTGATTTATTTTAAAAAAAATGATCGGAGCATTAAAAGCTTTATGTGATAAAGCGAAATCGGAAACGAAGCCGAGCTTTGAAAAAGGGCCGTCAATGTCGTCATTTTTATTTTTAGCCATGGAGGCTGCCTGACCGCGTAGTTTTTATTCCTAGGAGGGTTAGGGGCAATGTCATGAATAATTCATGTTTATCCATGAGAACGAACAATGACATCAACAGCATTGTTGTATACTCAACTAGTTACAATACATTAAAGCATTTTAAAGAACGGTTGTCGTCGAGCTACCACACAGTAGCCTAGTGGATAGCGAGATGAGCTATGGATACAAAGATCCCTGGTTCGAATCCACGTCGTCGCTGCTCATTTTCATCAGCTATTTTTCTTCTCCAAATTTATCACTGAGATAATATTAAATTAAGGGGAAAATAGAACGAGAACCTAAGTCTTGCAATGATTCAAAGGAAAAACTGAATTATTCATGACATTGCCCCTAACCAAGTTTGCAATATACAATTAAATAATAAATAACAAGCAATTTAAGTCTCACTTTTTAAATTTCGGGTTTTTCTTGTGTACTTAATCGAGTTTATTGTCTGGAAAAGGTTTTCCTCAAAATAGTCAATACATACAAGAAATGGTGTAAACAAAAAGTACCAGTTCATTCATTGATTTGATGAATTTATTATTTTCTTTTTCGTTTTTTGTTCTTTTTTTTTGTTTTGTCGTTTTTTACTATGTTAACACGAATACAATTTGAGTGTTACCACTCGGTAAAGAAAATTAGATTGCATTTTTTTGCAGTGTACATCGTATTTTAACCAATCACACATCACGCACCCTAACATGAATATTTATCACTCTGTGTGGACGGAAGACAGTACTTAGTGGGTTTTCGTCGTGTTTTCCCTTCAATTAAGCTTATCCCAACCAACAAACAATATTTGATGAAAATGGACATGGGTGTTCGAACCACACATTTTGCGATCCACTGTGTTCATTCCACTATGCACTAGGCCACTGTGGCAGCTCGACGAAAGCCGTTCTTTGAAATGCTTTAATGTACATGCATGACTGAGTGATAGCAATGGTGTGACGTTATAGTTATTATTTTCTTATGAATAAACATAGAAACATCGAATAAACATCGTCATGATCATTGACGATGTGTGCTGCAAATATAAGCGCCGCAGCCCGTTGACAGACACGTGATGGCTGCTGGGATTTCTGGAATGAGCAATACTACAATAAAGTGACGCTTGGCGGGGGCATGCGCGTGCGCATTGTAGGCCGGGCATACATGTACACGTACGTACTCTGTGTAATTATTCAACCCTTAAGTTCCTACTTTTTTCCTGCCATCATTTCCGCTTGGAATAGTGGATACGCTGTTGCGTTTTCAAATTCATCGGATTGGAAACTCCACAATCCCGTACGAGGCTATAGCCAAGTCGTGTTCCTCCATGGTCATATGTACATGTAGCTTCCATTAATGTCTTCAACCACTCACAATGAATGGTTTACATTATTTGTTGGCATGATTGGTGAGTTATAATTTTGTTTTCCCCTAAAAAAAAAAAGACGAAATATGGACACACGAGGGGTTATTGACACATCTTATGCAAGTGACTAGGTGGTAGGGTGATTTGCTCGGGAAAAAAATGTTGCAACCTGACGCCACCTCAGGGGTTGTGTACAAAGTCTTAGGAGAGTCAAGACATTTTCTAAGTATTTTCTAACAAAATTGGAAATGTTTCTCAGTCCCAGATTCGTGTCTTATCATCATTTTTGCAATGACTGACCTTCATTGAGATGATATATTAAGAAAGAAATTGCGTCAAGTTGCAACATTCTTTTCGTTTGTTGTTAGCTTCATTATTATGCACCACGATCTTGCAAATAATTATGACAACATTTATAAAATTAAAAAAACACAATGAAGTGCTACGCCCCTCAATTGTCTGATTTACATCTTGGGATTGGATGACAAACAAACCGGGCAATTCGTACACAAACCTAGGGGGCCGAGTACCAGTTACAACTTTCATTTTTAGATGGAGAATTTAATGATTATTTTTCATTATATTTGCTATAGAATAGTATGCTGTTTCTGAAAGTGGCATTACGGCTTGAAATCCCCAAAAAGGCACGTGGAAAAAGTGTTGCAACCTGACGCCATTTCTTTCTTCATATATCATCGCGATGAAGTTCATTCATTGCAAAAATGATGATAAGACATGAATCTGGGACTGAGAAATATTACCAATTTTGTTAGGAAATACTTTAAAAATGTTCTTGACTCTCCATAGACTTTGTATACAAGCGCAGAAGTGGCGTCAGGTTGCAACATTTTTTTCCCAGGCATGTTTTGGATTGTATATTTAATATACTATTTTTAAGTTCTAGTTGAAAAGAAACTAACCTAATGTCTTACCGTTTCCGAGAAAAGAGTACTAAAAAACAGCCAGCAGGTTGTTTGCATCGACACGACGGAGTACGCATACGTATTTCATGTCGTTTCCGTTCAATGTACGATACACGTTGTGTGTGTGTCACATTAATTACACACAGCACCATTACACAGAATTTGTTTCTTACACGTCCGTAAAATGTGAACAAAGGTAGGTAGGTGCGGTTGGAATCACAAATAGAACTGAACACCTCGATTTTTCGGGGACAAAATTGTGACCCCCGAAACGAAATTTGTTCCTGCATGGTTCTCGCAAGAATAACACAAAAACGTCATGTAATATAATTTCCTTGTAAACGCGTTATGTAGCCCAAATTGGGCGCATTCCAGACCGTAATATCCCTTTAAAATCCCTCCATAATCTTGATCCCAAATCTGTTGATCTCTGGTTACTTTCGAATTTAATATTCGAAGAAGTCTCGATGGATGATATCACTTTATTTTCTTATTCTTCTCAAATGATGGTATGCAAACGTTCAACACTTCAACCCTGTTCGATAACACTATGGTATTGTATTCAGCCCGTTTTACCCGTATTGATACAAAAATTCCACTTTTGTTGAAAATGTCAGCACACCACTGGGCCATGAGTTTCGGAATGCTTTAAATTGTCACTCACTAACAGTCCAGTAAGGTATTTCGTGATAATCTGGTAGATTTGTTTTTGATGTTTGCAAATGTTGTATAGTCCCTTTAAGGACAGACCCTTAGCACGAAATTCGTATTTTCTTTGTTCCTGGTATCATTTTAATCCGTATCCAGTATGTCATTGCATAGTTTCCGGATAAGTGCGCTATATAAATCTATATCTTTTGTTATGGTTATTATCATTCAACGCAGTACAAAGAAATTCGCTATGGGCTGGGTTTTTTAGTGAAGCGGGTTTTCCAGGCCCATTTCCTGAAATGTTCATTCACTTCTAAAGATCGGTCATTCATTTTGGTCTGGATTTGAATGCACGTCTTGAATTCCATTTCAATTCGACGAAAGTTCAACCGTTTTCATTGTCCGTACATTCACTTTTATTGAGAAACAGACGGCCAATTGTACGTTACCTGTGCATTCATTTACGCAAGCATACCTTTTCTAAATTGATTTCAGGTACAGCTAATTTGATTGACGGTTAATGAAAAAGAAACTCCTAATTGTATCTGGTGCCAATGTCATTAAAGTAAAGTGAAATAAAATGAAGAATGTTTAAAATCGCCATCTAAAAACGAAAAAAAAGTCTTGTCAACGAATCTGAATTGACATAAACAAAAGGTGCTGATCAATCACTTAATTGATTGAACTGAAATGGAATTGAATGCTCTGGTAGCGAAAATGGAACGCGTACTCAGAGCGATTCGCCAATTCAGACGAAGTGAATTTCAGATTTTCAGAAGTGAATGAAGATTTTAGGAAATTGGCTGGGAAAAGCTATAAAATTAAATTGATGTCACATTGAGACACCGAGTGCCTGAGAAAAGCACGCATATAATATATCAGAAAATCAACATATAATGCCGTTTAGCCAAAAACAGTAGGAAAATATAAGTTTTCGTACTTAACCCATCTTCACTGAGTTATTAATCCACACTTTAAATAAGGTTGATTTGTCATATTTTTTTAGCTTTATTGTTTATTCCATATTGAAGTCAAATTTTAAGTTTTCTCTTGCATGATGGCGATAACAAATGCTGTTATCCCAAATCTATATATTTAGGGTCTGTATAATGAATGTTTTTGTAACAAACGTCACTTTACAGACTTCGTCTGCGGAGAGAGGAAATAAATCCGACTATAGTATGCACATTTGCTACGAGCTCATCTAGTGCAGAATTGAAACACAATGCCAGATTCTAGTGATGGTAAGTCCTATCTGTGAAATGACCTGTTTTTATTAAAGACTCTATCATTAATGATGTATTCTCATATAAAAGCAACGTGAACTTGAGCCACACTAGAACCACAGTTTTTGTAAGAGGTATCTTAGTATTCTTGGTCTTGGTAAAAACGGCATCCTGACTACGCCAATGATCAACTCGAGTGATGATGGCGAGATATGGGTCCTAAAAACGAACAAAATAGTCCCCTTGATAAATGATGCTGATTAGATTTATGTTAATAATCCTTAGTGCGTATTTTCCATTTTGCAGAGGACGGGGATTTTGGGCAGCAGTTGCCACCGCTACACATCTACCTTAAGAGGGTTCTGGACAAATACCCGGAAGGTGGACAGATCTTGAAGGTAGGAATATTCGTCTGTACATGATGCAGAAAGACTATCGTTAGAAATTTTACAAAATGTGTTTTCAATTTTGTATATAAAAAACTAATTTCAACATTATGTGGTTTTTTTTAATCACTGGTTTGACCTTTGTGAATAGAAAAACGAAGTTAAAGCTGTCCTGTTGAATATAAATATCTGTCAATTTCAGGAGCTTGTGCAGAATGCAGATGATGCAAAAGCAAAGAATGCGATTTTTCTTTACGACAAGACACAACATCCGAGCCATCAATTGTGGTCTGAGACATTGAAGGACTTCCAAGGACCAGCTCTGTATGCCTACAATGATGCAACCTTTCAGAAGCAAGACTGGTACAACATCCAGCACCCTGAGCAGAGTGGGAAGCTGGAAGACCTTACCAAGGTTGGGAGGTTCGGCCTGGGCTTCATCTCTGTCTACCATCTTACAGGTGAGTAACATGTATACTGGCAACCTCATTTTTATCAACATACTCTTTGCATTAGCGTACTTTTAATTTCACACAAAAGTCATGATTATCAAGGTTTTCAATTTTTCTTTTCCTCACAGACATGCCCTGCATCATCAGTGGCAACAAAATCGGTTTCTTGGACCCACTGGAGAAGAACTTCATCCATGACCCTCACACCAACACAAGATACAAAGGCAGGCGTGGTAAGAAGTGGAAGATGACAGCCGATCTTCTGGCTGAATTTCCAGACCAGTTTTCACCATACCTGATTGACTTGTTTCACTGTAATAAACACAACTTTAAAAACGGTCAATTAGAGGGTACTGTTTTTCGATTTCCATTGCGAACCAGGGAATCACTGGTCAGTAAGTCGGTGTTCACTGATCATGCCCGTGTGCATGACCTCTTTGCGTCATTCCAGAGAGATGCAGAGATCTCTCTGTTGTTTCTCAAGCATGTAGAATCCATAGCCGTGTATGAAAGAGATCTTATGTCTGACAATCCTAGACTTATTTGTAAGGTACAGATTCACGAAGACGATCGTCATCAGCTTCGTATGGACAGAACAACATTCCTGAGCCAGATTATCTCGAATCAAGACATTCAAACAATGAGCTGTGTACGAATCCAGAAGCAAACTGGATCACAGACAGCTCAAACGACCAGCAGATACATCATCTTGAACAGCTTCAAGAGCACATCCAGACGTCTCCAAGAACTTAGCAAAGATGATGAACTGAAGTTGCTGCCATGGATGGGGATGTCCTTCCTAATAAGCTCTACAGCAGGTTTAGATGACGAACAGCGAAGTGGCCGTGTGTTTTGCTTCTTACCTTTGCCAGAGAGTGAGAAGACTGGATTGCCAGTCCACGTACACGGCTACTTCGGTCTTGGAGACAACCGTCGTAGTATCAAGTGGCCAGATCAAGAGTCCCAGCATGACAACAAGGCACTCTGGAACAAGCTCCTCACACGGAAAGTCTTTCCGGAAGTTTATGCAAAGGTCATCCAGGCTGTTATAAAGAAGAGTAAAGATCTGTCTGATCCAACGACGCCGTTGGATGTGTATAAAGCGTGGCCTTCCATTGAGCACATACACGCAAATTGGTCAGCTGGGGTCAAGAAATTCTTGCAGCTGCTAGCGAACGAGCCCATCTTCTACACAGAGCATAATGGCGGCTCCTGGAAAAAGCCAATGGACCTGTATGTTGACCCAGAGGAAAGCCCCTTGGTTTCAAAGGTGCTGATAATCAAAGGTTGTCCAGTTGCACAGCCTCCAAACCACGTTCTGGAGTCTCTTCAATGGGCAGGTGTGACTTACAACACGGTTACACCTGCACTTGTGAGTGACTGGATCAGAGGGGATCCACTGCAGTTCCTGTCACGTGACGAGAAGTTTGAGCTTCTTAAATACGTGACCAGTGAACCAGTTTGTGATCTGAAAAACCTGCGTCTGCTTCCCTTGCAGAGTGGCGATTTTGTTGCGTTTCGTAACGATGCGCCAATAGTATACATTGCGACCACAGAGAATCCAAGTTCTCTGATCCCAAATGGGGCGTCAAAATTCGCTGTAAGTGACCTACCATCGACATTGCTAACAGATCCGAGAATAGAGGAGCACACACAGCTAAAACGCATTGGCGTTAATGATGTTGCACCTCTATTGAAAGAGATGCTTCCAAGCACGTGGAGAGGAGGAACAGATGATACCGTGCCATGGACCCCGGGACAGGACCAACAACCAACAAAGGAGTGGTTAGAGGAGTTTTGGAGATGGTTGGCAAAAACAGACCTTGAGGCGTTCAAAGGTATTCCCCTCATTCCGGTAGCACACAGTCGCATTGCCAGACTGCAACAGAGTAAGCTAATTTGCCAGGTGCAGGAGGGGGGCTCTTATGGGCGTTATCCTGCACGCTTGTCAGATAACATCTGTTCATTTCTTGTGTCTGTCGGGGCTGTTGTTATACGGGATCTTCCGTCTTATATAAGTAATCACCGACATGTCAACAAATTTGTTGGTGCTCCGACACCCGAAGGAGTAATGACCATTCTAGAGGCATGCAGCCAAAATAACCTCGATGCACAGGTTCAAGGTTTGGCTGCAAGCACAAAAGACGAACTATGTACTTTCCTCGCAAAACTCCAGCACCTAACGCACCGACAAAGTGACATCTTGAAGTCTCTCTCTTTCTTTCGTGGAAGTGATGGGACATATATTGCAGTCAGGACATGTCCAACTTCAATTCCTGGTGACTATTTTGAGTTACCAGTGAGAGCTCTGAGACGTCGATGTATTATGCTAAGATCTGATGAGTCGGACAAGCTACTGTTACAACTTGGGGTTGAAAAGCAATCTGTTGTTCAGTTTCTACAAAGAAACGTCCTCCCTGCAGTACAGGAGGGATTCTATAGTGCCGACGATTCACTGAAAATCATGAGGTGGGTCTTGGAGCAAGTAACATTTGACCACTTGGTGACAGACTTGAAGTTTATTCTAGTTTCTGGATGCAAAGCAAGTCCAGAGGAGCTGTTCGAGCCCTCTCAAACCCTTCAGGTGATGTTTAGAGGAAGCAGCAGGTTTCCAGTTGGACATTATTCCAAAGGCAGACTGCTAGACAACTTGAAACGGGTCGGACTCAAAACAGAGGCAGACGTGACACCAAATGACGTTTTGAGGTGTGCAACGGAGGTTTCCCAAACCACAAACTGCCATGATGTTGAAAGGGGATCAGTACTTTTACAACACATCAACCACTATCCGGGTCTCTTACGTGAACAGGTCACGAGCAACAGGACATGTAAAGCACTATATAAGTTTCTTGAAGATCTGTTTTGGGTTCCGTGTGAAGCTTCACCACCTGCTGACTACCCTAACAAGGCTGGTTGGATTGGAAACTCCCAAACACTCTACTCACCCAGACAAGTAGGACTTATTGATTCTGCTCTGCTTCAAGGCTCTGTGCTCCCTCTTGTCAGGTTACATAACGTCAAAGATGAATTACTGAATGCCTTTGGATGGAAACAGAATCTTGATTCCAGCAACTACCAACACGTCGAACGGGTAATGCTTCATCTTAAGAATGTTGCAAACAACTACCAGAATGTTCGTGATAATGTGCATATTGTTTCTCATACAGTGTCCGAGGTATATTTCTTCTTCACTAGAGCAGAGAATGTACAATTGAGACACCTTTTTCACGAGCACATGAGTGCTCCACAACCATGGGTGTGGCATGGTTCTGGTTTCACCACTCCTGACAAGATGGCCCTGAGCAACGGGACACTTGGTGTTTCTTTGACCCCTTATCTACGCCTTGTTCCTGAGGATTGTCTCCAGTACAGATGTTTCCTAAATAGCATGGGTGTCAAAGAGACCTCTTGCCGTCTCAACTGGGCTACCGTTCCACGTCAATGGCAACTTCTTGCTGCAACCTAACCGTCGCCAGCTGTGGAGCAAATCCTCCTCCGACACGGGAGAATTTGAGACCCGTTGGAATATCTGCTTCATGGAATCAGTCTTGTTGCGTGCTTTTGTGAATCTACTGAAAGATCTTCAAATGTTGCATGAAAAAGATGTTGTTGATGCTCGCAACTTCCAGTTTTTGTGGCCCAGATGGAGTGAGTCTGAAACTGATTTTCATCCTTTCGTTAAAGCCTTCTACAAGAAGATAGGAAGTTGTGTCGATGCCCCAGACGTATTCTTTCACCAAAGTAAGTGGGTATCAGTCCATCGATGTTTCTTCACTGATTGGGGATTGACCGATCCTGAAGAGGTGAGACGAAGTATAACAACTGTGCTAAGCAAGCAACAGAATCAGAAACGATGGGTCGAACTGGAAAGAGATGTAGTTGACAGCATCAAACAAGTAGACGCTCAAGAAGTTTTCGACAGCAACACCTTCAACATCCAGCGATTTTTATCTGAGGTATTATTTCCGATGTTGAAGAGAACCCTCAAGACATCGAGTCTACCCACAGAAACAGGATTGTTCTTTACATGTTAGACCTTCGTCTTGGAGAAAGAAAACTGGAAGATTATGATGAATTACTGAAGGATACGGAGTGTATACCGACTTCCCCAGAAGGAGAAGACTTGGCAAGACCTCAGGATTTGGTGAATCCTGAATCACCAGTTGGATCACTGTATAGCGAGACTGACTGCCGGTCTCCATATGGAGAGCTGTACCGTAAACAAGAACGTCTTCTGTCTTTATCCCAGCTAGGGATGGCTTTGCATGACTTATCTTGGGAAGATATCTGTGAGAGAGCACAATCACTTTCAGGGGGCAAGAATGTTGTCCAGAGGTGCGTGACTCTTTTAAAGCTGATGGATGAAAAGCTCAGAAGGTCTGACGAGCCAACACCCGATCAAAGGAAACGCATCCAACAAGCAGCTTTCCTTCCAGTCCTGGAGAAGCCCCTTAGCTATCCTATTGATTGGTGTCACTCTGACAATGAGTTTATGTCTGCAGACATGCTTCATACACCAGAACACCAGAACCTTCTTGGGTCCGTTCGACCACTATTGGACGAGAACAGATTGGGATCTGAGGCAATGAGTGACAAGGTTAAAACCTTTCTTGGATTCACGGGAAAACAAGTTGCAGTCAATGATGTCATTTCACAACTTGATATTTTGATCAATCAAGCACCTGGGGTGGCTCATCAAACATCAATGGTTCGAAGTATATACGAATATCTCCAGAGCGAAATCTGCGTGGAGTCTCCAAACGGTGAAGATACTTTCAAAGAAGAGCACCGTGCTGCTGTGAACAAGCTTCGTTCGATAGGATTCGTTTTCTGTGATGGCCAATTCAGAAAGTGTAAACAACTTGCTTTTCTCTACGAAGGCAAAGATGGACCATATCTGTACAAAGTTTCCCGTGAACTCACTCAATTCTAGAGGACTTCCTTGAAACACTTCAGCTTCTGAAGGAAACATATGGCGAGGAACCTCTGAGTGAATCAGATCTGAAAACCGCGACGATGATGTTGTCAGAAGTTGTCTCCAAGTTAGAAGAAAAGCATGGAGAAAACACTAAAGGTAGCCGGAAAAGCAGCTTACAAAAGGGCTTAATCTATGTCCCAGACATCTGCGGGATCTTGCGGTTACCAGGAGAGCTGACATACAACGATATGGAATGGGAGGGAAGTCGTGACGAAGAAAAGTATACACATCGAGATATATCGTCCCCCATTTATGCTAAGGTTTTGGGTATCGTCACTGAAAGGGAGAAGTACATTGATAGCTGCCTACCATTGCAAGGGTTTGCAACAGATTTCGGCCAGAGTGAACAACTAACGGATCGTCTGAATAACATACTAGGGTTGTACCCAAACGTCTCTGATGTATTCAAAGAGCTTCTTCAAAATGCCGATGATGCAGGATCAACAGAGATACACTTTGTTTACGATCCACGTCATCACGAAGCAGAGAAGGTCATATGTGATTCCTGGGCTGCCGTAGGAGACCTTCCATCGCTCTGTGTGTATAATGACAAGCCATTCACTGAAGCAGACATCAAAGGCATTCAAAAGGTAGGAGTTGGAGGAAAGAGAGACGACATAACAACAACTGGGAAGTTTGGAATCGGTTTCAATGCAGTCTACCACCTGACTGATTGCCCGAGTTTCCTGAGCAACAGTGACACCCTTTGTGTGTTTGATCCGCTATTGATGTTTTCTCCAGTGACACAGAATAATTCACCCGGGAAACAACTGTTGGCAGACGCTCCGTTCAGGGAAAAATTCCCGGACATGTTGAGAGGATATCTGGAGGATATACCTGCCTTTAATGGAAAGGGGGGAACAGTTTTCCGGTTCCCACTCAGGAAACAGCAATCCAGGCTTTCTCAAGAGACTTTCCATCCAAGAAGAGTAAAGGAGCTGCTTGGTGAATTCCAAAAAGTGTCAGATGAAGCTCTTCTTTTCCTCAACAACATCAAAACGATCAGTGTTTCATGTATTGATGAACACACCAACAACCTGACAACAGAATACAGCATCAGTGCAAAGTTATCAGAACAAGACGAAGATCGACGCTCACAGCTGGCAGAGCACCTCAAGCTTTTCACAGATGACCCCTGTGAGACAATTGAGCCCATGTCTCAAGTGTACACCCTCATGACAAGTGACTCGCTTGGCGCTGAACAAACATGGCTCATTTCTCAGACACTGGGGTTTGAAGGTTTGGAGTCTGAATGTCAGTCGGTGTCAAGAGCTTGTAGCTTAAAGATTCCACGTGGTGGAGTAGCGGCTCTCCTCAAGGATAGCAGAACGGAGATGACAACAATTCAGCGGCCCAAGGCGTACTGCTTTCTCCCACTGCCGGTTTACACCAAATTATCAGTGCACGTGAGTGGGACGTTTGAGTTGGGTTCGGCAAGAAAGAATCTTGCAAAAGGCGATGATTATGCGAAATCAGATGATACTTCAGACAAGAGCCCACTCATCCATAGATGGAATCGAATACTGGTAGAGCATGCACTTGCCCCAGCTTATGCTAAATTAATTGAGCATGCGGGGCGAATAATACTTGGGGAAGCTGATGTCAAGTCTTTGAAACTGCACCTTTGGCGGTATGATGAGCTTTTTCCAAAGCATTTGAAGAGCTATAGTGGAGAATGGGAACTCCTAGCAAAAGCTACGCTTCGGTACATCAGTAAGGAAAACTTGACGGTTTTACCTGTTGTACGTCAAACCGAAGATGCTATCACAACCACTTGGCATCATCCAAATAGTGATGCCAGTCTTGCATTCACAGATAACTTTGTTAGCACTCCCTCTGTTGCCGGCTTGAGCTCAGTGAGTAGGCCTACACCACGGGAGTTAATGCGCACCTTCTTGCTGAGTGTCAACTTCAACCTGTTGGCCAGCTCTCGGGATGTATGTTCGGCGTTTCAAGATTGCGATGTTGAAGCAAAGTTTGTATCTCCGCAATCTGTCGTTCAGCATCTTTCATCTGGATCTAATCCAGTGGCACAGACCATCCCTGCTCGATTGGAGGAAACCAAATTCAAGAACATCCAGACTTTGCGTACAGTGTTCGAGTACTGCCTTGAAGGTATCGAAAATCCAGCTGAGCTGAATGGCTTGCCCATCCGTCTGACGAATGATGGCGAACTGCGTGAGTTTTCAACGTGTGATGGTTCATATGTGACAGGACACTCCAGGGTACTACCTTGTCTGCAGAATATATTCCTTCACAGCGAGCTTGTTTTACCGTGCATTGATTGGTTAGAGAAGCTTAAGAAAAAGAATTCCGAGGCTACTGATAGCAGTGGAATGTTTAAGCAGTTTACCATAATGGACCTGGCCCAACACCTTGGGAAGCATATGCCAGAGAGCTGGCAAGGTTGCAATCAGCACGTTGAGTGGACATCAGGCAAAGATGGTCATCCCTCCAAGTCGTGGCTTGGACACCTGTGGGCATTCATCTGCAGTGAGACATTAGAGGAAGGCTCCCTTGATTGTATCAGCCACTGGCCAATATTTCCAACTACGTCTGACAAACTGGTGCCCCCGTCTTTATCCAAAACAGTATTACTCCTGCAAAACAGTGAAGTTGGATTTGGGATGCAGACGGTCAATGCATTGCGTAAACTTGGTCTCCCAGAAATTAAAAAATTGGCCATGTGCGAGCTCAAGCCAAAATATATTGCTGGTAAGAAAGTTTTAGTTCCACACGCACCACCGTTGCTACTAGAATTCCTGGAAAAGCACTTGGCTTTACCACAGTCACGGCTGGATGTCATAAGTGTCATCAGTTATGTGCTCGAGACAGGTAGTGTTGTTGGTGATCTGACACTCGCAGAAAGCACCACCCTCCTTCATTATTTTCAGGGGGAAGAAAGCCTAACAGATGACAGCATCAGGACTGTCAAAAGGCTCCCGGTTTTTAGACGTATTGAAGAAGAAAAGGCCATTGACCTTTATCGCTTTAATCACTACCACACTGCAGAAGGCGGCAGAATGTTGATGGTTGACGCAAAGACCTGGATGGACAACATGCACTGTGCTATTCTTGAGCCCAATCGTAGCTTGGATCTGATATACCATCAGCTTGGAATAACGCCAATTACACAAGCTGACATGTACCTCATGTACATATTTCCCAGTTTCCAAGTGCTTAGCCAAAAGGCTAAATTGGAGCATTTCAAATTCATCATAAACAACGTCATGCATGAGACTGAAGATCAAAAGCAAAAAGAAATTCTCAAGCAACTGTCCCACATTCCGTTCATTCCTGATGAAAGAGGTATTCTGCAACGTGCCAGCTTCTTCTACGACAGTGCCAACCCTGTCTTCAAGGCTTCGATCGACCCAATCAACTTGTTGCCTGAATCCATGAACACCTTGAAATATTTGCTGGAGAAGATTGGTTTCCATTCAACAGTTACCCAAGCCGACTTCCTTCAGTTCGCACACGACATACAAAAGAGGGCTAGTGAAGTGAAAGACAAGAAAAAACGGGAGGAATTGTGCGTCAACTCTGGTACTCTGATAAATGAAATTGGCACTAACAGTAAGCTCCATGATCCACACTTCCTGAAGACAATCGCTTCAATCAAGTTCGTTCCATCCGTCGTAATCAAGTCTAAACTGCTTGAAATCCACCCTGCCTGCTCTTCAACAGACAATAACAACCGAGCACCTGTATTCATTGCATTCGAAGGATCGGTGCCTAAAACCCATTTGAAACTCATTTGGACAGTGTGTATGGTACTACCACACGAGGTCGTACCTCCAAATTCAACCATAAAAGACGAGATCGTACCTCCAAATTCAACCCAAAAAGACCATGTAACTGTTCATAGTTGTCTTGGCATTGTAAAATATCCAAGTGCTGACAAAGTTCTATCGCATACACAAAACATCTGTGGACTGATGGAGAAAAAGAATGCTATTCACAAAGAAGACACACTGCCTACAGAACAGAGAGAGGCGTTCAAAGGCGTCATGGGCAAGATTTTGGGCTTCTTGAATGGAAGCATGCGTAAGCACAGTGATGACATTAAACGTCGTTTGAAGTGTACTCCAGTATGTCTTGTGGAAGCAGGACGTGTATTGGTGAGAGCAGATCAGTTGGTATTTGAAATGGACAAAGATCTTGAGCTGTCTTTGCGTCCATACTTGTACAAAGCACCACGAGAATTGACAAAGTTTGATACTGTCCTCAGACTGCTTGGAGCCCAGGATTCATGTTCCTTTGACCAGCTGGCAGGAGTACTGGCGTCAATGAAAAAGGAATGTGGTAATCAACGTCTAGGTCCAAATGAACAGGAGACAGCCGTGGGTGCTGTTAAAGCAATGCTCGGCCTACTGTTGCACAATGAGAGCGTTCAATCCACGTTTTCCGCATCTGAGCTGTATTTACCTAATACAAAATACTTCTTGAGGAGGTCGACTGAACTGTATTATGCTGACCGTAACCAAATGGGGCAATATGACATTGCATCAACGGACAGGGAATTCATCTTTCCCGTAGAGCAGTGCGGATTTCGGGTTGAGGATGAAATACGTCTCATTCAACTTCTTCCAGAGTCTCTCCGACCTAAGAATCTTGGGGATGAGATGAATGAGAAGCCGTTAGACACCAATGAAGACTGCCTCGCTGGACAGCATTGTGAGTATCTGGAAGGCATCAAGCGAAAGGTGAAATCAGAGGAGATGACTCGTGTTTTGCTCAGACTTCTGAAACACCAGTTTGAAAACAAACAACTGAGTGCTGACATCAAAAAGCGCATAACACAACTCCAGGAATTTGACAATTTCGTCTGCAAAGCAGAATTGAAGCTTGGCTTATACGACAATGATGGACGTAAAATTGCAGAGCACAGGCACACGCGGAAAGCGTATTTTGACAAATTGGCGGGAATAATACACCTAGAGCACTCATCACTCTCTCAGCAGAAGGGTTTGACTTATGGGCAAATTGCAGACAGTTGCAATGCCCTCCTGAGACATCGACTAGATTCTGAACATGTACGTCACTGTGCGCACGCTTTGGACTGTCAGAATCTTGCGGAGATGAATACAATTATTTCCCAGTCTGGCATCCCTGAGTATGATATCACAACAAGTGCTGTCCAACCGGACGAGCACATCCCGGGTACTCTAATACCGAGAGATATTCGTCACCTGCTTGATCATGACCCCTACAACCGTTTCCTCGTAGATGAGATAGTAGGTTATGAAAGAGACATTGACGAAGGAGACCAGTTGCAGTATGACGACAGTGACGACCTTGCCTCGGGCCCTGGTGATTTGGTACCGTCAGAAACACCGCCGGATGGTGCTACTGAGAAAATCTATGCAAAAATCCTTGAGCAGATTGACAAGAGTGATGAGACGGTCAACTTATCGAGACGATACAAAATCGACGTTGGAGGAAAGGAGCCCATCATTGTTAAAGTGACGAGACTTTATAAATTTCTGCGACCAAAGAAACAACCAGACATGACAGTCGTTCCTCTCAGCCGGGAACCTACATCTAATGTCCCACCTGCGGCACATTTTGACCAAGCTCTTCCAGAAGACATGCAGAAAGACGAAGAGCAAATTAAGATGGAGGTTGACGAGGTATTTGGAATGCCGCCGGAGGAACGCAAAAGGGTTTTCTACCGTCTCTATCGCAAGTGGCATCCCGATAAGAATCAAAGCCAGCAGGAACGTGCCAATTGGGCCTTCCAATTCCTCAAACAAGAAATAAATAGGCATGAAAGGGGTAGTGAGCCCAACCAGCGGTGCTCTTATCAGTATTCTTACTGGGAATCAGAGGTCAATAGGGACAGGGAAGAAGCCAAACGATATCAAGAGACGTATTACCGTAGTCGGTCCAGCGCCAGATCAAACAGATCATATGGTAACTTTGTGCCGCCGTCCTTTACAAGAGAGACCCCAGATCCACGACAAGCACGGCTGTGGTTCCGTCAGGCCAAGGAACACCTTAAGGTTGCCGAGCAGACGAGCCAACATGAACCAGTCCCAACTCAGTGGATAGCCTTCCAGGTACATCAGGCCGCAGAAACTGCTCTCAAAGCAGCTCAGTACAGTCTGGACGGATGTCCAGACATGAACTGTAACGATCTAATATCTCTAGCTAGGGCAGTTTGCCAACACAGGGAAGTAACTTCTAGCCGAGTGTCTGAGGTAACATATGAACTAGTTCATCTGAATTGCGACTTCAGTAAACCTCGCTACCCACAGAGGAACTCAAAGACAAGTGGACAAGAATACAGTGATTTCAGCACAGCGGACGTTTTGAGGAAGTGTGGAGAACTGCTGAACCTTGTCCAAGACATAATCGGTATTAGGTTGTTTTAGACAACATGATACGAAGCTGAAGCAAGAAGCTTTATTCCCTTGATTAAAATAAATGAATATGTGGCTGGAAGGGCCTAACTGTTAATTCGTGCGTATTTTGTTCATTTCATTTTTAGTATGTTGAATGTTGTACTCATCTGGGCCTGTATCTTTCTTATGCGCGTACCCTCGATTGATAAGTCTTAGTCAGAAAAACCCGAGCCAGGAGGCACTGCAGCCTTGGATGTACTGACTAATATCTTATTTTCCCATCTGTATATATGCACTGAGATAACTGAGCAACTAAGTAGGGAGCTGATGCTGATTTGAAATAAATGTTGATACTGTCAAAAGCTTTTCGAAGATTCCTATACGCCTGAATCTGTATTGTGCCTGTTCGTAGCCAAGTAGCAGTTGATTTGTTCAAAGAGAGGCTTTTGAGCTTGTTAACTGTAGATAGTGTTTTTTTTAAGGTTACATAGACAAGAGGCAGGATTAAAGAAATGCTATACTCGATAAAGAACTTGACAGGAAAATAATCAAGTGCAAGGATGTATACATTTGTTTAGTATTTGTAGCAATTTATGTAGGAACTTAATTAAGAGCCTGAAAGTTTTGTGTTGTATGTAAACGTAATATAAAAGTACTACAAGTACTAGCTGTAAATGAAGAAAACATAATTATCTCATGCTTAGCATGGCCAGCAAATACTTGTACGAGTGTCTACATGTCATTCATATGCCTGACGCGTGTAATACAGAACTTAGAGTTTGTTGTGTGGATCGATCCGCGCCTTTGAAATTTGTGAATTTGATACAATGAGAATTTCAAATGGAATGAATTTTTAGTTTCGTGATCATTTTGTTTTGAATAGATATCAGCAGCAGATTTAGTTTAAATAAAAGTAGCTTAGTAAGAGAATACTTTGTTTTCAGTATCTTCGGTTGAGTGGTCGCCGAGCGTTACTATAATTTTTTTGTGTTAAAAACTGTGGCGGTACAAAACATTCGTGCGATATTGAAATGTTACATAAGCATTAGGCCTATGCAATGGCCAACTTTTAGTGTCAAAATACAACAGACGTGTTCTTTTGAATGGTAACTTTTCCCACTTTTATTACACCAAGATCTTTAGAAATTCATGGCTTAAGAAATAGGGCCTAGTGTGTAGCTTAAAAGAAAATGTATCTGCCACGCACTTAAAATATGTTTGGAAATAATGTATCTTTATGTATATAGATCGTAATTCAGTTGTTTGTTAGTTTAAAAAAAATATGGTAAGAAAACGTGTTTGGTATTAATTTTGCAGTTACGTAGTTCGACTTTATTATATGCATTGGAGTGTACCCCAAAGAAATTGCCTCGTTAATCTAGGGAATAGTCTTACATCTGTTTAATTTGGATATCATTTATTTGCATTTAATTAAGATTGATGAGTCATGTTTGAGGATCATTAAGCATATATGTGTACGATGTTTCTAGTTTAAAGAATTGTTTCAGTTTTTTTCATAAACTGTTGTAGAAGAGAGCCATATATTTTCATGATTATCCTTTGTATATCGCACAGAAGACATGGAGAGAAGGTTTTGTATTGGAAATTTGGATCAGTCATGTCTTAATTACAACCTGAAGCTTAAAAAAAATTAAACTTGAAACACGTACAAATTTAGCGAACGTTGGTGATGATTGATGTTAGTAAAGAAATATATATCTCAAGAGAGAGAAATATATCGCAAGCAAAGACAAGAAGATATCATGTGATACCGTTGTTTCAAAAAGAGAGTATAAACTATGGATGTAACGGGAAATACTGGAATACAGTTTACATGAGCAATATTAATTTTTGGTATACAAGACGTGTAAAGTATTTTCCTTCCACTCGCAGAGATTTGTTTAAAAACGTTTAATTTGATAATCATCAAAACACACTGTCAATTTTTTACATGTAAAACACTGAACTGCATTAGGAGAGTTGAATGATACCTGCGGCTAAAATGGAAATATCCGCAAACGACCATGATATGTATTTGACTTTTGAAAGGTCGAAGATTAAGAACACTTAATATGAAGGATCACACGTGTCACGTACCATGAATCCAGAAGTTTTATTGATATGAATTCACTGGAATAATTTTACGATTGAAGGGATAAGTTTTGCACGTTTTCATCAATTTGACAGTATGTGTAGATTACTGTAGTAATATATCATTTTTGTGTTAATAGGCCTGATTAAAGAGCAGTAAGGGATACCTTTTTTTAACCCTGCTGAAATTTTCATCTGTGGTTTCGGTTTGTTTAAGTGTTATGGTTTTATATGGGTTCAGAGTTTGTATACTTCTTATATATCGTGATAATATACCTCGTAAAGTGAACATTTATGATGATGTGACAAGTGTTTATTGTTTGCGATTACGAAAAAGTAAACAAGAGGATCATTTGCTAAGGGTGGCATTTAGAATAGAATAAGTGTTATGGTTTTATATGGGTTCAGAGTTTGTATACTTCTCATATATCGTGATAATATACCTCGTAAAGTGAACATTTATGATGATGTGACAAGTGTTTATTGTTTGCGGTTACGAAAAAGTAAAGAAGAGGATCATACTTACTAAGGGTGAAATTTAAAATAGAATAAGATAAACGTTGGCATAAATACTGGCTGTCAAATTAGGCTGACACAATGGCAAGCAAATGGGATTCGTTAAAATGGAAATAAAACTTCTTCTTTTTTTGCCACTGAGCAATTTTTGAGTCAAGTCTTTCACGATTTTGTTGTACCTCAAGTGTCTTCTGTAGAAACGGAGAAACGGAGGGTAAGGCCAAAAAAATCTTTGGTTTCTCGTATGGAGCTTGCCCTAAACGTGGTGCGGCGACGCGGCTTTTTTTCTTTTTCTTTTACTTGGTTTTTTTTTTATTAAAATGTCGGCTGATGACTGCAAAAGGTGCCCGACTAAATTTTGTGCAAAATGTAATAGGAACCCAGAGAGGCCACATAAAGCTTAAACTTGATCGTAACCCCATCTAAAAAAAAAACTTAAAATTGTGCAGCAGCAGGATTCCAGTCAAACCAGTGAGTTTGGCGGTTTTGAGACATCATCTTACATTGAAAAAAAAAAGTTATAATTTTGCCGACGCGCATGGCTACGGCGACGCGCGCGCAGACAAGAAACTGGAGCCTTTTTTTGCCTTACTTTTTTACCATTTTAAATCTGAATATTCAAATATAAATATTATATTGGCAGTATCTAGGAGTAAAAAAAGTCAGCAAGAGCAATCAGACATTGCAGTGGCGAAGCACGGTCATTTTTATTGGAGGTAAAAAGTTCTTAAAATGGGCACTTGCACATCCGTCCTGAAATGTAGACCCGTTTTTTTGGGGGGGGGGGTACTCTCTGCCGATGGGGGCGCTGTGAAAACCGACGATTAAGCACAACATTATGGTACTTTTAATTTACAGGGCACTTTTTCGGGAAAAGAGGGCACTTTCTTCGAAAAAAGGGAACTTGTTAAGAAAAAAAGGGAACTCTTTACAAATGTTGGGGGGGGGTAAGCGCTTGTGAAAAAAGGGCATTTAAATGGAAAAGCGCAGTCTTTTCAAAATATTAGGAGGTAAATACTCCGAATTTTAAATTCAAAAACAAAAAATTGTCTCTACGTAACTAGTCATTCATGGGCGGATCCAGAGAGGTTACTGCCGGGGGCGGAGGGTGTGCCAAAGGCCCAAGAGAGGATCCAAGGGGAGGGGGGCAACGGGGCCATGCCCCCCCCCCCCAAAAAAAGTCACAAAAAAGGCAGCCACTATAGGTACACCTCCATCTTTTCCAAAAATACCAAAAAAATGGTAACAATGCATTGGTTACATAGCATTTATATCCATATTTTTTTCGGGGCACTTTATAAAGCGGGCCCGGACCCCACGCCGTGAATTTGTGGACCCACTGTTTGGGGGACTTTTTGGTGTTGCCCCCCAATTTGAAAAGCGTTCCGCCGCCCTGCCCCATGATGCGTATCGGGGCATTCCGATGCGCCAAAAGAATTCTTCAATTTAAGAAATAAATGCTCATAATGTATTTTCTGGTTTCTTTTTATGCCTTCGCAATAAAAAATGAAAAGTATCAATTTCATCTTTTTTCGGTAAATCTATTTGCAAATAATTCAAATTTGCGGTCACTCCAATAGAACTTGTACGTCTTTATTTTAATTCACGAATTCGTTGGCTCGCAGCAGCTCTCAACTTTTTTGAATCACGTTTTTGAAAAAAGGGCAAAATGTTTCAGGGTTGCATTTTCTGGGGGTCACCCTGTGTAGCAAACCTCGATCCACCCCCTGGAGGCATCATGGCCGCATAGCCCCCGTTGCACCCCTCCCCCCCGCCCCCGCCTGGAACTGTAGACACGAGCCGAAAGAAAACTCTGAGACATTATGTGGCCCAATTATTTACAGATAATCATTGAGGCTCCATTTCAATACCACATTGCTTATTAAGCCAGCGTCATGTCTTTTATACCTTTTTAATTTAACTGAATTACACCGACATTCGATGCACTTGTTTAATTTAATGATCTGGCATTGAGCTAGACTTGATTTCAACTCGGTCAATGATCGTATTTTGCTCTTCAGCGCCACCATGCAGTGATCTCATAATCGTCCAAGACGTTGTTTGAGGAGTATGGGATGTGATGACTCCCAATATAATTATGGATAAGGTTGACGACCTCTCCGCCTCAGAGGAGAGGAGTACGAAGGATCGTGTGTAATCGAAGCCACCGTCCGACGGGTGGTGTTCTTCAGCGAGTGTCAGACGATGTCCCGTCCAGTCCTCAAATTTTGTGACCTGCCATGGCATAATGAGGAATAACTCCAACCTTTTATTTTTCACGTCATGTACATCATGTTAAATCAAACTTATTTCTGTAGCTCAATTTATTCCAAAGATATGAATGAACTTCAACAGTGTCCTGCCAAGTTTCTCTACCCTCCTTTCGAGAAAACGCCCAACGGTGAAAGTGTCCCCCTGGTAAATGTGTCCCCATGCAGTATGTAATGAGAGCAGCAGCGTGTTGCACGCGCCAGTACATGCTGCAAGATTTGAGGCAGTGATTATACGTGTAACAGGTGTATATGCGTCTCCCTCTACAATGGAAATTCGTCCAATGAGGAAATTTCGTTACGCGCTATGCATGATGGGAACACAGACCAATCCAAGGAGACGTTGTATCATACTATCAATGCGACGAGGGCCATCGCCATGCATCGCCGCTGTGTTGGCCTATCGCGGTAGAATCGCGATAGACTTCACCGTACTCCGAATCGAAACATTGTGTTCACGTATCATCTAATAGACTAAATTAAATATTTTTTATATTCATGAAGGGCAGACTAAAAGTCCAAAATGTATACCTTGTAGAGTGAATTCATCAAAACAATAACCTTCTGGGTTTCAAAAGAGGGGTACAAAAAAACCTGGGGGACAGAATTACCTGGAGGGGAGAGAATTACCTGGAGGGGGACAGAATTAACGGGCCAGGGAGGACACTTTTACCTAGGTAATTCTGTCCCCCCGGACACTTTTACCGGGGGACAGAATTACCTGCCACACCGGCCGGCTGAATCTGATCTATGGACCGAGAGTAGGCCTACTACTAGTACACATGCGTGGCTATGTTGTTTGTCACAATCTGATCTATGGACTGAATACACAGGGCTGTCAACGTTGGTTGTTATGTTAGGTCATGGTCTTGCGCATAGCTGAAAGCGAAGCATCGCAGACAGAAACTGCTATGGCCTTCGTTTGACTTTGACCATGGAGGAAGGAATTGACGCGCTTCCTGAGCAATGTCGGACCACATTGCGCATTGACTGAGCACATTGTTCACCTGCTGTTTGTTGAATATCACACAAACGCATTATAACATACAAGTGTACAACTCAACATGGCTGAGCTAGCTTCCATTCTGAGTCTTGGTTTGGTTGCTGCATTGACGTATGCAGTCTGTGTCTTGGTGCGTTATGTTCAATCGAAGCGCAGAATTCGAGGAATTTTAATAAAACACTGGCCGGGACTTCCAGACCACTGGCTTTACGGTAATCTTCACCAGGTGAGATATTTTTAGCAGACCAGACATAGAGCCCTAACCCTGCTGAATGCAAGAGGATCCAACTGTATCGTAAACCCCTTGTACAAAAATGAACGTACATGTACATATTCAGAGTCGGATTATGTATATCGGGTACTATACTGATAAATAACGCCAAGTTGGACTCTGTTGGATCCAGCACTCGGACAACTAAAAATTAGGCAAGTTGGCTTCTGTTGGATTGAGCAGGAAGTAAACATTGGACCCTGTTGGATTTCGGTAGTCCTTTTTTATGTGGAAATAAAGTTCAAAGTTGATTGATTGATTGATTGATGAACCCTTAGGGGGTTAGCTGGATATGCACATAGATGTTCGTGTAGTATAGAACTACATGTACATGTACATGATGCAGACAATATTGGTACCACTTTGCAATTCAACTTGATTATTTAGATTTAGTGTTAGGCCTATTTGTATTTGCATGTCCAGTTAATTTCTTCCATTGCCCCTGACCTTCCCTGCTGCAGTTATTTTTTTATGCTGGTAAGATATTTTGTAAAGTATTCACTCGTTCATTCTTTGTGCAATTTTCTCGATAAGCTTTTGATTTGTATTTGATTTAAATTTTGAAAACAAAAGTAGACTATCACATTACACAAGGTGGACCATTCCGTAGATCTGACAGCATGACAGTTTAATTGTGAAAGCACTGAGGTATCCCGTGCACCTCTAGAAATAGAAGTCGCCTCTCGTTAGCTAACGAGAGGTGCCTTCTAATTCTAGAAGTATAACCCTTGGTGTTTGACACAGATTTGCAAAAGTTGGACTGCCATTTTTTTTAAGTCCGATTTTTTTTATTTTAATATTAATATTATTATTATTATTATTATTATTATTTATTTTTTTTTGGAGGGGGTTTGTTTGGTTGAATCAACTGGACAAATTCTTTTACAGTTTTGCCTTGTTGATGCCTTAACACGACTAATGTACACGTTATTAATCAGCATGTTAGGTTGGTTTTAAAACATCTATTCGGATCACTGAGCCGCATGACAGAACCTTATAAGGGGCATGTAAGCCCGGCCCGGTATATCATTAGAATTGTCGAAGACGTTAGGTCCGAGTCTGAGAATCCCTTAAGATTTGTATGTCAAATTAACCATAGTTGTTACTGTTTTGCAGAACCCGATGAGAGATCCAAAGATACGAGCAGCCGGTTCCGAGGAAGGGTTGAGAGTTTGGCGGGAAATGACTGTTAAATTCCCGCGTGGCTACCGCTGGTTCCACGGAGCTCTAGGCATGGGTGTGGTGGCCAACCATCCCGATATAATGCGGGCAGTTATGAAGGGAAGCGGTAGGTGGATGTTATGGTGTGGGCACAATGTCATGTTTGATGAACCACCGATAACAAGTTGAGGCAAGGCTAATTCTGTATAGTAATGCTTGTCCAAGAGTGGCTATTCACTGGAAGCCTTACAATATATCTGAATTGTTTCATTGGGCCAGATTTAGCCCATTCATTGGCATTACGGGGTATCCTATACGATTGCACTGCTCGGTTCTGTCCACCAAATGTACAAGCACTCGGAGTCAGAAGTGCAGTCTAGGAAACAAAAACAAAAAAACTCAGTTTTTCCTGTTGGGTTCTTATTAGTTGTTACGACCGTTTGATCATCATGCCTCTTTTGTTGCCGAATTAGAAACAGGATTTTTTGATGATCCACCAACTCCAAACTTCAATTCATTTCAGATCCGAAGCCTTTCTTGAAATTTATGCCTAGCTACAGTTTTCTTCTGCCTTGGCTGGGCTATGGTCTGCTTCTTGCTAGTGGAGATACCTGGTTTCGCAATCGCCGCCTCATTACCCACGCATTCCACTTTGAGATCCTCAAGACCTACATGACAATCTACAACAAAGCTACCGACATCTTGCTGGTGAATATCAACATTATGTACATGTAGTCTCTAAGCATAATGGTCCCAAGATTAACAGAAGTTTGTACGAATTCTGCAAACCATTTTAAAGCTCATTATTTCGGGTAAATGCAAGCTTCCTAAAAAGTTCCATCAAGATTTCTAACCATTCACCTGAATGGTAGGTATCAGCATCTTTAAGGTTTTTAATGTAAAATGGGATTTAATGTCTCCAATATATTCTTCCGTATTTATTCTGTTGCCTACAGAACAAGATGAGTGAATGTGCAGCAAGTGGTGAGAGTTTTGTGGTGACAAAGAACGTCAGTCTGTGTACGTTGGATATCTTGCTCAAGTGCGCTTGTTCTTATGAATCCGGCTGCCAAATAAGCGGGTACGTGTATCATGCATCCTCGCTATTACCGGGACCAGCTTACTTCGTATAGATGCCCTGGCTAAATCTGTTTAACAGCTCAATGGAGGAAACCGAGGCTGAGTCTTTTACTATTTTGACACTCATCGTTGGCCAATCAGATCCCCTGCGTAGGCTTTGTGACGATATACGCACTGAATATTCAAGTCTGTAATAACTGTTCAGCCAATAGGAAAGCACTTTTCAGGACGGCACAGCGCGCTGCATGCCATTTTACTTGGTAGGAGGTCAATTCTGGGTCCGGGATTTTGATTGGTCAGAAAATATTTCAGATTATATTTGAAAGTGTTCATTAATAATAAATCTCCTCCATTACATATCTGCCATTACATTTCGAATCACCTCCAGAATGCAATTTCATTGGCCAATGCATTTTATCACATCAAAATATTTTGAAGAGAGGGCATGCCTCAGTAGGCAGTGTAATAGATTAGTGGACAACCGAGCTCCAGGTTGTTTATTTGTTTTTAAATTGAAACATAAGTTATGATTTCAGTAATTTTCATGATTTCCATGACGGAACATAATCTTACATGATTTGTTTGCAGAGACAGTCACCCGTACGTTACTGCGGTGAATGCAATCATCCTCGCCAACAGAGATCGTGTTTTGTAAGTAGGCCTATTTTTCTCTCAATAATAGACATTGGCTTTCACTGAGAGGAAACACTAATTAAAAAATGTGTGTATATATGAAATCAGAACATATAGAATGATGTTTAACAGGTAAACGACGTTTTGGTATTTCTCCTTGCAAGTTCTGGTCGAGTGAGATAACTTGATTCAGCTTGGTGTGTCGCAACATAATAATTGGACGTTATGCTATAGAGGGTGAGTAAAAAAAACGAACCCAAATGACAGGACCAATTTTGAAGGACCGAATGAAGTTTTGCCCTTTAGCACTTTCAAAATCTAGGATGTGAAAGCCCAATCAATGAGCTCTCTTTCAGTACAAGAATCATTCAAATCACTCATGTAATTTTCAAGTTACGGAATTTTGAACGCAATGAAGGTTTTAAACTTCTGTCAACGGATCACAAAAAAGGTAAGTCTTCTTTCAGCAAAACGAAAACAATTCACATACATCCCTATAAAAATTGTTTTAGTTTTGCTGAAAGAACACTTGTGATCCGTGGACAGAACTTTCAAACAGTGTTTATGTTCAACATTCCGTAACTTGAAAAGTACATGAGTGATTTCAATGATTCTTGTACTAAAAGGAAGCTTAATGCCTGGGTTTTAATATGCTAGATTTTGAAAGTCCTGCCATTTGGGTTTCCTTCTTTCTTTCTTGTTTACTCACCCTGTATAGCAGCTTTTATGGGTGTTCAGGTTATGACGTGGAACAAGGGATTACCTGGGATAACAGTAACTCCAAAGATCTGAAATCAAGTCTTCTTGTCCAAATATTATGGGACATTTCAAGAAAAAGTTGTTCCCTACAGTAATGACAAAAGAAGAGAACGTCACAGACCTCGCACAAAATGTGTGCATTATATACAGACTTAGGACATCAACAGGAGAAACAATAAGAATTAATGAGTTGATCTAGGAAGCGACTAAAGGTTTCTTGAATTTTGTGGAAAAGAATGTTTACGTTCATGCCTTTGTGACGCAATCTTTGATGTTGCCTACATTTTCCTTTCTTGACTGCGTGTAGAGAGTTTCGCCCTTTGTCTTTTAATTACAACAGAATTACTAACCGATCCATTTTCCCCCCCCCCCTCATTTCCTTCCCCTGTAGCACTCCTTATCTTTATCCAGATTTTATATTCCAGAGGAGTTCAGTAGGAAAGATTTTCGCCAAAAATGTGGAATTTGTGCATCAGATCTCTGCTGAGGTTATCAAAAAACGGCGAGACAAACTCGTAAGCAGCACTTGAAGTTCTTTTTTTCTACTTGGGTCCGATGTTGTTGAAAAGTTAAGCGAACATTTTTTATGAAAAAAAACATGAAAAAAATGAAAAAAAAAACATTTTTTAATCAATCCTGAAATCCAGGGGCTAATTACTGTGCTATACATGCATTTCCAATCGTTTGTTGTTCAGAGAGAGAAAGAGACTGATCCGGAGCCCGCGAAATCTAAAGACCAGCCCCAAGATTTCTTGGGCATCTTGCTAGCTGCTCGAGACGAAGACGGCAAGGGACTGACGGATCTAGAGATCCGTAACGAGGTGGACACTTTTCTCTTCGAGGGTCACGACACCACGGCTAGCAGCCTGACCTGGATGCTGTATGCCATGGCAACCAACCCTGAACATCAGAGGAAAGTCCAGGAGGAAATTGATGAAGTGATGGAAGGCAGGGAATCAGAGGTAATTCAATGGTAAGTCCACTTAGGCAATTTCCCGTCTTTCAGCCCTCTATCCTTATCACAAAAGCCTACAGGTACGGTTGAGAAACTGCCGTAATCTACTGTTTACTACATCTCCAATAGTCATGAGTGTTTGCCTTTTCTATTTAGGGAGGACCTTGGCAAGTTCAACTACTTGATTCTGTGTCTCAAGGAAGCCATGCGACTCTACCCTCCAGTACCTCTGATCCAGCGTATTGTTGCAGAGAAAGACATCATGGTCCACGACAGGTTGATTCCTAAAGGCGCAATGGTAGACCTGAATATTTATGCTCTGCACCACAATCCAGAGATTTGGCCGAATTCCATGGTTAGTAAAACAAGACGAGGGAACCATTATATTCGATTAACCCATTCATTGGCATAATTAGTTATATAGCTCATTCCATCGTATCAACAACCTCAATGCGCTTTACAATTATTATCCCGTTCATCAGGCCATGATACCATGCGGCAGCCGATATCAGCGCTCAATCGGTCCTCGACCCTCACAGGTACCCATTTATACACCTGAGTGGAGAGAAGCAATTGCAGTTAAGTGTCTTGCCCAAGGGCACAAACACCATGTTCCTGGCAGGATTCGAACCCACACACCTTCATACATGAGCCAAACACCGTAACCACTGGACCATATGGCGTTCTACAATATATATTTACGGGGTAATCCTATATGGGGTAATCCTATACCACTGCACTGCTCAGCACCCAAGTGACAGTCAGTGAGTGATTGAGATAGGTGCAAAGAAAACTCGGGGCTGGCCTCGGGGACCTGCTAAAAATATCCGAACTCTACCCAGATGTAAACTGATGTAAAATGTAAACTGATGTAGATGTAGTCCCTAAACTGTATTAAAGTAAAGTCGTCATTAAATCGATGTGAATGGGCCTAAATTATAACCTGTGGTCGACATGTGGCCTGCTATTTGCACACACCGCAATTTGTATAACAAAATATGAATATTTAATGTCATTTATTCCAGGAGTTCATTCCAGATCGTTTCGCGCCAGAAAATGCTGTGGACATTGATCCATTCGCCTACGTACCATTTTCGGCAGGCCCAAGGTAAAAGTGTTGCCTCGTCCTCCCCTTCCCTCCTCTCCCCCTCTCCCCCCCCCCCATACACAAGCAGTCATGTTAACTCTCGAGGACAAGGCATTGTATTTTTTAACATTTTTTTGTATACAACACTCTCACATAGACTAATCAAACAAACTCACGAGCGAGGACCGTTTTCAGTAACAGATGAATTCTCTGTATCTGTATCTGTAAAATACTGTGCTAACTCCTTGATATGATATCCCGTACAGGGGCAAACAGAGAACATGTTGTTCTCCCTTTGTCTGTCTGTCCTCGGGTGTATGCGATTCACGTTAACATCTTTGTAAACACCCTCAGTGGTGGACCCCCTATTGTCCCGCTTTTTTTTATCTTTAACTTTTAGGAAGACTTTAAAAAAAAAATTAAGACCTCCCATGTTTTGTACACACACCTCAAAAGTGGACCTTCGGTCAATCGTATTGTCCTCTCTTGTTCAAAATCCACGATCTGAATGTGTATTTTTATGTACACACAAACACATGCACCCAGCTCGTTTTTACTAAACTCATGAGGACTTGCCCCTTTCATTCTTTTGTTTGTACTTTTTCTCGACAGCTCCCACAAGGTTTGTACACGAAATTCTCCAGAGGACTATTGCCCAGGTCCTCGGGCCCATTGAAATCGCACACACCCCATTGTCCCAAGTCCTCAGTCTGAATGGATAACCAACCCATCCTGTCCTCTCAGGGTGAAGCCGTTTGCCTCAACGGTTACACTTACCTTGCAAAGACGATTTCTATATCACGAGTTTTCTTTGAATAGACGGAGACCTGCCATGTATCCTTATTAAATAATTGATTGTTTTACTGTTCAGGAACTGCATTGGACAGAACTTTGCCCTGAATGAGGAGAAGGTGATACTAGCTCGAGTTCTGAGAAGATTTCACATCGAGTTGGATCCCGATCACAAAGTGGTTGCCAGATTGCAGTTGGTTTACAAGGCAACCAACGATATCAAGCTTAAACTGAAACCTAGGTTTTAAGTATAAATATTAATAACCATTGCTCAGTGTTTAAAGTCATATATGATCATTCATGCATTTTGTTCGTTTCCAATAATAATAATACCACTCAAAAATCCAAAGAAGAATGTTCAAAACCTAACCTGTTTCAGCTCAGTGGATATTACACTTAACAAGAAAACTGTTAAAATCATGTACAAGTTTTTGGTAATGAAACACGATTTCGTCAATATGGCATTCTTAACTCTTAAAATCAGTCAATTGACCGATTGTTAAAAATCACCTACATTTCTTGATTTCTTTTCAATGACAGCAAGCCAGACGAAATAATTTCACGGGGTGTTTAGGACCAGTACGATCTTTAATCCAAGTAAGCTTTCTGATACTAATTCGGTAGGCTACTTGTGGAATAAATGCAAATGATCCTATGTGCCTTGAGTGGCTTTATAGTCAGCTTACAGTGTCTTCGCTGATATTGGTGACTTCACATTTCTCTAAGCTCCCATTGGTCAGATTTTACGGAATTCAAATAACGGCGGTAAGCTACCATATACCCACAATGCTTTACGTTTCCTACACGATAATTTGAGATTCTTGACCAGCGCGTTCTTGGGTAGTACGTTGGGTACGAGCATGATGGTGAAACAAACCAGACCTCTGTTCTCTTTCGATTTGGGTATATTAGGCAAAAAAAAAAAATATTCGGTCTCTGGTCGGACCAAAGTTCCGGAATTGACGCGGGGACGCGGCTTTTTTTTTTTTGGTGCTCTCGATCATCTGCCTTGGTGCAATTTCCCATTCCTTGGTGCGGCAATAGAGGGCGCTGTTGGAGCTATCGCAGAACATTTTGGAAAAAAAGAAGATTGCCGCGCATGATTAAAATCGACGCGCGCGCTGACCAGAGACCGACTTATTTATTTCTTTTGGCCTAAGCAGCATTATAAACCCTTGCAGCGTCGCAATAGGTTAATGATCTTGAAGGGACATCAAGATTATCTCGAGATCACTCCATGTCATAATCATGTGGATCATGGGTTGATTTATAGTACATTCGCTGAAAAAAATGTCTTCTAACAACTTTTTCTATATTTTGGTTTAAAACATTTGAAGGTAAAATAACATGCTGTTTCTGTTATTTTTTATTCATTGCAAACATGCGGGGGAAAAGTTTCTGTTATTCCCAGACACAGGTGCCCACATGCGCCCTCTGTTTTTCCTCTCATAAAATGCAGGTTTTCTTACATGGCTTACATTGTTTTACATAGTATTGACCCATAATGTCTGCGTGATTCTCTCGAATTTTATATTTAATGTAAATGTAGTGCATAAAATTGGTTTAAGAAATTTTCAACCAGGCTTGTATGAACTGGCAATCATTGCAAACCAACCAAAAAGGTAACAAAATAACAACAATACACAGAAATTCATTCGTTTAATATTTATGCCATCGAAAATGAGGTAACATGTATCAGTAATAATATGCATTCCTCATGACGGCTTCTCGTTTTCTGTCATATTTTTTTATGCAGGTGAATTCATGAATTGATAGCAATCAGTATTTTAATTGCTAAAAAGCTTATATGTTAACTTTAAATAAAAAGTCATAAATATATTTGTCAAGTGCAGCCCAACTCTAAAGTACAAACATTGGCTGTGCTGATATACAAAAAAAGCGCCTTGCAAATGGTTACTCTTACAAAGTTAAACAAAATATACAAACAGTTATATTACAGTGACGTGTCAAATTAGAACTGCGTTGCAATCAGACTGAATTATCTGATACACATGTATATGGGAAATGTATTAATACAGAGAGACGTACAATTATTTATCAATATATAAACAGAAGCAAAGAATAACTTGGGTTTCAGTACTTATAGCTTGTAACTAATAAACGTCTTGTGACGGGCACCTTTCATGCCTGCTTTCAACTTTGATGTAGGCATTCAGCAGCCATTTTGAAGTTTGTTTCATATTGAAAAGTAAAGACATACAGAAAGAGTTGCAACAATTGTCGTAGCTTGATATGGGTTAACGGCTAAAATTGTCCGATAAATGTAATGTTATTGTGTGCAGTGGCAGAAACCACGGTATACACATCAGCACACTGTCGTCGCAACTACGTGTACGGCTCTGAAGCATGGGCGTCGCCAGGATTTTTTTTCGGAGGGGGGGGGGGGAAATCACATTTCCCCCCAAGATCCTTGTACTTTCTCTAGCATGTTTTCATTTTATAATTCTTTTCCCGAGGGTAGGCGGGACATTTACAACCCCACCCCCATTGACACCCCTGCAGACGCCCAATTTATTAAATATGTATTAAATGAATAGCAAACGAATTACGACGTCACACCTCTTTCTTGTTTTCTTCTATTTTCGCTCCCACCCCCATGCTCTGAAGAGATTGTATTAAGTCAGAAATGTCACAAACGTAAAGAAGGTTCAGAACTTGCTATAACTCTACATTAGCTACGAATTCAACATTAGGTCTACATGTCTTATCAGAGAACAAAAAAAAAATCAATAAACTGTGATGGCGAACACTGCAACACTTAATGGTAGTACTCTTAAACACCCGCAATTCATTTTATAAATATTTCTGACGCAGTTAGCTTTAAAAAATACTCGATTTGCATAGAGTGTATGGCAATATCATAAGCTTTGGGTTTTTATTAATCACACACTAATATGTTATGCACCTGTGAAATTACGCGCTTTTCAAAGCACATTCATACGATTTCAACAATACAATTCTGTGGACTCACCGCGCGTTCGCGTACAGGTTCGCGCGCAAATGGCGATAGGTCGATTTGTACACGGAGTCCGTTGGTTAAATTGGCGTTTATTTCGCGTGTTTAAATGAATTCACGTTTAAATTGATTCCATCATCAAATGCATCCGTTGGTGATGTTACCGTTGAAACTAAGGCCAAAAAAATAAAAATAATAATCGGTCTCTGGTCAGACCGAAGTTCCGGAATTGATGCGGCGACGCGTTTTTTTTTGGGGGGGGGGGGTGGCTTTTTTTTTTTAAGCTTGAATTGTACAGACAAGGTGGGTACTATTTTGCTTTTTTGTGTCATTATACATTGGTGTCCTCCATAATTTGCCTTGGTGCCCTTTATCATTTGCCTTGGTGCAATTTCCCCATTCCTTGGTACAACATTTGAGGAGGTGCGGCAATAGAGGGCGCTGTTGTAGCTTCCGTGTTAATTTGGAGAAAAAAAAGGTTGACGCGCATGATTAAAATCGACGCGCGCGCTGACCAGAGACCGAGTATTTTTTTTTTTTTTTTTGGCCTAACAGATTTTTTTTAGAAGCCTGCTTTGTCTTAAAGATAAAACAATTAACAAAATTGCATACTCTTGCTTTTTGACTAATAAACGTTTAACCTGAAACTGTGCTGTTAACCAGACCATAGCCTGGTTTTCATCACTTGATAGTTCCTACAGAAAATATTGAAGGGATACGGCCTACCACTGTAATAATTGTACACCTTATAGACCTTTCTTTTTTTGTAAACATTGGCGCCATTTTATATGGGCTGCCGCAAGCGCATAAATTGGAGCCGTGGTTGGTAACATGTTTTTCTTAAAAAAAGTCCCCATAACGCCCTCAATACAAAGTAAAAAAGGCAAGCTTAGGAATTATGTTGTAGCTTTGTTGACAATGTTGATTTCCGACAATCAAATAATATTTTGGTTATCTGTAATAACTCTTCTTCATTTTTGCAGTGTTGGACCTCCCATAGTTTTGCGACCCAAGGTTGGCAAAAATTCAGTTTGCCAACCAAACGTAGAAAGGTCTATTATGTCCTAACTTTGTTCATTGAAATGTCAAACTTATATTGTTTCATTGTGGGGTAGGCCTACTCCGAGTTTTCTAACGACTGACTTGCGAGATCCCATTGTAATATTAATATACCTCTATGGTTAAGACCCAGTTAGAGGGAAATGGTTTGTGCTGTATGGATAGCCCCAAACCGCCTAGAAACCTTTTGCTTTCATTGATCCATCAATTGGTACAATACAATGTAGTACAGGTGCTAGTGGTTAATGAAAACAACGGCTGTTTGATGACGCCAGTTACCAGACCATCAGGGGCATCACCGACATCCTGCGGAACTTAGACGTGAAGCTGGGCGGATCCTCGAAGTCGTTGCTGAAGGCAAACTCGCTAACCCTACGGCCGCGGTGATGTCGATACGGACCCAACGGAACCTGATTGAAAGAGGCAAGGGGAAATATGAGTGTAGCAATTTTGGCCCCTATTAATGGGAACTATGACCTCTTAATTCACATCGGAGTGAAGAGGACACCATATCCAGTTCAGTTAAATATCGAAACAATGGGAGATACACGACACTCTTTTGTACCAAAGACCGTGCGGAATTGGCCTACTCCTATTACAATATTGTCCCATATAAATAAACGGGGGGGGGGGGGGGGGGAAGGAAAACGATATTTTGTTTCGCTCTTAATAACGTTACAAATTTTCATATTCAAATTTGTTGGATGAAGTTCATCATTATGCACTTGAGTTAATCTAACATTGTTAGCTCTTTATAGACAGTGCAATGTTAACAATATCAGTTGCCAACGTTCTAGTTGCGTCCTTTGATAAAACTGCGTACAACACTCTAACTTAACTGGCATATAAGCGCCCGTTTGTATTAATGAAATTTACCCTGTCTTCAATATTCAAGTCACTGCAGGGTTAACGACCATAAAGTTTAGAAATAAGAGAAAACTGATTCTGAAGAGAGTTTCGTTATCTGTTGAAGCTAAACCATACCTCAGCTATATGCATATTCCAACACTCATTATTTATGCATTCAGGACACACCATGAAATGCCATCTAATCATGAATTCTGTACATTGCAAGCGATGTTTTGTTCATGTAGGCATTCTTTCGATCAGCAGATGACAGTCGAGTTGTGAATGATTCCTCAAAATGTGGGTCTATTTTGCCATTATAACCAATACTCACGTTGGTAACACCTGTCCCATGTTCAATACTATGACGATGATGATACCTGAATGAGATTCTGTCACGTCACACACAGTATCTGTGTCATGCATTATTCATGAGATAAGCATGCATAATTCATGAGATAAGCAAGCATACCTTGGTTTGGGTGGGGCGGCGTGTGTTGTGATAATCATGATGGAATCCAACTATAAGATGAACAGCTGGAAAATGTAAGTTGAAAATGTCAGAATATCGATTAAAATTACAGACTCATTCAACCAATCAAAAACTCCCCAGGATTCAACTCAGAACAATCGACCTCTTTCCCCGGGTTTACTGTCTACCTCGAAGAGACCAGTTGATTGCTGCGTACTGCTCGACACCATGGGAATGAGGTTGAGTGAACAATCTTCATAATTAAGTTTCATGAACACAGAACAAGATTATTTCGACTAAAAATATTGACACTAATTTTGGCATCGATACTGATTTTGTTGCAGTAAACCATATAATCACACAAGACTTAACAAAGGTTCTGATTGGATTCGGTTGTGCTGTTGAATTATATATTCCTAACCATTATAAAACCTTTATAAACAAAAAAGCAAGAAATTGGGGCCAATAATGCGGCCCACTCGTGTCGATCCTTGCTATTTATATTGCCCCTGCCAAACATAATAAAGAAACAAAACCGTTATTGCAGTCGAATCCATCACTAGTCCATCACAATTCCTCCAGTCCCAAGTCAATTAACCTATTTATTAAAATGAACTGTTACCGCATTCCTTTGTTCCAAGTGTTACAAGTGACTGGACGTGCAATGGACTCGTGATGGACTTGTGATAGACTCGACTACACCACTCAAACAAAGTAGAGAGTGCAAAACCACATTTACAAAGAGGGAAATTATTGCTTGGCCTACCACAAGGTGTGAGCTGAAGATGATCATTTCAAAACATGCTACAAGTTACTGAGGTAAGTGGAACCATTGAGTACAATGTCTTGGTATTACTAGGTAAGTTTTGTATTGTGGTGATGTGGTCAATAAATCATTACGTGTACACATATGCAGTCAAAAAGGAATAATGGTGACGGACAAACTTTAATTTTGGCAATCATGCAATTACTACAAGACACATCATACAGACGTAGTTTGACATAATGAAAGTATTGCATACCTAACAAATAGTCAATGTTTCATTATGTCAAATGTTTAAAAAATACAAACGACAACATACATTACAGGAACCAACATTTCCACAAGAGGAAAGCGACTACATTTTCGAGCACCAGCTGAAAATGAACATAGTTTAAGACATTTTTTTCGACAAAGATTGAACACCCCATGCGAAAACAAGGCACCTCCAAGCAAACAAAAATCATCATTTCATCATTTAGGCTTCAATGACATAATCAGTTTAATAAAAACAAAATCGGGCAATGACAGAAAAAGAGGCAAAAAGTGACATTTTGACAAAATTCTTTAAACATTTCTGAAGAAGTTGAATGTTGTTTTACTACTTTTGGGAGCAGGCTATTTTTGCCATTGAGCAACACATTTTACAGGCAACATAAAAATAGGTCATATTTTTGTAGCAAATAAGGGCGCTATAATGATGTAATCTTGTGGGTACAAACTTAGGTTTAGACATCATTTTACGTGCTGCTTATATTAAAAAAAAATACATTTGTCAAATCTTAAATTTTTAGAACGAAGTAAATCTGCTAAATGTCTTCAATAAAAGTGATATTTCTAATGCAAGTGTCATCCAAAAAATTCCCATAGTAGCACCCTTATTTGCAAACAAAACATGGCCAACTTTGCTTTTGAGAATTTCAAATTGTGCCACCAAAATGAAAGGAATGAGGCAAAGAATCACAACTTGACAACATACACAAGCACATGCAAGAATTCAAAAAAATGAACAACAGTGGTGCCAACAGTTCTACTAAACCCTGAGGAATTATCTTGGTATCTGGCAAATGGGATGTTGCCCCATTCTGTATTAAAGAGTGGAGCACTCACAAAACATGATAAGTTAATCCTTGAAAGAATACAAAAAAGAGCCTTTCGTATCATAATGGGCAGTGAATATAGCACCTACAATGATGTCTTGTGTGAATGTAACCTGATGTCACTTGAGGAACGTAGGGAGTCACAGTCTGTTTCTTTTATTGATAAAACTCTCCAGACTACATCTCAATTTAGAAACCTCCTCCCCCCTGAACATACGAATAGGATGTCATCTAGGAGAACTGAATCAGTATCCTGAGCCCCGTTGTAAATCAACACGTATGCAGAAAAGTGCGCTCCCATACTTAATCAGTTTACTGAACAAGGCCAAAATTTCAAACGTGGATTAATTGAGGCTTTTTATTGTATAATATCCAATGTTTTCTTAATGTGCCTGTTTGTTTTTACGAAAATTGGGTTTTAGTTTTCACAGACTGGGGGAACTTTTTATTTTATTATATTTTAATTGTTTTCTTGTGATGTGTTGTGTAAGCTTTATCAGGAACATTTTAATATATATATATTTTGTGTAATGTTATAGTATTATTGTAATTTTTTTAGCTGTTAAAACGAAAATGTAAATCATGTGCAATTCAGCCCTTGGCTGCGATTCATGATGCTTTATAATAAACCAATTTGAACTGAAATGAAATGAAATGAAAGGAGGTATGTACATGTCTTTACAAGGACGATTCAAAATCGTAACGATAGCTCAGCTCTTCTTATTACATGTATACGAAAATCCTATTATATTTTCTTTCATACACTTTTTACACAATTTTGTACATGAAATGATCTCTTTTGAATGAGTTCCATTCAGTAATTCATTACGGCTATTGATGATGGTTTACAAAAAAGTGAGACTGTTCCTCATCGATTAAGTACAAATGTGATATACATGCATCATTCAACGAATCGTAAATATGGTAAAATAAAATAGTGACAATCTGTGTGTGCATACACATATACATACAAATGTTACAAATATATACATATTAATACACATGCATGATGATTTTTAAAACAATTCCGAAAATGACCAGGTTTTTCAGAAGATATATACAGTCACTCCTAATGCATGCAATGGTAGATGATTCAAATGGAAATCCAGCGAAAAACCAAAGCAAAATATAAACAGCTGCATGAAGTACAAGGAATCAATGGAGCTTTAAACAATGTAGCCATCTTGGACTAGTTCCCTGTATACTATATACGGAAAAGTATGATGCCAACTACCAATGACAAGCACCAGACTATTCAATATCCTCATGTGTACACATTACATCCAAGAAAGCCATTCTGTGATGAAAGCCAATAATAATATGGTGCATATGGGCTCCGTGCACAAGTACCACTTCAACAACCAGAAAAGGAGAGTTGGGGAGACCTAGACTGGTTTCCGGTCCATCCACTGTATATTTCGAATGATCCAAAGTTATTGGGGGTGGGGATAAGTCTGGGAGACCATCGCAAGTTAAATTCGAATGTATTCGTGCGCGGACGACGCCTGACACTCACACAAAGACGCTGTGGCTAATAACTTTGGCACATTCAGGAATTCATGCACACTTCGCGTGCGAACCAGTACAGTACAGTACGCACACGCTGTGTGTCCTGTCCACGGAGCTCTTAAAAGTGATAAAAACATGCCCTCTTTTGTTGGAGCACGGAGCCCATATCACATCCAAAACGAACCCATCAAAATGAAAAGCATTGCATTTAAGTGGCTGATTTTTTCTTTTCAAGCAGGATTTTGGTTGATCAGCGCATGACATGGGGGAACACGACTTTAGGATTCAGGTGGAAGGCGTGACTGGTACGAATGAAATGCTGCACCTTGTGCCAGGATTTCATGGCTTGGGTCTCTGGCTGGCGACGTCTCTCCATGTCTGACTGGAGATAGCGGACTTGGGACTTGAACTCGGCGTCCCAGACCAAGACGTGAGTGTACTGAGTATCTGCGGGGAAAAACAACAGTAGCTCAAGATGACAGACAGATACTCAGCAAATGAGTAATTACTCAGAGGATGCAGTTCTAAAACATAATCTGTTAAAAACAGACTCTTCTGGGCAGCTAGTTGAAATAATTTTTTTCAAATATTGTTTAAATGTAGATCATTTGCTAAATTAATAGCAATAATGGTACAATTTTGGAAAGTGGACTATCCTTGACAAAATTATGCTATTGAAAATAAAACTTTCTTGTTGAGGTAATCAGGAAAAATACATTTCTTGAACCGGTATGTCTCTACAAATCATCCAAAAATTCATCTTTAGAGACAAATTTTCTAACCAAAACTTTCAGAGTATTTATACAACATATTTTGGATAACATATTTGCATAAACTGAAAATGGGTGAATTGGGTGTCTAGGGTCAAGGAAAAATAACCTAGCTCAAAAAGGACAAACAGGTAGTGGGAAACAATGTTTATTTACTCAGTTTTGAAGACAATTTATTTGTCTTTGGGTAATAAAAACAAGGCATTTCTACTTTGTTTAAAACAGTAATGTTGCAGATAGAATGTACTCAGGCATATCACGAATGCAAATCTAATGTACAGAAAAATCCATTTTTTTCTTCATTAAAATGGAATTTTTCAGTTTTCTACCTGTGTGGTCTGGAACACCCGGCCTGCGCACGAAGCCTGATCCTGACGTCACAATGACAGAATTGGACTTGTTTAATCCTGGTGAAATAAATCAACACATGCAACTTACTGTTGTTTGTTTAGCTATACAGTCGACTCTCGTTAGTACAAACTCTGTTAATACAAAATTCTGGTTATAACAAACATAAAGCCTTGGTCCCGACTGTGCATTTATGTGCACAATGAATGGGACTGATGTTCCTCTTAATACAAAATTCTGATATAACAAACAATTTGGCTTGGTCCGAACGAGTTTGTTATAACGAGACTCGACTGTACTTGTGTCACCAACAGAATAAAATGAGAAGTTTCTTGTCTGTACTGTCCTTATGTGAAAGAAAAACAATTGAGTTAAAAGCAGGACAGAACTGCTGGTTCCCAGAAAACAAATTCTCTGCATTTTCCCTGATATTTACCTGAGAAATTTGCAAAATTCCATGAAGATGTTTTCACTTCAAGAGGTGATGTAACACAGCCAATTGTTATTGTCTGGAGAGGTGTGTGATATTCACACTGCATAAACACTAACAAGGCACCATAGCCAGTCAGTCAATGGACACAACTTGGATACACGACACAAGACGCACCTACGCCAAACTGGCAAAAACCTTTCTCTTCTTGGTCACTGTCAATTTCCATGAGTTTTGCCTGATTTTTGGCATTTTTCCCAAATTGCCCTGACTGGAAAAAGGGTTTCCCTAAAAAACAATTTCCCTGATATCGAGAATGACTTGGAACCCTAACTGTTGACAATAACAGCAATGTTTTACATTTATTTATTTTACCACTGAGTGTGACGATATGCAGAGACCCTATTTACCCACTGGGGTCCTGATGAATGTGAGGATTTCTGGCAAAATAAGACAGAACAGGGCAGAGGTCAAATTGAGGGTTTGCAGGTACTAGGATTGAGAATAAATTTCTCCTTACAATACTGTTTGTTGCAGTTCAATCAGACATTCCGTTGACAAGCTATGGGTGTTTAAAGTTTGCATTTATTGACATGTCAAAAAGGAAAATACTGAGAAAAAGGCCTTTAAAGTTTTGAGTTTCCTATTCATGAAAATAAAAGGTGGCAATTGTTTTTCCTTAAAAACACTTGTATTCCACGAGTTTTATAATATTTCTTCCAAACACGCATAGTAGACACATCAAAGACTACAAATATCAATAAATCTGAAAATTGAAGGGAAAAAAACACCACCCCCGTTCACTTTTTTCATTTTTCTCCACTGCGGCCTGCGCCCAGTTCTGTCTCATTTTGCCAGAACGCCTAACAAAAGTTACGTATTGATTTTTGAAGATATGTGATGCAATCAAGCTAAATGAGTTGTTTGTCGACCCTGGTCAAATGATTTTTCATTACAGATTTGAAAAGAGCACAATCTCAGCATTACTGCTGTGAAAACTGCATGCTGGTACCATCTTTAGTTCAAAAATTATGGAAGTCTGAACACCAAGAGATGTGATGAAGTGATGTGATGAAGTGGCCCTATTTTGGTCTGTATCTTCAAATGAAAATTCCTGACAAACGACTCATTTAGCTTGATCGCATCACATATGTGAATATGATGATACAAATGAAGCAGCAGTATCTCAATGTTTGGTTGTACAAAGCTTTTAGTTTTAAACAGACAACCTGAACTAACCTTGTCCTTTGACGGCCACCATTGCTCTCAAGTTGGACGTGTACCGTTTGCTGATGGATACCAGTTGATGCGTGTTGGTATCGATGACAATCAGGTGACCGCCCGCGGTGCCTACCCACAATGCAACGCGGGGCTGGAGGAGTAACGATTTGATGTAACAGTTGGATGGCTCAGCTCTGTCTTCCTTGCTGCATGTGCACAAATGAATGACAACAAAATAATGTTAATATTTTACCCTTAATCAATGTAATGTTACATACTGTATTCACGGCAAGGATCACAAGTTTGCTCGGGTGGGACTCGAACCACAACCTACTCACTACTGGAAACATCTTAGCCATTAGACCACTCGGCTTGCTGGTGTCAACAAAATGATGAAGACAAGAACGATAGACAAGTATGCCTCAAGAATTCAGTTTTAAGCACTGGTTAGTTTCATATCCCTCCACCTCTGTGGTCTAGGTTCAAACCCCACTTGTGTTAAAAATGTCATCAGGATACTTCTTTCTCTAAACGTCATTCTTTGGAATGTCCAAAGGTTTTCCTTATGCCTTTCAAACTGGCCAACTTCTGTCTGGCACCCTTCTACCAAACACATTGACAAATTGGGAGCTTGGCACATTGGACAGCTCAATCTAGCACTAATACGGTTATCTGGAGGTCATGGGTTCCAAACCTGCTCAAGTCATTTTTTTTTTTAAATCAACACCTCTTTTTCATCTTTTTCCCAACCTCCCATAAAAAAAACAATGCTCAAATCATGTCAACACATTGGTCTTAATGTATAACTTGGATATGTGACAGGAAAGACAGTGTTATGGTCGAGTCTATTAAAAGTCCTCACAAGTCCATCACAAGTCTACAGTCTCAAGTCACAAGCTATTCAAATGAACAGTGACAAATGCATGCCTCTGTTGTTGTTCATCTGCTGTTACTTGAGACTGGACTTGAGGCTGGACTTGAGGCTGGACTTGAGACTGGACTTGAGACTGGACTTGAGACTGGACTTGAGACTGGACTTGAGACTGGACTTGAGACTGGACTTGAGACTGGACTTGAGACTGGACTTGAGACTGGACTTGAGACTGGACTTGAGACTGGACTTGTGACTGGACTTGAGAATGGACTAGAGACTGGACTTGAGACTGGACTTGAGACTGGACTTGAGACTGGACTTGAGACTGGACTTGAGACTGGACTTGAGACTGGACTTGTGACTGGACTTGAGACTGGACTTGAGACTGGACTTGAGACTGGACTTGAGAATGGACTAGAGACAGGACTTGTGATGGTTTCGACTACAAACATACCAGCAATGTTACCCGCCACCCACTTTACAAAAAAAGAAGAGAAGTTTTGTAGTTTGCCAGTTTTCCAACCTGATGAAATCAGCCACATCAATGGTCAGTGTCATCTTGCGTCGGCTAACGTCCCAGATCTCAATGATGGAGCTGTTTCTTCTGCACAGCCAGATAGCTTTCTCTACAGCAATGCACTTCACCATGGCTGGTCTACAGATACAAACAAAATATGTGATGATTTCTCCAACATGTCGCAACTGGATCATTCTGTCCCCCTAATTCTTATTGAAAATTTGGCAAAAGGTCTTATTTACAAATTCTGTTTGAAGTGTCAAATTAAGCAGCAAAAGTGTCATATTATCGGTAAATTGCTAGGAAAACAAAATCCGCTAGACTGCTTTGAGTACCTTTTAGCACTGAAAAGAAGATTTGAACATTTCATTGGTTCAACAATTCGCAAGATTTTCATGTGAGCCAACCGGTGACTACTCCTACGTTTGATGCAAACGCAGAATTTAATCATGTTTGATAGGAATATGTAATGAGAAATGATTACTGATTTTGCGAACGTGTACTTGGTGTAAAAATTGAAAACTGATAGAAGTATCTGGGCAAGTGATTTGCAAAAAGTCGCTATAATATCAGGAGGATGGGAAGATATTTTGAAAGGGGTACAGGAAGTAGTGGGGAGTATCGTCGTGTGGTTAGGGTTTGTGACTCGTGATCAGAGGGTTATGGGTTCCAATCCAGCTGCTGGCCATATCTTATGTCCTTGGGCAAGCCACTTCATCCCACTTGCCCCTCTCCACCCAGGAGTATAAATGGCTACTGGTATTAGCTGGGGAGTAACCTGCGATGGACTAGCATCCCATCCAGGGGGAATAGAAATATTCTCAGTCGTTTCATGCCACTGAAACCGGAGATAAATGCCAGCCTGATGGGCCACATTGACTTGTGGCAGACTTTACTTTTATTTTATGGTTTACAGGAAGTCACCCTAATTAAACTGTAGAATTTTGATTAAAAAAGGTTAAACTGTCTACACTTCATTCAGAATTCAACTATCAATGGAGTAACACATTTTTAGAGGGTTACAATAGATCCCCTTTTGATTAAGTAATTTTCAATAAAGTTCATTTAGCACTTGTGTGTTGAAATACATCATGATTGAACTGTAAATTATGCACCTTGTCAAAGTTAACAAAATTGCATGTTGTGGTCTCGTGATGCCAACTTTCAGCAAATGGTTCTCTTCAGCATTGCATGTATATCTCTAAAAATATGAACAGTTTGAAAGTGCTGATATATATACTGTCCAATGTGGGCCAAGTTATATACATAATACGCTTTAATGTTTGGGTTGCCCAGGGGACTCTAAACATCATGATGTCAAAGGTAACATGGTCTATATATTACCTACATATATAACAAAAAATGAAGACGAGTCATTGGCGTCAACAGAACGGTACTTGTTACCACAGAGCGAACAACTGACCTCTCTTCTTGGTCTGGTTCCAGTAAAGTGGTACTAGTGTCCGACTCCAGATCAAAGATGCTTAGACTGATGACCTTAGCACTGCAAGCTAACCAGACCTTGTTACGAGTCAGGGTGATACACTTGATGGGGTCGTCCCTGGAGCCGATGTGCACCATCTTGTCTGGCTGGCAATCTTTGTCCTAGTGAGAGGCAGGGGAGTTTAGATAAAATAAAGGAATCAACCACAGTTACTAGGAAAAGCATCTCCTGATCACTCCCGATGCAGCATACTTTAAACGCCTTAGGCTACATATACCCGAAAAATGACTGAAATGTCTTCGAGCATTCCACAACCTCTTTAAACGATGATATTCTTTGAACGGATTGAGCAATTTCAGTATTTTTTTCATCTAAAAGTAGCTTATGAAATTGGCTTTCCAGTCATTATTATGTTTGGTGCCACATATTTTTTAAATAGGAAATGTAATTTTTGGGGTTTGGGATCCGCTTTTTTGGACTTGCCCTGTATGAACAAAATGCACGAAGAGCAAATGGGCCTATATGCCTTTAAGAATGTGTGACATGCATAGGCTCCTTGGAACACCTCACTAATGGCAATCACTTGACAGGTGAATAGTGAAATTATGTAACAATCCAATAGGCATACTAGGGGAGCATTCACCCTCATTGAGTAAATACTTACATTCTGCAGTCGGTGTGCTTTGTAAATGGCCAGTTTTCCGTTAGCCAGTCCAGCAAAGACTAAGCTGGGCTCTTGTTCCCTAGGCAAACAAAATACAAATAACTTTGAAAAAAAAATGCAGATGAGTAAGTCTCTTGTACATTCATTGTACTGAATCAAAATACCCAAAGATGTCTGCTGAATGCAACGGGTCAATACTTCAATCAGATTCTTACCGTTTCCAGTAAGCCAGACAGACTACAGCGTCGCCCAGTTTCGGCGGCGTGTGCTTGAGCCGGTACGGGGAGCAAGACAGGTCACAAACACACAGCTCGCCGCATTGAGTGCCGATGACCATGGAGTAGTCGCCGATTGCGGTCATGCATAACGCTCGGCCCTTGTGCAACATCATACCCTGACGAAAAACAACAGTAAGATTCTTATTCATAAGATGGAATTTTTGCGTCGGGTGATGTAAATCAAATTAGGTTTTGCCCTTCACCGACGTATAAACACTGTATACTCAGAGTGTTACCTCCCGAGTGAAAGTTGGAAAAAATCACTCGGGTGGGACTCGAACCCACGACCTCCTGCTTTCTAGTGCAGGTGCAGATTTTTTCCAACTTTCACTCGGGAGGTAACACACTGAGTACACAGTATTTATACGTCGGTGAAGGGCAAAACCTAATTTGAGCAAGATTATTAACCCAAAATATCCAGGGGAAAGAGCAAAGGCAACTAGAAACTCTTAAAACTTGTTTACCTGTATAGAGTTTTCAGGAACAGTATTAAGAGGTTGCATCCATGATAGGGCTGTCAATTTTCGAATAATTTAGTATTCGATTACTTGACACTGCATTTGACTGAATATTCGGATATTCGAAACTGCCATCAGCTAATGCATGCCGCGCCGGTCAAAAATTGCACGCAGAGCGCGCCAGTTAAAATTGGCATGCGACGATCGATAAGGGCCACTGGAATGTTTTGCAGTAAATATTTTTTAACTGTCAAGGGAGTTAACCTGCTAAAAGGATGGGAAAAAATGAACCACCGTCGACAAAAAGTTACCATCGACAAACAAGTGGCACCTGACAATAAAGCGCCAAAACTTTACGATACAATAACACCAGAGTCATGTGTGTACGTGTGTATTTGTTTTTGTTTTTGAAAATTCCAACTGGCAAAAAAGCTATTTGAATATTCGGTTGATGATCGAATATTTGAATATGCGGTATATTAGGGACAGCCCTAATCCATGAGACCATTGTAGTCCTTTCAGGAGGGGAGGGGCATGGGGGTTAGTTGAGGGGGTGTGTGAATGTAATAAGGATTATTTACCTGTATGGAGTTTTCAGGATCAGTGTTGAGGGGTTGTATCCACGAGACCATTGTGGACTTCCTGTCCCCTCCAGCCAGCCAGACCTCCTGGCAGTCATCTCCGTCCGACTGATAAACCTGAACAGGTAGCAACATAGAGGAGTCACACTTGACGTTTTAATATGAATGTGGCGCTTATAATAGTGCTTTACACCACTGTCTCAAAGCTCTTTACAATTAGTTATCAGCAGGGTTTCCACAGAATTCCTGAAATGGAATTCCACGACTTTTCTGGGGCAAATTTAGGGCTTTCCTTGACCAATTCCAATGTTTTATCGGCATTAGGTTCATGTTGCTCTGGAGGCTAGGGACAGCACTCCTTTTCAGTCTTCCAGTTTGACAAAAGACCACTGAGCACCACAAAAGCACCACAATGGTGCACTGAAGATGCTTCAAATACAGAGCATACATGCGTAAACAGGAAGTATACTCAACTGGAATGCAAACTGAAAGACTGCCATTGCCAAATAATGCACATAACCGCGAAGAAAATCAACTTCCCATGACTCCTTGTAAATATCAAAATCCCATGAGATCCTTAAGATGATCCGCTCTCTACCCTCATCGGTATTAAACCTGTTGTGGTAAAGTCTTACGTTCTTTCTGCACTCGTGAGCCCGAGTTTGTAAGTTTAAGCCCACCCAAGCAAGCTTTTAACCAAAAAACAGCAGAAAACACAGTGTTTATAGCATTAAATCGGGGAAGAGCCAATATTAAAATCATTGGTACCTTTCCTGTTAAGGCAGAGTTGGTGACTGTTTCAAATTTATGTGCTTACCCGCACTGCCATACATTCCACGCAGCCATCCATGAGTAGAGGATACTCCCTCTTGATGCACAGTAACTCTGCAGAACTCAACCAATTGAAGACTTGCTCCGACTGTGCACACACAAAATGAAATCACATTAATTAAATATGCAGCTTAGACAACCCATAAAGTTCTGACCTACGACCCCAATTTGTTACCCTTGCTGTATGCCTAAGCTGCATTGTTATCCAAGGGCGGGTTTGTCTCAGTTCATGTAGTTTATTTTTTCGACGATCATTCTGTTTCATACTATATACACTATCCGGTTCGTTAGTGTGACGTCAGTTCAGTTTAAACCTGGCCCTCTGGCTATTACGTTGCATTGGAATCATTGGAACCAGAAGCTAATGCAACTTGAGTGTTGATCAAATGGGTGCTAGCAATCAGTGGTGCACGCATGTATGCCATAAACGAACCGGATAAAATATTTCTTATTAACAACAACAACAATTTGGTGCTTATATAGCACTTTAAACCAAAGGTCTCAAAGCGCTTCACAATTATTACCCCTGTTCATCAGGCCATGAGACCAGTTTCTGCAGCAGCTCGAAATCAGAGCATTTTGGTCTCTACCTTTACAGGTACCCATTTATACTCCTGGGTGGAGAGAGGCAATTGTAGTAAAGTGTCTCGCCCAAGGACAAAAGCACCATACTCCCCGTCAGGTTCGAACCCACATACCACAGCACACGAGTCAAACACCGTAAACACTGGCCAGTTCTCTTAACATTTCACAAGCACAATTGAACGTTTACAAGTCCACATGATGTTTTTATATTTACCAAAAAAATAGTCATACAAAAAAAATCACAGGTAGGTTGATATATATATTTTTTTCTGTATTAGACTGTGCTGTCCTTTCCAAACCCTAGTCTTAGTTCAAAACTGGAATTGCTTTTTTGTTCTCCTATGTAGCCGTGCTGCTGGTGCTTGGCAAGTGCAGTCGAGCCAGCCACGGCAGTATAGGTTGCTATCAACAAGATGAAACAAATCAAGTCGTTGGAATTTTTAACTCGGAACTCTAGAAAATCGGTGCATACCTGAAGCGTTTGCATTAGCTTGAATATAGCGTGCGAGGTTTGTTCAGAATTTCTCGGGTCTGAGCGCCAACGTTCCTGAGACTAGACTTGATTCATCTTGTTGACAGTGCCCTCTACTGACTGGACAGCGTTTGCCAGGGATTGGGACCAGTGGAACAAAAGCCAATCCAGTCTTGAAGTAAGACTACCAAAAACCCGGGCCCACATGGCATTTATTATTCAGCATCCCTTGTAATTCAGAATACTACAAGTGTTGAGTAGACAGGGCAGGGACTCACGGTAGGCCTGTGTTGTGGTACATGCTCCAAGCAGTAGTCAATGAGTTCCTGTAGATCTGGCCAAGGTGCAATGCCGCTGTGGGTCAGTGGCGGCAACTGACGACCCTGGGGAAACGAATAGAACCAAAAAGACTAAAAATGAAAACAATAGTTTCAATGGAATGGAGCGTGCAAGTTGGTCTCAAAAACCTGCCAGATTTACGAGAATACAGCACGTCCGGGCACCATGTATAGGATCTACTACGTGTGTAATGTCCTATTTTTTTGTATTTATTTTGTGTCCTGACTGGGCCCATCCAATCAAGGGCAACAAATGGGTATTTTGAAATAAAAGAAAGCATAACAATTTACAACTTATTGAAAATATTGCGAATTGACCACTATTATAAAATTGAAATTGTTGACCTCAACTTCAAATTTAATCAATCATGCAGATAACAAATGGGTGAATTTAAACACAGGAGTCTGTGACTAGACTATGTTTGGTACCAAGACGTTCACATAAAAAAGTGAACGTGGACTGGCAAGACTTGCAGGCTCTATAAAACAAAGTATCCTAAAATTGTTAAATATATGCGATGTGTTCCGTCAAACAAACTCTTCAAGCAGCTGATTGGAAAATAGATATTAAAATATTGTTGAAGATATAGATCTCCTTTTCTACACTGATGGTTCAATTTTCAAAAATGTTCTTTCCTTGTCAACATTATACCCATTTGAAGTTCACGAAGTCACAAAGTTGAAAACCGAGAAATGGTGCTAAACTTTTAAGTCGTAATTTTAGCCATGTTCAGATTGCAACAAAGCACCAATGTTTCTTTGTCAATAACCAGCAATTATGTGTCTAAAAAAATGAGTAAAACAGGATAATAATTTCAACAAAAAAAAGCAAAAAAAAACCACATCATTTTTCGGTCAAAACTGCACTCCAAGTTTTGCTTGAAGCATCTTGTCAATTCTTATATCAATTTGGCCCAAAAGCAAGTTTAAAAGTAAGAAATAACAAACAAGAAGAATAAAATCACATTCATATGACAATAATGTGAACTGTTAAAAATACAAGGATGTGATTCTACCTTCATGACAGCTTCATCCAACTCGGCCCTGAACTCCAACTCTTCAAATGGTTTGTGGCCCCCTGTCACCATCTCATACAGAAGGATGCCAAAAGAATACACATCCACCTTGAAGAGGAAAACAAACACCACAGAGACTGTGAGGTCTTGGTTGTGAACAACAGCAAAGAAGTCATTTAAATATTAATTAGGTGGAACCGGGATGTTCCAAATTTACACTAGGAAGGGTTACAAGGCCAGTTACTCAAACTTGCTCATGTCACAAATAAAGGACAAAATGTTGCAATGTGACACCATTTCTTTCTTCATATGTGATGCCATCAAGCTAAATGCGTCATTTGTCGACCTGGTCACAATTTTTTTTATTACAGATTTGAAAAGAGCACAATCTCAGCATTACTGCTGTGAAAACCGCACGCTGGTACCATCTTTGGTTCAAAAATTATGGAAGTCTGAACATCAAGAGATGTGATGAAGTCATTTCGGAACACTTTCGAGATGTGATGAAGTGATGTGATGAAGTGGTCCTATTTTGGCCTGAATCGCCAAATGAAAATTCCCGACAAACGACTCATTTAGCTTGATTGCATCACATATATCATCTCAATGAAGGCCATTCATTGCATAAATGATGATAAGACGTGAATCTGGGACTGAAAAACATTTCCAATTTTGTTTTTGAAAATTTTCTTGACTCTCCATAGGCTTTGTACACAATCGCCACAGTGGCATCAGGTTGCAACATTTTTTTCCCAAATAAACATTAGAGAAACAATAATTTTTCTGTGGATTTAGAAAATTGTCTCCTTGAGTTGAGTACCTCAGTGTTATATGTAGATAACCCTCGGATGACTTCAGGTGCTCGGTAGCCTGGGGTACCCTCCGGTGCCCGCAGACCGTATGGTGTGGCAAACTTAGATATGCCATAATCAGCTATCTTAGCATTGTGCTGCAGGTAAAAAATAACACGACAAATTAGCTGTGGGGGCTAGCCTGGTGTCATCTTTGTACAAGACCGACTCCCCGACTGACTGACTGACTGGCTGTCACTTGTGACTTGGACTGGTTACCAATCTCACTCACAGACAACTCGTGAGGGAGTGTAGTAGGGGTGAGCATCGGAACTGGGTACCCGACTACCTAACCACTGATGTCAGGAACTGGTTCTAGATTATGGGATCGGGCACCCGTATAACCAACTTTACAAGTTACTTAGTAACTTCTCAGACAATGAATAAGAAAGGTTTTGAATGTGATTTTTGTGGAATTTTCAAAATGAAATCCAGGCTACATTGAAAATCAAAACAGATTTCATGTTTATGTGCATTTTAACTTGCAATCAGTTGCGGTTTACAGCGTAAAGCTACAAAGCCCTTCAGACAACTTCCGGGATTTGAATTTTGGGGTTGGATTTCCTTTACGGGTGCCCGGGTATCCGTGTTTTACTTCAATAGTGAAAGATGCCAATTGTTTTTCATTAAAAAAAAGAACACCTTTGTAGTAGACATATCAAAGATAATAAATATAAGTGAATCTGACACCTAGTCCATTTTTTAACACTCGAATTCCCAATAAAATGGAAACCATTACTCCTAACCCAATATATATTCCAAGGGGTCAAAGGGCATATACTGACCAGAGTTCCCAATGAGAGAGAGAAGATGAGGATGTTGTCTGGTTTCAGGTCGCGGTAAACGATGCGATGCTCATGGAGGAACATCAATCCTTCAGCAACCTGTTACAGTAGATGAGAAAATAAAAGACGAAAAATAGCATCAATGACCATGTGTGCAAACTTTCATATTTGACAATGCAGGTAATACACAAATACATTAAGCATCTAATACACAAAGAAGCAAACGTATTGGTTGATTTCAATTTCCCAGAAGTTATCAAATTTTGAAATATTTTTTTCATTTCAGCTTCAAAAACTAGGATTTAAGACAGAAAGGCCCATACCAAGGAGTTCTCAATAAAAAGTCTTTGTTTGAAAAATTTGGCATGTACACTTACTATTTGGACTTACATTGCAACATAAATTTGATCAACTGATTTGGTAAATTTCTACTATATTTGAAAATTAGACATCATGACTCTGGGGCCCAAAGCAACAAATATAGGTCTGTTACAAACTCAACTTTAAATCTGTGAACTGTTTTCACTTAATGTACTTGAATCGAGCCATGTAACAAAATAGAGTTTTAAATACCTGCATGGCAATACGGTGCTGTAGACTCCTACTAGTCACTTTCTTGTTGCGCAGGACAGAGGCCAGTGATCCAAGCTGGGCCAACTCAATGACAAGAACCCTGGGGTTCAAACCAACGCCTTCCATGGAGACTAGACTAGGATGTTGCAACTGTCTCAGAATGGTTACCTGGATTAAGAGGAATTGAATTATAATGATATTGCGGTGCTTGTATGGCGCTTTAAACCATCGTCACCAAGTGCTTCACAATTAGTATTGCAAATTTAATAACAGTTATGAAATAAATGTATGCTTGGGAGATATTAAACACCATGTTTAAGAACGGTTGGAGTCATTATCAGCACCCAGAATCCAAACGGGTCTTAAACATAGTGTTTAATACCAACCAAGCACATATTTATTCCCATTTATAAATACCTTTTCGATCAAAAATCTAAACTTTTCGGTCCAAAAGTGAAAACAAGTCAAAAACTAAAACTTTCTAACATTTTTGTTCAACAATTTCACTTCATGTTTTTCGAAACACCCCTCTAGCTATATAATGGCATGTCTAGCTCGCAAGTAAGACTCCTTTTATGGAGATTGGTGCCCGCGTTGCGCGTACTGCACGATGTCGTGCAGATGCGGCTGTTGGGAGGATTGTGAACAATCATCCAACAAAACGGTAAGAGGCACTGGATTTCATAGGAGTCCAAATTTCATGTGACACTGGAAAAGTGTTAAAGCCCAGCCAGCCATGTCTTTATCATCGGTTAAAGACCAGCCACATGATGGGCTCTCGACCAATGGGAATGAGAAACTGTTTAGGTATTTATAAATACGTATTTATTTTAAAAATGTCTTAGGTATTTATGAATGCATATTTATTATTGATGACTTCACTGAACATTTGTAGTCATGAATTGCCTTGCCCTAGAAAGTTGAAACGAAAATAGAGATCTGGAAATGCAAGACAAACCTCTTGTCTGAGCAATCGATGGGGATGCACATCTGGACTCATGCCAAACATCTTCACTGCAACATACTAAGGAGAAATGGAAAATGGAAAATTTGGAAGATGGGAAACAAAGTGCTGGACAGCTCATTGGTACAATCCAAAATTAATTTCGGCTTTTAATAAAAGTTTAGAATATTTATAAATACATGGAATAAACGATTATTTAAGCATTAGTTCCTGTCAGTTAACGTGGGCACATTTAGAAAAAAAAAATTTCAACGTGATTGCGATTTTTAGGGCTTATTAACACAAGAATACAGATAAATATCTGTAAGAATGGGTCATTCTATACATTTTGGGGTCCACTTTTTGCCTCTCTCTGTTACATCTGACATCTATGATTTTATAATTCTGATGCACTCCTTAATGCAGTCGTCCTCCAAGAGTGATTATGAGTAGCAAACTACCTACCCAACAAATAAACAATCGTTAGAAGTCATTGTTAATGATACTTGAATGGCAAATTACAAAGTACCAAGGTAACAGGGACAGGAAAATGTCACACTTTGAAACCTTAATTTATAGAATACCCATAGAAAATTGAAAGGTTTCAAAATACCTGATCCTTGTATTTGGCTTTGTATACAGATCCAAAACTCCCATCTCCAAGCATTTGCGAAGAACTGAAAAAAATGCCAAGGAATATTGAAAACTTATTCAGCATTTCAGCTTTGTTTGAAATTGGATTCTGCAGTCTATTTCTGCATGTCCTGCTGTGTAACACCTGAAAAAAATAGGTAGTTTTATAAAATAAACATTTTGGAGAGTTTTCTACTTCCCTGTTTGTAGCGTATACAGCGTGTCCCAAAATACCCGCACATTTTTTGTGCCAGGCTCTAGCGTCGGTACTGAAACACGTACCGTGATTATTTACATACCAGTTTAAAGCATGGAATCTGAACCTTATCCCTGACGAGTATTGGTCTGATATTAAAAAAGAGTTTTCAAATTATTTGTGTTCAAATAAAGGCATGTCGAAAACAAACTCAACCGATTTCAAGGAAAATCAATGATGCGATACATCAGACGTGTCACACTTTGAGCGCGCTTTTTGAATAGGTACATACTTGCACGTGATTTTCAAAATTGAACTTGAAATGAAGAACAATATTGTGTATTCATTTAAGGTGTAGTCTACGTGGATCGAAAAGAATAGGAAACAGAAAGTTAAAGGCAATGAGAACGTCACATCATGAACATGATGAACCATTTCCACATTAGAAAACAATGCGCATGATTGATTTTCCTTGAAATTGGTTGAGTTTGTTTTTAACATGCCTTTATTTGAACACGAATCATTTCAAAACCCTTTTGAAAATCAAACCAATACTTACCAGGGATAAATTAAGGTTCCAAGCGTTAAAATGATATAAAATTAATGGCGGTGCGTGTTTCCGTGGCGACACTAGAGCCTTGCAAAAATTGTTACTGGCATTTTGGGATGAGCTGTACAATTACAATGCATGTCCTGCAAGGGGCCCATGCAACAAAATATAAGAACGTAATGACTAAAATATATAAAGAAATTGAGAAATTATTTCAGGGTTTTGGTTTGTTTTCATCAGGGATTGTAGTCAAAGGAAAATATGTACTGAAATAAAATCTAATTAACTTTACTTTCAAGTCCTTTAAACTTAAAACTTTCAAGCCTCCTCGGAGCAATTACAATCATTAAAAAAAATTTTTAGAACCCATGTTGACTCATTTTTTTCAGCCTGATGATAGTTTTTTTTAAAAGCTACCTTGGCGTGAAGTGCAACTGTTGAGGGTCAATATGGAATCTTTCGTCAAGGTCAGCAAGCATCACGTCAGGAGCCTGAATTGTAGAGAGAAAAATGATAACAATAATTGCCATCTTTTGTTGGTTTCAAACAAACACAGAAGGAGCCTAACACGTTGGGGAGTATGATAATAATTACCATTAACACGATTTATCTTTTTTTCATTAACTACAGGCACGTCTATTGAAAAAACCTTCATATGCATTCAATCATAGCTAAATGAAATAACATAGCCATAAACGTATAAATTTGTAACAAAATAAAAAACTTTGGACCTTTTCTGAACAAGCAAAGGAAGTAAACACATTTTAGCAAGTATTTTCACAGACTGGAAACCTGAACTCATAACACACACATGTACATGAGGACAGGCAACGGCCTTTTTCTTCTGATTTCTTACTGGTTGCTACGCACTGTGACAAATTTTCGTACCCATAGATCTTTTTAGTCTAATTGACAAGCAGACACAGAACAGAAATGCACGACATGTCAGATTCGGTATTTAAATTAGGCTGACCTTACGTCACAGGTCAGCCTGACAATTGACACGCTGGCCAGAACCAGACTTTAAACGGCTGCCCACAAAAATCTGTCATTTTGAGTCGGTGCTCAGACTAGTATTTTAATGGAATGTATGGAAGCTCTTACCAGCAGTTTTAGCGGCACCTGCATATCCACATGATTAGGGCAGACAATGTAGTCGCTGTCTTCTGACCTCTCTATCAGGTCGTCCAGAAGAAACTGGTAGATCTTGTTTTCTGCTTGGAGGAATGGAGGACAAACGAAAGACATAATATCAGAGGAGGAAGGAGTAGGCTGAATAAAAAAAACCATCAAAATAAATTCATGCAGTTCTTGAAGTAATATACTGACAATCTGATGGGCAAGCAATGGTCCAAACATATGAATGCTCATTACTTTACATTTTCAGATGTGAAGCTGTCAAAACTCTTAAGACAAACTGCATTTAAATTTCTCACAATAAATTTGTTTAATAAAAGGTTTTGCAGCTAGTGAATGGACTGCATTGGAGTGGTTTTTCATTTGGACTAAATGACCTGAGCGTTGGTGAAGTAAAACTTTCTTCGCCTGCTATCTTCTGTGACCAGGGTTCAAGTCCTGCCTGGGCTAACATGTGGAGTGGGTTTTTAATTCGGGCGATTCACAATGCAGTGCGCCACAAGAGTTTGCCATGGAGAGTTAATTTTTCCCAGTGCATTGTGGGAGATGGTCGACAAATTCGCAGCACAGGACATTTGAAATTGTTAGTTTTTTTCCGGTCAGTAGTTTCGTAAGCATATGATTCGAGCATATGTTTGCCCTTTTCTTTTCTTTTTAACAATATGGTGTTTTGTGTAAGGTGGCAGAACGCTATGCCCTTATCTATAACAAATTAGCTCAAGTTGTCTACTGACACTCATTCAAATGGGCCGTGTTTTGTCAACCCTTAACTTGAACAATTGACTCTCCATGGTGAACTCTTGGTGGTGCACCGCATTGTGAATCGCCCGAATTGGTCTATCCCGGCCGAATGCAGAATGAGAAATGAATCAACAAATGATAACTACCTTCACATAGCACACAGGGTACGATCCGTTGAACCAACGTCTTGCCTTGCAATGGGTCCATCTCAGTCAGCCCTGGGAACCATTCCTCTATCAGGTCATCGACGTGATCGCAGAGTAGGCCAAGCAGTCTGGACAAATGACGTATAACACCAATGTAAAATACACATGCCATTTTCTTCTTGTCATAAATATTGTGACCTCATGTTTTTAGTGACATCAATGCACCATTTGTGTTCCAAGGAAGTGAAGGACTCTTCAAATGTCTCCCTCATACCGCCTCATCGTGGAACTTCTTGCCAGGATCTTGCTTTTCCCCTTCTTAAAATTACAAGCTTAAAACAGTTCGAATGAAATCTCAACATATTCCTTCTCTCTCGTTAGCTTTATTACAGTTGTAGTGACCTACAAGCTCTTACCTATTTCCGTCTTTAGTCTGTGGCACGGTGATTTTCAGACCGTCAAGGCTCTTCCGCAGCGATTCAACACAAAAAAATGCTTCCTGATATCAAACAAAATGGGTACAATTTCTAGATTAGTACATTCACTGATTAAGTTTTCCTTAATATGACGCAAGGTCAGTTTTCTTTCATCTGTTCTAATCCAATATGACTCGCAAGGCAAGCGTTTATCACCTTTTCCTTGGCATGAAATTAGTTAGAATATTTCCATCCTCTTTGGAAGGGACGGCAGTCCATCACTCCCCAGCTAATGCCAGTGCCTACTTACACTCCTGGGTGACAAAGAGGCAAGTTTAGGTAAACTGTCTTGCCAAAGGACACAACTGACAAGCAGCTGGATTCGAACCCTTGACCCTTTGATCATGAGCCACAAACTCTATCCACTAGCCAACACTTCCCAACCATTTTCTTTCATTCAAGGTAAGTGACAATGGAAACTGAAGAGTCAGATCAACTAAATGGTACATTTCTTGCCTTCCATTCATGTGCCCCTGGTTCACATCCAACCCAAGTCAACATGGGGATTGCTTTTTTTTCCTTCCAATTTCTGCCAGAGTAAGACTCACCCTTGACCAGCAGACGTAGATACCCTCTCTCCAGTACTTGGTGACTTTGGAGATGTCATCACTGGAAGCAGACTCAACAGAGGAAGGCTTAACAAAAATTAAAATTTAAATATTTTTCAATTTCTCCTTCAAATAATTTATGACACTCACCAACAGATATCTTCTTTAGCTTTTTATTCCTATGAGTTTGTTTCTGCATTCAATAGGGGGCGTTGAACAATAGAGGACAATAGGGTCCCCAATTCCTGAGAGGTCCCCAATTTGGATTCGTGTACAAAACATATGGGAGGTCTTCCTAAAAAGTTACAGTACAAACAAAAGAGGGACAATGGGGGTCCCTGATTGCAGGCAAATACACACTTGTGTGTATGTATCTTGTTTGTATCTGAACTGTGTAAGTCTTTCAAAAAAGGTATTTTTATTTTTAACAAAATGTCACCCTCCAGTTGTAAATTCAAATTGATGTATGTTTTTTTTGTTAGTTTTTGTTCCATTAATTTCTGGTTTGTTTTTTTTACTTTGTATTTTTTTCAGCCTGACAAAGAATTGTCCCTATCCAGTTTTTCAAGGAATCTCAAACAAATAAGGCAACAACTCACTGTCTGTAGCATCTGCGTTGAGAAGACGAGAAGTCTCAATATCAGACGAGACCACAAACCGATTGGAACATACGGCATGTCATAGACTCGGTGTAATAGATCTAAGATTTAAAAAAAACCCACAAATATCAGTCAATAGATTTATATATCATCGGTTACCAACACAGATATTGCACTGGAATTTCAACTGAACCAATTAAAACAAACAAATATCAAATACTCCATACCAGCCAACTTAGGTTGGCATACAGCGGGTCCCAATATTAACATTGTGCATGAAGAAATCGCTGATTTGCTCAAAAGGTGGTCATACAAGGTAATCAACTTTTTTATAATTGGTGAAAATATCAAGAAAATCCATCAATGCAAACCAGAGATATTGTTGATTTTGTAAGGCTATATTATTTTCATCCTGCACCATTAGAATCCTGTAGTTAAGCATGTTAACAAAGAACGTCAAAAGGGTCTATACAACATTGACGCTCGAGTAATTTGCAATTAGAGCAGTTACCACATGCTTTTAGATTTGATCATATAATGCTATGTACCCAAAATGTTATCTGTGAACACCCTTATCCAAATGCAACATGAAGGCCATGCAATATTTCAAGCACTGCATAACACATACCAATAACCCAATAATTGGTATATATAAGCAAATACTAAGTGTAGAAATTACATCGTGCAGGTCGAAAAATACATAACCTTACCAAATCAAAGATATCTCTGGTTAGCATCGTTGGATTTCTTGATTTTTTTTTATCACCAATTATATACAAGACCATAGGTTTGAAAATGCTACAAAATTTGATTAGCTAGTCTGACTAACTTTTGAGAAAATCAGCGATTTATTCATGCACAATCTTTATTGGGACACGCTGTAGAATTCAACAATGCAACTTTGAACAAATTTTATACAAGTCATTTCTCAAATCTCATACGATTTTCAAAACTTGCTATTAGTCCCCAGAAGACTTCATTTTACACAATGATTACACAAAACCAGTGGATGTGGATTTTTTTTAATGAGATTTTATCAACAGGCCTCCACAAACAGAAGGGAAAGTCAATTCTTTGGTCGCATTTGTTTTTCCAATTTGGATAGAACGAGCATTTGAGACAAGTTTGTGCCCACCTTGTCTGTTTGAGGACGGTAGACTGATTGCTGGTTTCTGACTCGGCATCTTGCAAGGAATCAGAAGTTCCGTGTCAGTAATTGGAAGTGCAACCTCAAACCTGCAATGCAAATTTCAAAAAAATGTAATAAAAATTTGCAAAATATGTAACAAATTGTATAGAAAGAATGCTTTTGTTTGACCCATCAATGGGTTATTTGCAAACAGCTGTTAAACAAAAGTTTGACATGCGTACACTTGATGCTAGTTGTTGGGACATGTTTTTTTTTAATTTGGTCTTTTTATGCTCCAACCTCCACTGACCACCTATCTGCACTGCTGAGACTCAAATGAGTTGAGATAACGATGACAATAAACCTTTATCATGATGCCACCATTTCAATCATGTTCCCTGTATCCAATAACAGTACCGAATAATAATGTGGGTTTTTTGCAAAAAAGGAACCAGACTATTTTTCCTTCCAGCCTCGCTTTGGTTACATTGATTTGAATGGGAAAATTCTAAATGGCCGCAACATGATAATGCTCTATTGGGCGCACTTATGTTCAGTCGCTGCTCCTTAAACCCAGAGTCAATACATGCATTGCATTCAGTAGCAACCTTTGAGGTGTTTTTTTATTATTAAATTCCGTAAAATGTTATGAACAAGAGGTCTCATGCGTATCCCTGCGGAACAAAAACGGGTAATTTAAAGATGGCCGCAATGCAAAAGATCTGTATATTGTTTCCCTTATGAACTCCATTTGAAAGTACTGGTGTGCTGAATGGATTGGCAATACTTCACTTTGAGCCTTCAAGATATTCAGTAGAATACTTACTTTTCAAGTAGCTTGAGGTACTGTGGAAGGAGTCGTTTGATGGGAAGATCTTCGGATCTTGTGAAGAGTATAGGCAAGTCAATGATCCTCATTTGCTGGGGAATTTGAAATATAATAGAGCTAAGTAAGTGTAGGTGTATCTGTGTCATTCTGAATAAATACTTCATTCTGCTAAAAAGAACTTTTCAGTGATCTAACAACCATCTCCCAATCAGATTTCGTAAGCTCTCTGGATATCTAGGCCCTTGCTGGTAGAAATACCTGATGTTGATTTAAGTTGTGGACTCAATCCACTCACATAAAGGCAGTTTCAGTGGATTATTTCAATATAGAGTTTTGCCCTTCACTGTTTACTCAGTGCAGACTGAGGGCTTTCAAGAATAAATTCATATACTCAGGTGGAGCTTGAACCAAAGACCACCCGCTTACTATTACAGCTCACAAGAGTCGGTTGGCTGGTTTGAATCTTAGGCAGTGACCGGTACTGCAATATGGCACGGATCCTCTACACAAGGATAAACGACCCATCAGAGCTTGTGTACAAAATGTACGGAACGGATTGTCTACATGCGTGATAAGCCACGTGCGCACACAGAACAACGAAAAGAACATGTAGAACAATACGCGTGCCATGATTACCGACAGCTGGCTCCCTGAAAGAAATTTGACCACTGAAAGACTGCAGTCACGTACCGAGTCGCACAAGAAGCACACAAGTGCCCTCTATAGTTCCTAAATGGAGTCCACTGTGAATGGCAAAGCTCAGCCCTTACCCCGTTAGGACTGATGAAAGGGTTGATTTCCCTCACAGTCACCACCAGTGCCATGATCTTGCACAGCCATTCAGGGTCCACAAAGTACATCTCTTTCAGCTGCTGCACAGGGTCGTTATAGTGTAGCAACACTCCTGTCTCGTGGAGGAATCGTACAGCCTGAAAAGAAATTAACGAAGAATTGGGACTTCTGGCATTTGAAACTTTATTCTACATGTATGTAAGGGGTAGAGTGTTTAATAAATCTAGCCAAATTATTTAAGATAAGTTGTGGTCAGCCCTTGAAATCAGTACAGTCTGGTTCCTACCCTAACAGATACCCACTATACTCCAGGGTGGAGAGAGGAAATTGTAGTAAAGCACCTTGCTAAAGAACATAAGTACCACGTTTCATTGGACTGGTCGAAACCTATGTACAATCACACTGAGTTGGTCACCGTTACATTGTCAAACATTTTCTTGTAACAATTTTTCTTAGGTTTTTTAATTTCATTTCTTGTTATTTTTAATCTCTGTGAAGCGCTTTCATTGTCATTTTGACAGAGTTTGGCATGACTCCACATGTCCATTCTAACTTACTAACCTGAGATAGTTCATCACTGTCTAACTGCAGGGAGTGTTCTCGTACCAGCTGCAGTAACCGTCTTCTCATCACCACAGGTGCTTCCTTATTCTCCTTCATCCTCCTTGCTTCCTCCTTCAGTAACTCCTCAAGACGCTGATGAGACAAGAAAAACCCCGAGGATATCTTGTAGGACTTGTACTGATAGACTTGAAGCATTAATACCCCCAATAGACCATTATCATGTTGCAGCTGTCTTGATTTTTCCCCATTCAAATCAACGTAACCAAAGTGAGGCTGGAAGGAAAAATAGTCTGGTTCCTTTCTGCTCACAAAACATTATCATTCAGCACTGTTATTGGATACAGGGAACATGACTGCAATGGTGGCAGCATGAAAAATGCCTATTGGGTACAAAGCGCAAGTTGGCAGAGAATGATGGGAGAGACATTTGAACACATTGCAGACAGCGCCTTCAGGCAACGATGAGGCAGGGATTTTAACGTTCAGAACAAAAATGAGTTGTTCATACTTTGCACGAGCATGTGACCCTGTGTATTTTTGTGGACTGCCCTTATGGGGTACTTGCACAAAGGGCCCTGTCACACTTTTGCGTATCCTAATTCCTTATGAGTTGCGCATTGACATTTTTTTCATACGCAGTCGTACGCACAATACGCACCTCATATGCATCTCTATCGTTTTGTGTAGGTTTTATGTACGCAGATATACGCATGGTACGGCCCAGTATGCAGGATAGTTTTGGACATGCACAAAACTACGCTGCGTACGCTGTTACGCAGGTCATAAGTTATAAATACGCAGCGCATCGGTCCCGCATCGGTCGAGTGCGTTACGAGTACGCTATGTGTTCGTGACGCACCCCGTCAGCATATGAGCCGCCTGTATTGGACGTATACATAGCGTACCTGCATCGCAGATGCAACGTACGCTGAACGGCGAGCGGCGGAAATGCGGCGGGAATACGCTCAAAAGTGCGTCAAGCATGTGGTCGGCATAAGTCGGGTGCATCCGGAATACGCTAGGCATGCGCACTGCAAACTGACCTATTCGCAGCCCGAAAAATAATGTTGTGCACTGCATACGCAACTCATACGCAATGGATGCGCTGAATTCGTTACTTGTACGCTAGATGTGCGTCGCACATAAGTCAAAGTGATCAAAATATTTCGACGTTAATTGAGCGTACGGCTGCGTATTGAAAATTTTTGATAAGGAACTCATAAGGAATTAGGATACGCAAAGGTGTGACAGGGGCTAAAGGGAACAACTGTATCCTATTAATTGGTCTTTGTCTAATGGTATCCCAGAAGAGAAATTTGAAATGCGAGGGAGAAAAGGAGAACAATGCAAATACCCCACAAACCCCATCTGTAAGGTTTCCTGCGTATGCAGTGTGTCTCTTTCCATGGAGCAATGACAACGTGGTGACATAAGTTGACCTACCTGGTAACTGTAGGGAATCATCTGGCCCAAGACTGCTTGACCTTTAATCTTACAACTGTGAATGAGAGAAAAAGAAGTTATCAACATTGTATTGAACATCTGTCTTGGTGCCAAGTATCAAAGAGTAAACACTTTTTATTGCTCAGGTGGGAGTGGCTTCTGTTTTCAGGCATGAGAATGAATTTCAATATATAAAAACAGGAAACTTGTGCAAAATCAGGAAAAAAAGATGTGAAATCTGCAAAAAAAGCCCCAAAACAGGCTCAACAGAAATAAAAACGTGGACATTTGGGCAACAAAAAACAGGAAGTCCTGTTCAAAGAGGAAAGATTCTCATGCCTGTTTACAGTTTTTGATGATGAAGCACAGTTCCAGTTGTAGCTGTCCCCTTTAAAGGTACCTAGAGTTATTTGCTTTTTGTGCATGTTTTTGTCATTTGAAGCAACAAAATTGCCCCAGATCTTAAGAAGGGTGCATAACAAGTTACTGCTGAAGTTTGAGCTCAGTGGATACTGTACATTTTGAGAAAACAGAGAGAAATATATGCAGAATTTTTGGAGCTCATAACTGGATTCCGTTGTTAACACGTAAAAACCTGCTGTGCCTCCTGGCACATTTTCTTAAACCACCTTCAATGATTGTTTTCTTCCTAAAGATAACATTTCAGGCGTAATAATTTCACAGCCTATTTGGTACCAGTCCTATCTTCACTTTAAGCAAGGATCTTCTCATTAAATCGGTAGCTAAGTTTCCATGTAATTGCAAATATTTCTCAGTAAATAAAAGAACACACATCTGTGTGAACGCCTTACGTCTCAACAATTTCCACGATGAGTCGGCGCAAGGCTTCCAGGCCTTCGTTCTCGCTGGTACAACTGACAGCTCGGAAACCCATGATCTCTGGGAAGCCTGGTGATTGGCAGATACTCCGCACTCTCATCTCCATATCACTGATGAATTCTTCTTCCTTGTCTGTCAAGAAAGGAAGGTCCAGGACATTTATTGATAACAAAGACCTTAGAGCAATTTCCTGAAGGTGCTTAGTTGAAGAAAAAAAGACCCAAGTCAATTTTGTTGGTAAGCAACAGTCAGCTGAGAAGCATTGTTGTTATAGTCAGCTGAGAAGTAGTTTCTGTCAGTATACAAAATGTGAAATTTTGACTTGTTTCAGTTACATGTTCAATCAGCAAACGTTTGTTGTTTGAACAGAAATGAACATTTTAGCAGATGACAAACTTGGCTTCCTTCACTCATTTCAATGTTCCATAATTTCATTAAAGGGAATATACATCATTTGCTTTTGCTGTAATTTTCAGAAATGGATGGAATTGGGGGGTTGGAAATATATAGCAAATATAGTTACACTGACTTTTTTGAGGTTTTGGGTTTGAAAATGCTATAAAAACCAAGAAAAACAATCATTTTCCTGTAGTCTGGTTCCCTGACTCCATTTAAGAAGAAACAGAGCAGTTTACATATATTGGGGAATTGTAAGGTCAAGGAACCAGTCTAGCTGGCTTGTACCCGTTCATAGGTGTGTAATCGATTGCAAACAAGTGTAAAGTCAACTGGGGCCAGTATTTGAAAAAAAGCCTGTTTTTTCCAACGCTGATCGGCCGATCAGCGTTGGAAATTGATACAAAAATACCACTTTTCTTGAAAATGACAGTATACCAGGTGCCATGATTTTACAGGATGCTTTACACTGTCATTCACTAACAGGCCAGCAAGGTATTTCAAAATGATTTGGTAGTTTTATTTTTTGATGTTTGCAAATGTTGTATTTTCCCTTTAACAAATGTCTCTCAAATCTAGTGTAGACAGTGACATGCTAAATTTATCTGGTTTTTAAGAGGACGTCATCTTATTAAGATTTTTTTTCAAAATCTTTTTAAAAGTAAACAAAACTGCTCAAAATATACAGAGTTTATCAGATGTATGAGAAATTACACAACTTGTGTACATTTTGATTAACCACTTTTTATTTTTACAACTCATAAAAAAAAACCCACAATTTGAAAAAAGGAAGTTCAAAAAAAAAAAAATTATATAAAAATATATCTTATTTCTTACAGTTGTTTCTTTCTAGGCAATACTAACCTTTGGGTATCTTATCCTTGTGGGTTCCTACCACCACCACTGGACAGGATGGGGCCAGGGCTTGGATGGTCAGCAGCCACGGCCGTAATGTCTTGACCTCATCGGGACCTTTGCTAATATCGTACACCACCTGCGACAAGTTCCAAATTCAGTTCACAATCAGGTTTGGTGTAAAAACAAAAATCAAAATCCATGATCGGTTTCTCCTTGATTTACAAATTTATGCACAATACAGACCACTGTCACTGTACAATGATAGAGGACCCCTTCAATGTGGTATGGTATCTGCACTAATAAACAGAAGGTCATGGGTTCGAGTCCCATGAGTAAGCCTGTTTTTTTTCTCTCTCGGACAGCACTGCGTGTACTAGTGCTTACGAAGTTGCATTGGTGAAGGGCAAAACCAAATATTGAATTCACATGCTCCTCTATGCAAAATTCAATCATATAAAAAAGTGGTAAGGGCAAAGGTAATTTCTGGTGTTTTCCTAGTTATATACTGTAACTTTTCAGGGCATTCGTTGTTCTATATGTGGGAATGGAAAAACAAGTGCAAATTTTAAGAGAAACAAATTCAGACAGAAACTAGGGATTTTGTTGTCATGGACACCAGTAAAAATGTGGCAATGAAGGTCCATTTTTGAGAGTTGAATCTGGTACGCATACTTCTGTACACAATACTGAACGACCACTTTACCAAACATTTATATGGATGTCATGCCGTAAACTATGGCATTCCATTGTATCAAGGTAGAAAATAGCAGATTACTTCAGTCAAAGTGGAGGTGGGATGGGTTGGGTGAGGTGGTTGGGTTGGGTAGGGGTGGAGGATGGGGGTGGGCGGAGGTGGGAGGGTGTCAAGTGGGGTTTGTAGGTGTGAGAGTATTTATTTTTTTTACCAGGAAGAGAGCTCGTCCCGTCAGGAAGCACGGATGCATGCTGTAGAAATCCTCCTGCCCAGCAAAGTCCCAGGTATTTAGGGTGAAATCCACCGTCTTCCTGTTACACCTCACTGGTATCCTGTAGTCAAGGAATATAGAAATCCAATCTGATTCGAGGATTCTAACATCAGCCAGAGAAGGGACTCCGCGCACAACTACCCCCTCGCTTGGTTACAAAGAGAGAGTTCGGAGGGACTCAAGTGCATTGCTGCCAATGCCTGACACTCACGCAAAGATGAAACTGGTATGTGCCCACTACCATATATATGTTTTACGTACATCTCCAAGGAACTACTAACTTTGGATAAATCGGGATGTACTTTCAATCAGTATTTTTTATAAATAAGTGTTTTGCTGCATTAAAAACATTCATATCCAATACAATACTTCAATGGCCTCTTTGGACATCAAGGACAGTGAACCCAAAACTTTTCATGTGCACCTTCATTGGGATACCAACTATTGAAAGAACTTGATGTATTTTCGACCAGAATTCTTCAAGGACTGCTACTGATTTGGATTAAATTTGAAACGTTTTCAAAATCCCCCAGGTAAACTGACTAGGTGCCTTAAAAATAATTTAAAGTTGAACAAAGAAATTAACTGCAGCAGGGTTTGAACCTACGACTTCTGGATTGCCGTTCCGGTACTTTACCAACTCAGCTATCCAGCCCAATGGTGGTGGTTCCCCACTCTGTCAATGTCTTTGTTCAAGGAGCGCTAGTCAGAAGCCATAAACTGATACATGCCATATAGCCAGGATCATGTCCTAAGTCACGATGCTAGCAACATTAGCAATGCTGCAAACCCGGGAAATAGCAAACACGGATCACTCAAATAAATTTAGAAGAGACTTACTTCCAGTCAGACACTTTGATTCCAACTGTCGCTACATTGGCTTCCTTCTTACTTCTCCTCAGCTTCTGTAGTCTGGCCAACAGTGTGGACTTGCCCCTGCCTCCATACCCGACAAGCATCAGCTTCATGCGATAGTAGGGAACAGACTAGCCGTTTGGAGAGGAGGTAAACAAATAAAATGATGCATGAGCTTTGGTAAAATTGTTTTGGTGTCATGTTTTCAGAAGGTTTGAAACTCATATTGTGAGTTAAAAGGATATATTTTCAGGATTTCCCCAACAGTTTTTTTTCAAGATACAAAGCACATTATAAAGCAAGAAGCTTGCTGAACCCATTAGCAACTTGTGTGGCAAGTGACAGTGGTTGAGGACATTGGACTCGTGGTCTGCGGATAAAGCTGCAGGTTGTGGGTTCGAGTCCAGCCTAGTGTCATGGTGCATGTGCCCTTGGGCAAGGCACTTTGTCACTCACTGCTTCTCTCCACCCAGGAGTAAATGGGTACCTGTGAGGCCAGAGATGGTTATTGTGATTGTTTTTAGCTGCTTTGCGTCAAAATGGCAGCATCGAGCTGTAAACTCCCCAGGGAGCTGAGATGGTGTTAGGAATGTTTCATGGGCCCAATGAGCAGGGGTAATAATGATGAAGCGCCTTCAGCATCAGTCCTGGTGGATACGTGCGCCACTGTTATTATATTATTGTTGTTTCTACTCCTTCATGAATCCATAGAACTATACAGGCCCAGCCTTTTGTCTCTTGGATGATTGTACCTGTTTGAGTTTCTGATTCAGGAAGCCAATGATGTCTTTGGTACGGCCTTTGAGGATGGAAGGGTCGAGGTCCAACTTGAGCCCATCCAGAGGAAGCTAAATAGGACATAGAGGCAAAAGAAAACAAAATTGCCAAAAACAAATCAGCATCTCATGAAAACGATGCAACACACACCCAAGTCACACTGCGATTCCAGAGATGTGGCTAAATTATCTGAACTTTTGAAACAATTATGAGCCAATATATACCTAAACGATCGACTGCTGCAGTTGTTCAAAATGACCCCAGTCACTGGAAAATTAGCTTAAAAAGAAAATTACCCCATTTCCACCTATTTCTGCCTTGAGAAAGACACTGTGAATAACTTTTGGTACAGATTTTACCACCAAGTTTAAAATGCCGAGTTGAAAATCGGTTTAAATTCCTAAATTATCATAATGTACATTTAAATAACAGCCAACTCATCAGCCATTAAATAAGTTCCATTTTTTTTGCACATGATTCTTTAGCGCGAATGCCCTTTCGTTTTCTGATATAAATGTACCACTTCACCTCAAATATCTCTTTAGGAAACTACAGGGAGAAGCCAATGGAGAAATATCTAGTTTTTGAGGGAGGAAAACTCCTGAAGAATATTCTCGGGAAAACCCCCGGAATCAAGTAGGGACTGAAAAACCCATTCCACATATGGACCAGTACAGGAATCCGAACCAGTGAGGTGGAAGGCGAGGAAAGAACCACTTTGCCAAACTGACTCCAATCTGTCTCAAAGACAAGATCTGTCTCAACGACAAGATTCCCCCCCCCCCCCCCCCACTCTTTGAGCTTACCTCCCACAGCCTTGAAAGTCTACCCAGTTCGTCAGGAATGCAGGTGATCTTGGGATTGTAGCTGATGTCTAGGGATGTCAATGTGGATATCTGGCCCACCTCCTTGGGAACCTATTGGCATGACAACCCAAAACCCAATCAGACACAGATATCAAACAAGAAGGAAAAACAGTCTAAAGGTAATGAAAATGCAATTTATTGGCCTTTTGCCTGCGTCGACAATATTGATTTGAAAGTGAGGTAAAATCTTCATTTTTGGCACTTGCGAAGAGAAATGAAAGCAAGTAAATTACTCATTAATTCAAGTCTACTTCATTGAATAATTTACCATTTGTAATTAGGCATTCCATGTCTTAAGCCAGATTTAAAAAAAAAATATGACAGTAAAATAAGGCTGCATAAATAGTCCGGCGCCATCCCAATCAACCATTAACAATTTATGAAATACATTCAGGGAACTCAACAAAAATGGCCAACTCGTGCATCAGGGCCATTGCAAATCAATTTGATTATCAGATTCTGTTTGGCCCTTTCAACACTTGCGTCAAATTTCTTTTATTTTTAGATCTAACACCACTGTCTTAAAATTATATTTAGGAAGGATTACTTTAAAGGATTCTTGAAGCAGCTTAATGTCTCAGAAATAAATACCGATTACGAGTGCAGTGTCTTGTATTACTACTGAACTACAAAATTAAACGAATGTGTTGCCCAGTTGCGTCTGAGACCAAGTCCTCGGAAAGTTTTTGTGTACAAACCTTATGGGACATGTTGAGACAAACTTAAAGTCCAAACACTAAGGGTCCTAGTAAAACATGACTAGAAATGTATGTGTGTTGACAATTTGATCAGTGATCAAAGCAGTTGTAACCTAAAAATCTGAAGAAGAAAAAATCCTTTGAAGCTTGTTACCTGAGACAGTTGATTGTTATTCAGTCCAAGGCGTTCCAATTTTTGCCAAGAGCGGATGTTGTCGCTAAGATCAAGCTATAACATTCGTGTGAAAAAAAAATATGGTTAAGAAAAGAAGCGAAGATTCACAAATTAATAAGGGAATAAATGTGTGCTTCGGAGGTTTTAATCACTCTGTTTAAGTTGGGCTCGGGTAATTATCAGCACCCAGACTCCAAGCGGTCTTAAACAGAGTGATTAATACCGACCAAGCACATATTTATTCCCATTCATAAATACCTTTTTGGTCAAAAAATCAAAAATTTTCGGTAAAAAAATGTTTTTGTTCAACAAGTTCTATTCATGTTTTGTTAAATACCCCTCTAGCTAAATAATGGAGTGTCCAGCTCACGAGTAAGATGTAAACAACTCCTTTTATGGAGATTGGCGCGCGCGTTGCGCATACTGCGCAATGTCACGCAGAATGCACCTGGGGCGTTGCGTTGTAAATTTAGGACTATAAAGTACTAACTCACTGGTAGTATTGCACATGCCTACGTGAGGATTGTAAACGTTCAACCAATAAAACGGTAAGAGAGGCACTGGATTTTTAAGAGTCCAAATTTCATTTGACACTGGAAAAGTATTTAAGACCAGCCAGCCATGTCTTTATCATCCGTTTAAGACCGGCCACGTGACAGGCTCTCGACCAATAGGAATGGGTAAACTGTACTAGGTATTTATGAATGCAAGTTTATAAATGCTTTATTTCACACTTTAAAACAAAAATGAGAAAGTTTAGTAGGATAATTCTTCTAACAAATTCCACACTTTGCTAGTGATCCCCGTTTGCTACTCCTTGGTTTGCAGTATTGCTAATGGTGCTAGCATTGTGACTATGGCATGATTCCTGGCTGCATGGCAAGCTGGTTCATGGCTTCTGACTAGCACCCCTTGAACAAGGCCATTGACAAAATGGGGAACCACCAACATAGGGCTGGACAGCACTGTTTGTAGCACTGGAAGGGCAATCCAGTGCTATCAAGAGTATGCAGGTTCAAACCCCGCTCCAGAGCATTTCTTTGTTCAACTTTAAAATTAAAATCCCCGCTTGAGAAAATTTAAAATTCAATTAGTCAGGTAACAAAGTAAAACACAAACTCAACCCAACTCGTTATAGAGCTGCACTAATTAGCCAAAACTTGAAAAAGACTAACACACAAGATTTACCTTCTTGATCTTATTGTGTCCAAGCTGAATTTCCCGCAAACCTTGACTCTTCCATTCTTTTGGAGGGGGGACACCAGTCAAGCCATTGTTGCTCAAATCAATGCTCCTCAACCTGGGAGACACATTAATAAAATCATTAGGCCTTCAACTTGTTAAGATTTCTGTTTGGGATAGGTGCAACTACGTCATTAAATGGAGACATTTAATTCATTTTGTAAATGAAGGAATTCAGGGGTTTAGTACTTTTGAAAAGAAACAAAATGAGGGAAAAAAGCTGAAAATTTTCTAACACTGGAAATCCAAAAGGTGAGTTAAGAGTGCGACCTGCAAATCAACTCCCATAGACGGCAATGGTAATTACGCGTACTTCCAAAAACTATTTTAAAATTCTCACAACTCTACAAGGTGTTTGAGACACCCATCAAACTAAATCTTTTTTCATCATCATTCATTTTCTGTTAACTTTTTCAGGGGGTTTAACTGATGACGTTTGGGAGAAAATTCCATCCAAAGATGATCACCCCTAAAAGCAATCCTGAAGCCCATCGAAAATGGACGCCTACGCTCCATTGCAAAATAAAGCCATTTTAGGGCCTAATTTCATCCAAATTTCACAGAAATACAAGCTTGCAGTCCTCTGCACAGCTTCCACTCTTCTTTTTAACAAATGCTCTAATACTGAAGAATTTGAGGGCAGGCAAATTGTGATTCGGCCCGCGTAGGCAATTCTGGGCCTATTTACAGATCTACACCCTTTAGGGGGCAAGGACACACTTCCCACTATCTGGCACTTGGTGGCGCTGTCACGATATATAATTGTACGGTGTATTTTGTATTTTGGAATCCTGGGATGAATTTGAGGAATTGGTTACCATGGTAATTGTAGGATCATTTTGGGGATGCAGTAAGGCTCGGGTAGCGCCAAGTTGTTGACGGCCATCTTGAGCGTCGTCAGGGAGCAGAGCAACTCTCCCAGTTCCTCGGGTAGACTCTCTGGAGAAGTGAAATCACGACAGGACGTCAAGGTCAAATGTGGTGCATTCTGGGAACGCTCATCAGATGACACTTAATATGTTTGTCATCGAGCAAAAATAATCTTGCAAAACACCCACATATTTTTCAAAAAAACAGCTTTTTATTACAATCTCACAACTGAGTTTGCAACTTTGGGGGGGGGGGCAAGTTGCAATTTATTCTCTTGTTTTGGCACAGAGTTTGAAATGAAAGGCATATGTAGGAACATTTGCATTTCATGCATTTTGCTTGTTTCCAATAAAAACACCACTTAAATTTCAAAGAAGAATGTTCAAAACATAGCCTGTTGAAGTTTCAGCTCAGTGGATATTACACTTTTCCAGAAAACAGTGAAAAATCGTTCACAACCTTTTGGTCATAAAATTTGTCAACAGCACTCTTTATTTCTACAGATCAGTCAATTGGCTGATCGTTGGCAATCCCCCAAATTTCTTGATTTCTTCTCAATAACAGCAAGCCAAACGGAGTAATTTCAGGGGGTGTTTAGTATCAATACAATATTTAACTCAAGCCAGCTTTTTGATATTAATTAAATAGACTACTTTTTGATAAATAAAAATGACCCTATATGTCTTGAACCCAGGACCACTTCTCTCGATAAACTCTACAAACTCAGATGAACTTACTGAGTTGATTGCACGAGACGTTGAGGTAATCCAGAGAGTTGCAATGCCACATGCATTCTGGCGGGATGTGTGACAGCCCATTATGAGACAAGTCCAAGGTTTGAAGCCTAGTCAGCTCTATTGACATCGCTGGTAACTCCTTCAGATTGTTTCTGTATACAACAAAATCAAGTAGAAGTAAAGTCTGTTCTGAGCCTATCTTGCCCATCAGGCCGGCGTTTATCTCCGGTTTCAGTGGCATGAAACGACTGAGAATATTTCTATTCCCCCTGGATGGGATGCTAGTCCATCACAGGTTACTCCCCAGCTAATGCCGGCACCCATTTATACTCCTGGGTGAAGAGAGGCAAGTGGGGATGAAGTGGCTTGCCCAAGGACAAAATAGTTGGGTTCAAACCCCTGAGCATCTGATAACGAATTACAAACCCTAACCACTAGGCCTTTCCCATCCCTTTAGACAACAAAGATTGTGAGAAAGCAAAATTATCCTTGAAGAGTTTTGAGATGCTTGGTGGCAGCTAACAAACCGGTCCTTTGCTATTGTTTGCGTCATTTTGAGCATGTGCACATTAGCTTAAACACGACGTAAACAACTGAAAAGGACCATTGCGTTTGCGGCCACGAAGCGTCTCAAAGCCCCCCTTGTTGTTCCCACAACTCCTCAGTTCAATTTGAGATGAAGCAGACTGGATAATGAATTTTTACCTGACTTACATATGCCATGTTGTCTTCAATACTCTCCTTTTCTCCATTTAATCATCCACACCCAACCATGTTTCATAGATGTTTTCATTTAAAGGCCCAATAAACCGAGTATCGATCACACGCTCCACCCACACATAATGACATCTACTCTGAAAGTTGAGTTGGAGCACCTACCTTGCTAGTGAGAGGGTAGCCAATGCCGGAGCATACTGTCCTAACCACATGGGGAATTCTTGAATACAGTTATTGCTCAGGTTCAAGTCAATCAGTGTAAACGACACTTCAAGAGGCTCTTCGCTCACGTCGTTGATCTGACATAAAATCAATACAATAAAGAAAAATACGTATAGGGTCTGATTGTATGACCTCAAAGTACCATGTGCCATCCAGTTTTCCCTTGATTGACCACCATTGCAGTAGGCAAGCGTTTGGTTAGCAAGCACGTTGTGCATTGCAAACTAGAGAGTAGGGCTTATTTTCACGTAAAATAACTGCAAGTTCTTTATCAAATGGCATAATGGTCACTACCTGTGCCGTGTATGGCTGTCATAATCATGGGGACCCTGCACTGGCTGTTGGCTCCGCGTTTTTTCCTCACAGTTTTTGCCATCCATCACAGCTTTGAAGACTTGCCTACTACAACTACTGCGCACGGCTCTATAAGATCCTTACCTACTACAATGGCACTGCTGACTTTCTAGTACCCGGATGTAGGCCGGGTCATATGGGCGAGTGAGAGAGCCCTCTCCAGTTCGTAAGTGACTTTGTCATACACACGCACTCACCACTGATTACAAACGCCCATTGGCTAAACATTCCATTTGCGTTAACTTCCAGTTCCATTCATGATATGCTACATCGTGTGGAGTACGTATGGTTAAGTTGAGATGATGTCACACTGTGGATTCATGCAGTAAATTAAGGGAGTCATCTTTGTATTTCATCAAAAATATTGCAAGATATTACAATAAAATGAATTTTTCACGATCAAGGGCCATAAAATTACATCAAAAATGTAATTGTTACAATGTCTTCGGAGAGCATGATGTGAACAAAACAGGATTCATAGAACAGACAAAAATCGGAAGAAAACATACACTGGGAAAAATTAACGATAAAAAATAAAATTGAAGTGATAAGAATATGAACTTAAATAAATCTATGCAGTGCAGTTGGTGAGTTTTGATCAGGTAGCTTGAATCGACCCTTATATGATAAACAGATAGCTTACCTTGTTCCCAGACATGTCTAGCGTCTGTAGCTTGCCGTTGCCAAACAGGTGCACAGGCAGGGTCTGAAACTGGTTGTTCCTCAGGTCCAGATGCTGAAGCCTAGGCAGCGCCTGTCATGCAAACAAAACACCGCAGTTAACTCAGAAATAGTCTACGGAAACAGTCTTTTCAGTTGTAAAGAGTGATTGATTCCTGCGGTTATGTGCTTCATAAGCTGAGCATGTGATAGTTTGATATCAAGTTTGATCACATTTGAATATCACAAACTGCAGCCATCCTACAAAATGTCTCCTCCTGCATTAGGGAAAATAAAATTAACCTTTCATGGCTACTTTGAGGGAAAATCTGTTGATGAGGGAAAATCTGTTAACTTTGGCAAAAATGTCTGCACTGATGGTTACCCGATTCAAGAGTAAGGGAACGAATTGGGTACATTCCGTTACTTTGGAATCTGTGCCTACAGGGTTAGCGCCAGGGTTTGACTTGAGCGGTAGCCTGCTAGCCAAATGCTAGTCAAAACAGCGGCGGGCTAGTCAAAGTATTCCTTAACTAGCCCGGCTGGCGAGTAAAAAATTATTGGGCTACGACACAGATGAAAGGACAGGAAGAAATAAATCATAAAATTCAGAAAGAAATTCTGTATCAATTTTTGTCTAATTTTATTGACTGTTTAGGGTTAAATTATTAGATCTGTTCATTCAAAACGTTGACAAGATTGCCATTGTTGTTTATGAGACACTCTATAAAAGGAAAACATGCGGGCTAGTGAAAATGCCCGCGGACTGGTTAAGAGTCTGTTTCAGTAGCCCGGCTGGCTAGTGATAAAAAAAGTTAAGGTCGAACCCTGTTAGCGCATATCTTTGCTATATCTATGACACAGTAGTCGACTTAATTTTCATATTCATACATATAATTTACATATTCATACATATAATTTACATATTCATACATATACAAATATTATAAATAGAGCACTCGGTTCCGCGTGCATGACCTGAAGGCATGCTGGAGAACTATAGGCCAATCAAAACACTGTATCGTCCTGGCAAATAGCAGCTGATAAGATTTCAGGATCACTAAGGGCAATGCTCGGCTCTCATTATACAAATTCAAAGATGCACCATATCATGTGACAAATCTCTTTTGTGAGGTTCCAATATGAACCGGGGTAACTCAACGTTTTGGACAGTATGCGCTGCCCGTCGTTTTACCTGGGTCAATTGAGAAGGAAGTTCGTCCAGGGCGTTATTGCTCAGGTCCAGCTTCTCCAGGAAGGCAAACTGTTCCATCAACTTGTCCTCTGATCGGGCCAACTGCTGCAGGTCTGTGATGCGATTGGCTGAGAGGTCCAGCAGGTGGACGTGGAGATCTAAGGTCTCGGGGACGTCTAGCATGGACTGGCTGAGACGAAGCATGTGTCTGGAGGTTCGACGATTCTCTAAAGGGATTATGGAAAGAAAGTGAAAGGAATATTGCCGATGTGAAGCTATGGTAATGAGGTTTTATGGTAGCCTATTGCCAAAAAAAAAGTATAATTTAATATTTGTTAAAGATTTGGGTTTTAAATTCAATGTGTACTATAAACATGTATTTTTAAGGCACATGGTTATTAATGTGAATATGTGTACGTGTTCTACATAACCCCCAAGGACCGACACACAAAGGGAGAACAACAGATCCCTTAATTCTTTGGGAGTTGGGTCTTTTGTTGAAACGGTCCTCTGTAGTAAGTTTGTGTGCTTAGTCTATGGGAGAGTGTTATATTACAGGGACAAAGGGAAACACAAAGCATTGCCCTCGAGAGTATAGTAAAACACGACTGGGTGGGTTTGTTTATGGTGTAAATTGAGGACACAAATGTGATGTGCAACATCATCAATGAATCCAGGACAGGAACCGAATCGAAGATGACCTTGATTAGAAAACGTGTACAAAACCAATGAGGGCTGTTGCAAAAAAGAGTACAAACAAAGGAAAAGGGAAGAGGAATAATAGAAAATCCTTGATTTACACCATAAACAAACAGGCATGTGCGGGATTGTGTGTAGGTTCAAGGTGATAATCATACCCATTCAACGTGCACGGTTATCTTAAAAAATATTGCTGTTTAGGAGCAGGATTGGGCTTAAAAGTTGCAATTAATGTATAAACATTGAAATCACCAAGTATAAAACAAATCCAGTCCTTCTTATTATGGGACTAAGTAAGATTATAGGGAGCAAGTTGACATTCTGTGATCTGCTTTTGAGGCTGAGGTTGAAGTAAAACCTAGGAAAGAGGTAGAAAAATGTACATCACAGAGTTATATGTCATAAACTAAAGAGTACACGTGCCAACATGGACGCGGGACGGCCATTTTGTAAGTGGGCAAAACCAGGTGTTATAATTAGAACATAGTAACAATTGTGAAATACCCGGATGTGCGCACTTTCAGTGCGTAAAATCTCTGCATTTTGCCCACTGTCTCAGCGTTTTGACCATTGTCTCTGCATTTTGCCCATTGTCTCTGCGTTTTGACCATTGTCTCTGCGTTTTGCCCGTTTTGTGTGCCTTTGTTGGCACATCCGTCGTAGCATAGCGAGTGTGCTCTCGATTTTTAATATTAGTTAACCCGCGAGCGCGAGTGGAACACGGAATAATGTAGTGCGTCTGTGTCCCACATGGTATGTTGGGCACAATTTATCTTCAAGCAAACTTGACGCACTAAAAAGATTGAACACGCACCTTTCAGTGGTTATCCTATTACACGTGCGTGTTTGTACGGAATGGCGCACGCATATTGGAATAGCGCAATACGCAGAGTGCGGTATGGACCATGGCCGTGCTACATGGTTATATGTAGCACGGCTTGTTGCCTTGGATCGACCACTCAGGATCGAGGATTCAAGTTTACTTGAAGATAAAGATACATTTAACTCTATGATGTACATGTATGCTGCAACCACAATGTTTAAGGCTGGACATATACTTACTACTCCTCTGAACGGGAGTGCTATGCCACTGTGTGGTGGATGGGGACGGGGTAGGCACTACATCCGGCATGACACCTGATGGTTGCGAGGGCTCGCTGTATTCCATATCTGTGGCGCTGCTGTCACTAACGCTGCCGAAGGAGAACAGTCGGCCAGTCTTGGGTCCTGGGTAAGAAAGAAAAGAAGAAGATGAAATTGCTCCAGTTGAAAACTGCTCGTTTGACCTATTTCAGAAATTTATGTGTGACTACCTAGTGGTCCCCACAGAGCACATCACCGCTTATTATACCATGTTAAAAAGATTTTGAAATTTCAGTGGTCAAGGAAAGTTCACGTTTGACGATTTAAATATCACATTTGACGACCCAAGGACCCTGTGGAAACATCACCTCATGATACCCAGGTACATCACAGTGATTGTTCTTAAAGACTTTTGAATATTTCTGTCCACGCTGCTCTGTACAATCCTGTTGGTATAGACCCCGTACACAAGGTCAACATTGACAACGCATGTGTGATGCAGACACGCATATCAATAAACAAACTATTGAATTTCAGAATCAGAAATATGTACGGGTGTCAACACAAAACAAAGAATTTGGGTTGGTGAATTGTACTATATTTTATTTATAATATTATTATTAATTTTGGAAGGCTAAAAACAGTTATCAAAAATAATGCTGTGGTTTAAAACAAAATTACACTTGTCATTTGTTGCGAATGTAGTCCATGGGTTTTGTACAACCTAAGGAGATAGTGGCAACCCCCGGGTGTACAAAACACCATCGTCTGCATACAACAATTGTATAAATACATCGTGTCATGGATACTGTCATTTCATATTTCTAGAATTGTTTAGTCATTCATGCCACATGCTTCGTGGATTTGGAAGTTCACTGTTCTTCATTACAGCAGTCCAAAGTTGTTAAAATGTAACAATGAACCATTGCCATTAAATTCAATACAAAGATGTGTCACTTGCTTTGCCAAAAAAAAACAAATTATTACTTTTCATTGGGGGAATGTGGCCAAGTGGTTAGGGTTTGTGACTCATGATCAGAGGGTCAGGGGTTCGAATCCAGCTGCTGGCCATATGTTGTGTCCTTGGGCAAGCCACTTCACCCCTACCTGCCTCTCTCCACCCAGGAGTATGAACGAGTACCGGCATGAGCTGGGGAGTAACCTGCGATGGACTGGCACCCATGGGGGAATAGGAGATAAACGCTGGCCTTACTGACAATATTGGCTTGTGACAGACTTTGCTGAATATTTACTCTATATTTTGATTGCATAATGTGCTGATGAACTCAAGCAAACTTATACCACAAACTTAAGTTTCTTCGCACAGACAGAAATATACTTTAGTCTGGTCTATCGTGAGTTGAATCCTTAGAACATGTAACAAGTTCAGTAACAACAACAAAAGTGCCGAAAATCTCAGCTGGAAATTTGGAATTCATACATTACCATACCACTGCGTATCATAGGCAATCCAGATGGCAATGGTTTGAATGTAGCATTATCAGGTTGGATGTCGTAAACATGCACATCAGCATCAATAATCTCATAGGGTGTGTTATCATCTTCAGTATGCTAAGCTTATAATCTAGGCTTAATGTCTACACACAGATCTTTTAATCAAATAAAGGCGGATAACAGCTTTTAATGATCACAGTGATAAAGTGAATGTTAGTTTCATCATGAAGTGCACGTTACAGTTATAACCAGGCTACCAGCACAAGGTCATGGTATTGTAAGCTAGTGTTGTAAAGTATGCTTTGGTATCCACTTTAGACCCATTCCCTTATCTGGGCTGGAGGGGGGGGGGGCACTGTCAACCCCAAATCTGTCATCTCCACACACATCATGTACCCTCTCATGCTAATAATGAAACGAGTTGCATGCTTAACCACTTCATGCCAGGATTTTCACAAAAGGCAAAATTTGCCAACTTCTGATACAGCCAAACGCCACAAGAGTCACGATATTTCTTGCCGAAACCTCATATGTTTCAATACTCCGGGGTGTGCACCAGCGTAACTTGTACAACAATAGGCTGTGCACAACGGCCAATTCAAGATCAACACACGGTCGCCTCCACAGACTTCATGGACTTTGTGTGTGTAAAAAATACATGAGGGGATTAGCGTGTTTAGACGTCACCCAGAGGCGAGTCGAGGCAATCTTGACGTCTTAACCCGTCAGCCGTGCCGGTGTATAAAAACAGCCAGTGCGTGTCATCACGTCCTCTGACCCGAACTGGTTAAAATCCTACCAAAAGCTGTTTGATAACTACAAAGTTTTTAAAAGCTAGGTCCTGCACACAGTTACTACTCACTAGGCTGAGAGCTGTCTGAAGGCGACTGGAATTGATCCCCTGCACTCTCCTCGCTCACAGAGAAGGCACCTCGGATTTCACTCTCGGGCTGAAGAACAAAAACAAAGAAAAGGCAAAACATGACCTTCATAAGTGAGCACATTTTATTCAGATCTAAATATATGGTTACCCAGAGGTTGGTTATATTGCTGGTTGTATCTATAGCAGTGTGTATCGCGGATCTATGACGGAGCCTGGACCAGGAGATTTCTCAACGATGTTTGACCATAGTTCAAGTTTGTATCATTCTCACTTAAAATCATGAAACGTAGGCTAAACTCATCTTGCAACCATGGACAGTAATGCACAGATTGAAATGTATTTTTAAGATATTTAAAGCCAAACATTTTGTCATAAGCAAGAGTCATTTATCAAGTTGAGTGCCCCCGTTTATCATGACAAAAGCCATCCAGAAGTTTCAGAGACATGAAAAAGAATTATACAGCTACTCCAAAACTTAATTTCAAAGTACAGCAAGCTGAGACTTTTTCTTAGTATCTTAAATGTGATTGAATGGTGGAATTGTACAATAAAGTGGTAAGTTATTGGCACAGTACTGGACTAAACTCTGTGAAAAGGTATGGTTCTAGAGAGAACCAGTGCCAGTGATGATTCCAACATGTGCACTCTATCCATCTTCAGGGGAATGCTGGTATCTCGCTACTTGAGACCGGCGCAAAACTTACTTGCGATCTTGAGCGGATATTGACGTAGGACTCGATACTGAGAAGGCTTGGTGACTGAGGACGAGAGGAGCTCCCAATGGAGAAGGATTCCCTGGCTGAAGTCTGCTCCCTCAGTCCTGGAGAAAAGGGAGAACGGTAACTCTCAAGCAAATCCCAACAACATTCTTGGTTGGTTCTTCTCCTAAACACTCCGCGTGGGAGCCAGAAACACGGGGGCAAACCCCTTCTCTTAGCGATACATGTCACTGGGTTCTTTTACGTGCATTGCATTACACAAAACACAGGACCTAGGGCTTTACGTCCCATCCGAAGGACGAAGCAATCATGGTTAAGTGCCTTGCTTAAGGGCACAAGTGTCCAGACCCGGGCTCGAACCCACGCCACTGTTGCCTCTGAAACACCAGAGCATGAGTCGGTGCTCTTAACTGCTAGGCCATGACACTCCACGTGGTCCTACAAGAGCAGCGACTCTACGCCTGTGTTGGATTAATAAGTGCAGCGGTGCAAGTATTCGACATGCAGGCAGAGCGCTTGCATTTATGCAGCGAGTAGCAAAATCAGTATCGGTCTTGTGGTGTTAATGCAAGAATAAGTGCTGCAAATTAGCGGTTTGTATGCTCATGTGTCATTCTCAGGTCAACTGAAACTGACCCGACCCAAACCCAAAGTCAGTTTTGTCCATCATTTTAGTCAGGTCGGGTCGGTGTTGGTTTTGCGGTTGCGATTTTCAGGTCGGGTCAGGTCGCTTAAGCCATTTTGGAAAAACCCGAAATGAACCGAAACAGAATGAAAATTTACATGGTGCACTATTTAGTGCAGAATTACTGCGCGCGGTGCGACTAAAAATGCGATCTATCTCGATCGGTCTATAACATGTAGGCCCACCAGTAGGTTACGTTGTGAGTGCCCCACGGCATGATTAAGTTACTGAAAGCTGACATTTTTTTGCACAAAGCGGGTCGGTTCAGACGAAAGCAGTGGACACACTTGCCGAAATCAGATATTAAGGTTTTTCGTGTCGGTTCGGTTTCGGGTCAGTATTTCAATTGTTGTCAGGTCGGGTCAGGTCGGTTTTAGGTTGTCCTAATTGTTGTAGGTTCGGTTTCAGTTTAGAAAAAAATTAATGTCTTGGGTCGGTTTGGCCTCGTCGACCCGACCTGATGCACATCACTACTAGACTAATTCAGTGACATCAATTACTGAGGCGGAACCATGCTCCATAGGCCAACAGGGTGACCAAAATGTGCGCACCTTGAGTGTAAAAATCAGGAGTGAGTTTGGGGGGAAATAAAAAGAAATCCAGGAAATAATCGGCTGAGGGTTTACGGGTCACCGAGTGCCCCACAGCAACGTAGGGTCTATGGTATATGTTTGCATTGCCTATTAAAAGACACCCCTTACAACATATTTCATTGGTTGTTAATGTTTAGAGGTTAAAACACCTTTACAGTAAACCCTCAAGATTATATCCAGATTTCAGCAGGATTCTTTAAAAGTCCCGATATTAGATCAATCTCGACAAAAAAAATCCTGAAATCACCAAAATATCTGGATGAATCTCACCCCTGAACATTGCACGCAAAAAATGCATCAGCATGATTCCGCATCAGTAATGACTTGTAATTTGTTCACATGATTAGACTTTATTTGAACAATACAAAATACAATCCCACACCATAGTTACGGGAACAACTTCACCGGGAGGTGCTGTGAGATATTAGAGAAGTTAAGTTACGAGTTTTCATACTGGAAGCTTCACGTTCCTTTTTGGGGAAGCAGAAGAGGGTTTAAGTGGAACATTTCTAGAATCCGTGTACGTTCACTAACATTTGGGAGAACTGTTCAACGATGAATGTTTTAAAAACACTGATGACTACTTAATGTTTAACCCTAACCTTCCAAAATCCTCTTTGCAAAATGAGGGATTTTGCAGGATTGAGGCAATATGGCAAAAGTGTGTAGCTGATTTCGGAGGATGCACTGTGTTAAGGTATTAGGCTGGACCTTGTGTTGTTTATGCTCCGCCGTGCATAAATTTAGGCCCTTATCATATTTGAAATCATCCGCACTGCTCCAGTATGTCACTGGCTCTGCCTCAACATACTGACAGTGACTGCTGGAGGATTTTGCAGGATTGAAGCAGTGGTCACCCTTCCAAGGACCACATTCAAGAAATATAAAAGAGGATTTTGGATGATTGAGGCTGCATCCAATTTTTACATGGAGGCAGTTGGAGGATTTTGCAGGATTTAGGTTGCATCCTAGCAAAAATGCCTGGGGACTTAGGGTTAATGGGATAGTATTCTCAGGTCTATGAAGATTATTTGAACTCTCATAAAACTTCATCTTGCTTGAGAAATGAAGAGGCTATCTCCTGTCTTTCTTCATGTTACAAAGAACGCAAAAATCACTCCGTTGGCATTGCGTACAGCAAGCCAACAGTTACATGTGCCTTGCCAATGCATTTGATGTTCACACACACAGTTCTAAACGAACAAGTTTTAGCAAAAACCCGTAACGTAACCTCTCTGCTGTTAATACTACCTCGTTGTAGGCTTTCAAGACAGCGTGGATCGTCTGGATTTATGGGCAGGTTGGCGCTGCTCAGCGACTTGCGCCAAGGCACAAAGCTGCTGGAGACCTTGCGTATCATATCCATCTCACCCGCCGACCGCTGACGTCGTCGGTTCATGGCTTTGGTCAGGTTATCCACCTCCGAGTCTTGGGAGTGGGTTTTGGGGTAAGGTGCAGGTTGAGGGGGAGAAGTTGCAAAGGGTATTACAAAGCAAAGTGTTAGTCTAAGATAGTGCAAAAGTAGACCGTTCACACTTAAAAACTTGTTTTTGCTTCAGCAAGCTTTTCACACTTTGAAAGGTTATATATACAACATTTGCAAACATCAAAAAACAAAGTACCAAATTATTATGAAATACCTTACTTGACTGTAAGTGAATAGTCTCCAGCATCCTGTGAATTCATGGCACCTGGTGTGCTGCCATTTTCAAGAAAAGTGGAATTTTTGTATCTGTTTTGCATCTGTATCGATTTCAAACGATGGATGGCCGACCATCGTTGGAAATTTTTTTTTTTTCAAATACTGCCCAAAATTTACCAAAGTTAGTTAGTCCACATTTTGTTTGCAATCGGTTACACATCCATTAACGAGTGCAGGCCAGCTAGTCTGGTTCCCTGACCTGACAATTCCCCGACATTTAAATAAATTGTTCCGTTTCGTCCAAGTAGGGTCTGGGAACCAGACAACAAGAACATAATTTTTTCTTGATTTTTCAGCATCTATGAGCACAAAACTTTGGTCAGTGTAACAATATTTACTATGAAACATTAACCCCCAAATCTAGCGATTTCTGAAAATTACAGCAAAAGCAAATGTTGTATATCACCTTTATGTTTGAACATAAATCAAAAGTGGAAGAATAAAAAAATATAACTACGGCAACAAATTATGTGGATTACACTAATAGTTTTTAGATTATACTAACATATTCTTTGAAACTTAAATGCTTTCTTTAGCCTCACAAATAAGTCACTGACTAGCTATTATACTTCAGTGCCAAAATGAGTTACCACTAGTGTCGTATTCCAACGTAGAAGAGATTAAAATAGAGTGCATCTCAAAGAAAAAGCAGTGCTCTTGTTAGATTGCAGAAAAATTACATTAATATACTATCAACTTTGCTTATTAATAAAGCCGTGCTGCGTGGGTTAGCTTGCCAAGCAAGCCTGCCAGACAAATCCGGTGCTTCGTACAACAAAAACATTGCAAAACGACAACGAAAATCCAATGCTTGGTTTAGAACAAGAAACTTGGTGCGGAAAATCAATCATTGACTGCTTGTGTAGTTCAACCTGAAATATCAGTTTTCAGGAAAAATTCTAATAAATTTATGACGAAGTGTAATTCAGCAGAATAAAGAAAAGTACTGAGTGTTTAAATTGTGCATTATCACAACTTCTGGACTGATTGGTTGTAGCGAATGCATTTAAGTTCAAGCCCTTAATTCTGCCAGTGTCCCTGAGCATGATGTACTACTTTAATAACTTGCCCATTTCAAAGAACAAAAAGAACGGACATTATTTTGATTTCCCAAAAGACACAAGGGGGGGGGGCGCTCGGGGGCTTGAGCCCCCCCCCCCAAGAGGTTGTCAATTTGTTTTGTTTGGGTTTTTTTTGGCCTTTTTGATATGTATGTGACCTATTTTCGAGTAGAATAATGGGGGTGTAAGTGGCACCACCAACATCAAAATAGTCGGTTCCCCCCCCCCCCCCCAAAAAAAACCCATTTTTTTCTGCGGCCAAAATTTTGGGTAAAATGTTTTGAAACAATTTTAACTTCTAAAAAATGTGGGGAAAAAATTGTAACCCCCCAACCAAATCCTGGGTGTGCCAATGCAAAAGACCAATCCATACATGTATGAACTGTTATAACAGTCCTTTGCGTACTTTCGCTTAGCTTGCTTTGTTGAATAAACAGGGCAGCACAAAAATAGAACACATGGAAATAACCAAGGACAGAGCTTGTCAAAACAGAATCAAAAAGTCTACCAATTTCTAAGCTTATCCCAGGACTGAAAGCAAAGCATTTGCTGATCTTGTTGAAAGCTGATACAGCAAAAAAATAATTTGTTTACTAACATTTTCTTTTTTTTAAATTAAAGTAATCTAAACAAGAGCATAATATGATCAAGCTTTTGACTACCATTAACTTCTTGAGCAGACGAACACACATGTACATTGTATACAAGCACACAAAGACTGGCTACGAAACCCTTCACCGCTTGGTATCATACTTTTAGTCGTACAAGCAAACCTGGTGACATACCGTAGAGACTCTTGGAGCGCTCGTGATTGGGAGGGCGCTCCGATACGAACTGGTCTTGTTCCTGACCTTCTAGCGAGGAATCGGTGTTGGCAGCGTCAAGGGTGTCGGGGAGGAAAGCGGTGTTTTCCGTGCACGTGAAAACAGTGTCGTTGGCCTCGCCAACTTGAAAAGCTAGAGTTGATGATGGGGGTTGCAGGTGGGGTGGGGAAGGGGTAGTGGGTGGGGTGGGGGTCGCAGGTGGGGTGGGTGGGGGTGGTAGAGGGAAGTACGGAGGTGATGGGTGGGGGTGGATGGAAATGGTGAGAATATTGTCTCTACGTGTTCAGAATTATTGTCACAACTTTTGACTGAAATTTTGTCACAATTTCGACTGAATTTTTCTTCTCATCGGTCCAAAACGGACTGATTGAACTGTTCCGGATTTGACCATAAACCTACGCACCATTGGTTTGTGTTTATTCCCCACAGTGCTTGTGACAGAGTTTGACCAAGCTAACTTGGTCACCTGACCAAGAGTCATGATCTGATTGGTCCTGCCTGTTTGAGTGACAGACAGGCAAGGTCAAGTCGAAAGTGGATTGGCTAGACTGAATCCATGCAAATGCTACAAATCTACGTTCTGATTCTGAGCAGTTAGGGTTAATGGACTAAAAGATTTAATAGCAAAGGAGAGAAAGCATTTAAAATTAACGTTGATTTTGCAAAAGTAATTTCTGTTGCACAGTGCTGAAACATTTAACAGGCCATCAATATATAATTGGAAGGGGTGAAAAATGTTGTAGTACAAAAAGTGCACTTTAATGTATAACATGAAAAGTAACATCTACTTTTTAAGATTTAAAAAAGAAAAGAAAATGAAAATGGAATAATTTCTATTGTATTTTTCCATAATCACAGAATGGCTTTTAATCGTTTACGTTCTAAAAGTGGATGCCAGATAGAAGGGGTAACAGCACTATGCCATAAAATAGGGACATCATTTTGAACAATTCTGCAAGACTAAATGCTACAAAGCATTATATCCTAGCACATGCTGTTAAAGCTTCGAGCGGCAAAAAACAATATTTTCCTTTTTTTAACCAGTTCGCGCCAGATGACGTGTATACACGCAATGCGGTATTCGGAATGGTCGACTGCTAAACACGCAGGGAGGGAGGCCGGAAATATCTGTCAGCGACCCGCTCGCAGCGAGCGAGGCCGGAAATACGAGTGTGCTGCCTGGGGGTGATGGCTTCAACCCGCCTGGCTTGAAGTAATCACACGCCTCGTTCTGTTCTTATCAAAATAATCCCGGCGCGAACTGGTTAAGTTAGATATCAAATATTTAACTTAAATAGTCACTCACTCTTTTTAATTTTAAACAAGCCTCTCTCTTGGCATCATAATCAGCCATTCAATGGCTTCAACTCTCGGTGACACGTCATAACTCGTATTCATAGCCGTAGACAAAGCTGTGATCAAGACACAGTCTATGACTGCATCTGAATCACTTTGCTATGCTCAGCAGTAATGAACGCGTCTATGGGAAGTGGACTCAGCAGCTTCCATAGGTGTGTACTTGCCGTAGCCATGTGCATAGCCGCATCCGAATTAAATGGCTACGAATTGCAATTATACATGCGCCCATGGAAATGGTTGAAGCCATATCTCATAGACACGTGTAGCCATGTAATTTTGCTGCAACTTCAGTTTCAAGTTCGGAAGCCATAACTGGCTGGTGCCTCAACTGGCATTTCATAACAATATATGGCATGTCTACAGGAGACTAGACCAAGATGGAGTAAGAACAGACATCCACATACCAGACTGGGCGCCTTCTTTCTCGGTGGTTCTCGGCAGCGTGCCTGGTCCCCCCTTCGGGGGCGGACTACCAGGGAACAGTTCCCGGTCGGCCGAGACGAGGATGTTCAGCGAGGAGGTACGAACCACCGGTGCCAGGTTGGAACTCAGCGAGCCGTCAACCTCACTCAGGATGTTGAAGACGGCCTGGCGTCGCTTGGCGCGGTTCTCCTCCGTGTGACGAATACGACTGGCTATCTGACTCGTGGAGGAGTTGCCTAAAGTATAACAAACATGGAATCATGAGAATAAGTACAATTAACTTAAACGATATCTGTATTTGTAATAAGGGAATACATGTGTGCTTTGGAGGTTTTATTCACTCTGTTTAAGACCGCTTGGAGTCTGGGTGCTGGCGAGGGTAATTATCAGCACCCAGACTCCAAGCGGTCTTAAACAGAGTGATTAATACCGACCAAGCACATATTTATTCCCATTCATAAATACCTTTTCGGTCAAAAAAATCTAAACTTTTCGGTCAAAACCCCCCCCCCCCCCCGATTTTGTTCAGCAAGTTCACTTCATGTTTTTTGAAACACCCCTCTAGCTAAATAATGGAGTGTCCAGCTCGCGAGTAAGATTTAAACAACTCCTATTATGGAGCTTGGCGCGCACGTCGCGCATACAGCGTGATGTCGCACAGAATGCACCTGGGGAGTTGCGTTGTGAATTTATGACTATAAAATACTTACTCACTGGTAGTATGGTGCATGCCTACATGAGGATTGTGAATGTTCAACCAATAACACGGTATAAAGAGGCACTGGATTTTTAGGAGTCCAAATTTCACGTGACACTCGAAAAGTGTTTAAAGACCAGCTAGCCATGTCTTTATCATCCATTTAAGACCGGCAACATGACGGGCTCTATACACATTAGACATCAGTAATTCATATTAATTAGTTTAAACAAAAAATAACATCTGGGGGAAAAATGAGATAAGACTAGTTAACCTCTGACTGACGGAGAGACCGGTCCAATCTGACCCAGAAATGTCGGGTAAAACCACAGCGGCTGAAGCACAGTAAGACCCAGCCCACTCCACGTTGCAATACCTCCTGTGAAAAGAGCAACGATGTTAAAGTATAGAAAAGCAAATCCTCATGTCACTTTAAAAGTAATCTTATGCAGTGATGCAGCACTCGAACTCATACACGTACTCGTACTCATACTCGTACTCATGCCTGGAGTGGTACTCATATTTGTACTCGTACTTGAGCACATTATTTTGTTTTAGTAATCATACTCATACTCCATATTTGTACTCGTACTCAAGTACATTTTTTATGTACTCATACTCTGCGCACGGTACTCATACTCATACTAATGGAAAAGTACTCAGACTCGTACTCGTGGAAATGTACTCGACTCGACTAAAGCACATGAGGAGCTTCAAGGCGATAGATGGTGTATTATGGGCATATACAATATATATTAGATCAAAGAACAAAAAAATTGTTATACATATCACACATTTTGCTATTATTTTGACATTAAATCACCTAATTAACAAAACAATGGAAAGAATGGACCATTTAAGATTCGGTCACATTAGCAAAGATTTGGTCATAAGAGCAAGTCCCCCCCCCCCCCCCCCAGCGTAAGTGAATGCATTTTGCAGATATACGGTTATCTGATTGTGCAATCATGGATGTGATTGGTCAATACATCAAGGGGCGGGGCTTAAGGGATCATTCCATTAATGGTGTTCCTCTATCAGCTTTTGAAGCAAACCCTGAAGTGTGTACAAGAGATATACAGAATGCTGTATATAGCGCCCTCGTTTGTTCATGAATGGAGTCCATTGCGTCTCCATATTCAACAAACCTTCTTTATCATGTCCCATGTGTTGCAGTAGGAGTCCAATGATAACGTCATGGTGCAGCTCCAGAGCCAAATGCAAGGCAGTGTGAATGTCGCTGATGCCCTGTGAGAAAAACATCACAGACGAAGGGAAAATTAACCTTAATGTTCAACACACTTTCCACTTACAGGTAGACAAGTTTGTATTAAATTATGAAAGAAACCACACGGGAAACTGACAAAGAAGACTACGAAAACGATTCCTCAATTGGGCAAGATTCCTCAGTTGGGAAGTTTCCTCAGTTGGGCAACATTCTTCAGTTGGTAAAGTTCCAGCACAAAATTGCAGAGGTCTGAACCCTGTCTAAATTTACTTGATTCATTCAACGCCATTTATTTCAAAACAACACACATTAAACCATTTCAATCAAGCAATAATTGGGTAGTATCGAAAACAAAGACCCCTAAAATGAAGACCGAAGACCGAAGACCCACTCGAAAACGAAGACCCAGTGTTTTCGAGTGGGCCTTAGTTTTCGTGTGGGTCTTCGTTTTTCGAGTGTGTCTTTGTTTTCGAGTGGGTTTTCGGTCTTCGTTCTTCGTTTTAGGGGTCTTCGTTTTCGATACTACCCAATAATTGGACATGTTTTCACGATTAAGCTGTCTGAGAATCCATTTTTCTTTTCGTCAATATTAAAATGTTTGGCACTCAGGCTTCTACCTTCAAATTGGGCATCGGAATGCCTTAGCAGTATTTTCTTGCCTTCCAATGATGCGACCCAGGTTCAAATCCAGCCCGGGACAACATGTGGATTGGTTTTCAGTCTCTACCTGATTCCATGGACTTTCATTGGAATACTTCCCTGGGTTTTTCCCACCTCTCAAAACTGTAATTTTCTTCCTTATCGTCTCCAAAGCGATCCCCTTGAAATAAATTGACTTGAGTGGGCTATCCTGGCCAAATGCCAAATACATGTATTTAAATAACTTAATTAATTAGTAAATTAATTAATTAAAACATGAATGAATAAAATAAATACATTTTTAAAAATGAATAACTACCTACCTGTTTGAGTAGTAGTTTGACCATATCTGTGTTTCCATTCTTAACGGCCAGACATAACGGTGTCTCGCGACCCTTGCCCACGTTGACATTAGCACTCAGCTGCAGCAGAACCTCCACTCCCTGGAAAAAGAGGGGGAAAAATGTTTAAAAATTTCAAATTTGAAAATTTTTCACTGCTATTTTAATCACTTCCGTCTTCTGTCAGTCTTGTTACTTTGGACAACCATTAGTAAAAATCACATCTTTTTAATCCCGAGTCCACTTCAAACGCAAAAATCAAATCAAGAGCGCTTACACACTTTACTTTATATTTCTCACAGCCCTCAGTTCTAAAGCCCCAGTCACACATTCACGGTTGGAGCTACGAATATCCACAGTGAATCAATCGTTCACAATGAACCGTCGAGAGAAATCAACTATCTAAGAATGCACTACGGTTTCAGGATGGATAGCCACGACTGTCCTACGGTTTCTCTACTAATACACCATGGTTTGTCAAGAATATAGATGGATTGTTGAAGAATATCGATGGTCATACTAAGAATAATGACGTTAACGCCACGGTTGTCTGCGATTGGGCTATGGATGACCACGCTTCTCCTACGAATAAAGCATACATATTCTAAGTACAATCTAGGATTCTTAGCAGAATCCCAGCATATATGGGCATATCCGTAGGACATTCGTAGCAAATTCGTAGAGATTTCTACCATGAAGAAGCTACGAATCTCCAAGAATATGCACAAATAGCCAGGAATAACACTACGAATTAGTAGGTTGTCCTACGGACATCCCACGGTTGCACTACGGATTGATTTTCATGACGATTCACCACAGAAGTTTGGAACAGTTTAAAACTTCCGTAGCCCCTCCACGAATACCCAAGGAAGATGACGGATAACCACAGATGTACTAAGGATGAATAGGGTACTCCCATGGTTTATCACAAATTTTAAACCGTGGATATCCGTAGCTCCAGACAGTGAATATGTGACTGTGGCTTAACATGGCTGTTGGCAGCATGTATGTTCATGTTTCACTGACCTTTAGTTTATTCTGTTTGCAGGCCCACAGTAGCAAATCCTTCTTGAAGTCCCATTTCCAGCACAGGACGTACAAACACTCACACGCCACATCAATTAAAACTACGACAAGCAAATTCAAGAACAAAATGACCAGATGTGTATTTTTTCTCTAAGGTGGAATATCTTGATACAAAACAAGATGACATCCTTTTAAGAACAAGATAAATGTCCTTTAAGACAATGATAACTTTCTAACAATGAAATAAAATCTGAAATTATTAAAACTGGTTTTTAGGCCAAAAAAAAAATACCTCTGCTTCCGATTATATGGCACTTGAAATTAGGGTAGGTAGTTAGGTACAGATTTTTTTTGGCAATTTTTTTGTGTACGATCATATGGGGGTGTCTGCATGTAGTCAAGGGTAAAAGGTAGTAATTGATGATTTTCAGGTTTTTTCCACATTCCCCCCCCCCCAAAAAAAAAATAGAAGAGTTTGAAAAAAAGTTCCCATCCTCTGACTTTGTTTTGAGATTTTTTAAAAGCAGTGCAATAGATGTCAAAGTCCGAGAAACGTTGCTTCTCCAAGCCATCAACCCTAATGCATAACTGCCATTGCTGACAACATAACAGCAGTCCCATTGAACAATGCCACAGTTGGTGACACAGAATCACAGAAAGACTTAAGATTTGTGATCGGATGGATCTTGTGACACTGGGCAGGGTTCGTAGTGCTGCACGTTGCGACACTGTGCTGGGTTTTCAGACAAAATACCCTGAATTGTTAGGAATAAAAGCTTCGACTTATGAACTCCTTGTCTAAGAAAAGATTCCTACCGACCTTTATCTGAGCTGTATGTTTCGATGATGTGGAAGAGTTCTTCATGAGCGTCATTCTCCACAAACACATGGCCGATCTGTTCCGATGTTTCTGCCAGTAACTGCATGGCAACACAGCTCTAAAGGGGAATTAAAAACAACAAAAAAAGAATGAATCAAAAATGACTTTCACTTCTTCAAGGCAGGATTTCAACCCTGAACATCCTGCTTAATTCTTTGACCCCATTAACCACAAGAAATGTGAGCGTGCTTAGGGCCCATATCCCGGACAAGTTGCGGACACTGTATCGGGTATAAGTTGCTGGAATCTGAACAACTTCCCGCAATCTTCCCATTATGAAGTTATCAGTATTGGTGAGTCAAGCAGTTGTTAGTGAATATTTTCCCGAAACATATACAGGACAAAAGCAGAGCTCCTTCCAGGCAAATCGAATGATTCTACCCCCAACTGGTTCTGACCTTGACCCGGATATGAAGTGACACTGGCCCTTACAGTCCACTAATCATCACAAATCAGCATAGCATTGGGTACCTTTGTAAGCCATAATTTCAAGTAAAATGTGACCCAGGCCAACAAAACAGCTACTTTTGAGTAAAGGGTCTTGATCAGAAGCTTAAACAATGGAAATCAATGGGAAAAGTGATCCTTTTCACCATGTAATATCTTGTATACATTAACCCTAACGTACCTGAATACATATTAATATCCACACCCCTGTTTTGGAGGATTTCAGCGGATTCAGGATATGTTTTGGAGGATTTCAGCGGATTCAGGATACCTCCATATTGAAAAGTTGGGGGATTCTGATGGATTCAGGACAGCAAGCCTAGCGGTACTGCAGGATTTTGATGGATTCAGGATACCTCCATATTGAGCAGTTGGGGGACTTTGATGGATTCAGGATCGCAACACTTGGCAACACTCCTTGGCTATATGTTTGGTAAGTACGAGGTATATGTACTACACTGATGGATTCTGATGGACTCCAACATTTTTTTGCCTGACAAAATTGGTGGATTCGATGGATTCAGGATACTTTCTAGTAAAAGTGCTCAAGGGGTTAGGGTTAAGATGCCAACCTGAGCGACTGATTAACATGAAGAGCAAGTAATAGGCTTCCTACATTATGTGAAAACTTATAAATGAAAAACAGTCCTTAAGACTTATTTCATGGGATCAAGGCCTAATTTCATATTCCTGCTAAGCAAACGATTTGCTGCTAACAGAGCCTTTGTATATTTCATGGAGACCGTAAGCAGTAAGCACAGCAAAAGACATGCTTACCTCAATGACGTAATTATAGAAACCTCAATGTGCAGTAACAGTTACCATATCCACGCAATGAAATAAAGCTTACGATTACCACAATTTTCTGCTAAAGTTAGCACAACTCTGCTAACTATTAAGCAGTGCCATGAAATTTGCCCAAAGTCACATATGTGAATCGTCTTAAGAGATTTATGCAGAAATTCTTTACTAAACACAGGAATGTACTTGGTTTAAAAGCCCACCCAAATACTCTTCAGGGATTTTGTCCACTTATTTTGGATGAGCTACATGTAGGTCTTTTCTACTCAACATTTCTTGATAGTACACCCACCTCAGCAAGAACATTGGGATCGTTACGGAACTTCTTCATGGCGGTAACCAGCGCCCTGGCAACCTGCCTAGCAACCGGCACGTTGTCAATGGATTTCTGCTCCGCGACCAGAGCTTGAAGCAGAATGCTGCCTTTCTGCTGGATTCCTGAGTGTCAATTCACCAAAAATGGTAGATTTCAGTAAGTAATATTATCTACAAACTCCTCAACCAAATTACAATAACAGTATTGAGCATGGCGCTTTACCATTGTTGCTTTGTCCTTCAGATGGGACGCAAAGCCGTAGGTCCCGTGTGTTGTGTAATGCACGTTAAAGAACCCAGTAACACTTATCGCTAAGAGAAGGGGTTTGCCCCAGTGTTTCTGGCAGTGGCTGCAATATGCGCCGCAGCACCTTGTAAGGTGCTACATAATGGGTCTCATATTTCTCATAAACTTCATTTACCTGTCTTTAATAATAGACATAATTTCCAGCGCCTTGAGTACCTAATTGTTGGTTGGTACGTGCGCTATATAAGACTCCGTTATTATTAATTCATACAAAAAATACGCCAGATTCCTTTCCCAAACAGCTATTTTTCTAGCAATACTAAATAAAGATTATTCACTTTTGAATGAGATATTGAACGAAAAGAATCGACCCATGTTTTGTTATTGAATTATTACTTTACAATTTTGAATTATTGGCTGCCAGACAATAACTCCATTCTTGTGGGGTGGGCTGGTTCCCGCCCCACAATCAGTATCAATAATGTACTGACTGGGAGCCAGTCTGCTCGCAAAATGATCTGTTTGTGCCAAAAACAAAAAAAATAAACCATTTTTTTTTCAGAGGGTTGCAGACGTTCAGAATACGGGGAAAAAGGTTTTTGGTTGGAATAAAATATACAAGTTGAAAATTTATTAGTATGAAGATTTTGAGGAAAGATTCTTTACCTTCGCATTGACCATATCTAGCCATAGTTTCCACAGTGTAGGCCAAGGCACCTGCTTCACACAGTAGTTCAGCCATGCCATCTGCAATGTCAAGAACAAACAAAATCAGTCCGTTGACTGATTGTTGGAAATATAGATATAGCCAAAATCATGTTTCATGATCAAAAAGTTGTGCATGATTTTTCACTGTTTTCTCAAAAAGCGTACTATCCACGGAGCTGAAACTTCAACAGGTTTGGTTTTGAACATTCTTCTTTGGATTTTGAGTGGTGTTATTATTGGAAACGAACAAAAGGCATGAAATGGAAAATGATCCTATATGTATTTAATTATGTTTACAACAATTGATGTAGTGACCTGCAGTGGAGAGGACAGCCATTGCTTCCAGCGCCAGCTCCTGTATGCTGCTGTTGTTGGGATGGCTGACCATACTCTGTAGGATTAACTCATGGATGCCTTCTACCATGCACTGGTAACGGACGATATCTGAGAAAAGAAACAACAATGTCACCCGTGATATGTAACTTCTTCAAACAAACTTGAATCCTTGATTCTGATTGGTCAATCAATGGCAACAAACCATGCTACATTATGCCATATACCACAGTCCATACCGCATTGTACGTATTATGCTATTCTAATGCGTGTACCATTCCTGGTGTAATACGATGACTGCAGAAAAGTTTGTGTACAGCGTACGTGTTCCATCTTTAAGGCCGGTTCATACTTGGCGCGAACGCAAACACAAACTCGAATTTGTAACGTCACAGGGAGTTTTCACGCTGCGAATTCGCAAAAATTGAACACATTCCAACTCCGGCGAATTTCGCAGCGAACGCTTCATGACGTCAAATTCCCTTCGCATTCACATGAAGTATGAACCGTGCGTGTGAACTGTGTGTGAAGTTTGCTTGAATATAACCCATTAGCACTTGAACTACACTGTATCACACTCAATTTATTCATGGATCAATCCATCAAACCATACAGTGCTGGAGCAGTTTTGGGTAGTACAGTGAGCAACAGGCAGGGTGCCTTGGGGCAGTACAGGTGCTCACAGCTAAACAGTGATTGGAATGAGCTATTGATGAAAAAGAGTGTTGGTACCAAACTTTTATACCAGTAGCCTGGTTTCTATTTTTAGCAGGGGTCACTGTAACAAAATTAAGACTGGCTGGGCCTAAATTTTGTGGAGTCCCTAAAAAGAAAAAAAAATGCTTATATAGTATAGCAAATTTTTGCAATGAGCAAAAAAAAAAAAAAAATCCACTAAGCACCAGTCACAAACAATATAAATCGTACTATATTTTAGCGGGTGACTTGTTTTTGCTAAGCCAATATATTTGTGCAAATTTCTGAAGTTTGGCCCCAGGTCAGTTAGAGCATGGATCCTCTCCACAAGGATAAACAACTTCCCCAAATTTCTGGTTAGATATGGCACTTGGGAGTTGTGAAAGCGCTTGTGCGAGACATGGCGCACGACTGCAGTCTTTCAGTGGTCAAATTTCTGTCAGGACGCCAGCTGTCGGCGATCATGGCACGCGCGCATTGTTCTACATGTTCAATGTGTTGTTCTATGCGCGGACGCGGCATATCACGCATGTAGACAATCCGTTCCGCACATGTTGTACACAAGCTCAGATGAGTTGTTTATCCTTGTGTAGAGGATCCGTGGTTTGAGCTCCTCCAGATCTGTGTCCAGGGGCCAATTTATATCAAGCCACTCAGCACAGAAACTTTGCTTAGCACCAATAATATAAGACAAACACAGGTTACCAGCCAAAATGCCATGCGATCTTTACTGCCATCGACCGGTTCCCATTTGATTTCCGCTAAGCTAAAAAAATTTGCTAAGCATATTTTCTGCTTATTTGATTTGATGAGATTGACTTACCGACATCTGCAAGGCAAGCTATGGCTCCTATGGCGGCCTCTAAGACGTCCAGTTTATCGGGGTAGTGCTTGAGGGCGTTGAAGATTTCCACCTGTACTCCCACCAGGGCTAGTGTCTCCTTATCCTCGGGGCTGAGACAGGGGTGCAAAGATGGTATTTTGATTAGTAACACACCATGCTTGAAATAGATATCAGGTTGGTTCAAGTCTGGTCACAATTGAACTTGAACCAACCTGAAATTTCATTTTATGCAGAGCAGGAACTCAAACCTTCATGTTGTAAAGAAACGGCAATTCGAGAATGCATAGCAAGTTCTCTTGAAAATGTAATATAATGTGAATCATACTGCAAAATTGCAATTTAAGTTTATGCTCCACTGCTAAGGCCAAAAAAAAAAAGTCTCCGGTTTCTGGTATGCGCGCGCGTCGCTGTAGCCATGCGCATCGGCAAAATGAAAAAGTCTTTTTTCAATGAAAGATGATGTCTCAAAACCACCAAACTCACTGGTTTGACTGGATTCCTGCTGCTGCACAATTTTAACGTGTTTTTAGATGGGGTTATGATCGAGAATAAGCTTTATGTGGCCTCTCTGGTCTCCCATAATATTTGCACTAAGTTTAGTCGGGCACCATTTGCAGTCATCAGCCGACATTTGAAGCAAAAAAAACAGGTAAAAAAAAAAACAGCCGCGTCGTCGCACCACTTTTTGGGCAAGCTCCATACCAGAAACTGGAGACTTTCTTTTTTGGCCTAAGGGACAGCCAATAAGTTGAGGGAATTTTCAACATGCATGTATTTCAAAATATTTTCTAGTTTGTAATAAAAGTGCAAATACATGGTATGGAAGCCAACTCCAGAAACAATCTCAGAACTTATCCACAGGAAATGGAAAGGAAGGCCACACCTCCCTCCCCCACCTTTTTATATATCTGTTCCTTTGCCCGCCCACTTTGGATTCTTGGGTCCAGAGACATATGTACTGTCTACTATGTACCCTACTTTAAGAAATTTTCCAATGCCATTGATCTGAACAGTAAATTAAATCCTACTGAATTGAGCAGAGAAACAATTCTCAGATTTTTTTTGGGGGGGGGGGTGTTTACCATTAGGCCAAAAAAAAAAAACTCCGGTCTCTGGTCAGCGCGCGCGTCGATTTTAACCATGCGCGTCAACTTTTTTTTTCAAATTAACACGGAAGCTACAACAGCGCCCTCTATTGCCGCACCTCCTCAAATTTTTGTACCAAGGAGCACCAAGGAATGGGGAAATTGCACCAAGGCAAATAATAAAGGGCACCAAGGCAAATTATGGAGAACACCAATGTATAATGAGGGCACAAAAAAGCAAAATAGTACCCACCTTGTCTGTACAATTCAAGCTTGAAAAAAAAAAAACACCAAAAAAAAAAAAAAAAAAAAAAAACTGCGTCGCTGCATCAATTCCGGAACTTCGGTCTGACCAGAGACCAATTTTTTTTTTTTTTGGCCTTACCTGAAGAGGCATAGTCCCATGAGCGCTTTGCATGCCACAGCCTGAGCCCTGTCATTCAACCTGTGAGTGTTCATGCCAGCTTGGATGTCCATGTATGTTCCCTTCTCCATGAAACTCTCCCTCATCCTCTCTAAAAGGTTTGAAAAAAAAAGTCCAATGGTGGATGTAGTCAAGTTTATCACAAGTCATTTGCCACAAGATTTTCGGCCCCAAACACAACATTCTGAACGGTTTTAAAAGTATACAGAAGAAAGCAGAAAAAAAAACCCAAAAAACAACACACAAGAATTTTTCTTACCTGAGTTAATGACCATAGAGTAGACTGACGCACACGATGATATGAAGACACCTGCCTCCCTATAGCCATGCACTCTAAGACTGGCCAACACAGCATTCTCAATACTGCTGAACAAAAAAGGATTGGGTGTATCTAATGAATCCAACATCTTCAACTTCCAAGTTACAACTAATTTTCACCATCATTATTTTGCCATGACGAGCCTGTTTTTTAAATGTAAAATGTCATTGTAAAGGGGAAGTAAATAGGATGAAAATAAGTGCTCATCAGGAATATTCAAGCTGAATTTTTGGCCTGACTAGGCCTTCACCGGAGCTGGGAGTTAAACTGGGGGTTTGTAAAGGGGAAGATCTATATTTTACAATAATTTAAGGAGCCTTTTTTTTCTCCAACCAGCTACCAGGTCTGCTTTTGACAGAACACATATAATTGCCCACAGAGAATTGCCCATGTCTTCATGCACCATTAGAGGTTTTCTTAATTTCTCAGGCTGGCGAAAAAATGGATATATTTCTCGTAACTTTTTAATATGTTAAATGCATTATTATGAGATGGAATTTTTCCATTCGAGTCCCACCAGAGTGATTTTTTCCAACTTTCACTCAGGAGGTAACACACTGAGTATACAGTGTTTAAAACGTCGGTGAAGGGCAAAACCTAATTTGATTTAAATGCATTACTTAAATTTCATTACTTAAGTGCATTCCTTACCCATTCTCAACTCCTTTCAGCACATGTGGTCTTTTCTCAATCAGCTTATTGAGTGTGCTGCACCCAGCCTCCTATTTACAAACCATAAAAAAATATGTGTTAACACTTTTCAGAGTTCTGTTTCATTGGTTCTCAAAACTACTACAAAAATTCTGAGTTTTACCAATGTCAACAAATAGACCAATAATTAAGCCTAACCCCCTTGGCCCTTTTTGCTAGGAACCATCCTCAATCCTCCAAAATTTTGAAACAACGCCTAAATCCTTCAAAATCGTCAGACAGTCCTGGCTCAAAATGCATTCATCCTCAATCCTCCAAAATAATCCTCATCTTCAAACACAATTCATCCTCAACCCTCCAAAATCCTCGTGCTTCTCAAACACCCTTCATCCTCAATTCTCCAAAATCCTCGTGTTTCTCAAACACCATTCATCCTCAATCCTCAAAAATCCTCCAAAACCACAATGAGGATTTTGGAGGATTGAGGTGGGTTAGGGTTAAGCCCTGCCCACCGAACACGTGGGCAATATTCGGGGTGCCTCTGCAATGCCACACTGCAAGCCCCAAGTCTGATTTTGGCCGACCTTTGTTTGCACAATCAGCAGAATTTATATGGATTGGTGCATTGATGGAAGAAGACGAAACACACTAATCAAAGTGAAATAAGGGTCGTTCTACAAATTTATGGTCCAAAGTGTGAGATTTTTTCTGTCCCTGTTACCTTGGTACTTTGTAATTCACCATTCAAGTGTCATTAAGAAAGACTTCAAATGATTTTTTATTTGTTGGGTAGGTAGTTTGCTATACATAATCACTGTTGGACCATGATTGCATTACGGAGTGCATCGGAATTATAAAATCATAGATGTGACATGTAACATCGATATGGGAAAGGTGGACCCCAAATTTATTGAATGACCCCCTAAGCCCGGTTCACACTTCTGTGAAAGCAAAGCGAAATTTGTGACGTCAACAATATGTTCGAAGCGCGTCCATCATTGCTGCCGACATGAATTTCGCATCGCATTTGCTTTCGCATGAAGTATGAACCGGGCTTAACTTTTTGAGATATGCTGGACACAATAGAAGGCGTTATGTACTTGCAGGTACCTGACGACGGCCGGGACTGAATGTCCTCTGAGGGTGCTGTTGGCTTTTCTGAGTGGAGTTTGTTCCATGTTTAATTTCATGTTTTTTTTCTTAGTGCATTATTGTGTATAGTGGGGCCCCTGCGTTTGTATGTATAGGTGTTGAAGTCAAAGACTTCCTTTCCAAAATGAAATTCTTTTGTATTTTGCAACATTTACCAACTACACATAGGGCCCTACTATTGTTTCCGCCATATCTCAAAACGCCTGATCAAGGAAGGTGTTGTTGATTCACCTGACACTCTCCACTGTCCAGATGGCGAGTGAGTCCCAGGAATACGTCTGGCAGCCAGTTGTCTTCTGCTGATGTTTCTATCGTACTAGTACTTAAAGGTCTGAAAATAACATCGGCTGCGAATGGAACGGAAATAATCGGGTGACTCAAGGATGGTTGCAGGACAAAAACTGGAGACATATTATAAAAAAGGACTACGCTTTCTTAGTTTGTAAAATCAATCAGTTAGGTCAAGTCAAGAAATAAACCAGTTACTCGTCCCCTCCCACTCCTTTTGTCCCAGCCCCTTCCTTTTTTTTTTTTTAATTCATGCATTTCCAATATATATATATATATATATGGTCAATATATTGTCTTTTTGTTTCCAACAAAATTGTAGCTATGTAGAAAGGGTAATGGCTCCGTTCTACACAATTGTGTATCAGCAAAATAGTTGAGAAAATTGAAGAATCCATCCGCAATCTTGGGAAAAAAGGGGAAAAGGCGCCCGCTTCCTTCATTTTCTTAAAAAAGGCTGGACGAGAAACATTTTTTTTTTATTCAGCCTTAGTCAGTCAGCCAATAGGCTGGCCCAACAAGTCCAGCAAAAATTGGGTATTGTGCAATTGGCAGTAAAGTGTGTCATCTGGCATTTTTCTGGGAGACGCACATTTTCAGCTTGTGTATATTTTCCTGCAATTGTGCACTTATCCTTTACTGATTTCATGTATGCCCAATACCACACAAACAAAAATTCTGTTTGAAAGCTTCATACATAAATGCATCGTCACTCAGACAAAAAAAACAAATTTTTAAAATGCTGAGTCCTTATCCAAAAAGAAATTTGGACAGTTTCATGTGTGAATATCCACAGCACCGTCAATTACTTGATTATTTTTTTTAAAAGATGTTCAATACTGGCATTCAACAAATTTTGTTTACTACTTTATTTTTTTTCCAATTTTCATCGACAGAAGACAGATTTTTGCACTTACTTAGTTTTGTCAAGATACAGAATCCTAGTGTCTGGATGTCGGTGCTCAGATGGAATGTTCTGATTCCAGCCAAGACAAGCTGGGAGGCTCCGTTGACTTCTAACAACTGCTGACTTTCAACTGCACACAAAACAACAAAAAGAAAAGGAGTGAAGGACTAACACTGCCAAGTTCCTAGGACAATTGTCTTGGGAGTTAGGAAAGATGATTTAAACACTACAAAAAAATAAGCTGTGAGTGTCTCCATCCAACATGTTTAAAATACTTAACCCTCCTGCTGTCTGAACAGTCACGGACAGTCAACAAATCAATCCTCTTTCCTGCCATGCCTTTTACACAGGCTAGTCACCAACAGTTAGATCACATTTCAAGCAAGCACTGTGACTAGTCAAATTCAGTCAACAGACAAAAACAGGTCAGTGGTAGGCACAGCTGGCTTATCAAACACCTACAGTCAAAGCATAGCTGCATCAAGTTACATAAACAGTCACAGCCAGTCAATCCTGCTTTATGTAGGCTGGGAGCTCTCTACTGTTAAAAACAGTCACTTGATTGATTTTGACTGAGAGGACAACTTGCACAGAATGTATGTTTGAACAGGTGTGTGAAGCTACATAACTTTCCGTGAAATCTATCAAATATATACATGTATACAGCTGGGCAACAGATTTGTTGCTTAATTTTTTGTAAAACTGTCGGTCAAATCCTAAACCCTTACTGTTGATCGCCACAGCATCCATGAAGGCAAAGCAGGCTGTCTGTACTCCCTCTATCTTGGGGAAATTCCTCATGGCAGTCATCAGCAGCTTGTGGGTTTCCTGGAGAAGAATGTCGTAGTTCTCCTCTGCGAGATAAGAAGTGGAAAAGTGGGACTATAAAAAACAATTAGGTACTCAAGGTGCTGGTAATTATGTATGTTATTAAAGACAGGTAAATGAAGATTATGAGAAGTATAATCCCATTATGTAGCACCTTAAGAAGAATTTAAGGTGCTGTGGCGCATATTGCAGCCACTGCCAGGAACACTGGGGCAAACCCCTTCTCTTAGTGATAAGTGTAATTATTGGGTTCTTTAATGTGCATTACACAAGACAGGGGACCGACTGCTTTACGTCCCATCCGAAGGACGAAGCCATAATGGTAAAGTGCCTTGCTCAAGAGCACAAGCACCATGTTCCCCCTCAGGATTTGAACCCATATACCATGGCTCACAAGTCGAACACCGTGACCATCGGACAACAGCACCCCATATACATGTACCAATCTGTAACACATGTACCTTACACTGCCACAAGGGTAAGACAGAACCATGATAATTTTTCAAGGTTTGTTTTATCAAGGTCGGAAAGACATTCTACAAGTATAAAAAAAAATTATAAAGGCACAACAAAATATTTATATTGTATACCTGAGCCAGCTAGGACAGCCAATAGCCACAAGGCTTCCTCTTGGACACCGGGGTTGTCATAGTGATTCTTAAGAGCCTCTATGACTGGACGGTGCTTCTTGGCATCAACAAAGTCAACCTGGACAGCAGGATCTGTGGAAATGAAAGGCGAAAGTTTTTGTTTGCTTTTTCCAACATTAATAACTTTCATGATGTGTTCATTCTTAACACAAAGAGGGCCAAGAAACTTTCCCCTCTACTTCTTTATAATTTTCTAAACTGTTAAGCTATATTCATGATCAACTGTCCACCCCTTTAAGACATATACACCCTATAAAAACTTATTTTCTAATGTTCTAGCATCACCTAAGCTGTGAGTTTACCAATGAGCCATCAAATAGAGAGAAAAAATGCTCCAGGTCTTAGATGTTGAATTAGAAGGTCCTTACCCCAACCAACTGCATAGCAAACTATCTTATTGAGATCTATATCTGGGGACGACCTAATAGAATGCAAAGTGTCGTATACTTTTTATTCAAAAATAGTATTTTTGCTGCAAGCAAAGTGAAAGGCATACGAGGGCTCTGAATGCAATGTCATTGCCGTGCCGAACCTAATTCAATTAAAAATTGGGACGAATATTTGACAAATGCACATGCTGACTGATGTCTTTATTGCATCCACATGTAACCTGAAGTGAATGCAATAGCAGCTTTTACACCATCACATATATGTGATGGTGTAAAAACTGTGTTAAAATCTTATCGTAATTGTGGTAAACCACTTAGGATGTATTTTAACCCTAACCCCCAGCTTACTTTGGGGGTAAAGTACCACATACTACATAGTACTACAGAAATTATGTACATGTATGCAGTACCAAAATACTAAAAGATACTATGATGTTGTGCCCACTTAAATGCTGAAGTACTGCATACTACAGTTTACAACTAGTAGCATTTTGTAGCTTTAGGTGAGGTTATTAGGGCTAAAGAGTGACTAAGCCCAACATTTAGACAAAATGCCATGCTGTAGCCAATTGCTACTGCTGTGTTCAATTCATTAGAGTTTGGAATGGCAGTGGCACGGCGTTTTGAACAGGCCCTGCAGTCAATGACATAACTCTGAATACTGAGATGAACTCATGTGAATTTGTTTATACCTTCAGCTAGGAGTTGTCTTAAGGCCTGGTTAGCGACCTTCTGGAGGCCAGCATCTCCAGGGAAATTCCTCATTGTCTGCACCACAGACTCTAGTATCTGCTCCTCCAGAAGGAAGTTGCAGATGTTGGCTTTAGGAAGAAAATCAAAGATATGAGCGAAAACTGAAAAGGGAAAACCACTTTTTTGTCTTGGAAAATTAATTCATTATCACTTGGTCAAAACCAGACAAAAATGTGACACGTTGAAACACACGAGATCTGTAAGTGACTACTTAAAATGACAATGTTGAAAGGTTACTGTGTACATATGTGCCCAGTTTTCCAAAAATGCCAAATCACAGCCATCTTTAAGGCCAAATTCAGCCAGAAGTCTCTAGTTAACCCAACCAAATGTAACAGAATGTAAAAGAAGGTAAATCAGGCTTTATTTTTGATGTGGGTCTCGAACACCTTGGAGAGTTGAGTATTTTCCCAATTTCTTTTTAGATAAGGGAATTTATCATGAGCTATGACATCACTTTTAGTGAATGGTCTGCTCCCCTCCAGACAATCTTGAGATTGTTTACAGCACTCACCTGACATTGCTAGGAAGGTGATGACCTTCATAGCCGCAGTCTGGACGCCAGAGTCCTTGGTGTGTTTACTCATAATCTCCAGAACATCTCTACAAATTATTAAAGAAGATGGAATAGATTTCATCAAATAATAAATAATAATAAAAACCATTCTTATTATCGCATATCACCGTGAGGTCCCTATGCGCTCTCGTGAAATCAACAATTACACAAATTGAACAGATATGTTTTGATCTGGGTTTTGAATTGTTCTGATGTTTCGGCCTGTTTGACAATATCTGGTAAGTTGTTCCATAGCTGAACTGCAGCTGATTGGAAGGAGCGGGAACCATATGACTTAGTTTTAATGACTGGGGGTGACAACAGAGATTTATGGGTAGAACGCAGATTTCTAGCTGTTTTGTACTCCTGAACTAATCTTTGAAGATAAACAGGGGCTATACCATGGATACATTGATCAAAAATTTGTGAAGAGTGAGAAGAGTAGATCAGACAGTTTCTTAAAATCTTGAGCATGCAGCAGTTGGTTCTAAATTATAAGAAACAAACACATAATTGAAAAAGATATTAAGAAAAACACCAATTGTTCAACACATACATCTTTTATTTAAATTCAACTAAATAAGACGTTTGAGTATCAAAAAAAGTTACTTCCCTTCACTGACATTCAAGGGTTAATATAGATGGTTCCAAAATAAAATCAATTGGTTCCCCATTTTTCCCCCAAAAATGTAAGTTGCTATGCTTAATCAGGTTTGTTAGTGTGACGTCATCTCAATTCAACCATGCGTTCTTCACACGGTTTAGCATAGCACGAATGGAACTGGAAGTTAACGCACCTTGCATTTATCCGATGGGCGCTAGTAATCAGTGGTGCGCATGCATGCATGCATGACGCTTTTACTAATGAACCGGATGGTGAGTAATTTCCAAATTGACGTTTGTATTTTAATGAGAGAAATTAATATGTTTATGGTGAATTGTCTATTTGAACAATTTAATTTTTGATTTTGTTAAAGGGAAAATACAACATTTGCAAACATCAAAAAATAAAACTACCAAATCGTTTTGAAATACCTTGCTGGACTGTTAGTGAATGACAGTGTAAAGCATCCTGTAAAATCATGGCACCTGGTATACTGTCATTTTCAAGAAAAGTGGTATTTTTGTATCAATTTCCAACGCTGATCGGCCGATCAGCGTTGGAAAAAACTGGCTTTTTTTCAAATACTGGCCCCAATTGACCATCGCACTTGTTTGCAATCGATTACACACCTATGAACGGGTACAAGCCAGCTAGACTGGTTCCTGACCTTGCAATTCCCCAATATATGTAAACTGCTCTGTTTCTTCTTAAATGGAGTCAGGGAACCAGACTACGGGAAAATTATTGTTTTTCTTGTCTTTCATAGCATTTTCGAACCCAAAACCTCAAAAAAGTCAGTGTAACTATATTTGCTACCCCCAATTCCATCCATTTCTGAAAATTACAGCAAAAGCAAATGATGTATATTCCCTTTAACACTAAGAAACTCCTACAATTGTATTTTTTATAGCTTTATCACAAATGCATTCCCGATCTTTCTTTATTTACCGAAAAAAAATTTAAAACCACAATAAAGCATTGGCGATGTATTCGCTATTGTTGTAATAACTGGGTAAAGTTCAACACTCGAACTTGGTTTCACAATGCCAAAAGTTAATCATTGATTCGGAGTTTCGGATAATTCAGGGTTCCGGACTCCTGTCAGAGAATGGGCCACGGGTTTATTCTAGCGTTGGCCGATGATGATACAGCAGATAAAAATAGATGGGTATTCCCATTAAGTCACGTTATGGGAAATCACATGATGGCTACTTCGCAGGGAAATCCACAACAAAGAGATTTTCAGACAAAACAAAGAACCCATATTTTTGTGTGTGAGAAGCATAACTGTACATGTATTTCTATGCACATTTCTTTGTCTAAATTAAACCACTAAAACTTTATTTTTTTTCTCTCTCTCTCTTTTTAAAGGTTTATTGGAGCTTCCAAGCTACAGTGACTATATGCATGTTGGACATGTTTGAGAAATCCTTGATTTAAACCACACTTTAATACCAAAAAGAAGGGATGTTTTCAAAACTGTTAAACTATCAGACTACATACTGCACAGCAAACAGCAATACAGAAGAAGACTGCAACAGAGGCATTCTAGCATTTCATTTGAGACAGAAATTAAGACGGATAGAGGTACTTACTGGTGGACATTGCGTTTTTGGATGAGTTCTCTGAGTTTGTTGCTCGCACTCATAATAGCTGCAAGGGCTTCGTAGCCAGTCTAGTATCAGTGAAATAAGAGAGAGATCAGAGACCGCGTTAGGAAAGATAGGAAAAGACGGCAATGATTATTCAGTAATTAAATTTAATTAAATATTGTGTCAGTGATTGGGTGGCATTTTTAAATTCAATTAAAGATACATTCCCAGTGCTTCATTTTTGTATTTTCAAGTTTCATTCCGAAAAATAGATTCCAAATTGCTTTCTTCTATCAATACAAAAGTTAAATTAGGTTTTGCATTTCAGTGATGCATAAACACTGTATACTCAGTGTGTTATCTCCTAAGTGAAAGTTGGAAATCACTTGGGTGGGACTCGAACCCACGACCTCCTGCTTTCTAGTGCAGATGTCTTACCACTCGACCACCGAGTAAGTCGGTGAAAGGCAAAACCTAATTTGATGTTCATCGCCCCAACGCAAAATTCCATCTTATGAATAAATACAAAAGTTATTAACTTTGTATCAGACATGGACCGAAAATAATCTTCCCATGTTTCGTTATTGAATTATTACTTTACAATTTAGGCTGGTTCCCGTCCTGCAATCAGTATAGATAATGTATGGACCGGTAACCAGTCTGCTCACAAAGAGGATCTGTTTGTGCCCAAAATAAAAACTTTTTTTCAGAGGTTGGCAGACATCCGAAAAAGGAAAAAAGAATCTTTTTGTTTGGAATAAAGCATGCAAGTTAATTTGTTGAAGAAGCTCTGGATTACAACTTTAATCGAAACCCCTTTGTTATAAAGAGGAAGCCATCCTTTGAGAAGGCACAAGAGCAACACCACAAAGTCTCCAACTAAAAACCTAAAATTTCCCACCCACAAAACCTTTTCCAAAAGAGTGAGGACCAAGAATAGCAAGATTAATGTTGTGAAAAGTAATAGTTTGAAGGTTTGTCCAATTCTGTTGGAAAACGCGCCCTGGCTTGGGGCAATTTTCTAATGTTAGGGAAATTAGGACCGAGTTATGGGGACTTTCTGCTGTCCCCACAGCATCTTCAATCCCCATAATAACTATCGCTCAACAGGTGTGTGGTCCCCACAAATACGGAACAAGATTTTGTGGTCCCCACAACTACGGAACAAGATTGTGTGGTCCTGCAGGTACAACTGTTGTCGAAAATGGAGCTGTTAACAAAATCCACTTTCTATAATATCACATAGTTAGAAGTGAGTGTTTAAATATTAAATCATATGTATGCAATAAATTAAGGACATACGAAAGAAAAGCAGTCTTCAGTTGGAAATCAAGTCCAAATCAAATCAGAGGAGTTGCAAAAACAGTTCAAGTCCAAAGAAAAGCAAGCTCAGTCATCATGAGGACAATTGAAAGAATAGATAAGTGATGATATATCCCGAGAAAACAGTAAATACATAAATCTGCAAGCCATCAGATGTACACAATCAGTATTTCATATCAGAACTACATGTACACACAAAGATAATATTTTATATCACACTCCAATAAATAGACTTTGATTTTTTTTGTATACACCTACATACACGGACAAAGGAGCAATCCAACAAGATGAAATTACATGTTATCTACACTGGCAAATAACGCACTTTGCATGGTTTCCTCTGCTCATTACAAATAATGACGTCTAAACAGGGAATGCAATGTCATCTTAACCACTCATTTGCCAAAAACAAAGGGGAAAAGACAATACTCACTATCACCAGCTGGAGACAAAGAAAAAAATACTAATTAAGTTGCGCTATCCTTCGTTAGTTTGCTATTCCAGTCTGTTATACACCTTCACAAGACATTTTCATCCCTAGTGTGACGAACAAGATTTCTTTCTAATGAGCGTATGGTCAGCTGAAAGCTCAAGAAAGACATCCAGTCTCTAGGAATCCGTAATACAGTCTGAGGGATGCATGACACCATCCAGATATTAATATTTCCTGCGATATTAATTTTTATATCGGACACGTTCCGTTTATCAACCATGACCACATGCTCAGCCTGCAAAACTCATTTACGACAGGCGACAATGTTGGAGAGATGTCTGGGGAAAGTGTTACTCACATAAAAGGGGTCCAAAGGTTAATTTGACCGGCTGATATCTTTCTTATCAGTAATTGGCCAGTTTTAGAGACGGCACAGACAGGATGGAATTCTGATTGGTTGGAAGATTGTATGCATGTAAAACAGTTTCTGCAACAATCACTTGCACTACACAGAATGATACATCTAGTACCTACACATTTTCTTTGTGTGACACACTTCAGTTTACAGTTCGCAAAGTATGGGTCTTTCTATAAATTTGGGGCCCACATTTTTCCTGTCCCTGTTACATCTGACATTTATGATGTTATAATCTGAGGCACTGCTTAATGCAGTCATCCAAGAGTGATTGTGAATAGCAAACCAGCTACCTATCAAATAAGAGAATTGTTTGAAGTCATTCTTGATACTTGAATGGCAAATCACAATGTTACACTTTGGACGCTAAATTTATAGAACGACCCATTCTCCAACTGTAGGCCGACCAGTTCCTTGTAAAAATTATACATGTACTTTGTACATTCATTTTATTTTACTAATAAAATGGTAAAATGAAATAAGTAGATTTTGTTAAGTAGATTTTGCTAAGTAGATTTTGCACAGTATATTCTCACTATACCTATTCCTTGTAAAATATGCATCTCATCAAACTTGTGGATGTACCTGATTTCATTGATTGAATACAATGGAGCATTCTAGTCAAGTGAATGTGTTTGCATTCGTTAGCTAGGCCCTGTGGGATAAGGGGATGGGGGCAGGGGTGGGGGTGGAAAGGGGGGAGGTGGTGGTGGGGGGAGGCAGGGCAGTGTTAGACTTGTAATGTTCTAACATTGTGCACCGAGTCAAAAACCTACCGGTACCATGGACTTGCATCCTATCCCATGTGGTAAAGAAATATTTCAGATAAGCATAACAAAATCCAAGCATACAATCTGACAACTCAGCCCGGATTTTCAATTACACACTGTATGAGCCCGATTCTTTGGAATGACCATGATTGTTTGTAGATAATGAGTCTATTTTCATCTGATACACAGTATACATGGACATACCTGCTGTATATCTGCTTCATAGGTGCGATGTTCCATCATGTCCATGACCGGTCTGTGGGCATGATAAGCCTCCAAGATTTGCACACAATCCGCTGCAATGAAAATAACAACAAGATTGAAGACTTCAATTTCTCTAATAAATAGCGAGGCTAGTTTGGTTAGGTTCGTACGGTGATAACTTGAAGACCTGTTCTGATTCACAACAAATTGAATTCATGTTGTATAAATTACAGAGCTCTGTTGATTCTCACAAAAGTGCACATGTACAAACTTCTGTAAAATTTGAAAAGTACATGTATGAGACTATCATACAACATAAAACATTTGCAAATCCAGCATTATGTATTGTCTATGACAGAGCTTTTAGAGCTTAGTGAATAAACCTGAACATGTATTTTTCAACTCTTATACATCCATCATCTAGTAATGGTCAAGGAGATTACAGACTAGGAGTTTTTGATCATTTCTCTGAATCATTAATTAGATATCATGGTTAATTGGCTTGTCATGGACACTACACGTCCTTTCATAATGCTGGAACTGCCAACATGCAGAAAAATTTGTTGTCTCTAACAAAGGCATAACAACAACAAATACATCTCTAACAAAGGTATAACGACAACAAATGACACATTACCTTGCAAATGCCTCTACAGTACAGGCCAATAAATAGTCAACCTAAAGATTTGTCCTTGATGCAGTATAATAATAAAATATGTGCAGGTAACACAGCACTACTCAAATGTATAAAATGAAGATGTCAATAAATCCCATCATAGTAAGCAGTAACAGACATAAGCAGAAACGTACCTGTCCTGGCGGAGTCGTATGTTAACTATTACCTTCATAACTTACCCTGCAATACTATATGTTGATCGTAACAGTCATATGGGAATTTCATTCCCTAATTCGACATTTATTGTACTGTGCCGGCTGTATGAAAAGCCACTACAAAGGTCGCAAGCGGGGAAAAAAGGGAGGCGTACGAGTACGACTTCGACGGCGGAAACATAGCCCACCTTTACCTTCAATCATCACAGGTAACTGTCGATCTTTACGGAATAAACTGGATGAATTGCAAGCCTGTGCAAAATACCGCTATGAATATCGTGAAAGCTGTTTAATGTGTTTCAGTGAAACATGGTACAAAGATACTGATACAAGCAATAACACTGACATCGATGGATTCATTTGTGAAAGAATGGACAGAACAACGGAGTCCGGAAAATCAGCCGGCGGAGGAGTCTGTATTTACGTCAACAAGCGTTGGTGTAATAACCTAACAGTTAGAAATCGATTCTGCTCTCCAGATATTGAGCTGATTACCGTCAGTGTCAGACCGTTTTACCTGCCAAGGGAATTTACACAAATATTCATCACCATGGTGTATATTCCACCTTCAGCAAATACAGATATTGCAGCAGCTAAAATCCACGGGATAGTTCAGCAACTTGAATCACAGTCGCCTGACTCTGTGAACTTGATCCTTGGAGATTTTAACAGTTGCGACCTGAAAAATGTACTGCCTCATTACTATCAATATGTCAACATATCTACTAGAGGTGATCGGACATTGGACAAATGTTACGGAAATGTCAAAAATGGTTACAAAGCTTATGGAAAAGCGGGCTTGGGCTCTTCTGATCATTGCATGGTGCATTTAGTACCGGAATACAAACAGAAACTGAAACGGGAGAAACCAAGGGTGACTCGCATCAAGAAATGGACTGACGACAGTGTGCAGGCTCTTCGTGCATGTTTTGAATGTACAGATTGGAACATTTTTACTGAGTCAAACACACTTGATGCAGCTGCTGATGTTGTCACTGATTACATCAAGTTTTGTGAAGACATGCTGGTACCTGTCAAGGAAGTGAAAACATATCCGAACAGTAAGCCCTGGGTAAACAAGGAGATCCGGAACCTCTTGAGGGAAAAACAACAGACTTTTAAAAACGGCAACTCATCAGATAGACGGAGGATCCAAAACGAACTCTCTCAAGCGATTCGTTCAAGCAAGAAGAAGTACGGCAAGAGAGTGGAAGATCAGTTCCGTGCCGGGAATCCTAAGGAAGCATGGCAGGGCATGAGATCTATCACAGGGTCAGGGAAGAATAGTCAATCTGTAGTACCACCTTGCGACGTACCATCATTCATAGAAGATCTAAGTGACTTTTATGCTCGGTTTGACAGACTGGACTTTAGAGCCCTTCACGAAGAAGGTCGTAAGACCCTTGAGAGCCAGGTTTGTAGTAATGACTTCATAAAACTGGATGCTACTGTTGTTGAAAATACTCTTAAACGGGTAAAAGTTTGTAAATCTACAGGACCAGATGGACTCTCTGGCAGAGTTCTTAAACATTGTTATAAAGAACTTTCATCAGTTTTTTGTGACCTCTTTCAGTGGTCTTTGGATACCTGTCAAATTCCTAAACTGTGGAAATCATCAACTTTGATTCCAGTGCCTAAAAAGCCTAAGCCATCAGTACTCAATGATTATAGGCCTGTAGCACTTACGTCAATAGTAATGAAGTGTTTTGAACGCATTGTAAAGGATATTCTTGTCAGTCAAACAGGTGCCTACATTGATCCCTTACAGTTTGCCTATAGAGCTAAACGTAGTGTCGAAGATGCTATCATTACACTATTGCATAGCGTCTATAGCCATCTTGATCAATCAAGGACGTATGCTAGAACATTATTTGTGGATTTTTCTTCGGCCTTCAATCTGATCCAACCCCATGTTCTGACTGGCAAACTGAGAGGGATGAATGTGAACCCCTGTTTGATTATGTGGATCGGTGATTTTTTGACAAGCAGAACGCAAAGGGTGCGTTTCATGAATTCCCTGTCTAATGTTGTTCATACTAATACAGGGGCTCCACAGGGGTGCGTTTTGTCCCCAGTGCTTTTTACTCTTTACACTAGTGACCTCAGAAGTGAAGACCCTATGTGTCCTATGATAAAATATGCAGATGACACCTCACTGACAGGGTTGATTAGTCATGACAATGAGACTGGATACAGGAACGAAATTGTTAAGTTCTGTAATTGGTGCAAAGATAACTTCCTAATATTGAACACGCAGAAGACGCAAGAAATTGTTTTTGATTTTAGGAAAAATCAGAATGTCATCAAACCTGTTGTTATTAGTGGTGATGAAATCCAAATTGTGACAGAGTATAAGTACCTTGGGACGTACATTGATAGTAAATTGAATTGGAATGTGAATACTCTTAAGTTATGTGCCAAGGCTAGTCAACGGCTCTTTTTCCTGCGGAAATTGAAATTATTTCATGTTAATCGTGATATTATGTTGCTTTTTTATCAGAGTGTCATACAGTCCGTCATGTCTTTTTGTTGTATCGCCTGGTTTAATGGTTTGACTGTTGTGAATTCGAACAAGTTGAAAAGGATCACTAAAATTGCCAGCAGGGTCATTGGTGTTGATGTTCTGGACATTCAATCAATGTACCACAATGCTCTTGAATCCAAACTGAGAACCATTATGCAAGACAATACTCACCCACTCCATTCGTTCATAGTACAAAACAGGTCAGGTAGAATCCGTCAATTGAATTCTCGTACAACACGACACAACCTTTCATTTTTACCCAGTGCAGTTTCACATTTTAACAAGAATTATACTAGATAATGCTGTTTTTATAATCGTGCTGTAGTGTGTTTTTAGTGCAATCAGATTAGCCCTTATTCTGTCTTATCTCATAATATTCTTATCCACCCCTCCTCACACATCTACCCATTTGTGTCAGGTTAAATTAGTAAATTGAAATCTCGTTAACACGACACATTTTTTTTTCCCCCTTATTTTTAACCAGGGCAATCTCGTGTTTTTAATCAGACTTATAGTAGATATTATGCTTTTTAAATCGTGATGTAAATGTGTGTGTTTATACCCCTCGTACATGTAAGTTTAAACCCTTTCCCTGTTTCCTTTTCCCCCGGTCATATCCCCCTGGCTTTCTAATCCCCCCCCCCCCGGCTTGCCATTGTGTCCTTCCCATTTTTCGTCTTTATACATAATAGCTCTATCAATCCAGATATTTTATTTATATATTTAATCAGGCTCAATTTGTTGTTCTATTTCTGTTTACGTGTACTCTTGTCAGTGTTCTTATATTGTTACGCCTATTTGTACATTTATGTAATTTGTTTTGTTTTGGTTTTTAATGTGAAGTTTTTAAGTGTTTTATACATCATATTTGTGTGCAGAACGAGGAGACAAGTTTCATGTTTTTACATGATGAGAATAAATAAATAAATAAATAAATAAATAAATAAAATAAATTAATCATGCGGTCTGAACATTTAACCTGTTACATACCATTACATACCATGGGAAGTAAAGTAATACCAGGAAATTGGTTGTCGCAGGAAATAAAAGGATTTTGTTACAAATCAAGCCACAATGTGTAACCGGTAATTGGGAATTCCATTACATGACTACATATTTACTGCATATGATACTTACAGTCTGAAGATTGGTCCAATTTATATGGGGAGTAAAGTACATGTAATACTAGGATATTGGTTATTGGAGGAAATAAAAGAATGTTATTACAACTAAAACGCAACAATGTATGAGTGTCACATACTACGTATTACTTGTCACTTCCTTTCATACAAGTTGGCCTTCCGGAAAGTTCATAACACCTGTCCCAGAGTTATGCTAAGCCAAAAGTATTTGACGCAGCTCAGGTCGACCCAATTAGATTTTAAAACGTTATAGGCCTATGGATCAATTTTCCATTAATATTGTTGAATTGTTTCAAAGATACATCATAAGGGGCGCTGTTGTCCAATAGTTTCGGTTTTCAACTCATCATGTGCTGTGGTAAATGGGTTCAAAACCCTGATGGGAAACATAATGCTTGTGTTCTTGGGCAAGGTACTTTACTACGATTGCCTCTCTCCACCCAGGAGTATAAATGGGTACCTGTGAAGGTAGCGACCAAATTGCACTGATCTCAAGCTGCTGCAGAGAAATGATCTCATTCCTCATGAACAGGGATAATAATTGTAAAACGCTTTAACACCTTAGGTATAAGGCGCTATATGCAACAACTTTCACTCATAGTCTCTCAATTTACAAACTTAATTGATTGAAATTTTGGGAATAGTTTCGGTCTGGCGCAAATCTGGAGGCTAGTCTGACACAAACCGACAAGTATTTGACAGTCATTGCTTGGACCACAAACCTCAAATAAAAATAGTCACTGTGAAAACAGTGACGACAAATTTGGCAGTGACACAACATTTTGGTTTTTCTGTGGTAAGAGCAGTTTAGGTCTGTTGATTGTTTACAATACGATGACATGTACTTAACCTAGTTTTAACATGTGACTGAATACCAACCTGGTTGGGTTGAGAGACTAATACATGATCTAGGATTTCCTTACTTTAGAGAGGAACTACAATGACTGCTTTGATTACAAATAGGGCAAATTCAGTTTTGCCCTTTACAGAGTAAAGTGCTTACTGAGAGCTAATACTGGAAAAAGTTACAAGTTAACTTGGGTGGGATATTAACCACAATATCCTGCATACTGTATCAATCTTAAATCAATCTTAATACTGATGTGGAATTGTGAACTTCTTGATCATGGAGCTTGCCGGGGTCAGCTGGCAAATTGAAATACATCTCCATTGGAAAAAGACTTTGAATAATAGTCTTTTTCAATGGTCTAATCTGCTATCTAACAAAATGACAGCAGATGGACGCTTGATGTTGAGGGTCTGTCAATTAACAAACCTGAAATGCAAGGTGTTACTTTTGAGTTGGCAAGAAGGAAAATAGCTTTTTTGAACACCTGGAAGGCTCACTTGAAAGTAAAAATGTTGTAGCTGCCCCTTTTCCTAGCACTGTTCAAACGTGTTCCCGTCAGGAGCTCATGAATGTATGTGGGTCATTCCACCGGGTTGGGGAACAATGTGTGACATATGACCATATTAAGAAAAGCATGAATGCCTTGCTAGCAGTTGCTCTACATGATGTTTGTTGTTGGGTGTTTCACTAAGTAAGTTTTAAATCATTTCAATGTATTTGCCAAAAAATGTGAGCAAAAAATGTGAGCAAAAAATGTCATTTCGGGCATGTTACGTCCAAATATGACATTTGCACCTTTTTAAAAAAATTCTGTGAAACATTATCCAAGTTCACTTGACGTTCTTCTTACTATTATACATGCAACACAATAGGAAAAGCTTTTGCTACAGTAGTGAGGTATCAAATGGAGCAGAAATGATAGCTTGGCTGTGTGGACGTAACAGTTACACGGTGTAAAACTCAAATGTCACACTTCCATTGAATAATTTTGACACTGTTACATCCACACTTGAAGTATTGTTTCTGCTATATTTGAGCCCTGACTGTACCAAAACAAAAGCTTTTCTTGGTGCATTAGGTGTCGAGTTGTAAATATGCAATGTCACTTTGGGTAGTATTTTACATACACTGTACGTGTAAAAAATGGCAAAAAAGGGAAGATGATTTTAAACTTTCTAAAGTATTGAAACACCCTAAGACAAATATTACAGTTGAGCAATTGTTTAGAATGCATTGATACTTTTAATAATATATATGGATGTAACATGCACTGCTTCCCAACACGGTGGAATGACCCACATACAGGTAGTCATTATCGTATTTATGCGCATCATAAAACTCACCTCAGATGTGCGTTCCAAGAGAATAAGTCAGAGAAAAAAAAATGTTCTCTGTGAGAACTATACAGCTTCACTGCCAACTGCTTTGCATACATTTGTGTGAGATACACATGTACCCGTACATGTCCCCAACCTTATTATAATCATGGAGGAATAAGTCTTATGACATGTTTAACCTTGATACTGTTTAAACAATACTGGTTGGTAAGCAGGGCTTAGATTTTGTTTGCCTAGTACATATGTGCAAACACAGGTAGTACAACAATTGTAGGCAGTATATAGCTAAATCTTTGGCTCTGCCAGATAAAGGAGCCAACTGCAGTCTAAATATTAATGTGTACATGTAACTGTCGCTAACTGTCATAAAATATCTGTATCTTGATCTACAGCATTGTATAATTGCTTGCCTACACAAACATGCATGTACCTGTAATGCTATTTTCTTGAATGGGATATGATCACTGAAATCCTATCTCTTGACTTTTCAAAAATTTTGCTGGGGATCAAGCGAGGTACATGTATGTTCCATGTGACATGGGAATGTTTTTATTTTCACAGACATATTGGAACCCCCACTCTTAAGAAAGGATTTCAGTGACTTTTCTGCACAACCAGTAATACAGGGAGGGGTGGGTGAGAAGAAAAGGGGTGGAGAAAGGGGGCGGGGAAGGAGATACGTCACTCTCCCAAATTCTTATCTCTGGGGGGACACAAATCGAGTGTTTGGATAATGTAATTCCATTGGTTAAGAAGGCCACGTGTCCAGTCTGTAACCATGCGTATGAGAATGAGAACTGCGTGCAATGCGCAACTGTTCAGTCTCATGTCCGGCAGGAAAGCATGCAGTTATCAAGGGTTACACCGCACCGATTTAATTTATTTCTTGCACCGTAAGTTTCAACCATTTTATCGTTTTGACTTATTGGCGTGATGTAACAAAGCAATTGTTGACTGCTGTGATGTGGGATGTCGTTTTTAATCGCCTCAGGGCACATAGCACCCTCAGCTTTGCCTCGTGCTACGCGTATGTGCCCCTTGGATGTTAAAAACATCATATCCCACATCAAAGCAGTCAACAATTGTTAAATATCAATAATGTCAATGTCAAAACTACGCTATTAATTTTCAAAGTGCCTCTTTTTTTTCTACCCCCAGTCCCGACTCACACTAACAAGACTGAAAAGTAAAGAAAAAAAGGAAACAACAAAGGCATGATGTATCTCATGCAAGCTTTTAAACTAAAAAAATTATAATACCAATATATATGTACTTATACAAGAATGAGCAATAAAACAAATTAATGCACAGGCCACTGCACATTAACAATGAAGTTATTTAGAGAGATGCAAATAGGGTCGCTATTTCAACAATTATCAACCAGGAAATATACAACTGAATACCTCTTGGACGTTTGAAACAGATCCGTTTCAGTTTCTTTACTCTGTATGCTACCCCGAACAGTTTCTATTGCTCTGACTATCCCCGACACCTTGTTTCACAGTGTAGTAGAACACCATTACAATGAACACCAAATACCCAACATTTTCCTATAAAGAACTTCCCTTTTGGCCCCCAAATTCATGGAAGGGCATAAATCGAGCACCAGCAGCTCAAAAAAATTAATAATGAAACTTCAAAATTGGGTTTTGCCCTTCAAAACCCAATAGATCGTGGGATCGAGTCTCCCCCGAGTGACTTGTCGATTTATAAAGTAACATCCATAAAAAGCAAAACCCAATGTTAAATTTAGTCATAAAAAGTTCTTTTGTGCTCCAGAAATAACTTACAGTGTTTCAAAACTAAACTGGTGATCAGCAGGTAGAGTGATGAGAAACATGATTTTTGGTACTTCAGAGAACTTACCTAGGCCTACGTATTTCTAAACAAGACTGGTGAACTGATGAAGTCAAAAACAGTTGTTATTAAACTTAAGAAAAAAATGACTTACAGTGTTTCAAGATTAGATTGGTGAGCTCTCTGCAGGCCTCTCCGAGATGCTGTGGGTCAAAGTCATGCTTGAGCCTCAGGAGCAGGTCCAACGCCCTCTGCTGATGTTTGGTGAGCAAGCTGTCGTCCTGAAGACTAGCCATCATTCTGCCAGCACGCTACTGCTCTAGGACTGAGGTGTAGGGATCAAGCATCTTACATTGTAATGTTCCTGTTGTGAAAATAAGGAGACATCTTCATGAGACTAACGAGTCATCCAGTGTTGTAGTACTCGTACTTGGTACTCATACTCGAGTACAACTAGAAATTTTAAGAACACTCGGACTCGCACTCGTTCTCAAATATCAAAATACCCAAGTCCGAATTCATGGTATTCGTACTCTAGAAGTACTTGGACTTGACTATTAGATATTGTATACCATCATCAAAGAACTCGTACTGGATTATTTAAGGACTCGGGGAAAAATCAAGTAATTTTGTTTTCGATTAAAAAAACCTTTTCACTGGAGTTGCACGTGCTCCATTTTATCGATACTTACTGAATAGTCTGGGATGATTTTGCTGGGTCTATTTATTGCTTGGCCAATGATGCAGATCCCACAAAGCTAAAGGGTTAGTTCACTGTTTTTATGTGTTGCGAAGTCTACCTAATTTTAAGTACATTAAAATCTAATTTGTCAAAACAAAAACATACCTCCATGCCAGAAAAGACATCTCTGATGTGTTGTGCAGGAGGCAAACAAAAGAGACTTGTACATAAAGACGTAGATCACTATGGTTTGTATGTTTGGCTAATGAGGAACACATTGCATAGTCTAATGACGAAGCTACATACATGACCAACAGGAAGCCAATTAAAACATGATTTACATGACAAATGAGCACACACCACACTCAACTCTAGACAAACACGATACCATGATTGCTTAAAGCTGGAATTGGATTGCAAACCTAACCAAACCTTGTGTGTTAACGTCGTCCCGACCTAGCTGGATTTTTTTATTAGGCCAAAATTTTGGACCTCAAACTTTTTATTGCCGCATTTGGCCAAAAAATTTAAAATCAAGTTTAGTTTGAAAATAATTTGAAGTCTTCCCTATGCAACTTGTGTGTGTGTTATTGGTTAAAATTCATCAATTAAACAGGTTAATTAACAGAATACTGTTAACGGAACTCATAAGTAAACAAAGTAAACTGTATAAAAGGCTAATAGACATTTAACAATATAGTTTTTCTACCTACCTGGATATTTAGGGCGTTACTGTTAATACACAATTATTTTCACGGCCGCAGTTGTAAATATCCTCCACACGTTCCGAAATAAACAGAACCAGATAGAGATCACCCCTCACACATAATGTTCGTACATGTACATCAACAACTGAAGTTCCTTACAATTTGGACAATCACAAACTCAAAATCGGGTACATGATGTTCCAACTCCAAGCCTATACAGACATAACCATAATTTCTGAATATGCGTGGTCCATAACATGTCCCTAAGTGATCCAAGATAATCCTCAATTATGGTCGTTTCAAAGAATCTTTCATTGGATGTTTACCGAAGGACTATTTTGATCACAGATATGTGGTAGGTAAACAAGATTGTCGTGACCCGTTTCTACTCCGACAATCATGTGACATGGGGGTTGGTTTTGTTGCAATGTCAGTCAGCATTCGGCTGTGGCGCAACAATGGTACATTGCAGCCATTGTTGCAATGTACCAGTTAAGTCAGTCTGCAAACTTTGTGTACTTTCATGAGTGCCATCAACCATCAGTAATGCTGCGTTTTGGAATGTCGTATTATCATGGGTATGATGTACGGTACTATCCTTATCCTTGGAAAAGCTGTCTGAAAGTCATTTAAAAGATCATTAAAATTACATGTAATGTTGTCTGAACAAATTCAAACTTAATTAATGGATCAGAGCATCTCTGCTGTTTCTTGTGATAGATATATTTTTTTAAGATGGTCAACTTTCTCATGATTAAGTTTGTTTAGATCTTACTAATGCATTCTCACCTTAACCATTTTGTGAATAAAATATTGTTGGGAGTAATGTTCTTAAGGCAAGGACTGATCCATTAGGGTTGGCTGGCTAACCCCCCCCCCCCCCTTCCCCCCTCCCCCCCCCCCCCCCCCCCCCGAATAACGTCATCACTCAGTATTGCATGATCACAGTAATTGCATCAGACCATTTGTTTGTTTTTTATGTATTGACTCATGACTTATCTACCCCCTCCCCCACCCACAAAAAAACACCTTGTACTTCAACGCCCCAGGCGCCACCCCCCCCCCCCCCCCTTTTTGAAAATCCTGGATCCGCCCAAATTGTACATGAGGGTCATTCTATAACGTTATAGCCCAGTGTCACATTTCTCCTGTCCCGTTGCCTTAGAACCTTCACTTTTCATTAGGAATGATTTTAAACAACTTTTTAACGGGTTGGATAGGTACATAATGTACAATTTATTCGTAATCACTCTATAGCCAAATTGAGGAATGGGAAAGATTTCCATATATACAAAGTTCACTAATTTTCCTCTGTATTGACTAACAAGCCCCCAGATAGCAATTTCATGTCATCAAAGTCAATTTGAGCAGTGAGAAAATACAAGCATTTTCTTAGAAAACACTTAGAATTTTTCAGTCCAATCTCATAGGGTTTGTACACAGGGTGTTGAGTGAACTTCCTATATGGAAATATTTCCCAAAAATGATGAAAAGACATGAATCTGGGACTGAAAAACAGTTCCAATTTTGTTGACTCTCCATTGACTTTGTACACAACCACTGAAGTGGCGTCTAGATACTACATTTTGTACATTCTTAACATACTAGGTATCGTGTTAAGTCCTGCATCTAGAATTATAAAAGCATAGATGTCAGATTTAACAGGGACTAAATTTATGACCCATGTTCATTACATTAAAGGGAATGTACAACATTTGCTTTTGCTGACCCACTTAAGATGAAACAGAGAAATTGATAGACTTTGGGGAATTGTAAGGTCAGAGAATCAGTCTGGCAGGCTTGTACCCCTTCACAGGTGTGTAATCAATTGCAAAGAAAATGCGGAACAACTGCTATAGAAAATTCGGAGTGGTTTTTAAAGAAAAAGTTTTTGAAGAAAATGTTCTCTCCAACGCTGGTCCGCCGACCAGCGTTGGAAAAATACAAATTTTCTTGAAAATGTCAGCACACAAGGAGACTTGATTTTACAGGATGCTTTAGACTGTCATTCCCTTACAATCCAGTAAGGTACATGTATTTCATGATAATTTAATCATTTCATTTTTTGATGTGTGCAAATGTTGTATCTTCCCTTAAAACTCACATACATACATGTACATGTACATGATCACATGAGTTGTCAAACAGTTTGTGCAATGAGGCGTGCACACAGCTAGACAGCCACAGTCGTTCATGTATACATGTACATACAATACATGCACCTGTCAAACTGTTGTTTGTATACTTTCTGAATAGCTGTGAGTGTGACCAAATAGGCACGTGCTTTTTCCATTCAGTCTTTCAAAAGAGTGTACATTTCTCACTCAAGATCTGCTTACATCATGCCTGGATGGCACAACAATGGAAGCGATACAAAATGAGGACGTCTGGCCATGGTTTTTACACCACAAAAAAAATGGTGAAAGTGGAAATAAATTCAGGAATTTTTAGGGGAAAGAATTGCCAAGGCCTGAGCTGGGAAAGATTTCCATATACGAAGTTCACTCAACACCCTGTGTACAAACCCTATGAGATTGGGCTGAACAATTCTAAGTGTTTTTTAAGAAAATGCTTGTATTTTCTCACTGCTCAAATTGACTTTGATGACATGAAATTGCTATCTGGGGGCTTGTTAGTCAATACAGAGGAAAATTAGTGAACTTCGTATATGGAAATCTTTCCCTGAGCCTGAAACATGTTACCAGCAAACATCGACATGTTGTCATTGTATAAATAATGATTTTCTTGAAACAAGTTCTAAGCTGAGATAATGAGACCTAAGCAATCTTTGTCTGCTTCTGTTGTATCATTGCTTGAGCATCTGTCCAAATTAACTGACAAATAATACGATCATAACCGAATGTTACAAAAGGCAATGCTTTCATGTACTCGGTCTACCGCCGTACTGGCTTTATTTGCTGGCCAAGTATCACTGGGGTGATTGTGCATTTAATGCAAAAATGTATTGTGGGAAGGGAAAAGGCACAAATAGGTCTATGGGTGGGTGCGAACATCCGGGAATTTTTACAATTTACAAGAAGTGGCGGGAAAAATGTTGCAGCCTAATGCCACTTCAATGGTTGTGTACAAAGTCTATGGAGAGTCAAGAAACATTTCATTTTTAAAAAGTATTTCCTAACAAAATTGGAAATGTTTCTCAGTCCCAGATTCATGTCTTATCATCATTTTTGCAATGACTGACCTTCATTGAGATGACATATGAAGAAAAAAGTGGCCTCAGGTTGCAACATTTTTTCCAAAGTGGCATCTGGATACTAGTAGTATCCAGATACTAGTAGTATTTCTACATTCTTTCCGTCTTCTTTAACATTGAGACATGATCTAGCCAGATCATGTCTCGATGTTCTTAAGGCAAAATTTAAAAAAAACATGTTTAGCGTCCTGCCTCTTTGACAAAAAGGAAGGAGGAGGCCCTTTTTTTTTTTCTTTCTTTTCAAAATGGCCACCCGACACGCTAGTCCTGAGTTCTGAGACGTAGAGAACCAGTTAATATTTGACACGGGGTGAATGTATGATAGACTCTCGTGCAGACGCACGTGCTAATTGACTATTTCCACAGCTTTATACACGGTATAAAAGTCTAAAAATACGATTTCTTTCATCAGAAATCGTTAAAATTTATCAATTTTTGTCTTTAAAAAAAAAAAAAAAAAAAAAAAAAAAAAGGAGGCGTCCTCTAAAAAGGAAGCGGGCGGGGATGCTAAACATGGTTTTTTTTTTACTTCGCCTAAAAGAGGCGATAAATATAAGGTCCAAGTACTAGAGAATGCACAAAATGTTGATTCCCAAGTCATCAGCTTGAAATAAAAAATGGATAATTAGGCCTATATCATTCTTTTTGTCAAAAAAGGCCAAGACCTACTTATTTGAAATCTTAAAAACTAATACTAATAAATTAAAAGGAAGATTGCTTGCAGTAATTGCTTGAAGTTGATGTTGCACAAGTCATTTTGGAGCTAGTAAGTATAAGAACTGTTTTAGAACTAGACAAAAAACCAGGGGGGTCCTAAAGCACACTTTACCTGTTTACCTCCGACCTCGTTCGCGTTGTGCAATGTTTCACAATAATAATAATTCTGCTCTGCTGTATTAAAAACAATCAATGATGCTGTCAGCTCTCTTGTGCAAATGTTTACGGGTCTATCCCTAAATGACCGTAAACACAAAACGGAATGAATTCCATACACAGCCATCAATTATTTTTCCCCGCACTGACCAATCAACCATCAGAAAGCGAAACATGTCAAAAAAAGTCAGGATTACTGAGAAAACACAGAGAATTTTTCAAACAAGTCTCATTGTCAATGTCATACTAGCCCAGGTGGACTCCCTTTCCTCCTAGTCGTATTGCAATGAACACTTCGTCCAACCAGGGCTAATTGTCATACATGCCATGGCATAGGGTTTGTGCACAGCCACGTAGGGAGGAGTCCACCTGGGCTAGGTGTCAAGTGATGTCCAGGGTATGGAATACTTTCCCACAAAACAATGAATGGGGTAATAAAACAAATAATTCAGCTTTGCAATGCATGATAATTTACCGTAATATCTTGTTCACAAAACGAGAGCTATTCGTGTCAAAAGTGACCGTTGTCGACATCGTCCGGATGCAGCTGATCGCACACACAGATGACAAGGTCAGCCCAGGGTACGTACTCCGGAAAGGCCGACTTGTTGTGGGCATGCGCTAGGCTATATTCCAGTCACACTTGTCTATTCATGCCTCATGGAGCTCCAGGTGAACTAATGTCAATATGATTAATTACCGCAAAGTCAATAGGGAGAACTTAATACGGAGGGAAAATAGAAAGTGGTTTAAGGGGTTTTGCAGAACACAATTGTCCCCTTTTTGAACCTGCAGAAGCCGGTAAATTACATCAATGGTGAAGATTAATAGCGCCCTCTCGCGCTCAATGAGTACACTGGTGTCCAAGTACAACTGAACTTGTACGTACGTGCCGAGCCGGGAATCAGTGGAAAACAAATATGTCAGCGCCCATGGATAAGGAAGAAGCAAAGTAGGATGTGTGCATGGAACATGTGGAAAAGAATAGCGATCATTTACTTGCAGTGTAAATTAAACTTTTATTCTGAACTGTTATTTTTAGCTTTAAATTCCTTTGTTCAAAGGCAGTGGATATTTGACCATGAACCGATCCCCGATCATGCCGATTGTTTTCGCTGTAGTGACTAGTGTTGTTACTGTTATTGTTAAGTGTTAATCGTGTTAGTGAACAGTAAGTCCGAGTAACCTAAACTTAACTACAACGAGGACTCTACGAATCACCTTTTTTGAACATTTGGAGATGGTCGGGCGACCGACCATCTCCAAATGTTAAAAAATGTGATTCGTAGTCGCCCGACCATCTCCACATGTAAAAAAAAGGTGATTCGTACTAATTGTAGAGTACTACTAGTGTAACGGCCTTTCCGACCATTACCAGGTTCGGATTGAGGGGGATTAATGATTCTTGTTGACTCTGGTCTACATTCTGATTCGGTTTAGTCAGGGTTTATTTACAGTATTTACAAGAGCATGACCAAGCATGGCCGAAGGCATGCACAAGAGAAAGAGCCAGTCTAATATTCCCACAATGCAATGGGCGAATCTATGGTGATTCTAGAAGGACATGTAATTACATGGAATGTCCCGTTACACTAGTTACTCGGATTATCTAATGTAACCTGTGCATGCAGTGAGTGTTTTTTTAACTTAAATTTTTTACCGTGACAAATCATAGTCTGGTTATGCTGGTTTTAATTGAGTGCACCTTGTCGTGACGTATTAAGGAGGCGGGAATCAGACCTAAGTATGCCTATATTCTCGCAATATCGGACTTTGTTTCCCTTTTGATAAAAATCTTCCAGACCTACGAATCAGAAAAGAAGATGACTTATTCTGCATTAAATGTAAAATTCGATTTAAAACAACAAAGGAAGAAAACTCTTATTTTGGGGCGAATGAAAAACATGGGATTTTCAACAGGATCGACCGATCGCGCAAGTGCTTTTTTTTGGTCTGATCATGCCCATCATATGACTTTGGGTCTAAAATCAGACTGGTTCAGGTTATCTTGTCATATTCTCACTCCAAATGTAGGTGGCGGGCACTGCAGTCCAAAAGTCAATTTTTTGGTGCGGGACTCTGAAAAGGCACTAAGTTAGTAAAGGTCTCATTTTTTTTCATTTTAATTAGATTTTTTTTTTTTTTAAGTCTATCCTGTGTTTCATGAATGAGTACTGTATGGCGTTTCTTAGTAAGATTTATCTTGAGCGGTTGTGATAAGGCAAGAAAAGACAAAATAAAGTAACGAGAGCCTTACCCTATTTTAACAAAATTTTCACCTTTTATTAATTTATTCACAGAGAAGTGAAAAGTGAACCAGCAAATCAAGACATTCTGTATTTGAGGCAGGTCTAGCACAGCTCCTATGGGCGACACCAAACAACCTCCATCCTCGGACGACATGAGAACCTTTGTCTTCGGCCAACACATCATAAAAGCGACGCAGGTTTTCTTCAAGACGCCACTGTCTTTTGGCGTAGTCAACCGAATGCCAGTGCAACCTGGTCGTATCCTTACCAACATTTAGCCGTAGTAAAGCTGTCATGAGCCAATATGGACCATAAGGCCGGCGTATATCTCCAGTTTCCTTGGCATGATGTTTCATGAGAATATTTCTATTTTGCCTGGATGGGATGCTAGTCCATCGCAGGTCACTCCCCAGCTAATGCCGGTACCCATTTATACTCCTGGGTGGAGAGAGGCAGGTGGAAGCAAAGTGGCTTGCCCAAGGATACTACATATGGCCAGCAGCTGGATTCGAACCCCTGAACCTCTGATCATGAGTCACAAACCCTAACAAGTAAGCCACACTCCACCAACATTTGCTGAGATTTATCATTAGCCCTAATCGTCAAGGGTAGTTAGGACAGTAACCCTGCCAAATGCTACAACATGCAAGGCTTGTCAAAGAGATCGAGAAGCCTGCCCAGTGCAACAATATCAAGCAGGTCAAAAATTGCAGAGCCAAAATGCCTCAAACTCTGTGGCTCCCAACTGCAACTGGACACAGAAGTGGTTGCTCAATGGAAGTAGGTCCCATTGTCTTAGAATTGTCGGTTAATGCACTAGTGTTGATGGCAAAAAGTTCCAAAAGCTACCGTCCTTTACATATCCATGGAGTAATATAAATTCAGTGCATGGTCGTGAGCTTGTTAGTAAAAGAAAAAAAAACTTGGGTGGGGCTCACGCCCACAACCACTTGCTTTTTAGTCAGTAGTGCAGATGCTGTAACCATTCTAAAACTGTCAACAAGAGTGCCAGGTTTAAACTCGTGGGTCTGAAATTGACACAGTAGCAGGCGCGGCAATTGTTGGCATATAATGAAATTTTGGATTTGGGTAACGCAAGTATTATCAAATATTGTAGATTAAACTTTATGATTAAAGTATCCTCTGTTATATGAGATTTAATTTGGCCAGACAGTGCTGGCTAGCTCGGTGGTCAAGTAGATGAACATAAATCCCTGTAGGGCCCGAAACCGCCCTGCCTGTTACTCCATGTACTGCCCCAAACCGTACGAGCACTGAAAAATTGGCACTAGCAAGCTAGCAGTCGTGGGTTCGCCTCTTATCTGAAAGACTTGCTTGAAATTGAACAGAATCGTTTGCAAACAAAATTATTTTTCTTAGTAGATCTTGTGGAATCCCTGGGAATAGTGAGAAAGGGGGATAGGTTGGTAGACAGCTAGTTTTTGGATGCCCTCTTTTTTTTAAATTAAAAATTTAATTACAAATGCTCAGCTCCCAGAACGTGTGGAAGTGTGTCTGTAGAAAAAGACTATAGGTACATAGGAAGATAGAAATTTGTAAAACTGTCCAAATCATTGCGATAGTAGTTTATTGAAGAAACAATTTTCAAAACAAATAGTGAATTTGAAAGGATGCCATCATTCTCTCATACATGAGTGTTATATTTGTTTGTATGACTCTCCTCCAGTTGATTCAACCAACAGATGTTTTTTTTTTGGGGGGGGGGGGTACCCTTTTTTGAAGAAAAAAAAACAAAGGTTTTCCCTAACCCTGCAATTTGTAGATGTGCTGGTGTGCCCGCTGCGCAAAGTGGAACGATTCCGTGACATGACGTCGGACGAGGTGACGGATATGTTCCAGTCAGTGCACCTCATATCAAAGGCACTGGAAGTCCATTACGGGGTCACGGCAATGTCAATTGGACTACAGGTGAGGGTGTGCGTGGGTGGGTAGGCATTACATTCACTGTGTGGACTTCTGAACAAAAGAGGTCCACATAAACCGGGTAGAGGAGACGTTGTGTGGACTTGGGCAAGTCCACACAGTGTTTCCCCATTTCTGGAAAACAGGTTTAGGGGCATTTTGGGGTTAGGTTTATCTGTACAGCAAAATGAAGAGAAACACTCAAGGGAATCATAGAAAAAATATTGGGTTGAAAGTAATTTCACAGTGAGAGAAAAATGAACTTTTTTCAGAGCTTTTTCTTAACTACCAAAAGCAAGGGAATGTCCACACTATGTATGTAAACGTGTGTGTGTCTGGGTGTATGACTCTCTGGGTAGGCATAACATTCACTGTGTGGACTTCCGAACAAAAGAGGTCCACATAAACCAGGTAGCAGCGATGTTGTGTGGGCAAGTCCACCAGTGTTTCCCCATTTCTGGAAAATAAGTTTAGAGGCATTTTTGGATTAGGTTTATCTGTGGCAGAATGAAGAGAAACACTAAAGGGAAGCATAGAACAAAATTGGGGTGAAAGAGTTTTCACAGTTTGAGAAAAATAAGGTTTTTTTTCACTGGTTTTTCTTAACTACAAGCAATGGAATGTCCACACTTGGTATGTAACGTAAACATGGCTGTTTTGTACTGTGTTTGTGTGTCTTCCTGTTCGTTGCTCTTTGTAGTTTGACCTCTTGCTTCTCGCTAGTGGTCCATTTACTCCATTACTATCACATCATATTGTAGTCAATTTCCAGGTGATATTTTCTGGATTGTGATACTTTTTCATTTCTTTTTAACATAAGAACTGCTCTTTTTTCGGTATCATGTTTTATACTTTACACAAATTTTATGGGAAAGCAACTTTATTTGGTACCTGCAAATGTCACGATCACGAATTTTGTAACTTGGTGTACATTCTGACAAAGAGAAAAGAACATTGCCACAATTTGCCCAGCACTTACGTGAATATGCCATGGGTCAGATATTTACCCAATTTTTACATAATTATTTATTCACATACACTGTGGATTGACCCTGAGTTGCTCTGGGGCTCTGCCAAATATTTTTCGTGGATTTTCCCGCAATCTCACCCCTGATATTATGCAGAGGGCTTGTACACATGCGAGCGAGCATCTTGCGAGCAGGGCACGCACACATCTACTGTTGACGTATATAGTCTGGAGTCAATAATAATTTCTGTATTTTATAAAGTGCACGTATCCACTAGTATTGGTACTCAAGGCGCTACATCATTATTACCCTGCTATTGGGCCAATGAAACATTCCAGCTCCCTGGGGAGTATACAGCTCGATGCTGCCATTTCGGCGCAAAGCAGCTAAATCAACCACAATGACCATCTCTGCCCACACAGGTACCCATTTACTCCTGGGTGGGGAGAAGCAATGAGTGACAAAGTGCCTTGCCCAAAGGCACACTCATCATAACCCAGGCTGGACTCTAACCCACAACCAGCAGACCGCAATTTCAACGCTCCAGACCACGAATCCACGGCAAACCACTTAAAAGGAATACAAGTGCAATCGGATGTGAATTCTGAGACTTTTAAATTACCTTTGCATTTGGAATTTTTTTGTTTCAGGATGGACCGGATGCGGGCCAATCAGTGAAGGTATGTCCTACTTTGCCATATGGAATCCAGTGGATGTTGGTCAGTGTAACTGATTGTCATTCCATTGCCGTTAGATTTAAATGTAATGTACAGCATTTGCAAATGAGGTACCTTGCACTACTGGACTGTTAGTGAATAATAGTCCCAGGCATCCTGTGAAATCATGGCACCTGGTGTGCTGTCATTTTTTAGAAAAGTGGAATTGTTGTATCAATTAGTGGGGAGTCAGGTTGGCGTCATGGGGAGTCAGGTTGGCGTAGCGGTACTTTCCTTGCCTTCCACCACTGTGACCTGGGTTCGAATCCCGCCTGGGCCAATATGTGGATTGGGTTTTCAGTCCCTATCTGATTCCATGGGTTTTCGCGGAATATTCTTCTGAGTTCCCTCCCACCTCTAAAACTGTAGTTGCTTCTCATTGTCTTCTCCCTACAGGTTTCTTCAGGCTTGCGAGCTACAGTGCCTAGGGCGCTTTTGAGGAATCCTTGTAAATTGATACAAAAATACCACTTTTCTTAAAAATGGCAGCACACCCTGTGTCACTATTTTACAGAATGCCTGAGACTGTCATTCACTAACAGTCTAGTAAGGTATTTCGTGATAATTCGGTAGTTTTGTTTTTGATGTTTGCAAATGTTGTATAGTCCCTTTAATTTGGTATTGGGTTATTACTGTTTTTCAGTACAATTTCCTCACTACTTTCATAGTTTTGCAACAGCTACCGGTACACTAAATGCAAACTCTTTATATCCACTGCAGCATGTACACATTCATATCGTGCCAAGAAGAAAGGGCGATTTCAAAAACAATGATGACATCTATCCACTGGTGAGTCAAATTTCATTTTGTTGAAAACCACATGCTCCTTTTCTTTTTTGCTGTTCATGTTCATAACAATAGTGGGTTATTGGATATTATGGGAATCGTTGGTAACAATTTGTGATAACGAGACACAGATGATGAGAAGCAACAACGACAACAACAACAAAAGCTACAAGAATTTGATTTTGATTTTTTTTTTTAAATCTGGTTCGGACCAAACCACATAGGTTTCTTGTGGGATAATGTGGGGTCTTGAGAAAAATGGTTCCATTTCCACATATCTGATTGCTAGGCTGATATTAGGGTGGCAAAAGGGAGTACAAACTGGTAGCTTTTCAAAAAAAATGGGGGGGGGGGGCTTGAAAAAGAATGAGGGGGGTCTAAGATCCTTCCCCTGTTTCCATGTATGCAAACATACATTCTGTGCCAAGTTGTCCTTGCAGTCAAAATCAATCAACCCTTTGGAATTCCCAGCCCACAAAAAGCAGGATTGACTGCCTTGGACTGATTAAGTAACTTGATACAGCTATGCTTTGACTCCGGGTGAGTGATAAAACAGCTGTGGCCACAACTTGCCTGCTCTGTCTATTGAGCCAGTTTAACTAGTCACAGTGCTTGCTTGACATATGATCTGACTGCTGGTGACTAGCTTTTGTTAAAAGTAAAGCAGGGGAAGTGGAAGTGAATTTTGACTGTCTGTGACTGCTTGAATAGCAGGAGGGTTAGTGTGATGTATGAAAGTACCTATAGGTTTTCAAAACACCATGGATAGGATCCTTTCTGCGGTGGCGTAAGGCTCACGCGAGTCGCGCTCAGGTAATACACACGCACACCAGGTTCCTTCAACCAATAGGAATACCAAAATGCACGTGCGCCTCGTCTTTAAGAACGCGTGCAACATGCGTGTGAGCAAGACACCTCCGCAGTAAAAGCTTCTAATTCTGGTTGGCGGATTCCACTATGTGTAGTTCTGAAGCTTTTTGGAAGGTATCTTATGAAAGTGACTTAAAAAAAAAACTGGGTAAAAAAAACGCAACCCAAATGTCGGGACCATTGTTTTAGTGAAATTCTGCATGTAGCACTTATCTAGGATATGAAAGCCCAATTCTTAAGTTTTTTTTTTGTACAAGAATCATTCAAGTCACTTATGTACTTTTGAAGTTACAGAATTTTAAACATAACTACCGTTTTAAAGTTTTGTCTATGAATCCCCAAAAAGCTGTGCGTTCTTTCAGCAAAACAAAAACAATTCACAAGAGTAACTACATGTATTATTTGTGAAGGTTAAGGGGGCAGACCCAGTACAAGCTTCAGTTTCTTGTCTGACCTCCCCGTACTATTATTTCAAGTTCCATTCAAAGTTTTTCCCCATGTACAGTATTCAACTTACCTTATAGTATGGAAATAAACCTAAAACCTGAATGTAGCAAAAAAGGCAAATGGTAAGCAATGTGCCATATTCAAGTGTCATAGCGCCCTCTCTTGGCAGTAATTGACACATAACAGGGCAGAACATCTCTGTCGGCCTTCAATTGTTTCTGTTTTCATTTTTAATAATGTGCGCCTCCGTATCGTATGTCACTGCTCTGCGTTTGCTGCCTCAGGGAAATGAATGGCTGGGTTGCCATGGATCACCCTGTATCTATTTCATTAATATTCCTTTTGATCCGTCCATGTATTCTCCTTTTATTTACAATGTAAAGGATAAGAACGTTATATTTAGAACTTGCGGGCAACAGGCAGAGCTCTACATAGAAAGCTGTGCTCATGTGTTTCTTAATATTATTATACACTGTTTGGTAAAGGAACTGAATGGGGCATTTATATAATATTCATATATACGTAGTACAGTTTACCTAGTACAGTTTACCCATTCCTATTGGTCAAGAACCCGTCACGTGGCCGATCTTAAACGAATGATAAAGACATGGCTAGCTGGTCTTAAACACTTTTCCAGTGTCTCATGAAATTTGGACTCCCATGAAATCTGGTGCCCTTTAACGTTCCATTGGTTGAATGTTGACGTTCCTCACGTATGCATGCGCAATACTACCAGTGAATCAGTATTTCATGGTCTGAAATTCACACTACACCAGCCCAGCAAGGTGCGTTTTGCGCGACATCGCGCAGTACATGTGACGCGCTTGCCAATCTCCTTATAAGGTAAAGAGTTGTAGAGGGACATCTATATTATAGTCAGAGGGGTGTTTCATAAAACATGAATTAATAGTGTTGAACAAATTGGTTGGCAACGTCTAGTTTTTGACTTGTTTTGATTTTTTTTGGACTGAAGAGATTTGGTTTTTTGACCGAAAAGGTATTTATGAATTGGAATTAATATGTGTTTGGTCGGTATTAAACAATCTGTTTAAGACCGGTTGGAGCCTGGAGTGCCATTAATTACCCTCGGCTTTGCCTCGGGTAATTATCACCCATCCAGACTCCAACCAGTCTTAAACAGTGTTATAATACCTCCCAAACACACATTTATTATTTATTCCCTTAGGATAATGTTAATACCTGAGTCTTATATAGCGCACATATCTACCAACAATTAGGTACTCAAGGCGCTAATAAATGTATTTTAAAGACAGGTAAATGAAGCGTTTGAAATTTGAGACCCATTTCATGTAGCACTTTAAAAACTTAAGGGTGTACAAGGTCCTGCAGCGCATTAAGCAGCCACTGCCAGAAACACCGGGGCAAACCCATTCTCTTACTGGCTTTTACGTGCATTACACAACACACGGGACCTACGGCTTTACGTCCCTTCTGATGGACTAAGCAACAATGGTTAAGTGTCTTGCTTAAGGACACAAGTGTCAGGACTGGGACTCGAACCCACACTCTGCTGATCAGCAACACCAGAGCTTGAGTCCGGTGCTCTTAACCGCTCGGCCATGACACTCCATATTCTATCTGTGATTAAAAGAAAATTACAGGAAAACATTCCTTTTTTGATTTTCTTTTGAGTGTAAAACTTGAGAACTGTCCTGTCTGTACTTTTGGATATCACGCCCTGAAGAAAAGAAATTATCAAAATGAAATCTTTTTGTTTTTCTGTTTTTAGCACTACATTCCACAAATATGCAATTTTCAATAAGCCATCAAATGGCAACAAAATTGGCTATTGAACTAAAGGACCAATTTTGAATTAAGACTGCCCATTACAAATTCAATCAGTATCTTTGTAAGCAGTTCATATTATTAAACAACTTATCGATATTTTGGGGAGACCAAAGAGTGCAGTGTGTACATGTAGTACTATTTTGTCATTCAAAATTTAACTTTTCTTCCATATTTCATTAGCTTAGAGAAATCCCATATAAATGGAAATTTTATGGAGAGTGTGATTGTATAGCTGTAAGGGAATGGGCCTTATTTATGAGTCGGCCATATTGGATTAAGAGTGAGGTAAAATCTTCATTTTTGGAACTTGTGTCGAGAAATGAAAAAATGAAGTTACAAATTAATAGTAGTCTGGCACCATCCCACTCAACAGTTCGCAATTTATGAAATGCATTCAGGGAACACGACAAAAATGGCCAACTTGTGCATAAGGCCCATTGATGTTAACCACACCAGCACTGTATATTGAGACAAGGGTTTATCTTGTCTGTGCTAGATAGTAACAATTATTATTATTATTAGGCCCTCGCATGAAAAACATCAGGAGGGTTTTTTTTTCACTACTTTTCCTTTTACCCCATCTTTTATTCTATTAGAAGATTGCCAGTTCCCAGTTTGTTCATTCATTCATTCATTCATATTTATTTCCACTTAATCATTTTGAAGGGAAAAGGTTTAGACAAAAAATTAGATAAACGGATAAGATTAAGCGGTGGGCTTCTCCAAAAAGCAAGCTTGTCAAGTGGAGAAGTCCATTATGTGTAGAAGAAAATATGTATCATGATAAATACTAATTACATTTATTCCTTTAACTTAACTACACAATGAAGTATACTTTAAGTTACACATACAGAGACAAGGGACCAACACAAACAGGACAAGACAAAACAAATCAAGTACAATCTGAACCTGTATGGGAAATCCTGTTTGGCCTCATGTGGGCGCCAACTGGCACAGAGTCAAAGAATGCTGTCAGGCAACACTGCGCTGCAACAACCCATGACAATCAATACTGAAGCAAATAGGCGCAAAAGAATATGGCATAAAAACCGCGATCATGTGGGATTGATGGCAACAAAACGAAACAAGGAAATAAACAGGAATAGACAATATAGGCAAATCAGTCTTAATGGAAAGTTTTTGAGCCGTGGAATATTATTTTTTCTCTGTCATGCCATGACCATGAAACTAAAAAAACAATAATATGTGCAATCCAACCTGTACAGACCACTACCAGGAAATAAACATTTATAAAAACAAGGCTATGATTAGATCATTTCAAATTACGAAGCTTTCCGCCCACTTCATGCTCAGACCTAAGGCGTTGTGCCATTCTGCCAACATAGTGGAAAAGCAAGGGCCCAACGTGAACATAGTCAAAAACTTGTACATCCGCACAGACGACAGTACGCCACAAAGAGAAATACCAAGAGAGCAGACCGCCATCTTCATCCTGTTTAGTTGGCTTCTTTCCAGCAGTTTATGCCGCAAAACAAGCCATTTTGTTTGGATCACAGCATCTTGGCCATCTGTATTGTGAAAATGGCACAGAATCAGTTATCTGTAATCACTCCGTCTCTCGTGAAAGTAGTTTTAGGGTGTTTTCTTTTGACGACTGTGTTGGGTGTCAGTGAAGAATTTGGAGACGGCGTTGTGATACTGACACGGAGCTCGTCGGTTCCACCACCTGGTTTTGTCACCGCTGTCGAAGGTGGAACATTAATTCTGCATTGCTCTGTCTCAACAGACATGTTGCGGGGAGTTTGGTGGGGGATTGGGAGAAGTAATGTACTTCTGACAGAAAACGAAGGTACACTTACTAATGATTCTCGTGTTTTAATTTCAACAAGCACAAACTTCATCTTGAAAGACATTGATTACCGTAATTACACTTTTCGGATAAGTCAAATAACAGTTTTGGATGCTGGAGTTTACTTTTGCCTGGCTAAATGGCATTTTTTTGCCAACCAGTTCTTAAAAGCGAACGGTGAGTTGAACGTGTCTGTGACTCTCTTTCAAAATGGAAACCCTAAGTGCTGGTCAACGTACGATTACATTAATGGGACTTTGGTGTGGTGTGAGACTGAGCATGCTTACCCCGGTGTGATCATCACCTGGACGGTTGGAGAGACTGGCCGAGTAGTCTCGATCACCGGTGCTGATATGAGCATGGATGCCAGTGGACGGAAGTGGGTCCGGAGTTCTTACCAAGTCAACCCGGAGCTGCGGAATCAGGTCCTGGTTTGTACCATCAAGAGTTCTGTTTTTCCGGGCCGGAACCAGACCTGTTCCATCATGCCACTTGTGGAGACGGAATCAACTAGTGAATGCTTAGAAACAACGTCTGCCAGCGGACCACCATTAACTAGTACCTCTGCGACCTCAGGAGCGATTACAGAGTCTCGGCTCGATGTTGTCACTGTTTCAGTCGCCGTGGTGATTCCTTCATTCACCCTTCTCCTCGTTGCATTTCTGCTGTGTGTGCTGAAACGGAGGAGGCGTCAACCAGGAAGAGGGAACGACAGTGGAGCAACGACTGATGGAATTGGGAGTAAATGTGACGCCTTTGACCCCTCGTATGAAGAAGTAGAACTGGACCTTCCTGCTGCTCGATCTACCACAAGTTTGGAAGCACCGGGAAAAGACGGTTTGGGTCAGACGACAGAGACTGCAACGCATCCAGCTGGGAAAGTGACAGCCTACATGAACAGCGTGAACAGTGATGACAACAATGTCGTGACTGGCGGTGATGGTGACAAGTCAGAAGTATCTCTTGTGGGGAGTGAGGAATGCGATGAAAGGATGGTCGACAATCTGATATATCAATCTTATGATGATGAGTACCCGTCTTACCAGAATTAAGTGTTACAATCAAGTAATTTACATAAAGGAATAGCTTAAGATTGGGCACTCCCAGACCCTGCAGTCTACCTGAGGATTAGGCACACCTTAAGTATGCAGTACACAGATGTCTTACAAAATTTATCGCTGTAGAATGCATTGTATTTTGGAGATTTGACGAGCGTATGAGGCTGGGTTCAACTCCTCGCGTCACACACGCTAAACTACTACCAGGGGTCAATCGGCCACTTCCCTTTGCTGCGGAGTGTGTCGAAACGCAGCCATAATGTTTCGGTAGTCAAAGCCGAAACTACCAACAGCCAAGTCAAAACAATGCTGATATAGTGAGCCCGCCTTTAGCTCACTTTCTCTGGTGGTTTCCTTCGATGGCCGGGGTTGTCCCAACTCTGAGTGCTCCGTAGATGGCTTGGGCTGGACAGTTCATTGCTCTCCGTAGATGGCTTGGGCCAGACTAGCTAGTTGCTCTTCGTAGATGGCTTGGGCCAGACTAGCTTTTTGCTCTCTGTAGATGGCTTGGACCAGACTAGCCCAAAGCTCTCCATAGGAATCCGTCTCTTATCCTATCAACGTCCGTAGACACCTGGCCACGCCCACATAAAACACCAGCTTGTCATCAATTGGTAGTTCATTTTAATAACATTTTCGTGATTGTATTTATTCATTTAATTGTAAACCTCTGGGTATTATTTCTTTTGTAAACATTTAATTGACTGTTCGAATCTAATTGCTGCTTTTCAGTTTTGCCTTTTCGTTCTTTGTTGCTGCTGTGTGCCCTGGTTCTGTTTTATTAATTGAATTTGGCACACGTAACAATGTTTTACTTCATATCAATTTAAAGGGAGCCGGGGGCTGAATTGCGTTTCTTTTTACATTCTAATAAAATATTAAAATGTATATAAATACCTTTACTCAGTTATACATGTATTTGTACAAATACAGCATAAAAGAAAATATATGTACCTTGTCATATCTCAAGATATAGCAAGAAGGAAACTTTCACTGTATCATGGCAATCTTAGCCAAAGAAAGGTATGTTTTGCCAGGCCAGCGGATGCCTATGAACAGGCCCTGCATCACTTGGCTTCACATGTCACTGTTGCCGAGCTGAGCAAGAATGCAGGTGGAGTATTGGACCGAGGTTTGGAGTTAATAATCCATGATTTGGCCGCATGAACTCCACCATGTTCTCCTCAAGAAATTCAACAGTTTCCAAGGAAGTGTAATTTCGTGTGTTTAGGCATCCTTTAGCTTTGAAGTACTGCAAATCTTTTGTAACTCGTGGAGTATGTACATGTAGAAGAGGTAGAAATCTTTTGTACAAATTCTTTTCAGTCAATTTTAATCAAATTTTAAACCAGATGGATTAAGTAGACTTAGAAAGCCTATGGCCCATTGGTTTGGACGTCTGTGCTTGTAAGCAGGAGGTTGTGGGTTTGAGTCCAACCCAATTGCTTTTTTTATCGGAGGCTGTTGGAAAGCACTAACTTTATTTTACTCTTCATTTGAATGTCACTTTGGGCAAATAGACTTGAATCTTAAGCCAACTTAGTTTTATGTTATGAAAGGCAATCAACCAGCAAATGTTCAAGATTTTGTAGTAAATAATCCTCCATGAGTTTGTTGTCTCATGTAAGTTTCAGCCACCCCATTCTCGTAAATGTATCAGAAAGACTCAGGACAGTAGTATTTTTGGTTTCAGATTATATAACCCTTGCATACTGTCCTTGGCCCAATTACATTGTTCTGCTTACCGTTAGCAAAAATCCCTGCTTACTTAACAGAAAATTCCTTGCTTACTGTCAGTGTATTTCACGGGTTAGCAAAGGATTTTGGTTTCTGCGCATGCGTACATCCCGTAACTAAGGATTCCGTGCTTACAGGGTTAACACAGAATTTTCTGCTAACATAGTTAGCACAAATATGTGATCATAAGCACGGAATTCTGTGGTTAGCAAATCCATGAAATTGGGCCCTTGTCATTTTGAGCATGGAACAGACATGCTGATAAATATCTAAGAAACATCTGGAGAAACGATGAAAATGTCCTTGCGTAACTGTTGTTTATTAGTCATACAAAAATTGTCTCAGCCAGCAAGGGTGGATATGGTTTCTTGCATGTGTCCATTTACCCTTGTCGTCTACTGTACATCCACAGTGCAGTAAGATAGTGTATTTTTAATGAAGACGGTTATAGTCTCGCAGTGCTATTATTTGTAACAATTTTCTTTTTAATCATGCAACCCCATCGATCATTCATGTGGAGCTTTGCGATTAGCATAATTGGAGCCGGTGTTCCGTTAATTATTGGAACTCATTGATCGACCATATGCCAATCGATCAATTGTTTAGGCTCTTCCCACCCCCCCCCCCCCAGCCCGTCAGCACATGATACATTAGCAATTACATGAATATAGGTTACACTGAATGGCAACCCACGCACCAAATGGTTATTTTGTATTAAAGTGCGTTGCCCTTGGCCTAAATTCTGTAATTTCTTTTAATGTTTAATTCGCACCCTGCGAAAGCTTCAAGGCTGATTTTTCATGCGTTCAATATTGAACCGCAACCGACAGCCACTAAATTAGTCCCCACTCTAGAAATAAAAAAAGAAAATTGATTTGAAATTACTGGAATAGTTTAACAAAATGTAATTGCTTGCTTCTAAAGTATGTATGTAGATGTATTGGGCTGTTCAATAGTAAATGTTGGGTGATGCTCCTGAAGAGGTGTATCTCACAGTTTATAATTCCACAAATGCATGATGAGTTCTAACTTAAGCCAAAAACAAAAAGAAATAAGAAAAAGAGGGTTAGTTATTTGTTTTTTTACAGACTCTTCCTAATTTGAAACACACAAATCAATTTTGAGTTGAAAGTTAAAAAAAAATTAAGAAAAAAAGTTTGCGCGGAGACTCATTAAAAAAAACTTCCATGTACCCCAGACATATAACACGATGTTATGTAAACAAGTAGAGGTACCTGCAAATTCTAATTTGTCGATTTGACGGAAATTCTCAACAATAGCGATTAGATAAAGTACATGTACACCCTAGTCGGACACTATCTACCTGCCAGCATTTGTGAGTTTGTGGACTGTGTTCTCAAATTAGAAATTTTGCTCACGTGATTTAGAAACGGGTCATCTACCATCTTTTTCTGTTTTACATTTCTTAGTGTGCTTAACATGTGCAGCATTATTTATACCTTATCCACAAATGAATTTAGCAGTTTGTTAAAACAGTCGCCATTGTGTGACTAGTATCAAAGACTTTTGTAAAGATATCAGCAAGTATCTGTGTCCATGAGTGATTTTGGACATCTACTTTTGAAAAGCTCTCTATGTTTGTTCAGATACACAAAGGCTCCTCACTGGGGCATCCTGGATTTTTCAAAGGGAGGGTGCATATATGGTTTGTATGCCCCCCCCCCAAAAAGTCCACATGTATGCATTTTTAAATGTCTTTTCCTTTCGAGGTTTGATAGTATGTACATATGTACTGCATGGAAATTAACGTAAAATGTACATTAAATATCCAAAGGAGCTGAAATGTAATTTAACTATCAGTTAGGCCTAAAAAAATAATAAGTCGGTCTCTGGTCAGCGCGCGCCTAAAAAAATAATAAGTCGGTCTCTGGTCAGCGCGCACGTCGATTTTAATCATGCGCGTCGATCTTTTTTTTTCCAAAATGTTCCGCGGTAGCTCCAACAGCGCCCTCTATTTCCGCACCTCCTCAATTTTTTTTACCAAAGGGCACCAAGGAATGGGAAATTGCACCAAAGCAAATGATCAAAAGCACCAAGGCAAATTATGGAGGACACCAATGTACATGAGGACACCAAAAAAGCTAAATAGTACCCACCTTGTCTGTACAATCAAAGCTAGAAGAAAAAAAAAAAGAAAAAAAAAAAAAAAAAATCCGCGTGACCGCGTCAATTCCGGAACTTTGGTCTGACCAGAGACCAAATCTTTTTTTTTTTGGCCTTAGCTCCAGTATGCACAATTTCGTTTCTGTATTGTAACTGAAATATCTACTACAGCAGGCTTTCTCCATGTAATCAGTGGCACAACTTGTATTTGTTGGAGTCATGGTCGACAGTATTTTTAACCAGCAAAGGCAAAATCAAAGAGGGGGGGGGGGGGGGACTGGATCTCATAGGACACAATGGGTGCTCTGTTCTTGATAATGTAAGCTTACAGCCATGTGTAACATGTAAAAGTTCATGTGCACGTTTACCCCATATGGGCAATTCGATCGTTACGGACGTTACATTCTGAGCCTAAACCAATTTGAAACAACAAAGTAAAATACTTGCAGTGAAAGCAATGTTTGTATTTTTGGCACAACTCTAGCTTAGGCCTTAATGTACAACATGACATGGTTAATGTAATGTTAACTGAATTAATTCGCGATGTGAACGACCATTATGGATGTTACGCTTTCAGACACAGATTTTTGATTTTCAGTACGCGTTGATAAAAGTCTCTGAAGTTTCTTGTCAGACTTTAATGAAATAACTATGTTGTGATAGATAGGATCACTCTATAAAAACACCAATGACATTTTACAATATTGAACTTTGATGTTATGGAAACATCATGCTTTTGTTGTTGCGAATGTTACTTTACATATTATATCCGGATGTTACATGTCTGAAATCAACTTCAAAGACGTGATAAAAAAAACATGCTAAATCATGCTATTCTAAGTTCTGTGTGATATTTTCATAGAATGTGAACCTTTCTCTCTGGCTTAACAAAAAATCACAAAACCACTTGCATTTTGCATTAGGTAAAAACAAGATGCCAAAATGGCAAAACCAATAGATTTAGCCCAAAACATTTTTCTTTTACAAATACATTGAACAACATTCTATCTCACTGGCACACCACTCAAATAAAAGTTCTTGATGTCCCCTTTCACCAAGTACCACGTTGAGATTGTGATGCTTGTAGTTCTGAAGGTTTCATAAATTTTCCACTTTTTAAGCCATGTCCACTTTGGGTGGAATTGCCCATTTCAATCGATTTTTCTTTTTTTGGGTGGGGGGAGTGTTGAGGGGTTGTCGAATGAATGGGGGGGGGGAGTCGAGGTATATGTCTAGGGGGTGGGGGTGTCGAGGGGGATGTTGGGGGGGGGGGGGTGGGGGTGTCGAGGGGGGATGTTGAGGGGGGGGGGGGCGGCTTAGGCACTGAATGTCCTCCCCTGTGCCACACAGTGTCACTGCCTGTTATGAAAGCAATTTGAATCCTTTTGGCAAAGGCACTCTATAAATACCAGTTATGTATTACATGTTTATAATTAAAAAAAAAACAATTAGGCCAAAAAAAAAGGCGGTCTCTGGTCAGCGCGCGCGTCGATTTTAATCATGCGCGTCAATCTTTTTTTTTCCAAAATGTTCTGCGGTAGCTCCAACAGCGCCCTCTATTGCCGCACCTCATTTTTTTTTACCAAATAGCACCAAGGAATGGGAAATTGCTCCAAGGCAAATGATCGAAAGCACCAAGGATAATTATGGAGGACACCAATGTACATGAGGACACCAAAAAAGCAAAATAGTACCCCACCTTGTCTGTACAATCCAAGCTTGAAGACAAAAAAAAAAGCAAAAAAAAAAAAAAAATTCCGGAACTTTAGTCTGACCAGAGACCGAACATTTTTTTTTTGGCCTTACCAGTTTCTATCTGTATACTTTAGACTTCCAGAAGGCATAACCAAAATGTCAAATACAATGTCATAAGCCCTATATCAATTATTTTTGTCAAAGATTTGTTTGTTCGTTTTCTTACTTTCTTGGAGTGTTGCAACAAAGTGGCTACTGTCTGTCACTTCAGCGCCACTGCAAAAGTGTAACAATCATCTCCTTATCCAAACCCAATCACACCAGTCCTGAATTCAATGCATAATCTTTTATTGTGGAGGCAGTCAATCTATCTTTAGCACACAAAAAAACGAAGTTTTGTCCTCCCCAATTTCGGAGGGAGGTGGGGGGGGGGGGGGAAACAGGCCTCATCTTATCAAGTGTTTCCCTCATTAACACATACATTTAGCATTTACAAGTGGATTTTGCCTTCAAATTTCACCTGAATTTGTAACCTGATTCCTCTACTTTATAACCTACTTCCTCCACTTTATAACCTACATGTACTTCCTCCACTTATCCACTTTATTTTAACGCCGTTCTGCAACAAGCTGTGATGTGCAACACGTAGTCCTTTCAGCCGCTTTTCTCCATGTTGGAGAGAAAGACATAATTTAGGACACCCATGTGAACGATTAAAAGTCACCTATTTACATGTATGCATGCTTAAGTTAGGCCCAGGGCCCCTTTTCTTGTCTCTGCTTACAGTTAAGCAAAAAATCCCGTCTTACTATAGCAGAAAATTCCAGGCTTACGGAAAGCGTATTTGACAGATAAGCGAGGAATTTTGGCTTCTGTGCATATCCCGCAACTAAGGATTCTGTGCTTACAGGGTTAGCACAGAATTTTTCTGCTAGCGCGGTGAGCACAAAACAGTGATCGTAAGCACGGAATTCTGTGGTTAGCAGAGCCATGAAATTTGGCCCAGTTTCATAGCTTTTCTAAGCAGAACCTCCCCCAAAAATAGGCCTGCTGATCCAAAATGCATGACATGGCTTTTGGCTGGAAGGCCGAAAGGTTTCCCTGATTGGCTGTTCGTGCAGTGCCACTCTGTGAAATTGGCTCCCAGAATTTCTTGTCCAATTTGGTGCGGGGCCAATTGTATCGAGCTACTGAGCACAGACATCTGTTAAGCAGGGAGTATATTTGCTGAGCGAAAATGGGTTACCAGCCAAAATGTAATGCAGTGAACATTGCTCATGGCTGGTTCCCAGCTGTATAAAAGGGGCATTACGGCCTGAAATCCCCAAAAATGTAATGTTTTGGATTGTTTATTTATACTTCTTCAAACAGGCACTTTTGGAGAAAAAGTCGTACTCGACTCTTTCTCAAATATCAAAATACTCGTACTCAAAGATCTTACTCAAAAAGCAAACTACTTGGACTCAACTATTCGATATCGTACTCCATCATCAAAGTACTCGTACTCAATTGTTCAGACTCGGGGAACAAATTGGCATTCAGAAAGTCTTACCCAAAAGTAGTCCACAAATCAATGCTGCTGCATTGGTGGTTACAGTTTCTCTCATTACTTGAGATTTGAATTGTTTTCACTTAGGTACTAAGTACTCATACTCTGAGGTCCATGTACTTGTTTTTGTACTAGGATGCCTAATACTCGTACTTGTACTCGGATGTCTAAGTACTCGGAATCGGCTGTACAAAACTTGTACTCGAAGGTCCAAGTACTTAGACTCAGGCACATGTACTCGTTCTCAAGGGTCAAAGTACTCGGATGCGGATGGTACTCAATAGCTTGGTACTCTGCAGTACTCTGATAAAAGTACTCAACTACAATACTGCTCTTAACAGGTTGAAATCATCAAATTGACGTCACGTGTTGAGTGGGCAGCGAAGAGTGAAAAATAATGTAAATGTATGCATTTCAAAACGCCATTCAAAATGTGACATCGCAAGTTAAGATCTATTGCAGAAAATTCAAAAGTATTTCACACATTAGCAAAGTATTTTGGCTTTTGCATGTGTACATCCTGTGAAGTACGCCTAAGGCTTCTGTGCTTCACAATATAAGCGCAGTGTGGTGATCGTGGGCATGAAATTTCATGGTTAGCAGAGCTGTGAAGTTGGGACCTGAATCTATTCACCGTGAGAATTGCCAAATTGGAGGCGGGTGCCTGCCTTCCTTAATAACGCAATTGCTGTTGCATTTTACACGACCCATCGGCGTTTCCCCCCTTTTGAGCCCCATCACGATGTATCCTACTCCATTATTCCTTAATGTCTTCGGGACTTAATTTGTAGACAACGACCTTTTGCTGAAATTGGATTGTATAGCTTAGCTTCTCCGACCTTAAAAACCATTACTTTTTTTTCAAGAGGGTTTGGGGGAGGTATTAGGGAAATTGAATCATCCTTTCCAAATGCTCTTGTCTTCGTTCTTCAACGGGATAGTGCTTTTTTGTTTTTTGTCTTTTTCTCTGAAAAGCAGAATCAATTTTGGCTTGTTACTGGGTCAATGCTAAAGGAATGATGCGGCGAGGTTAATTTAGACAAAGGGCAAGGATGTCTTAGGGAGACTGGAAATTAGACCAATAACAAAAGGCGTAGGAAGCATCTGACTTGAGGGGGGATCGAAAAGTACCAGTAGATAAGAAAAACAAAACGTGGAGGGATATTGAAGGCAAGACATTGATGGGACTGAGGAATGGGGGGGGGGAATGTTAAAGAAATGGTGTTTAAAAAGAAAATGGATTGTCAACGTTAACTCCCTGTTGTAATATTAAAGCAGTGTTGGAAATCTACCAGAAGGATTTGAAAGGTTTTGTACTTTTTAGGATTAATTAACCCATGCACTTGTAGCACATTGTATTGCATTGTGTTTATTCACTGAAGAATCAATAAAACAAAAGTGTTTCGGGAACTACAGTGAGTAATAGGCAGGGCGGTTTAGGGTGCTGCTGTGAGTAATAGGCAGGGTGGTTTGAGGTGCTGCAGTGAGTAATAGGCAGGGTGGTTTGGGGTGCTGCAGTGAGTAATAGGCAGGGTGGTTTAGGGTGCTGCAGTGAGTAGTAGGCAGGGTGGTTTGAGGTGCTGCAGTGAGTAATAGGCAGGGTGGTTTGAGGTGCTGCAGTGAGTAATAGGCAGGGTGGTTTGGGGTGCTGCAGTGAGTAATAGGCAGGGTGGTTTAGGGTGCTGCAGTGAGTAATAGGCAGGGTGGTTTTAGGTGCTGCAGCGAGTAATAGGCAGGGTGGTTTGGGGTGCTGCAGTGAGTAATAGGCAGGGTGGTTTGGGGCGCTACAGTGAGTAATAGGCTGGGTGGTTTGGGGTGCTGCAGTGAGTAATAGGCAGGGTGGTTTAGGGTGCTGCAGTGAGTAATAGGCAGGGTGGTTTTAGGTGCTGCAGTGAGTAATAGGCAGGGTGGTTTGGGGTGCTGCAGTGAGTAATAGGCAGGGTGGTTTGAGGTGCTGCAGCGAGTAATAGGCAGGGTGGTTTGGGGTGCTGCAGTGAGTAATAGGCAGGGTGGTTTGGGGCGCTACAGTGAGTAATAGGCTGGGTGGTTTGAGGTGCTGCATTGAGTAATAGGCAGGGTGGTTTGGGGTGCTGCAGTGAGTAATAGTCCGGGTGGTTTGGGGTGCTGCAGTGAGTAATAGGCAGGGTGGTTTGGGGTGCTGCAGTGAGTAATAGGCAGGGTGGTTTGAGGTGCTGCAGTGAGTAATAGGCAGGGTGGTTTGAGGTGCTGCAGTGAGTAATAGGCAGGGTGGTTTGGAGTGCTACAGTGAGTAATAGGCAGGGTGGTTTCGGGTGCTATAGTGAGTAATAGGCAGGGTGGTTTGGGGTGCTGCAGTGAGTAATAGGCACGGTGGTTTGGGGTGCTGCAGTGAGTAATAGGCAGGGTGGTTTGGGGTGCTGCAGTGAGTAATAGGCAGGGTGGTTTGGGGTGCTGCAGTGAGTAATAGGCTGGGTGGTTTGGGGTGCTGCAGTGAGTAATAGGCAGGGTGGTTTGGAGTGCTACAGTGAGTAATAGGCAGGGTGGTTTCGGGTGCTATAGTGAGTAATAGGCACGGTGGTTTGGGGTGCTGCAGTGAGTAATAGGCAGGGTGGTTTGAGGTGCTGCAGTGAGTAATAGGCAGGGTGGTTTGGGGTGCTGCAGTGAGTAATAGTCAGGGTGGTTTGGGGTGCTGCAGTGAGTAATAGGCAGGGTGGTTTAGGGTGCTGCAGTGAGTAATAGGCTGGGTGGTTTGGGGTGCTGCAGTGAGTAATAGGCAGGGTGGTTTGGAGTGCTACAGTGAGTAATAGGCAGGGTGGTTTCGGGTGCTATAGTGAGTAATAGGCACGGTGGTTTGGGGTGCTACAGTGAGTAATAGGCAGGGTGGTTTGGGGTGCTGCAGTGAGTAATAGGCAGGGTGGTTTGGGGTGCTGCAGTGAGTAATAGTCAGGGTGGTTTGGGGCACTACAGTGAGTAATAGGCAGAGTAATTTGGGTTGCTGCAGTGACTAAAGGGTGAAGGAAGATTTTAGAAGTACGGAAGTTTGAGTACGTTGGATTTCCTGTACAGTAGGGCTTTTGAAGAATACAGAAAGTTTACCCCAAATGCCTAGGATAGTAGGTTAAATGAATCCCATTCCATATTATGCCCATTCCTTGAAAACGTGCTAGTGTGGAGGACATTAAAGCCATACTGGCAGGTACCCCCTCCCTATACAGGTAGTGTTGTTTAATTATAGACTTACAGTGTTTCTAAATTTAGCATGTCCTCCCCAAGGCAGCTTTAGCACAGCTAGCACGTTCGTGACAATCCTTGATTAAATGTTCTGACGTGGGAAATCATGTCATACATTCACCTGCGAATGTCCATGTAGGATTACCATTTTTATTTGACCCACGTTTGACCTGATAACGCTACGTGACGGTTCATTAGGGGGTGATTAGGAGGCAGACATGCTGTCTGACTTTCTTTAAATGTCTTAAATATGTAATACCCGCTGCCATAGATACATCTCGATAACTGTTGAATACAGCCAGTGATCAATCATGATGGCAGTTCATATCACAGAAGCGACTTAATATAAGAGAAGAATGAGTCGAGACTTAATAGCAGTTGACTCCAAAGAAAAGCCGAGAAATGCAAAGTAACGATGCGAAGAGAATCAAATGTGGAATCCATAGATGCAGCGGGGGAAAATAAATGTTCAGGCAGTTTGCAGACTGAGAAACAGCATGGGACGTCAGCCATGCAGAAAAACTGAAAGATACACTTATGCAGTTATTGGCTTATGTTCGCTTGATTTATCAGCCGTTTGCCGAGCTGTACGGTCCCCCGATCTTCGCGTCTCGTCCTGACTATCTCCCAGATCGATATCAAGTTTGTCTTGCAACCATTTCACATTTTAATTTTCTCCTTCACCTCCCACCCCCCCCCTCCATTTTTTTTCTCTGTCCATGTGAGTTGACCGTAAATGGACAGCCGATACCGTCCTGAAAATTGCATTAAGCATTCTGGGTTTCACACTTGCGTTGTTGCGACTCACAGTGTCGGGTGTTAACTCGCACTGTGTCGCAGTCTGAACGGCAGGAATTTATTGGCTTAGATTTATTGTGAGTGGGTATCAAGTTGTCCTGGCAATGTTTTTCATGACTATATCATGTCTTTTTTTATATCTTTCCCTTTTTGATTACTATAGATTGTAATTTTTATTTAAGTGGTTAGTTAGTCCTATAAGACTTATAAGTTGAACTGGCTCAAACCACATGTGTGTTTTTGTAGTATTTCAACAGATTTAGACCCGTACTGCCCAGTCATTGTCCCTTCTAATTAGGCTTGATTTACAAAAATTGTACCACAGGTTTACTGCTTCGTTTGCTGTTGATGATGTTGCGTTTCAGGGAAACTTTCTAGGAAGAAAGCTTGGTGGAGGGTCCCGGGGGGGGGGGGGGTCAAGGAATTGCATCATCTTTATTGTGAGATCTCAATGCTTGCAGATAAAAATTACTACATGTACATGTGTACATGGGAATGTGTCCAAACTGATTTCATCCAGAAAACGGTCTTTCTCTGGACATTGCATGTATAATTGCAAATATTCTAGAAAAATTGGACAATATGTTAGCATTTCTTCTTAATTTAACAGTTTAAAAAGAATATTTGTGATTTCAGAAGTATTGAGCATCATTTCTATCAGTTAGAACTTTATGTTTTTGTCCACATGTGCTAAGGCTGTGCTAAATATACCAAATATTTGATCTAAATATTCAAAATATTTGATCATCCACTGAATATTCAAATAGCAGGTTTTTTATATGAATATTCAAAACAAGTGAGTGGTCTGGAGAACATGAAGTAAAATGGTAGGGCCAGTATCACAACTCCAGCGGTACCACTTACGATAATTTATTCGTACGTCAACGGGCCAGTATGTTTATTCATGAGAACAGAACAGTGATATCAAGAGCATTGTTATTTAGTCCACCATCACATTAAAGCATTTTTAAGAACGGTTGTCAACGAGCTACCACACAGTAGCCTAGTGGATAGTGAGATGAGCTATGGATACAAAGATCCCTGGTTCGAATCCGTGTCGTCGCTGCTCATTTTCATCGGCAACTTTTCTTCTCTGAGTTTATCGTTGAGATAATTTTAATTTAAGGGGAAAAGAGAACGAGAAAGTGTCTTGCAGTGATTCAAAGGAAAAACATAAATTATCATAAGTGGTACCACTGGAGTTGTGATACTGGCACTACCAAGAAAAATGTCCATGATGCTAGTTAAATTGTTCGTATCAGTTGACTGAAAATCACCTTTATGTTCATTTCATACAATCATATCCAAACGGATTAATCTTCAAAACTGCAAATGCATTTTTTCAAACAGTTATGCAATTTAAAAGACAAATGCTCCCTGTTGTGTGGTTCACCATCTGGAGAACATTATTTTTTTCCCCTTTTTTCGAAGCAATCCTTCAGCAGTAATTTCCCATGGAAACAAAATTAGCCGACTATAACACAATTTAGATGCTAGACGGCGGAAGTAATGCAATTCATGCGTCGTGGGAGACTTTTCATTCAAGAAAGAATTTGTTTCCCCCATAGGAGAGTTCAGACTGAGATGAGACAAGTCCCTGCGATGTTTGTTTCAATCTTTTTTTTTTCCCTCTAAATTCTGGAGTTGAAATAAACTAAACAATCAATACTGAAGGAAAAAAGGTATAAGTGCTTTATGTGTGAATGTAAATATATTTTTATTGTGAATATATTTTGCTTTTTCACCCTTAATTACCAAATAAACTGACTGGCTTCACTTTTAATCAGTACAAGGATGGACAAAGAAATTGACGAGCAGGATTCGATCCTGGGACCTCTTGAACATGGCACCAACACTCTACCAACTGTAGCCTTAAGCCCGGTTCAAACTTTATGCGAATGCGAAGGGAATTTGTTGTCAAGAAGCATTCGCTGCAAACTTTGCCGGAGTTGAAATGTGTTCAACTTTTGCGAATTTTCGGCGCGAAAACTCCCCCTGACGTCACAAATTCGTGATCGCGTTTGCTTTTGCAACGAGTATGGACCGGCCTTTATGTTGTTGGTTCCTATTTTGTCTTTTTTAGGAGCACATCAGTAAAAACCTGCATGTGCTTGTAGCATGTGGCTAGGGATCACTTCTAAAGCCTTGATGTTCTTAACATTAATAGTGTGGCAAACCTTTGAAATGTTTGTTTTTCTAAGACACTTTTGAAAAATTAAGGACCATTCCTTTTTGACAAATCTTTGTAGCTTGAAAAGAACGACCACGTAGCCTTTGATGCACCAAGTACGAGGGAATGGAGAACGGAAGACGACATGCGGCAAGAGGCATTCAATCTTAGACAACTTTTCCCTGAAACGTACACCAAAGACCTCTGATGTTAAGGTAAAGTACTTTTCAGTAGTATTACAACCAGGGCCCTTTTGCTCACTATAAAAAACACCATAAGTAATTACTAGTCGAATAAATAAATAAAATTTAAACAATTACAAACTACATTATTAGTTATCCCGCGAGCGCTCGTGGAACACGGAATAATGTAGTGTGCCTGTGTCCCACATACCACTCGGCCGAATATGTGGGACACAGACGCACCACATTTTCCTGTGTTCCACGAGCGCGAGCGTGATAACGAATTTATCTTCAAGCAAACTTGACGCGCAGTAAAGTTGGACCATCGCTTTACACGAACCTTTTAGTGGTTTAGCGCTTGCAGCTGGAATGTCGCTCGCATGTTGGAATAGCGCAATACGCAGGGTGCGATATAGACCGTGCAATACAGCCTCATATCACACTGCTGTTGCCATGGATCGACCAATCAGGATCGAGGATACAAGTTTGCTTGAAGATAAGTACTTATATCGAGAGTTAAAATTGATATAAAACTTCTCTAAAAATATTCCTTTATATACATATCATCCACTTTTGGTTTTTCGCTCCAGGTTATATTCAACATGTACATAAATTTAAACTGATGCCTGGATGACATCCATGATCTCCCTGCTTAGACACGAGGTGAAGTAAACATCCCTTCTGCTTTGCTCCGGGCCTCAGCCTGCCAATCCCCCCCCCCCCCCCCATTTGCTCAGCGACATGATAAATTCCCAACAGGTGACTGGCCTGATGTGTTACAAACCCTCAAGGCACAGTGAGATCCTCGGTTATTACATCCTCTCATGTTTGAACACATGACGAAGAAGGACTTCGTAACCCAAGTAAACGGCTTTGTGATATAAGACAGAGTTGGCAGCAATTTAAAATCTGTCTCCCTGAGCCCCCTTTTGTCTTGGACTTGGTTAAGGCTGCAATATTCAGAGGCAAATATGATACCGTTAGGTATGAATAGAAGGATGGACATGACACGGCTGGTTTAGATAGATTTCCCCCTCCATCAGCCAGTGGCAACTTTGATGGAAATAAAAGACTTTAGAACTGCAGCTGAGGAAAACTGGACTCAATTGATGTAAACGTCTTGTGAGAGATCTTCAACTTCTTAGAAACTCTACAATACTGGCCCAATGAGTAGCCCATCATTAAGCCTGATTTTTCTAAAATTGTGAAAGTTTTTGATTTTCCTGCTCAGTCATCAACCCATGTGACTCTACCCCACAAGTCATTCAGTCTTAAATCCAGTGACACGCTCTTCAAATGAACTTAAAGCTAGAGTCCATCATTTGCAGCCATCCGAAAAAGTGACTGGCGTATTATTGTTGAAAAACATACTTGGTTGAAAGATAGTAAGTGGACTAAACTCCCTGTGAAATTGATCTTTCTGGCAAGCTATCATTTTGAAGTAATCAACGAAAGAAGGCCTTTCCAATGGTGCGTCTTAAGACGCACCGTAGGAAAATTTAAATTAGTAGTTCCTTTCGTTATTCCGCGCAGCGCGCGCAAGCATTGGCACGACGCACAGACGCGCGCGGTTGCTATAATTCATCGGATCAGTGCGCGACATCGCGTATAGCTGCAAACTATTCAAAACATGATTCAGCAACTTTTGATTTGAAATTGAGATCCTAGAATGCTGTTTTTCTCGGAATATACAGCTGAAGCTGAGCTGAAACTTCATCAGATTAGTTGTTCAGTATCCTTCATTAGATTTTGAACACTTTTGTTGCTTCAAACGAACAAAAAGCACACATTACAAATGATCGACTATATCTTTAAAGAAAGGCATTCCTTTGTCAGTGTTCATCGCCTGTGACTTGTGACCGGACTTGCGATTGACACGATTACCTACCCTGTGATTCCCACCGCTGCAAAGCACCCATTGACAGGGAAGTTTTCATGTTTCAGTAGTCATCAGTCCCATTTATACAGCAGACATTTTGTCCCTATAAAGCAAGTTAACTTTTATTGGCAGGCGCCAGCTTTCTGCAATTCACAGAATATGTATGCAAAACCAGGCCGGGTCAAACTTAAGGTTCATGTGTAACCATCTGTTGTGGTGGTGTTTTTTATCGAATTCTCTGACTCTTTATACAAATTACGGTCAAATGACAGCAGTTGGTTTCATATGCTAATTGGCATGTCTTCGTGGTCGTTGACTCCCACATTGCGACGGGATCCGGAAAGTAATTGAGGCATAAATAGCTCCTTCAGGTCAACGCATGCATAAAGCGTTTCCCTGTCTGTTTTGTACTTCAAACGTGCCCCAATGTCTGTGATCTCGGTGGTAACTGAATACATCAAGTCTGTTCATTGCTCCCAAACCAGAAAGACTGAACTTGCTGCTTGGGTTGTGTGTGTGATTCTCCTTTACCGCTTTCTGAAGTAATCCTTGGCCACTGAAGAAAGAAAGTTGTCCAAAGTCCTCTTTTTTCCCCTTTTTAAAAAAAAATGTGTTCATGTACGTGACCTGTCATACTGGGTGAGTCAAATAAAGTCAAACCCAAACCCAAACAATTATATTTCATATTTAAAAAAATGTGTAGCACCAAAGATAATAATGACTGGAAAGCTAATTTCATAAGGTACTTTTAGATGAAGAAATGACTGAATTTGGTCAATCCATTCAGAAAATATCACCATTTAAACAGAATGACCCTAAAACCTGTCTCGTCCAAAAAATGCGATTTCAAGAATCTTCAAATGTCACCAAACATCACCAGCGATACAATCTCAGTGTAAACATTAAAAATATTCAACAGAATCCCTTTGAAGGCCTGTCCTTTATTAAACAATGTAGATTTTATAAATCATATTGTTTGCCTAACCAGGGATGTTAAAAAAGATATTGTGTACTACAGTTGGTGACAGTTGTTGAAACAAGTATTCTGTGTCATTTTCTCTGTTGTTCCAAATAGTCAAAACACACGGTGAATTGTTTTTTTTTGGCGATATAGGTTTTAGGGTTGTGGTGTTTAAATGGTGATATTCTTTGAACGGATTGATTTCCGCTTTTTTGGACTCACCCTGTAGTCCATTCTTTTCACCTGTTGCTCACATAATATTTCCCATAATGTGGACATTTCTGAATGTGACAGTAGAAATAAATATCATGGTTCATGTGTGAACATTGTGTTTTCACGCATTATGGAACCCAGCAACAACAAAATGTTTGAGGGTTAAAAACAAATCATACATTTCCGGTAAAGAGCTTTTGAAAAAGATCTTTTTTTTTAAAATATATTTCCAGTCACAGAATTTCTCTCATATTTAATATATTCTGGGCATACAGCATTCTTCTAGGACATAACTGGTCACCAAAGGGTTTAAATAATAAATACTCTCATTTCAAATTAGTTGCTTAATTATTACATGTATGCCCATATTCGATAGTTATTTATTCTGTGTATTCTTATCACAAACACAACAGTGCACGCTTGCTGACTGTAAATTTACCAGTAACATCTTTGTCGGGATTCCAAATTTACATTTCTGCATGTTGAATAATATATAGAGTGCCGCCGGCAATTTTGTGCCCAGAATCGATGGACCAGAGTTCTATTTTAAGAGCGACATGGTTGAATGTCACTGACGATCAAGGCAATACATTCATTTTACTATAATGGCAGCTGGGGGGGGGGGGGATTTTGTAACATTGGCCACTTAGCTGTATAAAATTGTGACTTTGCTGAAGGTTCACTATCCACTTTTAAATTGTTTTTCTCTTTAATCTGTTTCTATGGCAACGGAAGTTATACAATGCAAGTGCATGTGAATTAGTCTAGATATCAGTTGGCTTCATGTTTAAAGGGAAATGATTGTTTCAAAGAAAACAACCAAACAAAGCAAAATATTCTTCTAAGTTGACCCTACAACATATTATATTTTGGGGGGACAGTATGGACGGCGAGGTTTATGTCTTGTGTAAATGCCATTCCAGCTTGCAGCCTGTAATGTTCTCCATGTATCTATTTTTAGATCTATCACTGTGTATAAACTGCGATGAATTGATTGAAGAGTTTATATTTGGCACGAATCTGAAAGCTTTTTGTAGTTAAACTCAGGATGAAATATTTTCAATGAATTTTAAGTACTTTTCAATTTTTTTTTTTTATCGTTTAAATTCTCCCAAATTGCATAAATGATTTTTATAATGTAGTTAAAAATAGGGAAGAAATTTTAAGTTCTGTGACTGGAGGCTGAGAAGACAATACTGCATCAACCTCGTCCCCAGTGCTTACTTTATTTCCAACATCGTTTCCAATAGTAAACCCTGGATAGGAAACTTTCTTCCTGTATCCTGATTCGATACCGCAATTGGCTAGTAATGGATTTTTATCGTGTACTTGGTGTTGTTGTTCACAACGTGCAGTACGTGTTTTCGCGATCATTCGTCCACGCCTTCTCGAAAATATTAATTTCCTTTCCAATTTGTTAATATTTATATGACATGTGATCTGCATATTTGTTTCGTTAAGATCGTAACAGTTTAATTGAATACAAATCGTGTTTTCGTAACTCACGCCATGCTCGCGCTGCTACGTATTGACTCTGTTTTTACCTCAGACACCGCATACAAAAACAAACGCTAATGTAACGCACATGCAGGCACCAGACTATTCCTCATTTGCATACATGTTCAAAAATCTTGCACATGCAAATGATCCAATACCAGGGTGAGAGAGCAAGTAGTGATGGGCGCGTACTGCTCGACACCCTGGGGACGAGGTTGATACTGCATGGAACCAGAACTTTTCTTACATTAAGAAACCTGCACAGTGCATTATCACTGCCGTTTGGTTCTTGCGTAAGATTTGAAATCCTAAATCCTGTTAAATTTTCTTGAAATAATATCTAATTATAGTAAATCATTCTTCGTTAAGTCCAAGGCATTTTTTTCTCTCAAAATTTATCTCATGTTTTATTGGAGGAAAAGTCCGATCATTTTATTATATTTTAATATAATAAAGATCTTTGTGTCATGCTGTGTAATAATATGCATGTGTGATCAATTTGAAGAAACTTGGTATTGTGCAATTTTTGTATTGGTTGTCAAAATCCTTTATACGTGCTTGAAAATGTATGCAAGGTCCATGAACCCCTGTACTATTTTAAGAGTCAGAGACAGTGAAAAAGCTATCCATTCCCCTACCATGCCTTTTACACAGGCTAGTCACAAACAGTCAGATCATGTTTGAAGCAAGCACTCTGACTAGTCAAATTCAGTCAACAGACAAAAGCAGGAAACTGGTGTGCACAGTTGTCTTATCAATCACCTACAGTCAAATCACAGCTGTATCAAGTTACATAAACAGTCCCAACCAGTCAATCCTGCTTTATGTGGGCTGGGAGCTCTTAACTGTTGAAAAGGCCACAAAAAAAGTCTGGTATGGAGCTTGCCCCAAAAGTGGTGCGCTGACGCGGCTTTTTTTTTTTTTTTTAACCTGTTTTATGGGGGTTTTTTTGGCTTCAAATGTCGGCTGATGACTGCAAGTTGTGCCCGACTAAACTTAGTGCAAATATATGGGAGTCCAGAGAGGCCACATAAAGCTTATTCTCGATCATAACCCCATCTAAAAACACGTTAAAATTGTGCAGCAGCAGGATTCCAGTCAAACCAGTGAGTTTGGCGGTTTTGAGACATCATCTTGTATTGAAAAAAAAACTTTTTCATTTTGCCGACGCGCATGGCTACGGCGACGCGTGCGCATACCAGAAACCGGAGACTTTTTTTTTTGGCCAAACAGTCACTTGATTGATTTTGACTGAAAGAATGTATGTTTGCATAGGAGGGTTAATATCTGGCTGGCTGAATGGCCAAATCCAGAATAGTTGATCATTGTCTATATTCTTTAATTCCCATTGTATCTGCCACCTGTTATTGTCATGGCAATAGTGACGGGTGTCCTTGTCACATGTCATTATTGTCACGTTGTTGTCATTTTTCAAATTGACTGTGTTAACCTTGACACTGTATGAATCCACATTACACTACACTATTTAGTGGTTTGTCACACCCCTAGTGTAAACAAGTGCACAAATCATTTCCATTAACAAAGCTGCAAACCGGGGAAAAGGCCAATGGGGATCACTCAAAGAGGATACAGCTTTTTGTTTCAATCTTCAAATAAACGACAAAAGTAAACTGACTATGTTCGTTATTATAATTTTCAAAGTTGAACAAAGAAATTGCTAATGTAGCATCGTGACTTTGGGCGTGATCCCTGGCTACATGGCATTATACAGAGGCGGATCCAGGGGAGGGGGGCAAAGGGGGCCATGCCCCACCCCCCCCCCCCAAAAAAGTGACGTCGAAATAAAGGCAGGCGATGAGTACATGACCATCTTTGCCTCAAAAAAAAAAAATTGGTTAAAGTGGTCAGAAATTGCCTCAGATCGTACCACAGAGCATCTAGAATCCAAAAAAATGTTGGGCCCTTAAGCGGGCCCTGAACCCCACGCCATAATTTTGTTGACCCACTTTTGGGGGGACCACAATTTTTTTGGGCCCCCTGAAAAATTGTGTTCTGGATCCGCCCTTGTTTATGGCTTCTGACTAGTGCCCCTTGAACAAAGACATTGACAAATTGGGGAATCGTCAACATACGGCTGGATAGCTCAGTTGGTGGAGCACCGGAATGGTAATCCAGAGGTCACAGGTTCAAACCCGTCTCTAGTCAATTTTTTTCAACTTTGAAAATGATGATAACGAGCCTAGTCAGTTTTCTCTTTGTGGTTTATTTGAAGAAAATAATAAAACAGTGGGACTGCTAACAAGCAGGACGTGTCATTTAGAGGACTCTGTACCTATAAGGACATCTCACAACCAAATGGTTCAAATGAACCGTTGAAAGATGGTCCTCACAAGAACGCTCAAGGGGACTCCAAGATGAGACAAATTTAGATTTCTTCATATGATGTTTATTCAGAATCTGTATTTGAACCAAAATGATTGACAAATTGGCGATAGCTTAAGGGGTAAGAAGGAAGACCGTTAATGACAGTTGTCATATAGATTTATTTTTGTTACTTTATTTAGACAGCTTTTGAGTTTCAATAGGAATTTATTTGGTAAGGCTGATTTGTCCAACTGTCACTTTTTTATAGAGGTGTCTTTCTCAATCCAGATTAAAAAAATATATATATTTTAATATTAGTTGTCACTTAAAGGGAATGTACATCATTGGATTTTGCAGTAATTTTCAGAAATGAACTATTTGAGGGGTTAGTATAATAGATCAAATATTGTTACACTGACATGTTTGAAGTTTTGTGTTCGAAATTGCTGGAAAAACCAAGAGAAACAAAAATGTTCAAGTAGTCTGGTTCCCTGACTCCACTAAATATAAAATGGATCAATTTATAGATGCCGGAAAATTGTAAGGTTAGGGAACCAGTCTAGCTGGCCTGCACCCGTTCACGAACATGTAACCAATAGCAAACAAAATTGGGACTGAAAAAAAAATTGGTAAATTTGGAGCAGTAGTTTAAAAATAGTTAGGTTTTTCCAACGGTGGCCGGCCGACCACAGTTGGAAATGTATACAAAAATACCGTTTTCTTGAAAACGACTTCACACCAGGTGCCATTATTTTACAGGATGCTTTAGACTCTCACTTACCAACATCCTAGTATAGTATTTCATAAAAACGTGGTAATTTTATTTTTTGATGTTTGCAAATGTTGTGTATTCCCTTTAATTGTAAGGCGTTCTGGCAAAATGAGACAGAAATGAGCACCAGCCATAGTGGAGAAAAATGAAAAAAAAACTGAATAGTGATGACATTTTTACTGATTTTCAGATTTATTGACATATATAGTCTTTGATATGTCTACTTATTACACATGTTTTAAAGAAATAGTTTAAAAATCGTACAATAAAAGTGTATTTAAGGAGAAACAAATTGGCATCTTTCATTTTCATGTGTATAAAACTCAACGTTAAAGGCCTTTTGACGATCAATGCGATAAATGCAAACTTTAAACAGCCATAACTTGTCAACGGAATGTCCGATTAAAGTGCAACAAACAGAAGTGTAGGGATAATTTTATTCTCTTTCCTAACACCCACAAACCCTCATTTCGACCTCTGCCCAGTTCTGTCTCATTTTGCCAGAACGCCTCACAATTGATGTCATTCAGAGCCGACACGATAGAACTTATTGGCAAGCTTATTAGGATTATGTATCATACTTTACTTGTAATGGATATTAAATTTTAGTTTCAAATATGGAATGTGTGCAGTCCAGTGCCTTTATGAAGCACAAAACTATTATTATTTTATTTTTATTTTTTTTCTGGAAATGAAACCGAGGATTCCTCAAAAGCACGCGCCCTAGGCACTTTGGCTCGCAAGCCTTAAGAAACCAGTAGAGAGAAGGGGGTGGGAGGAAAACCCAATGAATCAGGCAGGGATTGAAAACCCAATCCACATGTTGACCCAGGTGGGATTCGAACCCGGGTCACAGTGTTGGAAGGCGAGGAAAGTACCCAACCTGACTGCCCCCTTATTGTGTATAAGATGTGCTCAGTAGGGAAAGCACTTAGAGGGGCCTCTCTTTTTTAAGGAGACACACAATGGGTTTGGTCTAAGTTTCAAACAATACCAACCCTTTTGTTTTCTTCACCTATTTCCTAGCGGCGGTAGGGGGAGGGCACACAAGGGGAGGCACAGGCCTCCTGCAGGGTGCCTGTACCCCCTCCCCCCCCCCTTAGTTATGCCACCTGATGAGCTCCACTCATTGAATTTCTGGTCATTCTACTTACATATTGGTGAAAGCATTTTGCATTAGCTTATCATGATTTGTAGTTATTACAATTTCATTTGCCCTTTTTTGTGTGGAATACAGTCTACAGAAATAGTTGTTCAAGCTGAACTTCACAATAAGTGGGCTTCGGCAAACCAATGATAACCTGAGAATCTCTGGAACTGGGGACACAAACTGAAATTTACCGTCTTCTCATGACTTGTAATCAAGCACAAGTCAATCACAAGGCAAATCACAAGACAGTAACGTGGGGACGAACCAGTTCATTTGAATAGCTGGTCACACGACTTGAGACTGGGATGTCTTGCGATTGACATGTGATGGCTTGATTACGACTCGGCCTTTCACATCTGGAAACAGAAATGGATAGCTCGATGTCAACGCATGTTGTGACAAGTCTGGAGAACGTCTCTATCATTTCCCCGACTTAGCCAAACACCTTGGGACTAGGACATCATTGATATGCTCGTGGCTTCCCTCTCGTTCCTCAACCAACCACCCCTGTCTACCCCCAACGTGTTAAATTTGACAGTCTAACCATTCCTTGCAGCATAAACACAGTCTGTTTCCAAGACTGTATACTTCCGGTGATAACATCCGGACTACAGAGGTGTTCAGATCACTCATGGGCTCCTGACAGGGCGTTCCAGGTAATTGACCCGCAAAAGTATGGCACGAACAGTTTTTACAATTAACGTGTAAATAAGTATGCAATCCACTTGTTCAATTCTGCAGGTAGGAATTATATGTATTTACGTGTAGAATGTGAACACTTAAATTTCTTTTATAATCCCCGCTTGCATTAGGGTCAAATTTCATGGCCGTTATACTATGGAGGTAGGGTTATACACAGAATTGAAAGCACAGAAATGATTTGTTTTGCAAAAAGCAGTTTACCGATCAAAATGTGTGATGCATATTATTATTCACTGGCTCTTGGCTCATTTTTGCTTCTTGTAAATTTAGTAAGCAGTATTCTTCTGTATTTTCGGGGGGGGGGGGGGGGCAAGGAAAAATGGAAAAAACTTTGGGGGTCCCCCCCCCCCCTTTCCAAGATCCTTCCAAACCCATCATATTAATATGCAAACTTCATTTTTTCCTGATTTTTCTTGCATTGCCTTGTGGTTAGGGTTTGTGACTCATGATCAGAGGGTCAGGGGTTCGAATCCAGGTGCTAACCATATGTTGTGTCATTGGGCAAGCCACTTTACCCCCACTTGCCTCTCTCCACCCAGGAGTATTAATGGGTACCGACATTATCTGGGGAGTAACCTGTGATGGACTAGCATCCCATCCAGGGGGAGTAGAAATATTCTCAGTCGTTTCATGCGACTGAAACCGGAGATTAACGCCGGACTGATGGGCACATTGGCTCCGGACAGACTTTATTATTTTTTTTTTGGGGGGGGGGTTTTCACTGTTGATCCAATCTTATTTGTGGCAAATGGCATAAATATGAAAAGCACTATGCAGCATCACAGTTTGTAAAAGTGTAATGAACAAATTAATCATTCATAGTGCAAAATGTTGAACCCACGTAATTCATGGGTTGAACAAGATGGAGTCCAAGACGGTGCAGATTTTTAATTGTTGATTGAAATATTGTTGATTGCATATCCCACGTCTAATCATATGTCAAATCATGTGGCTGTCTTTTTGTTATGAATAAAGTAACAAAGTTGCACACCGAAAAAAAAACAAAGAAAGAAACTGAAGCCATTCCAAGAAAAGAACAATTCAGTTGGTGTGAAACATTTATTAGGAAATAAACCAAGTACGTAAAATGCCCAAAAAAAAGGCAGAAAAAAAAGTCAACTCAAAACTGAAGAAACTGATTTCCAATCAGGGGGAAAAAATGAATAAAAACGACAAACAACTAGAACCATTTGCAAGAATCAAACGCATTTGAGCTGCAACGTTTTATTTGTGCCAATGTACAAATGAAAATGCATGTACCTCGTACCTTGTAAATATAAAAAGGAAAAACAAAAAGAACACCTTTTCTACAATCTACAATGCTGTATGCATCAAACCCGAGAATCATTTTCCGTCTTCTCACATAGGTAAAAATTCTACAGGTGTTATTCTACTGTTCTGGTTTCTGTTTTAACGATCGACTACTTGGAATACAGCAACATTCATCATAAACATTAGTAAATTGGTCATCGTTTCAAGACGCCAAAAGTTATAATTAGCAGTACCATGATCCTAACCTTATTAAAGGTTGTTTATATGATTACAATAAATATCACACGTGATAATAAAACCCCAAAGAAGGAATGCTTTCATTATATATATAATATATATTATATATATACACACAATCGTCCCATGAATATGCAAGACAGTCTATTTACATAAATTTGCATGACCATTTAACTCTGCTTGACTGCCCTACCCATTAGGCAACTGGCTTGAAAACTGTACAGTCATTAAATACAATGTCTTTGGCTGAGGAAAGAAGCAACGAAAGGCGTAAAGTTTGAGAGACAGAAAATTGCGAGGGAGAACTCGCTAGCTTCCGACAGACTGCTGTGGGCTGGGACTGGTGTGGAAATTAATATCCTCGGGCTCACTGTGAAAGTGTAATTCACCTTCAATTTGTCAAACAGTCTGACAGTTTTTTATTAGATAATTAAATTTGATGTAATCTTGTTGACGTTTGTATCAGTCTTAAGCCGTAAAAATTGGCAATTTGTTGGTTCCTACTGAAATTAATTCTCATGACTTTTCTCACCTCCCAGCCCACATAATGCATAGTTGCTACAACTATGGGTGAATTGATCAACGTTACTCTTTTCAGTGCTCTAAACAAACGTCACAACTGACCAATATTACGGCTGACGTTGAACTAATGAAATGTCCTCAAAGGCACATCTACCGAACGAAATTAATAAAAGAAAGAAAAATCATTCCTCTTCTACCATACCTTTGAAAAAATCTACACTTCTCTTTCATATTTTATTTGATCTAGTATTTACACACAGTCCTTTGTCTACTCTACATCTGTTTAAATATTTGTTTTTTTTTCATTATTATAACTTTCATAAAACATGATTTGGAAAACACCAAGTATATTGAATAGTACTATGGATATTAAGACACTGCAAATGAAGAATCATTCTTTCTGTCAGGTATATATTACATCTTCTCATGAATGTATGTAAAAATCAACAAACAGTCAATAAGATTTTAAAACTGTTCATATAGCCCATTCACTTTTTTTTTTACAATGCAAATCTGAATAAATGAAGAAAAAACAAGCAATCGATTTCCTAGAAACCAGTTTGTTTTCTTTCGAAAACTTTCATGATTGTTTGTTAAATGCTATACATGTACATCATTTCTCTTGGCAAATGGTTGTTGTCAGCCTTTCTTTAATTTTTGGATTCTGTTCAGTTATTCCGGAAAGCACATGCTCAATCTCTAGTAACCCTTCAACTTTGACCTTTGTTGAGAATTCATGAAAAAAAGGAAAGAAGATGGGTAACAAGATTGGCCATGCTGGTGTGAAATAAAAAAAATAATAACACATTTCCTTCACAGATTTTCTTCATGAAACTGTTGTCTGACAATTCAAGTACATGTACATGCCAAAAACTTTCTGTATTTTTATCTTCTCTGCAATTCAAATCTGAACAAGAACAAAAATTACTCAGCAATTCGTTATTAGTGAACAGCACAGACAAGGGGCATCTCACATTTATAGTACTGACGTAAACGTCTGTGGTTGATTTATATTATGGGGAACATTAGGCCTACTACATGAGTGGATTTTTTTTTTTTTAATATGACTGTAGCGCAATTGGGTCTAATTTTAGAAATGTGCCCTTCACAAATGCACGTATATCAGGCTAAAAAAAGGTAAGGTTTGCAAAAGTTAACAGAAATTATTTTTGAATTTTGGGCTTGCTCACTTATTAAAGATGGAAATAGAAGGGAAAAAGTTGTCGATGCTGTTATTTAAGAAGAAAAAAAAGAATACAGAAACAAGAGCAAGTCCAGTTGACCAAAATATCATGGCAACAAAATATTGTTTCATTTTGAAGTTAAAATTGGAATATGGATTAATTATACATTGATACGGATGGAAAAAAAAGTCAAAGCTCTGTGGTACATGTATAAATAATTTGTTGACTGAGAGTAAAACGCCAAGGTACTATGAGAGGCGTTAACCTGCATACATGTATTTCCATTAAGGAACTATGTCTGGCATGATGATCTGTACAATTTGAATGATATTATTGGTAATTGAATACAGGAAAAATTGCACCAAGTATCTGAAAGATGTCCCAATGCTACACATTCTACTGACCTCTAATGTCTTGATAACATTACATTTTCAATTTAACAAAAACAAATCAAAACAAATCATAAAATCGAGCATGAAACTTAAAACAAACGTAATTGAAATTTACAAAATATGAATTCAACCTTTTTCTTTTTTTTTACAAAAATAACCCAAGTTGAAATAAATTACATAATTTTTAATTCTTGAAACTGTACCCTTATCACGGGTATTGCATCCCTCTTTATAAAAGCAGAAAAAAAATCAAACAAAAAGTCAAGATAATCAAAACTCCAAACATTGCAATCAACAAACTTTGTACAAAACCTTTTTTTTTTATTGCAAAGAATGACGGAAAAACTAACAAGTTCTGTGATCCAAGCAAATATGCTCCCGCAAGAATTGCTCGTCTTCACACCGTTCAAAAATCCCATCAAAATTATATGGCATTTCCTTTTTTCCCACATTAAATTATAAATCTTGCAAAAACTGCATCAAATAAGTATGTACTTGTATCGTCTTTTCAAAATCTCATCAACATCATGTCCTTTTTTTAATTCAAAAAGGAAGCTTAATTTCCCATTTGCTTAAAGTAAAATGTACTGATGACACATGCATGTTTATGCCCACTGGTAAAATATTACTAAGAAACGTTTTCTCGTTGGTGTATGTGCGGTTTTCTTTTTTTACTATTCAGTACTTTATAAGACTCATGACCCATTTAATTAGAAGGAAAAAAACCTATGGAATTCCGATAAGGACTTTTTGGCATACTGTGCCGAGTGTATAAGCAATAACTTCCCAATATATACTTGGATAGCTGTTTACCGAATTTCAAATTCCATGTAAATCTTCTCATTTACCAAAAAAAATGCATTTACATGATAATGTACACGTTCCCTCTTCACATAAAAAGACAATAGTTTACAGGGGCTTGGATTTTTTGCTCTTAAAAATATACATGAACATGAAAAGTGGTATGAAACCATAAAGATTGTATTGAGAATATCTCGTCAAAAGGTCGTTTTGCCTCCGTCAAGATTAACAAAAGTATATATGCTTGAGACTGGCAATATACAAATGCACACTTATAATATAAGATTACATATTAGTGTGCGATATGTGATATAGGTACCATATACAATAGGATCATGACATGTTACAAGAGATATTACGGGATATAAACCCATGACCATTAGGGGACTATCATACACAGAGTGGGGAGAGTTCTTTATATTTGGAACATCTTATCACTTCTCAAGAAGTTCGGAGCAAGCAATCTGACAAGTTGTCCAATGATTTTTTTTTTTGATATCGAAGTGCGGATGCCATGTTGTTTATTAATAGCATGGTAAAAATGTATGTACAGCTAATTTCCTGTATCGTGAGTTACAGAATGAACTTTCTAAGAGCATCAACCCAACTCCCCCTGCTATTTTTCTTATCTGCCTAGAGACAGAGAGCGCATTGTTACGGGGTTCAAATCTTGAATTACTATGAGACTCCGAGCACAAGTAAACCCTCATTAGTGACCAAAAATATCATAGCTGCCACACCAGGGGCTACTGACTGTAGTGGCAAAATGCCAACTATATGTACAGTTCGTGGACGAAGCGCCCTCTATGTTCATGCAAGGTGCCATTTGACAAGCCTGGATGGCGAGCAGATTTGCATAATGTGCCAACTTGACTTCTGAAGCAATGGCAATAATACTGATGAACACGCATTGCAGATTACGTAGCGCAGAGGCAAAATTGGAGACATTAAAATAGGGTCTATAGACTGCCTAGAGCGTGACTGTTGAATTTTTCCAAACGTGAGGCCAGTTGGGGCATCCCATCGAGTGTTTACATACAACTGTTGATTTTGCCCCATTTTTCATTTCAAAAAGAAATGCTAGGACTTGCCTGACTAGTAATAAAGGCAATCAAACTTGACTTTTATTTAATATTGGGTATGGAATGCACTGTCTTCAGGTAGATGTACATGCAACAATTGAATAGTTAGTTTTTGGCAGACAGTGTCTGGGTCAGGTACGCGTACATGTAACGTTCAATTCCAACAGCTTAGTATGTATAGTGTGGTTACGACCATGTAGAGCAGGAAACCATCAAAATGTACATTTGTAATATGGCATGTATTTGGGGGCATTGAAGCAGTACATGCACAGATGGAACTAGCTTTTCAACTGACTGGAATCAAAGAGAAACAGTGTCGTAACAGTTTGTTATACAACCACAGAGCAAAAAAGGTCACGAATCAGTTTTACGACCGAAGCAACTCGCACGGAACCAGGCCCATTGTCAAGGGGGGGGGGGGGGGCCTGGTGGGGCCGGGCCCCCCTCCCCCAAACGGCAAAAGCCGTGTGTATTTTTGAATTTTTAAGGTAATGGGCCCCCCTAGTTGGTAATTTGCCCCCCCCCCCCCCCCCCGATGCTCAGGGCACGGATCCTTTGAAGTTGAGGGAGTTGAAACTCCTGTTCCTTGCTCTATGATACAACATACATGTACAGTACTGCTGGTATGCTTGTGAATGTACTATGTGCGGCAAGATCAAAACATTATTTTGTACCAAACTGTACTTCAACTTTAAAGGGGCAAATAACGATGGATCATTCATTTTTTTTGCGTGAAAATGACGTGACAACAAACCAATGATCGATCATAATGTTAGGCTGTAAAAATTCTGTGCCCAACCCCCCCCCCCCCCAAAAAAATACCTTGCCATAAAAGGTTGATGGTTGAAATCCTGCTCCACATTTTATGTAAAACTGAACGGGGAAAAAAAATCTTTGAACATCGATCTTATCATCTGTGGCACAAAATGGGTTGCATTTTGAATTTTGGAGTCAATCCCTTTTAGTGCTGATGCTGCTCTGGCCAAAATACTGTGCGTTCATTATGCTTACAATTTGTCGGCTTGATCACCATTGTGATCGCCAGCCATATGGTAACCTTCGCACACTTGTTGAAAGTATAGTCACAACGGGGGGTTCATGGCCAATATTCCCACTGCGTAATTACAAGACTGAATACTAATAATGATGATGCCAACCCCAGCCTTGACTGCTATCGATGTACGCAGGTATAGGCCTAATTACTATCACCGTCATTATCGTCATCATCATCACCACTGCTACTCACAAATATATTTATAGATACATATCAAAAAGCGTATTATACACTGGCGAATCAATTTTCATAAGGCAATCAAATAATAAGAAGCTAAATGGATGAATAGCAATGCGTTTAGCCCATTGTTCTGATGGTCCTTGGTTGTTTGGAACCAGCCTCCCCCCTTGTAGTGACCTGTGCTATAGTGCCGACACGCGGACCACCCCAGGACTGGACCTGGTACTCACTGTAGTGTTGAGGGAGTCCCCGTCTCCGGCCACGCTGGGTGGCATCATGGTGACTATGGCCTCGGTCACCGTGGTCGTGCAGTTCATCTTCGGGTAGGGGTCCAGCGACAGGTCTTCCTTAGTGATGGCCGGGTTGGCGTTGGGGTCGTGCACGTGCACCTCGTTCAGATCCGAGTCGTCCGGGGAAGTAGGCGTGGCCTGGTAACGGTTGCCGCGGGCCCAGCGCGTACAGCAGGTGGAGGCCGATGACTCGGCGTGGTTCCGGCCTGGGTTGTGCAACGCAGATTCGTGGGAGTGGCTGGGGGTGAGGGGCGGGCTCCCCGTGTCCAGGGGACGGGTGAAGGGAATACCGTTGTAGGTATACTCTGTCTCCTGGTACTGCCGTTGCTGTAATAAGGACAAATTAACAATCAACAGTGACTAAGAAAATCTGCAAATAATACAGCTTAATGAGCAAAAATCATGGCCAATCTCCAAACATAACACGTTTTCTTAATGCAACAAATTTATTCAACAGCACCTTCACACAGTTTTTCAACAAGAAGAGTACGTGAAATGAATTGCCACAACATTTAATTATTAAGCAGTTCTTGTTAAGCTACACGATGCACATGCATGACCCTCCCCTCACAGTTGAAGCGATGAATTCTAAACAATATTCCGCCAAGTTCCCTGGCAAATTTTGAGATGTTAACCACAGCTTGATAGTAATTGCTTAAAGACCTGCAGGCTACCGACTATTCCCTTGGTAACCGACACCTCCAATTTTCAAACAGTAACAACATTAAGCCGTAGCCAACTTAAAGGGTAGCCATTGCTTTACCTGTTTCTATGATGGTGTACGTGTACATGGTGAACTAAAATTCAATTTCATTTTGGATAAATTTGACTTTTTTCCCATATTTTTCAAACTAATACATGTATGAATAATTTGCCCATAAATTTTGGCCTGGTTACACAGACATTTAGTGCATAAAAACACAGATTGACCTTCTATCACTCATTAGACAAAGATTAATATTATAGGAAAGTCGTGTCTAGAAGAGTGACGTCCTAATGATGTCTTCATGCGTCATGCGACGTCATCTTAAATGTTCTAATGCCAACTATTTAAAAACTACAAGCTGGATTAGGTTGAACCTTTGTCAATGTAGACAGAGATACATGTATGTTATAGGTGAAAATTGAGGTGATGTCATGATTACGTCATCATGGGTAATGTGATGTCATCTTTGAAATGCATACATCTAGAGAACTGCAAGGCTTACCAAGCAGCAAATAAGTCATAGAACTTTGTTCTTATATTAAATTCACAATTTGCATGACTGCCCATGGACCAAATAAGCATGACTTCACAAAAAATAATATTGCAGAAAAGTCCTATGTTCTGTTCATCGAACAGACATAGTTCTAGTTTGTGAATGAGTTATTCAGTATCATAAATGTATGTGATTTGTTAACATATGGCTGCATAATTATGTAATTATAAGCATGTCGCAGCAGTTAGCATTTTACTACAGCACTACCAGCAAGAGGAGTGCACCAGGACAAGTTATGAATAATGCATGCCACTATTGCATTTCGCCATAACCATACTGATGGCTATTCTACTCTTGTACCAGATTAATGAATAATTCATCAGTATGCATTATTCATAGCAAACAGCACAGGGAGGTTATTGCATTATTCATGATGCTATAAAGCTTTTTTCCTAATTAAGGCATTTGCTTTCCAGTTATTCTATTCCATTTCTAGATGGGGTAATTACAATAGATTGTTCGTTAGTGAGTGTTTCCTAGATCAACTTTGGAGCCAGACTAACTTGAAAGAAGGCAGATATCAAATCTGACCTTGGCTCAAATGACAAGATTATACATGCACAAGAAATAACCGAATAATTATGAATAATAAGGACTGAACTCCACCATTCTTTTTGCATCATTATGACTTAGACTAGACTACATGTAGTATTGCTGACATGAAGGGCGTCTTTTCAATTCATTAGTCACTAATTATTATTTAATGTTTTGTACATGGGGAAAGCATCTGTTTCTTGCTCTATATGCTCTAAGCAATTTCAATCATCTTATTGACTCTGTGTTTGTTGCATTTGTGTTTTTTCCCAGTTTTTTGCTCAGCTCGGCTCAACTCTTCATGGTACAATATCAAATATTGAGGATTTGGTTGCATTGGCCCTTTTCATCTTATACATGTACATTTGTTTTGTGTTTTTGTTTGTTTGCTTTGAGTTGTTGTTTTTGCGGGAGGGGGGAGTTGTTTTAGTCCAAATACTCAAAGTAAAAATAGCAAACACTGAGGACGATTAGGGAAGAATTCAAAATTAAACAAGGGGTACCTCAAGGTTTTAACCTGAGGTACCTCACAAAACCCTGTTAAACCTTCTAAAACCTCGAGATAAACCTCAAAGTAAACCTCGAAGTAACCTCGAAGTAAACCTCGAAGTAAACCTCGAAGTAAACCTCGAAGTAAACCTCCAGGTAAACCTCGAAGTAAACCTCAAGTTGCCACCTGTTTAATTTTGCATTCTCCCCTTTAATACATGCATGTACTGTACATGTAGCTGTTTTTTATACACATGCACCTTGCACTGGGCCCCTACCATAAGTGCAAAGACCCCAATGTGTGCATTTGCTCACAGAGCAATGAAAATTTCCAATTCATTGATGATAAAAGGAATAAAAAAAAACTCATTCAAGGGCACTGACTGGTAATAAACGGGCGGATATGGAGCCTTCTAATGATGTGTGAAATATTCCTAAACTCAAATGGCTGATTTTTTTTCTTTTTCTTATTTTCCTTTTTTCTCTATTTTGTCATTTTAATTTGTTGACATATGTTTTTGTGACATATGATCTGTCGAAATCCTTCCCAAGGTTAAAATTAAGATTTTAGAAAATGATAATTTTAATCAGGTGTTTTGGCAATTTTAGAGCCATCTGAAAAACTAAAAACTAGCCCTGGGAAAACTGCTCTTATGTAAATATGAAATTTTCCCCATGGATGTGAAGGCTTACTGTGGGGTGATCACACTGAATTATTAACCCTTTTATTAATCAATACTAATTATTTTTAGGGGGAAGGGGCATGTTTGGATGCCTTGCTAGGATTATGGGCTTATTACAATGTATGTCTCATGCCGATATATGGCACCATGAGCAACATCCAAACCGGCTGCTTTACGGTTATGGCTTTAGTGTTCCATTCCTCAGTGAATGTACATGTAGCCGTAGCCCTAGTCTTGGTGCAAAACGTTCGTAGCGGGATAATTCACGAGAGATGGTACAGGCTACTGTGCAGCAGCATGATGCATGTTGCACATTGTCTCAATAGAGGGTGCGCTGTTTCAATCCGCAAACCAAACTCGGTTGACGAACCGCATGCAGCCTGTTGGCATATATGTACAAGGCGCCCGCTTCGGTGATCCGCTACACAGTCCATCCTGTGCATGCTGAAACACCGCACCGCTGAGAACGTCTTGGAACCAAGACTACCATATAGCCCAAGTATTCCAGGCACAGCTGCGCTACACAAACAAACCTTAGATTCCCTGAGTATCCCGATATAGTGACATCATTACATGGAACAGACTGATGATCACGTAATCCTGGTTATCAGAGCATTAGGGTTCAATATTTGGCCCAATCTATAATTCCAATTCTAATTAGATAAGAAGATTTCCGACAACTAACGGTTATCTTGATATCACTGCCCTTATGTAATGGTTTGCGCTGTGGGTTATTAACAGTGGGTTATTATTTTCATGAATGTACTTTGTATTCGGAATTTAAAAATCTGAAACTTAATTTTCTGTTGTTGTTGTTTTTTTTAAATTGTAAACTGCATGTACGTGTATTATAAAAGAAAAAAAGTAATATCAAAAAGATGCCTATCTAATATTGGGCTCTTTAAATGAAACTTAGGCATGCAACTGTAAAGCCACCAAACAGAGGAAGTTCCAAGACTTAAAAGACTTTACAGTGTTTTTTCCCCGCAATTTTTAATGGCAATTGGGTTTTTAAGCTCTGGCAGGCCCTTCAACATGTCACTTGGTGGTCGGTCGGTTTTTTTTCAGCTCTGGCAGGGATCATTTTGATTAATTTCAAGCAAGACTTTCATGCAAGACATGGCCAGAGCTTATTGTGCACTCACACATGTTTTTTCTTTAAGAGGAAGTTAGGTTATCCGAGGCAAAGTTGCATGACTGGTTTATTTTCTGACTTCGATTCCCTCTTTTTTTTTATCAACAATCTAATGTTTAATACAGCCAAGAATTCGCCAGGAGTATTAGTTATAATTTTTACTGCTCTAAGTTACTTCACGAAAGTAATACGCATACACATCACAATATCAACATAACTGAAAATTAGAGTAGCCATCTCTTTGAATTTTTTTTGTTAATTTTATTTTTGTTTTTCATAATTTATGCAAATTTCTTTTTTTATTGTTTTGCCACTAAAATATATAAAGACTGAATGATAATCACTGTTTTTTATTTAGCCTTGATGGTATTTCTTAAACATCCAAAAACCAACAGTTTATCAGTTGAAATGCATACATGTATATGTAACTGCTTCCAGCAGTATTTTTTGTACATAAATGCCACAACATTGCTATTCAGAACTCGCTCATCTTGGCAGCAAGCTAGTGGGAGCACAGACAAATGTCCCCTCCCCCAAGTGTACCTACACGTACATTGTAAGCGACAGACTTGCAACAGGGAGGGCACTTTGTAAAATTAAGTTTCAGGGATCAGGGATTAGCCTAATTGGTATTGGCGTTTTGGAGTGCCGGCGAAGAGCTTGCGGTAATTGCGCCTCCGTAAAGCGACTAATTGCAAAGAGTCTGCTGCAGCATATATCAAAACCTGCTGTCAAAATGGAAGCTTCGGTCCCATTCAGTACCGCATAACACCACACTTTTTCTGGTTTTGCGACACTCACAATCTTTGATACCTCAAGTTTTAGCAAGGTTTTGTATGGTATGGTGGTTGCACCTCTTAAGTATTACATTTTTACAGTGATAGTGACGTGACATTCAGACATGTTTACGTTACATACGTAGTGTGACGTAAACGAGTGATTCTTTTCAACTTTCACTCGGGAGGTAACACACCGAGTATACAGTGTTTATACATGTACGTCGGTGACGAGCAAAACCTAATTTGATTTACATCACCCCGACGTAAAATTCCATCTTATGAATACATACGTAGTGTGGACATTCTTTTGTTTTCATGTAGTTAAGAAAAACCTGTGAAAAAAAATCATTTTACTCACACTGTAAAAACTCTTTTAACCAATTTTTTTTGGTATGATTCCCTTTAGTGTTTCTCTTCATTTTGCCACAAATAAACCTAACCCCAAAATGACTCTAAACCTGTTTTCCAGAGAGGGGGAAACATTGTGTGAACGTGGGCAAGTCCACACAACGTCGCTGCTACCTGGTTTATGTGGACATCTTTTGTTCGGAAGTCCACACAGTGAATGTAATGCTTTTACAGCACCACATGTGACACCTCTGTTGAAAACTTTTGCGCCAGACTATTAACAGTGAAACCCTGACTGAGTAAGACTTCAAAGAAAACAAATCAGGAAACTTATCAGCAGGACTACAGTATTTCAAGACAACCATGCTTCAGTTCAACATAATAAACTCATTGTTTTTTTTAAATCCATGCACTAGACTCCATCATCTTTTCTGTGCATACATTCCTCATTGCAAAAGATACTCGAATCATACACGTATAGTTTGTGTTAGTTCAAGGACTACATGCTCAAACACAAAGACATTGAACACAATGTTATTACATTCCTGCAAATCACAATAACCATCCATTCAAATCAATGCACTCAATATGCTTTCTCATCACAATGCAAAAACAACAATTCTTGGACAATGCTTCTCAAATAAATACAGTTTATTCAATCCCAAGGCCAGCCACGTATGCATACATCCAGCCAATTTAGTGCAACGGCTTGAGAACGAACTTGCAACAATTTCAGATACATGTATATATCCACATCTTTACACAAAAACACCAGCTGTATTATTTTTATTCAAGAACAAACCAATCAATAAAAACAGCAACAAACAACTGAAAACATTACAGCCAGATGCAATCTTTCAAATTAAAATAATGCATAAATTTGCATTTCCATTAGCAGTTGTCGCAAGCGCGATCTCAAAAATAATCACAGAGCACAAGAGATTGGATTTTTTCTACACTTTCTTGCAGCATACAACTGATCATCCACACAAGTCATTCAACGATGACTAGCAAATAAATTGCATGGGGACTCCCACAGGGCTCATTACAGAGCAAAAAAAAAAAGCAATTTAGGTCTTAGACAAATCAAATCTGCTATCAGAGTATAAGCCGTGGCAGATTCTGCGGTCCATTTTTGTGTTATGGAGGACCCCTGTTATCGTTGCATTATTAATGGGCGCAGGTAGCAAAGATGATGCATGCACGCTGGGATGAGGCCAATGCAGCATAAATCTAGATATTTCCTAAAAGTTCTAGTAAGGACTTCGTACAAGTCCATTCCAGCAGGGCATAAGTTACATTGTACGGTAGGTACCAATTTTGTGTATTAATAAGGCAAGATGAAGCTTTATACACCTTTATGGGCTCCGTGCACCGGTACTCCCTCAACGGAGAGTTGAGGGAGACCACTGAGAGGGACACATGAACGCATTGCCGACGACGCTGACACTTGCGCGATGACGCTACAGGTTTTTGAACATTCAGAATGAAATAAGTTGTGCGTACTTTGAGCCGTGCGCGCGAACCAGTGCGCGCAGCCCACTGGTCACAAAGCGCCCTCTACTTTCTGCACACGGAGTCCATACAATGTACATTATCATGACGCTCCAAACTTGCATAGAGCTGTGAAAGAATGGTTTTAAAAGAAGACTTTTAGAAGAGCTGACTTTTTATAGCACTGCGAATGAACCCTAATTTCTCTCAAGTGCTGTCGCTTTGTGTTCCCTTTCGATAAACCCCTCTTCTTTCCCTTAATTAATCCACCCGAAAAATGAAGTACTCTTAAAACCTTTTCAAGTTTTTGTATTCCTCAAATCACACTGCATCTGTTCCAAACGGACATCAAGTCTCCAAGTGGAAATTTTCGATGTCACATTTGCAGGTATTCAGCTACGTGGATCTGACTAGTTTGTACGACTACCGATGCCACTGTACATAGAAGAAGCCCACGACTTCCACTGACTTAAATGCAAAAACAAAGGCAAGGACTAGCAAATAAAATGGGGAAACACATCAAATTCTCTCCACCAAAAAGCAAACACCTGATCACAGAGAAACTACTGTTCAAGCAGATACACTGTTCATTTCAAATGCAGGCAGGTAATTATTAACACTGGATATCAGGAACTCTAAACTAGGGAGAAGATGATACTTTTTTTTAATCTTCCAAAAACTAACGAGCTTGAGTCACTTTTGTATTTCAATTTCAAGTGGCACATTCACTTGTCAGCTGAAACATCGTAAGAAAATAAATCTTGAATCTGTGTCACAAATTTACTGAAATTACAGCATTCCATAGAATCTACCAAAACAATTACCTACAGTATGAAAAAAAGTATCTGAAATCATCGTCACCCAGTGTGACTGATATTTTTACAGCATACTTCATTGGACAAACAAGCAGGGAGGTGTGAGTTAGATGACGTTTCTTGCCAACTTCTCTACAATTAATTTGCAATCACTAAAAATTTACAAAATACACTCCATTTGTTAGTTTATTAATAGCATAGAGCTATGTTAAATTACTAGAGCCCTAACTCCTCCTTCTTACTAGCGGAAATACTTTGTAGCCATCCTGCAAGCAGACATGCGCGTTTGTACAACATTGTGAAATTAGATGGAGTGAATTTTGAAAGTGTACTCTAAATTAATGCAACGCGCAAGTAGAACATACGCAACCAACTTAAGCGCGTCATGACGGCTCAAAACACATCACGGCAAAAAGCATCTGCAGCGGATATGCGCACGCGTTTGCGCTTCTTGCGCAGAGCAAAATGAAATGTTCATTTGCTGTGCGTTTCGGTTTTTAGGCGTATCGGCTTCACTAACGCACCTGTATAGAATATAAACGCAGATACCGGTATGCAAATAGCCGTACAAAAGCCGTACAAAATTGTGAGTTTTCCATAGGTTTGTGCACAAACATAAATGCGCCCAGCAGGCATCACTTTGTCAATCGAGCCAGCACTCCAGTAATTTAATATAGCTCTTTAATTAACAGTTAGTTTTTTTTGGTGTTTGTTTTTGTTGAATTGCAGGAAAAACTCCAGCCCCGGATTAATGCCACAAGGGAAGGCCATGCAATACGGGAATCATACAGTACATCATTGACTTGTTATACAACAGAGCGTTGCTCAGAGCAGAGAGCTATATAGAGAGGGTTTGTGAAAAGCAGGAACCACAAAGCAAGGTGGGGATTTTCCAAAGAAAAAAAAAGAGCGGGGTGCAAGTCTTCAGATACCGTGAAGTCGGCCGACTGGTCCGTTCTCACCATGGGCTCATCAGCCTCACTTGGTCCGTCATACCAGGTCTTAGAAAAGGAGTGAGGGGGAGAGGGGGGACACAAATTGTAGGTAGTTCCAGTTAGATAAAAAATATCATCAGAGAGGATCATGGTGTGATTGACAGTATGGGAGGGGGTAGTGTGTTTATAAGGGGGGGGGAATAAATATCATATATGAGATGTGAGGGTTTAGTTCAGATGGTGGCAAGGGAGTGGGGACTGAATGAAAATGAATGGGTAGTCGGTAATAAATGTCATGTGACACATCAGAGATACAAATATGACAGAACTTGACTTATGCTGATCAAACACCTGTCATTGTATACATATTCAGTGATTTGAAATATCATCAGGAGGTACAGTGGGTGAATAGGACTATTATTTTTCTTTTTTGACATGTACGGGCAGCACAGGACATCCTTAAAACTAAAAAAAAAAAAAATTTCAAAATGTAACTGCAAAGAGAGAAATTTTATGGAAGGGGAAGTGTTCAAGGAACAAACAAGGGCATCAAGGAGGAATTTAATGAAGAGGTAGGAAAAGACAAAGTGACTTGGGAAGGTAGAGAGATAGAAACAAAGAATTGAATATCATTATTTTCATAATTCAAGAACAAGACTATGTGCAATTGAAAATTAGTGATTCATTTCATTTCAAATACAGAGTTCTTGTGTAGGGGAAAGTTTGGACATGGAGTAGGGTTTAGGATAAGATAATAGTTAGGTCCACGAGAGACTTGAAACAATGTCTTTCAATCAATTCAATAAATTGGCAATTCTAGATTTTTGTTTTAAATTTTGGTACAACTCCAAAATGAAGGTGCATCTGGCTAGACGTGGCCTAAGACTTTGACCCCTTCCCAGAAAAATCAAGTGAAATACAAAATGTAAAATATAACCACCCGCCATATCCCTTCCCGTAACTTTAAAATTAAGTCATTAAAAAATGTGACATAGTCACTCAAAATGAATAAAATCCACTTTTACTTATAAGCAAATGATTTGAATTTGCTTTTAATTGGGCCTTTTTAGGAGTTCCAGCACAAGCCAACCTTGCAATACATAGTTGCCATGGTATTAATTTGGAGCCGGATCGGGAATTTACCTGTGTTTTTTCCCCAAAAGGGTTTCTGTGGGGTTTTCGCCCATTCCGTGATCAGAAATTCATGCCTTTATATAGTTGAATGTTTAAAATATGTACAATGTATAGCTTTTCTTTAATATTTCTGAGATACGTGAATCGCTTCTTGTATAAATATTTATGTTCGTCGTATGTTTCACCAATGGACTTTTCCTGATGAGTTTAACTTTTCTTAACATTATTTAAAATTTGTTATGTACGCAGGGCCCCAATGGAAACCACTTTTTAACTGTTTGGGCATACCCTGGGTAAAGAAATGGAATAAATAAATAAATAAATACATGATAGCATTGTAAAGAACCCCAAAAGCAAACAAGACATCTGCCATTCTAGCCCCATGACAAACACGTGTGCATTTTAACACCTCATCCACAACTCCTGTATACCTTGCGCATACAGACTACATGTAGCTCTGCATATTTCTGTCATGTATGACAGTAAAAAAAATCGATCCATAATTCATCTTGCATCACAATTTTTTTTTCTTTTTTCGTGAAGTCATCCTGTTATTTGTGAGAAACCCAGGGTGTCGCCATAGGAATCATGCAGTTGCCGTGGCAACCAGAAGGGTCAGGTCCCCAGTCCCGCTCTCCTGTAATTGAATACATGGCTCCGGGCAACGGTGAGCAGGTTTTTTGTAATGCAACAATTTGGAATTTTAACGGCGTTGTACAACCTGTGGCTCGAGGCAAAATATAAAAAAAAGAAGAGCTGGCGCTGGTGAGATGTTCCATCTATCCGTCCGTCCGTGCCGTGACGGTTTAATGAATCGTGAAATGCACTCCCCCTTATTGGACAGATTAGTTTGGTAATTTATATGATCTTTGATAAACAAGTGAATCGGCCCCAAAGGTGTGCTAAGAATACACCCAGACGCCGATAAATAGGAATACTAATGAGACCAGACTTTTGCGGTGATCTCATATATTTGAACTCTTCCGGGTAGTTCATATTTACTGGCTAGTTTATTCAACGCACGAATCTGCACCAAGGCTGACCTAAATGGGCCAATGTACCCCGTGATTCTGATGAACTCGTAGTAGTGGTCATAAGTTTCATTGGCATTCAACCATAGATAATAAATCCTGTCTTTTGAGTACGTTAATCGGCTTGTTATTTATTTGGACAAGCTTTCCACATTTCATGTTGGTATTTAAAAGAGTCACAATAAATGAGGTCCCGGCTCCAACGGCAACCAGTTAGCATGGCGATTCCACATTCCAACGCTTCGGTAATCTCAAATATGTTTGTTGTTAGTTTTCACACGTCACAGTTACGAGCGCATCAACTGCGTGTGGTTGACCGTGTTGACAGTCCAAGTATAAATAGACAGTCCCCATATGCAGTTCCAAGTGTGATTTACAGAGAATAAAACCCACAACAAAATTAATCCCCGACCTGACTTGGGAAGTGATCTTATTTTATGGATTTGAGGAGTTGATGAGCAGCAGTTAAGTCTTCATTATATCAGGGTAAAAAGATTAGCAAACTCTTTTCAACATCTGAGAGAAGGAAATGGAAAGTTAATAAAATATCTTATTCTGCTCATTTTTCCACGTGGGATGCATGCAAAGTCTCAAGAGTTAACCAGTTCGAGCCGACTTTCTTTTGACAGTGACCAGATCAGGTGCGGGATTAGTTTTCACGAACCTCGATCCCAGGCGAGTTCAGGCCATGATATGCGGGTAGCACACCCTGATTTTTCTAGCCTCGCTCGCTGCGAGCGGGTTGCCGACACATATTTCCGGCCTCGCTCGTTGTGGGTTTATCAGTCATCCGATCTGAATTTCGGACAACTTTTGCGTGTATAAACGTCCTCCAGCTTGAACTGGTTAAAGGGGGATAAATGTTTTGATAATTCATTTGATGATCAATGATGTATGGATGGTGACATCAGAAGCACGCACTTGAAACATGTACAACTCGATCTTGAGAAAATTCCACTTCTTCTTTCTGCCAAGTTACATCACCGTAAAACTTGGCAATGACATACTACCACAGGATATCCAAACTTGTGACCTGGGCGCAATTTCACGGTGCTGCTAAGCACAAAATTTGCTTAGCTAAGTCTGGCTTATAAAAGCAGGTTACCAGCCAAAACTCCATGTGATTTTCATGCTTAGCAAACAACAGCTGAACACAAATCAGGAGCAATATACATCACGTAGAGTTTTGGCTGGTAACCTGCTTAATTTATAAGCCAGTTTTATTGGTGCTAAGCAAATTTTTGTGCTTAGCAGCGCCGTGAAATTGGCCCCTGGTTGGGGTCTATGTAGACATACTTGACAAGACATCAGAGCTCATCAGGCCACGGGACAATCATCTTTGAAGGCATCATCATCATTCTACTCCTCTTTTCCTCCCCTCCTTCAAATCTTTCATGGCACCTCTTCGTGACAGACGATCACGGAATGCGTCAGGCTGTAATGAGCATCTGACGCATGCTTTTACTGTTTCTGATCTGGTTAACATGTTAAGAGCTTGGTTGCCTTCGAGATTACCGACTACCGAGGCAGCCCCCGAGGCCAGGTGTGCATATATGCTGCTGTGTGGTGGTGCTTGAGGCTGTGGATATGCATGTTGTTGGGGCCCATTCTGGGACTTGACAACCAAACCACAAACATTGCAGATTTTTTAACCTGTTCTGCCCAATATGTGTACAGTGAGTAATAACCACGTTGTTACACATACCATGCACTTTCTCAGTTGAAGTTCATCAAACACTGCTAATGCACATTAGTTTGGCTACGATGCAGATGAATTTGACAATAATTGGCATTGTGCAACAAACCGTAAGTTTGTTCGTCAACATGAAACTCTGGATGCTCTGACAGAGGTCATGCAATCGCAAGAGGCCATGCCCATAATGAGACTGCCTATAGAATCAGCAACTTGGACCTTCACAGTACAAACTGTGACTACAATATCTGTCAAATTTGGCATTTTCTGGTTCTATTAATTAATTAGTCTCTAGTGGTCAATTTCCCATCGTTGGAATTTACAACAAAAAGCACCAAAGTGGCCTCAACGTCCACAGAAAACAAACGAAGTGTTAGACTTCCTGGCACAAGGCTTCCGTCCCATGAACTTATTCCCAAACTCGAAGAATCAGAGTGATGAATTTCCTTGCATATCCCGTAGAAGGAAACAGGATCCAAACGCTGAGATGCTCAAGTGTTGCCACAGAGCTCAGGTATCTCAAGAATACCGAAAAGCAAAGAACTCCTACACGTCCCAGACCAGACATAGACACATCATGTCATTAACCTTCCTGCTATTTAAACAGTCAGAGACAATCAAAAAGTCACTTCAACTTCCCCTAATATAGTTTTAACAAAGGCTAGTCACCAGCAGTCAGATCATATGTCAAGCAAGCACTGTGACTAGTCAAACTGGGTCAACAGACAAAGAAGGCAAGTTGTGGTCACAGCTGTCTTATCACTCACCCGGAGTCAAACTTTGTATCCAGTTACTTAAACTGTCCCAGCCAGTCAATCCTGCTTTATGTAGGCTGGGAATTTTTAACTGCTGAAAACAGTCACTTGTTTTTGACTGAAAGGATCGACTACCGGTACTTGGCACCGTTAATCTTAAATTTAAAAAAAAAGATGGTCTGCAATTTCTAAGATTGATCCAGTTACTTAAACAGTCCCAGCCAGTCAATCCTGCTTTATGTAGGCTGGGAATTCTTAACTGCTGAAAACAGTCACTTGTTTGGTTTTGACTGAAAGGATCGACTACCGGTACTTGGCACCGTTAATCTTAAATTTAAAAAAAAGATGTTCTGCAATTTCTAAGATTGATTCTTGCCAGCACATGTCAGGTTCCAAAAATCTCTGTTTCAGACCCCGGTCCAACATGGAGATTTTAGGTAGCGTGAAAGCTTTACCTTTCGCGTAGTGGAACAGAAATGGTTTTGTCATGATTCATACTGATGTCTTTTGTCATTCTGCAGCTCAGCAGTACTAGATCTCATACCAGCATATTTAAATTTGGTAGGTTTTTGGTTCGTGTTTTAATGAGTCAGGATTACAATGTTTACGTACAATATGAGATGAGAACAGTGAGCGTTATTTCTCAACTATACATGCTATACAGCAGAATTGTACAAAGAGAATATGATTATTCTTGTCCGAGACGACAATCAATTTTGGATGGGTAAATGTATGCTGAGACCAAAATTGAACTTGTCAAGGTTTAGAGTTGCATACTGTTCGTTCACGCATTAACCCTCCAACTGTTTAAACAGTCACAGACAGTCAAAAGTCCATCCACTTCCTCTGACATGCCTTTTACACAGGCTAGTCATAAACAGTCAGATTACATTTTCAGTAAGTACTCTGACTAGTCAAATTCAGTCGACAGACAATAGCAGGAACCTGGTGGGCACTAGCTGTCTGTATCAATCACAGCTGTATCAACTTACATAAACAGTCACAGCCAGTCAATCCTGCTTTATTTAGGCTGGGAGCTCTTAACTGTTGAAAACAGTCACTTGATTGAGTTTGACTGAAAAGACAACTTGTCAAAAAGAATTCATGTTTGCATAGGAGGGTTGGTGTTGGTAGTGCATGAATTTATGCATAATACAACAACAAATGTTACTGCAGAGGTATAGTTAAAGACCAGCCCATGTTGAGCGGGATACAACCAACTGAGCAGAGCGGCCACCCAGAGCAGTGCAGTGGAATTAATACGAACTGACCCATTTGACACTTAGGGTTGGCTAAATGGGTCATTAATAATACCCCAATCGTAAGACATAGAGAGGATCCCACCATCTGAGCTGATAATGTCAGACAGCGATAAGGGGCCTGATAAGGGGAAAGGGGCTGATGTAAAAAAAGGTCGTTGCAAAAGATCTTGGGACGTCAGTCGTACGCATCAATCAACCGTATGCCAAGCTGATAACACAGAAACACCATGCATCACTCCACTATCGCGAGACTTGGAAGCCCGGTTTCTGACCCATTTGGAGGTTGGAGATAAAGCTAAATACCGGCGATCAATCTATGGCTTTGGTCTCTTCTCTTCAAGGATTCCAGTCAATTCCAGGTCCAGTGAAAGACAAGGTTTCTGACTCGCACGTAGACGGGGCAATTCCAATGGAGGATTTGGCCATTCCCAAAGACAGAAATTACTTTTGAATAATGCAAATCCGGTAGGATCGGCTGCCTGCAATGGATGGTCAGTGACTGCTCAATGAAAGCAGTTGATTGCAACTCCTTGTGAAACACTGCTGTAAACTAACCAATTTTTGAATCAAGGAATTTAAGTACGAGGGAATGTTGGTGTTTAAATAAATTACCATGGCTACATGTACATTTAAAATATTTACAAAGTGCACGAGGAACTTTTCTTAATGCGCCGACATTGCACATGAGTACAATGTACAGTGGTAAACCGGTACGCGCATATTATTAACTTACCCATTGCATTAAAATAAATAATAGATTTACCATCTGCCAAGAACGTAGTGCGTACATTCTCAAGGGATTTTATCTGTTTACAAATATTTGTTACTGGACGGTTACAAAAATGTACGTGCAGCATGTACAAATGAAAAAAAGTATAAATTTATTACCAATCTATCATAATCAAAAGAATACATTAATATGTATTTTTTTTAAATGAAATTGCTTGTTTTATGATGATTTAAAGAAAGAAAAAATGTGATTCAATGCTTTATGAGATCTTATGCGAAATCTCAGCAGACACGTCAGACCAACACGTTCGATATACTTGTATGACCCAATAAACGACGTCACTTAACACTCAGCTAATCCTGTCCATTAATAGTTGATAAACATACAGAGAGTCAAAACAAGCTCCTAGGCCAGCTTGTCATGCAGTCCTATCCTTCTCCCCTCTCTTTTCAGCCCATCCCTTGATGGTATTTGACACGCTGACTTTAATAACTGTCACCCTTTCACAGGTACGCGCTCGTGACTGTGTCAAAAAACGGGGCTAGTGCAACAGTGTCCAGTGACTTGACCAGTCCAAACCTCCCCATGTTTTCATCTGACCTCGGCAGGCGCAAGCCCCGGCTCCGACCTAAAGGTGTTTCTCCCCGAGTCCCTCCGGCCGGGGGATATTGAGTTACAGGTACTTGAATCTTATCAGGACGTACTTGGAGAGATTTTTGCTTGATGTATCACGTTCTGGTGAGCATGTAGAATGATGAAGCACTGCACAGGTGATATCCTCACTAATGTGTGATGTGTCATCCACAGATTTTTTTTAAATACTCGGTCTAAAACCTTGACGTCTTGGTTCGCAATTGGGAAGTTGTACGCGGGTGTATGTGAGCTGTAAGAGAGGCAGGTTATGGGTTTTCCCATTTTCAGCTATCCGGTTCGTAAGAGTGACGCCATTTTAACTTAAATCACACCTACTACACACACGGAGTAGCATTGAAAATCATTGGAACCATTGGAACTAGAAGTAGTCCAAAGTAGCGTGTTTAGCCAATGGGAGCTAGTGGTATGTGCGCATGTACATGTATGTATGACGCAGTCACTTACGAACCGGATTGAGCAAGAAACACTGCCAGGCAGTCTGATGTGCACGCAAAGCGAACGTCCCAAAGTGCAACAGCCAGGCAGTAAGCAATGCATGTACAATGTAAACTGCATATCAGTTCATCCATTACTAAAGAAGATCCTTACGACTGTCAAATGGCTTCCTGGCAAATGTTTTCTGGCCAGATTGCGAGCAACATGTACAACAGGCATGTACCGGTACATATTTAATACATGCCTAATTTGTTTTGCAAAACAACTTGAAGATTGTTATTTTGAAAACATTTTATAACTAGTATCATACATGTACTGGAAATTGTTTCCAATTTGTTTCAACTGAGGCCTCATTTGATATTTCATGCATTTTTGTCATTTTTGTCAAATTAAATGCAATATTTGCAAACATCAAAAAACAAAACTTCCAAATTACATGTATTGCGAAGTACCTTATTTGACTGTAAGTGAATAGTCTCAAGCATCCTGTGAAATCATGGCACCTGGTGTGCTGTCGCTTTTAAGAAAAGTGGTATTTTTGTAGCAATTCCCAAAAGATGGTTAGCCTGACTTTTTCAAATACTGCCCCCAATTTACCGATTGTCCACATTTTGTTTGCAATCAGTTACACATCCGTGAACATGAACGGGTGCAAGCCAGCTAACGGACAATTCTTAACCTGACAATTCCAGATGTCTATAAATTGCTCTGTTTCGTCTGGGTCAGAGAACAAGACTACAACAACAGCATTTCTTTCTTGGTTTTTCCAGCATCTATATGCACACACAACTTTATAAACAGGTCTGTGTAACAATGTTTGCTATAAAATACTAAACCCCAAATCCATCCATTTCAAATTCTGAAAATTACAGCAAAAGCAAATGTTGTATATTAATTTACCTTTTAAATACTGAACTAAAAAATGATATTTTGTATTAATGAATACAAGTTAGTTCTCTTGGAGTTAAATTTTCAGAACCCAGACAGAAGATCCACTTCATAGCAACTCTGTGAGAAATATCAAAGGAAGTACATCAAATGACTTCTTATCTTCACGTACACATGCGATTACTGCCTGATGCCTCAAACAGCAGCAAAAATAAGTCATGCGGTGAGGGGGTCATTACTAATTCAAGTCTAATTACTTTTTACTGACGTAAACCAAACCAGCTCATTAACGTAGCCATGCCTGGAATTTACAAAGACACTAGGCTCTCCACAGACCTTGCCCTGTGTATCTGAATGGCTGACTGCACTTCCATTGCACTTGATGCTGAAACAACATCTGTTTTGAACTTGAAGACGCTAGCTGTTTTCTTAGGTACATGTATCTTACATGCAGGTGTAACTGTTAAAACCTAGTTTAAGTCTTTCAAAATGTGGAAATTACAATGTACAAAATCTTACACCAGAAACAGCTTTTGGGTAAGAAATTTAACCCACAATAACCTAATCCACACCCCTATAGTTCCCAAGGACTACCTTGCTAAATACAACAGAGTCTGTTACAATGTACAAAATCTTACACCAGAAACAGCTTTTTGGTAAGAAATTTAACCCACAATAACCTAATCCTAACCCCTATAGTTCCCCACTATACCCTGCTAAATACAACAGAGTCCGACGATTACTCATATGAGTTTCCTGCTTAATCCAACACAGTCCAGCACAATCCAACATGCCAAGTTGATGGGTACCTGAAAATAAGAATGACTGCATGGCCTGCTGAATCCAATAGAGTCCAACTTGGCGTTATTTACCAATACCCAACCGAACCCGACTATGAATGTTCTCAGCTGAATCCAGCCGATTTCAACAGGAATACGTACAAGGTGTTTACTGCTCAATCCAACGGAAATGTAAAATAGTTGTAAATCCTCTTGGACTGAGCAGGGTTATACAAAAGTACACACATCCATGCAGACATCTTCTGAAAATATCTGCAGAGAAAATCCTCAATCTCCTTTGAGGAGGTGGAGGTTTCACAGAATAAAACCTTAAGTTCAAAACCTACTTTGTCCAAAGCTTAGTGATTCTAATCAGACCAACTCATAATCTCACCAAGTCCTCTACCGTTCTTCACGTACGTGTTTCAGAACATGGGGTATAAAAAGCATGAGGAGAAATGAGTTCTTGATAGGAATCTTTCTCAGTATAGGCACGCATAGAACAGATGTGTTCTAATGCTTTCGCCATGGGTCTAGGAAGCAATGGTCGGTTGTCCGTAGGCAATGTATGGGGCCCTCCATGGCATTATCTGTACAGAAGATACCGTACATACCGACATCAGAAGGCTTTAAGATCTGACAGGGAAAACAGGCTGTACACGTACTGAATGTACTTCAAATTTTCCGTGCACCCAATCAAGGCCCATGGACAGCCTAAAATCTCAGCCCAATGACTTTTACTGTGAGGCTAAAAAAAAAAGATGAACCATGCCGAGTTGAACTACTGTACACTGTACCGTACAATTCCAATCAGCAATGGAGTATTTCCATTTGATTAGAACATGAAAGGACTTTAAATAACAAATGATTCTGTAGCCGGAAATGAAGAGCTGACGCCAAGGTACATGCATGTATAAGGAAACCCATTTCATGCTCTACGGACGTGATGAGCATACATCTGTCCAGAATCGACACAAGAGGATTCCAACTAGATCAATGTTTAACAGCCTCCAGACAGTAATTAAACCGCGGACAAGACAACACCCATACAAAAAACATCATATGGAACTCTACTGCAGGAAGTTACGAGTAGATGGTGCCCAGCCTACTCATGAGAGCTGGAGTGTGAAGGACATGGCACATGTGGGCACTGACGTGCGCTGTATAGTGCAGAGTACCGGTACACGTACACTGGTACATGTACCAACAACCAACTTTCATTTGGATGTGCACATACCGTAGCGTCTTCGCGGACGAAGGAACCCAAGCGTAGAAACACGGAGGCAATGGTGCTCAAGCGTCCTTCGAACTTCCGCTCTGTTTCATTGTACGTACTTTTGTGAATGGGCTCTGTGCACAAGTACCCCCTCAACGGTAAGAAAAGGAGAGTCGGGGGAGCTAGATCACTGGGAGAGACATTTGAACGCATCATTGACGGCACCTGACGTCGCGCAAAGATGCTATGGCTTTATGCACATTCCAAAAAAAATAAACAGTTGTGCGCACAACACAGATGAGATGTCAATTTGAAAAAAGAGTTTTGAAAATTGGATGAAAAGTCTGAAAGATGCATATCTTTCTACACTGATAACGGGTAGTGCCTTTCTCTCAGATTCCAAAAGTCTGATTTAATTCAGACAAAAATGATAAAAAGTCCGAAAAATCTCGAGCCTGGTACTTATACACTTTGCACTATATGTGCACGAACCAAAATGCCCACTTGGTGTGTCCTGTCCACTGGGTTCTCAAAGTGGTTAAAAATCAGTCTCTCTTGTTCTTGCACAGAGTCTATACACGTTCATACATGTACACAACCATGCTGTATTGAAGTTGCTGCTATAATTGTAACATTATCTTCCATGCAGTCCTTAGGTTGCCTATAGATGCTTTCAAATGAAATTGGAAAAATACTAGATTACATTTTACATGCCCTCCTAGTTTGTACTTAACCGATTCTTCATGATTGTGTAAATGTACCGGTACCAGTTAACTACATTCCCACTGGATAATTTGAACAAGCAAATTTTACAGTTTTTGATTCGAAAAGTGAGATCAGCCTATAAATACATACATGTACCGGTAGTACAAGAGGGAAACAAGCTGAGCTGGGATACATACGCCACTGAACAAATCCTCAACTTACATTGTGTTGTGTCCAACAGAAATATAAAAAATGACTGAAAAAATAAACTACATATTATCAACAAAGGATATTAAACCAGAATTTATAAACTATGAAACATTCTGTTAACACTGATCAACCGAGACAGAACGGGGCTTTTGCTCACACAGGAACATTCTGCTCCTGAAACAGCATGTGAGGATTGTTTCAAGACTACCGGGCAGGGGTAAAAAAAAACAAGAAGTACAGTCCCTTGAGAAAAATGAGAACAGACAAGAAGGAACGTTAGAGAAGGTTGGATAACTCCTGGCGCAAGTAATGAAGAAAAGAGTGTGAGAGAGTGATGGCCAGCGGGACGGGGAAACACGTTCCTGCCAACTCCTAACAATCAGTGATGAATCAATCGCAGAGTGCCTCCTAGGCCGCGCAACCACCATCAACTCCCCAATTCAATCTTTGCCTCGATTTGCCAGTTAAGATTCATTCCCCTCCTATGCACCTGCAACCCAGTATATTCCCTCCTCAAAATGAGAGACAGAGAGCAAAAGATTAACTTAACGAAAAACGTGCCTCACGTCTTTCTCTTGGCCTCATTTCAATTCTAGTCAGGCAGAAATGATTTCTTGCTCTATTTTGGACGGGTAGAATTGCTCCTTTATTTATATCTTTTTCTCGGCTATTCAAGTTGGCTCTTGTGCTCTTGCTTTCGGCCCCGAGGTATGAAAGATCGAGACGAAACGTGACTAACAAAATACGGGTAGCGAGTGAGATGTACTACATACATGTAGCAGTGAGAATTTATGACTGCTCTCCAGCATTTTTCATGAAAAGAAAAAAATGCCGCAGGATCGTGCACAACAAGGATACAAAGAAGTGCTTTTATGACAAATGCCTCAACCTTGCTCGAGATACCTCTGTATGAATTGCTTTTTATGAATTCAATTGAAAATCGGGACTGGGAAAGGATTTGTAAAGTGACAAATCCACGAGACCACGACCTTGTACTGACCCTTACTCATCGCTCCTTTACATCTGTACATCAAAAGAGTGCATAAAAATGTATACATGTGCAAGAATTTGTTTTGTTCAGGGGGCACACAAAAAGGCACACAGCCTCGTATTTTGGAAAGTTTGAAAAATTATATACAGAAGGACTTGCTAGATTCTCATTAAATGCTCATCAGCAAGATGACTACGACTGAATGTAAAACACACGTCATCGATTAACTGCTCATTACATATGAAGAGAATGTACTAAACTGGCATTCATGCAGTTGACGTTTTTACACAGTGATGGTGCTTTTTATAGTACTTCGTCACCTAAAAATGGGGGGAAAAAAGAAGCGAGGTAGAAGAAAGTAAATGAAGCAAGGGCTTGTAATAACACCGGCCGACTGAACACTGCTGGCCCTTTCCACCGAAGTCATCTGCATCAATGGAGTCATCCCTTAACCAATTTGTCGCACGCTACTCGGCCCTTCATGTGCAGTTACAGGGGAAAATCATTGTCATCCGACTTATAGAGAGAAACTGGAGGATATGCTCAGGGTAAAGAAAATGTGTTCCCGATACTTGGCCGGGGCTTATCGTCTCCCTATTCCGGGAGTGATGAACGCACATGGACCATTATTTGCTTGCTTGTGGAAAACGTGCCGGAAAGCCTTCAGGAAATAATAGGATTACTGGTAACCCAACCCTAGCGAGCTAATCAGTAACAGCAATACGCACTAGCTAAACATGTGCAGGGCAAGCCCGATTATTATTTTCTCCAAGGAAGGAGAAGCAATTGATGCGCCTACATGTACATTGTACACTACTAAATGCCAAATTTAGATGTGCCAAATGTTTATCCTAAAAACAAATTCTCAATTCAGCCATGATATTAACGTTCATAATTATTGGGGGAAAAAACACTGCCACTCCACACAGCATTCCCACAACTGGTTATCAATGTGCAAACCTTGGGTTATTTACTTATTTGTCATTGACAGGCAAGCTTATAAGTAAAATTTAACAAATTTAGGGAAAAATTCTTCTACAGTTACACAAAACGTGATTTACGGCAAATTTGGGGGCATTTTGCACCCTGGTGTGTGGAGCTCAAGACCAACTATCATTGTTACCTAGGCCAGACTGCCAATAAATAATTGCCCTGTCCAATGCCAACAAACATGTCTTAACAATATTTACACTCCTAGCCAATGCACTTCATTGGTACTTATTCATATCAGTGAACTAGGTTAATTCGACTACGGGTCAAGTGGTATTGTCAACGGAACCGATTGTTTGGAAGCAATTGTTCGGTAGCGTTGCCTGTCCTCAAGTTTGATGTACATGTACGGTCAAGCTTCAGTCTTCCTGCCGAAGCTAAGCAGGGTCCAATTTTCTGGAGCTACCGGTACTCGCTACAGAAATTTGAGCACAGAATACATTTACTTTGCTAGGCTACCAGCCAAAATGCAATGGGCCATTGATCCACGGTAACTCATGTTACATTCAGAAGTGGTCCTCCATCAACTTTGTACTATTATTCCACAAATTCCAAATATTTCAGGTAAATTTATTTTTCTCACAGAAGATCCCTTGAAGTTAAATGACTGAACTACAAAAAACACTCATGTTACAGTTTGTCCACCCATCTTTGATACAATATAAAACATATACACGAAAATTATTATCTCACAAAAAAACTCTGTTGGCATAAATTATAAACCTTTCTTTCTGCCTGAAAACAGAAAACTCACTATAACACTTTCATTCTGCATGAAAAAGTAAGGTGCCAAAATGACTCCCTAAAATCCATACTAGCTTTTACCCCATACCCCACATTTTTTGACCAAAACACAAAGCATAATTAACGATATCCCATCTCACTGGCACAACACTCAATGAAAGTTTTGTTATTCCCTTTAATTTGATACCACAGATAAGGCTATGATGCTTGTAGTTCTGAAGATTGCATTACATTTTCCACTTTTCAGCGAAGTCCACATTGTCATGATTCCGGATTTCTGCTAACATGCATCTGCTAAGCAATACTTGCAGCTTAGCAGCACAGCTAAAAGCCTGTTACGAGTTAAGCAACGACACAGACAAGCCATTGCCAAGGTTGAGATGCACTCGAATCTCGCGGGACCGAGTCTATCGACTACGTCCGGTCCCGGCATGTTTAGATTATTTACATGTATCCCAGCATCCATGGAATAACATAAGTCTTGGCAATTCATGACGAGCACGCGTAACATGAATGCTTACGTACTTGTGCATGCTGGAAAATCCATTTGGAAATAACAGGATTACGCGCAAGCCCCGCTATATTTTGATAAGTGCTTGTGCAACGATAAAAATGATAAGCTGTAAGATGCTGACAACTTGGTCAGAAAGGAAAAATATGACGGGGAACAAAAAAAACCAGGGCAGATGTATGTCTTAGCTTCTGCATCCCCGAAGACCTGAATTCAATTCAACATTTATTCACAGTTGACCGATAAATGCTACATGACATAGATTTTAATCAAATAAGAGCTGAATAATGTCGTAGCATCGCAGGGTAATAAAAACAACCTAATCTCGTTTCGCGGTATCTCAAATGAATGTTGGAGAAGCATAGAGAATTTTAAATTTACTGGTGCACAGATTTACATGTAGTGAAACTTTGCCCATCAAAAAGCTAATTTTACAAACCAAGAAGCAGTTAAACAAAAAATAGCTTAAATGTAACGTACAACATTTGCAAACATTCAAAAATGAAACGGCCAAAATTATGAAATACATGTATCTTACTGACTGTAAGCAACCTGTGAAATCCTTGCGCCTGGTATGCTGTCATTTTCAAGAAATGTGGAATTTTGCATCAATTTCCAGGGATGGTAAGCCGACCATTGTTGGGGAAAAAATGCCTTTTTATTCAAATACTGCCCACAATTGATCAGATTTAGTTTATCCACACTTTGTTTTGCAATCGGTTACATGAACGGGTGCCAGCCGGCCAGTCTGGTTCCCAGGCCTGACAATTCCCTTACTGACTTAGTGTATTAATTGTTCTAGTGTATAAATTGTTCCAACAGGTCAGTGGAACGATATTTACTATAAAACTGCTCACCACCAAATCCACCCATTTGCTGAAAATTACACCAAAAGCAAATGATGAATATTACCTTTAATATACCACAACTTCAAGACTTGTATCATTTATAAATCTTTTTAATAGATGCATGTACATGTACATGTACCAAAATATAATTTGGATGCACGCCCATGTCCCTACTCATTATGTGATGTTTTCCTACATGATAACCGTGTACATGATGTATATGTGTGCATGTATTCCTGTTTCTGACTATAGGAAATCAATGGATAAAACAAGTTTCTCCACATGCTCGTCCCACTTAAGATTCTATTGACTTGCTGGACATTACTGCCGCGATATTGAATGGGAATGTTTTATCTGTGACTCACTCTGAGGATTTAAACATGTCTGTCATGTTTAACAAGACGTACCAAATATTCTTAATTTGCTTTAGATGACACTTCCATGAGGGACCTACATGCACAAACTGAGGAATATTAATTCGGACCTCCTACATATTTCAAGACAACTGTGTAGAATCGAACTATTTAAAATTCAAAACTAGGTCTTGCTAATAACATGATGACAATTACCAAGATATTTGTTCAAAAAGCTTAGTTTAAAAATTAAAATAGTGCTATTGCGAGATTGGTGGGGGCAATTCGTTCCGAAGAAAAAATGTTCCATAAAATCTCAATTCATAATCACTTGCTTGCCTTCAGTCCCAATTAGCAAATGATTGTGTCAAACGATTCAATGAATTTTTTTTGAAAGCTGTCCAATATACAATGTACATACTGTACAAACAGTTTTGTGTTTATGTTTGTCTTGTAATACCAGTCGAAAAGGCAATATTTGAGATACACATGCCCATCTGTTTCAGCTGATCAACGTTTATCAGCAGCTAAACCATTAAGGAAAATTGCATCCTGCCGATATATCAAACCAGTTTTATGAAAGATATTTGCCACAGTAATTTATGACATTTTGAGATAATAATTCCAGTGTTCTCTTCTTTCCACTCAGGGTTCTCGTGCTCCAGTGACTTGGTAATCCACTCACGATCAATCTTCCCCCCGATAAATTTGGCTATTTTAGAATTTTCATCCAACCTGATATGGCCCAAAAACTCTTTCAGACCTACATGTACGTACTTTGCAATGATTGATATCTATATGAATAAGGTCTAATTACTTTGGTTCACTCAGCTACATTGTTGATATGTACTGAAATGACAGCCAAAAAAAAACAACATTAAATCCCAATTCACTGGTCTAAAAAGAGCACTCTTTTTGTCCATCTTCTTATGAAGTCGGTGCAATTATTCTCGCTATTTTAGAGAATAATTGACTCTCGGCTGAATGAGCTCATTGTTAATGACTGCACGGCACATTTTTCATGAGACGAGAACAGTCACACATGAGCCACCTCCAAGAGCGGGGACTGTTAGAAAATAAATAACATCAAAACGTCACGTACCGTGCATTATCACAAGAAATTACAAGCCTGTTTTTAGCATTCAGGCCACCAGAGTCGATGGTGTATAGGCCTAATCATCGGGCTGCGTAACCTGGCCATTCGGTATCATTACAGAGAGATGAATTGTAGATATCTAGATGAACCTTAAACGGGATCTCACATTTGACATTTTGGAACCGGCGGGGTTATGATCTGTCTGTTCATCAGTTTTTCTCATCACATTCTCCCGACCGGACAAGGGAACACTTAAAATGACGCCGGCCTCTGTATAATTTCTACTATTCATAGAACCATCAAAACCTTTACAGAAAATATACAGTACAGAGTGCCGAACAAGACTTTTGCAACAAGTACTGCCCAAGTCGCTATGAAGATGCCCAGGTTGTAATTAAGTTACACGTATATTACCCTCAACCTGAAACACATTGCCACCATATGGTTCTATTTCAAAACGCCTATTAAGCAGACAAAGTCCCACTGTGCAAATATCAGATCCGTACAACGAAGGCATCCGAGAATACATGCTGCCGTCCGAGAAAAAAAATATGCTTGAAATTAGAATACATTTTGATGACTTTAGCAAAAGATCAATGGAAAGAACAGGGGCAGGCAGGGGGAGATGAAACGAAGAAGGAAAAAAAGTGGGCGGCCGATGCAGTGTGACAGCGGACAGACGAGAGGAAACTTAATATTCTAAGGTGGTTACCATGGTGATAATGACGTCAAACTGGGTGGCCGGCTCCCATGAGTCATAGGCTCATCAAACGCAGCAACGTGTTTCTGTCTCATTAGGCTCCAGGAGATATGTATTATTCATTTTTCAATTAGGCTTGATTAGAAGCACCATATACACCATTGTTTTTTTTATCTTTTTTTTTGGCGTGTGGCATACACCAATTTACAATCTCTATTATTCAAGGAAAATACACCCCAAAAACTAACCATTAGAAAAAGTTCTAGATAAATTAGGTGATCAACTGCCTTTTTTCCCTTCGTAACCTAAATATGTCAAATTGTTCCGACAGTTGTACTTTCATGGCTGCATCATGTACTACAGAACATGTACAAACTGTCCTAAGAAATTATATCTTTACATGAACTTGCAGCTATGGTATTGTTCAGTTCTGGTAATTTTGTAAACTTGATTTGCTTCTTCCAACAGATGAGCAAATTCTTTTAAAGTTTGTAAAACTTGAAAACAAAATTGCTGATTTCCTTGTAAAACCCATATACTCCACAATAAATGGGTCAATGATTTTTTTTAGAAATTTGTACCGGTAGATGTTAAGGATAAAAAAATAGAAAAGGTACAAATTTTGGACTGTGTGACACTTTGAGCTGGGAAAAATCTGTGGATGTCACTCTGACCAACTACATTTATGCAGGAATGGCACTAACCTTCTCGGCAGGCTGCATGCTGACCTTCAAGAGTTTGCATATTTTAAGAAGCACAAGTGCATGGAGGTCTAAAGAACCTAATTAAACTCTGCACTATGTCATTAACATGTACCGAGTGAAACTTTCCTATCCACTCCGAGGCATATCGGTTGCATCAAAAGTTTGAGAGTTGTAGGGCTAACTTGGACTTGATATGCAATTAGAAATGGGGTGATCAAGTCAAACATGCCCGACCTAAACTGACTGCCGATTGGGGCTTGTTTGTGCCTGCTCTTGACAAAGAGCTGTTTAAAATAATATAAAGAGGTAGTGGAATGGCTGATATTTGACCAACTTTTACAGAAGAATTTTGAGGTAATTTTCTCATGGAGGCTCTGAAGTCATGCGTGAAAGTGACTTTTGACAAACAACCACACAACTTTAACAAATAAAAGAGCAATCAGACCGTTCACATTTTTTTAATATTTGAGTTAAAAAATGCTACTCGGATATTTAGCTGATGATCGAATATAGGAATATTCTGTATAGTCGGCATATAGCTCTATGATATATAACTCTCTCTCAGACTAACACTGAAACAAAATCATTAGTCATCAAATTCACTTTGACATCTGCATAAAACAAACATTGTGATGAAATGTTCAGAACATAGCGTTTTGCAGTCACCATAATATCAAAGTACTCATCGCGAGCCTAAAATGCCTTTAAAACTGAGATGAAGAGAACGAGTCATGTTTTATTCAGCCACTGATGTTTGCTACAAGTGTTTGCCAAAGGGTTCCCATAGAAACCATCCAAGTCCTAAAAATACATTCATGTACACGTGTGAATAAGGTATGCAGTGTATGTTATAAAATATGTATAGCCATGTCCATACATATTCATAAACAATATGGCTTGCTGCACTGCCTAAAGCTCAGTGCATACTTTATACAAGTTTCATGACAAACGAAAATCATTACGGTAAATGGTAAATCATGTAGAGTAAAACCATTCAGTTGTCCCATGTAATGGTTTCCAACAACAACCTCACTGGGGGAGGGGGGTGGGGATTTTGATTTACTTTTATTCGGAACACGTTTCATGTACATGTAATGCACAATGGGGGATCCAGGGGGGCGGGGGGGGGTCAACGGGGGCCACGCCCCCCACCCCCCCAAAAAAAGAACCCAATTTTTTGTTTAAGTGACGTTGCAATAAAGGCAGGCACTGCGTACACAACCATCTTTTCCTCTAAAAGATTTGGTTAAAGTGGTCAGAAATTGCCTCAGATTGCACCACAGAGCATCTAGAAGCGGGCCCCCAACCCCACGCCATAATTTTTGGGACCCACTTTTTTGGGGGACCAAATTTGTTTGGCCCCCCAAAAATTGTGTTCTGGATCCGCCCTTGGTAATACAGGACATACAAAAAAATGGCCAGATGTGTAGAAAATTGTAAATGAGAAACTATTTTTTTTTTTCTTTGGGGGATGGTGGGGAGAAGGAGAAGAATGATACCCTGGCGTAGGTGCCTGGCATCGAAGAGGGAATTACAGCTTCGGCAGAGGAGGAGGGATGAGTGATAATCCAGCAAGGAATTGCCTACAGTCCTAGTTAAATCCCTCTTTCAAACCAAATAAAAGCCCCTTTACTCAAAGGGTGGCTTTTTTGAGGGAAAAGCCAGTGCAAAGCATTAATTTTTTTGGTTCACCCAAGACTCGATACAGTTAGTCGATTGAACTCACTTGAGAATTTGTGTGTCTTCTTGTTTTGGTTTGCGAGAATATTGACTTTGTGAGTAGATTCAGGGCAGTTAATTGATCCTATTACGAGACAAAAATATTTACAGATTACTCAGTTTATTTATAAATACAGAAATGAAATAACCGCCATTATCATAAAAAAAAAGACTAGATAAACATGGATTTTTTTTCCACCTTCAGATTTAGGAAAGAAAAACAGAGAGGAAAGATCTTGGGAAATCAGAGAGTAGTTGGAGAGATTAAAGTCTGTCCAGGCCATTTGACCACAATTGAATCACCTCACTGACTAGGCAACAGTGCGGTACTTAGACCATCAGGCAGACGGGGCAATGCAAAGGTCAGTGATCAGGAAGGGGAACTGTACGGCGTTTTATTCATTTATTTACTTTTTATGAATATTTTTTATTCAGTCTCAAACCCTGGTAGTGGAGTATAATAAAATATGAAATCCCTGTGCAAATTTCTACAAAAATTAAATTCTTTCTTTGTAAAAGCAATCGTTGTTGGCATAAATAAATAATTGAAATGATTGTAGTAGTAACAATATTACAAACTCAGATTTATGAATATTACAAACTCAGATTTATGATTCTCAAATTTGGCTTGATTTTGAATTTTACAGATTCTCCGAGTCTGATGGATTTTTCAATTGCAGTGCAGAATGGAAAGATTCTCCTGTCCATGACAACCTCAATTTCAGAACCTTATTTGATGAAGAAATGTGACAATTATTGCTTGGGTAAAGACAATGCAGAACTAGTGCAATAATATGAAGCATACATGAACATAAAGTGATTCAACAACCCCTCATTAATTGGCAGAAAACTTTGGTTGTATTAGAGCTGTTGAACAGGGCTATAAAACGCACATAAAATAGTATCTGAATTTAAGGGCACATTTGTACGTAAAAAAAGCTGAAACTATTGTGTGTGTGTTTTTTGACAAATTAACAGTTTAACTCCAACCTCACAGAGTGTCCACTTTTCATAAAAAAGCTCATCAAAATAGTCATTATTCACAGTATAAGTCAGAAAATGAAAAGGAAATGGAGCGAATTACATGTGCGAAATACATGCCACTGCTTTGAATTTTTTATTTCATTTTGATTTTCACAACAGATTGTTGGCATATTATCCTCATATTATCATCGTTATCTATGCGCAGCTGATTCCTCCTCAGAATCATGGATGCCACCAAGTCCGATCGGAAAAGGGTGGCCCAGGAACCGCCAGACTGGACAACCTTCCCACTGGGAGTGGGGGATTCACTTTGAATCAGTGTAAAATTGTTCAGGTTCCAAGTAGACACTTTTGAGGATTGATCAATGCGGGCATTTCCTGTGAAAGGGTCGACCCTAAATTTGCAAAATAGACACATGCGTACTTTGCACACAGCAACAACACTGAAGAAGAGTTTGAAGGAATGAAACAAGAAACTAGAGAAGCAGCTGGATCCTGTGATCATAAATGACTGTTTCTCCGGCAGCATTTGAAGTGCTGGTACTCCAGTTTTGCTATTAAGTATCCATTTGGAGAAGCTCATTTTGCAATTAGATGGGAATAACTTGGTAATTTATTGCACAGCACTTACTCTAAATCTGTCAGGGGCTGAACAAATATGCGATAACCCAAATTCCACAGTTAGATACAAGCATCATACGCCAAGTGAAGTCTTTTTGTAACCTCTTGGTTCTAACTTGTAGATTCCAAAGGCACTACGTATCTGTATTCTCCCAAAGTGTTGCATCGTAAACAAAAAAGTGCCCTTAACACTTCATAATGGGTACATGCAACTATGACTTATATAATCCGAGAAAAAAACAACCGCTCAAAAATATCCCCTAAGCCCCAGGAAACTGTTTTCCACAGTAATGGACAGATAATCCACTGTAACCCGCTTGTTTAAGCCCAACATGGATGCTCCATCAAATTCAGAAAATTACAACTGCTGAAAAGGGGGAAAAACAGCTACTAGGTGAAAATTGGAATTGCATTAATAAACGTCATTTTGCATGTGATTGAATGTCATGGAATAGCCATTCGGAACTGCACTCCCTGATGTTCCAATAGTTGGCCAATTACTCGCCGGGGGCCTCAGGTGCCCTGGGGTAGTGTTTGCAATCAGTGCCTCATTTATGTGTTGTTTTGGATTATTCAGACACTTTTTTTGTGCGAGTTTTTTTTCGCAGGATCATCTAACAACATTTCACTTGCAAATCGGCTCAACAAGATTATCCACTGACCCAGAGTATATATGCCTGGCTGTCCCTTGACATATTTTCCGACTTGTTTTTCTTTTTGCCTATGGAAAGTGAACTTTACAAAAGAATACATGAAAAAGCTCTTCCCGACTACAGTATTCTAATATATTTCATGAAACTGGGGTTTGCACTTTGCACATCTTCCATTCAACTCGTAGCCAAGATGTTAGATCTTTTCCTAGTCATAGAATATCCATCATATATACTTGCTTTTTTCAGAGATTATCTTTAGCAATCAAGGTATAGTCACGAACGAAAACTTGGAAATTGAATTGATGTTCATGTGATCCTCTTTAATTCATCCTGGTAATCGCAATGTTTAGGCATTAATATCTAATGTACATGTCAACTGAAATTCAACCACTGTACATGTAAGCTGATTTTTTTTGGCTGTGGGTGGCAACTGTCCAGAGAACATTTTATCGTTTTTTTTTCTCCCTCTTTTCATGCGAGTCCTGACATCCCGATGGAGAAAGGATGAAAAAGGATTGACAGCCTAAAGCCGAATCATGCTGCAAGAGTCAACTTTGAATCATAAACAGGGTTCTGGGGTTTGTTCCAATCTCGGCCGTTACAGAAATAAAACGACTGTTTTCAACTTTCAAGTCGGGGCAAGTTTTCAATAAAACATGTTAAAACATTATTGGATACAAAATTACCTATATGTATGACGTACTTGCGTGTACTCTGTATTTGTTCTTTATGGATCAAAATAGTACAAAGAAGCAATGTACTTCATATGAACCAAAAAAAAACAGCCATGTGTAATGTCACGTACACACTTCGAAAGTGCTCATATAATAGCCATGGAGATTGCGTCACAGATCCCTAATATATCATACAGTGCCATTACAGTAAACTACAGCCATGACCTCATACAGTTGGCACTTTGTACATGTATGATGGGTAAGTTATAGAGCGTGCAAGTTAGCCCCCCAAACAAGCCAGATTTTCAAGAATGTGTGACTTTTTGGGGTTTTATTCACAACGTAGTTTGTTTCCTGCCAATAAATTTTGCATTTTATTTAAAACATTATTGAAATATTGCGAATTGATGACCATACTGAACTTACAAATTTAAATTAACTCCTAGTCGCTGGATCATGCACATTACTATTGGGTATAACGACAACCCTGGGATTTTTGTCACTACATTAGCAAGTGTTTGGTGCCAAGATGTTCAAATAAAAATGAATGTGAACTGGTGAGACTTGCATGCTGTCTTCTAACTAGAACGGCGAAGCCGCCATGGCTCGCTGTCCAAGGCAGGAAGGGAGGCTGAAGGTAGGGTTGGGGATGGGCATGATGGAAGGGGATCAGGATTCTTGTTGATGTGCCTAGGTGTAGGGGTCAGTTTTTAAATGTCAACATAAAAAGTCAACAGATTACCTAATAAATACATGTGTATATAGGTTAGCTGTCACTGTATTATGGGGGAGTTTTCCATTGATAGGGTAATTAGGACCCAGTTGTGGATTTTTGCAGCCCTCACAGTGTCTTCTGCTCCCCATACTTGTATTACCATGGGAAAACTCTTGTGTAGTCGCCACAAATGCAGAACAAGAATGGGTATACATGTACATGTAGACACAGCACCATCACCACCTCCCCCAAACCTTACCCCATCCCAAAACCTTACCCCATCCCAAAACCTTACCCCATCCCCAACCCGCCCCCTCCCCCTCCCCCACCCAACCCCCTACCCACACCCATTCCATCCTCCCCTAATCATCCCCACCCTATCACCTACACATCCAAACCCCACCCAAACTCCAATCCCTATCTCCTTCCCCCTCCCCTGACCCGTACCCTTCCCTACCCCAACCCCCTACACCCACCTACCCTATCTTCCCCTATCTGTCCTTACCCACCCCTACATATCCCCACCCTAACCCTTACTCGAATTCCAATATCCCGCCCACCCCATTCCCCCACCCATACATCCCCACCTGACCCCATGCAACCCTACTCTGATCCCTATATACTGCCCCCTCCCCTTATCCAACCCCTACAACAACCCATCCCTACACATCCCCAACCCAACCCCTACTCCGATCATATATCCCGCCCCCTGCCCAACCCCCTCCTAACCCAACCCCTACATCCATGCCCATCCTCTCCCTACCTGTCTCTCCCTACCTGTCTCTCCCTACCTTTTGCCACCCCACCCCTACAAATCCCCACCCCACCCAAACCCAGTATTCCAACCCTCTCCCCACCCCACCCCACCCCAACCCGCCCCGCCCCACCCATCCTATAGCTCCCCTACTCATCCTACTCACACAAACCCTAACTCCAACCCTATACCCCACCCCGACCACACTCCACCATCCCCTACCCCATCCCTACTCCAACCCCATAAACTAAAAGATCAAACCAGAAGCTCATGCACATCCCCAAAATGCATAGTGTACATGTACATGTTATACCGGTATACACACATGTACATGTTATACCAGTATACATATGTACATGTAACAATTAAAAACTTTAACATTTCCTTGAATTAAAGTTCCTCAATAAAATCATAAAATTTACTGCAATGATATGAACCTAACTGAAGTTATAGGCCTAGAGATGATACCTGACAACTGCATTTAATTTTTTTCCCCAAGTTAACTAAAACCAAAAACTTTAACATTTTTATCTGAACGCGGACGGCCGGACAGACGGACGGACGGACGGACGGACGGACGGACGGACGGGCGCCCGGACAGACGGACGGAAATTGGTATTACATAGGCTCGCATCTGCTTCGCAGCTCGCCAAAAATCATGTTGGCGTGACAATTAACAATAAATTTAAACCCCCTGAATTTTTTATAAAACAAAAAACTGACTTTGATGGAAAAGGGGACTAATTACATCAGAAACACACAACCATTAAAATCATTGGCTTCTATAGGAAGTAGTATTCATGAACTTTTTCTAACAAGCTCTCACGAAGTCCTAAGCATGTATGGTTACAGCTGAGCTATGTGGTTGATCATCAGTGAAGGACAAACCCTGATATGTTGCTTAAAACTAAACACAATATCAGTTTTTCCATTGATTTCTCACTCTCTCCCTGAAGTACCAATCATGCGATAAGTTCTGATGTTTTTGTAAATTTATGAAGCGGAAGCAGCAATTTAGGACTTACCGTTGTTTTCTCTAGACAGCTGAGCAGATGGTGATGCTGAGATTCATAGGCACTGTACTTGCTGGTCAGGTCTTCAAGACTGCAACCGCTCTGGGGAAATAACGACAAAAAGAAAACTTGATAAAACGATCAGTGGAAACAAGGGGGGATTTAGGATAAAAACACTAAAATATGTCTGCACACAGTAGCCCTGAAGATGCAAAAATTAAAGTAAGTGGGAGCAGGTACCGGGTATCCGCTCCGTTCACAAGTACCCCCTCACCGGCAAAGAAAGTACAGTTGGGGGTGACCGACTGACGCCATCTTGCCTGTCTGCAATTTTGCCATGACGCGCGGCCGTACCAGTACCTCTGCGTTTGCATAATACAAATCCCCTGGTGTACATGTACGTGCATTACACACAAGGAACGTTGAGCGTCAACCAGCTAAATGTCCCGCCCATTGGACGTCGTTGCTAGGTAAAAGGGCGCCCTCTTTCGTTGGCGCACGGAACCCATAGTACCCATGATCATATCTTTCATAGGCAGCACAGGTGTAAGGTCTTGCTGAGGCAGCATTTCTACTGCATCCTCCCCTACTTTTCAGAAATGTTCAAAAACATTGGCAAAAGGATACATTTTCACCAGGGTATTGTGTATATAATTTCGGCCAACAAATCATGTACTTATACGTGTGAGTAAGTAAAAAAAAAAGTAAAGTCTGTCACGAGCCAATGTGGCCCATCAGGCCAGCATTTATCTCCGGTTTCAGTAGCATGAAACGACTGAGAATATTTCCACTCCCCCTGGATGGGATGCTAGTCCATCGCAGGTTAATGATGGAACCCACTTATACTCCTGGGTGGATAGTAACAATTGGGGGTGAAGTGGCTTGCCCAAGGACACAACATATGACCAGATGCATTCGAACCCCTGACCCTCTGATCATGAGTCACAAACCCTAACCACTAGGCCACACTCCCCACATATACGTGTGAGTAGGCCCATTCAATTTATTTTTATTTGGCGGTAATCCTTCAAGCCAATCCATTCCTAAGTCAGTTTGGATTATCGGTCCGGCTATCTGAAAATTCACCTGATTATCAGCGGCAGATACTCAATTAAAGCAAATCAGCCACCCAGCTGTCTCTGTAATGAACACAGCACGCCATCCGGCCTGGCTAAGATATACTTGATTAATTAATAATGCTGGTAGAGTAGCAGTACATGTTTCATTTGAAATCACATGTACTTTTTGTACCGGTACATACCGTACATGTACACAAAAAGAGCTGTTTAAATCCAGTAGTCCACTACTGAACCCATCCACATAGGGACGGAAATTGGACATGGCTGAAAAGTGGTAAAATTATGAAATCTTCAGAACTACCGGAACAAGCAATACAACAACAAATGTAGAATCAGATTAAACGGGACAACAAGACCTTTTATTTGAGCGGTGCGCCAGTGAAATAGAAAGAGGTTTACATGTAATGTATTTTTATTTTTTTTTTGTAAAACAAAATGGGTTTGGGGCTAAAATTATACATTTTAGGCAGTCATTTTGGAATCTTGTTTTATGCAAATTGCAAGTGTTTAGGATGAGTTTCTGTTTTTAAGGTAGAGAGAAAGGTTCGTAGTTTACAAATCAACAAACAGAGCTTAGTATGTGATTAAGCATGTTTTTGATCACCTACATGAAGGTGAAGTTGATTTCAGACAAGTAACGTCCGTAACGTTTTAATGTAACATCAGCAAAAACCAAAACATGATGTATCCATAACATCAAAGTATCTTTTTGCAAAATGTCATTGGTGTTTTATAGAGTAGAGCTATATCTACCACAACATACTTAATTTCATTGAATTCTTACAAGAAATTCACAGACTTTTATCATTGCGCACTGAAAATCAAAAATCTGTCTTGAAGCATAACATCCGTAACAGTAATTTACACAGCTTATCTCATTCATTAACAATGTCATATGTGGTACATTTAGGCCAAAACTACAATCGTAGCCAAATATATAAAATTTGCATCTACTGTAAGTCTTTTGTTTTGTTGACTTCAAATTAGTTTTTAGCTCAGCATGTAAGGTCCGTAACTGCTCGTAGGCACTTTCTTGCAAACATTTAAACACTTTGCCATGATCTACCAAGTGAAAAGGAATTGTGGTTTAGCTGTGCAGTCAACAATTTATGACAATAACTGCAAACCCGATTGCAGATTTTGATAGATTCACAGTAGTTAGGGCTAGCAGTATACCACAACAATTATCTACTGTATCGCTCTACGCGTTACATTAATCTTTTGCAACCCCCAGCACTGGTATCACACGCATTTACGATACAAATGACCCTCTGGGCTTCTGTAGATTCACATAACGGTCGTCCTTAACAAATTGCAGACATTCTGGCAATGAATACTAAAAAGTGGATTCATGTAAAAATTGCCCAATTATTTTTTTTTTTTCCCGCTTAGAAGCAAACCTCAAGGTGTTTCATCTCGGCTGACGGGTCGTGATGATGCATGGCACGCCGGCACGGCGCGACGTGCACTTTTACAAGCAATGAAGCATTACGGAATCGCAGTGTATTATATCCCGACTGGAGCGGATTTGATAAGTGTGATGAATTTGACCTGATAGGTTGGAGGTTTTGCTGGAACAGTCGACAAATATGCATGCCCAGACAGTGTCTCCGGGTGATCATCTGGTAGCCTTAACATGTATCATTCGTAATCTGTGCAATCACTTTGCAGGCATGTAATTTCCGACGACAGACAGCGCTAACATTTGTTGGGCAGAAGGTTGAAGTAACGTGCACAGTTGCTGTCCCTTTCATCCAAAATTTGCATAGAACATTCCCAAATCCGCAACAATTTTACAGGTGAGCAGTGATCCACTGGCACTTTCTGAAACAAAAAATCAAACCCCATGAACAAAGTGATGGTGGCTATACCGTAAATTTACTGAAGCTTCCAAAATGTTGTGTAGGTTTCGTTCGGCAGATTTTTTGTTGAAATATAAAACATGTAACAAATAAAAGGAATTATATGTACCATCTGGGTTTAAGGAATTTGATTTTGCAATGTTCAGTGGCACTGTATATTAACTCTTTAATATTAATGCAGACATTACCATTTTTTTTTAAACATGAATTTAAAACTTAACTGTATCTGAATTCAAATTCCAATCTTGTGGCCAAATTATTTTAATCCCTGGATGACTACATTTACGTGTAGGTGTATAATGAACCAGAGACAAAACCCAAGAAGTCTGTAAACAAGTTGAGATAGGAAGGCCTTCATTTTAATTCTGCAACCGTCCAAAACAGGTTGAGCAGTCATACATGCCTGCACACTGTCGGCATAACATGAACATGTCCATGTGTGACACTGCCATAGATCCAACAGACGGGCAAATTAACAATTCCTTTGGAGGAATCTTATTAATTTTAAGAAAATGGATGCTTTAAATGGAACTATTGAGAAATACACAAACTTGTTTCAGCAGCCCCGTTTGGAAGAAACTGTCCGCCTTGATAGGCTGCAAAATTAAGTAAAAATGTCAGTGCGGTTGACGTCACAAATATGTTAAATACGGATTGGTAATTAGAATGTATTAGAGCAGATCTTCATTTATCTGAAGAACACGTGTTCCTTCACTGCTAGCTACATGGAAATTACAAAAAAGGAAAAAAGCTTTTTTGGCACAGATTCAATTTTTCAATTTACACAATTTGTTGTCTGACGTCCGAGGTGGCAAAAGTGCATTGTTCGATTCCTTTCAGAAAAAAATCCTTCTTGTATAAAATTTAATTAAAATGTGATCAAATGTAAAAAATAAAAAAAACGCATGTACCCGGACATTTTCACACACAAAAAGTACATTCTCCTTGTAACAGTGCAGAGTTCGAGGTGTGTTTCTGCATGATGCTTCAGTCTCTTCAAAATTAAACGATGTCATAAACACATCAAAGGTGAATATAAAAACGAAGGGCATCTCTTCCTATTTTATTCAGATATATCCACAAGAAATGCCAATGGTTTCATGGCAGTAATCAAGACACACATCAACATCACCCAGCGCACCCCTTCATTTAATACTCATCAATGACGAACTGGCTGCATACTCTCCTTCCATGCATGAAATATTCAGTTTGCTTATGAGCATGACAACTATACCACATGGCATAGGACAGCAGCAAAGACATCCCCAATTACAGCTATAGCCATTTTGTTTTCTTCTTTTTTTCAAAGCATCAACCCAGTTCAATGGTCAGTATTTCAGCTGACCAGGATATAAGGTTCACTATGGGATCCGTGCACAAGTGCCACTTCAACGGCCAGAATAGGAGAGTTGGGGGAGACCTAGACTGGTTCCCGGTCCATCCACTGTGGATTTTGAATGATCCAAAGCTATTGGGGCGGGGATTAGTCTGGGAGACCATCGCATGTTAAATTTGAACGCATTCGCGCTGATGAAGCCTGACGCTCACACGAAGACGCTGTGGCTAATAGCTTTGGCACATTCAAGTAGTCGTGCCAAAAACCTAGTATTTTGTATAATTTAAGGGACGAAAGGGGTACGCACATTTAATAAATCCTCAGTGTATACCGTACCGCGAAATCTCATCTTTGAAAGAATTGATTCTAAAAGAAAAAAAAATTAAAATTGAAAGGTCTGCTCCGCGCGTTAAAACGCATCGACTGCAGTCCTAATATAAATTTCGCAAATAGTGGGATATTTAAATTACACAATTCCAGGGGTTAAGATCACCCAAGGCATGATGGGAACCAACCCTCGTACCCATGGGAAACGAGGTTGGATTTCTCTAGTTGACTATTTGAACTTAAAACCAGAGCACTGGGACCAGTTCCATCGCTGGTTGCCAACAGCCAAAGGCATCTTCAAGCACAAGGAGCCACGTCTAAAGAGTTTCGTGATGATGTTCTGACCATCGTTGGACAAGAGACGTCCGCACGTTGCTCTCGGTATTAAGTTACGTCACGAATCAACCACTAGTCGACTAATGGTCCTCGCCCCACCTTGCTCCACGCTGAAAAACAGAACTGACAGCACATTTGCACGTGACAGTGTCTTAGAAAATAATTATGAAACATTCAAGTCACATGTATGCCTAGTGAAGGGAGCCGATAATATGTGACTAAAAACCTCCAGCCTTGTAGCCTGTGCTGAAAATCCCCGTGGGCGGCACGAGTGTCAAAAATTCATGAACATGTAATGTTGGCCGTAGTTCCCCATCTGTGGCCTCCAATGTCAAAACAAAAGAAATCCCAGTCATACAAAGTGTTGCGCATTGAATGACTATTAAACATTCATGAGTCAATCGAAACGTGTGCATGTGCAGACATGTGACTCCCTAAGTGTCGAATTCTGCGGGCTGTTGGTTTGGGTTTTCCCAGATGTAGAGCCTAAAATGTAAATGTTCCAATAACAGTATTCTATTCATTTGTATCTGGCGCAAATTCTATCAAATTGCTTTACAAAGTATTAGATATTCTAATAAAACATTAGAGAAATAGAGATACAAAGATTTGCACACTTCTTCAGGAGGACTGAATGTACCACATGTACACATGCGATGACAAGAATTTGCTCTGAATTAAAAAGCATACATCTGCAGAAATACAGCCGCCAAGGATGTACTAGCGTAGCAAGCAGCCTCCGAGTGCTGCTCCAATAGTGCCAATTTACTTCCGTATCCCCAATATAGTGCCGTCCGCTAACATCGCCTTGTTGAAATGCAATTCGCAGATCATGCTCATTACAGACTCCCCAGTTTGCGAGGCTTGGGCCGGGCCTGCGCGACTGTGGCTCAAAATACCCCACCGTAAGTGGGCAACGTCCCCATGACATTTCAACAGATCTCTCGATGCTCCTTCTCGCGGTTGGCAAATCCTAGCATTCTACAACCAAAAATAAAAAGGGAAAAGGAGAAAAAATAGGGGGTGCAATCGCCTGTTGAGTGGAACTTGTGCAATCATCAGCCGTGGCCGGGACCGCGACGGAGTAAGCGCTGTGCCTATTGATACGGCAGTTTACAGGCAGTCATACGGGCTGTTTGTAGAGATCGGTGGGTCGAAGTAATCAACAGCCACAGAAGACGGGTTCCACTCCTCAGAAATTTATGCTACGCTCAAAAACAAAACCAAGTCTTGCAGAATAAAAAGGCAATCACCTGGGCACAGTAAAGTTGGTGCACTGACGTACATGTACACGTGTATGTACTTTGCAAACTTTTTTCTTTGCAAATCACGGCATTACAATTACATCATGCCTTCACAAGCACCAAAACTATAAACAAGCTGGGTTTTTCTTTTGCTACTATGATTGAACCGATAGTGCAACACTAGTTTACAAATACCGGTACATGTATGCATCAACACAAAAATCAAATACAAAGTTGACAAACTGGACTTATTCCCTTGAAACACACACAGTCGTTTTTTGCTATGCTTCCGAGGATTGGCTTTGTGTTTTCCTTTGTCCCTGTAATATAACACTCTCCCATAGACTAAGCACACAAACCTGCGTTCGAGGACAATAGGCACCTTCCTTCGAGGATCAATGGCCCCTTTGTGCTCCTTTTGTTGTCTGTCCTCAGGCGTAATGCCATGCAGGAACACTATTTCGGGTTGGGAACTTAAAAGTAACATTTCAGATAAACACATACAAAATGCACACGTTGTGAGAGATTTTTTTTATTGATTTTGACAAAATGTATTGATTTTGACAAAATTTATTGATTTGATCAAATATACTGATTTTGACAAAGTTTAGTAATTTGACTGATATTTCTTCACAAAAAAAAACAAGTGTCCGGTAAGAAATTGGAGTTTCTTCCCAATACCTGCTGTATTCAATGTAAAACAAAATCTAGCAGTCAGTCACAATACTTCCTACGTCAACAAAACTGGGATAATACAACACCTTGCGAGGGCCTTTCAGCATGTTCCCTTTCTCGGTGGACAAGTTGAGATGACTGTAAACAAAGTGTGCTCAGTCCGCGTGAACCTGTACAGAATGTAGTCTTAGAGTCTGGGCTCATTCGCACTTGAATTATGCAACGGTAATCTGAAGCATGGTGTGCCACACATGAAGTGGCTGCTTAAGGATGCACGCTCATTAGCAGCTCGGCTTCATTACTTTTACATGAGATGGACATGTATGTAAGTGTATTAAAACCACTACCGGGATGTCGGAGGCCAGCATGACGCACAACCTTAGATAACACGGCCCATTTTTTTTCACCTCATGACTTCTGACATTGACCAAACTTTGACGCAATGTTTGTATGTTTGCCAAGTTTTAACCGGTCAATGTTTCAAATCAGTGCGCTGTCCAAACCCTTCGGATGCAAACATACCAAAAGTAAATGAGTAAATGCCAGGTACAGTATGCCGTCACTAATTGCTGTTGCTCCGACGGCCCCTGGTAAAATGACATGTGCGGACATGCACGCATTTATTAGAATCTAATTGATTCGGTCAACATTGGTGAGTGGGTGAGGTACTTGACGAAGCACGGGCATGTCAAAAACTCCCAAGAGCCATTCAGGTACTTAATGGTATGCAAGTGCCTTTCGAAAAGAAAAAAAAAAGAAAAAAAAATTCTAATCGTTGTGTGTGTTGACACTCTATCCGGTTTCAAAATCTCGACGCTGCATAATGTTACTTTTTCCTGGCTCGGAGACTTTGCGATTGGGGGATACTACAGGGAAGGTGCGTTGGTGGTTGTGAGGGGGGGGGGGTGGTACTCAGGTGGATGTCTCACGTGTACCGGGCCTGCGTCGCACATGACGGCTTGAAGGGAAAGCGTTTTTAGTGAGCAGCATCAACAGCGTCAAACACTACGTGATAGTTCCACTTCACAAGTGTGGACCCGGTCTTGTGTGATCATTGGTATTCGACCGACGGATGAACGCTGTTTGTGATCTCTCTTCATTTTGCATAAAATTTCTCATCTTTATTTCATCGGAATGTCATTAGGGTTGGAAACTGCATATTTTGACTGGCATCATACAAGATGCACACCATGATTAACACGCAATACCCCTCTTCTCAACAACAGTGTCTGCAGGAGTTTACATAATATTAAATGTTATCAACCTTCAAAAGCTAACTTTAACTAGCTTGCACGTACCGTTTTCAGCAGCATATCTATTACTGTTAGTGTTACTAACTGAATAATTGCCCTGCTTGTTGGCCTGGACCCAAGAAGCACATGCTACTTGGCGTTATTTTTTAGATGTTTTTATCAAAAAGTTTGGATTCAGAGAGAGAAATAAACAATGCAAAGTCAGAAAATGTCCCAAGCGTGTCAAATGTCTGATGTCCAATTTCCGAGAATGCAGGTTGCAATTAATCATCCGCCTGCCACCACTGCTACATCCAATTCTTTTTTAAAATTGGATTTGGAAGTAGAGATTGGACCACAGGGTCATCCCTGGACAATTTACAGTAATGGTTCACACAAAAAAAACCTGAGGCAACAAACGCGTACGCATCTTTCTGGGCAGTCATACCGTACCGTAGAGGTCAACTCGTGACAGCAACAACAAATACCATCTACTAATCAATGGCTAGGATAGAAAATTACATGTATGAATAAAAAAAAAAACCTTGAGGGTATAGGCAACGTAATTCTGATGTGTCGAGGGGGAGGAAAAGAATCCAGAAAGACAACAACAGCTCAGGATCTGGCAGGCGCCTGCATTTCATCCCTTCTCCTTGTTGACGATTTAATGAGGAAAGGTTAACCCTCATCTTCTTAAACGCAAAGACGTCATGGAGCCAGCATTAATAAGGATATTGGCAAGGAGGTACGCATACAAATACACGTATCTCTCACTATAATGATGACCTATATTTTTACTCAATTTTTTTTTTTTAAAGAATACTAAAATCCTGCAGTCCATCTCTCCATTTTGGTTTGGTAAAACAGTGATTCCAACATGAAAAACCAAGAATTTAACATGTGGGTTATGATTAGGGGTGTAACGAAACCACTTTTTATAAACTGTGTGACGATGCTTGGTCATTATGATATGCATCACGCTACGTCATAGCAGTTATGATTGTGTGTTTGGCGTCATTTTTCTGATTTCTGTAAATGTTGTGCACATAGGCCTAATGCATGCTTTGAAATTATTACAACTGCATGCGTTGCAATCTTGCATTTTGGTAGGGCTGAAGTTCATTTTTTGTCCAAAAATTGGAACTTATGATGCTTGAAATCAGCAATTATTTGCAGGTTTATAAGTTTATTTTTAGATACCTCCATACAGATTTTCGTACCGTAAGTTGCCATGTCACGGCAATCTCATATCGCACTTATCATACAACAAGATACAAACGAGATTATTTTTGACTACAGCATGTACATGTACAAGTTCCTACATGTACATCATCCACACAAATCAAGGCAGGGTTTCGACTCATTTCAAGGTGGATGACAGTGAGGAAAGACACTGCACTATGCGAAAACTCCTGGGACATTTCAAGGCGCCAGTAGCTAAGGCACGGAATTTCATTATTGATCAAAGGCAACAAGAGTTCCGTCAGCACACAGACTGAAATTGCGGGGAAATACCTTGATATTACGTCTTACATATTACTTGCTCTGCAGATGGAAGAGTGAATGGCTGTCATGCATTTGTGTCACATGTAAAATATTAACGTCAAGGTGCAAATACGTTCTCCAAATATGAAGGCATCGCATTCAAAGACTAAAATACCGGTACATGTAATCAATGTGCAATGTTACACATATGATAAATATGCATTTGATGCAAACTTATCCATTGATATCGTTATATCATGTGATGGTTACTGTAATTTCATTGGTGTAGGACGGCCACGTGTCTGGACAAAAAAAATGCATGCCACACACTGAGGGTGATATTGCACTGCATGCGTTGCGCGTGTGTGTGGAACCTGTCGGCGCTAGCTTTGCGCAATGAGAACTGCAACGTCAAACGCTCAGTCTCATGTCCGGCAGGACATCAAAACCTTCAGTTATCAAAAATTACATCACAGTGATTTAATTTATTTCTCACACAGAAGTTAATTACAACCATTTATCTTTTTGACTTATTGGCACGATATAACAAAACAATTATTGACTGCTGTATTGTGGGATATGCCGTTTTTAACCCCCTCAGGGCACATAGCACCCTTGGCTTTGCCTTGGGAGCTATGCATGCACCCCTCGGGTGTTAAAAGCGGCAGCTCCCACATCACAGCAGTTGACAAACTTAAATATTGGAGGTTTGTTGGTCCTTTACTGATGTAATTTTTTTGTTAGCAAAATACAAAACGTAATATGCATTATTTGTGACCTTTTAAACAGCAGGAGGGTTAACATGAATCTATTTAAGCACAATTCAGGAAACGATACATGTACCTTGAGGCTATCTGTTAATGTCGAATGTTCAATTAAATGGATAAGTGATATCGCTCATTATACAGATGACTCATAACGTCTCAACAGTCGCATTAGTCATAATTGCCTGTACACTCGATGGGCCCCATGCAGGAACAGTGGATAGAAAGCCACTAGTGATGTAACAGGGCGTGCGCGCAGTGTACGCACAACTTATTTTTATCAATATGTGCATAAACTCTATGCGTCTTCGCGTGGGTGCTGGATGCATTCAATCTAGAGTCTGTCCTAATATTTCACTCTTTTTCACTGTCCCCATGTAAAGTAAAGCAACTTAAGTTGACCTCATTTTGTCATATAGCAAACTTTTTATCCTTTCGAAAGCCATCGTGTTTTGCAGTCTACAAACAAATACAGTGGTTCCGCTGAAGTGGATACCGAATATAGACTTTGACAAACTCGCTTCTAACTTGACTGTTGACTCAGGAAGACTTGCTTCTTAGGACGTTTTAGGGTCAAAAATAGAAATCCAAACACACGTGTGCAGTCCTAAGGTCCAAAACACCCTAAATCCGGCAGAAAAACATCTAAGTCAGTTCCGCTGACTACAGCGAGAGAGCTAGACCGTACCGTCGTCTTATTCAGAAGAGAAAAGAAGGAGACAAGCCGACCAGCATGCAGGTCACATTCGCAGGAGATTCTAAGCAAATGGGGCAATGGTTGTTGAACTCCAAACAGGGGTGACTCAGGGTATGGCCACACGCACCATTACAGCATACACTCAGGCGTCAACTTGGCTTCCCAGCCCTCCCCTCATCAATTAAACCCGCGGTGGAAAGAATTATGGGGCTGCAGCGGGAATGCCTCCTGCCAGCCGGCAAAGTTACGATGTGTTTGCTGTTTTGAATGCAAACTGATTCCCGTTTTAATGGCTGTTTTCAATTGAGTCTGGGCAAGCACAAAGTGACGTTTCACTGCACATTTGACTGTGTTATTTGTGACCTGGTAACGGGGCCGTCAGGTTGGGTCCGAAGCAAATTCTACGTGTACTGTTTGAAACATCTCGGCAGCTAACGGGATATCTGAGGTGCAGATTGACACAATGTAATTGTCTGGTCCCTCATGTGAGGGGCACCAAAGAGGTGTTCAATACATCACAGCAATATTAAAAACAGTGAAACCCAAACAATTCCTAAACCTGGGAAGTAATAAGAATGAGAATTATGTCCCAATTTCAGATATTATAGGGTCACATTTGTTCGGAGCTGTATTTTGCAAGCTGAAATGTCGTGCAGTGTTGCATGTGACCAGTTTCCATTCTTTTTCTTCTCAATTTTAAATTTGCTAAAGACACTATTTTCTGTTAGGCTGTTGAATAAAATTTGGCCCACGTCAGGGAAGGGGGGTAGAGGAATGAGACGTGTGACATTCAATTGTGCATACAATTCACGCAAAAGGTGAATCTTGTCTGTTTAAAAACAAGAACTAGACAGACCAGAGATGTTTATTATACCTCTGTCCATCTCTTAGATCTTTGGGACTGAATCTATTCTTACAGATGACCAGTGAGATTGTAGAGTGACATGCAGACATGCATGTGTGGACAATGAGGAACTGTTCAGGTACATGTAAAGATACCGGTAATTTTCAAGTTTCATCCGGGAAAAAAAATCCTTTTCTAACTTCCTATGTTTCTTTCAATACAAAAGTTATTCACTTTTGGATGAGACATTTACCGAAAAAAATGGCTGTTTAGTTATTGAATTACCATTTCAAATGATTGGCTGCTAGACAAACAATTCTCATTCTTGCTAAGTAGGTTAGTTCCCCGTCCCCATAATCAGTATTAATAATGTACGGGAGGCAGTCTGCTCGCTAAGCAGATCTGTTTGCGCCCAAAACAAAAAGCTTTTCTTTTTTTTCAGAGGTTTTCAAATGTCCCTAAAAAGGGAAAAGGGAGGTTTTGGGGTTGAATAAAACATACAAGGTGAACATTTAGTAACGGGGGGGGGGGGGGGGGGGGAAATCGAATTTGTTGAAGAGCACGGGGAACGCAATTTATATGTGCACATAAATAATCGTGAAATGTCTACATTCAAGCATGATGCAAGCTAATGCATGTGTCTGCTATATGCAAGCGCACAGTCCGAGTGTTGACAAGGAAGCGAAGATGGGGGGGGGGAACTGTATTTCAGACGGGAGATTGGATTTTTGGTCAGGACGTCGATCACAAACATGAGTTACGGCACTGTGACCATGCAAGGGACCTCTTAAAGGTGATCCATTAAGCGGGCTTTAGGATCAGTTGATGGCCGAGCTAGCTGACTGGGATCTCGTAATACTCAAGAAAGTAGGTCGTTGAGGACTGTCAGTCATGTCCGCTTATGCCCCCGGGATATGGCCAGGAATCCCTGCGGACTCTTCATGAGATGGAACTCATATTTTCCCTATAACTGTCTTTTTCTTTGCATGTGCGAGCATGGATCCATGAGCACTTTCAACACATGTTCAGAAGACCACGATCTATCATGATCAACATACCGAAATTGAAATGAATGTGCGTGGAATTTTGAAGGCTTTAAATTCAGAGGGAGTAACATGTCTGCTGGAAGGGCACTTGATAGCTAAGATGCAGGTGCTCCCAAAATTGCGTGTACACTTTTATTTTTTTTTATTTTATGTGTGTCCCCATAAAATTAACAAGTTGAAATGCAATGATGTACACAAATATTTTGCAGCAAAAATGATGTGATTAAGTAGATGTACTTTTCATTTCATAGCTTGCATGCCAACATACTATTTGTGTGTATACATGTACCTCTCTTGTGATACATGTAAACTAAACACAACAAAAATGAAAAAATAAGTTGCTGTTTCTTCCCACGCCCCCAAACTTAAACTTTCCATTTCTTGTAAGCGAAGATCCGCCCAAGCAAAACGCAGTGTTGTTTCTGTCTGACCTGTTTGCGCAATATCAGGGATGGCGTGCCAAACGAAGTGGAAAATGTGTTCCCACCTTTAAAAAAAAAGACCGCCCACTCAGTGCTCCGCTACAGTGTGCATCAGTGTTATCGAATATCACCACATCCAATCAATACAACAAATGAGATGTCAAAACATTGTGCAGTCTTCCTGGACCCTAGCTGCCATGGCTCCATGCAACTCCAATCTAAGTTATGTTCCCTCAGGGTGTCATTCACTAAGGAAAGAAAGTGCAACACATTCACTGGAAGGCCAGCTACCTCTATTCACTTCAAACACAAAGACAGAAGGCGCATGAATGAATGAATGAATGTTTTGCACGCAAAGCGGCAATTTCATCTTTGTATCTGTACATGAACATATTCATTTGATAATAAAGAACAGGATGCCCGTTGTGTTCCTGTGAAGTACATGTACTACAGGGTGAGTAGAAAAACGAAACCCAAATGTCGGGACCATTGTTTTAGTGAAGTTCTGCATGTAGCACTTTCAAAATCTAGGATATATAAAAGCCCAATTCATAAGTTTTCTTTTAGTACAAGAATCATTCAAATCACTCATGTACTTTCCAGTTACGGAATTTTAAACCCAACCACCGTTTTAAAGTTCTGTCCACGGATCACCAAAAAAGTGTGTGTTCTTTTTTCAGCAAAACGAAAACAATTCACACACATCCTTGGTTTTCATTTTGCTGAAAGAACACTGAACTGTTTTGTGATCCGTGGACAGAACCTTAAAACGATGGTTGTGTTTAAAACTCCGTAACTTGAAAAAAAACATGAGTGATTTGAATGATTCTTGCACTAAAAGAATGCTTATGAATTGGGCTTTCATATCCTAGATTTTGAAAGGGCTACATGCAGAACTTCACTGAAACAATGGTCCTGACATTTGGGTTTCGTTTTTTTTAACTCACCCTGTACTACAACACTGTACATGAATAACTGAAAAAGTCCACAGATTGGGAATTACTTCAAAGAAGTTTACAGATGCACAATGCAATGGTTTTCAGAATTTCGTTCTGATGCTCTGACTCTGCCGAGGAGAATCGAGTGGGTATTCGCACATACAACTTATTTATAGCAACATGTATCGTCTTGATTTCAAGCAAACACTACAAATCTAACAACACCTCACCATCCCAGACTCCGTGTTTACCAATCAAGAACTATTCACTTGCCACAACTGATGGTGACAAAACCAGGATCAAATAAGCTCTTGCAAGTCCAATATTGGGTTTTACCATTCACCGACGTATATTTATTTCTTTCACATTCAATCCAGAATTCTAACTGACAGTTCTCTTCAAAGGACGCTTCTTCAAAGGAACACTGTTCGGTTTTCCCAGGGTCTGGCCATGAGCTCGAAAAACGCAGGGACACTGTTAATAAAAGTGTTTTTGCACACAAAAAAACAAACCGCTGGCATGCAGAAGACATCGCAAACCAGACAGGGGGACTAAAATAGACCTTTTTCACTCTGACAAACACCCTTTCACTTTTATACTGACACCGCCAGTGGCCATGCTTGCATTCATAGCATGAGCAGAAATTGACAAAACGGATTTGATAGTACTCAGGCAATTGAAAATCCAAATGTGAAAACGGCGGATGCACACATGTCCATGAAAGTTTGTTACATCTTTTGCCAACATTGGCTTCGAGCTTAAAAGAACGCTGTTAACTAAAAACAATTTGAAAGTAGAGTTAATTCTCCTACTTAATCTTTTTAATGAAAAAAACTTGATAAATGACCATATTGTACAATTCAATATTGAACAATTTAATAAAAATCACGATTATAACCACTGCAATTTTTTCAGACTTGACAGAGGAATCAAGGCTGACTTCTGCCTCCTGTCAATGTTCAGCATTGGAAAGTTGACTCTAAACAGGCATTAGTTATCGATAATTCCCCTAATCCCACCAAAATGACAAGTTTATCCAACAATTTGACATCTCCAATAGATGTCACACTTCGTTTTGCCATCCGCGTGCTAAACCCGCTGGCTCGAAAAATAAATCTGAGTCGCCGAGGAGAAATTCCCCAGTACACATCAGACAGCAATGCGGGGTTGTGGGGGAAAAAATGGAGGGGGGGGATGGGAATGACGTCTGTGGCTTAGACGAGAATTTCAGTCTGACTGCCAGTCGAGGGCAGTAGAGAGTTCAACCTTTTCAGAGAGATGACAGGTGATGTGTTGACCCACAGAAGGCTTCTGCGTATCTGGGCAGTGAGATGACCAGGTCATCCAAGATACAATGCCTCCTCTGCCGCGCAAAAAAAAAAGCCAGCTGTCGGCTTCGGCAATATTTCAGATGACGGCTGATACATGTGTTGCCGTTTAATCATGCCAGTCCAAGTACAACAGATCAGACATCAAATCTGTAAATGAAATTTGGGGGGGGGGGCAGGAGTGGGTGGCTCAAGTTCCCAGGGATGCAGAATGGAAGGAACAGTACAAGATGAAAGTAATCTTTCCGAGAAACGAGGATGAGCCTGCACGTCCGCAGCATGTCCCAAGGTGGATGTCTCATCAACCGCAATTTGATCACCTTAAATTCTCAAAATGGCCGCCTTGCATACCATGGATCTGTCATGTACAGTACCTTTCCAGACATCTCTGTGTATTGATTCATATCGTTTGCCTCATGCAACTCTATTTTTGTAAAATTTTACTTTTCTAAGTTAATAACACGCATGGGCACAACATTTAAACATAAGCTCTGAACAAAATCAAGACGGCTTTTCAGTCAATAAAAATGCAACCATTCAGCAAATTGCTTTTCATTGTGACTGATATAATTTGTCGAGGTTTCCAAAAAGGGAAGGATTTAGAGTCAGCTGCTGTACAGATTTCCCATGGGAAACGTGTGACAAGACCAAGAGGAGAAACGGATGAGGATGATGATGATGATGATGATGATGATTGGTGGGACGGGAAGTCTGCTGACCTTTCAGGGGTCACCAGTCTCTGTGAGTGGCCGGTGTGATTTCTTGCTAATGACACTGCCAAGTTCTTCCCCTAAATGACGCAGTAGCCCTTCCTGATTTATGGGTGGGCGGAGGCTGGCAAAAGGGGAGGGACATCCCGTGCAGTGACATTCAAATTTGCAGGGGCTTATTTTCATTTTCACATCAACAGCTGTGCTTCATATCTTGCAGCTGTGACTTTACAACCTCTACCGGTACTTGAATTTAACCCCTTTGAATCCATACTAATCTGAATTTAATGGAATGGTGTCCTCACCCATTGTTCCTTGGCCCAATTTCGTGAGCATGTCTCATAATTGAAAACAGAAACAGTTTTCCCAGAAAGTTTGTGATTGAACTACTTGAGAAATTGTGCCACAAAATCTGCTGCGGTGGTATTTCTTTAATCCTCCAAGATCCTTGAAAATCTATCAAGGGGATTTAGAGGGATTATGCAGAATTGAGGAAGGCGGAGCGCTGTCACTATTACTTTACATGGGTCTTGATGATGTCCCTTCATAGTCGGGTACAAAGAATTTGCCAAGTTTCCTTCACAGTGAAAGATTGTGGATGAGTCAGGCAGTTTCCTCAAAGTTGGGGTTAATTAATGAAGCCCTCATGGCCCAGCGGTTAAGAGCACCGGACTCAAGCTCTGGTGTTTCTGATCAGCAGAGTGTGGGTTCGAGTCCCGGTCTTGACACTTGTGTCCTTAAGCAAGACACTTAACCATTATTGCATTATTGGGACGTAGAGCCGTAGGTCCCGTGTGTTGTGTAATGCACGTAAAAAACCTGGTAACCCTCATCGCTATAAGAGAAGGGGTTTGCCGCGGTGTTTCTGGCAGTGCGTTTATCTTCAACCACATGAAGGCTGCACTTGCAAGGACGAAGAAGAAGAATGACAGGGACTGATAATTCTTCATTCATCTGAATCTATAGTGTACTCGCTCCTGTTGTTCTAAAGTTAGTTTATCAAACGCGTGCGCATGTAATTACAAGAATATTACATTCAATATTATTTTCTTGATGCAATAAAAAACTTATATGTGTAGGACACCTAGGGAGTAAGAAAAAATATATAAAAATTGAATACACAAAATTTTGTGAGAGTTCATCCAAATTTAAAAAGATCCAATTTGTTAGCAGACACCATATGTTTCATGTGAAATTGATGTTTTCAGCCCCAAACAGAGGACAATCATGAACAGCGATCAAATTCATACTGCAAATCTGTGCTGCTGTTGACAAGCCCTGGATTAAAGAGAAACCTGACCCTTTCAACTCTGACCAAAAAGAGGCGAGAGGATTTTTTTTGTGGTCTTTTTTTTTTTAATGTATTAAGGGGAGAAATATGATCTTCCGCTTTAAATGTCTGAGACAGGGAGCCGATATAGCAGGCCCGTCGCCACCTTTGAGAAAATGAAACTTGAAAGGGTGTTTGCTGCGAGACTTGCAGAATTTCATGAAACGCTATCTTTTTTTTTTCTTGTGGTCTTTTTTATTTTTTCTTTCAACCGCTGTGGCCAAAATCTCCACTATCTTATTCAGGTAGTGTTTATGGCTTTGAAATCTTGGCAAGAGGCCGGGAGATACCGGTAAGATAATCTTTGTTTTCATATTTTTGCTTATCAAAGTCAATTCATTTATTTAGTTTTTATAACTATAGCTCTTTCTTTTAAATATATAGTTTCTTTCTCAACCAATTTTGTTGATGCATGAACATGTTTTTTGCTTGGTAAATGACAAAAATATGAATAGAAATTTGGTATTCATTTAAGAGATGCATTGAATTTGCTGAGTTCTCTATAAAGTGGTAAACAAAAATGTAACATTCAGCAGCTATTACTTTGCTGTTACAGTTTCTAAAACTTAAAAGTTGGTTTTTATTTCAATCACTTACATGTACCTTCACAAATAACAGACATCAGAGGCTATCCACACAAAAAATGTATATTTAGTAGACGCCATGTTTTACTGCGTTGGCAAAAGGTACCAGCAAAAACTTAAACAGGGTTATTACTTTAACAATGTCAAGATAAAAATAACACCAGGTTTTATCCTTGGGAAAAGTAAATTCACCTCTCGGTTTCATTGCATCATTCCCAACTGTCAAACTTATCCTTTTTCAAATTGTATTGATGTTGCAGCACAAATGGACCAGACACAAAACGAACGAGAACAGAAAATAAAAATAATAAAAAATTATTCGTGTCGAGCCCAAGGGGGATGACTGTCTCAAATATCAGACAAAACAAAAATTATATTGGCATCCTTCACAACCCAGATTTCAGCTAACAAAATTAGGGCAATTACGCACAGGCTTGCCTCCCGACGTTCACATCAATGCCGATTCCTAATTTCGTTTCAAATTCTAGAAGCATGATTAATTTGTTGAAGCGTCTACTGTGGTGGGAGAAGGAAAAAACAGAAGTGCCCCAGTGCATGTTGGTTTCTTTTTTCTCCCCCTGGATGTATTGGTGAGGATACATGTTTTCAGCTGTTAAAATAGGAGGGTGGGGGTTCGAGTAAAACGGAGGGGGGGGGGGGAGAATCGCTTAAGGGCTGGAAAATCTTCTATCTGTAATCAAACACGTGGACTCCCTTCTTGTCTGGATGTCAAAATTGGATTATACATCTTATCTGCCTGCCTCGCCCGCAGCAAAACAATTTCCATGGAAACTTCAACACCCTGGGAGGACTATGTACATTTGCCACATCTGAATAAAATGATTGTTGCTAGGGCCCCTTAAGATTGATGAAAAAAAAATTGCAGAAATGTAGGGTTTAACTACCGGTACTGCAAACTATTTGTGGACTACCTCTAGGGATGTAGGTTCTTATCTTTGCCAGAAATAAGGGCCACAAAATTACAGAAATACCCAAGAATAGAAATATCAGAGAAGATTACATCGATTAGCAGACTACATGTACATGTACTTCAAACAGTGATGTGAAAAAAGAAAAATAACAATTTACATTCAGTAAAACTGAACACTACATGTGTCTTCTGTCATGGTTGGTAAAAAATGTATGTTTTGTTATGTTCTATTTGAAATTATGTACACTGTACATCCAGAACCCAGTACTTGCATGTTGTTTGGGTAACATCGTTGGTGAATCGTGACAGCAAGAACCGAACAATGAGCATTTAGGGAGTGTTTACCCTCGTTTGATGGCAATGCACAATAAACTGACAGCGTGTTGCCCTTGGCCTATCAGTTGACCTGACAAATGGATGAACAACAAGGCAAGTTTTGACATGAATTTTTAATTATCCAAGCGTAACAGGAAATATATGACTATACAATAGTCAAGGACATGTACATTGTCCACGTTCTGTCTTTAGTGTGTAGTGTTTACTTGGTTTCTTGGTTTCTTGTTGTTTGTATACATCCTTTTTTTTTAATATCAAATTTTATGAATTTATTGTAATTGTCATGATTGTGTGTATATATGTCAATTTGCCGAATGAAATATTATTATTATTATTATTATTACATGTAGCTGGCAAATGCTTATCAGCATACAGAAATTACCATTTTTTACTGTCGCAATATTTTGAAATTAAATGTACAGATCTTGTACACTGTTTGTACGATACACATGTAGGCATACACATTTAATTTTGCGGTTCACTAACTCCCAACAATATTTCCACATGTTGGCAACATTAACATGACACTCTTGCTTACTAACGGTATGTATCTACATGTATTTTTATCATTTGCGAATTGTTTTAAACGATTTTCTTTGGCAAGGTACTGGCACATTTCTTAAGTAAAAGAAGAAAAAGGAAAATACAATCAAAATACAATTTAAACACTGTTTCCAAAGGAAATTGGTTGTCCAAAAGTTCTCTTTGAGTTTTTGTAATCAAAAAGTAGTCTAATCAGAATATAAACGGCAAAGAAAGCAGGGTATTCAGAACTATCTACATAAATTGCAAATTTCCAGACAATTATGTATGATACATAGACCAATTGCCTGTCTGGTGAAAGTACACACATGTCAAGCTTGATAATATCTGATAACCATCAAAAATTCAAATCTATGTTTATCATGTGGAACCATCACATTACACCTTCTGGCTTCACTAGTGGAGCATTTCAATCAAACGTACGGTACAAAATGCATTATGCATGTGATACCGGTACACTAGATTATGCAACATTCTGTATTCTCATCTCTCTCAGGACCATGCATGACCAGCTGTCTAGACATCAAAAACTAATCATCTTCACCGCTGATTCCAAACTGGAAAATAAAATGTAATTGATTGATTTGATGCGGGCCTGATGTCTCCTACACGTACACCCATAGCCAAGACATGAAGCACGCTCCCTCAAAAGCAGACGGCAGATGCACACACATGCTGGCTCTCTCTCTCTCTCTCTCTTTCAGCTGGTGAGGATATTATTCAATAATGATGTGGGTCGGTCATTTATTAAATATTTTATAAAACATCATTAAAGCATTTAAATCGACCGTGCAATTACTAAAGGACTGGCGGATTGAATAAAGCTTCATGTACATCTGTTTGGTGACAAGTCCAATATCCAGCGATCTGAGGGGTCGCTTGCATAGATAGACTGTATGCTGCACCCCTAGCCCGGTAGTTTTTCACATACATTTCTTCCTCGCAAGTGTTTCACTTTCTTATTCAAGACAGACATCACAATTTACAACACATTTGCCATGGACCACACAAAACCTATGCAGCATATCACTTGACAAACTAATCATATCGTTGGGTGCACCACGAAGTGACGTATCATGTATGGACTATGTTCACATGATACGTCACTTCGTGGTGCGACCGATGGTATGTTGGACTGTAATACATCAACCATCTCCAAAAAACTAGCATCCTGACAAATCCTGCTATGCATGATGGGAAGGATGCGCACTGACTAGTCTTGGTTCCAAGACGTCCTTAGCTGTGCAATGTTTCAGCCACTGATCTCCATTACTGGATAGGACACAACGCCTTCCATCTTATGCACGCACGCGAAGTCGTTGGTGAGGGTTTGAAAGTTTGAAATGCGCTCGTTACACACAGACCATGCAGCATGCGCACGTCACGCATGCGCGGTCGCAAACGTTAAACCCACACTGTACTACCCAGCTGTTTACGTCCGCATTTTCCGAATCTTCACTGCACGCAAGTATACGCGTGTCCTATCAGTCTTACTAACGCAGATCAATGGTTTCAGTGCACATGGGTTATTGGACTGTGCAGTGATTTACTGAAGCGGGTACCCTTAACACACACATGCCAACAGGCCACAAAGGACGTCTTGAGAATTTAGTATTTCTGCTTCGGAAATTCCAAACAGAATTGTGTGTACGTTTGCATGCGTGCGTGACGTAAGCATGTCCGGTTTCTACGGTAGCTGCACGTCCTGCGGTTTTCCAAGCGACGCGTGTACCGGTATAGCTTGCAAGCGAGCCTGTAAGCGTTGTTGGATAAAACGTGGCGATAGGAAACCTCCAAGGATAAAAAGATGTCGACCGCGTGGATGAAGTAAGCAATCATTGGCAGCAAAGAAACTGGGTCTTGGAAGGCTAAAAATCAGTGCTCTTCATCAATTTGGACATGGCCATGATTCGACCGAACCGTACAATCAACCGGTTAGCACCTAGTGCCATCGATCGCACATGTACAGTACGTCGCCTGACTAATAACAGTTTTCGTAAACAGCTCAAGATGTTTGTTGCTTGTGGTTCGTCGACCGAGTCAGGTTCGTGAATGGGATCATATGAACGCTGTACAAAGGCTGTACCATCTATCATGAACTACCCCCGCTAAGAATGTTTTGCACCAAGAATACGCATTGACTGACAGTTATATTGTTTCCTTTCACTCTTCTGTTACATCTGCAAATAATTACTGGCATGTAATCATAATATGTAGGCCTATGGCTTTAACAGACCATGGCGAATCTATAACACTTCAGGAGAAACAAAAACTATAACACTTCAGGAGAAACAAATCTATAACACTTCAGGACGCCACCAAACCTGTCTTTTGATGAGACACGTCAATGGTTCGTGACACATGCTAAGTGATATTTTCTCTGCTCACACGTTTAACTTTAAATCAACTCTGACAATCGTACAGGCACCGACAGACTGTTTCAAAAGGAAGGGAAAGTCCGTGAATCGCAAGCTGGTTCTGAGTTCACCAAGTTGAGGTATCGGGGTGTTTAATGAAAGATCTTCTGAAAGACCATTACAAAAAATACTGAACCGAAACTATTGATCAACGTTTTTACAAAATGTCAAAAACATACATGGGACGTTAACCCCCCTCCCACTGAGCATACATTTTGTACACTTTTGAAAATGTTGATAATTATGAATGACCCCTTAATTTCTATGCAGTTTTTGCAGTTTAGACATTTTTGGCTGGGGGGGGGATTTAATATTATAGATTCAGCAACTGCAGTAATGATAATTACTGACAGAGTTAGTGAACTCATGTCCAGATGGTCCTTACACTCGCTGCACTTTGGCCAACGAGGCCAATCAAAACATCTAACACCATCAAAATCGCAGGAGCAAACTACTGCAGATGCAACTGAGCGTGTCATTGATTTCTCTTCATTTCAATATGGATTTATTGGGAAGGGGGGATTTTCACTTACTAAATAATGATGAACGGTAGCTCATATTATTGGCGTGCAGATGTGGTGCTCCAACGCAGTAATTATAGATTGGGGGTGTGACCGCGACAGCACAAATACCAATATACACACCTGACGTATTGCCAAACATTTTAACCCTACATGCAACTTATGTACAAACCAAATAATTTCCAAATCGATCTACTTGGTCAGTTTGAACATTTCAACCAAACAATTGCCGTTTCAAGTATAAATGAAACATGAGCTGAGATTTAACATGGCATTAAACAATAGAGAGAAATTGGTTCAAATATAACATCTTGGCGCATGTGCATAACAATACATGCAGTGCCACACCTCAACAGAGGTATTGTACGTGAATGTACTTTCTTATAAACTAATGTAACATGCCATCCAACTCTGGAACTCTTCCTTTCATGGTAGAGTGCTTCATTTGTCATTTGGTGCATTTTTGTCAAGCTCAAAATCTAAAGAAGGGTGCTTAACAACTAACCTAATGAGGTTTTAGCTCAGTGAATGCTGTATATTCCGAGAAACAATGTTCTAGGATCTCAATTTCAAATCAAAAATTGCTGAGTCATGTTTTGAAATCAGCGTCCAGGATACGTTCTCATTCAGGCAATTGCAGCTACGCGATATCACGTACTGAACTGACAACTTATAGCAACCGCACACGTGCACGTCATCTCAATGCTTGCAAGCACCCATTCATGGCTTCGCCATATTAAAAACGAACTACTTACGGAAATTTCCAAAAATGCGTCTTTAGATGCATCTTGGACAATGACCTTCTACAAGTTTTCTTCCAAATGACAGCATGCCAGAAAGAACAATTTTACAGGAAGTGTAGTGCCATTACTATCTTTATACCAAGTATGCTTTTTAAAAAATAATTTTGTCAGTAACTTTTTGGATAGCTGCAAATGATATACATGTACTCTACCGGTACCTTTAAAGTCAAGACCCTTGCACCAAGACATTTTATCTAAATCTTTGGAGTACCAAATATCAAAGTATCATTTGCATACTCTACACATATGCAAATTAATCATCATGTGACCTCTGACATCATTTTCTTAATTACCCAGGGCATTTTGTTTGATTTCATGCCCAGTCCAATCAACCTAAGAAGTAATTAATACAATCAAACAGATGTATGGCCTGACTGACAAGTGGGTGGATGAACAGATGGTCAGCCAAACTGTACGCTCTCTTGAATTTCAACAAGGAATAAAGCTTTTAACCCATTAGCCCATGTATTACATTGTATTACATTGTATGACAATGTATCAATTCTCTTGATACATGCAGGTCCACAAAACCAATCAGTGTTCTGGCAGTTTGGGTGTTACAGGGACTTTGGGGTGGTACAGGAACTATGATGTTCTGTTTGTTGAACCTCAACGTGGTAAACTTTTCTGGGAATGTCAAATATTACCGCACACGAGTGCGTCATCTCAATGTCATCTCTGGAAATGTCAAATACTATAAAAGAAAAACAATGTAAATCATGTTGTACCGGTATTAGCATCTTCAGACCTCACAGTGCCCCTAAATATAGCTTTTTAAATAGGTTTTGAAAATCAAAATGTAGGTTTTGAAAGGTTGCCCACTTGCCAAAACACTAAAGGTATTTACTTGTTTTTACTATTTACTGAATTTACTATTCTTCCCTTAAGTTCTTAAAACCATAAATTTGCAGGACGTCATGCAAACTGCCCAATTCTGAAACACTCGTAAAATAAAATCTAATAGAGGTACACATTGACAATGGTGTTATTTTGGCATTATGATAACCAAACTGTGGATCAAATTGATTTTTTTAATTTTCTTTAAGAATTGTTAAAATGTATGGCAGAATAAATATCTAGGTTTTTACAGGTGATATAGATTACTTAAAAAAAAAAAAAGAGGCTCCGAAGTTGAAATATAGGTTTTAATAGGTTTTAAAGCTTTCACTTTTGATTTTGCTTTTCCGGAAACTGAGTTTCTGCCACTGGTAATACTTAACCTGTTATGACTGTTTCCTACATATTTTTTTTTGAATATTCAAATGTAGGGTTGTTTGGTCAAATCTTTGAAAATGTGACCATGATGTGAGAAAGTGACCTTTGTTTTCATCTTTGTTGTCAATTATCAATTGTGCTGAGGGCCAAATTCTGTTTGTTTTTTTCCATGTGCAGAATTTCATTGTAATCAATGAGAAGGAACAATAACAATCACGAGAGTCTGTAGTAATAACATTCCGTTTGAGTTGACAGTTTGAAAAGCTATAGCAGTTATATACCTATTCTTCTTGAGAAAATAAATTGTCTTCCCAAATCTCTCAGAAGACATGTACAAATGTACAACAACTTGTAAACAAAAATAAAAAATGATGGATTTTGTTAAAATTTGAGGAAACAAAATACAAAGTTTCTCTTTTGCTTATCTAACCGAATGAACAAAATTATTCCTTTTAATGACCTTGACTCGGTCTAATTCAATCATATTTAATTTAATTCCGCGAACACCAAATGTGTAAACAGCTGGTAGCCCGAGGCCTGGTGTCGGCCTGACATTTCAGATATAATTCAATCGGCACATTACTTCTCATTAGGGGCACATTTATTGGCCGGCATTGCTAAATAAGACTGAGGAGACGGGCATTCATTCGGAAGAACAGGCTCTACTCAGTGTGGTTCCGTGAGCAAGGGTTCGCTCCCTTCTTCCGTGACTTCCGTGAAGATGCTCGGGTATTGAAATCTTGTTCTCTGAAAAGTGTGGGGGATAGAGGTCATATAACATACAATTGATCCCATTGTGACACGCACAGACCATAACCACGTGCAGGAACAGTGGACAGCGTGGTAAAGCTTACTCATAAGAGCCTGTGTGTGAAGGACACAGTGCACGCAATACTTTACGCACATGTGGCGTGGTATACGCGCGACTAATTTTCATCTGAATGTGCACAAAACTGTACCGTCTTCGTCGACGGATGTACCTGAGCATGGGTGCATGGCGACAATGGCGCGCAGGTGTCCTCCGTTCACTAACGAGGAGGGTACTTATACACCGCGCGCGCACGTCTACCGAACTCTCATTAACTCTTACATCCAAACACTTCTTACTCCATTAATAAGACGAGCATATGTTGATGCCAAGCTGAAGAAAAACGTCTTCACCGATGAAGGTGAACTGAATACACAGAACATGTACACATTGGTGAAGATTGATCAAATGGACATACTGAAATGTAATTTCCTGGATGCGTCCATCAACATTCTTCCCTTCCTTAACTCTTGGCCTCAGTCAGATTCTTTGAGGGATTGATTTTACAAGTATTCGAAGTAGTTTTGAACGCAACCGCAGTTGTCTTTCCCAGAAAGACCTTGCTTTCTCAGTTCTACCCGGAAGTCCAGGGGGCTTCTGTCCCAGGGTTGATATGGTGCATTTCCCAGATGGCCCTTGAAAGGAAGATTTGCACAGCCGCAAATCTGCATCAATTCTGAGAACAATTAATTTGAGGACTTTGAGCCTACTGGTATGTGTTTAACTTTGCAATAAGCATCCTTATCCTTTGAAATATGTGTTTAAGAAGCATTAGCAATGGAATGGTATTTTGCTGAATGGTATTTTGCAAAATGATCAGTGCACGCTTTTTGTTTGTTTTATGAAGAATAGTCAACTTCTGTTTTTCTACATGAAATATAGTGATATTGATTTTGTAACCTCCATTATTTTTACAGTGAAGATGACATGTACGCATTCATCATGTATAGGACTCTCTACCAAGAACAATGAATTAACATGCACACCTACATACATGATGATGAACATGTAGTATATAGTTATGCAAAGGCGTTTTTAAAAGATGAACAACAAATTGGAAGTGATACAATAATCTGGACGTTCTTGGTAACAGGTGCCGTTTGCAAATAAAAGAATTATTTTTGTAGACATGGTTAAAGCTTTCATTTGACGCAATATCTGGTCTGCACCTGGTAAAGCCCTACTTTTCAAAATCCATACAGCAAACAGCGGATTAAGATGCACGAGTGAAAAAAGGTGAAAACAGGTGATGCTAGAGTAGAATTCTCCAGCTGGAAGAGTGTAAAATTCAAGCACAACAAGCTCTCCTGGTAAATTCAGCTAGTAACACAGTAACACAACATGTCTCCTGGAGAAAAAAAACACACACCAGCACTGTGTGATGAGCCGACGGACTGTGATGAACTTATCACATCGCGCCGCAGCATTAATGCGCATAGCTCGGCAAACCGCAGGGAGCAGATGGCCACTTGCTGGGTCTTAAGGTGGATCCGGAGGAGACGCTGACGTCAAGAAAATTGTCCTCAAATGCTAACGATGAGAACTCCCAGCAGGTTCACCCCTCCAACCCTCGATCACATTACCACAATTTTTTTTTTTTTTTTGGCCAGGCAGTTAAATTATAACCGTTCGGAACCTGGATGAAACTGATCTACACTTTACTGTCGGCCCATTTCATCAGTTCACTGAGCATAAATTATCAATGTATTAATTTTTTTTAATGTTTATAAGACAATGATTACTCACAAAGAAAGTTTAAACTTTGTATATGAGGTGATTACTTGATATATATATTTAAAAGCTTTTCCAACTGAATAGAAACAGCAAAATATTTAATTCTATTACAAGGAATTTAGCTTGTACATGTAAATAAATTTGTAATAATAACTTGCTCAAATATTTATCAATGGGTATATGTAACATCTAGGTACTGGACTGTCAATCGCAAATGCCACCTACACGGTAGCTCATGCCTTACCCATAACAAAAAAAATCAGCTCAGACTATCAAATTGTTACAGCTGAATACTGTATCGGCACCCAAATTCCCTACAATAACAGTATGTGTATGGTACGTATGCAAGGCTTCAGATGAGCAATAACCCTGCCCCAAAATCTCCCATCATCATCAAGTCTCAGCTGACGGGAAATCCGGCTTGAACGCCTAATTAATGCCGCTAATTACATTCTGCCGGTATACCCAGATCCCATGAAGCTGCTCACACTAACAGGACTCCTGAGCCGATCGAGGCACTGACGTCACGTCCGTTGTCCCGGTAATGGTTTGGGAGGGTTACGTAAGCTGACTCTGGAGAGCCCAAGACTTCCATTTGCAATACCCACTCAATAAACCCTCAAACGGTGGGACCCATTATAACCCATGCAAAAGTTACATAAGTTGCTGGGGTTTAATTGAACAAAATTGCTAAATGACCGATTAACATTTGAAATGGCGGCAAATTGGGGGTCTCCATTAGGTGTAAGTGGATTAAAATTGTAAGAGTCGGAGACTGAGAGGGTTGAATACATGTACCTGGACATGACTTCCAAATCAATATAGCACATGGTCCACTGTTGACAATTGGCATAACTCTCCGGATTATCACTGTGTTTACAAAGACAACAATTTATCCTTATGAGGAATGTGAAAATAAGTTCCGTGATAATTGTGCTGATGCACGATGAATAAGTACATACATGTACATGTAAATACTTGTACATGACTTGCACAATTGTGTGCCATATTATCATATACATGTAGGCTTCTTTCACAAACACATGTACATGTACATGGCAGTTCGTAGTTTCTTAAATAAAAGTAGGCCTAAATTATTATGTTTTCACAACATGTCATTGAAATGTAATTCAGGTGATTTTAATAATGTAAATAAAAAATGTAACGAAATTAAAAATGATATACATACAGTGCATATATGTGCACAGCAGTTGTGTAAAAATGGTGAAAAAGAAAAGAAATTTTAGACATGTGCATACAATAAAAAGATACAATCCCCTGCATACCACATTAATGTATAAGAACAACATAAACTGGTATAATGACTAAAAGCTAAATGCTTGCATCTGATAAACATACCGGCATAATACATGCATGCGATGTAATACACTGTGTATATCTGCATGTATAACTTATGAGTATGACCACTTCAGGTAATTAGTATGCGCAGAGTCCTTGAATGCTAATTGTCTCAGCCTTAACGGCAAACAAGCATGCAGCAGGAACAAGTCAACACACAAACAGACCGAAGGCAGCCTTACGCGGCATAAATTTTGATGGCCACTCCTTGCAGCACAAAAAGATGCAGGATATACTACTCGTGTACAGGGACTTGTTGCGTATTGCACGACAGCCTCATTCCACGCTATTACAGTCAATTCAAAGTAGTCAGAGGTCATAACACGTACACAAATCCCTGGTCGTACTCAACAAACAGATAATACTGCTTTTCAATATGGCTGGGCTAATATTGAGTTGGGGTTTAATATGATGGGATACTGTGCCAGCAAATAATTTTAAAAGGCCTGTCATTTACATGTACAAGAAATTGAAACTGGCTGTTGGTTATTTCGACAATGAAAACCTTGTTGCATCAGAACAAGTGATGTATTGAATGAAATTATCTGACAAGTGCATTCTTTGTTGACGAATTTTAATTTTCTCCAATTGAAAGATCAACCGTGTACAAAAATAAAGTTTATAGATGTTTTTATGACGTTGTATAGTACCAAAAAAAGTCCAGCTTAAGCAGCCTACATTGTAATCTTCAAATCCCGTACAAATGCAAAATTACAACACCTTCTGTTGCAGTAAATCTGATCTATACAGCCCAGCCACCGTTATTTCACTCAGGGCTTGCTTTGAAGAATTTGCCATCTATTCACATGTCGGCCATATTAAATTGAAAGTGAGGTACCGTTTCTCTTCATTTTTTGGAACTTGCGAGTAAAAATGAAAGCAATGAAATAAAAGTTCATTACAAAGTAATACCAGTCTGCTCTGATGAATTTATTTAAAATTTGTGATTAAACCTACCAGTACCCTAATGTTTTAAGCGACAATTTAAAAAAAAGAAGTGAAAGCGGGGCTTAATTGACCTATTGCGATAGAATCGCGTTAGAATCGCGTCAACGCAGCTTGTGAAATATTGTCCAATTACATAATAAACAAATGGACGCGGAATGCGCAAAATCTGAGACAAACAAAACAGAGTGTACAAAAACTCCATAGGGTTGTCTAAGGGGCGTGGCTAACTCGCAAACGGCGATAGGTCAATTGGAATGCACTCCAATCGTAAAGTAGTCTGGCACCATCTCATTCAAGAGTTTCAATTTATATAAACAGATTCAGGGAACACGATCCAAAATGGCCTCCTTGTGAATAAGGTCTATTACTTGACTGCACAGTCTTGAGATATCAAGGATTCATGAAGTATTGAGACAAATGCTGAGAGGATAGACACCAGTTTGACACTGGTGTTCCACAGTCGCAACAAATGGAACTGAAGTAGGAACAACTCAGACTGGCTTTGATAGATTTGGGTTTCAGACGGGCAAAACTGATGAATTAATTTTCTGAAACGTCTGAAATTGGTCTAAGGGTTACAACAAAATAAGAGACTGAGCGACTGAAAGAGTTGAACATGGACCAAAAGGCGCCTTTCCATATGCACGTTTCCAGTCCGTGTTATGTTCGTAGCGTATATATTGCGTACGCGATGCGTTTTGTGCGCGTGATTTACTTTTCCATATACGTGAAGTATGGGCAATGAATTCAGTTAGCAGCGTGGGAAAAAGAAAAAATAGCAAATTATCAAAATCAAATGCGTCTACTGATTGCAGCTGCAGCTTACAGAAAAAGAATTCAGTCCAACCAAAAAAGAAAACACCGGGTGTGGGTCCGTGAAATCTTCCCAAGCAGGAAGATAATGGGGCTTACCATCATTTTGATTGCAACGTGGTCATGGCAGGGGGTTATTGCGCCAAGAATTGCGTATGCGTCAATATGAAAAGGGACGTGTGCTACAATATGGAGTTGATTTTTGTGTCTGTAAAAATGAAACGCATGAACTCAGTGCACACGCTTACTGACAAAAAAAACGTTCATACAGAAAGGCGCCTTAATGAAGGAAGTGCTAAAAGAGAGCCTCATCACTGCATCATTTGCTACGTCTCCCCAAAATGCTGGTACCATAGCTCTGATTCAAGGTGTGCCAATACTGGATTGCTGGGTAGGTACAAATTTGGGGTTGCTAATTGTCCTTACTCGCAGCAGAAATTCAACTACGAAGGACGCAGCTACAACGTGGTAAAGCCGAAAGCATGTAAAGATGCCTTTGACAGCCACCATACAACCCATGTCTGAACACGGAGCACAGCCAGAGATCGAAAGTGTTGATTTTTGCAGAGGGAGGAAAATCGGAGAACCGGAGAAAAACCCTTGTGGCACAGGAGAGAATCAATGAACAACTCCATTCACATATGACCTGAGCCAGGAATCGAACCAGGGCCACAGTGCCATCGGTTAGAGACAAGAGCTTTTCGCACTGCGCCACCAAAAACATGTAGGATTACACAACATAAACATATTCCTTACCTCTGCTAATCTGTCTGCCTCCTTTTTGCGTGTGACAAAGGCATTACCACTTGCGTTCTTTGCTAGTCGAATCCTGGCGAGCCTAGCTTTCTGTAAAAAGAAGAACAGACAAAGCTTTTAAGGAAAAATGCAAATGTCCAATCAAATTTCTTTTTGGAGGCAGCAACATGGGTAAAAAGTGTATCGACAAAAGAACAGCTTTTTTTTCTACATTTCCTCAAATTTTCCTGAACTTTCAAGAAAGTTGTTCACATGAACTTTCCTGGCCATCCCTAAAAACTGGGACACTACCTGAAGAGCAATTTTGCATTTCTCAATCCAATGAAAGTTGAAACTAATGAACCTAAACGATTTTTTTCTCGGAAAGCAGAGAATACAGACAGTCTGGCAGTAAGTATTGAATTTTTTCTTTTCATGAGCACAATACGTAAGAACTTTTGTGAAGGGTCTTACTAGGATTCACTGTAGCATATTACAGCAAAATACGTAGTTACCAAAACCATTCAATTGTTAACAATTGTTGTACAGCACAAACCCAAATGTTTAGAAAAATCACCATGGATACCAAATTTATAAAAATCAACATGGATACCAACTTTTGTTTGCAAAACAATTTTTCACTGTCTGGGGGCCTGGATGTATACCTACACATTGTATCAGGCCGCCACTCAAAGCGGAGGATCAAAGGCACTATCGGACAATAGTTGGTACTCTTCATGGCGGCACAATTGCCAACGTTCGCAGGACATTATAAAAAATGGCACTTGTAAAAAAAGAGGGGAACTCTGGGAAAATAGGAGGGTGGGGATAAATACCCCCCCCCCCCCCCCAGGATGCTATGCCACATGACACCACATGTATGGCAGTATCAATGTGAAATGTGGAATATTTGGCTGCTATATGTTTAGATAGACCAGTGATGTCTGATATTAAAATTGATGAGTACATACCTGTATTCCATGTACACAGGTATGATGCACGGATTAGATTACAGACATGTTTGTATGCACTCAGTCTGGATTTTTAAAGTTATAAAAGATCCTTTATGCCACACGAATGACCTTCACTGGTAACATTTTATTCTATAGAGGACCCATTCATCCATGTCATCCAATGCGAAAAATATAATTCAATTTCCATGTATAAGGTGTATTCATGTGCACAGGAAGCTTATTTGTACATGTATGTACATGCCGGCAAGTTCGTTTCACTGGGATAGGGGTTGTTGTTTATCCATTACTTTAATGTTATACATTAAAGATGCATTCCCAGTGCTATTTTGAGTCTGACCCCGAAAAATAGATTTTTATTTCAATTGCTATTTTACTAGTGATTGATTTTTGAATGAGACATCGACTGAAAACAATAATCGACCCACGTTTACATTACTGAATCATTACTTTCAAAATATTAAATTACTTGTGGCCCGTTGGTAATTCTGCTCTTATGGGATAGGCTGGTTCATGCCCAATGATCAGTATTGATAATGCAGGGATCAAAAACCAGTCTCCTCGTATTAAGGCGGATCTGTTTGTGCCAACATTAAAACCTTTTTTTTTTTCAGAGGGTTGCAGATTTCCAAAAGAAAAAAAAAAAGGACTTTTATTTGAATAAAACACACTGTTTGAAAATGTAATAATAGAAAACAATCAAATTTGTTGAAGAGCACGGGAACGCAACTTTAAATGACAGAACACACGACAAAGTAGAGTGTAGATTCTGGCCATACTGATACAAGGAAGCCCTTTGTGTCAGTAAAACAACAAACTTTTGTATTTCATATCTATTGGCCAAAATAGTAGCCTTGGGCCTTCTTATTCTTGGGTTTAAAATAAGTCTAACAACAAACCTCTCCATTGTCCAAATTCTAACTTGGGCATCCCAGAGATTTACAAGTTTTCCCGAACCGGCATCTGTTACATTCACGTGTTTGCATTTAGATTTTGACTGTCAGTCTTTAATAATTATGTCCAACTGGACTCTATCAACTTTCTCAAGCATGAGAAAACCCTGACTTTTAGTTGTCTAAAATTACAAAATATCACACCAATACATGCAGCAAAGATAATGCTATCAATCAAACTAGAGCCAATGGCAGGACAATAAGATGAGGCAACAAATAAATTGAATCCCTTGCCTGAAATAACCAACTGTCTAGCTCTGCACCGTATGCAACAACAGAAAACCATGGCTAGTGGGCACACCCATGCTGTATGACATCCAATACAAAAATTTAATTGACTTTATGCATGCACGCATGTACTTAAAGAATTCGTCACGGTCTCACTTTGTTACTCCTGACCTTCCTTTGACGTCACACCCTGGCTTCTGAAGAACCTGATTACGTGGCCAAAGTACGCAAGACCAAATACTTCATGTCATAGGTTTCAAGCAAGTTCGCACGCTTCACTTAGTAAGAATAAACTTGACTCTCAATGTGGTTGCTGAGATTATTTCTTTTAGAATGGCTGATTCCTGGAATGGGTGTTGTAGTCAAGTCACTAAAGTTGAGTCCGTGTCTGAGAGTTTCGAGTCACGTGGGTTGAGTCTGTGTCCGAGTCTCAAGTCATTTGACTCGAGTCATTTGACTCAAGTTCGCGTCCCAGTCTGAGTCAATTTGATACGAAATGGACGTGCATGGATATGGACACACATGTACCCGGTAAGTACAATGATGCGTTGTCCCAGGAAACAGGCGGGGGCGCACTTACTTACAAACATTATTATGTTTGGAGAGTGCTGCGGTACAGTGTGTGTTCTTAACGTTCTTAAACGTAAATTGCTTTAACGTTACTTTTGGAAAATAAACATCAGAATTATGGGTTTTTTAAAAATATTATTTGGTAAGAAAATATGTGACTCGCAAGTCACGAGTCATGCTGGTGGAGCCCGAGTCCGACTCTTTTTCTGATGTGAATCAAGTTGAGTCTGAGTCACAAAAATGACGACTCTAGACAGACTCGAGTTTGAGTCCTGGACTTGAGTCCTACAACATTGACTGAAATGGGACTACTGGTTGATATCATACATTTGAATACGAGTGTGCCTGGTTTAGTGTCACCTTAAACTTCAGTACATACATGTAATTACATTGTAACCCTGACCCTTTCAGATCTTTCTAAAGCTGTCAGCAGGTTTCAGGAGGATTTTGCAGGATTGATAAAAGTATAGCCCGGCCAGCGCCGTCGCCAGTCCTGAGCATCAGGGGGGCCATAGTACCAACTTGGGGGCCCCACTACAAAATACAAAAATACAAACCAGTATGTATGGCTTTTGCTTTTGCTCGCCAAAGAACCCCCCCCCCCCCCCCCCCCGCCCCTTGGCGACGTATTTATGCTTGGTGAAAACTAGGATTCTAATATTCCCCTGGGTTCTTACACAGAGGTGGAATTGGATTTAAGGTTCATACCAGTACAGTGCAAAGATAATATAACTGTGTAATTTTAGAAAATATAATTTTCACAATCCTTAGCAAGGCCAAACCGGATGAGTGACTTTATCACTATGGCAACTGAGACGGAGTACAACACATGAACTGCTCGATATTGGAATGGCCAAATTGGGAAGGTTGCCAGGGAAGCAGACGAGAGGGAACAATGGGATTGGTCTCACATGGTGAAGTTATTGGCAAAGCCATGTGATTCATCATCAGTAATTGTACTTAAATTAATGGCTAAACCAGACTGTTGGCTTTATGGCAATATTGGGTTTCATCATGACGACCATTCTGATGGACTGAGAAAGAATATGAGGTTCAAAATATAATAAAAAATTAAAAACCAAGGAAGAAAAGCAATAACCGATATATTATGGCTGTCACATGTTGGGGATGCTGTTGTAAGGTCTTTAAAATTAATGACCCAGCAAATAAACAGGAAAAAGGGTTATTTGAAAAAACGTTCTGTCCCCATTTAATTATCAAAGAATTCTCTCTTTTCAAGTGGAAGGCAGATACTGATGTTTTGAGGAGGTAGCAAATACATACATGAAGAAAAACACAAGTTTACTTGCCTGCAATATTCTGGGAAAAACAACTGAAAAAGTTTCAAACATCATTTCTTAAGCATAATAAGCACATGAAATATGCAGCAATGTGGAAAGATACATTGTACAATGTACATACGTAGTAGCAGCAAAATCCAGCCCCGCAACCCCCCCCCCCCCCCCCACAAAAAAAGAGACTGGTAACTGAAAGCTCCATCAGGTGCTTAATATTGTAAATACACAGAAATATAAGTTTTAGATGCTCAGCTTTGCTGTGTAAGGCTTATTGGCAATTGACCTATCGCGGTAGAATCGTGTCAACGCAGCTTGTGAATTATTGTCCAATTTCATGATATACAAATGGACGTGGAATGCGCAAAATCTGATACAAACAAAATGTAATGTACAAAGTTCTATAGGGTTGTCTAAGGGGCGTGGCTAACTTGCAAACGGTGTTAGGTCAATTCAATGTTATTCATCGTTTCAGGCCGGACTGTCATGCCAGAAGAGAGGGAGAGAAAAAACTAAACAGTGGCAGTAAAATTGACGCAAAAAAGTTACTCTTGAATGGAAGTTTGTGTGCATGGCCAAGCATCCGTAACTTTGAATATTTAGGGAGAGAAAAAGAATTTAGTTACATGTAAGCACAGCTTTTCTGCTTTGGTAAGCAAAGATTTCTTTGCTGGAGATTAGAATGCGAGTTTTGTAGTTTGGACTCGAAACTAAAACTCACATAATAGGTCATTCTAAAAAAAAAAATTAGGGCATTCTAAAAAAATTAGGGTCAAGAGAGTGACATTTTTCTTGTCCCTGTTACTTTGGTATATACTCTGTAAAGTTGCCATTCAAGGATCGTTACGAATGACTTGAAACCATTCTTTATTTGTTCGTAAGCAGTTTGCTGATTCATAATCACTCTTGGAGGATTGACTGAATTAAGGAGTGCATCAGAATTATAAAATCATAGACGTCGAATGTAACAGGGACGGAGAAAAAAAGTGAATTCCAATTTAAAGAATGATCCACATGACATGAACAGGGCAGCACTTCAGAGGTAACTAGCTCGTGTCTTAACCCTAACCTTCACAAATCCTCCAAAATGTTCTTTGCAAAATGGAGAATTTGGCAGGATTGACGCTATATGGCAAAAATGTGTGGCTGAGTTTGGAGGATGCACTGTGTCAAGGTCTTGGACCGGACCTTGTGTTGTTTATGCCCAGTCGTGCATAAAGTTAGGCCTATACATACTTGAAATCCCCCGCACTACTCCAGGATGTCACTGGCTCTGCCTCAACATATTGGCAGTGACTGCTGGAGGATTTTGCAGGATTGAGGCAGCGGTCACCCCTCCAAGGACCACATTCAAGAAATAACGGAGGATTTTGCAGGATTGAAGATGTACGCATTTTTGACACAGAGACACTTGGAGGAGTTTGCAGGATTGAGGTTGCATCCTGGCAAAAATGCCTAGGGAGTTGTGGTTAATACAAAAGTTTGGAGGATGTACCTACCCTTTGCGCCTTTCGCTTGTCAGCCCTCTGGTTTTGGTGGTATATTCGACTGAAGTTGGAGACAATGACTGGAACAGGGAGAGCAATGACTAGGACACCGCTCAGGGCACACACTCCACCCACTATCTTGCCTATGACTGTGTTGGGTACAATATCTCCATAACTACAACAAGATAAAAGGGAAGAAACAAAAACATTAGCAAAATGAAGTAGCCAAAAACAAAAGTGACACAAATGATCCTCCCTTTTGGATATTACCATATTGTTTTTGGTTCATGCAGACAAGGATTCTTCAAAATTCAAGTATTGCACCATATGGGTAGCTCATAAGGCAAGAAGACGAGGAAGAGTTTGATGTCCATTTTATAATTTGGAGATTGGAAAAACAAATTTCTGCATGAAACCAAATAACCTGGGAAAAAAATTGTACTGGATTTAAACACAAAAACAGATTAGAAATAGATGACAATATTTGAAGAAACTACACACAGGCATCAACTTGTTTACCTTCCATACGTACACATGTAGACATGTTTAACTTTTGTACATGTAAATGATGTACATGTACATGTAGTACGTCAAAATTGTTACAATGGTCACAATAAGCCAGTTTGGTATTGCAACTGCTCATGCCCACAATGATGGGTCATAGGTCATTCAGGATTTTCAAACACTCATCAAAGGCCCATGAACGCGCAAGGAAACGGTCGCACGACGCACATGCGTTAATTATGAGTGGAATGGACATTAACGCGTAACATTGCATCAGCGATTTTTTCTCGAATGACCTTTCACCTGGACTACTTCATCAAGACACCGAACTGGCTTATTATATTCCGATACACTCAGAGAAAGTATCAAACATTAGCATAATCCTTTTTACCCATAGCACGTTAAAAAGGAATACATGTAGGGTTCGAATTATATGACCCTTTCTAGGGGTTTTGAGGGGTGTCCGTGCCATGCGCCCCCCCCCCCCCCTTAGCCTTTGTGATATTTCGTACACCCGTGAATTGAGTCGGCCCTAAACCAATGAAGCACAACAAGCTGTGACCAGAATTTACCCTGTTTGGGTGATAGTATTTTATATACAGTTGATAATTGAAAGAAGGTCACATGTATGGTTCCAGTGAGGTGTAACTGCCGGTCAGCTACAATCTTTTGTGCTTTGAACTTTTACTACACTGCCCTCCAATGGATGAACTTCTGTTGGCATACGTGTAACTAGGGTGCAATCTGTATATATATATGTAATTGTAAAGTGCAAAAAAGAAGAAGCTTTTTCCCCTTTCAAATTCAGAATTTATTGATATCTTTCTGATAATAAAACCAAGGATTCCTCAAAAGTGCCCTAGGTACTGCTGTTCGAAAGCCAGGAGAAACCTGTAAGAAAAGAAGACAATGAGAAGAAATTACAGTCTTAGAGGTGGGAGGAAAACTCCAGAAGAATATTCTCGGGGAAACCCACGGGATCAGGTAGGGACTGAAAACTCAAACCACATGTGGACCAGGGCAGGAATTGAACCCAGGCCACAGTGGTGGAAGCGAAGGCCAGGAAAGTAGCCACTGCACCAACCTGACTCCTCTAAGAAATCATCAAAAGTATTGGTGTTTTTTTCACTGTACACAAAAAGCCATGTATCGGTAGAAGGGAAATTTATATAAAAAGGTACCGAACAGACACGCATGGCAGATCACCATGTCTGCCATAAAGTACCTGTGCGTATAAAAGAAAAACCAACAGGGCATAGTCGACTACATGTAGATAGTGAGTTTGTATTCACATATGAGAACATTTTGTAACAATTGAACTTTTGAATTCTTTCGAATTCTTTTATTTGCCTTTTCATGGTACTTGGCTGTACATTTACTTTGAATGTACTCCAATTAAAAAATGTAGTCCCATGTTTTCATTAAAAAAATGTTCTTGGTTATAGTGGTTTTAAGGTTGCTAATAGAAACTTTTTAATATAAAAAATTAATTGGAAGCGCTACCTTTTTAAATCTTGTTCTACAATATACAGGCACCGGTATGTAACCCTCCCTGACCCTTACAAGCTCTCCGGGATGTTTGACAGATATTGCAGGATGGAGGGAATAAGAACGTAACCATTCTTAATTACGTCATTCAAAAGCTTACATGTATCTAAATTTAACTTGAAATGTCACAACTGTGCACAAACGCCCACCTTCTTGCGTGCAGAGTTCTCATGATGCAATAAACAAGCATGCAAGTGACTGTACAGTTTACAAAAAAAAAATTTATATATTGTATATATTTAAGTAAAACAGGTGGATATCAATAAAAAAATAAATAAAAAAAAAACACTAAATAAACTGTCTCTGATTCCTCCCCGCCTCATTTAGATTCCGTTTTCCTTCCGTCACAATCGTGTGGAATTAATTGAGCTGTAACTGTCGACAATACCGGTCGGGATGTTATTCTACGTGTCGTATGCATATATACACGCTTCACACGGTTGCGACTTCACCACATGTATAATCTCACACGTTCCCGGTTTGCCCCTTACGCATACACACACACCGGACATGCCTCATAAGCCGGTGGGCCTCTCGCGATATTACAAAAAGCATATCATGCGTGGCTAGGCGCTGCGCGCTGTTTGGCTGCCTCATGTAATAAGTTTTATGAGTAGGGATATTTTTTTGAATTAAGACGGCACCACCGCCGGGAAAGCAATCGCTGGGGCCCCAGGTTTGGCGACAATTAAAACGTATCATCTGGCGGTGACTCTTGTGCCCCACGGTGCCGGCAATGAGCAGTACCGGCATACACAAATCACACCTCGCTACGATAGGTGTTCAATTCCAACCAATGTTATTGGAATGCAGCATGATAACAATACTTCTCTCTCACATCCCCTCTGTGGCAAATGTTTCATTTCAGACGCGGCACTTCAAAGATAATTGCTCAGTTTACAACTGATTGGAAATGTGCAGACAAGCAGATGTTATTTGTATTTCGTTCTTTTATTCTTTACTTTAAAAAAACTGGAATACTAAGACAGTATACATGTATGGTCGGTACATAAATTCAAACCTTTGGAAAATTAAATTTCAAAATGCAGTTTGATTTAAGTGAACTGAGTTAAACTATCTTCAATGATTAACTTATTTTTCATCTATAAAACAAAAGATAGATGTTAATTTTGCAATCACACCATGCGTCAAATCTCTTCTGCCACTCTGCGTGGTTCTAAAAAAAGAACCGGTTTGGGTAACACGACGTTTCGGACAGTATGCTCCATACGTCTTGAAGAGACAAAAGAGGTGTAACTACATTGTGCTAAGGCAACCTAACATCTACATGTAACTGACCAACTTTCCACACCTTCAAACCAAAAGCTAGCTGTGATACGTTAAGTTATTTTGTGGTTTATTAATTAAATATTGTGTGAGCAAATATAAAAATATTTCTACAGGTGTTCGCTGACTTTCAAATCTGCATGTACATGTACAGCTCCAATTAACATATATTTAGGACAGAGGCTGCCAAGTTATGGAAAATGCTCCCAACAGCAACCATGGTATCTCTTCATGAATCAAAAATATCAGGAATTAAAACGATCCATCACGAATCTTTTCATGTTTCTCAAATTTCCTCGGAGACAACAAATAGGCCTAGTCATGAAATTCACAAGCTTGCTCTCTTGATTTAATAGGATAAAAACACTATCTGGGAAACGGGTTACTACAGGGCGATTTTTTTTTTATCTTCCTACCTATAGGCAGACCTGATGTTTCAAGTATCAGATGAATAATCTTGCCCAGATAAAGGACGGCCTCAGTGTTTTTATATGCACATTAAAGCTCTTTACAATTCATGAGCTGTTTCGGTGAATTTATGGAGTGGGCATGCAAGCTGCCTAGTGTGTCAAAAGCGCTGTCACATTTCATCAAGGGGTTCTACATTGTATTTCTTCATTTCAACCCGAGGAAAGGGTTCAGCATATTGCAGATTCTGGGGGAAAACAGGTGCGCTTCTTATATGTTCACAAACGAAAAAAAAAAAATTATAATAAGATTGTATGAGCAAATGTCCACAATATTTGTAATCCAAAAAATGAAATTATCATGCAGCATAGAAAATAAGGGGGAAAGTAAAACTAAAATATTATAAGTGAGGCAGGAGTTCAGGCAACTGCACAATAGAGTGGGAAATAAGTCTTCATGTGAAGCCAAGATGGGCCGAGACTGATCGTGCCATTAATGTGGTCAGGCAGATTGGTGCACAATATGATGGAATTGTTCATTTGATAATAAAAGCATGAAAACTGGCACACAGTCAGAGTATGTCATGAAAAAGATATTTATCTATAGAGCCATCGCAGATTTGTCCTTTGAAAATTTGTAAAATTTCTTGTTATTGTGTGATATTTTTTTCAAAGGACAAATCTGCAAATGCCCATAGCCAAATATCTTTCCCATGGCAAACTCTAGACTGTGTGCCAAATGTCATGCCTTTATCATCAAACTGAACAATCTTATCACCAATCTGCTGTGCTAATGGTGTGTTTCTATTGGCGAGCGCTTTAAAAAAAAAACAGTCTTCTTATACTCCTCGAAAATGCCCGTTATGGGTGATTGGTTTCCTGCACCCAGCAAATCCCAAATGCCACAGTAATTGGGCGCCGTAATTTCTTCAGCGAGATGCCCCCATCCATTCAATTACCACAGCCTTCGTCGTGGGAGCCCTTACGCTGCATCCTCGTGAATTCTTACGAGTGGTTTGACTTGCATCCTCCCACGCACGCCGCTAAAATTGGAACCCCAGTTCCCTCAAGTTTAACCAGGCAATAATGCGTGGCAAATAACTGCAATCGTCGGTGTTCCGGACTGGACAGTCTGGCAAAAACAAGCCCTGTTTATTAAGTAGCAACTTGTTATTTTATAAAGATAAACATGTGCTTCTAACCTTAATTAACATTACATGTGCATGTGCGTAAGACATTGTCGCAGTGTGTATTTTAAATTGATGTTAATAGCATGATGTACAGACAGAATATTCGCATACAATGTATGTCTAACTCTGTATTAACATCATTCGTCATCCCTCCCCCCCCCAAAAAAAACATCCCTTTGTTTAGATGTAACCTTTTTAGATTTGCCTTACAATGTTGAGACTCTTATCAATAATATTTGTTTGGCAAAACAAGAGTAAATTTCAAAACATTGTCTTCAAACAGGGTTGTTTTTTTTCTTGTATGACTCTTGCCTCTAAATATCATCGCTCAATAGCACTGTGTGTTTCATTCTGTTTGTCGCTTTGGTTGACATGTTTGATAACATGCTAAGCAACTTCTGACATACAGTTTACAAGATGGCCTTCAGATTTACGAGTGGTTTTCAACATCCACGTCTAGGTTTAATCACAGAAGTAGCAATCAGTTCAATGTCTAACGAGACACTGCATTTACGCTATACTAATACAGGAAACTGCTAGAACATGTTGTGTACATGAATGTATTTATGGACTACTTTAACACATTAACTTTGTTATTTTAAAAGGTTGACAAAATTGATGGAGTGTTGTTGAGTACCACTTGATGTGATTAAAATCCAACTATACATAGAATATTTTCAAACATTTCTTACATGTACTTCACTCACAAAGCAAGGTGTGTACATTGTAAAATTTGACACGAAAAGTTGACGCTTTACAATGGCTCTTCAGGTTTGATGTTGAACATGGCAGATAATGTAGTTACAATTATTTAATAGCTATTTTAGAAAAGACAGCTCGATATTCAGGGTCATGACGAACATCAGAGCAGTACTGGTCCCAATTTTTTCTTTGCTGTTACGTCACGACAGAGAAAACACAAAATGTCCTTGCAAATCTTTTGGGGAAGCCTTCCTTAACTCAACTGGAAAAAAAAGTATGTACTTGTACACGTGTATGAAGGCCTAACTGCTGTACGTATACACCCGTACTTGCCACTTTATATAAGAGATTTCCCACGAGAACGGTTAGGTAAGCACATGGAATAGGTCAACAGGAACGGTTCCATTTTGCCCTAGATCCATACATAGACTCGACCCAACCACGGACCTAAATGGTCCGTGACCTAACAAATAAAGGATATGTTTCGTCAGATTGTGGTTCAGAATGGGGGAAGATTTTGAGAAGTAACTTTTGATGCACAATTTTTGAGCATGCCCTGTACAAAAAAAAAAGACAGTGGGAAATTGTCTTATTGCACAAAAAAAGTCAATAACTCATCGTTCTTTAAAGAGTCTACTACAGGATTATTTTGAAAGAATGGACAACTACTAGACGGTCATGACCCTCACCAATGGACAGTGATAAATCACACGACTGCGGAAGAGGAAGGTTGCTGTCTTTTTATTACCTTCATGATGACCCCATCAAACTGATCAAAATGCCATCCAAGGTTGTAAATAAACCTGTTGGCAAGCCATTAACATTAAGGGGACAAATCCATAGAGATATATTGTGCTAACAAGCACACAAAACATACTGATGATTAAAAAATTGCTGGTCAAAAGATACCAAATTGTGTACTCTATTTTGTGATTGCTTTTGACTAATTCTAAGTTTGTTGTTGATTAGGCATCAAATGTGCCAAGCAATTACGTTCTTCCATGGAGCAATATTTAGAAGAAGCTTTGGTGATTCTGACAGAAAAATATAGCAGATTTGAAAAATATAGCTAATTTGTCTTGAAAAAGCTTCAATTTTGTTCTAGCAAACCCTTGCACAATGGGACAGGTAAGCCAGTCTAAGCGTTGAGGTTTCCTGATGTGTACAAGTACACAGTAAGGTACTGTAGACATTGGAACTTAAAAAAAATGGAAGCCGGTCAGAAATGAGAACCAAAGAAATAAAAAGGGATGCCCTTATAATACAAAAGCTTGTTCCGATTTGGAAAAGCAAAATATAGCACCTGTATAACAGCTAAATGTTACGGTGAAATCCAAATAAATAAGCTCCCAAAATATATGGAAATGTCAGCATGCACTTTCCATCAATGGCTAAAATCAATGGCTAAATACAATCATTTCAAAAAAGGGAAAACAATCCATTTTATAACAAGATGGAATCAAGACTGGACTCTTTTTGTAAGTTCTTAATTTCTGAAATACACCGAAAGCTGAAAATTCACACAATTAGGACTTTCAGCTCCATCTTTTATGGGCCTGAGGTATTTTTGGGAGGTGTTATCAAATGTCTCTCCGCTTGGCGCTGGCATGAGTGTGCAACAAATGCCCACTCGTGACGGGAAATAACAGCAAATTGGCAGAAATCTGGGAAAAACATGCATCACGTGCGTCATTCACACCACGAATGTGGACTAGTCTAAATGGTGTCAGTCCTGGTGATGACGTTTTGACAATTTCACTAAGGTACTTGAGCGGTAGGTACAAACACAGAATCACGTTTATTTTTATATTGATTTTCTTTTAATACGACAGAGACTAGAGATATTCTTGAGAAGGAGCTGGATTTCTGTGAAGGACAGTAAAAACTGTCAAAATAATAATTTTTTTAACAGAAACAAGAAAATACTTTGTGACAAACTCTACACAAAATGATCCTGTGTACACGCAGTATTCGAAACCTGGTCTTTCTACTTGGGATGCTACGAAGGCAAAGACAGCAATGCCAGAAAGAATCATTTCACAGGGAGTTTAGTGCCATTACTATCTTTAAAGCAAGTAAGGTTTTCAACAATAATTTCGTCAGTTACTTTTTGGATAGCTGCAAATGATATACACGTACATGTACTCTACCTAGTTTAAACTTCTATCAGTGACTGTTGTTGTGAATACATGGGTGAAAGGCAATCAGAATCTACATACCATTCATAACTAGGTATACACCTTCCCACAAAATAAAATGATGCACAAAATTGTACCCACCAAAAGGCTACATCTTCTTCATGAAAATTTTACAGCCAAGTGGATGTTGTAGACTAACTGAAAAGCTATTGTAGAAAATAGAAGATGCAGGAAGTTTTGGGGCATCGTTGTGTAATTTAAGGCCATGAAAATATTGGAGCGATATAATATCAATGCTCAGTGTACTGACTTATTTGAAGCAATATTGCTTGTTTCTAAAACACCAAGTGTTGTGCTGAATGTTGATTAACATTTAAGGAATATGTACACGTAAGTACCTGTACGTAACATTTAATTACTTTGTCGTCTGCATGTATACACATAGCAAATCAGCAACACTGGGTGTGGCTTGTTTACATGTACAGCCAGCATAGACAAAAATTACCTTGAAGAAAAGCATTATAAAGGAGTTAAAGGGAATATACATCATTTGCTTTTGCTGTAATTTTCAGAAATGGATGGAATTGGGGGGTTGGAAATATAAAGCAAATATAGTTACACTGACTTTTTGGAGGTTTTGGGTTCGAAAATGCTATAAAAACCAAGAAAAATGATCATATTCCTGTAGTCTGGTTCCCTGACTCCATATAAGAAGAAACACAGCAGTTTACATACATTGGGGAATTGTAAGGTCAGGGAACCAGTCTAGCTGGCTCGTACCCGTTCATAGGTTTGTAATCGATTGCAAACAAGTGCAATGGTCAATTGGGGCCAGTATTTGAAAAAAAGCCAGTTGTTTCCAACGCTGATCGGCCGATCAGCGTTGGAAATTGATACAAAAATACCACTTTTCTTGAAAATGACAGAATACCAGGTGCCATAATTTTACAGGATGCTTTAGACTGTCATTTATCAACATCCTATTAAGGTATTTCGCAAAAACTTGGTAGTTTTATTTTTCGATGTTTGCAAATGTTGTATATTCCCTTTAAGGTACATGTATAAAGTACCATGCATGTTATTAAATAACACGGATGTACAGTACATGTATGTGTATTACATGTAAATGACACGGATGATGTCAGTGAAGTATGACTGTTTTCATGAAGCCTACAATCTGATATGAATCGCTGGGGTGAATGGCTCTGAAGCCATACGTACGCTATACATATATATTCCTATTTGCTTTTGAACAGTGAACATACCTACATCTACAATGTACTGCTAATCACTTCATATGGGGTTTACGTATAATGTCAGTTACACTGCCTTTGCTTGGGTTCTTTTGTTGTTGCTATCAGCACAGAAGGTGAACCCAAGCCGACTATTGAGAATTGATCAATAAACTCAATAAACTCTGAGCTACATTCCCTGAGGCCCAACAATGAAACTCAGTCATCGTCAAACAAATAAACAGACGTACAGGCCTACAGATGCTCAAACGGAAACTGGAGTAAATAACCGTTGCAATTGCACAGGCGCTGGGACAGAAGGGAGTAAAATAATACGTATTATTCCTTTTGATGTAATTGTCTACTGATACGGACATATATGTTGACACTGCGTGCAATATTGAATTTTTTTTGTAAAGTGTATTTACCGACAAATCCAAAAGTGGTTTACATATTGTGTATTTTGTGATTGAACAAATTCTGATAAGCCTACTGATTGACACTGCATTCGCATTTGGCCTTTGAGATTCATTAGATTTTTAAATGTCAGGGTCTTGTTATGTATGGTCACATGAAATCAATATCCGAATCTAAAATCTTCTAAACTAAATTATACAAAGTAGAAATCGTTCTACATGTAGCTTGCAAGACAAATACCTTGCAGGAATCTGAAATCAGATTTTTTAAACCAGCTTACCTAATGCTGTATTTATCAGTTTAAAAACATAACTGCAGGCAGAGGACATTCACATTATAGCTCACTATTGATGAATATTAGTATCAAGCCGTAATCAATCATGAACATGTAGCCAACAATGCTACACAATTTTTTTCCCTTCCAAATTGATACTGTATCTGACACAACTAGAAGTATTAAGGATAATATTTTAGAAAAAATCAATGCCATCCAGTTGGTTGTGAAAATTGTCAGTTTTTCATTGTTAAGTCAATTGATCACTCTTAGTCTATCACACGCTAAGCTAAGATAAGCTGCACAAAATAGGTCAAATCAATTAATACAAATTTTTTTCACTCGAAATGGAAAACCCACCCCAAAGAAATAGATTTCACTTCCCAGTTTTCTTTACAAGAATGTCAAAATACTTGCATATTACATGCATCAATATTTTTAATGCAATACAACATAAAACTGCAGATGGCTTATTATAACCACAAACAATGCTAGGTTTATACTTATAAATTATTTTCCCTCATATTTTATTGTCAGAATTTTGCATTTCAATTTTTTTCTATTTTTATATAAACCTCACATCCTGTTACCTCATATCCTGTTATTATCCACTAATTTAGTACGACAGGAACTGTTTTATTGATTTTTGCATCAACCAATTTCATAGGATTGTTTTAGGAGGCAATTGAAATGTCTCACTTGGATATTACAGCCCACATATATTCCTCAATTTTAACAAAAACAAAAACTGTTGTCAGCAATAACAAAGAACCAAATGTCCTCTTTACGTCATTTTTTATCAATGGAGTGAATCTCACACATTTCAGCGATCTATTGATCGATATCATACATTATTTTTTGGCCCATACAAAAATAATCCCATTGTTCCACGCGTAGACATGTCTGACTAAAACAATAGACACCCGCCCACGCACGTGCACACTGGTGTTTGTGCTTGTTATTAGAGCTATACCTTTTTTTTGTTTTTTTTTAACGAAACAAGTTAATAATGTATTAATATACTATGTATAAATAAATACACCTGGTATCAGATGAATAAGCCACCTGCCTGGCAATTGCAGCGGATGTCGTTTAAACTTGTACAATAAAACAAATCTAGACTCAAGGCCAGGAAATATGGAAATAATTTTATCCTTTGACGGGAATTTATACATTGATCATTGCAATTTCTTTGAATAAATACTGGAGAACGACCTTTTGAATTTTAATTTTAATTTGTTTTAATCATTTTTATCGTGGATGGTGTAATGTATTTTCAGATATCTTAACCATTCATTGGCCGTTTCATCACCTCCAATAGGAAAGGCAGGAAATAACATGGAAATTGAGACATCACAAGGATTCATGTGAATGTGCACAGGAAAAGGGATTTCTGACTTCTGACATTCAACACATTCTCCGGGGCACAACAAAAGAAAGAAAAAATACCAAACATGTCCAGGTGTTATTTTTATATAAATCTGACTGAAACTCAAGATGACAAATTTTCCATCCCACAGGAAGTTATACATTGTTTGCACTTTCACTTTATTAATTAAAGTATAGTTAGTGTTTATCTTGAGGATATTTTTACTCAAGTGCATACATATACATTCCACAATTTGAGGAAACAATATCCCACAGATGCAAATGTATTTCATATACTACAATGCAGCAAATAGGGCCTACAAGTATCCATGTGTGCAGACTACACCTCCACGAAACTGAACCTCCTAAATTCATTTTCATCATCAGACCAAGATGAATCAAGAATTGATGTATTCCCCTTTTAGTGGGTAGCAGTATCAGCACCAACTGACATCGTTTTGTAAAAATCTAAATTTTGGACTCTTAACATACTACACATTCTCTTCACAGTTGTGCCACCAGACTACCAAATTGACTCTCTTTTTGCAAAATATTTGAACTGTGTTTGAAATGTGATCAAATTTAAATCACTTGCCTTGACAATTTTGTGGAAAACAAGTTTAGGGAAGCTACATTTATTTTTCAACATTTTAATTGAGACCTCTAACTTCGTAAATGAAATATTTAGAACCCATCTTTGCCTTTTGGAGATTTTGAAAAAATTTGATGGCTCCAGAGTGAGTTAAAACAACTTTTAATTTAATTGTTTGCATGTTTTATTTTTTCTATACTCAAGGTCTCAGTCTGGCAATACACCATGCACGTAATCCGTGTTAAAGGGAAAATTCAGTACCTGTTTCAGTTTATATATTTTTTTTTTTTTTTTTTTTTTTTTTTTTTTTTTTATGCAAACATTTCAAGCGGTATGATTTAGCTAACAATGTCAGCTGAATAGGTGCTTGACATTGAGTGCACTTGAGCGTGATTGTCAGTGGTAGGAACGTGATAAAGTTAAATGCTATGAGAATCAAACTTAAAAAAGTGTATACGATGTGAAATCAATCCATTGGATTGACATTTTTGCAGTGACAAGTTGTTTTCTGCAAGTTTCCAACTGGCTCAAAGGTCAAACGTTTGTTGTTAAATTCAGCATGCACTGGGATATTCCTAAACTAATGATTTCAAACATGTTTAAGTCAGGTTGAAAGTTAGATTTTGCTCTCGACAAATACATTTTTTTTATAGTTTTTAGCGTCTAGCACAACGTAAAAACGATAACCGTTGTTGTGTGCTCAATCCAAAATAATCCAACAGAGAGCCATTTCTAGTGGAGTTTGTTTATCAATTAATTAAGAGGGCCTGCTATTTCAATCTTAACAAAATCTTCAGAGGCAAAAAAAAAATAAAAAATATTGGAAGAGAAAGAAAATAATTGAGCGCTGTTATAATGTGTTGTATTCCATAGTGTACCTGAAGGGTAAGGCTCATTTAGGCACTGTTTAATACTTAGTCCTAATGTAAGCACAATTATTGACACAGTAGTACTAGGCAAACTCATAGTCTATTGACTATGTACTTGACATCCCAAGAAGGCATGGAGCTTATACCAGTTGATCATGCAGAGAACTTTGTGCACTGCATATGTAGCACAGTTGCATTGTCACTTGGTATCTTTGAGATTCAAGTTAATTAATCAAACATAGCTAGCTAGACTCACTAGAATGTGTACTCCTATTAAAATATTCTTTAATTAATCCAAATGGCCTTGATTATAGGTCAGCATTACATAGAAGCATTCTATGCTAAAACAAAAAATTTAAAAGATAGTAAACCACCAAAGTCTTTCTAAATTGTTTGTCACTGTTTGTGTCAGGAGCATGCCAGGATATGGTACAAAGCTACTCATCAAGGGAAAAATATTTCAGATTTTCCAAAATCTTGTAGTAAATTTCAAAGACCAAAAGACAATTTTCTTTAGTTTCTGTGAAATCGAATGCAAACTCATGATTTGGAACAAATCTTGCAGATACAATTTACCGGAGAGAATACAGTACCCTTTAAGCTATAGTCCATCATTTGCAGCTATCCGAAAAGTAACTGGCGTAATCATTGTTGACAAACAAACTTGGTTGAAAGATAGTAAGGGGACTAAACTCCCTGTGAAATTATTCTCTCTGGCAAGCCATCATTTTGAAGAAATCAACGAAAGAAGGCATTTCCAACGGTGCGTCTTAAGACGCACCGTTGGAAATTCCCGTTAGTAGTTCGTTTTTTTTTTATTCGCAAAGTGTGCGCAAGCGTTGGCACGACGCACACGCGTGCGCGGCTGCTATAATTCGTCGGATCGATGCGCGACATCGCGTAGCTGCAATTGGCTCAGTGAGAACTTGTCTCGGACGCTGAATCCAGACCCAATTCAAAACATGATTCAGCAACTTTTGATTTGAAATCGAGATCCTAGAATGCTGTTTATCTCAAAATATACAGCTGCAGCTGAGCTGAAACTTCATCAGGTTAGTTGTTCAGCACCCTTTTTTAGATTTTTAACACTTTTGTTGCTTCAAACGAACAAAATGCACAAATTACAAATGATGGACTATACCTTTAACGCTATTTTGGTGGGTGTGTACAAAGTCTTCGGGGAATCCTGAAAATTATTGGTAAGTAATGGAAATTGGAGTGTTAATGATTTTCATTACATTTGAAGTGACTGACCATCACTATTATGGCCATGGAGTAAAAAATGTGTGCTACAAACTGTACAATGAAGAATTGAGAAATCAATACGTCATTAGTTTGGCAACCAGTTTGCCCTACAGGGCACATCTTGTCACACATTACTTACCCAAGTGTAGTCATTGTGACTATTGTATACCAGAAGGCGGCAGGAATGCTGAAAAACTTCGTCTTTTCCACACTTTTCTCCGCATAAAACATGATGGTGGCAAATATGATAATCGCCATTGCCAGCGAAAACACCAAAAATCCAAGTTCACTCGCACAGCTTTTAAGGGTGTACCCCAGGATGCGTAATCCCTGCGAATGTCTGGAGAATTTGAAAATTCTTACGACTCTGAACACTCGGAGTGTTGTGAACATGCCGCTTAAACTGTCGCTATTGAACATGAGTCCTATGTAATATGGCATGATGGCCACCACGTCTATAACACACATGACGCTCCGCATGAATTTGCACCGGTCTGGAGCAGCGTACGCTCTCAGTATATACTCCACTGTAAAGATCAACACACATGCTGTATCCAGGCAAAAGAAGGCATCATGGTATCTGTCCCCACACGCGACATGCTCAACAGTACCGGGAAATGGAGGACACGGTATCGTTTCTACAACGTTGGCAAATACAGAGACTGCAATAAAAAACCCTGTTACATAGTAGAAGACCAGCGCCCACGTGCCCGTATGTGGATTCTCAAACGCCCTCCACATCTTTTCTCTCATAGTGTGCAAATCCGGGCAATCTCCCATTTCTGAGCTCCTCTCATCCATGAGACGCTCTGCGTTCTCTCGCTTCCTGTCACGGTATTCCTCATAGCAACAGTCTCCGATAATTTCAGGCATGACTCCAAAAAATGCCAGCTCCTCGTCAAAGGAATTGATGCATTCCTCACGGGGGAGGTGCATGCGCCCTGTGCGATAGAACGCCAGGACATGTCGGAACAGATCCGGGTCTCTATCGAAAAAGTATTCCCCAGAATCTTCATCGAAGAAAAATTCCTTCTCGTTGCTGCCGAGAAGGGTATCAGGGTATTTCTCCAGCATGTGCCGCCAGGTTTCATAGCGACGGCCACTGATGTTGAGGACTATACGGCCACCTTCTGTTGCCGCTGTGTGCCGCTCTGGGGCTACGGGCATAGCATTGGGGGCAATAGGCACCCAGCCTATAGCCGCCGCACGGGCAAATGGTAGCCAGGCTGCAGCCATGATTCGCTGCTCGCCCTTGCCTCCCTCAACGGGATGAACTTGATGGCAAGAAATTTCAAGTGATTTCAAGCTAGGCCTACACCCAGCGACCACTAATTACGGAGGGCCTTCTCGGTGTTCCGAGCACCTGGTCAAAAACCCAACTCAAATTCTGGCGGGCTAAACCACAGCCCGTGCCGACAGACATCGACGCCGGGCGTTGTTGATTCGCCAGACGGTGCGACAAACGCAAACCACGGCAGTGGAGCTTGGCAGGTCTCCGGTAAACACACAGCTGCACTGAAAATTTCGCAAAGCAGTTCAGGCAACAGGCGATTTTCCTCTACCCGTAAGCCGGCATTGTGAATATCCATTCACAAACACAGTCGACCCCAGCTAGTCCTCAAGTTTGCTCATTGGTAACAACCCCCGAACACAATCACTAAAATGTCCTTTCATCGCGTTCTATCTCGGTTTTCAGATACGTGTTTCAACTGATGCAGGCGCCATTCCCATCTCATGTTGATGTAGATGCGCTAATGTGGTACAATTTCCTATGCATATGAGAGCTAGCTAGAGTAAGATACATCGTATAGTACGTACGGTACATACATGCTACGTACTGCGTAGAGAGCGGAGCTTGCTAGCTAGCTAGAGGCACATCATGTGTGAACGCGACGGGATGAACGGCCGTAGAGAAGTGAATGTCATTCAATTTTAGCAGCGATCGGCCGTGGGCTCATTTATTCACGGGTTGCAAACAAGAATTTGACAAAACATCGCGACAGAAATTCAATATTCTTCGATAAAAATCGTCGTAATATAACGTTTATGCAAGTTTCTTGAACAATTAATACATTTAAATCGACTGTTTGATTTAATTTTTTTAAGCTTAAATTAGAAGTTTTATAAAAGCGCCACTTAAAGTATTACAAATGAATTCTCCCTACTCTCTAGAATTTAGCCGTTAACAGTTTTGTATTGGTCCGTGCTAATAAGTATCGAATATTCATTCATTTGCATTAACATAATCGACTTCTGTGTTCCTTGAAGCGGATCTCGTAGATGTAGGTGGCAAACGCCCCCTTGCGGTCCAGCCACGTAACAGGTGCATGGACATTATTCTGGACGGGAAGAAGTGTTACATAATTCTTAGAACGGTTAACGGTTAGGTTCTAGATCTTCAAAGCTGAACGACATTTTCATTCATTCTCGGGCAATTCGTTTTTCCTTTTCTCTGTATGGGGGTTGTTCATGGGGTTTGAAAAGTGCATGCAAAGAGTTGCACTACCTCTTTTCAATTTAATTCGTTATTTATTTTAAAGAAAGAGGAATTCAATCAAATCTTCCTAGTGATAATTAAAATCATATAGTAATGACGGCTAGTAAAACTGAACTCGAGATGTATATTTTGAATTAAATAACAAGCTTCTTTCGTTTCTCATAATTGTTAAAAATCACGGGGCAAACTTGACAAAATAAAACAAGGTTCAACTAGGTATTTAATCATTAGACTGGTTTCCGCCCCCCCCCCCTACAAATATGAAGTCTGAAGGATAAGGCCAAAAAAAAAAGTCTCCGGTTTCTGGTATGGAGCTTGCCCAAAAAGTGGTGCGGCGACGCGGCTTTTTTTTTTTTACCTGATTTTTTTGCTTCAAATGTCGGCTGATGACTGCAAATGGTGCCCGACTAAATTTAGTGCAAATATATGGGAGTCCAGAGAGGCCACATAAAGCTTATTCTCGACCATAACCCCATCTAAAAACACGTTAAAATTGTGCAGCAGCAGGATTCCTTGCTCCATGGTCCAAACCAATGAGTTTGGCGGTTTCGAGACATCATCTTTCATTGAAAAAAAAAACTTTTTCATTTTGCCGACGCGCATGGCTACGGCGACGCGCACGCATACCAGAAACCGGAGACTTTTTTTTTGGCCTAATGGAGGGATGGGGAATATCTTACCCATCTCTTGGTAGGGTTTTATTGAAGTTGTTGTTTCAACCGAAACTAAAACCGAAAAGGGTTAAACTTTTATGTAATTGAAATAAATTTATACAATGTATTTCATGTTTCAAGTTTTCCGAGGTACAGTCATTTTGTAGCACCTTTTCAAAAAAATAGTAAGTGTGCATGGAATTGAATGATTGAGCCCATGAATTCATTCCATAATAAACACATGTATGCTAAATTCTTGACTCTAAATTGTGTCCATATTTGTGTCAATTTATTGTTTTATTGTTATTACTTTTTTTGGAAACATGGGCTACTTTTCGACCCACTTTGTTGAAAGATCAGTGCCATTGTGTGGCACTATGAAGATACTGTCAAGTTTACGCCCAATTAATGATCAAATGTGGGTTATTGCAGAATGTTACATTGATCTTAGGCACACACACAAATTTGTTGCATACTCTTCAAGTGTGATACACCTTATTAAAGCAAATTTTAATCAAATTTATTAATTTCTTTAAAAAAAATACCGAAGATGTATTGATGAAACATCCATTACAAGCCTCTTCTACAAGCCCCAAGGCAGTAGAAATGTGCATTTCCTCGAACAAAATAAGAAACCATTTTAAAAGCATTCATTAAATGAAACAAAAATGATGAGTTTGTACCTTTTGCCATCCTTATCTTGCTGTAATGACAAAGTAATGTTACCAAAAATGAATGAGTTTCATGTTTCCAGCGCGCGTTACCTGATCCGTTCAAATGACTCAATGATAAGGGTATTCTCGGAGCCAGACAGACTAACATCTGGTAATACTTCACTAGCGGTTTATATAAAAGGATAGTTGTCATTTCGTCGTCTGAGCTCAGCGCGGGCCACGTACGTCATGCTCCATCAACTTTGCGCTTGTTCCTCTGTCTCACATTATCAAACGGTTTCTTCTTCAAACCTTAGAGTAAATTTCAATCTCTAGAGGATGTCCCGTCTGTGGCTCATGCCTGACCGTGGCCACTTATAGGAGTACTATGTGGAGTGATGTGGCCTCGTGGTTAGGGCATTGGATCCGTGGTCTGCAGGTACAGCTGCAGGTTGTGGGTTCGAGTCCAGCCTGGGGTCATGGTGCGTGTGCCCTTGGGCAAGGCACTTTGTCACTCATTGCTTCTCTCCACCCAGGAGTAAATGCAGAGATGGTTAATATGAATGAATTTGCTTCCTTGCGCCTAACAGACTGCATCAAGTTGTATACTCCCCAGGGAGCTGAGATGGTATTTGGAATGTTTAATTGGTCAAATGATCAGGGTAATTATGATGTAAAGCGCTTTGATCTTAGTTGAAAGTGCTATATAAGAACCCGTTATTATTATTATTAGGGGTATCTAAATTCCACCAACTTAAAACAAATCCAAAGTCACACACAGCTTTAAATATCTTCACAGTTTTAATCACATTGCTTGATTTTCAAATAATATCATTTCTATCCATATCCCAGACAACAAAAGGAAAAATCAAATAAATTATGTAACAAAGAGTATCACAAGGGAAGGCAAGTATTGTGGCATTTGTCACAAAGTTGTCATAGTGTTGACCTTTTAAAAAAAATCAGAGAATACCTGGAAGTGACAGACCGCTGGCCAAGACAATTTTCCTTATTAAAAGTGAGATCAACTGAAGCATTTTCACAAGAACAGATACACATATTAGCGGACAAGTTTTTTTGTTTTAATACAGTACTGCGAGCAAGCCTAGTCTTGGTTCAAGTACAGTTTTGGGTGCACTGCAATTCTTGATACTGTCAAATAAGCTACCGATGGCTTGAATAAAGACTAAAATGGACCTTATTTTAATATATGCAACATAATTTCAATGTCAGTAGGTTTGAGACACATAGTTTCCTCTCACATGACCTTCAGTGCAAAACAATGGATGAGTTTAAATGCCAGTAAAAGTAGTGAAACAAAAAATCAAGGAATTTTACAGAATTATTCATATCATAGTATACACATAAGATTTGGAAAAAAATTAAAATGACTAGCTCACGGTTAAAGTTTTGCCATTTTCAATATAACTCTTTGCTTGGGACAAGGTAATATATAGGATCGGGTATGGCAAACCATTTATTGATATACATGTATATTGGCTCAAACAATTGCTTTAATGTAAATTAATGGGGCAATTATATAGACACATAGCTACACCTATGGATGTGAAGTATGATCAAATACATGGTAAGCATTTACAATATATACATACATTGATATAAATATAAACTGAGGGTTTGTGTATTTACCGAGGATTTGAGGGAAAACATCCAGTCTCACCTGCCACCATGGATCGTAATTTACTTACAGTACTCTTATAGAAATAAGCAGAACATATGAAGGACACTGATAATGTGGGAGGCGTTTTAAACAAACCTGAAATATTAGAAATGCCAACACAAGAATTTGTGAGTTGAATACTACTTGCTGTATATACAGCTGGAAAAATTTCCATCTTCAATGGTCTGTACTTTACTCCTTTTGATGAAATACCCAACACATTCAGCGAAATGCTAAACCAGAGGTCTGTTTCACAGTCAACACTAGTCCGAAAATTTGGGACTCTCAATACTATGTATGAGAGTCCCAAAACTTAGGGTACTGAAAACATGCAATACAAGAAAAAAGACTGGCACCTGAAACAACCAGTCCAACACAGCTTCAGTACTGCATCAATCAACTGTGCCACAAGAAGTATTTGGCATGTCAGAAACTAGTCTCTATTTTTACACATTTCTCCATAGTCAGCCACCAGACTAATGACAATGATTGAAGAGGTCAGTCTTTTCAAACAGTTGCACCATGGTTGGACATGTACCAGTCTAGTCTTCAGCCTCATTTTGAAATCACCTGACTTCTCTCTCATGTGCAAAATATTGAAAAAAAGTCTCCTTTACAAATTGAATTGAGTCTTCAAACTTGGTTGGTGAAATACTAAGGACCTGTTTTTTGACCAATGAAAATTTTGGAGAATTGTGCTGGCTAAAGAGTGAGTACAGTTGGCCTGATTTCGTTTTGCATGTTTTTGAGCACTTATGGTCCCAGTCCAAGTCAACACCATCATCTATTTCATAGCGACCGTAAGCAGTACGCACAGCAAACATCAGGTTAACGTCAGTTGCAGTTCGATATCAGGTTTTGCCCTTCACAGACATACATTTATAAAAGACTCTAAACTCAGTGCTTTGTTTGAGGAATTGCAAGAAAAAAATTCACAAGCTACTCGGGTGGGACTCGAACCCACGACCCCCTGCTCACTAGTGAAGGCGTCTTACCACTCAACCACCGTGCTTGCTGGGGTCGGCTGGCTGGTTTGAGTCTGATGCAGCAGCGGGTACCGCAACCAAACTGTTAAGATGGAATTTGCGTCGGGGAGATTTAAATTCGATAGTGGGTTTTGCCCTTCAACGAGGTAGCAGTATTTGCTTAAAGTGGTAATGCATCAATGTGAGTCTCCTTGCTCGCAACCGTTAGCATGTCTTCACCATGAAAAAATACTTCTTGTCGGTACAACTTTTCTGCTATTGTTAACATATGTTTACTGCCAACCACCCACAGTGCCATGAAATTGGGCCCAGGTGTCAATTTATTGGTATCCTCTCTTGGCTCTTCTGATTGGATGACATAGCACCCTCGGTAGCCCATCCACATACCCTTTAGGAATGTTGCATACAAAATTTAAGAAATACAAACAAATGTACGAGGTTAAGTTATAAACTATGCATGGTCCATTCACAGTGTAGATTTTCATCTCCTCATAAAGCTGGGTGCGTTCCACTCAAGCGTACGACAAACGTTGCCAACGTTTGCTGAAAACATTTAGGAAATAGTTGTCATCCTTGGAGTTGGTCATGTAAGTGGAATGCAGCCCTGGTTATGTGTCATTGACAAGAAATTTGCACACTATTATGACTAACTTGGTTTGAACACTTGATCAATGGAAGAAAATATAAACATAAAAAGTAAACCATTAAACTGGGTTAAGTCAATAACCCAAGGTTAGCAGACTGTCAGATGTCCTACTCTAATCGGCTATACTTGCTTTCATAACGACCTATTTAAATTTATATTAATTTCTTTGAAGAATCTTTCTAAAAAAAAATTGTTACAACTCACTTCTCTTTTGTCAGAAGACCTATTTGCAGTGAAAACAATTTTGCAAAACCCTTAGCAGGCAATGTAAATAACACAAACCTCTTTTCTATTAAAAACATATTATTGCAAGTTTGGTAACTAAATTTTCTGCAATTAATTTACAATCTCTTATAATACATAATAACTGAACACAAACGAGTACCATCTGCAACACAAATAATGCAACAAAAATTACAAACCAAGTATATTTCAGGAATGATTATATTTTTTGATAAGTTTTTGCTTTGAAATCAGAGCTCCAATTAAATAAAAGATCCTTGAAAACAGCACATTGTATAAATGTTGCTGCGCTACATTCTATGAGAAACCTCTGCAGTGCACGACACTGATACCTAAGAGGCGCCTCAAGATTAAAGTAATCTAGCATCTTTGAGTGGGATCCGTCGAAAATCTGGATGATGCCACAGAGAAAGCCCTAACCACAATCTATTTCCCATCTATTTATGCAATGAAGTAGGCAACACACACAATTGATAGCACACTACATATATTGCAGGTTGTGTCAAGGTAACGATGGATTTCAGGAAAATGAGGGCGATTTGTCAAAAAGTGAAAGCGAATTTGAAAGTTGATGACTGTTTACAAAACACCAGGGTACAACAACAGCATTATTATGCAATTGGAGGCAGAAATGAGATTTTGTTTGTGTTTCCTACATGCAATGGATCACCGGATAATCGGGCCATCGGACGTACAGATCGGAGAGATGTGGCTAAAAAAATCGGACCGATCTGACCGTACGCCAGGCGACCGGAAATGCGGATGAAATCAAACATGTTTGATTTTTTTTGCATCCAATTTCACTGGATCCAATGTCACTCCGATTTCACCTGACGCAATATTAATGTTAACCAATCAGAATCACGAAGGAAGTCACATGATTCCAAATTGACGGCTACCATTTTGTCGTCATGTGACTGATCATCACGTGACCAATTATAGAACAGAATCGGGCATGTGTGCGGATTAACATACCGGTCATCCCGTAAACCAGTAAAATCGGACAGGCGTGCGACAGGCTTAAAAAAGGAAAATTGTCTATGCTAAACAAACCGAGTTACAATTCTATAAATGCAAAATAAAAAAGGTACTGATATACAGAGAGTACTTTGAAGTTTGTCTAATGATTTATTAGTTACTAAAGGCGTGGTAGTTTACAGTAGTACTTGGATGATGTGACAGCAATACATGAACTGCAGCACAAATCTAAAACTGTTGAGATAATAAATATCTATACAAACTATGTGCAGACTGTGATTCACTGTGCACCGGCCTGGTCCCCTGTGTAGTGCGAGGGTGAGGACGGTGGTGAATCACCCCCGTCTGCCGAAGTGATATCGCCCGCTGTCCATGTCTTGTGGCTTGGGTGGAGCGGACTAGTCGACGATGCCAGGGGTGCCAGCTTGCTGAGTCTCACCACCTCCTCTGACAACATTTGGATGTCCTGATTATTTTGAAAATAAACAAATATGGAGGGAAAAAAACAAAAGAAGTAATTACTAGTAGTTATTTTAAGGGTGGCTTTAAGACTCCCTGCAACCAAAATTTGTTTTCACTGACTGGATTAGAACAAGAATAAGCTTTGAAAATTCACAGTTTTGCTATTTATATTGGCTGTTTTCTGACTTATTGGACTCAGTAAACAACCTAACTCAGAGAGAATGTTGCAACCTGACGGTTGTGTACAAAGTATATGAAGAGTCAAGAAAATTTTCAAGTATTTCTTAACAAAATTTGAAATGGTTCTCAGTCCCAGATTCATGTCTTATCATCATTTTTGTAATGACTGATCTTCATTGAGATGATATATGACTTCGGGTTGCAACATTCTTTCCCCGAACTCAATGGTGAAACCACGAAACTACAGATTTGCGACGACACTACAGATTTGCGCACACACTAAGTGGCCATGTATAGTTGCGTCTCATGCACAAGAACCAGTGCTCACATGCATCATGTCCAACTCAATGTTAGAAAGCCACAAATTGAAGTGCCGTGGCCTTGCGGTCTGCGGGTAATTCTGCAGGTTATGGGTTCGAGTCCAGCCTGGGTTATGGTGCGTGTGCCCTTGGGCAAGGCACTTTTTCGCTCATTGCTTCTCTCCACCCAGGAGTAAATGGGTACTTGTGAGGGCAGAGATGGTTATTGAGATTGATTTTAGTTGCTTGTGGGCCAAAATGGCAGCACAGAGCTGTATAGTTCCCACGGAGCTGAGATTGTCTTTGGAATGTTTCATTGGCCCAATGATCAGGGTAATAATGATGCAGTGCCTTGAGCACAATATTGGTGATTACATGCACTTTATACATACACATTAGAAGTAGTAGTAGTAGTATTAAAGCACCATCTTGCGTCCTTGTATTGAGATTACATGTCAGTAATATTTATAATTAAACAAAAACCCCAATAATCCCTGGCTACATGGCATACACAAGTTTATGGCTTCTGACTAGCGCCCCTTAAACAAAGACATTGACCAACTGGCGAACCACCAACACAGGGCTGGATAGCTCAGTTGGTAGAGCACCGGAACGTCAATCCGGAGGTTGCAGGTTGAAACCCCCTCCAGTCAAATTCGTTGTTCAACTTTGAAAGAAATATAGAGCTGGTACTACAAATCACCTGTTGCAGATGCATGTTTTTAGTCAGCGTCTCCTCCAGCATGACCTGGAGCTTCTGATTCATCTCTCGCTGGTTGTTGCTGGCTTGGCTGCCGTCCTCACCCTTGACAAAGTCCATCACCTTCTTGAAGGCAACCTTCTTGGACGTCTCCGGTGTGGCTTGGGACTTCGTTGGACCTTGCGCAGAGAAGGAGAAACAAAAAGTTCCATATTTCAGCCTTGTTACTCGTGCCAACAGGTTTCACTTGTATGGGCTCCGTGCACAAGTACCCCCTCAGTGGTAAGAGAGGGAGAGTTGGGGAGACCACTGGGAGAGACATTCGAACATATTTCCAAAAATGCCTGACGATGCTGCGCGAAAGACGCTATGGCTTTGTGATCATTCAAAATCAAACTATTCGTGGGTACTTTGCGCTGTACAGGGTGAGTAAAAAAAAACGAAACCCAAATGTCGGGACCATTGTTTTTGTGAAGTTCTACATGTAGCACTTTCAAAATCTAGGATATGAAAGCTCAATTCATAAACTTTGTTTTAGTACAAGAATCATTCAAATCACTCATGTACTTTTCAAGTTACGGACTTTTAAACACAACGACCGTTTTAAAGTTCTGACCACGGATCACAAAATGGTAAGTGTTCTTTCAGCAAAATGAAAACAAATCACATAGGGATGTGTGTGAATTGTTTTCGTTTTGCTGAAAGCGCACGCCTTTTGTGTGATCCGTGGACAGAACTTTAAAATGGTGGCTGTGTTTAAAATTCCATAACTTGAAAAGTACTTGAGTGATTTGAATGATTCTTGTATTAAAAGAAAGCTTATGAATTGGGCTTTCATATCTTAGATTTTGAAAGTGCTACATGCAGAACTTCACTAAAACAATAGTCACAACATTTGGGTTTGGTTTTTTTTTTACTCACCCTGTACGTGGACGAACCAGTACACACAAGCGGCGTGTCCCGTCCATGGGGATCTCGAAAGATGGTAAAAAAGCATCCTCTCTTGTTCGCGCACAGAGCCCATATTCACCACTAGAGGGCTTCAATGCACTCAGACCAAATGGTCAACATAAAGCAGTGAAGTTGCGTCCATCGCAAGTCCATCACAATTAGTCATCAATCCCAAGGTCAAGTCGGAAGCAATTTCAAATGAGCTGTGACAAAGGCATTCCTTTGTTAATGTTCATCCAGTTACTTGTGACTGGACACGTGAAAGGAATTGTGATGGACTCAACTACAATGTTATCAGATCTATGCCATTTCTGAAACAGAAATCTCAACTTCAGGCTTCCGCTGCCTGATTTCATGCTTCATCCATGGAGATTTCATCTCAATTGAGGGTCCCCTTTCTACAACAAGAAAATAAACAAGGTGATCCGCAGATCACGTGTCACCTTTTTTCGTGGTCAATCCCTATATGTTTTGTGTTCTTAAAAAAAGTCCAAATTGGGCTTTTTTAAACAACGACCTCAAATGACCCCTAGTTGACATTTGAACTCCACTTTCGGAGTTGTGATGAACCCCCAGGCAAGGATCACTCCATTCAAGTTTCATTCAAATCCATCCAATTCTGTAGACAAAGAAACATTTGAAGCATATTTGAACAATGACCTCTAATGACCCCTACACGACCTATGGTCACTGCATCCAAGTTTCATCCAAATCCATGAAAGCATGTAGAAGTTATACACTTTTTTCGAAAACGTAACCTAAACTGTAACATACAGTCATACGGTCATACAGAATTTAGGACTGCTGAGTGTCCCCCAAAACTTCGCTTAGACGACACAAACATTGCATAATGCAAATTTATAAGTTGTGCTTCTTTCTTTTTGATTTCAACATATCAAAAGGCTTACAGTTGTCATCCAGGCCAGAGATGAAGCCAAAAGTGTAATGAAACCGATGTTTGAGAAATGGCAAAAAAAGCATATTGATTTAACCCTTGACCTACCTATTAATTTTCTCTCCATGACATGTGTCTCAATGATGGCCGTCTTCTTCAGTAAATCATCTGCCATGCAGGAAGTGCTCTCTTCCAAATGCCGTACCTGAGTACAAACATAATGATTAAGGAGATGGGGACGTGAAAATTATGAAACAAGTATCTGTAAAAATTCAAAGACTGACATTTCCACTTTCACACTCAACTTCATCACAATGTCACCAAAAGTTCATCACGAGTCCATCACAACTCCAGTGACAAGTAACCGGTGAAGAGCAATAACAAAGGAAGTAACTTGTCACAATGTATTTGAATAGCTTGTGATTTGATGACTTGTGATTAAATTGCCGTAGACTTGTGAGGAGTTAAAGGTATAGTCCATCATTTGTAATTTGGGCATTTTGTTCGTTTGAAGCAACAAAAGTGCTCAAAATCTAAAGAAGGGTACTGAACAATATATTTCGAGAAAAACAACATTCTAGGATCTCGATTTCAAATGAAAAGTTACTGAATCATGTTTTGAATTTGGTCTGAATTTAGTGTCCGAGACACGTTCTCACTGAGCCGATTGCAGCTTCACGATGTCGCACACTGATCCAACGAATTAAAGCAACCATGCGCGTGTGTGCGTCGTGCCAACGCTTAGGTGGGGTTCGCCGAATAAAAAAAACGAACTACTAACAGAAATTTCCAACGGTGCTTCTTAAGACGCACCATTGGAAAGGCCTTCTTTCGTTGATTTCTTCAAAATGACAGCTTGCCAGAAAGAATAATTTCACAGGGAGTTAAGTCCCCTTACTATCTTTCAACTAAGTATGTTTTTCAATACTAATTACGTCAGTTACCTTTTGGATAGCTGCAAATGATGGACTATAGCTTTACTTTAAATGAGTAGGTTTGCATGGTGGACATGAACAAAGTATGGTAGTATGGAACAAAGCATTTTGGTAAAACCATATGAATTTTATCCCTTTTGAGTTGTGTAGTTCTGAGAAGAACCAGTTGTTTTAACTCAACGTTTCAAACAGTATGCTCTGTTCGTCAGCAAAAGACACCGAGGACTTGTGACAGACTCGACAACACTGGACGAGAGTTCATAGTATTTTGAGGAGTGTGACATGGTCTTGGTACCGGTATAGTAAAAATACTTTGGGGGGGGGGGGGGGAGGCAAACATTTTTTTGTTCCCGAAAAAGTGGGTCCAAAAATGTTCCGCCCCAAATTTAATATGAAAAGCAAGTGGAGAGGGTGCAAATGTATTGCTTTTGTTGACTTTTGTAGCCGGTGTCCGCAATGGCTGCCTTTGGGGTTTTTTTTGGGGGGGGGGGGGCATGGCCCCCGTTGGCACCCCTGGATCCTCCGTTGAGCCCTACTTTAAATGACATTGATCCATGGTGATTTGGTTATACGAATAACGAATGTTTATGAGTGCAATGGTAAGAATAATTTCATGAGGTGACAGATGGAAAGTTCCATTCCATGAAGCGAAGCCCGAGTTGAATTGAACCTTTCATCTGTCACCGAATGAAATTATTCTTTCCATTGAGCAAATGTGAAACATTCATTATTTGTTGTATACAACACCTGAATAAATCCTTGTCATCTGATTGGTCAGAGCAACCAATCATGTGACCATGCAATGGAACTTCTATTTACCGTGGAACAGAACTTCTATTTTTGCAGTACGGCCGGGGCGTGGGTTGGGGTGAATAATTCAATGACATGTCGTGACGGGGGATTTATTCAGGCATTGTACAAAGTAAAATACTGTCAAAGTAGAAAGATTGCGGGTAACACCATGTGGAAAGTAATCTCTTCTTGGAAGAAGTGTGGTTCTGAAAAGAACTGGTTGGTTGAGTGTAGAACTCAACGTTTTGGACAGTGTGCTCTGTCCGTCCTCAGGAGGGTGAGTGACCGGTTCTTTTTAGGACCACACTTCTTCCATGAAGAGATTACTTTCCACCTGGTGTTACCCGCAATCTTTCAACCTTATCTCAACCGCCATGCACAGCTCCAAGTCATATTTAAAATACTGTCTTTGTTCCTTGGTGATTTGGTTACAGTTTAGTGACTTTACACCAGACCTTTTCTTCCAGTGCCCAGTTGGCCGTCTGTAGTTCTGTCATCCGGCTGATCAGCTCTGTAGTTTCCTCGCTCAGTGCTGCTGACATCATGGAACCATTGGGAGACTGTTGATGCACACAAACCGATAACATAAGGTTATGACTCGGGTAACAGTCCAGTCATTGGATGAAACATTGTGTAGATTTGAAGCTTTCGAAATGAGAAAAATGTGTTGCTTATTAACCAGTTGAGGTTGGTGTATTTTGACAAGAACAGACCGAGGCACGGTTTAATATTCACTCGACCACAATGCCAGGCGGGTCGAAGCCATCGCTCTGGGGCTGCAGAGTCATATTTCCGGCCTCGGTCGGTGGCTGTGGCTCACTGACAGATATTTCCCAGCCTCTGTCACTGTGGGTTTTTCAGTCATCCAATCTGACTTGTGGAAAACTTTTGCATGTATACACAGCTCCGGCGCGATCTGGTTAAACCAATTCTTTCCAATATCTTCACTTGTTGAACATTGCACCCCAAGTTCGAATTTAAAAATTTGACTGGATTATTTTTGGAATACTCACTGGTACATTTTCTGAAGAATCCTTTGCCATCTGTCCACTGGTACTCCATGATGATACACTACTGCAGGGGGCACAGTAAACATTGAACGATCAATCAGTAATTTTGGAATTGTTTGAAAGGATTATAAAGTGTATTGCGTGTCAATGTAGCACGTCAGGGGCAAGCAATCTCAAGTCAAAACTTAAAGGGAATATACATTATTTGCTTTTGCTGTAATTTTCAGAAATGGAAGGAATTGGGGGGTTGGAAATATATAGCGAATATAGTTACACTGACTTTCTTGAGGTTTTAGGTACGAAAATGCTATAAAAACCAAGAAAAACGATCATTTTCCTGTAGTCTGGTTCCCTGACTCCATATAAGAAGAAACAGAGCAGTTTACATACATTGGGGAATTGTAAGGTCAGGGATCCAGTCTAGCTGGCTCGTACCCGTTCATAGGTTTGTAATCGATTGCAAACAAGTGCGATGGTCAATTGGGGCCAGTATTTGAAAAAAAGCCAGTTGTTTCCAACGCTGATCGGCCGATCAGCGTTGGAAATTGATACAAAAATACCACTTTTCTTGAAAATGACAGTATACCAGGTGCCATGATTTTACAGGATGCTTTACACTGTCATTCATTAACAGTCCAGCAAGGTATTTCAAAATGATTCGGTAGTTTTATTTTTTGCTGTTTGCAAATGTTGTATATTCCCTTTAAGCTGATGGGGGGGAGGGTAGGGAGTGTGGACTAGTGGTTAGGCTTCAGGACTCATGATCAGAGAGACAGGGGTTCACATCCAGCTGCTGGCCATATGCTGTATCCTTGGGCAAGCCACTTCACCCCAATTTGCCTCTCTCCTCCCAGGAGTATAAATGGGTACCGGCATTAGCTGGGGAGTAACCTGTGATGGATTGGCATCCCATCCAGGGGGAATAGAAATATTCTCAGTCGTTTCATGCCACTGGAACCGGAGATAAGTTCCTGCTGGATGGGCCACATCCAGACTTAACTACTTAACCAGACTTAACTACTTCATAATTTTGAGGGTCTAGTAATTTGGGGGGCTTAATCATCAAGCATGCAACTGGGAAGTCACACAAAAAAGAGGAAATTCAAATCATTCCAAGACTTTGTACAGTGTTTTTCTATTTTTAATGAGATACGTGGAAAGTTAAGAAAGAGAAACTCAGCTGATCTGAGAAAAAGGTGCATGCCTGAATAATAGAAATTGAATTGCAAAGGACGCAGCTACAATATGGTTGAGCTGAAGGCATGTAAAGGCACCTTGGGCAGCCGCCATACGACCCATGTCTGACCACGGAGCACAGCCAGAGATCGAAAGTGTTGATTTTTGGGGAGGGAGGAAAACTGGAGAGCCCTGAGAAAAACCCTCGTGGCACAGGAGAGAATCAACGTACGACTCTACACATATGATCCAAGCCAGGAATTGAACCTGAGCCACAGTGGAGTGAGGCGAGCACTTTACGCACTTGCAACTCATGCTGCCCAACTTTACTTAAGGATAGCACAATGTTCCAGCTTACCAGTAAGCAGCACACCTTCTTTTGACCAGGATGAACCTACCTGCTGTCGTGCTTCTGCCTGTCCTCATCACTGATGTCTTGGAACAATTCCTCAATGCCTGCTCGTCCTTGGTTGTTCTGGCTCAGGAATTCCTGCAGTCTCTCCTGTAGCTTGTCTGCCCGTTTCCTCTCCTGTCTCAGCTGTCGCTTCAAGTCCTTCACCATGGTTAAGCCTTTCTTTTCTCCAAGTTTCCGCTCCTCGACGCTGTCTTTGGCATTCTGGTCAAACACGAAAGAAGAGGTAATAACATATAGAAGAGCTGGCATTGAGGAACATTTTGTATGTTTATTCTTTGTTTATGTGTCTTGAGGTGGATTTTTCTCCGATTGGCTGCGCTTTATAAATTTCTCTAAATTTAGAATTTTCGCAATAGGGCGACAGATTTCTCAAGTGTCGTCTGGATTAGGGCGATACGCCTCATTGGGGTGACAATTTGGTGTCGCCCTATTGTTCAATAGACCCTTAGGACAAGGAATTTCACTGACGCGACCCATCCAGATCGATTCCTCGTGGTCTAATTAGCATAAATACCGAATTTCGTGGAAAAAGGATTAGGTAAACTTGGGTTAGGTGACAGTTTAGGTTTGCGCACAAGTTTATGGGAAAGTCGCCCTATTATAGCATTAGTAAATATTATTATTATTATTATTATTATTATTATATAGAGGATAGAATGAACAAAACAGATTGTATTTCAAATGCTGTTAGCAGATGGTTGTGTTGATACAAATTGACAAACATCCCAGGAAATGACATTTAAAAAATGCATTATTGTCATTCAACAAACTCCAAAAATGTGACCTGTTCTGTCAAAATCAGACTTTTCTGGGCATAAGGAATAGGTGGTTTAATTTTTGAAACCGGTCATTCCTGGGCAGAGTTATGCTATTTTGAAGTTCACTGTGTCGAAAAGTAGAAAACGGAGAAAATGGCCACGAACGTCACAACACAGTAATTTCTTTAACTGATATACCTTAACAAATCGTCAAAAATACTATATTTAGAGTTCAAATTAGGGTTTCAAACTTTTATAGTATATTTTAGACCTGTTCAGGATTACAAATATGCAAAAATCGAAGAAAATCACCCCACAGCGTTTTTTTTTACCCTATCTTAATTTCAACCTCCGCCCAGAAGCATCTGCTTTTGACAGAACAGGTCGCAAATGTGGATAGCTTTAAAAAAAAAAATGCAAAGGTGCCGATTACTATTCCGTTGAAGATAATGAGGTCATCATGACCAAAAATATTAAATCCACACATGAAAACAAAAATGGAAGTAAACAATTACTGGTTTAGATATGCTATAAACTATTACTAGAAAAAGTCGGTTAGTGATTTGGATGGAGGGGTGGTTCAAACTCACTTGTTTGAGTTGGTCGATACTGTTCTGTAATTTCTCGACCTGCTCCTGGGATTGGCTCAACTCTATGGACTTCTCTGCTTCTTCATTTTTCATTTCCTGAATAAACAAAAAGAAATGAACAAACAAACAAAAACATAAACAAATCACAATACTTGGCATGGTTGCTGTACACTTCCCGTTTTAAAGGGATAGGTTAATTAGAACAATTTGAAAGTCTAATAATACAATTTCCAAAATGAAATTACATACAACTTGGACCCTCACTATAGAACCTAAAATGCGTTAAAATCTCTCTTTTTGAGATGAAAAGTCTAATGTTTGCAAAATGATTTGTAGAATAATGATTTGTAAGAATTTCACACATTTTATTCCAAACGATGTCATTTCAGTCACTAATAATTAGATTTAATCAGAATATAGGCATGTCTTTGCAATTGGGCGCTGGGTTTAAGTAGTCTAAGGATGAGACCAGTAGCAGCACCAGAGGGGGGACAATTTGGGGGCAAGGAATTTTTTTTGGGGGGGAAGTAAAAAAAAATCTCAAGCCTGTGTACGCGCGCGTGTGCCCATTGTCAATGGTCCGGAAATAAGCCACTAAAGCAACTTAGAAGTGCAGTCGTTTTTATGAATGAGAAATGTATCAAACCACAGAATGGTGTATAACAAATGTATAAGACGGTGACTGCACACTATCTCAGGCTGCATAAATGCATGTGTGGCGTGTTTTGTCTAAAGTATCAACGTTTATAATGCTTTCATTGGCCCATAATGTGTCCACATTTCATGAATCTTAACAGCGAAGAAAAGAAACATAATTAAGCTATTTGTTGATAAAGCGTTGGGAGAAAACTGGGGGGGGGGGGGGCCAAACTGGGGGGGGGGCCAAACTGGGGGGGGGGGGCAAGGAAAAACTGGATCAGACGTTCATGTGTGCTGAGCCACACTTCGGCGTCTGATCTATCCATGCATGCAAATTTTATGCGACCCAAAGCGCCAGACAATCGGAGCTGCCTTAAGAAGTTGAGACGTCAGTTAGAGCAGAAAATGTTAATTGGTTAACAGCTACCATGTTTTTCTCATACAACATCGAGCTACCAAAGACATGATACAAGGCGCCCGCTGAATGGTCAGAATCTGGAGGTCAAGACGCAGTGTTGTCTTGCATAATCAGCACACATATCATAGACTAGGGTTCCAGTAGGCCATACTGCACTCTCAATAGTTCCGCATGAAGCCCATTCCACATACCTGTATTAATGCTCTGTGTTGGTCCTTCAGTTCTTGTATCTCCTCTTGGTGTGTCTCTTTGGTCTCCTTGAGTTCCTCCTGAAAATGCATTCAACAAACGCAATTACTACATATTCATGATCAAGAGCCAAAGTCTCACTAGTCCATTCACCATCACGTGCCAGATGCCATTTTAGCTGTTTACCAAGTGCCTGGGTATTCACGCACAGGGTAAATATGCATGCGTAGTAGACTGTCGCACGGGTTACTCGTGCGACAGTCTACTACGCATGCGCTTTACGAAGCAATCGTGGAACTGTCGTACGGGTGTAGTACGCAGGCACGAACATCGCCCTGGCGCTACACATGAAAAAATGGTTGAACGCGTAAATGTTGCTTAGCGTTTTTCTGAGTTCAATGATGTCGAAGTTAACTAGACAATATTGGGGACAATAAAGCTGCCTCCTCTACTAAAAAAGTACACAATTCGGTATAAACTCTTAGGAGTAAGGTACTGCATTGTGAACTAACGACTTTTCTGAGATTGAGCAATAATATTCTTCTGGTGAGTTGGACAAGTTTATCCGATTTTACTCCTAACTTCGCAAAAAGCAATGTGTTCTAGTTTCCTTAACGCAACCCATACGAGCAGTGTGCACATGAACGACATCATCATTCTGAGTTACAAGATAATAGGTAGGCGCGGACATCCGGGGTCTTCTTACATTGCCTTGTCTAGTTCCCAGACCTATTTACTAAAAACTCAATGGTTCTTGAGTCTGGAGAGCTGAATGGCAACTCACGGCAACCAGTGAAAACTATTATGAAAATGAATAGATGTTTTCATCGGTAACTTGCCCAAAGAAGTTAGGGTTAGGTTTTCAATGCTGGATGCTTACCTCCAGCTCAGCTAGTCTTCTCTCAAACCATCCCTTGGTGTTCTCTAGCGACTGAACCTTCTCCTCACTGACGGCAAGTTGGTCTCTCAACGGCTCAAGCTCCTTACGCAGTTTCTGTTTAAGAAAATGCCAGAAGAATAAGTTCTAAATGTCCGACAGCAGAATATACTTAAAACGCTAGGGAGTAGGAAATCATGAATTCCTGTGATTTTTTTTTCTTTTTCAGGGGTGGGGGTGGGAGTGGGTGGGTGGGGGTGGGTGGGGGTGGGTGGGGGTGGGGAGTTTGTTTCTGTATTCAATAGGGGACATTGAACAATAGAGGACAATAGGGTCCCCAATTCCCAAAGGTCCCCAATCTCTGATCGTGTACAAAACATATGGGAGGTCTTCCTAAAAAGTATGTACAAACAAAAGAGGGACAATAGGGGGTCCCTGATTGCAGGCAAATACACACTTGGGTGGGTGGGGGTGGGGGTGGGGGTTGGGGGTTGGGGTTTGGGTGGGGAACAGAATAACACATTTCTTCATTGTTAATATGTGGAACTACACAAACACCAATGCATTCCCGAGGCTTTGTGGAAATCCTAATCATTGTACAAAAAAATGTAAAGCCTAAAATGAGTCCTTACTTCCAGAGCAATACGAGTACGGTTTGGCAGCGTCTACAAATAGATGTTGGCTAATTCCTATGATAAACTCTTAGGTAAAGCAGACTTGTGGCTGCTGTCGGCAGCATTTCTGTACTGTAAGCTACTTCAGATCACAAAATGCCATGTACTCACTGTCTGCTCATGTAGCTGTTGCTTCAAGTTGTCTCGCTCATTCTGTTGGGATGGATAAAAACAACAAATAGTCATCAATGCTTTGGTTGATCACTTCTCATTCGTTGTATGTTTTTTTTTATAAGTTCTTTGACCCTCACTCCAAGAGCACACTCATTTGAAAGAATCCTAACTCCTACAAAATCCATCACTTTCCAGTAAACTAAAGACTGTTTCTTTGTACTTAATTATAAACCAAAATTGGTAACTGGACTCCCTCAAACAATGTGACTGGACAGTACATTTTGCAACATAAGGCCAAAAAAAAAGAGTCTCCAGATTCTGGTCTGCGCGCGCATCGCCGTAGCCATGCGCGTCGGAAAAAATAAAAAGTTTTTTTTCAACGTAACATGATGTCTCAAAACCGCCAAACTCACTGTTTTTTTGCAGACGGTGTTGTAATTTCGTAATTGTGGGTCTGGAAGCCAGACTGAAGGAGCGATGGTCATGTATCTGGAACCTGTAAACGCTTTTTAATTAGTGCAATATGTAAGGGAGCAGACTAATGACCACCCTGGCAGCACATGCACGATGTCGCTGTGTGGTCTGACGTTACCGTTTTCTCTGATTTTTGTCTTGACTATCCTAATTTCCCGAAGAATGTTCGTGTCGGTGGAGATCGTAAGTGGGTGCAGAATTCTCAAACCCAATGGCCTTACTGAGGTCACCTCAAGCTCCAACCTGAAGGATATTTTTTGACAGTTTTAAGGGGATCGAAGCGTCATCTGCAACATCAGCCGACATTTGCGGGAAAAAAAAGGAGGGGAAAAAAAAGGTCGCCACACCACTTTTGGGGCAAGCTCCATATCAGAAACCTGAGACTTTTGGGGGGGGGGGGCTAAGGGACACTTTCACACTTTCGACCCTTGCGAATAAAAAAATAGCGACCATACTAACAATCACTCTGCATATTGAAAAAAGAAAAAAACAATTAGCGACCAAGTTTTCATAATATAATAAATGAGCACAACTCATACCTCAAGCATCCCCAGTTCCTCGTAAAGTTAGTTTACAACCCCCTAATCTGACTTATTCTCATAACATCACAAGGAACTCCACCACTACCATTTAGGTCTCACTAGGCATACACCTACCTCGTGTGCTTCAGAGACTCGCGCCATCTCATTCTCATGTTGTTGCTTAATAGTCTGAGTCTGGATAGCAAGGTCATCCAGCATGGTCTTACGCTTCTCTGCACTCTGAAAAACAAAATGGAGATACCAAGTCATTCTGGACTGAAAGTAGGGTTTACTGTGTGCATTTATAATGACACCACTTTGTGGTCCAATGGTTATGGTGTTCGACTCGTGTGCCGTGGTACATGGGTTCGCATCCTGACCGTGGGAACATGGTGGTTGTGCTCTTGAGCAAGGCACCTTACCATTATTGCTTCGTCCTTCGGATGGGATGTAAAGCCGTAGGTCCCGTGTGTTTTGTAATGCACGTTAAAGAACCCAGTGACACTTATCGCTAAGAGAAGGGGTTTGCCCCGGTGTTTCTGGCAGTGGCTGCAATATGTTGGCTCGGGCCATTATCCATGTCCAGGTCCCTAGAAAACCGGCCAAGAACACAACAATTCAAAAAGCTTTGTTTCACATCAAATTGCACATGAGGATTTTTCTAATTAAAATTTAGAGCTACAAGCCCTGTGGTCTGGTAGATTTTTACCCGAAATTTAAACCTTGATTACCATTTTCAGTATTGTAGTACTCGTACTCGGTACTTGTACTCGAGTACTTCTCGAGTACTTTTTTGGAGTACTCGTACTCGAATGTCAAAGTAGTCATACTCGAAATGATGGTACTTGCACTCGGGCAGCAAAGTACTCGTACTCGACATGTCGAAATTGTACTCGATCATCAAAGTACTCATACTCGAATAGCAGTACTCGAGAAAAAAAAATGGTATAGCTTCACTTACCACGGCCTTATTTTATTATCGATATTTTCAGTTGGAAATGGTTGATTGGCTTGCAGATGAATCAAAGTTTCCTGATTTTCCTCTGTGCACGTCCAGACAAACACATTTAACAGCTAGCCGTGATTGGGTCTGTATATTGGTCTGACTGGGCCTGGGCCAATGATGCACAATGAACCATTTGCAGTATGGCCGTATTCGGAAATGCTAGTACTCGTACTCGTACTCGTACTCGGAATACAAGTACTCGTACTCGGAGACCTGAACTTGTACTCGGAAGTACAAGTACTCGTACTCGGAGACCTGAACTGGTACTCCGAAGTACAAGTGCTCGTACCTAAATACTTGGCAGTACTCGGTACTCGGAAGAAAGTACTCGACAGCAACACTGCCATTTTTCCCCATACCTTTCTTGCATCCTGTAGGTCCCTGTGTAGATTATCCCTGTCGTTCTGTACTTCTCTCAGCGTCGTGGTGAGTCGGGAGTTGGCATTGAGGCAATCAGCTAGCTGTCTCTGACATTCTTCCTTCTCTGCCAACAGTTTACTGTGAGACAGCTGCAGGTCCTCTAACTGTTTATGGGTCGCTGAGTAGAGATCCTAGCAGAAAGAAGAGAGATGGGTCAAAGTCAAAGCTCCGATTCGCCCCAAAGGGAATAATCAAATTTGATTATCATAAAAATAAACCACTGTGACAACTTACTAGGTTCAAATCGGTCGCACCACAAACCAGCGTATTTTTGGCCAATTTTTTTTTATTTCATCAAAATGCTCCTCCTCACAAAGTTTTGCTCCAATCTGAGTTCTAATTAACTAAAAACACTAATTAGACTCTGTGGTGTATCTCTAAAAACTCTGAAATTGTTCACCACGAAGTGAGGTTTTATGATGCGCTGCTTTTCACGCTAATTCCCATAGTGCTATGACGTCACCAAGGAGCACCGACATGAAAAGTGTGAATTTAGCATTTCACGAACCCCCGTATCTGGCACACAGCCACTATTACGCGGGTTGTATGAAATACAATATTTATACAAATCTGTAATTCTGAAATTCCCCAAGACTAAGCAACTCAGATGCACACGGATTGTGTACAATAAACTGTAATCTATAATTTACTAGCAAAACGAAACAGCTTGAATTCTTACACAGGGAGTAAAAGGAATGAACCTACAAAAGTATGACCATTTTTAAATCGGTTTCCTCAAAACACAAAAAATGGGATACGTCGGTTCATGGTGCAACTGAGGATATGTTTTTCGTCCCAGAGGAGCAGCACTGTCCAAAAGCTTGCAAGTTAAAATGTACACGTTTGCTTGGATGGGACTTGAACCCACAACCTTCTCCCTACTAGTGCGAACGTCTCAACCACTCTAACCACGAAACTTGCCGGTTCATATCTGATATAAGCGGAGGGTACCACAATCAATGACTGGCATGATTGAATGATCCACTTTTAATCAATTAACGGTTGAACGATTAACTGTAGCAGGATGTGAACCTGCAGCTTTGTGAATGCTGTACTGGTGCCCAACCATCTGAGGTATCCAGCCATACATTTTCTGCCTCCCAGTTTGCTATAAACCCACTTATGTATGTGCCATACCTCTGGTTCTTTTGAGAACCATTCTCTTAGTTGAGAAATTATTCGCACATGGTGTTTCCGCAAACCTTTCATTATTTAGTATCTCCACCATGCAAAGCCTCAAATCTTACTTATGTGCCATGTGGCCAGGGCTCACATTAAAGGTAGAGTATATCATTTGTCACTTGTGCATTTCTCAAGTTTCGTTTGAAGTAACAAAAGTGCTCAAAATCTAAAGAAGGGTCCTTAACAACTAACCTGATGAAATTTTAGCTCAGTGAATGCTGTATATTCTGAGAAAACAAGGATCTAAATTTCAATTCAAAAGTTGCTGAGCCATGTTTTGAATTGCGCCCGAAATTAGCGTCTGGGACACATTCTCATTCAGCCGATTGCAAGCTACACGATGTCACGCACTGAACCTACGAAATATAGCAATCGCGCGCGTGTCCTGTAAATGCTTGCGCGCACTTCACGCACCCTAAAAACGAACTACTAACGGAAATTTAGACGCATCTTTGGAAATGACCTTCTTTTATTTGGTTCTTCAAAATGCCAGCATGGCAGAAAGAATAATTTCACAGGGAGTTTAGTGCCATTGCTATCTTTATACCGAGTATGCTTTTCAACAATAATTTTGTCAGTTACTTTTTGGATAGCTGCAATTGATATACTCTACCTTTAAAATCATGATGCTAGCAAGATTAGCAATGCTGTAGTTTGGAACACAAAAATTGAAATATCACGACTAAAAATTTAAAGGAGAAGTAACCTTGAATCTAATGCACTCTTCTGCTGTGACGCTCTGGACCTGCGGAAAGAATTATAATTGTTACCTTTAAGGATAAGTCATATTACAGTTACATATTAATTATTAATGATTGAAAATTAATTTTAAAAAAGGGTACAAAACAAGACAAAACAATGGATGCACCATTTAATGTTTCGTGCAAAGCATGTCAGAGGTATCACTAGGGGCGGGATCAGGTAAAAGTTATGACCAGGGCAGGCTGCAGGTTCGGATGAGTACGCAAACCAAAAACTCAAGCAAATAAAAAAAAATTATGAATAATAAATAGAGCAAGGCAAAATAATAGCATCAGTGTGGGTAAAAGACAATGAAAAAAGCACATTTTTCAAAATCTTTATTCAGTTCAATAACATAAAACTTTCGTAACTCACGATTTTTGCTGATACATGTATGAGCATGACATCGATATCACATGACCATGTGACCTTTTTATTATTTTTTTTTACAGTAATCTCTTCGGTGTGAGGTTTTAATTGAAAGAATGGTCAGCTTTGCCAAAATATCTTGTGTAAATTTAAAGAGACAAATCAAGAGAGGAAAAAAACACACATGAAAGTTCTCAAAATCTGGAAAAATGTCGATTTTTCTTGAAAAGTTCCTAAAGTTGTTGCATCATAAAAAAAAATTGAAAAAAAATTTGCTTAAATATTTATGCTGAGGATAGTGTAGGTGGGAAAAAATGAAATAAAATAGCAGAAATAATGACAATGGTAATGACAGTAATAATTGGAAAGGTTAATAATGAAGAGAAAAAGTTGCTGCGCTCAATCCCTGAACATCAATAGAACATTTTGAAAATGTGAACTTTTTTAGCACCAATAGTCACAAAAGCTGATGTGATTTTTCCAGGCCATGAAAATTAAAATATGTTTCAAGAAAAAAAAAAGCTTTGTAAAAAAAGGCACTAACAATCACGGTAAGTTTACATTGATGTTGGAATCTCAAAAAATTCACAGTTGAAAAGAGTGTAAAATTTTTCTTTTTTGACAGTATGTTTTTCCATAGAAAGAAATTGTTTGCCAAAAACTATATTTCATTATTTTCATGGCCTTATTTTTTCAACATGGAATGACAGCAATAGCAGAAAATGCCCTGCAAACAGATACCCAACACCTGTGAATGAAAACAGAAATTAATAAATAAACCAATGAATATTAGCCATTCAGCTATGGGTTAGTACCTGTTTGGCCTGGGCTAGCTCATTGCTCAAACTTTCTAAAGAATCCCGGAAGATGGCTACCTGCTCGCTATTGGCTGCCTGTGTTGCCACAGCAATGGGTTATACCATGCGGTAGGCAAAGGGGGGAGGGAGGGGTGATTAGTAAAAGACAAGTTAATAGGGCTCAGCCTGGGTATATCTCTGGGGGCGCTAGACAAGGGATCCCTCCCATAAATGAATGGTTAACTCACATCCAATTTGATAAATTGCAAATGTAAATTTTTTAATGCAATCTTTGAAATGCACATTTTTTGCCTATTTTTTTTTTTTTCAATTTTCAAATTGCCATTTTCAAGGGCATTTTGGTCCTTTTTTCCCCAATTTTATGTTAATGCAAAGTTCCATATTCATGAGCAAAAGTGTGATGTCATTTCAGGCAGAAAGCGCAATGTTACAGCTATTTCAGCATTGAAAGTTGCCAAATTTTGGATATTTGGCTGTCGTAAAATTTCTTTTCTTCGGTGACTTGTTGCTGTGTCAGTATATGGCAGTAAGCCAACGAGCAAACTTTTCTCACTAATGGTTTCAATTTTGGGTTCACAATTTGAACAGAAAGCCCCTAAACGGAACAGCGTCTTCCTGAAATAACATCACAGCAACAGCGCCCTGAGCTGTCCGGAAAAGCATGGAAAATATAAATGCTTAAAGAAGTGCACTTTTCATTCAAATTAACCAAAAAGGAATGTCAAATAGTTTTCACACATTTAAGAGGAGTAGAAAGTGGCGCAAAATGTGTTCCTCAGAAAACTTCATTTTGTGGCCCCTTTAAACACAATGCAAAACAAATTGTTGTCATCAGGGCTTTCTGAAACAGTGATATTTTAAAATGCAACTTTTTCCTCCAAAGCATACAACCTTCCAACAGAGTCTCTTAAAAACATTCAAGTTTGTTTTTTCCACGTCATCTTGCATAGTTTGCTTTATAGATGGTTCAATCAAAAATGCAAAATGTACCACGTTAAGACTAAAGGGGCAAGACTAAGAAAAGATGCAGTTAGCCCAGAACAAACTATAAATGTCTCATCTACCTTTGAGTACAGTGGTACAATCACCATGCACATTCTCAAGGTGAAACATTCGCAAGGCAATGCAAAAATATATTGGACAACCTGACTCTTTTCTTTCCTTACTCTCGTTCGAACCTCATCATTATAGAATGAACAGCTGCAAGGTACATTGAGTGCGTTCGATTACTTCCCCCGCGCTTACTCGTGCAAGCACGACAGCGTTCAATTGACCGCTCACGTGACTTCTCGCGCTTACTCGAGCCTGGCCCAAGTAACCGACTTGCCGAGCCGGTTACTTGGGTAAGTATCCCATAAGGCCATGCAATAAACATGGCTGCCAACGTGACGTCTGGCGGGCACCTTAGGCCGTGTGCTTCCAGAGCTACAGCTACGTCTATTGTCAGCCCGTCCCCGTGTATTTTCAATGGGCACTGACCTAGACCTAGCTCTAGACAGTTGATTCGGATGCAGCCTGTGTCATGTCAAAGTTCAACTTTCCAGCTCTTGCACGAAACTTTACCCGAAACCGTTCGTTTATTTAGCTACACTACGCATGTCTGTCATCACGCGAGGGAGCCAGGCGTGAGTAAGCTTGAGGAAGTAATCAAACGCACTCAATGTAAAGGCAAGGGTCGATTGCAGAGAATTTAGGTTTGTGCTGCACAACCCAAAACTTGTGGGAATTTTTTCAGTCCAATGGCTAGAGGGCATTAGTTTTGTAGCGCTAGGATAGGCGTGAGTAAACCTATGTCTGTCTGAAACATGCCAATGTCTGGGCAATACCAGCGGTATGGAAGATACTGTCCGTGACAGAGCCAATTAAACATGATATCTCACAAACGATTCAGAGAAATGATCCAAAACTCCTAGTCTGTAATCTCCTTGATCATTGTTGGGTGTATAAGATTTGAAAAACACATTTTCAGGTTTATTCACTGAGCTCTTGAAGTACAAAGGAAAGTCTGATTCGTAATGTCCGTGATACGGGAATTGACCGTCTGTCAACTGAGCATTCATGAGTCAAACTGAGTCAAACCAAGTCAAGCATTTTGAGTGATACAGTGGCACAGTGCTTGTATTTACTTGATTCCAGCCTTAAAGCTATAGTCCATCATTTGTAATTAGTGCATTTTGTTCGTTTGAAGCAACAAAAGTGTTCAAAATCTAATGAAGGATACTGAACAACTTACTTGATGAAGTTTCTGCTCAGCTTCAGCTTCATATTCCGAGAAAAACAGCATTCTAGGATCTCAATTTAAAATCAAAAGTTGCTGAATCATGTTTTGAATTGCAGCTTTACGCGATGTTGCGCACTGATCCAACGAATTATAGCAACCGCGCGCGCCTGTGCGTCGTTCCAATGCTTGTGCGCGCTGCACCGAATAACAAAACGAACAACTAATTTAAATTTTCCTTCGGTGCTTCTTAAGAAGCACTGTTGGAAATGCCTTCTTTCGTTGATTTCTTCAAAATGAGAGCTTGCCAGAAAGGATAATTTCAAAGGGAGTTTAGTCCCCTTACTATCTTTCAACCAGTCTGTTTTTCAACAATAATTACGCCGGTTACTTTTTTGGATAGTTGCAAATGATGGACTCGGGCTTTAAAGGTAGAATAGACCATTTGTAATGTGCGCATTTTCTTTATCTGAATCACCAAATGCTCAAAATCTTAAGACGGAGTGCTTAACAACCCAACCTGAGGAAGTTTAGCTCTGTGAATGCTGTATATTTCAGTTATATACCCATGAAGTACTTTTGAAAAGCCGAAATCATTTGACATGTTTGACAACCTAAAATCACTTAAACTTGTAAAATATTGTAACAAAATTTACTTTGTGAAAGAAATTTTTTTCATAATATCTCGAGTATATATATATAGACTAATTCGACGACAGCCATTTTCTGTGGTGGCACCTGGGGCGTGTTTTCGCAACCGCGACCAGAAACATGTTTGTGACGTCAAACTGATAACCAGAAACATGTTTACACATGCGAACAAATACGCTGAACCGAAAACAGTGTCAAAAAGTTGTCAAAAAAAATGGCGGACATTTTGACAACATCGATAATTTTAGGTGATCGTGGTCAGTGCCGGCGAAATTCGGGATAATACCTTTTGGGCTTGTAAGTTGTATAGACATTTATTACAGGCCACTTACATGTTGTTACATGTCGTGCGATTATCTTTCCGCCATTTTGAAATGCACTCCGTAACCGACCCTTGGCCTTGGTTCGGTTTTGGTCGGAATAGTGACGTCACTCCAGCCAACCAAAGTCACAAAAACACTCAACCAATGACCAAAGCCGAAACATGTTTCTGGTCACGGTCGCGAAAACATGCCCCAGGTTTGCGTGAGTCGCACTCAGGTAGTACTCCATGCCCCTCTGACCAAAAGTGTTACCAAAATGTACACGGGTCTTGTCATTAAGAACGTATGTGGCGTGCTGTGAGTGTGGCACCATCTCAATGGCTTCTAAGTTTCTTCGCCGGATTAAGCTATAAATAGTCAGCAGTTGGGAACAAGTTCAAAAAACTCTTGTGCTGTTTGTCCGTCTGTCTGTTTGTTTGTTTGTCTTCTGTTTACATTACCTGGGTATTGAGTGTCCTGATGGTTGTCTCCAGCTCCTGTATTCTCTGTTGGTTGTTGTCGTTCTGTTCAGCCATGGTCTTCAACGTGCAAATTTAACAGATGTGCGATTCAATGAGAGAAATTGATACAAATGTCTCAATGCACATTTCTGCATTACTTTTTCTTTGTTTTTGGACAAATACAATTTTATTTAATCTAAGGCTGAAACGATACGCCTGTGTCACGATACGATACGTATCACGATACATATCAAACGATACGATATATATCGCGATATATCTTGGTATAAAAAAATTAATAAAATCATAACAGATGAACTTAATCAGGGTCTAAGTCCTCTTTAATCTGTCTCTACTCGTTTCTGATAATACACAAATACAGTAAGGTACTACCGTAATTTTCGGAATATAAGCCACGCGGCGTATAAGCCGCACCGACCGCAGTGGTTTCAATTTTGTAAGGCCTCCAAATTCTAGTCAAAATGCTCTGAACCAGTTCCATTTACACTACAGAGCTATAAAAAGGGCCACAAAAGTTATATCAAATCATTTACAATCGATACTCTTACAAACAAATATGGAAATTGATGATGAGAAATAAACTACGGGAATTACTGCCGGCTGCCCCGTCCGGACCCCGGCCTTAAAAGTTAATGCATGGCCCGGCAGCCTGAGCCGGTGAATGACAACATTTTCCTGCAGCACGTGAGAGAGTATGCAACCCACCGTGTGTTGTCTGTGTTCCTTCCTCCATGTCTGACTGGAGCGTTACAAATCTTGCTTTTGTGGAAACAGTTGCTGATTTGTTTTGCCCTAAGACTAAACAGGTCCCGTTTTACTTCAAAACTTATCAAATTTGTGTGATTACTAGCAAGTAGTTACGTTGAAAGTTCAAGTTTCGATCGTAACTTTCTTCAAAAAATCAAAACCAAAGATCTTGTCCTGTAGTGCCGTAGGAAACGATGCTGACATTTTCATGGGCGAATCCATTACTTTTGCAAGGGGTGATTCAGTCCCCTTTTTTAGTTTTACATCGTTTCTTGAATACATTTCAAGAAAAAAAAATATATTGTGACGTTGAACAACTTATTATCTAATAAAGAAATATTTCGAACACCATAACAAGTATTAGTCGTCATTTTTCTTTTTTTAATCAGCGGAAATATTGGTAATTATTGTTCCCAAGAAAGAACACCACCCCTTCATTACCACAAATGGTGTGGTCCGCTGGGGAATTAAGCATGCCGCATATCAGCAGCTGCACTAGTATCACGATGGAGGAATCCTCCATGGTATCACCATGGAGTATCACGTACGGCTGGCCGCAAGCGTCTAAGACAGCTTTCACCGTACTTTATACCGCTCGGTTTTGGTTTCGGTTTGTTAATAACTTTATTAATTGATAATTCATTTCAGCAACACATCTCTTCTTGTACCAGTAGTAGTACATTAAATACACATGTGAATCTTATTTTTATTCTTCGCATTATTATTTTTACATTTCGTGCTTCTCATGCATCGCAGTTGCTTGCAATTTTCTTTCGGTGCGCTGTCGCTGTTATTTATTATATTATTATTAATAATATCCATATCAAACATTCGTACCGATATATCATATCGTGAACGAATGTATCGCGATGCACCGATATATCGATGTATCGTTTCAGCCTTAATTTAATCCTCGTTCACTGTTTTTCATGTAGAATTTCAGTTGAGAAAAATACATTATTTATACAGGGTGAGTCAAAAAGCGAAACCCAAATGTGGGGACTATTGTTTTATTGAAGTTTTGCATGTAGCACTTTCAAAATCTAGAATATGAAAGCACAATTCAAAAGCTTTCTTTTAGTACAAGAATCATTCCAATCACTCATGCACTCTTCAAGTTACGGAATTTTAAACACAGCCACCGTTTTAAGGTTCTGTCCACGGATCACAACAAAGTTCAGTGTTCTTTCAGCAAAACGAAAACAAATCACATAGGGATGTGTGTGAATTGTTTTCGTTTTGGTGAAAGAACGCACACCTTTTTTTGTGATCCGTGGACAGAACCTTAAAACGGTGGTTGTGTTTAAAATTCCGTAACTTGACAAGTACAAGAGTGATTTGAATGATTCTTGTACTAAAACAAAGCTTATGAATTGGGCTTTTATATCCTAGATTTTGAAAATGCTACATGCAGAACTTCCCTAAAACAATGGTCCCAACATTTGGGTTTCGTTTTTTTTTTTACTCACCCTGTTCAACACCGGTTTAAGTCTTGCTCCTCTGACCAATTCGTTGACCTGACTTAATTATGCATGTTTTCAGACACTGCAGAAAATTCTACATAACAAAGAACCATTTTTAGCCCAAGGAAAATGAGTTTGACACCATATAGATGCCCAAGTGAGAAGACTTGTCAGTGTTTACTTACCTGCTTGGCTTTTGTCAATTCCTCCAGCACTTTCAACTTCTCTTTCTTCAAGTCCTGTCAAAAAAGACCAAGAAATTAAAAATAGGGTTGGTAGGGTCAAAATAGGGTCGGTTGGGTAATCGGAAGCAGAACTTCTTTTTTTTTGGCCAAAGCTTTGGCACAGAGACCTTTGTGCACAGTTCGTGTACAGAGACCTTTCCAAAGGTCTCTGTGCAGAAACTGTAGATAACTTTGTGTGGCCTACTCACATTAACCCTTCTGCTATTTAAACATTAAAAATTCACTTCTACTTCCCCTGCTATACTTCCAACAAAGGCTAGTCACCAGCAGTCAGATCATATCTCAAGCAAGCACTGCGACTAGTCAAACTGGGTCAACAGACAAGGCAGGCAAGTTGTGCTCACAGCTGTTTTATCACTCACCTGGAGCCAAAGCATAGCTGTGACATGTTACTTAAACAGTCCCAGCCAGTCAATCCTGCTTTATATAGGCTGGGAATTCTTAACTGTTGAAAACAGTCACTTGCTTGATTTTGACTGAAAGGACTACTTGGCACAGAATGTATGCTTGCACAGGAGGATTAATAGCTTACACAACAAATTCTAACTGAAGAATGAAAGGAATGGTTTGAAAGAAAATCTCAACAAAAAAAAACACATTTGAACAGTCAACAGAGTTCTAGAGGTTTTAACTTAAAAAATTCTAAAAGCAATGATTTTTACCTCTGCTTCCTTCTCCTTTGAAGTTTGCAGATTATCAAGTTGCTTCCTGAAGAAGAAAAGAAAAACAATTAAAAAAACCACAAAATTAATTTCTGATAAATTATTCTACAACAAATCAGCATGTTGAAATGAAAACCTGAATTAATATAAAACTGACTTCAAAAGCCTAAATGCCTGATTTTGTTCCCTCAGTTCTTGTTTTTTCCTTCCTTCCCATAATGTATTTTTATGGGAAAAAACAAAACAAAATTACTTGAAATTGCATATTAAACCAATGACTTTTCTGATACATTAACCACTTCGCGCCGGGATTTTTTTTGCCGAAAATTTCGATCTTCGCACAAGGAAAAACATTTCAGCCAACTTCTGATAAACAGCCAAACACCACAAATACTGATTCGCAAGAGTCATTTCAACAGTATTCGTACAATATTTCTTGCCGAAACCTTGTATGTTTCAATACTTCGGGGTTGCACTGGAGCGTAAATTGTACAACAATAGGCCGTGCACAGCGGCCAGTTCAAGATCAACACACGGTCCGCCTCCACAGACTTCACAGACTTTGTGTGTGTGTACAAAAGGCATGAGGGATGAGCGTGTTTAGACGTCACCCGGAGGCGAGTCGAAGCAATCTTGATGTTTAAACCTGTCGGCCGTGCCTGCATATAAAAACAGCCAGTGCGTGTCCTCCGATGCGAACTTGTTAAATTTTCAGATTTTTTGAAAAGAAGTTTACACCAAACATTTATAACAAACATCTATGCATGGGACCATTCTAAAATGATAAGCCACGTCTGAATTACTTGGCTACGGCTTGTAATTACACACAAGTCTATGGCAAGTAGCTGTAGCCGCTACCGTAGCTGTAGCCGCTACCGTAGACTCGTGTGTAATTGCAAGCCGTAGTAAAGTAATTCAGACATGGCCATATTGCCCAGTTTATCATTGCAATAAGATATAAATGCAGTCAATTCAGAGCAAGGACAATACACTAGAAGATATGTTTATGACCACATCTAAACGAAAGGGCACCAATTACTCAAAGCTTCAGGGTAGTCTGTGTCACACATGTATCTGTGAGATAACATTGAACGGACATTCCGTTGTTTGTTAAATGAAAAGTGCAACCTGTGAACTCAAAGTACCAGCACCTTTCCACAAACAATAATAACTGGATAAATTCACAGCTGTAATGTGCTGAATGAGTTTCAGGTACAAATACTTACTTTCCGTCACTGTAGAGCTGCTCTTTTTCATTCTGCAGTTGCACAAGACTGTGGATACAAACAAAAATGAAAGTCATAATTATAAATTCACCTTAAAAACTGCTTTATATTTCCATAGCTGCCAACATTTCAAAATCCCAATTAGTAATCAACCCGCGCGGTCATTTTCAACTTCTCGTTTTATCAAAAGCTTTACCAACATCGAGTAAAGGAACATGGTTTACATGTACACATACATGTGCATACCCTTCTTGTTGTGAATAATAATGTACTGTAGGCCAAAAGATAATTAAAAAAAAAAAAAAAAAAATTTTTTTTTTTTTTTTTTTAAATTAATTTTGTTTTAATGTCTGTATTTGTTTGTTGAAGTCAAATAAATAAAAACATCAATAACGTGCGCATATTTTTTTGGAGATGCATGCTATCGATGTTGAGTTTCGAGTTCGTATCATGTTTTTAGACACAATGATCTATGGCCACCGTATGCAATAGAAATATCCCGCCAACATACCTTGCAAACGCATGCTGATTTATCTTTTCTGTCCGTTGTGACAAACTCAAACTCTATTACCAATTATTCCAACCATACTCTTATTAAATTCCATGATTAAAATCTCGCACTGATGGGTTTCATCCCGGCAATAAGCGACTAAATGTGCTCACGATCGTCACTAAAAAGTACTCACATACAGTACACACAACCACACATCCACGAGATGCACACAAATGACACACCATTGAAAAATAGTTTTAGTCTGGTCCTCAAGTACTCCACTGCGCACACTGCACTGATGTCTATCAGGTGCTTGACTGCATTCTTATTAGACTTGTCACAAGTCCATCCATTATCGCGACATTTCGCCAGAAGTTTTCGGTCAAAAACGATACTTTACATTTTTTTTTTTTCGTTGGGTAGAAAATGGGAAATTCGTAATGTTTTAGTGGCAAATCGTATTTTTGTAATTTAACAAACAATTCGTAATAATTACGAAAAAATCGTACTAGTTGGCAGCTATGTATTTCAAATTGCATAAAACTGCATAGATCAGGCTTTCAATCAGATCCAGGTCAAAAAGTAGCACAGTAGGATCAATATCTTCAAAAAACATGGGTCAAAAGTAGGAATTTGGAGGACAAAGTCAGAATAAAAGTAGGACTTTTCCAGGCTATCAGGAGTAGTTTTCATTGATACTCACCCATGTCCACAGCATCATAAGCCTCATTTGGCATGTTCTGTACTCACAACACTTGTGCTCCATCCTCAACTAAGCTCTTGGAAGTACAGTTGCAGTACTCCTGCGCCCAAGCCCTTCATTGTGTGATTCACATATGACAGTGTGTAACACTGTTATGAAAATTATTCAATAAGATTTCATTTTTCGGAGTTGTGTGACAAAAAAAGTAGGAATTTCAAGAAAAAAAGTAGAAAAAGTAGCAACAAGGTAAAAAAAAAAAAATAGGAAAAAGTGGAAAAAGTAGGAATACTTGAAAGCCTGATCTATTTAATACCTAAATTTATAACCATACATGTATAATCTTTTTCAAAAGCTTATACTTGTGAAGACAAATTATTTAGAAAATATACCTTTCTTGTTTCTTCTTTGTCTTTTCTGTCAGCTGAAATGAAAAAAAAAACAATGTGAAGTTTAATTTCACTGATGAATAACAATGATGGAACAAAGTGCTGGCAGTATTTCACGAGTGATATTATTCATAGAAGTCGTCAGGTTGTTTTAACTAAGAAGCTGGATCATTCTGTAAAATGTCAAATATAGGAATGCCCAATTTCAAACTACTAGCCTGTTCACTTGACCAAGTAATGTTTGAAGTTAAGTCCTAAGAATATGAGTCACTTGCATGGCAAATTACTAAACAGATGTATGAATAATCATGATATAATTATTACCTCATGAATATTAATGATATTAATAATTCATTATTAAGTTACAATGCCTATACTCACCTTAGCAACTTCTTGAGTCAAGTTGGCAACCTCAGCTTTGTGAGATTCCTGGAATAATAATAATAATAATACCGGAGTCTTATATAGCGCACGTATCTACCAACAATTAGGTAATCAAGGCGCTGGACATTATGTCTATTATTAAAGAAAGGTACATCCTGGAAAGGAAAAATTGAGATAATCGGGATGAAAATTCTTGACTTTATTTCATGATGGAAGTTTCTTGTGTTTAGTCACTGCAAATCACTTGTCAAAATAGCCACAGAACTCGGGTTCAGGAAGTTTCTTAGATAAGAGTGAAAGTTTTCTGTTGTGCTGCAAGAGCTGCACTTTAGGGTAGTTAGGGTTTATCATCTTTCTTAGGTTCCAAAAGAGACTAAATTCATCAGAATATAGGCTTACCCACTCACTTCTCAGTTTTCATAAAAAAAAGAAGAAACTCTACCTCTGCTTGTTGGAGTTGCTCTTTGAGTAGTCTTTTTTCTTCCCTTTCTGTGTCTATGATCAGCTGAAGATCTGTCCAAGAGAAAGATGAGCATTTCAGTTTTGATTTTGAAAATTGTATTCATTTTTTATTTATTCATTCCAAGTTTTAACAGCAGTAAAGTGTCAAGTACAGGTTTAATCAAGTAGGCATCTATGATATTTAATGAAATACAGTGGAACGCCGCTATAACGAACATCGTGGAATCCACAGAAAGTGTTCGTAATAACGATCATTCGGTATAGCGATTTTGAATCGCAGGTACCCTCTTTTGACCAATAGTGAACTGGCATTTCTCACATCCCACAGCCGCACGAGGAGTCATCAGGAAACTTTAGCAATGGGCAGAGTGGTTTTCCATTGGGGAAATAATAGCCATCTATCGCTCTTCAACATTCAAACACGCTGTAACTATGGGTCGTTTGATGTTCGGGAATTAAAAGTGGCCCAAATAGTGTTTAATACAAGTCATGTACGGTACACCCGGAAGATATTTTGTTCATCTGTTGACTTTTTTCCACAACAATGTTTGGTATGTTTTGTACATTAAAACCGGGAGCCAAGGATAATGTTCGGTAAAGCAGAATGTTCGGGGGAGCGGTGTTCCGTATTGCGACGTTCCACTGTATACTATGATAAAAATAATGGAAAAAGACAACATCAAATTCAGACACAAATCTTTGATTTTACTTCAAAACTTCAGGAACTTTGTATCACTTTTCTTTTGTACTTGGTTCCTTACTTGGATAGAATATAAAAACTATCTACAAGGTTTCTAAAACAATGGGAGACTTTTGAGACATTGGTGGCAGCAAACATACCAGTCCTTTTTCAATTGTTTCCGTCATGTTTAAGCTAAAGCGCGCATGCTTAATATGACGCAAACAATGGAAGAAGGACCGGTGTGTTTGCTGCCACCAACGTCTCAAAAGTCTCCCATTATGGTGCCATCTCCATTTTTTTGCAATTGTATTGAACCAAAAAAATGAAATAAACTGAAGAACAAAAACTAACTTTGTACTAAAATCACTCACCGTTAAGTTCTTTGGATGGCTTGTCCAAATTGCCCATTCCCTGTCATTCACCAAAGTAAGAGAAGAAAAAAACAAAATGCTCAGAATGTTATCAAGCTACCTTCTCGACATTCATTCCTCACATTCGATTCAATTTCGCAATTGAAGACAAAAAAATACTGCATCATTCTGAAGATAAATACAAGAAAAACAACAAAGATTGGAATCAAATTATTTGAAGAAATTGCATAGATCAAACCTTCACAACAAGCACACACTAAAAGCACTATGAACATGGGAACTATACAGTGTTTAACTGCATAGCAATACCTTATTGGGCCTTTTTGATACCCTTCTTTTGCTCTTGGTATCTTGTCTTGTACTGATTATCTCACATTACAAAGTTGGTATATCATACAAGCAAAAAGAGGTTTGAACATGAAAAAATCCACCAATTTATTAAATTAACCGTAACCCCCTAGTAGTTCCTCAGGACTACCCTGCTAAATCCAACAGAGTCCAACCGGAGTTTCCTGCTCAATCCACTGTAAGTTGTCAGCTGAATCCAACGGAGTCCAACTTGGCGTTATAATGCGGCTCAGTTGCCTGCTGAATCCAACATTTTGCATCAGGAATGTACACAAGGGGTTTACTGCTCAATCCAACAGGCTCCATCGGGTATATGATATAGTTGGATCCTGTTGGATTCAGCAGAGTTAGGGTTCAATTAATGTTCACTGATGTTGATACCTGTGCTGCAGAATCGGAACTGTCAGTACTTTTTGGTTCTGCTTCATCTGCAAAATAACAAATGAAAGGCATCAATCGACACTGATCACTAAATGTGATGCAATCAAGCTAAATGAGTCGTTTGTCGGGAACTTTCACTTGGAGATTCAGGCCAAAATAGGGCCACTTCATCACATCACTTCATCACATCTCTTGGTGTTCTGACTTCCATCATTTTTGAACTAGCATGCGGTTTTCACAGCAGTAATGCTGAGATCGTACTCTTTTCAAATCTTAAAAAAAAAAAAATTGACCAGGGTGGACAAACGACTCATTCAGCTTGATCGCATCACAAATGTGTTCAAAGAGGACGAGACACAAAACCAACATTGATCGTAAGAGTGGGTCTCCAAGACTTTTTTTGTACTTTTTCACAGCAAATGAAAAAGAAAAAAACCCAGAAAATTTTAAGCACAGAAGTTTGCTTAGCATGAAGACTTTTGCTAAGCAAAAACAGTTACCGGCCAAACTCTCATGCAATGCTTATTGTACGTAGCCGGTTCCCTGCTGATTCTTGCTTAACGCTTAAAACACGCTAAGCAGTATTTTCAGCTCAAATTTCTCGAAGAAATTTGGCCTTTGACGAGAAAAAAGGAAACAAATATAACGTCAACTTAATTCTTTGGATTATGAACAAGTGGTAGTGTCCGAAAGACTGCAACGAGTAAGTATATAATCTTCAAGTCTAAAAGCAAACACATATTATTGTCTTTGCTGCCAAACTTGCATCTTCAAGATGTGGCTCTAGGAAATGATTTGAGAGACTAAAAAAAAAAAAAATTATTTTTATTATTGCATTATTTACTACTTGGCATCTTTCAGCATTATTCCCTTTTCATGTGTCTCAATTTGAGTTTTTTAATAATTTTTTGTTATGGCAAGTTTATCTACCGAGAGTGTTCTTACCTTTAGACATGAGTTTGACCAGACTTTCCATGTTGCGCACCAATGCTCCACTCAGTCTGTGCTTGAGTTGCTTGGCATGGCCCTGGAGTACTGTGACTGGATCTAAAAAAAAAAAAAAATGAAAAATTATTTAGTTTGTCTACATCTACCATTTATCTACTTAACAAAGCTACAAATGTATATAAATATTTTTTTTTTTGGAGGGGGGAGTGGCTTATCGTCCTTACTCGCAGCAGAAGCTGAATTGCGAAGGATGCAGCTACAATGTGGCCACGTCAAAGGCATGTAAAAGCACTTTAGGCAGCTGCTATACATCCCATGTCTGACCACGGAGCACAGCCAGATATCGAACGTGTTGATTTTTGCGGAGGGAGGAAAACCAGAAAACCCGAACAAAAAAAAAAACCCTTGTGGCACAGGAGAGAATCAGCGGACAACTGTACCCACATATGACCGGAGCTGGGAATCGAACCCGGGCCAATGCGGTGAGAGGCAAGCGCTTTAGGCACTGGGCAAACCATGCCACCCATATATGAAGTTTATCAGGATATCTTGTGAAATTTAACCTCAAACATACATACACCTCCTTACACTCCGACAATATTTATGAAATCTTTCATACTCTTTTAAAAATTAAAAACTTACAACTTTACCCAAACATTCAAAAGAAAAGTGACTTTGGCAAACGACAAACCTTTGGGTTCTAAATCATCGTCAAATTCACTAGTTACGTCGGACAACTTTACGTCTTCCAGAAAAGCTTCGAATTCACCAGCAAGTAGACTACCCAGCCCTGGCAAACCAATAACACAAAGGTGGATACACGTTCACATGCGACACCAAGCAGACATGTCATGCATGCATGGGAGTGGTGAGAAAAAAGACAAAAACAATAAAAACTTTGGGACAAAGCTTTTGAAATAAAATGGCAGTCACAAACTTTTAACATCAATGTGCATTTCTCTATTTCTCATGCAGTTTAAGAAAATATTAAATTGAGTTGATGTGAAACGAAGATGTATGGTCACTTTATCACAAATTTAAAATGCAGGTCTAACTTAAGAAATCCAGCTCGTGAAATAATAAATCAGCAAAGTTTTGTCAAAAAAGTATAATTGGCCATGAGTAGCTGTGAACTTTCCGAACTCATTCAAAATTCTGCACTGTGCAAGAAACCAAGGCTACATTCTCTGCACTTCCCAACAGGGCATCAAGCCCGGTGTTAGGCAAAAGTGCCCGTGCTGTACCTTCCTCAAACCTCACAAATCCTTCAAAAATTTATTCTGGTGGATTTTGAAGGCTCCAAGAGAAGTAGAGCAATTAAGAATGACCTCTATTTTATCATTTTGGGTTGACTGAGTCGCAAACAATTCCCAAGCAAATTAAACAATTCAGCCTGTGCATCAACTAAATGAATTGCGCTGTTCACATAAAATACTCTTCAGAGCAATGGTGATGAAGGCAAGAAGAATTTATTTCCAAAACACGATATATGCATTTGAAAAAGGGTGTAAAACACACAGTTATGAAAACTTATGGAACATACACAGTGAAACACACAAACTGGAATCTGTAGGTAGGCATACACCGCCTTATGGGGAAGTTTTTTATTGTTAGGCAAATTAGGACCGAGTTATGGGGACTTTCTGCTGTCCCCGTAGCATTTTCGGTCCCCACAAATACCTCGTGGCGACGAGTGTAAGTCCCCATAACTACGAAACAATTATGAGTATCCTTGTGGAGAATGAGTATCCTTGTGGAGTCATTTCTTTGTTCTTGTGCACTAAAGTTTTCGAGTTTGAAAGTGTACTTTCAAAATGCTCCTATTTTAACCAGAATTAATTTCCTGGGCTGAAATTCGGACTTAATATCCCTTACATAAAACACTTCAATTTGCAACTGATCAACACACTTTGGAAATTCCTAGTTTTTGAGTAAAATCCATATATCTATTTCGTGATAACCTTGTGGAGACGTATTCACCTATAGAAATTGCTCTGTGGGGACGTATACAATCTTTTGTTTCCTAATGTGCACATGTCTCCACAGGGTACCGTGTACCAGATCAGCTGTTTCTAAACTACAATTGTTCACTTTATTGTATTCTTAACCACTTCGCATCAGAGGACGTGATAACACGAACAGGCTGTTTTATACACAGGCACGGCTGACGGGTTAAAATGTCAAGATTGCCTCGACTCGCCTCCGGGTGACATCTAAACATGCTAATCCCTCATGTCTTTTGTACACACACACAAAGTCCGTGAAGTCTGTGGAGGCGGACCGTGTTTTGATCTTGAATTGGCTGTGGTGCACGGCCTATTGTTCTACAATTTACACTCCAGTGCACACCTCGTATTTGTGATGATTGGCTGTATATCAGAAGTTGGCTGGAAAATGTTGCCTTTTGCGAAAATAATTCCGTCGCGAAGTGGTTAAATAGTGTTTAACGATATAACAGCTGTCGAAACTGAATTGGTCAACCAGGAGAGGGCGGAATTCTAAAAGGTAACAAAATGGCATTTATTGTGTTTTTGGAAACAAACTCTTCTAAATAAATGGCACTTTGATGAATGCTATTACTCATCATCACAACAATGAACAGAAGCTTCAAATTTAAATGTTCTGACATCAAAATGTAACTGGATGAAAACAAAAATCCTAGACACCATACCTGCTTCAAGTGCTGACTCTTCGTCCGTGCTCTTCCCAGGAGCCTTTGGGGTTATGTCAGGTGATTCCGTATTCGTGACATCATCATCACCCGGTGCCCCAGCTGGCGGTACCCTCTCACCCAGGCCTGCGGAGCTCTCACTGGTGCTACTAAAAACAACATAATAATAAATAATAACAAGTCAGGTGTGTTTACAAACACAAATGCCCCGCAACCGTGACTGTTCCCATGACATAACACCACTCTTTTAACATCAACTTACATGTACCTTGGTCACATGGAACGTTCATTAATTGACAGAATTAGTGTCTTCTGTAGGTTTTATATGAATTAATCCCTAATCCCTATGATCTCAGAATAAATACAAGATTTCTATTGTTTTAGCCACTGTGACCTTGACCCTTGACCATTCGGCCCCAAATGCAATAGGCTTCTTAGGACTGCCAAGGACAATCCACAAACCAAATTTGAAGTTCATATGTAAAGTATATCTCAAGTTATCACGCTGAAGAAATTTCTATTGTTTCAGCCACTGTGACCTTGACCTTTGACCTTTCGGCCCCAAATGCAATAGGCTTCTTAGGATTACCAAGAACAATACACACACCAAATTTGAAGTTCATATGTAAAGTATTTCTCAAGTTATCGCGCTGACAAAATTTCTTTTGTTTTAGCCACTGTGAACTTGACCCTTGACCTTTTGGCCCCAAATGCAATAGGCTTCTTAGGATTACCAAGAACAATCCACAAACCAAATTTGAAGTTCATATGTTAAGTATTTCTCAAGTTATCGCGCTGACAAGATTTCTATTGTTTTAGCCACTGTGAACTTGACCCTTGACCTTTTGGCCCCAAATGCAATAGGCTTCTTAGGATTACCAAGAACAATCCACAAACCAAATTTGAAGTTCATATGTAAAGTATTTTTCAAGTTATCGCGCTGACAAAATTTCTTTTGTTTTAGCCACTGTGAACTTGACCCTTGACCTTTCGGCCCCAAATGCAATAGGCTTCTTAGGATTACCAAGAACAATCCACAAACCAAATTTGAAGTTCATATGTTAAGTATTTCTCAAGTTATCGCGCTGACACGATTTATCCGGACACACACACCCACACACCCACCCACCCACACACACACCCACACACCCACCCACCCACGGAAGGACAAGGCGGAAACAGTATGCCCCTTCGGCTTCGCCGCGGGGCATAAAAATACTGCAAGTGAGACTTGCGCAATCCCCCTGGCAGCCTGGCATTTTTTTTTTATAAAGTCAGTGTCGACCAAAATGGAAGACTTCTATTGTTTTAGCAATAGTGACCTTGACCTTTGACCTGTCGGCCCCAAAATCAATTTAGCTTCTTAAGACTAACAAGAGCAACCCACATACCCAATGTCAAGTTCCTAACTAAAGTATTTCTCAAGTTATCGTGCTGACAATGTTTCTATTGTTTTAGCAATAGTGACCTTGACCTTTGACCCGTGGGCCAAAAAGCGATAGGCTTCTTAAGACTACCAAAAACAACCCACAAACCAAATTTCAAATTCCTAATAAAGTATTTCTCAACTATATGCTGGTCGGCCGACCAGCGTTTGAAAAATACCATTTGTCTTGAAAATGTCAGCACACCACGAGCCACGATTTTAAAGGATCCTTTAGACTGTCGGTCCCTAACAATGCAGAAGATATTTCGTGATAATTTGATCATTTTGTTTTTTGATGTTTGCAAATGTTGTATCTTCCCTTTAAAAATGAGAGACAAAGAATTTCCATTATTTTTGAATAGTTCAGTGGCAACATAGCTAAAAAAAAACGTCAGTGAGAAATTCATCAGCACAGGGGACATTATGCAGTTACCTGATTGTCTGCTTCAATAAAGCTATCTCTGTTTCATGTTTTTCTTGAGTACCTAGCAATAAGAACAAAAAAACAACAAGTTTTTGATGCGTTATCATAATAATGAATTTGAAGACTTTTACAGGCATTACAAGGATGTCGCCAGTCTGCAAGCAACAATAATGAAATGATTTACAAAGTTATCTTGATCAATTTTTTTTTCTGCACCTTCGTATTGTTTCTTTTTGTGTATATTTCGCTAAAGTAAAATGTTTTGAGGTCTCATTTTGCTATATTTATTTTATCATTAGAGTATTTTTCAAGAGTGAATATCTTTGACTTTTTAAATGTGTAGACATTTCAAATTGAATTTTTGAAAGTTTTGGCCTATTAACACAACAATATGTCCCAAAAAAAGTGTCCGTATGACTGTTTTTAAAATAACTACAAAACCATGAGGTCAATTTTGAACATTTTTGGTTGTGCGGATACTCCTAAGCCTTGGCCTCAACCCTTATGAGTTTCATTTAATTTCAGTCACGCATCACTACACAATTGTCAATTGATCACAACAACATTTTGGACCCTGTGACCAAGTTCCATGTCTTAATCTGTATCAGTGCTGTGTTATATAAGCTGTGCCCTGTAGCGTAAAATCCTTCATGTTGTGAAAAAATGGCTGATGTGGTTTGGGATTGGAATCATTTGCCCTTGAGCATTAAACTGAGGTCTTGCCATGATGACTGATAGCCAGGCAAATGATTCCAATCCCAACCGCAGCCCTTTTCACAACATGAAGCATTTTACATGGCTTACATAACACAGCACTGAGATTGAATAAGGCAAGGAACTTGGTCACAGTGTCCAAAAATGTTGTTGCGATCAACTGCTTATTGTGCAGTGATGCGTGACTGAAATTAAATGAAACTCATAGGGTTGAGGCCATGGCTTAGGATTCGGAGTATCTGCACAACCCAACATTTTCAAAATTGACCTCATGGTTTTGTAGTTAGTCAGACAGACACTTTTTCTTGGACATACATGTAAGTAATATTTTCAGTTTCTTATCGATAGTTTCTTAACCCTAACCCTCCTCAATCCTCCAAAATCCTCCTGCCGGTTTTTGGATGATTTTAGAGGATTGAGGATGAATGGCAAAGATGTATCTTTTTTGTTGTGGAGGATCATAGCTGCCAACTTTTCAAAATCCCAATTAGTAATCAACCCGCGCGGTCATTTTCAGCTTTACCAACATCGAGTACAGGTACATGGTTTACATGTACACACACGCATACCCTTCTTGTTGTGATTAATAATGTACTGTTGGCCATAGGATAATGTTTTTTAATATATATATATTTTTTTAAATTAATTTGTTTTACTGTCTGTATTTGTTTGTTGAAGTCAAATAAATAACAACAATAATAACATGTGCGCATATTTTTTTGAGATGCATGCCATCGATGTTGAGTTTCGAGTTCGTATCATGTTTTTACACACAATGATTTAGGACCACCATATGCAATAGAAATATCCTGCCAACATACCTTGCAAACGCATGCTGATTTATCTTTTCTGGACGTTGTGATAAAATCAAACTCTATTACCAATTCTTCCAACTATACTCTTATTAAATTCCACGATTAAAATCTCGCACTGATGGGTCTCATCCCGGCAATAAGCGACCAATTGTGCTCGTACGATCATCACTGAAAAGTAGTCACAGTACACACAACCACACATCCACGAGGTGCACACAAATGACACACCATTGAAAACATTTTTAGTCTGGTCCTCAAGTACTCCACTGCGCACACCGCATTGATGTCTATCAGGTGCTTGACCGCATTGCTTATTAGACTTGTCACCAGTCCATCCATTATCGCAACATTTCGCCAGAAGTTTTCGGGCAAAAACGATACTTTACAAGTATTATTTTTTTTTCGTTAGGTAGAAAATGGGAAATTCGTAACTTTTTTGTGGCAATTCGTATTTTCGTAATTTAACAAACAAATCGTAATAATTACGAAAAATTTGTAATAGTTGGCAGCTATGAGGATGCATTATGTCAAGCCAGTAGGCCATATCCTGCATCGGTTATGTTCAGCCATGCATAAATCAGCCCTGTGTTTTTCTCGTATTTCATCCGCACTGTTTCTAAACGCTATTCGCACTGCCTCAAACCATAGCAGTAATTGGCAGAGGATTTTGGAGGATTGAGGCAGTGGTCACCCTCCACAGACTAAATTCAAGAAAATAACGGATGATTTTGGAGGGATTGAGGCTGAATCCAATTTTTTTTCTTGGTGGCAATTGGAGGAGTTTGCAGGATTGAGGTTGCATCCTAGCCAGAGGGCCTAGGGGGTTAGGGTTAATGGACAGTTTCTTATCGGCAAACTGAGTTATCATTATAGGATGTTTAGCACGATAATCTTACTGTTCAGGTTTTTCTGCAGGACAGTGTTTAACGCCTGAAGCCTCCTCAATTCCCCCTGCAGGTCACTGTCGACGTTGGTCGTGACCTCTGATGAACTCTGACCTGTTTTTAACCTGCTGACCTCTTTCTCTAGTTCTTCGTTGCTGGTACAAAGCTGGAGAAGATGACAAGGTCGAAAAAATGGCAGGACACTTTTGATTAATTTGAACGATTCAGTAACCACAACAAAGTGAAAAACTTGGGTGATTTGTAATTTGACACTACAGAAGCATTACTACATGATACAGGGTGAGTAAAAAAAAAAACGAAACCCAAATGTCGGGACTATTGTTTTAGGGAAGTTCTGCATGTACCATTTTCAAAATCTAGGATATGAAAGCCCAATTCACAAGCTTTCTTTTAGTACAAGAATCATTCAAATCACTTATGTACTTTTCAAGTTACGGAATTTTAAACACAACCACCGTTTTAAGGTTCTGTCCACGGATCACAAAAAAATTGAGTCTTTTTTCAGCAAAAGGAAAACAACTCACATAGGGATGTGTGTGAATTGTTTTCGTTTTGCTGAAAGAACGCACACCTGGCATACTGTGTACAAACCAATGGGGGTCTTGACCAATACTGACCCAAGTAACAACCAGGCTGACAATGCATGTTTCCATAGGAGGGTTAATACAGTCTGGTTTTGTTCTAAGCATCTGCAACAGTCCATCCTTAAACTGTTCACGCGTTGAACTTTTCATATACTAATTTCAATCTTCCAAATAATGTTATTCGACAAGACTTTGAAACGTCAGTGTGAAACGGGTTTAAGATACCTTGGAGAGTTCCTCCATCAAGGTGGAGTTCTGCAACCTGAAGTCCTCCTCCTGGCTGTGCAGTTTCTGCTGAAGACTCTCCAGCTCCGACAGCAAGGCTTCCACATCCTGATCAACCACAGACAGTCAAGAATGAAAACCAACAATCAGATAAGAAAATGACACATCCACATCCTGATCAAACACAGACAGTCAAGAATGACTAACAACAATCAGATAAGAAAATGACAACTGGTGCCAGCAACTTTTTTTCTAATCAAAAGCTACAACAAAGACCAACTGCATGGAGCGGCTAAGCGCACGAATTCGCTCAGCACAGAAAAAAAAACAGGTTACCAGCTGACATGTTGTGTGACATGTAATGCTGGTAACTGGTACCCAACTGAATTTCGCTTAGCAAGAATTTGGTAAGCAATATTTTCTGCTAGGCCACTCTATGAAACTGGGCCAGCTCTTCAATTCACAAACGCTCTAGATAAGACACAATTGGTTCTTCTATATAGAAAACTTTGTTTAATCACAACCCACATGCGACAGTTTGCTTTTGTAGTTTAATGTGACCGGATCCCACAAAATGAGTCTTAAGGACATTTTGTCTCATAGTAAGGGAATAAATATGGGTTTGGCCAGTTTTAAACACTATGTGTTTAGACTGGTTGGAGTCTCGATGCTGATAATTATCAGCATCCAGACTCCAACCGGTCTTAATACCAAGTGTTTAATACAAAAAAGTGTTTAAGACCAGCCAGCCGGTCTTTATCAACCGTTTAAAACCGGCCACGTGACGGGCTCTCGACCAATGGGAATGGGTAAACTGTATTAGGTATTTATGAATACTTTTTAAATGTGCATCACAAAGAGCATACACGGCATTTCATTTTAATAGATCACTCCAGTGTTGTCATACTCATACTCGGTACTCGTACTTGAGTACAACCTCAAGTACTTTTTGAGAATACTCGTACTCGCACTTGTACTTAAATATCAAAATACTCGGACTCCAACTCACGGTACTCGTACTCAAGAAGCAAAGTACTTGGACTCGACCAGTCGATATCGTACACCATCATCAAAGTACTCATATTCATTTATAAGCAATCACGGACAAATCAAGTTATCTATTTTTGAATGAAAAACGTCTCCTCACTTGGAGACGCACGCCCATTTTATTCATATTTACTGAATTGTACCAGGTGATTATAGTTTCCCCTCATTACTTCAGATTGTAATTGTATTCACTTGAGCACTCCATAAAGTACTCGTAATAGATATCCAAGAACTAATACTTGTAGTCGGAAGGTCCAAATATTCGGCCGCTGCTTCACAAAACTTGTACTCAAAGGTCCAAATACTTGGACTCGGTTATCTGTACTCGTTCTCAAGAGTCAAAGTCAAAGTTCCTATTGATTTCCATTGTGCAAAACATGCTTGAGAGCTTGTAACTTCATGTATTTCTGGTGACTTGAGACTCGTTTTGTTAGATTGGGCCACAATATAAAAACTTGAATAGGAATCAAGTCAATGAAAAAAAAGCCGTCAATTGCATACCCTGTCCTTTGACGTGAATCGCAAATCTGTTTGTTTGGAACAAATAAGAGGGTCAATGGCTTTCACACTTCCGTTTTGGGAGCAACGCCTCGCTTATTGTCTGCAGCATCAATGACCTACATCAGTGACCTACCCACAATGCAACTGCAACTGCAGCCTCAGTTTAACTTTCGTTGGGCTTTTGCTTAAAGGTTCCGTGACAGACTTTGCTGTATAGTGTCTTCAAAAATTGGTAAATAACCCTCCCTCTATGGCTGGCAATTTCAACAAGGCCAGCCCAGCAGTCAAAATAAATCAGGTTTTTGTTTTTAACACAGTCGAGTGCTCCCTGCCTTCATAAAGCAGGATTGACTGGCTGAGATTGTTATGAAACCTGATATAGCTATGCTTTGACTGTAGGAGATTGATAAGCCAGCTGTGCCTACCAGTGAAATGCTTATGTCTATTGATGGAATTTGACAGTCACATTGCCTACAAGAAATATGGCAGGATTGACTTTTTGACTGTCTGTGACTGATCAAACAAAAGAAGGGTTAATAGGTTTAGGACTAAAACCTATCAATGTTAAAAAAAAAAATTTCCTAACTTGATCACTTACCTTAGCTTTCTTGCTCTTATTGATAGTCTGAAACAAAAAAATATATGAACATTTCACTTTTTTAAAAAAAATTATTCAATCCATACTTAAAGGGAATATACATCATTTGCTTTTACTGTAATTTTCAGAAATGGATGGAATTGGGGGGTTGGAAATATATAGCAAATATAGTTACACTGACTTTTTTGAGGTTTTGGGTTCGAAAATGCTATAAAAACCAAGAAAAACAATCATTTTCCTGTAGTCTGGTTCCCTGACTCCATATAAGAAGAAACAGAGCAGTTTACATACATTGGGGAATTGTAAGGTCAGGGAACCAGTCTAGCTGGCTCGTACCCGTTCATAGGTTTGTAATTGATTGCAAACAAGCGCGCTGGTCCATTGGGGCCAGTATTTGAAAAAAAGGCCAGTTGTTTCCAACGCTGATCGGCCGATCAGCGTTGGAAATTGATACAAAAATACCACTTTTCTTGAAAATGACAGTATACCAGGTGCCATGATTTTACAGGATGCTTTACACTGTCATTCACTAACAGTCCAGCAAGGTATTTCAAAATGATTTGGTAGTTTTATTTTTTGATGTTTGCAAATGTTGTATTTTCCCTTTAAATTACCGCAACAAAGCAAGTTTCATGTCTTCATTGAAGTTTGTACAGGTACTTAACCCATCTCCCAGGGACATGTGAAAAATGAGATTAAAAATGGATGATTATCAGAACTGTTCTAATTTGTAGAACAGATTAAATAAGCTTGGACATATAAATATATTGAAAAAGTTCAATACAGAGTAAAGTAAATGAAAAATCTTGACAAGAAATTGCATATTTCTAGAAGAATATCCATAGGAAACAGTTGTTTTTTCCCCCTACTTCACAAGTGAGATGAGTTTATTCAACACTAGAGAGTACCTTATTTGCTTTCTGGAGTTCCTTTTCATAGTTGGAAGCAGTTGACTGAAGATTGGTTAACTCTGCAAAGACATGGATCAAGATTCAACAAAAACATGTCACACCGGATAAAAATTATGACTTCAATGGGGTCCAAACCATGAACCTCACTAACATCTTCTCTTCTAATTGTTTAAATAAAATGTTGTTAAATTTGACAGTAAAAATGACAAATGGCAATTCTATGGTTAATTAAAAACATAAAATGTGTTACTTGTTATTAAGTTCCATGAAATACATTATTAGTTTATCATTCCTGCCCGCATAAGTTTTACTGGCCACATGGAATGTTTTTTCCCCTTTAATGCAGAGTTACATTTTTCTTCAACTTAATAATTGTCTTTAATTTCCACCGGAGTGTGAGTGGTTAGTTTTCAAATTGATTACCATTTTCCAGTTTTCTGCATTTATCACTAAGTTGATAATTGGAAGTTCTCAGCTCCAGAAGTTGATTCTGCAAACAACAACAACAACATCAACAACAACAAAATATATCAAAAGATAAGCATGACCAACACTGCATCATCTGAAAAACTTAGCCAAGATAATATTTTGTACACAACCACAAAAGTAGTGTCAGGATACTATATTCTTAAAAAAAAAAGGTCTACAAATCCTTACTGAATGAACAGAATATGTGCACACAAATTATTTTTTACAACTTCCCAATTTTTGGGACTAGAATCGGACTAACTATTCTATTCTTAACAACAAGAAATGTAATGTGAGGATAGGCTTCTTGTTGGATTTCCATGGTTGGGGTAATGAACGTAAAAATTCGTCCAATTTTAAAATACCAATCCTAAAGCCTGCCAAACACCTTTTTGATTTTTTACTAGTTCCCACCAGAACATTGAACGTACAGATCGGAGAGGTGTGCGGCGGGCTCAACGTCTGATCTTATGAGCAGTCAGCCGCAATATAGTTGCGACTATTACTATGCTGTGAGAAGGCAAACCACATTATAAAATGTGTGAGGGTGCTGTTCATTTAGTGACCCTTTTCTGAAAGGACATTGTGATTAAAATTTGAATTTTTGTTGCACATTCATAGTTTCATACTGCAATGTTCTGTTCTATTTAAAATTCAAATATCAAACTTTTTGAAATCATGACTGCCGTCTGCCAAATATTTATTGAAATAAGCATGATTAAAGACAAAGATTTTGAGAAAATGTGAGTTTTGAGCACTTCAATCATATTTCTGCACTATGGACTCCAGAAAGATGCCTAAATTTCTGGAAAAATGGATATAAGGACAACTAAACAACTTGGTGGAAAGAAGCTGAGACATCATAGAATACAACAGTATGTAAAACAATTTGCGATTTTATTTTGGACAAACTCCTCAGTACAGTAGTTTGGAGAACCTGGCGTGTGGCCAGAACAGGGTGACCGTTTTTAGCCAAATTTCGGCTAAATTTGACAGAATTTTTCTTTAAAAAAACGAGTTTGACAGAAGATTTAGCAGAATGCATTTTTAGCAGATTTCTAGCAGAATTCTGTAAAATTGGTGATCTGACAGAAAAATATGGCAGATGTGAAAAATGTAGCTGATTAGTTTTGAAAAACTTCAAGGTTCCCTGACGTGTATTACACAGTGCAGTGAAGTACTTTAGACTATTGACATTGTAAGCCAGGCAAAACACATGCCAATTTTTTAATTGTTTTTTGTTATTTTTTTTTAATGTTAATTTTATTTTTAAATTTTAAAGGAAATGTTATGATTTTTGTTTTTGTTTATTATGAAAATGTTTAACATTTGCACATGAGTATAACTATAAGTGTGTATAATGTATTTCGTGTAATATAGGTGACTTGGCAGATTTTTGAAGCTCATCTAGCAGATTTTGCCATTACCTTACGGTCACCCTGAGCAAGAGCCTGGTACAGCGCTGCAAGGCAATACCGAGGCAGTAAATTTTCATGGGCAGTGCCAGTGCAGTAAAAACTAAAACTGTACAAACAAAATAGGCAAGAGACGACAAGAATCCTTCTTAACTACATCGAAATATCAAATGTTTCATTTACATGTCAGGGCTATAAAAGAGAGACATCGTTTAAGCTCTTTACATGAAAAGCATAAAACAAACCTGCATTCGCTGGAACTCTTCGTCCGACAAGGACTGCGCCATTTTGGATTGTGTTGCTTTTAAAGGGTTTATTTTGGAACGGTCGGTTGATGTGAAATTTCATTTGCGGGTTTTCGTAATTTACAATGTTTAATATAAAAAAATCAACACAACCTTATAATGAAATACATTTGGATGGTAACGATTTTATTTAGTTGCGATGTAAGTAATCATAGGAAGTATTTATCTTCGCTCCACTATGTGATGCATGAACTGCACGTTATAACTTTTACAATTCTACCGGAGCCCATCCTTCGCCTTTACAGCCAATTAATTAATTTCCCACTTATTAATCGGACTGTCACATTAGTGGCCCACATATCAGAGTGGCGATTATTTTACCTTTTTTAAAAATTTTCTTTTATATAACTTAAGTGATCAAATCGAAAAATGATTGATGGTTTAGAGCTAGCTAGGTAATGCATTAAGTATCGTGGGTAATGTTGTGTGATCATTTGTTAGTGAGGAACAACAGTGGTATTCCAAACGATAAATGTTTGTTCGCTTCAAGTAACAAACTGGCGCCGTTCACATTGGCATACGTATTCGGCAGATTTCTCGTATGATGACAGGATACCAGACGTAATACACACGGCGCACGATAGTCGCAAGTTGCACGTGTGTGCAAGACATTGGTGGAATCAGGTACGAATTTTTCACCTTTTTCAAGATGGTTTGTTTCAAAGGTGAAGAGTCTTATTACCACCACTATACCATTACGTGACTAAACAATGTTCTATCGCAAATAGTGAAAAAAATAAAAATTTTGGAAAGAATGTTGCAACCTGACGCGAGACGCTGCTTCAGCATTGTTCAGCATGTTCAGTGCGGCGTTTGTGTACAAAGTCAATGGAGCTATGGAGAGTCGAGAAGTATTTCCTACCAAAATTGGAAATGTTTCTCATGTCTTATCATCATTTTTGCAAAGAATGACATTCATTAAGATGATATATGAAGAAAAAAGAAAAGATTCCCATATCTGGCCATCACTTTTCACTCTTTGCACTGGTCTGAAAATGTTTTAAGTGTTTTCAGTTTTCTTATCAAATAAATACTTTAAAATTTTCTCTGCTAAAAATAAAAATGCCTCTTTAGGACATATTATCACCTTCTGATGGCTAAATATTTACTGAAGGGAAAAAATTAGCGATGGCCAGATATGGGAATCTTTTTGAAAAAAAAGCAGTGTCAGGTTCCAACATTCTTTCCAAAATGTAATTAATAGGCCTACCAGAATTAAAATGATCCCCCCCCCCCCGAAAAAAACAAAAAAAATGATGGCAGTGGCTATTGTTACGGCAGCCGTACATAATTTTCAACTGATATTGCTATTGTTACGGCATTGCAAAAATACCATTGTGAATCTATCAACCATCTGGTTCCCTGACATGGTATTCAACAGGATATTTGGCTGTTGGAACCAGACTATCAACCAAAACATACGAAAGGTTCTGCGACTTTCACTTTATTTCCCTTTTAAAAAAAATCCTCCGAAGCCACTGATTTGAAAAGCAGAAAATAAAAACTACTTAAATAAAAAGATTTGATTAAAAACATGAAAGTAAAGAAAAACTAAAAAAGACTGCACAGCGCGTATTTGATCCGGGAACCTTCGGCATGTAGTACTATGTAGTACTTTTTAGTAGTCAAATGTTTCAACCAATTGAGCCACCGAAGTGCTCTGGTTAATTGGGTAGTTATAAATGTTACGATAGCAGTCTAAAATCGCATTACTGCCGTAACGATAGCCACTACGTAAAGTAATATCGAATTGTAGGCCCGTTCCTTTGCCCAACAAAATTTTGCGCCTTAAGCTTGCGTACTCCTAGAACTATGATGCTCCGCGTGACATAGTTCTAGGAGTAAGGCTTGCGTGCGCCGCATTACAACACCCAGTAGGCTGTACCTTATCCGGACAACTCAACTGTTTGCCAACTCGACTCACAAGTACTTCAAGAACTACATGTACCTGTAGAATAAACACACGGTTGCGTTCTTGTCAAAGAAGTACATGCAATCACAAGTAAATAGATATTGGGGAAAATAATAGAGAATATTTTTATTGAAGACAGTTTTTTTTTATTGAAGCAACAAAGGACTAAATATGTTTTTTATGCGGTTATGTGATAAACTGATTGATATATTGCAGTTTTATATTTTAACTTAAAAATAGGGCCTAGTATGGGATTTTATTCATTGTTGTATTTTTTTTCAGATTTTGTGGTTTGTCAGTGCTATTTACAGTTGTAATGATGGGCAAAAGAGCACTCTCAGGTTCGTCCAACGTTCACGATGGTGGAGTAAAGAAGAAACTGAAATCCGATGATACCAAGCAGCGATTTGCTCCAAAAACGTCCAGCACTGATGGAAAGAAAGTTAATAAGAATTCCTCAAAGAAGTTCAGTGAAAGCCAGGACTCAGGTTCCAAAAAGACTGTCAAAAATTTCTGGTGGCATTCCAAAAAGGTGAAAACGATTAAGACTAGTGAGGGAAATGCGGGGGACAAGAAAGCAAATGCATCGATGGGTACAGGACCTGCTAAGTTGGACGCAGAAGGAACCGGAGGAAAGGGAGTGAGAAGAGAGGATGCGAAAATCAGCAAGAAGAAAGCACTGCAGTTGAAAAAGAAACGACAGAAGAAGAACCGACGGCTCCGAAAACAGCTGAACCCCGGTGGAGAGTCAGTCGGCGACCTGCTGCGAGAGCCAAAAACTTGGGGGAAATCTAAGAGCCCAAAGCGTGCAGGGAAAAAGACTGGTGTCGGCAAAATGAAAAACAAAACAGGAGAGGGGAGTGAAGAAAAGAGCATGAAAACCAAATCAGAAATTGATCATCGTACCTCTGACGCAGCTGTCCATAGCTTGAAATTGAAGGCTGCAAAGCAAGGACTAAACTCGGCTCTCAATCCGCAAGGATCTTCACAACTTTTGAATCTTCAGAAAACTGGTGGACAGAAGGAACGCAAGAGGAAGAAGCCTAAAAAGTTCAAGAAGTCAAAGAGTGCCAAAGAGACTGTATCTGTGACTGGTGGAGAGACTAGCAAGGCACTCAAGGCTGGAGACAGTGCTGGGCTGGCTTCTGCAGGAGAAGAGGGCAGCAGACATGTCAAGAAAGCTAAGAACAGTACACCTTCCAAAGAGAGCACTACAGACAAACTTGACAGTAGTAATAAGACGGATATAGACAAAGGGACGATGGAGGAAGTGTCCTCAAATTGGAAAGCTTTACTGCCGGTGAGTTCTTCGTCAAGATTTCCTGATGTTATTACAAGGTTTTTCTTTCATGGAATCAGGTAGCTGTGTATCCGGTGTCACGGTCTCACTTCTCCGACGTGCTAGCTTCTCCGAGAGGGAAATTTCGCTTCAACACGCATGCACAAAATTGCGCAGTAGTGTTCATTTTCGCCAACTTTATTAATGTGTGCTGAGTTATTCGGGGTTGTACTGGTGCACGTAAGATCTTAGGATATTTGTATCATAGTATACGTTACAGGGTACCAGTCTAATCCAGAATTTTTGTGGCACACGCAACTCCCAATAACCAAAAATGCTTGAAGGATGCATATTTATTTTAAACTGTGGTTGCAAAAATAAAGACAAATTGGACATTGAATGCTTGCAAGACCATGTAATGACTTGACCCACAGGAATCGTTACTTAACATATTCTTGGGTGTCCCTCAGGGTGTTATTTATGGACTTGAAGACTTCAGAATACATCCCGAGGAAAAGTAAGCACAGCGGACACATGAGCATGTATCGTGCTCATGTAACGTGCACTGTAACGTGCTCAATTATCCCCCGAATCCACTCGGAGAAGCTAGCACGCCGGAGAAGTGAGACCGTGACACTGGTTCATAAGTGTGACGTCATTTAAACTTAAAACACGCCCACTGCACACAGATTAGTATTGGAACCATTGGAACCTGAAGTAGTACAAAGGTGTGTTGAGCCAATGGGTGCTAGTAATCAGTGGTGCATGCGCCTGTATAATGCAGTTACTTATGAACTGGATTAACACAGAGCTACTTGAAATTTTTTTTTTTTAAATTGTACTAATATTAAGAGATCCTGAATAGTCAGTCTTTTGAACTCAAGAAGTGTCAGAAAGAGTTCAGGCAAGTTTTTAATAATGGAGAAGTTGCAAAAGTTATTAATGTTGACAACATTTTTGACTGAAAGTTTGTCCAATCATTTTTCGATTGACAGTAATTACAAGAACTTTTGACACGCATGCTTGAAAAACAGATAATCACAGGTAATAGCTCCCATGATTTTAATTGATTTTTTTATTAATTTTGTCTCCCCTGACTTCCAGATTGTAGAAAAGTCCAAAGAATCAGATGCAAAGAGACGCAGGAAATTTGGAAAGGGAAAGACAAGTGAGGAACAAAAAGCAAGGTAATTATGTTCCCAAAATAAAGAGCTGTCATGAAGCCCTTTTTGAAGTCTCCAAGTGTAATTATATTACAGAAATGTTGGGTTGCCCAGTAGAAATAACACATAAATATCAAGGCTTGGTTGCTTAATATCAGTCTCTGTTTAATCTTGTTGATCTGAGTAAACTAAGTAAAGTCTGTCACAAGCCGAATTGCCCATCAGGCCGGCGTTCATCTCCAGTTTCCTTGGCACGAAACAGCTGAGAATATTTCTATTCCCCCTGGATGGGATGCCAGTCCATCGCAGGTTACTCCCCAACTAATGCCACACCCATTTACACTCCTGGGTGGAGAGAGGCAAGTGGGGTTGAAGTGGCTTGCCCAAGGACACAACATATGGCAGCAGACTGAGAATATTTCTATTCTGCCTGGATGGGATGCCAGTCCACTGTAGGTCACTCCCCAGCTAATGCCGATACCCATTTATACTCCTGGGTGAAGAGAGGCAAGTGAGGGTGAAGTGGCTTGCCCAAGGACACAACATATGACCAGCAGCTGGATTCAAACCCCTGACCTTCTGATCATGAGTCACGAACACTGACACTTGATTTTAGAAAAGATAGGAGGCTATTAGAGTCCAATTGTAAATTGCAAAAAGTATCCGGTAAGATTGACCATTATTATGCTAGGTGTTTAGTGGTATCATATTGATATGTTGTGAATTGACCTCCTTCAACCTTGCAAAATTTCAGCATTGAAAAATGCTATGTGGACCTCTTAACAAGCCAAGTGTACTGATTCCTTTTCTGTGAGTAGCAAGCCAGACATCTGGTTCGACGATGTTGACCCCTCACTGATCAGAGCCAATGAGAACGCAGAACTAGATGACGAGGTCCAATCAGAAACGGGCTACAATCCACTCATCAGAAAGGACGCACAGGATTTGTGAGTTGTATTTCCCATCTTGGCTTTTCAATTTTTTTATTAACTTTTTAAGTAACTTTTTATTAACTTTTTTAAGTTTTAGTAATTTGTGCAGCAACAAATGTTAGTCACACTCATAAATTCAGAAGAAGGGGCATATCGTCGAGTCCGTGCAACAAGTATGTATCTCGCAAATTGGTATGTGACGTCATGTACATGAAACGCGAGTTTTCAATGTCAAAAGGTGGTATTTCGCTTAAAATAACCCAGATGTATGGAGTTACGACCGTGTTGTACTGACAAGACGATTTTCAAGCTAGAATGTCCATTTTATGCTGGAAAAAAATCTATTGGATGGTTTTTCACGAATTTTGAATTTTGTTTTTTAGCCTGACTAAGTGCTTGGCAATGGACTGTGAGATGGTGGGTACCGGCCCAAAAGGCTCGCAGAGTGTTCTTTCCCGCGTGTCTGTCGTGAACCAGTTTGGCGCCTGCGTCTTCGATAAGTACGTCAAATCACGGGAACCAGTGACGGACTACCGGACGTTTGTCAGCGGTATCCGGCCGCAGGACCTCAGAGAGAAAGGTATGGAGTCATAGTGCAATGGAGTACATGTGAACTAGAAGGGTTAAGTTGGAATGAGCACTTTGTTGACACTAAAGTGCCTACTTGTGTGTTAAACAAAGAGCCTGAATCCAAATTTCTTGGGCATCAATTCACTGAATAGAAAAAATATAATATAGGTTTTCCCGGCTATTTTAAAACGTTTATCATTCAAATTCACCATTTCTAATATTCAAATTCGTCCGTGAACACCGATTAAGTTTACTCCCAATGTTTAATTTTGTCTTTTGTCAGACAATTTCAAATTCAGTTCAAGCAAATTCAAACAATGTTCGCACGTTTTCGCCCCAGAGTATTCAATTTCGTCTCGTCTACCCCAAACCTTATTATTCAGAAATCAAATTCATCTAACTGATTTAAGAAAGACGATCTCTGAATCTCTGATCTCTGATCTCTGAATGCTGCCATTCGGCATTAGCTTAAATGAAGTTGATTTGCAATGAATATTTTTAAACCCGGTGACTAAAGAGGGTGACCAAATTTTAGATTGAATGGTAAATGACTAAATCGGTTTTGGTAAAAATTTTCGTGGGCGAAATTGAATGTTAGAGCTGGTGAATTTGTTTGAAAATCTTTGAAAATAGCCGGGAAACCTATGAATGATAGGGTTGGACCTTTTTGATTTGGTTTATTCAATTGTTTTTATAAATTTGTCGTTTGTTGGTTTAAGTTGGTACTACACTATACATTGGACAGGAAATGGAGATTTTTCAGTACACAACTACAGAGATGCCAACCATTACTCTTTTGGAGTAATTATTAGGATTTTGAGGCATGTTACTACTCTTGAAACTTCCAGCTGTCCTATACGCCAACTTTGTGGTTACTCTGAAAAGTACTGTGGTTACTCTAAAACTTGAATGTTGTCCTAGGTATTTACATTAGCATTACTCTTTGCAGGAAGAATCATTACTATTTTGTAGTCTTTAAAGTTGGCATCTCTGCAACTATGACTCCACTGATTATCATGCATATCAAGAGCAGAGAAGTCAAGACGCGTTTGTATCGTGTAACCTTTATCTCATCAGATTTGGCAAAGTAACAAAATGTTGATTTTTGTCTCTACTTGTATTTTTTACTCTGATATTCGGACAGGCGAAGACTTTGAGAAAGTCCAAAAGGAGTTGTCAGACTTACTCAAGGGAAGGATTGTAGTGGGGCATGCTCTTCATAATGACTTCAAGGTAAAGTAGAGTTCAACCTTAATTGCCAACCAGATTTGTTGATTTGTTTTTTACTTTTGTCTTTTCCACTCCTTGGCGCATTTTTCCAAGTGCTCTTGAGATATTTCGTTCTTACTTATTTGTGTTGAATAATTATGAGGTTGAATAAGGTATTTGACTGGAACAAGATTTTAAATTCTTGACATGTGGCATATTTTTCGAAAACATGTTATCTGGGTTTTTTTTTTTACGCTTGCTGTTCAACTCCACTCTTAAAATACAACGTGGATCATTTTTTATAGTTATCAATGGACTAGGTGTAAGAACATGGAGGATGTTGTGTTACAAGCAAGAGCATCCTGTTTGAAGGACCCTTCACTGGTTCCCTGCATGCTGTTCATTGTTTATATCATTATAGGATACCAGGCAAAGCAGTCCTTCATTATCGCTCTTTTTTTTCACCATTGATGGGACTTGCGTTCAAGGGATTCATAAATACTCGCATGTAGCACAGTGAAGCAGATTGTATAATCTTTTCCTGTCTGAAACGCTGTCAAAGGGTGTGTTTGTTTAGCGCACCCGGGTCGACACGGGTCAGCCCTGTGCCGTTCGAATCGCTCTGACCTCATTTTGAGGCCTCATCCGGGTCAGCCACCACAGACCCTGCTCGTGAAGCAGAGTCAGTGGTTGACATATGTCACACGCATGCGTTGTTCATTCCATGAATCGGACGAATATGGCGGCCAGACGGCGGAAATCTCAAGTGGACTTAAAAATTAACTTTATTTGAAATCTAAAGCTAATCATTTATTGAGTTCATTGGAACTTTTGAGGATATAATTCCAGCCAAACTTGTTCGAGTTTTGCAACTGACTGGAAAGCAGTAAATCTCAAACTAAAACCCAATTTCAAACATCATTTTTTTGTCTGTGGCTACGGCCATGAAGGCTGGCTGTTGTGGCTAACCCATCTGCCTTTACCCGAGTCGATCCGGATGAGCTACTTGAACGCACCCAATGTTTGCTACAACTTCCTACATAATGAATATTCATTAGTCGCCTCTTTGGTTTTCCCTTAGGTGTTGTACTTCAATCATCCTCGAAGCCTGATCCGAGACACGTCAGCTTACCAACCATTCAAGGATCTTTTCAAGGTTGGTGGACTTTATACAGTCAGACATGGGCTGATGAGAGATATATACTCATCCATGTTTATGAGATACTGTAGGGTGCCATAAATAAGATATAACAGGCATTTGTAAGAGATAACGTGAGATATTGTACAAATATTACATGGGTGTAACTGATAAGACCAAAAAAAAAAATTCTGCTTACCCTACCTACCCTATTTTGACTGCCCCTACCTTAGTTTTTTTTGGGGGGGGGGGAAGAAAGAGGGGGAAAAAAACCCGAAAACCATCAATTACTACCTTTCACCCTTTACTACACACAGACACCTCAATATGATCATATACCAAAAGAATTGCCTCCTCCCAAAAAATTCCCTAACTACCTACCCTATTTTCAAATGCCAAGTAATTGTAATTGGAAGCAGAACTATTTTTTTTTTTTGGCCTAAATTTAGTATTTTGCTCGTTGCTAAATGAGGCTAAGGAGGACCCTATATATTAGGAGCATTTAAAAGCATATGGGGATCATTCGCTTTTCATGCATTTACTTCATTTCTGAGACACGTCAGCTTACCAACCATTCAAGGATCTTTTCAAGGTTGGTGGACTTTAAACAGTCAGACATGAGCTGACATGGGCTGATGAGAGATATATACTCATCCATGATTATGGGACACCATAGACAAATATAATATAACAGGCATTTGTAAGAGATAACGTGAGATATTGTACAAATATGACATGGGTGTCACTGATCAGGCCGAAAAAAATTCTGCTCCCGGTTACCCTACGTACCCTTTGTTGACTGCCCCTACCCTAATTTTCTTTTGGTTTGGGGGGGGGGGGGGGGGCGAGGAAAAAAAAAACGAAAACCATCAATTGCTACACAATTTTGTCCATAGCACTCTTTTACTCCAACAATCTGTCCACTGACTTTCTTGATTTCCTCAAAATGACAGCAAGGCCGACGAAATAATTTCACGGGGTGTTTATTACCAGTATGATCTTTAATCCACATAAGATTTTTGATAATAATTTAGTAGGTTTCTTTTGGGATAACTGTAAATGATCCTATATGCCTTTATTGGCAAGTGCACATTCTTATTAAAAATATTTTTGCTATATCGCATGGTTGATGTTACAGCCATTGGCTTATTTTTCTTTCACCTTTTAGAGTAAAAGACCAGGCCTCAAAAAGTTGACGGAGCTCGTTTTGAAAGTCAAGGTTCAAAAAGGAGAGCACAACTCGGTAAGAACCACAAACTTGTTGGCATTAAAGTCCCCCTTCCAAATTATGTCAATTATTTGATACTTTTTGCCTGTCTGGATAATATTTACAGAACAAGAATGTACTTGCCTAGTTGAGCTGGATTTGTAAGTCTCAGTTATGGCGTTGTTTGTATGCGGTGACTCGGTCAGCCTTAGTGACTCGGGGAGTCGGGGAGTCAGTCAGTTGGGGAGTCAGTCAGTCAGGGGGAGCCAGTCAGTGACTCGGGGAGTTTGTCAGTCAGTGACTTGGGGAGTAAGACAGTCAGTGACTCAGTCAGTCGGAAAGTGACTCAGTCAGTCAGTGACTCAGTCAGTCAGTTAATCAGTGACTCAGTCAGCGACTTGGGGAGTCAGTCAGTGACTCGGGGAGTCGGGGAGTCAGTCAGTCAGTCAGTGACTCGGGGGGTCAGTCGGGGGGGGGGGGGAGTCAGTCAGTCAGTGACTCAGTCAGTCAGTGACTCAGTCAGTCAGTCAGTGACTGGGGGAGTGAGTCTCCCCGACTCAGTGAGTCGGGGGGGGGGGGGGATTCAGTCGGGGAGTCAGTCAGTCAGTGGCTCGGGGAGTCAGAGGACAGTATGCTAGCCCTTTTGGTCTGGCAAAAAGTTGACAGTTTCCTGTGAAATTGTTCAACCAGAAACTCGGTTCACAAAAAAACAATTACCTGATTAACAGTTGGTCAAAGGTCTGTTGTCTCTTGAAATCAACCAACCTGAGTTGATCTCATGTAAAATTATATCCAAATTTGTGAACCATTTATTTTCCCAAACTAACCGACTCTTTCATTTGTTTCAAGGTTGAAGATGCCCAGGCTGCTATGAAACTGTACCTGCTGCAAAGACGGCAGTGGGAGAAGTCATTGAGAGAGAAGACTCGTCAGCCGACTGCCAAGAAGTCAGTGGCCAAGAAGCACAAGAAGCCAAAAACGGAAGCACTTGTCTAACGATTCCCTGCTTCTTCACCCTACAAGGGCGGGGTTATTTTGACCATCTCTCATGGGGGGGGGGGGGGGGGTGGTGTTACTTCAGACTTTTTTCCCCTGTAATTTCATGTTGGAATTTAGATACGCTAAAGTGTCCTAAATGAACCTGGAAATTACTCGAAATTGAGGCGTCTGAAAAAGGGGGAATAATGGGGAGGGGGGGGGGGTACTTCAGACGTCTTTTTTTCGTGTAATTTCATGTTGGAATTTAGATACGCTAATGTGTCCTAAATGAACCTGGAAATTACTCGAAATAGAGGCGTCTGAAAAAGGGGGAATAATTTTCTATAGCTTTAAAGAAGGTGAGTGTGCTTCTTAAGCATAAATAAACTACAAAGTCTAAATGTGAAAATAAAAACTTGACAAAGTTCTACATTTTCAGGTTCATGTGCCAAGTGTGGCCTTTATTTACAGAGGTAGTCCAGTAAATTGGCCACATTTATGGGCCTAAATTTCGGATGGCATGGATAAATTTCAGTAATTCTCTTTTTCAGATGAGTGGAAAAACATGCTCTTGTGAGGCGCTTCATCGGTGTACCAAATCTGATTGCTTTTTAAGAAATAAAATTGTTAATTACGGTCACTTTCCTTTAACTCCCCCTGATTGCTTGTGGGTGGTTCTAAGTAAAAGTATTCCTGCTAAGCACACACATTTTGCTGATCAATATTATCTGCTTTGCAGCGCCTTAAAACTGGGCCCCATCCAATAATTCTCAGCCTAAATTTTAGATTGATTTTTAGCACGGGTTATGTAATTTGTGAAGTGTCAATAGTACGTTTCGGATCAACATCAGTGGTTTTTTTTATTACTGTAAAGATATATTGTGGCCAAGTATAATCCATTTAAAATGTTTTGATCACAAGAAAGTAAAAAGTTAAACTGGACAGTCTGTTGTTGTGTTATTGCTAATTATTGCTCATCTGCCACATTCTTCACGTAAATTCAACAGTATTAGGCTGCATCCGAATCAACTGTCGAGAGCTAGGTCTAGGTCCGCGCCCATTGAAAATACGCGGGGACGCGCTGACAATAGACGTAGCCGTAGCTCTGGAAGCCCGTTTCGCACACGGCCTATTACTGGATTAGGCACAACCAGGCGCGTACGCAGGGGGGGGGGTGTTTTGGCTGTTAAACACCCCCCTTTGCCATGTAAAAATATGGAGGGAAAAGAGAGTTATGTGACCGAGCGCGGAACAATTACAAATTATGCGCATGTTCTCAACTTTAAGCTTTGAATACAGAAGACACTTTATATAAGAGCAAGAGTATATAGGCCTATATGTATTTGAAACAAATGAAACAAAATATCCCCTCATAATTTAAAAAACTTCTGCTAAAAGCTAAAAAAAACTGGGGAAATTGGCCAGGAAACGCCTCAGATTGCACCACAGAGCATCTACGATCAAAAATTTCCCGGGGCCCTTAAGCGGGCCCCGGACCCCACGCCGTAAGTGCTTCGCGCTCCGCGCTCGCATTGGTCCTCCGGCCAAATTAATCCCGGGACATACCGTTATTTCGTTTTACTGTTTTGGATTTCCTCAAAAACAAAAACAGTAAACGAACCATTGACCGTTTTCTCGTTTTACAGTTTTGTAAAACGGTCAAACGGTATTAAGTCACACACAAAAAATACTTTTTGTTGTTGTTTTTAATTGTAGAAAGCGTTAAACGGTTAGTTGCTTTATTTTTAGAGTGTTGTTTTACAAAATCATGACAATGACAAAACGGTCAATAGTCTTGCCGACCATTTTTTGATTTTAGGTTCGGCAATTAAGCAATGCACCGGAATGTTAATTAATGCGTCCTTGGGATCGAGTCATTGCCTTGGCCCCGCTCCTTACATTTCGTTCTCACGACAAAATTTGCGAATTGCCTTGGCCCCGCTCCTTACATTTCGTTCTCACGACAAAATTTGCGAATTGGCTATTGAAGAGCCGCGTCGACTTGAACCCCAGACTTCTATTTCCTCCAACCATGGAACAATAATTGCTCCATGCTCCAACACATCTGCAACTTCTTCATACATTACATCTTACCATGGACCATCCTGTATCCATTGTGAAATGCCCCCCCCCCCCTTGAAATGTTTTGCTTTCAACTCTTCAAGCCCCACCAACTGAATCGCAGTAGATGGGGGTCAGGGTCACGCCAGGAATCACACACGCACGAATTATGCCGAGGTGACACTTCTTCGTGGCCGTCATGGTCCCCCTCCATCCCCTTGCCCACCATAAGTACGTACCGCCACAAAATGCACAACGGACTGTTATTGTTAACTATGACACTGAAGTAAAAGAAAAAACAGTCTGTATTGAATACTGACCGTTTTGCTGTTTTTCAAAGTTATTTGTGTAAAACTGTAAAACAAAAATCATTGATCGTTATGCTGTAATGAAATTTATGAAACTGATAAAATGGAACAACTGTATTTATCGTAATACCATTTGCCGTTTTACAAAACTGTAAAACGACAAAACGGTCATTGGTTCGTTTACTGTTTTTGTTTTTGAGGAAATCCAAAACGGTAAAACGAAATAACAGTATGTCCCGGGATTCTGCATGGTGGCTCCCACTCTCTTCGGTATGTTCTACTCCATGCTCCTAGTACGCTTTTGGAGACTGCACCAAGGGTGTCTATACCTGCATACCCAAGCTGATTTAACACTGCAACCCTTCGCTCCATCCTCTGCATTAGCTGGCAGGATCGAGCGACCAACACGGAGGTTTTAGGGCATGCTGGTGTCCGGAGCACGTTTGATCATTCAGAATGAGACCTCTTAGATGGCATGGGCCACGTCAAGAGGATGGACTCGAGTCGGCTCCTACAGGATCTCCAAACAGCTGGGAACACACTGCAGACGACAGAGAATGCAGGAAGGTGTGATGAGTAGGGCTGAAAATGCTAGAAATGACTTCCCGACTGAAAAGGGAACCAGACGAAAGGAGTAGGCAGGTTCATCTCAGGCGCCCTCATCCTTGACCTGCACTTGCTGTTTTTTTTTTTTTTTTTTTTTTAATGAAAATTAGCCAACCACAAGGCCCAAAGCGGGCCACTCAAGGTGATGGCTGAAAAAAGGGGGAAAGGGGGAAAACAAAGAGGAAATCATAGGGTAGAAAGACAACTATTGATGTTGCGCTTAAATTGGGACAGGTTGTAAGTGGAAGGGAAGCAGGGAGTGAATTCCACAGCAAGGCGGTACGTGGGAAGAAACTGGATGAGTATCCCCGAGTATTTACCTTGGGGACAACCACAGTGTAAGGATATGAATGAGCAGAGAAACGTGTAAGAGACTGCCACTTAATAGTTGGTTTTACAGTCACACTAGAAAGTGCGAAAAGACATTGATCGATCTACTGATGTGATAGCTTGGATGTGGTGTGCTACACCATCATCAGCCATGACGAAGTTATATTCCTGTGGAAAATTGGAGTAGACTAAAATGTCAGTAATTGTAATGGGCACAAATTATGAGGTATGAGTACACAAAGCAACAGTGAAGAGGAAATTGTTCTAATTCAATTATCATCTTGAGCGAGAAGTGGTAATCAATGACATTTCATCGCCATATACTTAACATCTAGTCGTCATAACTCATCATAATCAATCTGTTGATGTTCTTCCACGATTGATCCTCCGCTTCCTCAACAGTTTTCTGCAGCAAGTCAATGAGTGAAGGGGATGGATAGGGCCACACTTGTCACCATGCATACCGGCATGATTATACCACACTGTAATTATACTATGATTGTTGGTTCACTATCACCATTTCCAGCTAAGATTAAGCCTATACAGCTTAATTTGTCTTCCTATGATGCCTAGTACAAAATCCAAGATGGCCGCCAAGAAGGCCGCCAAAATGCCGCCAAATCTTACGAATAATGTTTTCAATCGATTTCTCTCGCCCAAATTACCCCGGAAATGTGTTCATTTGTCTTACTATGATGCCTAGTTCAAATGTTGCTTCCAATAACCAATTTTCGTCGAAATCCAAGATGGCCGCCAAGATGGCTGCCAAATTATGAAAATAACACTTCCAATCGATTCCTCACTCCCAAATTACCGTGTAAATTGTAAAACATGTTAAGTTGTCCTCTTATGATGTCTGGTTCAAAACTTATGTCAATAACCGATTTTCGTCAAAATCCAAGATGGCTGCCAAGATGGCCGCCAAATGTAAGGGAAGCAACATTCAAGCATGACTATACTGTCAGTCAGTGCAGCCATTAAGTTGTTGATTATTTGTCATCTCTTTTAATGGATCCCCGTCACCAAACAACACTATGTTGAATTCCTGAACAACTCTTGTAGTCATTGATGACTTTATTTACAAAATGTATGAAGTGGAATTGCCCTTAAGTGTTTTTTTCCCCATTTCAAACATGGCATGCTATGTGTGACACTTTGCTGTCAAGTTGAAACCATTCCAATTCTGCAATAATAACTCACACTTAATAAAGTGTGCAGAATAGAGTTTGTTCTCCTCAGGGTGCATAGGGTATTGTACAAAACTTTTTCTTGTTTTATACTATAGGTTTTCCCGGCCAATTCAATTTAGATTGACATTAAATGATCACCCAGAACGTCAATCAACAATAAAACAAAATCATTTAATTTCACTGTCCGAGCATTCTTAAAAGATGCATTAAATTTAAAAGTAAAGTAATGTTCATTCAATTTCGTCTCATGCGCTCAGGCGTTTGCTAATTTGAATGCTGTGAATGTTAAAAACTGCCAAAGCTTAAGTAAGAATGTTACAATGTAGGCTTACGTTTTGAAAACAAAACAAAAATGAGTCCCCAAAACAAAACAAAAAACTCAATTTACTCACATGTATAAAACTCTTGCGAAATTGGATGGCTGATGATGAACATTCGGAAAATGGCAGAGAAAACCTATATAAGCAAATTATATTTTAAATAAAACAGTTTGAACATTACTTTTCACAATTTCTCTTTGCTGATACGTACAACTAGCTGCTTTAAAAAAAAAGAGACAACAATGCACTGGTAAATTGATAATCAGTGAATCGATTAATGAAAGAAGTTGGAAGTTGGAGAGAATAAAATGTACAAAGCTACTGATTGTGAAGGGTAGTGTACATGACCTGATTGTCTAAGGCTTGATTGAGTGGCCTTAGTTTAGGGCATATGCCAGGCATCTTTTGCCGGGGCATATGGACTTCCACATTAGGCCCGGCGTTACAGTGCCTGGACTGTGCGGGGACTTCCAACCGTTATGCCCAGCGGTCGGGGGCGGGGACTTACCCATGGGTTCCAAGAAAACAGTGTCCCCGCCCTGTGCACGGGGCGGGGACACTGTTTTCTTGGACACTGTTTTCTTGGACATTGTTTTCGGGGGCACTTGAAACTTACCAGGGACTACCCGGGGGTTTCCAAATTTCAAAATGGAAGTCCCCGGCTAAAGTCCCCGCTATGTTTCAGCCCCATAGACCGTGCGTGCATTTAGTTGTCTTCTCACGCATGCGCAATGGTTTCCACCGCGTCGTCGGCTTGCAAACAGCGGTAGCGGAATTGTCTGGTTTTCATGTCTAAAAATGTATCCTTCTCAAACGTACTTAAAAGATAATTCAAACCAAAAATTATCAGTAGACCAAGTGAACACAGATTATTGTCTCTACAGTGTGGTAACGGCGCTAAAAACCTTTTCAAATATATAAAAAAACACAATAATTATGGACAAAAAACGTACAAAATGAAGAGGAAAAACATCGTTCGCTTTTGAGTTTAGTTTACACATTTGGACAATTTGCCGGGCTTACCTTAGATCAGCCGTAGTACCATCGGAAAGGATGATAGATTATTTTCATTTTACAGGTGATTTGATGTAAGAAGGAAACCTGTAGCTAGCCATGTTTATGGGCCAGATTCCAGGGTCTGCGTACAGGTACGTGCACACTAACGTAACATTCAACGAAAAAAACGAATAACGTGAGACCTTACTTTTCTCAATGAAACGGTTTCCGACTTAAATGATATTTATACATCGCACTTTCCGTGGCATCATTTACCATTTTTCAGTGAAGACAAGTTTACAATTACTCGGCAAAACTGAAAAATTATCCCCTAAACTGTCGCCTGTTTTGAATTTGTGACCTTACACGACACTGAAAAACAAAACAAAATGCATCAAATACTCTCTGTTTTTTTTGCGCTAAGGTTTGCAAAAGTGACTTTGATTGCCTTAAATTCCTGTCCACGTGGAAAGAAAAATTTATCAACGTACTTCGAGCGTGATGTTGACCGATACTTCAGTGGGTCAAACTGCGACTGCAGACATCCATGTTTGCTGATTATCATATTTCATATTTTGAGTGCGCATGCGCGCAAACTAAATGATTGGCTAAATGAAACATACGTGAGGGTCCCCCAGGGCGCGGATTATTATTGACAAGTGCATTACTTCATGAACATGATGAACTGCATACGCACTGGGGTCAAGGTGACACATTATCAATAGTTGCACAGCTAAACTCGGTGCCTGGTGGTATAAGCCAGGGTTCGCTGACGCGGAGTCCTAGGCGCGGCATCAGAGACAGATCTGTCTGCCAACATGGCGATCACGGACAGAGTCATCTCCGTTTTGACAAACGCCAACTACATTTCTACCGTGCCTTTCCTCCTGTGTGCGGTAGTGACTTTCTTGGTCACGGCGGTGGTATGGCGGCGACTGACGTACTGGAGCAAATACACTTGGCCGCCCGGGCCTTGGGGCTGGCCCTTGATCGGTAGTTCACTGCTGATCGCTCCACACTCTGGACAGACCAATGCCAATATCACCAGGATTGGAAAGCAGTACCATCCAGATATGTTCACGCTGACTTTGTACTTTGGAAAGTAAGTAAATACTTTTCTTACTTCTCTGTGTACTACATTTACCTCGGCATAATGTAGGGGAAAACATGTTGCAACCTGACGCCAAGTTCAGGAAGTTCAGCAGTTGTGTACAAAGTCTATGGAGAGTCAAGACAATTTTTTAAGTATTTCCTAACAAAATTGGAATGTTTCTCAGTCCCAGATTCATGTCTTCCCATCATTTTTGCAATGACTATGAAGAAAAATGTGGCGTCGGGTTGCAACATTGTTTCCCTTGCCTGAAATTTCCACTTTTGGGATGAAATTGAAATAGAAGGAAAGATTTCCACATCTGGCCATCACTAATTTTTCCCTTCCGTGACCTATCAGCCATCAAAAAGTGATAATATGTCCTAAAAAGTCAAATTTAGCAGGGAAAATAATGAAAGTATTTACTAAGGAATAACATAAATTTTCAGACCAGTCTCATAGGGTTTGTGCACAGGGTGACAAGTGATAGCCAGATATTGGGAATCTTCCCCCCCCCCCAAAAAAAATAGATCGCAGTAATGGGCCCATTTTCTTGATTCAGTTTAAGAGATCCACGCTTCTCCTAAAGCCAGATTCACCAATGTAAAAAAAACACACCAGTTCTCTGTGGAGACGAATGAATCAACTGCTCTGTTGTGTGGTCTTCGAAATGTTTGATAGATTATCCAAGGCAAAATAAAAAAAAACATGTTTAGCGTCCTGCCTCTTTGACAAAAAGGAAGGAGGAGGCCCTTTTTTTTTCAAAATGGCCGCCCGACACATTTTTCAAGACAACGCGGCCGGGCTATTTTTCAAGATGGTTACCAGCTTTTTTCAAAATGGCCGCCACTTGGACTCAGGAAATGACATATTGGCTTCTTATGGGTGCACACCGGTAAATCGATCCGCCAAGCTCATGAATAAAAGTTATACCCTCAAAATATTCTATATTAGAGAGTTCTGAGCGCCGTAAAATTGGGGAATTGAAGAGATATGATAATGAACCTCTGGCCCGGATTTGGGGCTTCCAATTCTGAGCATTTTGGATGCTATTGGGCTCGAAAGTGGCGCTATTTTGCCATGTTGTGGAGGGATCGTTTTTCAAGATGGCTACTTTTCCGCTTTGGGGGAAATAGGGGTCGTCTTCTTTGCGTGAAAATATCTCGAAAAGTCAATGGTCAACCCACCAAAAATCGAAAAGAAAATGAAAGATGACACATTGATCATCATTTTTCTGTGCAGCTTGAATACCTGTGAGAGTTTTGAGTATTTTTAAAATAATTTTGAAGTATGGGCATTTAGCACTAGTGTCTATGGGAGTTTATTTGCAGGTATGCACCCTTATGGGCAAGATGCAACAGAAAATCGACCACAGTACGTGCAAACCACGGCTTCACAACTTTTTTTTCCGTTCGAATCAACACACAAACAAACACCATTGTGTATCTCTGACCCTTGGCCAGCTAGGGAATATTTCGTAAAAATACAACACGCGTGAAACAGCTGAGTAAACACGATGAAGAGGCGGCACGTCATTTGCTTTCAATTTACACCGTACATCTTATTCTGCATGAATAGTCTCAAATCCAGCCGTTTTTATTTATATCACTGTAGACGTGCGCAGAACAACCGCTACGCGGATGTACTATACGCAAATTTTGGTTTTCACGAACTGACACCCATCTTAATCATTTAATTGCTAATGAACTAAGCAGATTTTTACAATATAACGTTTATAATAAGTAGTGAAAGCATTTTTACGTTGAGTGATACTAAAACCTCTAAGATAAATGGAACATTTTACTGAGTAAATTCGTGTCAAACCTTTAAAGGCGTTTTTCTCCGATTTGTATTTCTGCAACGCTGACCACCGGGTGTCAGTTCGTGGTGTCGGTGACGGTATGATAGACTCTCGTGCAGACGCACGTGCTAATTGACTATTTCCACAGCTTTATACACGGTATAAAAGTCTAAAAAATACGATTTCTTTCGTCAGAGATCGTTAAAATTTATCAATTTTTGTCTTTAAAAAAAAAAAAAAAAAAAACAGGAGGCGGCCTCTAAAAAGGAAGCGGGCGGGGACGCTAAACATGTTTTTTTTTTTTACTTCGCCCAAGAAGGTGTGGAGTCCATGAGTCGTTGGTAATGTGCTGCACAGTGTAGAACAAATATTCCTGTTATTCTCAAATTTTACCAAAATGATCAGAGTGCACAAATGTTTACTTGCGAGAAATTTAGGCCTCACTATCATTCCATGTACGGTATCATGTACGGTTCAAGTACATGTATACATGTATTAATGTGGCGGAAAGTGTTTGTTTGTGACGTCTACCATAACACTAACGCTTAATCACTTGTATGCAGTGACTGGGCGGAGCTTACGAGCTCCGTGGGCTGCTGCGCGTACGTGATTGGCCAATAACTCCCATAGGTTTAAACTGCATTTTTGCCAACCACGGCCTGCAAAACTATGGAAAGTCCAACACTGCAAAAATGAAAAAGAGTTATTACAGATCACCAAAATATTATTTGATACTTGAAAATACAACATTTTCAACAAAGCTACAATATAATCCTACATATGCCTTTCTACTATGTGTTGATGGCGTTATGAGGACTTTTTTGGAAAAATATGTTGCCAACCACGGCTTCAATTTATGCGCTTACGGCAGCCCATATAAAATGGCGCTAATGTTTACAAACAAAAGAAAGGCCTATATAAATGCGTGCCTGGGAAGCGCGCTGGTTTGGTTTTTGAAGGCGCTCGCTGTTTTGTTGTTGGGAATAATTGATACAGCTAGTTGTGGCGATCGTTGTTAGGTGAGATAATAGCTAGTTGAGTGTCTAGTTTTGGGGCTCAGCTGTTATAGGTGTTGAGTGCCGGTTGTCTGGAAATAGGAGGCTAGTAGGGGAGTATGTATGGGGGACCCCGTGATCCCCCCCCCCCCAACTAACTTTCACCAATTTTTTGGGGTGCCTTTCAGGGTCCTAAAACACATTTTGGATGCGAAGAAGATATTGGCCGCCAAAGTCGGTAAAAACTGGAAAAAAAGATATATTTCAGCCAAATAATGTGCTCAATCAATCAATACTTTATTTCCACTCAATCAAATAACAATACATGGAAAATGGGTATAATTAGAATGAAGGGCGATTAAGTGGTGGAGTCTCCAAAAAGCAGGGCTTGTCTAGTAGAGACCCCCATAATGTGCATAGCTTAAAGGATTATATTAAACAGACATAGTTAAATTGAATGCTATACACTAAGTAATAATGACTAAGTTACACAAGCAACAAGGACTAGGACAAAGACGAGGACGTGCTGCACAGCAGTATAGGGTATTGTTCACGAAGATCAACCAACATGAGGGGTTATGATAATAAGGTAAATAATATAAATGAACTGTATTAAATCAAGTCAAATCAACCGTTTTGATATTTTCTCAGTAAGATGCACTTCAATTTTTGCTTAAATAAACGACGACTTAGAACCTTGAAAACGAATTCCTTTTTGGGCAAATGAAGTACGTGTAAATGGGATATGAATGTCACTGGCATGTCTAGTATAATGTTGATGAACAGAAGTATTTATACAAAACGTAGATTGGAAATAATTAGGTAATTCATGTTTAAAGAACTTATACATAAAAACTCCTAACTGGAGTAAATAAATATTGACTTTAAGAGTCTTATGTCTAATGAATAAAGGATTTGAGTGGGCTCTAAAGTCTACATGATCAATAATTCTCAATGCCCGTTTTTGTAAAATAAAAATTCTATTTACAAAATGTGTATTACCCCAGGCTAGAGTACCATAGGTAATATGTGATGAAATAAAAGAAAGTGCTAAAAACATACATAAAATGGTTAGTTATGTCGAGCGCAATTTGAGTCCCCCGCGCAAGTTTAAACTTGCACGAGCAAGTTTTTTAAAGTAAAGCATTTAAAAAAAATGTAAATGATTACTATAACGTCAAAACTTGAACAATTGAAGGGATCATAAGCATTCTTTTTACGTTAATAACGGGTTACCCCTAAAAAAATTAATGATTTATTTAAATTAAAGAATATAAATAAAATGCTAAATAGCTTTACAAGGCAAAAAAACTTGAAGCTGGTCTCCATTATTGAACAACTTCAGTTCACTTGCCAAGCAATCGGCGTGCTTATTGATTGCTTGACTGGTCCCCTTCCCGCCCCGCCCCCTCAGAACACTTCTCTGATAAGCTCTGCTAAATCTCAATGTTTCTTTTCAATTCCCCTTCATATTTATTTTTTTTTCATTAATTTATTCCATTATTTATTAATTTATTTCTCCGTGTACTCGTGTTTTGAACATTTTTTTCTTCGTTAATGAAAATCCCGCCCGCAAGGTTTTCAAATTGCGATCGCCTTTGCGCAAGTTGTAACGTGCGCACGCAAATTAAAATGGCGCGGTGTAATTTCCAGGGGGTTAATTCGGGAGTTGCTCGCGCAAGTTTAAACTTGCGTGCGCAAGTTTAAACTTGCGTAGGGGACTCAAATTGCGCTCGACAGTTATATGTTTTAGACCCTCAAAAACTCATTTTTGGTATTATGCTTCAAATTCAAGATGGCGGCCAATTTGGTGGCCAATTTGGCCGCCATATTGGTAAAAAAAAAAAACATAAGTGTTCTCCACGAGATGGTAAAGGCCCTCGCGGCTACGCCGTTCGTCCTAGTCTTTTTACGTGTCGGCATCCGGGGTGCGTCACGTGTCCGGGTAAGGGCGTGGGACTTGACTAAAGGCTAGTATGCAGCCTGTCAGCCTCCAAAGTTAAACAAAGAGAAGCGGATTAGTGTCTATTGTGTAAACATGGCGTATACAAGTTTCCAGGCTCTATCTTTCCATAGATGGATGGCTGGCATATATTTATTCATTATATTTCGTTTTAGCGTATTACCTAGCAGTTTGGTGTCTATCAAAGTAAAATTTACCAAAAGAAGAAGCAAAAAGTAACCCCTAATTATTTATCATAACCATTCGCCTGAAACTGACTCTTGAGGAATGTGGACAGTTAATTTCTATAGCAGTCCCACACTTAAGGGCTTGGAGGATTAAGCGGATTAAATACCCCTCGTTGCTGAGACATACCTGCAATTATCAGGCATGAACACAATACATCCCCTATAGTAAGTGGGTGCCTCAGCCAGACTCTGGCCGGTTGCTCGACCGGTTTGAAGAAGATTAAACTAACAAGCCAAGTTACCGTCTGGCCTATACTTAAACCAGCCGTTGATGGAAGCCCGGCCTTACTACGGTCACTTAGACCACCATCTTGAATTTGGAACATGTTTGCAAGTAAGACAAATCCAGATATGCAATGAAGTCTCAAGTACATCTCAACTTTTACTCATACATCTCATACATATCATTTACATCTATAGCCAATACATGGCTATTCTCTTATTTGACCATTTTTTGGCAGCCATATTGGTAGCCATCTTGAATTTGGTTCATGGTAGCAAAACGAAAAAAATGCTTGAAATGAATTTGTAAGGGTTAAGAGCATGTATCTAATATTTAAATGTATGCATTTATCATATTATTTGGCATATATATATATATATATATATATATATATATATATATATATATATATATATATATTTCTCACATTTGACCGCTTTTGGAGGCCATATTTGCAGCCATCCTGGCCGCCATCTTAAATTTGAAGCATGTTAGCAAAAAAATAGGATACCAGAAATGATTTTGCGAGGGTAAAAAACATAACTAACAATTTTATTGACTACACTATTTGGCTAATATATGACTTTTTTGACTTTTGTTTACCATTTTGGCGGCCATATTGTCCGCCATCTTAGCCGCCATCATGCATTTGAAGCATGATAGCAAAAAAGCAATACCAAAAATGAATTTGTGAAGGTAAAAAACATATAACTAATAATTTCACTTATGACTTTTTCCCATTATTTGGCTGATATATTACCATAGGCCAATATATGTGCCGCCATATTGGCCGCCATTTTGAATTTCAAGCATGATAGCAAGAAAAAGATACCAGAAATGAATTTGCAAGGGTAAAAAACATATAACTAACAATTTTATTGATGCTTTTTGTCGCAGAGCGGACCCTTGCGCCGCTCTACTCAGACCAAAAATCAAGGAATAACTCAAAAGAACAGTGGACTCAACACAGGATTTATCAATCACAAAATTAAACCATTTATTACGAGAAAGAAATAAACCAAAATTAAATTATTATATACATCTGTTTGATAACATCTGTTTGTCCCCAGAATATTTTAGTGTTCGCGTTACATTGCCTCATCACAAACAACGTAATTCTGACACAGCTCTGTTTGTTACAATATAAGTATGACACAGCTCTATTAATTACAATATAAGTATTTGGGTCCGGCTTGAGCATCGCCGTGGGACGATCTCCCCCTGTGAACATCATGAGCTTCAGAACCCGGTCTGCTGCTTGGGTAGGCCCCCTACGCACCGACCGTCGGAGAGTAGGTGGAGGTTCACGTCACGTCAAACTTCAGTGAAAGTAAAGGGCAGTGGCCGCCCCGCTAGCCATCGTAGGGTAGGATTACGGGAAGCCCTGTAATATCCATAAGTACATTCTAATAAACATGCAGGTTGGGCCAACATTTCACATTCAAGAACTACACAGGTTATAAGTTGGTGAAATATTACAACTTCACACAATGAACACGGTTTTCACTTTAAATGCACAAGTTTCTTACACCATGAAACGGCATTCATCATAAATGTGAAAATACAGATTTTCCCCAAGTACACAATACACACTACACAACAAATGATTATACATTACTTCTAATAATAATTACTCACACGGCCTTCGGCTTCGTACGGGCCTATCCGTGGGTCTGGCGTTCCCGGGAGATTGCGATGCGGTAATAACACAATGGGCCTCAATCGCCCACAAGCGGGATTTTTAAAAACTCCCCTCTAAAAGAGGGTACAAGAAGTCCGCCCGGCATCTCATTTTATTGCTAATATATGACTTTTTTCGACTTTTGTTTACCATTTTGGCAGCCATATTGGCCGCCATCCTGGCCGTCATCATGAATTTGAAGCACGATAGCCAAAAAAAAGAGATACCTGAAATGAATTTGAGAGTGTCAAAACCATATTTTACCATTTTATTGATGATTTTATCATACTATTAGGCTGATATGTGACTTTTTCAATTTTTTTACCAATATGGCGGCCATATTGGCCACCAAATTGGCCGCCATCTTGAATTTGAAGCATAATAGCAAAAAAAAAAAAGATACCAGAAATGAATTTTTGAGGGTTAATAACATATAACTTACCATTTTATTTATGCTTTTAGCACATCATTTGACTGATATGTCTTTTTTCCAGTTTTTGGCAATTTTGGCGGCCTTATTGGACGCCATCTTGGATATCTTCTTCGCATCGGTTTTTTTTACTGTTAACATCCAAAATGTGTTTTAGGACCCTAAAAGGCACCCAAAAAAATTAGTGAAAGTTAGTTCTGGGGGGGGGGGGGTCCCCCATACATACTCAACTATAGGGCGTAGCTGCGACAGCGGGCAGAGAAGTAGGTGAATTTCTTGTACTCTGCTTATGTGTAATTGCTTACGCGATTTGTGTACAAAGTCTGTGTAGCTGTACGGGGTTACGTTGGTGTGTGTAGCTGAATTCTGGCTTACACACACGGCGTAGCGGGTACCCTGCTATAGGACTGTATACATTGCTAAGCGGCTGTCGTGCGCTTGTGACGCTGTGTTTTGCTGACTTAATTAGCGATTCATTACTAGCGCTGTGCATAGTTAGTTGCTCATTGCTGCCATTGTCGTTTAGTGCTTAATGCTGTGTGCGTTCTTGCATAGGCGAGCCGCGGGCTATCTCCAGTAACTAAAGACCCTGTTACTAAAACAACCCACCGAATCACATCCTAATTAATGTACTTGATTATTGTTGAATAAATTATGATCTTTGTTGTTTGAGATTACCGACAATTCTGCTTCCGGTGTTTATATGTTTACATGTTTATTGTGCAATTAATTAACAGAGATAAATAACACTCTTCCACAATTGGGCGCGGTAGATTTCCACCAAAACGGACCTGCACCCTTAGCCTTGAAGGTCGCTCTGAGTGATCTCTCGTCTAGGGAAGAGCCTTGGTTTTGGAGGATTGTTTTCACACCACTAGGAGTCAGACTTATCCAGGTTGGCCGGGGGGGGGGGGTCCCGCCACAGTATGTACAGACTGAACTCTGCAGCACTAAGAAGCTGATATTCTAAACACTTAAAAATCATTTAAACTCACATTGTCTTTTTTTTTCAGGCGCATACTCATTTTAAACAGCTACGAGTCCATTAAAGACGCCTTCGTGAAGCAATCAGCATTGGTTTCTGACCGTCCTAGTGTGTGGTCATTTACGTATGTCAATGAAAATCTTCAAAATGTTGGTAAGTATAATTATACTCGAAATTTGATCTACCCGGCTCCTTAGGCCGAATTACCTGCATTCCCTGAAAGATGCTCGTTTTATGCTTGAAGGAAATGACAGACAAAATTTCTTATGTCTTGGATCTCATTTTATCGGAATAGGCCTATGCCTGCCGTAGTAAAGCTCTTAATGTTTGATTTTTACCTGTTATATAAATAGTCAGTGAGGAATGTCAAACTCAAAAATTGGCACGATGACGTCATTACTTGACGAAAGGACGTCAACGATAGATGAAACTCGAAGTGAAAAACCATTCGTCACAGTTTTACCAAATTCACCTTTAAATTCTTTGTGCAACCTTTAACGACTTTGTGAGGTTTCAGAATCCTGACATCAAAATGTGGTTAACTAGTCTAAAACCCGTCGTGTTACGCCCTGGCCTTACAGAGACCACAAAATGGTAGGAACTAACTCGTGTTAGAAGGCAAACTAACCCCTCGCTCCTTGACCATTCCTCATTTTCAAAAACAGTACCAGCGCTGCAGTGCAAACAGGTTGTTTAAACAACATGTTATTTCAGTGCGTACGACCGGCACCCACAGCACCCCGTTTCCGCGAGCTTGCATGTCTCCCGTTTTCAGGGATGTGCACTTTAGCAGGGACAACACATACCTGTGACCAAATTGTGTTTGCTTATTATAAAATATGGCAAACATATCGCAAAGATGCGGTAGGACAAGGGTCTAATTTTTTTAATAGGCGTCAAATGCCCGAAGTGCTACTGCGCAAAGGAATTCCACCGGTCATAAATGGAGCACGATAATAAATAACATTATTATAAAGTGTTTTAGTTTATGGATTTTTTTGGGCACCGATGCGCTTTGTTCACTCAGTCAAGTTTGTTTACTTTTCAAACAAGGTGTCTTCTTGGAGGCTTTCACCGAGAGTTGGAAGAGAGAGAAGAAGTACATGTTGCGAACCGTTCGTCAGTTTGGCTATGGTACCTCCGGCTCGGAAAGCATCTGCCTCCAAGAAGCTAATCACCTGGCCGAGCTGATCAAGAAAAGGGGCGGGAAGCCATTTGAGCTTGGCCTCCCTGTCAGCCTCTGCCTCCTCAACGTGACTTTCTCCATGATCCTTGGTACCACCTACGAGGAAGATGACAAGGAGTTCAACAAGTTATTGGATTATGTCCTGTCGTGGTATCTTGAGGTCTTCATGCTGTACGACATAGAGCCGCTTTTGCCCCTCTGCAATAAGTTCGGCCTCAGCCCTCGACTGAACAAGGGAAAGATGATGACGAAGGAGATGCTGGCGTTCGTACAGAAGCACATTGACAATCACAAGGCTACCCTGGACCCAGACCATCCTCGCGACATGGTGGACGCGTGTCTGATCGAGATGGCTAAAGGTGACCCCAACAGTGACCTGAGAGAGTTCACGGACGAGAAGCTCTTGTGGATGCTCTTCTTCTTCATCCCAGACCAGGGAGACACGGCCGGGGGTCTATTCCTCTTCCTGATGCTGGCCACTGCCCTGCATCCTGAGGTGCAGCAGCGCGTCTTCCAGGAGATCCAAGACGTCATCGGGGACCGGCCGCCCTCGCTGAAGGATAAAGAGAAGATGCCGTACACGGAGGCTGTTATCCTGGAAACCCTTCGCATGGATACCACCTTCTGGCTTCTGGTCCCACACTTCACCGCAGACGATGTTGAGATTCTCGGCTACAAGATTCCCAAAGACACCTCGGTCATTCCAAACATCTACGCGGTCCACTTTGATCCGGAGCTGTGGGGTGATCCGGAAAACTTCCGACCTGAGAGGTTTATCGACGAACAAGGCCGCATCAATCGACCAGATTACTTCATTCCCTACTCAACCGGTTGGTAACTTTTGAAAAATGTCACAAGACTTTGTTATTGGTCACCTTATTTCGATATAATTAAAAATGATTAAGATTAGCTTTACAATCTGTGTTCAGAAGATACATGTACTGCGATTCCACAGGCCTTTCGAATCGCACCCACAGAAAACATGCAGTTTTGAGGTCTTGCGTAGGGATAAAAAAACTATATATCTCATCGCACATGACAATATATGGATAGAGTCAAGATATGACGATTTTAATCTTCACAGGCTCTTGATTAGACTTCAATGACAATCAGTGTCGACACCAGTAACAGTGTTGTGTCAATATTATGTACAGGACGCAGGTCGTGTGTCGGAGAGCAGATGTCCCAGAAACAGTTCTTCCTGTTCTACATCACTTTGATCCAGAAGTACAAGTTCAAGCTCCCAGATGGTGACCCCATACCCAAGTTGGAATCGCAGTGGTTGTTTGTCATCCCGCCCAATTACCGTCTGCAAGCAGAGCCCAGGGAGTAAACGAACTGCATCGGTGGAGCACAGCGTGCATGTTATAATCATCATTATAAAATTATTGTTTCTAGCTTTGCTTTAAATTGCGATTGTACTGATCAGCTGCACGTAAAGATCCTGCTTGCCTTGTCATTGCGGAGAGAAGTGATGTTTATCAACTTATTATAAGATCATTTTAAGTGCACGTGCTAAAGCGTTTGAACATACTTAGGTGTGATGGAACTGATTTTCTTAAGTAAGATCAAATCGATAAAATTATTGATGTAATTAATGGACCAATCGGCACATTGCAAACAAAGTAATTAATGTTGGAACTGATGCATCTTTCGTCTGAATCTCGAAAACTTTATAAAAAGCAAATCTTGATTAACTCGCCCAGCAAACAAACATTCTGCATTTGCAAAGTTGTCCTTTCAGTCAAAACGGTGACTGTTTTAAACAGTTAAGACCTCCCTGCCTACATAAAGTAGGATTGACTGGCTGTGACTGTTTATGTAACTTGATACAGCTATGCTTTGACTGTATACACAAGCCCGCGGGAACGGGGGGTGCTGTGGGTGCTGCACCCGCCGAACTTTTTGGATTGGGGTGCTGAAATATGCTTCAGCACCCCCTACTCCCGGGCAAAAATGTGTTCCAGCCACTGGCAGTGTTCTACGACGTTGAATTTGCGCCGCTGCGCTATACATTAGCCATAGGCGATTGTGCAGTAGCATACAGATACAGATACATTATGCTTGCTCTACAAATATCTCCTTCGTTTTGTTCGTTTCTAGTTTTGCCGCGGCTAAGCGCGGCGCTTCGAACCGTCTAACACTGTAAAATATCAGGAGGAAGTATTTTCTAAAGCAATAACCTCGGCCATGATAATGGTGGCAAAGTTGATTATGCTTGCCAGGATTTTTTTCATTCCATCTTTCAATAGGGGCAAATGTTCATACCTTTCCCCTGAAGGTTTTTCTTTTCATTTAAAAGTTTCATTGACGTTGCTAGCATTCTGTACTCAACATTAACAATTAGCAAGGTTCACACACATCCCAACATAATAGGAGTGGGACGGGCTTCCATTGAAACTAGTTCCAGTGTAGTTTCGTTTTAATAAAAAAGCTATTCATGTGTTACCCCCTGCAAGTTTTTTCCTCATAAAAATTCAGCAGACCGATAAATCCTTGCCTAGCCCCAAACACAGAGCATTCATATTCCAAAACTTTTAGGGGCCCTTTAAGCCACGCCGTTAGGGCTTTGCGCTCCGCGTTCGCATTAATTTTGTCCGTCCTTCAGAAATTCCAGCACCCCCTGGCAAAAGTTTGTTCCAGCGGGCTTGAGTATACATGTATAGTGATTGATAAGCCAGCTGTGCCTACCGTTTGTGTTTGTTGACTGAATCTGACTAGTCACAGAGCTTGCTACTATGCTTGAAATACGGTCTGACTGTTGGTGACTAGCCTGTGTAAAAAGGCACGGCATGGATGGAAGAGGATTGATTGGTCTTTGACTGTCTGTGACTGTTCAGAAAGCAGGAGTGTTAATGTAATCTTTATGCGATCTCGTATGCTTAATACAAAGTTAATTGACCATAGAGTCTACAGTGAAACATTATTTCTTAATGTATATATTGTTGAAGGGTAAAATGTGAACGGAATGCCTTCCAAATGTCAGAAAGTATAACTTGGTACTTTCCTTTTATACGCAAGCTTTCTCAGTCGTAACTTACCACCAATTAAAATCAGAGTTGTAATGACTCGAGTCACATTTTTTGGTGACTCGACTCGACTCGAGTCCCTATGGGTAAATGACTCGACTCGACTCGAGTCCCTCCAGAAGACTCGACTCGACTCGAGCGAAGGCAAATAAGACTCGAGTCCCAGAAATAAAAGCACATTTTGCGAAAAGTATTTGCAATGACTTAGGGTGCAAAATTTGTGTTTTGTTTATACTTTGCGAATACATTATATGAAACAGCAGCCGCTTGTCATGGTTCTAGAACGCACAAAATACTGTCAAGAAACCGGATTTAAAACACATTTTGCAGTTCGTTGTTGCATCATTGACTTCGAACGATTTCTTATAAAGCTCTTGGATTCGAACGCCGGCTAAATTTATGCCCTCCTTTATAAATTCTGGTATATAGTGTGCAAATATTCGTGCCTCAATTGACTGGAGCTAAATATTTGAATCGACTCGACCTTTTTGACCTAATAACTCAACTCGACTCAAGTCACTTCTTTAAAATGACTCGACTCGACTCGAGTCACTCGAGTCACAAAAATCAGTGACTCGTTATCCGAAATCAAACAAGCAGCGATCGACTCGGAGTAAGCCCGAGTATACTGAGAGTTACAAATTACTCTTCAAGTTGTGTATCAACATATCCGCTGAATGCATGCATTCTTGCCCACTTTTAATGCATGTTGTCAGTAGCAAGAACCGATGAAGAGTATTATTCCCAATACGCGATAAACGCCGCTTTCCCCTGACTGCCCAAAGTCAGATTCGACGAGTTTTACATAGGTAAACACCATTTCAGAAAACAGTAAAACGAAAAAAAAAATACTTGAAGTTGAGAAACGGCTGTAATATCGTTTATTCCTTAAACTTTGACACACGTGCACAATCATGTTTCACTCTGTTTCAATCGGACTTATCGCGCTTTAGAAATAAACTCTTCCGATTAAAGTAGGCCGTATACGAAACCCCCTTTTCGTGTTGAATGAACACAAGAACGCAGGGTTTCGAAAGACGAGAACCAACACGCGACGCGAACAGTGTTCGCGAATGAAAGTAAACACTTGTAAATGTTTGGGGAAAATTATTGATGAAACACTAAGTTGGGGCCCAGACATTAAATACGTGAAGAAAACCGTTTCTTCTAAACTAGGTAGGCTAAATAGAATACGCGCCTTTGTTCCCCAAAGCAGCCTGCACTCTCTCTTTGTTAGCTTAGTAATGTTATGCCATCTTTAGAGTATACTGTTTGGGGAGGACGGTACATATCTCATGACAATATTCTTATGACAATATTTAAGCTGTTATAATTATATGTAAAATATGTGTATACGTAATCAGAACCCGCACAGATAGGTCTGAAAATTCTCATATCCCATTGTACCTTATTAATCAGTAGCTTTTTATCAGCAGCTTCGTTGAATGAGTTTTTAAGATAATTACACTTAATTTTAAAATGAATTCTTGTATCCTGAAAATAACCGTTTTTTTTTTAACGCGATCTCCTTTTGTTTGATCTGCTTGTTTTCTTATGTTTTAGCTTGGGATCATTGTTTGTGGTATTTTGCATCTGTTAATCTCTTTTATGTGTATTTTAAGCTGTTATAAATTTATGTAAAATTTGTGTATTATGTAGTCAAACCTAACGGTTGCCAATATATTATCCTATCCTATCTCAAAAGAGCCGCGCGGATAATCCCGAAGTGTGCATTCTTAACTCCATCAGTCGATATGTTTGCCAGACTTAATTGGATATCACTCTCTGAAAGAATTGAGTATAAAAAGGATATTCTTGTTTTAATACAAATGTATAAACAAAATTACTCCTTTGTATATGACAAATCTGTTTACATCACTTATTCAGATTAAAACGAGACTATCCACATGGCATGACACTGAAGATTCCTTTTGCTGTAACTGGTACAATCATATGGAATAATTTGCATGCATAGTTGAGAACCATGACTTCTCTAACCTCATTCAAATCTGAACTACGAAAAACATTCAGTCAGTAATATTTCTGCATTTATGTGAGAATTTGTTTTTGTCGCTGCCTTTCCTAATTATACGAATATGAAAATACGAAAATCTCTGCTGACTTACGGAGTTAACAAACTTGGCTGCCATAATAATGAGCCGGATGGGACTTTTTCCGTTTTTCTGCCGAAAGGGATTTTTACGGGTTTTTCGCCCCTCCCGTAATCAGCGAATGTATAGAAATATATTATCCCGATGTCACAAGAAATGTCCAAATTCGTCGTGTTCACTCAATTCACCTTAGGCCTTCAGGAGTCTGTTAGCGATGTCGTTTCAAACTGTACATGTTTCTTTGTGATAGTTGAACAATATTATAGGCTTAAATCAGTTACTTAACAATCATGCAGTAATCCCATATGCTTTTATTTTATTTCATTGTGTTGTGTTGTACAGGGTGAGTCAAAAAAAGCGAAACCCAAATGTCGGGACCATTGTTTTAGTGAAGTTCTTTATGTAGCCCTTTCAAAATCAAGGATACGAAAGCCCAATTCATAGGCTTTCTTTTAGTACAAGAATCATTCACATCACTTATGTACTTTTCAAGTTACGGAATTTTAAACACAACCACCGTTTTAAAGTTTTGCCCACGGATCACAAGAAGAAGGTAAGTGTTCTTTCAGCAAAACGAAAACAAATCACATAGGGATGTGTGTGTGAATTGTTTTCGTTTTGCTGAAAGAACGCACACCTTTTTTTGTGATCCGTGGACAGAACTTTAAAACGGAGATTTTGTTTAAAATTCCGTGACTTGAAAAGTACATGAGTGATTTGAATGATTCTTGTACTAAAACAATACGAATTTGGCTTTTATATCCTTGATTTTGAAAGGGCTACATGCAGAACTTCACTAAAACAATGGTTCCGACATTTCGGTTTCGCTTTTTTTGTAATGTCTTGTATTTGTACATTTTGTGTGGTCATCAAATATGCAGGGCTCCATTGAAATGGGAACCAGTTTTAAACTGTTTGGATATATGTAATAAATAAGTATGTAAATAAATAAATAACAAGATTTTCTTTCACTCACCTTTTATTGGGGAACAGACGAAGAACTTCAAGAATAAAGATGGCTGACTTACCTCAACATGCGGTAATAGTTTATGAATAAAATTGATTGCTCTGGGCAGGGGCTTTAACTTTATTCCCAACCTTAGCAACCTTAAAGGTCGACCATCCTTCGCTACTTCCCACTCATTCTTCATAATGAGACTTCGTTTAAAATGGGAGGGAGAGTAAGACCGTCTGACTCGCATCCATTCAAACTGCTGATGCCGATAACAAATCCTCATTTCCTTCCCCTTTAAATCAATTTTAATTCACGTCGGCAATTTTCTTGTTATTGTCCACCAATTCCTTGATTTTTGCCAGCACGTACCGGTTCTTTTTTTGCATAAAACACTTCTCTCTCAGAAATAGGCAAAACTTGACAAAATTAATCACCGGTGGCGGCCCCCTAAAAAAACATCCCCGTCCTTTAACTGATATGACTTGAAATGTATAGCGTAAAGTTCAAAAATTATGTGAATATGAAATATGAAATATAATTTGAATTCTATGAATAATAATGAAGTACAAATCGAAGAGGGTATGCATTCCTTTCAGGTGCCAGGCATGCGGATCACACAATACATTCAAAGAATCTATAGTAATTCAAATGAGGTAGTGTAGCATGGGTATATAAACCCCGGCTGAAAGGAGCCAGCATCTTTTCAAAGTCCAGATTAAAAAGAACGAACCCCCTTTTTTTATAGGGTGGGTGTAAACAACATAAATTCTGAGTAAACTAGCGCACTATGTTGGGTGGGAACCCTCTTCGACTTGTACTTCATTATTATTCATAGAATTCAAATTATATTTCATATTTCATATTCACATAATTTTTGAATTCTATTACATAACACTTCGTACAAGTCTTCAGAGGGTATGCATGTTCAAAGCTCAACCAAAAAAAGGTGAGTTCAAGACCAGAACATAATGTCATGAATCCAAACGATTCTTTATTTGTCAGTATTACTGTTCACATAAAAGAACCATTATCTCTGATAATGTAACTTAATTGATATTTATCTTTGATACTTAGACAAAACACAAGCAGACAGATTGCAAAGAACTGTCAAAAGAGCCATTATCTCTGATAATGTAACTTAGTATTATATTATAATTTTGATACTTAGACAAAATACAAGCAGACAGATTACAAAATAACTGTCCCAATACTCGTGCAACTCTTTCGTTTAGTTTGCACTAAGAACTGAAGCTGCAAAGGTCGAATCTTCTGTTTGTTTGTTGCAGAACCTTGCAAAGGTATTGGCATTAGTCCAGTCTGCAGTATGAAGTATATCTTGAAGTGATACAACCTGAGCTAAAGCCGTTGAAGTTGATGCACTTCTGAAACTATGAGCAGTATAGACATTTGTGTCTATCCCCGCTGCACGGAGTATACTTTTCATCCATCTTGCCAATGTACCAGTTGTCACACCTTTATGTGGTTTTCTAGTGGAAATAAATAGTTCAGTGACAGAATTTCTTATCTTTTCTGTTCTGCCAAGGTAATCTTTCAAGGTTGAAAAAACGCATAACTTATGGTTTTCCTCAAAGGCTGGCAGAGTTAATTTATTATTAGAGATACCTCTCTTAGGACAGTTAGTTTTAAGTAATTCCATAACTGTAATATAACAATCATTATCTGAAAAGTCAAAATATCGTATGTCTAGGGCCGCAAGCGTCTGAGTTCGCTGTGCCGTTACGAGAGCCAACAGGCTAACCAATTTTTCGCTAAGGATGAGTTGCGAAAAATCTTTATTATCAGGTAAACTTGAAATGTGATTTAATAAAGTAGATACTTTCCACATTTTTGAATATCTTGGTTTTGGTGGTGTGGAATGAAAAATCCCTTTTAGTAGGCGAACAATGAGAGGGTGTTGCCCAACAGGATTTTGCTGAGGTTGGTTCAGAGCAGTCTGTGGCAGTTGGATTGGTTGTGCTACACACATTGAGAGTAGCTGAGGGAACCAGGCTTGGGTTGGCCACAAGGGGGCGATTACTAGACATAAGTCTGTCCTGTCTCTGGAAATCTTGTCCAGGATTCTGGGTAGCAAACAAAATGGAGGGAAAATATAAGGAGATAAATTCCCCCATGAAATTGTAAACGCATCTACAGCCCAAGCATATGGATCTTTTTTCCATGAAACATACTGATTCAATTTTCGATTTTCACAAGATGCGAAAAGGTCAACGTCAGGGCAGAAGGTATGCTTGACAATATGATCAAAGACTACACACTTGATACTTATTTCTTTGTTCAACTCTTTACGAGAAAGAAGATCGGCCGTGACATTGGTTTTTCCGGCAATGTGAGTTGCAGATAAGTGAATAGTCTTTTGCAAACACCACTTAAAAATTGTGGTCGAAATCTGGTTTAAGGAAACCATAGATCCCCCCATTTTGGAGATGTATGATACAGCCGTGCTGTTATCTGATTTTATGAGAACATGTGAACACAGACTGAGCAGTGCATTTTGCACAGCTAGGAGCTCCAACACATTAATATGAAGCTTTTTATGGATGCCTTTCCACTTACCCTGTGCATAAGAATTGTCTGTATGACAGACTGCTCCCCGTCCCAGTTTACTGGCATCTGTGGAGATAACAATATCGATGGATGGTAATTTTATATTACAATATACTCCATCAGAGGAAACCGTCAACCACCACTGAATTTCTTCAAGAAATGGTGTGGTATCAATATGGGCATCATAATTACCCGATTCATACTGAAGTGCTTTAACTTTGGCAACTTCCATCTGTCGGTAATGTAATTTTCCTTGCGGAAAGGCCTCAAACGTTAGTAGTATAGGAGGCGTCGATGGGACCCCTATTTGTGGTGCTACTCGGAGGGTGGGTGCAGGTGGTGCGGGTGGTGCGGGTGGTGCGGGTGGTGCGGGTTGGTGGAAGTGGTGCGGGTACCGTGGTAGCGACGAGGTCGCAAGCAGGGCTTCATATACCGAGCCACGTTAGTGGCGACGGTGAGCTCACGCTAGTGAACCCGAACGGAGTGGGCAGTGGCGCAAGCCTTGAGACTTGTCTCGAGGGTTGTGTGCGAGCGACGAAGTCGCAAGCAGGGCCTCATATACCGAGCCACGTTAGTGGCGATGGTGAGCTCGCGCTAGTGAACCGAACGGAGTGGGGATAAGTTTCAAATCTGATTGGTTAATTCAAATAGTACGCTTAATGCTGATTGGTTAATTTAAATTATACAGTCGATGGTGATTGGAAGATAAATGTATATGTTTCTAAATATAGACACGTCTGAGTGTGTTAAGTAGAAGACGTTTGGGTACATGACGTGACAGGTAGACTCGGGCGAGTCAAAGACAGCAACAGAAGACGTCGTAAGTGTGACGTCACAAACAAGTTCGGACAAGCCCGGAGGGAACAATGGGAATAACCCGTAATGAATAGAGATGCTTCGGACAAGTTAAAACCCGCAACGTAATATAATGGATTGATGTGGATACGAGAGGACTGCGTATAAAAGTCGGAGCGTTTGTTTTTTGATTGTCATTCGTCTGCCTGCCACTGAAGACATCGAATTCTCTGCAAGATAACGCAATTTTCTGCACGCAAAATCAAACAAATTTGCCCTCTAAAAGAGATGGATCCAGGACCAATCGTACCTCCATCTTCGCCATCCATTGGTTTAGAAAATGGGCCGTTTGAGTGTATGACAAAGTAAACTCACACCCAGGTGAAAAGAGGCTGGCGCGAAGCTTACAGCGCAAGTGAGAAGAGACCGTATTATTACAACGTTTTCACCCGAGAGAGCCTGTGGGCCATACCTACCGTCCAACCAGCTCAACAGGAGGAGAGTCAGGCGGACTCCGGGCCTGCACCGGACTTGCTGGCAGCTGCCATGGCAGAGCTGTCCGGCAAACCACCCATGAAACTCGCCGAACCCCCGTTCATCAAGGGAAAACCCGGCAAGAAGAGAAAGTTCAGCCCGGACCCCGAGCAGGAAGAGAACGACAGGAACGTCGTTAGATTCCACATTGGAGGTGAGCGTTATGTTTATGTCAAGCGCTTCAAGGGTCACGTGTACGTTAACCTACGAGAATACTACTTCAACGAAGACAAAACTAAACTACTGCCAGGAAAAAAGGGGCTGAACCTCACGGCAGAGGAATGGATGAATTTGTCCGATCGGAGCAAGGCTATCAACGAAGCCATAGACATGGTCTAAATCATCACAGTATCTCAACGCTTACTCTTTTCTTTCTTTTTTTCTTAATTTCACTACAGAGTCTACGAATCAGGACATTGTCGATCGACGGGCACGGGCAAGAAGACTCACCAAGCGAATCTTGACTAAGCTCATCACGGACGAGATACTTCGGCTAGTCTACCGTGCGCAAGAACAACTTGGCTGTGAAGGATGCGAGGAGGACTGGACAAGTCAATGGGACCACGCATGCCTCTTCTTCGGCGTGAATCCTGAGAACCGCATCGATGATTTCATGGACGAGCACTTCGATGAAGCAATCCAGTCACTAGACACGGGCAGGGTTCTACCTATGTTTCACGCAGTAGCTGCCCTTTTGGGCGCTAGTTCATTCAGCGGCGAAGGGGTGGACTTGAACGCCGAGATAAACCCGATCATTGCAGACATTTTGACCGAATGGAAGGCTGATCAATCAGATATTGGCACTTCGTTCTATACGATGCTTTTCGATAACACCACTGAACTTGTTCAGTACACAATCGATCTCGTCGAGTAACATTTGAAATAAGCAAGAAAGGAGCACCGTTGTTATAGTCTACTCCTGAACTAATGTAGTTACTTATTTTCAAAAGCTAAAAGTTAATACTGGTTATTAATGGTGGTGGGTAAAGTTCCAAGTTTGAATGAAACAAAAAATGAATAAATAAAATGATTGATGTAGGGCAAACAAAATCAGAAAGTGTGTGGTGTATTCATTTGACGATGTCGGGGTGAATTTACTTATTTAAATTAATAAATACAAGTTAGACTTTTAATAAATTGTGTTTTTACATTACTTTTAAAGTGGTGGGTGGATGGGTTAAAGCAAAGTAAAATAAATAATCGTTGTATACATATAGTTATACGAGTCAAATTAAACACTCAAAGTAAGATCATCACTAGCTGTAGATATGTGGTTCAGTTAAATTAAACACTCAAAGTAAGATCATCACTAGCTGTAGATATGTGGTTCAGTCAAATTAAAAAAACTCAAAATCAAATAATCACTGTGGTTCAATCAATTCAACCTTAGACTCAATCAAATCCAAATTTAAGTCAAAAATTAATTTAAACTTAAGTCAAAATTAAAACAAACAAAATCTCAAAATCAAATAACCGCTGTTTGTGATTCAATCGAATCGTAACTAAAGTCAAAATTTAAACACAAACCTCAAAACCAAATAACCACTCTTTGTGATTCAATCAAATCATAATCTGTCAAAGTTAAACGTCTCAAAAATCAAATAATCGCTGTAAATGGATTAATCAAATCATATAAAAAGAAGAACAAAACATTACAGAATTCAAAGACATCGCCATTTAATATTATACAATATCAAAATATGTACAGTTAGGATAGTGAAAGTACGATATCAATTTGATCAAGCGACACTTGTTTTGTGGGTTTTTTTTTGTTTTGTCTATCTCTCTCTAGTCGTCATATTTTACAAGTCGAGGTAGATGGTTGCTCTACCATCAGCTGCCACTTTTCTTTTGGGGTATAAATATGAAAATGCCGTTTTCATCTGTTTGTAGGTGTACATGTCTCCACCTTTAGTCCGGAAACCACGGTTAATACCAATCCCAGGGACTTGCGTTCTCAAAACATCTAGATATCTGTCCTTAGTGATGTTGTTACAGGCCTTGTTTAGTCCCTTACAACTAATCTTGTTGCTCGTACCGAAACAAAAGTAAGTTTTACTGCACAGTGATATGATTCCGTCACCCTCCCATTCGACTTTAAACAACCCCGGGGTACGTTTATCGTAGGCTCGATTAGCCGGGGTGTCGTCTCTCGGAAACCACTGGGATTTCTCTTGTTGGAATTCGGTTTTCCGGTCTTCCTTTATAACTTCCTCAAAATTCTCGCTTGAGATGGCCAAGTAAGCCGAATCCGTATCCATTTCACAAAGTTCGAAATGGGAGGGATCTATAAACTTTATCAGGAAATCATAATAAAACTGAAGCATGCGCAGCTTTGCGTATTGGTAAACGAAAAACCCAATTTGAAGGGGTAGGTTCAGGTTCATTTTTTGTTTGTGCAAATCTACCTCATAAAGGCCCTCGCCAACGTCATGCAAAGCTCGAAAGTGCTGATCGTTGACAAATATTGCGGCGCTTTTGTCGTTACATATTTCCACCCTGAGATGTTTTTGTTGATTAGTGACAGTCTTGCCATAGGCGGAATTACCCAACAATTTCATTGTGTCAGCAAGAATGGAGTAGGCGGGGTCTTTGTCCCCAGCCCTTCTCGCCTCACTAACCGCATTTCCAAAACTGCGAAAACAGTCGTTGTCTCTGTATTGAATGACCTCGTGAACATGATCGACTATTAACCCGTGTGACAGATACCAGTTAAGTAGCGGGGTGGCGAGTAGGATTCGAGTCCCAAACATACTGCCAATTAAGCTTCTACGTGGTGTTTTCATTAACCCTTCTCTTTCTGCATATTGTCTCATGTGTTCCCCGATATCTTCCCTGCTGATCATTACGTTTTTGAAAATTGGAGGCATTTCGGAGAATTTTTCTTTCAACGCATCTGGGACTCGCAAATCACACTCTACTAACCCAAACAGCGACCCGTCCCGAATAAAGTCCAATACCTGTTCTTGTGACATTTGCTTTCTCTGATGATGTGGCAACCGAACTGACTTCAGAAATCTGCGCAGGTTTAAATCATTTTGTTGGCATACCTCCCATTGACACTCTGTCATTTCTACCAGATTGAAACCCTGTTTTTTTATGTATTCAGAATTCTTTGCCGTCTCTTTACGGAGCGTTTCGGCACTGACCTTCCTAACTTGGTTAAAGTCGGATCTATTTAAGTGGCATCTGTGCCCGTGCCAGTAACAGCCCTGAAACTGATAGACCGTATTGGTTTCTCGACAAAACCCATCCACGGGTAGCTTTCGAGCGCCTATGCGGTTTTCGGCAGCATTGAACTTGTGCGCGATACTGATGTTGTTTGTTTTGGATTCCCAATCTAACCACTCGGCGGCCATTACCCCGTGCTTTTGAGCCATAACTGGTTTGAAACTGTGTTCAGCCTTGCGCCTAACGAAGGTACCGGTGGGCATGGGTTGCATCAGTGCCCAGAGGTAGAGGGCATTGGCATCAAACCCAACGATTTTTTTACATTTGTTCGGCCCCACCGTTGTTATAGTCTACTCCTGAACTAATGTAGTTACTTATTTTCAAAAGCTAAAAGTTAATACTGGTTATTAATGGTGGTGGGTAAAGTTCCAAGTTTGAATGAAACAAAAAATGAATAAATAAAATGATTGATGTAGGGCAAACAAAATCAGAAAGTGTGTGGTGTATTCATTTGACGATGTCGGGGTGAATTTACTTATTTAAATTAATAAATACAAGTTAGACTTTTAATAAATTGTGTTTTTACATTACTTTTAAAGTGGTGGGTGGATGGGTTAAAGCAAAGTAAAATAAATAATCGTTGTATACATATAGTTATACGAGTCAAATTAAACACTCAAAGTAAGATCATCACTAGCTGTAGATATGTGGTTCAGTTAAATTAAACACTCAAAGTAAGATCATCACTAGCTGTAGATATGTGGTTCAGTCAAATTAAAAAAACTCAAAATCAAATAATCACTGTGGTTCAATCAATTCAACCTTAGACTCAATCAAATCCAAATTTAAGTCAAAAATTAATTTAAACTTAAGTCAAAATTAAAACAAACAAAATCTCAAAATCAAATAACCGCTGTTTGTGATTCAATCGAATCGTAACTAAAGTCAAAATTTAAACACAAACCTCAAAACCAAATAACCACTCTTTGTGATTCAATCAAATCATAATCTGTCAAAGTTAAACGTCTCAAAAATCAAATAATCGCTGTAAATGGATTAATCAAATCATATAAAAAGAAGAACAAAACATTACAGAATTCAAAGACATCGCCATTTAATATTATACAATATCAAAATATGTACAGTTAGGATAGTGAAAGTACGATATCAATTTGATCAAGCGACACTTGTTTTGTGGTTTTTTTTTTGTTTTGTCTATCTCTCTCTAGTCGTCATATTTTACAAGTCGAGGTAGATGGTTGCTCTACCATCAGCTGCCACTTTTCTTTTGGGGTATAAATATGAAAATGCCGTTTTCATCTGTTTGTAGGTGTACATGTCTCCACCTTTAGTCCGGAAACCACGGTTAATACCAATCCCAGGGACTTGCGTTCTCAAAACATCTACATATCTGTCCTTAGTGATGTTGTTACAGGCCTTGTTTAGTCCCTTACAACTAATCTTGTTGCTCGTACCGAAACAAAAGTAAGTTTTACTGCACAGTGATATGATTCCGTCACCCTCCCATTCGACTTTAAACAACCCCGGGGTACGTTTATCGTAGGCTCGATTAGCCGGGGTGTCGTCTCTCGGAAACCACTGGGATTTCTCTTGTTGGAATTCGGTTTTCCGGTCTTCCTTTATAACTTCCTCAAAATTCTCGCTTGAGATGGCCAAGTAAGCCGAATCCGTATCCATTTCACAAAGTTCGAAATGGGAGGGATCTATAAACTTTATCAGGAAATCATAATAAAACTGAAGCATGCGCAGCTTTGCATATTGGTAAACGAAAAACCCAATTTGAAGGGGTAGGTTCAGGTTCATTTTTTGTTTGTGCAAATCTACCTCATAAAGGCCCTCGCCAACGTCATGCAAAGCTCGAAAGTGCTGATCGTTGACAAATATTGCGGCGCTTTTGTCGTTACATATTTCCACCCTGAGATGTTTTTGTTGATTAGTGACAGTCTTGCCATAGGCGGAATTACCCAACAATTTCATTGTGTCAGCAAGAATGGAGTAGGCGGGGTCTTTGTCCCCAGCCCTTCTCGCCTCACTAACCGCATTTCCAAAACTGCGAAAACAGTCGTTGTCTCTGTATTGAATGACCTCGTGAACATGATCGACTATTAACCCGTGTGACAGATACCAGTTAAGTAGCGGGGTGGCGAGTAGGATTCGAGTCCCAAACATACTGCCAATTAAGCTTCTACGTGGTGTTTTCATTAACCCTTCTCTTTCTGCATATTGTCTCATGTGTTCCCCGATATCTTCCCTGCTGATCATTACGTTTTTGAAAATTGGAGGCATTTCGGAGAATTTTTCTTTCAACGCATCTGGGACTCGCAAATCACACTCTACTAACCCAAACAGCGACCCGTCCCGAATAAAGTCCAATACCTGTTCTTGTGACATTTGCTTTCTCTGATGATGTGGCAACCGAACTGACTTCAGAAATCTGCGCAGGTTTAAATCATTTTGTTGGCATACCTCCCATTGACACTCTGTCATTTCTACCAGATTGAAACCCTGTTGTTTTATGTATTCAGAATTCTTTGCCGTCTCTTTACGGAGCGTTTCGGCACTGACCTTCCTAACTTGGTTAAAGTCGGATCTATTTAAGTGGCATCTGTGCCCGTGCCAGTAACAGCCCTGAAACTGATAGACCGTATTGGTTTCTCGACAAAACCCATCCACGGGTAGCTTTCGAGCGCCTATGCGGTTTTCGACAGCATTGAACTTGTGCGCGATACTGATGTTGTTTGTTTTGGATTCCCAATCTAACCACTCGGCGGCCATTACCCCGTGCTTTTGAGCCATAACTGGTTTGAAACTGTGTTCAGCCTTGCGCCTAACGAAGGTACCGGTGGGCATGGGTTGCATCAGTGCCCAGAGGTAGAGGGCATTGGCATCAAACCCAACGATTTTTTTACATTTGTTCAGCCCCTCCCTAATGTACGTTTTATTCTTTTCGTGGTAGCGGTTAAAGACGATGGATGGGCCACCGACGATGTTGTCCTTAATCTTGAAATAAAGGTCGCTATTGGTCTTGTCGATCAGAGAGAAGTAGGTTTCGGGACCGAGAGTAAGAAATAAGTACCTCAGTGAGAGGCCCGGTACAGATATGGCGCATTTCAACATATCCATACCACGTTCAGTATAGAAATTGCTCATTTTCTGAAGAGCGTCCAAAAATGGTACTACGTCAAGATCATTGTACCAAATTAAAAAATCCCTCATGGTCTTCATGTTTTGAGTAGTCCAAATCTCTTGACAGTATGCATAGTCCTCGTCGCTGATGTTTTGCTGTTTCAAACTACTGAAAAACGCTTGGTGAGGTGGCAATTCCGGGTAATCTAACTTCTCTAAGGAATCAAACCACTCGTAAGGGAAAAACCCCTTTTCCTGGGGCACTTCGAACGCTTTCAGAAACTTCGCGTAACTGTACCCCGGGGCTAGGTAATTGCTGACATCAAGAAATTTAAGCCATGTGGTTTTGAGCGCCATATAAGTACCGGTCCTCTTCACTATAAATTTCAGAGGGTCGTCCCTTTGCAGTTTTGTATACAAGTGTCGCTTGATCAAATTTACATCGTACTTACCACTGTTGAAACCGATGACTGGCAATTCTTGGATGTAACTTTCTAGTTCTTCCTTCAAGTCCTCTGCTGGGTGTCGTTTTCTCCTTGCCGGTTGTGCCTGCTGTGTCTGCTGACCCCGGTCGTTCTTGGCTGCCTCGATGAGTTCGTCAAGCTGGTCAAAGACGTCTTCGAACCTCTCCTCCTGCAGTTCGTTGGCGGCATAGGCTACGCTGTGCAGGTGATCCACCACTTCACCCACCAGGTCACTGGAGCTTCCGCTCGTTACATAGCATCTTGGTGCCTCGTAGCCAGGTACATTACTCGCAACGCTACAGCTTAGAATTTCGTGGCGCTTTTCCCAAGTCAGCCTACGATTATTCTGCCCCTGGTTTGGGACTTCTTGAAAGTAACTTTCAAAGTCAAACGTTGCGCGGTATGGATATATTTTTAGATCAGGCGAGACTTCTATACCCAAATCGGCAAGTTTGTCGAAGACTGTCTGGGGGAGACGATACGCACCACCGGGGAATTTATACTTTACGTTCGAGTCGCACGTTATCTCGTGTCGATTGAGATCGTATGGTTTTCTGAAACACCTGCTGCATTTTCCACACGCGTAGGACTTGCTATATTTCTTTACGTCGCAAATGAAAGAAAAATGTGCCCCGCAAAGGTTCACCTTCAAGGTCGTGGGAAAACACCGATGGGAACGCCGCACAAGCTCGGCCCTTACTCGTGGTCTCACTGATGCCGGCTCCTCCTCTCCTGGGTCTTCTTCTTCTCTTTGCACGAGGGAGTATACTTGAATATTAATTTCAAAAAGTCGCTCCGCGTCGTCCAGATCATCGAGCGTTACTCCGTCTTGATTGGGTTTTCCCACACCATCACGAAACCGGTGCAGGAAATGACGCGCATCACGGTCCAAATGTCTGTTGTTGACACTACGATTGTGATGGAGGGCGACGCACCTGAAAAAGCACAAATTGTCTTTGTATGGTTGGCCCGTGTGGAGGTTGCGCTTCAGCGCGTTAAGTCCTCTGTTGTTGACCACAAAGGGAGGGAGATCATCGGGCGGTGCACCGATAATGAAATCTGTCTTGTTTACAAAAACAGTTACACTGGTAATGGTCTCTACTACCCATTTTGTGTCGGGTCGCTGTCGACGGCCATGCTCCGCAATATCCGCGTCGTTTAGTGCTTCTATTAATAACTCTAACTCTGCTGCGGACCCGATGACGAACGGCTCTTCGAAAAATCGAGCATTGTTATGGCACGGGTGAAAATATCTCAATTCACCAGTCAAGGAATGACGTATCACTAAGCCAAATGACACGTTGATTTTAACGCGCTGTTGTAGTTGATCAAACACAGCTCTTACCCCAGCTTCCATATTGACGGCAGCTCCAAGGCGTCGCGAGCCAATTAGCCTGAAATTATACAGATCTTGCACGGGTCTACCCGTTACATGCCGAGTTCTGACTGAGGGCCAGTGATCGCGTAAGAAACTGTTCAGTTCGTGGTCTTCGTCGTCGTCATCGTCACCATTTTCGTTTCTAACACGCCCGAGTGGAATGGGGTAGACAAGCGCATCTTCAACCATGGGATCAGCCGGAGCAAGGGGGACAGGAGGAGGAGGAGCCGGAGCAGGGTGGACGGCGGGATGTGGTGGTGGTGCCGGGACTTGTGGAGCAGGAGGCGGAGGAGGGACAGCAGGGACCGGTGGATCTGCCGGAGCGGGAGGGGGGACAGCAGGGACCGATGGATCTGCCGGAGCGGGAGCAGGTTAAGCAGGACGGTGCGCTCTTCTGAAGTGCCGCATCATGTTGTCTCGCCTGCTGAATGTTTTGCCGCAGGTCTGGCAGGCAAATCGTGGAGGAGGTGGTGGCGGAGCTGGTACATGTTGATCTGGTGGTACGTCAGCGACAGCTGGTGGTGGTGGGTTCGGTGCTTGCTCATTCCGTCGAGGTGCTTGCCGGGCATGGACGTGTTGATGCCGTCTTAGGCTGTCGCGGCGGCTAAAAAACTTGTCGCATTGCCGACACCTAAATGTATTTGGAGCTGGACGATTTGGAGCACCTTGCATATGGATGCGACGCTTGTGCCGGTTGAGGGTGAACCTTCTGGTGAAAGTTTTGTCGCAATCCGGGCATGAATACGTGACCCGCCGTCTCTCTTCTTGGGGTGGTACACGAGGGGGCTCGGCGATATCATCGTCCTCATCTGAAATATCCTACACAAAGATAAAAAATAAAATAATCGTATTAGTACCACGTTGTCAAAGTATGTGTACTTACGGTATACAAACAAAACAACCTCTGAACAACTGTCCGGTAATCAACTACAAAAGTTATTTGTGCAAGTAATATAAATACGAACAAAGAAAAGAAAATCGCTTGACGTATTACCATTTTTTGTTTGTTTTTGTTTTTGTTTTTTGGGGGTATAATTTTCTAAATAATGTAATTGTTTTACTTACCATTGGTTGTTCTTCCGCCATGTCTGCCGGGGGATTTGCAACTATGAAGGCATTTCCCCTCGTGTTCTGAAATTAACAATAACAAACCAAACATTTTGCTTAACTTTTGTTAAACACGACCCAATGTGAAACGTGACATCGACCGCCGCCGATGTGCATCGGACGGCGGCCGAACTGCTTATGCCTAACGTTATGTTGCAATGTACATGTACAAAATAAACAACAAACGAACGAGATGAAGCTCGTCATGGACAAGTCCGGACGAGTCAAGAGGAGGGGGGCGGGGAAGTGGACAATGTCTTAACACACACCCTCACGTAGAGACACACACGTACATTCAAATACAACAGAAAGGTAAGTACAGCTGTGTGTGACGTCACGGGCAAGTCAAGACGAGAAAACAGAACAATTGTGTCACGTTACAATCCAATGCAGTTTACGACGTACCAAAACAAGTTGGTGTTTGACAATGTCACGGAAAAGAGTATGTTAATAATGTGTTGTTTTTTTTTCTTCTTACGTCTCGGACACGTCCGACCATGTACGACTCACTAATAATTGTACAACTAATGTCATAAAAACGATTAGGTATTAAAAACATGAGAACAAAATATTACTTTCTCCATCCAGACTAAAAATAACGATCCTATTCACTTCGACTAAGAGTTTTGTAGCAAGGTGATACGTATGCGACTACCATATACATTCACCTACCAATATACACGACTCTGGCTTAAAATCATAGCGTGAATATTAACTACAAGTGACGGAAACATCGTGTCAACATTTGCCTAATACAACAACTAGGTACCGGCACTCGGATAAAAAGAGTTTCAGATAAAATATAAACATGTTTTCTTACCTCTACATCTTCTATCCCTTGCAAATGAGGCGGCGTCTCTGGGATAACTTGGGGTTCGTTGGATGGGCCAGCAAGTGCTTCATCCTCCATTCTTGCAATCAGGTCTAGCTGAGACTCCGTCGGATCAGGAGAAAATTGGTTGTACATGTCATCTTTGTGCAAAGCCATGACGGCAACAGTAGCAAGCGTTGAATTGGCGACACAATCGGCGCGGCCGGTTTATATAGCCACTGGGACCTTTGAAATCTCACGTCGGTGACCAAATTTGTTGACGTGTTAACTAGACCCACGCTACTACGTATTTTCGAGAAAAAAAAAATAATAATAATAATAAATAAAGTGACGGCGTGGTGAAGCGACGCTACTTCAAAATTAATTACAGGGCGTCGTTCCTTCTAACTTGTATTGAGACATTACCATCTCACGGAGATCAAGTAAAGTTCCAATCCACTTTTGGAGCGTCAGTCCTTTCAAACTAAGGGAAGATACCATCTTCTCGCGACGATTAAGTTGGAGTACAATTCCACTCCAGAGCGTCGGTCTTTCCAAACTAAAGGAAGATACCATCATCTCACGCAGATCAAGTAAAGTTACAATCACTTTCGTGGCGTCTGTCCTTTCAAACTAAAGAAGATTCCACCATCTCACGAAGATGAGATTGGCAACTTGAATAAAGACACCTCTCTCTCGAGTATACATTCAGCGAAGAATGAAGGAGGTTTTGCGAACAACAACCGATACATACGTCAGAGCTACCGGCAAGTCGTATTAAAAACGTTTTCATAATGGACCCGTCGGCGCTGTCACTCGACTGACGTGAATCGACTTGTTCTTTTCGTTATGGTAACAAAACACCTGGGGATGAAAAGGCGGATAATCCCTCTAACGAAGTTCCCGGTGAATAGGCTCATTACCATTATTCCTCATACAGCCGGACTTTGAGTAATGAAGTACCCGCACTGCCCGTGTGAATGTCTTCCCATCTATTTAAACATGATCACGGCGGCGCTGTCACTCGACTGACGTGAATCGACTTGTTCTTTTCGTTAATGGTAACAATACACTTGGGCATGAAGAAGCGGATAATCCCTCTAAGGAAGTTCCCGGTGAATAGGATAATTACCGTCATTTCTCATACAGCCGGTCTTTGAGTTAAGTAAGTACCCGCACTGCCCGTGGGAAAGTCTTCCCATCTGTTAAAACACGATCTAGACCGTATAACTATATGTATACAACGATTATTTATTTTACTTTGCTTTAACCCATCCACCCACCACTTTAAAAGTAATGTAAAAACACAATTTATTAAAAGTCTAACTTGTATTTATTAATTTAAATAAGTAAATTCACCCCGACATCGTCAAATGAATACACCACACACTTTCTGATTTTGTTTGCCCTACATCAATCATTTTATTTATTCATTTTTTGTTTCATTCAAACTTGGAACTTTACCCACCACCATTAATAACCAGTATTAACTTTTAGCTTTGAAAATAAGTAACTACATTAGTTCAGGAGTAGACTATAACAACGGTGCTCCTTTCTTGCTTATTTCAAATGTTACTCGACGAGATCGATTGTGTACTGAACAAGTTCAGTGTTGTTATCGAAAAGCATCGTATAGAACGAAGTGCCAATATCTGATTGATCAGCCTTCCATTCGGTCAAAATATCTGCAATGATCGGGTTTATCTCGGCGTTCAAGTCCACCCCTTCGCCGCTGAATGAACTAGCGCCCAAAAGGGCAGCTACTGCGTGAAACATAGGTAGAACCCTGCCCGTGTCTAGTGACTGGATTGCTTCATCGAAGTGCTCGTCCATGAAATCATCGATGCGGTTCTCAGGATTCACGCCGAAGAAGAGGCATGCGTGGTCCCATTGACTTGTCCAGTCCTCCTCGCATCCTTCACAGCCAAGTTGTTCTTGCGCACGGTAGACTAGCCGAAGTATCTCGTCCGTGATGAGCTTAGTCAAGATTCGCTTGGTGAGTCTTCTTGCCCGTGCCCGTCGATCGACAATGTCCTGATTCGTAGACTCTGTAGTGAAATTAAGAAAAAAAGAAAGGGAAAGAGTAAGCGTTGAGATACTGTGATGATTTAGACCATGTCTATGGCTGTCTATGGCGAGTTTCATGGGTGGTTTGCCGGACAGCTCTGCCATGGCAGCTGCCAGCAAGTCCGGTGCAGGCCCGGAGTCCGCCTGACTCTCCTCCTGTTGAGCTGGTTGGACGGTAGGTATGGCCCACAGGCTCTCTCGGGTGAAAACGTTGTAATAATACGGTCTCTTCTCACTTGCGCTGTAAGCTTCGCGCCAGCCTCTTTTCACCTGGGTGTGAGTTAACTTTGTCACACACTCAAACGGCCCATTTTCTAAACCAATGGATGGCGAAGATGGAGGTACGATTGGTCCTGGATCCATCTCTTTTAGAGGGCAAATTTGTTTGATTTTGCGTGCAGAAAATTGCGTTATCTTGCAGAGAATTCGATGTCTTCAGTGGCAGGCAGACGAATGACAATCAAAAAACAAACGCTCCGACTTTTATACGCAGTCCTCTCGTATCCACATCAATCAATTATATTACGTTGCGGGTTTTAACTTGTCCGAAGCATCTCTATTCATTACGGGTTATTCCCATTGTTCCCTCCGGGCTTGTCCGAACTTGTTTGTGACGTCACACCTACGACGTCTTCTGTTGCTGTCTTTGACTCGCCCGAGTCTACCTGTCACGTCATGTACCCAAACGTCTTCTACTTAACACACTCAGACGTGTCTATATTTAGAAACATATACATTTATCTTCCAATCACCATCGACTGTATAATTTAAATTAACCAATCAGCATTAAGCGTACTATTTGAATTAACCAATCAGATTTGAAACTTATCCCCACTCCGTTCGGTTCACTAGCGCGAGCTCACCATCGCCACTAACGTGGCTCGGTATATGAGGCCCTGCTTGCGACTTCGTCGCTCGCACACAACCCTCGAGACAAGTCTCAAGGCTTGCGCCACTGCCCACTCCGTTCGGGTTCACTAGCGTGAGCTCACCGTCGCCACTAACGTGGCTCGGTATATGAAGCCCTGCTTGCGACCTCGTCGCTACCACGGTACCCGCACCACTTCCACCAACCCGCACCACCCGCACCACCCGCACCACCCGCACCACCTGCACCCACCCTCCGAGTAGCACCACAAATAGGGGTCCCATCGACGCCTCCTATACTACTTACGTTGAAACAATGAGGCCATTACATCTGGCCAGTTGGCGGATGCTTACTGACTTTTTGGAAATTAACTGTCTTCATTCCAACTTGACTTTTTCCACCTTACTTTTAGGGATGTGAATTGACATAGTTTCCGAGTCGATTATGAATCCCAAGTATGTCACTTTTGTTTCAGGGATCAAACAAGATTTTTTATAATTAATTTCAAATCCAAGATTTTGGAGTAGGTTAATCACGAAATTAGTGTTTGTGGTGCTTTCTTCTTTTGAAGAAGACATGATGAGGATGTCATCTAAATAAATGACCAAGCGAATACCTCGACTTCTCGCTGATGCTACTACAGGTTTCATAACCTTAGTAAAAATTCTAGGGGCTGATGATAAGCCAAATGGTAGGCAAGTAAAGCAGAAAATGTTTTCTGCCCAAGAGAAGCAAAGATAAGGTTGATCCTTCTCACACATTGGAATAGAAAAATAAGCATCTCTCAGGTCAATTGACGTGAGAAAGTCATTAACTTGAATTAGGTTTTTCACGAGCTTGATATTCTCCATTTTGAAGTGCTCGTACGACACAAATTTGTTAAGATCTTTCAAATTAATAACTGGTCTCAATCCACCTGTCTTTTTCGCTATCAGAAAAATGTTTGACAGAAACTGGCATTCAGTTTGAATTGGACAGCTCAAGAAATCAATTTTACAACCTGATATGGTGTTTAGAATCCACCTATCAGAAGTGATTTGAGACCAATCGCCCTTGTGTAATTTTAGTCTCCCGGCACTTGCCAATGGAGAGGATAGTAGGTCTGATTTTACATACCCGTTTTTTTTCTAAAGTAGGCTTCGTTGCAGTAGATGGTTTGTTAGATCTCTGCTGCCAGGTATAGGTGGATCGCCCACGGCTGTGTTGGGGAACATTCGAACCCCGAGAAGATGAACGCCAGAAGCGTCTGTCTCCAGTGGGTCCGCTGTAGTTTGCGGACGAGCCTTTGCCTGTTCTCTGCTGGTTATAAGGCACATAACGGCGATAGGAAGACTGATTTTTCCTCTCGTCTGAGGTCATTTTTTTGCCTGCTTTGTAGGCTTCAGCTACCTGTTTCATTGTATTATTCATGTCTTTCCCGAACAGCATTTCTGAGACGGGAGTATTGCGGGAACACAGACCGTGATACATGGGGTTGAGGACTTGTTTCAGTTCCTCTCGACGTCTCATACTTAGTTCATAAGAGGCGTTCCCTGCAAGGGTAATGCCATCTAAAGCAAGTTCCTTTAACTTGTCAATGTTCATAACTTGGCCTGACTTTGTTGCATCACGCAATTCAGTCAACATTTTGCAGTAAGGAAGCAAACCTTTGATAACTTGTTTTTGGATTTTCTGTAAGATCACGTCCTTGGATCTAGCTGAGGCGGGGATGGTTCCCCGAAGTTCACTGTCTATTCTGGGTGCCGACACAGCTACCGCATTTGACGGTGTAACGTATTTTTTCTGCAATTTTTGCATATGTCTCTTTCTTGATTGGCAAAGTTACCGCTTTTACAGCTCTTTCTGCTAAGTTACTAAATATCTCGGGGCCTTTAGCCTCACTGTCATTGTAAATATCTTCACTTGGAAGAACGTCAAAATCAGCTTGCGCTGTAATGGCTTGGTTATCCGCCAGTACACTGGTCAGATCAAACTCAGATTGAGCTGGGTGGTATGCCACAGCTTCCTGACTTAGTAGCTCGTCTACAAACTCCTCGTCGTATTGAGCCGAGACCTCAAACTGGGGTGGACTACCAGCGGAGTTGCTGGGGCCGGCGTGCTTCGCACGTCCGGATAAGTCACGGGAATGAACCACTGATGCCAGCATCTCTTGCATGGCATTAACAGAAGCCGATAACTTCTGGATACCGTCGGCATTGGTATGTAACCGAGCATCGATGTCCCGGCGAGAACTAGGCTTACCTTGGCCTGGTTGGAGTGATTTAATGTCGTCTTCGGACGAGTCAGTATTCATTATTGCAATGAACAAGGAGCTGAACTGTTCAGCTCTGTCCGCTATGCCTATCACACGAAGAAAAGATGCTGGCTCCTTTCAGCCGGGGTTTATATACCCATGCTACACTACCTCATTTGAATTACTATAGATTCTTTGAATGTATTGTGTGATCCGCATGCCTGGCACCTGAAAGGAATGCATACCCTCTGAAGACTTGTACGAAGTGTTATGTAATAGAATGCCTGACACGCTGCTTTCGTTACACACGAACTCGTCCACTGCACGTGCAGCAAGCTCCGTTAATACTTATAGTTATCTCGTGCGCAGGAGATAATTATCTCGTGCGCACGAGATATATGTCGTGCGCACGTGATAATTATCTCGTGCGCACGAGATATCATGTCGTGCGCACGAGATAAAAAAAAATAATTTTGGATGTCCCTTTAGGGGCTCCGTATAATAATGTAGGAAATTCTGTTAAATGTATCTGTGTTGTTAATTCACAATTCCTGTCATTCGCTCAGGCTCCGTTTCGAATCACGAACGGTCGGATTACATTATGCGACGCTCAAAATTTTGTCCACATGGTCAGCAATGACACAGAAATCACATCCGGTATGGAATGTGCGCAATTCTATGGGAAGTTTTCGGATAGCATTTGCGCACATTGTCTAAATGCGGTCATGAACAGCTGCAGCCAGATGCTTTATACATAGGTCATATTCCACTTCCTTCACAAGATTCTGTGAAGCTCATCAGAGTATGCCAGCGTCCTGTTTGCAGGGCGGGGGTACGAGCGAAGAGTTGATCACAGCGCGTCGTGGAGAACGGACGTGAATTGCGGCGTCTCGTGGAGAACGAACATGTGTGTGTGCGTTGTCGTGTTGCTGCACTGACGTGCTGACGACTGGGCGAGGACACGAGGTTAGTAGCCGGAGACACACCGGGGATCTGAAGCGTGGTCTGTGTGTTGCTACCTCGTGGGCTGTATCCACTGGGGCCTCGGGAGTCCTGCCGTCGGTAACTTGGGGTTGCCTGATAGAGCGTGGGGGAGCGGTGCGAATAGTCCACCCTTGATGCGGGTGCCGTTTCATTCAGTAATTATTGTTGATTAACTCTTACATTCTAATTGAACCCAATAGAGAATTAATATCTTGATTGTCGTTGTTGTCTGATAAAAAAGGTGTCAGTGTCTGTTCCTTCATCGTTTGTTCAGTCTGTCAGTTGATGTCCCTCCCTTAAGTGAACACCCTTAAGGAGACTACTTTGTATGTGTTGGCGGCATACGGCCTTCCGAACGGACGCATTTCCTAGGTCACCTAGATCACCGCTCGTCTAGGCTTACCAAAGGTTTAGTCAGGAGGCCAGGGCGACCCGAGTTGGGGGAGCCCCGGTACAACCAGCGCCACAATATCAAACAACTCATTTGCCGGATGAAATTCATCATTGATAATAGCACTGGACTTCTTTAATCTGGTAGTATAAATTTCCGAAACTGACGGGAGATCTCTACCCACAATACGTGTAGCCGACCTAACAACTCTCTCCAGTTCCCGCCGATTGGCCATGGTCGTACTTCCATACCACACAGTGATGGACTGTATTAACACAGTTTCCACTAATGCACGATAATACTTGACCAATAGATCACTAGATAAGTGGAAGCTCTTGAGTCGACGAAGGTAAAACACCCGTTGTTGTGCTTTCCTAATGCAGTGATCAACATGGGCGTCCCAACATAAGTAATTTGATAAAGGAATACCAAGAAATTTGAAACCGTTCACAATTTCTACATTCTGCCCATTGATAACAAGAGGAGAGATAACATTCAATCTTGAACGAAAATTGACAATAATCTCCTTGTCTTCGCAGCATTGAGGCTCGAGTTGTTATCAGAGCACCACTCCGTTAAATGCCGAATTAGATTGCCGCGATAATTCTGATCATCATTACCTTTAATCAACCCGACAACAGTCGTATCGTCAGCGTATTTAACAATTGTACAATCATCAAATGAGGCAACACAGTCGTAGGTATACAATGGATACAAAGGTCAAGGTCACCGTGGTGAGTTAAAGGTAAATGGTTTCCGGATGATAACTAATTGAGTTAGAAATGAGATTTTGGAGTCTAACTTTGGTAGGGGGTTGCCTTTGGGAGAAGCAAGTTGGATTGGTTTTGGGGTCTTAAGGTCAAATGTGAAGGTCACCGTGGTGAGTTAAAGGTAAATGGTTTCCGGATGATAATTTGAGTCAGAAATGAGATTTTGGTGTCTAACTTAGGTAGGGGGTTGCCTTTGGGAGTAGGCAAGTTGTGATTGGTTTTTGGGTCAAAAGGTCAAAGGTCAAGGTCACCGTGATGAGTTAAAGGTTAATAGTTTCGGGATGATAACTTCACTCTGGCTGAGGGGTTTCAACAGCAACGCTGTTATTTTTCCAGCATATCAAGCCCAAAACGTGAAACAAGCCAGCTTAACAATATTTGCTATAACATACTAATCCTCCAAATCCATTTATTCCTGAAAACTGCAGCAAAAGCAAATGTTGTACATTCCCTTTAATGCATAAGGTCTATTGCACATTGCACATACATGTACATGTATTATACCCAAAAGCAGATGCCCACTTTTGAACCTCCATACTTTTCGGCCACTTCAGAAAAGCAAACAAATGCATCGTCACAAACCGTTTGTATTCGCGTATGTATTTGATACTGGAGAGATTTTGGGGTGAGAAAATTGGATCCAGATTGAATAACCTTCTTGTTACCTTGTTACCTTTTGGTCTTTTTATTTTTTTTCATGTGCATATAGAGTGAGAGATATAAAGGAGATAACTTTATGACCACTGGACATGAGAATTAATTTTTATCAGTTATTTAGTGTGAAAATAGGGCACAAATTGGACACCAAAAATGTGACATGCAACATAAGAGGTTAGAACTCTTCTATTTCCTGATAAACTGTTATCTATTTTACTTCTTTTGGACACCTGATTTTTCCCATAAATGGTTCTTGTTATAAATACCAGACTTTTATATGGAAAATACTTGAAAATTCTTTTAAAAAAATGAGGAAATATGAAAACTCTAACGTTTGTAACATTTGGTGTCCAATATGTTACAAACATAACATGGGCATAACAACAACTGAAAACAGACCTGATTGAAAGTGGAGTGATTGTGAACCATCAGCAGTTATGACATATTATTAAAAACTTTGTATCATCTCCATGTGCTTTCCATGTACAAAAAAATCACGTTAAGAACACAAATAATGTTGGTGTCCAACTGTTACATACGTAACATTTCATTTTTCCTCCTACATAGAGTGAAGCAAATTGAAACAATTCGCGTTAAAATATTTTTGAAGTGAAGCTACCCATGAATACATCTTGTACGATTCACAATTCATAACATTCAAATATGAATTAAGAATAGGTGCATGGATGAACTTTGGTGTCCACACAAATGACACATGTTGCATACGTTACAGCTAAATGGGACATTTTTAAATCAGGCTTCATTTTACATCATATTTTGATTACTAAGTTTGCAAATGTATAGAATCTTCTTTTTAATGTTCATTTTTAGCCTATTCCATAAGTCACTGCACGGTTTATGCGGTTTTACATGTTTTGTGGATGTTGGTGTCTTTCGTTACGTACGTTAGATACCATGACATTAATGTCTAATAAATATCTCCCAACATGGTATGTACAATATTATAGCACATTTCTGTACTTCAAATGACAAACTGATTGTAATAATATAACATTTAGTAACTAAAATTCACCAACAGCAAAATTTGAAGTGTTTTCTTTACATTTTATGTAACGTTTGTAACGGCGTCTTTCAGTACATTAATCATTGGTCATTCTCTATAATCCAAAGTCCTGGTCCAAATAGGTCGATACTTCAAGTATTGGGCTCCCTGACTAATGCCAACGCATAACACATATCATAAGTTACCAACCTCATAAATGTTGTTTATAGCACAAACAGGACACCTGTTACATACGTTACATTTGGATTTCAGAAAATAAATAATTGTGAAAAATGTACTTTGGGTTGAGAAACTATCTCTATTCTTCTAAGTTGCTTTCTACACATATCATAGATTAAAATAAACACAGACATTTTACTGTTTTTTGAACTAACTTTGTTTAGGTGCATGTCACACTTTAGTGACCCAGTATCTAAAACATACACATTCATGTTTATCATGAACTACATACTTGGGTCAAAGTGCCACACTATATCGATAGTTGCACAGCTAAAATCGGTGCCTGGTAATCCAGGGTTTGCTGAGTCCTCAGAGACAGATCTGTCTGCCAACATGGCGATCACGGACAGAGTCATCTCCGTTTTGACAAACGCCAACTACATTTCTACCGTGCCTTTCCTCCTGTGTGCGGTCGTGACGTTCTTGGTCACGGCGCTGGTATGGCGGCGACTGACGTACTGGAGCAAATACACCTGGCCGCCCGGGCCACGGGGCTGGCCCTTGATCGGTAATTCACTGCTGATCGCTCCACACTCTGGACAGACTAATGCCAACATCACCAGGATTGGAAAGCAGTACCATCCAGATATGTTCACGCTGACTTTGTACTTTGGAAAGTAAGTAATTACTTTTCTTACTTCTCTGTGCCCCAAGAATTAGTAGTTACCTGGCCACGAAAAATATTACAACCTGACGCCACTTCAGCGGTTGTGTACAAAGTCTATGAAGAGTCAAGACAATTTGGTAAGTATTTCCTAACAAAATTGGAAATGTTTCTCAGTCCCAGATTCATGTCTCACCATCATTTTTGCAATGACTGACCTTCATTGAGATGATACATGAAGAAACATGTGGCGTCAGGTTGCAACATTCTTTCCCTTGCCTGAAATTTCCACTTTTTGGGATGAAATTGAAATAGAAGGAAAGATTCCCATATCTGGCCATCACTAAGTTTTCCTTTCCGTGACCTATCAGCCATCAGAAAGTGATAATATATGTCCTAACAATTTTCAGACCAATCTCATAGGGTTTGTGCACAGGGTGACAATTGATGGCCAGATATGGGATTCTTTCCAAATAGAACAAACCAAACCCGATCCGCATTTCTATATGACTACGGCATGGCATGATTTTGATCAATTTTTTGTCAAATGTTTTTGGTAAATTTGCGGGGACAAACCAGACGACAGACAGACAGACAGACCGACCGACCGACCACCAAGTGTCACACAGAAGCTCCCGCCATAGCTTAAAAAGAGAATTTTATTGCAACCCATTGTGTTTGTCAGTGGTAAGTGAGGATGATCGCAGTAATGGGCATATTTTCTTGATTCAGTTTAAGAGATCCACGATTCTCCTAAAGCCAGATTTAATCATCATCAATATAAAACAAAACCACCAGTTCTCTGTGGAGACGAATGAATGGCTTTAATCCAAATTTAGAACTGCTCTGTTGTGTGGTTTTCGAAATGTTTGATAGATTATCCAAGGTGTGAAGTCCATGAGTCGTTGATAATGTGCTGCACAGTGTAGAACAAATATTCCTGTTATTCTCAAATTTTACCAAAATGATCAAAGTGCACAAATGTTTGCTTGCGATACATTTAGGCCTCACTATCATTCCATGTACGGTATCTGATACTGGACTTCAAGTACATGTAAACATGTATGTACAGACTGAACTCTGCAACACTAAGAAGCTGATATTCTGAACACTTAAAAATCATTTAAACTCACATTGTCTTTTTTTCAGGCGCATTCTCATTTTAAACAGCTACGAGTCCATTAAAGACGCCTTCGTGAAGCATTCAGCATTGGTTTCTGACCGTCCTAGTGTGTGGTCATTTACGTATGTCAATGAAAATCTTCAAAATGTTGGTAAGTATAATTATACTCGAAATTTGATCTACCCGGCTCCTGAGGCCTAATTACCTGCATTCCCCGAAAGAAGTTCGTTTTATGCTTGTAAGAAATGACATACAAAATGTCCTATGTCTTTGATCTCATTTTATCGGAATAGGCCTAGGTCTGCATATTAAAGCTCTTAGGAGTCATTTCGTGTAAATACTTCATATAAGTGTCCACGCTCAAAAACTGTGATGAAAGGACTTGGGGAGCAAGTAACCAAAATAGACTTTTTAAACCTTTATTTTGCCCGTTGCCATTGTTTGCGGGCTATTATGTGTTTTGGCCATTTTTGTGAATTTTGAGGCTGCAAAAAATCTTTCTTTTGCGTTATTTTCAAAGGTCATTAAGCCAAACCGCGAAGTAATGTCACAAAAGTAATTATGTCACGACAAAGATCATCCTTACCCTTGCAAGAAAAAAATAGAAGGAAAAAATGGTACAGATTGAAAGGTGAAAATTACATGGGCTTCTCGCACCAATGGCGGCCACGTTACATACTGAGCATGTATTGTTGTTAATTATATAGCCATGAATTTCAGTCTAAAGATAATACTTTTGTGATAGGTTTTGAAAATGGACATATTTTTTACTTTAGTTTATGAGCACCGATGTCTTTACATCGGTTGTCATACTACAGAAGCGTGTTTGGTGCCATGGTGACCACTGTTAAAAGTTTGGAAAAGTCACCAAATTTCATGTTGATCTGGCAAATACATATTTGGAAGACACTTCCACTTAAAAAATACTTCAGACCCTAAATACATGTACAGTATGTATATAGCCAAGTCAAGTCAGATTGAAATACATTCAATCAAATTGATGCTGTTTTCTCTCGGAGTTTTCACTGGAGTGATCCTTGTTTTGAAGTACATGTATTTCAATATAAACAAATAAGAGTTAGTTGCTGTCTTAGTCGCCAGATCTTTTCCGTTTTGAAAATAATAAAATAAACATCTTTTTGTTCACCACACCTTTACTGTAATTCCAAACGTAACTTGCAATATAAAAAAATATGTACAGTTTACCCTTATATCCAGATCACCCTTATATCGGTTTAAAAAGTCTATTTTCGTGACTTGCTCTCCAAGTAACGAAGTATAAAAAAAAATAAATAAAAAAAAATCGATTTTTTGAGCGTGGACACTTATATGAAGTATTTACACGAAATGACTCTTAAAGGGACACTAGGTCCTGGAACAGCCCAATTGGGCTACAAAACGCGCTTTGAACGAGATGATGTTAATCGGAAATAACATTTAAAAGTAGGATATAAATATCCACACACCTATCCTTTCAAAACTTGGCGTTTTTGTGTTATTCCTGTATTATGCGTGCGAAAACGAATTTCGGGGTCCACCAAATTCGAGCTGTTTGGATGCTAGTTGTAATTTTATTCGTAAAATGTTCGCCTTTTGCGGACGTTGGAGAAACCACTTTTTTTGCATTGGTGATTGGTCACCGCTGTTCCTGAGACACACAACATGTATATCGTACACTGAGAACGACACGAAAAACGTTTTCGTAGTCCGTCGTGTCCGATGTAAACAAGCGGGTTTTTTCCCGTCTTTTCTCGGGAACGGTAATAAGATTTGAGGCTTTGCATGGTGGAGATACTAAATAATGAAAGGTTTGCGGAAACACCATGTGCGAATAATTTCTCAACTGAGAGAATGGTTCTGAAAAGAACCAGAGGTATAACTCGACGTTCCGGTCAGTATGCTCTGACCGTCTTCAGGAGACTATAGGTTGGTTTCCTTTCAACCAGATGTTTGAAATAGGCTAAGTAAGCAATCCAAAACATGAAATTTTCGGGGATTTCAGGACCTAGTGCCCCATTAATGTTTGATTTTTACTTGTCATATAAATAGTCAGCGAGGAATGTCAAATAAAAAAATTGGCATGATGACGTCATTACTTGACGAAAGGACGTCATCGTCTCCTGACGATGACTAGAGCAGGCTAGTCGAAACGTTGAGACCAAAGAGAAGTTCTTTTAGAACGTAAAGCAGGACTGTTCTTATCAGAACAAAAACTACATTGCGAAAGTTGATAATAAGCAGGACAAGTTTTTTTCAGAACTAAATATCTTTTAAGCAATACATGTAGTTATTAACACATGGTGTTACCGCAAACCGAAACGATGACGTCAACGGCAGTTTGAAGTGAACCATTTGTCACAGTTTTACCAAATTCACCTTTAAATTTTCTTCAGAATCATGACATCAAAATTTGGTTAACCAAATTGTGTTTGCTTATTATATAATTTAGCACACGTAAGGCCCTGTCACACTTCTGCGTATCCTAATTCCTTATGAGTTGCGCATTGACATTGTTTTCATACGCAGTCGTACGCACAATACGCACCTCATATGCATCTCTATCGTTTTGTGTAGTTTTTATGTACGCAGATATACGCATGGTACGGCCCAGTACGCAAGATAGTTTTGGGCATGCACAAAACTACGCTGCGTACGCTGTTACGCAGGTCATAAGTTATAAATACGCAGCGCATCGGTCCCTCATCGGTTGAGTGCGTTACGAGTACGCTATGTGTTCGCGACGCATCCCGTCAGCATATGAGCCGCCTGTATTGGACGTATACATAGCGTACTTGCAGCGCAGATGCAACGCACGCTGGACGGCGAGCGGCGGAAACGCGGCGGGAATACGCTCAGAAGTGCGTCAAGCATGCGGTCGGCATAAGTCGGGTGCGTCCGGAATACGCTCGGCATGCGCAATGCATACTGTTTTCGCATTCCGAAAAATAATGTTGTGCACTGCATACGCAACTCATACGCAATGGATGCGCTGAATTCGTTACTTGTACGCTAGATGTGCGTCGCACGTAAGTCAAAGTGATCAAAACATTTCGACGTTAATTGAGCGTACGGCTGCGTATTCAAAAAGTCAAAGGTCAAGGTTACCGTGGTGAGTTGAAGGTAAATGGTTTCGGGATGATAACTTGAGTTAGAAATGAGATTTTGGTGTCTAACTTTGGTAGGGGGTTGTCCTTGGGAGTAGGCGAGTTGGGAATGGTTTGGGGGTCAAAAGGTCAAAGGTTAAGGTCACCATGGTGAGTTTAAGGTAAACAGTTTCCGGATGATAACTTGAATTGGACATTATATTTTGGTGTCTAACTTAGGTAGGGGGTTGCATTTGGGTACAGGCAAGTTGGGATTGGTTTGGGAGTCAAAAGGTCAAAAGTCAAGGTCACTGTGGCAATCTAATGGTTTCTACATGATAATTTAAGTTACACATGATATTTGAGTTTGGAATGTCAATTTGCCCTTTCGACAAACTCCGGCTGAGGGGTTTCAACAGCAACGCTGTTATTTTTTTTGCACTGATGCGCTTTGTTCACTCAGTCGAGTTTGTTTACTCTTCAAACAAGGTGTTTTCTTGGAGGCTTTCACCGAAAGTTGGAAGAGAGAGAAGAAGTACATGTTGCGAACCGTTCGTCAGTTTGGCTACGGTACCTCCGGCTCGGAAAGCATCACCCTCCAAGAAGCTAATCACCTGGCCGAGCTGATCAAGAAGAGGGGTGGGGAGCCCTTTGAGCTTGGCCTCCCTCTCAGCCTCTGCCTCCTCAACGTGACCTTCTCCATGATCCTCGGTACCACCTACGAGGAAGATGACAAGGAGTTCAACAAGTTATTGGGTTATGTCCTGTCGTGGTATCTTGAGGTCTTCATGCTGTACGACATAGAGCCGCTATTGCCCCTCTGCAATAAGTTTGGCCTCAGCCCTCGACTGAACAAGGGAAAGATGACGACAAAGGAGATGCTGGCGTTCGTACAGAAGCACATTGACAATCACAAGGCTACCCTGGACCCAGACCATCCTCGCGACATGGTGGACGCGTGTCTGATCGAGATGGCTAAAGGTGACCCCAACAGTGACCTGAGAGAGTTCACCGACGAGAAGTTCTTGTGGATGCTCTTCTTCTTCATCCCGGACCAGGGAGACACAGCCTCGGGTATATTCCTCTTCCTGATGCTGGCCACTGCCCTGCATCCTGAGGTACAGCAGCGCGTCTTCCAGGAGATTCAAGACGTCATCGGGGACCGACCGCCTTCGCTGAAGGATAAAGAGAAAATGCCGTACACGGAGGCTGTTATCCTGGAGACCCTTCGCATGGATACCACCTTCTGGCTTCTGGTCCAACACTTCACCGCAGACGATGTTGAGATTCTCGGCTACAAGATTCCCAAAGACACCTCGGTCATTCCAAACATCTACGCAGTCCACTTTGATCCGGAGCTGTGGGGTGATCCGGAAAACTTCCGACCTGAGAGGTTCATCGACGAACAAGGCCGCATCAATCGACCAGATTACTTCATTCCCTACTCAACTGGTTGGTAACTTTTGAAAAATGTCACAAGACTTTACTATTGGTCACCTTATTTCGATATAATTAAAAATGATTAAGATTAGCTCTACAATCTGTGTTCAGAAGACAGATGTATTGCGTTTCCACAGGCCTTTCGAATCGCACCCACAGAAAACATGCAGTTTTGAGGTCTTGCGTAGGGATAAAAAAAACTATATATCTCATCGCACATGACAATATATGGATAGAGTCAAGATATGACGATTTTAATCTTCACATGCTCTTGATTAGACTTTAATGACAATCAGTGTCGATACTAGTAACAGTGTTGTGTCAATATTATGTACAGGACGCAGGTCGTGTGTCGGAGAGCAGATGTCCCAGAAACAGTTCTTCCTGTTCTACATCACTTTGATCCAGAAGTACAAGTTCAAGCTCCCAGATGGTGACCCCATACCCAAGTTGGAATCGCAGTGGTTGTTTGTCAGCCCGCCCAATTACCGTCTGCAAGCAGAGCCCAGGGAGTAAACGAAATGCATCGGTGGAGCACAGCGTGCATGTTATAATCATCATTATAAAATTATTGTTTCTAGCTTTGCTTTAAATTGCGATTGTACTGATCAGCTGCACTTAAAGATCCTGCTTGCCTTGTCATTGCGGAGAGAAGTGATGTTTGTCAACTTTTTATAAGATCACTTTAAATGCACGTGCTAAAGCGTTTGTACATAGGTGTGATGGAACTGATTTTCTTAAGTAAGATCAAATCGATAAAATTATTGATGTAATTAATGGACCAAACGGCACATTGCAAACAAAGTAATTAATGTTGGAACTGATGCATCTTTCGTCTGAATCTCGAAAACTTTATTAAAAGCAAATCTTGATTAACCCGCCTAGCAAACAAACATTCTGCATGTGCAAAGTTGTCCTTTCAGTCAAAACGGTGACTGTTTTAACAGTTAAGAACTCCCTGCCTACATAAAGCAGGTTTGACTGGCTGTGACTGTTTATGTAACTTGATACAGCTATGCTTTGACTGTATACATGTATAGTGATTGATAAGCCAGTTGTGCCTACCGTTTGTGTCTGTTGACTGACTTTGACTAGTCACAGAGCTTGCCACTATGCTTGAAATACGGTCTGACTGTTGGTGACTAGCCTGTGTAAAAAGGCACGGCATGGATGGAATAGGATTGATTGGTCTTTGACTGTCTGTGACTGTTCAGAAAACATTATTTGTTAATGTATATATTATTGAAGGGTAAAATGTGAACGGAATGCCTTCCAAATGTCAGAAAGTATAACCTGGTTCTTCCCATTTATACGCAAGCTTTCTCGGTCGTAACTTACCACCAATTAAAATCAGAGTTGTAACCGACTGTAGTCCGACTCGAGTCACATTTTTTGGTGACTCGACTCGACTCGAGTCCCTATGGGTAAATGACTCGGCTCGACTCGAGTCCCTCATCAGAAGACTCGACTCGACTCGAGCAAAGGCCAATAAGACTCGAGTCCCAGAAATAAAAGCAAATTTTGCGAAAAGTATTTGCAGTGACTTAGGGTGCAAAATTTATGTTTTGTTTATACTTTGCGAATACATTATATGATACAGCAGCCGCTTTTCATGTACAACGTGTCACAGACTCCCACCTCATGGTTCTAGAACGCACAAAATACTGTCCAGGAACCGGATTTAAAACACATTTTCCAATTCGTTGTTGCATCATTGACTTTGAACGATTTCTTATAAAGCTCTTGGATTCGAACGCCGGCTAAATTTATGCCCTCCTTTATAAATTCTGGTATATAGTGTGCAAATATTCGTGCCTCAATTGACTGGAGCTAAATATTTGACTCGACTCGACCTTTTTGACCTAATAACTCAACTCGACTCAAGTCACTTCTTTAAAACGACTCGACTCGACTCGAGTCACTCGAGTCACAAAAATCAGTGACTCGTTATCCGAAATCAAACAAGCAGCGATCGACTCGGAGTAAGCCCGAGTATACTGAGAGTTACAAATTACTCTTCAAGTTGTGTATCAACATATCCGCTGAATGCATGCATTCTTGCCCACTTTTAATGCATGTTGTCAGTAGCAAGAACCGATGAAGAGTATTATTCCTAATACGCGATAAACGCCAGTTTGTTACCTTTTTGAATCCTGCTTTCCCCTGACTGCCCAAAGTCAGATTCGACGAGTTTTACATAGGTAAACACCATTTCAGAAGACAGTAAAACGAAAACTGATAAATACTTGAAGTTGAGAGACAGCTGTAATATTGTTTATTCCTTAAACTTTGATACACGTGCACAAACATGTTTCACTCTGTTTCAATCGGACTTATATCGCGCTTTAGAAATAAACTCTTCCGATTAAAGTAGGCCGTATACGAAAACCCCTTTTCGTGTTGAATGAACACAAGAACGCAGGGTTTCGAAAGACGAGTCTAACCAACACGCGACGCGATCAGTGTTCGCGAACAGTGTCCGGACAGTGTTCGCGAAGGTTAACTCTTGTAAATGTTTGGGGAAACTTATTGATGAAACTTTAAGTTGGGGCCCAGACATTGAATACGTGAAGAAAACCGTTTCTTCTAAACTAGGTATGCTAAATAGAATACGTGACTATGTTCCCCAAAGCAGCCTGCACTCTCTCTTTGGCTTAGAAATGTTATGCCATCTTTAGAGTATACTGTTTGGGGAGGACGGTACATATCTCATGACAATATTCTTATGACAATATTTAAGCTGTTATAATTATATGTAAAATATGTGTATAGGCCTACGTAATCAGAACCCGCACAGATAGGTCTGACAATTCTCATATCCCATTGTACCTTATTAATCAGTAGCTTTTTATCAGCAGCTTCGTTGAATGAGTTTTTAAGATAATTGCACTTAATTTTGAAATGAATTCTTGTATCCTGAAAATAACCGGGTTTTTTTTAACGCGATCTCCTTTTGTTTGATCTGCTTGTTTTCTTATGTTTTAGCTTGGGATCATTGTTTGTGGTATTTTGCATCTGTTAATCTCTTTTATGTGTATTTTAAGCTGTTATAAATTTACGTAAAATTTGTGTATTATGTCATCCAACCTAACGGTTGCCAATATATTATCCTATCCTATCTCAAGAGCAGCGCGGATAATCCCGAAGTGTGCATTCTTAACTCCATCAGTCGATATGTTTGCCAGACTTAATTGGATATCGCTCTCTGAAAGAATTGAGTATTAAAAGGCTATTCTTGTTTACAAATGTATAAACAAAATTACTCCTTTGTATATGACAAATCTGTTTACATCGCTTATTCAGATTCGTAAAACAAGACAATCCACATGGCATGACACTGAAGATTCCTTTCGCTGTAACTGGTACAATCATATGGAATAATTTGCATGCACAGTTGAGAACCATGATTTCTCTAACCTCATTCAAATCTGAACTACGAAAAACATTCAGTCAGTAATATTTCTGCATTTATGTGAGAATTTGCTTTTGTCGCTGGCTTTCCTGATTATATGAATATGAAAATACGAAAATCTCTGCTGACTTTGGAGACGGAGATTTTGTTTAAAATTCCGTGACTTGAAAAGTACACGAGTGATTTGAATGATTCTTGTACTAAAAGAAAGCTTACGAATTTGGCTTTTATATCCTTGATTTTGAAAGTGCTACATGCAGAACTTCCTTAATACAATGTTCCCGACATTTGGGTTTCGCTTTTTTTTTTACTCACCCTGTTCAACACAACACAATGAAATAAAATAAAAGCATATTGGATTACTGCATGATTGTTAAGCAACTGATTTATGCCAATAATATTGTAAAACTATTTCCCAAAAAAACATGCACAGTTTGAAAGGACATCGGTAACAGACCTTCCTAAAGGCCTAAGGTGAATTAAGTGAACACGACGAATTTGGACATTTCTTGTGACATCGGGATAATATATTTCTATACATTCGCTGATTCGCAGGAAAATAAAACAAAACATACACGAAGGTAATTACTAAATGTAAGAAAGCAGCCTTGCAACAATAATATTTACATGCGATGTCATGCATAATGATCCAATTCTTTTCTAGAATTAAATGGAACCAAATATGGACATAAACATACAGGGTTCTCCACTTTTCAGTACAGTTAAACGTTTTAAGAGCAACAGTATATTCTAAACAAAATAATGAAATAAATTGTCTTTATAATCTCAAAACACTTTTGCTAAAAAAGTCAAATGACTCAGATTGCACCACATAGGCCTATCCATATTCCAAATTAAGCCACGACGTAAGGGCTTTGCGCTCCGCTTTTGCATTAATTTTGTCCATCCTTTAGAAATTCCAGCACCCCCTGGCAAAAGTTTGTTCTAGCGGCAGTGTGCTTTGTTTACATGTGCACTTTCCTATATGGGAGTCAGCTGGGGACAGAGGTACCAAGCTCCCATAGGAAAGCGCACATGAAAACAAAGCGTGACGTCATGTGTTATTAATGGGCTTGGTCGACTTCAGAATACAGCCCCAGGAAAAGTAAGCACAGCGGACACATGAGCATGAATCGTGCTCATGTAACGTGCACTGTAACGTGCTCAATTATCCATGGACTCTTTGGTAGTATTGCGCATGCGTAAGTATGCTAATTAGGAGAGTGACTGGCCACGTGCGAGGGATTAACCAATAATAGGTAAACGGAGGCCGACTTTCACTGAAGTCGGATTTTCATACGACACCGGCTAGGCAAGAGGCCAGTCGCTGTACCAATGTCTATGTTATGAACAACACAGGGAAAAACTGGACTGCGCAATAAAAATGTTATTTGCAATTTCGCTCACACCCTTCCGTTATAATAGCTAGAGACCCTGTATGCATGGTGACCCAAAAAAGGTAACCCTGACACATTTGCCTTTAAAAAAAAAAAAAAAAAACCTCACGGTGAAATTTTATTTTTTGGATAGCAGGTAAAAGCTGAGAGCTTTTTCTTTCAAATACTGGAAAAAATATCATGAAAACAACCTAGTCCTTGGGTTGCTGCGAAGATGCCAGTTATGTAAAAGAAGTGATTTTTCATCCGTTCCAATGACATTACCACATTTAAAGGGCCAGGGCCCATGACACGAATTTTACTTGAAAACATGTTTTGTGCAACTTTCTACTCTTAAATGTGTGAAACTACTTGACATCCCTTTTTGGTTAATCTTATTGAAAAGTGCACTTCTTTAAACATTTAAAATTGTTCATGCTTTTCCGGACAAATGAGGGCGCTGTTGCTGTGATGTCATTTCAGAAAGACGCTGTTCAGTTGAGGGGTTTTTGGTTCAAATTGTGAACCCAAAATTCATTGAAAATATTTTGTGAGAAAACTCTGCTTACAGGCCTACTGTCATGTACTTAAACAACAGCGAATCAACAGCAAAGACAATTAACAACGGCAAAAAATGATATCCAAAATTCTGGCAAAGTATAAACCAAGTAAATAATTTTCGAAGACATCAAAGATAAATTGCCTTCGTTTAAAAAAAAAATCAAGAAAAAATCAAGCCGCAGGCACGTAAAGACGCATTTGGCAGCCAGCCGTACGACCTACATCCATGGGGTACAGCGAGAGATCCGGAAAGTGTTTGATTTTTGCGGAGGGAGGAAAACCGGAGGGCCCGGAGGAAAACCCTCGTGGCACAGGAGAGAACCAACGCACAAAAATTACTTTACTTACTTTATGGTCCTATAGCCGGGAACGAATCAGGGCCACAGCGGTGAGAGGCGCTTTACGCACTAGCCACCCATGCCACCCCATATAATGTACAGTCTGTGAACGACACTGAACACGATATCAAATTCTAATTTACTGCATATAACAAATTTGTTTATTTCATAATTTGCAGGTTTATTAAACAATGACGAAAACCCCACCCCAAAAATAATAATACAATAAATTCATCAACATCTGGAACGAAGAAAATTTAAGTAATAACGGTAGAACAAATGCGAATGATACTAATTAGTTTCAATTCTTCAAACTGGCCACATCAAGGCCTCTTTCAATATTACTTATCGTTTATTTTTTTTGTTTTAGGTTGCAAAAATAGACCTAAATAATAATTATATAAGTAGCCTGGATAGTGGATAGCTTTCAACCAAATTCTTTATCACAAACAAAACCATCACCTGATTCAAATTGTTTTCAAAAAGCGTGACTTAATTTTTACACAAAATTGCGTGGCCATTTCACCTTTTATTGACGGAAAATTAGCCCTTAGATCCGGACCTTTTGGATTTTGCATTGTTTGTTTCGTTGATTTGAAATAAAGGTCTATCAATGAAAAGTTCAAAATATATTAAGGTTAGAACACCATGAGTTTTTTCAATTCTTGCCATTTTTTAATTGTATCAGCCGATCTTAATTTTGCCGCATGACGCACACCCCCCCCCCCCCCGTATATAGGCGGGTGAAACCAATCGTGAATAATTCAGTATTTTCGATGGGGAAAGTATGAGTTAGGTTTGAGGCTTTGTATGGTGGAGATACTAATGAATGAAAGGTTTACGGAAACACCATGTGGGAATAATTTCTCAATCTAAGAGAATGGTTCTGAAAAGAACTGAGGTATTAACTGGACGTTCTGGAAATCTCAAGTCGACCGAAAAAATAACTTTATTTGAAGTCTAAAGGTAATTAATTATTGAGTTCATTGCAACTTTAAGGCCATAATTCCAGCACAACTGTTTTTTGAGTTTTGCAATTGACTCAAGAGCAGTAAATCTCAAATTAAGACCCAGTCCGAAACGGGCGTTTTGTGAGTGGCTATACGGCTGCGGCTATGGACGTCACGTGAGGATCGCGATGGCCCACGGATGAGCGTTCGATTAGCCCGGCTGTCGTGGCTAACCCATAGATGCCTTTACGCCAGTCGATCCGGTTGAGCTACTCGAATGCGCTCTACACGAGCTGTTACGCCCACTAGTGCTATAGCGAGCATTCAATCAAACAATCAATCAATCAATTAATCAAATCTTTAATTTTTCCCAACACATATATGTACATATAAAATTACTTAACATTTGAATTATTGTGTATGGATGGATGGAGGTCTCCAAAAAGCATAAGCTTGTCGAGTGGAGACCCCCACTGTAATAAAGAACAATTACAATTACAACTAGAGTTTGTAGGAACAACCACACGGTGTTGGGCCATGGACTACCGCAAAATTTTCCAAACACATCAACTGAAAATCATAATGCATGTTTTAATCCATGTTTAACTTAGTCAACATGCCACTAGAGGGAGCTGTCACATTTTATGACGTCACCTGTAATATTTTTGTAAAGTACAGCCTAGGCAGAACTTCATATCGTTGAAAGCAAGTTCACATCTTTTGGCAATTTCAAATTATAAGACACTTCCGGTTCGACCGGAAGGAAGGGTCACGTGATTTTGCACTTAATACCAAAAATGAAGACCCTGCAAAATTGTTTCAATTGTCATAAAAACAAAATCAAGTCTGTAGCAGTTGATTTTATATTGATTTTCAAAGATTAAATATGGAAATCTTTATTTGCTTGTAATATGACACTTGATGACGTCATTGAATAAAAAAAAATAGTAAATTCTTACAATAGGTGTTGGGCTTTGAGGCCCAACACCTAACAAGAAAAGTGAACTCATAGAATAATAGTAGGTGTTGGGCCTAACGAGAACAACCTACACGTTACCATTGTTTTACCGTATCGTTGGTACACATCGTCGATGACACTTCGCCTTAAAGCGACATCACCGTCTCTCTGGGCCCGTACTGAATCTTTTTATGGAGTATTTTGGGTAGCGAGTAATTTGGAAAATAAGCATAGTAAACACCAAACAGAGTCTTCCTTGGAAAATGTTTAACGCAACCCAAAGCTAAAAAGGCACATCTTTGCTGACAGGTTTTGCTTGATTTGTATTTTCGGTGTTGGCAAGTGTCCAATAAGTTAAAACAAAAATTGATGAACTGTAGCCACTAAACTCGCAAGATAGTTCGATGAACATATCGCTGCTGTAAAAAGGCCAACATTTTGTAGTAACAAAAAAGAACCTTGCAATCGTCCAACAGTTCAAAAGCTTGACGGAATAAAATTGAACGATAACATGATAATTATGCCATCATTCTTTCCAGGTCTGTGTACTGTACAGGAAAGAAGCACCAATTTGTCAGAAACCTGGGGAAAAGGGAACAGTGGTTATCCAAATTCAAACCACACAACGAAGAAATCATGTGCTGATGGCGTGGTCGACCGGCTAGACGGGGCGCAACACGGCCGCGTCAACCGGTGGAGGTCTCGGCCCCGGCCAGTCGGGGTCGTGTTGCGCTCTAACTGATAAGCTTTATTTATCTCAACCCTCCCCCCCCCCAAAAAAAAAGGGGGAGGAAAAAGACGGATGAGGATCAATTGCGTGTCGCCCACGGTAAATATCCAACAGCCTCCCTTACAAGTGGATGCCATTTTTGCCCCTCGTATCTTTTTTTTTCGACGTGGGAGAATCGGAGAGAAAGAAAAAAACAAGCAATTCACAACTCCTGTTGAATGTGGCGCTCGTTCAGAATGACCCCACGATAAAGTAACCGGGAAACGACCGGCGTAGATGGAGGAGACTGATCCGGTGTGGTTGTATCTCTCGCGTCGTCGTGTACGGACACTGCGATATTATACTGAGCATGTTTGGCAAGTTCGCAATCAATTTTGGCACGTGAGAAAAAAACCACTCGGTGTTTTTTTTGGGTCAAACCTGCACGTCAAAAACGAACGGCTGACAAAACCCGAGGGAATTCCCATGCATGAATATAAATTAATACGGGTTTTGAAAGAAAAATAATTGCCAGAATTTTGTTTTCCCAGCGACCAGATGATAACTTCTATCCTGTATCTTCTATGGGTCCTCACCGGGGGCTCAAAGAAAAATATGCTAAATTTCCTAAATTTGTTCTCTAACTGCCTTAGAATGCAAGAGAAGGCATGGTAGATTTAAAAATAATTTTCCGGGGGGGGGGGATTTTCCCGAACCCCTCAGCAGGGTGTGCCTTATAGCCTATGACCCACCCCTTATATCACCCCCCCCCGTTCCCTGAGAGCTAGATCCGCCCCTGAATATTCTAACGGATCGTGTTGCAAGTGCTTTGTCTGTGTTATTTCATATACTTATGCAAACCATGCAGCAGACAAAAATATCTGCTGAACCAAAATCTACCAGTGTTCAACACTTTTGGTCCGTGTACAAAATGGTGTAAATGAGACATGTAGACCTGTAAGTGAAATGTTTTAACAGGTGTTCACAAGTTGATGGGTTCATAAACTCTGGGGTGTACTTTCCCCATTGTGGATTTGCACCAGTTTTAAAAAGGTGCAAGATCGTTGTTTTATTCTACCTTCATGCTGTATGCCATTTCGGCTCAATAAATCATATCAACTATTCGTTGTCATAAGCCGGAAGATGGGGGTATTTTCCCCCTTAATCCTCAACTAACCGTGGGTGGGGTAACGCGTACTAAATAAAAGTGGAGTTACAATTGGAGCGGCATTGCTGCACGCAGTGTGGTTTCAGGATCATTAATCACTAAATTTCCCGGTGTGTGAACAAGGTAGAAAGCAATTCTCCTTGCACCAATAACCAGACATGTCAAAAAGGAAATACTTCGGTATAGCTTGAGAAAAGCTCAACTAAATCCATGGTTATAAAAAAATCACAAGCACAATAACGTCGTAAAAATATCAACCTGCCATCTGTCAGTGGTATGATGTGGCTTTGAATCGCAGCCGTGAAAATAACAATACAATATAGATTTTATGTACAGAAAATTAATGGTGTTCACAGTTTAATAGTTCAGAAAGTGCATTCGGTTAACAGCCTTGTAGTGTTGTAGTTATTTGTGTATACAAATTGACCCAAAAACATGGATACAAAAATGTATCATAAGATGTTTTGAAACACGACCCAGAAATTGTGAAGCTAAATCAGACATTCCCGTCCACCCAATGAAGCACCTTGTGGCATGTGTAGAGGGCGCCCTCGACATTATTACGTAATATATGTCAAACAGAAATGCGTAAAAAAATTACCCTTCTTTTGACCGTGCTCGATTGCCATCTTTCTCGTAACAAGTGCAGAAATTCAGTGTGTTCTTCGGTGTTCAAAGGTCGATTCGATTGCCAAATAACAACGCACGTCGATAAATTCCCTTGAAGCTGTACGCTACTTTGCAATGTTAGGTGCACGACGTTGCAGAGACAACCACTAATCCAAAATGGAAAAGATCTGAAACTAAAAGGTTGAACAACTTGAAATTTGCATGTCAAATAGACGATGGAAAAAGTCGAAGGTAGCGTTTTGGAAGTGCATTTTTGGAAGTGCATATATGCATCATACTGGGTGAGTAAAAAAAAATGAAACCCAAATGGCAGGACCAATTTTTACCTGTAGCACTTTTTACCCGGATATGAACGCCTAGTCATTAAGCTTTCTTTTAGTACAAGAATAATACAAATCACTTATGTACTTTTCAAGTTACGGAATTTTGAACACAACCACAGTTTTAAAGTTCTGTCCACGGATCACAAAAAAGTAAGTGTTCTTTCAGCAAAACGAAAACAATTCTTATAGGGATGCATGTGAATTGTTTTCGTTTTGCTGAAAGAACACTTACCTTTTTTTGTGATCCGTGGACAGAACTTTAAATTTATATAAGGGCGTTCGTGTTCAAAATTCTGTAACTTGAACAGTATATGAGTGATTTGAATTATTGTTGGACTAAAAGAAAGCGCATTGATTGGGCTTTCATAATCGAGATTTTGAAAGTGCTACAGGCAAAATTTCATTCAAAAATTGGTCCTGTCATTTGGGTTTCGTTTTCTTACTCACCCTGTATAGTCAACGTGAACAAGTGAATTCATAGGAAGTGATATGATAGTTCACAATGAGCAAGAATCCGTTGATGGTGTGAAAATACCATACGCGGGGCGCAATAAGCGATGAGTCTCTGTATGTTATCTCCTAACGTGTCATTCATAAAACTGATACTTTGCCACACGCATCAACTCAAAATATGCATGTTTAAATCCATGTTTGACTTTTCAACATGCCGCCAGAGGGCGCTCTAACATTTGATGACGTCACCTGTAAAATTGTTGTACAGTACTGCTTATATGGAGAACTAGGGAGCATTTGCTCACTCGCCACTAGTGCAGCTCTGTTTACGTGGGAAGACTGGCTCATATCTAGGCGCTCTCAGCAAACTTTCGTTAATACGCGGAAAGTATGTTGGTTAAACTTACTTCCTCGCATCGCATCATAAAATATAGGTTTTCCTCTTTCAAATGAATATAATTTCTTCATGGTTAAAGGCGAATAATTATGTGCACTTTTTCATTGAAAAACAGGTAACTCAGTGAAAATTTCGCGTTTCCTATGGAGGTCACGGCACATTTCCCCGATTTTTGAGGGTGCGGGTTTACTTCTTCGAACAGCACACGTGTGAACTCAGTCACATACAATTACCTCGCACGGTTTCCGAAAGATAACACAATATGCTTTCCATTCATGTAACAACCGTTTTGATTGGTTGAGAAGAACAAGGGGCACTTTTCTTGTCAAATCAGACATCGCTTTTGTTGCGAGGATCGACCTGCTGTTTATGTATAGTCCGGTCAACGCAATGGGGCTGTGCAGGTCGCCGGGTCAATGCACCGTTGTGTGTGACCGCAGAGCATGCAGGGCTTTGATTTTCTGCACATATGGGTGGCAAAGTTCTCCATGAGGCAGACACTCGAATCGTTGAAAGCAAGTTCGCATCTTCTGCCAATTTCAATTAATTAAACACTTCCGGTTTTCACCGGAAGGAAGGGTCACGTGATTTTAGAAATTAAAACCAAAAATGAAGACCCTGCAATATTTTATCGATTGCCTAAAAAACAAAATCAAATCTGTAGCAGTTGATTTTTTATTGATTTTCAAAGATTAAATATGGAAATATTTATTGCTTGTAATATGACACTTGATGACGTCATTATGACGTCATTACCAGAAACCTCCAGAGCTATATTTACTGTGCTGTATACAGCCAAATCTTGATTTTATCTATCACGGTATATTTTCTAGCAATTTTTTTAAGATTTAAAGGTCTTTTTCTTGTAACTTCCGGTCTGATGACGTAATCAATTTTTTTTCGTGCACAGGTGTTGTCTGCATTATGGTCATCATGTACATTAATTCTGAAGCGATTATCGCAAACTTCGCCACAGATATCAATTGAAAATACGTTTTTGACGTTTTTTAACCTGCCGCTAGGGGGCGCTCCAACACTTCATGGCGTCACCCATTATTTTTTTTGAAAGGTCAATCCAGGCAGACACTTCAATCGTTAAAAGCAAGTTCATATCTTTTTCCACTTTTAAATTATTACGCACTTCCGGTTTCGACCGGAAGGAAGGGTCACGTGATTTTACGCGCACAAGATAAAATGAAGAGCATGTATTATCATGTCGATTCCCGCAAAATTCAAGTTCCGATCCGTCACGGTTGATTTTATATGGAATTTCAAAGATTAAATCTATTAGACTTTCAAGTGACGTCACGTGACCCGTCACGTGACTAAAAAAAATTACATCTTCAGTGGATTGTGCATTCATGTATTGACAAATGAAGTTCATATATGTTTACAGTTTTCTAAACAGTTCCGAAAACGAATTTTGTCTTGGAGAATAATAATAACTATTGGTACAGAGCTAGTAATACAAAATAAAACTAAAATTATTTGGTCTTACAAAATGAGATTATTCTACCACATATTTGTTAATTAATTGGGTTTTATATTGCGTTTGAACAATGATACATTTGACACCTTTTTAAGAGACGGATTGAGAGAATTCCACAGCTTGGGGCCTTCAGGTTTAACAGTTTTTTGAGTTAAAGTTGTACGAGCCCAGGTCTGGTGAATGTCATGATAACGCCTACTAAAATGACGGGCGAACATCCTGATTTTTACAAAACATTGAACAGGTAGTGTTAGGCAGGTTATTGTTGGAAGCTGGTACATGGAGGTCCCAAGCTGTAGAAGGTAAATATCATTGGACTTTAGTGTTTTGTGTTTATACAATAAAGGATTGCTGTGGGCCCGAAAGTCAGTACGGTTAATTATTCTCAGAGCTTTTTTTTTGAAGGGCAACAATTCTATTAATATTACTCATTCCACAATTCCCCCATGCTAAAACACCATAGCTAATGTAAGGTAAAATTAATACAGGGTGGTCCAAAAAAAACCAACCCACCCACATATACCAACGCGTGGATAATCTTTTTACAAGCAAAATAAAACCAAGATTGCCATATTCAGTCCAGTATAGTTTTTGTTCTAGAGCCTTTTTTTGTGAAGCAAGGTGCCGGGTCACTTTTGTCCCGATGAATTACTAAACAACGCCAGGGAATTCGACTTACGGTACATTGTTATTGATAGAGGGATTGTTATGTAATTATAACCGCGTGAAAGAAGTGTGCTTCGGCTCTGCAGCACAAACTACAGTGGACCAAATCGGGAGATTTTGGTATCGTAATTCTTCTAATAAAAAAGAGGATTCTCCTTCAATATTGGTAAAGGCGGTTTGAGTCTCATTTGATAGTGGCAGTATAGGTCGTTCCGTTTTTTGGACCACCTGGTAATGTATACATGTACAGCGCGTTGCGACCATTGCGTTTCGTTTACTGCCTCGGCTCCGCTTGCAGACGAAAGTCCCGAGGAATGACCCCCCAAAACCACTGCGATTCCAACTTGGGTATGGGGTCACCATCTGGGAGCTTGAACTTGTACTTCTGGATCAATGTGATGTAGAACAGGAAGAACTGGTTCTGGGAAAGTTGCTGCCCGACGCACACCCTTCGTCCTGTAAATACAATAATAATGAATATGATTGTTATTCAAGCCAACGTAAGAGCAGCGTTGGTCTAATTGAAGGGGAAAAATGAAGTAGTCAGACTACTTTGCTTAATTTGCTGCGAGGTGGACCAATCTATCTTAATACCCGAGTCTCAGAACTAAAATGTTATCTGTGACTGGGACTCACATCAAACGGTTAGGATGTGAAAAAGTGCCTATTTATGTATGCATACCGTTTCTTTTAAGACTATGTTTGCCATTTTTAATTGAGCTTTTGTTTAAATAAGTGAGTAAGTGCTGGGATTCAAAATAATGTCTTGTGACAGTTTTCAAAAATTACCAACCGGTTGAGTAGGGAATGAAGTGATCTGGTCGATTGATGCGGCCTTGTTCGTCGATAAACCTCTCAGGTCGGAAGTTTTCCGGATCACCCCACAGCTCCGGATCAAAGTGGACCGCGTAGATGTTCGGGACGACCGTGGTATCTTTGGGAATCTTGTAGCCGAAAATCTCAACATCGTCTGCGGTGACGTGCTGGATAAGAAGCGGGAAGGTGGTATCCATGCGAAGGGTCTCCAGGATAACAGCCTCCGTGTACGGCATCTTCTCTTTATCCTTTAGCGAAGGCGGCTGATCCCCGATGACGTCTTGGATCTCCTGGAAGACGCGCTGTTGTACATCAGGATGCAGGGCAGTGACCAGCATCAGGAAGAGGAATAGACCCGAGGCCGTGTCTCCCTGGTCCGGGATGAAGAAGAACAGCATCCACAAGAACTTCTCGTCCGTGAACTCTCTCAGGTCACTGTTGGGGTCACCTTTAGCCATCTCGATCAGACACGCGTCCACCATGTCGCGAGGATGGCCTGGGTCCAGGGTAGCCTTGTGATAGTCAATGTGCTTCTGTAAGAACGTCAACATTTCCCGTGTCATCATCTTTCCCTTGTTCAATTGAGCGCTGAGGCCGAACTTGTGATAAAAGGGCAACAGCGGCTCTACGTCGTACAATTTGAAGACTTCGAAATACCATTGTAGGAAATAGTTCAAGAGTTTGGAGAACTCCTTGTCATCTTCCTCGTAGGTGGTACCAATGATCATGGAGAAGGTCACGTTGAGGAGGCAGAGGCTGACAGGGAGGCAGAGGTCAAACGGCTCCCCGCCTCTCTTCTTGATCAGCTCGGCCAGGTGATTAGCTTCTTGGAGGATGATGCTTTCCGAGCCGGAGGTACCGTATCCAAACTGACGAACGGTTCGCATCATGTACTTCTTTTCTCTCTTCCAACTTTGGGTGAAAGCCTCTAAGAAGACACCTGAGGACAAAGTAAACAACTTGTATTAATATTAACACTATCATAAAAAATCTCTCAATTTGGAAATGTTTCTATAATTTACGGAACTAATTTGTTACGCTTGCGGACTTATAGTTTGCATTAACTAGAGTTTAATGGACTATTTAATGCTGTGGCGTTGTCGTTTAAATTCAGTGGCCGTCAGCCTGACCTGAGACACATCTCACCATGTTTGCATTTCGTTGTTAGATTTGTTCGATCTAAAAATTAATTATGATTGAGATGAGAATTAGTTTCCAGAGTTACTTTATTTTGAGTAGTCACTGTATCCCGAAGTAAAAGAGGCCCACATAACAATATGATGTTATAATATAGGGCGTCGTGTTCAACTTTTTAGTTGACGCACTGGCAAAAGCTAGCGCCGCTTTATGCTGTAGGCCTATGAAAACTTAAATACCTCTACGGTATGTAAGCAATATACATTTGTGCCGGATGCCATAATCGTGAGAAGCAATAATCACGTCATTAATAAGTTTCATCGCAAATCAAATTTACTTCCGAAGAATTGAGGCTAAACAGGACCCAGGTGAATGTCAAATACTTACCAACATTCCGTTGATTTTCGTTGACATACGTAAATGGCCACACACTAGGACGGTCAGAAATCAATGCTGAATGCTTCACGAAGGCGTCTTTAATGGACTCAAAGCTGTTTAATATGAGCATGCGCCTGAAAAAGGGGAAAAAGCAAGGCTATAGTTGAGCTGGTCCCAGGGCGCACACGATTCTATTTGATGGGTTCAGAGTGGCTATCATTGATCTTCATTATACAAATAAAATGGTAATCAATGGTGGTTTTTATGGAGGTCATTCGTGCATCAGACAATTGGGCCGGATTAATAAGCCCATTCATTGGCGTTAATATACTGAGACAAACAGTTGTAATCCAGTTATCACAAGTTGCATGGCACGTAATTCACTGGTCATTCAGTCCGAGGTCAATAGACCGAGGAAGAGGAAGTTATTTTCTATCGAGTTCCTGGATCTATTTAATAAATTGGGCACTGTTGAATGGGATGGTGCCAGACTATTTTATGATTGACGGGCGTTCTAAGCCTCGCTTTCAATTTAATATGGCCGACTCGTGAATAAAGTCTATTGAAAACTATTCAAATGTCTTTGCACAGTGGCAAAATAAATTATGATGACGTACACGAATCGTATACAATATAGACCATTATCATGTTGCGGCCATCTCTATTTTTTTTTCCAATCCACGTAACCAAAGCGAGGCTGGAAGTAAAAATAGTCTGGTTCCTTTTTGCACAAACGCAAAGATGGTCAAAATTTCCCTATTTTCCGCAAAATCAAGTTCAGATGAGTAAATTATCATAGTAACCAAGTTGTGACAATAAAATGTATGTCCAACCATAGTGGGACAAGACAAATCCCGTGTGCCAAATGTAAAGATACCATCAGTTTATGAACCGAAATGACATCGGCATAAAGAGTAAACTCACTTTCCCAAGTACAAAGTCAGCGTGAACATGTCCGGATGGTACTGCTTTCCAATCCGGGTGAAATCTGCATTGGTCTGTCCAGAGTGTGGAGCGATCAGCAGTGAATTACCGATCAAGGGCCAGCCCCGAGGCCCGGGCGGCCAGGTGTATTTGCTCCAGTACGTCAGTCGCCGCCATATCAGCGTCGTGACCAAGAAAGTCACGACCGCACACAGGAGGAAAGGCACGGTAGAAATGTAGTTGGCGTTTGTCAAAACGGAGATGACTTTTTCCGCGATCGCCATGTTGGCAGACAGATCTATCTCTGATCTATACCGACTCTGGTTTACTCCAGTTTAGTCCCTGGTGGACCGTTCGGGAGTTTGATCTACAAGGTACAAGATAAGGGTACCAGGTACAAATTGAGCTATCAAGGTACCAGGTACAAATTGAGCTATCAAGGTACCAGGCATCAATTGAGCTGTGGTAGTGAGCTAGTTTGCATTGATCAAAACGAATTAATGATTGCTGACCTATGGTGTTCTATATCTGGCATCTCGCATCCCGCTGTACGAATCTCGCATCTCGCTGTACGAATCTCGCTATACGGATCTCCCCTCTCGCATCTCCCCTGGCGACTTCCTCAGATGCGAGATTCGTGTAGCGAGATGCGTATAGCGAGATGCGATATCCTTATAGCGAGATGCGATATCCTTATAGCGAGATGCTAGGTGCCAGATATAGAACACCATACTGACCTCAACAATTTTCTTTCCATAACCAAAACGACTACGGCTATCGAACTGATGGTCAGCGCAGCTCGTTACGTCTAACGATGGCCTCGACAGTATAAGCCCATGGAGCTATAAAACAGCTCCATGATAAGCCCTAGACGAGAGCAAACAGACGCGGGTCTAGTCGGGTATTGGAGGCCGGGCCTTCAACTATTGTCTGTCTCATCAATGAAGATTGGACCCTTTTGAATTGAACCAAGGACGCCAGCTTCTATTTTACGCAAGATATAAGCGACAGAGAGGACCCCTTTGTGTTGGTCATTGTGTTCCTAGAATCCCAGCATATTTTCTTTTTTGGCCCAGGGATGTGTTAGGTAACAATATCGTCTGGGATGTGTCACCCCAATCCTCTGTCTCAAGTCGTGCACTGTATATACAGAATTCGTGAAAGTGGTTATTTTAATTTAGTTATAGGAGTACATTTTTTCCGATGATTTTAATTTACCTTCATTGAGCTCATACATTGTTGATATTATTTCCAGCTACTTTACATATTCACGAGGAGTGACCTTAACAGTTCAACACCCAGGGTGCCACGGTATTCTGTGCTTGTCATTATTTAGCTAATCATGCAGTGCAGAAGTCAGAGTACGGTACTAAGTCCAAAATGTGCATTGTTTTGTCCTTTTTGGCGGGCCATAGACCCGCCACTGGATCCGCGCGATAACCGTAGAGCATATCCATGCATGATTGTACTGCATTTTGCATTGCTGTAGGCAGAAGGCGCGGTTATCAGACTAAATTATTTAAATTTGATTGTTGACTGTGTAGAGAAGAATAGTTTTTGTTATCTAACCTTGGACAATTTGGTTATTTAAAACCCTGATAGGGGAATGACGAGCGCAGCGATTGAGTATCTGTTGTACATTGTAACTGTCACACAGTAGCCGAATTATCGTTCTTTTTTGGTCTGCATCTAGTGGCGTACCTAGCGGGGGGGGGGGGGATTTAGATGGTGCCATGAAACAAAAGACAACAGTTTTAGACGCAGAAGTCCATACAGTAAAGTCTAGATTCCCCCCTCCCAAGTCTATATGTTATAGACTATACATTTTGAACAAATTCGCTGATTAATTATGCAAGACAACCGCATCTTGACCTCTAGAATTTGACCAATCAGCAGGCGCTTCCTACACGTACGTCGGGTCTTCGGTCATTCACCCGTTGCGCGTCATTATAGACATGGATAAAAAAAAACCTATGTCACGCGCGCTGTATCATGTTACGTGATATGCGCCCGGTTGTTGCATTACAAAACACTGCATTCGAATAGACCAATCAAACCATTAGTCCTGATTTGGGAATGAAATGCATGACGTCACGATTTAGTAAAGTCGACTCCGATTGGCTGGCGTGCGGCTTGCATGTGCATGTATCTGCATGCTTAGACATTATCAGACGTTAAGCAGGATCGGAGACATGGCTCCATGGATAAGGCCCCCCCCCCCAAAAAGTCACTGGTTTGACTGAAATCCTGCTGCTGCATAATTTCAACGTGTTTTTAGATTGGGTTATGGTCGAGAATAAGCTTCTCTGGACTCCCACTAAGTTTAGTCGGCCACCATTTGCAGTCATCAGCAGACATTTGAAGCAAAAATATCAGGTTAAAAAAAAATCACAGTTTCAGTTAATGCATAACAAATTTGCTTGTTTCATATTTGCAGATTTATTAAACAATGCCGAAAAACCAAAATAACCCACGATTCATAAAGTAACATTTTGAACGAAGAAAATTAACAAAGTAATTAAGGCCAAAAAAAAGTCTCCGGTTTCTGGTCAGCGCACGCATTGTCGTAGCCATGCGCGTCGGCAAAATGATTTTTTTTCAATGTAAGACGATGTCTTTAAACCGCCACACTCACTGGTTTGACTGGAATCTTGCTGTTGCACAATTTTAACGTGTTTTAAATGAAGTAACGATCGAGTATAAGCTTTATGTGGCCTCTCTGGGCTCCCATTTATTTTGCACTTTAAATTTAGTAGGGAACCATTTGCAGACGAGTGTTTTAATTTTGTAATTGTGCGTCTGGAAGCCAGACTGAGGGAGCAATGGTACATCTGAAACCTGTAAACGCTTTTCAATTAGCGCAGTAAGTAAGGGAGCAGATAAATGACCAGGCTGGCAGCACATGCACGATGTCGATGTCGCTGTATGGTCTGACGTTACCGTTTTCTCTGATTTTCTCTTGCCTATCCAAATTTCCTGAAGAATGTTCATGTATGTCGAGATCGTAAGTGGGTGCAGAATTCTCAAGCCTTATGGCCTTACTGAGGTCACCCGTCAAACTCTACCCTGAAGGTTATTTTTGAGACTTTTAAGGGGTTCGAAGCGTCATCTGCAGCATCAGCCGACAGTTGAAGAAAAAACAAATAGGAAAAAAAAAAAAAAAAGCCGCGTTTCCGCACCACTTTTGGGGCATGCACCATAATTATCAGAAACCGGAGACTTTGTGTGTGGTCTAATAGAACAATGGAACAAAAGCGAACAATACTAACTTATTTATTTTTAAATTCTTCAAAAGTGGCCATATAAGGGCTTAATTTAACTCCGCTTATCGTTTATTATATTTTAGGTTGCAAAAATATGGAAACAACAAAAAACACAAGTAGCCCAGATAGTTTCCAATGAAATGCTTTATCACAAACAAAACTATTATCTGATTTAAATCCCCCTTTTTTTCAAGAGGCGCGACTGTATAGTGGAGCGCTGTGGCCTCGTGGTTAAGGGCACTGGATTCGTGGTCTGTGGGTAAAGCTGCAGGTTGTGGCTTCGAGTCCAGCCGGGGTCATGGTGCGTGTGCCCTTGAGCAAGGCACTTTGTCACTCATTGCTTCCCTCCACCCAGGTGTAAATGGGTACCTGTGAGGGCAGAGATGGTTAATGCTTGCGCCTAACAGGCAGCATCGAGCTGTATACTCCCGAGGGAGCTGAGATGATATTTGGAATGTTGGCCCAATTATCAGGGGTAATAATACTACTGTAAGCACTGTGATTTAGTTTACTAAAAAGAGCGTTCTTAAATGCCGATTATTATTATTATTATAATTATTATTATTATTTGAATTTCTGTTGTGTAACCATCCCACCTTTGCAAAATTAGCCTTTAGACCAGGAACTTTTTAAAGCGTAATTTCTTTCACCTGTAGGAAATGAGGGCCCTATTAAGGAAAAGTCAAAAAATGTGAAAATTAGAACACCATAAGTTTTTTTTCAAAACTTGCCAATTTCCACGACCCCGTGTTAAACCATATTTTGTTTTTCGGTTTTCAGTTTTTACATTTTTTAAACATTATTCATCAAGGCCTACCACTCCATGAAGTTTCAAAGCTTCAAGAGCTTTACTTTAATAATTACGCTAATTATCCATGGCAACTTTTGCACGAAAGTGATTATTTTTTTTCACGAAGTAGTATTCAAGTTCCATTAACCATTGCAATGCATGGCGCGCACTGTGCTCAAATGCGAACAAAAACGTTTTCACGAAGTAGCACTCTCCTTGTTTGAGCGCGCGCGTTGACCTCCGTTTTCACGATGTAGCACTGAAGTTAATAGTTTCGCAGCTTTTTTTGGTTTCACGAACTAGTCTCACTTTTTTCTCTTATTTCTTGTTGATGTAATATACAAACGGGTCAAAAACAGCAGATTTAATAAATTCAATACATAGTGTCCACCGAACCCAAATGAAAATACTGTGCAGTTTTGAAGGAAAGTGATGTTTTAGAAGGCGTTCAACTTTAGATGCCGTTTTCTCCGATTGCTAGTTTTTACTGGTATGTACATGAGTGCTACTTCGTGGTATCACTGACGAATTGTTATACAGGGTGAGTAAAAAAAAGCGAAACCCAAATATCGGGACCATTGTTTTAGAGAAGCTCTGCATGTAGCACTTTCAAAATCTAGGATATGAAAGCCCAATTCATAAGCTTTCTTTTATTACAAGAATCATTCAAATCACGTATAGTTACGGAATTTTAAACACAACCACCGTGTTAAAGTTCTGTCCGCGGATCACAAGAAGTTAAGTGTCCTTTCAGCAAAACGAAAACAAGTCACTTTAGGGATGTATGTGAATTGTGTTCGTTTTGCTGAAAGAACGCACACCTTTTTTTGTGATCCGTGGACAGAACTTTAAAACGGTGGTTGTGTTTAAAATGTCTTAACTTTAAAAGTACACGAGTAATTTGAATGATTCTTGCACTAAAAGAAAGCTTATGAATTGGGCTTTCATAAAGTGCTAGACGCAGAACTTCACTAAAACAATAGTCCCGCCATTTTGGTTTCGCTTTTTTTTTTACTCACCCTGAGTATATAGGAAATAGTCCGAGAACCTGCAACCTTGTAATGATTCCAACGAAACTATTCGTTTTATTCATGTATATGGGTCACCCATCTTCCTGAAAATTTACGAGCCGTACGGCTCTAAAATACTGAATTGAGCACAGCGCCGCCAACGACAGTCATATCCGGTAAGTCTTCAAATCATTTAATTAGAGCCGTGCTAGTGCTACAGCAAGTGTTTATAACAGCGTGTTGAGAGTTTTACCACGATTACTTTTCGTTTACTCCCTGGGCTCCGCTTGCAGACGATAGTCGGGAGGGCTAACCCACAACCACTGCGATTCCAACTTGGGGATGGGGTCACCATCTGGGAGCTTGAACTTGTACTTCTGGATCAATGTGATGTAGAACAGGAAGAACTGTTTCTGGGAAAGTTGCTCGCCAATACACGCCCTGCGTCCTGCAAAACAGAATATGTATACATGTATAAGTGTCATTAAAGTCGAATTAAGAGCAGTGTGAAATTTGAAATGAAAAATAAAGATGTACGTAAGCGCTGCTTAGTCTACTAATTTGTGGGGCGGGACTATTATTATTCCCATCATTAAACCTGAACTAAAGGTTTTCTGTGACTGGAATTCAGTTGGCCAATACGGTAGAGATTATCTTTACAACTTCCGACTGAGCTTTGTCACAATAAGTGAGTTAGTGATAGGGACCAAAATAATATCTTGTGAGAGTTTTTTCAAAAGTTACTAACCGGTTGAGTAGGGAATGAAGTAATCTGGTCGATTAATGCGCCCTTGTTCGTCGATAAACCTCTCAGGTCTGAAGTTTTCCGGATCACCCCACAGCTCCGGATCAAAGTGGACCGCGTAGATGTTTGGAATGACCGTGGTATCCTTTGGAATCTTGTAGCCGAGAATCTCAACATCATCTGCGGTAAAGTGCGGGATTAGAAGCCAGAAGGTGGTATCCATGCGAAGGGTCTCCAGGATAACAGCCTCCGTGTACGGCATCTTCTCTTTATCCTTCAGCGAAGGCGGTCGGTCCCCGATGACGTCTTGAATCTCCTGGAAGACGCGCTGCTGCACCTCAGGATGAAGGGCAGTGGCCAGCATCAGGAAGAGGAATAGACCCGAGGCCGTGTCTCCCTGATCCGGGATGAAGAAAAACAGCATCCACAAGAACTTCTCGTCGGTGAACTCTCTCAGGTCACTGTTGGGGTCACCTTTAGCCATCTCGATCAGACACGCGTCCACCATGTCGCGAGGATGGTCTGGGTCCAGGGTAGCCTTGTGATTGTCAATGTGCTTGTGAACGAACGTCAGCAGATCCTTTGTCATCATCTTTCCCTTGTTCAGTCGAGGGCTGAGGCCAAACTTGTGATAGAAGGGCAACATCGGCTCCACGTCGTATAGTTTGAAGATTTCCACATACCATTGCAGGACATAGCTCAAGATTTTGGAGAACTCCTTGTCATCTTCCTCGTAGGTGGTACCGAGGATCATGGAGAAGGTCACGTTGAGGAGGCAGAGGCTGAGAGGGAGGCCCAGCTCAAATGGCTCCCTGCCTCTCTTCTTGATCAGCTCGGCCAGGTGATTAGCTTCTTGGAGAATGATGCTTTCCGAGCCGGAGGTACCGTAGCCAAACTGACGAACGGTTCGCATCATGTACTTCTTCTCTCTCTTCCAACTCTCCGTGAAAGCCTCCAAGAAGACACCTGAGTTGAAAGTAAACAATTTCTCTTAACACTAAATGTTACCATTAAAACAGTTTTAAATTTAGAATTGTTTATGTCGTTAAAACATTGGCTTATGTGCTCAACTTTGTAGTTGACGCAAAAGCAAGCGCAGTTGAGCGAATTGAAAATGTCATTAGGCCTACAACCAGAAATAACGGATAGCTCTGAAATGGTAAAATTTGAATCTTGGCTCCCATTCGCAAATTTATATCAGGATTGAGGCTATATAGGGGACTGGGTGAATGTCAAATACTTACCAACATTCCGTTGATTTTCATTGACATACGTAAATGGCCACACACTAGGACGGTCAGAAACCAATGCTGAATGCTTCACGAAGGCGTCTTTAATGGATTCGAAGCTGTTTAATATGAGCATGCGCCTGAAAAAAAAACCAAGAAAAAGGAAAAGGCAAGGCTATATATTTATGCTGTCATGGAGCACACAGTTCTATTTGATGGATTCTTATTATATTCACTGGTAGTCTTTTCGTGAATCTGGTCTACACTATAGGCCGAATGAGCGGGGCCACTTTTGTTTCTCTTATATTATTATCTTAGCAAAGGTCGGTTATTTAGTGCAAACGCGTTGAACGGACATGAATCGAGGACTGAGAAACATCCCGCAAGCTCGGTGGTGAGACGTCTGCACTAGACTGAGCAGGAGGTCGTAGGTTCGAGTCCCACCACGAGTGATTTTTTTCTGGCGGTCACACACTGATTGCTTATACGTCCATGAAGGGCAAAACCTAACATTGATTTCCATAAAAAAAATTTGGGAGAATACTTTGAAAATGCATTTGACTTTCCATAGACTTTGTACACAAATGAACCAAAGAAGTAGGGGCCGGATACTACATTGTTTGCATCCTATACGACAGCACTGCCCAGTTATCTCCACAACCTGTTAGTCAATGAAACAGGAAATGAGGAGGGGACAGTAGTGAAAGTAAAGCTCGTTTTTCCGAGCCCATATGGTCCATCAGGTCGGCGTTTATCTCCGGTTTCAGTAGCATGAAACGACTGAGAATATTCCCCCAGGATGGGATGCCATTCAATTGCAGGTAACTCCCCAGCTAATGCCGGTACCCATTTATACTCCTGGGTGGCGAGAGGCAAGTGGGATGAAGTTGCTTGCCCAAGGACACAACGTGTGGCCAGCGGCTGGATTACCTCCGCCAAGGAAGTTATGTTTTCACCGGCGTTTGTTGGTTAGTGTGTTTGTCTGTGAACAGGTTAACTAAACAAGTTCTGGACGGATTTTCCTGAAAATTCTTTTTATTAGGGGTTGTCCTTGGCACAAGTACAAATCCATTATATTTTGGAAGTGATCGGGAACTGCGTGTGAATGCAGGATTGTTTTAAAGAATGTTTCACCAATTATGCAAAACTTCACCAGATCGCTATATGCACAAGATAGTGTGCGTGGCACTGACCCGCAGTGACGCTGTGGTTGACGATTTGCATGCCCTCTTGATGTTTCAGTATTCGAGCATATTGTGGACTGTAAACTTGAAGGTGTGTAGAAAAAAATAAGGGTGGAAGCCGTGCACAGGACTGTGAGCTTGAGTTTCTATGAAATTTGGATGGAATTGGGACCCAAAAGGCGCTCTATTTTGCAATGGAGTGTAGGCACCGTTTTTCAAAATGGCGACGGGCTTCAGGGCTATTTTTAGGGGTGATTATCTTCCGATGGAAACTTCTCCTAAAACCCATCAGATTACCCCCAAAAAAATTGAAAAGAAAATGAAAGATGATGTAATAAGCTTTAATATGATGTGTGTCTCGAACACCTTGGAGAGCTGTGAGTATTTTCCCATAATTTCTGAAGTGGGGGCATTTATCATTGGGGTCTATGGTCTTTGGAAATTGTGGCGTCATTTCGATCAGAAATGTGCACTACAGGTTGTTAAATGGTCATTGTGGCTGCCAATAAATACCGGGCGAGTAAAAACAAAGGAAACCCAAATGTCAGGACCATTTTTGTGATGAAGTTCTGCATGAAGCACTTTTAAAAATTAGTTTATCGATGCCCAATTCACAGGCTTTATATTTTAGTACAAGAATCATTCAAATCACTGATGTTTTTTAAGTTATGGAATTTTAAACCAAACCACAGTTTTAATGTCCAAGGATCACATAAAAGGTGTCTGTTCTTTCAGCAAAACGAAAAAACAATACACACGTCCCTATGTGATTTGTTTTTGTTTTACTGAAAGAACAATTACCTTTTTTGTGATCCGTGGACAGAACTTATTGGTTGTTTAAAATCCCGTAACTTGAAATTTTACATTTGTGATTTGAATGATTCTATCTTGTACTAAATGAAAGCTTATGAATTGGGCTTTCTTATCCTAGAGTTTTAAAGTGCTACATGCAGAGTATCATTTAAAAAAACCTGGTCCTGCCATTGGGGATTTCTTGGTTATTTTACCCACCCTATGGGGATGTTCAACGGGTTTGGAACACCCGATACAAGGCGCCCGCTGAATGGTAAGAATATGAGGTCAAGACGCATTCTTGTTTATAATCGCCGAATCTGCTCGCAAATCATAGACCACGGATCCTACAGGCTACACGCAGGGATAAACGACTATTCTGAGCTATATACAGGGTGGTTAAAAATAATGGACATCCACTTTTGACAGCAATTTTTACCTACTTAATGAACTTACTTTAAATATTGTTTTCACACAGTAGTAAAGTATAGGCCTTTAACCATGTATGGTAAAAAAGCTAAGTAAAAGTCGCAAAAATAGTGATATTATGCTAATTTGAAATTGAATACAAGTCACCAAAACTCAGTCTTGTCCACGGGTTATTCTATGTAAATTGGACGTTTTCGTAGTTCATAAAAATTCAAAACCTTCCCACCAAAATATATTTTGCCCTGGTAACTTTTATTGAAGCTGTCCAATTATTCATGTCAGTGTTAAGAGCATCTACTCCATGAGCTGTCGGCTTAATTTCATTGTTGCATAACATTACATAACATAACATAACAATCAAATGTCATGCCCTTTCAAATAAAGCTCCGATAGCTGAGCTCAGTCAAGCGAAGGGAATGTATACCTCCATGGACAAACAGGTTTCGCACATGAAATGTTCAAATTAGCATAGCTAAACGACGAAATGTGCAAATGCAACGATTTTTCCGTCACATTTGCTTAAAGGCCAGTACTTTAATAGCTACTGATCGACAGTTAAAAATAATTTTTAAAATTGGGTGAAAATTCCTGTCAAATGTGGGTGTCCTTTTTTTTTAACCACCCTGTACTGTAGGCTATCAGCTTCGGTCCAAAAATTGGGACACCGGTATCAAAATTTCATGATTTATTATTATAATGTTTAATACTGATTTTTGGCAAGGTTATCACTTTTACATTTTTTTTTCAAAATGGCCGCCAATATTATTATGCTTCTTTCCTTGCTCTATGATTTTATATGGTAAAAAGCATGTTTTTGCCGCCTTTTTTGCTTAAAAATTGAAAGCACCCAAAAAGCTGCCACTGCTGCAATGCTATCACATATTTTCCAACTGCAAGGGTGCACACCTTGCCAAAAATCACAATGACCATGCATTATTCCCCTCATTTGATACTGACTAAACCCCAACAAAGGCTAAAAGCCGCCGCGCGCAGGGGTCGTTGTTGACATGTATTCATGGTATTTGCCACCAGTACGAGCCGTATAACCAGGATTTTGGCGGAGTCATTAAGCCTTGTACATGTACATTGTAGGATCCGTGCATAGACTCTTGATGTGGTAGAGGGCATGCAATAATGGTAGTACATGTATTAAATAGGCGCGCAATAGAAATATAACCTTATAACACCGACATTTAAAAAGATACAATTATACAAATTTTTTAATGTTTCAGTATAAATTGAACGAGACATTTTTCAACGTCCTATACAGTGGTACTCGACGTCATCAACGTATTGTAAAAAACCAACAACAATGACGTGACCTTTACAATGCAAATGGCATCACAGCTTCACGGGTACGCCCTTGACCTGAACCCTGGCGCGGCCCCTGCACGTATACTAGACCATTCGGTCGCGGGTTCCCTGGCCCCTGCACGTATACTAGACCATTCCGTCACGGGTTCCCTGGCCCCTGCACGTATACTAGACCATTCCGTCGCGGGTTCCCTGGCCCCTGCACGTATACTAGACCATTCCATCGCGGGTTCAGCTATCTTTCAGGGTCACGCCGTTGTTGGGCATTTCATTGAAAATATGTCCCATCATGACAAATTCTATACTGTGCACGTGATTGGCTTTTGTTCAAAGAAATGCCCCAAAGATTCCCATCAGAAAGATATGGCGGTATCCTATCCTTGAAACGACCTGATACACGCGCATGTAATAAATATGGAATTTCAAACAAAGCCTGTACGTGATGCTATTATTATTAATACTCTAGTATTACAAGCATGACAAGTAAGAAACAACATGGATGTAGAGAAGCCTACTAATAAACTTACTTTCCCAAGTACAAAGTCAACGTAAACATATCTGGATGGTACTGCTTTCCAATCCTGGTGATATTGGCATTGGTCTGTCCAGAGTTTGGAGCGATCAGCGGTGAATTACCGATCAAGGGCCAGCCCCGAGGCCCGGGCGGCCAGGTGTATTTGCTCCAGTACGTCAGTCGCCGCCATATCAGCGTCGTGACCAAGAAAGTCACGACCGCACACAGGAGGAAAGGCACGGTTGATATGTAGTAGGTGTTGGCCAAAACGGAGATGACTTTGTCTGTGATCGTCATGTTGGCAGACAGATATGTCCGCTAAGGATCTGGAGACCAAGGTTTACTGACCAGGCACCGGCATGAAAATGATCCGACTCAGGACTGTCTTTAGTATATGGAACGCCAAAGAGGCATTTAATGTGATCACCGAATCGGTGATCCACTTTTGCATTCGGATGCATATTCACGATCGATGATGGACTTTTGCGACCGGTGATCAACTTTTATTAGTGATGCATATTCACGAGCGGTGATGGAGTTTGCGATCGGTGAACTGATGGACTTTCGCGAATCGCGATCGGTGATGGACTGTTGCGATCGGTGAATCACTGATGGACTTGCACGACCAGCGGCGCGGTGATCAACTTTGCAATCGGACTCGGTGCCGGTGATGGACTTTCGCTATCGGTGATGGTCTTTCGCAATCGGCGGTCAAAGTTGCGGTCACCGGTCGCAAAAGTCCATCACCGACTGCAAAGTCCATCACCGCTCGTGAATATATACATCAACGACTGCGAATGTACATGTACATCACCGATTCGGTGATCACATTAAATGCCTCTTTGGCGTTCCATACAGCTAGGGCTATCCGTCTGATGGACAGCGCATGCGCGTATGATTATCGATGGCCTCGAGACGAGAGTAAACAGAAGGGTGCACGCCTGTAAAGTAGGACAAAAATCCGTCCGCCGAGCCCATGAATAAAAGTTATACCCTCAAAATATTCTATATAAGAGAGTTCTGGGAACCATGGAATTGGGGAATTGAAGATATGTGGCACTGCACCTTCCAATTCTGAGCATTTTGGATGCAATCGGGCCCGAAAGTGGCGCTGTTTAGCCATGTTGTGTGGAGGGATTCTTTTTCAAAAGGGCTACTTTTCCAGTTTGGGAAACATCATTCGTTGTAGGGGTGTTCTTCTTTGGGTGAGAATATCTCAAAAAGTCAATGTTCAACCCACCAAAAATTGGAAAGAAAATGAAGGATAACATGTTGATCATCATTTTTCCGTGCAGCTTGAATACCTGTGAGAGTTCTGAGTATTGTAACGCAATGTACAGTTTCGATATTCAGTGCAATGTAAACAGATTTGACCTTCTACATATACATGGTCTGTACATGTACATTTGTACATGTACATACATGCAATATTGAATAGGGCCACAAGCACAGTGGAATTCAAAGGGCTGTAGTTACACTGTGTGTGCCTGAGCATAAGCACAGAAAAATTGTGGTTAGTGCAAGACATTTTCCAAGTAGTGGGGGAGAACAATGGGAGTAGTGTAGATGTAGGGGAGGTAGTTATGAGTCATGCAAGGCAGAGGGTCAGTCTTGAAGTTGGCACCGGTCAGTGCAGAGCTAAAGAAGAAGAAAGTGCTTAGTACATAGAGGAGCGTGTTGTAGGAAAGAGCGGCAATCGGTGAGTGTTCATTATTTATAAGTGGAAATGTTTCGAGAACCAAGTGTATACAAAGGTGTTCAGGGAACCAAGAGTTTAGTGAAGAATTAAGATGACACTCAGCAGATTACCGATTCTGTTAACCGCTCAGATCTAGAAATTGCATTGCATGATTGGTAGCTATCTCAGAAAGTTCGGGGACACCTGCTAAGGTGGTTGCACCTGATGCAGGAGCACCTGGTGCAGGAGCACCTGGCGCAGGAGCACCTGGCGCAGGAGCACCTGGCGCAGGAGCACCTGGCGCAGGAGCACCTGGCGCAGGAGCACCTGGCGCAGGAGCACCTGGCGCAGGAGCACCTGGCGCAGGAGCACCTGGCGCAGGAGCACCTGGCGCAGGAGCACCTGGCGCAGGAGCACCTGGCGCAGGAGCACCTGGCGCAGGAGCACCTGGCGCAGGAGCACCTGATAAAGGGGACACCTGTTACATGGGTTTTATGAATTCTTCTTGTGTAATGTAATAGTTATTGCATTGTATTGATAGGTGAAGTTGAATTCATGATTAAAGTGACATTCAGTGGTAATTTATTTACGCCTCCAATTCATTAGACTTGAGTGCTCGCATGTTTCTGTGTCATTTAAACTGATTGTATTCCCCCTTATGTGATTGTGCCCATTGCCTGGCGGTAGATTTCCCCGAAACGGATCTGCTCTCTTGGCCTAAGTTAGACCGCTCGCTGCCAAGGCCAGGAACTTTCATAGCGCCGGGTCAGGGTCGCCACAGTATTTTAAAATGAATTTTAAAGTATGGGTATTTAGCACTAGTGTCTATGGGAATTTTATTGCAGGCGTGCACCCAGAAGTGCGGTATGCGCTTATTTTTTTCCGTAGGCACCACCGGATTTGCAGTATCCACTATCCACTACACTACAGCAGTGACTTGATCGATGTGGTTGTTTTAAACATTATATTACTGCATATATAGCGCCCTCCAGCATAGTTCTATATCTATACTAGAGAGCGTGTGGTATGAAAAAAAATCGCGTGCGGTATTTGGCCCTGTCATTGGAGGCGGTAGGACTGGACCTTCACCCAGTAATGTGGTTGCTTAGACGATTTTTAAAGGTTACGTAACACTTCATTGTGATTAAAACTACATCACGTTGGCGGGCGAAATCTTTAAAACTTTATCTCTTCCGTTTGGAAGACCGTCGTCATGCAACTTTCAGGGTTTACTTCCCTCATAATGAGTGATCCAATTATGCGCTAAAAATCGTTGTGATGCGTTCATTACTTTTCGTTGAAATTGGAAAAATACGCCTGGCTACGTGCACTTTTGAAAGTTGGTAGACTAGTGTTTGCAATATCTGTCAATCTTTTCAAGCCTGACGAATCATAGCGGCAGCACTACTGCCGCTACAATAAGGTTCCTATCCATTTTGGTGTGCAGTAAAAATTTGGAGAAAATCCTCCTTCACCAGTTATTAATTGATAAATATCACCCTTTTTGCCTGTGTCATATGAAAATCAGACTCGTATGAAAATCGGACTCTTTCCCCTTTTATTGGTTAAACCGGCCCTCTCACTTGACCAGTCCCTCTCCTAATTATCTATGCATAAGCATGCGCAATACCACCAATGAATCCGTATTTCATAAAACCTAAATTCCGCTACACCGGCTTCCATATTGGTCGATACCGAGACCCATGACGCCGAGTGACGCTAATGAATATGCTAATCTACCATACGTTGGCCGAAATCGGTCAACCGTAGTGCCAACGGCGCTTTGCTTAACAATGCACGTCGGTTGTTTCAGCGGAAAATCCTCGTCGAAATTTTCCATGGAGATGGTTCTTGTTGGTATACTAGCGTTTGCAACAACAGAGTAGGCTGAAATTCGGACTATTCTTAGATGATATAAGTGTTGAACTACTCGTGAAATAAGAACTTGGAGAGATTCCTAGAAATCAGTTGAGGTTAACACATGCATTTTGGGGACGTTTTCGAACGTTTTCTTCCAGACTTGAAGGTCAGCTTTACCAGTAACCAGTATTAGTGACGTTTCGGCATCGATGACCGAGATTTTTTTTTTCACAGTCGTCTTCCGTTATAATTTAACATTTCAATCACACTGAGTATATTTTCTGAGAAACACAACGTTCAAAAGGCCATGTTTTTTTTTTTGGGGGGGGGGGTGCATGGGTTTCACTGCTCTACTAGCGTCTAAGTACGTAATCGGATTAGCTTTGCCTAACAACACCAGACGCTTTGCCTTAGCAACCACATGACCGCACCTGCCGTCTCGATCAATAAACACTTTGACCCTGTGGAATTGAGCCGGAACGCCAGGTTCCATTTGACGCAAGATATACCGAGGGGCGGATCCAGGAACTTTTGCAGGGGAGGGAGATTTTTTTTCATCAGCAAATCATTGATGAAATGTAGACAGTTTTTTTTGTCCGGAAACTTGGCCTCCCTAACATAAATAAAGGGGGAGGGGGCTCGTACCATACTTAATGGGGGCGCTGTTCAAATCCGACGGTTATTAACACTATAATTTACATGTACAAGTACCCCTAACGAACGAGCCGTGGTGTTCTCTGCTTGTAACTATTTTGCTTATCAATGCCAAAACTAAAGTACGGTGCATGCAGACTCCAACATTTTCATTGTTTTGTCTTTTCTTGCGGGCCGCTAGATCAGCCACTGTGTGGATCGGCCCGATCACAAGGTAGCAGCGGCCGGGCGTGTTCCATGATCGTACTGCAGTTTGCATTACTGTATATCAGAACTCCAGAAGGGGCGGCTACCGTACTCAATCATGTGAATTTGATTCGCCAAAGTTGACTTAGACAAGATTAGGTTGTATTTTTAAACTTACCTTGTACAATTTGGTTGTTTAAAACCCTGCCAGCAGCTGATTGGGGATTGAACATGCCCCTACAGGGTGAGTCACACAAAAAAGAAAACAAAAATGGCAAGATCATTTTCTTAATAAAGTTCTGCATGTAGCACTGTCATGATCTAGGAAAGGAAAGCCCAACTAATAAGCTTTCTTTAAGTAACAAGAATCATTAAAATCACTCATGCACTTATCAAGTTACGGAATTTTAAACACAACCACCGTTTTAAAGTTCTGTCCACGGATCACAAAAATGGCTTTTTCACCATAACAAAAACAATTCACTGCATCAGAAAAAGGTATTAAGCTACTTATTACGAAAGGCTATGATATATTTATTCACTAATAGTGATAAAACAAAGAAATTAACACCAATAACCTTTTGCCACCTCGGGTGGTACCAATTGCAATAACGCGGTCTTTATAGTCGACTGGCTAAACCAGTCCGATTTTAACCGGCTATTGCTCTTAGACGATCTTTGTTATCAAGACGCCAAACTTAGACCATTGCAATAAACTGGTCTTTGCTAAGCCTGCTCAGAGTAATGATTCACAAACAAACATTCCATGGTTACAAGCGAATACGGAAGAGACTGCACGATTTTTTTGTCGGTTTGTGCGAGGCAAATCGTGCAAAATCAACAAATCCGTCAATTCCGAGCAAGGGCGGATCCGGGGGGGGGGGCCAAAGGGGGCCATGGCCCCCCCAAAAAACGAAACCAATTTTTTTTTTTTTTTTGTGACATCGCAATAAAGGAAGACAATGAGTACACCACCATCTTTTCTTCAAAAAAACATTGGTTAAAGTGGTCAGAAATCGCCTCAGATCGCACCACAGAGCATCTAGAATCCAAAAAATTGTCGGGGCCCTTAAGCGGGCCCCGAACCCCACGCCGTAATTTTTTTGACCCACTTTTTGGGGGGACCAATTTTTTTTAGCCCCCCCCCAAAAAAAATTGTGTTCTGGATCCGCCCTTGATTCCGAGATTGTTTGTCGAAAAAATTTTATTTGCAGTACAACTCGGTGTCATTTCATTTTTCTAGAAGATTCCTTCTATCCTGGAGAATTCTCCCTGCAAGCAGTATTCTGCTATTTTAAGATTATCAAACACTCATCAACTGAAGAAAAAAAAACATTCTGGGAAAGAATGATTTAACACACCGATGAATTCCGAACTATAGACCAGCCCAACCAAGGCTGACTATTTTAATCTTAATACTTAGACCGTATCATTGCAATGGTCTCACAAGTTGTAATTATTGCAGAATTTTGAACAGAAAAAGCCAAGTTGTAAAATGAATCTCTCTCTTCGTGTAGGCCTATTAGGTATTTTCTTCGAGTCTTACTCCGACTCTCGGAAACGAGAGAAGAAGGTCAAAATGAGGACCGTCCGCCATTTTGGTTACAGAATTTCTGCAGCACAACCCCGGCCCCTCATCCAGCGAGAGGCTAACCACCTAGTCGAGCTCATCAAGAAGAGAAACGGTCAGCCGTTTTTTCTTGGCAATCCAGTGAGCCTCTGTTTCCTGAACGTGACCTTCTCCATGATCTTCAGCGCCACCTACGAGGAAGACGATAGAGAGTTTTCCAAGATACTGAATACTAGCGGGATGCCGCGCTTCGCGCGGCACCCGCTAGATGGGTGGAGTTGACTGTTTCGTAATAATTACTGTATACAGTGAAATCTCGATAATTTAAACTCCAATAACTCCAAACAACTGTTAAGTCAAATAAAGAATCAGACCCTCTGCTGCACGCGAGCCTATTTGGACTCGCCATCAGTCTCACCTAAGTTGTATTTGCGTTTAGCAACGTTTCCTGCGGAGATTGTGCGAGGGTCCAGGACATATTGTCAATATAGGGGAAGGGGCTAGCTAGGGTGAAGGGTGCTAGTCGGAACGCCCAATTTCCGTACAACCCGTCAACCATGTCACAAATATTTCCGGGGATGGGGAGAAATATTTCCAGGAACGGGGAGAAATGGGTTTTGTTATAGAGGGGAGATGGTGATATTGAAATCGCTGATATTGTGGAGGTTTATGTTTATGCTGGGATTCATACCGTTTAAATGTTGTTTTAAATTGCGCACCGATTAGGAAGGTCTTGCTGTCAACAGTTGAATGAAATGAAGTATTTATTGCCGACCGATTGTCTCATGCGATGTCTCATTACATGTATATAAAGCTCATAACTAATGTTGTGCTGGAATATTGTCCAGTCAAATTGAACATTGATTTTTCAAGGTGCCAAACCATAAAGGACGTATACACCAACTGTACAATTAGGTAATTTAGATGAAACGCGGTTTGATCTTGGCCTTACAACGTCGTATCCATCGTTCTCACTACAGAGGAGAGGAGGGGGAAGCCAGTGGGGGTGGGGTTGGATATTGTGTGGCCTATTTACATGGGCGTCGCCAGGATTTGTTTTCTAGAGGGGGCAAAACATATTTTTGCCAAAAAAATGCCTGTTTTTCTCAACACATTCTCCATTTATCAGTTTTAGAGGGGGGCAGGGACATTCCCCCCCCAACTCATTAAATTTAAAATTAAACTCAATTTTTCCCTTCTTTTTTCTTTTTTTTTTGCTTTTCCAGGGGGGGGGGGGGCAAGTGCCCCCTTGCCCCCCCCCCCCCTTGCGACGCCCATGCCTACTTATGTTACACCTGTGAATGGTCACTTATATTTCCGGGGAAGTGGGCAACAATTTATATTCGTTATGGTGAAGGGGGTGTTTCTTATGTATTAAGTAGTAGTTAATGTCATTGTAGCAGTTGGTGTTTTTATTATGGTGATGGGGTTGTAGAGCAAAGTATTTAACACGTTTATTTGCAGAAGAAAGTAAAACTATAAGAAAGGACATATTGGAGCACTTCATAATTATGTCAAGCACCACATGTTAAATGTATTTATTACAAAACTGTGAAAATGAAATCAGGTGCAATGCACACACGAATTTTTTAGTAATAATGTATTTGCATTCATTACAGGGTAGTACTTCGACAAAACTCAGGGGATATAATTGTAGTAAATTTTCGGAGCGATTTTCGCAAGGGACGTCGGTCCAGGCTTGTTTAGCATAGGCAAAAACATTCCATGAAAGACTTTCAAGCAAGACGGGTAATCATTCCATAATTATTCTTGGGTACAACTAAGCCAAGGATATAACTTTAAAAAAGGATGGACATAAAACAGCAGGAAAAGAGTGATTATTTTTGCACTATTTCATTTTCATGACTAAGTTCTAAATAATAAAATTATGGTTAGAAGAAAAATGTGTTTTGAATGGGTAAAGAGAAAAAGCAGGAATCTTGCAGTTGAACTGGAAAGAATAGGTGTGTCACGTCTTCGTCTTGAGTTGAGATTCTTGCTTTGGGAACTGGTTGAAGCATGCATTGGAGCATGCTTGGAGCATGGTTGGAGCTGGTCATGTGATGTGGGTGTCATCGGGAGTCCTGTGTAAAGGAGTAACAAAGAAAACTTGTAGAAAAAAATACATCGGCTAACAATAGATGTTCTTGGCTACAAGATTTCCAAAGATACAACACAGTCGTGCCGATCGAACATTCTATTCAGTCCACTTTGATCCGGAGCTGTGGGGTGATCCGGAAAACTTCAGACCCGAGAGGTTCATCGACGAGCAAGGCCGCATCAGCAAACCAGAATACCTCATACCCTTCTCAATAGGTTGGTACTTTTTGATCTTTCTATAATTAATTTCTCGTTGCACGTTGGGCTGAATTCGTTTCCACAGGCATGGTTCCTATACGTTTTGTACATGCAAGTCATCAAATAAACCAGAAGGGTAACCAGGTGGACTAGAATCCCTTGGACACAATGCCGGCGCTCTGCTAACGGGAGCTTTCTAGCCCTTTTAATAATAATAATGATAATAACAACGGAGTCTTATATAGCGTACGTATCTACCAACAATTAGGTACTCAAGGCTCTGGTTATTATGTCTATTATTAAAGAAAGGTAAATAAAGTATATGAGAAATATGAGACCCATTATGTAGCACCTTATAAGGGTTGACAAGGTGCTGCGGCGCATATTGCAGCCACTGCCAGAAACACCGGGGCAAACCCCTTCTCTTAGCGATAAGTGTTACTGGGTTCTTTAACGTGCATTACACAACACACGGGACCTACGGCTCTACGTCCCATCCGAAGGACGTAGCAATAATGGTGAAGTGCCTTGCTTAAGAGCACAAGCACCATGTTCCCACGGTCAGGATTCGAACTCATGTAGCTTACTGAGGCAAGCCAGGTAGTGGAGAAATGTATCTTGGATGCGACATTCACTCTGATGGATACTCCTCACATGATGTCCATCATCGAATTGGTTTCTTCAACCATGGGCCAGCTGGATCGTGTCTGGAGAAACAAACGCCTCACTCTCGGAACCAAAACCCAGATCTACACCACCTGTATCTTACCAATTCTCTTTATGTATCCGAGACATGGACCGTTACTCAAGGAAGATGGACGTAGACTTCAAGCTTTCCATATTTGCGTTAACGCCGCATACTTGGGGTGAGATGGTCTGACTTCATCACCAGAAAACCAGGCTGGAGGATCTCTGGGCACATTCGTCGATTCCCTGGCATCTCCCCCAGCACACGCCGCCCTCCAGCTGGCCGCTGATGTATCTACAACAGGAGCCATAGGCCATCAGCCTGGGTTTGGTCGGCATCAAAATAATTAGGCGTGAAAAGTGCTCATTGTGATTTTTTTGCAAGGTATGAAACCCTGTAGTTGGAAAATATGTGATAGCATTGCAGCGGTGGCAGTTTTTGGGTGCTATCACTTAAAAAAAAAATGGCGGCCAAAACATGCTTGTTATTATAATTAATCAGGTAACAAACATATTGGCGGCTATTTTGAAAAAAAAAAATTTAAAAGTGATAACACCCAAAAAAACTGCAACCGCGCACACTGCAAAGCTATCACTCATTTTCCAACTCTAGAAGTGCATACCTTGGCAAAAATCGTAATGAGCACTGCTCTTTTCGGTCATTTGATACCGGTGGCCTAATTTTTGGACTGAAGCTGAGACCCCAGTAAGCCTGATATCCGGGTGCACTGAACCAATTCAAGCCCTATTGAAAACAGTGTAAAATCAACAAGGTTCAGGGCTAAATAACATGCAAGCCGACATCACTGGGGTTTCTCAAACAAAACTTAAATTATTGTCTTGTGCTTTATCTTTTTATTTCTTTTCAATTTTGGGTAGACTAGCCGATGACATTGTTAAATATTCACACCAAAACAAAATCACCTCCCGAACAGTGATAGTTTCCAAGCCTGTATGTAGCCGTTTTACAAGTGGCATCCTTCCACTTCCTGAGGCAAATAGGACCCATTTTCAATCGTAATTTTATCAAGCCTGCCCTCAGATGGCAGCCCCAAAACCAGGGAGTTGATCCTTGGCTAACATTTACACAATTCAACCGTTTTTAAAGCCGAACGGTCTCCGTTTTCAAAAGAAACTGTTGGGGGGGGGGTCACATTTTATGCTCGCGTAAAAATTCTCACTTGAATTAGTTCACTGCACCCATCCTGGCTGGTCACGACCACGCGGCCGATCGACCGCGAAATGGTGCGACAGCTTAAGGCCGGCCAAAAATATTTTCACACTTTTTTTATGTGGCGGCCGCCAGATAATAAGTGGCGGCCGCCAAATAATTATCTGGCTGCCGCCACATAAAAAAAGTGTGAAAATATTTTTTTGTACAGCGACCGCCACTTATTATGACGACTTATGTGGCGGCCGCCACTTATTAAGAGTTGCGGCCGCTTTACAAAAAAAATTTTTCACAGGCACCAAAAAAATATATTCACACAATCACACTCATTGAGTGGCACTATCCGTCTTCCGTACCTAAACGCCTATTATGGATTTTGTATTTTTATGTTCCACGTTTACTCGTGCATTTATAAAAAGTTATGTATCTTGTTTATTAGTGACCGGTGAATAGTCGTTTAATTGTTCTTTTAATATTTTGTAATCATTAAAATCGGTATTATTGTTTGGGTAATTTGGTGTGGTTTATAGGTATAAAGGCATATTAAAACCTTGGAAAGTATTGTAGCGCAACGGTGTGCTTGCAGTGAGTTATTATTTACTTGCGCAGCGCCCTCTGTAGTTGGGTGGGTTCGCGCGTTCCAAAGGGGGAGTTGATCACAGCGCGTCGCGTCGTTGAGAACGGACGTTCGTCTCGTGGAGAACGAACGTGTGTGTGTGCGTTGTCGTGTTGCTGCACTGACGTGCTGACGACTGGGCGAGGACAGGAGTATGGTGTTCTATAGACGCCAAATCTGCGTCGCGTCGTGCTTTCACGTCGTGCCGTCGCGTCGTACCGTCGCGTCGTGCCGTCGTCCGTCGCGTCGTGCCGTCGCCCGTCGCGTCGTGGCGTCGCGTCGTGCCGTCGCCCGTCGCGTTGTGCCGTCGCCCGTCGCGTTGTGCCGTCGCCTCTTAAATTACCGTTTCTAAGCACGTACACTGCAAGAGGAAGCGACGCACCTTCACACGTCGCGTCGTGCCGTCGCCCGTCGCGTCGTGCCGTCGCCCGTCGCGTCGTGCCGTCGCCCGTCGCATCGTGCCGTCGCGTCGTGCCGTCGCCCGTCGCGTCGTGCCGTCGCCCGTCGCGTGACTGTATCTTTCTTGGCAATAGGTGGCGCCTTCATTCTTCATGTACATGTGTTTAATAGAAAGGGGTGTAATCATACATTTCGCCACTACATTTTAAGTTAAATGGAATGAGTTTGGCCGCCACCATGCATTAAAGTTTTTATCAGACTTGTGTTTTCTTAGAAAGAAGTGGTTGTCTGGCTAGGAAAATAGCAAGGAAGAACCGGTTTTGTGCGAGCAAAATTCAGGGAACAATCTGTTGATACTAATAACTTGTTGGAAAGTTCCAAAGTCATTCCAAGAAAGTTGCCACCGTGAATAAGGGTTTAAAACAAGGGAGGAGGATGGGATTTGCTATCAGAATCAGCAGGGCCGTTCCTCATTCTTTTCTTTTTATGGGATGTATGATAAAATTGGAGTACGAGGGGCTCTGCGAGCTGATGAATCTTTTTGAAAACATTGTATTTGCAACCAGCTAGGGAAGATTTCCGTTTATTTAAGACTTAGAGGCACTGGTATGGATACCTGTGTAAGTATATGACTAAACTGCCCTTGTTTAGGTTTTTTCTTTTTTGGAAATTCATTACGCATATAGGGAGTAACATCAGTTCCACTGCTGGGTTGCAGTGATGGGTGGGTTACAACTTATCAACACATACCTCGCCAGCGGGCCCTTAGATTGGTGATAACCGGAGAGCGGGAGTTTCAAAAAACTCATCCGGTGTTTACGCGACGCAGGGACTGGTTTGTGGCAGCAATTATGCGCCGCAGCACCTAGCAAAAAGGTGCCATATACTTCATTTACGCTTTGGTAGCATTCTCCCCCAGCGCTTTGTATCCTCTGGCAAAAAGCGCTATATAAATACAGTTATTAATTATTATTATTATTATTGTGTACATGTGGTTTTTGTTTCTAGTTCACTTAATGATTTGATTTATACCGGTGATAATATGCCGTCCCACCTGTTTTTTCTTTTGTGTGTGTCGGGGGAAACAGTGCATATTTTCTGTGCCCTTTTTACGCACTTCATCAGTCACCTTTGTTTAATTCTTTTATACGTATTTACTTTATTGCTAATGATGGTTAAGAATATTTTACGCATGAGCATTTCTTGTAATGATCAGATTAAGTGGATTCCTTCTTTTTTATTTTTTATTTCGAATTCTATGCCTAAATGACCATTATGTTAGTTCTGTTCTTCAAGAAGTTCCAGTAGGATTTGTACGTTCTCCTTATCCACGTTTTTTTTTCTTGGTTGGATGGTGGAGATGGGTTCATCCTTGATCGGACCAGGCCATCTTTTATGTTTTTGTCGTTTGTATGCCAGGATGGGTTGGGTCGCAAAGAGTGCACTTAGAAAATCATTATCGCTGATCAGATTCCAGTGTTTCAGAAGGGCCTGCTTAAGAGCTGGGTGTTTAATTTGTGGGTGGTAGGGTAAAACAAAGACCAGCGGGATATTCTTTTCGGATTTTGCACGCTTTTTAGAGTTCACGGAATCGCGTGTATATGTGCTTTGTTGTTTGACAATTGGAAGCAGAAAAAAATCTATGTATTTTGAAATTGATTGAGTCGGACCTCCGCAACCACTAATAATAGGCCTCCCCACAAACCGTGTACAAACTGTACGACATTGCAATTTGCAACACTTTCACCGCACGGCACGCATGTCATAAATACTGTACAGGTACATGAAAAATGAAGGCGTCCACCTATTGCCAAGAAACTACAGTCACGCGACGTGCGACGGCACGACGCGACGGGCGACGGCACGACGCGACGGTACGACGCGACGGGCGACGGCACGACGCGACGGGCGACGGCACGACGCGACGGGCAATGTGTGCGTCGCCTCTTTAAGCAGTCTACTTAGAAGCGCCGAGGTAACAGGCGACGGCACGCCGCGACGGGCGACGGCACGACGCGACGGACGACGGCACGACGCGATGGACGACGGCACGACGCGACGTGTGAAAATGCGTCGCTTCCTCATGCAATGTACGTGCTTAGAAACGGTAATTTAAGAGGCGACGGCACGACGCGACAGGCGACGGCACGACGCGACGACACGACGCGACGGACGACGGCACGACGCAACGGACGACGGCACGACGCGACGGTACGACGCGACGGTACGACGCGACGGTACGACGCGACGGCACGACGTGAAAGCACGACGCGACGCAGATTTGGCGTCTATAGAACACCATACAGGAGGTTAGTAGCCGGAGACACACCGGGGATCTGAAGCTTGGTCTGTGTGTTGCTACCTCGTGGGCTGTATCCACTGGGGCCTCGGGAGTCCTGCCGCCGGTAACTTGGGGATGCCTGATAGTAAGTCGCAAAAGAGCGTGGGGGAGCGCTGCGAATAGTCCACCCTTGACGCAGCCCCAACCTCGTCCCCAGGGTGGCGAGCAGTACGCGCCCACCACTACCTGCTCTCTCACCCTGGTATTGGATCATTTGCATGTGCAAGATTTTTGCACACGTATGCAAATGAGGAACAGTCTGGTGCCTGGATATGCGTTACACATTAGCGTTTGTTTTTGTATGCGGTGTCTGGGGTAAAAACAGAGTCAATTCGTAGCAGCGCGAGCACGGCGTGAGTTACGAAAACTCGATTTTTGAAATCAAACTGTTACGATCTTATCGAGACAACATGCAGTATCATATTTCATATATAATATGAGCAAATTGGAAAGGAAATTAGTATTTTCGAGAAGGCGTGGACGAATGATCGCGAAAACACGTACTGCACGTTGTGGATATATAGCACCAAGTACACGATAAAAATCCATTACTAGCCAATTGCGGTATCCAATCGGGATACAGGAAGAAAGTTTCCTATCCAGGGTTTACTATTGGAAACGCGGTTGGAAATAAAGTAAGCACTGGGGACGAGGTTGCTGCAGCCCTAATTATAATATACCGTATTTTGGTATATTTAAATTACACAATTCCAGGGGTTACGATCGCGCAAGGCATGATGGGAAACAACATGGCGCTGCAAGATCGTACCCACGGGGCACGAGGTTGTCGACCGTAAACTTTAAAAATGGACTCTCCATGGCAAACTCTTGGTGGCGCACTGCATTGTGAATCGCCCGAAACACCTTTTTGTGATCCGTGGACAGAACTTTAAAAACGGTTTTTGTGTTCAAAATTCCGTCACTTGAAAAGCACATGAGTGATTTGAATGATTCTTGAGCCAAACGCTAGAAAGTTCATTGATTGGGCTTGAATATCCTAGATTTGGAAATTACTATAGGCAAAACTTCATTCAAAAATGGTCCTACCATTTTTTTTAATTTTTTTTTTTACTCACCCTGTTTAGGCCTTTAGCAATATTGCGACTGACATGTCACATGCAATAGAAAGTTCACTCCTGGTGGCGCCCTTCCGGAAACCATGTATAGGAAAATTAACGCGCAATAATTCTAAAATTTGCTCATATTTTTGGTACATTGATTTCTCAACAAAATCACCCTCGAGAAAACGCTTTTGTAAAATTGTTACTAGCATCTCAAATTTTGGAGACTGAAAAAATCGCCTGATGGGACTGAGAGAAATATAGAGCCAAAGATTGACCTCTCACTTCCGAAAATCTAAAACACATGGGGCAAGTGGATCTCGGTGTACTCGAACAAAGATGAAAATCTATTAAATAATTTTGTGGCTGTCGATTGAGTAAAAACTGAAACTTAAATAGGAAACTAAAATGTCTTTTAGGATGCCACATGTGCAAGGTCGTAAATTAAATTTATTTTTAACAATCTTCAAGTGATTTCTCATCATTTTTTCTTGAGGAATACCAATACCAAGATAAAATTCCAACATGAATATTTCTTGGGGTGATATAGTTAGAAATCATTCTGTCAAAAATTATAGCAAGAAAAAGAGCAATAAAGTGTAAAATGGGGGGGGGGGCAGCCTAGGATTCCAGAAGCTCGCCGTGTGAGGTCTCTATGTTTATTTCGCGTGAGCGTATCCCGTACCAAAAAGGCGAAGCAGTGCAAAACGAATCATACACCATATTCAATGACGCTCTTTCATTGTAGGCCTTTTATTAATAAAACAAACTGAAAATGGACAAAGTATAAACTAACAGTTGCTAATGCGAGTCATAATACATGTAAAAATGAAAATCAAATCCTTTGACCTACACGTCAAACTTTGTTAAATCATCTTAATCATCAATATGACTTTAGATTTCCATTGTCCAAAACTCAAAACTGAAATCGTTGGTCAATCATTCGTACGGTCACATCATAACGCGCGGTTAACAAATCCAATGGTTGTGTGTATATAGTGACATGCTTTTAATACAGGTATTTCTTGCAATATGAAATTATTGTCGTCGAAAATATCCAGCAATCCCTAGTATCGAAATCTGAAGCGTTTTATTGCTTCTCCGTTTCACTCTGACGGTTTATGCACGGTGTTTTTTGAGATTGAAAAAATGAAAAACACTCTCGTCCAACACAAAGGACGAGACGCCATTTTTTTCCTTGAACCTATAATTGGGTTCGCCACTACGCTGCACGCAGAGCACACAAAAGCCCTTTCAATCGATTCCGAATGGCTATTCACTGGAAGTCTTTTCATGCATCTGGTCTTCACAAAAGGCCGGATTTAACCCATTCATTGGCGTTACGAGGTAATCCTATAGCATCGCCTCGCTCTCTACACAATGTCTACAACAACAAAAAATTGAATTGCACGTCTACAACAAAACTGGCCAGCTAGTTCTACGCCTGCATTGTAGTTAACTTGGTCTTGTATAGCAGTGCTTGCAAGGCGAATGAGTTGCCGTGCACCGCCGAACGTGCAGGTTTTAAAGCCATTCCTCATCATAATCGTCGAGGAAGGTTTTCCCGCATCTCTCATACTTGAGATATCGTAGTGAGACTACATGTATTTTGAAGAAGACGAAGTAATCTTGGTGGTCCTTTGCGTTCCTCTTTGGAAGTCGTCACCTTTGTTATACCGAGAAGCAGTTTAGGAAAGATGGTTGTTGTTGTTTAGGTGTATATAGGCGTTAGTGGACAAAGTCTGGAGAAACTCACAATCTAATTACACATCGTAAGACATACCACCTGGATGAGAAAGGCAGAGATGGAGACAATCAAGGATCAATACAAGGATGGACAGGCGAAGATGCTAGGCATAATTCCTCCTCAAATGCCTCTCGGATACATCGTGGAGACCTATCCGGCTCACCGACCCTCGGGATTTCCTGCTGTGTCAAGTCCTGTCCTGGAGAACAACACTTTCATCCCGGGACAAACTCTACCGAGCTCTGGTGGAGTTAAGCGTCCGGCGCTAGCGGGAATTTCACCCATCGATTTGACTACCTCGGCAACCAACTTGTCAGCTCACTCTCTGGATGGTGATGACGGGAGGTACCCCCGAGGTTCGTACCACCTCCAATCCCCCGATGGTAGACTCCAGGACAACGTCATAATGCAATGTGAAGAAATCCCAGACGACGATGACACGAGTCAGTTTGAAGAGGGAGTGGAGGTCCTGTCAGATGCTTCATCTTTCGGATCAGAAGGCGGATCCGCGTTGGAGGGATATCGCGAGGATGACGAAGAAACGGCGGAGCAGGACAGTACCGACATGGCATCGTTAGACGAGACGCTCTTCCCTCACACTTACAGCGAGGTTTACACCCAGAGATCCGTGGCTTATGTCATCAGCGGCTATGCATACACCAAGAACCGCCAACAGCTTGACAAGACGTATCTCAGGTGTCGCCAGAGAGGCTGTGGCGCCCGTGCCATGATCATGGGCGACATCAGACGAGCCACGGTCTTCAACAACTCTCACAACCACCCTCCTCCCTCGGATATTACACAGAAAGCCCGGAAGAGGAGGTACTCAATGTCTCCGCCGAGTGACTCACCCAGCGAGGGTATAGGAGGAGGACCTGATAGTGTTTCTTCAGTTCAGATGATGCCTCCATCAAGACCGCACCCAGGAGGTGGTGCTTGGAAATCAATGCCTCCTGGTTCTCAGAGTGATGCTATACCGAGAATCGTATATGTCCGTTCTCTACAGTCAAGGTAATTCTTTTTCAATATCGAGCAAAATACTTGCATTTAGATTTTCTAACCAGAGCTGGACTGGACTTACATGTATATCAATCCTAAAAGGAAACGATAGTTTGTGCTATATAAAATAATGTCAGTGCATGACAGATGCCTCTCAGAAAACGAAGTATTTGATTACAAACATTAGTGGCAAGAGAAAGGATACTGGAGGACTCATTTTTGTAAAGTTTGTTTTTGAAAATCATCGGTTTTGTACAAAACCATATCTTAGATCCCCTGCCATGTAAAAAAAAAATGTCTGAACTGAGTCGAACTGGACGTATAATATTCCGCCCTTCCCCACCAAAAAAAAAAAATCAAAAAAATAATGTTTTTGCCGCAATTAAAGTGACATCCCCTACACACGTTATTTTCTCTAAGGTATGTGTATTTTATCGCCAAATGTTAGCTTCATATTTATTCCCACATGACCAATTTTATTTCAATAGTCGCGGCGTCTGGTATATAGGCCAACAATATAATACATCGATCGATTTGTATAGTGTAATCCAACCTATAAACAGGTCGTGCTCTGCATGTTCACGCGCACGGTAGCCTGATCACATCTTTCTATCCTGGAAAAGTGAAAAGAAGTTTACAGCACTTTTTGAAAGGCATTGTATAACATAATTTTGAGGTTGAGTGTTCTTTTCAAAATCACTCGTGAATGCTCGCATGCACCTATATCCGCAAGCAAAGTTCAGAATTCAGCCCACGCGTGCTCCAGAAGCACTATAGAATGATGTTAGTACACTTTGCAAGTAGGCCACCACTGATTTGCACGTAACACAATCCAGAGTTAAACGAGTCAGTTTATTTTGTAACTCGAGTTGAGTCAAATTTAAGGAATTAAGTGACTCGCCGGAGTCGAGTCACAATGTGTGTTCGAGTCAAGTCAAATTTATGCTCCAAAATGCTCGAGTCAATTCCAGTCACTGATATTTGAACACCATCTAATAAATTATGGAATGGAAGAAGGAACACAAGGCACCAGTTTATTATGAACATTCAAATACTTCAAATATGCGCCATGGTACCCAATAGCAGCTTAATTCTGCTGGACGTTTCTCAGTACAGTTGACACAAGTGAAGTTTCGGTTTTATCTCTGGTTTGGCTTCTTCGGGTCTGGAATAATGTTTACACACTAACAACTTCAAAACCAAATTTCAACACACGACACTGTTTCAGAGAGCCTATTTGAGATGTGGCGAATACAATAGGAGGGCGCTATTTGGTTTGGGTAAATACGAAAGGGTTTAACCAAATCAAACATGCTCTTTGTGACAAAAAGTTAATCTCGACCACTCTCACTATACCACACCTCCAGTTTAAATTCCCTAGATGGAATATTTTGGAGGACCACCAACTAAGTAAACAGCGGCCTCCTATTGTGTCTGCCATATCTCAAATATAGTCTAATATAGCCGGAGTTCCATCAAGGGCTTAAGAAATCGCACGAAAAGCCGATGATGATGCGCTTAAAGTCTTGTTCGGGGATAGCAGTTAGTGCGCTTCATTACAAAACCAGAAGATGGAAGTCCGTGGTACGGTGGTACGCGATTAGCGGGCACAACTTGACGTCAACGCGAAGTGCTCGAACATAAATACATGCAGTTGTAGCTTTGTACCGTAAGTCACCATAAATATTTTTGCAAAGTTTTGGGACTCGAGTGTTATAAGCCTTCGACTTGAGTCGAGACTAGCCTTCCGATCAGTGACTCGAGTTGAGTCATTTTCGCATTAACTCGAGTCGACTCAGTAACCCGTTTAGTTGGGACTCCAGTCGGCGGCCGAGTCGCCAAAATGAATGTGACTCTAGTCGAACTCGAGCCGAGTCATTGACTCGAGTCATTACAACTCTGAACAAATCCGGAATGCTCGTTGGCCATTCCGAGCTGTACATAAAAAGTGAAGCTACGCACTGGTTCCCGATCACTTCATTCGAATGTAGCGTGGGAACCAGCCTCAACCACTCCCATTGTTAAAAATATTTAATCTTTATTTAAATCAAGGTCGTTTAAGGTAACGAAACCTTTCTTTTTTCTAAACCAAAGTTTATATAAAATATATTTTGTTATTTTTGGTTGCAAATATTATTTGTTGAGTAAACAGTGTGCATGTTGATTAAATAAAATATCTTTCTTTACCAATGTGTTCTTGTAGTGGTAATGATATCGCTACTGCCAAGTGGACCATCGAAAACAAGTCGATGCGATTATTAGACTTTGCCAAGGCCTTTGACAACGTCTCTCATAAGAAACTTTTCAAACTTCAGCCTAACGGTATCTGCAACCACCTCATTAAGTGGCTATACATGTCGGTTATAACTCTGCAACATTTTGCCAATTCAAATCCACCCTCATTCTACCTTAAATATTCATCGGTCTCACGCCCAACCTTAATTGGCGTGATATCCCAATCAAGTGGACTTTGCCTGCGCTGTCTCTTGGCGGCAATTCTCCCACCCGCCCAAATTGGTCGAATCCTTTGTGGCAGGTGTTGCGCCATGCTGACCTCTTTGATTCTTGATTTTTCCAGGTGTCTGTAGGGACTGCAAAATGCCTTGAGATTTGCCTTGATGGCGTCCTTGTATTGTGATCTTTTGCCAGATGTGAGTTGGTCAGTTGACCATAGAAGATTGATTTTGGTATTCAGCAATACTATGCGCAAAAGGTGGCCCGACAAGCGAAGTTGAGCTTGTGTCAGAAAGAATACCAAGAATATGACAGCGCTCGAGGACTCGGGTGTCAGGTACACGATCACGCCAAGAGATATCAAGTATCTCTCGAAGACACTGTTTGTGGAAGCGATCAAGGCGTTTGATGTGCCGTCGGTAGGGCGTCCAGGATTCACAGCCACACAAGAGTGTTGAAAGTATATGGTGAAAGATTATGGTATAGACATATTGATCTTGGTATACCAAGCGGATGCCTCGCTTATGCCAAAGGCGATGTCTTTTAGCCTCCCAAAGGAAGCGCTTTGCCTATTCTAGATGTTACTTCGTCAACGATCATGGCATTTTGGGAGAGCACACCTCCAAGATAGCAAAAAAAATGTGATGACAGGCTGTTACGGTTGGTGAACCACCGGGCTTCGGTTGGAGCAAAACCTCGGTCGTCTTAAGGCTAATTGTGAGCTCGTAACGGCTAGCAGATTGTGTACATTGATCAACAATATGCAGCATGTCCTCAGGGTTGTGGCTGACAAGAGCACAATCATCAGCATGGAGAAGATCCAGGAGCAATAGTTCGGATTTCTTGGTCTTGGCCTTCAGGCGCTGTTGAATACACCACCGTCAGTGCGAAACTGGATCAGAGTCCCCGGCCCGCGTGCAGCCTCGTTGAAAGTTTCACTGAGCATGAATAAAAACAACAATTCTAAAATGCAGTTGGGCTAGGACACCGTTTGGGAAACGGGACATTATGTAGAGTCGGCGCAGCCCCTTACACGGGCGACCATACCATCGTGCAGGGATTTGATGATGTCAGTGATTTCGGCTGGGCAGCCAACCTTAATTGTGCTGGAGTTTCCACGGGCCTTCTCTGCTGAAGGTCGATAGACCATGAAGAGGTCACGGTGTTGTTCTCTACACTTTTCCTGGACTCGTCGGGCACAATACATCATGTCGACTGTGCCGCGCTCGGCATGCATGGAATCCACATTGACTTTGGGGGAATATTACAAAGGCCCATTTTTTAAAATTGTATGTTTAGGTCTGGTGGCATCAGACGCATAGCATCATGTTTTTGTTTTCAATTTGTAAACTTGGTTTCTCCAATTTTTAGTCGAAAGTTTTAGTTATGAACACATAATGAGCAAACATTTAGTTTTGGAATATTTGGCGTTCCAGGGGTCTCCAACAAATACATTTTTTTTCCTTCTAATTTTCTTTGGGGGGGGGGGGGGCGGGGCTGGCTTTCAGTACTTAATTGGCACCAAGTACCAGCCTATCCCACGAGAATGAGGGCTGCGAGTACTTCAGTGTTTTTTTTTTTTTAGTTTTCGGTCGATGTCTGGTTCAAAAGTGAATAACTTTTGTACTGCTAGAAATACAGAAATTTACAGAAAGAATTTTTTTGGGGGTGAAACATTTGCTTTCGCTGCAATTTTCAGAAATAAATGGATTTGGAGGATTAGTGTGCTATAGAAAATATTGTTAAACTAGCTTGTTTCATGTTTTGGGTTCGGAAATGCTGGAAAATCTAAGAAAACCGATCGTGTGATTGTAGTCTGGTTCCCTGACCCCACTTATAGATGAGACTTGCAATTTATAGACTTTGGGGATTGTAAAGTAAGAGAATCAGTCTAACAGGATTGTACCCCTTCACAGATGTGTCATCAATTGCAAAGAAAATGCGGAATGACTAAATATGAACAAGTAGGAGCAGTGTTTGAAAAAAGCCAGTTTTCTCCAACGATGGTCGTCCCACCAGCATTGGAAAAATACAGTTTTCTTGAAAATGTCAGCACACCAGTAGCCACGATTTTACAGGATGCTTTAGATTGTCATTCACTAACAGTCCAGTAAGATATTTCGTTATAATTTGATCATTTCGTTTTTTTGATGTTTGCAAATGTTGTATCTTCCCTTTAACTCATAAGGCCCCCAAAAAAGTCTCCGGTTTCTGGTATGCGCGTGCGTCGCCGCAGCCATGCGCGTCGGCAAAATGAAAAAGTTTTTTTTTCAATACAAGATGATGTCTCAAAATCGCCAAACTCACTGATTTGACTGGAATCCTGCTGCTGCACAATTTTAACGTGTTTTTAGATGGGGTTATGATCGAGAATAAGCTTTATGTGGCCTCTCTGGACTCCCATATATTTGCTCTAAGTTTAGTCGGGCACCATTTGCAGTCATCAGTCGACATTTGAAGCAAAAAAAAAAAAAAAAAAGGTAAAAAAAAAAAAAAAGCCGCGTCGCCGCACTACTTTTGGGGCAAGCTCCATACCAGAACCCGGAGCCTCTTTTTTTTGCCTAATGTAGGCGTGCCCTCAGCTAGCAAATAACAGACCTCGAAAACGATAACAAATAACTGACAATAGAGGGCGCTAGTAGTGCACAAAAAAACATGAAAAAAACCACTGATGAAAAAAAAACGCTGGTAGGTCAGAGGTCAAGCCGATCAGCTGACTCCACAGTTCACCACATGACATAGCCTTGGTAAACACATGAGCTATATAGATTAAAACACTGCAACAATAGGACTTAAAAAGTAAACATTTGGCGTTCGAATATTTATTCTGTGCATCCTTGACACTTCCTGAACAAGGTGCATAGTTAAACGAGGGACAGAAGCTGTAAAAGATTGCGGTAGTCTGTACTAGAATTTGGTAATTTGGAACAGACGATCTTTTCATTTCTGCATTGGTTTTGCGGAAGTCGTGTACACATAGGCCTACACTAGCTGTGGCTCAATACGCAAGCACTTTCAATTTGACCGTCCTTCTTTTGGTAAATATGATCATATCACTCATCATACGACATTATAATTGTGTACAGAGTATCTCAGTTTGCAGAAACTTTCTTTCAAAATGTTTGTTAAATTTATTTATTATTGAACAGTGTTGAACTTGTACATGTTGTAGTACTCGTAGTCATACTCGGTACTTACCCCTAGAACTATGGTTAATACGAGTAATACCCATTTTTCTAGGGGTACTTGTACTCGAGTACTACTCGAGTACTTTTTTGGAGTCAAAGTACTCGAACTCAAAATGACGGTACTCATACTCGACATTTTGAAATTGTACTCGATCATTAAAATACTCGTAGTCGTACTCAAATAGTAGTACTCGGGGGGAGGGGGGAGGGGGAGGAAATGTTATACTTATAGCTTCACTTACCATGGCCTTATTTTATCGATACTTTCAGTTTAAAATTGTTGATTGTCTTGTGGAGAAATCGAGATTTCCTGATTTTCCTCTTTGAAAGTTCGGACAAACACATTTAAACAGCTAGCCGTGAGTGGGTCTGTATATCGGTCTGACTGGGCCCAGGCCAATTACACAAAATGAACCATTTGCGGTATGGCCGTATTCGGAAATGTGAGTACTCGTACTCGGACTCAGAAGCACAAGTACTCGTACTCGGAGACCTGTTCTTGTACTCGGAGGTACAAGTACTCGTATTTATACTGGGCAACCTCAGTACTTGGCAGTACTCGGTACTCGGAAAAAAGTACTCGACTACAACACTTTTATTGAAGTGGATATTTGAGCGTGAACTGTTCCACGATTGTTTTTTTTGTTTAAACCGGCATTGCACTGAACATGCTGAACGCATGCAGTGAGTGTATTTTTGGGACTTGGCAATTTTTATAGTGACGAGTCTTTGTCTGGCCCCAAACTTCCATTGTTGTTGTGACTTCGTATTCACAAGAGCTGGGAATCGGACCTAATGCAATTTTGGACTTACATTCCCCCCCCCCCAAAAAAAAAAAAATTCCTCCAAAGCCACAAATCAGAAAAAACAATTTTTTTTCTAAATTCTAAATATTTGATTTTAAACAATAAAAATGGAAAATTTTTACTGTTTGGGACACAAAAAATAAAGTTAAAAAACAACAGCAAGGCTGGGAGATGGACTCGAACTCGCACGGCATGCTCATGAGGCGAACAAGCTATCCACTCATACACGTGCATGAGGGCGCTTTATGAAATGCCAGCTCAATAACAGAAAAAAAAACGTTGGGCGGGTTCACTGCTATTTTAACTTTTTGTAAATAGTTTAGACCTCTAAGAGTCTGCCAAGTTGCCAAACTTAGTTTATATTTAACAGTGTCATAATCAATAGTTCCACAAGATTAAATGCCTATTAAGCAGCTCAAAAATGTGAGAAAAGAATTTAATTTTTTTTTATAAAAGTGAATACCTAGTTAGACAACAAAATTGGACATTTCGTTCAATTCAACCAATTTACAATGAAAAATTTGTGATTTTATTTGTCAAACTTATAAAATAGAATTCTTTGGAAACCACATCACTATTTATATTATAAAAAAAATTCTTTGAAATGTACACATTGCATGCATCTAGTACATGCAATGTTGTTTTGATAAACACTTTGTTGTTGCAGAGCGAAGTAGTCCAGGCATAATTCGCATTCAGCTGTGCCGATTTTCAGCTGTTGTGTAGTCCACAGGAGGGATCTTTTGTTCAATTTTCCTTTCATTTTCGAGCCCTTTTGTCGTGACAAAAAGCCCAGCCTGTTCTGGCTTGGAAACACTCGAGGTCTGTATTCCATTCATTCGCTCAATAGGCTTTTGTGCAGCGCTGAATATGACTTTACGCTCACGAAGAAGAAAAATATATGAATTCAACCGCCGCATTCACTGCAAGGCATGCATGTCGAGCAAAATAAAATGAATTAGATGTTAATCTCCACAAATTCTTGCCCAGTTTGTCGAAAAGTAAGAAGTATGGATCTGTAGTGATTCAGGGAGGTAGATTGGTACTGCTGTACATCCTGGTAACTAGTAATTGCCGAAGCTGCAACAGTAAAATTGGCAAAGGAAAATATACAGGGGTAACTTATGATGAAAACTCCCTGCACAAGGTGAGTAAGTATTGCCAAAGGTTCATTTTTGGGATAGGAACTAGCTGTATTTTTTCTAGAGTGAGTTTTTTTTATTATTATCTTTATTACTAACAAAATGAGGACTGACTTGTGATCCTTCAAGGATATTTTTGAATATTTTTGTTCGCATCGTTGAGCATGGTATAGAACCTTAGCGCTGTTTCATTCCATGGGGCTTGAAGCTCAAATGAAACTCGTACATGTAGAGCAAAGGATGTGTGGCTCCACTCGTGTGCAGTGGTGAACTTTGGAGATTTCAGAAAGCCTTCCCAGCTAGGCTACCAGCAAAGCTACCAGGGCAATTATTGGACACTTTGTGGAGCCATGGAGTCTGATTGCAGTTTAGTGTATCGCTACATCGGTGCTCAATTGAAATATTTTTGTTTTAAATTTGTTTCTGTGTGTGTGTGTTCAGTAAAATGGCAACAACAGCAAAGGCGAGGTTGCCAGAATTTCTGGAGATGATGGAGAGGGAGTTGGACAGAGTGATGGACTTCTGGTTGAAGAATTCCCATGACACCATCAACGGGTGAGTGACCTTAACATGAACTCAAAGGTTTTTCACCTTCATTCTCTTTATGTGGTTTTGACCTTAACCAAAATAAATTTATCAGTGTTTCTTGCTCTAGGTTGTCCTTGAGCTGGTGAGGGAAAAAAAATTCATTCATTCATTCATCCTTTTCATATTTATTGGACCAATGCCCAGTCTAAACCTGATTGCAGGGTTATTATATAAACTTAAACAGAAAATGAAACCCAATAAATAATTGGAATTGAAGATAAATAAGAACTTCAAAACCAGCCAATCAGGGTTTACTTTGAAATTGTGCCGTCATTTTGAGCAGAAATTCAGCCTAACCTCGAGTGTTTCCAAGCCAGAACAGCTAGGCTGGGCTTTTTGTCACAACAAAAGTACTTGAATGAGTTCAAAGTACTCGCTGAATGGTCCGAATCTGGAGGTCAAGACGCAGTCTTGTTTTGCATTATTTATCGCCGAATCTACTCGCATATCATAGATGCTTGCTGTGCATGAGGCTATTCCATAGATTAGCCCCACCAAAGCAAATGTGTACTAATAAGCTGAGCCCGCGGACAGTAATATACTGTTACGCAGCTGAAGGACAACATTATTATTTTACAAACTTAGTACATGAATCGTCTTTTTTACAAAACAAACTCAGAAGTCACTAGGATACTTCTAGCCAAATGTATAGAGTAACCATGGTATTTTCTGTATACTTTAACCCTAACGCCCTTGAGTGATTTACTAGAAACGTTCCTCACTCTTGCAAATTCCAACACCATATGGTAAACTCTACACCCAAAGTGTTGGACTCTGATTATGGTGGTTTGCATGATCCCATTTGAAGCATAATCTGTTTACTAGTGCAGTACTCACCCCAACAGATTCCAACAAACCCTGGTGTTGGAGTTTGACTGGATGGGGATTGTTTAGGGTTAATACAAATTTTGGGGATGCCATACCCATTGTGAAGAAATGCTGGCCACCTGGCTGGGCTTACAACACTTAATTTTTTCCAATTTGATTAGTTGATATATTCTTGCATAAAAAATTAAAACAGTGTCACAATATTTGTCCCTGGTTCCCATGGCGGAAGTGTGAAAAAAACGAATTGTGATAGACTTTAACCCTGTTGTTAACTTTTAAAGGGAATGTACAACATTTGCTCTCGCTGCAATTTTTAGTAGTAAATGGACTCGGGAGATAAGAATGTTATAGCAAATGACTTAAAATGACTTGTTTCACGTTTTGGTCTTGAAGATGCTGGAAAAACCAAGAAAAACATCATGTTCTTGTAGTCTGGTTCCCTGACCTACTTAAGATGAAACTGAGCAGTTTGTTGACTTTGAGGAATTGTAAGGTCAGAAAATCAGGCCGGAAGACTTTTACCCCTACACAGGTGTGTAATCAATGCAAAGAAAATGAGGAAAAACAAATAATGAAAAATTAAGAGCAGTTTTTGAAAAAAAGCCAGCTTTCTCCAACGCTGGTCGGCCGACCAGCCTTGGGGGAAAAACACAATTTTTCTTGAAAATGTCAACACACCAGGAGCCACGATTGTACAGGGTTTTTAAAATGTCATTCCCTTACAATCCAGTAAGATTTTTCGTGATAATATGATCCTTTTGTTTTTGGATGTTTGCAAATGTTGTATCTTCCCTTTAATGTTTTTGTTCCAACGAAAGGTTTTCTCGTCTTTGGGCCTCACAGTGTTAGTCCTTGTTCTGCCTAGCACCCTATCTATCATTCCTTATACTCCCCTTATCAAAAAAACAAACAAACAAACAAACAAATGCACCAGCCCTCTATGGTTTTACAGGGTTATCAATGAGTAAGTACAGTTGTGGTACAATATAAGTTCAAATGGGTTATATTTACTGTTGCTGTTTTTTTGTTTTTGTTTTTCAGTGGCTTTTATGTGTGTCTTGGTCGAGATGGTAAACGCTATGATGACCTCAAATACTGCTGGCTGCAGGGAAGACAGGTTAGAAAACTGCTTTTAATAGATTTTATCCATGAATATCCAACACCAAAGCGGTATTTTCTTTTTTTCCCTTGAAACGATTAACCCAGTAGTGTTCTAATCCCCACATCCCCCCCCCCCAAAAAAGAAATAAAACTATGCAAGTCCAGTAAAACTGGTCCATGAAATCCCAAAATTGTTGGACTTGTGATAGACTTGTGATATCACAAACGCCTCGACTACAAAGCTAATAGTTTTTAGAATCCCAAATCCCTAATTATAATCCTGTGAATGTTTCTTCTTTTGCCACAGGTATGGATGTACTGTAAGCTATACAACAATCTTCCCAAGTACCACACCCCAGAAATACTCCAGGCAGCCAAGAAAGGTAAGCCAGTTTCCTTTTAACTTTAGAAAATTAAATTAATACAAGTTTGAAGAAACAATCTGAAAATTTCAGCCATTTTAAAAACTAAGTAACATCATGTTCCCTTAAAAAACTTGGAAATTTTCTTTTGTGATATTAAATAATGGTCCTTTATTTATTAATTAGATCCAGATAAATTATAAAGTTTCATTTTATTTTATTTTTTGGATTAATTTTAATGTCATTACTTTTAAAAATTTACATCTATGGAATTTTAATTGAAAGAAAGTGTTCATGAACCCTTCAAAAACTGTGGTAAACAAGTGTCACATTCTTTGTGACATTAGTACCATGGTTCAAAGAATTTATTTGGTTTTATTTAATTTTATATAAAATCATTGAGGGGAAAACATGAAATAAAAAAGTGCTTTTCAATATTATTACAAGTTTGAACTATTAACCAGTTCACGCCAGGATTGTTTTGACAGAACGGAACGAGGCGTCGGATTACATTTCACTTGACCTCAAGCCAGGCTGGTTGAAGCCATCACCCTCGGACAGCACACTCATATTTCCGACCTCGATTGCTACGAGCGGGTCGCAGACAGATATTTCCGGCCTCGCTCCCTGCGTGTTTATCTGTCCTCTGTTCCGAATACTGCAAAACTTTGGCCTGTACATGGCCGCCAGCACGAACTGGTTAAAGAAAAGTTTCTTTGAAGAAACGTAGACATCTTTCAATTCTCATTTCATACCTTTTATTGTAACAAGAAAAAGCTGAATATGTAAATTTTTAATGTGTGTAGGGGGTCAGTTTTTGATGAATTACGTGAAGAATCCAACGACGGGGAAATGCTACTTCACCGTGACAAAGGAGGGCAAAGCAGTCAAGGTACAGAGGACGATATTCAGCGAATGTTTCTACATGCTGGCCATGTCTGAACTGGCGAGGGCGACAAACGACGACGTATATAAGGTAAGGTGCACATCTTAAGCGCAGTAGCCGATAAGGTATTCGAACTTCACCACTGAACCAAATAGTGTTAGGAGTAACTCAGGTTGAACAAAATAGATTTTCGTTAGAGAAAGGCAAACTGGATGTAAATTTAGTTTTCATTGACGAAGCTCTCGTGTCCTTTCAAACAACAGTAACAGTCAATTTTTTGATGTAGTCTCTGCCAACTGTTTCAGATTTTGACATTTCAAGTACTTTATTCAAGTCTTCAGTATACTTTGGTTCACCGCGACTCTGGAACGGCAGTCTGAAACGGGCATAATTCACAATATACATCCAGAACCATAGAAGGAACCAATCAAATTGAAAAGTTCTTTAGTAAGCACAAAATGGACTGTTGCATGTTTTTTACATGCCTCAACTTATGCAAATGCTATACTTCTAATTCTGTTTGGGATGGCAGTCAGTTACCATAGACTTTTTATTTAAAAGCTCATGTTTATACCGAAGTGAAAAGAGAAAGACTGCGACCGAATTACTTTGCTTTAGCTTGCAATTACACATGCGCCCATGGAGCAACTGAAGCTTCTCATATTGGCCTGTGCCATTTGCCGGTCTTGGCCAAGTATCTGGAACCAGCGTAACTTTCAACACAAATCTTTTAGAAACACAATGTCTTCCATTTTGCAACAGACTTTGAATAAAATATTTTAAAAAATTGGACTGATTTTCGTGGTTCACAGCAAGAGGCAATCAAGATGCTGGACCAGCTCCAGCACTGGGTCTGCGTGGACGACACGGCCTTAGGGCGCCCTCAACTGCTGGGCGCGCCACGCGTTAACTCACTTGCTAGAGGCATGATTTTCCTCAATCTACTGGACGAGTTGACAGCCGGTGACCCGGCACTACAGGAGAAGTACGCCTCGCTTGAAAAGTGGAGCATTGAACAGTCACTACAGCATATGCAGGTATGGGAACAGAAGATGTACATGTTATTTAGTTTTACTGATTTGTTTTGTTTAATTTACTCGACAGGTGCTAATCGAAGCCAAGCTCACTGTTTGAAAGTAGTTTCACAAGCAAAAATGCTGTAGACTGCTTAAGACATTTTCAAAACAATCTGCATAAGTTGTTGACATCTTTTGCTTTAGTTTCACCAGAAAAGCATTTTTTTTTGGGGGGGGGGGCTCTTTCTAGCAAGTATAAAAAAAAAAGGTTGTGAACGTTTAAACCTCAAATAGCTGTCAACGATTTAAAACCAGGTAAAAAAATGTTTTTCTTTACCCCCTCTTTTCTGCATACAACTGTGCTTATCAGATATAAAATGTTTTAAAGGGAAAATACAACATTTGCAAACCTCAAAAAATAAAACTACCAAATCATTTTGAAATACCTTGCTGGACTGTTAGTGAATGACAGTGTAAAGCATCCTGTAAAATCATGGCACCTGGTATACTGTCATTTTCAAGAAAAGTGGTATTTTTGTATCAATTTCCAACGCTGATCGGCCGATCAGCGTTGGAAAAAACTGGCTTTTTTTCAAATACTGGCCCCAGTTGACCATCGCACTTGTTTGCAATCGATTACACACCTATGAACGAGTACAAGCCAGCTAAGACTGGTTCCCTGATCTTACAATTCCCCAATGTATGTAAACTGCTCTGTTTCTTCTTAAATGGAGTCAGGGAACCAGACTACAGGAAAATGATTGTTTTTCTTGGTTTTTATAGCATTTTCGAACCCAAAACCTCAAAAAAGTCAGTGTAACTATATTTGCTATATATTTCCGACCCCCCAGATCCATCCATTTCTGAAAATTACAGCAAAAGCAAATGATGTATATTCCCTTTAACCCTAACTCCCTAGGCATTTTTGCTGGGATGTAACTTCAATCCTTTAAAATCCTCCAACTGCCTCCATGTAATGATTACATTCAGCCTCAATCCTGCAAAATGCTCCATTATTTCTTGAATGTGGTCCTTGGAGAGGTGACCACTGCCTCAATCCTGTAAAATGCTCCAAGAATCACTGTCATTTTGTTAGGAAGAGCCAGTGACATCCTGGAGCAGTGCAGAGGATTTCAAGTATAATCCAGGCCTAACTTTACGCACGGCTGAGCATAAACAACACATGGTCCAATCCAAGACCTTGACACTAAGTGCATCAGCCATACATTTTTGCTGTATAACCTCAATCTTGCAAAATCCTCCATTTTGCAAAGAGGATTTTAGTGGACTTGGAAAGGTTAAGGTCAATGTTATATATACTGGTATGTCTTCTTTCTGTACAAACACGGAAACTTAAAGGGCAATAAAGTTTATAATAATCTATCAGGCTTCTTTGCAGTTGATTTTTAAAGTGGTTAAAAAGGTGTTGTCTTTCCTTTTCACTCGCATTTCAGAGAGAAGGGACTGTGATTTTAGAAACAGTCAGTACGGAGGGTAAAGAACTACCAGGCTCTGCTGGCAGATTGATGAACCCAGGTTAGTACTTACTCAAGTTAAACCAAGGTGATGACTTTAACTAGTTAGTTAGGGAGTTGGAGTCACAACTCAAGTGCAGCCATTTTTGGTAAAGCTTCTTTTTTGGGGCTTGACAAATCATGGAAAAAATTTAAATTTGAGTTGCCTTGAAGTGAATACTAATTAGTGGAATTGGTGGACCATTAATTGAAAAAATAAAATTAGAACTAAGTATGAATGATATATGAAAGCAGAGGCACGTATGTCGAGGTGTCAAAAACCAACCAAACAAACAACAACAACAAATGCCAACCGAACCAGCCAACCGATCCCGTTTGCTCGGTGGTCGAGTGGTAAGACATCTGCACTAGAAAGCAGGAGGTCGTGGGTTCGAGTCCCACCGAGTGATTTTTTCCAACTTTCACTCAGGAGGTAACACACTGAGTATACAGTGTTTATACGTCGGTGAAGGGCAAAACCTAATTTGATTTACATCACCCCGACGCAAAAATTCCACCTTATGAACAACAAATGTAGTAAACATGGACCAAGAGTGTGCACTCAGACTGGCTGATCCTTTTTAACTGCAAATTCTGCCGACAATCTGCAAAATGTTGATTGATGTTTGTATGTACTTAATGTGCCGATGGAAGGTAATAGCAAATAAAACCCTAGAATTGAACATGGGTCAGAGAGTACGCTCTATGCAGACATGGCTGGCTCTTTGTAACTACAAACTTGTGTAGATGGTAATATCTGCAGACTCTTTCTTGACATATACCTAAACTTTGGACTCGCTCTCCCGTTGATCAAGGTCACGCCATCGAGACGGGCTGGTTCCTGCTCCAGTGTGGCACAAAGCACGAGCTGGCCGAGCTCAAGAAGCTGGCCGTGGACAACTTCATCGCCAGGCCCTTCCAGACGGGGTGGGACCAGGAGCACGGTGGGCTGTACTCCTTCCTGGACGTAGACGGGCTGTCGCCGACCCAACTGGAGTGGAACATGAAGCTGTGGTGGCCGCACTGCGAGGCGCTCATCGCCACCCTGATGGCCTACCGGGAGACCAAAGAAGAACGCTTCCTGGACATGTTTGAGAAAGTCTTTGATTATACCTTTTCACGGGTGAGTATAATGGGATTTTGATTCCTTAATTCAGAAATAGATCAAGATGGATGCTGTTTTACATCCCCACATTTCTTGTGTCCTCTTATTTTCAAGAGACATCAAGTCCAACAGAAAGTCGTGGTGGCTGAGTTCTTCCTTTCCCAATCCTGAAAATTCCTTTAAGAATCTCTTGATGGACTTTGAAGGGTCCTGAGGGATTACAGTTGAATTACCATTCTATGGACTTGATCCTCATGTACCTGGGCCCAATTTCATGGCGCTGCTTAACAGTTAGCAGAAAAGTTGTGCTTACTATAGCAGAACATTTTGGTAATCTTAAGCTCTATTTTGTGCCGTGGTTGTGCACTTATGGAGATTTCTATTGTTACGTCACTGATTTAAACAACTTTTTTACTCCGGAGTTAAGGTGCTTTTGCTGTTCTTACTGCTTACAGTCTCCATGAAATAGACGGACATTCTGAAAATCAAATTCTAAGCAGCACCATGAAATTGGGCCCTGGTACCCACACCAAGATGCTACAGGTCATTTGAGTATTCAGTTGAAAGCAGTACTCACTACCATGTGGGCTCGAATCAGTGTGTTCATGTGTCCTGCACACTGGAGGTCTAGTTAGGGCCGGTCACACAGTACCATCCGTTCTACAGGCCACCTGTCTATATGAATATTGTAATTTTCTTGTATTCAAGCTCACTTGTGATGATGCAATTACCGCATTGTTTCCTTTCTGACCCAGTTTGTTGATTTGGAGCATGGAGAGTGGTTTGGCTACCTCAATCAAGAAGGCAAAGTCACGCAAGACTTCAAAGGTGGCCCCTTCAAAGGTACATGTATGTGTGAAAGTAGTGACATAGAGTAGACATTTTTTTTCAGACAAGTGTCATTGATAATTGTTAGTTATCCCACGAGCGCGAGAGGAACACAGAATTATGTAGTGCGTTTGTGTCCCAAAGGCTGAGTATGTGGGACGCAAGACGCACTTCATTTCTGTGTTCCACGAGCTTGAATCTATCTTCAAGCAAACTTGAACTTGTACACGAACTTTTCAACAGTTATCCTAGTACACGTGCATGCAGTGGAATATGGCATGCATCTTGGAGTAATGCAATACGTGGATTGGGATGTTGTTGCCATGGATCAGCCAATCAGGATTGAGGATTCAAGTTTACTTGAAGATAAATGTACTGGTATCTACTGCTAGAGACTAATTTGGCAAACCAAATTAGACGGCATGTTTGAAGTGGAACCATGTCTGGATGCCTTTTTAAAGACGAGGTCACTCACGTTTTTGTCAATCCTGTTGGTCGAAGAAGCCCCAAGTGCATGCGCGCTACCCGAGTGCGACTCACACGAGCCTGGCGTCACCTCAGAAAATGTCTCATCGCCAAATTAGTCTACACTATATGACATTAACACTAACGGTGTTGTTTTTTTTATCTGATACTGTAGGATGCTTCCACGTTCCCCGATGCCTCTTGCTGTGCACACAAATGCTGCAGAAAATCCTTAAAGGAGAATGACGTCAAACATTGCAGTATTAGGAAAAACGCTGTCAGTGGCTTCAAAACAGTGATATATATCGCTCATGATGGATTGAAGATGATTGCACTGAAATTCAACTCGGACTGTAAATGATTATGTAGACTCTAATCGAGGTGACTGAAATGAATGGTTTACACTGGGGCCGATTCACTGAGCATGCTAAGCAGGCAGATTTTGCTTGGAAGCAAAACAGGGCACCAGCCAATGCTTCGTTGGCATGTTACATTAGCGACTGGTCCTGAAACTAGTTTTGGAAAAGCAGTTTTGCCTGTCTAGCTGTGCCACAAAATTATGCACAGTATGACAGAGATGAGACACAACCGTTGTTTAGGTTAGGCATGGCAGCCAATTTTCTTGTTTAATTCGAACCAGCCGGCAAACTCCAGCCAGCTCGGTGGTCGAGTGGTAAGACGTCTGCACTAGTAAGCAGGTCGTGGGTTCGAGTCCCACCCAAGTAGCTTGTGAAATTTCTTCTCACAAGCACTAAGACAACACCAGGAAAAGAATTTCATGTCTGTTTTTTTTAACTTACACGACTAATACAGTTTGAATCTGTGAATCAATGAATCTATGAACACTTGAGTATGCAGTGTTTATAAAATATGTCAGTGACGGGCAAAACCCAAAATTGAATTTCTTATTTGAGCAAACTTTGTGACCTGTGGCTCGTTTGAGCAAGCTTGGTGGCCTGGTGAAGATATAAAGAAAATCATGTTGTGAGGAAATTCATTGAAAAAAAAATACCAGGATCTTTGAATCTGACAAGATGACATTATACTCCATACATATGTAATACCATTTACCTATGATTTTTAATCAGGTGATGTTTGCAATAGAATATTTACTACTTTTAAACCAAACTCGAGTGGAACTTGCCATTGTCAACATTTCTTTCCATTCAGCATTCTGTTTACTTATTTCTGTAGCCATTGTTGACAATTATTTTACTGTTACACAGTACATTTACTCTTCTGTCAGGTATTTTTTACTATATTTTACGAGTGTTCCATTGTGTGGACATGATGTCTTAGCTTTTGTATATTGTTTGTTCGAAATAACTTCATCCTTTTATAAAGCAAAATGTGGGTTTATTCAGAGTGTTCAAATGCTAACAAGTTCTCAGAAGTTTCACAAGTCAATCTCAAGTCCTTCAGTCTCAAGTCAAGTCACAAGATATTAAGATGAATCCCTCCAAATCCTTTCTAATCCTTTCTAATCCCTTGCTGTGCAGCAGATAAGCCATTCAATACGCTCCAGTTGCAGCCCTAAAATCACTTGGCCGGTGAGTCAAAGCATCTTGCAATTCACTTCTGCTGGAGTGCATTGGCAAAATGACATGCACTATAACTACAGGGTGAGTAAAAAAAACGAAACCCAAATGTCGGGACTATTGTTTTATTGAAGTTCTGCATGTAGCACTTTCAAAATCTAGGATATGAAAGCCCAATTCATATTCGTTCTTTTAGTACAAGAATCATTCAAATCACTCATGTACTTTTCAAGTTACGGAATATTAAACACAACCATCGTTTTAAGGTTCTGTCCACGGATCACAACAAACTTCAGTGTTCTTTCAGCAGAACGAAAACAAATCACATGGGGATGTTTGTGAATTGTTCTTGTTTTGGTGAAAGAACGCACACCTTTTTTGTGATCCGTGGACAGAACCTTAAAACAGTGGTTATGTTTAAAATTCTGTAACTTGAAAAGTACATGAGTGATTTAAATGATTCTTGTACTAAAAAAAAGCTTATGATTTGGGCTTTCATATCCTAGATTTTGGAAATGCTACATGCAGAACTTCCTTAAAACAATGGTCCCAACATTTGGGTTTCGTTTTTTTTACTCACTCTGTACACCACTCACCAGAAGAGCAAGGGTTAATTCAGTGTGGTCAGAAGTACGCTTACTGCAGCAAAATGCTGGCCCACACTCGGAGACTTGTATTGTTACACTATTAGTGCCTTGAAGTTTGGGTCCACTTTTCAGCTAAATTCTGCATTCGGATCTTTGGAGCTTTGGGCTGTGTATGTCTTTTATACATGAAAATGTAATCTTGACATAATCATTGACATCATCAAGCCAATCAATTTGTGAACACAGATAACGCCTCTGAATTCAATGGAGCTTTTTTTTCTCATGACTTTCGCAAACTTTCCTGTAATTTTTTTTTTTGCATTTTTTTCCAAGTTTGTTTTATTTGTAGGTAGTCCTACAGTCCGACCTTATTTCAGGAAACATGAAGACTGTAATGAATTGGTTTTCATCCAGTACTACTTGTAAATAAAAGTTTTATAAATCATATACTGATTAAACACTGATGCCTTTCATTGAAGAGTGAAATATGTGACAAAATTTTCTCAGTGCTAGTACTGTCACACTGTATGTATAAACTTTTGCAACTTTCTAGACGTCTAGATATGATAATCACAAAACAGTTCGCCATTGAGGGACAAATTTAGGGTGCTGTGATAACCTGTTCTGGAATAAATGGAATGAGCTACTTTTAGTAAAGTTATTCGCTGCATTTTTCTTCAGTTCGAAGAAAGTACATGTAGATTGTAAAATGCAAGGTTTTGAAGTTGTCAATATAAAGTATGCTTAATGCGTACCTTGGAATGTCTTGAAAAGTGCCCTCTATTGATACAAATTTTAATAGCTTGTTTGAAATGTCAAAACAATCATGTCATTTTTGTAACAATTATAGATAGCGATTTCAAATATACATTATTGCACACATTTTGGAGATTGATTAATTAGTTACGTTGATAACCAAAAATGTCAGTCATGTCCCTTTGGATTCTGTAGACAGTGTATACATTTAGATAACGGTTAAAAGTTGTGTTTTTCTTTTAAAATTTTGGTTCAAAAAGGAAGACTTTTTTTACGGGGGTTGGGGTTGGGGGATTATTTTAACACTGGACAGAGAATGAAGAAAAATAAACAGAAGAAAAATGACATCTTGTTAATTAATATTTTATTCAAAATACAGAATATCGTGTCCGACTTTGTTAAAATTACATTTTGGCATTAGACAATGAAAAGAAATGTTACACTTAAGCTGTCTTTCCCAGGTTGTTTTTCAATCTGTTTTTGTCTCTATTGCGTGTTTGGGCCTGTTCTTAATGGTAGGTCGAAGTACAAAGTGTTCTTAAAAAAAGTCAAATTTTGTGCATTTTTAAACGACCTCAAATGACCCTAGATGACATTTGACCTCCATTTCGGAAGAGTTGTGATGAACCCCCACCCAAGGGATCACTCCATACAAGTTACATTCAAATCCGTCAAAATCGGTAGACAAAGAAACACTTGAAGCATATTTGAACATGACCTCTAATGATCCCAACATGACCTTTGACCTCAGTGAAGAATTGTGTCTTCCCACCCAAGGGTCACCGCATCCAAGTTTGATCAAGTTCCATGAAAGAATGTAGAAGGTATACCATTTTTATTTTTTTTTAACTGAACCGAAACTTTAACATACATGTATATTAAACTGAGTCTACGGTCAGACGATCATCCAGAATTTAGGACTTGTAAGTGTCTTCCAAAAGTTCCTTCGGGCGACACAACAACAGACTGAAACACGCACATGGAAAGGCAGCTTTCAGTTAAAGCTTTGGTTAAAATATTACAAACTCCACACATGTAAATATATGTCCCTCAAGCACATGCGGTGATTAAAAAAAAAAAACTTTGAAAACAATGGGGTATTATTTGATTATAATATTAATTAATAGAAACACAATAATATCAACTAATCACTATGAAATTTCTATGGATACTTAACACTAATATATATTATACACTAAAAGACAAAACAAAAATAGTGTGGATTGACATCTGCATACAGATGAACACAGATGACTTGCTTCAACAGTGGCTTTTGCTAGAAGCTGGAAAATAAACGAACACCTTACTCAATATTTTGTGGTCGGATTTCATTTTTTACTCCATTTTAGGTAGAACAGCAAAGATTGGAATTAGTAAATGGGGAACAACGGGAAGTTTTCATGGACTTGGTTCTTTTTAAATGCTTTTTCTGTCGCATACATGAGTTGGTTCTGCATCAGGTCACAACTTTTTCCTAAAACAATCTGCTGAGCCTTAACTGCCATTTCAAATCAAAGCCATAGGTCAATTTAGAATTTAAGAATTGTAATTACTTTGGAATTCTATGAAATGCTTAAAAGAGGAACATTACATGTACATGTATATGCAACATACTTTGGAGCAAAATAAGAAACAAATGAATCAAATAAGACACTACCATGTACATATTAAGACGCATATTCATCTCTATATTCACAATAGGCTCATGTATGTCTTAATCATTATGCAGCATTTTTTTTTTTTACATTCAAATTTCAGTCCACAACTCTTGGATACTGTCTTGGATACTGTACTTTCATTGTTCTAAAATGGTCATTTGTCTACAAAAATGACTGTTTACCTCATATACATCACATTGCAAATAAACTACCTTGCACGTGCCTCGTTATGTAGGGTGTGAGTGCAGCCAATGCAACCGTTCATAACTTACGTTCGCTAAGAAATTTCTATTTTACCTCGGCTTCGCATGTCTATGGATCACCTCGGGAGGCTAGTTTTACTACGCCACTCGAAGCATTCACTATTTGTATAATGCATCCCGAGGTTAACAACGTCATGTTCCACATCATAACAATTGGGGCATCATGCATGATTAGAATGGAAATTAACCTCAGTTGTGCCCCATTTAAATAAATCAAATCTTCCAAACATACCTTTATAAAAAATATCCATCACACGCACTGCATCTACATCAAAACACAATTTATACCAAAGACACTTTCACTAAAAGGGCCGGGAAATATGCAAATTTGAGCAAAAGTTGAAGCCAATTTTGTTTATATAGATTTAGGTGAACTGATGATGACTAATACAAAATGGTGCTCAATGATTGTAAACCACACAAAGGTCTATTTCTGCGATTTGGAGTGTTAAGGACTTTATGCACGAGACGGCCATATTAAGTTGAGAGCGAGGTAAAATCTTCATTTTTTTGGAACTTGTGAAGTAAAATAAAAGCAATGACATGAAGTTAATTACAAATTAATATCAGTCTGCTCTGATGAATAATTTTTAAAAAGTGTGATTTAAACATACCTTAATGTTTTAAGCTACATTTAATAAAAAAAAATTCAAGTGAGGCTAGAATGCATAAGTAGTCTGGCACCATCCCATTCAACAGTTCACAATTTATATAATACATTCAGGGAACAGGGCCTACGACCAAAATGGCCTCCTCGTGAATAGGGTCCATGGAGTGGAGATGACCCAAATTCAAATCCTAGGGTTTTTTATCAGTCCCTGGCAGACTGCATGTTCCAAATGTTGCTGTCCTTCTGTTATTTTACGACACAATGCTACATGTGTAAGTTATCTCTGATTATTTGAATTTGCATACCTTTGAGGTGCAAACTTTTTCAATATTTTGGGGAGAAGTGAGTTTAAAATTTCAGTTTGGCCACCAAAGAAATCAGAAAATACACCACTTGAAATATATAACAATATACGACAGAGAACAATAATATTGACCGAGAATCTAAAAACAATTAAAAGGAAATGTCTAAATTATGAAGGTAATAAGCTTGCTTTTTGCAAGATGTCAGAGGAACATGTACAAGTCATTCAAAATGACAATTGAATATTTTGTCCTATACATGTATTAAAAGTCGTAAATGGGAATTGTGCCTGTAGGACCATGGCACGGTGAACAGTGCAAGAGTTCCATAATACAGGATGACATAAGAAGAAATTTGTGTGGCAAAGTCTTTCAGTTCTTCAAATTTGTGCTGCCATTCGTTACTATGGATGCTAGTTATACGCTCGGCGTTCGTTCCTCATTCGTTGGGCATTCATCTTATACGTCACAGGTTCACTAAAAAAAAAATTTTAGCTGAGAAATTGAGCGTATCTGGACTTTGCCAAATTTCGAGAGAGAAAAAAAAGTACACTAGGCATAATTTAGCTCTATTCACTACTATGTGACAGGGGTTTCGGTCGCAAGTCAATTCTTGGCACAGGAAATAAGACTATGAGAGCCTAGTCAGGTACCAATTTAGGTTTGAAAGGGACAGCAAAGAGTGCTGCAATTGAGGTCCTTGTGATAGCTCACAAGTCCATCACATGTCCGGTCACAAGTAAATCCCAAGTCAACTCACAAGTCCAGTCACATGTAACTGGGTATGAACAATTACAAAGGAATGCCTTTGTCACGGTTCATTTGAATAGCTTGCGAGCTGTGTTTGGGCTAGATGACATGCGACTGACTTTTGATGGACTTGTGATTCATCACAAATATCTCTCCTAAAACAACGACAACCAACACAAAACAGAGAGAACTCTCATTCTCCTGCGACAAGGTTTTGGTCAGGCTGGCCTGTCTCCATACTGTACCAGACGAGGACCAGGAATCCGGCTACCAGGAGGAATATGAGGATCTGCAGCCAGACGGGGACTAAGGGCTTGCTTTTCTCCTCTCTGCGCTGAGCGGACACCGTCGTCTTCGTTGTTTTCTCCGTCGATGCGGTTTCTGTCTTCTTCTGCGGGGTGACGCTGCGCTGCCTGGCCTTGGACGAGGCTTCCTGGTCCATCAGCCGCGTCACTTGGGACTTGTAGGAGGAGCTAGGCAAAGGAAGGAAAATGTATTAAATACCTTGTTGCCTTAGTTACGTTTTTTTTTCATAAATTCTTTTTTTCATTAGTTTATGTTTTAACATTGGTACAAGTGCTTTGAGATGTGAATTTTACATGGAAAGCCTTTTTAAAATTTTTGTTAATACTTTCTGTTGAATATCTTAAATACTGGCCAAGCTTGTTTACTTGTTTGGCAGCTATTTCTTGACAAATTTGGGGGAGGAAGAGAAGAGGAGACGATTGTGTAGGAAATAAACAAGTAGGAGAGGGAACACTTTCACATGTTCGAAACTTGTATGCACTCATGTGAGTTTACAAAGAGCATAATGCATCCTAGGCATCCTCTTCTCTTTTGTCTTTGTTTAACCTTAACCCTAACCCCCTAAACCATTTTGCTGGGAACCATCCTCAGTCCTCCAAAATGTGGTGTTCAAATGAAGGATACTTCCTCAATGCTACCAACTGCCTCAATCCTTCGAAATCCTACAACAGCCCTGCCTCTCAAAATGCATTCAGCCTCAATCCTACAAAATCCCTCTCTTCTTCAAACACCATTCAGCCTCAATCCTCCAAAATCAACCGATACTGAATGTCTATGTGCCCTCAATCGCACAATCCTCCAAAATTACATGTTGCGATCATCTTCAATCCTCCAAAATCAACCGATACTGAATGTCCATGTGCCCTCAAACCTCCAAAATTACATGTTGCATTCATCCACAATCCTCCAAAATCCTCCAAAACCACCCAGAGAACTTGGGAGGATTGAGGAAGGTTAAGGTTATTAGGAAAACACATCTTGACATAGTACCAAAAAATTATTTGGGCAGAACACTGCCATTTGCTTTTCCCCAGCAAAAACAAATTATTAAGAAGAGCATGTATTCCCTGTTTGTAAATTGTAAACATCCTTACCTTGTACTCCTGGTACTGTATGAACTTGTTGATGTTTGTGATTTTCTGCTGTCTTTGATAGGCAATGTGTCCGGAACACTTTCTGTAATTAAAATTAAAAGTGAAACTTGAAACTGTGAATTTTTTACTAATTTCTCACAGCCACGACTTGAAGGCCTGCATGGTAAAAAAAGAGCAATTAGAGTAAGTTTATGGTTGCACCATGAAGTAACAATTCTCATGAGTCGTGAGGTTCTGGAAAGAACTGGTGGAAAATCTACGTTTCGGACAGTGTGCTCTGCCAATTTTGTAAGTAGACCATTTCCCCTGTTCTTTTCTGGACTTCTTGAATTTGGGATAAATGGAAATTTGCTATTGCTGTTGATTTCTGAAAGGGATTGGGTCACACAGCAAATACATTTGATGAAATTAAAAATTCAAATTACACTGCAGCAGGGCATCCCAATTTACAAGAATGGGAGTATTGTCTTTTAAACTGCCTCAATACCAACCCTCAACAAGACTTGAAATTGGGTATTCAACTATATTTCTCTCTCTATACAAAACTGATTGCATTGAAAAAGTGTACATTGTTGGTGGTATTGTAGTCAAGTCCATCATAAGACTGGTCACAAGAATTGTTAGGACTTGTGAGGACTTGCAAGGACTTGCAAGGACTTGTGAGGACTTGCGAGGACTTGTGATGGACTTGTGAGGCCTGTGTGAGGACTTGTGATGGGACTTGTGATGGACACAACTAATACAAAGTATTTGGATCTGACCGTCTACGTCCGAGTCGCTGTAGTCGTCTTCATTCTCCTGGCTGACTCCTTCTTCCATCCTCTCCTCCTGAAATCCATCCTCCTCGTCTTCTCCTTCCTCAAACTCCTGCTGCTCTGGCTGCAGCAACAGGTCGGCCAGCTTCCTCTCGTACACGGCTCGGGTCGACGCTGTGTGGCAAAAGAAACTGATGGTTGTTATGCTTACACTACAATTAGGAAAGTTGTAAAAGTGAACTTTGTGGGCTTCGTTTCGTTTTCTACTTCCCCAATCTTCAGTACAATGTTGTTCTACTGCAACAAGTGCACTTCTTGACCTCTATATTCCACAAATCTAATGAACTCACCTACTATTGGGCCTGGTTTGACCCCCCTAATCTGCAACTCCTTCTTGAGGTCAGCATCTGACAACCCCTCCACCTCAGCAAGGCGGTCCTCAAACTCACTCAGGTTGGCCTTCTTTGATGCTTTCCTCTGTAATGGGACATGAAATAGTTAACCCTCAGAACAGGTGTATTATGCCATGCAAGTAATGGCGAATCAACCAGCGTAACATTCCAGAGGCATGTCTCCTTGCAAATTGGACAACGTAGTAAACCTGACCTTGAAGTTGATAACTGAACATACCGCATTGTCTGGTTGTTCAACTTTGCACATGAACATTAATGCTAGCTCACCTTGTACATTGTAATTGTGATGCAGCTTATATCTTCAACTTTATGTGGAAATTATAAGCCCGATAAAAATAGGTGTGGTTTGTAAAATACAAAGATATGGACTTTGGCCACGCTGAAACACTCATGCAGTATGCACAAAGAACAGGGGATTTCCTGCAATGAGGTAATCAGGCTTGCACAACATGGTTTTCCTGAAACAACAGAGGGGGCTATTGCTATAGTTCCAGGGGCCAATTTTAAGGAGCTGCTTCATACACACATGGAACTTTGCCAAGCAATGAACAAAGTACCAGGCTAACAGCCAAAAAATGATTTGTTTTCTCTGCTAATTTTGGCAAAGCACATCTATTTGATTGGTAGACTTTTCTGCCTAGACCTCCCAGAATTTGGGATAAGCTTAACAATAACATGAAGCTTGATGTACCGGTAACTTAAGTATACACTAGGACAGTATCAGTAGGAGAAAGAAAAACACTGTGCAGAAAAAGAGAATTGTGCAAACAATTTTCTAAAGGGAAAGCTATTTGAAGTATTGTCCACCCCAAACTAACACAGTAATTTATGCATTTCATAAGTACTTTAAGTTTAACTCAAACGTCACGTTTGCTAAAGTAAACATGTTTATTTATGAGCCTTGCTTAAATGTGGTAAACAAATCTGCTAGACTATTCAACAAATCTATGAGTATTATATCTAACATTTAACAAAAACTAAAAACATTTTCCTGTCATTATTTTCAAGGTTTAGTCTAGTTTAGGTTTAGTCTAGTTTCTTTGCAGTTTATATATGACTGGAAATATGCCAACCACTAAAACTGTTTCCAGAAAGAAACAAAGAAGACTCGAAATAAAATACTTAAGTTGATAATTTCTACCATCAACTTCACTTTCAAGCAGTTTGCTGTAAAAAAAAAATTAAATTATAAAAAAATGCATATATCGAAGTACCGAAACCACTTGTAGAAAGATTTCAAATGATTAGAAATAATATGGATAATTATGAGTCACTATAAAATATATTTTATTTCTAAACCTTATCTTAAATTCTGAGTAATGCCATATTCCCAATTTTAGGTATTGTAAACACGAACTGCGCCTGAACCTTGCCCCCACAACATGATGCGAGAGTCATCCACACATGTACATTGTGTACATGTTAGTTATTAATCAACCATATGTCAAGTGGATACAGTCTGCTCAGACCTGAACTCTACACTTGGCCATTTAACTGTTGTTTACATGTTGAGCGTGAAATTCAGAATGGCAATGCTTTGCACCTTTTTATTTGCTTACAGAACATTCATCCTTTTCTTTGAGAGATTAAGCATTGAGTTTAGCGTAAGCATTGTCAAGTCTTTATTGTGAAATATGGTCAAGGTTGGTGATTTACTTCTAAAAAGAAAATGAGAAAAAAAAAATTGTTTGGAAGAAATGATTATAAGCCGCTCTTTGTTAATTTTGACAATAAAATTACTTTGTAATTAACCGCTGAACAAGCTGATAAATTTTAGAAATGATCACCACAGCACAATTGAATAATTGTGAATAATGCCGCCTACAAGTACACCCGATCTTCCCAATAGTTACAAAAAACATGGAGCTGTTTTTTTACAGCTCTGTGCACAAGCATGTTAATACCACCACCACCACAAAATGGTACAATCTTTTCATCATGGCACACGTGTTATTGCATATCTTTACAAGCGGAAAATAAGCTACAAAAAAAAAAGGGACGCCGAGCTGTGCAGCCATCCATGATTAATAAGTGAATAAGTGACGCTCCCTGGTACGGGTCATTCTAATTCAAACCAAACAGGATTCTTTAATGTGTTCCTGCATTCTTTGCATGGGACCCCATCAATTGAGGAGGAGCCAAGGACAAAGCAAACATTCAGGGCACCCCTTCTGCATGTTTTGGAAGAAGTCTTCAAGGACAAAGCAAATGCTGGGATTGGTAAGATATGCCCAAGGGCAAGGAAGAGTCTGAAGACACAAAAGGAGGACCCTGGACAATCCTTGCCCCTTGCTCCCAGTCCCAAGGACTAAGCAAACAGCTGTACACGTGCTTATTGTTGCTGCAATGTATGGCATATTATGCTGGTTCTCTGTGCAAGAAACCCTGCAGACCACATTATTGAGAAAGAAATGCTTATTGGCTCATATTGAAGAAAGCACAGCTTTTATTTGTTTAGTACAAACAAGATCCAAGGGCGGATCCAGGGGGGGGGCCAAAGGGGGCCATGGCCCCCCCCAAAACGAAACCAATTTTTTTTTTTTTTTATGTGACATCGCAATAAAGGCAGGCAATGAGTACACCACCATCTTTTCCTCAAAAAAAAATTGGTTAAAGTGGTCAGAAATTGCCTCAGATCGCACCACAGAGCATCTAGAATCCAAAAATTTTTCGGGGCCCTTAAGCGGGCCCCGAACCCCACGCCGTAATTTTTTTGACCCACTTTTTGGGGGGTCCAAAAAAAATTTTTGGCCCCTCCCAAAATTGTGTTCTGGATCCGCCCTTGACAAGATCCACTAAAATCCCCTAATGCAAGAACGAAATAACACAATAATTGCACACAAAAACGGCTTAGCCTATCCTTTCTAAAACCAAACTTACTTTTAGAGTTTTAAACTAGTTTCTGGTGGCCAGAATGAAGATTGAGGTTTTGGAAGGTAATTGAAAACTTGGCTTTTTCCCAATCCCAATCCTTCAAATCTCATACACTGCAGCTTATGTTACATCCAGCTGCACTTTCATTCATTGGGTAAGACCAGAAGTAATTTCAGCAGTTTATTATTTCCTGTAGTGATCGAGAGATGCACTTTTTAAGTAGGGCAAAAGTTGACTTCTGGGAAGTATAGGTCAGGGGGTAATATGTGGGTACAGTGCACCGCTTATTAACACAATCAGAACCGCGGTAAATAATTATTAAAATTCCAAATCATGTTGAAAACATAAAGAAGCATGACTTGTCTCTACACGTTGTGTGTATACAAGATCCCATGATGGTGAAATTGTTTAGGTACCAGTAGCTATCAAAAATATTAAGGATGCAGGCTCTAGCTAACCACTGATTCTTACGCTAAGCCGCAGCAAGATTCCCCACAAACAACTTAAACTGTGAGCAGAAGTCCAAACAGAGTACAAGAAAATCCTATTCAATTTGACAAAAGTGTCAGAAGAAAATCCTGCACCTAACCATGTTGCTTTGCATGACAATGTGTGACAGACAGAAAAATGGTGTAGAGAGGCTGCACTCTGCCAGTCAAGAGTTCCCTGTTGTTTGCAAACTGATGTATAACAATGGGATTCCAGCAAACCGACATTCAAAATCCCCCAGTGAAGTTATAATTTCAACCTCCAAGTAAAAGTTTCTGCTTACACATTCCTAATTTTTCGAAGCATAAGCATTGAAATTTACTTTGAGAAACGGGGAAAAAGCATTGGCGCATGATATGTACATGTACCTATTATTTCAAAATGTATTTCGTAACAAATAAGCTGAATGTGGTTCGACTGTACCTGTCTGCATGCATCACAATATGTTTGTATGTTGCAGGGGAACAGACATTTGTAAGTGCAACAACTGCCTTTTTCTTGGTTCTTGGTTGGTTCTTCTCCTAAATACTCCACGTGGGAGTTTATACAGGAGGCCAGAAACACCGGGGCAAACCCCTTCTCTTAGCGATAAGTGTTTACTGGGTTCTTTTACGTGCATTTATACAACACACGGGACCTACGGCTTAACGTCCCATCCGAAGGACGAAGCAATAATGGTTAAGTGCCTTGCTTAAGAGCACAAGTGTCCGCCGGCGCTCAAATATCGCTCAAATATTATAAAACTAAAATAGTTTTGTTTGATTACTGTTTGTGCGAAATCTCAGTAGAAATATTCACTTTGATCTAACATAACAACACTACACATGTGGTTACCTCTTTCAGGGTGCAACAGATACCCCAGGCACAGCATAATCAAGACTATTAGAACTTAATTGGGTTGGTGTGAATTTTATTACCCTTGTGTAATAATGGTAGCACTTGTGGTTTGACCTTACTAGGGATACTGTGGTTAATGGGGCCTCATTTTGCATTGTTGGGGGGGGGGGGGGGGGTTGTATAGTATGGGGAGTCTGCTAATGGCTAAATTTACAATAGGCTAGTTCAGCACTAGACCAACTATGGTGTAAACTTGGTGTCTGAGATTGTTTAATTTACCATATTGTGAAGGTCTGGGTCACCATTGACAAAGTAAATATTGAAAATCCATGTTTGTTTACACCTGAGACAGCAACCATTATTTTATACCTTGCCTAAACATTTCCTGCAGTGGATATAACCATCAAAATTATGAGCTAAAGCTGTCAGGATCAGACTGGGGCCTCGTAATTACAATGTGACAATTCACGGTGGGAAATCAGGTCCAACAGCAGTGAGTGCACATGTGTTTGAAGCACCTTTTTAAATGAAACGTGCACAATAAAATGTGATTGTAATCAAGACTGAACTACTGAAACTTGCGCAGGATAGGAAAGGACAGCTTTCAGCCATTTAGTCGCTATGGTCACCAGATGGCCCTGCGGAGATTTGTAAATGTTGTAATCCAACTTAGGCCAAAAAAAAGTCTCCAGTTTCTGGTATGTGCGCGCGTCGTCGTAGCCATGCGCGTCGGCAAAATGAAAAAAAAAATTTTCCAATGAAAGATGATGTCTCAAAACCGCCAAACTCACTGGTTGACTGGAATCCTGCTGCTGCACAATTTAACGTGTTTTTAGATTGGGTTATGGTCAAGAATAAGCTTTATGTGGCCTCTCTGGACTCCCATATATTTGCACTAAGTTTAGTCGGGCACCATTTGCAGTCATCAGCACATATTTGAAGCAAAAAAATCAGGTAAAAAAAAAAAAAAGCCGCGTCGCCGCACCACTTTTTGGGCAAGCTCCATACCAGAAACCGGAGCCTTTTTTTTTTTGGCCTTAGGCTTGATTTTTTATGACCAAATTTTAGTACCCTGTAATTACTTGTGGAATGCTTTCATGAGAAACCACACATTTTCTAGGCATGCATGTAGTTGTGTGCACTAATATATTCTACTTTTTAATGATCTTTCGAACGATTATTATTTCGCGGAAAGCACCTTTTAAAAGCCCAAATGGCATGTACATGTACGTACACGCACGAGGAAAAAGGGCTAGAAATGGTCCAGTTGATATTTCAAGCCCAGAATACACAACAGACATGACAAAGAGTGTACATTTACATAATTACAATATATCACTTTATAAAAGGTTCAATTCACACTGTGTTCACTCACTTCATCTACATGTACCAGCAACACCACACTGCATTAAACAAAAAGAAATCAGTTCAACCATACAAAAAAAGGACTGACAGAAGCTGGTTTTCCAGTAACCAGTTCAACACCACTCACACAACAACCCTGTTGATCTGAATTTACCTAGGTGAATTTAAGCATGTCACAAGAGATTAAAATTTTTCTTTGGATGTCCTTACTGTGCTATATTATAATTGAAGATAAAGATATCTTAATCTTGATAAACCAAATGAATGTATGCCATTCATTTGGTATGGCAGGATAAATAAACAGATCAGGATAGCAGTGCAATACAGCTTACATATTTTCATCATGGTGAGAAACTGTAGTAGCACAGAAACATGTGTAGTACTGTCGAGCGCAATCTGAGTCCCACGCGCAAGTTTAAACCTGCGCGCGCAAGTTTAAACATGCGCGCGCAAGTGTCTTAAATTGCGATCGCCTTTGCGCAAGTTGTAACGTGCGCGCGCAAATTAAAATGGCGCGGTGTAGTTTGCGTGCTTCGAGAGTCACTCGCGCAGGTTTAAACTTGCGCGCGCAGGTTTAAACTTGCGCGGGGGACTCAGATTGCGCTCGACAGAACCACATATACCGGGTAGGCCTTGTTTGAAATAGTTAAGAACCAGTATTACAGCAAATTGTCAATATTTTGTTGATGTAACTTTAAGTTGTAAGGATGATAGCTCTTGAGAGTAGTCTATACAAAATTGGGAATCAAAAGCTGGCATTCAAAGCAAGGGAAAAGTGCATGCAACAGTAAAGTCAACTATGCCAAAACTTGAAGTTTAGCCTAATTCAAACAAATTACCATGGACAATGTTATTTATCATTTACCTCTTCCAAAAAAAATTGTTAGAGGTTCACTTGACATTAACATTTCATCCCACATCCATAACAATAAATCACAAACAGTGAGCTGACACACACATTTGGATAAATCAAGATTTCTTTTTGCAAAATACAGACCATCTTTTTATATTGCTGCTTTAATTGCAGGTAGGCAATGGTAGGCTACAAAACTAAAATGATCATTTTGTTTTCAGTGACATTTCTAACAATTATAAATACAGTCATGACAGTTGCTTTAAATAATGAATTTTCAATAATGCTTTTTGTCAAGTTCCCTCGTTTTCAAGGCCCCTACCGTAGCTCCCCAGCTTGCATTGCCTTGCAAAAAGTTGCATACATTTTAAATTAATTCATCAAAGTTTACATCAAATTGATTTAATTTGTAAATTGTACATGAACCACTGTGCCTGTCTGTCCCTGGCCCCTACTCTGCCCCAGGCAATACAACTTATAAAAAATTGAAATATAAGTTATAAGCTGCACTTGCAGCACAACTGGCACCAAGGGCGGATCCAGAACACAATTTTTTGGGGGGCCAAAACATTTTTTTGGATTCTAGATGCTCTGTGGTGCGATCTGAGGCAATTTCTGACCACTTTAACCAATTTTTTTTGAGGAAAAGATGGTGGTGTACTCATTGCCTGCCTTTATTGCGATGTCACATAAAAAAAAAAAAAAATTGGTTTCGTTTTGGGGGGGGGGGGGGGGCATGGCCCCCTTTGGCCCCCCCCCTGGATCCGCCCTTGACTGGCACAGCACTTTTTAAAGTTTTATGCAGCGATTCCCGCCGAGCCCGCAGTTTGTCAATCAAAATAAAATCGATTCATATTGCATGTATTGACTATTGGTGGCACTTGGCGGCGTGGCTAGCACACGCTGCCAACAACTAGAGGAGCAAATTACGCTTGAGGTCTTTTCTAATAATACACCACGCTTACTTACCGGACTCCTGTTGTTGTTCACATTCTTCACCTGCGTCTTCCTAACCGCAACCGCAACCGCAACTTCCTCCTCTTCGTCACTGGAAAACCCCAACTTGGGCGAAGTGTTAACCGACATATTCCGGTAGGATCCCCACTGTTGCTGCTGCTTCGGGGTGCTGGACGATTCGTCTTCGTGGTCGAGCAGATACCGTCGATAAAGGTCCACGTAAACGTCCTTTTTGGACCTGCTTCTCGGCAAAGGAATGTTGTTCCTCCTGAGCTCCTCCGCCAGGCGCTCTTTGGTCATTAAAGAAGGGTTCCTTGGGAGGGCGGGCATCTTTGACAGGTATTTTTTTGCAGGGATTCCAAAAGCAGGCTTTTTCACAACATGCAAATGTCGAATGAATGACGCTAGCGCTCACGCGTCCCTGGCAAATTATCAGACGCCACTTCTGATTGGCTAACCGAGTGCGGTGGTTTATTTTTTTTATTTTTTGGGAGAAGAATGAAGTCTGGTAACCAAGTCTTGATTACCGTGAACGTGTAGATAATTTGCAGGGTATCAGCCTTTACACCTTGTTCAACACGTACTGTGTACAGCGTAAATAAACGTGTGTGCAGACGATAATTGCATGTTTTGCTAGCCGGTACGGTTTGTGTACATGGTTACTGTCACGCATTTACATAGTACGCTGTATGAGTGCAGATATATATGCGGTGCACCTTTTCATCGGCGTGATGGGGCCGGGGATCTGTTATTCGGAAATTGCGTATGTTGCTTCCGCAGTATAATATGCCAGTAATGTCTCGTTGGTGTTTTGGATGCAGTGCTGCCAGTGACATAAAAATATGTGATTGTGAATGTGTTGATCACGTAGGCTGTATTATGTTTCCTACCTCCATGGTATTATTTAGTACGCAGTGGCTATTGTTACGGCAGCCGTAACGCATTTCCCATTTTCTATCGTTACGGTAGACTGCAACCTGGCAACTTTTATAAAAAAAACATGACAAGAAAATATAAAATTAGAAGGAAAAAAGTGAATTTGAACTTTATGAAATTCGGACTTTATTTCCCTTTTAAAAAAAATCCTCCAAAGCCTCAGGTTAGAAAAGGAAAAAAATTCGAGTGCAAAACTGAAATTCGAACCCGCAACCTCGCGGTGCAAAATCCTACCCTCTATCGGCTGAGCTGGCGCACTGCTCGAGAAAACGTGGGGAAACAAATAATTATATACCTGCGTGCGTATCAAAAAAAAATCGTAGAGGGCGCTAAACAACGAGTGCCGTAACGATAGCCACTTCGTATTTAGTATTAATTCCATTTTTTGTACCATTTTGTATCGATCATACAGCATTCACTTCCTGGAAGTTTAAACAGGCTCTAAAGCTTCACTTGGTTTTGAAAACTGTGAAAGCTGTGAACTTCGACTGAAAAGAGGGATGAAGGCCTAACTGAATTCCACAAAGGTGAGCTGATCACTGTTTTTGAGCATGATTGATGGAACAATAAAGGATACAAATTATATTAGCTGAATGTTTGTAAGAGGACTTGGGTAAATGTCACATTTTATCGGATTTCCTGGACTGGAATACCACTTTGTATCTTCAAGTCACCATAATCGGCGCAGGTAACGCTTGCAACGCGCGGGCATTGTCCAACGTTAATTGAATGAGAGTGTGTCAAAATAGATCCTCGTCGTTTTAAATTTAGGTGGACTGACGATATAGATGGCCTATACTAGATACCACTTTGGGGTGAGATGGCCTAGCGGTTAAGAACACTGGACGCATGCTCTGGTGTTTCAAAGGCAACAGTGGCGTGGGTTCAAGCCCGGGCCCGGATACTCCTAGAACTATAGCGGAGCCTCATAGATACAGAACCCCGCAATATTGTTTGCAGCACGAAACACCAATTAAGTACAAAAACGTCCATCAAAACACAGAAATTTCCCACAGAACCGCTGCACAGCTTGCCGCTAAACTCCACACAATACCTCATGACATACTTACGTAGGTTGCGCAGAACAAACATAGGTGGATTCTGTCGGCTTTTTTAACATTTTAACATCGCCTTTTTAAACATTTGGACATGGTCGGGCGATCGCCCGACCATGTCCAAATTTAAAAAAAGGCAATTCGTAGAGTCCTAGTTACTCGGACTACCCTTCAGTGACCTATCAGCCATCAGAAAGTGATAATAATATGTCCTAAAATGTCAAATATAGCAGGGAAAATATTGAAGTATTTACTGCACTGGCCAGATATGGGAGTACATGTATTTCCCTTTTTTAAAGATTTGGAAAGAGTTCCATACTTGGAGTGGACCTCACTTGACACCCTGTCGGTCGTAGTACGACCAACCAAAGACAAAATTCGAAAAAAGTAGTTACTTCTAGCGCCTCAGTTACTGGGTCTACCGTAGCCCAGGTGGACTCCCTTACCGCTTTGCGTCAGTCGTAAAACAATGAAGAGGTCTTCCAACCTGGGCTAGGTCTACCGATACCTTGCGACCATTTTCTGGCAAAAAGTTGTTTTTTTTCTGTGTGCACCAAAGTATTATTAAAATAAATGTTTCTGTGATTTTTTTTTTTTTAATTTCTGAAAAAGTTTAAATTCAAACCATTTCAGACTAGTATTTAACAGTCATGGTGAACCAAATAGTACAAGTAGCAAATCAAGTAGGCCCGAACAGATTTTAGTTTCGGACAGAAGGCAAACTTTATGCATAAATGTTCTACTCACTATACTCTTCAGTCGTTCAGAACAACTACATGTACAGCAGGCATTATTTTTTATTATGTTATTATTTTTACATAATCTACTACAAATTTGGACTGTTTTTTTGGCTCGTTTTTCCCCATGTGATACAGCCTTATCTAGTTTTGATGCTGCAAGCATGTTAACCGGGGCATGGACAGGTCAGCCGACCAGCGTTGGAAAAATCTGTTGTTTTTTTTCTTCAGAAACTGACCCCAATTTGCCATATTTAGTTAGTCAACATTTTGTTTGCAAGCGATTACACACCTATGAACGGTTACAAGCCAGCTAGACTGGTCTCTAACCTTACAATTTCCTGATGTCTATAAATTACTCTGTTTCATTTTAAGTGGGGTCAGGGAACCAGACTACAGGAACGTTATTGTTTTACGAACACAAAACTTCAAGCAAGTCAGTGTAACAATATTTGCTATAAAATACTAACCCCCAAAATCCATCCATTTCTGATAACTACATGTGTACATCAAAAGCAAATGTTGTATATTCCCTTTAAGCCCAACCCAAATCATTTTAATAAACCCAAGCTTCCTCTTTAGATCAGCATTAATCAGCTTTGTCATTTACCTCATCCTTAAACCCCGGCATTAAACTCATCATAAACCAGATTATTATCACTTATAACTTATAAGTAGATTAAATTATGTTATTATCAACAATGTTCATTCTACACGTTGTCAATGTGTAACCTGGTGCAGAATTTACTGGCACCCCTGACTTCCTCTTTTGAGATTTATTTTGATAAGGATTGGTAATTTTTCGACACTGCACCTGATCACTTCATGTATCGCAAGTGCAAACTCAACTCGAGGCCACAGCCATTTCCTGTGTGGTAATGGGTTACGGTATACAGAGGTTTTTGCTTTGGAATTCAGCTACTGTTGTTTTACATGCATGTACAACAGAGTCTGTTGACTGAGTTGTAAAAACAGGACTTTTGTGAGTTTGCTCATGTTGTGAATTTTGGTATGTTTTAATCATGTCTTTCTCGACAAATTCCTTTTGTTTTAGCATTAATGTTCAATGAATGGGAGGTTTACGGTAACACCATGTGAATGAAAGATCTCATGTTGAGTTGTGTGGTTCTGAGAAGAACCAGTTGACGTTTCAAACAGTATGCTCTGCTCGTCATCAGGAGACTCCCGGACTCTTGCTGGTGTAGTGGTTTAAGTAGGGGATGCTAAGTCAGTGGACCATGTTGGCAGGAGATTCTGGAACAGGCTGCTACGGTGGACCGTTAATAAGGGAATAAATGTGTGCTTCGGAGGTTTTTATCACTCTGTTTAAGACCACTTAGAGTCTGGGTGCTGATAATTACCCGAGCCGGAGGCGAGGGTAATTATCAGCACCCAGACTCTAAGTGGTCTTAAACAGAGTGATAAATACCGACGGAGCACATATTTATTCCCATTCATAAATACCTTTTCGGTAAGAAAAAATCATATAATTCGTTCAAAACATCCCGATTTTGTTCAACAAATTCACGTTATGCTTTTTGAAACATCCCTCTTGCAAAATAATGGAGTGTTCAGCTGGCGAGTAAGATGTAAACAACCCTTTTATGGAGATTGACGCGCGCGTATCATGTTCTGCGCGATGTCGCGCAGAACGCACCTGGCGCGTTGCGTTTTGAATTTAGAACTATAAAATTTTGACTCCCTGGTAGTGTTGCGCATGCCTATGTGAGGATTGTGAACGTTCAACGTTCAACCAATGAAACGATAAGAGGCACTGGATTTTTAGGAGTCCACATTTTATTGTGACACTGGAAAAGTGTTTAAGACCAGCTAGCCATGTCTTTATCATCCGTTTAAGACCGGCCACGTGACGGGCTCTCGACCAATAGGAATGCGTAAACTGTCTTAGGTATTTATGAATGTGGGATAAATTCTGACAGGATGCTGGGATGCTTAGGTGCTGGGTACGAAGGTGTTACCGCAAACCTTCCGTTCATTGATCATGTCCATCATAAGTCTTATTTAGCATTAATGTTATTTATTCATCGACTCATTTTACGTCTTGTAATTTTCATCAATATTAAAGTAAGTGTATACGAATGAATGAACTGCCTAAGTTTTAGATATAAAATGCATCAAGGATTAACTGAGATAAAATAAACTCTGCTGCACAAATAATAAAATTTCAGTTTGTGTTCTATGTACAATTTTTCAGTTTGATCTATAAAAGATTGTATTGTTAGTAAACTGATATGATTTGTGTGGCTGAATGACCTCCAATTGTGAGGGTATTTTCATCTTTCAGATTCAGGTTGGCAGTATTTTCCTCGCCTTCCACCGCTGTGACCCGGGTTCGAATTCTTGCCTGGGCCAACATGCCGATTGGGTTTTAAGTCCCTGCCTGATTTCGTGGGTTTTTCTCCCACCTCTAAAACCCTAATTTCTTCTCATTGTCTTCTCTCTACAGGTTTCTTCAGGCTTGCGAGCTACAGTGCCTAGGGCGCTTTTGAGGAATCCTTTGTTTCATTACTGGAAATATATAATTTAATGAAAATAACAATAATCTGTTTGTTGATTCCGAAGTGAAAGGCTCCCATAGCAGTCATGGCCATGAGTCCTGAGGCCATTAAGAAGGCCGTGCTGTCTGGAGATCTGGACATCATCCCTCCTATTCCATCCAAGGTGGTCCGGATTTTCGTCAGCTCTACTTTCGGAGGTACGTTCTAGTTCCGTCTTTGGCTTATAAATCAGTGGTCAAGTCATGTTTCTAAAAAGTTGTACATTGCATTTTGTGTGGTTCAACAAATACAGCGTGTCAATAAAAAAGTAGCAGTCACTCCAACAATTTAAAAAATACTAGCCCTCTCTTTTAGCAAAACTCATCTATAGAGTCTGAAGGTATTGTAAATACTCTACACAATGGTCTTTATCCCATCTCATTTGGATATCCCAGTATAGAGATACAGCTAATTTAATGAAAGGACTTTATGTCCAAGTTGGGCCACTTTTCAAATTGTCAGGTATCTTAATGAAAGACATTCACATACCAAGAAGGTGTGCGAATGCCTTTCATAAGAAAAATCTGAAAAGTAGTCCAAGCACATTTTGACAGCCTTCACAAGATTTACCGTAAGTTTTATACAAAAGGTCCAACTCGCACAGAACAAAAATCGTGTCAAAGGTAAAGAAACATTCTATTTTTTCATATTAAAGTTAAAAAAAAAAAATAAAGTTACTATTCATATAAGATGGAATTTGTGTCGGGATGATGTGAATTCAATATTAGGTTTTGCCCTTCAACTGCTTTCTAGTGCAGATGTCTTACCACTCGACCACCAGGCTTGCGGGATTGGTTGGCTGGTTGGAATCTGATGTAGCAGCATGTACCGCAATGAAACTATTCATAAGATGGAAAGATGTACCCGCTGCTACATCAAATCGAACCTGCTAACCAATCTCGCATGCTCGGTGGTCGAGTGGTAAGACGTCTGCACTAGAAAGCAGCAGGTCGTGGGTTCGAGTCCCACCCGAGTGTTTTCTTTCGCAATTTCACTCGGGGAATAAAATCCGTTGGTGAAGGGCAAAACCTAATATTGAATTTCCATCGCCCCAACACAAAATTCCATCTTATGAATAGTTTTATTGCGGTACCTGCTACTACATGTACATCAGATTCAAACAAGCCAACCGATCCCACAAGCTCGGTTGTCGAGCGGTAAGATGTCTGCACTAGAAAGCAGGAGGTCGGGGGTACGAGTGATTTTTTTTCTCACTTTCACTCGGGAGGCAACACACTGAGTATACAGTGTTTATGCGTCTGTGAAGGGCAAAAGCTAATATTGAATTTAGATTATAGTTTCCTCAGAAAAAAATGTTGTTTGACTACTACATTTTTTTGGAGACACGCGGTACTTTGACTGGAGTTATCAAAGACAAAGGCATGGTCAGATATTGGTAACCCACCAACAGACGTATTGCTAACAGGCTGTGGAGGTACAGCTCAGGTTCAGCATTGCGGGGGTCACAGGTTCATATCCCACTCCAGTAACTTTTTCTCATTCAATTTGATCCACTCTAAAATGTTGAATTGTCCCTCACAGACACCATCGCTGAGCGGAACTCCTTACTGGACCGTGCCTACCCAACCCTTCACGATTGGTGCGTCCTGCATGATCTTGAGTTCCAGGTCGTGGACATGAGATGGGGAGTCCGTGACGAAGCCAGTGCGTACCACATGACCACGGCACTGTGTATCCGTGAGATCAAGAACTGCATGAGGCTATCCTTGGGACCAAACTTTATGGTAAGGTGTTTTTTCATAGAAACTTGTTGCTAGTGAGATACTAAATATTGCGAAACAAATTTTGAGTTTGATTATATAGATTATGTTTGATTTTATACACTGTACATAATAAACAGAACGCTTGTTTGAACATGATTTTTAGGGGACTATGAGAATCAATGCCTTTATGCTTATTATAAATGATGATGGTATCATTGTGATATTTCTAAAAGTCGTTATCAGATTTCGGTAGTAGTATTTCATTGTTGTCAATCTTTTTATGACTGCAGTTCATTCTTGGCCAGCGATATGGCTGGAGACCCAGCCCCGCCAGCATAGATGCTAAAAATTACCAGACTCTCCTCAAATACACCAAAGAACAGGAATCCACCCTGCTGGGTGAATGGTATCTCCTGGATGAGAACTCACACCCGCCCATGTATGCCCTCCAGCCAATCACCAAAGAGAAAACTGATCAGTGGAAAGCAGCTGGGAAGGAACTGCCCAATGTGCTGAGGCGGGCCGCTACACTGGCAGCCCAGGCGGGGGAGATTGAGGATGAAGTGCGGCATACATTTTTCATGTCAGGTGATAACCACTTCTTATTTTTATATTAAAACCCGGCAATACACCCAGTAAACTGTCCCAAGCCAACACAAATAGTTCAAAAAATTATAATCCTGTTGTAAACTTTTAGATTTATAAAAAAATTGAAATTAATTATTTATTTCAGTGAAATGTTAATGATACAATTTGCCTTTCAAATACTTGTGGGGAAGTAAAACAATAGAATTTGTAATAATAAGTGTATAATGATAACAGTAATTGTGTTCAGCATGGAGTTGCTTTCATGCGAAATGTCATTATTGTTTACTATTCATAAGATGGAATTTTGCGTCAAAGTGATGTAAATCAATATTAGGTTTTGCCCTTCACCGACGTATGAACACTGTTTACACAGTGTGTTACCTCCCGAGTGAAAGTTGGAACAAATCACTCGGGTGGAACAATTGCGGTACCCGCTGCAACATGTACATCAGATTCGAACCAGCCAACCGATCCCGCATGCTCGGTGGTCGAGTGGTAAGACGTCTGCACCAGACAGCAGGAGGTCGTGGGTTCAAGCCCCACCCGAGTGATTTTTTCCAACTTTCACTCAGGAGGTCACACACTGAGTATACATTGTTTATACGTCAATGAGGGGAAAAACCTAATATTGATCATTAAACTTTGTTGGCACAATTGAGGAAATAGTATTTTACCTTTCAAATTTTAAAGTGTTTTTTTTTGGCTCCTCAGCTTCACACACATTGCTTCTTCTTGAAGTAGTTAACTGTTAAGTTTTATTTTAATGACCGTGTTTAGTTATTCCTTTCCGCAGTCACTGAGCAAGAATTGAGAGCAGCCCTAGACGTTCCGGTTCCAGACAACCACTGTGTGGGCTTCATGAGAAATCTGAATAATCTCTACGGTTCCACATCCGATGCCAATGCGAGCCGCTACTGTGACGTGACCGCTGATGGCAAGCTGGACGACGAAGCCAGAGAGCTCCTAGAGCATCTCAAGACGACGGACATCCCTGCTAAACTGAGCCCCAGCAACATCCATCACTACAGCATCCAGTGGACCGAGGAGGGAGTCACTACCACCAACAGCGATCACAAAAACTACGTCAAGCAGTTTACTAGGACCTTTGTGGAGGACGTCAAGAGGCTGGTGGTGAAGGCCAAAGAGCAGGAGTCGGCCAAGGGAAACTTGAGCGAAGACTGGCTCTTTAAGGAAGTCTCCCACCACGCCGAGTTCTGCCGCAGTAAGTGTAAGAACTTTTGTGGCTGTGAGGACACCTTGGAAAAGATCTTTGGCGCAATTGGGGAGGGCTCGCAATCATCGATACACCACGTTGTGGCCCTTCATGGCCCCTCAGGAAGCGGCAAGACATCCATAATGGCCGTTGTTGCTAATAAGGCACGTCAGCATCTGGGCTCCTCTGCAGTGGTCATCTTACGTTTCTTGGGAACATCTTCCCACAGTTCCTCCATCCTCCAGGTCCTCAGGAGCATCTGCTTACAGATTTGCAGCGTCTATGGCCTCCCGCCACCTTCCCATAGCATCCTGGGAAACTTTCAGGAGACCTCTGCCTTCTTCACTGCCACTCTCAAATCAGTGTCGGCCGGCAGCGGTAAACAGCGCCCTCTACTGATCATCCTGGACTCGCTGGATCAGTTGGAGGGCCTTCACGGAGCTCACAAGTGCAAATGGCTACCCAAGACCAAAATGTCAAATGTTCATATCGTCCTGTCGACACTCCCGGGCATGCACAGGATCTTGGAGAACCTGAAGTTGCTCTTTCCGGCTGACGCATGTTTCTTGGCGGTGAACCCGCTACCGGAGAGCACGGGGGTCGAAATCTTTGGCACCTGGATGAAGGAAATTCACCGGCGGATCACTAAGGGTCAGGCGGAGATTGTCAGACAAGGTATGGTAAGAAGAATGGTTAATTTACGTGAGTTTATTCTGTGTATCCTTGGGAATGTGCACTAGGGCTGTGCATAGGAACCAGGTACCCAAGTACCCGACCACTAATGTCAGGAATCAGTTCCAGATTATGGGATCGGGTACGCGTAACCAACTTTACATATTACTTTAATTGATACTTCCCAGAAAATGAAAAGAAAGCTTTTAATGCCATTTGTGGGGAACTTTCAAAATGAAAACCAAGCTACATGGAAAACCAAAACAGATTTCACATGCATTGTATATACATGTGCAGTTTTATCACGCAAAAGATGATACTTGCAAAAGTTGCAGTTTACACCGTAAAGCCTCCTTCTATGTAATAGATCTTTGCCATGGTCTATGATATGTGAGCAGATTCGCTGATTAAATATACAAGACAACCGCCTCTTGACCTCTAGATTTTAACCAATCAGCGGGCGCTTTCTATATCGGGTCTTCGGTCATTCGCCCGTTATCGCGTCACAGACATGGATAAAAAAAACGTAGACACAGCAAACAAAGGCTGTGGTCACGCGCTCTGTAATATGTTACGTGATACGCGCCAAGCTTGTCTAGGTTTTATAGATCTATGCCCGTCCATTGTTGTATTACAAAACACTGCATTCGATTTGATCAATGAAACATTTAGTCCTGATTTGGGAATGAAATGAGTCATGATTTAGTAAAGTCGACTCTGATTGGCTGAGGCGCAGGATCGCATAAATCTGCATGCTTAGATATATCAGACGTTAGACCGGAGACTGGGCTCCGTGGACAAGGGGTGATACTCAGACTACCATACAACTTCTGGGAGTTGAATTTCGGAGTTGGGCTTCTTTTACGGGTACCTGGATACCCGTGTTTTACTTCAATATGGTGCCCAGTTCCAGCACAACCTGTAAATACACACCACTAACGTGGACTGATCCATTGATCACCTGATCAACACAGTTATCATTCTTAAAGTCAGAAGAAGCAACTAAGCCTCCTTGTTGATAAATACTTCTTCACCTTGACAGCAATGACTGTGTTGCCTTTCCCCAGCTTTCAGGCACTGCAGGCAGCCTTTATTCCTGAAGCTTGCCTTTGAAGAGGCTCGCCGCTGGAGGTCGTACACCGCAGTCACCGAGGAAGCCCTGGCCACTACCATCAGGGCAGCTATCTGGAAGCTCTTTGCTCGTCTGGAAGTGGAGTTTGGCACCAAAGTGGTCTCGCACGCCCTTGGATACATCACTGCTGCAAGGTCTGTTGATTATTTGGCATACAAATTCAACTATTATGTTTTTTTTATCAAACGTTTGTTTTGGCAGTTTGTAAATTGGCACTCTTCTGAAGAAGAGCAAAGCACACCATTCAGAACATGAAGTAAAGCTACACTCAACCAAAAAAGAAAGTCCTCCCCAATACTTTTTTGTCTAACTCAAAAACTACTGAGCACCTGTCGCTCAAATAACAACTAATCGTACTAATAGTACAGCCCAAAACAGTGATAATGTATACGAATATATGCAATTTATGACAAATGATACCGAAAACAGAATATTGTATACACGAAAGTTGTGGTTCACACTCACCTTGCACGTATACAAAGGTGCAACTTTTTTTCGGTACTATTTGTCATCAATTGCATAATTTTGTACACATTATCACTGTTTTGGGCCAAACAAAGAGTATGGCTGGTTTGCTAAGGAATTTCTGTACTGATCAGTCGTAATTTGAGCAAGATGTGCCCAGTAGTTTTTGAGCTAGATAAACAAGTCTTAAGGGGACTTTCTTTTTTGGTTGAGTGTATTCTTCTCAGAATTACACAAACTCACGAGACACACTCACAAAAGAGTGTAGAGCTCAATTCTGCCAGTACTGCACGAATGCATAAGTCAAACATCACCATCCCTGTTCTCACGCCTACCAAGTTTCACTCTCGAGTAGGGAGAGGAACTTCTGACAAAGTGTCTTGCCCAAGGACACAGTCATTCCAACCCCATCGGCTCTACTTGAACCCACAGTGTGCAGAATTAGCCATGGAATGTTGAGTTCAGTGCATGAGACCATGTACGCCATGACGCCACAGTACTCCAAAATTATGACTTTGATTAACATTTCCCAAGAAGATTCTGCATTGGCCCTGATAACTAAAAAGCTGACATAACCCCCCTCCCCCTCTTCCCCTCCAGGAATGGGCTGAGCCACTCAGAGCTGGAAGACATCCTGTCCATCGACGATGAAGTCCTGGACGAGATTTACCAGTACTGGTCCCCGCCCAGCGAGGAGTTTGTCCGCATCCCGCCCCTGATGTGGACCAGGCTCAAGTATGAGCTGGAGGAATATCTGGTGGAACGTCAGACTGACGGCAAGACAGTCATGGTTCTGTACCACAGGTAAGGATGGGAAGAAACAACCCTATGAAGGGAGGGGGAATGAGTGGCCAAAAAGCATGTCTTGCCTGTCCCTGACCAACCTTCTCCTGGACCATAAAACGAAACCTCCCAAAATTGTGTAAGGGAACAACATCCTAAGAATTTGTTACTATGAAAAAAAAATGAAGAAGACAGGTATTAAGACATTTGACATACTCTCAAAAACTGAGTGAATCCACAAAATATTTTTTTTATTAAAGTCGATGTCAAATTTTCTCTGTTGTTCCATAATAGGTGATTCCTCAAACCCCTTCCTTCTTTTGTACACAAAAGTGACTCAACACACGAGTGGTGTTGTAACTGTGGCTGCCTTAGCGATCTGCTCATCAATCGAGCAGCCATTTTTGAAACCTAGCTGTTAATTTGAATCACTTGCCATGGCCTTTTGGTGTTATTTTTGACAAAATTCTGCAGACAGTTTACAGAAGCTGCCAGAGATCGTTACCTGTGTGATCCTGACGAGAAACAGAAGAGGCATCAAGTCATGGCTGAGTTCTTTGCTGGAACATGGAGCGCAGGACAGAAAAAGGTCAGATTTACAAAACTCTTAGTTTTCTGAACTTATTACTCAAAAAACCGCCTTCAAAAATTTACCACGTAGAAAATACATCAATAAAATGGATAACATTTGTACTTTGTTCATGTCTTTTTTACAGACCTTGAATCTTACCCAGAGGGAGGAGGTTTACAAGGCAGATCGCCTTGTCGCCCCGCAGCCCCTGAAACGCCACAAAGCCTACAACTACCGTAAACTGAGTGAACTGCCATACCACTTGCTCCATGCTCACAACACGGACGACCTCGTCTCAGTGAGTACAGCTTAATAGAGCAATTTGAAGCGAGGATGATTGAGAATTACGGTCGATCGTAATTACTGATGTTGTGGAATCAAATGAGATTTGAGGCTTTGTGATAAACAAAACTGCAGGCTCAGTTTCATTGAAATACGTATAAGTCTACCGTGGTAGGATTTTTAAATAGTCAACTGTTCAAGGAACGAAAATCTGTTCCAGGCTAAACAAGAAAATTACTGTAACCTTGACTTGTGACGTTCAGGCTGTCAAACTTCCTTTTTTGTTGCTGTCTTCAACCCTAAACCTCCTAGTTACTTAAAACATATAGTCAGGGGTATTGGAGGATTTTCAAGAAGGTAGAACCCAACCACTATCATTTTACGTGTGGCTTGATGCCCCTTGAAATTATTACGTATAATGTGCCATTTTTACTGATTTTAGAGGCTTCAGGAGGGTTCCTCTCGGAAAGTTTAGAGTTGATTTTGGGGGCCTGATAATCCTAACCCTCCCATATCCTGCAGTATCCTCCAGTAGGTATTGGCGAACTGGTGTATTAAGATTGAGGCTGTATGCTTGCTAAAATTGTAGTTGATTTAAGAGGATTTGGGTATCTGGATGTGGGTATCTGGATTTCGGTAGACTGAGGTATCTGACACAGTTGTGTTTGTGCTGGATGGTTTTGAAGAATAGAGGTCGCATGTTAGCAGCAAGGCATAGGAGGTTAGGCTTGATAATGTATAATATTTTCAACAAGTAATAGCTATTATAAGATGGAATCTTACCTCAGGGTGATATAAATCAAATCAGGTTTTGCCCTTCACCGACGTTTAAACACTGTATACTCAGTGTGTTACCTCCCGAGTGAAAAAGGTTTTCCAACTTTCACTCGGGAGGTAACACACTGAGTAGACGGTGTTTAAACGTCGGTGAAGGGCAAAACCTAATTTGAAGTAATAGCTACTTTATTCACTCCAGTTCAATTCCGAACCTTTTGATGTTTGTGTGTATATCCCAGCTGACATTTGGCAACTTCAGTTTCCTGGAGGCTATCACCTTGGCCCTGTCTGCTCAGCACCTGATTGAAGAGCTGAGCTGGGTCCTTGAGAAGGAGACTATCCTGGGCAGGAAACTACACACGGAGCTGAAACTACTACAGGACACCATCAGGTTAGATTAGAAACCTGACCACATACATGTATTTGAGGACAGTAGCACCCACAGAGCTTCCGAAATGTTGGCTGCTATAGTGGCTGCACTGTGACAATCTATCTTTCCAATTCAAGCATTAGTATGTGCACTACAAGGTGCATGTGTTAAAGGTATAGTCCATCATTTGTAATTTGTGCATTTTGTTCGTTTGAAGCAACAAAAGTGCTCAAGATCTAAAGAAGGGTGCTGAACAACTAACCTGATGAAGTTTCAGCACAGCTTTAGCTGTATATTTCGAGAAAAAACAACATTCTAGGATCTCGATTTCAAATCAAAAGTTGCTGTTTTGAATTGGGCCTGAATTCAGCGTCCGAGACAAGTTCTCACTGAGCCGATTGCAGCTACGCGATGACGCGCACTGATCCGACGAATTATAGCAAGCGCGCCCGTGTGCATCGTGCCAATGCTTGCGCGCGCTACGGCGAATAACAAAACGAACTACTAAATTTGAATTTCCTACGGTGCTTCTTAAGAAGCACAGTTGGAAAGGCCTTCTTTTGTTGATTTCTTCAAAATGACAGCTTGCCAGAAAGATTAATTTCAGAGGGAGTTTAGTCCACATACTCTCTTTCAACCAAGTATGTTTTTCAACAATAATTACGCCAGTTACTTTTTGGATAGCTGCAAATGATGGACTCTGGCTTTAAATATATAATTAGATGACATTTTAGATGTCATAAGGCTAATGATGCATTGATTGCTCCTCTGACTCCATATCTGAGTTAGATACTGGTCAGTATTTAGACTAACCATCGAAGGATCACTCATTAGCACAGTAGAAGGTGCAATTTATACCAACGGTGCCACACACTGTGCGGACTTCTTGTTCTGGATATTCTTTGTGCATTTTGTTATTGGCAATGATTATCACTTTAATACATTTAACATCCAAAAAAATCACATGTGAAGAAAAACACTGACATCCAGTATAAACGCCTTACACTGCCGCGGACTTAGTTGCAGTAGAATTTTCTATAACCTAAATGTCAATAGGTCACGCGTACTGAATGTTAACACTAGGTAACAAGTGAAATGGATTTATTCTTTGGCTGACATTATCCCACCCATATTTATGTGAATTTAGTATATGATAATTATTTGATATTTGATCACCACCCAAGGCGTCAATCGCTTCTCAAAAGTGGGGGGGGGGGGGACATACCTTGATCTGTACTAATGCAATGCGAGCGCGAAGCCCTAACAGCGTGGGGTTCGGGGCCCGCAATTAAAGGCGTCAATCGCTTCTCAAAAGTGGGGGGGGGGGGACATACCTTGATCAGTACTAATGCAATGCGAGCGCGAAGCCCTAACAACGTGGGGTTCGGGGCCCGCAATTAAGGGCCCTGAAAAATGTTCGTTTCTAGACGCTCCTTGGTGTGATCTGAGGCATTAATTAGTAAAAACTGTCAACACGTATTTTGTCACCATTTATCAAACTTACCATTTCAAGCAAATTTTTCAAAGAATGTTATTCTTGTAAATTCAGTGAAATTTAGTCAAAACTGTCAACAGATATTTTATCACCATTTGTTTAAAGTGACCATTTCAAGCAAATATTTCAAAGAATGTTTTTCTTGTAAATTCAGTGAGAAATCTTTGTATGAATTTTAGGCTTGCCAAATCCACCCTGGACTTCCAGGACAACCGGCAATCCCTGGCTGTTGAAATCCTGGGCCGGCTCTCGCACCTGGCCAAGGACTACCCACAATGCATCGGGCGCATCGTGGAGGGCGCCGGGGACCGTTGTAATGAGATGAGGGAGACTCTGCTGGTACCCCTGCGCAGCTGCTTCTACATGCCTGGCGGGCCGCTCCGGACCACGCTCATTGGACATTCGGGTAAGCTTGGGTGGTCGTCTGTGGACTAGTCCATTAAATCCCACCCAATTTCGTTCGGACCAATAACAGCTGTGATTAATGCGTGACAGTAGTCCGACATGCAAGCACTTGTGTATGATTTGCGCGGTGGAACATTCAGTGTCAGTGCCGTAGCCAGGGGAGGTGCAGATTGGCAGATTGCAACGGGCGAGAGATTTTAAAAGCAAAAACGAAACACTGGTAGAAGCAAAATCGGGACAGAGTCAAAATGGTTTATAAATGTAAAATTGGGACAAAACATAAACGGGACGAAGATTCTATTTGGCAACGGGCAAACAAAACCCTGGCTACACGCCCTTTCAGTTTGATGTTAGAGAGGCACATGAATAATGAAGTAGTCTACTGTAGCGCTATCTGAGACACCTTTGCTAGGAATTTTCCCAAATCTTCCACACCATGCAGTGCAGGAACCCAATGGCAGATTCTTTGTAATCTTCCACAAGGATTATGACAAAAATCTGACAGAATTAGGATTAATATTGCGTTTTGTCATTTGCCAATGTCATTTTTAATAAACACTGTATACCCAGTGCTGTCAGAGAAATTGAGAGACAAGAATTCCTAATAAATGAAAGGTTTGCGGAAACACCATGTGGGACTAATATCTCAAACTAAGAGAATGGTTCTGAAAAGAACCAGAGGTATAAACTCGACGTTCCGGTCAGTATGCTCTGACCATCTTCAGGAGAGTGAAGACGGTCAGAGCATACTGACCGGAATGTCGAGACTGGTTCTTTTCAGAACCATGCTATTATTTGAGAAATAATTCCCAGATGGTGTTTCTGCAAACCTTTCATTCATTAGTATCTCCACCATGCAAAGCCTCCAATCTTTCTTAGAATTCCTAAGCTTATTCGGTTGAAAGTTTTACATGAGTTTTTGAGTTGGCTTTCGAAGAGACAAATAGTAAAATGACACATTGTGTATTTTCAATGCCTGTCATTTTTAGGTATCATCCTGAGCGTGGCTGTCAACTTGTCTTGCTCTATGTTGGCCACCGCGTCTGCTGACGGCTCCGTCAGACTCTGGGAACTGGAACACGATGAAGATATTTACGTTCTGAAAGGCCAGAAAGGTAGAATCTCCATCATCGTTTAGATATGATTAGAATTTATAAAACTCCCTGCCAAATTTATCTCTGAAAATAATTGTACTCTCCAGCAGATGCTGCATCAGACATTTTAATCATCAACATATAGATTGTACTAATAGTAGAGTAAAAAAGATTTTGTGGGCAGTTCACTGGGGAACTTTAATTTTATTTTACAGACCACAGTAAATTTAAAAAAAATTGAGGGTGGAGAGGCATCATCTAATACAAGGCACTGTTGATGATGATAAACAGAGTGTGCCAGAAAAGTGCAACATTCAGAAAACATGAAAGCATTAAAACATTACATTAAAGCCTGACTATTTCTCAATCCACTCCTTTTTGCCCCATTCCATTTGGGTCCCTAGATCCAGAAATACAATCAATTAAGTGAAAGGGTGTACATTTACTTGGGCCACTCTCACCTGTGATGTCACCAACCTCAATGCCTATTCAATGCCTATATCCAATGCTTAACCCAGATTCAGAATGTCCAGGTGAGAGTGGCCCAAGTAGAATTTACACCTTTTCACTTAATTGATTGTATTTCTGGATCTAGGGGCCAAATGGTAAAAATGGTAAAAAGGAGTGGATTGAGAAAAAGTCAGGCTTTAACCCTAACCAAACTCAACCCATCAAAGTCCAACAGCAGGTTTTGTTTAAATCTGTTGGGATAGGTACAGTACCCCTAAACTGATGGTCTTTTACACTGGGGTTGGCATACCTCCAGAAACTAAATCTAACAGTGTGTGTGTACAATTTCCCATATGGTGTTGGAATTTGCCAGGATGGGTATGATTCCTAGTTAATTATTCTGGGGAGTTAGGGTTAATGTAATAGAAAAGTTCATTGAAGAGAAAAACATCAAACAGTTTTAATTATTTATTTTCTGAATGTTGCACTTTTTTGGCACACTCTTTACATGTATATATAACGCCTCACCCACAGACTCTGTATCTGGATTGGCTGAGAGTGAGTCACATGGCATTCACTATTTTTACTCTCTTGCTGTGCATGATAGTAAAACACAATGCTCCATGGATCACCTCAGGAGGCTTGTCTTACCACACCACTCGAAGCAGTCAGTATTTTAGGCAATTCTTAGTGTCACCTTTATGTTCTTTAACCCTAACCCCCAAAGGGCTCTTTGGGGGTCAAGTACCAAATACCACAGAATACTACATGTGCTGTTCACACTTGTATGAAAAGAAATTAATACTACAGGTTACTACTCAGTGGTATTTTGTAGCATTGGGGGCGGTTAGGGTTAAGACCAGATCTACTCCTAAATGAGTGAAAATTCAATAAAGTATCCACTAAAACGTCACCAATGACCCACCAATGTTACTCATCCACCCACAGGAGGGACCATGTCATGCGTGGCCATCTCAGCGGATGACCAGTGGCTAGTTGCAGGGTCCGATGAGAACTATCTGCAGGTGTGGAGTGTCCTCAGTGGTGATCCTGTACTGCTCATAACGGAGAACCACTCAGGGTATGCCCGGCACGCGAACGTGGCTGTGACACATGACTCGACGAGGATCATTTCACCGTCGGAAAATGATCTGATGGTGAGTGTAAATATGGATTATGATATTACACACAGATTTGTGTTGGGGATTGTGGCCTGGTGGTTAGGGTTTGTGGCTCATGATCAGAGGGTCAGGGGTTCGAATCCAGCTGCTGGCCATATGTTGTGTCCTTGGGCAAGCCACTTCATCCCCACTTGCCTTTCTCCACCCAGGAGTATAAATGGGTACCAGCATTAGCTGGGGAGTAACCTGCGATGGACTGACATCCCGTCCAGGGGAATAGACATATTCTCAGTCATTTCATGCTACTGTAACCGGAGATAAATACCGGCCTGATTGGTCACATTGGCTCATGACAGACTTCACTACTACTTTTTTACACACAGATTTGTGTTCATTATGGTCCGCCATGATGGTAATCAGTTGTCTTAAGTCAATGGTCTTGGAACACTACCTTGTCTTCATGTAAAAAACAGTCACCAACAATTCCCTAACTTGTCTTTCATGAGTTGAATGAACAGCATCTTGGACAGTTCTTTCACAAAAACAAAGTGTGTCGAATTAATAGTACATTTGCATGTACAATTAAATACCTGACTGTAAGAAGAGTCCTCAACTGTTTTCGTCTGGAGTTGGGCCCTACATGTTATAGCTAATATAAAGACTTCTTCCTTCCAAGTATCCAACTTACTATTGACTGGGAGCTGTTTGGTGAACTTCAAAAGATATTTATTCTTCCAACCACTGAGTTTTGTAACATAACTTTTCACTTCAATCTTGAAGGTTTACAACATCAACACGGGGGACAAGTTACACACGTTCCGGGGCCACACCAAACTCATCTCATGCATATGCATCAGCGAGGACGACAGGTACGCCGTGACCGGCTCGGACGATGCCACGGTCAAAGTGTGGTCCCTGGTTGGCCATTACATGATCTGTGACATCACGAACCACAAGAAATACATCACCTACGTGGGTCTGACCTCCGACGTGCTGGTAGTGTCTGCGTCCATAGATGGGACATTGGTAAGAAACAAGACTTTTAAGCTATAGTCTGCACAATATAAACATCAGCCGTTTAATCCTTCAAATCTTGTACCGCCTCAAACCGCCCTGCCTGTTACTCTCTGTACTGCCCCAAACTGCTCAAGCACTCTATGGTTTTATGGATACTTCAGGGAATTAATACAATGTAATACAATGTAATACAGGTACCAATGGGTAAGTTTAAATAGACGATTTAATGCTCTAGTTATTTAAAACTTAATGTGTAAAATTGTTGCTGCAGCACCCAGAAATAATAAATTTTGGAATTGAATTCTAAGTCATTTTTTAGAATTAAATAAGTATTAAGGTTTCCAGTGAAATTTTCAAGTAAAAAATAAGCAGGCATGCAACTTTTCCTCAGATCCGCTGATTTCCTCATTTTTTGCTTCTCATGAATGCCAGTACAAACTGAAAAACACTGTAAAAAGTCTTGTGTGATTTGGAATTTCCTGTTTTTTCCCTAAATTCCCAGTTGCATGGCTGAATAAGGAGTGCCCCTAATTCAAGCCAACAGTGATAAATGTTTGTGTACATCAAGCTGATGTACCAACTTAAAATGACATTTTTAGGAGAAGACAAATCAAAATATTCTTGCATCAGTCAGGCATGCACATTTTCCTTTGATCAGCTGATTTCCTTTTTTTCATTTTAATTCCCATTTCTGCCATTAAACATTGAAAGACACCGTACAATGTCTTCTGAAGCCTTGGAATTTCTTCTTTTTTGTGGCTTTACAGCTGCGTGCGTGGCCAATTGCATATCTTTAAATTATTAATTTTTGTTGTCAGTTAATGTTTTAATCGTTATCCCAAGAAATAGTGGGAACTAGATAAAATACTAAAATGTGATCGGCTCCACAACAAAGGCCCGCTCAACATTGAGAGGGTGAACATTTCGTCAAAATGTGATTTTTATTTTTTGTCTTGAATGACATCTTTAATACCTACAGTTTCAGGTTTCATTCCCAGAAATGTTGATCTTTATGAACAAAGTGGAAAAAACAACCATTTTGTGTGCATTGTTCAGTTGTTCTACATCAAAGCCAGCTATTTCAAAGCCTGTTTTCTCAGTTGTGTAATTTGAACTCCAAGGAAGTATTTCATATGCAAATACGTCATATCTCCAGAACCGGAGGGGCTATGGAGCTCTATTATATACCAAATGAAAGCTTATGTTGTGGGCTTTCCAAACATGTATATAACTCAATTTCAACTAAAATGCTAGTATCTATTTCAAAGGTTATCACCAAGTTGCATCCACCCGATGACAAACTGCCTCCCAAAACTGTCCATGTTCTGGAGTCTTGCAATGAGAAGCCTATCTACTCGGCTTGCTTGAGCCGGGACGAGACACGAGTCATCGCTGGCACGGTCAGTATCATATATGTCTGGGACGTGGCATCGGGTAAACTACTGCACTCACTTGGAGGTAAGAGGGACTGGGGGGGGGGGGGGGTAAAGCCATTTTTAACCCGTAGGTCAATGTCAAATATTTGATAATAGATTACTTACTTAAAGTTAAAACATGCTTATTTTAACGCGATTCTTTTTCTATGTTGTCCACAAGACGATTTGATGCTTTGGCTGATGAGACTTAAAACATGAATGAAAACGACATTTTCTCCTGAAAATCCCAAGATTAATTCGTCTGGGTCCAATTTCATGGCTCTGCTAACCACTGAATTCCGCGCTAACGGTCACCATTTGGTGCTAACCAGCCAGCAGAAAAATTCTGTGCTAATCTTGTAAGCACAATAGTTACGTGATGTACGTATGCGCATAAGCCAAACTTCCCCGCTAACCCGTGAAATATGCTTACCATAACCATGGAATGTTCTGCTACGGTAAGCAGGGATTTTTCGTTAGTAGTTAACAGAGCCATGAAATTGGGTGCTGTAGCTTCTTGATTGTTTTAACTATTGATTTACTGTCTTTGTGATCTTATTGTCGCATTCTGATGTCAAACAGAGATGTGATCAAACCATCAGAAGTCATCCAGTCTCAACTCATGTTATTCATAACACTGGTATAAAGGCATTCCTAGGTCATTGTTCATTCCCCATATCTTGTCATCACACCCGTACCTGACTCAATTACAACTCTTTGAGTTCAAAGCTTTATCTTCTCTGTTTCATTTCTAGTTTGAAGATGAGCTCGGTATTATGGTAAATTTACCAGATCTTTGGTGCATGAAAAGAATGTTGTGTACTTTGTGACTTGTGGCTGAATTCGAGTCAGTGGCCCACTTCCTCCATTAAATATCCCACCCTTCAAACACCCCCCCCCCATCAAACACCCGCTCCCATCAAACACCCCCACCCATCATACAGCCCCACCCATCAAACCCCCACCCATCAAACACCCCACCCATCAAACACCCCACCCCTCAAACACCCCACCCATCAAACACCCCAACCCAACGAACACCCCCACCCATCACACATCCCCACCCTTCTAACACCCCACCCATCAAACACCCCACCCATCAAACACCCCACCCCTCGAACACCCCCACCCATCACACATCCCCACCCCTCAAACACCCCACCCATCAAACACCCCAACCCATCGAACACCCCACCCATCAAACACCCCCACCCATCAAACACCCCACCCATCAAACACCTCACCCATCGAACACCCCAACCCATCGAACACACCCAACCTTTCGCACATCCCCACCCCTCAAATACCCCACCCATCAAACACCCCAACCCATCGAACACCCCACCCATCGAACACCCCACCCATCAAACCCCCCCACCCATCAAACCCCCCCACCCATCAAACACCCCCACCTATCAAACACCCCACCCATCAAACGCACCCACCCATCAAACACCCCACCCATCAAACACCCCCACCCATCAAACACCCCAACCCATCGAACACCCCCACCCATCACACATCCCCACCCCTCAAACACCCCACCCATCAAACACCCCAACCCATCGAACACCCCACCCATCAAACACCCCCACCCATCAAACACCCCCACCCATCAAACACCCCCACCCATCAAACACCCCCACCCATCAAACACCCCACCCATCAAACACCCCACCCCTCGAACACCCCTTAACCATTACCTCCCACCATCCTATACCTCAGCCTTATTAGTGCCTGTATTCTGGAAAGTGAAAGACCGACTGTTAAAAATAAACATCCCTGCATGTTCATCGCATGTATCCAAAATTATGGTCACAGGTTTACTGTTGCATGGTAGTGTTCAGTTTATGAGCATGTTAACAAGCATGCTTTTTTTATTTCGGTTTATGGATTGTTAATTTTGATGAATTTCCTCTTGTAAATTTTATCAACCAGTTTGCAGTTTATCAATTGAATTCCCTTGGATTTAAGTGGTAAGCTTGCTTAGAAGGTATTTGTTTTTGCACTTATTCACTGCTTATTTGTATTCTAAATAAGGTCATGATGGTGCCATTGACTGTGTTGCCGTCACCCATGACAACACCCATCTGGTATCCGGGGCCCGTGATGACATCATGGCTGTCTGGAAGTTGACCTCAGGTCGCAAGGTCAGATCCAATGATTGATGTGATTCAATTGACCTATCGCCGTTTGCCAGTTAGCCACGCCCCTTAGACAACCCTATGGAGTTTTTGTACACTAAGTTATGTTTGTCTCAGATTTTGCGCGTTCCGCGTCCATTTGTATATCATGTAATTGGACAATATTTCACAAGCTGCGTTGACGCGATTCTAACGCGATTCTACCGCGATAGGTCAGTTGCTCTAGATTGTAGAAAACCTTGTTCCAATTCATGTTTTCAGAATGAAAAGGTGCAAAACTCACCAGTTCATTCCCTTGAAGTTGAAGATCAACTCAAAATTAGTTTGGCAAAATTCCCCTGTCACAAAGTTGGTCGCACTGTGTCAAATGCCTTGGTTGTGGAGGAGGAGGCCGCAGATGTTCAAACCTTCTTCGATTTTTTATTTCATTTATGATTTTGTTCCTGTGTAAAGGTTTAAGGCCAAAAAAAAGAATAGTTCTGCTTCCGATTACATGCCTTTCAAAAATAGGGTCGGTCGGTCGGAATTTTTTTTTTTTTTTTTGCCAATTTTTTTAATGCAGATTGAATGGGGTATTCAATTATATGCGAAGTGTTAGCCTGAACTATTTCCATTGCACTACAAAAGCTATACACAAAATGGCCACAAAAAGTAAATAAAACCTACCTTAATTATTGTCAATATATTTACGTTCGATAATTCGTAAAAAAATTGTGGGAAATTCAGGTCGTTCGCACCATAGGCACAACGCTAGTCAGGAAGGGGAGCTGGACAAAACTCCGAAGTGTGATGCACTGTACATGATTATAGCCAGACATCGAATTGCGAAGTAGTTGAATCGCGCAGCAAATTTGTAAAAATAACGGAGGTTTCTTTTGAAAAAATAGCGAATGTAAGTAAGAAAACAATAAATACAAGCATTTTTTGATGCAAAAGGGTTGTTGAGAGGTATTTTGTGAAGACGGACAAGACATGAGGTTTTTATTTTTATTTATTCAATCTTTTTTTTTTTTTTCTTTTGGAATTGCCGATAAAATTTTTTAGGGTCGCAGCCTAAAAATAGGGTCGGTCGGGTAACCGGAAGCAGAACTATTCTTTTTTTGGCCTAACCTACTTGTGTAATGCTGAAAGGTCCATGAAAATTCTCTTACTGGTGGTTATATGTCATGTAGTTTAACCAGTTAATTCCGGAGGACGTGCAAACACCATCTTGCAATGTACATTCTGACGGGTGAATAGGGTTAAATCGTCAAGCTTTCCTGAGTCTCCGGCCGTGGACGTGTATACACGTCAGTGGTTCCCCTGTGGTTTTGTATACGGCCTGTCGTAGCAAATATTGCTCCGTGGCGGGGCTTCGGAGTGTTGCAAAATATGATGTTACAGAGAGAAGTATCGTGCAGATATTGTACAAATGACTTTCAAGGGTGAGTACTTGTGGTGTTTGACTTAACTTTAAAATTTGACCAATGGATCTGGCCTTTTTCAAAAACAGTGTTTTTCGGCCCAACATAATCCTGGCGGCAAGTGGTTAAGAGCAAAGCAGGTCTGTTAGGGTAGCGATAAATGTCACAGGGAAACTACATATTATCATGAAACTGACTTTGCTTTTGCATTCATGCCTGAGTTTGAACCAGCCTTTAGAGGCTGGCCTTAGAGGCAATTCACAGGCATCTTGTTCCAGACAACTACTGAGAAGAAAAAGACATTAACAGACAAAATTTAATTCCAAGTAGTGTTCTGAGGAATTTCCATAATGTCTTGGAGAAATGTTCATCTCAAGGGTTTCTTCAGCTTGCCTTTCAATTTAGGTTATAGTCCTTCTGTGTTGTACACTCTGGATTTTTCGTTGTCATCCCATCAGGTCCAGACTCTGGAGGGTCAGCAGGCCATCGTCTCTCACCTCGCCCTGGCTAAGCAGCTGGTGGTCTCTGCCTCCCTACACTCTCCTTACATTAAGCTCTGGGACATCTCCCCGAAATACCTGGAGCAACGGAGGATGATGTTTGGTGATAGGAGTGGCTTGGTTGCTGTGACGACAGATCAAAGGTTAGTGTGACCTTCGATTCGCCGGATATATTGACGATGATTTGGGTCTTTGGTTTGGTTTCTTAAAAAATACCCTTGTCACAGTTTTTTGGAAAGTTTGTTTTTTGAGACTGGATTACTTGTGATTGACTTGTGATTTATTTGCTATGACTTTTGTGATCAAGTTTATGACTTGTGTTTAAGTTGTGATGATGTGAGATTACGTTGTGATGACTTGTGATTAAGTTGTGATGATGTGTGATTACGTTGCAATGACTTGTGATTTAGTTGTAAACACTTGTGATTCAGTTGTGAAGACTTGTGATTAATTTGTCATGACTTGAGATTAAACTGTTGGTGGCTTGTGATAACTCTGGCTATGGAACAAAAACTGGCGTAAGGCTGTATGGTGATTTGATATTGGACACTTGCCATGTAGTACTTTTGTATTGATCCAAATTTATACTTTACTTGTTAACTTTAAATGAGGAATGTAACATTTAACAATTTAATAAGCCCAGTTACCCATCACTATATCCACTTCTTATCATTTCCATAGAATTCTTCACTCAACAATTCCTTTTCACGATTTACAGCTTTGTCATCTTCAAAGGTATTGATCCCTTTGCCAAGACGTCCGTCCACAACATCCATGTCTGGGACGCGACAACAGGCATGGACAAGTACACCTTGCAACACCACAGTGAGGAGGTCACATGCCTGGCCGTCAGCCACAGCGACGAGTTTGCATTCACAGGGAGCCAGGACGCAACGGTCGTGATGTGGCGCATCCGAACGGGGAAGATTCACCACACGTTCACCGGGCACGATGCGGGGATACGGGATGTATACATCCGGGCCGACGATCGGTACATGGCGTGTCTGACATGTGAGGGCGGCCTCTACATCTGGGACCTGAAACAGCTGAAGAAGGTCGCGACTTGTGACCCTTCAGCTGACTTGGGCGAAGTCACATGTGTTGCCTTGACGTGCCGGCATGAGATCCTCCTAGGTACATCATCGGGAGTCGTTCTCGTCAGGCAGTGGTCGCCGGATTCTGGGGAGACCATGGATCTCGGGTCATTGACGGGTCAGAGTTCAGAGGTGGCAGGTTTGGCCCTGACGTGTGACGGAACGCTGTTGGCGTCGGCATACGATGTTCCTTACGTGATTGTGTGGCACCTAAAGTCGATGGAAAAACTGTACCAGTTTAAGGTGATTTGGGTTCTTTGACTTTTTAATCTGCCTCCTAACATAATTTGCTTGTTTGATTTCTCTGAACATTTAACTGAAGGTTTAAATGTTTTGGTAGAATGATATTATTCATTTATCAATATTTTTGGAATTATTGCTAAAACTTTTTATTTTTTCAGCTGTAGTTGACTTCTGCGAACGATTTGGTCATATCTCATATCAAACCTGTCCAGTGCAAACGTCTGTCCCATTAATAGCAAGAGATGTCAGAAAGATTTTCAAAACAAAAGATTTTCATTCTATGTCGAAAACCGGTTCAACAGTTTCACCCTCAGCAAGTATTTTTATGATGTTAACAAATTTGTTGCTGTGTTTTGTGCTTTTAGACTGGTTCTGTCAAGTGCATGTGTTTCACCGGAGACAACCAATTCCTCGTGACTGGAGCTAGTGACAGGGTAAGATTTAGTTTACATCATCCCGACGCAAATTCCATCTTATGAATAGTTTCATTGCAGTACCCACTGCTACATCCAATTCTAACAAGCCAACCGATACCGGCAACCTCGGTGATCGAGTGGTAAGACGCCTGCACTAGAAAGCAGGAGGTCGTGGGTTCGAGTCCCACCCGAGAGATTTTTTTCTAACTTTCACTCGGGAGGTAACACACTGAGTATACAGTGTTTAAAGCTATAGTCCATCATTTGTAATTAGTGCATTTTGTTCGTTTGAAGCAACAAAAGTGTTCAAAATCTAATGAAGGATACAGAACAACTTACCTGATGAAGTTTCAGCTCAGCTTCAGCTTCATATTCCGAGAAAAACAGCATTCTAGGATCTCAATTTAAAATCAAAAGTTGCTAAATCATGTTTCGAATTGTTTTGAATTGCAGCTTCACGCGATGTCGCGCACTGATCCGACGAATTATAGCAACCGCGCGCGCCTGTGCGTCGTTCCAATGCTTGTGCGCGCTGCGCCGAATAACAAAACGAACAACTAATTTAAATTTTCCTAATTTTTTAATTTTAAATTTTTGGAAATGCCTTCTTTCGTTGATTTCTTCAAAATGAGAGCTTGCCAGAAAGGATAATTTCACAGGGAGTTTAGTCCCCTTACTATCTTTCAACCAGTATGTTTTTCAACAATAATTACGCCAGTTACTTTTTTGGATAGCTGCAAATGATGGACTCGGGCTTTAAATACGTCGGTGCAGGGCAAAAGCTAACATTAAATTTACATCACCCCGATGCAAATTCCATCTTATGAATAGTAAGATTTAGTCGTCATGAAGCCATCACAAGTCAATCAAAGGTCAGTCACAAGTCAAGTGATAGGCTGTTCAGTCGAAGTAAGAGGAAGAAATGCTCTTGTCATATTTAATCAGGACCTGACCTAACTTGTAATGTGATTTGTGAGTGAATTGTGAAAGCGTTTGTGATTGACTTGTGATATCACTTGTAATTTCGCATGTGATTAACTGGTGATTTAATTTGAGATCGATTCGTGACTGGCTAATGATTGACTTGTGATTGACTTGTGTCTGACTTGTGAATGACCAGTGATTGACTCATGATCTCACTGTGATTGGCTAGTGATTGATTTGCAAGTGTCTTGATTCCGATGCTTGATTGAACCTCAACAGAAGCTCCTTCTGTGGAGCATCGCTGATGGAACCCTAGCCACCAACCTGTACACCTACTCCAACCTGACGGCGGTCCGAACCGTCCAATCCTCACTCATCGTCGCCTGCACCAAGATCGGCCAGCTCATGGCTTTCCATATTCACCTACCAGGGGAGGCCGGCCAGGCCCAGAGGGACAGAGAAATGCGGGAGAAGAGACGGAGCCTAGTGTCATTTACGAGTAATGGAAGCAGTATTGGCTCAAGCAGTACCAGCGGTGCCCTGAGCACCAACAAACTGTCCAAGTTCTGTAGCATTCTGTGAGCACCTGGTGTCGTTTACGGGTAACGGAAGCAGTATTGGCTCAAGCAGTACCAGTGGTGCCTTGAGCACCAACAAACTGTCCAAGTTCTGTAGCATTCTGTGAGCACCTGGTGTCGTTTACGAGTAACGGAAGCAGTATTGGCTCAAGCAGTACCAGTGGTGCCTTGAGCATCAACAAACTGTCCAAGTTCTGTAGCATTCTGTGAGCACCTGGTGTCGTTTACGGGTAACGGAAGCAGTATTGGCTCAAGCAGTACCAGTGGTGCCTTGAGCATCAACAAACTGTCCAAGTTCTGTAGCATTCTGTGAGCACCTGGTGGCATTTACGTGTAACGGAAGCAGTACTGGCTCAAGCATTATCAGAGATGCCTTGAGTACCAATGAACTGTCCAAGTTCTGTAGCATTCTGTGAGAACCTGGTGGTGTTTACGTGTAACGGAAGCAGTATTGGCTCAAGCAGTACCAGTGGTGCCTTGAGCATCAACAAACTGTCCAAGTTCTGTAGCATTCTGTGAGAACCTGGTGGCATTTACGTGTAACGGAAGCAGTTCTGGCTCAAGCATTATCAGAGATGCCTTGAGTACCAATGAACTGTCCAAGTTCTGTAGAACACCTGAGATGGCATCAACTTAAATCAAGTAGAAGCTTCTTGCATTCAACTACACCTCTGAACCAGCCAATCGTTCCATCAAGGCTGCAACTATGGCAGGAAAGGCTTTAGTCAGGTGGCTTAGATCTAATTTTCGTCAAGATCGTGACCAACTGGTCCAAAGCACCAAACTTGGCAGATAGATTCTTATAGACCTAGAGAAGATATTTAGAAGGGGTGACACCTGAAATTCTTTTTGGAAGGGTGCCTAATTTGCATAATTTGTTAATACCTGCGTGTATATATTGATTCCCATATGGGGGTATATTAAAAAAATAAAAAAATTTGAAAAGTGTATTTTGGGGATTCTACTTACATATCTTTACTTAAATAACATTTTCCAAAGCATATAAGTGACTGAATAATTATGAGGACATAGTAACGATCCAAAATGGCTACTATTATGCCCTAAAGTTGCGCGCATTTACCTTGTCTCCAGATATCATCAATTAGTCTTGCCAAACATCAGCATTGATGAACTTCAAATTTACCAAGTAGCTTACTGGTACAGTTACCCTATTAGATAAAACCTTGTGCAAAATCATGTGAACAATGATAACATTGTGATATTTAGCCCAGAAAACAAAAACTGGGAAACAACGAGGTGTCCATAAATTGGGCTAACAAGTAGGTGGAGGGTTGCCTAACATGGGAGACTGGAACAAGTTCAAGGAAATTCCCAAAATTATTGTTGAAAAAATGGTTTGGCGTAGACAAAATTATTGTTAACAACAATAATCTCTTATTTGGGGGGATTTTGTTGAACTTGTTCAAGTCCCCACGTTACCCTTCCCGTAGTAGCCCAATTTACGGACACCACATTTTCTCCCCTTTTTTTGGTCTTTTGGGCTAAACATCAATATGTTATCAATTTTCACATGATTTCCTACTTATTTATGTCAGGGTAACTATGTCAGTAAGTAACTTGGTGAATTTGAAGCTCATCAGTACCCACGTTTGGCGAGACTAGTTGATGATAGCTGAGGAAAAGGTGAAATGCGCGCAACTATAGGGTAAAATAGTAGCAATTTTGGTTCTTTACTATGTCCTCATAATTATTCAGTCACTTATATGCTTTAGAAAATGTTATTGAAGTGAGAATATGCAAGTAGAATCACCAAAATACACTTTTCAAAAAAATTAAAAATACAAATATACCCAAATATGGGAATAAATATATTACACGGCAGGGATTAAGGATTTATGCAAATTAGGCACCCTTCCCAAAAGAATTTCAGGTGTCACCCCTTCTAAATAAAGTTCTCTAGGGCTATAAGAATTTATTTGCCAAGTTTGGTGCTTTGGACCAGTCGGTCACGATTCCGACCATATGCCACGTGACTACTTGTGTCATCTCCTTCAACACAGGCACGGCTAACAAGTTAAGACGTCAAGATTGCCGCGACTCACCTCTGGGTGACGTCTAAACACGCTAATCCCTCATGCCTTTTGAATGCGCACACAAAGTCCATGAAGTCTGTGGAGGCGGACCGTGTGTTGATCTTGAAGTGGCCGCTTTGCATGGCCTATTGCTCTACAATTTTGTTCTACACGGCCTATTGCTCTACAATTCGTAATAGTGAAACATATTGAGGTTTCGGCAAGAAATATCGCACAAATACTGTGAAATGACTCTTGCCAATCAGTATTTGTGGCGTTTGGCTGTACATGTTTATCAGAAATTGGCTGGAAATTTTTGCATTTTGAAACTGTTTCAGGTAAATTGCAGCATTTAAACAAATCCAGGTTTCCTTTAGTTTAAGCTATTGGACAATGATACCGGTACTGTTTGAAGTTGCAATAGAATAGGCACCAATAGTTAATTTTGCAATGCAACATTCAGCTTCTCATATAATTATTAAAACGATGAGGATTTCTCAATTTAAGAAGTTAAACTAATTTGAAATTTTGTTTGAAACAATGATGTAACGAGAGTCAAATCTTTGTTGTTTTTGAGGAAATACTGTACAAAATTTCTTGCAAGGCAAATTGGACATGATTTTATTTAAAAATTATAAATGAATTTTTTTGTATGTGTATAGAGTGCTGTAATTTAGATGATTTTTTAATCATAAAAAACCCTTCGCATACAAAGTACCAACATTTTTAAAGTGAAAATAGTATAATAGATATTTTTGTATTCATAGATGTTTTTTATTGACAATCTTTATACAACTAACAAATAAGTTTTGTACTAATTTTTACTTCTTACATGAACATTATAGCATGTGATATGCTCAGTATTTTACATGATTTTTATCCATTGCTCGATACTTTAGTTATTTTTTATACACATTCCAAAATGCATGCTTAAGTACTTCAGTCGGACACCTCATTATGCTGCAACAGTGTGGTGATTAGTTTGAATATTTTGTCCACAATGATGTGGCCCCAACTATGGGATAATGAAAAGTTTTGATTTGAAGAGTTTGATTTTTTTTTATCTACTGACAAATTTTCAATTTGTATCTTTAATTTAAACAGAAAAGTATTTTTCCCCCCTTTTTTGGGGACATTTTCCCACCCTCTGAAAATGTTTTATTTCAGGTTGCTTTTGCACCCATAATGAGGAAAATATACATAACGCACAAAATATACAGTAATTATTCCATAGCTAAGCATGGGCGGAATAACTTTTGTAATGCTAGAAAAATAGCAAGTTAAAGGGATATACAACGTTTGCTTTTGCAATTTGGGGGTCAGTATTTTATAGCAAATATTGTTACACTGACTTGTTTGAAGTTGTGTTCGTAGATGCTAGAAACACCAAGAAAAACAATCGTGTTCCTGTAGTCTGGTTCCCTGACCCCACTCAAGATGAAACAGCAATTTATGGATGTTGGGGAATTGTATGGTCAGGGAACCAGTCTAGCTGGCTTATACCCATTCATAGGTGTGTAATCGATTGCAAACAAATACACAATGTATGGTAAATTGGGGGCAGTATATAAAAAAAGTCAGTTTGTTTTCAATTTTTTAATTTCAATTTTTTTTTTTTTTCAATTTCCAACGCTGGTCGGCCGACCAGCGTTTGAAATTGATACAAAACTACCACTTTTCTTGAAAATGTCAGCACACCAGGTCCGACAATTTTACAGAATGCTTTAGACTGCATTCACCAACAGGCCAGTAAGGTATTTCATAATAATTTGGTAGTTATTTTTTTTTGATGTTTGCAAATGTTGTATATTCCCATTAAAAACAAAATCTACTTTTTGAGGTGAAACGTGACAATGCAGGCACGGGGAGAAAAACTTTTAATCTTAATATTTTGAATTTATTTTGATTGGTATTGAAATGTCAGTGCCACCTTAAACAGTGGTTGCTCTTAAACGTTGATTGCATTCTTGGTTGATTGTTTTGAAAATATGGCCATGTCCGAATCACATGGCTACAGCTAGAAATAACATGCGCACCTATGGAAGCCACTGGCTAGCGGCTGAGCCACTTCCCATAGACTCTTGGTTATTGCTGGCCATAGCCATGTGGTTAGGACATGGCCTATATATTTTGCTGATTTTTTTTTATCTATCCTTTTTCATTTTTTCATATCAACCATTGCTTACTGTATGTGATTTAGTTATTTTAAAAACTAGTCAATGTTTTATCCAAATTCTATGTTAATACTTGTAAATCAGTTTAGATGTTTTATACAAATATTTTTAATATTCTAGTTTCAAGATGCAAAATTTTATCCAAAGACGTTAAATTTCAGACATTTTTTAGAGAATGGTAAGAAATTGTGCAATCAGTACCAGGTATAAAATATATTTTACAATCATAGTTTTAGAAATTTCTACCTTTGATGAAAGTAATGTGTGTAATGGAAGAAAAGTGTATTTGCAGGGCTTGAATTCGTTGATAAATGGAATATATAAATGAATTATTTTGCACAGGGATTGTATGAAAGGAAATCTGATTATGCTTACTGAAACTTTTCAAATAAAAACAAATTATTTCGCAGAAAGATTTTGTTCTGTAAGATTGTCATGTTTGTTTATCGTCTCCTCTCCCCCCCCCCCCCCCTGTACTGGGATGACATGTATACACTCAAAGGTTTTCCAGTTTCAGGAACGGATGACGGATATTGCAACAAACGAGGCCGGAAATATCTGTCAGTGACCCATTCGCAGCGATAAATCAGGGTGTGCTACCCACAGATGACAGCCTGAACCCGTCTGGCATCGAGGTTGGTGAAAAGCAATCCCGCGCCTGGGTTCGGTCAACGTCAAAATAATCCCGGTATGAACTGGTTAAGCTAAACAAAAAATTGTTCAGAGATGAAGTGCAAGTTCTTACTCCCTCCCATTCCAAGAACAAACAAACAAACACGCGCACAGACACACACACTGAATTTCTCAAAAATCATAAAATTGTTCAAAAGATGAAATACCAAATGTCCTGAAATGAAAAAATATCTTTGGTGTTGACCATATATAGCTTATAATATTTATGAATTTTGTTGTTTTAATTTTAACGGGGTTGACTCAAAAGATGATAGAAAATTCCGAAACTTCTCAAATAACTTGGATCTTTTATTTCAAAGCGCTCCTGCCATATCTACAAAATATATAACTGCTTTTTATACAGCGTTCTTTCTTAACTATGTACACAAAAGCTTTACCACTTTACAATGTACACAAAAGCTTTACCACTTTACAATTTATGTACATGTCTCTTACAGAATTGGCACTGTTCATAGAACTGACAAGTCAAACCAGTTTCTGAATTCCACAAATATATTTACAGGAGAATGGTACTCTTCAATAATACATACATGTACATGTATATATACAAACACTAAAATCTAATTCTTAGATTTCAGACCAACTTCAAACCTCGTCCCAAGTCTCTGTTCAATACGTTTCATTTTTACATGATTACTTTAAAAAAAAACTTAAAGTGGACTGATATTTCACGATTTCAGCATTAGCAAGGCCTTCTTCAGACCTCTTAAGGACGTCTCGCTAAGGCTGAAATATCAGACCACTTTAACCTTTTGATTTGAATATTTCAGGTCAATCCAGCTTTTTTTTTCATTTACATGATTACTTTTAGTGTGACCCATGACAAAAATCGGCCATTGGCAGTGTACATTGTATCAACAAAATACAAAAATCTATCATACCGGCAATGAAAATTTGGTGTTTTTATGAATGAACTCAATAATGAGGTGTGGACAGACTTCTATAAAACTTTTATAATAATGAGAAAGTTCCAAATTCACGGAACTGCCAGAAAATATCGCTAAGCAAACTTATGTGCTTAGCAGGAATCAGCAGGAAACCAGCAAAAAAACCATACACATTGAATTTGGAGTTTGGCTCACATGTTTTGCTAAGCATATAATATTCACACTTAGCACATCTTTGTACTAGGCCGCTCCATAAAATTGGCCGCAGGCATTTCTTTAAAAACCACAGTTGTTGGAGAATCAGTGTGCGTTTTCTTTTTCCTTATCTATGGAACATTTACTCTGTACGTTGTCAGGGGTTATGAAGACCATATTGTGACATCCATTTGTTGTACAAATATGCATAATTCAAAATGGATAGGTAGTGTTATTTCTTCTTTAGAAATTGGCAAATACGATTCTTAATTATTGAAAATATGACACACTGGTCCTTGCCAAATCAAACATGGTAACGTTCCTTAAATTGTACAAATAACAGCATCATTCAAAAGCAACTCTTATTTTTTTTCACAAAACAGTCAATACAAAAATAAATGTTCTTTTACAGGCGATGTCCGCTTTGTAATACTGGCCCTATAATGTTGAAAGTGAGGTGAGTACATACAATCCAGAGCTAATTTTCACTGCGTGTCCACAATGGGATGCATTTCATGCTAACACTGGAAAAACTAAAACAATTTCTTTTTTGATTTGTCTCCAGTCCAGGTTTGTAAGACTCATATTTGTCATACTCCGTCATAACAAAGTAATAAATTACAGTCTGTCCCAAGCCAACATGGCCTATCAGGCCAGCGTTTATCTCCGGTTTCAGTGGCATGAAATGACTGAGAATATTTCTACTCCCCCTGGATGGGATGCCAGTGCATCGCAGGTTACTCCCCAGCCAATGCAGGGACCCATTTATACTCCTGGGTGGAGAGAGTCAGGTTGGGGTGAAGTGGCTTGCCCAAGGACATAACATATGGCCAGCAGCTGGATTCGAACCCCTGAACCTCCGATCATGAGTCACGAACCCTAAACGCTAGGCCACACTCCCCCCAACTCTGTCATAACAACAAAATAATCTAACTTAGGAACAAAGATATCGACTGGGCCAGGATTTGAATCTGCTCCCTTCTGAACCTCCCAAACGATTTCTTCAAAGATTTCTAAGACAAAGCCGATCCTTTCTTAGTGATTCCCTTAAGCTGGCAGCATTGGTTACGTTTTGCTTTGGGCTAAAGTACCCCACGAACAAAGACATCAACAAACCGGGAAGTGACCAACAAGAGTTGGATAGCTCATTTGGTGGAGCCTTAGTACAGTGTTCCAACGACCCCTCCAGTCAATTTGCTTTGTTCTCTAGAACTTAACACTGACCTTTAGTGATTTATTGGATAAAATAAAATCAAATACAAGTCAGCTGCAAGATGATCAAGATGGGTATCAACCAGAAACGTAAATTAAGTCAGGTCATCAGGTCAAGTAACCAGAAGTTATCGCAAGTCTCACTCACAACTCATCCAGTTGCAAGGCATGTCACAAGCTAATTTCAAATTGGCTGTGATTCAAAACTTCCTTTGTCATTGTTCATCCACTTGTGACTGAACTTGTGAATTGACTTAGGACTTTGACTTGTGATGGACTTATGCTTGACTCGATAACAACTCTGCAACTAATGAATTGAATATCACTTGACCACTCTAAATTTCAATACTTGTGTCCTCTTTTCACTCACAACATGAATTTGCTTATCAGTTCATCTTGTGAAGTCCTCTCAATTCAACCATGCGTACTTCATACGGTGTAGCACAGCACGAATGGAACCGGAAGTTAACGCAACTAGAGCATTTATCCAATGGCCGCTAGTAATCAGGGGTGCGCGCGTGTGTATGACGTTTTTACTAACGAACCGGATAGAGGTTCAAGTCTTTATGTCACATCCACCCTTAGCTCAAGCCACCTTCTCATGACTCAGTCTTGACTTGGGCCTGTATCTGGGTGACGGGCGCTACGCCTGGAGGTAAGAGTAAGCTGTGATCCAGGGTCTGGTGAAGCATCAAGCCAGCACCCCGGCCCGGTTGAACATAGCCTGACGGACGTTGCGCTCCTGCTCCAGGAGTTCATCCAACTTCAGCCACTGTTGATGGAATGATACGATAAATACTGGTGAGGAGTTGCGACTGAATCACAAGTTAATCACAAGTCAATCACAATTCGTCGCATCAGTGCAACAAGGTCGTAACTCGATTCTGCAACAAAGTGGTATCTCACGCGAATACGCTCCGTGCAACAAGGTCGTATCTCGACGTCCATTGACTTTGCGTGTGCATCTGGGTTATTTTAAGCGAGATACGACCTTTTGACATTCTAAAGCTCGCGCTTTGCATTTATGTCGTTTTAGGAGATACGACCTTGTTGCACTGACGCGACGAATTGATGTCCTGATGTGTGATTGACTTGTGGCCAGACTTGTGGCCAGACTTGTGATTAACTTGTGATTACCTTGAGATTAAGTTGTGATTGACTTGTGATTACCCTGTGATCAACTTGTGATTAATGTGCGATTACCCTGTGATTAACTTGTGATTACCTTGTGATTCGCTTGTGATTAACTTGTAATTATCTTGTGATTGTACTTGTGATTACCTAATTTAAAACTCTGATAGTAATTCAGTTGAATACTCTGAGAAAAAAATTTGCACTGTTGTTTTTAGACAGTGCTCAACAAGAAGAAACATGCAAGATTCTTGAGGACCTACGATTCAAAAATTTCCCCTTTTTATCTAAAGCCCCAAACTCCAAACCAAATAAACAGCCATTTTTCTGGATTGCATTCAATACTGGCTGTGTATGTTTTTAATAGTTCATTTATTTAATATTAAAAACAAAAGAAATCAGTGCATTTTAATAAAAATTCAAAGAACAATGACTATTTCTACATTTTGTAGTACTGTTACTCCTTACCCATCTGACACGTTCCAGGTCAATCTCAGCCCGCCTCAGTTTCTCCCAGTTGTAATGTTTGGAGCATTTCCTCTTAGCGACCCGGCAGAATCCTTTGGTGTCCTGGAAGACGTCAGCGACCAGAGGGCAGCCGCACACCTCATCAGCACTCACCTGTGGGTAGCCACACAAACATGTACGCATCATTAGGCCACGCCCACTACAACATGGGTAACAACACACACACAACTGCATCATTAGGCCACGCCCACTGCACACATGGGTAACACACACACCCCTCTGCATCATTAGGCCATGCCCACTGCACACATGGGTAACAACACACACACCTCTGCATCATTAGGCCACGCCCACTGCACACATGGGTAACACACACACACCTCTGCATCATTAGGCCATGCCCACTGCACACATGGGTAACAACACACACACCTCTGCATCATTAGGCCACGCCCACTGCACACATGGGTAACACACACACACCTCTGCATCATTAGGCCATGCCCACTGCACACATGGGTAACAACACACACACCTCTGCATCATTAGGCCACGCCCACTGCACACATGGGTAACAACACCTTTCCAATGCCGTATTGCATGTTCAAGCCGCACACATTAACATATGTGCATGCATACAGGGTGAGTAAAAAAAAAAAAAACCAAACGGCAGGACCAATTTTTGAATGAAGTTTTGCCATTAGCACTTTCAAAATCTAGGATGAGAAATCCCAATCAATGAGCTTTCTTTTAGTATAAGAAGCATTCAAATCAATCATGTACTTTTCAAGTTACGGAATTTTGAACACAACCACCGTTTCAAAATTCTGTCCACGGATCACAAAAAAAAGTAAGTGTTCTTTCAGCGAAATGAAAACAGAAAAGTGTTTAAGTTTTTTTTTGCAAAACGAAAAACAATTCACATGCATCCCTGAGAACTGTTTTCATTTCGCTGAAAGAACACTTACTTTTTTGGGGGGATCCGTGGACAGAACTTTAAAATGGTGGTTATGTTTAAAATGCCATAACTTGAAAAGTACATGATTGATTTGAATGATTCTTGTACTTAAAGAAAGCTTAATCACTGGGCTTTCATATCCTACACTTTGAAAGTTTTACAGGCAAAACATCATTCACAAATTGGTCCTGCGATTTGGGTTTCTTTTTTTTTTTCTCGCCCTGTATGTTGGGCTTTCATGCACGCCTGTCTGACATTATACACTGTTGTGATTGGTCAAAACTTCATGGGGGGCGGGGCTTAATATATCAGTCTACTGCTGATAGCAACAATCTCATAGTTTCTGAAGTCTTATTGGTAGTTACACACCATGACAATTCTGCCTTCAATGGGGTCTGATTAGTCCTGTCCTCAAGTGTGTTTACTTGCTATGCAGTGTCGAACCAGCCAACCGATCCCGTTAGCTCGGTGGTCGAGTGGTAAGACATCTGCACTAGAAAGCAGGAGGTCGTGGGTTCGAGTCCCACCCGAGTGATTTTTTTCCAACTTTCACTCGGGAGGTAACACACTGAGTATACATCACCCCAACACAAAAATTCCATCTTATGAACAGTGTCTATTTGTTGACATGTGAATACAGAAATGAGTTGACCCATGTCAAAGGTCATTAGAATAGTGACATGCTGCTCATTGTTTGACTCTATATTCTGACTGAGATATTGTGGAAATTGTTGTTAACAATGGCATGGGGACAATTCCTTGGAGTATAGAATTATTACCTTAGGTTCTTTGGTGTGTTCAGGGCACAGAACCTTCAGTCTCTTGCAGTAGGTGTTCTGTTGCTGGTTGAAGAAATCACAGAACATGGACTCCCTGGGAATAAGCAAAATTTTAAAATGGTGTCTCAACAATAACCCCATTGGGTGTTTCAACTGCGCATGCGCAAGATAATATGGGTCACTGGCCATTCGGGATAACTGAACACTCATCGAAGACACAGGGAGACGGGAGCACAATGTTTGTGTGAACCCTCCGACGCAGAAAGCACATTTACTAACACGCTTACAGTAAGGGGTCCCTCCAGGGACCCAGATATTTAGCGCCTTGGTTTGAGGCTACACAACACCGTATCTATATGTACACAATCTCGACATGTCTGTAGACTATAAATAAGGCCGTCCTTGAAAGGAAACAGATGTTGTATACAATAGTCTGTGGTCAAGCCGTGCACTGTCTACCCGCAAGTGACCTTGTTTTGTGCACGTGTATATGGGCGGTTTGTCGCCAGCCCAGGTTGTCAGGCTCAGATATGCCTGACCCGGGGTCACACACTAAAGGTGACTGCATATATCCGTAGTGGGTGCCTCTGGCTAGGATTAGTGGGAGATCACCAGAATCGGTTTGAATTTTTTTTATCTATTAAGGTAATTAACAAAATTGGGTCCCCACAAGGGCTAGTTTCTGCGTCGGAGGGTGTAAGCCTCTGTGCTAATGACGTCACACTTTGTTTACATGTGTGCTTTCCTGTGGTGCTCAGTGGACCGTGGGCCCCCACTGGCTCCATAGGAAAGTGCACATGTAAACAAAGTGTGACGTCATCAGTACTGAGTCTTATTACAAGTAGAATGGCCGTCCACGTAACATCGTGTAACATGACCTCCGCAATTTTTCACGAATAACCTTCGACCTGGACTACTTCATTGAGATACTGAACTGGCTTATGCCATAGATAATATCAAGACAATGTTTACCAATGTTCAAATATGAAAATAGTGGAAAAGGATGGGTGTATCGAAATGATAATTAACTTCAGTTGCAGGCAATTTTCCATGAGCTTACTGGCCAGTGGTAGAATTCTGGTGGATTCTGAAAGATTCCTAGTAGCAGTTCTCGACACTTACCCAACAATTTTAGTCTTGAAAGCTGAACCAAAGGACGTCTGGCTCTCATACTATGAGACATGAAATGACAGTGAAAATATTAATAAGTTTTATATTTTGATGAACTAAAAGTGTCCGAGACAAAATGACATAAAGTTCAATGTGATTTAGACCAGTCATTAATCCTCCTGCCTTTCATTCAAAGCATTTATTCACAAACTATGGAAAGGAAAGATAGACAATGAAAAAAGGACAAGTATGCAAACTTTGGAGTACAAAAAAACAAAACAAAATCCGACAAAAATAAGTGCTAAACGGAAATTGTTGATGATTATAATATTTTCTTCATGTTTATAATTACTGTCCTTACTTTGCTGTAGCATTTGCTCATGTGTCTGAGGGCCCTGACTGGATTGATGGGATGGCCGCAGGATACGCAGAAGATGCTCAGGTCAGCCTCCTCACTCTCTCCATCAGTGCTCTGCATACGCAGACAAAAAGATAGGTCCACACAATGAGGATCAAAATACTTCACAATCATTACACAATCATAACAATGTTTTGGTGCAGAGCACAACAAAATATGTATTTGCTTAGCAAGAACAGGTTGCCAGTCAAAGAAACTTAACATGTGCACTGTTTTGAAATGTTCTTGGCTGATTTTTACTAAGTACAAAAAAATGTATTAAAAGTTCAGTCCATCAATTGTAATCTGTGCATTATGTTCATTTGAAGCAACAAATCCAAAGAAGGGTGCTGAACAACTAACCTGATGAAGATTTAGCTCAGTGAATGCTGTAGTTTCTGAGTCCAAGAAAACAACATTCTAGGAACTTGATTTCAAATCGAAAGTTGCCGAGTCATTTTTTGAATTGGGCCTGAATTCAGCGTCAGAGACACATTCTCACTGAGCCGATTGCAGCTATGCGATGTCACGCAGTGAACCGACGAATTATAGCAACTGCGCCCGCATGTGCCTCGTGTCAACGCTTGCTCGCGCTTCGCCGAATAAAAAAAACGAACCACTAATGGAAATTTCCTTCTTTCAGAAGGCCTTCTTTCATTGATTTCTTCAAAATGACAGCTTGCCAGAAAGGATATTTTCATAAGGAGTTTAGTCCCCTTACTATCGTTCAACTAAGTATGTTTTTTAATACTAATTACGTCAGTCACTTTTTGGACAGCTGCAAATGATGGACTGTAGCTTTAAGCAATATTTTCTATTCACCAACTCTCTGAAAATGGTCCCTGATGATCTAACATCTTTTAAACAGTTGAAGACATGCACAAATAAAAAAAGCACAGTCGCATCCTTTCTAAGAAGTCCTATAATACATCTACAACTTCTCACATCCTGATCCTGCGCCACTTTCTCCTTCTTGGCCTGCTCAACTAGCTTGTTCAACTTGACAATCTTGCCGTCAAGCTCAGCAATCTTCTTCTTGACTTCCTCCATCTCGCTCCTCATCTTCTCCAGGGATTTCTTGTTGTTCTCCTCGGCGATGCAGGGACTGCGCTGCCACTGCTGGATACGCTGGGGCAGAAACTCAAACAACCGGCTGGCATTGAACGGAGAAAGGGAAGGCAGTAATGAGAGACAGATGTTAAGGGGTGAAAGTCTAGTTTGGAATAAACTTTTTGATATCAAAGAAATGATTTGAACCAACCAATCTTTTATCATTTCTGATGTTTCGGCAGCACCCTCTCTAACAACCGTACAGAAGGTGATGTTGTGTTGCATTTTAAAATGATCCAACCACCCATCACTGCATTTGAAGTCGGGATGGCCCAACTTCTTGGCCAGGGATACTGACTTATCTTGAAAGATCTGCCATGACACAATTACGTTCATGGCAAGTGCACCCATGCATCATGTCAGGACAGCTTCTTCAACCTAAGGCCAAAAAAAAAAAGTCTCCGGTTTCTGGTATGCGCACGCGTTGACGCAGCCATGCGCGTCGGCAAAATGAAAAAGTTTTTTTTTTCAATACAAGATGATGTCTCAAAACCGCCAAACTCACTAGTTTGACTGGAGTCCTGCTGCTGCACAATTTTAACGTGTTTTTAGATGGGGTTATGATCGAGAATAAGCTTTATGTGGCCTCTCTGGACTCCCATAAATTTGCACTAAGTTTTGTCGGGCACCATTTGCAGTCATCAGCCGACATTTGAAGCCAAAAAAAAAAAAAACAGGTAAAAAAAAAAAAAAAAGCCGCGTCGCCGCACCACTTTTGGGATAAGCTCCATACCAGAAACCGGAGACTTTTTTTTTTTGGCCTAAGGAATCGTTGGCTAGTCTCATTCGCTTTCTTGCCAGAGCCACAGATCCATCAACATTCCCTTGTTCTTCACGATCGTAGACACTTTGTGTGGATTGGGGAATTCCCTATTCCATGGGGATATCCGCTTGCCTTTTCATGCCGCGTTTATCAATTTCTTCGATAAGTTTAACCTTATCAGCAAACGGCTAGGTCTTTCTGGCAGAATATTAGGGAGGATTCAGGAATTGCCCGCCAACAAAGACTAAGGAGGTTTTTTTATGTAAGGGTTAGTTTCAGATTGCTGTAATTGTGTCGATCACAAGTCTGGTAAAAAGTATATCGCAACTCCTTTTTCACAAGTCCAGTCACAAGGAACAGAGGATGAACGACAACAGAGGAATCATTTTGTCCCAGTTTATTTGAATTTGCGACTTGACTTGAGACTGGCAAGCCTTGTGAATAGACTTGAGAGGGACTTGTGAAGGACTTTTGATGAATTGGTGAGGCCATTTGTGGATGATGAGGTCGTTTGCAAGAATGATTTAAAACCAAGAGCAAGAGACGAGCCTCACTTGGTAGCCAGTTTGAGACCGCAAGCCTCGCTGCAGTACTTGCTGCCAGGCCTGGCGGCGTTGACACAGCCTGGCCCGTAGCACTGGGGCAAGTCCTCCTCAGCCGCTGTGCTCGATCGTAGGACTCGCTTGAATTTGGGCTCATCGATGGTGGGCTTCTGCTGGGATCGCTTGCGTTTGCGTTCCTCTTTGCTCGGCCGCTTTTCTGGTTCTTTCTGAAAGACAAGGCGGGAGAAGTGAAAAGTGTGAAAGCTTGACAAATTAAATGCAGCGCTTTGCCCTTCACTAATTTAAATTTGAGCAGTAAATCGTACACATGACATCTGTCTAAAAAAATTTTTGTAAAAACCTAGTCTGTCCCAACCCAAACATATGGCTTATCAGGCCACTGTTTATGTCGGGTTTCGTTTATATGAAATATTTCAATTTCCCTTGGATGAGACCCAAGTCCATTGCAGATTACTCCTTTGCAAAATGCCAGTAACCATTTCAACTCCTAGGTGGAGAGAGGCAACTGAGGATGAAGTGGCTTGCCCAAGGACACAACAAACAACCGGCAGCTGGATTTGAACCCTGACCTCATATGGACAACACTCTAACCACTAGGCCACACTCCCCACCCACCTCTGAGTGAACAGGCAAAACATCAGCTTGGAACGGACTGTGAATTGAATGCCATTTTTTCCGTGCCTGCTCACCTGTTTCTCTTTGATCTCTGGTTGTCTCTCCTTCTTGTCCTTTTTGTCTTTCTTTTCTTTCTTCTCGGTTGTTGGGTCCAGCTCCGGTCTCATGGTGTAGTCATAGTGATCCACTAAACTCACATCAATAGTTGGAGGCGGTTTCTATAGGGGAGTGAGAGAATAACACCCTTTTACATCTTTCTTTGATAGTTTAACAACCAAGACAAAATATAAACTAGTTGGGTGTATGAACGGTAAAAATGATACATCTTCAACCATGTACCAAGACCTAAAAATTACAGCATAATTAAGCGACCACTTCAAAAAACATCCTATTTTATTATGTGAAAGGTTTTGTTGTGTGAAAAGAGTTTAATGTGTGAAGTGCTCTGGGGGGGGGGGGGGGGAGATTCAGAACCATATTTTAGGGGAGGCCAAGAGGGGTCAAGTATTTTGTTTTCAAAAATGGGAAAGAGATTAAGTATATAGCATTGAGCGCAATTTCTACAATGTAATATTTAAATTAAGTCATAATTAGCTGACCACTTGCAAGGGAGATACACAAGGTTTTAATTTGTGATCTTATTTAGTTTTTTTTGGGGGGGGGGGAGGGGGAGGGCAATAGGACCATTTTCATGGCGACACTAAGCACAAAATGTTCTGCTAACAGAGCCTCTGTCGTTTCATGGAGCCCGTAAGCAGTAAGTACAGCAAAAGGCACGATAACCTCAAGAGGAAAAAGTTGCTTAAATCAGTGACGTAACAATAGAAATCTCTATGCGGCAACCATTAGCACATCCAAGCCTTGAATTAGTGCTTGAGGTTAACACAAGAGTCTGCTATAGTAAGCACAACGTTTTACGTAATTTGGTCCTGTTCAACTGTAGTCAAGTGTAAATGAATTCTCCAAGGTTGTCGCATACCCTGGTGTAGCGCTCAGGAAAGACGCTCTGCGAGTCGGTATCCGTGTCGATGCTGGTCGTATCCCAGGATTCTGACTGGCTTGACAAGTATTGCTTCCTCAGAACTTTCTGCATGGTACGGGATGGGAAAAATATTGAAATAGCTTTACTTAAAGGTAAGCATACCATCTGCAGCTATCCAAAATGTAACCGACCAAATTAATGTGAAAAAGCTTACTTGGTAGTTAGATAGTAATGACACTAAACTCCCTGTGAAATAATTCCTTCTGGCATGCTGTCATTTCGAAGAAAACAACAAAAGAAGGTCATTTTCAAAGATGTGTCAAGTGACACATTTTTGGAAATTTTCGTGAATCCGCCTCCATGCGTTCTAATTTGTAGTTGTTTTGCAATTGGGCGAATCCATGAATGGGTGGCAACCAGCTGAATGAGAAACATGTCCCGAATGCTGATTTTGGAATTGTGTTAGAGAGGGCGCGTTACTCAAAATATGACTCAACAACTTTGGAATTGGAATCGACATCCAGAATATTGTGATTATGGTTGTTTTGTTTTCTTGAAATATACAGCATTCACAGGGCTAAAACTTCATCAAATGAGTTATGGTAATCCTTACTTTTAGGACCCCGTTCCTATATAGGAAGGGAAAGACTCACCAAAACAGCTGACTAAATGACACTCAAAATTGACATTCTGATACTTCTTGGCACATCTGAACAATTGGCAATGACACCTTCTTGAATATCAGCAGGATTAATTTTGTGGAAAGAGGGCAGGGCTTTGATTTATGAGGGAAATTCAGGGGTAAAAGACGACGATGACAACCAGAAAACAGACTCAAAAACCAAGATGGCAAATGTGAAAGCTCGATGCGATGAAAGCTCGATGCTGATTGGCTGATAAAAAATAAACATCTTATTTATTTTTAGTCTGGTTCACAGACCAAAAGATTCAGGAATAGTCAGAATCTTTTGGTCTGAGAACCAGACTAACTTATTTATTCTTAGTCTGGTTCCCAGACCAAAAGATCCTGGAGTAGTCAGAATCTTTTGGTCTGGGAACCAGAATAATTAATTTTTTTAGCAGCCAATCAGCATCGGGCTTTCATTATGTAGGGCTTTCACGCGTGTGAGAACTACAACATGCACGTCTGACTGCGAAAAAAGGTAGAAAAGTCACATTTTCTTCGAAAGTGCTTTCAAAACTACAGCTAACATGAGTTTATATGAAGAAAAAAGACTGCTTTAGCCTGCAAAAGTCACTTTGGTACTGGACAGTCATCTGCAAAAGTCAGTTTTGAACAGAACTTGTAAAAAATAGAGGTGTCCTAAAAGTAAGGATTACCTGAGTTATTAAGCACCTGTCATCACTTTTGTTGAGGCAAACGGGGAAAAAAAATGCACAAATTACAAATGTTCTACTCTAGATCGGTTGACCAACAGCATTGCAGGGATTACTTACACTGGCCAATCGGACACACTGTTTCAACCGACACTTCTGTCTCAGTTTGTTCTGGCCACCATATTTCTTCATATCCTGAAGAGGAAGAAAAGTTCATTTTGAGAAGGTAGTCCTTTGCATCACGATCTCTGCAATGCAAGACAATCTTCTCCCACACTTATTAAAAATAGCAAAATACGATGACAAAAGTTGCCAATGTGTTCCATAGAAAACAGACGGAAATCAAAAACAATTCTAAACATTCAAAACATTTCTACCCTATCTAGTTCGATAGTGACTTTGTCATACACGCATGCGCACCACTGATTACTTGCACCCATTGGATAAACACTCAAGTTGTGTTAACTTCCGGTTCCAATGGTTCCAATGCTACTCAATGTGCAGTGGGCGTGGTTTGACGAACCGGATAATAGACCAATCCAGTAAGCCCCGCCCACTACGTACATGGGCAACCAACACGTGCACCTCTCCAATGCCACACTGAATGGTTCCAATGCTACTTAATGTGCAGTGGGCATGGTTTGACGAACCGGATAATAGACCAATGCAGTAAGCCCCGCCCACTACGTACATGGGCAACCAACACGTGCACCTCTCCAATGCCACACTGAATGGTTCCAATGCTACTTAATGTGCAGTGGGCATGGTTTGACGAACCGGATAATAGACCAATCCAGTAAGCCCCGCCCACTACGCACATGGGCAACCAACACGTGCACCTCTCCAATGCCACACTGAATGGTTCCAATGCTACTTAATGTGCAGTGGGCGTGGTTTGACAAACCGGATAATAGACCAATGCAGTAAGCCCCGCCCACTACGCACATTGGCAACCAACATGTGCACCTCTCCAAAGACACACTAGCATGTTCCAGCCGCGCTGGTCACACATGTGTGCACACACATCTGACTTTTGTGCATGCATGTCGGACTTTTGCGTACGCATGTCAGACTTGAATCACTTCAGTCACAGTCGTGTGATGGTCAACACACCATTGGCCAGGTCCTAGTGGATAAATCTATTGTCAAAAAAAACACCTCCATTACCATGGAAATCGACTCATGTTTGAACAGTTATTTACGGAAGGTTCTGGCAATCTACAACACCAGCTGCACTTACCATACAGAAATCACACTTTCCACAGTCACTGACAAGCTGGCAAGGCCCACACTGACCGCATCGTCTTGCATGCCTCTAATGAAAGAAAACAGGATGAAAAAAAGATCAAAAGAGTTGTTAAATGGACAAATACTGATGATAAGAATATTTCTAGTTTACCTGGATAGCCCCAATCAGTTGAATTAGAACTGTTATCCCTGACTGAATAGCAAATAAGGATATTAGTTCAGCAGTTTTTGGATATGGTCACAACATGGCCTTCTGACCATAACCCTCCAGGGTGTTTTGGCTAGAAACCCTGCCAAACGCAGCAACATGCAACACTTGTCTAAGTGACAAGCCTCCTCAGTGTAGCAAAAGATCCATCAGGTCAAAAGTCTCAAGGCCAAACTGTCTCAGAGCCTGTGGTCACCGAATGCAGCAGGATACAACTGTGGCATTGTTCAATGGAACTAGCTCTCATTGTCTCGGAAGTGGCCGATTATCGCTGGCGTTGTTAGCTAAATACATCAGAGCACCAGATTTTTCCACCTGATGCACTGTGTTGCGTCTGGCATGGTTAGGGTGAATACACCTCATTCACATTTATAAGCCAAACTCGCTACTTTCCTTGGTCAATGTTCAAACACGCCGGCTTGGTAAAATCAGCATTCCCCACACGCTTGCACATGCCACGCAAGTACTACCGGGGAAGTACTACCGGTGAAGTACTATCCAAGTTTAGCTTCTTCACAATGCAGAGTAATAGCCACTGTCAGGTTGCTGGTTGTACTACTCTACTTAAAGATGAATCCCCTATAGATTATTTTTTTTTTATTCAATTGCTATTTTCCTAGCAATAGAAAAGTTATTCACTTTTAAAGGAGACATTGAACAAAAGCATCCACTGACATTTACATGTAGTTATTGAATTATTTGTTCACAAAATTTGGCACTCGCAAGTCAATGATTCGGCACTCACAAACAGGTTATTTGTACACAAAATAAAAGCCCCCTTTTTTTCAGAGGGTTGCAGACGCCCAAAATTACAATGAAGTGTTTTCTTGTTAAAACAGAACATAGGCCTACCAACTGAACACTTGCTACGAGAAAATATTCATTCTTGAAGAGCATGGGGTATGCATCTTTAAAGACAGACAAATTACCACACGCATTCCAATGAGGAGATTTTCAACTTTGAGAGATAATTGCGGTTAAAGTGTCTTTCCGGCACATGAGTTGAACGCTGTAACCACTGGACCACAGTGCTCCACCTACGTGTTATGGCTTGCATTGAGAGCAAAATCCACAAAAACTTGTTGGGTATTTCTGAATGGCCAATGGTCAGTATGATTGTCCCTACACTTCAGGAGCCAAAGGGAACGCTGACTGAGTCACTGACTGACTAAGTCACTCCCCGACTGACTCCCAGAGTCACTGACCGAGTCACTAACCCACTAACTGAGTCAATGACTGACTGACTCCCCCACTGACCGATTGACTGAGTTACTGACTGAGTCACTGACTGACTCCCCGAGTCACTCCCCGACTGACCAAGTTACTGACTAAATGACCGAGTCACTGACTGACTCCCCGAATCACTGCCCGAATCAATGACTGACTGAGTCACTCCCCGTCTGACCCAGTCACTCCTCGACTCCCCTACTAAACTGACTGAGTCACCGTCTGACTGACTGACTCCCCGACTCCCCAAGTCACTGTCTGACTGAGTCATTGACTGACTGAGTCACTGAGTTTCACTAATATCATTGACAGACACTTTGGGTCAGCACGAACATGCAAACCTAGAGTTATTTTAATGAAAAAACAAATTGCTTAAAAAGAGTTTCATCTCACCGCTGCTGCCCCTGTAGCCTTGCGAGCCTCTCGGTCTGAGGAGGAGCTGGTCACTGCTGATGCCCCTGAAGCCTTGAGGGCCTCTCGTTTTGAGGAGGAGCTGCTCGATGTCTTACTTTTCTCCTTCTTCTTCTTTTTCTTCATCTTCTTCTGTTTTTCTTTCCTCTTTCGGCGTTGATATTCCTTGGATATCTTCGTCTTCTTTCTCTTCTTGCTGTTCTTGAGCATCTCCCCGGATGCCTTCTCTGTGTCCTCCTTGTCTCGGTCTGGCTCCTTCTCCTTCTTAGCCAGGTCCTTGCTGTCTCTCTTCTCTTTGTACACAGTCTTGGCGTCTGGATTGGCCTCTATAAAATCAGCAAAAACACACAAACTAATTCTGGTAACCAGAGACAAGCATCTGATTTTTCAAACAATTATGCAACAGTAAACTCCACTTCCACTACTTTGTATTGCATAAGTTGTGTTACAAGTTATGACACATTTTTTTTTTAAAGTGACTTGCAAAAGTCTGTGACAGTGTGACTTGCAATCAAAAGTTAATGTATAACTTCAAAGCTTCCGTTTTCAGATGGTGTAAGTTACGACTCGACATAAATGGACCATTTCACTGACTAAGCACGATTGTCTCATGCACATCAATAAGGGAATAACAGTGTGAGGATCCGGTCTTCACTGCGTGATAATGACCGGGTGTGGGGGTGACCGCTGTTAATGGACCGAGACGAAGTCGAGGTCCATTAACAGTGGTCACCCCCACACCCGGTCATTATCACGCAGTGAAGACCGGATCCTCACACTGTTATTCCCATTAATAAATACCTTTATAACGAAATAAACAGTCAAAATGCTCCAATTTTGTGACTTTTTTCCGGCGATATTTCCAGATTTTTTTGTGTTCATGTTCATGGGCCATATTTTAGCTTAACAGCTATAACGACGTAAACTCAACAGAAACTGCTGCCGTAGTGAATTACAACAATGTTTTCATATCTTTACCTGATGGAGGAAGCTAAAATCTCGTTTACACATTCCTTGTGTCCGGAATTACAAAGATGCTTGGTTTAGGAAAGGTAAATATGTCGGTGGGTGAAGTGTTTCAAAGAAAATAAATCGTAGATCTACGCTTTCGTCCCAAACATCCTCAGTATATACTGCACTGCTGTACGATGTCGTTTCAAAACTTCCTTACGCGCGAGCACGCACGCATCCCTAGCAACTGTGTTGCGTACGCGCGCGTCAGTCTCACGCGATGGGGGTTGAGCGCATGTGCAGTGCTCAATTGTTAAAAGCTACCGCAGGACTGTTACTATATTTTGACCAATCATTGGCTTGCATGGGGCTGAACGGGGCTTGATCAATGCTGGTTCAGGGGCCATTTATTCGCTTGATCTTTGAAGCCGGTCCATTATCACCGTTAATGACCGGCCACGTGATCGAGTCTCGACCAATCAGAAACCATCAACTCTCCAAGGTATTTATTAATGTTTAATATAGCAGTTTTGATACCAGAAAATCTGATATATTTACTCACTAGAGCATGGTGGGCATGCATATCTCTTGATGCTTCTAGAGGCATCTTTCTCTATGCCAATGCAGTCACCATGGTACCACTCTTCACAGTAGTCACAGCATCTGGAAAAGCCCAAAACAAAACAAACATCAAATACTGTCTGGTTGGAATTCCAAACCTCAAGCTCTATTGGCACAATCCAAAAGAATCCAACATTGACCCTAACCTTCACAAATCCTTCAAAATCCTCATTGCAAAAGGGAGGATTTTGCAGGATTGAGGCTATATGGCAAAAAAGTGTGCCTGATTTTGGAGGATGCACTGTGTCAAGGTCTTGGGCCCGATCTTGTGTTGTTTATGCTCAGCCTTGCATAAATTAAGGCCTAGATTATACTTGAAATCCTCTGCACTGCTCCAGGATGTCACTGGCTCTGACTCAACATATTGACAGTGATTGATGGAGGATTTTGCCAGGTTCAGGCAGTGGTCACCCCTCCAAGGACAACATTCAAGAAGGAACGGAGGATTTTGCAGGATTGAGGCTGTATGTAATTGTTATATGGAGGCAGCTTGAGGACTTTGCAGGATGGAGGCTGCATCCTAGCAACAATGCCTTGGGACTTCTAGGGCTAAAGCTGACAACTGTTAACTCAAAGACCGCCGAACACAAGGTCTGATCACTGATTAGACCAAAATTTGCAGGATTACCAGCTAAGCGACCTTGGTACCTGTTCATTTTGCCCACAACCTACCTTATAAGGTATAGCACAATCCAACCAGGGGTGTTCAAGGATTTCAAGGCTTAACCCCAAGTCCCTAAGCTCCAGGGTTAGTTGGCATGATATCACATAATCGGATTTCAATGTTCTTACGAGTTCAATGGCCTATTAACTCACTGAAATCCTCCGTTGTTACCCTGTATTGTGGATTGGCAATGCCAAGGCCCTGACTAGTTGGAGTAAAGAGGTTGTGCAGTGTGCAACAATGGCATATGCTGGATGCCTGCCGATGTAACCATAAAGCAAGCAACAGCCAGAATTCTCCGAAATCCTTTTTTTTTGGGGCACAACCAGCCAAAGCCTCAGTCCTACAAATTCATCCAGCATCAGAATGGGCCATGTGCCATTATCCTCTGGAGGCTAAACCCTTCAGTGCTCCAATTTTCAAAGGCCTTCAATCCTTCAAAATCCTCCATTTTGTAAAGAGGATTTTGGAGGATTTGGGAAGGTTAGGTTAAGGTGCAACTGAAGTCTTTACATTAAGAATATGCCATGGGGATCCACAACAGTTTTTGATTGCGTAGGCATGGCGGTTACGGGCAAGGCTTTCTCCTGTGATAAAATACTCACATCATAAATCGCGTCCCATCGGTTGACCGGCATATGCAGTAGTGCACAGGCTCCTCGGCTTCATCCCCAGTGGTCTCCTTGTCCTTGTCTTTATCTTTGCCGGTCTTCTTCATCATGCTGAGGAGGGTCGCGACCTTTGCCTGCCTCTCCGGCAGGTAATGGAAGGATCTGGCAATCTCATCTTGCTGTAAAACACAAAGGATAAAAGTACACTTGTGTTTTTACCATCAACAAGCTTTAGGGAGAGTACTAGGGGTGTGCATTTACGGGTAGTACGTGACCGGGACGACTTGACTTTTCCAGCTGGACGCACAACGGTCGGGTTGGTTCAACGGTAGAGTTGGTAAAAGGAAGAGTTGGTTGAGTTGAGTTGACAGGATACCCTGACGATATGGGGTTTGTGTAGTTGAGGACACCTCCATCTCATTTGTAAACACGAGTGCATTTCGAACGATGATAGGGAGTCGGGAACTAGGGCAGCTTTTATGAGCGGAAACCCGTTCAAGCTAGTTCCTGATACCCTATCATCGTTCGAAATGCACTTGTGTTTACAAACGTGATCCAGTCTACTCATTATCATAACCGATGCATCTTAATCATCGATCTCTACTTGTACCTCAGGTGGCGTAACTATTTGAAGGCAGTTTTGAGGGTGAAATCTGATGTTTATGTTGGGCAATGTTGAAAAAGGCAGCACTTTCTGATTAGCCTAGAGGGTGAGTATTACTCCTGGGACTATGATGCTCTGCGTGAGCGGAGCCTCATAGATACAAAACCCCGCAAAATTGTTTGCAGCACAAAACACCAACTAAGAGCATTCTCGTTGTCTTGCTTTCCTCGACAACGCACCAGACGAAAATTGAACTCACTTGCGGCGCCTGAAAGCGGTGTGGTACCCACATACATCGCGCGCGCAGATTTTTTTTGATGTCATCACGTGATGCATACATTTACATAATTAGCAAAACAAAATGGACGACAGCCGTTGGAACTGGCGTTTTTTTACGGACAAGCCACCGAAATCGTCAAGATTTTTCACATTTTTTTGTGTGGTCTGTTTCAAGTCGATCATTAGGCTTCGTAAATGACTGTTGAATGTATGAGGTATGTAAATGAACTCTGGGGTGGGATATTAGCATGGTGAAAATGAACAATTTTTGAGAGGCCTTTTTTTTAGGGTCTCTTGCTACCACATTCTAACGAACAGGTTATGCCTCCAGCGTTACATGTGAATGAATATGGAGCATGTCAGCTGAGCTGGAGTTACTCAAGCTACTGACTGATAGATAATTAGAAATTATGGAAAGGAGAGACTAGAGGAGGGAAAGTGGAGGAATAACCATAAAAGATGTAACTTTTGGCGCTAGAAAATTAATTGAAAAAAGTGGCGATCGAGTATGGAATTTTTTCCTCAAAATTTGACAAAGTTCTATTCCTACATGTTTTTGTATATTCCTCGAGTCACCATAATTGACGCAGATAACGCTTGCAACGCGCACGTTGTCCAACGCAAATTGAATGCGAGTGCGTCAAAACATATCCTCATCGTTTTAGGTGGACTGATGATACATGGCGGAAGTGTGGCCTTTATTTACGAAGGTAGTCAAGTAATGGGGCTACCCTCATGCGAGTTGGCATGGTCCCAAGTTTGGGTCCGAGTTGGCTCAAAACTAGCCCCACTAGTGTGGCCGCGGTATGCTGCGCTGAACCTCTGGCCACACACCGTGGTACCGCGCACTACTGAGGGCGTTTTCATAAAAATTACAGGCAGTTTCTTACATATGGTTGTATTCTATGATGTCCCATCTATCACTTCTGGGATGCTTAGGTGTAATGATGTTCAATTTTCCAAGATATTCTTGAATCTTTCTGGAGCCCATATGCACTCTTGAAATGTCTGGTGATGGCAGCCATTTTGAATGTGACAAGAGATGACCTCAAGCTGTGACGTCGCGTTTATGCAAATGGCTTGTCGAGCGAGGGCGCGAGTTGCAAATGCGATGCCTGTTTCCTGTACCATGCATTTATCGTCTGGGGGCCACGTGCACTGATCTCTATTCAGGATCCACGGCACAGGAAACAGCCGTCGCATTTGCAACTTGCGCCCTCGCTCGACAAGCAATTTGCATAAACGCGACGTCACAGCTTGAGGTCAGCTCTCGTCACATTCAAAATGGCTGCCATCACCAGACGTTTCACGAGTGCATATGGGCTCCAGAAAAATTCAAGAATATCTCGGAAAATTGAACATCATGATTACACCTAAGCATCCCAGAAGTGATAGATGGGACATCGTAGAATACAACCATATGTAGCTTGAGTAACTCCAGCTGACATGCTCCATATTCATTCACATGTAACGTTACATGTGAATGAATATGGAGCATGTCAGCTGGAGTTACTCAAGCTAAACCATATGTAAGAAACTGCCTGTAAATTTTATGAAAACGCCCTCAGTAGTGCGCGGTACCACGGTGTGTGGCCAGAGGTTCAGCGCAGCATACCGCGGCCACACTAGTGGGCGGTCATACTAAACAGCGTCAACACAGCGTCAACACACTCCAAAGCGTCAACACAGCGTCAACACAGCGTCAACACATCCGAAATGCATTAAAATTGACAAAAGCAGTATGTAACCCATACAGTATGGACAGAAACAAGATTTGTGCTTAAAATCAATAGGTTAAACGTCTAAAAATCGCGATTTTTAGTTCAAGAAAATTGGCTCTCCGTGCCGCTCCGAAATCGGCTGCCGAACACCCGCCATGTTGCTTTGTGCGAAGTCAAGATGGCGGACAATGGCCGTGCAAGTTAAGGTCATTTTTTTCGCGTGAAAATACGATATTTTTAACAACGAAATGGAAACTCAATCCAATGGAAATTCTCTTTTATTGTATGTTTCACAATTATATGCCCTTTTTGTCAATTCAGAATGTGTTTTGGATGTGTTGACGGTGTGTTGACGCTTCTGTCATGTGTTGACGCTGTGTTGACGCTGTGTTGACGCTGTTTAGTGCGACCCCTAGTGGGGCTAGCTCAAAACTCTCAGGACGACAGGCATGACAGGTAGTGTCGGAAATACAGTCGTTTCGTATCAAATCGTGTGGCGTGCATTAAACATTAAATGTAAACAAGAAACGTTAGACATGTTCGAGGACAAAACGACCCTCAATCGAGGCTACATAAGTATACGTACCGAAGAGCTGGTTCCTTCACTCTCTGACATGTTTTCGAGTTAAAAAAAAATCACTACCTAGCACAAAAATAACAGGATTGACACACGCAAAATTGATTGAGATTGAACGAACTTTTGCTTTGCGAGTGACGTCATGATTTTGTGCAGGGTAGTTAATTAACATAAAAGTTGAAGGGGAAAAAATGTTCACTTTTAACTGAACAGATAAGCAAAATACATGCTAATACAACATGTATTAAATATCATTCATTCTAATTGATTTTATTCCCTAATTTTATAGAATTTTAATATTATTGCAGTAGCTTGTATTTTTTTTTTAAAAGTGTTACTAATGTTGAGGCCTAAACATGTTCAAGATGGCTGCGCCCTGTGTGACAAAAATTCATCAGCGACTAAGGGTCCTACTAAAGCGCGTCAACAAGCGTCAAAAAGCGTCAACAAGCGTCAACAAGTTTTAGTAGTCGTTAAGTGCGCGTCAACAAATTTTGTATAGGCCTTTGAACAATAAAAACAGCTTTATATGGTAGAAACAGCAATAATGAACATCTTCTGCATATCAATTAAAGTTAAAATTATTTTAAAACTTGGTGTTTTGAACGCGAAATGTACGACGAATTTGTCGATAGAAGTAGGCCGCCATCTTGTTTGGATGGCGCTAGCTGTAGACTTCGCGCATGCGTAGTATGGCTCTTTACACTTCACGCATGCGTAGTACGGCTAGCTACACATAAACAAGATGGCGGCCAACTTTTATCGACAAATTCGTCGTACATTTCGCGTTCAAAAAACCAAGTTTTAAAATAATTTTAACTTTAATTGATATGCAGAAGATGTTCATTATTGCTGTTTCTACCATATAAAGCTGTTTTTATTGTTCAAAAGCCTATACAAAATTTGTTGACGCGCACTTAACGACTACTAAAACTTGTTGACGCTTGTTGACGCTTGTTGACGCGCTTTAGTAGGACCGGCGACTAAACATAATGGCCTATGCCGCCGCGCCCAAGGCTAGGGCTTGCGACTAACCCAAGCCCTGGCCGCGCTGCGATCGACGCTGATTTTTCGCTCGTACCCCCCGCCCTGCTGTTTGCAGGGCGGGGGTACGAGCGAACGCTGATTTGAATTTCCAGTCATGTGGTTGCTAGGGCAAAGCTTCTGGTGTTGTTAGGCAAAGCTAATGCGATTACGTACTTACACGCTATGGGGTCGCATTATTTTCAAGGAATTTCTATGAAAAATAAAATTTTGACAGAGCTAGTGTTTTACCCCCCCCCCCCCCCCCCCCCCCGGATATGGACCCGCGCCTGTACACAATGACCGGGCAGCAATGGTGTGACGTCGTTGTTATTTTCTTATGACTATACATAATCCATTGACGATGTGCACTGCAAATAAAAACACTGCGGCCGGCGGGCCTAGCCTCGTGCCGTTTATTGTAAACAATGGTGACAGCCGGTATCGAATGATCATGAAGCTGCACTTTTGTTTACAACCACATTGCCACGATCAATAAAAAGAAGCCAGGAAAGGAAAGTTTTTATATCCCAAGAGGCAATTTCAGAATGTCAATGATCTTCAGAAATGTAAAGTTTATATCCAAAATGGCTTACCAAGAGGCAACTCAGAATGATCTTCAGAAAATGAAAGATTCTGCAAGAAGAGGCTAACCATTACTTTACTAAGCCAGTGAAAAAAACAAATTCAAGGATGCTACCAAGGAGACCATGGAGAAAAATGTACCTTATAAATTCAAGAAAGAAAGATCCTTAAAGATCGGGAAGCGCCCCGACAATTTTGGACATGTTCGTAACTCAGTATTCGTAACTCATTCTGGATAATCTTACAGCATTCTTACAAGTTTCTTAGCGTTATTTTCTTGACGTTAAATGGTCCAGAATCATATGCCGAATCATTACGAATATGTCAAAAAATATTGTACATTTATTATAAAGAATAACTTACAAATACACTAAATAGGCATAATTCTGGGTCATTCTGGATGATTCTTGAGTTATTCGTATATTATTCTTGACAAAATCGCCAATTCGGTTATTATTCTGCACTAAATCGCAATAGTTCGGCTTGATTCGGTCTGATTCGGCTTCCAATTCGTACCTAGTTCCTGACATTTTGTTTTTCATTCTTAAGTTATTCTTACAAAAAAAATCAGGGTATTTGTGGCAATAACTCGGGAATGTGTGAGCCTAGCATTATAGAAGAGAAGAGCAACTTGGATCCAAACTTGGGTAAAGACTGGAAAACGGAGGACCTAAAAGGGACCTAAATAAAACAGTTCAAGATGGACAACTAAAAGCAACACAGGGGTGATTATCTTGTGAAAAGTTCTTCACACCAACAGGATGATCTTTGGCGCAGGTTGCGGAGGGACTTGTGGTGAAGCAAAATGGTGGACACGAACACAGAGGAGACACCAACTGAGGAAGTGAAGATCCAGTCGTTTCACCCCCGATCTTGGATACATGTACATGTACTTGTATAGGAAATGTTTTGTTGTAGTCGAGGTTATAGCCATTAACAATGGCTTATTATTCAAGCTGCTATTGGCATCTCAAAAACTGAATGAAAAAAATGTATAGGCTGACTGGAAAAGATGTTTATATTACCGTAAAACTCCCAAGGACAATGCTCACTCAAATATTAAATCTTTGGTTCATGTGTTAGGTAAGCTTGATAAAACAAGCTGTTACTTTGTGTCATTTTGTAATTTTCGTGTTACAAAATGTAAATGTATATATGCTTTATCAATTTTTTCAGTTTATAGTTCAAGTGAGAACACTTCAGTTAGTGGTGGAAATTGTCATCTTTACATGTACATGTACTGTAAATTTCGAAATGTACCTCTCGTAATACCTAAAATGCATGTATGATTCCTTGGCAAATGCACAATTTGCGCATACAAATGTACATTTTGAAGACTAACATTATTTTTACATTCGTCTGTAAGGCCAAACAAAAAATTTACTCGGTCTCTGGTCTATGTGCGCGCGTCGATTTTAATCATGCGCGTCAACCTTTTTTTTTTCTTCTTCAAATTAACACGGAAGCTACAACTGAACAGCGCCCTCTATTGCCGCACCTCCTCAAATATTTGTACCAAGGAGCACCAAGGAATGGGGAAATTGCACCAAGGCAAATGATAGAGGGCACAAAGGCAAATGAAGGACATAAAAAAACAAAATAGTACCCACCTTGTCTGTGCAATTGAAGCTTGAAAAAAAAAAAAAAAAAAAAACCGCGTCGCCGCATCAATTCTGGAACTTCGGTCTGACCAGAGACCGATTTTTTTTTTTGGCCTTAAAAATCGTTTGTTATTAAACAGAGGGAAATACTTTCTTGTTTAGATTACAAAATAATGTGTCCGCCCATCTGTTTTATGTACAGGTACTATATTACGTAGCGCCCTACAGTGTGACCCAAAAAGTGCAATCCCAAAACATTTGCCTTAAAAAAAGGGATTGGTGGATTTTTATGTTTTGGATATCAGATTGAAGACGAGAGCATTTTCTTTCAAATACTGAAAAAAAATCATAAAAATAGCACTTGGGGTTGCTGAGAAAATGCCAATGATGTAAAAGTAGTCATTCCTGTACACAGGTACTCCAAACAGTGAAACATGTTTGTTACTGTATTAAAGCCTACTGTGCAATTATCCTTCATTTGTGCAATTTCTTTAATAATTATTTTGATAAACATGTATTTATGATGCTGAAAAGGTTTCAATAGGACTAAAAAAGGATTTTTGAGGTGGAAAATAAAAGGTATCCCATTAAGGGATTTTTCCAAAATCCCTTACTTACTGTGGTATTTTTTTTCTGTGCAGTATGACTACTTTTACATAATTGGTATTTTCTAAGCAACCTAAAGTGCTATTTTCATGATTTTTTCAGTATTTGAAAGAAAAATCTCTCAGCTTTAATCTGATACTCAAAATTTAAAAATCCACCTATCCTTGTTTTAAAGGCAAATGTTTAAGGGTTCCATTTTTGGGGTATGTGTTTTGTTTGTTTCTCATTTATGATGGTTTGTATTGGATCTTTGTTGGAAATCTGTACGAGTTTGGGTGTTTTGCCCCCCAAAACACAACTTCTGTTGTGTAGATTTTCAAAGCTATATGGCAAGAAACTGGCCTGCACTCCCACTCTAAATTTTTTTGTTATTAGATAGACAAACTGCAGCTTTGCGTAAATAAATGGTATATCCTCAATGGTATATGAAGGAGCAATACATTTTCTGCAATTATTAAAGTTGATGGAAAAAGTGTCGTGTATCGTTTCTGCTTCTGCTTGTTGTAATGAATGTTGTATACCGTACACAACGCCGTCGGACTCGGTAAAGTGCCAGCAGGATAGTAGTACTGTTCGGTTCCTGAAATTCTAACGGAATGAAATATTGTCATTTACTCATCCAAAAAAATAATAAAACCATCCCCGATCCCCAATGATAAAAAAGAAAACGGATACAGAAACGAAAACAGTACTCAGTAGTAAGTAGCAGACATGGAATTTCCAATCTCTTTTTTGAAAATGTGGTGGCTCTGAAAAGAGCCGATTGGTTTGATTGTCGATCAGTACACTGTCTATTTGGAGGTGGTGTACTTGGTGACGGCCTTGGTGCCTTCGCTGACGGCGTGCTTGGCCAGCTCACCGGGCAGGAGGAGACGGACGGCGGTCTGCACCTCACGGCTGGTGATGGTGGACTTCTTGTTGTAGTGAGCCAGGCGGGAAGCCTCGGCGGCAATACGCTCGAAGATGTCATTGACGAAGCTGTTCATGATGCTCATGGCCTTGCTTGAGATGCCGGTGTCGGGGTGCACCTGCTTCATCACCTTGTAGATGTAGATGCCATAGCTCTCCTTTCTCTTGCGCTTCCTCTTCTTGTTGGTGCTTGGCGCACCCTTGGCTTTGCCGGCCTTCTTCTGACCTTTTCCGCTTGGCTTGGGAGGCATGATGAGTTTCTGAATTCTAGCAAACTGCAAGAAAATCGAATATCGTTACAAGAGTGCCTTCAGTATTTATACCTCCGTGTATGCAAATTTGGATTCTAGACTGTACCACCTGCAATGCCCGCTAAAATTTGCCGCGCACAATTACGTGTGTTGATTGGCTACGTGTTGCACACGGAACTAAAATTTCCCCAATCGCCGACCTTCGAAGAGTGTTTGCGGACGTTGAATGAATCGTTTTCTGCAACAGGTGGAGCGATCAATTACCGGGTAGTCTTGGCACAAGACGTCAGTGACGATAGTGATTTTTAGGAAGGCGCGAATTTTTCAAGGCTGGATAGCTCAGTTTGTCCATAGGCAAACCTTTTCACGAGTACGAGTATTTTGCCATACAAGTACGAGTAATTTTCCCGTACACATATTCCCTTGTACTTTTTGTACTTTTCACACATTAAAGAAAAACGAGAATTCCCTCAGTCTTATTAAACTATTTTCCAATTGGACAACTCAATTTAAATTTATGAAACCATGAAACTGGAACAAGTGGAGCCATGGAACAGTTTGATATGTGGTTTTACTTGAAGACAACTGGAGCCACGGATTTGATAGCAAATGTTTCAGGACAGGAGTGAGATAAGATGTAAAAAAATATGGTTTAATAATGCTTGGTGCTTAAACCATGGAGCTATTTTTATAGCTCCATGCTAAAACTTGCTCTCTAATAGTTTATGATTTCAATGAGACCTAACAATTCATTAAATCATTGTTAATTTATCTTGTAGGATAGGAGTTAATCACTGTAGGCATATTACACTGTATTTTTAGGAGACGTATCCTAATGGTTGGGGTCACAAAGAGAGACAGAATAAGGAACGAAGATCTTAGAAGAAAGACAGGGGTACAAGACATAATAGTTGAGATCAAAAAGAAAAAGTGGAGTTGGGCAGGACATGTCATGAGAAGAGACAACCACAGATGGACCCTGAAAGTAACGGATTGGACGCCATTATCATTGAAGAGGCGAAGAGGAAGACAGCCTAAGAGATGGCGAGATGAAATCTCTGATTTCATAGGGAAGAAATGGAAACAACTGGCAAGGGATCGAAAAGCATGGAAAGTTAGTGGAGAGGCCTTCATCCAGCAGTGGATTGAATTAGGCTAATGATGAATGAATGATGAATCCAAGTACTTTTCCATGAGTACGAGTACACTGGGGAATTTTTGTTTGCGATTATGAGTACGAATATACGAGTACGGAAAAAAACTACTCGAGTATGATTACGAGTACTACAACACTGATTGGTAAGAGCACCGGAAATCCAGAGGTTTTTTGCAGTCAATTTCCCTGTGTTCCCATTTGAAAAAAAAAACTGACGATGAATTTAGGTATTGTTAATTGTAGATAGAGCGCTGTTTGAGGGCGTACTGCACGAGCCACTATCGATCACTAGCGTCTGAAGCCAAGACTATGTACATTTTTTTGTTGTACGGGGCAGTGTTATGATTGGTTGAATGGAATCCATCAGAAACGTATAAATACTCGTACTGAAGGCGCAAAATTCAATTTTCTTTGAAAGAATCATCGAAGAACAATCATCAACATGTCTGGACGTGGAAAGGGAGGAAAGGCGCGCGCCAAGGGAAAGAGTCGATCATCCAGAGCTGGTCTGCAGTTCCCAGTGGGCCGTGTTCATCGTTTCCTGCGCAAGGGCAACTATGCCGCGCGTGTGGGAGCCGGTGCCCCGGTCTACCTGGCCGCCGTCATGGAGTACTTGGCCGCTGAGATCCTCGAGTTGGCCGGCAACGCTGCCCGCGACAACAAGAAGACAAGAATCAACCCCCGTCACTTGCAGTTGGCCATCCGCAACGACGAAGAGTTGAACAAGCTTCTCAGCGGTGTCACCATCGCCCAGGGTGGTGTACTGCCCAACATCCAGGCCGTTCTGCTGCCCAAGAAGACCGCCAAGGCTGCCAAATAGACGCTGAATCATCGGCTCAACAAAAACAACCGGCTCTTTTCAGAGCCACCACAACTTCAAAAAAGAGATTGAATTCATGTCTGTTTATCAATGCCGCATTTTTTTTCTAATAAAAAAAATAAAAGGCCTACATTACGTCCGCCTAGAATCCCCAGCTCAACAAAAAACAACCACCCCCACAACTTCAAAAAAGAGATTGAATTCATGTCCGTCTGTTTTCAGTACCGCATTTTTTTCTAATAATAAATACAATCATAGTCATGATTATTGATAGTCCCGCCTAGACACATTGTTATGATGAAGATCCGCGTGTGAAGCCCCATACCATACTTGCTCCATCATGTTCATGTACTTGTACTGATGTTAGGCCTACCAAAAGAAGTACCAGAATCTCAGGATTTTGTTTTGGAGATATTCTGAATTAGGGGCCGGGAGTCCAGTACATGTACAACTAGAGGGGGGGGGGGGGGGGGAGGTTCCCCGACACAGAGTGGTTCTGGTTGATTTGCCCCACTTTTTTAAACGATTAATTCTAGCCAGCACAACTTCAAAAAAAAAGAGGTAGAATTAACCGTCTGCAGGCCTACTGTGTAGTGTCCCTTCCTATTTAACTTAAATCAATCTTTCCCTATATATGCATTTGTTAGCATGGACATTTGCCCCCCCCCCCCCCATTAAATTAACTATGACTTCGCGCCTCTTTTTTTTTTTTTTTAAGGGGGGGGGGGGGAGCAAGTGCCCTCCTCCCCCAATAAAATGACTTTACTACACCTCTGCCAGGGGTCAAATTTCAGGCTCAATATACCCTTGAGAGCGGAAACACAATTATCCCGGTACATACAGTTATTTCGTTTTACCGTTTTGGATTTCCTCAAAAACAAAAACATTAAATTGTATGAAGTCACAAAAAAACAATAAGTTTCTTCTTCTTTTTTAAATTAAATTGTAAAAAGCGCTAAATGGTTAGCTGCTTGTCGACCATTTTTGGATTCAGGTTTGGCAATTAGGCCAAGTAAAAAAAAAAAGGTTTACAGTCCAGCCTTTTTGAATAAAAGGACGAAGGCCATTTTGGGGTTTTTTTTAAATTGCTACCCGACCCATTTTCCAAAACTACCAGCCGCGCTATTATTCGAAGTTGGCTGCCAGCTTTTTTTTTAAATGGCTGCCACTTGGACTCAGGAAATGACATATTAGCTTTATATGGGCTAGATGGCAAAGAGGCAAAAATGATGTCACTGTTTAAAATTTATAATTTTTTTTCAGGTTTTTTTTTTCAATTTAAAAAAAAAGGAGGTGGCCTCCAAAGGGAAGCGGGCGGGGACGCTAAAAAAATTTTTATTTGGCCTTAAGCAATGCACCTTGAAATGTTGATGTGTCTTTGGGATCAACTCACCACCTGGGAAATTGACCTCCTTACATTTATGCCATTCTCACGACAGAACTTGTGAACATTGGCCGAACTCGAATTTCCTTCAACATATCTGCAACTTCTTCATATGTCTAACCATCCCGTAGGCCCCTATCCATTGTGAAATGTCCTCCTTGAAATTTCCGGCGCCATTTTTGCTTGCAACTCTTTAAGCCCCACCAACTGAATCGCATGAGATGGTGGTCAGTGGTCAGTATCACGCCAGGTATCACACAGGACATGTACGTTATTGACGAGAACGAGACATGTATAGAATGCAGTATGGCTGTTCCTGGACAGTGTAGTGACTTGTCTGCAAGTCTACATGGACAGGCTTCGCGCGCAGTGCATGTGCTCGAACATGGAGTGACTGTCGTGCGTGTTGGCCAGTTAACGATGTTAAACAAGTTTAAGCCAAATTATCTCTTTTTATTCTTTGGAAATCCATTGGAATATCAATTTTTTTTCCTGATAAATACGCCCGAATTTTGGGCCCACTCAAACAAAAATTATTGTAAAAAAATAGTGATCGACTGTTATTTGCAAATGAGTATGGTACGGTTGATGGCAAAGCCAAATTAAATCGCGTGATGCTGCCTCTTTATCGTGATTGCCGAGGCTGTTCAAAATAGTAAACCTGGTTTGTATTAACAAGGCAAAGTCCTCGGAAGTTCCCCCATAGAGAAGTAAGCCAAAAATACGTTAGAGAAGACTTTTTTTAAAGTCACAAATCATCGTTTTACTCAGGTTTCAGGTTTCATAAACGTGTCTGCTTTATAGATGAACAGCAATAAACCACTCAAATGTCATCTTCTCATCTTCCCATCTTCCCTTTTTCAATCCGAATGAGATTTGGCTACACAATCTCACAGGGTGCCATGTGGCCTTCAAAAAGGCCTTTGTTGAGGAATAAATGCCAGGGTCACAGCTCTTTAGTGCTAGAGAACGTCTGTGTTCCTTTTCCGTGTTGCCTCGCCTTTTCGAACGAGACCAATGACTTCTTCGATGTCACAGATTGCACTGAACATGCCCTCAGTGTGTTCACTCTGAAGCGCAAAGTTTCGCAACTTGTCCAGGTATCGCGTGGCCTTTGCAATAGAGACAGCCGGGCAGGGGGGTACTGGGGGTTCATCGTCATCCTCAACATCATTAGCTTCTGCCAATACAGCATCTAAGATGGCGTCGTCATTGAGCTCCATGGTACATCGCACGTTTGCATCAACTGCGGCGTAAGATTTGAGTGTTACTTTCCTCGGAATATCCATCCCGGCATCTCTAAGTTGATCAAAGAGGTCCTTGTCTTGAGTGGCGGAGTTGATGTCAGCGTCAGGCTCAGCTGTTTCGGTGTTCTGGGCAGTGGCTTTCTTGTTATGAAAGCCAGCAAGTTTAAAGCCGTGAGAGATGGTACTTTCCTTTACCATTTTCCAGGCTTTTTGGAGGAGAAACATAGCATCCAACACGGTGGGGTTGTACTCCTCCTTTTTGTCCACTGCTGCAAGGAATGATGTGATGAGTTGGCGGCGGTAGTGTGTTTTCAGGTTTTGAATGACACCCTGTTTCATGGGCTGGAGTTTGGCTGTCGTGATAGTGGGACGGAAGACCAGATTGATACTCTTGAAATCAGTGATGCGGGGATGTGCAGGACAGATGTCGACAATTATGGCGATCTTTCGGTTTTTCTTTTGGTATAGTTTGTCGATATTATGAGCCCATGCTTCGAAGATGTCAGGCGTCATCCATGCTGTTTTGTTTGCCTCATACTGCATTGGTAGCGACTTCACGTTAGCCAAACACTGTGGCTTCTTTGACTTGCCAATGACAAGCAGGGGCAGTTTCTCGCTTCCGTCCATGTTGGCACACACCATGGCAGTCAAGCGTTCTTCACTTCCCTCACCGCCATTGCAGGTCTTCCCCTTGCATGTGAGCGAGCGGTCAGGAAGGCGGCGGTACAAAATGCCCGTCTCATCCGCATTAAATATGTCCCATGGTTCGTACCCTTCCAGGACTTGATTTAAGCCGGTTTCCGACCGATCTGTCACCATTTCTCTTACTTGGGCGGCAATGGCAAGAAAGGTGATGCTGTGTTGTATCTTGAAACAATCCCACCATCCATCATTGCATGGGTAGTCGGGACGGCCCATCTTCTTGGACAGGGCTCTTGCCTTTTCCTGAACGAGCGGCCCTGACAAGGGAATATTCATGGCACTTGCAGCCTTACACCACATCAGGACAGCCTGTTCGACCTCAGCAATCGTCGCCTTCCTCGTTCGTTTTCTTTCCTCCCAAGCGTCACATTGGTGTTGGAACTGCTCCATCAACGTTCCCTTCTTTTCCAAGATAAAAGCCAGTCTTTTTGGCGTAATTCCCCATTTCCTAGCAATATCTACCTTCCTTTTCAAAACTCTGCCAGTTCGCCTGTTCTCAAATTCTTGGATAATTTTGACCTTAGCAGCAATTGACAAGGCCTTCCTGCCGGTTGTTTCCTTCGTTTTGGTTGTTTCCTTCGCTTTGGTTGTTTCCTCTGTTGTTTTTGGTTTGGCAACTGAAGTTTCACCCCTGAAAAATATCAAAATGAAATGACGTCTTGTTTCAAAGTTTCACGCACCAAATTCTGGGTCTGATCGGAAGACAGGTGTGCAAGCTGCAACTGGGCCAGCAGTAACTAGTCAGACTGACTCACAGCCAGGCACGAGCCATCAAATTTCCAGTGGGGTGCCACGTGGCCATTGCAAAGAACCAGCGATTGCTTGTGATTGGACTGCCAGTGTACAGGCAACAGTCGGGCCAGCAGAAACTATCAGGCCAACTCTACAGCCATATTTTTTGCTGTTAGTGCCTGGTTATTGTGACTAGTCCGACAGCGCTAGCAGCGTGCACGCCATATCCTAAGTTAAAAAAACAAACTGCATCGGTCAGTAACAACTCTTGAAAAAACAAAAGATCATGGTTCGGGCATTTCCAGTTACAGGGGTATTTATATACATAATATCCTATTCTCTTGATAGGAATGAAGTATAACTTCATGATAAACAAACACTCAAGTTATCCAACTTTTAGTTATCGGGAGTTTGCCGTATTGCTCGACAGATTTAGTATGAAGAATGTGCCCATGTATTTCAGCACAGTGACAGACTAAGGGATTCAGGAGGGTTCCCAGCCAATAAAGCCTGAGGAGCTAGGTGAGGGTTAGTTTCACATTGTTGTAATCATGCCCATCACAAGTCTGGTAAAAAGTAAATCACAACTCCTTTCACAAGTCCAGTCACAAGTAACAGACGACAGAGCAATCCTTTGTCACAGTTCATAATTTGAATAGCATGGCACTTGACTGGAGGACTTGTGATGGGTTTTTTATTTTTGGTGTGGATTTGTGATCGATAAGACTGCAACACTTGTGGTTTCATGCAAGAATGGATTAACCCTAACCACCCCAACTTCATCAAAATCCATCCCCCCCCCCCCCCTCCCATTGTGGGGGACTTGGTCCCAGAAGGCCTGGTGACTAAATATTGATGGAGAATGATGAACTTGGGTCTTATGTCCTGAAGCAGTGCTAGGGGTATCCGATTGATTTTGCCTAGCTTCCTGTACTGCTCATGTGATAAACGCCACGTGTAGCAAGTCCATGCATGTCAACCAGTGCGTCAGTGGTGGATTTCATTATGTCATGTACAGTTTTGTATTAGATGCACAGTGATTGATGGATTTTGATGGAATTGGTCCAGTTCCTAGTAAAAGACGCTAGAGAGTTAGGGTTTAAAACCAAAAGCAAGAGACCAGCCTTACTTGGAAGCCCCCGTGCGTGATCGCAGAAAATGCTTGGATTTGGGTTTATCGTTGGTGGGCTTCTGCTGGGATTGCTTGCACTTGCGTTCCTCTTTGCTCGGCTGGTTCTCTGGTTCTTTCTAAAGGACAGGGCGAGGAGAAGTAACAAAAGTGTGAAATCGAGACAAATTAAATAGTGTCTCGCCCTTTAATAACCAATGTAAATTCATTGTGTAAATCCTACACATGACACAAGTTCTGCTGTTTCAGGAAATTTAACTGTTGGTGAACTTATGACTTTTGATCTGCAAATGACTTTGCTTCCTCATTATATAATTGGAATTGGTTTTAAAAAGAAAACCTAGTCTGTCCCAACCATAGAGCTATATGTTGTTCTTGCGCATCGCATTTAGAGTACACTTTAAAAATTAAATCCATCAAATTTCATTATGTTCTACAAACACGCATATGAATTCAAAATGTCTGTGCGCAGGACGGCTTCAAAGTGTCTGTGCACTTAAGAATGAGGAGTTAGCGCTGAAGTAATTTAATATAGCTCTATGGTCTCAACCCAAAATATGGCTCACCGGGCCACCGTTAACCCCTTCAGGACGCCATTCACTGAGGGCACATGCGTGTAGTACACTAACACTGTGTATATGGAAAGCCCAGTGTGATCAGCCAAGCATAACCATGAACAATGAGCGCACATACACCGAACAAAAGCCAGTCAAAAAAGCCCATCTATTTAACCACGAACAATAAGAAGTGTCACTCAATACATTTCAATTTTCATGACTGAAGAAGGTTCACTGAACTTTCCCTCTCCTAGAAAATACACCATTCAATGCAAATCTTGCAGCAACTGCAGGTGCACGATGGATGAAATGTGTACGTTCGGGAATGCGGTTCTAGCCGTCACCCGGTACACAGCCTGTGATCAAGCTGCGGCTATAGACCTTAATCATGCTGCCACTATTTCAGTCATGTTCCCTGTACCCAATAACAGTTCTGAATGTTTTTTGTGCAAAAAAAGGAACCAGACTATTATTCCTTTTTGCCTCGCCTTGGTTATGTTGATTTGAATGGGATAATATCTATATGGCCGCAACATGATAATGGTCTACTGCTGTCAGCCGGCCAGGAGGCGACATTTCTTTCCCAAACGAGATCGAACAATATCAAAAGAGGGCGCTCTTACTGCGTTATGCATATTCATGATGTCCAGGGCTTTAGAGAATAAGTTATAACACAAGGAATAATAGTATTTAAATCACCGTCGATTAACAGCTGATTCGTGGACTGGTTGGAAGTAGTCCTGACTTCTAATCAGGTGATCCGAGTTCGAATCCCAGTGAGCGTTTTGCACTTCTTCTCATTTTACCTTTTAAATAACTAAAGTTAGGAAGGAACATTTCTCACAAGACGTAAAACCTATCTTGGGATTGTGTTGTGGAGAACAAGGCATTAGATATGCATGTGATGGACCAATCAGAAGATGGGAAATGGATGCCGTTTTGGAAAAAAAGATTCGCGCCCAGGAGGGGTTAATAGCTGGTTTTGTTTGTATGGAATGACTTAGAAAACTTACATTTCTTTTGATGAGATGTAAGTCCATTGGGGCTACTCCCCTGCAAAATGCCGGCACCCATTCATGTTTCTGGGTCAAGAGAGGCCAGTGGGGATGAAGTGGCTTGCTCAAGGACACAACATACAGTCCAAAGCTAGATTTGAACCCCTCGACCCTCTGATCATGAGTCAGACACCTTAACCACTAGGCCACACCCCCCATCCATCTCAAGTGAACAGACCAAACATCAGCTTGAGACGGACTGTGAATTGAATGCCATTTTTCCATGCCAGACTCACCTGTTTCTCAATGCTCTCTGATTGTCTCTCCATGTCCTCTGCTCCTTTGTTCTCTTTCTCCTCTGTTTCAGGGTCTATCTCAGGTCTCTTGATGTAGAAAAAGTGATCCACTAAGCTGACATCAACAGCGGGAGGAGGAATCTATCAGTAAATACAAATAAAGTACATTTACTTGATCAATACAACAATCAACCACAATTTATTCTTTAAATATCCCAAACCTTACACAAACTATGGGCAAAAATGTTGAGGAAAAGCTTAACCACTTGTTGACAGGATTATTTTTTTTCCTTAGTCCGGCGCGGTGGCCATCTCAACAATGTTCAACATATTGATTGTTGGAGAATTTTGCAGGATTGAGGCAGTGGTCACCAAGGACCACATTCAAGAAATATTGAAGGATTTTGCAGGATTGAGGCTGCCTGCAATTTTTACATGGAGGCAGTTGGAGGATTTTGCAGGATTGGAGGGTTTGAACAGTCTTCTGAGGAGTTTGAGTGGTGTTATTATTAATGATTGAAATGATCCTATGTCTATAAATGCACAATTTGCACAAATATGAGTCAGAGCAGTGGACCAATAGCATTGCAGGGATGACTTACGCTGGCCAATCGGATGCATTGTTTCAACCGACACTTCTGTCTCAGTTCCTTCCGGCCACCGAACCTCTTCCTGTCCTGAAAATATAATGAACAAAAAAACATCTTAAGAAGACCGCCCTTGCCATCACAATCTCTGAAATGCACAACAATTGTCACATTTAACAAAATTGGAAAAATATTATGACATCTGATGCGACACAGCATGTTTGGATTCACAAAAAAGTTATCACTTTTCACTTAAGAAAACAGACGAAAATCTCAAACACTTCTAAACATTCAAACACTTCTGACTTATACTTGTAGACAACTATCATAGAAATCAACTCATGTCTCGACAGCATTATTAACCTGAGCACTAAGAAAGTTGGGTCAATATTTATTTTATTTATCGTTTTATTTTACCAGGGTAGCCCCATCAATTAACTTAGAACTGTTCTCCCTTGGGGCCCTGGATTATACAAAACTAGCTGCACTCACCAGACAGAAACCACACTTTCTACAGTCGTCGACAACCTTGCATGGCCCACACTGACCGCATTGCCTTGACTGCCACTGATGAAAGAAAACGGGATGACAATAAAGTTAAGGGGAACGAATACTGATGATAAGAATATTCATATATTTATTTATTTTACAATCTTAGTACAAAACTACTGCCGCTCAGCCGATACCTCAGGACCAGTAAGTTCACACTATTATCCTCCACATCTCTGGACTGCGTAATACAGAATTTGTTTAGAGCAAAATCCACAATGTTGGGTATTTCCGAATGTTGGGTATTTCCGAACGGCCAATGGTCAGTATGATTGTCCCTACACTTCAGGAGCCAAAGGGAATGCTTGATATTGCTGGAGGTTTACTATTGTAGTGAGCGTTGTAGTGGTACACTACCTTAATTCCTGAAGTGTTTAACTGGTCCGGTAGTGACAGCCGTTTGTCCTCTGACTGAGTCACTGACTGACTGAGTCAATGACTGACTGAGTGAGTCACAGATTGACAGCCTAGGTGAGTCACTGATTGGCTGAGTCAGTGATTGTCTTACTGAGTCACTGAGTCACTGATTGACTGAGTGAGTCACAGATTGACAGCCTAGGTGAGTCACTGATTGGCTGAGTCACTGATTGTCTTACTGAGTCACGGAGTCACTGATTGACTGAGTGAGTCACAGATTAACAGCCTAGGTGAGTCACTGATTGGCTGAGTCACTGATTGTCTTACTGAGTCACTGAGTCACTGATTGACTGAGTGAGTCACAGATTAACAGCCTAGGTGAGTCACTGATTGGCTGAGTCACTGATTGTCTTACTGAGTCACTGAGTCACTGATTGACTGAGCGAGTCACAGATTGACAGTCTAGGTGAGTCACTGATTGGCTGAGTCAGTGATTGGCTGACTGACCCGAGTCACTGATTAACTGATTGACATAGTCACTGACTGACTGAATGGCCGAGTCACACAGCGACTGACCGATTCTCTGAGAATCAATAATTAATATCATTAACTGAGACTTTCTGGTCCAACTTCAGTTGTTTATTAACATAAGTATGAACTTTTCAGACAACTTTTAACAACAAAAATATATACCAAAAAACTATGCTTAAAACAAGTTTCATCTCACCGCTGGGGCCTTGTAGGGTCTGATCCTCGACGCTGTCTCTGTAGCTTTGAGGGCCTCTTGTTTCGAGAAGGGGGTGTAAGTTTTCCCTTCTATCATTTTCCTCCTTGCATTTGCTTGCATCTTCAGGCGTTTTGTTGCCTGTAATTTCCACTGATTCTTTCTCTTTGTGATGTTCTGGAGCATCTCTCTCTTTTCGCTGTTCTTGAGCATCTCCACGGATGCCTCCTCTGTGTCCTCCTCGTCTTCGTCTGGCTCGTTCTCCATCTCGGCTGGGTCATTGCTCTCCTGATCTTCTGAGTACACAGTCTCAGCTTCTTGACTGGTCTGTATTAGTTCTTGGTCTGGCTCCTCCATCTCCATGTACACAGTTTCTCGATTGGTTTCTACAGGGCGAGTCAAAAAGAAAGTGACAAAATTAGAAAAAAAACACATAAAAAAATTTGGGCTATTCAACACAATAAAACAACCCAAATGAATGGAGGAGAACTTGCAAAAGAAAACACACCAAAATTGCCATTAGTATTTCAGAAAAAATAGATGACTTGTTCCACATAACTCAAAACACAAAATCTGACAGTAAAAATAATGTTTCAGTCTTGATTTAAAAATCTTTGTCTTTGAATGCTTGTGTGTAATCTGAATGGCCAAATAAAAAAAAAGCATGTTTAGTTTCCTCGCCCTTTTCCTTTTTGGCAGCCGCCTCTTTTTTTTTTTCTTTAATTGAAAAAAAAATTAAAAACCCGAAAAATTGATAAATTTTAAACAGTGACATCATACAAAGGTGATATGCCATTTCCTGAGTCCAAGTGACGGCCCTTTAAAAAAAAAAGTGGCGGCCGTGTTGAAAATTAGCCCGGCCAGTTTTTTTGGAAAATGGGTCGGGCACCCATTTTAGGAGGAAAAAAAGGGCCTCCTTCCTTTTTTTCAAAAAGGCAGGACGCTTACCATGTTTATTTTTTATTTGGCCTATTTCTCACTCAGCTCAATAGCTTCCAATGGCATTTCATGGACAGCTATTAAATGGGTTCTTTTAGTAAAAACATACATAACTTCTGATAGTATGGAACAATTTCAGTAATCCTCTTTTTTTTCAGATGAGGGGAAGAACATGCTCTTAGAACAGATACTTCATTGGAATTTTAAATTTGATTTCTTTTTTAGAAAAAAGGAATTAAAGGGGTACTAGGTCCTGAAATCCCCGAAAATTTCACGTTTTGGATTGTTTACTTATCCTATTTCAAACATATGGTTGAAAGAAAACCAACCTAATGTCTTACAGCTCCGAAAAAATACGGAAAAAAAGCCGATTGTTTACATCAGACACGACGGAGTACGAATACGCTTTTCCTGTCGTTTTCCATGTATAAATACATGTACACGTTCTGTGTATTATAACACACGTACACAGCACCGTGTTCGAGAGCACCAGTGATTCACAAAATATGGTTTCTTACACGTCTGCAAAAGGGAAAACTTTACGGATGAAATCACAACTAGCACCAAAACAGCTCAACCTTTTGGGGTCGCAAAAGTGGACCCCGAAAGTTGTTCTTGCATGCAAAATACAGGATTAACACAAAAATTTCCAGTTTTAAAAGGATAGTTGTGTGGATGTTTATATTCTACTTTTAACAGTTCGTTTTGTAGCCCTATTGTGCTGTTCCAGGACGCAGTGTCCCTTTCGGGTCACTTTCTTTTTGACTCACCCTGTATTAGCACTTGGTCTAGCTCCTCCTCCTCCTCCTCATCTTCGGCTGAGTCCTTGACTGCCTCTTCCTCTTCATACACAATCTGGTCTTCTGGCTTCATCTTTAATAGTGCTGTCCCAAATAAACCGATAAGTCAAATAGTTCATCAACCAAATATTCAAACAGCTTTTGGGGGGTTTGATGAATATCTTAAAACTAAAAACTATGCACACACATACATACGACCGTGATGTTATTTACCATAAAGTTGCAGTGCTTTTTGTCAACGTTAACTATGTTGTCGACTTTTTTGTTCCCATCCTTTTAGCAGGCTAAATCCCTTTCTGTTATAAATACTGCAAAACACTGTATCGCCACTTATCAATCGCTGCACGCAAATTTGACCGGTGAAGCATTGTAGCTGCAGCTGGCAGTTTTGAATATTCTAATATTCGGTCAAAGGCAGTTTTGATTACCCTAATACTAAATTCTTCAAAATGAACAGCACTAGTCGCTATACGTAATTCTGGTAACCAGAGACAAGTATCCAATTTAAATGTGTGCAACAGTAAACTCCACTACCACTACATTGTATTGCGTAAGTTGTTTAACTGTATGACAGGTTTTTTAAAAAGTGACTTGCAAATGGTCTTTGACATCGTTACTTGCAACCAAAAATTACCGTCTAAATTCAAAGCTTCCCTTTTTAGATGGTGCAAGTTACGACATGGACGGTTTCACTGACTGATCAAAATCGTCTTACAGCCAATCAATGCTGAACATAACAGGCTTAAAGCCAGAAAACCTGTATCTACCTGAACAAGTTTCTACTGTAAAACCTGTAAAAGTATCCACTCACAAGCGCATGGTGGGCATGCATATTTGGTGATGCGTCTATAGGCATCTCTTCCTATGCCTATGCAGTCCCTATGGTACCACTCATGACAGTAATCACAGCATCTGGAGAAAAAAAAACAAGCACCGTTTGGTTTAACTCCAAAACCTTTAAATCACTTTGCACAGTCCCAAATAATCCTAAAACAATAAGGTGTGACGCTCAATAAATTCAAAATTCCAGATTCTCGGTCGGATAACAGATTAAATAAAAAAATTCTAAATTTAAACAATAAATGAAAAACAATCGCATTGATTAATTGATCAATTGATCTTGGTTCCTAGTATCCTTCAATGTTGGCTTATATTACTTTCTAAACCTGCATTTTAAAGCAACATCCTTGAAAACCAGGGGTTCTAAAGCAATCAGATTTTTAAAGTCAAAGAAAAAAAATTGACAGAGACGGGGTTTGAACCTGCGACCTCCAGATTTCTGTTCCAGTGCTCTACAACTGGGCTATCCAGCCATATGTTGGTGGTTGAGGTTATGTATGAATCATAATTTAGTGTTGCGGGTAGCAGCTCAACAAATCATCATGTCTCTCCGTTAGTCCGTACGTTTGTTAGTACCAAATGTTGACATTGTCTGTTGTTCCTACAAGTAGATATTTTGACTGATTTCAACCAAACTGGGTTTGATTGGTTAATTCGAATGCAGTGTTTTGTAATACAACAACAGCCGAGCACATTATCGCGTAACATGATACAGAGCGCGTGACACAGGATTTTTATCCATTGTCTATGACATGCAACGGGTGAATGACCGAAGATATAAAGCGCCCGCTGATTGGACAAAATCTAGAGGTCAAAAGGCGGTTGTCTTGCCTAATTAATCAGCAAATCTGCTCACATATCCTAGACCACGGCGAATACTATTACATAGACTTAGCCCCAACATGTCACATGACCAAACTGAGGGAAAAGGTCATCCTGGGGTCCAGGTCAAAGTAATGCAAATTTCAAATAAGCTCAAATGACAAAAGTAGCGCTGTCAACATGTTGGCCTTGGTCAAACATTAAAAAATGTCGACGGTGACCTCTTCATCCTAACTACAGTTATGGGGTCAAAGATAAAAATAGGTCAAATTTTAAAGAAGTTAAAATTACAAAAGTAGCGCTGTCAACATGTTGGCCTTTGTAAACATTAAAAAATGTTCATAGTGACCTCTTCCTCTGATCTACAGTTGTGGGGTCAAGGGTAGAAATATGAGGAACACAAATTTTTTGGACCAAAGCTTCTGAGATCTGATCGTGCTTGTTTGAACAACTTGTTAATGTTTAAAAGTCATTAAAATGAAGGTAGTTTTCTACATAGGCCCTTTTGCTGACATATCTTGGTGAAAAGCTTGCGCGTAAACGCCCTTCTGCCAGGCACACGATGAACTCTTATTGTGTGTCCCTTGAACCTGCAGTTCGTTCCACACAAATGGGTAAATGAACAAAAGACAATCAACCAAGAGCAATCAATCAGTGATTGCCGTCTGACTTCTTTGCCTCAGGAGCTTCACCACCCTATCCATGTAACAGTAGACAGACCACCAGCACAAGATCATCCCTGGGTTGGCTGTGCCACTTCACTAGCAAGAACTGTCTCGGGAGTTCTAACAGGTAAGGTTTTACGTCTTTGATAAAATACTCACATCATAACTCTTGTTCTACCAATGGAACAGCATAAGCCGCAGTTTCTAGGCTCATTGCTAGTGGTCTTCTTGTCCTCACCATTCTCTTTGTCCCCCATTTTCTTCCTTTTTCGGTGGTTGTCTACCTTGGCCTTCCTCCTTTGCCTTACTTGGCCATCCACACCGGTGGTCTCTTGGTCCCTCATCATTTTCTTCATTCTGAGGAGGAATTTGACCTTGGCCTTCCTCCTTGGCCTTCCTTGGCCTTCCTCCACGCCACAGTGTCTAGTCTCCCAAGATTTATCACCGGTGGTTTCCTTGGCCTTGTCCAAGTCTTTTTGGTTGTCCCTCATTTTCATCAAATGATCATAATCCTTGGATATCTTTGGTTTCTTTCTCTTCTTGGTGTTCTTGAGCATCTCCCTGGATGCCTTCTCTGGGTCCTCCTTGTCTCCATCTGGCTCCTCTTTCTCGGCCAGGTCCTTGCCTCTCTCCTCTTTGTATACAGTCTTGGCTTCTGGATTGGCCTCTATGAAAGCAGCAAACAATAAACATATCATAAAGTATAGTAATACTGTAACCAAAGACAAGCGTCCAATTTTTAAAAATTTATGCAACAGCAAACTCCACTTCCACTACATTGCTGTGGCCTCGTGGTTAAGGGCACTGGATTCGTGGTCCGTGGGTAAAGCTGCGGGTTGTGGGTTCGAGTCCAGCCGGGGTCATGGTGCGTGTGCCCTTGAGCAAGGCACTTTGTCACTCTTGCTTCTCTCCACCCAGGAGCAAATGGGTACCTGTGAGGGCAGAGATGGTTATTGTGATTGAATAAGCTTGCTTGCGCCTGACAGGCAGCATCCAGCTGTATACTCCCCAGGGAGCTGAGATGGTATTTGGAATGTTTAATTGGCCCAATGATCAGGGGTAATAATAATACTGTAAGCACTGTGATTTAGTTTACTAATAAGAGCGTTCTTAAATGCCGATTATTATATTAATATTATTACTATTATTACTCACTCTTTAAATAACAATATTCTCCAAATTTTTATCAGACAAAAAGACAAGTTCCTAAGTATTTCACCAACCAAGTTTGAAGTCTCAATTCAATGTTTTAAAAGAGAATTTCCTTCACAATTTTCCTCTCGAGAAGGAAGTCAAGTGATATCAATTTGAGGCCAAAGAGTCCCAATTTTCGCACTAATGCAATTTTAAACAGGCATGCAACTGGGAATTTAGAGGGGAAAAACATATAACTCATTTTACATTTAACCACACAAGACTCTGTACATTTTTTTTTTATTTGGAATGGCATTCATGAGAAGTAAAAAACAAGGAAATCAGCAGAATCGAGGAAAAGTTGCTTGCCTGAATTTATGAAATAAATGGACGTTTTCACTGACTGATCATAATCATCTTACAGGCTCCATGCTCAACATAACAGAGCTAATGGAAACCGGATAAGAACTCACCAGAGCATGGTGGGCATGCATATCTCTTGATCCATTCAGTGGTTTCCTTCTCTAAGCCAATGCAGTCCCCATGGTACCACTGTTCACAGTAATCACAGCGTCTGGAAAAAAAACCAACCAAGTACTGTTGATTTAACTCTAGACCCATAAATGTGGCACATTTACTGGACTACCAAAATGTGGCCAATTTGCTGGTTCCTGGGTTCCTTACTTTAAAAACCTACCTTTTAAAGCAAGATTGTCCCAAACCGACCAGAGGTTCTCAAGCATTTTCAAGGATACTTTTCGACAGTTAAACAAACATATTGAGTGACTGAAGAGGGGTTTGAACCTTAGATTTCCGAATTTCTGTTCCCGTTCTCGGAAAGAATATGTAGTATTTCAGACGCTACTTTGTGGGTTGCGAACAAACTTTATGGAGAGTAAAGAATATTGAATTTTCTAACAAAATTGGAAATGTTGATCAGTCCCAGATTCGTGCCTTTTTAACATTTTTGCAATGACTGACCTCTATTGAGATTAGCCTTAGTCAAGGCGTTTGTCATTATTCGGTCGTCCGTACGCGGTAAATGAACAGAGGCCTATCCTCGCTATGCAGTGCATTAAAATACAGCACGAACAGCAACCTCATGCGGCCACTATTTTATGCAAATCATTTGGGTCCAGACAAACGTCTTGCTCCAATCGTCCGCGAAAGCTTATGTTTTTCTTCATTTTGCGCTAGCTTTACAGGGCACGACCTCGTATGCGAATACAGATAAGTATAGGCGGGGCTATTATGTCATCATCATGTCGCCCGCAGGCGGGATCCCATACGGCGTCTCCAATCTTCCCTACCCTTTATGCAGGCAGCCAACTCTGTTGTGGTCTCCGCCCCGGCATCTCTCCTCAGGACACCAACATAGCTCGTCCTCTGTCGTCCCCTCCGCTTCACCCCATGAGTCGGTTCCCACAGCACCAGACGGCTTGCAGGTAGCTCAGGGTGTCTGCAGCAGTGCCCTGCCATGCCCATCCGCCTGTATGCGATCTTTTGTGAGATCCGAGGTAGCATGCCGTAAGGGTGTTATTAGGCACGTGGTCTCTCCAGTCGATGTTGAGCACCATCCTCGACATTCTGGTGTAACACCCGTGGAGGGACTTCTGAAGGGTCGTGGTTAAGGTCCAGCACTCACATCCATATAGCAGGATGGACTCCACCATGGCCTGGAAGAAGCTGATCTTGACATCCCTTGACATGTTAGAGCTCCATACAGTTTTCATCCCCTGCAGAGCCTTCCAGGCAAGGGCTTTCCTAATGCTTTCCTATGTGGAGTGTCGAATCTCACCTTGCTACATCCGGACGTCATCAAATTATTTGGAACTATTCGCCTTTTGCGGCTGGTCAGAAACCACATTTTTTGTGCATTGGTGTTGTGTGTAATGTGAGACGCAGTACGCACAACGTGTGTGTATGTTATGTACAGTACATGTCAATGCTATGCAAGTTTCCACGCAACGATCGACCAATACGAAAACGACTTTAAAGGTCAGCTTAGGCTATTAACATAATGAGCACCACCCCCAAAAGCTCACATGGACGATTGGACCAAGGCGTTTGTCAGGATCCAAAGGATTTGCATAAAATAGTGGCCGCATGAGGTCGCTGTTCGTGCTGTATTTTAATCCACTGCATAACGAGGATACCGCCGATCGTTTACCGCGTACGGACGAATACAGACAAACGCCTTGACCAAGGCTATATTGAGATGAGACCGAGTTAGGATGCAATATTCCTTCTGCGCCCTCTACCAACTGAGCTATACGGCCTTATGTTGGCGGTTCCTCATTTTGTCAATGCCTCTGTTCAATGGGGCGCTAGTCAGGATTTTCAAGGACTTCAGTCTTAAGAATATGCCATTGGGATCCACACCACTTTCTCGATTTGTAAGTAGGTGCGGAGCTTACTAGCAGAAACTGAATGGGGAGTTTACGGGTAAGATTTTTCTTCTCTGATAAAATACCCACATCATCAATCTTGTCCTGTCGATGGACGAGCATATGCAGCAGTGTCTAGGCTTGTCAGCTTCATCATCAATGATCTCCTTGTCTTTGTCCTTGTCTTTCTCTTCGCCTGCCTTCATCATGCTGAGGAGGTATTGGAAGGATCTGGCAATCTCATCTTGCTGTAACAAAAAGGAATAACGCATAATTACCTTTTCACCTTTAAGAAGCTGCAGAAAGAGTATCTTACGATTGGCAGAGGATAAAATCATGCACAGAAACTGCTCAGCCAAAATGTAAACAATATCATGTTAAAACGTAACCCTCATTTTATCTAGTGCCAGTCTAGGGCCGGTCCACAGAGTTATGTATTATGTCCATGTATTCACAACAGGCAAAGACCTAAATGTTGGGGTGAAGCACACGTAGTACATTCTTCATACACAGTACAGTCCATTGACGTGACGGCTGTTGAATGTCCTACTCGGCATAAATAATCGAGGTACGGTGCCCTCTGATTGGCTGTTCTGATGCTTGATGCAATATTTTTCCCCGCATTTATGATACGGCCATAACCGGCCAGCGCCATGAACTAGACTAGTTCCAGTCCACTTCTGTTGGCACATTATTTTTTTTTAGAACAGAAGAATTTCACCAGAAGGAAGCACGGGGAAGTCCTACATGTAATTTTGGGCTATAATTTTGTTGCCCAGATATAAAGTGAACCCACATGCCAAGAATGAGCCCGAAGGATTTCCATTAAAAAAAAAATTGTTATTTTCGTGTTGCGTTTTGGCGGTGTCATCGTCATTTACCCCCAAAATTTCCCCCAAACGACATCTCACGTTTGACTGCAAAAAAAACAGTAGAAAGTCACATTTTCTTTGAAAGTGCTTTCAAAATTGCAACAATGAGTTGATCTGAAGAAAAAAGACTGCTCTAGCCTGCAAAAGTCACCGTGGTACTGGACAGTCATCTTCAAAAGTCAGTTTTGAACAGAACAAAAAAAAGTTGTCCTAAAGATAAGGTGAGCATATTGTGTATTTCTTATGTAAAGTCTATAAATTGACTCATTTGTAACCTACCAACTGTACAAAAATAGTCATAAAGTTGTAAATTTTGAAGACCCCAACTGATTTTTAGTAGATTCTGATAGAGGAAGCATGCTCTAGCAAGTTATTTTTATTTCGTTGATTTTCGGAATGATACATTATTACAAAAAATGGGTCAAAGGTCACGATAGCATATTAAAGGTCATGTAACCTACTTTTCACAAAATTTAATTTGGACAAAAGAAGTGCTTTGAGCATGCAATCCTCATTATTTTCAAAACAAATTCACGTATATTCGATGAAAATTGCCATCGTTTTGACATATTTATACCAAAAGGGTGGACCAGGTATTTTACTCTAAAAATGCCAATTTTTTTGTGGCTTCTGCCCTGACCAGATAATAGGTCGGATCGAGCTAAAAGTTGGTGTGTATTCATTGCTCATTAGGACCTACAAGCACAGCAATTTTTATCAAAATCGGAAGACATGAGGTAAAAAAGTGCGTTGGTCTGACATGGAATGACCCTTTTTAGGACATATTATTACTTTCCGATTTGTGATGGCCAGATATGGGAATCTTTCCTCCACAAAATTAAACCTGTTGATATTCAAGAAGGTGTCAACTGTTCTGTGTCAAGAAATCAGAATGTCACGTTTGAGTGTCATGATTTTGTCAGTTGTTTTGGAGAGTCTTTTAATATTACCTAATTTAATACTTTAGGCAGCGGATATTTAGCCGGAGATGACAAACCTTTAGTAAATGTTAGCTTGCCGGATATGCACTGAACATGCATGCGCAGTTACCAGGTTACTGTGTTTTTTGTACTAAGACATTTTCCGGTGACAAATTTTAGTCTGGTTCCATGCCAACATTAATATTATCGTTGTATTTTCGTATTCATAAGATGGGAATCAGACCATTTTACAATTTCGGACTTTATTTTCCTTTTAAAAAACGCAGTGGCTATTGTTACGGCAGCGGTAACGCATTTCCCATTTTCTATCGTTACGGTAGACTGCAACTTTTATAAAAACATGACAAGAAAATACAACATTAGAAGGAAACTAGAGGTTGTAGAAACAACAACACGGTGTTGGGCCATGGATTACCGCAAACTTTGCATGACGAAACCAGCCCTCTTAAGAAAGTGGCTAGTTTCACACTGTTGAAAGCCCCTGGGGAGCCCGCAAGTAAACCAAACTCCCCTCCCTGCTCCACAGTCCCAGCTAGATAATGACTTGTGGTTAAATGAAATACCACCTGTTAGCCACACTGATTTCTGGAACTATACTTTCTGGCGAATTGCGGTTTTATGCAAGCATAACAGTAAAAGATCGTTCTCAGCCATTTATGCACGGATTTTCAAATTTCAACATATAACAGGGGTGTGAAACCTCAGCTTTAAAGCTGATTTCAGCTTGATTTGATTTGGATTTCAGCTTTTTTTCCCTCACTTGCTGTGTACAAAAGTATAGGAGATTTCCAAAGTTCAGCTTTTTTTTCACCTTTTTCAGCTGTTTTCAGCTATTTTTATCAGTGGTCACTCACACCCCTGATATAAAACAAGTTAACATTTCAGGTACGTCATTATGATAATACTTTTGTTGGCCGACAGATTAAATTTAGCAACCAAATATTATGCTTGAAATCTCCCAGGCAGAGTGACCTTCGCTCCTTTTAGGAACCAATTATAGAACGAGTGATAATGCATTTTTGACGTTTTTTAACCTGCCGCTAGAGGGCACTCTGACATTTTATGACGTCACCTGTAATATATTGCTATAGTACAGCCTAGACAGACACTCACATCATTGAAAGCAAGTTCGCATCTTCTGCCAATTTCAAATAATAAGGCACTTCCGGTTTCAACCGGAAGGAAGGGTCACGTGATTTTGCACTTAATACCAAAACTGAAGATCCTGCAATATTGTATCGATTGCCATAAAAAACAAAATCAAATCTGTAGCAGTTGATTTTATATTGATTTTCAAAGATTAAATCTAGAAATCTTTGATTGCTTGTAATACGATACTGGATGACGTCATTATGACGTCATCACCAGAAAGTTCAAGAGCTATTTTAACTGTGCTATATACAGCCAAATCTCGATTATATCTATCACGGTATATTTTCTAGCAATTTTTGAAGGTTTAAAGGTCTTTTTATTGTAGCTTCCGGTCTGATGACGTAATCATTTTTTTTTCGCGCACAGGTGCTGTCTGCATTAAGGTCATCATGTACATTAATTTTGAAGCGATTACCGCAAACTTCGCCACAGACATCAAGTGAAAATGCGTTTTTGACGTTTTTTAACCTGCCGCTAGAGGGCGCTCCAACACTTCATGGCGTCACCCATTATTTTTTTTGAAAGGTCAATCCAGGCAGACACTTCAATCGTTAAAAGCAAGTTCATATCTTTTTCCACTTTACAATTATTAGGCACTTCCGGTTTCGACCGGAAGGAAGGGTCACGTGATTTTGCGCGCAGAAGATAAAATGAAGAGCATGTATTACCATGTCGATTCCCGCAAATTTCAGGTTACGGTCTCTCACGGTTAATTTTATATGGAATTTCAAAGATTAAATTTATTAAACTTTGAAGTGACGTCACGTGACCCGTGATGACGTCATGATTACGTAATTGCAAAAAAACACATCTGCGGTAGGTTGTGCATTCATGTATTGACAATTGAAGTTCATATATGTTTTCATTTTGACACACAGTTCTGGAGAAGGAATATGTATAGAAGAAAAAAAAAATTCTAAAAACCCTAGCAAAAACAATCTGACAATAGGTGTTGGGCTAAAGTCCAACACCTAAAAAGTGAATTTGAACGTTATGAAATTCGGACTTTATTTCCCTTTTAAAAAAATCCTCCAAAGCCTCAGGTTAGAAAAGAAAAACTGTGCAAAACTGAGATTCGAACTCGCAACCTCGCGGTGCAAATTCCTACCCTCTATCGACTGAGCTGTCGCACTGCTCGCTAAAACATGGGGAAACACATAATTATATACCTGCGTGCGTATCAAAAACGTATCGTAGAGGGCGCTAAACAACGACTGCCGTAACGATAGCCACTTCGTTAAAAAAAAAATCCTCCAGAACCACAAATCTGAAAAAGAAAATGTAAATACTCTAAAATAAAAAAATTTGGGGATGGGGGAAAAAAACCTTAAAAAGCTTAGGCAGGAACGAACCCGGAATCTTCACACTCATGAGATCCGTCGCTTATCCACTAGGCTAGGCCATGCTACACAACCGTTCATGGGATTATCATATAATTCAGCCCTATCTTAGCGAGTACAGCACCCTCTGTTGATAGGGATTGCCGCCGGCAAACCTTAAATAAACGTTAGCTTGCCGGGATTACCGCCGGCAATATATCCACTATCTTTAATAAACACGAAAAGTTAAAGGGAAACGAAGTGGCTATCGTTACGGCACTCGTTGTTTAGCGCCCTCTACGATATTTTTTTGATACGCACGCAGGTATATAATTATTTGTTTCCACACATTTTATCGAGCAGTGCGCCAGCTCAGCCGAGTAAGGGTAGGATTTTGTACCGCGAGGTTGCATGTTCGAATCTCAGTTTTGCACTCGAATTTTTTCCCTTTTCTAACCTGAGGCTTTGGAGGATTTTTTTTTAAAGGGAAATAAAGTCCGAATTTCATAAAGTTCAAATTCACTTTTTTCCTTCTAATTTTATATTTTCTTGTCATGTTTTTTTTATAAAAGTTGCCAGGTTGCAGTCTACCGTAACGATAGAAAATGGGAAATGCGTTACGGCTGCCGTAACAATAGCCACTGCGTAAAGGGAAAAAACGACTCTCACTCTCAGTCTCAATTGAGATTTAAAGGGAAAAGCAAGTAAGCCCATACATACTGGAGAGGTTGTTCCTTCACTATACGACATGATTACGAGTACTGAATGGCAAGAAAAAAAACTCGAGTTTGAGAGATTCAATCGGTGAAGTAATAACGGATCCGCTTTTTCCCAAACGAATGGATGGTCGATGCATGATGCAGCTAGCGGCCGGCTTTAGAGCGCCCTCTGGATATAGAGAGGGGAAAATGCAATCAACAAAGGGGGTAGCAGACCAGTAAATGAACTTCGATAGACCCCAATGGTAAATGCTCCCACTTCAAAAATTCGGGAAAAATACTCACAACTCTTTAAGGTGTTCGAGACACACATCAAATTAAAGCTTATTTCATCATCTTTCATTTTCTTTTCAATTTCCGGGGAGTCAACTAATGACTTTTAGGAAAAATTTCCATCTGAAGATGATCACCCCTGAAAATCACCATCGCCATTTTGAAAAACGATGCCTACATGTACACTCCATTGCAAAATAGAGTACTTTTAGGGTCCAAATTGGCATCCGAATTACACAGACCTGCAAGCTCCCAGTCCTGTGCACGGCTTCCACCCATATTTTTTACAAACCCTCAAGTTCATGGCCCACAGCATGCTGAAGATTTTGAGGGCATGCAAATCGTGATTTGGCCGGCGTAGGCAATTTCGGACCGATTTACTGGTGTGCACCCATAGATTACAGAATGGTGTACCGTATTTTGAACAGGCAAACATTATACCAGTATACCGTTTTGGGTGTCACGGGGGGGGGGGGTTCGACTTATTTTTTGGGAATGTGTTTTGAAAAAAAAAATTCTTGACAGAGCTGGGGGGGGGGGGGGGGTTGACACAATAATACCGTATTTAATGATTACAAAATATTGAAAGAACAATAAACGACTATTCACCGGTCACTAATAAACAAGATACATATAACTTTTTATAAATATAGTGTGCACGAATAAACGTGGAACATAAAAATACAAAATCCATAATAGGCGTTTAGGGCCATGAATTATTATTATTTGTTAAAAATATATATATTACAAGGTGAAGTATATATTTTATTGATAGCTAAAATTTACTTGGCCGAGTTGTATGATGCACACACACAAAACTCAAATGAAATCAACCTCGTCTCCAGGGGTTACCGTACTTTATTTTCAAACTCGTTTATAATAGAAACCCCTGGATTTGAGACTTACTTCAAGTGTAAACTAATTCGATACAGCAATAGTAAGTTGAAGTAGTGGATTTATATCGGGTACTTGGTGTTATTATTTCCGAACATGTACAGGGTGAGTATAAAAAAAAAACGCCATTCAAATGTCGGAGCCATTGTTTAAGTGCAGTTCTGCATGCAGCGCTTTCAAGGATATAAAAAATGATATAAAAAAGCCCAATTCATAAGCTATCTTTTAGTACAAGAACATTCAAATCACTCATGTACTTTTCAAACTACGGAATTTTATAAACACAACCACCGTTTTAAAAAGTTCTGTCCACGGATCACAGAAAAGGTGTGCGTTCTTTAAGCAAAACAATTCACACACATCCCTATGTGATTTGTTTTCGTTTTGCTGAAAGAACACTTACCTTCTTGTGATCCGTGGACAGAACTTCAAAACGGTGGTTGTGTTTAAAATTCCGTTACTTGAAAAGTACATTGAATGATTCTTGTACTAAAAGAAAGCTTATGAATTGGGCTTTCATATCCTAGATTTTGAAAGTGCTACATGCAGAACTTCACTAAAACAATGGTCCCGACATTTGGGTTTCGCTTTTTTTGACTCACCCTATATAACTAACGTTCGTTGTGAATTTAACGTCAACTCCACCTCAAATACAATGCCCCCTTTTCCATTTGCTTATAATATTATATAATGTGACACTGCATATTGGCTTGATAAGATTGTAACACTTTAACTTTAAAAAACAGTTTTCAGAACCCACGCCGCGACGAATTGATTCTGTTTTTACCCAAGACACCACATTCAAAAACAAACGCTGTTTTAAAGCATAGCCTAGACACCAGAATAATTTGCATATGTGTGCAAGATTTTTGAACATGCAAATGATCCAATACCAGGGTATCGAGAGAGCAGGTAGTGGTGGGGGCACACTGCTCGACACCATGGGAACGAAGTTGCAATAATACAGATTTAATTACTGCAACTGCATACTTTTCACATCCTCCATACTGACATTTGTATCCTTGTGGAGACATTTCTTTGTTCTCGTGTACTAACATTTTTGAGTTTGAAAGTACAGTTTCAAAATGCTCCTATTTTTACCAGAATAAATGCCCTTGGCTAAAATTCGGACATAATATCCCTTTTCTAAAACTCTACCATTTGCGACAAATCAACATACCTTGAAAATTGCTGGTTTTTGAGTAAAATCCATAATCTATTTCGTGTCTATAGAAATTGCCATGTGGATATGTATACAATCTTTTGTTCCCTCATATTGTGTGCATGTCTCCAGAGGGCACGGTGTATCAGATAACTGTGACAGATGGCTTAATTGTTGGACCATCTAGTTTCCTCTACACGCAAGTGCACTGACGCGCAAAGTAAGAACAATTGCCGAGTCACGTTAATTATTTTATGCGAAGTCATCGCACTGGTCGAAATTATTAGTTTGCAATGCGTTTCCAGAGGTTTTCTTATTGTTATTAACCTGTTTTCCCGATATATTGTTTTGTCCCAAATTTCGCAACCTTTCCAACACATTCAACAATGTCCCCTGAAATTCATTTCTGAACTGCCGAAATGTTCTTGTTTATTCGATTTAACAATCATGTTTCATACACTTGTATACACACCGGTGAACTAATGCTCAAATTAACGGAACTCTTCTCTGCATGCTAGTCGGAAGGGGGAAAAAACTCTTCAAAAAAGTGCATCAGCTCACAGAGCCTCCCGTCCTCGTAATTGTTTGCATCCCACGAAATGTAAAGAAATGAGGAACGGCCCTGATGGTGCTGATAGCGAGTCCCACTTTGCTTCTTATCTCCTTTATAAACTCTGATTCACGGCAGCAACTCTCTTGGAATATTCTTGGAATTATCCTACAACAAATTAATATCGACGATTTATTCCCTTGCTATTTTTTCAGCCATAAAATCACTTCTCAAAGAATTAAAGTCTGTGATTAATAAGAATTCATGGTGGCGACCATGCCATTCTCCTTCCCATTTTATTTTTGGATGTAGTAGCGGCATGTATGATTACGCCCCTTCCCAATAAACACAACGGAATTCAGCCGGACCACAATTTCCACGCTCTCTCGCAGAACTCGCTCAGCTAACACTGACTATACACGACCATAATAGAGTCTGCTTGAGCATAGCGCGAAGACTTTAAAGAAGCCAAAAAAATCATAAAACTAAATCAGCCAAAGAATGGTCTATCGATCCCGGCAAAGTAGCAAAATACAATGCCCCCTTTTCCATTTGCTTATAATATTATATAATGTGACAGTGCATATTGGCTTGATAAGATTGTAACACTTTAACTTTAAAAAACAGTTTTCGGAACTCACGCCGCGACGAATTGATTCTGTTTTTACCCAAGACACCACATACAAAAACAAACGCTGTTTTAAAGCATAGCCAGACACCAGAATATTCCTAATTTGCATATGTGTGCAAGATTTTTGAACATGCAAATGATCCAATACCAGGGTATCGAGAGAGCAGGTAGTGGTGGGGGCAAACTGCTCGACACCATGGGAACGAGGTTGCAATAATACAGATTTAATTACTGCAACTGCATACTTTTCACATCCTCCGTACTGACATTTGTATCCTTGTGGAGACATTTCTTTGTTCTCGTGTACTAACATTTTTGAGTTTGAAAGTACAGTTTCAAAATGCTCCTATTTTTACCAGAATAAATGTCCTTGGCTAAAATTCGGACATAATATCCCTTTTCTAAAACTCTACCATTTGCGACAAATCAACATACCTTGAAAATTGCTGGTTTTTGAGTAAAATCCATAATCTATTTCGTGTCTATAGAAATTGCCATGTGGATATGTATACAATCTTTTGTTCCCTCATATTGTGTGCATGTCTCCAGAGGGCACGGTGTATCAGATAACTGTGACAGATGGCTTGTTGGACCATCTAGTTTCCTCTACACGCAAGTGCACTGACGCGCAAAGTAAGAAAAATTGCCGAGTAACGTTAATTATTTTACGCAAAGTCATCGCACCGGTCGCGATTATTAGTTTGCAATGCGTTTCCAGAGGTTTTCTTATTGTTATTAACCTGTTTTCCCGATATATTGTTTTGTCCCAAATTTCGCAACCTTTCCTACTCATTCAACAATGTCCCCTGAAATTCATTTCTGAACTGCCGAAATGTTCTTGTTTATTCGATTTAACAATCATGTTTCATACACTTTTGAATGCTCCAACAGAACACAATGGAGACTAAACTCTACTTCCTCAACCTCTTACATTAAACACATGATCATACCTTACAAACAAAATAAATAAGCAAAAGGACAAGATCCTCTCCTTTTTTTGTACAGTAATTAATTTGATTTCATAAACCAGATAATATTGTTTCGTTTTCTATCGCACGAAATTAATTTTTTTTTTAAAGCCAAAATCCTCATTCCTCACCCAATTCAAAATATGAGGTTATATAAATTCCAAGTTCTTGACTGTACACCTGTAAATTGGCTCGCTTAAGAATTAATGGCAAATCGGTTCTAAAATGGACTTGAGTTTTCATGGCTTCGCTGAGGTTTTTTCCAAGCTATTCCCTTGGCTCTGCTACGACACGATAGTCCTCCGGAAAGACTTCAAGAAACTTGGCTTCCAACTTGGGTTTCGGGTCGCTCTCCGAGAGCTTGAACTTGAAGTTCTGCAAGAGTGTGATGTAGAACAGGAAGAACTCCTTCATGGCCAACTGTTCCCCGATACAGCGTCTTCGTCCTGTTAATAGGACATAACAGAAATGAAGATTACTAAAAACAACGTTACGCCATTCGCTCTTTTCACGCTCCGCCATAGGCATGCAGAGCCTCGATCTGTCAATTTTACACAATAAAATTCAGTGATCTGAAACCCCCGACATGGAAATCACTGAACCGGCTATAGTCATTGTGTAAAACTGCCAGATCGAGGCTGTGCATGCCTATGGCGGAAGCGTGAAAAGAGCGAATTCAAGAATACGTATGGACCTAAATGCATCTCACATAATGCAGTTGTAACGTTTATCATTTTAACTACACCGATGTTAACAATGGCTGGGACGTAAAGCGTTGAGATGAAGTGGGTTAGTGAATGTAGATTGAAGTTTATTTTACTTAAAATCTTTACCATTTTGTTGAATACCTCTAGCATCCCTCAATAAAAAGACGCTGATTAAAGGAGAGCACAACTATAAAAGGGCTCACAATGCTAAACCGTATCCAAGCAACCACAGGTTGAAACTCCGCTTGAATCTATTTTTTTTTCACACACTAAATTAATTTATTCTAGTCCACCTAGTTACCCTTCTGTTTTATTTGATGATTTGTATAAAAGTCAAGAACCATGCCTTTGAAAAACACTCAGTCCTAAGTGTAAAGAGAAAGTACTTGAAAACAACTAAAAAAGTACCAACCTATTGAGAAGGGTATGAGGTATTCTGGTTTGCTGATGCGGCCTTGCTCGTCGATAAACCTCTCGGGTCTGAAGTCTTCTGGATCACCCCAGAGCTCCGGATCAAAGTGGACCGAATAGATGTTAGGAATGACCGAGGTATCTTTGGGAATCTTGTAGCCTAGGACATCAACATCAGCTGCCGTAAAGTGAGCTATCCAGAGCCAGAAATTGGTATCCATGCGAAGGGTTTCCAGGATAACAGCCTCCGTGTACGGCATCTTCTCTTTGTCATTCTGCGAAGGCGGCCGGTCCCCGATGACGTCTTGGATCTCCTGGAAGACGCGCTGCTGCACCTCGGCATGAAAAGCAGTGGCCAGAATCAAGAAGAGGAATAGACCCGTTGTCGTGTCTCCTTGGTCCAAAATAAAGAAGACAAGCATCCACTGAAGGTTCTCCTCTTTGAAGCCTCTGGAAAGATCACTGTTGGGGTCACCTTTAGCCATCTCAATCAGGCACTCGTCCAGCATGTCACGAGGGTTGTCTGGATCTAGAGTGACCCTGTGCCTGTCGATGTGATTCTTAATGAATCCTAACAAGTCCTCCGTATTCCTCTTGCCCTGCTTCAATCGAGAGCCCAGACCGAACCTGTGTAGGAATGGGAGGAGCGGCTCCACGTCATACATGTTAAAGATCGGCGTGAACCAGTTCCTGATAATATTCAGTATCTTGGAAAACTCTCTATCGTCTTCCTCGTAGGTGGCGCTGAAGATCATGGAGAAGGTCACGTTCAGGAAACAGAGGCTAACTGGATTGCCAAGAAAACACGGCTGACCGTTTCTCTTCTTGATGAGCTCGACTAGGTGGTTAGCCTCTCGATGAATGAGGGGTTGTGCTGCAGAAGTACCGTAACCAAAATGGCGGACGGTCCTCATCATGTACTTCTTCTCCCGTTTCCAAGAGTTGGTGTAAGACTCGAAGAAAATACCTAATACACGAAGAGAGAGATTCGTTTTACGACATGGTTTTTTGTATTGAACATTCTGCATAAATTAATACAACTTTGTAGGACTATTTCGGACTATTGAACATTCTGACTATAAATTCGGACTATCGAACCTTCGGACAAAATAAGGAGCATTCGGATTATGGAACCTTCGGACATTAATGAACCGTCGGATTTTCGAACCTTCGGACTATCACATCAAAAGTTCAGATAAATGTACCTTATCTCATTTTCGGACTAATGTAAACCCATGTACGGTCATCCCAGCAGATGGGATTTCTGGGGCGCTTGCATTGTTGTCCTTTTATCCCTTTTCCTTAGAATTTCATTTCTGGGATACCGTTTTTCTAAGGGTGAGTAGTTGGGTAGCATTGTTCCCTAAATTTCTCTTTGTATGAGTACCTCAAAAGTAGCAGGGGTAAGTACGGGAAATTGTGAGTTCGGACTATCGAACCTTTGGATTAATAAACCTCAGGGCTATCGAACCATCGGACTATCGAGAATACACGTTGATTTCAGAACAGATAGGCAAGACGAGAGTGTAAAAAAAGGCCTGTAGTTTAATTTCACCTTGTATGGTTTGAAATCAGCACTCACCAACACTTTTGCGGTTCTTGTTGATATATTTGAACGGCCAATCAGGAGGGCGGTTAGATATGAGCTCAGACTGCCTGATGAGACCGTCCTTTATTGCCTTATAGCTGTTCAGGATCAGGACTTTCCTGGAAGGAGTTCAAACAGCTAGGTGTTCAACCAACTGATTTTAACAAGAGGTGTTAAAGGTTAAAATGACTTACAGGTAAACTGGAAAGGTAAAACGTGCAAGAAAAAAGTATAACACATGTTAACTTGAACTAAATAACCCTTTTAACCTGAGCTCTATAACAACAAGTACCAAGTGGTACAACCCACGGCGGCCGGGTAACGTGTGAAGACGGCTTACGGCACCGTCCGTGCACCCGGGCCGTACGGTACTATGGAGTACAAAAAACGAAAACGAATGGGGCGTGACCTAATATGCAAAAATATGCAAATAAGACGCACGCGCATCAGTGTTTGCAAAACCGGTCTTCGAATGAAAAGCTGCAATACTCGAGATGCATGAATACAATATATTGCCAGGCAAGTGTGTATTTGCCTGCAATCGGGGACCCCCTATTGTCCCACTTTTGTTTCCTCTAACTTTTTAGGAAGACCTCCCATATGTTTTGTACACGATCAAAAATTAGGGACCTTCGGGAAATTGGGGACCCTATTGTCCTCAATTATTGTTCAACGTCCCCTTTTATATTGAATGCAGAAAAAAACTCAAGTAAAGTGTCCACCAACCAACCCACACAAGTGTGTAACTGCCTGCAATAAGGGACCCCCCCCCCTTTTGTCCCTCTTTTGTTTATACTTCAACTTTTTAGGAAGACCTCCTATATGTTTTGTACACATCGCCAAATTAGGAACCTTCGTGAATTGGGGACCCTATTGTCCTCTATTGTTCAACGTCCACTATTGAATGCAGAAACAAACTCACCCACCCACCAACCGAAAAAAGAGACTTAATCACGGGCGTCGCATCAGGGGGAGGAGGGTGTAATCAAGCTACCAGGATTTGGCTCTTTGGGTGTGGCCGTTTCTTCCACACCTTGTACTTCACGTGTTCGTGCTCAAGGCTTGGACAGTTCAGCTCTCCATTGAAGACACAGTGCCGGCCGTGTGTCACGCCACCCCTCCATGGCTTAACCGGCCTCCTGTTTTCTCTTCAATTCACCGAGATTTCATTCAGTCATCATTTACGTAAAGAATCGGCCGAACGTATAATAGAATAATCTGATATTTCAGCATCAAAAACAGTTGACTGAATATGGGATTCGTCAAAGATGGTGTAATGTATGGTATAGTTTGTATAAAATTAGAGTCAACACTCCAAAACGACTCTTTCAATATAAAGCACGTACATTTTTCGTATCTCTAACATCATTATTTGTCATTATTAACTCATTATTAATTTTTTTGCGGTAGAAAATGCGATTTTCTTACATTGTTTTTTTTTGAGGGTTCACATTTGAATCAGAAAACCCCTGAACTAAAAAGTGTATAACGATTTCAATGATGTCACGGCAATTGGTTAGAGAAGCATGGAACGTTTCAAGTGCATCGTCGTGAAACACTAAAAAAGAAGTGTCTCAATTTTTTCTAACATTTCAGAGAAATGGACATTTGAAGAAAAACATAATGCCATTGCATCATGGGCCCTTTTGAAGATTATTGTGCAGTGTAGGCCTATATAATTATATGTGTCCGTATACGGAGCAGGACCACTAAAACTCAATTGTTTTCGTCCATTGATTCCTAATTGATTGGAGTGACCATGCATGACCACTGAGTGAGGTGGTCAGCAGGTCACCACTCACCGACCGTCAACAGAGCCCTTGCTTCATGGTCTGGCCGCCACCTGAAGGCCAGTTCACAATAGGTCAAAACGCAACCTTGATCAATACGTGACTGGTCCACACTGCGTCAATAAAACCCGAGTCTTACATTGCGGATTGGGAAACATGCTGAACAAAATCAGCTGACTTTACTTACTCCCAGCAACAACATTTTCAAGAAAAGTTCAGTAAGGTTGAGATCCCTCATATGCAGTAGTCCACAATTCAAGTTTATGATCTGAAATTCGTTCGAATCTGAATTGTTTCAAAAGTTTGATAGAAAGATTTCTGTTTTCTTGGACACTGTCACACCCAGAAGTGGATCAAGCAATTTTGATTTAACTTAGGCCTAGACTGGCACATGCCCGTGGCCCCGGGATCTACAGGGGAGATTTTGGGGTCCAAAGCCCCCTCGATATTTGGCCACAAACATCAACATCACAAACATTCAGAAAACATGGCAAATGTTTGAAACCTGCAAATGCCTGCATTTTAGGCCACGATTCCTAACTTATCTAGCTGGAGTTACCCAGCCCGAAATTTTATCATTGGGTTGTCATTTAGGGCTGGAGGAAGTTGTTAACCCAAACCAGCAGCATTGGCAGGTCCAAAAAAATTTTTTGAAGATGTCCAATTTTGTCCCAGTTACACACTAACTTCAACTGGAATTCACCCAAACCTTGCCTGGAATAACCACTATACAGGTCCTTGAAGTAAAAAACAATCCACGATGAAAATTCAGCCTACAATTGCAGTGAAAAACCGACAACCGTGCGGTCGTGATGATGCCCGCAGTTTGTTTGTGCACAAACTAAGCGCCCTCGTTTACCATGCACAACACAGCGAACCACCAGTCACCCTTGCCAACTGCACGCTGCAATGCGGCATGGCGCTGAAGCGCGCACCCGACGACTGTTTGTCAGCCAACTTCGGCTGCCGTTCTACCTATCTGCCGCGATGCAAGTGAAGCCAGCCTCGACTCCATGGGCGCGTGCGCGTTCCTTACACTAACCCCTGGCCCTGATGATGACGTAAATGATGCTGATTGGCTATTCACAGCATACTGCGCGCACATTTCGAAGATTGCACGCCCTGCGCGCCCCTAATGTGCTCGCGTGCTTTGCACGTACCGTCATGTACGAAAAAAAAAGTCACGATGCCTGTACGATATGGATTATAGCAGCCTCGTGTTTCGCTAAAAAAGCCCCTGTATCTTCGGTTGTAAAGGGCCGAAAATGGTACGTACATTTGATACAAATCTTTGCTAAATAAGGCAACGTCCAAAAGTTATGTTTGAAAAGATTGGTTCTTCAAAATCACAACTTTTAACATTTTAAAGATGGCGTTGGCACGTAAAACGGATAAACTGCAGCCTAATTATAATGTGCCATATTTTGACACATTTAAATTACACAATTCCAGGGGTTAAGATCGCGCAAGGCATGATGGGAAACAACATGGCGCAGCAAGATCGTACCCATGGGGAACAAGGTTGAAGTGAAGCCTCACAGTGCAGCAGTAGTGCATCAAACAGTCGTCGGCTGCGCGCTTCAGCGCCATGCCACGTCGCACCATGCAGATTTGGCAAGTGTGACTGGGTGGTTCGCTGTGTTGTGCATGGTATATCGACAGCGCTTTGTTTGTGCACAAACTGCGAGCATCATCATGACCGCACGGTTGTCGGTTATGCCTCCTTATATTCACTGCAATTGTAGGCTGAATTTTCATCGTGGATCATTTTTTTACTTCAAGGACCTGTATAGTGGTTATTCCAGGCAAGGTTTTGGTGAATTCCAGTTGAACTTAGTGTGTAACTGGGGCAAAATTGCACATTTTCGGAAAAAAAAAAAATTGGACCTGCCAATGCTGCTGGTTTTGGTGAACATGTCCTCCAGCCCTCTCCAGCCCTAAATGACAACCCAATGATAAAATTTAGGGCTGGGTAACTCCAGCTATAACTAGAGCTAATGTGCTTCCCGAAGCACGGATATCAGCCTAAATTGCCGTTTTATCGGTTTGTTTGAATCCTGACTCGCACTGACCACAAGCTGCGCTAAATGTGGCTGAGATCGGCAAAAGAATGTAAGAGAAAAAAACTATGAATATTTGAAACAGTAGCTAATGCCTGTAGATTAACCCATAAAAACACTCAAAAATTCAGTACAGCATTAGTGTTATTTATTGGCCTCCGTACTCTTGAATCCACGGCAGAGTACTTGGCTGAACACATTACACAGGTGGCACTACTACTGCTGTAATAGACCAAAAGTATGCAGTGTCAAGGCCGCATAGCAGTTAAGTGCAAAGTCTGTGGAGAGTGTGGCACTGTATGTCACACAACATCCACAGTATCGTGGTGGTTTGAAACCTTCCCAGAATTCCTATGTGTTTATATTGTTTTTTACATGCGTTTGAAAAATGAAAAACTTGAAATAACTCAACAACCAAATAAGTCAGGAATATGAAATTTAGGAATTAGAGATAAAAAAATACACTGAACAGGGCTGCAAAGATTTAAAATGTAAAACAGTTTTTGAATTTTGTTTCATAAAAAGACCCCTACTGACCAATAGGTGACCACTGGCCAAATTCTGTGAACAAGTTTTGTGAGGCTTGGTCTAAAGATACAACTGACCAAGTTTGACATCAATTGGGTCAAGACTGTGGGAGAAGAAGCATTTGGTAAAAATTCATTAAATGACCTCTAGTGCCCCTTTAATGACCAGTGGCCGGATTTTACGAACATGTCTAGGTAGGGCATGTGACAAGGTTTAATTTGGCCAAGTTTGTTTGAAATCAGCTGAATAGTTTAGGAGTTATGGCCATTTTATATTGGTCACGTGACCGTTTGCCCGAAGAAAGAAAGAAAGAAAGAAAGAAAGAACTAGAGCTAATGTGCTTCCCGAAGCACGGATATTAGCCTACATTGCCGTTTTATCGGTTTGTTTGAATCCTGACTCGCACTGACCAAAGCTGCGCTAAATGTGGCTGAGATCGGCAAAAGAATGTAAGAGAAAAAACTATGAATATTTGACATTAAGACCGCCGATATATTACAAAAAATAGCCATAAAGACAACTCATGAAACAGTAGTTAATGCCCGTAGATTAATCCATAAAAACACTCAAAAGTTCACCACAGCAATAGTACTCTTTAATCCACAGTGGAGTATCTGGCTGAACACATTACACAGGTGGCACTACTGCTGTAACAGACCAAAAGTATGCAGTGTCAAGGCCACATAGCGGTTAAGTGCAAAGTCTGTGGAGAGTGTGGCACTGTATGTCACACAACATCCACAGTATCGTGGTGGTTTGAAACCTTCCCAGAATTCCTATGTGTTTATATTGTTTTTTACATGCGTTTGAAAAATGAAAAACTTGAAATAACTCAACAACCAAATATGTCAGGAATATGAAATTTGAGAATTAGAGATAAAAAAATACACTGAACAGGGCTGCAAAGATTTAAATTGTAAAACAGTTTTTGAATTTTGTTTCATAAAAAGACCCCTACTGACCAATAGGTGACCACTGGCCAAATTCTGTGAACAGCTTTTGTGAGGCTTGGTCTAAAGATACAACTGACCAAGTTTTACATCAATTGGGTCAAGACTGTGGGAGAAGAAGCATTTTGTAAATATTCATTAAATTACCTCTAGTGCCCCTTTAATGACCAGTGGCCGGATTTTACGAACATGTCTAGGTAGGGCATGTGACAAGGTTTAATTTGGCCAAGTTTGTTTGAAATCGGCTGAATAGTTTAGGAGTTATGGCCATTTTTATATTGGTCACGTGACCGTTTGCCCGAAGAAAGAAAGAAAGAAAGAAAGAACTAGAGCTAATGTGCTTCCCGAAGCACGGATATCAGCCTAAATTGCCGTTTTATCGGGTTTTTTTTAATCCTGACTCGTACTGATCACAAGCTGCGCTAAATGTGGCTGAGATCAGCAAAAGAATGTAAGAGAAAAAAACTATGAATATTTGATATTAAGACCGCCGAAACATTACAAAAAATAGCCGTAAAGACAACACATGAAACAGTAGTTAATGCCCGTAGATTAATCCATAAAAACACTCAAAAATTCACCACAGCAATAGTGTTATTTATTGGCCTCCGTACTCTTTAATCCACGGTGGAGTATCTGGCTGAACACATATCTTTACACAGGTGGCACTGCTGCTATAACAGACCAAACGTATGCAGTATCAATACAACATCCACAGTATCGTGGTGGTTTAAAACCTTCCCAGAATTCCTATGTGTTTATATTGTTTTTTATGTGTGTTTGAAAAATGAAAAACTTGAAATAACTCAACAACAAAATAAGTCAGGAATATGAAATTTGAGAATTAGAGATAAAAAAAATACACTGAACAGGGCTGCAAAGATTTAAAATGTAAAACAGCTTTTTATTTTTTTTCATAAAATGACCCCTACTGACCAATAGGTGACCACTGGCCAAATTCTGTGAACAAATTGTGTGAGGCTTGGTCTAAAGAAACAACTGACCAAGGTTTACATCAATTGGGTTAAGACTGTGGGAGAAGAAGCATTTTGTAAATATTCATTAAATGACCTCTACTGCCCCTTTAATGACCAGTGGCCGGATTTTACGAACATGGCTAGGTAGGGCATGTGACAAGGTTTAATTTGGCCAAGTTTGTTTGAAATCGGCTGAATGGTTTAGGAGTTATGGCCATTTTTATATTGGTCACGTGACCGTTTGCCCGAAGAAAGAAAGAAAGAAAGAAATCGGACGATCACAGTATACCAGCGTGCTTCGCACGGCTGATATAAAGAAAGAAAGACTTTGACTTTTCAAATGAAAACTTTATTTCAATTGAAAACATATCCAAAACAACTATATACAAAGCAACTAAAACAATTACAAATAAAAGATTTGTATACTAAAGTAAATAATAAACAGTAACAAAATTATCCAAAACACAATTATTTTAAAGACGAACATTTATCTTTGTAAAGTAAACACGAAAAAGTAATTGAAAACTAAAAGAAATTATCATTATTATCATTAAGGAAACAGGCAAGAAAATCGGGAAAATCCAAGCAACCAGCGAGCAGAGCAAACAACAGGTCGAAACACAAGCCCAAGCGAAGCGCCGGCACCACGTGACGCCGCCGCGGCACACCTATTAGCTGTGTACTACTGCCAAACCGGCAAACCGCGGCGACGAAACACAAGCACCAGCACTCCGCCCGAGCCCGCACACCAACCCCGCCACTCCGCCCGCCGGCTACTCAACCTCTCCCGTCTTCTTGAAAACAAAATCTATTAAAGACAACCAAAAAAACAAAACAGAAAATTCTTTAGAAGTAATTTAGTTGGAAGGTGGGATCAACAAAAACAAATTGTACAAAAACTATGAGAACAATCAAGACAGATATTAACGCACAGAAAAAGATCATTATATCCAAACAAGATAACAACAAGATCAATGACAAGAATGTAAAAAGAAAATACACAGACATCAAATGCAAACAACAAAATGTAAACGAGAACAAAACAAGAAAATACATGATCAATAAACTGAAGTAATTTTCACCCAAAAGTAAATTATAAACAAACAAGTGCAAAAAAGAATCTTGCAAAAATGACAGAACTATATAGAGGAATAAGACAATATCAATTATACAATAGAAAACAAATGAACAGAAAAAAAGTACGCAACGAAATGCATAGAAGCATCTGTGAAACTTAAAACAGTATTCAAGGGGGAGGGTAAGGAGGGGGAGGGTAAGGAGAGGGAGAGGAGAAAGGAGTGGGGTCACCGGCATCTCTGGTGTGGGCATGTTACACGCCCACTACCGGTAAGCCCTGGGTGGGAAAAATAGGGTCGTCGAGGTGGGCTGTGCAAAAAGCACAACGTCCCGCTTTTGGGTCGGCGGGACAACCCACGCAACGGCGATCCTGGGAAGGGGAGGGGATGTATTTACAAAGGAAGAGGAAGCAAAGAAAATAGTGATCAGATCAACCACGTTATCTTATTGCCGGCTACAGTAAAGAGAGAATCGTTAATGTACCATTTTTTGAGAAATAGATCAAGGGATGAGTTTAACCGGTGGTAGTGATATTCGATGAGGATTTTAGATTTTAGACGATGAGACCAGACGAGAAGAGGATCGGAAAAGGTAGTAGAGCGATAGGACCAGTAGATTACATTTTTTAGGCTGACGATGAGGAAATTAGCGAGTTTGACCGCGTCCCGGTCCCGACTCCTGGCGTTTGGGATCAGGATCCAGTAGAGGTCAAAGTTGAGACGGAGATCCGGAAGAAGACGGGACAGCAAGGCGTGTAGAAGGTTGAGGGCCGGTTGGATGGCAGAGCACAGGATGAAGAGGTGGATGACAGTTCCTTCCTCTCCACACCATCCGCAGGACGGGGAGATATCCGGGTTGAGGTGATGAAGAACAGGGAGAGAAGGCAGGAAGTTATGAAGAAGTCGAAACTGGACGTCGCCTTCTTTCTTGGAAGTGGGAAGCTTGTAGATTTGAGTCCAGGGGATGGAGAAGTCAGAGTTATTGAAGAAACCGATGCGATGCCAGTGAGTGATTGTAGTAAGAGGGTGGCAGTTGACGGAAACGTTGAAGATATCGTAAAGGGTCTTGGAGGATAGCGAGAGTCCGTTGAGGTCGGGAGCGATGAAAAAGGGGATCGGATTATCCGGAAAGCAGGGGACGGTGCGGAGAGGAGTCGGAGGAGCTAGCAGACCACAGGAGCCGATGAGAGACGGAAAAGACGAGCGGAGGGCGAGACGCAGGCGGCGAAGCAATCTGTCAATGAGGCGGAGGGAGGGACGACGGAAACTGCACGGGGCGAAGGGTAAATCTTCGGCTTCCAGCCAGCGACCGGTGGAGGGATGAAGAAGATGACGGACGATCCTGATCCCGCACGAGAGGAGTCGAGAACAGGTGTTCCCATCGTCAACCGCGTGTTCGAGGAGAGTGCTATTGATAGGGATGTTGATAACATGACTGATCTGATCCGATGGTATTTCGATTCGAGCTCCGGATGCCTTCCAAGCACGCAGAAGCTCGCCGTAGAGTGGAGGAATGCTGATATAGAATTTGGGATCGAGATCAAGTTGAAAGAGTTGGAAATCAAAGTCGAGTTTTTTGTAACGACGGAGAAAGTAGCTAACCATGGTGTAGGCAGGATGAGGACACAGACCGAGAAAGCGTTGGATAGTGGACATTCTGTAAGCGAGCATGCGTGCTTGGAGGCATGCAAGACCGAGTCCGCCTCTGTCGGGTCTCTGATAGAGAATTTGTTTTTTGAGATAATGTCTCTTCCCGGACCAGACGAAGTCGACCAGCAGTTCCTGGAGTTCGCTCAGGACATTTTCGGGTGGGGAAAGAACGGCCAAGATATGAAAGAGTTTAGAAGCAGCGAGTTGATTGGCCACGAGAATTTTACCTTTAAAGGATAGGGTCGAAGAGAGACGTTTCCACTGAGACAGAGTTTTGTGAAGTTTTTCTTTGCAGATGGCCCAGTTTTGTTTAAGGAAATCGTGGGTGTTTCCCAAGCGAACTCCAAGAAAGGTAAGACCTTGACTGTTCCACTGAAAATTCAGGGGCCGGTCGACTCGTCCGGTCCACGAACCGACCCACAGCCCCTGGGATTTTTGAGTATTTAAACTTGCAGCAGAGGCTCTACTGAAAATAGCATAGGTTTGCTCAATTATTTTAAAACCGTTGTCGGAGGTAACAAAGAGAGAGATATCATCGGCATACGCCGAGACCGAAACGTATTTATCGGTGCCGGGAAGAAGAAAACTATGTTGATTCAGATTATTACGGAGTTTGTTAAGAAAAGGCTCTATGGCAATGGAGTAGAGAAGGCCCGAGAGCGGGCACCCTTGACGGATGCCCTTGTCGAAGGTGAAGGGTGCAGTTAAAGAGCCGCACACCTTCACCAGGCTCTCGGCACCATTATACAAGAGATTAATATATGATATAAAAGCGTCTCCAAAACCCATGGCTCTCATAGTATTAAACAGATAACCGTGGTCAACGCTGTCAAAAGCTTTCTTTTGATCCAAGTTGACTACGGCCAAAGGAACATCATTGAAATTACAGAAATTTATGATATCTCTAATGAGAGAAATATTGTCATAAATTGTCCTACCAGGAGCGCAGTAACACTGGTCTTGGTGGACTACATTGCCAATAAATTGTTTTAAACGATTGGCAAGCAACTTGGCAAAGATTTTGTAGTCGGTGTTCAGGAGGGAAACCGGACGCCAGTTGGCTATGTCGGAAAGATCTCCTTTTTTTGGAATGAGCGTGATGACAGCTCGACGGAAAGAATGCGGAAGAATTCCGGTGCTACAGGCGTGAGAAAAAACGGAGAATAAATCGTCTTTGAAGAGAGGCCAGAAGGCTTGAACAAATTCAGAGGTGAGACCGTCTAGGCCGGGAGTTTTATTTTTGCCAAGTTGCTTAACCGCAGCATCGAGTTCTTCCAGACTGGGAGGAACATCAAGATCCTCCGAGTCGACTGAATCGAGTCTAGGCACATCATTTAAAATGTGCTCTAGGGCGCCCTCGTCAGTCTGAGGTCGGCTGTACAAGTTTTGATAAAAATCACGCACGTGTTTTTTAATCTGTGCAGGATCGTCCGTGAGATCGCCGGAAGCAAGGCGAATACTGGAAAAAGATTTAGACTGAGAACGAGACTTTTCAAGATTGAAGAAGTAGGACGAACATGTGTCGACCTCATTGACATGTTGAAAACGGGCCCTGACGAGGGCACCCCGAACTTCATTGTTAAGAATTTTATTCAATTCATCTCTTTGTTCATCAAGAATGCGTTTAGTATCTTCGTTAAAGTCTGGCGCAGACAGAAGGTTTTCAATAGTTTTGTTAATCCTGAGCAGGGCGTCACGTTTTTCTTTGGCGATTTTCGACCCGTACATTTGGGTGAGGGTTTTTATTTGGATCTTGCCAAAATCCCACCACGCGCAAATGTCGGGAAATTCGTTTTGTCTCTCCCTCCAGCCAGTCCAGAAATCTGCAATCAGTTCTCTGTAGGCCTGATCGTCTAAGAGAGAGTTATTAAAATGCCAATAGGCGCTTCCTTTACAGTTAGAGGAGGGAAGCTTAATAGTGACGGTCACAGCCGAATGGTCAGACAAAGAACAGGGAAGAATTTTACACAATGAGACGGAGGACAAAAGAGCAGTGGGGAGATAAAAGCGGTCAAGTCTGGCTTTTGAAACGCCATACTGGCTGAAGGGGTTAGCTCTGTACCAGGTGTACTTTTTTTCCTCGGGGTTCCGTCTGCGCCAGACGTCGTACAAAGAAAGTTTGTTCAGAATGTTTTTGAGAGCCACGGAAATTCTGGGACGACGCTCGGTCGGCATATTTAAACGATCCAACTCGGGATCAAAAGTACAATTAAAGTCACCTCCGACTATAATGACACCGTCACTGAGGGGGTCACTGTGTTTGTAAATGCAGTCGATGGCTTTTAAGGCTTCACTATCAGATTGAGGGATAAGAATATTGTAGAGATAAAAATGACGTCATTATGCGAGATTTTAGTATAAGTAGCATAGCCATCGTAAATGGAGGAAGATTCAAGAATGGAAAAGTTATTTCTAACAAGAGTAGTGACCCCGGATCCGCGCGAGGGGCTGGGATTACAAATCGGAGTATAACTAGGCCAGGAACTCCAGGAAGAAAAATGATCGTTTAAATTGCAGGTTTCCTGGAGAAAAATGATGTCCGGTTTATTACAAAGCGTATCAACATATGTGTGAAGAGAGGCGTGTTTGACCGAGGAGGAACAGCCTCTCGCGTTTAAAGTCATCAGTGACAGTGTCATTACAAAAATAAAATGAGTGAGTTGAGCAGAAACCATAGTGAAATAGAGGGAAATAAATCAGACATCTAGATTTTTGATGAGTTTGTAGATCCTCTGTTGCAAGTTTCGTTTAAGCAGAGGGCTATTTTTCAGGGGTTTTAGTTGAGCAGCAAGACCTGGGATGTTTGAGGTGAATTTCCGCGCGACAAGTTCAGGTTTTTTGCTGGATTTAACCGCTTTGAGAAATGCCAGGAGTTCGTCAGGTTTGAGAGGTCCTTTGCAAGTGGGAAGACCCGCAGAGCCGAAAGGATCATCGTCGGCCTGCGAGTCCTCCCACAGCGTGGAGTCCGTGTCAGTGCCGTCAGCCGTGGAGGCGGGCGTGGAGGGGGCGGGCGTGGAGGGGGTGGGAGAAACGGCATCTAGGGCCTGGGATACAGTGGGAGACGAGACTTGCATCGGAGAGATGACTTTCCTGGCAATTTTGCGAACGGGAGAGGGGGATTTGAGGGGGACGAGGCGGGGGGTCTCGTCAACAGGATTGGAGGGGGGAGATTTTTTGCGTTTGGTTATTTCCGAGAAGAGTTTTTGGGGGGATGCTTGGGATCTGATTTACCACGTACAAAAACCGGGGGTGGGTTGAGAGGGTTGTCCGGGTGGGTCTGATGGTTGGAGGGTTGCTTTTTGCATGCCCGACTGATATGGCCGAACTCTCCACAGTTAAAGCACCGCACGGACTCAGTTGAAAGAAACACACGGTAATTTACTCCGTTGTGGGAGAAGTTGATGTGATCCGGGGGTGTAATATTGTCATTGATCAGAACCTGAACGTGTCGCCGGAAAGACATTATGTGACTGAGTTCTTTATTTTTGAAACCCAGGGGAATGGGGCGGATCTGGGACACGACTTTACAGAATGACGAGAGATTATTAACCAGGATGGAATTAGGGATTTCAGGGTATACATTAGATAAAGTGATTCGGGTAGTAGGACGGATGAGGGGAGTCAGCTCAAGGAAAGAACCGTCATGGTCGAGACCACGTTGAACAGCGTCCACGACGGCCTCCCTCGAGCTGAGATAGATAGCAATACGACCATTTGAAATACGAGAAGCAGAGATGATATCTTTGGCAGGGTGGACATTAGTGAACGAATCGATGTAGGATTGTATGGACACAGTGTCTGTAGCACGGAAAGTAACACCATTGTTCCTGGTGACGTTCTTGAATGGCTCGTCACCAGGAACAATGGGCTTGCTAGGAGCGGACGCCCCTACGGTTGACTGCCCCTGAATAGCGGGCCCTGCCTGGCTAGCCATGGCGGCTAGTCAGACAGTGCATCAAGCTAAACAGGGACGAACGAAAAATGAATCTGAAAATATAATAAAATGAAAACACCTGAGAGGCTAGAAACGGTCTTGCAAGATGTATCGGCAATACAAAGTACAGTGGTAAAGAAATAATAATCAAACAAAGTCTAAAATACACAAAAACACCTACTTACTCCGGAGCTCGAACGTTGTACGTGTGAAAGAAAGAAAGAAAGAAAGAAAGAAAGAAAGAAAGAAAGAAAGAAACTGGACGATCACAGTATATCAGCGTGCTCCGCACGGCTGATATAACTTACCTATACTACTTCTACTAGCCTAGCCCATGGAGAAATAAAACACATAGGAGTATTGGCCCTAGTACTTACTTTCCCAAGTACAAAGTCAGCGTGAACATATCTGGATGGTACTGCTTTCCAATCCTGGTGATATTGGCATTAGTCTGTCCAGAGTTTGGAGCGATCAGCAGTGAATTACCGACCAATGGCCAGCCCCGAGGCCCGGGTGGCCAGGTGTATTTGCTCCAGTACGTCAGTCGCCGCCATATCAGTGTCGTGACCAGGAAAGTCACGACCGCACATAGGAGAAAAGGCACAGTAGAAATGTAGATGGCGTTTGTCAAAACGGAGATGACTTTGTCCGCGATAGCCATGTTGGAAGAGTGTTGATGGTCCACCGCTGTTTTCCTGTTTTAAGGGCGACGCGCTTTAGGTTTGTGCGCACTCGCGCATGTCCGTGCTTTAGTCAGTTGCCGTGTCACGCGTAGCTGCTCTATTTTCTCGTCCACACAACTGACAGCAACGCGAGGCCAGCGAACGATGGCCGTGAAAAGGGCTTCAAAAAATTCGCAATTCTCATGGCAAACCACAACCGATCCAAACAAAGTTGTTTTAGGTAAACGAGAAACGAGAGACCACTGATCATATAAAATGTCTAGATCTGACATTTCTATATATGTTTTTACGTTGTGAGTTTTATGTGGCATTTCTTTTTAATGTAACCCGTGGTTCACCTTCATCAAGCAGGAACCAATTTCAAGAATCGACTCCCTCTGAAAACACTGATTTACATTTAAAGATTTTGCATGCACAAAACTTAGTTTATTAATTAATATTAGGTAAAGAAAATATCACAAGATTATAAATGGTAAAACTTCAAAAATGCACACGAAACAACAAGATAAACACAACCAAGAATCAAAGGCAAAATTAAGTAATATGAGTAAAAAATTAAAACAAACTGAGCTCCAAAAAAAAGGCTCCAAAATTTAATATCAAAGTTCTTCACAGAAGCTCCAAGGCTCAGGAAGACGATGATGATGGTAGAAAACCCTTGACGGTCCTCAGGTCCATTGGCTAATCATCCAGGAGCTGATTGGCCCTCAAGAGAGACCGATCTTGGCACGCAGTATTTCCACGTTTCTTCCGAAAATGGAATCAGCTTGTCAGCAGCTGATTTAACAACATGAATTATCCATCGAAACTTGTCCTTTCCTCTCTCTCTCTTGCGTCATCGGATGCCGCTATTTAGGATATTGATTGAACGTGATTCCTAAACATCATCATGTAACAGGAAGGTGACCAGAGTACCTCTTTCTAGGCCTTGTTCGAAAACTTGAAATATTTTTTTTCGGTATAATTTCTTGTTCCCGTATAATGGAAACTTAGTCAATTCTTGACGAACGACCTTAAATAATTTTGTTGTTTTTTGGATACATCTTTTAATGTGACCTTCAACTAGGCGAACGATTTGAATCTGATTTTAGAAGAAGAAGAAAAAAAATATTGGCCAGTTTGGCCCACTGGTACGGTCTATACAGAAGATATGATAGAAGGCACCCGCCTAAATAATAAGGGCGCACATCTGAAAATAAGATGCTAATTGTAAGACAATCCTCATCTATGGAGTGTTTTGGTTGGTTTGATAAGATTACGGTGCAGCGCGGTGAGTGCAGCCTTACCGTTATACATGAACTTTCCGACTCCAATGTTATTCACCGAGCTTGTGTGAGCAAAAATAATGTATGGAAGTCTGCCCCATATTTCTCATCGAAGGAATTTCCGGCCATTGTTTCTGCGTGAATTAGTCCGCCAGCTGCATGCGATTTGCAAAACAAGTCACAAAAGTCTGGCAAAACTGACGAAGATGACAAGGCCATATTTAACTTTTTGCCAATTATCGACAACGCCGCTGCTGTAGGCATAGTTCAGCGTCATCTGTAACTATACTGTAAATGACTCTACTAGTTACAGCCGTCCCTTGTTCACTTTCAATCCTGCACAATTTGTCACATCATTACTGCACACTGCAGCTCAGGCGGACATTCAGATGTCAAATCAATTCAAATCCTGGAAATTTCTAATCGGTACTGGGGCTCGCAGACGGCCTTGAACTACTACTAAAATAACACACACATCCATCCTGAGATTTCTCATCGGGGTTTTCCCATGGCTTGCCTGGTGCTCGGTCAGGTTTTTGTAATTGTATACAAGATTTAGAGACCAGCGTACTTGCGTCCACAGTGCCTCCATTAAGCTATTCATCTAGGTACTACGAAATTTCCAGTCTGAATTCATCAGGAGTACATTCTCTCGCATAATACAACATGATATAAAACCACCGCTCATGACTTGCGCTTTCAGAGCTGGTTATAAGCGTTCTCTGCAAGTCCCGCCGTACCGTAAATCTTTCATTCAGACAAAAAAATGCCTTTCTATACCTCCTGTCTGCTCTTGAAATACCAATTATTCTGTGGTTGACATTAATTTTTGGTTCGTGAATCCGTAAATAATTTTGCTGCGACCATGGGAAACAGCGGTGTTCCTGCAGCACTGAGTGGACTTGGCCAGTCTATAGACTGGCCAGTCTATAGACTGTCCTTCATCAGCCGTCTGCTATAGCAGACGGCTGATGAAGGACAGTCTGGCACTTTGCCAAATTCTGGTCCTATAACAGAGAGCCAACAGTCGTATCGATGAAACAAAACAAAACTCTCCAATTGCAAGATTTAAATATATATCCTGCTTCCAACAAGATGAGTCCAACCTGCTCGGCACTGGCTTATATTATAATAGAAGTGGTGCTGTCATTTGTCACATGGGAAAAACTCATGTGTTTGCAAGCCGCAATGAATAATGGCCATATCAATTGTTCTCTGATTGAAGTGCACCATGATCATTCCAATGATGTCCAGTCCTCCCCTCCCAGCTAGGGCCCCCCCCCCCTTCCCTTGCCACCAAATTCAGATTTTGATTTCTGCATGTATTTGCCTAAATTTATATTTTAAATAGATGTCAATTTGCAAGTGAAGCTTTCATAATCTACACCAACAGGCGTACCCGTCTCACAGCCCAGCCCCCGCCATCCCTCTTCCTACTCCAGTGCTCATTATGAGCAACTACCCCTCCCATCCCAAAGAATTGTACAGAATATGTATTATTGTTAAGGTTACATATTGCCTTGCGGAAAGTCCACACATTTACATACACTATGTAGGTTTCGATATTTTTTTTGTCAACGTGGGAGTGGTTTGGAATATCTGGAAAGCGCAGGGGGGGGGTGTAATATGGATACATGTACATGGTACATGTACATGGTACATGTACATAATGCTGAATTGTTTTTAACACAGTTGCATTATTTTAGTGATATGGCGATTACGAGAGCAAATAACTCATATTTTTATATCAAAATACATGTACTTTAAAACAACTATCACTCTAGTGAAAACTCAAAATGGCCTCTATATTGATTGATTGAATTGAATGTGTAAATATGGTCAGATCAAGCACATATAAAGTCGAATATAGTACCGTTATGGGTGCTGCTATGCCCTCCAAAATTGTAATTTCGTAATCAGCATGACTTTTTGAGTCTCTTCCAAACTGTCATGAGCAGTCAACATGGCCACACTTCTGTGGTGCATCCATTGTTACATGGCAAGCAATCTAAATGTATTGGTGCTTATAAATTACAGGGTTTTTTTTGCATACAAGCAGGGAATGTTTTGTTAATGTATTCATTAAAAAAACAAACCAACTTCCCCACCGAACCACAAGTGCTTCCAGATTTTATCCCTTTCTGGCGGGTATTTGGTTTTTTTCTGAAAGGGAGGGGTACATCACACTGTGATCCCATGTTGATTTGCATACTTTGACCGATTTTCCTACAACCGATTTGGCAGGAAAATATTGGTTGACCATTACTAAGGGAATAAATGTGTGCTCCGGAGGTTTTTATCACTCGTTTAATACCGCTTAGAGTCTGGGTGCTGATAATTACCCGAGCCGGAGGCGAGGGTAATTATCAGCACCCAGACTCTAAGCGGTATTAAACGAGTGATAAATACCGACCGAGCACATATTTATTCCCATTCATAAATACCTTATCCGTAATTTTTTTTCAAATAATTCGTTCAAAAAATCCCGATTTTGTTCAACAAGTTCACTTCATGCTTTTTGAAACATCCCTCTAGCAAAATAATGGAGTGTTCAGCTGGCGAGTAAGATGTAAACAACCCTTTTATGGAGATTGACGCGCGCGTATCATGTTCTGCGCGATGTCACGCAGAACGCACCTGGGGCGTTGCGTTTTGAATTTAGAACTATAAAATTCTGACTCGCTTGTAGTGTTGCGCATGCCTACGTGCGGATTGTGAACGTTCAACCAATGAAACGGTAAGAGGCACTGGATTTTTAGGAGTCCACATTTTATTGTGACACTGGAAAAGTGTTTAAGACCAGCTAGCCATGTCTTTATCATCCGTTTAATACCGGCCACGTGACGGGCTCTCGACCAATAGGAATAGCTCAACTGTCTGAGGTATTTATGAATCTATAATATGACATTCTTGGTTCTATTGCTGTTACCACTAGAGCTGTTTTTTTATATATTTTTCCAAACTCTTGTCTAGATAACATTTATGGAATAATTTCTGTATTTCTGTGTTGAAACATTCATCCCAGTCAAGCAATGGTATGCATCCACGGTCACTGCAATAGGGACTCATAATTACTGATTTTATTCCAAAAATGTGTGGGTTTTCAACCCGAATTGGCAAAACTAAAGTAAATATACACAATCGTGGTGATGTTATTTAATGCTCTGCAATTGATTCATGTAATAACTATAAGAAACGTATACATCAAAACAAACAAAATGGTACAGATTGAGAGGTGAAAAATTACATGCGCTTCTCGCACCAATGGCGGCCACGTTACATACTGAGCATGTATTGTTGTTAATTATATAGCCATGGATTTCAGTCATAGGATAATACTTCCGTGATAGGCTTTGAAAATGGAAGTATTTTTGACTTAAGTTTATGAGCACCGATGTCTTTACAACGGTTGCCATGGTAATAATAAGCACACTACAGAAGTGTATTTGGTGCCACAAAACTTCATGTTGATCAGGCAAATACAAATTTGGAGGACACTCCCACTAAAAAAAATACTTCAGACCCTAACTGCATGTATATAGCCAAGTCAAGTCAGAGTGAAATTCATGCAATCAAATTGATGCTGTGTTCTCTCGGAGCTTTCACTGGAGTGATCGTTGTTTTAAAGTACATGTATTTCAATATAAACAAATAAGAGTTAGTTGCTCTCTAAAATCGACAGATCTTTTCCGTTACGAAAATAATAAAATAAACGTCATTTTGTTCACCACACCTTTTACTGTAATTCCAAAGTAGCTTGCAATATAAACAAATGTGTACAGCGTACATGCGTGTGTCCAGATCACCCCTCCCACCCCCCACCCACCCCACGACATACACACCCCTTCTCCTCCTCACTTTTCGGATATTTCAAGCTGCCCCGTGTTGTAAAAAAGCAACCTTACATAATTCAGACTTTCCCCAAGGCCATATGCATGTAAGTAATCTCAACAAACTTGTTGACTTGTTGGGGAGGGCGTGGTTATCTTTGAGCTTTGGGATTGGGGGTGGCAGGGGAAGGGGCTATCTGTGAGACGGCTGTTGGTGTAGATCGTAAAAGGTTCACTTTCAAATCGATATCTAGTATTTACAATTTAATTTAGGCAAATACATGCAGAAATCAAAGTTTGTGTTTGGTGGCAAAGGAAGGGGCGGGGCCTAGCTGGGAGGGGAGGACTGGACATCATTTGAATAACGGTGCACTTCAATCAGAGGACAATGGATATGGCCATTATTATTCATTGCGGCTTGCAATCACATGAGTTTTGCCCATGTGACAATGATTGTACCGACAATGCTAAGTTATTGGTGGGTGGTCACACCCCACCCTCAACCCCAATGAATGCCCCGGGGGTGGGGGAAGGGGAGGCTGTGAAAAAGGAACTCTGTTATTTCTAAAGTGTTCACTTGCATATTATTAATTTGTTTCGTTATGCAACATACACGTTCAAAATTCGGTGGCACAGGGGAGTGGGCGGGGCCTAGCCAGGTGTGGGGGGAAGTACACTACCCACTATTCATCCAATGGTCTAAAAATGATAAACAGTCTGATTCTGTTTGTGAAAATGTGCTAGGTTCATGAACAATACCAATTATACAAGTTTATTACCCAAAACAAAGGAAAACACTGAAAATACACTTTTTAAGGTTTTTGTGAAATTTACCATTTTTGGAGCGCTACTGCACAAAGGCTATACAATAACCCAAAATTTTCTCACCAGATATGAAAAGACCAATGTCTGAACTAACCATAGCCGAAGGGAAATTATTCTGAGTGCCCTGGCAAGTGCCATTTTGGAGGGATAAAAATGGGGTAAAAAATGCAATTTTGCTAGTTGTAAAAACATGCTGTATTATAGGGCCTAAAAATAATATAAAGGAGATTTTTCAGAAGTGTTTCTATTTTTTTCTTGTAAGGGTAGGGATGATACTTTGTCGTGATATAGTTACTTTTGTGACATTACTTTGCAGTTTGGCTTGATAACGTTCGAAAATAACGAAAAAAATGAATTTTTGCAGCCTCAAAATTGCCCCAAAATGGCCAAAACACATAATGGCCTGTAACCATGGCAACGGGCAAAATATCGGACTAAAAAGTCTATTTTGGTTACTTGCTCCCAAGTCCTTTCATCCCACAAAGTATAAAAAAAATTCGATTTTTTGAGCGTGGACACTTATATGAAGTATTTACACGAAATGACTCTTTATAAATGCATATTGGCCAGTTCTCTCCTTGCCACAGCAGTACTGACAATGATTGTACCGACCATGCCAAGTTATTGGTGGGTGGTCACACCCCACCTTCAACACCAAGCAAAGCCCCCGGGGGTGGGGGAAGGGGAGGCTGTGAAAAGGAACTCTATGTTATTTCTAAAGTGTTCACTTGCATATTTACATTTATGTTATGCAACATACAAGTTCAAAATTCGGTGGCACAGGGGGAGTGGGCGGGGCCTAGCCAGGTTAGTGGGGGGAAGTACACGACCTAATATTCATCAAATGGTCTAAAAATGATACACAGTCTAATTCTGTTTGTAAAAATGTGCTAGATTCATGAACAATACCAATTATACAGGTTATTACTCAAAACAAAGGAAAACACTGAAAATACACTTTTTAACGTTTGTGTGAAATTTACCATTTTTGGAGCACTACTGCACAAAGGCTATACAATAACCCAAAATTTTCTCACCAGATATGAAAAGACCAATGTCTGAACTAACCATAGCCGAAGGGAAATTATTCTGAGTGCCCTGGCAAGTGCCATTTTGGAGGGATAAAAATGGGGTAAAAAACGCAGTTTTGCTAGTTGTAAAAACATGCTGTATATAGGGCCTAAAAATAATATAAAGGAGATTTTTCAGAAGTGTTTCTATTTTTTTCTTGTAAGGGTAGGGATGATACTTTGTCGTGATATAGTTACTGTTGTGACATTACTTTGCAGTTTGGCTGGATGACCTTTGAAAATAACGCGAAAAATGAATTTTTGCAGCCTCAAAATTGCCGGAAAATGGCCAAAACACATAATGGCCTGTAACCATTGCAACGGGCAAAATAAAAGTTTAAAAAGTCTATTTTGGTTACTTGCTCCCTAAGTCCTTTCATCCCACAAAGTTTTAAAAAATTCGATTTTTTGAGCGTGGACACTTATATGAAGTATTTACACGAAATTACTCTTAAATGCTACGAAAGACGGATAGTGCCACTCAATGAGTGTGATTGTGTGAATATATTTTTTTGGTGCGTGTGAAAATATTTTTTTTGTACAGCGGCCGCCACTTAATAAGTGGCGGCCGCCACATAAGTCGTCATAATAAGTGGCGGTCGCTGTACAAAAAAAATATTTTCACACGTACAAAAAATATATTCACACTTTTTTTATGTGGCGGCCGCCAGATAATTATTTGGCGGCCACCACTTATTATCTGGCGGCCGCCACACAAAAAAAAGTGTGAAAATATTTTTTTTTTTTTGTGAAATTTTTTTTGGTACATCGGCCGCCACTTATTACGACGACTTATGCGGCGGCCGCCACTTATTATCTGGCGGCCGCCACATAATAAGTGGCGGCATAATAAGTGGCGGCCGCTGTACAAAAAAAATATTTTCACACGCACCAAAAAAATATATTCACACTCATTGAGTGGCACTATCCATCTTCCGTAGAGTGGTGCTATCCGTCTTCCGTACTGTACAGCGTCAGTTAGTGAAATTGCAAATTCTGAGAGAGACCCTTAACACTTTTTAAAAACTTTTTTCTGCGAGTGGGAGGGTGTGCGGGTAGGCCTATATGTGTTTTATGGCACGCTGTGGTATTTTCGTACCCCCGAAGTTTTCGTAGGCCATAGGCACAGTACTTACTGTGCCTATAGGGTAATCCGGGCCTGCTCTCTCGGGCAAAAGCGTGGAGTACACTCATCAGACGTAAGTGTCATTTTCGCCTTAATCTTTCAACATTTTATGTACCATGTCCGCTGAAATAAATCAACGTGATCATATTTAGAATCCATGTTTATAGAACACGTGTATTACTTTTGGACTCTGTGATCAAGATCTGTTATTTTGTGTAATTTTTGTTTGTTGCGTTATCCAGAAAGTTCTGTGTGAAAAGTTTCACACGTGAGTCTTTCAACATCATCATCATCATCATCCCCACTCATCATCAGTCTCCAAATCCAGCTAAATGTACGGGAAGTCGAGCCCCCCCCCCCCCCCCCAACCCGTCAGTCGAGGCGTGCCACGGGGCTGACAGAACATGGCCGGCCTTCAGCTGTCGCACCATTTCGCGGTCGATCGGCCGCGTGGTCGTAACCAACCAGGATGGGTGCAGTGAACTAATATAATTCAAGTGAGAATTTTTACGCGAGCATAAACAGTGACCCCCTCCCTACAGTTTCTTTTGAAAATGGAGACCGTTCTGCTTTAAAAACGGTGGAATTGTGTAAATGCAGCCAAGGATCAACTCCCTGGTATTTGGGCTTCCATCTGAGGGCAGGCTTGATAAAATTACGGTTGAAATGGGTCCTATTTGCCTGAGAAAGTGGCAGGATGCCACTTGTAAAACGGCTACATGCAGGCTTGGAAACTATCACTTTTCAAAAGGTGATTTTGTTTTGGTGTGAATATTTAAAAATGTAATCGGCTAGTCTACCCAAAATTGAAAAGAAAAGAAAAGATGACTGTACAAGACAATAATTTAATTTTTGTTCGAGAAACCCCAGTGATGTCGGCTTGCATGTTATTTGGCCCTAGACTTTGTTGATTTTACAATGTTTTCAATAGGGCTTGAATTGGTTCAGTGCACCCGGATATTAGGGATACTAGGGTCTCAGCTTCGGTCCAAAAATTAGGCCACCGGTATCAAATGATCGAAAAGAGCACATTTAGAGTTGGAAAATGAGTGATAGCTTTGCAGTGTGAGCGGTGCAGTTTTTCGGGGTGTTTTCACTTTTTAATTTTTTTTTTCTCAAAATAGCCGCCAATATGCTTGTTACATGATTAATTATAATAACAAGCATGTTTTGGCCGCCATTTTTTTTTAAAGTGATAGCACCCAAAAAGCTGCCACCGCTGCAATGCTATCACATATTTTCCAACTACAGGGTTTCATACCTTGCCAAAAAAATCACAATGAACACTATTCACGCCTAATTATTTTGATGCCGACCAAACCCAGGCTGATGGCCTATGGCTCCTGTTGTAGATACATCAGCGGCCAGCTGGAGGGCGGCGTGTGCTGGGGGAGTTGCCACGGAATCGACGAATGTGCCCAGAGATCCTCCAGCCTGGTTTTCTGTTGATGAAGTCAGACCATCTCACCCCAAGTATGCGGCGTTAACGCAAATATGGAAAGCTTGAATTCTACGTCCATCTTCCTTGAGTAACGGGTCCATGTCTCAGATACATAAAGAGAATTGGTAAGATACAGGTTGTGTAGATCCGGGTTTTGGTTCCGAGAGTGAGGCGTTTGTTTCTCCAGACACGATCCAGCTGGCCCATGGTTGAAGAAACCAATTCGATGATGGATATCATGCAGTGGCGTAGCCACCGGGGGGGGGGGCGTGGGGGCGACCCCCCCCCCATGAAACCTTGTCACCCCCCCCCCCCCCCCCCCCCCACTGAGATTTTGAGTTTCTAAAAAAATTATCATTGATCTAAATCTAAATAGTCGCGAATGATCCACACGATGACCACTGAGAAACGACCCTTCGACCGGCGACCGCGGACCAGTAAGCTGACAACCGGCGTGACATCATAGCGCATAATGATAATCTAAAATGCGTGTTAACACCCACTGCACTGCTCGCTCACACCACGGAACACGTATTATAGACAGGTGGTCCGTGGGTCACACAGTTTCAGTCAGCGATATCACGCGAATCGGCCACACGCGCAAACTTTTTCCTCCATTCATATAAGCTAAATAATAATAATAGACCAATTAAAATTCCTTGAAATCAGTGGCGTAGCCCCTGATATCATGTGAGGAGTATCCATCAGAGTGAATGTCGCATCCAAGATAATAAATTTCTCCACTACCTGGCTTGCCTCAGTAAGCTGCAGGGGGATGGTCCCGAACCGGCGTTTTGGATCTTGGTCTTGACGACCCAGGACATACTTGGTTGGTTCTTCTCCTAAGGACTTCCACAAGGGAGTATAACTAGGAGGCCAGAAACACCGGGGCAAACCCCTTCTCTTAGCGATAAGTGTTACTGGGTTCTTTTACGTGCGTTAGGCCTTATACAACACACGGGACCTCCGGCTTAACGTCCCATCCGAAGGACGAATCAATAATGGTTAAGTGCCTTGCTTAAGGGCACAAGTGTCCGGGCCCGGGCTCGAACCCACGCCACTGTTGCCTCTGAAACACCAGAGCATGAGGCCGGTGCTCTTAACCGCTAGGCCATGACACTCCAGGACTCCAGGACATTATGTGTGGATATCTGGGTATTCCTCTATAATCACGCATGTACGCCTTAATGACGTCAAAGCCGATATGGTTACCAAGTGCGTTCGGCAACTGCATAGCAACACTACTTTATTGACTTATAAACTTGAAATATGTGTGTTCATATAAAGTTGCTTTTATTGGGCATGCGTGAGTTTATGAAATACCTATTTACTTTTCTCGTATTTAAAATCATTCAGTAGTGGTATTATTTTCATTAAAAGTCAATCTTGTAGCTTCGGAGATCTTCGAGCATTTCCGGAAATGAGTGGCCTAAACTTAACCTAAAAAAAACTTGCCCTAAAATGTCGGATAATTTATTTTTAGGTAACCATTTTGCAAAATGGTATAGAGAGTTCTGATATGAACGAGGAATATGAAAACCAAGCCCCCAAAACCCCCTATGGTTGCATGTCAGTAAATCGGTCCAAAATTGCCTACGCCGGCCAAATCACGACTTGCATGCACTCAAATTGTTCGGTTTTCGAGTTTATTGTACTTGTGGGCCACGAACTTGAGGGTTTGTAAAAAAAAAAAAGGATGGAAGCCGTGCACATGACTGTGAGCTTGTAGTTCTGTGCAATTTGGATAAAATTGGGGCACTAAAAGCGTTCTATTTTGCAATGGAGTGTAGTCATCGTTTTTCAAAATGGCGATGGGCTTCAGGACTTTTTAAAGGGGTGATCATCTTCGGATGGAATTTTTTCCTAAAAGTCAAAAATTGAAAAGAAAGTGAAAGCTGATGAAATAAGCTTTAATTTTGATGTGTGTCTCGAACACCTTGGAGAGTTGTGAGTATTTTCCCTGCATTTCTGAAGTGCGGGCATTTATCATTGGGGTCTATGGCAGTTTATTTACGGTCTGCAACCTTATAATGCGGGACATAATAATGCGTAGTTTGCATATTGGCCCGTTTTGAAGAGCGCCCCCTATTTTTGAAGATGGTACCGTGAAAAGTCATGCAACCAATATCGTTTGGATGCTGGACGTCCCGATTTAGCTCACTACAGAATTAATGGCAAAATCGGTTTTAAAATGGACTTGGGTTTACTGAGATTTTTCCAGTTGCTGGGCTCTGCCACGATACGATAGTCCTCTGGGATGGACTTCAATAAATTTGGATTCCAACTTGGATTTTGGGTCACTCTCCGGGAGCTTGAACTTGAAGTTCTGCAAGAGTGTGACTTGGGGCTTCCAATTCTGAGCATTTTGGTTGCTATTGGGCCCGAAAGTGGCGCTATTTTGCCATGTTGTGGAGGAATCGTTTGTCAAGATGGCTACTTTTCCGCTTTTATTGAGGAAAATAGGGGTCGTCTTCTTTGGGTGAGAATATCTCGAAAAGTCAATGGTCAACCCACCAAAAAATGAAAAGAAAACGAAAGATGACATGTTGATCATCATTTTTCCTTGCAGCTGGAATACCTGTGAGAGTTCTGAGTATTTTTAAAAGAATTTTGAAGTATGGGCATTTAGCACTAGTGTCTATGGGAATTTATTTGCAGGGTTGCATCCCTATGCATGCGGTGCTCAGTACAGCGCGAACAGCGACCTCACGCGGCCACAATTTCTATGCAAATCAGTTGGACCCAATCTAGCGCTTGGCGTTCAATCGTCGGCAAAAGCTTATGTTTTTCTTTATTTTGCGCTGGATTTCTAGCGCACGACCTCGTATGCGAATACAGATAGGTGTAGGCGGGGCTAATATGTGGAGTGTCCAATCACACCTTGGTAAATCCGGACGTCATCAAATTATTTGCAGCCATTCGCCTTTTGCGGACGTGACAGGAACCACAGTTTTTGTGCAATTGGTGCCGTGTGCAGAGACACACAGCGTGTACGTGTATGGACTATGTACATGTACGGTGCCACGTTTCACTCTGCAAGTTTCCACGCAACGATCGACCAATAAGAAAACGACATTTAAGGTCAGCTAAGGCTATTAACATAATGAGCACCACCCTCAAAACCTCACATGGACGATTGAACCAAGGCGCTAGATTGGGTCCAACTGATTTGCATAAAAATAGTGGCCACGTGAGGTCGCTGTTCGCGCTGTATTTTTAATGCATTGCATGCATAGATGTACATGTATGACTGCATGCATAGCGCAAGCGAAGATATCGTTTACCGCGTCACGGCTGGATAAATAACAACTAGCGCCTTGACCAAGGCTACGTGTGGTACGGAAAAAATAAGCACTTCTGTTTACTCTCGTCTCGAGGCCATCGATAATAATACGAACATGCGCTGACCATCAGATGGATAGCCCTAGCTGTATGGAACGCCAAAGAGGCATTTAATGTGATCGCCGAATCGGTGATGTACTTTCGCAGTCAAGTTAATACACCAGCGGTGATGGACTTTGCAATCGGTGATGGACTTTCTCGATTGGTGATGGACTGTCGGCGATGGACTTTGCGACCGGTGACCGCAACTTTGATCGCCGATTGCGAAAGACCATCACCGATCGCGAAAATCTATCACCGGCACCGAGCCCGATTGCAAAGTTGATCACTGCGCCGCTGGTCGTGCAAGTCCATCAGTGATTCACCGATCGCAACAGGCCATCACCGATCGCGATTCGCGAAAGTTCATCACCGATCGCAAACTCCATCACCGCTCGTGAATATGCATCACTAATAAAAGTTAATCACCGGTCGCAAAAGTCCATCTCCGATCGTGAATATGCATCCGATTGCGAAAGTGGATCACCGACGTTAAATGCCTCTGGCGCTCCATATACTCAAGACTAGTCCTGAGTCGGATCATTTTCATCGCCGGTGTCTGGTCAGTAAACCTTGGTCTCCAGATCCTTATAGCGGACATATCTGTCTGCCAACATGACGATCACAGACAAAGTCATCTCCGTTTTGGCCAACACGTACTACATATCAACCGTGCCTTTCCTCCTGTGTGCGGTCGTGACTTTCTTGGTCACGACGCTGATATGGCGGCGACTGACGTACTGGAGCAAATACACCTGGCCGCCCGGGCCTCGGGGCTGGCCCTTGGTCGGTAATTCACCGCTGATCGCTCCAAACTCTGGACAGACCAATGCCAATATCACCAGGATTGGAAAGCAGTACCATCCAGATATGTTTACGTTGACTTTGTACTTGGGAAAGTAAGTTAATAGTAGGTTTCTCTACATCCATGTTGTTTCTTACTTGTGGTATACTAGAGTATTAATAATAATAGCATATCACGTACGGGCTTTGTTTGAAATTCAATATTTATTACATGCGCGTGTACATCAGGTCGTTTCAAGTATAGAATACAGCCATATCTTTCTGATGGGAATCTTTGGGGCATTTCTTTGAACAAAAGCCAATCATATGCACAGTATAGAATATGTCATGATGGGACATATTTTCAATAAAATGCCCAACAACGGCGTGACCCTGAAAGATAGCTGACCCGCGACGGAATGGTCTAGTATACGTGCAGGGGCCAGGGAACCCGCGACGGAATGGTCTAGTATACGTGCAGGGGCCAGGGTTCAGGTCAAGGGCGTACCCGTGAAGCTGCGATGCCATTTGCATTGTAAAGGTCACGTCATTTTTTTGTTTACAATACGTTGATGACGTCGAGTACCAGTTGTATAGGACGTTGAAAAATGTCTCGTTCAATTTATACTGAAACATTAAAAAATGTGTATAATTTTATCTTTTTAAATGTCGGTGTTAAGAGGTCATATTTCTATTGCGCGCCTATTTAATACATGTACTACCAAAATTGCATGCCCTCTACCACACCAAGAGTCTATGCACGGATCCTACAATGTACAAGGATTAATGACTCGGCCAAAATCCCTGCAGTTGGAAAATATGTGATAGCATATTGCAGCAGTGGCAGTATATGCAAAAAAGGCGGCAAAAACATGCTTTTTACCATATAAATTCATAGAGCAAGGAAACTCGCATAATATTGGCGGCCATTTTGAAAAAAAAAATGTAAAATTGATAACACCCAAAAAACTGTCCCCGCTCACACTGCATATGGCTATCACACATTTTCCACCTATAGATGTGCATACCTTGCCAAAAATTAGTTTTGAACATAGTGATAATAAATCATTACATTTTGATACCGGTGTCCCAATTTTTGGACCGAAGCTGATAGCCTACACGGTGGTTAAAAAAAAGGACGTGTCCTTTTTTTTTTAACCACCCTGAATATAGCTCAGAATAATCGTTTTTACCTTGTTTTTAGTGCGTTTTACCTAATTGCAGTACGTTTCTACATAATTAAGGTAAATTGACTGCCTTACTTATTCAATATGTATTTTTCAATTTACATGTTTTCGAGGTATATATGTACTTTTTTTCCGGCGAATTTAACCGAAATTGTGTGTTATTTTACATAACAATATTTACCTTATTATTTTTACATATCTTTTTGGAGTGTATAACGATCTGGTGAAGTTTTGCATAATGGGCGAACGATTCTTTAAAACAATCCTGCATTCACACGCAGTTCCCGATCACTTCCACAATATAATGGATTTGTACTTGTACCAAGGACAAGCCCTAATAAAAAGAATGTTCAAGAAAATCAGTCCGGAACTTGTTGAGTTACCCTGCTCACAGACAAACACACTAATCAACCAACGCCGGTGAAACATAACTTCCTTGGCCGGGGTAATCCAGCCGCTGGCCATAATGTTGTGTCCTTGGGCAAGCAACTTCATCCAACTTGCCTCTCTCCACCCAGGAGTATAAATGGGTAGCATCATTAGCTGGGGAGTAACCTGCGATGGACTGGCATCCCATCCAGGGGGAATAGAAATATTCTCAGTCGTTTCATGCTACTGAAATCGGAGATAAACGCCGGCCTGATGGGCCATATTGGCTCGGGACAAGCTTTACTTTCACTACTGTCCCCTCCTCATTTCCTGTTTAATTGACTAACAGGTTGTGAAGATAACTGGGCAGTGCTATCGTATAGGATGCAAACAATATAGCATCCAGACCCTATTTTGGTTCATTTGTGTACAAAGTCTGTGGAAAGTCAAATGCATTTTCAAAGTATTCTCCCAAAAAAATTTTTTTATGGGAATCAATGTTAGGTTTTGCCCTTCATGGACGTATAAGCAATCAGTTTGTGACCGCCAGAAAAATCACTCGGGTGGGACTCGAACCTACGACCTCCTGCTCAGTCTAGTGCAGACGTCTTACCACCGAGCTTGTGGGATGTTTCTCAGTCCTAGATGCATGTCCGTTCAACGTGTTTGCACTAAATAACCGACCTTCGTTGAGATAATAATATAAAAGAAACAAAAGTGGCCCCGCTCATTCGGCCTATAGTGTAGACCAGATTCACGAAAAGACTACCAGTGAATATAATATGAATCCATCAAATAGAACTGTGTGCTCCATGACAACATAAATATATAGCCTTGCCTTTTCCTTTTTCTTGTTTTTTTTTCAGGCGCATGCTCATATTAAACAGCTTCGAATCCATTAAAGACGCCTTCGTGAAGCATTCAGCATTGGTTTCTGACCGTCCTAGTGTGTGGCCATTTACGTATGTCAATGAAAATCAACGGAATGTTGGTAAGTATTTGACATTCACCCAGTCCCATATATAGCCTCAATCCTGATATAGATTTGCGATTAAATGAAAAGGAATGGGAGCCAAGAGTCAAATTTTACCATTTCAGAGCTATCCGTTGTTTCTGGTTGTAGGCCTAATGACGTTTTCAATTTGCTCAACTGCGCTTGCTTTTGCGTCAACTACAAAGTTGAGCACTTAAGCCAATGTTTTAACGACATAAACAATTCTAAATTTAAAACTTTTTTAATTGTAAAATTTAGTGTTAAGAGAAATTGTTTACTGTGAAATCAGGTGTCTTCTTTGAGGATTTCACGGAGAGTTGGAAGAGAGAGAAGAAGTACATGATGCGAACCGTCCGTCAGTTTGGCTACGGTACCTCCGGCTCGGAAAGCATCATCCTCCAAGAAGCTAATCACCTGGCCGAGCTGATCAAGAAGAGAGGCGGGGAGCCATTTGAGCTCGGCCTCCCTCTCAGCCTCTGCCTCCTCAACGTGACCTTCTCCATGATCCTCGGTACCACCTACGAGGAAGATGACAAGGAGTTCTCCAAAATCTTGAGCTATGTCCTGGAATGGTTTTTGGAAATCTTCAAACTATACGACGTGGAGCCGATGTTGCCCTTCTATCACAAGTTCGGCCTCAGCCCTCGACTGAACAAGGGAAAGATGATGACAAAGGATCTGCTGGCGTTCGTACAGAAGCATATTCACAATCATAAGGCCACCCTGGACCCAGGCCATCCTCGCGACATGGTGGACGCGTGTCTGATCGAGATGGCTAAAGGTGACCCCAACAGTGACCTGAGAGAGTTCACCGACGAGAAGTTCTTGTGGATGCTGTTCTTCTTCATCCCGGACCAGGGAGACACGGCCTCGGGTCTATTCCTCTTCCTGATGCTGGCCACTGCCCTGCATCCTGAGGTGCAGCAGCGCGTCTTCCAGGAGATTCAAGACGTCATCGGGGACCAGCCGCCTTCGCTAAAGGATAAAGAGAAGATGCCGTACACGGAGGCTGTTATCCTGGAGACCCTTCGCATGGATACCACCTTCTGGCTTATAATCCCGCACGTCACTGCAGATGATGTTGAGATTCTCGGCTACAAGATTCCAAAGGGTACCACGGTCATTCCAAACATCTACGCGGTGCACTTTGATCCGGAGCTGTGGGGTGATCCGGAAAACTTCCGACCTGAGAGGTTTATCGACGAACAAGGCCGCATTAATCGACCAGATTACTTCATTCCCTACTCAACCGGTTGGTAACTTTTGAAAAAAACTCTCACAAGATATTATTTTGGTCCCCTATACTATAACTCACTTATTTTGACAAAGCTCAGTCGGAAGTGGTAAAGATAATCTCTACCGCATTGGCCAACTGAATTCCAGTCACAAAAAAACTTTAGTTCAGGTTTAATGATGGGAATAATTATAGTCCCGCCCCACAAATTAGTAGACTAAGCAGCGCTTACGTACAACTTTATTTTTCATTTCAAATTTCACACTGCTCTTAATTCGACTTTAATGACACTTATATACATATTCTGTTTTCAGGACGCAGGGCGTGTATTGGCGAGCAACTTTCCCAGAAACAGTTCTTCCTGTTCTACATCACATTGATCCAGAAGTACAAGTTCAAGCTCCCAGATGGTGACCCCATACCCAAGTTGGAATCGCAGTGGTTGTGGGTTAGCCCTCCCGACTATCGTCTGCAAGCGGAGCCCAGGGAGTAAACGAGAAGTAATCGTGGAAAAACTCTCAACACGCTGTTATAAACACTTGCTGTAGCACTAGGGGTCGTAACTCCAGTTATACTCCCACGAGGATGTTCTTTGGAGGTATTTTCTACAACTACAAGGTATTTTCTACAAGGTAACGGCTCTTATAAAATGCCTGTTATTATAGGATTTGAAGACTTACCGGATAGGACTGTCGTTAGCGGCGCATTCAGTATTATAGAGCCGTACGTACGTTTTTTCAGGAAGGTGTGACCCATTTACATGAATAAAATGAGTAGTTTCGATGGAATCATTCGCTCTTTGCACGCTCCCGCCATAAGCATGCAGAGCCTCGATCTGGCAACCTTACACAATAAATTTAGCCGGTTCAGTGGTTCCCATGTCAGGGTTCAGTACACGGGAATCACTGAACCGTCTATTTTTGTTGTGTAAAGTTGCCAGATCGAGGCTCTGCATGCTTATGGCGGAGCGTGCAAAGAGCGAATTGCAAGGCTGCAGGTTCTCGTACTATTTCCCATATACAGGGTAGTCCATAACAATGCCTTTATCAATTACAATGTAAGTCAACTTCCCGGTCGCGGTTTAGTAATTCATCGGGACAAAAATGACCCCACCTTGCTTCACAAAATAGGCTCTAGAACAAAAACTACTGGACTGAATCGGGCGATCTTGATTTCATTTTTCTTCTAAAAAGATTCTCCATGCATTGGTAACTGTGGTTTGAGTCTCAGGGTAGTGGAAGTATGCCATTCCGTTTGGTAGCTTCACGACATCCAGTCTTTGAAATTCTTTCAATGTAAATTGTCTAACTTCTATAACAATGGTGTTGACGTCATTGTTCTTTTTTTCCATAAAACCCATAATTTTACCAACTGACACAATAGCACCATGCGGCAAACTTAAGATTAGCTGAATGTATACAATTTACGATAAGTCCATTGAGATTTAGTTATTTTCTATCACGAAGCAAAAAAAAAAAAAGTAATCGTGAAATCAATTTAATAGCTTAGAAAATGTCCAAATTATTATAAGAAAATAAAAGAAATCACAAAAGAGGTACAATGTATCAACAATTGGCAAGTTTTGAAACAAATTGTGGTGTTCTAACTTTCACGTTGATTGTACAAATGTACTTTTCATTAATAACCCACGGACCTGAATGGTTCGATTAACATTCTTTTATTCCTGTCTCAATGGACGTGCATGTCAATTAGGACCATTGAATACAAGCTGTGCTTTCTAAATGGATCCCTCTGCAGTATCACAATTACCTTGTATTTCTTTGCATTAATTTTGTATAAAATTTACTTAGTAAAATGGTATACAATTGTATTTGATTTTTGGTACTGTGGAAAATAAACAAACCTGAAACCAACCTGAACCTGACAACGCCTGTGATATCGGATTTTGTTGTTGTTGAGGTATAGCGGGCGTGCATGATTGCCTCGTATTCGTTAGTTAGTTTCCAAAGCAACCCTAACTATATTGATAGGCTAAAGAGTGCTGCCGATGATGAGTTAAATAGCCAGAGCAGGGTCGAATTGATCAAGCGCGTGGTATACGAACTGAGAATTTCGTGTTCAAAGCAGTTTCACATTGCAAAGCGAGCACACGCATACATAAATTATGAAAAACTCGTGGATATTGGAAAAAAATGTTCTAATTACCAGGCGCCACTTTTTTTCTTCATATATCATCAATGAAGGTCAGTAATTGCAAAAATGATGATAAGACATGAATCTGGGACTGAGAAACATTTCCAATTGTGTTAGGAAATACTTTTTGTAGTTAAAGGTACAGTTTTTTTGCAGCTATCCGAAAAGTAACTTACGAAATTATTGTTAAAAAATATACTTGGTTTTAAGATTATGACACTTGTCTCCCTGTGAAATTATTCTTTCTGCCGTGCTGCCTAAATCCTCATTCGCCCAATAAATACGACCTTTTTAAGCACAAAGTAGGGTAAGAGTCGCATCGCGTCTTCGTTGTCACTTTGACATTTCTGACGAACACCTTTACCCAGACAAACCATTGTTCATCGGAAGACCTTCAATCTACCGTTATCTATGATGTATAGTATTGATCTTTCTCGTCATGAACCAAAGCAGCCCTTGCCCGCCAACGTTACATGGACGAACTTTGGTCAGAAACACTCAAGTGTGACGGTCTTTTTAATAGGCTGGGTGTTCATTGTGTAGCCTAAATAACGAACCAGACTCATTCATAAGAACAAAGTAGGGTACAGTGCACATGTACCAAGGGTCGCAACGCGTCTTCGATCATGACTTTGACATTTCTGACGAATACCTTTGACCAGCAAAACCACTGTTCATCGGAAGACCTAGCTAGCTTGCCTTGGCCCGACTGTAAAACAGTTCAATTGCGACAAAGTCTTGGAATTCTGTTATCAACATGGTTTCTTACACTTTAAAAGTGGGGTTGTAAGTTTGGGGGAAAAGAAAAACAATATACAAGGCAAGGCTATAAAGCTGGTGCAAGAGCGCACGAAATTCTTTTCAATTGATTCAAATTAATGACTAGTAGCCCATTATACTAATCAGTGGCTTAGCAGGGTAATCCCATATGGTAGCACTGCCAGTGACTCACAAGCCACAGTCAGTCAGAGAGTCAGTGAGTCAATGATTGATATTATGTCCATAACCCGTTGGAAGACACTGTAGCGTCATATTAAGTTATACCTGTTGGAGACACGTCGAATTAGGGAGACATTTTAGTGTCTCCATAATTCCACAGCCCCTACTTAGAGGCAAAATTATGGTGTCGCAAATGGGCTACATCGATTGCTCGGGGTCCAATTAGTAAAAATACTGAAATTCGTGGGGGTAGAATAAGGTGAAATTTGAGTTAGGGGTCATTAAAGTTGGGGGGGGGGAATGTGTGCACAATTCTTTGGGAATGTCTCCCTAATCCCCAATTATCGGTAATTATTAAAACCATAGTCATTATTATGGGAATAACAATAGTGTACCCTGCAACCCCGCACCCCGCAAGCCCCTTTAGGCGCCTCTACAGCGTGCTTCAGCTTACGCATGCGCAAAGCACGTATGTGGCGATGCTGAACGGGGCGGCCTATCAAAACCAGACCATTTTCCACTTTAGGTCAAGTCCAAAGTCGTGTATACGTCACGTAGTTGTATTTGTCTGAACCTTTACCAGCCTTACTCTGTCATGACTTTGGACCATATATTGTAGAGTTTTTGGTATTTTCGCGCATTGCTAGCTTGGTCAAAAGGCAGTGTGGGTTGACTGAACACATTGGTCGGCTGTTTGAGTGTATGGGACTTGTAAATGTTTTACTGAATATCACATCATAGTGACAGTACGAAAGGCAGACATTTTATATACTGTACACCATTATCTACAGAAACTACCATACTCTAAGCCAACATGGTTGAGCTAGCGTCTATTCTGGGTCTTGGTTTGGTTGCTGCATTGACGTATGCAGTCTGTGTCTTGGTGCGTCATGTTCAATCGCAGCGCAGAATTCGAGGAATTTTAATAAAACACTGGCCGGGACTTCCAGACCACTGGCTTTACGGAAATCTTCACCAGGTGAGAGAATCGTCGCATGGTGAAAATGCACCTTTGTATCCCATTTCAATTTTAGGTATTTCCTGGCTTTGCTTTTTATGCTAATATGATTTCTATAATAATTATGAGCAAAAGTGAGATGTCATTTTTAGACAGAAACCTCGAAGGTTACAGCTCTTGCATCACAACAATTTGCCAGAATTTTGAATTTTTTTTTTGGTAAATGTTTCTCTTTTTTTAGGGTGATTCGTTGTTGGGTCAGTAGATAGCTGTAAGCGGTTTTTTTTTGGGGGGGGGGGGGTTCACAATTTGAACAGAAATCCCCTAAGGCCAAAAAGAAAAATATTGCTGCTTCCGATTACATGGCATTTGAAAATAGGGTAGGTAGGTAGGGATTTTTTTTTTTTTTGCCAACTTTTTTGTGTACGATCAAAATTTGAGGCGTCTGCGTGTAGTCAAGGGTAAAAGGCAGAATTTGATGGTTTGGTGGGGTTTTTTCCTCATTTTTCTCATAAAAAAAATAGGGTAGGGGCTGTCAGAATAGGGTAGGTGGGGAAACCGGAAGCAGAACTATTTTTTGGCCTGAACTTCCAGTGTCTTCCTGAAAGGACATCACAGCAATAGTTTTCCAAAAAGGCATGGACGTTTTTCTGAATACATTTTTTTTTTCAAATACAATTAACCAAAAAGGAATGTCAAATAGTTTTCATACACTTTCAAACTCTTTAAGAAGAGTATAAAGTTATATAAAAAAAGCGTCCCTTAGACAAATATATCGCATGAACCCTTTAGGCTTGATATGGTATTGGAATTATCATATCATCTTTCTTGGGAACAATAATTGCGTATATTCTTTTCCCGGATTTAAAGATAATAAGTTTTACAACATATATATATAAAACTAAAATTAATTGTCAAGCTTATTATCTTCACTGTTTTGTAGCACCCGTTGGGAGACTCAAAGGTTCGAGCAGACGGTTCAGAGGAAGGGTTGAGATTTTCGAGGGAAATGGCTGTTAAATTCCCGCGTGGTTTCCGCTGGTTTCATGGACCTCTGACTATGACTGTGATGGCCAACCATCCTGATATAATGCGGGCAGTTATGAAGGGAAGAGGTAGGTATATAGACCATTATCATGTTGCGACCATCTTGATTTTTTTCCCATTGAAATCAACTTAACTAAAGCGAAGCTGGAAGGAAAAAAGTCTGGTTCCTTTTGCACATAGGTTTATAGCAATAGGTCACAGACAGGTGGAATGTGACTTCACAATGTGCAGTATCAAAATAGGTGACGTGACAAATGTGCCAGCTGGTATAGTTTTTGTAAAGTGCATAAGCAGCAAAATCAACTCACTCACGAGACCCCAAAAAGTGATTTTTTTTTCGGTTTTCTCAAAATCTTCACGGTGAGCAATAAAGGACAACAAATTGTAGAAAAATCAAAGGATCATAATACCTTCAAATCACAAATTGTGATTTGTTATACGCAAACCTTTTCCTTTAACTGAAAAAGATTTGACTAGAAACCAAATTTTGGATGATCTACCTTCCTTCAAATCCCTACAGATCCTAAGCCTACTAAGGCACTCGGGTCTGGCTACCGTTTTCTTCTGCCTTGGCTGGGGTATGGTCTGCTTCTTGCTAGTGGAGATACCTGGTTTCGCAATCGCCGCCTCATTACCCACGCATTCCACTTTGATATCCTCAAGACCTACATGACAATCTACAACAAAGCTACCGACATCTTGCTGGTGAATATCAACATCTATAAATATGTAGAATAATTTCACGCAGCAGCGCAGGGAACGATTTTACTACGTTGTACCAATTTTGTTGCTAGGTGTTAGGTTCTCAAGATTAATAAGAGCCTATATGAATTCAGCAAGCCATTTTATACTTCTTTCAGATAAATACTTCCTATAAAAGAGTTCCATATATACCCATTCATCTGGTAGGGATCAACATTTTGAAGGTTTTTTGTTCTTCCGATTTGATTCTGTTGCCTACAGAACAAGATGAGTGGATGTGCAGCAAGTGGTGAAAGTTTTGTGGTGACAAAGAACGTCAGTCTGTGTACGTTGGATATCTTGCTCAAGTGCGCTTTTTCTTATGAATCCGGCTGCCAAATAAGCGGGTAAGCCTATGTCTGTCGATATAGCATCTCATGTCCATTGACAATTTTTTTGGAAAATCCTCTTTTTTTTGCCTGTTACAGCTATTTTTTTTATCACTTCCCGTATGAAGTTTCATCCGTCGATGTGAATGTATCACTTCAAAATATTCAAAAGTGATGGCGACTTCTAGTAATAATTTACTTCACTGGACAATACTTAGCGCTAGTTTTCGAAATCATATTATCCAATTTACTATATTTATATTGAAATTCATGTAACATAGTTTTTCAATTGTTTGTTATGTGCAGAGACAGTCACCCGTATGTTACTGCGGTGAATGCAATTGCTCTTGCCAGCAGAGATCGAGTATTGTAAGTGCTTGTTATAACTTTTAATAATACATGTACTCTCAAAACGGGTTCCCCTGCTCATTTCAATCGTGCAAGAATTGTCTATCAAAACACGATCATGACTACATAGAGTGAAGTTTTTATTAAAATAAGTATACAAAGAATCTTTAATGTTTCTCCAAGCGTAATCAAATGCTGCTGTCACATGCACAACAGAATACAAATTGTACAACATCCTATATTAATAGGTATGTTTCTGTTCATGCATGCAGTGAGTTTCGCTCTAGGAGCCATCTTCTAACTGCAAAAGACTGATCCTGACCAGTTCTTTGTTGACCTACTTCGTTTTCCTCTCTTTTTCTAGCAATCCTCTTCTTCATCCAGATTTCATATTTCATAGGACTGCAGCTGGGAAAACATTTCTCAAAAATGTAGACTTTGTGCACGAGATCGCCGATAAGGTGATCAAAGAACGGCGAGACAAACTGGTGAGCAAAGTCGTCTTTGTATTTTTTCCCCTTGTGTTCGATGGGCTGAATATATTTTTTACAGGACATTTTGAGGGGTTTTTGTTTGGAAAAGGCGAGCAAACATTTTGGGTTCAATCAAGTGACCTTTGTTACTTCCAATCGTTTGTTGTTAGAGAGAGAAAGAGACGGATTCTGAGCCCGTGAAATCTAAAGACCAGCCCCTGGATTTCTTGGGCATCTTGCTGGCTGCTCGAGACGAAGACGGCAAGGGACTGACGGATCTAGAGATCCGTAACGAGGTGGACACTTTTCTCTTCGAGGGTCACGACACCACGGCCAGCAGCCTGACCTGGATGCTGTATGCCATGGCAACCAACCCTGAACATCAGAGGAAAGTCCAGGGGGAAATTGATGAAGTGATGGAAGGCAGGGAATCAGAGGAAATTCAATGGTAGGTCTACTTGGGCCATTGCCGTGTTTCAGCTCTCTGTCTTTACCACAAAAGCCTAAGTTGAGCAACTGCAGCAATTTACTGTTTTCTACACCTCTAATAGTCGTGAGTGTTTGCCTCTTGCTATTTAGGGAGGACCTTGGCAAGTTCAACTACTTGATTCTGTGTCTCAAGGAGGCCATGCGACTCTACCCTCCAGTACCAATGATCCAGCGTATTGTTGCAGAGAAAGACATCATGGTCCACGACAGGCTGATTCCTAAAGGCGCGTTGATAAATATGAACATCTACGCTCTCCACCACAATCCAGAGATTTGGCCGAATTGCATGGTAAGTCACGAAAATAATCCGTTTTACACTCACTCCATTTTGTGGATTTCAAATCACACTCCATTAAGTTCTGTTTTTACAACCAGGTCATTTCATATTACTTATACTCACATTTTTTTTTCATTTCCATTTATACAGGAGTTCATACCAGATCGTTTCGCACCGGAAAATATCAAGAATATGGATCCCTTCGCTTACTTGCCATTTTCGGCAGGTCCAAGGTAAATGATTGATGGGGTTGTGTCCCTTAATCCCCCAACACACACACCAGCAGGCATAGCCACCCTCCCTTCGTGGTGAAGTGTTGATGATTGTTTTTGTCAGGAGAGTTTTGAAGACGGAGACCTGCCATATACATTTTGCATCCTTATAAATTAATTGATTGTTTTACTGTTTAGGAACTGCATTGGACAGAACTTTGCCCTGAATGAGGAGAAGGTGATACTAGCACGAGTTCTGAGAAGATTTCACATCGAGTTGGATCCCGACCACAAAGTGACCGCCAGATTGCAGTTGGTTTACAAGGCAACCAACGACATCAAGCTTAAACTGAAACCTAGGTTTTAATAAGGGAATAACAGTGTGAGGAGCCGGTCTTCACTGCGTGATAATGACCGGGTGTGGGGGTGACCGCTGTTAATGGACCGAGACGAAGTCGAGGTCCATTAACAGCGGTCAGCCCCACACCCGGTCATTATCACGCAGTGAAGACCGGCTCCTCACACTGTTATTCCCATTAATAAATACCTTTATAACGAAATAAACAGTTAAAATGCTTCAATTTTGTGACTTTTTTTCCGGCGATATTTCCAGACTTTTTTTGTGTTCATGTTCATGGGCCATATTTTAGCTTAACAGCTGTCGTTAACGACCATTGATGGAGATCAATGTTAACGACGTAAACTCAACAGAAACTGCTGCCGTAGCGAAACAAATTACAACAATGTTTTCATATCTTTACCTGATGGAGGAAGCTGAAATCTCGTTTACACATTCCTTGTGTCCGGAATTACAGAGATGCTTGCTTTAGGAAAGGTAAATATGTCGGTGGGTGAAGTGTTTCAAAGAAAATAAATCGTAGATCTACGCTTTCGTCGTAAACATCCTCAGTATATACTGCACAGCTAGCTTTACGATGTCGTCTCAAAACTTCCTTACGCGCGCGCGCGCACGCATCCCTAGCAACTGTGTTGCGTACGCCGGCGCGCGTCAGTCTCACGCGATGGGGGTTGAGCGCATGTGCAGTGCTCAATTGTTAAAAGCTACCGCAGGACTGTTACTATATTTTGACCAATCATTGGCTTGCATGGGGCTGAACGGGGCTTGATCAATACTGGTTCAGGGGCCATTTATTCGCTTGATCTTTGAAGCCGGTCCATTATCACCGTTAATGACCGGCCACGTGATCGAGTCTCGACCAATCAGAAACCATCAACTCTCCAAGGTATTTATTAATCTAAAATAATCTGGCATTTCAATTTTTTTCAAATCAGCTGATTTCCTCCTAAATTCCATTGTCTGCCACTAAAAATTAACAAAACACCGTACAAATCTTCTGAAGCCTTGCGTTGTGGCTTGATTATTATTGCATGCCTAATTAATAAGGGAATAAATGTGTGTTTGTGAGGTATTATAACACTCTGTTTAAGACCGGTTTCGCCTCGGGTAATTATCGCCCATCCAGACTCAAACCGGTCTTAAACAGAGTGTTTAATACCGACCGAACACACATTTATTCCCATTCATAAATACCTTTTCGGTCCAAAATTTAAAAAAAAATGTTAAAAACTAGACGTTGCCAACCATTTTGTTCAACAATTTTAATTCATGTTTTACGAAACACCCCTCTGACTATAATATGGAATGCCCTCCACAACTTGTTACCTGATAGGGACAATTGGCGTGCACGTCGCGCGTACTGCGCGATGTCGCGCAAAACGCAGCTGGGCTGGTGAAGTGTGAATTTTGGACCATGAAATAAGGGAATAAATGTGTGCTCCGGAGGTTTTTATCACTCGTTTAATACCGCTTAGAGTATGGGTGCTGATAATTACCCGAGCCGGAGGCGAGGGTAATTATCAGCACCCAGACTCTAAGCGGTATTAAACAGAGTGATAAATACCGACCGAGCACATATTTATTCCCATTCATAAATACCTTATCCGTAAAAAAATATCAAATAATTCGTTCAAAAAATCCCGATTTTGTTCAAAAAGTTCACTTCATGCTTTCTGAAACATCCCTCTAGCAAAATAATGGAGTGTTCAGCTGGCGAGTAAGATGTAAACAACCCTTTTATGGAGATTGACGCGCGCGTAACATGTTCTGCGCGATGTCACGCAGAACGCACCTGGGGCGTTGCGTTTTGAATTTAGAACTATAAAATTCTGACTCGCTTGTAGTGTTGCGCATGCCTACGTGAGGATTGTGAACGTTCAACCAATGAAACGGTAAGAGGCACTGGATTTTTAGGAGTCCACATTTTATTGTGACACTGGAAAAGTGTTTAAGACCAGCTAGCCATGTCTTTATCATCCGTTTAAGACCGGCCACGTGACGGGCTCTCGACCAATAGGAATAGCTAAACTGTCTGAGGTATTTATGAATACTGATTCACTGGTAGTACATTGCGCATGCATACGGGAGGAATTTGAACGTTCAGCCAATGAAACGTTAAAAGGCACCGGATTTCATAGGAGTCCAAATTTCATGTGACACTGGAAAAGCGTTTAAGACCAGCTAGCCATGTCTTTATCATCCGTTTAAGACCGGCCACGTGACGGGTTCTAGACCAATAGGAATGCGTAAACTGTCTGATGTATTTATGAATTAAGCTGTAACGTACATGTAGACAATATCTGCCTGCAGTGCTGTTTTTTTTCAGAAATTGATGGATTTGGGGGTTGGTATTTCATAGCAAATATATACTGACCTATTTCACGTTTTTGGAAAAACCAAAAAGAAATGCTGTCCTTGTTGTCTGGTTCCCTGGCCCTACTTCAGACGAAACGGAACACTTTATAGATGTTGGGAAATTGTCAGGTCTAGGAACCAGACTAACTGACACCCGTTCACGGATGTGTAACCGATTGCAAACACAAATTTGGACTAACTAAATTTGATAAATTGGGGTCAGTATTCTAAAAAACAAAACAAAAACAAAAACAGTTTTTCCAACGAGATTCAGCCGACCATCGTTGGAAATTGCTACAAAATTTTCACTTTTCTTGAAAATGACAGTGCAGCAGGTGCCATAAGTTCAAAGGATGCGTGAGACTATTATTCATTATTCGTTATTCTTATGTTTGCAAAATGTTATAATTACCGTTAAGGTATGCTTTTACGTTGCTACTTCATGCTAATTTGTTGCAACTTACTAATTTAGGAGTGGCGTCAGCTTAAAATATGTCGAGTTCTAAACTGGTACCAGTGACCTCTAATTTGTTTGTAAATTTTACTTAACCAGTGACTGAGAGTACTTACGCATGCGCGCGCCTGCGCACGGTTTATAAATTATGGCGGTGAGGTTGAGCGAACACAATGAGCCTTATTCACGAGTCGGCCATATTGAATTGAAAGTGAGGTAAAATCTTTTTTTTTTAAACTTGCAAAAAAAATGAAAGCAACTTTTTTAGTAATAAATTCCAGTCTGCTTCAACGAATCATATAAACATTCCCTAAGGCCAAAATAAAAAAAAATATTCGGTCTCTGGTCAGACCAAAGTTCCGGAATTGACGCGGCCACGCGTTTTTTTTTTTTTTTTTTTTTTTTTTTGATTTTTTTTTTCTTCAAGCTTGGATTGTACAGACAAGGTGGGTACTATTTTGCTTTTTTGGTGTCCTCATTTACATTGGTGTCCTCCATAATTTGCCTTGGTGCTTTCGATCATTTGCCTTGTTGCAATTTCCCATTCCTTGGTGCTCTTTGGTAAAAAGAAAAAATTGAGGAGGTGCGGAAATAGAGGGCGCTGTTGGAGCTACCGCGGAACATTTTGGAAAAATAAAAGGTCGACGCGCATGATTAAAATCGACGCGCGCGCTGACCAGAGACCGACTTATTTTTTTTGGCCTAATGTTAAAAGCCAAAGCCATATTCAAAAACAAAATGACGGTAAAATAAAGGCTGCAATTTGCCTGCATAAATAGTCTGGCGTCATCCCATTCAACAGTTAACAATAAAATGCATTAAAAGTGAACTCGACAAAAATGGCCAACTCGGAATAAGGCCCATGCCTGGCGTTTCCTTCACACACAAAAAATGCAAGAGAGATCTGTCACCGGAGTGGAGGGCGGTGGATGTACAGAGTAAATGGAAGGTGAAACATATCAGACCTCTGTTCTCTGTCAATCTTTTTAAAGTTAATTGTTTTGGCAAAATGTTTGGGCGATTCCATGGAATTATAAACCTCAAATGAAACAACTTCAAAACATTTCCAAATGCATGAAATAAAACACGTAGGCCCCCTATATAATTTTGGAGCTGATCATTTGTTTTTTTATTGAAATAGATATGTAGTTTATTTCCAAGTACGTCTGATATATAGTGTTTTCCAACTGATTTCTACTACAGCGACAAACTTGATGAATTATGTTTTCTTCTTTGTCTTCCTTAAGTCGTTATAGTTACTAACTGATTAAAATCCACTTTATTTTAAAAATCCACTTTATGATCATAACTTTAAATTTGCACACTATTGAATTGTCCAAACGAGAGGTTAAACTGTCAACTGTTCTGAACGGGCAAAAATGTCACAATGAGACCGTATCATAACGTTTGGATTTGCATGTCGAGATATTTTAGATTAAATTAGATTTAAAATTTTATTTACATAATTATGTTGTATATAAGTTGAGCTGTAAAAAGGGCATAAGAAAAAAATATTAAACCAGAAAAAAATAAATTAAATTTCGGCCCTCACGTGATCAGCAAGTCATTAGACTAAATTATTTTGATGCACAACATTAATGTACATGTATAGGCCTACACATCTTTGTGTTTACCCCACCATTATCCTGTTTAGAAACGTTGTTTAAAAGTTGTAATAGTTTTACAAATATTTGTAAATAGTTGTTTAACAGTTAATTCCATGTGCTTCTATTTTATTGTATTGTACTGTGTAACTGTACGTGCATGTAGTCTCTTATGTATGCAGTGTCTGGGATATAAGAGTTCACTCTGAAGCGCCACTAAAACTGTATAGCGCCCTCTATAATGTGTTGCTATGTTCACCAGACATGCAGTTGAAAGAGTTCAGAATACACAGTTGTTAGTCAGAATACTGTCTGAAAAAGTGTCGTCTTTTACAAGCCTCAATCATAAATAGAATCACGTAACATGCAGGGCCCCAATGAAAACTAGTTGAAGCTGTTTGGGCATATCCTGGATACAGAAATTTAATGAATTCATAAATTAATATATAGCAAATAAACGTATAAAAATAAGATCAGTTAAAAGGCCTACTTTTCAACAATTGCTTAAAAATTAAACGTTCAAGTACAAACTAGGCCATATGCTAATAACATTTCATTATTTTTGTAAACTCAAAAAAAAGGCCGTCACAAGGTCAAGGGTGGCTCTGGTTCATGATGAGAAAGATGAATATTAAAGCTCATAGATAACGGTAGAAGCCAAGGTCTTCCGATGATCAATGGTTTGTCTGGGAAAAGGTGCGACAGGAAATGTCAAAGTCATGATCGAAGACGCGTTGCGACCCTTGGTACATGTGCACGATACCCTACTTTGTACTTGACACAAGTCTGGTTCGTTATTTCGGCTATACGGATGTACACCCAGCGCAAAAAGACCGTCACACTTATTTCTGACCAAAGTTCGTCCATGTAACGTTGGCGGGCAAGGGCTGCTCATGACGAGAAAGGTCAATACTATAGTTCATAGATAACGGTAGAAGCCAAGTTCTTCCGATGAACAATGGTTTGTCTGGATAAAGGTGTTCGTCAGAAATGTCAAAGTGATATCGAAGACGCGTTGCGACCCTTGTACATGTGCACTATACCATGACTATACCCTGCTTTGTACTTATAAAAAAAGCCGTGGGGCGAATAAATGTTTAGGCAGCATGCCAGAAAGATTAGTTACACAGGGAGGCAAGTGTCATTACTATCTTTAAACCAAGTATGCTTTTTAACAATAATTTCGTCAGTAACTTTTCGGATAGCTGCAGAAACTGTACCTATAACAACTGAAAAAAAATTAAAACTGACAAAATAACACGTTTAACCATGTCTGGTTGGGGTTCATGTCGGCCGGAGGCGCAGGATTTGGAGTGATTTCTCTATTTAAATGAAAGACGACAGCATCCATTCCTTCGTAGTTATTTTGGCCGTCAGCAATTGTGACTTCAACAATTCAGTTATTGCCGCACTGCACGTCAGCACGAAGAGTTGGACCTCTTTTTGCATTGTCCACTAGGAGTTTGAGTTTCATTCTCTTGTTAGCAAGAATGTCATCTCTGTCATATACTTGGACCTTATAACTACACGGTTCTGTGATCAACTTGTTTAAATCTTCATAACTTCTTAAGCGGTCCCATTCCGTGAGTGTGTCTTCACGTGCATTTTCTCCACTTGGAAGGTTGTCCGTAGGAACTCCGATTCTGTGTACAATGGCAACAAATTGTTCAGATGCCCTTCCGTCGGTGAAGTAATTGACGATCTTAATATCCATTGTCATAATTCTAAGTAGGATGCACACTTTCACTAGAATCAAAATTAGCTGTACATGTACTGGTTTCTGAACATAAAAACAAGACGACAAATTGTTGCTTACTTGATAACGGTAGCTGTTTTTCAGGTCCTGTTTCGACCCGAACTTGCAATTTGTGTAAAAGTCGTCGTTGGGGGCAGCAAACAAAACATAGTAAATGGTGCAGACCAGTAAATCGGTCCGAAATTGCCTACGCCGGCCAAATCACGATTTGCATGCCCTCAAAATCTTCAGTATTTGAGCATGCTGTGGGCCATGAACTTGAGGGTTTGTAAAAAATATGGGTGGAAGCCGTGCACAGGACTGGGAGCTTGCAGTTCTGTGTAATTTGGATGTAATTTGGACCCAAAAAGCGCTCTATTTTGCAATGGAGTGTAGGCATTGTTTTTCAAAATGGCGATGAGCTTCAGGACTATTTTCAGGGGTGATAATCTTCAGATGGAAATTTCTCCTAAAAGTCATCAGTTGACCCCCGAAAATTGAAAAGAAAATGCAAGATGATGAAATAAGCTGTAATTTGATGTGGGTCTCGAACACCTTGGAGAGTTGTGAGTATTTTCCCCGAATTTCTGAATTGGGAGCATTTACCATTGGGGTCTATGGAAGTTTATTTACTGGTCTGCTACCTTATACTACGCTGCATCTTAATAAGCAATGTGGTATTGAAATGGAGCCTTGAAATGGAGCCTCAATGATTATCCGTAAATAATTGGGCCACATTATGTTTCGGAGTTTTCTTTCGGCTCGTGTCTACAGTTCCAGGCGGGGGCGGGGGGGGGGTGCAACGGGGGCCATGCGACCATGCCTCCAGGGGGTGGATCGAGGTTTGCTACACAGGGTGACCCCCAGATAAATGCAACCCTGAAACATTTTGCCCTTTTTTCAAAAACGTGATCTGTGAAATTTATGTTTTGGATATCAGATTAAAGCTTAGAGCTGCTGCGAGCCAACGAATTCGTGGAATAAAATAAAGACGTACAAGTGCTATTGGAGTACCCGCAAATTTAAATTATTTGCAAATAGATTTACCGAAAAAAGATGGAATTGTTACTTTCCATTATTTCTAACGCCCACTAATGACTTATTTATGTCTTTGACAAGGCTATAATGTCAATGAAGGACAACTGTATCACTATTATTCTAGCGCTGATACTATGCGGGTTTTCGTTGGCCGTGCGCTGGTCAGCGTAGGCTAATTAGTTATTATACATCGTTTTTCAAGAGTTTGCAGTTTATTACAGACAATCTTTCAATAGACTATAAAATCAGAACATTTATTTCTCTGCAATGAATTTGCCATATTTAGGGCGGTGCGTAAGCGAAGGCATAAAAACGAAACCAGAAAGTACAGCATTCAATTCTTAACTTAAAGAATTATTTTGGTGCAGTCATTCGAAATGCCCCGGTACGCATCTTGGGGCAGGGCGGCGGAACGCTTTTCAAACGGGGGGGGGGAACACAAAAAATGGGCACTTATTCAGAAAAAGGGGCACCTTCCGTCAGTGTGAACTGAAAGATCCCTTCGGCCTCCGCAATGGCGGATACAGAACACAATCTGTTTTTTTGGTGGGGGGGGGGGGGGGAGCAATCAAATGTGGTCTTTAAAAAGTAGGTCCACATTCACGGCGTGGGATTTGGGCCCGCTTTTAAAAGGGCCCCGAAATAAAAATGGATATAGATGCCCGATAGTGGTCCGATCTGAGGCAACTTGGATAAGATGGTGATGTACGTAGTGGCTGCCTTTGTGTGACTTTTTTTTGGGGGGGGGGGGAGGGGGCATAGCCCCGTTGCCCCCCTCCCCCCTCCCCTTGGATCCTCTCTTGGGCCTTGGGCACACCCTCCGCCCCCGCTGTAACCTCTCTGGATCCGCCCATGAATGACTAGTTATGTAGAGAGACCTTTTTTATCGCGAAAGGGGAAAAGCATCGGATGGCCAGCTCAGTGAGCCCATCTTGAACTGCCCCGATCAAAAACACAAGTGCACCTCTCACATTAACAAGATTGTGCACCTTCTCGATATGGAAAACCACCCCTCGAAAGCACAAATACCCCTCCCGCAATAATGTAATTGTGGCCCTCTCCTGCATGGAAAACTGAAACTAAATTCATAATGTCGGATTTCTCTTGCTGACCTCGTTTTCTCCCGCAGATATAATATTTATATTTAAATATTTAGGTTTAAAATGTTGAAGTAACCTTTACCAGATTTAAGGGGTGTGTTCCAATTCGGTACAAAAAAAAATGAAATGAAATGAAAGTATAGCCACTCAACAGTAAATTTTTGTATGAGGGATTCCCTTTGTCTTAATAAATTCTCGTGCTGTGTTTTAATGCGAACCACGGCAATAAATGAAATCGAATACAGCTATATGCCAACGTACCTTTAACAAATTACAAGAGGCAACATTGCCATGTTTTAAACCTTTTTACTTATTTTTGAGTAAAAGTTGCCAGGAAAACGCTACAGACGTTTCTACAGAAGACACTTGCGGTACAACAAAATCATGAAAAACTTATTTTGACGAATCCTACTTGCTTGCAATTGTATTACCATCATTTGATAGCCAGTATTCATGCCAGTATTTATCTTATTTTAAATTTCACCCTTAGTAAGTATGATCCTCTTGTTTACTTTTTCGTAACCGCAAACAATAAACACTTGTCACATCATCATGAATGTTCACTATTCGAGGTATATTATCACGATATATGAGAAGTATACAAACTCTGAACCCATATAAAACCATAACACTTAAACAAACCGAAACCACGGATAAAAATTTCAGCAGGTTATAAAAAAGGATCACTTGCTGCTCTTTAATCAGGCCTACTAACACAAAAATGATATATAACTACAGAAATCTACACATACTGTCAAAATGATAAAAACGTGAGAAACTTATCCCTTCAGTCGTAAAATTATTTCAGTGAATTCATATCAATAAAACTTCTGGATTCATGGTACGTGACACGTGTGATCCTTCATATTAAGTGTTCTTAATCTTCGACCTTTAAAAAGTCAAATACATATCATTATGGACTCCTGGTCGTTTGTGGATGTTTCCATTTTAGCCGCAGGTATCATTCAAAGTTCAACTCTCCTAATGCAGTTCAGTGTTTTACATGTAAAAAATTGACAGTGTGTTTTGATGATTATCAAATTAAACGTTTTTAAACAAATCTCTGCGAGTGGAAGGAAAATACTTTACACGTCTTGTATACCAAAAATTAATATTGCTCATGTAAACTGTATTCCAGTATTTCCCGTTACATCTACAGTTTAACCTCTCTTTTTGAAACAGTGGTATAACGTGATATCTTCTTGTCTTTGCTTGCAATATATTTCTCTCTCTTGAGATATATATTTCTTCACTATAACATCAATCATCACCAACGTTCGCTAAATTTGTACGTGTTTTAAGTTTCATTTTTTTAAGCTTCAGGTTGTAATTAAGACATGGCTGATCCAAATTTCCAGTACAAAACCTTCTCTCCATGTCTTCTGTGCGATATACAAAGGATAATCATGAAAACCTTCTACAACAGTTTATAAAAAACTAAAACAATTCTTTAAACTAGAAACATCGTATACATGTATGCTTAATGATCCTCAAACATGACTGATCAATCTTAATTAAATGCAAATAAATGATATCCATATTAAACAGATGTAAGAAAATTCCCTAGATTTACGAGGCAGTTTCTTTGGGGGTATACTCCAATTAATGCATATAATAAAGTCGAACTGCGTAACTGAAAAATTAATACCAAACACGTTTTCTTACCATTTTTTTAAACTAACAAGCAACTGAACTACGATCTGTATATACATGTAGATACATTATTTCCAAACACATTTCAAGTGCGTGGCAGATACATTTTCTTTTAAGCTACACACTAGGCCTTGTTCCTTAAGCCATAAATTTCTAAAGATCTTGGTGTAATAAATGTGGAAAAACATTACGATTCAAAAGAACGCGTCTGTCGTATTTTGACACAAAAAGTTGGCCATTGTATATGCTTATGTAACATTTTATCACACGAATGTTTTGTACCGCGACAATTTTTAACACAAAAAAAAATTATCGTTACGCTCGGCGACCACTCAACCGAAGATACTGAAAACAAAGTATTCTATTACTAAGCTACTTTTATTTAAACTAAATCTGCTGCTGATATCTATTCAAAACAAAATGATCACGAAAATAAAAAATTATTCCTGGTTTTGAAATTCTTATTGTATCAAATTCACAAATTGTTATTTCAAAGGCGCGGAATCGATCCACACAACAAACTCTGAAGTTATGTATTACATGCGTCAGGCACATGAATGACATTTAGACACTCGTACAACTATTTGATGGCCATGCTAAGCATGAGATAATTATGTTTTCCTTCTTTTACACCTAGTACTTTTAGTACTTTTACAACACGTTTACAGACAACATAAATCTTTGAGGCTCTTATCAATGTCCTACATAAATTGCTACAAATACTAAACAAATGTCTACATCCTTGCGCTTGATTATTTTTTTCTGTCAAGTTTTTTATCGAGTATACATTTCTTTAATCCTGCCTCTTGTCAATGTAACTTTACAAAAAACAAACACTATCTACAGTTAACAAGCTCAAGAGCATCTCGTTGAACATATCAACTGCTACTTGGCTACGAACAGGTGCAAGACAGACTCAGGCGTAGGAAACTTCGAAAAGCTTTGATAGTGTCAACATTTATTTCAAAGCAGCATCAGCTCCCTACTTAGTTGCTCAGTTATCTCAGTGCATATATACAGATGGGAACATAAAATGTTAGTCAGTACTTCCAAGGCTGCAGTGCCTCCTGGCTCGGGTATTTCTGACTAAGACTTATATTAATCGAAGGTACGCGCAGATGAAAGATATATGCCTAGATGAGTATCACAGTTCAACATACTAAAAATGAAGTGAACAAAATAAGCACAAATTAACAGTAAGGCCCTTCCAGCCACTTGTTCATTTATTGTCATAACGGCATGAAGCTTCTTGCTTCAGCTTCGTATCATGTTGTCTAAAATAACCTGAAACCGATGATTTCTTGGACAAGATTCAGCAGTTCTCCACATTTCTCCAAAACGTCCGCTGTGCTGAAATCACTGTATTCCTGTCCACTTGTCTTTGAGTTCCCCTGCGGGTAGCGAGGTTTACTGAAGTCGCAATTCAGTTGAACTAGTTCATGTGTTACCTCAGACACTCGGCTAGAAGTTACGTCCCTGTGTTGGCAAACTGCCCTAGCTAGAGATATTAGATCGTTACAGTTCATGTCTGGACATCCGTCCAGACTGTACTGAGCTGCTTTGAGGGCAGTTTCTGCGACCTGATGTACCTGGAAGGCTATCCACTGAGCTGGGACTGGCTCGAGTTGGCTCGTCTGCTCGGCAACCTTAAGGTGTTCCTTGGCCTGACGGAACCATAGCCGTGCTTTTCGTGGATCTGGGGTCTCTCTTGTAAAGGACGGCGGCACAAAGTTACCATATGATCTGTTTGATCTGGCGCTGGACCGACTACGGTAATACGCCTCTTGATATCGTCTGGCTTCTTCCCTGTCCCTATTGACCTCTGATTCCCAGTAAGAATACTGATAAGAGCACCGCTGGTTGGGCTCACTACCCCTTTCATGCCTATCTATTTCTTGTTTGAGGAATTGGAAGGCCCTATTGGCACGTTCCTGCTGGCTTTGATTCTTATCGGGATGCCACTTGCGATAGAGACGGTAGAAAACCCTTTTGCGTTCCTCCGGCGGCATTCCAAATACCTCATCAACCTCCTTCTTTATTTGCTCTTCGTCTTTTTGCATGTCTTCTGGAAGAGCTTGGTCAATATGTGCCGCAGGCGGGACATTGGATGTAGGTTCCTGGGTGAGAGGAACGACTATCATGTCTCGTTGTTTCTTTGGTCGCAGGAATTTATAAAGTCTCGTCACTTTAACTATGATGGACTCCTTTCCTCCAACGTCGATTTTGTATCGTTTCGATAAGTTGACTGTCTCATCACCCTTGTCAATCTGTTCAAGGAGTTTGGCATAGATTTGCTCAGTAGCACCATCCGCCGGTGTTTCTGACGGTACCCTATCATCAGGGCCCAAGGCAAGGTCGTCACTATCATCATACTGCAACTGGTCTCCTTCGTCAATGTCTCTTTCATAACCTACTATCTCATCTACGAGGAAACGGTTGTAGGGGTCATGATCAAGCAGGTGATGAATATCTCTTGGTATTAGTGTACCCGGGCTGTGCTCTTCCGGTTGGACAGCACTTGTTGTGATATCGTACTCAGGGATGTCAGACCGGGAAATAATTGTATTCATCTCCACAAGATTCTGACAGTCCAAAGCGTGCGCACAGTGACGTACATGTTCAGGATTTAGTAGATGTCCTAGGAGGGCATTGCAACTGTCTGCAATTTGCCCAAAAGTCAAACCCTTCTGCTGAGAGAGTGAGGAGTGTTCCAGGTACATTATGCCCGCCAATTTGTCAAAATACGCTTCCCGCGAGTGCCTGTGCTCTGCAATTTTATGTCCATTATTGTCGTATAAGCCAAGCTTCAATTCTGTTTTGCAGACGAAATTGTCAAATTCCTGGAGTTGTGTTATGTGCTCTTTGATGTCAGCACTCGGTTGTTTGTTTTCGAGCTGGTGTTGCCTAAGTCTGAGCAAAACACGAGTCATCTCCTCTGATTTCACCTTTCGCTTGATGCCTTCCAGATACTCACAATGCTGTCCAGCGGGGCAGTCTTCATTGGTGTCTAACGGCTTCTCATTCCATTCATCCCCAAGATTCTTAGGTCGGAGGGACTCTGGAAGAAGTTTAATGAGACGTATCTCGTCCTCAACCAGAAATCCGCACTGCTTTACTGGAAAGATGAATTCCCTATCTGTTGGTGCAAGGTTATATTGCCCCATTTGGTTAAGGTCAGCATAATACAGATCAGTCGACCTCCTCAAGACGTATTCTGTATTAGGTAAATACAGCTCGGATGCGGAAAACGTGGATTGACCGCTTTTATTGCGCAACAGTAGTCCAAGCATTGCTTTAACAGCACCCACGGCTGTCTCCTGTTCGTTTGGACCTAGACGTTGATTACCACACTCCACTTTCATTGAAGCCAACACTCCTGCCAGCTGGTCAAAGGAACATGAATCCTGGGCTCCAAGCAGTCTGAGGACAGTATCAAACTGTGCCAATTCCCTTGGTGCTTTGTACAAGTACGGGCGCAAAGAGGGCTCAAGATCTTTGTCCATTTCAAATACCAACTGATCGGCTCTCACCAATACACGTCCTTCTTCCACAAGACATACTGGAGTGCACTTCAACCGACTCTTAATGTCCTCGCCATGCTCAGCCAAGTTTAGACCTTCCAGGTATCCCAAAATCTTGCCCATGACGTCTTTGAACGTCTCTCTCTGTTCTGAAGGCAGTGTGTCTTCCTTGTGAATCGCATTCTTTGTTTTCATCACCCCACAAATGTTTTGTGCGTGCGAAATAACTTTATCAACAATTACGGTTTCAATTCCAAGGCATTCATGAACAGTAATTTTCTTATTTACTTGTTCGTTTATCGGTATGTCCCAAGACGGGAGTATCATACAAATTGACCAGACAAGCTTCAAATGTGTCTCCGACGTTGATCCTTGGAATGCAATGAATGCAGGCGCTTGGTTGTTGTGACTTCCCGTCAAATAACATGCAGGGTGGATGTGAAGCAGTTCTGCCTTGATTGGGACAGATTGAACGAACTTGATCGTTGCGATTCTCTTCAGGAAGTTTGGATCGCAGAGCTTTTTCCTGTATTTCAGTTGATTTGTCAGAAGACGAGATTGGCGACACAATGTCTCTCTCTGTTCCTTGTCTTCGACTTCACCGGCCCTTTTTTCTACCTCCTGTGCAAACTGAAGAAAGTCGTCTTGAGTTACTTCTGAATGGAGACCAATTTTCTTCAGGAAATACTTCAGGGATCCCATGGATTCAGGCAGTAACTTGATTGGTTCAATCAACGCTTTGAAGACAGAATTATCACCGTCGTAAAAAAACCTTGCTTGTCGTGGTATGTCCGTTGTATCTGGAATGAACGCAATATGGGAAAGACGCTCGAGAATTTCTTTTCCTTCCGGTTCTGAAGCTTGGTGTAGGACGCTATCTCTGATGAATTCGACGTGTTGCAATTGACCCTCTTGACTGAGGTTTAGGAAGCTTGGAAGTATGTACTTGAGATACATGTCAGATTGTGTGATTGGAGTTATTCCAAGCTGTAGGTAGATCCGACTCAATGTATGATTGGGCTCCAGAATAACACAGTGCATGTTGTCCATCCAGGTCTTGGCTTCAACCATCAACTTTCCGTAGCCATCTGCAGTGTGGTAGTAATCAAAACGGTAAAGATCAATTGTGTTGTCTTCTCCTAGAACTTTGAAAACTGGGAGCTTCTTGATAGTCTTCATGCTGTCTTCCGACATATTCTTGCCCTCTTGAAAATAACGAAGAAGAGTGTCGCACTCTGAGGGTGTCGGATGACCAATGTCTCCGTCTGTTTTTTGCACGTATGCGATCACATCCGTCACATCTTGTCTTGACGATGTCAGGGCTAAGTTTTTTTGAAGTATATCTTCTAGTCCTGCTGGTGCATGCGGTACGTGTACTTGTGTGCCACTGCCAGTAAAGGACGTCTTGAGCTCACACATAAGGTTCTGCGAAATGGAAGGGAGACCAAGGCTGCGCAGCACATCGGCTATTTCCATTCTATACCCTACTTCGTTTGGCAGCAATAATACAGTTTTGGATAAAGAAGGGGGCACCAGTTTACCCGACGTAGTAGGGAATATTGGCCATTGGTTGATACATTTTAGGGAGCCCTCCTCTACCGTCTCACTGCAGATGAATGCCCATAGATTTCCAAGCCACGACTCAGAGGGATGGCCATCTTTGTCTGGTGTCCACTCAACGTGCTGATTGCAACCTTGCCAGCTCTCTGGCAGATGCTTCCCAAGGTGTTGGGCCAGGTCCATTATGGTAAACTGCTTAAACACTCCACTGCTATAAGCAGCCTCGGAATTCTTTTTCTTAAGCTTCTCGAACCAATCAATGCACGATGAAACAAGCTTGCTGTGAAGGAATATATTCTGCAGACAAGGTAGTACCCTGGAGTGTTCAGTCACATATGAACCATCACACGTTGAAAACTCACGCAGTATGCCATCATTCGTCACACGCATGGGTAAGCCATTCAGCTCAGCTGGATTTTCGATACCTTCTAGGCAGTACTTGAACACTGTAAGTAAAGTCTGGATGTTCTTGAATTTGGTTTTCTCCAATGGAGCAGGAATGGTCTGTGCCACTTGATTAGATCCAGATGAAAGATGCTGAACGACAGATTGCGGAGATACAAACTTTGCTCCAACATCGCAATCTTGAAACGCCGAACATACATCCCGGGAGCTGGCCAACAGGTTGAAGTTGACACTCAGCAAGAAGGAGCGCATTAACTCCCGTGGTGTAGACCTACTCACTGCAAAGTTATCAGTGAAAGCATGACTGTCATCACTGTTTGGATGATGCCAGGTGGTTGTGACATTATCTTCGGTTTGATGTACAACAGGTAAAACCTTCAAGTTTTTCTCACTGATGTACCGAAGCGTAGCTTTTGCTAGGAGTTCCCACTCTCCACTATAGCTCTTCAAATGCTTTGGAAAAAGCTCATCATAACGCCAAAGGTGCCGTTTCAAAGACTTGGCATCAGCTTCCCCAAGTATTATTCGCCCCGCATGCTCAATTAATTTGGCATAGGCTGGGGCAAGTACATGCTCTACCAGTATTCGATTCCATCTATGGATGAGTGGGCTCTTGTCTGAAGTATCATCTGATTTTGCATAATCATCGCCTTTTGCAAGATTCTTTCTTGCCGAACCCAACTCAAATGTCCCATTCACATGCACTGGTAATTCGGTGCAAACCGGCAGTGGGAGGAAGCAGTAGGCCTTGGGTCGCTGAATTGTTGTCATCTCCGTTCTGCTATCCTTGAGGAGAGCCGCTACTCCACCACGTGGAATCTTTAAGCTACAAGCTCTTGACACCGACTGACATTCAGACTCCATACCTTCAAACCCCAGCGTCTGAGAAATGAGCCATGTTTGTTCAGCGCCAAGCGAGTCACTTGTCACGAGTGTGTACACATGAGACATGGGCTCAACTGTCTCACAAGGGTCATCTGTGAAAAGCTTGAGGTGCTCTGCCAGCTTTGAGCGTCGATCTTCGTCTTGTTCTGAAAGCTTTGCACTGATGCTGTATTCTGTTGTCAGGTTGTTGGTGTGTTCATCAATACATGAAACACTGATCATTTTGATGTTGTTGAGGAAAAGTAGAGCTTCATCAGACACTTCTTTGAATTCGCCTAGCAGCTCCTGTACTCTCCTTGGATGGTAAGTCTCTTCAGAAAGCCTTGATTGTTCTTTTCGGAGTGGGAACCGAAAAACTGTTCCCCCCTTTCCATTAAAGGCAGGTATATCCTCTAGATATCCTCTCAACATGTCAGGGAAGTTTTCCCTGAACCGATCGTCCACCATCAATTGTTTCCCGGGTGAATTTTTCTGTGTCACTGGAGAAAACATCAAAAGCGGATCAAACATACAAAGGGTGTCATTGTTGCTAAGAAAACTCGGGCAATCAGTCAGGTGGTAAACAGCATTGAAACCGATTCCAAATTTCCCAGTTGTTGTAATGTCGTCTCTCTTTCCTCCAACTCCTACCTTTTGAATGCCTTTGATGTCTGCCTCCGTGAATGGCTTGTCGTTATACACACAGAGTGATGGAAGGTCTCCTACGGCAGCCCAGGAATCACATATGACCTTCTTTGCTTCGTGATGACGCGGGTCATATACGAAGTGTATCTCTGTTGATCCTGCATCATCGGCATTTTGAAGAAGCTCTTTGAATACATCAGAGACGTTTGGATACGACCTCAGTATGTTTTTCAGTCGATCCGTTAGTTGTTCACTCTGGCCGAAATCTATTGCAAATCCCTGCAATGGTAAGCAGCTATCAATGTACTTCTCCCTTTCAGTGACGATACCCAAAACCTTAGCATAAATGGGGGACGATATATCTCGATGTGTATACTTTTCTTCGTCACGACTTCCCTCCCATTCCATATCGTTGTATGTCAGCTCTCCTGGTAACCGCAAGATCCCGCAGATGTCTGGGACATGGATTAAGCCTTTTTGTAAGTTGCTTTCTTGGCTACCTTCAGTGTTTTTTCCATGCTTTTCTTCTAACTTGGAGACAACTTCTGACAACATCGACGTCGCGGTTTTCAGATCTGATTCACCCAGAGGTTCCTCGCCATATGTTTCCTTCAGAAGCTGAAGAGTTTCAAGGAAGTCATCTAGCTGAAAGCGATCTCTTACACCACAAATCCGCAACAGGTTGCTGAATTGAGTGAGTTCACGGGAAACTTTGTACAGATATGGTCCATCTTTGCCTTCGTAGAGAAAAGCAAGTTGTTTACACTTTCTGAATTGGCCATCACAGAAAACGAATCCTATCGAACGAAGCTTGTTCACAGCAGCACGGTGCTCTTCTTTGAAAGTATCTTCACCGTTTGGAGACTCCACATAGATTTTGCTCTGGAGATATGCGTATATACTGCGAACCATTGATGTTTGATGAGCCACCCCAGGTGCTTGATTGATCAAAATAACAAGCTGTGAAATGACATCATTGACTGCAACTTGTTTTCCCGTGAATCCAAGAAAGGTTTTAACATTGTCACTCTTTGCCTCAGATCCCAATCTGTTCTCGTCCAATAGTGGTCGAACGGACCCAAGAAGGTTCTGGTGTTCTGGTGTATGAAGCATGTCTGCAGACATAAACTCATTGTCAGAGTGACACCAATCAATAGGGTAGCTAAGGGGCTTCTCCAGGACTGGAAGGAAAGCTGCTTGTTGGATGCGTTTCCTATGATCGGGTGTTGGCTCGTCATACCTTCTGAGCTTTTCATCCATCAGCTTTAGAAGAGTCACGCACCTCTGGACAACATTCTCACCCCCTGAAAGTGATTGTGATCTCTCACAGATATCTTCCCAAGATAAGTCATGCGAAGCCATCCCTAGCTGGGATAAAGACAGAAGACGTTCTTGTTTACGGTACAGCTCTCCATATGGAAACCGGCAGTCAGTCTCGCTATACAGTGATCCAACTGGTGATTCAGGATTCACCAAATCCTGAGGTCTTGCCAAGTCTTCTCCTTCTGGGGAAGTCGGTATACACTCCGTAGCCTTCAGTAATTCATCATAATCTTCCAGTTTTCTTTCTCCAAGACGAAGGTCTAACATGTAAAGAACAATCCTGTTTCTGTGGGTAGACTCGATGTCTTGAGGGTTATTCTTCATCATCGGAAATAATACCTCAGATAAAAATCGCTGGATGTTGAAGGTGTTGCTGTCGAAAACCTCTTGAGCGTCTACCTGTTTGATGCTGTCAACTACATCTCTTTCCAGTTCGACCCATCGTTTCGGATCCTGATGCTTGCTTAGCACAGTTGTTATACTTCTTCTCACCTCTTCAGGATCTGTCAATCCCCAATCAGTGAAGAAACATCGATGGACTGATACCCACTTACTTTGGTGAAAGAATACGTCTGGGGCATCGACACAACTTACTATCTTCTTGTAGAAGGCTTTAACGAAAGGATGAAAATCAGTTTCAGACTCACTCCATCTGGGCCACAAACACTGGAAGTTGCGAGCATCAACAACATCTTTTTCATGCAACATTTGAAGATCTTTCAGTAGATTCACAAAAGCACGCAACAAGACTGATTCCATGAAGCAGATATTCCAACGGGTCTCAAATTCTCCCGTGTCGGAGGAGGATTTGCTCCATAGCTGGCGACGGTTAGGTTGCAGCAAGAAGTTGCCATTGACGTGGAACGGTAGCCCAGTTGAGACGGCAAGAGGAAGATAACTAAAGGCCTTGCCCTGGGTGGTTTCAGGGGTCAACCCTCTTTCACCAGATATTAATTGTGCAGCAACTCCACCACACGGCATAACTCCAGCTTTGATGCCCTCTTTGGTAAGGGAGAGATCAAGAGGTTCTTCCGTTGCCATGCAAGAGCTGATGATGAAGTGAAACGTTTCTTTCTTTTGTTTCTTTTTCCCACCCATACCCAATACTCGCCTTTCCTGATTCACCTTCACAATCATAGTTGTCTCTGGAATAGGCAAATCAGGGACAGGTAATTTTACACGTTTTGCCGTCGTTTTCAGAATGCCTCGTTGGGTCTTCAAGTCATCTATTAGAGCTGTCTTCAAGTCGTCAGCTGGAGCTGCAATTGAACGAGGCAGCTGTCTGACTTGTGAAACACTGACAGACATAACAGGTTTCCCATCATCAATGTTCTCAGACTCAAGCTGTTCCACAGTAACATGAACCACGTTCTGTGTAAAGAGAAGCAGAGTAGATGCCGACTTCTGCAAAGCCTCTAACAGTGGTTCAGTACTCTTCTTGGAATCAAAGACAGAATCTGAGATTTGATTTGGCTGTTGGCCATCAGCTTCCGCTTTCGTCCGCAGTGGTAACCTGAAAAGTGTGTGCCCGAAGTGTGCAGCCTCTGGCAGCTTGCAACCAAAGATGCCATTGTATGGTTGGAACTGGTTCGGATAACTCCCAAGCGTCCGTCTGTGGCTTTCGTTTGTCAGATCGAGTTTGATACCTGGCTGTGCCGGCTTGACACGGGATCCAAGATGGGTTGCTCTGGGATCACAAATAAGCACATACGGTCCGCTGACAACACTGGGAATATCGGTCAAGTGATAAACTGACGTGAATCCCAATCCGAACCTCCCAACTTTGTCCAGCTGATCTTTCTTGCTCTGGGCAGCTATATTGCAGATATTTGCAATATCATCTTTTGTGAAGATGCCGTCATTAAAAACCCAGAGAGCAGGTCCATGACACGATTTCATTCCTTCGCCCATAAGGTTGTGAGCTGTTTGCTTGTTGTCGCGCCAGTCTAGAAGGAATTTGACTTCAGTAGCTCCAGCATCGTCAGCGTTTTGAATCAACTCGTTAAAGATGCCCGGGCCTTCCTTGTACATATCAAGATTACGCTTGATTGCATTCACTGTTGTCTCGTGTGGTCCAGCAACTTCATATCCATACTCTACTGCTTCAACTGGAGCAATCACGTGACTCAGTGGTTGCAATCCCAATTTCTGAGCAACCAAGTTGGGTATTAACTCATGAATTATTGGCTTGTCGAAGTCTTGGGGACCTTCTTCGAATATCTGTCTTGCAAGTCTCTCCTCATCAACATACAGGCATTGCGATGGACATGCCATGTGTAGCTTTCTTTCTCGGCCTCTGGGCATTCTACATGGAACGAGGATCCCTGACATCTTGCTGTCAAATCTTTCTTGGTTAACCATGTGGCTTAAGATGTTGCAGACAAGATTTAAGTCTTTCTTGTAATCCTCTTCACTGGAAACCGTGTTGGCTTCATGCTTTTGACTGACAATTTGCAGCACTTCGCAAAAAGCGCTGTCTTGGAAGGTCTCTTGGACACCCATGCTATTTAGGAAATTGCCGTACTGGAGACAATCCTCTGGAACAAGGCGTAGATAAGGGGTCAAACTAACACCAAGTGTCCCGTTGCTCATGGCCATCTTGTCAGGAGTGGTGAAACCAGAACCATGCCACACCCATGGTTGTGGAGCACTCATATGCTCGTGAAAAAGGTGTCTCACTTGCTCATTCTCTGCTCTAGTGAAGAAGGAATATATCTCGGACACTGTATGAGAAACAATATGCACATTATCAAGAACATTCTGGTAGTTGTTGGCAACATTCTTAAGATGAAGCATTACCCGTTCGACGTGTTGGTAGTTGCTGGAATCAAGATTCTGTTTCCATCCAAAGGCATTCAGTAGTTCATCTTTGACGTTATGTAACCTTACAAGAGGGAGCACAGAGCCTTGAAGCAGAGCAGAATCAATGGGCCCTACTTGTCTGGGCGAGTAGAGTGTGTGGGAGTTTCCAATCCAACCAGCCTTGTTAGGGTAATCAGCAGGTGGTGAAGCTTCACACGGAACCCAAGACAGATCTTCAAGAAACTTATATAGTGCTTTACATGTCCTGTTGCTCGTGACCTGTTCACGTAAGAAACCTGGATAGTGGTTGATGTGTTGTAAAAGGACTGACCCCCTTTCAACATCAGCACAGTTTGTGGTTTGGGAAACCTCCATTGCACACATCAAAACGTCATCTGGTGACACGTCTGCCTCTGTTTTGAGTCCGACCCGTTTCAAGTTGTCTAGCAGTCTGCCTTTGGAATACTGTCCAACTGGAAACCTGCTGCTTCCTCTAAACATTACCTGAAGGGTTTGAGAGGGCTCGAACAGCTCCTCTGGACTTGCTTTGCGTTTAGAAATTGGAATAAATTTCAGGCCTGTCAACAAGTGGTCAAATCTTGCTTGCTGCAAGACCCACTTCATGATCTTCAATGATTCGTCGTCACTATAGAATCCTTCCTGTACTGCAGGGAGGACGTTTCCTTGTAGAAACTCAACAACAGATAGCTTTTTAACCCCAAGTTGTAACAGTAGGTTGTCCGACTCATCAGATCTTAGCATAATACATCGACGTCTCAGAGCTCTCACTGGTAACTCAAAATAGTCACCAGGAATTGAAGTTGGACATGTCCTGACTGCAATATATTTCCCATCACTTCCAAGAAAGACAGAGAGAGACTTCAAGATATCACTTTGCTGGGGCGTTAAGTGCTGGAGTTTTGAGAGGAAAGTACATAGTTCGTCTTTTGGGCTTGCAGCCAAACCTTGAACCTGTGCATCGAGGTTATTTTGGCTGCATGCCTCTAGAATGGTCATTACTCCTTCGGGTGTCGGACCACCAACAAATCTGTTGACATGTGGGTGATCGCTTATATAAGACGGAAGATCCCGTATAACAACAGCCCCGACAGACTCAAGAAATGAACAGATGTTATCTGACAAGCGTGCAGGATAACGCCCATAAGAGCCCCCCTCCCGCACCTGGCAAATTAGCTTATTCTGTTGTAGTCTTGCAATGCGATCGCGTGCTACCGGGATGAGGGGAATACCTTTGAATGCCTCAAGCTCTGTTTTCAGCAACCATCTCCACAACTCCACCAACCATTCCTTTGTTGGTTGTTGACCCCGTCCTGGGGTCCATGGCACGGTATTATCTGTTCCTCCTCTCCATGTGCTTGGAAGCATCTCTTTCAACAGAGGTGCAACATCATTAACGCCAAGGCTTTTTAGCTGTGTGTGCGCCTCTATGCTCGGATCTGTTAGCAATGTCGATGGCAGGTCACTTGCAGCGAATCTTGACGCCCCATTTGGGATCAGAGAACTTGGATTCTCTGTGGTCGCGATGTATACTATTGGCGCATCGTTACAAAACGCAACAAAATCGCCACTCTGCAAGGGAAGCAGACGCAGGTTTTTCAGATCACAAACTGGTTCACTGGTGACGTATTTAAGAAGCTCAAACTTCTCGTCACTTGACAGGAACTGCAGTGGATCCCCTCTGATCCAGTTACTCACAAGTGCAGGTGTAACCGTGTTGTAAGCCACACCTGCCCATTTAAGAGACTCCAGAACGTGGTGCGGAGGCTGCGCAACTGGACAACCTTTGATTCTCAGCACTTTTGAAATCAAGGGGCTTCCCTCGGGGTCAACATACACGTCCATTGGCTTTTTCCACGAGCCGCCATTATGTTCTGTGTAGAAGATGGGCTTGTTCGCTAGCAGCTGCAAGAATTTCTTGACCCCAGTTGACCAATTTGCCTGTATGTGCTCAATGGAAGGCCACGCTTTATACACATCCAACGGCTTCGTCGGATCAGACGGATCTTTACTCTTCTTTATAGCAGCCTGGATGACCTTTGCATAAACTTCCGGAAAGACTTTCCGTGTGAGGAGCTTGTTCCAGAGTGCCTTGTTGTCATGCTGGGACTCTTGATCTGGCCACCTGATACTGCGACGGTTGTCTCCTAGACCAAAGTAGCCGTGTACGTGGACTGGCAATCCAGTCTTCTCACTCTCTGGCAATGGTAGGAAGCAAAACACACGACCACTTCGCTGTTCGTCATCTAAACCTGCTGTAGAGCTTATTAGGAAGGACATCCCCATCCATGGCCGCAACTTCAGTTCATCATCTTTGTTCAGTTCTTGGAGACGTCTGGATGTGCTCTTTAAGCTGTTCAAGATGATGTATCTGCTGGTCGTTTGAGCTGTCTGTGATCCAGTTTGCTTCTGGATTCGTACACAGCTCATTGTTTGAATGTCTTGATTCGAGATAATCCGGCTCAGGAATGTTGTTCTGTCCATACGAAGCTTATGACGATCGTCTTCGTGAATCTGTACCTTACAAATAAGTCTAGGATTGTCAGACATATGATCTCTTTCATACACGGCTATGGATTCTACATGCTTGAGAAACAACAGAGAGATCTCTGCATCTCTCTGGAATGACGCAAAGAGGTCATGCACACGCGCATGATCAGTGAACACCGACTTACTGACCAGTGATTCCCTGGTTCGCAATGGAAATCGAAAAACAGTACCCTCTAATTTACTGTTTTCAAAGTTGTGTTTATTACAGTGAAACAAGTCAATCAGGTATGGTGAAAACTGGTCTGGAAATTCAGCCAGAAGATCGGTTGTCATCTTCCACTTCTTACCACGTCTGCCTTTGTATTTTGTGTTGGTGTGAGGGTCATGGATGAAGTTCTTCTCCAGTGGGTCCAAGAAACCGATTTTGTTTCCGCTGATGATGCAGGGCATGTCTGTGAAGAAAAGAAAAAAATCAAAACCTTGATAATCATGACTTTTGTGTGCAATTAAAAGTACGCTAATGCAAAGAATATGTTGATAAAAATGAGGTTGCCAGTATAAATATTACTCACCTGTAAGATGGTAGACAGAGATGAAGCCCAGGCCAAACCTCCCAACCTTGGTAAGGTCTTCCAGCTTCCCACTCTGCTCAGGGTGCTGGATGTTGTACCAGTCTTGCTTCTGAAAGGTTGCATCATTGTAGGCATACAGAGCTGGTCCTTGGAAGTCCTTCAATGTCTCAGACCACAATTGATGGCTCGGATGGTGTGTCTTGTCGTAAAGAAAAATCACATTCTTTGCTTTTGCATCATCTGCATTCTGCACAAGCTCCTGAAATGGACAGATATTTATATTTAACAGCTTTAACTACGTTTTTTTTTCTTTCATAAAGGCCAAACCTGTGTTTACAAAAAAACCCAGAATAATGCTGAAAGTTGTTTTTATATACAAAATTTAAAACACTTTTCAACATTTCTACCGTGTACAGACAAATTTTCTTACCTTCAAGATCTGTCCACCTTCCGGGTATTTGTCCAGAACCCTCTTAAGGTAGATGTGAAGCGGTGGCAACTGCTGCCCAAAGTCGCCGTCTTCTGTGAAAGGAAAAATAGCCTTAATGATTATTAACATAACGAACACGGAAGATGTCAATTTGTGATGATTTATCAAGGGGATTATTTTTTGTTTTATTTCAGGACCCATATCTCATCATCACTCGAGTGGATCATGGGCATGGTCAGATTCAGTTTTGTCCAATACCAATTAAGATACCTCTTAGAATAAAACAGTGGTTTAAGTGTGGTTCATGTTCCTCTTGATTTTATATGAGAATAGACCTACATCATTAATGATGGAGTCTTAAAAAAAAAAAAACAGGCCATTGAACGAAACTTTTTACAGATATGACTTACCATCACTAGAATCTGGCATTGTGTTTCAATTCTGCACTAGATGAGCTCGTAGCAAATGTGCATACTATAGTCGGATTTATTTCCTCTCTCCGCAGACGAAGTCTGTAAAGTGACGTTTGTTACAAAAAAAAATTCATTATACAGACCCTAAATATACAGGATTTGGGATAACAGCATTTGTTATCGCCATCATGCAAGAGAAAACTTAAAATTTGACTTTAATATGGAATAAACAATAAAGCTGAAAAAATATGACAAATCAACCTTATTTAAAGTGTGGATTAATAACTCAGTGAAGATGGGTTAAGTACGAAAACTTATATTTTCCTACTGTTTTTGGCTAAACAGCATTATATGTTGATTTTCTGATATATTATATGCGTGCTTTTCTCAGGCACTCGATGTCTCAATGTGACATCAATTTAATTTTATAGCTTTTCACGGCCAATTTCCTAAAATGTTCATTTACTTCTGAAAATCTGAAATTCACTTCGTTTGAATTTGAGAATCGCTCTGAGTACGCGTTTCAATTTCACTACCAGAGCATTCAATTCCATTTCAGTTCAATCAAGTAAGTGGTTGAGCAGCACCTTTCGTTTATGTTAATTCAGATTCGTTGACAAGACTTCTTTTTCGTTTGTAGATGGCGATTTCAAACATTCTTCATTCTATTTCACCTTTAGCTTAATAACATTGGCACTAAGTACAATTCGTCGATCGTACCACGATATGACCAATCTGAATTTTTGACGAATGGTTTTTTTAGCATATTCTGGTTATGCATGATGAAATCTTTATTTTCTGAAAATTTACAATTCATAAGTGGCCTAATTAGCTAATTAAACTGATTCAGCTAATTAAAAATGTTGACCTATCGCTACAAAATGCTAAATTATCATTTCACAAACTGGCGCATCGAGATAGGTCACTTCGTGAAACGCGTAAACAACGCTGTCAGTTTTCAACGAAGTGACTTATAGAGTCTGGTACCCGGACTTAATGTGGTCCCTATCACTTTCTTATGAAATTGAGTTACTAGGGGCCAGTCATTGGGCCAGTCTTTAGCGTCGGTTATCAGAAACAATGGCGGCGTTCACATGTCGTTTGATAGCTGAACGAAACTAGCAAGTTTCAACCGAGTTTCTGATTCTGTAAACGTCTGTAAGTATATTCCTTCTGTATTTTGATACTCGTATTGCAATATGTTTGTGTTGAGCTTTGTCTAAATACATGTTTTGCAGAGACTCGTGTGTATGATAGCACAAAATCCTACACTAATTAGCCTATTGGTATGAAGCCCGGGAAGGGACAGGGTAGAATTTTTTTTGTAATTTCCTAATTCGTTCCCACGAATTACTAATTCGTTCGCACGAATTGCTAATTCGTTCGCACGAATTAGCAATTCGTTCCCACGAATTGCTATTTCGTTTCCACGAATTGCTAGTTCGTTTCCACGAATTACCAACTCGTTCCCACGAATTACCAACGCGTTCCTGGATGCACGAGATAGCAATTCGTTCCCACGAATTAGGAAATCGTGCGAACGAAATAACAATTCGTGCGAACGAAATTGCAATTCGTGCGAACGAAATAGCAATTCGTGCGAACGAAATAGCGATTCGTGCGAACGAGTTAGCAATTCGTGCGAACGAATTAGTAATTTGTGGGAACGAATTAGCAATTCGTGGGAACGAATTAGCAATTCGTGGGAACGAATTAGCAATTCGTGCGAACGAATTGCTAATTCGTGCGAACAAATTAGCAATTCGTTCGAACGAATTAGCAATTCGTGCGAACGAATTAGTAGTTCGTGGGAACGAATTAGCAAATTACAAAAAAAATTCTACCCTTTCCCTTCCCGGGCTTCATATATTGGCGTACTCTGTAGTGTAGACGGTAGTGGGTAGTCATAATCAGTCAGAATAACACTTGAGTGGGGTTCGATTCCGAACTAATGCTTTTTAATGACATCCCCGTTGATATTCATGTTGATTCACCGACTGTCCTTTCGGGAAAATATTTATTAAATAAAAGGGCCAAACTAAGGTTGCTTTTTTAACATTATGATTCATGATTGGTTTGGTTTGTTTGTTTGTGTTATAGAATGTGGATGTCTCAGTGGATAATTGCAGCCAAACGTTTATACAGAGCGCCATTCGTCTACATAATTGAATGAAGTTTTAAAAACGCTTCGTTGAAAGGAAAGTGATCGATTCCTGGAGCATGAATGTAAGCAATTTTTTAACATAAAGGTTATTATTTAACTTTTCATACTTTTGCTGCTTATTATTTTGGTTTTATACTGCCCGGCTCAGATCAAAAAGAGCATTGCGTCTGTTATTCGTTTTTACGTTTTGTGCTTCGTTTCTCTCTTTTTAAATGTTGATTTAGTACTCCAGTCTTGCTACAATTCTAAAGTCAATGCAGATAACAAAAAGAATGTAAATGGCCGGGGTAAACTGCAAAAAAGTTAAATTCAGTTGCTATGATTTGTTTTAGTTAATATTGCAAAACATGTGAAAATCTAAAAAAGACACAGACTGCAAGGATAGTGACACCAGACATTAAACACATTCTGAATGATTTATCAATAATTCCCTTTAACAAACTGTAATTGTTTTATATTGATTTTCCATGTGGACTATATTAAAAGAAACAAATCCAAATAAATGTTCATGTAGATTCTAAATTTAAATTTAATAAAAAAGTATCGATTACTGAATGCGTGAACCACCTGCCACAGTCTGCCTCGGAATGTAACGGGGAAATGCTCAGCCTTAAAACAAAGGACGACTACTGTGCATTCATTTCAGCAAATGCGCACCCACGCATTCGGCTTGGAACTCCAACTGCGCATGTGCACATAAAGACTGTACAATGGATAAAAAGCACAAGAGTGTATGTTGACATTCCAATGGTAACGGAATATGAAATCTGCTCATATTTTTTTCATGCAAGCGAAAAGATGGTTAAAACACTGTATGGGAAATATTAATTATTAACCCTCATATGCAAACATACATTTTGTGCCAAGTAGTCCTTTCAGTCAGAAATCAAACAAGTGCATGTTTTCAACAGTTCAGAATTCGCAGCCTGCATACAGCTGCTACAGTATAATTGAAATGTTAAATTATAACGGAAGAAGAAATTCTAAACTTCATGTCAGTGAAAAAAATCGCCGTCATAGATGCCGAAACGTCAATACTGGCTACTGGTACCGGTATAGCTGACCTTCAAGTCTGGAAGAAATCGTTCGAAAACTTCCCCAAATCTCTGTAGTTATATCAATTTCTAGGAATTTCTCAAACTTGTTATTTCACGAGTAGTTGAACACTTATATCATCTAAGTATATTACACATTTTAACTTAATCTGTTGTTGCAAACAACATTAGCATGTCAAAAGCGTCACTCAGCGTGTTTTGGCGGGGGTCTCGGTATCGACCAATGGCAGCCGGCAAAAAGGGTGATATTTATCAATTAATAACTCGTGAAGGAGGCTTTTCTTAAACATTTTTTTACTGCACACCATAATGCATAGGAACCTTATTTATATTCGTGAGGCTTGAAAAATTGACAGATATTCGTCACCGTTTTGACGAAGTGACACATCTGTGCACATAGATGCAAACCGAGTTTTGAGAAAATTGCGTTTGAAGTTGGTGGATTTTTCAATTTGCATTTTCTCCCCCAGAATTGAAAAATATATAACTGAGACAATAGCCCAGGACTTAAATAGCCAAAAACAATTCTCTCTATTCATAAAATCGTGTTTAATTAGAAGATATCAATTACTAAAGATATCCGTCACTTCGTCAAAACGGAAAATCTGCTTCTTCACAAAAATGAGGCATGTATTTGTCAGCCTCGACTCCATGGGCACGTGCGCGTTGTTAAGATTGCGCAAAGCATGATGGGATGGCGCAGCAAGATCGTACCCATGGGGAACGAGGTTGTGTATTTGTACACAGCGCATGCCCGTATATAAAATTGATACATTTTAGAACGCAGATACGTCACTTCATCAAAACGCAAATCTTGGAGGCTTCATATTTCTAAATATAGCACACGTGTAAAATCAATGAGTCTAAGTGACACAATCATAGAGATCCGTTGTCACATGAAAATTCGACTCCTATGAAATCGGACCCCTTTTCCCCTATTATTGGTTAATCCCGCGCACGTGACAGGTCACTCTCCCGAAACGATCCTAAAAATAGCATCGTATCGTACTCACGCGTGCGCAATACTACCAATGAGTCCACATTTTATGGAATCGGATATTCACGCTACACCGTCACTTCGTCAAAACGAAATACTTAGTGTGCAGCACTTTCAACACTTTGTGCAATTAGCGTAATTAACAAACGATGGAATGTGTCTCGAAATTTGTTAATTATGTAAAGGATATCATAAAATGTTAGATTATTCAAAAATCTCAGATTTCAGAAAATCTCAGCTTTGGACGGATGTGTCACATCGTCAAAACGGCAAACGTCAGTGTTACAACTTTCAAAAAATTCACGTAGCCAGACCTATTATTCCAATTTCAATGAAAAGTAATGAACATATCACAACGATTTTTAGCACATGCTAATTGGATCATTATAAGGGAAATAAATCCTTAAAGTTGCATGAAGATACGGTCTTCCAATTGGGAGAAATTAATTTTCAAAGATTTCGCCCGCCTGCGTGAACATGTCTGTGTACATGTAGTTTCATTCAAAATAAATTGTTACGCAACCTTTAGCCCTTCACAACCACTAGACTGCATTGGCTTACTGCCATGAACTAACAAAACAACGAATCAATAATGAAAAGAAAGTTTACGGCAGCGAAATATCCATAATTTTTTTTTGCATAAACTAATTGCAACATTGAGGTTTCTGCCTGATATAACATCACATTTTTGCTCATGAATATGGAAATTCGCATTAGCATAAAAACCAAAAAGGCAGATGAATACCCTTGAAAATGGCAAAATGAAAATTGAAAATAAGGTTAAAGGGATACAAAGGTGCATTTTCAGGGATTACATTGAAAAAAAAATACGTTTATGAGCCCTTTAAAATAATGTTACTTCATACTTTCTCCAAGATTAAGTGATCAAGGCCATTGCGATTGGTCAGTGTTGGGGGTATGAGTTCACATCTTGATTCTGATTGGTCATAATGAGAAGGCCTAATATATCAATGTTCATGAAACTGGTCTCTGGTCTCTAAATTAAAAAGGGATTCCCAGAAATGTTCTTCATTAGGCTTTAAAATGATTTTTTTTCCTTAACGATTATATGTCAAATTACCAGTGCAAAAATGTGTGAACAAATAATCATTAATTTCTTGATGTAAAACGAGGAATAAAATGAAAGTTGTAACTGGTACTCGGCCCCATAGGTTTGTGCACAAATTGCCTGGTGTGTTTGTCATCCAATCCCAAGATGCATTGTGAATATCGAAAAGGTTAGGGGCGCGGCACTTCATTGGTTTTTTTATGTTGTTATAGGCCTAATTGTTCGCAAGATTGTGGTGCATAATAATGAAGCTAACAATTGAACAAATAGTTCCACCCTACCACCTAGTCACTGGCGTAAGATGTGTCAATAACCCCTCGTGTGTCCATATTTTGTGATTTTTTAAGGGGAAAACAAAATTATCACTCACCAATCATGCCAACAAATAATGTAAACCATTCATTGTGAGTGGTTGAAGACATCAATGGAAGCAATAGAAACTACATGTACATATGACCGTGGAGGAACACGACTTGGCTATTGCCTCGTACGGGATAGTGGAGTTTCCAATCCGATGAATTTGAAAACACAACAGCGTGTCCACGGTTCCAAGCGGAAATGATGGCGGAAAAAAGTAGGAACTTAAGGGTTGAATAATTACACAGAGTACGTACGTGTACATGTATGCCTGGCCTACAATGCGCACGCGCATGCCCCCGCCAAGCGTCACTTTATTGTAGTATTGCTCATTCCAGAAATCCCAGCAGCCATCACGTGTCTGTCAACGAGCTGCGGCGCTTATATTTGCAGCACACATCGTCAATAATCATGACGATGTTTAATCGATGTTTCTATGTCTATACAAAAGAAAAAACTATAACGTCACACCATTGATATCACTCAGTCATGCATGTACAATAAAGCATTCAAAGAACGGCTTTCGTCGAGCTGCCACAGTGGCCTAGTGGATAGTGGAATGAACACAGTGGATCGCAAAATGTGTGGTTCGAACACCCATGTCCATTTTCATCAAATATTGTTTGTTGGTTGGGATAAGTTTAATTGAAGGGAAAACACTACAAAAACCCACTAAGTACTGTCTTCCATCCACACAGAGTGATAAATATTCATGTTAGGGTGCGTGATGTGTGATTGGTAATTTTCTTTACCGAGTGGTATACACTCACATTGTATTCGTGTAAACATAGTAAAAAATAGAAAAAGAAGAAAGACCAAAAAACGAGAAAGAAAAAATAAATTCATCAAATCAATGAATGAACTGGTACTTTTTGTTTACACCATTTCTTGTATGTATTGACTATTTTGAGGAAAACCTTTTCCAGACAATAAACTCGATTAAGTACACAAGGAAAAACCCGAAATTTAAACAGTGAGACTTAAATTGCTTGTTATTTATTATTTAATTGTATATTGCAAACTTGCAACCCCCAACCCACTCAACTCGTCGCCAGTGCTTACTTTATTTCCAACCACGTTTCCAATAGTAAACCCTGAGTAAACTTTCGTCCTGTATCATGATTCGATACCATAATGGATTTATATCGTGTACTTGGTGTTGTTTTTTCCAACGTGCATTACGTGTTTTCACATTCATTGTAATTATTACATCCACACCTTCTTAAAAATAATCATTTATTTTCCAATTTATTCACTGATGAAAATTAATGTGATACTGCATATTGTCTAGATAAGATTGTAACATTATAATTTTGAAAAAAAATATGTGTTTTGGTAACTCACGCCATATGCTCACGTCTCAACGAATTGATGTTGTTTTACCCCCAGACACCGCATACAAAAACAAGCGCTTATGTGACGCATTATTATGGAGGCCCCAGGCTATTCCTCATTTGAATCAGTGTTCAAAAATCTTGCACATGCAAATGATTCAATACCAGGGTGCGAGAGCAAGTAGTGGTGGGCGCTTACTGCTCGGCACCCTGGGCACGAGGTTGCAACCCACTCTACAATGTAGATACGCAGGCCCTGGTTCATGTGGTTGGACAAGAGAAAACGCGTTTCAGCTTGCGCATGCGCAAAGCACGCCAATGCTAATAAAACAGGTGTAGTATGAATATCCCACTCCATTATGGACTCGTTGGTAGTATTGCGCATGCGTAATCATGATAATAACCTATAAATAGACCTATTTATAGAAGAGTGACCTGTCACGCGCGGGATTAACCAATAATAGGGAAAAGATTTTCATCGGAGTCGATTTTCATAGGACACCGGGTTATTTTTAGACTTGAACTCAAGTCCAAGGCCGTGTCATAAAGGGACGCCGGACAGCGCTACTACGTCTAGTCTCTATACTTCACGTAGTCGTATTTTTTTGCATAAACCGTTGATGATTTACTGAAGACACGTGCTCGGCTGTTTGATGTTTACATCGTATCAGATTTTCAAATGTTTTGCTGAATATCACAGTAGCACATTACGAAAGGCGGACGTTTACACACACCATTTTTATCTACAGAAACTATATTACTATAACAGGCCAACATGGCTGAGCTAGCGTCTATTCTGAGTCTTGGCTTGGTTGCAGCATTATCGTATGCAGTCTGTGTCTTGGTGCGTTATGTTCAATCACAGTGCAGAATTCGAGGAATTTTAATAAAACACTGGCCGGGACTGCCAGACCACTGGTTTTACGGTAATCTTCACCAGGTGAGAGATTCGTTTCATGGTAACCCAGACAGAATAGTACAGTTTTGTAAGCGAGATTTAAGTTCGAGAAGTGCCATCACGATCGTATATAGGATTACCCTGCTACGCCAATGAATGGGCTAAATTTGGCTTATTGCCGAGCAAGTTACCGTGCGGTAGTTGAAGGGTAATGCTGGATCAATAATTTGAATATAATTTTATGAGCTTTGAGAACAGCTGTACTAAGCTTTGCTTATTTTGTTGATGTGAATGTAACCTTTTTAGTGCAAACCTTGAAAATGCACCTTTGAATGCTAATGTGAATTTCCATATTCATGAGCAAAAGAGCGATGTCATTTTTTAGACAAAAACTTCAATATTACAGCTATTCAGCACCATCATTCGCCAGCATTTTGGATATTTTTTTTTCTGAGGGGGGGGGGGGGAGTGATTAGTTGTTGGGTACTAGTAGCAGTTTGTTAAACCATGATCACTGTAACAGTGCCCTCAGTTGTTAGGAAAAGCATGGGGGAAAATAAGTAAAGAAAACTTAGTGCACTTTTCAAATAAAATTAAACGAAAAGGAACGTCATATAGTTTTCATACATGAAGAGTAGAAAGTTAGACAATGCGTACCTAAGAAAAAATTATTGCACAAACCATGGGAATGATCCTTGGTGATGAATTAGTGTTCTTGGGAACCGAAGCATATATTTTTTTCTGAATTTATAGTAAAATGCTTACAATATTAACTAAAATTAATTGTCAAGCTAATTATCTTTACGCTTTTGTAGCACCCTATGAATAATCCCAAGGTTCGAGAAGCCGGTTCCAAGGAAGAGTTGAAATTGTGGCGGGAAATGGATGCTAAATTCCCCCGTGGATTTCGCTGGTTTCACGGGCCTCTGGCTATTGGTGTGACAGCCAACCATCCTGATATAATGCGGGCAGTAATGAGGGGAAGAGGTAGGTATATAGACCACGTTGCGGCCCTCTTGATTTGTCCCATTCAAATCAACTTAAACGAGTTGAGGCTGGAAGGAAAAATAGTCTGGTTCCACTTCCTTTTGCACAAAGTCTATAGCAATAGGTCACAGATAGGTGGAATGTGACAATGTAGAGTATCATTATAGGTGACGTGACACGATCTCATTTTTATCAAATCAACGATTCCTGAAGCCGCTGTCGTGGCATAGTTTAAAGGTAGAGTAAACCATTTTGAAGCTATCCAAAAAGTAACCGACCGAGTTACATCAATTGTGAAAAGGTTACTCAAAATATGGCTCGGCAACTTTATCGAAATCTTTTTCTCGAAATATACAGCAAGCACAGCAATCAGGTTAGTTCTTATAAGCATTCGTCTTTAGATTGTGAGCACTTTCGTCCTCAACTGAAAAGAAATCTACAAATTACAAGTATAGGAACCTATGAAATCACACGGAAACGGTATACATGTACCACTATTTAACACCCTTGCTCACGGTGAAGATAGGACTGGTACCCTAGTACCCTGAGAAATATTCCGCCTGATATGAAAGTCATTCGAAAGAAAACTATCATTGAAAATGGTTTAAGGAATATGTGCCGGCGGATGCAGTTTTTTTTAAGTGCATAGACGTTTTCTCTGTTTTCTCAATCATGCACTGAGCTCAAACTTCAACAGATTTTGAGAAATTTTGTCGAATCAAAGTTGAGGACAACAAATTGTACAAAAATCAAAGGATCCAACTTTGATTTGTTATACGCAAACAGTTTTCTGAACAATTTTGTTTAGAAACCGTATTGTTTTATAATCTACCCATCTTTCCTTCAAATCCCTACAGATCCCAAGCCTACTACGGCATTAAGTTCTGGTTACCGTTTTCTTCTGCCTTGGCTGGGGTATGGTCTGCTTCTTGCTAGTGGAGATACCTGGTTTCGCAATCGCCGCCTCATTACCCACGCATTCCACTTTGATATCCTCAAGACGTACATGACAATCTACAACAAAGCTACCGACATCTTGCTGGTGAATATCAACATTTATACATATTTAGAATAATTTTACGCAGTAGCGCGGGGAACGATATTAATCATATACTGCTAAAGTTGTTGCTAGCATCTCAAGATTAATAAAACATTGTACGAATTCTGCAAGCCATTTTAAACTTATTTCAGGTAAATACTTCCAAAAAGACTTTTATCAAGATACATATACCCATTCATCTGAATGGTAGGGATCAACATTTTGAAGGTTTTCTGTTCTTCCGAATTGATTCTGTTGTCTACAGAACAAGATGAGTGACAGCAAGTGGTGAAAGTTTAGTGGTGACAGAGAACTTCAGTCTGTGTACGTTGGATATCTTGCTCAAGTGTGCTTTTTCTTATGAATCCGGCTGCCAAATAAGCGGGTAAGCCTATGTCTGTCGATATAGCATCTCATGTTCATTGATAATTATTTAGGAAAATTCTTTTTTTTTCTTTTTTTTTTACATCTTACAATAATTTTTCATCACTTCCTGTATGAAGTTTCATCCGTCGATGTGAATGTATCACTTCAAAATATTCAAAAGTGATGGCAACTCCTAGTAATAATTTACTTCACTGGACAATTACTTAGCGCTAGTTTTCGAAATCATATTATCCAATTTACTATATTCATATTGAAATTCATGTAACATAGTTTTTCAATTGTTTGTTATGTGCAGAGACAGTCACCCGTATGTTACTGCGGTGAATGCAATTGCTCTTGCCAGCAGAGATCGAGTATTGTAAGTGCTTGTTATAACTTTTAATAATACATGTACTCTCAAAACGGGTTCCCCTGCTCATTTCAATCGTGCAAGAATTGTCTATCAAAACACGATCATGACTACATAGAGTGAAGTTTTTATTAAAATAAGTATACAAAGAATCTTTAATGTTTCTCCAAGCGTAATCAAATGCTGTTGTCACATGCACAACAGAATACAAATTGTACAACATCCTATATTAATTGGTATGTTTCTGTTCATGCATGCAGTGAGTTTCGCTCTAGGAGCCATCTTCTAACTGCAAAAGACTGATCCTGACCAGTTCTTTGTTGACCTACTTCGTTTTCCTCTCTTTTTCTAGCAATCCTCTTCTTCATCCAGATTTCATATTTCATAGGACTGCAGCTGGGAAAACATTTCTCAAAAATGTAGACTTTGTGCACGAGATCGCCGATAAGGTGATCAAAGAACGGCGAGACAAACTGGTGAGCAAAGTCGTCTTTGTATTTTTTCCCCTTGTGTTCGATGGGCTGAATATATTTTTTACAGGACATTTTGAGGGGTTTTTGTTTGGAAAAGGCGAGCAAACATTTTGGGTTCAATCAAGTGACCTTACTTCCAATCGTTTGTTGTTAGAGAGAGAAAGAGACGGATTCTGAGCCCGTGAAATCTAAAGACCAGCCCCGGGATTTCTTGGGCATCTTGCTGGCTGCTCGAGACGAAGACGGCAAGGGACTGACGGATCTAGAGATCCGTAACGAGGTGGACACTTTTCTCTTCGAGGGTCACGACACCACGGCCAGCAGCCTGACCTGGATGCTGTATGCCATGGCAACCAACCCTGAACATCAGAGGAAAGTCCAGGAGGAAATTGATGAAGTGATGGAAGGCAGGGAATCAGAGGAAATTCAATGGTAGGTCTACTTGGGCCATTGCCGTGTTTCAGCTCTCTGTCTTTACCACAAAAGCCTAAGTTGAGCAACTGCAGCAATTTACTGTTTTCTACACCTCTAATAGTCGTGAGTGTTTGCCTCTTGCTATTTAGGGAGGACCTTGGCAAGTTCAACTACTTGATTCTGTGTCTCAAGGAGGCCATGCGACTCTACCCTCCAGTACCAATGATCCAGCGTATTGTTGCAGAGAAAGACATCATGGTCCACGACAGGCTGATTCCTAAAGGCGCGTTGATAAATATGAACATCTACGCTCTCCACCACAATCCAGAGATTTGGCCGAATTGCATGGTAAGTCACGACAATAATCCGTTTTACACTCACTCCATTTTGTGGATTTCAAATCACACTCCATTAAGTTCTGTTTTTACAACCAGGTCATTTCATATTACTTATACTCACATTTTTTTTTCATTTCCATTTATACAGGAGTTCATACCAGATCGTTTCGCACCGGAAAATATCAAGAATATGGATCCCTTCGCTTACTTGCCATTTTCGGCAGGTCCAAGGTAAATGATTGATGGGGTTGTGTCCCTTAATCCCCCAACACACACCAGCAGGCATAGCCACCCTCCCTTCGTGGTGAAGTGTTGATGATTGTTTTTGTCAGGAGAGTTTTGAAGACGGAGACCTGCCATATACATTTTGCATCCTTATAAATTAATTGATTGTTTTACTGTTTAGGAACTGCATTGGACAGAACTTTGCCCTGAATGAGGAGAAGGTGATACTAGCACGAGTTCTGAGAAGATTTCACATCGAGTTGGATCCCGACCACAAAGTGACCGCCAGATTGCAGTTGGTTTACAAGGCAACCAACGACATCAAGCTTAAACTGAAACCTAGGTTTTAATCTAAAATAATCTGGCATTTCAATTTTTTTCAAATCAGCTGATTTCCTCCTAAATTCCATTGTCTGCCACTAAAAATTAACAAAACACCGTACAAATCTTCTGAAGCCTTGCGTTGTGGCTTGATTATTATTGCATGCCTAATTAATAAGGGAATAAATGTGTGTTTGTGAGGTATTATAACACTCTGTTTAAGACCGGTTTCGCCTCGGGTAATTATCGCCCATCCAGACTCAAACCGGTCTTAAACAGAGTGTTTAATACCGACCGAACACACATTTTATTCCCATTCATAAATACCTTTTCGGTCCAAAATTTAAAAAAAAATGTCAAAAACTAGACGTTGCCAACCATTTTGTTCAACAATTTTACATCATGTTTTACGAAACACCCCTCTGACTATAATATGGAATGCCCTCCACAACTTGTTACCTGATAGGGACAATTGGCGTGCACGTCGCGCGTACTGCGCGATGTCGCGCAAAACGCAGCTGGGCTGGTGAAGTGTGAATTTTGGACCATGAAATACTGATTCACTGGTAGTACATTGCGCATGCATACGGGAGGAATTTGAACGTTCAGCCAATGAAACGTTAAAAGGCACCGGATTTCATAGGAGTCCAAATTTCATGTGACACTGGAAAAGCGTTTAAGACCAGCTAGCCATGTCTTTATCATCCGTTTAAGACCGGCCACGTGACGGGTTCTCGACCAATAGGAATGCGTAAACTGTCTGATGTATTTATGAATTAAGCTGTAACGTACATGTAGACAATATCTGCCTGCAGTGCTGTTTTTTTCAGGAATTTATGGATTTGGGGGTTGGTATTTCATAGCAAATATATACTGACCTATTTCACGTTTTTGGAAAAACCAAAAAAAAATGCTGTCCTTGTTGTCTGGTTCCCTGGCCCTACTTCAGACGAAACGGAACACTTTATAGATGTTGGGAAATTGTCAGGTCTAGGAACCAGACTAACTGACACCCGTTCACGGATGTGTAACCGATTGCAAACACAAATTTGGACTAACTAAATTTGATAAATTGGGGTCAGTATTCTAAAAAACAAAACAAAAACAAAAACAGTTTTTCCAACGAGATTCAGCCGACCATCGTTGGAAATTGCTACAAAATTTTCACTTTTCTTGAAAATGACAGTGCAGCAGGTGCCATAAGTTCAAAGGATGCGTGAGACTATTATTCATTATTCGTTATTCTTATGTTTGCAAAATGTTATAATTACCGTTAAGGTATGCTTTTACGTTGCTACTTCATGCTAATTTGTTGCAACTTACTAATTTAGGAGTGGCGTCAGCTTAAAATATGTCGAGTTCTAAACTGGTACCAGTGACCTCTAATTTGTTTGTAAATTTTACTTAACCAGTGACTGAGAGTACTTACGCATGCGCGCGCCTGCGCACGGTTTATAAATTATGGCGGTGAGGTTGAGCGAACACAATGAGCCTTATTCACGAGTCGGCCATATTGAATTGAAAGTGAGGTAAAATCTTTTTTTTGTAAACTTGCAAAAAAAATGAAAGCAACTTTTTTAGTAATAAATTCCAGTCTGCTTCAATGAATCATATAAACATTCCCTAAGGCCAAAATAAAAAAATATTCGGTCTCTGGTCAGACCAAAGTTCCGGAATTGACGCGGCCACGCGTTTTTTTTTGTTTTTTTTTTTTTTTTTTTTTTTTTTTTTTTTTTTCTTCAAGCTTGGATTGTACAGACAAGGTGGGTACTATTTTGCTTTTTTGGTGTCCTCATTTACATTGGTGTCCTCCATAATTTGCCTTGGTGCTTTCGATCATTTGCCTTGGTGCAATTTCCCATTCCTTGGTGCTCTTTGGTAAAAAAAAAAATTGAGGAGGTGCGGAAATAGAGGGCGCTGTTGGAGCTACCGCGGAACATTTTGGAAAAATAAAAGGTCGACGCGCATGATTAAAATCGACGCGCGCTGACCAGAGACCGACTTATTTTTTTTGGCCTAATGTTAAAAGCCAAAGCCATATTCAAAAACAAAATGACGGTAAAATAAAGGCTGCAATTTGCCTGCATAAATAGTCTGGCGTCATCCCATTCAACAGTTAACAATAAAATGCATTAAAAGTGAACTCGACAAAAATGGCCAACTCGGAATAAGGCCCATGCCTGGCGTTTCCTTCACACACAAAAAATGCAAGAGAGATCTGTCACCGGAGTGGAGGGCGGTGGATGTACAGAGTAAATGGAAGGTGAAACATATCAGACCTCTGTTCTCTGTCAATCTTTTTAAAGTTAATTGTTTTGGCAAAATGTTTGGGCGATTCCATGGAATTATAAACCTCAAATGAAACAACTTCAAAACATTTCCAAATGCATGAAATAAAACACGTAGGCCCCCTATATAATTTTGGAGCTGATCATTTGTATTTTTATTGAAATAGATATGTAGTTTATTTCCAAGTACGTCTGATATACCATGGTGTTTTCCAACTGATTTCTACTACAGTGACAACTTGATGAATTATGTTTTCTTCTTTGTCTTCCTTAAGTCGTTATAGTTACTTACTGATTAAAATCCACTTTATTTTAAAAATCTACTCATAACTTTAAATTTGTACACTATTGAATTGTCCAAACGAGAGGTTAAACTGTCAAGTGTTCTGAACGGGCAAAAATGTCACAATGAGACCGTATCATAGCGTATCTGGCAGCATGCCAGAAAGATTAGTTACACAGGGAGGCAAGTGTCATTACTATCTTTAAACCAAGTATGCTTTTTAACAATAATTTCGTCAGTAACTTTTCGGATAGCTGCAGAAACTGTACCTTTAACAACAGAAAAAAAATGTAAAACTGACAAAATAACACGTTGGGGTTCATGTCGGACGGAGGCGCAGGATTTGGAGTGATTTCTCTATTTAAATGAAAGACGACAGCATCCATTCCTTCGTACTTATTTTGGCCGTCAGCAATTGTGACTTCAACAATTCAGTTATTGCCGCACTGCACGTCAGCACGAAGAGTTGGACCTCTTTTTGCATTGTCCACTAGGAGTTTGAGTTTTATTCTCTTGTTAGCAAGAATGTCATCTCTGTCATATACTTGGACCTTATAACTACACGGTTCTGTTATCAACTTGTTTAAATCTTCATAACTTCTTAAGCGGTCCCATTCCGTGAGTGTGTCTTCACGTGCATTTTCTCCACTTGGAAGGTTGTCCGTAGGAACTCCGATTCTGTGATACAATGGCAACAAATTGTTCAGATGCCCTTCCGTCGGTGAAGTAATTGACGATCTTAATATCCATTGTCATAATTCTTAATAGGATGCACACTTCCACTAGAATCAAAATAAGCTGTACATGTACTGGTTTCTGAATATAAAAACAACAAGACAAATTGTTGCTTACTTGATAACGGTAGCTGTTTTTCAGGTCCTGTTTCGACCCGAACGTGCAATTTGTGTAAAAGTCGTCGTTGGAGGCAGCAAACAAAACATAGTAAATCGTGACGTAATAAACAGGACACGTTTATGGGTGCAGACCACTGGTGCAGACCAGTAAATCGGTCCGAAATCAACCTCGTCCCCAGTGCTTACTTTATTTCCAACCTGGTTTCCAATAGTAAACCCTGGATAGGAAACTTTCTTCCTGTATCCTGATTGGATACCGCAATTGGCTAGTAATGGATTTTTATCGTGGACTTGGTGCTATTAATCACAACGTGCAGTACGTGTTTTCGCGATCATTCGTCCACGCCTTCTCGAAAATACTAATTTCCTTTCCAATTTGCCCATATTAATGTGAAATATGATACTGCATGTTGTCTGGATAAGATCGTAACAGTTTGATTTCAAAAATCGTGTTTTCGTAACTCACGCCGTGCTCGCGCTTCTACGAATCGACTCTGTGTTTACCCCAGACACTGCATACAAAAACAAACGCTAATGTGTAACGCATATCCAGGCACCAGACTGTTCCTCATTTGCATACGTGTGCAAAAATCTTGCACATGCAAATGATCCAATACCAGGGTGAGAGAGCAGGTAGTGGTGGGCGCGTACTGCTCGACACCCTGGGGACGAGGTTGGTCCGAAATTGCCTACGCCGGCCAAATCACGATTTGCATGCCCTCAAAATCTTCAGTATTTGAGCATGCTGTGGGCCATGAACTTGAGGGTTTGTAAAACAATATGGGTGGAAGCCGTGCACAGGACTGGGAGCTTGCAGTTCTGTGTAATTTGGATGTAATTTGGACCCAAAAAGCGCTCTATTTTGCAATGGAGTGTAGGCATTGTTTTTCAAAATGGCGATGGGCTTCAGGACTATTTTCAGGGGTGATCATCTTCACATGGAAATTTCTCCTAAAAGTCATCACTTGACCCCCCCCCCCCCCCCGAAAATTGAAAAGAAAATGAAAGATGATGAAATAAGTTGTAATTTGATGTGGGTCTCGAACACCTTGGAGAGTTGTGAGTATTTTCCCCGAATTTCTGAATTGGGAGCATTTACCATTGGGGTCTATGGAAGTTTATTTACTGGTCTGCTACCTTATACTACGCTGCACAGGGAGTCCTGTTTATTACGTCACGATTTACTATGTTTTGTTTGCTGCCCCGAACGACGACTTTTACACAAATTGCACGTTCGACTTAAGTTCACGAACAAAATACGACTATCTAACGACTTGTCAAAAAGTCTAGTGCTATTTTGGAGTTTCACCTCGGAAAATAGATTTTTTTTTTTCAAGTGCTATTTTCCTAGCAATATAAAAGTTATTCACAATGAATGAGACATTGAACAACAAAACTCCACCAACGTTAAGGCCTTGTTATTAAATTAGTTCTTCACAAACTTCGAATTTTTGGCTGCCAGACAATAATTCGGCTCTCACTGGGCGGGTCATGCGCAATATGAAAGCCCTTTTTCAGAGGGTTACAGACGCCCAAATCGGAATAAAGTAGGTGTTTTTTCCCGTTTAAACAAACATACCAATTGAAAATGGAATAAGAGAAAAAATCCATTTGTTGAAGAGCTTGATGGGTATCCATCTTTTAGAAAGATGAACATTATTATCTACTTTTATTAACTTTACTTGAAAACAGAAGAAGCACGTACCAATTTACGAGTTTCTTCATGAGTGTCTACCTACAGTTGTACAGTTTCTGATGACGGCTAAAAGATCGGCCATGCGTTTTGGATGGGTAAAGTATAACAATTTACGAATCCGCCGTGCACGCGACATGCACATACAGCTACTCTGTGACGGATTATCTGAACAATAGCTAGCACAATGCTTTCGCCATCGTCTCCGTTCACAAGTACCACCTCACCGATAAAGCAAGTACAGTTGGGGGTGACCTAGTCTGGTTCCCAGACCAAAAGATTCTGACTATTCCTGATGAATCTTAGGTCAGGCAGCCTCCGTAGCTAAAAATAAACATGACGACATTGATGGCCCTTTTTCAAAGCTCGGCTTCGTTTCCAATTTTGCTCTATCGCTTGTAGCTTTTAATGTTCTGATCAATTTTTTAAATAAATCACTTGCTTCGTAATATCATACAGTTATGATATTACAGTTTGATGTTTCTGTAAGATAACATTGACCAATAACAATGTTGATCTGGAATCTTCAAAATTAGGCACCCGAATAGCACTGTTAGCAGGCGGAGCCGAATGAAGACCGAGTTTTGGAAAAATCTCGGTAACGGTCGTCAAATTCAAAATTGTACATGACGCAGCAAAAAGTTCGCCCATACGATCCAAGTATATTTGATGCCCAAAATCGTCGTTGAATTTCAAGTTTTCTAAATGAACGCAATGAATATTAATTATCAACTGATTTAAAATAAAATTAATATGCAATTAGCAGTCAATTAAACCTATATTATATACTCGGAAATACTCGAGCGCTATCCGATTGTCGACGAAACGACTTCGGCAAACTTCGGAAATTTTCGGGAAAAGGAGGAATTCCTCCCGTTTTAGTCACGTGACGTTAATTGTAATACAATGTATTACCGGAGGTTACCGGACCCAAGATTCATCAGGAATAGTCAGAATCTTTTGGTCTGGGAACCAGACTAGGGGTGACTAGGGGTTACTTTATTTCCAACCTGGTTTCCAATAGTAAACCCTGGATAGGAAACTTTCTTCCTGCATCCTGATTCGATACCGCAATTGGCTAGTAATGGATTTTTATCGTGTACTTGGTGTTATTATTCACAACGTGCAGTACGTGTTTTCGCGATCATTTGTCCATGCCTTCTCGAAAATACTAATTTCCTTTCCAATATGGTCATATTAATATGAAATATAATTTATCGAAATCCGAGTTCCATTATAGGAGAAGTGGACATAATTAGAAGCTTTTGTAATTATCGCTATAAATTGTTTCCTAGATATTAAGTCCAACTGAATCAATAATAACATATCAATTTATTAAGTACATGTATTTTGGGTTTACTCTAAGAAGTAGCCTACTACTTACATGAACATTGTTTCAGCGGAACGTAAACAAAACGGAATGAACGAATTCAATGTGTGAACATTCTCTCTTTAAGTTACTCTCTCTTAAAATGGCCGCCACTACCTCTGCGACACATGCACCTAAAACAGACACAGCACACAGACATGTTCACCAAGATAACAGATATCAACACAAGGGCAAGAAAGAGGTAGACATCGAGAAGATTCCTCTGGATATAGTTCAGGTCCAGGACGGCCGGTCGTAGGTGTGCCCCACCGAAGCGGGTGACGTGAAGGATCCAGCGGGCCACGTTGTCAGCCGGGCTGGGCGTGTTCTGAAGATCGCGCATGATCTGGGAGACGCGCTGTGCGTTTTTACGGAATCTATACACAAGGGTGTAGAAAAAATTAGTCTAAAGTGACAACGAAATAATATATGAAACAGAAACGTCTAAAGACCAGGGATGTTGTTTCAATGGTGAAGCACAGACGGTATTTTATGCTGTAGAAATTCTGTCACTGGCTGCTTCGCACCAAAAGGTTCGACAGGTTCAATTTATTCATAAGATGAATTTGCGTCGGGCTGATGTACATCAATATTAGGCTTTGCCCTTCACAGACGTATAATACACTGAATACTCAGTGTGTTACCTCCCGAGTGAAAAATGGGGAAAAAATCACTTGGTTGGGACCCGAACCCACGACCTCCTGCTTTCTAGTGCAGACGTCTGCATAGAGGTTCAAGTAAGCACCACTCTTCAAATCTAACCGTGAACATCACCCACCGTAATAAGTTAATAGAAATCAAAGGGTCACTAAGTGTAAACGATCAGGTAAGCACCCATCGTGAGAGGACGGTTTGGAAACGCAATGCTCTAAAAACATCAGTACAGCTGTCAAAACATAACTTAAGATGACCCTGCATGTAATTCCAGATCGGAATATTCAGTGCGTAGAAAAACGTCACGAAGTCTTCGCAGAGAATCTGATTGGCTGACGATGAGTGTCAAAATACTAAAGACTCGGTGTCGGCTTACCAGGGTCTTAAGACGTAATGCTGCCTTGGCTAGTGAGGATGTGGAAAAAACCGAGATGGGAAGGGAAAAGGCTGAACTAGAAAGGTTGCGTCGCAAGTTACCATTTTAAACAATTCGATTTGTATTGTTTTAAAGGAAACATGTAATAGGATTGGAATGACTTAATTACATTTAAAACTGCTTTCTTGCCATGTAACTATGACTTTTTACCTCCTTTGTAGCAGTAAAAGAGAGAAATTTAAACATTTTAGTTTTATTCTAATGAAACTTTCCATATTCATGAGCCAAAGCGTGATGTCATTCAAGGCAGAACAGTAGTGTCTCCATAGCTTTGTGTACAAATATATATCAAACCTTTCTTCATTTTCTTGGAGCAAGTTCCACTTTTTACCTGTTTATCATGTTAAACAGCTTGTTTGGACAAAAGTAGTGGCAAAATTTTCTTCATTTTTGTGTACTTAAATTTGTTTTGTGCAGTTGTGGTTTTGACAACGAGTTCCTTGTGTGACAAAAGCAAAATAGCGCCCTCTTACATGTATTGATGAAAGGCTTTGCTAATAATTGAAAAATAACAACTTTCTTGTCACTTCCAATGAAAACAAGAATTAAGATCTTGTATGTATTGCTGCAACACATAGTAATATGCATAAAAACAAGGTGAGCCGAATTTCCACTGCATGTTTCCTTTAAAATTTAATGGAAATGACTTCCTTTTTTTAATGCTGGAGTGTAACGTTTACTACTTCTTACTTGGGCTCCGTCATGACTCTGTGAATGGTTCGGCTGAGTGTTTCCGGTGTGAGTGTAGCGATGTCCAGCGTCAAGCCAGCACCTTGGGCCTCTACACGGACCATGTCGTCCATCTGTTCCTCATAGAGAGGCAGTCCAACCATTGGCAGGCCAGCCCACATCGCCTCGTTCGTACTGAAGGATGCAGCATGGGTGAGATACGCTCTGACATTAGGATGTTCTGTGGAAACAGACAAAAACGCATTGTTATCATTTATCCGGCATCTCGGATCTCAAAACGGCACGTTCTACAGTTGATTTTTTTTATCTTAAAAAAAATTCCTGCTATCGTCAATTATTATTTGGATTTTGGCCAGTTTTTTTTTTAAAGATCGTTTAAATCTCAACCGATCAAAAATAGTTATTTTCGCCGCCTTAACTCTGAAGTACAATTCAACATAATGAATTAAATCTTTGCGGAAACATCATGCGGAAATAATTTCTCAACTAAGCGAATGGTTCTGAAAAGAACCGAGGTATAAACGCGACCCTCCGATCAGTATGCTCTGACCATCTTCATGAGAGTGCCTAAATCTAGGAAAGTAAACACAAAAGTACCAAAAGCGAAATTGATGAAGTTGCATCCTGTGTGGATGCCAAGTAGTTTAGTCGGAAAAGGGGGGTATCGTGCACCCTCGGAAATCAATTTCTAATCAACGTGTCTAGGTCAGAAAAAATGCGTAGAAAACGATTTGCTATGTTAAAAAATTCAAAAAATGTCCCACGTATTGTTTTTATGCAAATTAGTGCCGCCATTACTGAAAAATCTATTTTTAATTATATCTCAGCCAATATTGCAGATAACTGAACGAACTAGGTGTCTAAACACATGTTTTCAAGGTCAGAGATCACAATAAAACTAGTTTGGAAGTCACCACATGTGTCTGTGGCATAGGAATATGCAAATTAGTGCCGCTAATACCGGAACATCATGTTTTTGGCATATCTCGGCCAATATAGCACATGACTACACCAGTAAGGTGTCTAAACCCATGTTTTGATGGTCAAGTATCATTAGAAGACCATTCACGAAGTAACTATGTTTGTCTTTGGCATGAAAATATGCAAAATATTAAGTGTCGGTTTATCAGATATTTGATTTTTAGCCAATATCTCGGCCAATATTGCACATAACTACACAAGTAAGGTGTCTAAACCCATGTTTTGAGGGTCAGGTATCATTAGAAGACCATTTACGAAGTAACTATGTGTGTCTTTGGCATGAAAATATGTAAATTCTAATTTGCCGGTTTATCAAAAAAATGATTTTTAGCCAATATTATATTCAATTTCAGCCAATAGTACAGTTTATTTTAAATATGATGGCTTAAAATAAACTTTGATCATTATTGCTTATCAAAAACCCTTCTGTCAACATTAGCTGCAATATTGGCTGAGATATTGGCTAAAAATCAAATTTCCAATAAATCGACACTTTTGAATTTACATATTTACCTGCCAAGGACACGCATAGTTACTTCGTGAATGGTCTTTTAATGATACCTGACTCTCAAAACATGGGTTTAGACACCTTACTGGTGTAGTTATGTGCTATATTGGCCGAGATATGCCAGAAACATGACTTTCCGGTATTTGCGGCACTAATTTGCATATTCCTATGCCACAGACACATGTGGTCACTTCCAGAATAGTTTTATTGTGATCTCTGACCTTGAAAACATGGGTTTAGACATCTAGTTCGTTCAGTTATCAGCAATATTGGCTGAGATATAATTAAAAATAGATTTTTCGGTAATGGCGGCACTAATTTGCATAAAAACAATACGTGGGACATTTTTTGAATTTTTTAACATAGCAAATCGTTTTCTACGCATTGTTTCTGACCTAGACACGTTGATTAGAAATTGATTTCCGAGGGTGCACGATACCCCCCTTTTCCGACTGAACTAAAGTAGCTGGGATCCTAGAGCAAGCTTACTGCCCACTGAAGTGGAACAGTAGGGTTGCAGTCTCAGTAGAGGGAGGACCTAGGGTATAGGAGCCCCATTAGTCTTAGGTGATAGCAGGACGGCCGGTCGTAGGTGTGCCCCGCCTAGGGTATAATTCAACAAGCAACTATACATGTATTTAGGGAGAAAAAAGACATACCCATGACTGTTGTCATTGGCAACCATTTGGCAACCATGATGTTTTTGCCAAGATGAAGTCTGGTCAAGTCAGCACTAGACTGCCACAGCACGCGGTACGGTAGCCTAGCGAAGGCATCTGCGAAGACTTTGGCTTGCTCACTCCCCAACATCTTCACAAACGAGCCAATGGAGAACAGGACTACCCCACCGGGTGCAGCATCAAGAAACTGGGCCACCTTCTTGTCAATCTGAAAGTATGGCACACACCAAAACGATCTGAGGAAAAGTCATGTCTGACATCAAACAGCAGTCAACATTATTGTTAAAAAGACTGAATGATATTGAAGGGTTTTTTTTCATCAGGATCATTTACATGGGGCAAATGGAGTTTATATACCTTTAATACAAAATCATTTATTTCAAGGAAGGGTCTCTTCCGCTGCATTCGACACAGTCAAACCCTACCTCTGTGGTATATTAAACGTATTTACTGGTTTGAGTAATTTCGCTGAATTTAAAGTCTATAAACACAAACATTTTGTACTACAATTGCTGATGACTATGCCTACCGTGTGATTGGCGTTCGGTCCGGTGTTATAGAGGACATAGATGTTATTCGGGTTCATAGAACGGGGAAACTCCAACCCAAAGCTGCCATGCATGAAGTGAAGCAATGCCTGCTTATGGGACTCCAACGTGCTCACCTCCGGCTTGATGTTGTACTTGGCCTTCAAATCATCATAACCATCGAATTTACTCACGCCCAGACGGAAATAGAGAATCCCATAGAAATAGTGGGCTAAAACGTTCTGGACTCGCTGAAGGAACGTCATTTTGTCGGTGAGCCCCATGACGCGTTCTGGTATGTACGAGGGATCGACTGGGATTCCGGACCTTGGAGAAAAAATGAAAATGACACTTGAGTCTCATCGAGACAAGTTAATGCCAGGAAACACACACATGCTTACCTTCCTACTGTGGACTTCCTTTTTATTCGTGTATTTAAGAAAAAAACGGAGAAAACAATCATTTTACTTGCACTGTGAATACTCTTTCAATATTGTTTTATCATGATTTCATTGAGTGTTTTCATTTTGCGAAGGATAACTCTGAGATGTCTCCTAACCTGTTTTCCAGAGAGGGTGAACCTTGTGTGGACGTGTGCAAGTCCACAAAACGTTTACACTTCCTGCATCCTGTGGACCTCTTTTGTTCACAGGTCCACAAAGAGTATGCAAGGTTAGAGCACACAGACAGAACTCATCGTAATCACCAACATCACGAAGTAACACCCAAGTCCACTTCAGTGTTACGTCGTGAAATTTTGGTTTCACGAAGTAACACTCAAGACAGTGTGCGAGCACACATTGGACACTGGCGCGAATGATTTTCGTTTTCACTATTCGAAATACTATTTGGAATAAAAACGTATTAAAAAATTTGACAGGAAAGTAATTAATCCGTATTCTTGTAGGATTACAAACAATTTTAATAAAATGACATCAAATTGGTGAAATAAAGATGACTATTACTTCATAAAAACGAAAAATGACCGAGTCAGCGCACAGTCTACACGAGTGTTACTTCGTGAAAACGAAAATCACTTGGTTCTGTAAAATACGCTCGATCGCGTATAGAACGCACTCGAGTCTTCTTGGGTGTTACTTCGCCGTGTCGCTGACGGTATGTGCATAAATAGGGTTTGTTCAACTTTCACTTTAGTATAGAAATAAACATTATTTACCATTGCCCGTGTCTGGAAGGAACTGCGAATAAGACCGAGTTCAGGACGAAAGGAATGTTCAAAGCCTGAGCCAACAGAGGGCTGCAAGGAATTAAGTCATCCCCAACCAGCATGTCAAATTTCTCCTCTCGCAACCGCTTCATGGTGGATGAATCACCAAACAAGTCGTCGCATTCTCGAAGGATCATCGTCAAAATATTCAGCCTGCCATCCAGCTCACCGCCTTCCCACAGGGGACCGAAGAACGTATTCAGACCGCCTCTCAGTACCACTTTGGATAAATTGTCAAACACGTCGGTCCGGTTTTGCTTTGTGTAAGACGAGTTGAAGACCACGAAGGAGAAGAGACCGGAGTCTTTCTCCCAGTGGCTGGTGGGATTGGAGCTGCTGACCAGGGACACCACGCGGTGACCCTGACGAGCTAGCGCCCGGCCTGAGGCGACCAAGTTGAAGTAGTGGCTTCCCCCGGTAATGGAGGCGAAATACAGGAACTTGTACTTCTCTCCGCTTGGTACGTTTCCCTCATCGCTGGATAGCGCCGGAAGCAAGAACAAGGGAGACAAGACGGTTAGACATACAAGGAACGTGGCCGATAAAGTGGAAGACATCTTATTTAATTGGACTGCCAACCAAAAAAAAAGAACTAATACATGCGTATACAAAATAATATACATGTACATATGATTTTTTTCCCCTAGAAGGGGCCACTAAAAAAAGAATATGGAATTTGAACCCGTTATTTATATAATTGTCGCCAAAATTGGCATTAAATTCTAAATATGGATCGACAAAATTCATATACAATTGTATATGAATTTTGTATATAACACGTAAAATGTTATCAGTCTTAGCAAGCAGAATACATGCAGCTCGTACAAGGTCCGTACAAGGTCAACGCAGTGTATAATAAACAAGGTGGTTCTAGAACAATGCGTCGCGCCTGCTTTCGCGATAATCTTTAAGGAGTATGAAGGTTGCCATATTGCCGCTATATGACCCAAGTTTGGTTCCAGTCTATTTTACAACTTGACCTCAGATGGCCTTTGACCTTGGTTCTGATAGATATACATGTAGATGCACACTGTATGCACTGCATCCCACTTACCGATGATATCACATTTAACAAGTCCTCTTTCTCTACTGTCACGCCGCCACCCTCTAGTGTCGTCCCACTTACCGATGATATCACATTTAACAAGTCCTCTTTCTACTGTCGCGCCGCCACCCTCTAGTGTCGTCCCACTTACCGATGATATCACATTTAACAAGTCCTCTTTCTACTGTCGCGCCGCCACCCTCTAGTCGTCCCACTTACCGATGATATCACATTTAACAAGTCCTCTTTCTACTGTCGCGCCGCCACCCTCTCGTGTCGCCCCGCTTGATGATCATCGGTAAGTGGGGCAACAGTAGAGGGTGGCGGCGCGACAGTAGAAAGAGGACTTGTTAAATGTGATATCATCGGTAAGTGGGACGACACTAGAGGGTGGCGGCGCGACAGTAGAAAGAGGACTTGTTAAATGTGCTATCATCGGTAAGTGGGACGACACTAGAGGGTGGCGGCGCGACAAGTAGAAAGAGGACTTGTTAAATGTGATATCATCGGTAAGTGGGATGCAGCACATACAGTGTGCATCTACATGTATATCTATCAGTACCGTGCGTGATATTACTCATGAGCTTCTAGTGACGTCATAGTCATACATATTCATTACGCGCTCTACTGTCGTACCATTTTATGCTACCGTAGCTATACGCCGATGACTGTTAGACGCCCAGCTTTTGTGTGATCTTGCCATCTCTGAATTGAACGTGTAGTGCCATTGCAGCCCTGCCGTGTTTCCGGTTTGCATTTGACCTAGTCATGCATATCCCTCATGCTTGCCAAAAAAATGTGAAGCCATTCTAATCTACACCTACTTAAAAAATTCACTTCTTTGTTAAAAAAATGAACGAATTGAATTGAATTTCCCCGTTGTAAAAGGATCATTGTTCGGTATCACTGAACTTGCATTCTATATCGGTGTATATACTGTCGTTGCTAAATAGGTAAAATAGGCACAGCTTGTTCAATAGGGACTATCTCACAAAATCTATCAATAAAATGGCGCCTAGCTGCTTCAGGTTGGCTTGTCTGAATTTAGGCTTCGGTGGAGAGTCTGTCCACAGATTTAGTCAGCCACAGGTAGGCCTGGAATTAAGTTTCATCTCTAGCATCTTGATGATGGTTTATTGATGTTTCTTTGTTTGTAAGACGTTCAAGTTATACCGATTTGCTTTGGTGTGTTCCGTGCAATCGCATTGAATTGACGCTGTCACAGATTCCTGTGGGTTTATCATTCACAAGTAAATGCACGTGCACATGCATGGTCCAAATGTCAATGTGAGAATGTGAATTTCTTCAAAAAAATCACAAAGATTTTTACCATTATAAGATGGAATTTTGCGTCGGGGTGATGTAAATCAAATCAAATTAGGTTTTGCCCTTCACCAACGTTCAAACACTGTATACTCAGTGTGTTACCTCCCGAGTGAAAGTTGGAAAAAATCACTCGGGTGGGACTCGAACCCACGACCTCCTGCTTTCTAGGGCAGATGTTTTACCACTCGACCACCGAACTAAAGGGATCGGTTGGCTGGTTCGAATCTGATGTACATGTACATAGCAGTGGGTACCGCTGTTATGCGTTACCATGTTACCATTCATTGTGATCAGTCTCTTTTTCCCCCTGCAGGCTAAGTGGCCTCTAGCGCCCATTCTCTGGTGTATCTACCGCATTGTCTTGGCCGTCTATGTCACCGTCTGGCTGGTCTTGACTGTGCTCGAGTGGGGGGAGCCACCTTACTACTACTATGCCGATAAGAAAGCCAAGTTCCTCATCTACGCTTCAAATTGGTCTTATCTTGTGCTCCTCCTCTACCTAGTCACCATGGCGATAGGAAATGTCTTCTATCACGTTCGCAATGCTTGCAAGACTCAAAATGGTGAATCAGCCTGAGAAGTTAAAATTGTCTCCAAAACGTTAAAAGATTACTTTCGATTACGTCGGAAACCGCTGTGAGATAAACTTTTTTAAAGTTAACCTCTGCACACAAAGCAGTTGTTAATGTACTGAATAAATAATAATAATAATACTGGAGATTTGTAATGCGCCATGTCTGTCACATAGTGACACTCCTGGCGCACAAATAATACCGAAATGGTGGGATGTTCACAATCTTTGGTAAAGGGACCTTATTAAGCCACAAAATAATGATAGCGTGGGATGTCTTATTTCAGATAACAAGTGTACTTCGGTTCGGTTTCATATTAGGCCATCAGCCTCGGTCCAAAATTGTTTTGGCCACCGGTATCAAATGAGGGGAATATCGTCATAGCGATTTTTGGCAAGGTATACACCTCCAGAGTTGGAAAATATGTGATAGCATTGCAGCGGTGACAGCTTTTTGGGTGTTATCACCCTTTTTTCAAAATGTCCATCAAAATGCTTGTTACCGCTAGGGGCGGTATGCCTTGCGCATGCGCACTATAATCAATTATGCCCTGATTTGATACTGGCCAAACCCCCAGGCTGATGGCCTATATAAGTGGATTTCAGTTAAAGGCGCGGCCTGTACTGTTACTTTTGTTCTATATAGGAGGAGATGAGACAGATCTTGAGCTCGACCCTGATTCCGACAGAACGATTCCTCTGTCGTCCGACGACACCCCATCTCGCCGGAAATCCCACCAAGCGCTCCCGTGGTACTTCAAGTTAGCCTGGTTCCTGCACACCATCGCCTGTACCTCAGGACTTCTTGTCTCCTTTAGTTTCTTCATACCGGGTCAAGTCTTCAACCCAGCCGGTGTTGAGCCGTTCAGCGTTTACAGCTTTCACATCCACGGCGTGAACTTCATCATCATCATGCTGGATGTCATCCTGGGTGCCGTCCCAGCACGGATCCTGCACTTGGTCTATCCTGTAACCTTCGCACTGATGTACTTCATCTTCACTCTCATCTATTATGCAGCAGGTGGACTAAACGAACACGGTGTCACAGCCATTTATCCAGACTTCCTTGACTGGGGCGGCCTGCCCGTCGGATCGGCCGTTGTCATGATTTTCGCCGTGCTCGTGGCTTCACCCACCGTGCACATAATTTGGTACCTGGTTTACAGGATTCGGGACGGACTTTCTAAACGTTGCATGGGCTGCTGCTGGACTTATTAATAATTCAAGGTTAATCGTCATTATCATTGGCGTTGATTTGCAAGAGAAAACGATAACCGTGGATAGAGCTTTTTTTGTGCTACGGCCGGACCGTGGATTGGGGCAACCTCGTCCCAGGGCTAATTACTTTATTTTCAAAATCGATTCCAGTAGTAAGAGAGCAGATAGTGGTAGGAGCGTACTGCACGACACCATGAAAACGAGGTTGGGGTTGGGACGAATAATTCAATGACACGTGATCAGCGACCCACCAATCAGATGACGGGGATTTATTCCCGCACCTCGTGAGCAGCACGAGGAGAATGTGTAAAAATTGTTTTATTGAGGTGTTCCCATTATAAAATGGCCGACGTCACTGCAAATGTTTAGTTTTGGGTGATTGTATAAGTATAATGCCTAATCAATAAGTAATAAATATATTCAAGTATAGCCTACTATTGCATTGAATTTTCTGACACATACTTTTTCTCAAATAATAATCATAGATGTCTGGGCCGAGTTGGTTCAGAGAGAGAAGCGTTTTAATAACTGTTCATTAATGAGTTTTCAAACCAATGCATCAGTGTGTTGAAGAGATTCCGTCATTGGCAGAATTATTTTAATCGCTACAAATAAATACTTGGGGTGGTGTTGGTAATATTTGGGGGAACTTTTATTTGAGTATCGAGACATATTTTGTAACGATTTATCCATATCTAAACTGCCATTGTTGTAATTGTTCTTACTTAGATAATAATATGCTAATGTTTGGCCAATTCTAAGAAATTAACGAATTAATATTTTATATCACTCGGTGCTGACGAGCCAATTTCATAAATTTTGGGGATTACTGGTAAAATAAAATCACTAAATGTACCTGTAATAACACTGATATTCAAAACTAATATTCACAATACGCGTAAATACTTTCATATTATTTTCAACCCAGTGTCGTTTCTACTTGCTACATTATTTTCTTACGGGACAACCCATGGAAGGAGGAATTAAGAGTTGACTTATGTCATTAATACCTGAAAATTAAAAGAACTATACATGTGTAAGAGCAATGTAAACACTTGTAAGATGCCGAAAAACAACCTATTACACACAGGCCGCCTACATACAGCGAACTTTCCACAGTAAATCAGTCTCTACAACCGTTTAATTTATTTCACGCTTTACTCGTTTTCAGAATTTTTTTAGCTGATAAAAAAACTTTCACTTGAGATTTCACTGCTCAAAGCATATTCTCGTACAATATCGTAAATTCTCGAGATATAGGTAATCGTTCGGGAAGCTTGACGAGCGTGGGTGTTTATAGTGTACCGCCCAACTGTGTTTAACATCCCAACTTCGGTGGGCAGTCCAACTGCAATCGGGCCGTGGTTGGAATTACTTGGCTACGGCTCGATAGTGCGCTGTGCGGCTGAATCCATTTCCCATACGTACGTGTGTAGTAAATCCAGTCGTAGCCAAGTACTGTTGCACTTCGTTGCACGGGCACATTACTGCTCATTGAGGGCGGGCTTCTTATTATACGGCCGGCGTAAAAAGCTCGGACGAGCAACGTTCAACATCTCTTGCCCATAAATTATTATCAGGAATTCAGGATACTGAAGATTTGAAGTGTGGCAGCTTTTAATTTAGATGCGTAATTAAAATAATGTGTTCTAAAAGGAGGTTTGGCCAGATGGGAATCAAGTACAGGAAATCACATCAGAGACCTGACAACACGGGCGTCGCTGCAGGGGGTGTGGGGGTGTCACCCCCCCCCCCCGGATCGCAAACCCCACGCCTTCACGGCTTCACGCTCCGCGCTCGCATATAAAAAGTTCCACTTTAAACACCCCCGCTCCCAGCCTTGGATCAGGGAAAAGGCGCGGCCTGATCAAGGTACGTATGAACGTGTACACGCAGTTTTGCGACGAACATTAATTCCAAAGCTTTTCATTATGATAGGGCCAAATTTTGACGATTTACTTTTGAAGTTGAACTTATCCCACTGATGTAATCCATTCAAAGTAATGAACATAATTAACCATTTATATATTTGTGTTTTGTGCAGGAACTTAGAAATGGAGTTAAAGGAATATTTTGGGCGGATATTATCAATTGCACTCATTTTGCGTGACGCGGTTTGTCGGCAAATTTCATGATGGCACCCCCCCCCCCCCTTCAAAATGGTCTAGCAACGCCTGTGCCTGACAAAAGTAAATGATGTGATGGTAACAGCAAAGAGGAATAAATGGAGATGGGCAGGACTTACAACAAGATGGAGACTTACAACAGAATGGCAACCACTATAATCAAAAGGTAAAGAGGAAGATCTCTGTCTAGATGGAGGAGAGACGAGCTGGTGGTGGTGGAAACAGGGACAATTGCCTGGAAAAGTGGCATGCTGTGGGACTGAGGGGCCTTTGCCCAGTAGTGGGCCCGTACAGGCTGATGATGATGTGATGATGGCAGTGGGGGGCATGCCGGCATGTTGTTTCCTTGCCCCCTCCCTTATCCCTCCCCCACCCCTCCCCCAGTTTTTCCCCAACACTTTATCTACACATAGATTAATCATATTTATTTTCTTGGCTGTTAAGATTCATAACAAGCTGAAGATAGAGAGTGAATCATCATTCTCCCGACAAATTTTAAAGCCTGACGCCGTCAATGGATGATGGTGATGGGGATGCTGAAAACAGTGTCGGGTTGAGGGGCTTAGCAGTAGCATGCTCAAATATCACTTTATCTACACATAGATTAATGATATTTATTTTCTTGGCTGTTAAGATTCATAACAAGTTGAAGATAGAGAGTGAATCATCTATTCTCCCGACAAATTTTAAAGTCTGAAGTTTGGATGGCATGGGTGGCTTGTGCGTAAAGCGCTCGCCTCTCACCAAGGTGACCACGGTTCGAATCCTGGCCGCGGATCGCATGTGAGTAGAGTTTTGCGTTGGTTCTCTCCTGTGCCACGAGGTTTTTTTCTCCGGGCCTTCCGGATTTCCTCCCTCCGGAAAAAGCTGCGAGAAAGGATGATTAGCTTCCCAAATTATTATTATTATTATTATATCAAGTCAAATATCAATTAAGTTGTTTAATTGACATTTTTTATATTGTATCCGTTGGCATTGAACAGGCTAATGAGGCATTGCGTATTATGTGGTTCGAAGACCTAAAGAGGGCGAAACTATTAACAGACGTCGGGTAAGAAAAAGAAAACAAAACAATATCATGAATATCTCGATGAATACCCATACTCGATGAATACTCCAAGGAACGTTGCTCGCTCCCCATTATTGTCCGCAAATTTTATGGGAGACAAAACTTGCTATCACTAAATATCTTGCAGCCTGACCATTAAATTCGTTGAGCTCCCACTGGGACACATTTATTTATCTGGTGACGTTACGACCCGAGTTAGCACTTCTGCATTCACTTGACACATGTTTGCTTGTTTGTTTGTTGGGGTGTTGGGGTGTTTGTTTGTGTGTTTGTTTGTTTGTTTGTTTAATTTCATTCAGGTTCAAAATTCCAAGATACCGTCAGTGCTGTGGTGTCAGCTCAGCCCAACTGCGGAGTGTTGTGAGCGTGCCCATTTAAAGTTGGGACTAAATACATGGTTGGGTCATTTGGCATACATGTTCCGAATCCGCACACGTCCATATGGCACGTACACGTCACTAGTACGTAGGCTACATGTACTGTATGTACGTGGCACGGCATGTGTTAAATCCTACGCGCTCTGTCATGTCTGTGATCTTTGGTACTCTTGCGTTGACTTCGATCAGGTAAGTTTGGAGTTATGGTGTGTTAGGGATAATCTTTTTTTTCTAATACAGAGGAAGCATAAGTGCTTACAAAGAGTATTGTGATATAAAGGTCACGTAAACTTTAATATCATTAACGTAGCCGTGTTTTAATGAAGACATACAGTGTCTAAAATGTTGGGCAAGCTAGTTAGTTGAAAGTTCCGTCCATTTATTATTTGTTTACTGTCGAAGCCAAGACAAAAAGTGACAGTAGTGACTCACACTATAACGCTAGACAATAATGGTAAGATTTACGGCGATCGTGTGGTTACGGGCCCCTCTTTAGTTTCTACCAAATTGGAGTCAAGAGTGTATTTAATATAAAAAAAAAATGACCTTTTCATCCTAAATCAGACTTCTCTCAATTCTAATGACACTTTTTTGTAATTTGAACAGTTTTTTGGGGTAGAAATTACGAAAACGATTTTCGTGCGCAGTTTGTAATTGGTGTCGCGTGATTCAATGTGCCTTGGGCATTCACGGTACATCGTGGTGATCGCCATCTTTATTTTCCTGTTGCGTTTTGTCGTAGTCATCGTCATTTTTTACCCCCAAATTTCCCTCTAAATTTGAAAACCCTGCCCTCTATCTATGACATACCTGCATGTTCTTAAATCCTGAATAATATCGCCAACTACATGTGTAACTAGTTTGGTAAGTCAGATAAATTAAATCTGGATTCTGTTCTTTCATAGGAAACCGGGCCTGTAACTACATAATCGCCAGATTTACTATGGTTAGAAATAGTCCGAGTAACTTGAACCCAATTTATCGCCTTTTTAACATTCGGACATGGTCTGGCGATAGTAGGGTCCAAGCTAATGTGTATATGCCCTTGACCAAAAAACCCAACATTGCCTAACAAAAACATCAGATTTCACCCTCAAAACGGCCTCCAAATTACTAGATAGGCCACCTGAGGTACAAGTAGACATCGATGATTAAGATGGTTGTACTGAAGTTTACTTACGATCCGGATGAAAAGTGAAATTTCCTGTTCAATTCCGAGGGCTTCCCCCGCGATCTTGAACACGTTAAATTTCCGACTCGTGTCAACGTTTGAACGATGCGATGTGGTCATCATGCCCAGCGTACATTCAATGGTCCCCATATCCCGAGTGCGATTCCGTTACCGAGCGCGATGCATCGATTATGATAATGAGTAGACTGGATCTCGTTTGTAAACACAAACAAACATTTCGAACGGTAAAAGGGAGTCAGGAACTAGCTTGAAGAGCTACCCTAGATCCCGCTTCCCTATTATCGTTTGAAATGTACTTGTGTTTACAAACGCCAGACCATGTCCGAATGTTAAAAAGGCGATAAATTGGGTCCAAGTTACCCGGACTAGGCTAGGAATAGAAAAATATGTGGGAATGACCAACTATCCTTCATCGAAACTAACTGAACACAGTCATTGTGCAACTACCATGACTCTTTCAAGAGGTCAGTAAAGTTTAGTAAATATTTGTCAGAAAATGGGTTGTGCTAAATACAAGCTTAAAGTATCCACCACACTAGGCTCATGACATGGAGAGATTCTCTACTCCTAAATCTCCGATGCCGTGAGCCTAGTGTGCTGGATATTTCAAGTTGGGGTTGTGCGTGCATGTACATTCATAATTTATTTATGGGTGACTTTAATACAGTATGGTGAGTATCAAACACTCAATTTTCTGTCCTAGTAAAGTTACACAGAACCTTACATAACATTTAGAAGACTACGTCAGTGATTCGTGGGGTCAAAATTACCCGGATTACAGTAAATAACGATGGGGGGGGGGGGGTAGTAGTTTCATACATGTACAGCCTGAATTACCATATGAACGTGATTGTTGCATTTTTACATTGCCTTAAATTATTTGCTCATTTTTACTCACCATCTGCTAGTCACAATTTGGTAAGCAAGTCCTATTTTTATTTTCCACAGATAAATTTTTGTTTTTTGTTTTATTTTTCACCTGTAGTGTTTGTCCCTGCTTGGAGATAGTTCTGGCTGAACTCCATCTTCCCTAAGACATGATGGTGGAGCAAGAGTGAGGTTTTTTCCTATTTTTAACGGTGCCTATTCATGATAAGTTCACACATGCCGTACACCTTCACAAAATGCCAACTGGCAAATCGTCTACTGCGGTCAAACCGGGGAGTAGACAACTAGGAACAGCATTAAGACATCGCACACAGGGCAAGACGGCAACGGAAGACTTTGAAACCATGGTGCCTCGAATAGAACTGGAGACATTTCCGTCGTCCGGTGATGTTGAGACGGGGAGTAACCACGTCTCAGGAGTGCAGCGAAACAAGGAGGATAAAGTTGATGGGACGGAACAAACTCGTCAATGGAACGGCGACGTGGCTCATCGGGTAGACACGGACCAGGGGGGAGGGGTCAGGGTTGCCATTGGGAACAGCGCTAACGACGACGATGATGATGCAGAGATTGAGACTTCCTTTACAGAACCGCTGCTACGGAGACATTCTGAGGAGGAGGGGGAGGGGCCAAGGAACCAAGAAGTGGGTGTGGTCCAACACAAAGAGGAATCATCGTTCAGCATCACCCTTCAGGTTTTCTTGCCATTTATCATTGCTGGATTTGGAACCGTGGGAGCAGGCCTGGTGCTCGACCTTGTCCAGGTAAAACAAATGTTTGCATTGTTTTTCACAAAATAAACAACATTATAGGTTTTTCTCAACTTTCTAGTGCTTACTTAACAATTTTTTCTTTTGGACATATGGTGTACATTTTTTATACAGCACCTGATGTTTATACAGGCTTGTGCACACTCAGAATGGTGCGTACTTCACGCCATGGGAGCATAAATCAATACCCGATGTATTCCCCCCCCCCCCCCCCCCCAACACACACACTGGGCTCTCAGACTCAGTGAAAGGAATATTGGCTTGCTCTTTGGGTACTGTGGGGCGCTGTGTTCCAATGGTTATGGTGTTCGACTCGTGTGCCATGGTACATATGGGTTTGAATCCTGACCGAGGGAACATGGTGCTTGTGCCCTTGAGCAAGGCACTTTACCATTATTGCTTTGTCCTTCAGATGGGACATAAAGTCGTAAGTCCCCCGTGTTGTGTAACACACGCTAAAGAACCCAGTAACACTTGTTGCTTAGAGAAGAGGTTTGCCCCGGTGTTTCTGGCAGTGGCTGCAATATGCGCTGCAGCCAAAAGGTGCTACATAATGGGTCTCATAATGTTCATATACTTCATTTACCTGTCTTTGGTTGCAATCTCCCCCAGCGCTTTGCATTGTTTGGAAAAGGCACTATATAAATATGGTTATTATTATTATTACATGCCTCCCCCCCCCCCCCCCCCCCCCGCCCACCCCACCCCACCTCCAATTTTAAAAAATGCTAACAAAAATTACCTTTTTGAATATACTTCAAAAAGTGAGGGAGGAGGTCAGGTTGGTGGTATATATTTTTCATGTGCGAAGTCACTCTCTACATGTATGCCTACACTTTTCATGGTCATTCTCCAACCCTTTTGTCACCCAATAGTCTGGAAAAATATTATTCAAAGCAAGCGTACTGCTGAAATATCACGCACAACTCGCACAATACACTGGCCTGTTTTTTGAGGCATCAATCATTGCATTGAATCAAGTGAACCGTTCTGGTGTATTTGGGGGTTTTTTTAAGAACACACCCATTTCTTCACAGAACAAAATAAATAACTCTGTTTCTACTTCGGAAAGAACTTAATATCCAGACGCCACTTATTTGGTTGTGTACAAAGTGTGTGGAGAATCAAGTGCATTTTCAAAGTATTTTCTAACAAAATTGGAAATGTTTCTCAGTCCCAGATTCATGTCTTTTCGACATTTTTGCAGTGACTGACCTTCATTGAGATAATATATGATGAAAAACAGTTGCGTCAGGATGCAGCATTCTTTCCTCTACATGTATTTTTAACAATTTATGCCAGTCTGGATTACAATTATTCCAATTTTCTTTTGAAATAACATTTAAATCAGTACCAGCAAAAGTATCTCATCGTTCAAATTGGTATAATTAAGTTATTTCTGGCTTCAAAAAGTATTTTACAGCATGTTAGACCTATTAAAATGCAGTATTGCTGGTATCAATTATGGATACATGACATTTAAGAAGACACGTACGTGGAAGCATACATGGTATTGCAAAACTGTAGAAAATACATATGCACAAAGTATTACAAGAACTATTCCCTTCCAGCAGCAGATTTACATTGCACTGTGTCATGTATTGTAAACACATATGCGTCAAACGCCAACTGAGGTTATTTCATATGCTTACTTGATGTTATTTCATATGCTTGCTTGCTGTCATTTGATGATAAACTAAATTCTGTGTCCAAAAAATATTCTGTTTCTAAGTATCTTCCTAAATGTATTACAGGTTGAGTGAAAATGATCTGGACCCAAATTAAAGAAAATATTAAAAATATGAAGCAATTATCAAACCAAGTGTAAATGAGATGTTATAGACTGGTATTTTGGACATATTTGGTGAAAGTTTCATTTATTGTACCAGAAAAGCACTAGCAAAGAACACACGCTGAAAACACTCTGACCACGGTTCAATGGTTCAACAAATTTAATGAAATTGTGTACTGATGTGAAGCAGTGTAATAACAAATAAAACCTAGTCATGGTGACTGACTCACTTGAATTTATTGACATATTTAAAAAAGGCAAAACTGATTTCGTGTGCAGACTGGAAAATAAGCCACTTCAATGAAAATGGCATAACTCCTCACCACAGCCACTAAATTGAAAAATTCGAAATTTCTCTGGAAGACCAGGTAATAACCATTATTATATAACCGACATACAGATCCCTGTCATTTGATTGGTGGAACTTACATCACGTGACATTCGTTATTACTCCCATTCACGCCGAGGCTCAAAAAGTCCCATTCGCCCATGGGGAATGGGAAATACTATTGAACAGTTAGGATCATTCTTGTTCCATGACGCGGTATTTGTCATGTTTGTGTGCAAATGCATGCTAGTATGTGCATTCAGTATTGCGCGTAGCACGTATTGTTCCAAAGAGCCAGCGCTACAGAGTTGGGTTCAAACATTTTCGTGAAGGGGTGGTTTGGAAGAGAGAAATACATTTTCCAGCAAGTTTGTATTGAAATAAAAGTTCAAATATATCAAATGACATGGATCTATATTTCAAGTGGCTTTAAATTGTGAAATGGAGGAATATTATCGCTCGGTAAAATCTGGACTTTTCCAGTTCACTCGATTTCGCCTCGTGTTTGGAAAAGTCTAGATTTTACCTTGCGATGATATTCCTCCCATTTCACTCTGAGCAAGAGCCACTCAGTATGTGTATAATATGAAACACTCAGTTTTTTTCCTCAATATACTCTATATGCCACCAAAAAAATGGTGAACTTGGGTACAAATCCTTCTGACTCCTGTACATGAAATACCGTTAAAATGAAAAGAAAACTTCATGTACATTGAAGTCCGGGCTTTTTTAAGCAAGGGAGGAGTTGACCTTTTCTCCAAAAGATGCAGATTTCTCAAGATGGTGGATATATTCTTCCATTTTCTTGAATCTTTTGCTGATAAGTTTGTTTCCAAAGAAGCGGTCACTATTTTTAATTATAGATTTGAACTTGCATACATAGCTACAATTTTGCTTGAAGTAAATAAAAAGACAAAATACACGATTCAATTTAAAAGAAAAAAAAAGGAGAAAATTGGAGGTGGGCAGAGACGAGAAACTGTCTGTTTTACTTAACAGTTTTGCGTTTTCATTTTTAAAAATTGTATCATTGCTCTTGATCATATCTTTATTGTATGTATTATCTGTAGCATTGGCCTGTCTATACGGTCGTGACTGAAGTCTTCATCTTGGTGCCTGCCTTGCTTGGATTAAAGGGGAATCTAGAAATGACGCTAGCATCACGACTTTCCACAGCGGTAAGATAACAATAATTTCATTTGCATCACTAATCACTGATATCATAAGTTACACCACGAAGTGACAGTACAACAACATAACTTGTGCAAGACTTTGAATGCATGACACGTCAATTTGTAGCAGGTAACCATCAAGGGGCGTTGCTAGACAAATTTGAATGGGGGGTGACTACAAAGTTGTGGACAGATCATTCCATGTTGGAAGGTAGCCAGGAATTTCTTTCCGGACTAACGAGGGCGCTGTTCAAAGCAGACTAAACTAGTCAAATACTTTTCAACAAACGATGTGATTAGAGGTAACTTTCTTTTCTTTCTTTTTTCCAGGTGAATCTGGGTAAAATGGATAAAAAAGATCAGTGGCGAATGATTGGTGGTAACATGGCACTCACACAGGTACGTGGACACATAAAGCAGCAACTTGACGACAGGCTTCTTAAAATTGGTCAAATATCACAAAATAGTCACAAAGAATAGAGAGCTTTTTTTCATCACATAAACCTCTTAAGGCAAATTTGATAAGATGCATTAAATAACTTGAACGAAGAAATTGCCTGGAGTGGGGTTTGAACCTGCGACGTCCAGATTGCCGTTCCAGTGCTCTACCAACTAATGCCGTTACCCAGCTTGTCAGTGTCTTTGTTCAAGGGGCGCAAGGGGAACAAAGTCATGTTTTGACATCCTTCAAAGTCAACAAATTTGTGACAGGTTCTGTTAAAGCCAGACCATTCTGGGCAGAGCTGTACATTTTGGAGAAATGAACTAAAAATGTTGTGAAGATTATCCTTTTTTGTTTTGGGGAAATTTGTGATCTTACATATTATGAAGACTTTGTTTTAAAAATGCAACCACCCTCTACTGGTTGCCCCAAGTCACTTTGGACAACTGTTCCACAGTTAAACACACTGCTGTGTATGTTCTGAAAGTTTTAATAACCATGAAGCTGTGAAAGCATCTCACCTTTTTGAAATGGATATGTGACATTTTGGAAATTAATTCGTCATATGTAATATATGTAATTTCGCCTTTCTAGGTAATCTTTCTGGAGGATTTATAGAGGCGTATCAGGTCAAGAAATGCTTATTCCAAAACTTGAACACGCAATTTCTCTGTCTTCATCTTTTTATAAAATCAACAACTTCAAATTGACATAATTTGCCGTGCGAATGTTCAAAAAAAGAGAGAATCTCGACTCTTTTTTAACAATACATGTAGCTAAAAACCCTACTTCTTGATCAGAAGATTCTGTTTTGAAAGGACACATGACATTTATCCAGTGATTTGTTGATTTATTTGTTATATCTCAGTGTCAGGCACTGGTGGTCGGTTTCTTGGCTTCGATCGCCGCCGCTATCATGGGCTACATTCCAGACGGAGAGATTAATATTTATCACATTCTGCTGCTGTGTGCGAGCAGCATGGTCACTGCGTCCCTAGCCAGCGGGATTCTGGGTAAGTGCAGGGGGACCAGTGTGTCTGTCTGTTAGTTTAGCTGTCTGTCTATAACGCTACATGTACACCTCTTCACTGTGTCATTCAAAGTAGTATTAAAGTCCAGAGTTTGTGCGTGTCACAGGCATTAGTCCACAATGCATTGCAATAATCATAAATTTCAAGTCACATCAGAGGAGCAAATTGGGCAGTGGTACTCGCGTATTGAAAAAGCAATATCAAGATGGCAAATTTTGAAGATGAACTCCGTGTGACAATATCTGGCAATGTTAGCCAGTGTTCCTGACTGGTTCAGACAAGCATTTCCGGTTGAAGTCTCACTATCGTACAGCTGATAGCAGGCATGCAACTTTTCCTCGGATCCGCTGATTTCCTCGTGTTTTTCTTCTCATGAATGCCATTACAAATTGAAAAACACTGTACAAAGTCTTGTGTGGTTTAGAGTTTCCTCGATTTTCAAAATTCCCAGTTGTATGCCAGATAGGCGTGTTTTAGATCTGAGACTCGATCCGGCCAGCCGACCCAAGCGATCCATCAGGCCAAAGTCTCAAGGCCAAACTGCCGCAGAGTCTGTGGTCACTGAATGCAGCAGGATACAACTGTGGCATTGTTCCATAAGACTAGCTCTCATTGTCTCGGGAGTGGCCGTTTATGCACTGATGTTGGTAGTTGAATGCATCAAAGTGCACCAGACTTTTCCACCAGATGCACTGTGTTGCGTCTAGCAGGGTTAGGGGACGGGTTTACAGATTAGCAACATGAACACTCACCTGGCCATTCCCCTTCTCTTTGTTTCACTTACACAGGTTCTATAATGGTAGCTGTCGTACTTCTATCCAAAAAGTGTCACATAAATCCCGACAATGTGGCTACACCCATAGCAGCCAGCCTGGGCGATCTCACAACGCTTGCCTTACTCTCATGGATCACCAGTCTGCTATACAGGGCAATAGGTAAAAATATGCACTCTTGTTTCACTATACTCCCGAGGACAATGCTTTGTGTTTTCCTTTGTCTCTGAAATATAACACTCTCCCGTAGACTAAGCACACGAACCAGCCACTGAGGACTGTTTTCAACAAAAGACCCAACTCCAGAGGACTGAAAGGATCTGTTGTTCTCCCTTTGTGTGTCGGTCCTCGGTGGTTATGTAGAACAAGTACACCCAGGAAGGGTCAAAGTTTTCTATTGGTAGGAAAAGTTGGACTGAGTTTAACACAACCACAACATTAGGTTTCGTTGAGGTCAATTTTTGTGGACCTGGGCCCAATTTCATAGCTCTGCTAACCACAGAATTTCACGTTTACGATTACCATTCTGTGCTAGGAGCGCTAGCAGAAATATTATGTGAGGAAGTACGCATGCGAATAAGCCAAAATTCCTCGCTAATCTGAGAAATAAGCTGACCGTAAGCATGGAATTTTCTGCTACAGTAAGCAGGGATTTTGCGCTAACGGTAAGCAGAGACATGACATGTGCTAAGCAGAACATTTGCTCAAATTATTTGCCTAGCATAAAAACGGTTACCAGCCTCATTTCATACAATGCTTATGGCATGTGACAGGTTCCCTGCTGATTCATACTTAGCACGTAAACTTGCCGAGCACAACTTTCTGTTTAGCAGCCCCCGTGAAATTCTCCTGAGGCCGTTTTTGTCAAAGTCTTTATCAGAGGTTGATAGTCAGAAGTCTAAAGCCGGGCGCACACCGTTCCGATTTTACCGGTTCACGGAATCATCGAGCCATCGTATAGAGGTGTGCACCGAAAATTCGGACTGATCTGACCATATACAGGGCGACCGGGTGAAATCAAACATGTTTGATTTTTTTTAATCTCATTTCACAAGATCCAATGACACAGGAAAGATGTGCAGGCAGCACTCTGATTTTCACCGGATGCAATATTTATGTTAATAATCAGATTAACAAAGAAAGTCACATGATTCAAAATTGACGGCTGCCATTTTGTCATCATGTGACTGGTCATCATGTGACTGACCATCATGTGACCAATTATAGAATGGAATATGTGTGCGAGTAACGTTACAGTCTAACAGCAATGGTGTAAAATATGAACCAGTGATGGGGTGATTATGTCTCCCTAGTGACCCATTATGCGTAATCATTATTATTTTGATATTAATTTGATATGAGCTTCTGATTGGTTCGTTTGACTCAGGTGAAGATGAGAGTGCCAGGCGACTTTGGCTGGCGCCCAGCATCATTGCGTTCTTCCTACTCTTAGTACCTCTATGGGTATGGTTGGCCCATCGCAATAAATACACCCACGACGTGCTGTACCACGGCTGGAGTCCGGTCATCATTGCCATGATGATTAGCAGGTGCGTACCAGTTGAGGGCGTGCTCCATGCGCAGGGTGCATTGACTAACAGTGGTGATGTAAAATGTCGCTGTTATGTGTGGGCAGTATAATGGAAAATGGGGCAGTGTGGCCTAGTGGTTGGGGTTCGTGACTCATGGTCAGAGGGTTCAAATCCTGCTGCTGGTTGTATGTTGTGTCCTTGGGCAAGCCACTACGCGCCACTTGCCTCTCTCCACTGGGTACTGGCATTAGCTGGGGAGTGGCCTGCGATGGACTAGCATCCCGCCCAGGGGGAATAAAAAGGTTCTCATTCGTTTCATGCCACTGAAACCGGAGATAAACGCCCGCCTGGTTGATGGGCCATAATGGCTTGTGACAGACTGTACTTACTATTATAATGGAAATGTTAAATGATGCACTACAGGGTGAGTAAAAAAAAATAAAAAAAATGTTGGGACTATTGTTTTAGTGAAGTTCTGCATGTAGCACCTTCAAAATCTAGGATATGAAAGCCCAATTCATAATCTTTCTTTTAGTACAAACATTATTCAAATCACTCATGTACTTTTCAAGTTACGGAATTTTAAACACAACCACCGTTTTAAAGTTCTGTCCACGAATCACAAAAAGGTAAGTGTTCTTTCAGCAAAACGAAAACAAATTACATAGGGATGTGTGTGCATTGTTTCCGTTTTGCTGAAAGAACGCACACTTTTTTTGTGATCCGTGGACAGAACTTTAAAACGGTGGTTGTGTTTAAAATTTCGTAACTTGAAAAGTACATGAGTGATTTGAGTGATTCTTGTACTAAAAGAAAGCTTATGAATTGGGCTTTCATATCCTAGATTTTGAAAGTGCTACATGCAGAACTTCACTAAAACAATAGTCCTGACATTTGAGTTTAGTTTTTTTACTCGCCCTGTATGTACGCTTCTGCACATTCAGTAAGCAGTCAGTTGTGTACATACTGCTATTCACATGTTGCTTATTTTCAATGTAAATTGGTACATGTCATGTGCCATCAAAGCAACCTGAACAAAACAGAGGATTTTTCACTGGCTGGATGTTTAAGACAAGGCTTCTCATTCATTGCTGCTTTCTCAAAGGGACAAGTGAAGTGTCCCAAGGGATGAGAGATTCAGTGGAAACCAGCAACAAATCAGTTGATTTTGTTTAAAAGACACCAAATAGTTTTGCTGTATTCTTGTCCTTAAGCTTACGTATTCAAGCTGTTTACAAATTGAATTAGTTTCCAAACTTGACGCTGAATTACTTCCCCATTTGTCATCCCACATCAGCTGCGGTGGTCTAGTCCTAGACGTTGCCATCCGACAGAACGCCGGTGTCGCTGTCTTCAGTCCAGTCATCAACGGTGTCGGCGGTAACCTAGTTGCCGTCCAAGCGAGTAGAATATCCACACAGCTACACCGTCTGGGCCAGCCCGGTGTGCTGCCTGAGGGCAGACTGGGAGTGTGCCTTAACCCATTCAAAGTGTTTTTTGGTTCAGGTGAGTTCTGAAAAAAAATGTGAGTCCAAACACAGTTTAAAGGCATATAGGATCATTTGCTTTTATCCCAAAAGTAACCTACCGATTATTATAAAAAAAATTATTTGGATTAAAAACCCTAACCCTTTAGTAGTTCCCCAGGACTACCCTGATAATTCCAACAGAGTCCGGCGGTTACTAATATGAGTTTCCTACTCAATCTAACACAGTCCCATCCAATCCAACTGGCCAAGTTATTGGTATCTGAAAATATAAAATGACTGGCCTGCTCAATCCAACAGAATCCAACTATACCTTACGTTTCTGTTGTCTGCTGGATTCAACAGAGTCCAACTTGACGTTGTTTACCGTAACCCAAACAGAATCTGACAGAATGTTGTCAGTCGCCTGCTGAATCCAACAGATTTCAATAGGAATATGTACAAGGGGTTAACTGCTGTGGTCCAGTAGTTATGGTGTTCGACTCGTTTGCCGTGGTACATGGGTTCGAATCCTGATCGTGGGAACATGGTGCTTGCGCTCCTGAGCATGGCGCTTTACCATTGTTGCTTCGTCCTTCGGATGGGACGTGAAGCCGTAGGTCCCGTGTGTTGTGTAATGCACGTTAAAGAACCCAGTAACACTTATCGCTAAGAGAAGGGGTTTGCCCCGGTGTTTCTGGCGCCGCAGCACCTTGTAAACCATTATAAAGGTGCTACATAATTGTTCTCATATTTCTCATGTACTTCATTTACCTGTCTTTAATAATAGACATAATTTCCAGCGCCTTGAGTACCTAATTGTTGGTAGATACGTGCGCTATATAAGACTTCGGTATTATTATTATTAGGACCCAGCGGGTATGTGAAATAGTTGGATCCTGTAGGATTGAGCAGGGTTAGGGTGAGATTGTACTGGTACTAAACACTCGGTTAAATTATTCAGTCTGGCTTGCTGTCATTTAGAAGAAATCAAGAGGTGTAGGTGATTTCCAACGATCAGTCAAAAGACTGATTTTTGGAAATAACAGAGTGCTGTTGACAAAATTGTGTTTCATGATCATAAGGTTGTGCATGGTTTTCAATGTTTTCTCGAAACATGTAATATCCACTGAGCTGCAATTTCAACAGGTTAGGTTTTGAACAATTTTCTCTAGATTTTGAGTGGTGTTATTATTGGAAACAAACAAAATGCATGAACAGCAAATGATCCTATGTGCCTTTAAAAAGTCAGGCGAATTTTGGATTTTGCCCTTCATCGACATAATTTTCATAAGCACCTTATACTCGTGCAGTCTAAGAGTTTCAAGAAAAAATCACAAGATTGCCCGGGTGAGACTCGAACCCATGACCTTAGTAATCATAACCATTCAACTACTAAGGCCAAGTTCGCACAAGGATTGTAGTTGACCAATGGTTAACTAACGTTTGCCCGAACTCTGTCTAGTCGACGGTGGTTGACTACGCTAGTCGACTATTTGGAACCAACCTACTGGGGTTGGTTGCTTCATTGGTAACCAATAGCCGCGCGCATTCATAATGCTAGCAGAGAGCCAGGATCCAGAAGTTTTGTGACGACATTTTGACCAGCGTTTGACTAGAGACGTTCCCACGTTGCTATCAGTGCGCAGGCCTAAGGTACGTCACAAATCAATCACTGGTCGACTAATGGTCCTTGCCCGAACTTCGCCTAAGCTTGCTGGCTTGTTGGTTAGATTCTAGAATATATGTAGAAGCAGGCGCTGCAATCAAGCAATATTATGTACGATAGAATTTCTTCCTGACATAAAGATTCCATCATACGAATATTAATAATCAGGCAAATCTTGACATTTTCTTTTCCCCACACACAGATGAGCATTCCCGATCCTCTCGTGTCCTGTTCCTGATGGTCATTCCTGGTCAACTGATCTTCTTATTCTTCATCTCAATGGTCAAGGCTGGACACACCTCCATTACTGTCCGAGTCACCATCATGTATCTAACTGTGGCATTGATTCAGGTCAGTTTGGAGTCAGGAATTTTTCTTATCGTTGATTTTACAATCCCCATCCCTTTACAATAGCGCTTTCCATCATATCATCAATCTCAATGTGCTTTACAATTATTCCCCGTTCATCAGGCCACGAGACCAAGCGGCAGCCTATGTCAGCGCACATATGGCCTCTACCATCACAGGTACCCATTTATACTCCTGGGTGGAAAGAGTCAATTGTTAAGTGTCTTGCCCAAGGGCACAAACACCATGTTCCTGGCAGGGTTCGAACCCATGTACCATTGGGGGGGGGGGGGGGGTTCGACTTATTTTTTTAGGAATTTGTATGATTTTTTTTTTTTTTTTACAGAGCTGGGGGGGTTTTTTGACCCCCAAACCCCCCTCTGGATCCGCGCCTGTTCTGGTTGCATTTCCCATGCCTTTTCAAATTTGAAAATTGCGAAAATTGAATTTGTTGAAGCGAATGGGGAACACAACTTTAGTAGGCTTGTGAGCTACAGTGCCTGGCATCCTTGATTTCATTACCAAAAAATAAAACGATAATAATACCACAAAACAATAAAACATCGGTGAAGGGCAAAACCCAGTTTGAGGGCAAAACCTAGTTTGATTTACCAAACAATAACTTAACCATATGTCGTGACTCCTCGTTCCCCAGGTGGGCTTCCTTCTTTTCACAGCCAACTGGCTTGTCCATCTTCTCTGGAAGATGTCCAAGGATCCCGATAATTTCTCCATCCCTTACCTGACCGCCATCGGTGACCTCCTCGGCACGGCGTTGCTTGCCTTGGGCTTCTACATCACTTGGTTGCTTGGCGACCGAGACAGCGATGTCGGAGACTGAAGAGGTTTGTCTCTCAAAACAAACCTTGGAAACCCAACGATGCTTGAATTTTATTTATTCTATTTTTTTTTCAGCGTGTATTTTTGTCTTTGCGTAATGGTCAACAAATTAAAAGACTTCAAAGTATATTTTGTCAAGCTAAACTTTTACTCTGATTTGTCAATTATAAGATGTCTAGGAGTCTGGGGCATTTATAATGCGTACATACCAGTATTCGTTATACGTTCATTCTCATTCAATTTGTAATTTCAATATAAGTAGTATATCCAAAACTAATGAAACTTTATACTTCTTGTGCAGCTTCCAAAAACAAAATAATATTTTCCTGGAATTCTAAGTAAATTTGTCAGCTATTGGAAGTTGCAATTTCATCTGTAAAAAAAATTGTAGAAATAGTAAGAGTTATTCTGGACATGCCATGCATTACATGTATAGGTGTGGACCTTATAAGCTTGTATTTTAAAAATAATATGTTTTATTAACTCAAGGAAACTGTGCTAACAATTAAGTAACCATGACAGCCAAGAATTAAAATTTACATACATGAAACCTCATTAAATTCCGCACTTTTTGCCACTTGCTCGAACATCGGGATGTGACTACCTCTCTGAAAATGTCAGTGAAAATAGGTTGTAAATAGCCAGTCAGTCTCTATTCAGGCAAGAAATTTAGAACTTTCTCTCATCAATTGTTCCACCAAAAGTGGAGTAATATTTTGGAAGGCTAGACACATTTATGAACTACAAATATGTACTTGATTGTTAATGTTTGACTTTGAGAAGTTTATAATGGTGCTTCGGTGAGAAATTTGACTTTTGCTGGATTCGAACCCACAACTCTGCTTTTATGCCCTCTGGGTGCCCCACCAAAGTCATTTAGAGCAGCTTGAGGCATGGAGTATGATAGTCCAGAATTTATCAGGATCAGCAGATTTCAGTGTTGAAAACCATGTCATGTACATTATAGAATGTGAACATAATTATGTAAGGCTGCGTCAGAGTTACTCAGTTACATTCAACAATGACAAATTTGCCTATGGAAGGAGACGTGTATTAACACATGTGTGTTAGCGCCAGCTAAAGTCCAGCCATAATTTCAGATAACTTAAAGGGAATATATAACATTTGCTTTTGCTGTAGTTTTCAGAAATGGATGGATTTGGGGGTTAGTATTTTGTAGCAAATATTGTTACACTGACTTGTTTGAAGTTTTGTGCTCATAGATGCTGGAAAAACCAAGAAAAACAATCATGTTCTTGTAGTCTGGTTCCCCAACCCCACTTAAGATGAAACAGAGCAATTTATTGATGTCAGGAACTTGTAAGGTCAGGGAACCAGTCTAGCTGGCTTGAATCCGATCATAGGTGTGTAACTGATTTCAAACAAAATGCGGAATAATTAAATATGGTAAACTGGGGGCAGTATTGGAAAAAAGGCAGTTTTTTCAAACGCTGGTCGGCTGACCATCATTGGAAATTGATACAAAAATGACACTATTCTTGAAGTGTCAGCACACTAGGCGCCACAATTTTGCAGGATGCTTTGTTTTATGTTTGCAAATGTATATTCCCTTTAAGTACTTGGCCTAAAAATCACAGTTGACATCGTGATTTTGTCAGTTTAGTACTGCATGTTGTGACATAAGATCTCAGCTATGGACAAATTCAGGAATGCTATCAATTCTATCACGAAGGCCCCCTTCAATGGCGAAAGCATTGGGCTAGCTATTGTTCAGATTCATCTCGAGGCACTTTGTGCAATAGCGTTCACAACGATTTCTCCATGGAAGGGGCCATTTCTGTGTGCATTGATTTTTTCGTGGATTCGTCTATACTTGGTTATTACTTGCTTCTATCTTCAATCGACCGATCGCACCCGATTTCATCAAACTCTTCGTAACTTACGATGCATCGCAGCGATGCGACGCGTCGTATCTCTACGATGCGTCGCAGCTGCGACGCGTCCTGCGATCCATTTCACAAAACACGTCGTAAGTGCGACGCGTCGTAGGTGTATTTATAGCACAACTCGGTGACTGTTTTATGTATATAGTCAGCGTACAGTAAATAGTCGTCTGATATTCAACAAAGAGTCGTCGGATCTCAGCTCGAAATTTGTTAAAACGTAAAACAAAATGGCAGCCGTGCGATGCAATTTTGAAGGAAAACAAACTCTCATTGGACTGTATAGCTACTTTGAAATTTCAATTCTAATATTCCGGTCTAATTCATAATTATTCAATGAATTTTCTATTTATCACTTTACACACATTGCCTCGGTATAATAATCTCGTTAATGTAATGTTTATGGCATAAAACTGGCTTAGAAATGACTCTTCTTATTTTGCGACGACCGCTAGACACGTCTTAACTTGCGACGTGTTTTAAGCCGTTGTCAAGGAACTTACGACGCGTTCAACACATCGCAACTTTCGTGAAATTGAAGATACGACGCGTCGCGAGTTGCGACGTGTTACACGTCGTAACTCGAGTTGCGACGCGTCGCAGCGCTTCGTGAAATCGGGTGCAGTAAGCATCGCCCCATGGTGTTCTGACCAATCACAGCAGTGATTTATGTCCGACATGCGCGCACAAAAGTCCGACATGCGTGCACGCGCGTATGATGCGCGCGGAAGAAAAATGCAGCGTGGCATTGGAGAGGAGCACGTGTTAATTTGCCCACGTGCGCAGTGGGCGGAGCTTACTGGATCGGTCCAATCGCGTCAGCGCAGCCTGTGACTTATTATCCAATTACATGATATACAAATGGATTCGGAACGCTCAAATCTGAGACAAACAAAAGTGAACATACAAAATTCCATAGGATTGTCTGAGGGGCGTGGCTAACTTGCAGACAGAGGGCAATTGCCCTGATCTTGGAACAGAAATTCAAATTGTACCAAGAGGTGTAGTGCGTTTTTGTAAGTGCCAAGTCTAGAATGTTAAGGTGCCTTTTGTTTTGAATGCATGGTCTTTGGTTGTGGCCATTGATGGTATAGGACACAACAGTTAATGTCAACAGACTTGATCCTATCAATGTTAGTATTTTTAATTTTGTGTTATAATTTGAATTGATGTAATTTAAATGATTTGGCATTATTTGTGAATGTGTAACTGACATCTTAGTATGTGGTGTTTGTGTGGATGCTGAAAACAGCTAGGCCTTGGGGGGGGGGAGTTTGGCTGTTTCTGAGTTTGTCACTGTTTGTGTACACTCTTGCAATACCTTTCCGTAGTGAAGGCTTGTTTTACTAGATTTTTGGTTTGGTTTTTGCTCTAGGAAGTCGGTGAAGGTTTTTTTACAGCATCTAAAATGATTTAGACTGTTTATTTCATTTTAAGAAATGTCTCAGCATTTGAAAAAAAAATTACCTTAAATTTGTAGTTGGTTTTCTTGGACTAAAGCGCAATATCTATTAAGTAAGATTTGAGGCTTTGCATGGTGGAGATACTGATGAATAAAAGGTTTGCGGTAACACCATGTGCGAATAATTCTTCAAACTAAGAGAATGGTTCTGAAAAGAACCAGAGGTTTACGTTCTTTTCAGATGTTCTTTTCAGAACCATTCTCTTAGTTGAGAAATTATTCGCACATGGTGTTTCCGCAAACCTTTCATTCATTAATATCTATTAACACAAATAATCGCAACCCGGCGGATTATAGACTTATCCGTATCACTACTTCCTGAATCTTTTGGAAAGACTTAATGTCAACACTAAATTATGTGCCGGCAGCGATTCTTCTCAATGAAGAACGCTGAATTTAGAATCTGTTGAAATTAATGTATAACTACCCCTTTGTAACATCACACTGTCCGATTTCCAATAAACTCGGCATCAAGCTATTAGTCAGAATGTCATGCATGTGTAAAGAAATAAATATATTTGAAATATGAACTTATTCACCTTTCGATTCTGATTCATATATTATTTTTCCCTTTTCCATTGGATAAATATAATTTTTTGTGCCTGATTGGAGCCGACTTTTGTTTTTCATGTATTCTTATTTTGATATTCTCTGAATTTATGTTTCGTTTATATTGTAATTTTGAAGAGCCTATCATCCTTCGTCAGTCCAAGTTAAATGGGTGAAATTGTCATAATTCTGACTATACAAAAATGCTTATCGTGGATGTTTTTGGTTGAAGACTTTCGATATCAAAACTTTGACAACCGCTGGGGGCGCTATATCACCGTAAGGAACAATCCGAGTTGCTGAAAGTGCCGATAGCCGCGCCTACACGTTTTTCAGGAAAGCTGGCCTACATTAGTCTGTACATTAGTCTGAGTCAGGGCCGGCGGAACGCTTTTCAAACGGGGGGGGGGGAGCAACACCAAAAAAGGGGCACCTTCCGTCGGTGTGAAAGTGGAGGACGGAATATGATCCCGTTCATTTTGCTATAAATCTTTTTGACGAGGAATACGTTGTCCATCTTGCTCTTTATGTCTCTTTTATGTAGAGAGATCTTTGTTTATCGCGAGAGGGCACTGTTGTTTTTGATGGCCAATTCAGTGACCATTTTATTCGCGTGAAGAGCACTATTAATTTTAGGGGCCAGTTTTCCATCTCGAGAGGGGGCACAATTCAAATGTTGCGAGCGGGGCACTAGTTGTGCTTTCGAGGGGCAGTTTTCCATCTCGATAAGTTATCGCGAGGGGTGTACTATTGTTCTGATGGCCAATTTTCCATCTCGAGAGGGACACAATATTATTTTATTACTGCGAGAGGGGTATTTGTGCCTTCGAGGGGTATAGTTTTCCATCTCGAGAAGGTGTACAATCTTGTTAATGCGAGAGGGGCACTTGTGTTTTTGAGGGGCAGTTATACATTACAAGAGCGGAGACAATCTATTTGTAGTGCGATCATATGTTTTATACGTGTGCGTTTGAGGGGCAGTTTTGTTTTCATCTCGAGGGGTCACACTAGAGGGGTACTTCTGTTGGCCTGGGAAAATCTGGGGGAGGCAAGTGTCCCCTGCCCCCCCCCCCCCCCCCCCCCCGTTCCGCGCCAGCCAATGATCGGAGTCGACTTTAGAAATGTGACGTCATTTCTATCAGAAACGTGGACTAAACTGTTGATTGGTAAATTTAGCTACCACGTTTATAATACAACGGGTTACCGAAGACCCCATAAAAGGCGCCCGCTGAATGGTCAGAATCTCAAGTTCAAGACGCAGTCTTGTTCTGCATAATTAATCGCCGAATCCATGCTCCCATATCATACACCTTTGCTATGCAATGGGATAATCCATAAACTATCATATGTGTGGCTTGTTGAAAAAGAAAATTCATCGAATGGATTTCTTTCCGCCAGAAAAAAGTTTTTAAACGAAAAAAAGCTTACAATACACTTCACTGTGTTACTTTTGTAACGAGTTTTTTCTTTTTTAATTAAGGTCAATATTTTCTGCATCATCAGACCTCTAGTTTTGAGATTACTCTTAATAACATCAATGAAGACTTGTTGTAAACGGATGAATACAAAATATATAAATTCTGTAAAATTGTCCTTTAAAAATTAAATTCAGTCTTCCAAGAAGATTTTAATGTTTTTCTAGGGTGATTTTTGTTTTGAAAGACTGGGTTTTTTATTACAGCTAACCCAAAAATTACTCGACAACTTCTTACATGCCACTGGAACCGGAGATAAACGCCGGCCTGATGGGCCATATTGGCTCGGGGACAGACATATCCCTTTTTTACTACTAACTTTTTTTTAAAAATGGTTATTTCTAGCAAATCCGGGCTTAAGAATTGGAACCTGACTTCGAAATGTACTGATCAATGTTAGCTTTCATGCTTTAGAATATATAAAATTGTTTCGAGGTAAACCAAAAAATGGTGTGCGTGCGGAAACTCTGTGTGACCCCTCGTTCAACGAATTGTGGTGTCCTTCTATTGTGACGCCATTGTAAAGAATAACCGGAAACAACCCACTCAGTGCAGGTGGATGTACGTCCACGTTGCTAACATTATATTATTTAGTTTATATACACGATCACCTAGAAACGGAACTGCTTATATAATGACGAACAACATCAGTTCGAAATAAAGGTCAAGTTATACTAACTCATTTTAAAACAATTGCATAGAATTTATTATTTTTTAAAAAAAAGAGTTGTTCAATAAGTATTTACAGACTTAAATTTACAAATCACTATGTTTAAGTATTTACCAAAATTGAAGTCGGATAACCAAATGCATAAGCAAAAAAGGTAAAACTTTATAGCTATGAATTCTGTGTAAACAATGAGAAGTTTTCTCAACTTGGTTTTCTCATAGAGAATTATTTATGCTGGCTTTCTATACCAAAAGCGTGTTTGTTCTTATTATACCGCACGAAGACGCCGTGCGCGTGTCTTATATCACTGGTTATTCACTGCTTTCGCGAACTTTTCAGTGAGCAATATTTTAAAACCTCACCCCCCCCCCTTTAAATAGCGAGGGGTAAACATTTATTCCCCTGTAACTGCCCCAAATACATATAAGCAAAATTTAACATAAAATATATCACATAAAAATAAATTCTGTTTAAAGCGTTTGCCAAAATATACATTGTCAACTAAAGAAAATTTTTACACAAAATATCTGGTTTGCACTGGCCCTCTGAAAGGTGGAAGGCCGCTATTTCTTGATGGTGGCGTAAAAAAAATAAAGTCAGGAGAAAGACTATCAGCAATATCTACAACTTCTTTTAAAAGTTATTTCAAAACTGCGAAATGTATATATTATCCATGCATGCATTATGAAAAAAGTACCCCTACAGAAGGAACGGTTGCGTATATTTTTTCTGGTACCAACATGGGGAAGCAAAATCAATCAGTCAATCGAAATATCATGATAATCAGATATTTATTCAAGGACCGCTTGCCAGTACCTTTAACCTTGGTTTTCACTTTTCAGTGAGGTGTTGTGAATATATTAACAAAATAAGCGAGTATGTGAGTGTAACACTTTAACGCATTCTGGAGCAATTCATGATGCAAATAAAGTAAGGTATTTATAAAGTAAACTTAAAATCACAAGTTTTCTTCGTTTTCCAATTTACACCGTTATTTCCGGATAATGTGAAAAGTAAAAGTCGAATATGACCGGTTAATTGGTAAATAACATGTTGATCAGCTTTGCCTGAAAATGTGCTTGTTTTAATGCAAGCTACATTCTATAGATAATTGTCAACATTAACTGTGTATTTAAAATATATGTATATATTAGAAATTAGAAATTTCTATTAGAAATCCCGATCCCGTACATTTAGAACCAATCTTACAGTATCATTAGGCCTACACACACACCCTGGGCCATCTTCAGTATTCGTCCCACACGGGGATAATCTCAGACTGTCTTTGGCTCGTCTCAGCTCCAACCTTGTCCTCCCAAGCTCCTCCTGAGTCGATGCCAGCCCCAGCCGAAGGTGTTCCACCATCTTCTCCAGATATTCCACTCGGGAGTCGCTGGCGCTTCGGTTCCTGTAATCTCGCCGTTTCTCGGCACACGTTCTCGCAGCTGCGTGGTTTTGTGTCGCTGTGGATGTTGCAGCAAGTTGCTGATGCTGTTGGTTCCCGGCGTCGTTGGAGACCTCCGGGATGACGTTCATGCTGCTGTGCGCGTCCCACCGCGGGGAACCAGCCGTTGCCATGCTGAGGTCATTTCCAGACGATTCTGACCCTAACGACGACAAAGCAGAGTGTCTCCTCCCGCTACGCCAGGTATCTGTAGCCCCGCCTTCAGGCCAGCTGTCGCTGTTACCTTGGAGAATGTCGCTAGGGCAACTATGCCATGAAATGGAACGGTCCAGCATTTGGTGTAATTTGATTGGTGGAACCAGTGGCCGTGTCTTCATCAAATCTATCTTGTCATTGTCTTTTTTTCTCTCCTGCTGGTGTTTAGCGAAGTCCTCATTACCTAAACCAAAAATAAATCAGCAATGATTTAATTTGGTTTTTTTTACCTTTTTGTTTTCTAAATATTGGATACTTTGGCCTGTGCTTTATGCTTTATATACTTTTTTAACACATTGGCCTGGTGTATCAATTAATGGTAAACTGAAAAGAAGACAAAAGATGATTGCACATACCTAGGTTCATGACCGCTCCGAGGTACTGCACAATGCGGCCATGTCTGGCCGCGGACGCATCATCCAGTGCCGTCCTCCCCTTAGAATTCACGATATTCAAGTTGCATCCGGCTTCGACCAGACACCTGACTATTGCATAGTTGCCCCGATAGGCGGCCAGGTGGAGGGGCGTGTCCCCGTAGCTCGTCTGGGCGTTCATGTCGGCGCCGTTCGTCAAAAGCAACCTGTACCATCACACACACAAAATGGAAAGAAAGTTGGCGATTTAGAAACTTGACTGAACTTTAAAGATTTCGGATTTTGGAAAGAAAGTTGGCGATTTAGAAACTTGACTGAACTTTAAAGATTTCGGATTTTGGAAAGAAAGTTGGCGATTTAGAAACTTGAGGGAAGATTAGAGATTTCGGTGCATTTGAATAAGGGGCACTTTCGTCTAGAATGCGCCGTTTGGGGCTGTGATGCTCATGTGCCATGACATAATAGGATAGATCATTAAACAATGACAATATAGTGCCCGTAACATCCCTTGCAAATTGGCGGTTTTCGCGTGATAATCGTGTGAAGGAATTCCAAAGTGTAAAATGTAGGCTACATAGTTGTGGGATCTTTTTTTTTTCATACGATCAGTGTTTCATACGATGCATACTTTCTGCAGTCTGACATTGATTTGTTCATTATAATTTACTTTATTCGCTGCTGAAAACACGTAAATGTGTGCATATCATGTCAAAAAAAGAATGTGAATCCCGCGTCAGATGTAATTTTAAGTTTAGTCTTCGACACTTTCTCGGAAAATGAAGGGCAGTATACGATTTCCTTTGAGCCAGACTTTTCAAATATGGTGATATTCAGAAGGCAGTTACCTTTAAAAACAATTGCGCATGCGTGGTAATTCCCATCTTGATAAGCTACCCCCCCCCCCCCCCCTCCCAGCCAAACATAAATCTGCCCGTGAAATATCTTGGCTTCGAGTTTGACCATGGATGAAGAAATAGTTGCTTTGACGACAGTGACTTGAGGAACAGTTTTCAAAAGAGCAAGTTTTTTTTCCCCCACCAACCTAACGTAATGCCTTAAACCAGTCTAACCCCCGCAGATCCGCCACTGTATGCCTATCTCAAAATAACTAAAATTGTCTGAGAAAGCAGAAAGATTGAGTAATATTGAACCAGTCGTCGTATCCGTATTTTAACGGTTGCGAATCCGGATCTGAAATCTTGAATTTATTGTTTTGTGAATCAGCACGTTACCCACGATCGCCAGCTGTTTGCACGGTTGCTGTGGCCACCCCCAAAGAAAGAACAAAACACTACGAGAAGGAAAAAGGAAACGGATACGAAGGGCCCCCTTTTTGTTTTCCTCATTTTACAAGGTCGTCGTTCACTTCGACCGATGACTGTTGTTCACACTGATGACGAAAATAATAAATAGATGTTTATATTGGACCAAAAAGACCGGCGTGTACTGCATGGGGGAAATGTGTACGCTTTAGGGGGAAATTATCCCCTCATGACTGTCAGCCCCTTATGTAAGAGGGACAATGCATCCAATGACATCCTCTTATAAGATAATAATTAGCATGCGGAGTAAGTACGTAATATTCTTAATTGTGTATGTTTTAAACTATTTGCTTTGCGAAATACTAATGGGAACAGCGAAGAGGCTGTACACATTACATCAACAATGTTTGATCTGTATTATAATAATCATGTACTTCAAACCGGAAAAAAAACGTTCCTCTATAAAAAATGAGATTCTATAGACGCATTTTTGACCACTTTAACACAATTTTCTTAGCAAAGCATCATAATTTAAATATCGTTTTCGAGCAAGTCATTGAATCAGATATCCTGAACTACATAGGCTACGATCTTTATTCGGGGACGAATAAATGCTTGGGGAAAAACGATATGACCCCCCCCCCCCCCTCCGTCCCCCGATCGACGCCCATGTAAAGGCATTTAGGATCATACGTTTCATGCATTTTGTTCATTTCGATTCACACCGCTCAAACTCCACAGAAGAACGTTCAAAACTATATAGTCTGTTGAAGTTTCAGCTCAGTGGATACACTTTTCGAAAAACAGTGAAAACCATGTAGGTCAACCTTTTGATCACGCAGGGAACACGATGCTGTCAATAGCACTCTTTATTTCCAAAGATCCGTCAGTTGACTGATCGTTGGAAAACGCCTACATTTCTTGATTTTTCCCAGGACTATAAGGACAGCAAGCCAGACGGAAGAATTTCACGGGGTGTTTAGTAGGAGTATACGATCTTTAATGAAAGTAAGCTTTTGATAATAATTCGGTAGGTTTCTTTTGGTTTAAATGCAAATGATCCTGATATGGGGGAACAGCAAGACCACATTGGATGATTAACACCTAATTTGAAAATCTGGATCCAAAACCACGGAAATGTGGAAAGGACAGTTCCGAGACCAACTTCTTCCATCACAAGAAGGAATTACGTTTGAGGAGAAAACTGAGGACAAAATACCCAATTCCTGATTGAAGTGAGGTCATTTTCCCGTCTCTTTTTTCAGAAACTACTTTTTTTTCAGTGTTCTTGGAGAAAATTTTGTCATTGACCAAGTTCCGGGTGTATTTTGTAAGCATGAATGAATTACGGTAAATTCTGATAACAGTTTGAGGATGCCGAACCATAGAACGTATTCATCCGGTAAGTGATACACCCAGGGACCGTAACAATTCCAAGGAATCCTGGGGGATGGGACGGGACAATGCGGGTATTCCAGGGGGTGTATATCCGGCATTTTCGGTCCCCACCATGCAGGTTCGGTCTCCGAACCCCCGATCCGGGGTCTATTCTGATTTTCAATTCAGCCAGGAAAACAAATAACCCGGATTTTGTTTTCAGGCTAACAACGTTGCATCAGAATGTGTTAAATGTTAACGTCTGTTTGTGTAGGTTTTTCTTCTGTCAAACTATGTTCCGAAGGTCAAAGTCTCTGAAACTTGTAAAGGTTAAAACATAATTCATGGGGAGACCTAACAAACACAGGTGCGACAAGCTTTGCAAACTTTGACAACTTTTGTGTGTTGGGCCCTGGAACCCATTCAATTCAATCATATCCTGTAAGGTGGAATACCGGGTGCTGTTCGAAAAAAAGTTGAAAATAGAAGTATGATGTTATGTTCTCATTTTTCAGGGGAAAGTCACTTCTGTGAAACTATTTTGTCCGTGATTCGGGGCATCGTAAATCCCGATTTTTTTTCAAATTGAATTGCTAATTTTATATAGCAGCTTCGTATAAGCTAGCGCATAGAATAAAAAATAGAGCGCACGGTCATTGAAATCTGTTCAAACATTTGCAGCAGAGCAATGAATGTATATACTAGTCTGGGTCCGAGACTGGAATTTATTCCCCTATTTCTGCAGCTAGTTCCGTGACAAACGCGGTTAAGTTGCCGCCGTGGTCTTTATCAACACGAGGAATCAAACCCAGTCTTGGCAGTATTGGCAGCGCTACCCAGGATATTTCGAGCATACCTCACGCGCGTGCATTAGCTTGAGTACAGCGCGAGAGGTATGCTCAGAAGAATTTCCTGGGTAGCGCTGCCAATATTCCCAAGACTGGATTTGATTCATGTTGTTGATAGTGACCTCGCTTGTCACGGACAGGCTGTATAAAGGAAATAAAAAGCAAATCCAGACTTGGACCAAGGCTATGAATGTACCGGTTTTTGTCACCTTTATTACAGGATCCCGTGGGAATATCCGGTTATATCTCAAGTGCCGTTATCCGTCGAATTATTTAACAAGAATGGCCTACACCCGTACCCCGGCCCGCCCCCGATTCCAATGACCTTGAACTGAAGAACACCCGCTTTTTGGTCGTTGTTATCTCCCACATTCGTGGCCGATAAGTCACGTTGGATTGTATAAAGAAACTCATACCACCAAGCTTGCCTTTATGATCGTGGGCCTAGCCTGCGGCAACTCGTATCGTACGTGGTTACAAAGTGGACTTCGCTCGACTAATCACCGAGGGTTGCAGACAAGTAGGAAAAACTTGCCTGCGCCGGCCAAATCACGATTTGTATACCGTTTTTGGTCTCGTAATGTGAAGTTTTATGGTCTCTGCACTTATCGGGGGTTCGTTGGAAAGGGGGCCCGCTAATTACTGACGATTAGCAATTGATTTGTGGACTGGTTTTAGTCCTGACTTCTAAGCATGTGATCCGAGTTCGAATCCCAGTGAGCGTTTTTCACTCAGTCATTTTATATAACTAAAGTGATCTTGGGTTTGTGTTGTGGAGAACAAGGCATTAGATATGCATGTAATGGACCAATCAGAAGATGAGAAACGGATGTTGTTTAGGGAAAAAACAATTCGCGGCCCGCTCTGCACCGGTTTTTAAATCTACATTATCTAAGTTATTTGGGGTGACATTGGGCCCGACATTCGCTCCATTTTGTAATGGAGCGGAAGGTTTATTTTTCAGAATGGCTTCAGGACTGCTTTTAGGGGTGAATAACTTTACAGTGGTCAAATCACCCAAAGGCCATAAGTTTATCCCCAAACAAATTGAACAGAAAGTGACTAATAGTCCATCAAGCTTTCGTTTGATGTCGTGAATACCTGTGAGAATTTTGAGTATTTTCCCCGAGTTTTTTAAGTGGGGATATTACGATGTGTGTCAACCGGAATGTCTTACCAGTCTACATCCTGATGACAAATTGGGCCTGTCAGACAGGCAGTGCCTTTTCCTTTCCCGCCATTTTCCCCTTCCTACTCCTCGACAGCCTACTCTAAGTTTTTGTATGGCTAAGCATCTTGCGGAATTTCCGTCCATCCACACGGAAGTTCTCGTACTTCAAGGCTCGCACAGCGTTCATTGCACTCTATCCTTCCGCACACGCGTCATTTGTTTCGCAGAAAGAAACCGTTGCGTGTCATTATAAAGTCAATGTGCTTCCTTGTTTCGCCAGTAATTGAACTCAGTTGCCTTGAGAAAATTAGTTTCGTGTTCCTTATAGTATGTGAAAACTGAGAACTTATGAGAGGTCAGTAAAACCCTAGAGCAAGGACAGATGGGAATACACGTGTTTGGGGAAGAACATTAACATTCCCGACTAGTAATAACCCATCGCCGGCTTCATTGACACAAGTTGTTTTACAACAAACCAGTAATAATAACAAAAACAAATCACGTAAACCTTCAGTAATAATTACTCGTTTACAACCTGTATGATCTAAGGGCACTGTGTAATAATTAGGACTTGCTATTCATTGTGCTTATTGTGTACAATAATTCTTTCGCATAAAAAAAAACATCAGTTTCCTTGTCCAATAATTGTCGTGTTTTCTATCTGATATCTGTCTTTCTTGAGGGGGGGAAGTAGGGTGGGATGCCGTTTTCGTAAAAAAAAAAAATAGGATATCGAGTCCTCAATGTTCGTAAAGTTCAATTTTTACATTAAACCCCTCCTTAGGGCTTGTTACAGGGTTGCCCATATGTCCTACTGATCAACTATCCTGAAGGAAGACTCAAAAATGTTCTTAAAAAAAGCTCGATCTTACATATTAAAAACATGCTTCTCGAGTTTCTGCAACAACAAAAAAACACGGAGACATTTTAAGTTCACAGTGGCAATGATGCATGTAAAATTACTGAGTTCGCCAATTCAACCGCAAACTGTGCAATGTGACATCAGCGTACGTGCCTGACGGGACATTGCGGGTCCTTGCTCCACTAGCGCAGCGACCCAGTCAGTGCCGGTGGTACGGTGATTTCCCATAGTGACGTCATAGTTGGCCGTACCTGACGTCACTGCAAGGGGATTTCCCGTGTCGACTGCAAGGATGTTCACCAGATCAACCGGGTTGCCTTATCCTTGCAATGGCTTTTATGCTTGATACGTCTGCGTGCGACCTCTCCCCTACATCGTTGCAAATACTTATTTCAATTTCGCCAGTTCACGTCGAAATGTTGATTGTAAAAACATGTACTATTATATAATAAACCGCAACGAAACTAAATATGAGTTTCCCGTCTTTGTAGTCTGATGTTACATGAGACCGATACGGAATTCATAGCAAAGTTCAAGCGGAAAAAATGGCATGTTGGCTCAGTTCTTTGAAAAGAAAATGTAAACGTTTTGACAGTTTGATATGAAATATTACAGGCAAACGAGGGATTTTCCAACGCAACCGCACTAAAGGAAAGTGTGTCATCATGTTCTATATTGTTTAGAAACTGAATGGTATGAGTTGAGGCAAAGTAATGAAAGTAAAAATGCAACACCGAGAACATGTTTCATGTTATCAATGTGAAATGTGAAGCACTATCTGGGTATTAAACCTAACATTTAAAAGACATTTAAAAAAAAATTAGTTTGGCATTTTAAAGTTATGACTGGGTTGAAGAATTGCAGACAATTTAAATGACTGGAAAATAACTGGATATTCGACCCCGAGCTCTCTTCCGTGGCCCCCATTAGACAACTCCAAGAGCCCAAACAAAACAACAAACATAGTGGGCAGATAGGGGAAATATTTGTGGGTCTTGTGCCTTTGACGATACAAGCATGGCATTTGGCACACGATCAGAGTGTGTCTTCAGAAAGATATTTGGTTTTATAACAAGAACAAACCCTTTTAAACAGCTTTTCTGACTAGACTCGGTTCAGAGAAATAGCTGAAAACCGGCTCTTTATTGTGCAAGCTTCGTGTTCCTCGCATTTTGTCTGCAACGCCTCCGTCTTTTCATGAAAAGAGCGTAAAAGAGGAGGCAATGCCTACCAGATTAATCACGCTTTGCGATGTTTCCGTTTTTCAGATTGACGCGTACACTACGACATGATAATGCGACACACTTCCGGGCAGTAACAAAGGGGTTGAATAATAAGAAATACTGGCGGAAAGGATTTTCATTGTGAGTTCTTCAACTTGAATTTAATAAAGTTGTTGCGGGGTTTTGTCATGTGTTAAAATTGAGATTGTAAATATGCACCCTATTTAGTTATAAAATCAAATATACAAATTCCATTGTTATACAGTGACTCAGTTTCACTTTTAATTATTACTCATGATATTGGTGTCTCATTCTAAAGACTCGATATAGCACACATTGTGTTTGGGCCTCCTTGTTATACTCCCTTGTGGAAGTTTTTAGGAGAAGAACCAACCATTGGTTATGCAATTTCATTTCATTGGTTAAATTAGTCGACACACAGCTAACGCGGACGGTATCAGTTGGAATACTGGTGAAAATATATTTAATACAAAATGGATTCTCATACCACAATGCTTTCGAGTGATCCGTATAGTATTTTCTACTGGCCAGAGGTAATTATTGGGGGAAAAATGTTTTATTAATTTAAAGTTTGTAAATGGAGAAAACCAAAATGTAGGAAATCATATTATTTATCTCTATAAAGGACTGGGTAAACTCCCATCGCAAGTAAACAAATAAATATGTTTAATGAGAAAATTAATGGAGACAACAAAACGACGGCAAAGCAAGAGATGGCCCACCGAGCTAAAGACTAGTGATCCTACCTGACAACAGCTTCATGAGACCGTTCAGCAGCAGCGTGTAGCGGCACGGCACCCCAGGCCGTGCCTACGTCCCTCTGGCCCCGTCCAACTGACAGCAAGAACCGCGCCATCTCAACTTGTCCCTTGACACACGCACTGAAGAGAAAAGTCTCTCTCGTCTCCGGCGTCTGGTACTTCACAACATCCCCTGCCTCCTCCTGGCTAAACATAGAGAACAGTCTCTGCACAAATTGCAAATCTCCTGTCTTAACGGCTGTCATAAGTTCGGCCATCTTTAGTATCTTGGGTGCCCTTCGCCCCTGTTCTGTATACCCCCTCGCCGCCGAATTGCAACAGGAGCCCCCGGTAGTATCTCTCGAGGCTCTTGGGCCGGCGCTACAGGTGATCCTGCACATACCACACGATGACATCTACGCTTTACTCTGTAGCTCGCACGGTTTGATCCATTTTTACATGAAAACACAGCACATGTACATGCTTCTTGTAGTGTATCACTGCCCTTTATGTATCACGTCTGGCTTGTATGCGCATTATAGCATAGAGCAAGTTCGAACTTCCGGGTCACTGAATTCCGCTTGAGTCACTTGTCGTATTAATCACGCGCGAGCAACACACGTGCGTTTGGCATACATACATGTATTACAAAATATGACACGTTTGTATACACACTCACTGTACTGAATTCCTGGAAACTGACAGTATTATCACTGACATAGAGTAATGTCTGTAAGGTGAGATCTGTGTCAGTTGTCGTGTGGTTCCTGTCTATTGGGACAGCCCCTACTTGCCGGGTCGTTGCGCGGTGGGCCCTTGTAAGTCCAGGAATAACTCCACGGTTAGGCAATATTGGAAATAAATATTCGGCCCATAACGGATTTGTTGCAATAATTATGGTGATAGGGTTAGTTGGGGAGGGGGTGTGACATCCCCCCCCCCCATCCGAAAAGTTGGATCAGATCAAGGGCGGATCCAGAACATAATTTTGGGAGGGGCCAAAAAAATTTTTGGTCCCCCAAAAAAAGTGGGTCAAACAATTACGGCGTGGGGTTCGGGGCCCGCTTAAGGGCCCCGAAAAAATTTTGGATTCTAGATGCTCTGTGGTGCGATCTGAGGCAATTTCTGACCACTTTAACCAATGTTTTTTTGAGGAAAAGATGGTGGTGTACGCATTGCCTGCCTTTATTGCGATGTCACATAAAAAACAAAAAAATTGGTTTCGTTTTGGGGGGGGCCATGGCCCCCTTTGGCCCCCCCCCCCCTGGATCCGCCCTTGGATCAGATGCATTTCGCCTTATTTGTCAGTGCCTACTTTGACATATAAAAACCACTTTGTCAACATTTACAGAAAGTTATATAACTGTTGTGGCTGTAGTAGAAACTGAGTGCGCCCCCGTTCATGATGTGCACATCAATCGTTCAAGTAAAATTTTGGGGAAAAAAACGCAAATCCTGACACTTTCGATCACGCGAGGCAAGCAGTTGCTGCCTACAATGCAGGCCTTCATTTTGTTTTGGGGATGTAAAGATCGACCTCTGCCCATATGGAATTAAAAAGTATACAACTTATTTCCTGAGGTATAACTAAACATCTAAGATATATATCTAAATTCAACATGTCAATATTATAGAATAACGCACGACCTTCTCAAAATAAGCTATAGATACATATACAAAGCAATGACGTCATCATAAATGCAAATGTATAGCTATGCACAATGAATTTACAGTTTCAATTGTTTTTGAAAGTTTGGTTAGCAGTGCAGCATAATCGATTTTTTTAGACCCCTCAGAAAAAAATGCTGACCCAACAGAAAATTTGGAATAAAAGGAATAATTTAAAAACTACGGTATACTGAGTTTCAAGATTCCTCGTATCCCTTTTTAGATTAGACATTCAAAAAACCCTGATAAACCAACGCATAGGCCCAAGTAATAATGAATAGGGAAAAACCGAAAGGAATAATTGTCAAAAGTTTAAATGCCTGAGCGATTTTTCTACGTAGCGCATTGAAGCGAAATTCCACACAGAATGGCGTGCTTGGCTGTGCCTGGTATACTTTTTGTGGTGTTCGGTGCGCTTCGTAGAATTCGAATCTATCAATGGTCTGAAGGTACAATAGAAATGAATGTGTTCCAATCGGTAAACAAACAAAAATGCGGAAGTATCTAAAGGGGCAAGAGGACACAAAAGATGTTTGAACAACAGCTTGGAATGTTGGTTTCTGCGGAAGGGCGGCAAAATCGTATTCAAAAAGTGAACTTGAAGTTCTTCCACCTGGAAACTATTTAACACGTGAGGGGAGAGGAATTCCGTGGAAGTTTAGTGTACTAAAGTAATATTTCATGATTTTTCATTGAATGAGAAAAAAAAATCTTGTTCAGGTGGCACGTGTGGTCTAGCGGTAGGGCACAGGATTCATGATTTTAGATTGTGGGTTCGAGTCCCGCCGTGGCCATTGAGTAAGTGCTGTGCCCTTGAGTAAGGACGGGGAATTTTGAAATTCGGTTTACCGTAGTTTTTAAATTATTCCTTTTATTCCAAATTTTCTGTTGGGTCAGCATTTTTTTCTGACGGGGTCTAAAAAAAATAAAAAAAAAACGATTTTGCTGCACTGCTATTACCAAATTTTCAAAAACAATTGAAACTGTGAATTCATTGTACATAGATATAAATTTGCATTTATGATGACGTCATTGCTTTGTATATGTATCTTTAGCTTATTTTGAGAAGGTCGTGCGTTTTGGGGTATTCTATAATATAGACATGTTGAACTTAGATATATATATCTTAGATGTTCAGTCAGGCTCAGGAAATCAGTTGTATACCTGGCACAGCCAAGCACGCCATTCTGGTGGAACTTCGCTTCAATGCGCTATACGTAGAAAAATCGCTCAGGCATTTAAACTTTTGACAAATAGTCCTTTCGGTTTTTCCCTATTCATTATTGTTTGGGCCCATGCGTTGGGTTATCAGGGTTTGTTTAATGTCTAAACTAAAAGGGGATAGCGCTTTACCTCAATTACTCCTCTCAACCCATCATCAGGTGTTAAATGGGTACCGGTATTATTCAATGCTGGGAAGGTAACCGACTCCCTGTACGTAGAGAAGGTGTGGCGAACCCCCCCCCCCCAGCAGTATTTCATGGACTCGAGTCTGGCCCTATCTCTTCGAATGGGCACTCTGTTCTTGTGAACACAGGTTCGTCCCCCTTTACCTTTATCTTTTAACTTGCTCAAAATAAAACAAGGACTACAGGGTGAGTCAGAATGATCTGCACCCAAATTTAAGAAAATATTAAAAACGTGTAACAATAGTTATCAAAACAAGCGCAAATGAGAAAGTTTGGTGAACGTTTCATGTATATCCATTGTACCATTTTGAAGAAAAGCGCTAGCAAAGAAAGAACACGCGCTAAAAAAACCACTCTGACTGACCACGTTTCCGTGGTTCAACAAATTTATTGAAATCGCGTACTGATGTGAGCATGATAACAAATAAAAACCTAGTCATGATGATTGACTCACTCGAAGTTATTGACACATTTAGAAAAGACAGAACCAATTCCGTGTGCAGACTGGAAAATAAGCCAATTGAATGAAAATGGCATAACTCCTCACCACAGCCACTTAATTGAAAAATTCAAAATTCCTGTGGAAAATAAGGTAATGCCCATTCATACGAAACACTCACTTTATTTCTCTCAATATACTTTATTTGCCACCCCAAAAAATGGTGAACTCGCGTCATTCTGACTCACCATGTAGTACCAAATACCATGTGAAGGTATTAGGTCTGAAATTGTATCGTTTTGGAGAAAAACAATAATAAAAAGTGGCTTTAAAAAAAATTAACTGAGCCCGATGAAAATATGCAAAATATAGATTATTTACAAAACAGCTAGTTTACTCTGTCGTCGCTTAATTTCCTTGTTAGTTTGCGGTGGAGAGGTACGTGCGTTGAATCATTTTGATGACGTTAGGAGTAACACCACGAAAAACAATAAATATTATCACCTGGACGTGACATTCAACAGGTTGACAAGTTGGGAATTGTATAAACTGACTCCCGAATATTAAAAAAAGCTTTGTTATTCATTTCAGGCAGGAAATGTGAATTCACGCAAACAGGTGATCAACAATAAGGTATGGGTTACAAATGAATTCACGATGATGTAAATAAAAGAAGTACCCTTTGTTTATTCGTGATGAGTTGAATTTTCAGGGAAGGAAATTTCGAGTTATTTCATCCAAGTTTTTTCATCCGCATTGACGAAACAATGAGTTTATTTCTATATAAGACAAGAATAATAATATAGTTTTGTAACTGTTTATATTATTGTTCCTGTTTTTTGTGTTGGTTTGTTTTTTTTAAAGATGAACGAAGTGAGCAGAGCTGTGCACCTCCAAAAGAAATCCTGTCCTGCAAAATGATTCATTCCTTTTTTTTTCGTGAACGAAATACCGTGACCATGGTCTGTTGACGTTTTCCACGATCCAATTCCTTTTTCAATTATTTTTTATTTATAAAATCTATTCTTATGAACTGCGTTAAAAGATAGACGTTTGAACTTTTGAAGTGACTGCTGTAATCGTTCGGGTATAAAACAAATATCTCCTTGATTTACATCATTTACGATTTACCAAAGTTTATATATGGGTCGACTGAGTCACAATTGTTGATGTACCCTAACGTGGCGCGGCCCCTAACGTGGCGCACTTTCATTTTTCGCCTGTAGCGCCTAGCCAGGGCAAAGGTTTTAACTATTTCACCGAGTTCTAAATACTCCTGTTCATAATTTACAGGTCTCACGCGTTACAGAGTTAAAAGAAAAGGTTATTTCGGCGTGATTTTCCGATTTTATTTCGAAGTGCACAAGGAACCCTTTGAAAATGTCCCCCGAAACTAAGAAAAAAAATTCTGACGAACTTCTTGTTGGGTGTGTAAGTACATGTAGAGGCGATACATGTAATTGTTTATCAGAAAATATCAACTTTACAGAATTTCTTAAATGTAAATGTCGAATTTTCTGAAATTTATTCAGGAGCACCACATTCGGGAACACTCAGCCGAATTGTGCCCAGTTTCCAGACGCCACCGTTTTTGAATTTCGGATTAAATTTGTTGACCGAAGTTAAAGAGCAATCATTTATAAGATAAAAGTTCCAGTCCTTCACTGAATGAATGTGAAGTTTGTAAACCAAGAAGTTAGGCAACACTAGGGCCTACATGAGGAAAGTTGGGGGAATGTCGAAGTACGCCACGTTAAGGAACTTGACTTTATAACTGTGCGTAAAAACGTTGACGTTTGAACTTAAGGAGAAATGCCGTAATCGTTCGGGTATAAAACATTAACCATATTATAGCTCCTTGCTTTAAGATCAATTAAAATTTAACCAAAATGTATATATGGGTCGACTTGAGTAGCTCTGCAAGTCAAGTCTGAACGGGGGTGAGTTTTCTATGTAACCTGAGCCCGTCCCCCCCCCCCTCCCGGATGCCTGGCTGCAAAAATGTGGTTCCAGATTGTTGAGTTGTTACCGCAGATGATTAAAAATTGCGGCTCGTTTATTATGCTGCTTCATAATACCCCCAAATAGTCTTGAAATTTCCCTTTTCTTTTAATTCAGCGCCCCCCCCCCCCCCTCCGTCTGATTTCTGGATACTTGCCCCGCCATGAAGTCGGGGAAATGGGTGGATGGCAATAGGCTAAGTTAACAAAAAAAGAGGCTCTCGTCCGCGTCAAAAAAGGAAGGAGGGTAGGCCTACCCTTTTCCCCCCAAGATGGCGGTTTTTCCAAGATGGCGGACGGATTCTTCCTTTTTCTCTATCATCTTTTGGAGATTGCGTCCAAAGGAGCCATAACGCCAGTGTAAATTCCTGCTTCATTTGACCCTTCAGAACGATGAATAATACATAAATTATTAATTTCCCGGTATACATTTTTTGAATAAAACACGGATATAAATAACCATTTAGTTCTCAACTTCAGTTGTGTCCATGAACAGTGCGGTAGAATAACGGGACAGTCCCTATCGTCATCGGTCATCAGAGGGGGGTAGACCCCGGTGATCGACGGGGCAAGCCGCGTCGTGTGCCCCGCTGTCATGCAGCAGTGACTGGTATACTCCGTGATCAATCAACCACAGAGAACGTCATTACGTTAAATTCACTGAAATCCAACGACATAACCTGAAATTTGATACATGTGTAAGAAATAACTGTAAACAGTTGTAAATATGATCAAAAGTTGTAAATCTGAGTCATGGATTATGATCTATAACACAGTCAAGGGCGGATCCAGGGGGGGGCCAAAAGGGGCCATGCCCCCCCCCCAAAAAAAAAACGAAATCAATTTTTTTTTTTTTTTATGTGACATCGCAATAACGGCAGGCAATGAGTACACCACCATCTTTTCCTAAAAAAAAACATTGGTTAAAGTGGTCAGAAATCGCCTCAGATCGCACCACAGAGCATCTACAAACCAAAATTTTTTCGGGGCCCTTAAGCGGGCCCCGGAAAAAAACGCGGTAATTTTTTTACCCACCTTTTTGGGGGAACCAAAAATTTTTTTGGCCCCCCCAAAATTATGTTCTGGATCCGCCCTTGAACACAGTTACACTTTGATGTGCAATTCACAGCACATTTTTTCCCTCTTGAAAAAGCACAAAACGTATAATTTCCAGACTCTTAAAACTGCATAAACTCTTAAGAATTAAAGTTGCTTTTTGCATCTGATGAAGTACAGGGTGAGTAAAAAAAAAAGCGGAACCCAAACCCCAAAAATAATATTTTATATTTAAAAAAAATGTGTAGCACCAAAAATAATAATGACTGGAAAGCCAGTTTCATAAGCTACTTTTGGATGAAACAATCACTGAATTGGTCAATCCGTTCAAAAAATATCACCATTTAAAACAATGACCCTAAAACCTGTCTCGTCCAAAAATGCGATTTCAACAATCGTCGTCACAATTGTCTTCAAACATCACCAGCGATGAAATCTTAGTTTAAACGTTCACAATATGCAACCAAGCCCTTTTGAAGGCCCATCTTTTAAAAAAGTAGATTTTATAAATCATATTGTTTGCCTAACCAGGGTTGTTAATCACAATATTGTGTGCTACAGTTGGTGACAGTTGTTGAAACGAGTATTGTGTGTCATTTTTTTTGTTCCAAACAGTCAAAACACACAATAAATGGATTTTTTGGACGAGACAGGTTTTAGGGTCATTGCGTTGAAATGGTGGTATTCTTTGAACGGATTGAGCAATTTCAGTAATTTTTTTATCAAAAAGTAGCTTTTGAAATTGGCTTCAGTTGGTGACAGTTGTTGAAACAAGTATTCTGTGTCATTTTCTTTGTTGTTCCAAACAGTCAAAACATTGATTTTTAATTGGTGAGACAGGTTTTAGGGTCATTGCGTTTAAATGGTGGTATTCTTCGAACGGATTGAGCAATTTCAGTATTTTTTTCATCTAAAAGTAGCTTTTGAAATTGGCTACAGTTGGTGGCAGTTGTTAAAACAAGTCAAGGGCGGATCCAGGGGGGCCAAAGGGGACCATGCCCCCCCCCCCCAAACGAAACCAATTTTTTTTTTATGTGACATCGCAATAAGGGCAGGCAATGAGTACACCACCATCTTTTCCTCAAAAAAACATTGATTAAAGTGATCAGAAATTGCCTCAGATCGCACCACAAAGCATCTAGAATCCAAAAAATTTTCACGCCGTAATTTTTTTGACCCACTTTTTTGGGGGACCAAAAATTGTTTTGGCCCCCCCCCCCCAAAAAAAATTGTGTTCTGGATCCGCCCTTGAAACAAGTATTCTTTGTCATTTTCTTTGTTGTTCCAAACAGTCAAAACACACAATAAAATGATTTTTTGGACGAGACAGCTTTTAGGGTCATTGCGTTTGAATGGTGGTATTCTTTGAACGGATTGTGCAATTTCAGTAATTTTTTTCATCTAAAAGTAGCTTTTGAAATTGGCTTTCCAGTCATTATTAGGTTTGGTGCTACATATTTTTTCAAATATGAAATACATTTTTGGGGGTTTGGGTTCCGCTTTTTTTGACTCACCCTGTAGTTGTTACTACGAAAGCTTATGCAAACTTTTATTCTTGTTAATCACTTTCCCCATGTGAAAATGCGGAAACTAAATATGACAAATTGGGAAAAGTATTTGAAAAAACAGGGTTTTTTTCCCAACACTGATCGGCTGACCAGTGTTAGAAGTACAAAATTACCACTTTTCTTGAAAATGACGGCACAGGTGCGGTATTTTACGGTATGCTTTAGACTGTCTTTCACTACCAGTCCAGAAACGGTATTTCATCATTGGTGGTTTCGTTTTTTGATGTTTAATGTATAATCCCTTTAAGCAGGAACGTATAGGCTGGGGGAGGGGGTTCGGTGGTTCGAAATGACACCCCCTCCCCCGCTCAGTGAGGAGTTCCACTCAGAATATTACTTTAACAAAAATAGCCCCCCCAAAAAAAAAAAAAAAAAATCTACTTTTCACCCCTCCCCCTAAAAATCTCGCCTCTACGTTGTAAACTCAAGCAAATTTGATTTAAAAAGTCACAGGGAAGTGGCCAGGAAATTCCTCAGATTGCGACACAGAGCATCTAGAATCCAAATTTGCAGGGACCCCATGCCATAAGGGCAGGCCCGGATTAAGTGTTCCGTAGCCCCCTATCTGACTCCGCTCTAGCCACGACACCAAATTCAGCGTACAGAGCACTGTACAGATCAAGCCAAACTGGTATAGGTCCGAGCTCTAAAAGCCTGTTGGTATGATGGCACCAAGGCCGTCAAATGCTTCTAAAAAGTGTGGGGGTACAAATACATTTGTATCCTGATCAGAAAAAAAAATGATTCTAGACGCTTTGTGGTGCGATCTGAGGCAATTTCTGACTACATGTACTGGCAAGGTTTTAGCAAAGGATCATCATTTAAACATCATTTTCGAGTTTGGAATCATTGAATCAGCTATTCTGAGCTACAGAATCATGTAGGCTACAATTTTTTTTTTATTCAGGGACTGAATAGTTGGGAGGACAACATGTCCCCTGTCCCCCACCGATTGACTCCCCGTGGCACAATGCTTCATAACGACAGACTTTACACGTAAATTGTATACGGAGGGCCATGTATGCCTACATGCTGTACATATATACAGCGTCAGTTGGTGAAATCGAACGAGAGAGACCCTAAACTTTTCAAAAACTTTTCTCTGCGCGTTGGTGTGTGTGTGCGGGTAGGCCTATGTGTTTTATGGCACACTGCGGTAATTTCGTAGGCCCCCGATTTTTCCGTAGGCCCCCGAATTGTTCGTAGGCCCTATGGCACAGTGCCTACTGTGCCTTTTGGAAATCCGGGCCTAGGGGCTTCGTGCTCTGCACTCGTATATAAATGTTCCACTTTGGGATTTGAAGAACCCACCCAGCCGGGATGATCGGGGAATTAACGGGCCTGTTAAGTATGGTACATGTTAATGGGAAGGTATTTTGTTTGAACGCAATTTTTTATCCATTCTGAGATTAAAATAAAGGAAATTATTAAATGTGGCTGAAATACTCCTGGACGGACAATATTATTTTTTCATTTCGTCGTGTTTACTCAGCTTAATCAATAATATGACAACAAGGTCTTCATTTCTCGTGGTCATCCTTACTATACCATGTCACGACAAAAATTCACGAGTTTAACCAATTCTGCACGTTGTATGATCTTTCCTATTTTCTTTCATTTTATTATTCTTGACAGATCCTTCACTACATTGAGGTTGATGATTCAAAACATTTCTTAATAGCAGATTTTCTTTGTTAAAGTGATGGCAACAAGAGTACATTTGGGGGTTTTGCGGGGATAAGAATTCAAAATATTATGACATTTGAAACCATAATGTCGAAACCTCTAACCTTGGCGTGACTCCAGTCCCTCTTGTTCTTCCTTCCTGGGTCAAAACAAAGCATTTTTCCCCATATAATAGCCGGAACATACGGAAAGAAAAATTCTGCTGTATTTTTTTATTGAAAAGTACAGCAGAGGTGAAGCATCAGGATGACTACCTGAACTAAAAATAGATTTCAACAGAGGGCGCCATCAATCACCAGTTCCTCATTAGTTTATGTCAGCCGCGGTTGGGAATTATGTGTAGGCCTACACTGTATTCAATCACAAACAGGTACAGTATTGTAAACACGAACAACATTTGCATAATAATGGTACCAATTATATTGAGTTTTATATCTATGCCACAAACCTTCAGCTATCCAAAACTAGGAAACAATGGTCTAAACAATGTATGTGCGACAGCCGCCCGCCCAAAGTTAGAGGGCGCTATACATGTAATTGTATTCAGTATTCTATAATACATGTACTCTTGAATGAGATGGTGCCAGACTTTTTAACGTTCAAATCCTCAATCTGAATTTTTTTAAATGTGGCTTAAAAAACACTAGGTCATAATTAATCACAAATTTAAAATTATCCATCAGAGCAGACTGGTATTCATTTGTTATAAGCTATTCGCAAGTTCCAAAAATGACGATTTTACCTTGCTGTCAATTTAATATGGCCGACTCGTGAGTAAAGCCTATAATTGAACCAGACTAACGTTTGGAAAATGCTGACGCAGTGGCGTAAATCCATGTCAACAAGTGGGGAGATGGGTGTAGACCCCATGACCTTACGGCAAAATTCCTATAATTGCCCGGCAGTGGAAATGCGAAATGGGAGGGGGGTCTGGAGTGGACACCACGGGACGCTGTTCATGCTACAAAATAATGTACAATGTAGATGTGGGCTATTACAAACTTGCGCGCACGTCCCTTTATCTTTTTTTTTAAGCAGCGCATTTAATCTTTTTATCTTAGACTGTTTTCAAACTGGCCTAAGAAATACCAATACATGTACATGTACAATTTATTGCATTGCCTTTTTTGCTCATGTAATTTTTTTTTGTTTTATGCAAGTTTTTATCGTTTTTAAAATTAATTGCTTTTATTGTAATAGTCTTTTGGAATTCGGACCTCTGGGCCGCGATTTGAGACAAATATAAGAAATAAAATGAAAAAAAGACTACTGACAATCAACTTGTGTTCAACGAAAACAGAAATCATAATTATTTAATTCATAACTGTTGATACGTACAAGTCAATAATAACCCAGGAAAAGAGCAGATACATGTAAAAAGAAATAGAGATTAAAAGATTTTAAGATTATTCGTACTTTCCCAACTGAAAGTAACTCGTAATGATTATTATTGGTTCGTTGACTAGAAAATAAAACATTGCATCACCAAAAGCAAACAAAACATGGTCTGATTATGTCCAAAAAAATTGGGCAAAAACACCAGTTTTAATTTCAAGGAACTAATGACTTGTTGAGTGAAAAAGAAAAAGCAGCTACATATGAAGCCATCACAGGTAAAGAACGATATAAATGGGTTTTTTTAACAGATCACATACACAGTTGCTGATTTTAAAGTTCAGTGAATTTCAGATAAAGTTCAGTGGCGAGCAATGGCCAGAAGTCCGCCTTGGCCATACCCCCAAGGTCCGGTCGAGTCCACGTGTGACGAGATGGGAGTAGACTGAGGAACCATGGATGCATCGAAGATGGCTGGCGTTGCCAAGGTACCGACCAATGCTCCTTGGTACCCTGACGAGTAGACTCCAGCGTAGCGACCGGGAAGAGTGGCCACAGTGTACCCGGGAGGAGGGCTGCGCGACCCGGTGCAGAGTCCCAGCGGCTGCGGTGGGTACAGCCCGTACGTCGGGAGTACGTACTCGGAGTACGAGGCAGGGTACATCTGAGGCGGAGAGCAGTAGATGACAGACGGGAAGTCCACGGGGGCTGCAGGTGTGATGTTTGGTGAGGAAGACGGAGGCTGCTGGACTGGTTTGACGACAACGGAGGGGCTGAGTGGCTCCGTCTTCACTGGTGCCGCCGTCTGTGGTTGAGGCGTCAGGGATGGGGGAGACGGTGTTGTCGGCGGGGACTGAAGCTCAGGGGTCTCACCCCCCGTCTGACGACCGTGGCGACGGCCTCTGGCGCGGCGGTTTTGGAACCAAACCTGTGGAATCAACAAAAACAGAAAAAAAAGATACAGAAATTACTAAGACTTGTTGTTTATACAGGTCTGCCGCTCGAAGATAATCCGTTTAGCCCGAGGTGTGATTGGCGAATTACTTGACGAGATATTTTAAGAGGTCTTGGATCAATAACGTGCTAGACGTGTGACTGGAGGTGTTAGTGACAACAGAGTTGTAACCAGATAACAAGATATGCTAAGTGTCCGACATCGATTCCAACTAAAGCGTGTTTGTTTACAGATAATCGATTCTCCCAAAAATAGCGACCACTACCAGAAGTAATCAAGTTAACAACTCAAAACATCTCTCGGAAACAAAGGACATTCCAACTTTAAAATAAGACAGCCCAAAAGGCAATGTACAAAGAATTCCATGAAAAAAATAGGGAATTCGAAAAGACATGAAAAGCCTGTCTGATGTCTAGATCCTGCAGAACATTTCCCAAAGTTTGGAGAGGATCTGTTCGAAACTTCAACCTGAAAAAACCTAATGGGTCAATCTAAAAATAAAGAAAGAAACGCCTACGAACCTGAACCCTTGCCTCCGTCATGCCGATGGCGTCCGCTAGCACCTCGCGGTTGGTGATGTCTGGATACTGGTTCACAGCGAAGACCGTCTCCAGTTGATGTCTCTGCTCTGCAGTGAAGATCGTGCGGGGACGGCGGCGGCGGTTGCCCGCCGGACCTCGCACGCTGGTCTCGGCCGGGGAACTATCACCACGGACGGTTGAAGGTTCCGAAGCTGTAAAGGAAGAGGAATGAAAAACTGAAATTTATCAAAGATGTCTTGTAAGCAAAACGCTGCAAGCAAGAGTGAACAATCCAAAATATCACCAAAGATTACTTTTTCTTCTTTCCAATTTAGTGCTATTTAAACTTCACAATTGTTGAAGACTGCAGCACTTTTGGTCTACATCCTCTTAAATAACTCAAGTTATCAAGTTTGAATTTATTTCAGATTGTTAAGCTGTTTCTGACCTTTCTTTCTGACAGGGCATCAAATTAGAACTGAAGTGGACTTTATTTCCATGCTCAGACAATTAAAAAATTTACCAATAGCGTTGCAGCATACTTTTTCGTTGAGTTTCTGTCTGAGGACTATGCCTTGATGTAAATAATACATTCTAAATCAACATACAAGTAAGTTTCGAAGACCTATTCCGTGAATGGATTTTACCTTGCGAGTAGCCGAGAATATCTGCGATGAGATGGCCGGCTGGTTTGCCGGATCTGACGGCCGGGCACTGCCGGGGAATCACGGTGCTGTCCATAACGTTAGCAGGCATGGTGTGAATAGAGACTATACTCGGATGTCGTAACAAGGAAGAGACGAAATGGCAATGCTGGAAGTTGTGGAGTTCGATCGACGAGTGGACCGTGCGGCCACGCGCTGCAACTTATATAAGGTTCCTGATTCGGCGGTACTTTTGATTCATTCAAGGCCGGGTAGTTTAACGAGCTGATTGGCCGAAGTGTGCGTTTGATCTGACGGCGTGGAACAAAAGCGCCGGGCCGGATCAAAGCCCCGCACTGCTAGCGCCGACTTTTGATTGGACAAGCGGCGCGTCTGTTAACAGGCTTTACAACACCCGCTCATTGTAATCTGCGAAGTTGTAAACTGGCCTACTTAGAAAGCCCATTAATCGGGTAAGACGTGTGGAGGACTTTAATGAGGTTAGTCACTGCCCTGGTCTTGAAGAACTCCTTGTCATAAGCAGGGTCTTAGCCAATTTCGAAGAAAAGTCAACACCAATTGTTTATTTGCTTAAAGACAAAGCAAAATATGTGTACAGAACTGCATTTGCCCACATTTCTTGCTAGGATTTCTTAACTTCTAGTTGTTTTTCAAAACTCAAATTATGACCAGGATATAAATAAGCAAATGAGAGTAGTTTTTAAAGAAAGATAAAAAGGAAATGTTTTCCTATTCTTGCCAAATCCGTGCCGTGTTTTTTCATTTCCTTTTCCCGTTTCCACATTGTGGCCTAGTCCAATAAGGATGGAATTCCAAAGAATAAAAGAGGAAAGATGATTTTGGACGATTTGTTAGTTCCTAATTCGTATTCCATACACTCTTTTTCTTGGATCCGAAGTGGAGTATAAACTGTTTTGTGAATTGTATTAAAGATTGTACAAGTTTCTTCATGTTCATCACATCGGTTTTTGTCTGACGAGTCTGTGTCCAATTATATCAAGTCTTCGTGTTCTAAACATTATACTCTCATATTTGAAGTACAGTAGTAATTATGGAATAAAACATAACATCACATGGGGAAACTGGAAATTTCGCCCCCCCCCCCCCAATGCTCTCACAGGTGGTGTCACCCGCCTGTGTGGCTATTCTAAATTCACATGCTGTATGAGTACATCTTAATTCTTCTTTACAAATCACAAGTTATTGTTAGTGAGGGGGTCGAGATGTGAACACAACGCTTTGGGCTTTTTCTTCAGACACGTGGCGGAATGTTAGATGAAATTGATACCTTTACAATTTTGTAACATCGCACGGCGGTTTCAAAGGAGCAGCGGCCCCGTCGGCAAACCGCAGCGGTAAACTCGCGCGACTGGACGGTGAGATGACAGGCTAAAGCCCGCTGCGCTATGACTCCTCTTCGGTTGGACCATTCACACAATAGACCCGGCTAGGATTGAATGGTCTAACGCGGTGTCTGTCATCTTCTGACAACGCTGTGTGACAAAAGTTCCAAAAGGCTCGAGTCCAAAATGGGAGCACTTTTGTCATACTCCTTGGTGACTTCGAGACAATAGGAAGCAACCGCTTTCGAAAACCACTTTTTTTTCGGGGGAACTATCAAACTATACTCTCTAAATTCCAAAGATTGAAATTAGGGACTATACGTTTTCGAATGAAATCACTCTCATTTCGATTGAAATAGTCTGAAAACAAGAACCACTTCAGTCGAAGCTCGAGTAAAAACTCGATCTTTACGATTGAAGAAATTTCACTCTAAAACGTCTAGTCCCTAGTTTCCGACTGTGGGAGTGAATCTTCACTCGAATGGAGTGAATTTTCACTCTTCGGCAAGTTAGAGAGTAGACGATTGGAATGGGTGTCGAGGGATGGGGCGGAGAGGAACAAACCACGATGAGACAGTACCACGAATCTCATTCTGTGATAATACTATTAATAAGTTTTTTATTCAAGCGACACAGGCATTCCTGGTGATTATGAACAATTTAATTAATGGCTTCACATTCTAGCTTCCTCACTGCAAGTCTGAAAGATGAAAGTAACCAATATTACTTGTCTACCACAACTTCCCTATTCCCTACCCCGGCCCAGCCCCATCCGCAATCCCTTCATCATGATGTCTTCAAGTCTAGCTTGAAACCATTTGAAATGAGTTTCGCCTTAAAGGGGAGATACAACATTTGCAAACATCAAAACTGCTTTTAATTTTTCATAATTAGTTTCCCGCATTTTCTTTGCGGGAACAATGGGGCACAAGCCTGCAGGACTGATTCTCTGTCCATACAATTCCCCAAATTCGACAAAGCTGCTCCGTTTCATTAAAGTGGGGTCAGGGAACTAGACTACAAGTGCATGATGTTTTTCTTGGTTTTTCCAGCATCTCCAAGCCCAAAACGTGAAACAAGTCAGTTTAACAATATTTGGTATATAACATTCTACCTCCCAAAATCCACTTACTAGAAAATTGCAGCAAGAGAAAATGTTGTGCATTCCCTCTAAAGGCATATATGATCATTTGCATTTATCCCCAAAGTAATCCACCAAATTATTATCAAAAAAGCTGACTTGAGTTAAAGATCGTACTGGTACTAAGCACCCTGTGAAATTATTCCGTCTAGCTCGGAATAGTATATAGGTGATTTCCAACGATCAGACAATTGACTAATGTGGAATACATGAAACTTCAACAAATTATCGATAGGTTTTGGACATTCTTCTTTGGATTTTGAGAAGTGCTATCATTGGAAACGAACGAAATGAATGAAAAGCAAATGATCCTAATATGCCTTCAATTCTTGAAGCAAACAAATCAATGCCACAATGTTTTGCCACCTCATTCCCAATGTCAGTATCTTTTTCCAGGCATGGATTAATAGGCCTTATTTACAACCCTCCATCCCCTCCAAAGATTTATCAGCTTGGTTTTATCAACATCGACAACAAACAGTTGCTGAACATGCCCAGTACATGGGTTGAATGACCGGCCGGTCATTGACTTTGCGATACCGTCTCCGCTGAGGGCTGGGGGGGGGGGGGGCGGGGTGATGTTCAATGGAGTCAAACGTGATGCCGTGATTGCGTTTGCACAAAGACGAATCTAAAAAGGGGCCGGCATAAAACACACCACGATTCAACAGCGTAATAAAGCTGAGCCGGTTATGGCTTTTGTACTTCATAAAAATCCTTCCCAGGTACGCAGTAACACGAGAACTTTTGAAAACACATTGTGATCAATTTGTGTTTGCACAACAACCAGCTTTTTTTTAACTGCTAATGAAATTATTGCAAGTTTTTGAGAGGCGATGGTGTAAGATGTACCGCAGAAAGTTTTTTGTTCCGTTTTTTTTTTTACCAAAGCTGACAAAGAAACACGTGACAGAGTTTGTGTTCATTATTAGAAGGATGAGTCATTTTACGACGCACGCACAGGGTCTTCCCCATGAACTAAAAAAAAAAAAAAAAGCCGAGACGCAGGGTGCAAAATTTGAGATAGGGCCAAAAGTTTGGATTTCAAACATCGAACTTGGCGAATCCCGCCTAGGCCAACCATGGAGGAAGGAATTTCTCCATGGGCCAACAAGTGGACTCTTGAGTTTTCAGTCCCTATCTCAGATTCTTAGGGTTTTTCTCAGAATATTCTTCGGGGTTTTCCTCTCACCTCTAAAACTGTAATTTCTTCTCATTGTCTCCTCTCTACAGGTTCCATCAGGTTTGCGAGCTACAGTGCCTGGGATGGGGAGCATAATGATGAATCCTTGATTTCACTATAAACAGGAACTAAATAACCGTGTTCTTTTTATATTGCAGTAAATTGAAGCTATGTTACTGTCGGTTTCAATAGGTGACATAATGGACTTGGCTTTACAAAAATGTTCGTATCGCGTGCTAGACCTGCAGTTTTCCTTAATTTTCCACTTGAAAAGTAAACAAACAAAACGGAAATTGGAAGGGTTTAGTTTGTAAGAGATAAACTCGGGAGTGATAAGAAACTATTCCATATGTTTGAAAACAAAACCGCTCATTATGCCGGGCGGGGGGGGGGGGTTACTTGTCAATAATGAACACAATTTTAGACTAACCTTTCAGCCCGTTTGTTTGCAGTGATATGCTACACAACACGAAATACTTAATTTTATAGCATATTTTTTTGCCGTTCTATATAAGCTTAATATCTTTTATTTAAGAAACATCAATAAATCAGACATTAGGCTACTTTTCTAGTACACGCTCAAGTCATTACAAAAACTGAGACAAATCAACCTCAAATAAACCAACTAAAACACTAATTGCTGAAAAAAATCAGAGGATTCAATAGTCGTATTATTTTGAAAATTCCATAATTGGTATCTGTCATTAAATCAGAGTCAGTTGTATCAGAACGAACTTCTGATGGTCGTGTGTTTGAATCCCAGCAAGGCAGTTACAAGGGTTTTGGTATTTTTTTGGAGGGGGGGGGGGGCAATCCGGCAGTGTTCTTCAGGGTTTAAAGGTGCAGCACCGCCGACGACCGTTTGCAAACTGAAGGATACGACCAGTTGCATCGCACATCGTTCCATGAACCGTTAACCCATACAGTGGCGCAGTGCTCTTCGCCTCCGCTATTGGTAGGTTCATTGTACCAAGACCACCAATTCCTGTAATGCACTTCAGTAGTGCCATCCAGACATTCCCATTCACCTATACAGAAAATAGGGCCCTTAGATTATTAATTGTCTCCAACAAAAAAAGGAAAAGTTAATACAGGGTTATTTTTCAGACAACAATCGGTCTGGGTATTGCAGTAGGCCAGCCAAATGTGGAAAAGTTCTCTAGAAAATAATTTCATGGCATTTTTTGGTGATAGCTGGCATCCATGCTAGATCAATTCTTTGAACCATAACAAACAAGATGTGGGTGGATGCCATCGTTAATTTTGACCCTTAATATGCCTAATTTGCATAAATCGTTAATACCTGCCGTGTAATATATGTCCTCCCTTATTTCGGCATATTTTTATTTTTCAATCTTTAGAAAATTTCATTTTGGTGATTCTACTTACACATCCTTACTTCAATAACATTTTCTAAAGCATTTATTATATTATTGACTGAATAATTATGAGGACATCGTAACAATCCAAAATGGCTACTATTATACCCAATAGTATACTATTATAAATTAAGGGTAGCATGCTTGAGAAAATGTTACTTAAGGCCAAAAAAAAAAGTCTCCGGTTTCTGGTATGGAGCTTGCCCAAAAAGTGGTGCGGCGACGCGGCTTTTTTTTTTTTTTTACCTGACTTTTTTGCTTCAAATGTCGGCTGATGACTGCAAATGGTGCCCGACTAAACTTAGTGCAAAATGTACGGGAGTCCAGAGAGTCCACATAAAGCTTATTCTCGATCATACCCCCATCTAAAAACACGTTTAAACTGTGCTGCAGCAGAATTCCAGTCAAACCAGTGAGTTTGGCGGTTTTGAGACATCATCTTTTATTGAAAAAAAAAACTTTTTCATTTTGCCGACGCGCATGGCTACGGCGACGCGCGCGCAAACCAGAAACCGGAGACTTTTTTTTTTGGCCTTAGTCAATGTTTAGTTTGTCTCTGGTTAGTTTTTTAACATTAAACATACCGGTACTAAATTGTATCATTGCTTTAGCCAAAGGTTATAATTGTGTTAATGCCTAAGGCCAAAAAAAAAGTCTTCGGTTTCTGGTATGGAGCTTGCCCCAAAAGTGGTGCGGCGACGCGGCTTTTTTTTTTTTTTTACCTGTTTTTTTTTTTTTTTTTTTGCTTCAAATGTTGGCTGATGACTTCAAACGGTGCCCGCCTAAACTTAGTGCAAATATATGGGAGTCCAGAGAGGCCACATAAATCTTATTCTCGATCATAACCCCATCTAAAAACACGTTAAAATTGTGCAGCAGCAGAATTCCAGTCAAACCAGTGAGTTTGGCGGTTTTGAAACATCATCTTGTATTGAAAAAAAAACTTTTTCATTTTGCCGACGCGCATGGCTACGGCGACGCGCGCGCATACCAGAAACCGGAGACTTTTTTTTTTTGGCCTAATAAGGGTATGTAAGTAGAATCAACAAAATAAACTTTTCAAAATGAAATAAAAAAAATATACCAGATATATATCAGAATAAATATATTACACGGCAGGGATTACCAATTTATGCAAATTAGGTATATTTGGGTCAAAATTAAGGGCGGCATCCACCTACATTTTCTTCTCCATTTGACTGATTGATCTGACATGGTTGCCTGCTATTACCAAAAAATGCCGTCCAAAGTGTAATATTCCACTTTGGCTGGTCCACTATTGACCACATTCTGTAAAATGTCCGTATCCATGCATGAAAAGAATACAGGTCTTTTTTGTGACTATCCGAAAACACTGTCAACACAATGTCCAGAATAATAGGCCTCTTGCTATCAACATAATTGCAACAATGGGCCTCCGCACAATGAAGGAAATAAAAGTAACAACAGAACAGGATATGAATGCAATTACATTTATTGAGTGGTCGGGCACAACCCGACCACTGACTAGAATATTGTTCTCATAAATCTTCTTTGTTGAATACAACCCGACCACTCTCTGTTATTGTGTTGAAAAATCTTTCTTCTTTTTTCCGTACAGCACGTTTCCGCGAGTTTTCTTCTAAAACGGTTTATGATAGGAACTTGTAACTTTCAATATATATCGACCCTCATCCTAAGTGGTGCATATTACTCTGCATGATTACGTCATCGGGTGTCAAATTACAAGTGATTTCAGATGGAAAAGTGACCAATTACTTTCACCTATAACTCTTGAACTAAATAATCAATGATGTTTGTATTGTGCATTGAGATAGACCATTAATTGCTTAACATTTTTTAACGTGTACGTAAACTTACTTGACCTTTATTTTCGGGTCTACCGGAAGGTCAAAGTTAGGTTAATTCAAAATGAAGACGTTAGCCTGAAATAAAAACAAAGCAAAATTTCTTCCGAACGGTTTACGGTACAATCACAAAAACGTGTGTGAACTTGTACCATGTTACGAAGATATTATACATTTTGTTACGTCATCATGACGTCATCAGGTATCAAATTACAGCGATTTAAGGCCAAATTTTGACAAAACAGTTTGTGCTATATCTTTTGAACTAAAAGAGTATCATGTTGTTTTTTTCGTGAGGTTGTAGACCATTCCGTGAGAAACATTTTTTGTTCCCGGACACAAAACCGCTTGACCGGTGTTACCGGAAGTGCAATAAAAACTGAATAAAACTCACTGCGGAAGCATTTTACTACAGACAAATATATTATAAAAGTGTTTAGTGAGGAATGCTAGACACAAAAAAAACAGTGTGATGACGTCATCATCCGAAGGGCGCCCCTAGCGGCACATAAAATAGTGTTTCTTTCTTTAAATTTGAAACCATAGGTTCAAATTTTACCAAATCGCTCCTTGATATTCTTTGATTAAACACAGATAACTTGGCAAGGTTTTAAATTCATGACGTATTGTACTGAAAAAGATTTAATTTTGTTATTCTTCGCTCTTTCATAAAAATATTCATAACTTAACTGGACAGTGTTTCACGAATCTGTAGTTAAACTTGAAGCTGAATTACAGACGTTCACATTTTCACTGTCCTGCTGCTCGACCTTTTGAGGCAAAGAACACGGATGGTCCGCTGAGCTATTGCAGACATGAGGACACTGGCACCACTATTCATTGATCTGAATGACAGACAGAATGATGGAGGGTCGAGCAGCAAGACAGTGAAATTCAGATTTCAGATTCAAATTCAATGAATGTCATTCCATTTAATTGATGTACTGTTCTGTTGTAACTTTTATTGCTTTCATTGTCCAGAGGCCCATTATTGCTATGTGTTGATCGCAAGAGGCCTAGTTTGAATTCAGCTATTCCACTTGGAAGCCTAAAATTAATATCAACTTGCCTTCGATGTCAAGGTCGTTGCAGTTGATCCAAAAGCGAGTTGACATGAGATTCTCGAGGAAATCATTTTCCTCATCAGACTGCGGTGCAACCAAGACACCTCCCATCTTTATGCACTCATCTTTTGCCTCGAACCATGTGAGAGGCTCCGTGATGGCTTTGTAGCATTTGTCACCCCACTGGATCCAAGGAAAAGGACACACCCCTGCGGCCCCTCTTATGGCGGCCAAACACCTCTCATTACCACCAGTGCATTTGATCACAAGACAAAAGCTCATCAAGCCAAAGACGAAGCGTCTAGGCAACATCATTGTCAGATGTTACCACTTTGTTATGTGATGGTGATACACAACTTGTTCCATATAAACAGCTCCGAACCAATGCCATTACTTTTTAAAAATTATATCCATCTCAGCCATGAAAACAGTTGCCTAGAAACGCTGGTGTGTTGTGACAACAGACTAATACATGTAATTAAAGAACGTTTCGCTTCACTAAGATATCGAGTTTCTGGCAGGCAATAAATTATACAACGCTTTGTTGGACTTAAATACACCTATCGTTTGCCTGCAGATATTCAGTGATATGCAATAAAATGGTTATTATTGAAGGGCATGTACAACATGATTTTGCTATTGCTGCAATTTTCTATGCATGCAAATCGAAAAGCAAGGAGGGGGCTGGACCACTTTTCACGCTAGAGGGCGCTTTTTTTGTTCATTTATTCATCTTTCATGAAGCCGTGCATAGATTCCTCTTCGTTTTAACAACTCACACAAATTCTTTAAAAAGACACTTCCTTGGCAAGTCGCACTATTCGATTTTTTGGGGGGTGGTTTGGAGGGGGGCACCGGGGGGCACTGGGAATTCCCCCCCCCCCCCCCCCCCGCTACGCCACGCTCCTGAGAAAGAAGTCCATTTTTCGCTGGACTGGATTTTTCCCCCTCATACGAAACAAGCTGCACTCGCCGATATAGCTCAGTGGAGGATCCATTTTATTTTAAAAAGAGGTGGTGGGGGTTTCGATGAGGAAACGCGGTCAACGTATAAAATGACCAAATGCCAGAGGCATATAATCAAGATAGGAAATATTGAGTGATGATGTTACGGGATTCCCCCCCCCCCCCCTAATGAATATTGGTCAGTCAGGGCTCCGCCCCTGTAAAGATGTACTGTGCGCATCAGTTGCAGTTTTATTTTAACGACCAAAAAAAATTACATTTTGTTTTGTTTTGGGCACTAGTGCAAAAATCTTTAAAAAGGGCTTTTGATTTGAATTCCTTTGCCCATCAACAGAACCGCGGTGGTCGACCCGGGGGGGGGGACCCCTCGGCCCGCAAAAGTTGGGAAACCGTGCAAAAAAAAAAGAAGCACATGCCTGTTCCCCCCAGCTTGAGCCTGAGCTACCCCCTCCTTTGAGCCCCTGATCCGCTGTGCAAGAGTTCCCGGTGCTTGCTGGGACGCTAATAAGTCGAAATTTGTAAACTGCATGTAATTATTCCATCAAATTTATGAGAATTCTTTTCGTCACAAGTTATACTTCAGGGAAACACATTTAATGTCTCCCATACAACCTCTACAATTTAGAAGAGACATTTTATCGTCGTAAATAGCCTAGATCGATTGCTCGTGGTCCCAAACACAAATATGCAAAAATCGTGGGGGTATAGGATAAGGGCATTGGGGTCAGGGATCATTAAAATTGGAAAACAAATTGTGCACAACTCTATGGGAATGGCTTCCTATATGGTTCCATTTCTCGTAATAATAATAACTTTGCAAATTTCGAATTATTGTGGGATAATTTTTTGTTCGATTTATCATTTCAAAACATTTGCCCCAACCATGGGAAATTTAGCTCAAGACTCGAGAAATCATGAGCGTACCTCATTCGCGAGTACTGCGCGTGCTTAATAGGTACCAGTATATTTGGAACTTCTTGGATCCCAATTTATGCAAAGAAGCTGTCACCCGTTTCTCCACGGAGCCCAGTCCGATCCCCTTTATCGCCATGGTATAGTCTGCGACTGAGTTCCAAGGAATGTATTTTGATTCGGATTGTCGAAAGCGCCCTCTACTCGCTCTTGACCGAGGTCTTGGGCCAAGCTTCGCTCGTACCCCCCGCCCTGTTCGCAGGGCGGGGGTACGAGTGAAGGGCCAAGCATGGATCGAGGTAGTACTTCTAGACATGGGCCAAGTGGCAAGAACAAAAGGCAGAATAAAAGAGAGGATGAGAAAAAGTCTCAGGATAATAATAGAGATTGCGATTTATGTGCTATAGATATACTTCAACCCGTTTTGCAGGTGTTGTGACGTCATTATGTAGCTAGTGATACAGTGGCGTAATCCTTGTCGATGAGAGGGTTGGCCTTGGGATGACGCCCTCTTTCGGCCACCTCGAAGGTTACGGAAGTAAATCAACATGGCGACGATAATAATCTCCAGTGAAGTTGTGACGAGTTGTCTAGTAAAAATGTCACTCTCGTGTTAACTGTTGACCTTCAATATCCTTCCACATTGTAAGGTAGGATTTCCATTCTCCAGATTTTAGTGATTTTGTTGGAGAAGTTTGCTTTGGCCTTGATCTGTTGATACAGCCAACATGAATTTTGTCAACGCCCGGCTGCAGAGAGTGAAAATCACACAGAACAGTGCACAGGCATGACAGGCAAGACAGGGGTCGTGCATGCACAATGTCAGTGGCAGTTGACCCGTCCGTTTTAAGGCGTTTTTCATTATTTCATTAAAATTCAAAATAAAACTACACTTACTTACAAGATAAAATAACAGAAAGAATGCCCAATTAACCATGGAACATGAGTGAAAGAGTAGTATTAGTCTAGTATTTGGAAGAATGGGGAAAAATTCCACCGTGTACAAAAACATGTTGAACTTTGTCAAATTTTGATTTTTACAATTAAGCTTAATTTGCAGGTTTTTTTTATTGGCTTAAGAAGCATACTCACCCTCTGTATAGGCCAATCAGAAAGTGGTGCCTTTTCTAGATGTCTATTTTTTGTGAAATTTCCAGCTTCATTTGCACACGTTTGCGTATCAAAATTTCAACATGAAATTTAATGAAAACTAGACATCCGGAAAAGGCAGCACTTTCTGATTAACCTATAAAGAGGGTGAGTATGCTTCTAAAGCAAAAATAAACTAAACTAAGCCTAAATGTGAAAATCAAAATTTGACAAAGTTCGACATGTTTTTGTACATGGTGGAAGTGTGGCCTATGTTTACGGAGGTAGTCCAATAAATTGGCCACATTTATGGGGCTAGTTGCATCTGTGCATCCTGATGGCCCTTTTTTTCATCTGATTATCTCAGTCATGAAGGCCATTCACTGCAAAAATGGTAATCCTTGTCTTAAGGACACCTCTATTTTTTACGAGTTCTGTTCAAAACTGACTTTTGCAGGTGATTGTCCGGTACCAAAATGACTTAAATTGCAGGCTAAAGCAGTCTTTTTTTCTTCATATAAACTCATTTTAGTTGTAATTTTGAAAGCACTGTCAAAGGAAATGTGACTTTCCTACCTTTTATTGCAGTCAGATGTGCATGTTGTAGTTCTCACAACACGAAGGAAAGTGCTACATAATGAAAGCCCGATGCTGATTGGCTGCTGAAAAAAATTAATAAGATGTTTATTTTTTATCAGCCAATCAGCATCGAGCTTTCATTGCATCGAGCTTTCACATTTGCCATTTTGGTTTTTGAGTCTGTTTTCTGGTCATCATCGTCGTCTTTTACCCCTCAATTTCCTTCTAAAATCAAAGCCCTGCCCTCTTTCTACAAAATTAAACCTACTGATATTCAAGAAGGTGTCATTGCCAATTGTTCAGATGTGCCAAGACGTATCAGAATGTCAATTTTGAGTGTCATTTAGTCAACTGTTTTGGTGAGTCTTTCACTTCCTTTATAGGAACAGGGTCCTAAAAGTACGGATAACCGCAAAAATTGATGACAAGTGGTTGGCATGGTTGGAAAGAAATGAATCTGGTACTGACTACTGAGCCATTTCCAATTTTATTGGAAAATACGGAACCGAAAAAACTTCTCCATAGACTTTGTACACAACCAAAGAAGTGGCGTCTGGACACGTTCCTTATCTAAGCCAACCGTAAAATAGGCAAATCTTTTAAGACTCCTGTTTTTAAAAGTCTTTTTTCAGCCCTGAATTCATTTTTGTTTTGTTTTCTGTTTGTTTGTTTTGACTATTTATAAGATATTGAAAGAATTCCGTACTTGGCCAAAACTTTTTTCAAGTGCCAAAAAGTTGCATCCTTTATGGTTAATTCCTCCACTTTCCCTTCTCTACTCTCACCCTCTGCTTTCCTTTATTTCTACTTATTAATCAGTCACTTACTTCATCGAGATTCGAACCTCGGACTCTTGTTTGAAACAGTACACTTTTACCGCTAGATCGCGCACGATTGTTTTGCAATGATCAATCTTTAAACATATTTGAAGTAACCATTGAAATAAACTAAATATTCACGAGAAATTAAATATTCATAATGAGGTATTGCACTATCATTGGCCGGCTCATGCGTTGTCATGGTTGCCGATGTCATGCGTATAACGTACCGCTGCCTTCCAGACACTTCAATCAATTTGACCGGCTGCCTCCAACTTAATTCTGCACGATGTGTGCATCCAAAATGTGCTCCTAAAAATATTTGCATTGCCGAGGCTTCCTTGTTTCAGCTCCGGGTGAAATCACGAGGTGAGGTGAAAATTGATGTGTTTGGCAGCAGGTAAGAGGTGGCCCAGGGAAAAAAGCTTCCTATCATCTAGAAAATTCATACATTTTCCATGATGTATGTCATCTTACATGATGTATGTACAGAGCAGTGACACATGCAAGGTGATTGGTCAACAAACTCCTCAGCAGAGGTAGGATTTACCAGCTTACAAATAATGCATAAGCACCTGTTTGGTTTGTGTACAGACTTGTACATGTTCTGTCGTGTGTGATTCATACACATGTACATGTGTAACTTCAACTGATCATGTCAAGTAAGTGAAGTAACAATCATGTTAAGCATACATGTATGTGTGTCTGGATGTTTATTTTATACAGATGATGCTCAGAATCAACTAATTCTCATACAGCAAAGGACTCATGAAAGCACGACCTCTGTCCTATCCACATCATCCCAAACTGAAACGAAAGCAAGATAACGTGTACTTTCCTGGAGACATTCACCATTCTACCGACTACAGTCAATGCGGTTGACCCTCCGAGCGGTTCCCCTCGGCCCCCCCGACGTCACCCCCCTCTCCCCCTGACGGTGATGCGCTGTCATCATGACGGCAATCGCTGTCTTTACCTGCCACTCCAGCTCACACCCCTTTCAGGAGCGACGGATACCACTCAAGGAGCCGGTCAAGATTGGCCGGTCAGTGGCCAAAGCCAGACCGACGGTTGATAACGGCATCTTTGATTGTAAGGTGCTGTCCCGGAACCATGCGCTCATTTGGTACGACCAGGACGCCCTCAAGGTTAGTCTTTGAAAAGTTATTCATTCTTTGATTTTTTCAATGACATATTTTCATGTTACCTTGACGTAATTTAGTAGTGGCCAACGTAGATTTAAATGGGCACTACATGTAGGTCCTGAAATCCCCGAAAATGTCATGTTTTGGATTGGTTACTTAGCCTATTTCAAACATCTGGTTGAAAGGAAACCAACCTTATGTCTTACCGTTCCCGAGAAAAGACGGAAAAAAACCGCTTGTTTACATCGGACACGACGGAGTACGAATATGTTTTTGTGTCATTCTCAGTGTATGATATACACGATGTGTGTCTCGGGAACAGCGGTAACCAATCACCAATGCAAAAAAAGTGGTTTCTTCAACGTCCGCAAAAGGCGAACACTTTACGAATGAAACCACAACTAGCATCCAAACAGCTCAATTTCATGGGGTCGCAAAAGTGGACCCCGAAATTCGTTCTCGCACGCATAATACAGGAATAGCACAAAAACGCCCAGTGTTGAAAGGATAGTTGTGTGGATGTTTATGTCCTACTTTTAAATGTTATTTCCGATTAACATCATCTCATTTAAAGCGCGTTTTGTAGCCCAAGTGGGCTGTTCCAGGACCCAGTGTCCCTTTAAATTGTGCTCAATTTATCAGAATCTTTCGCAACTGTATCTGATTGCCTTTTGTCTCTTTGGTGAATGGCTTTGAATGATTTTGGTACAGTCTAACCACAATTACATTTAATAAGGGAATAATAATGCAGTGGAGCAGTTTTAAACGTCTGGTTTAAAACCGGGTAGAGGCCTGGTCATCGATTATGGCTCGAGCTAAAGGCAAGGGCAATTATCGGTGGCCAAGCCCCTTCATTTTTTTAGTCGTTTTATTAGATGGTGGGGCAACATCACCCAGGTGCGAACTCACCAATAAGATTGCAAAACACGTTGGCTGTCTTAAATTTTGGGATGCAAGTCTGTGGCCACAAATCCCACAATATGTGGTATAACAATTAGGGGATTGTACCTAAATGTTTATGTAAGGCCAACTAAAAAAAAATTTAGCGTCCCCATCTGCTTCCTTTTTGAAGGCCGCCCCCTTTTTAAAAAAAAAAAATTATTGAAAAAAAAAACGAAAAAATGATAAATTTTACAGTGACATCATTTTGACCTCTTTGTCTGTTGCATCTAGCCCATATAAAGCTGGTATGTCATTTCCTGAGTCCAAGTAACAGTCATTTAAAAAAAAACTGGTGGCCATATTGAAAAATAGCTCGGCCGGTTGTATTGGAAAATGGGTCGGACGGCCATTTTTTTTGGGGGGGGGAGGATGGGGCTCTTCCCTTTTTTTCTTCAAAAAGTCAAAAAAAGCAGGATGCTAAACAGGTTTGTTATCTTGGCCTAATGTACTGATTTGTAATTTGTAATGTTTTGGATTTTGTAACCCAACCCAACAACATGAGTCAAAACGTTAATAGAGCTGTACATGTATGTGCATGTAACGGTATGTGCATATCTGTACTGTATACTTTTGTATACAGGCCCTGAAGTAAACCATGATTACAATGACGAGTCAATAGAAACTGCCATAAAACTTCACACAGATAATGACCATGTCTGAACTATGACAAGTGAATACAAATACACATGTACAAATGTAATTTCCCTAAAGAAACTACATGTACATTTGGAGCTAGTGAGATCATGTTGCAACCATGCGTGTAGTGTGACACAGACATTCATTACAAGCTGTAATGTACTTCCTGGTTTTGAACTGATGTGATTTCTGCATGGATGCATTACAGTGCACATGGATTATTTACACGATGAATAATTGTCCAGGATTTATGCAAGTGTTTACAAAATCCTCTGCGACGCAAGCGGTGTGTCAGTTTTCTACGATCACTGTGACGCCGCTTTCCAGGTATCCACTTTTCATTACAATTTGAGCGGGCCATTGGTGCAACTCACGTGCTCTGTAAAGGCGGCCTGTGTCAGGTGTATGGGCCTAATGGATTAGCAGACATTGCAGCTTGCCTAGGGAAGTGAATTACTGACAGCTGTGCATGGAGTGCATGCACTTGACCCAAGTCTGTGGATTATATCACAGAGCCCTGTGATTACTACATGTTGTCTTGCAACCAAAGTGCCAGGTTTTAATAGATGACCCATTTATGCAAATTTAGGTCAACTGACCTTTGACATTCTTTTTAATTTGTCACTTTGGTTTTGTATTTATTTTAAAAAATATAATTTGTCCTGTTAGACACATTCTTTTTCAAAATACTTAGCAAAACTGAATTTTTTTTAGGAATTTTCCTGATTACAGAACCTGATGAAAAAAAATCCCTTTTTAAATCTGGAATGCCTGAGGTTTTACCATTGAAGGGAAAATACAACATTTCCTTTTGCTGTAATTTACAGAAATGGATGGATTTGGGGTTAGTGCCGGTATTTTATAGCAAATATTGATACACTGACCTGTTGACAGTTGACAGTTATGTGTTGATAAATGCTGGGAAAGCCAAGAAACAAATACTGTTCTTGTAGTTTGGTACTCTGACCCTACTTCAGACAAAACGGAGCAGTTTATAGATTGTCAGGTCAGGGAACCAGACTAAAAAGCTTGCAACCATTCATGCAATTTGGTGAATTTGGCAAAGTATGAACAAACAAATTTTTTTTTTCGAACGATGGTCACCCGACCATTGTTGGAAATTGATACAAAAATTCCACTTTTCTTGTCTGTGCCTATTTATATAAAACAAAAGAAATTGGTATTATACATGTAGGCCTAATGGGTGTCTTTTAGGAAATTACGAACATACCATAAAACCTACTCTGGGGCCTTTGGTGACCCACAAACCTATGCCGATTTTTTTTTGAGGATTTTTCATTTTTCCCAGTCTCACACCTGACTAATGCATCTTGTAAGGTAGAATTTTGCATCAGGGAAAAGAACATTTTAATGTTATTCAGGGGTGTGAAATCTCAGCTTTAAAGCTGATTTCAGCTTTTGTTTTGTTTTGGATTTCAGCTTTTTTCCCTCACTTGCTGTGTACAAAAGTATAGGAGATTTCCAAAAGTTCAGCCTTTTTACACCTTTTTCAGCTGTTTTCAGCTATTTTTATCAGTGGTCACTCACACCCCTGGTTATTGACATGATATAAGCAATATATGTTCCATTGCATGTTCATCTAGTTAAGTTTTCCTGTGTAAAGAGATACAGAATTCAGCTTACTATTTATAGACTCTCGCAGGGTCAAGCGAGTCATGTGCTATGGTGCATCCTAACTATGCCGGGCCTGGGCTCTTCGGTGTGTTAAATATCAAACCCTGTAAGACATCAATATGATTTGCATCCGGATGGCTTTACTTTCTGGGCAACTGTAACGCGATGCGAAGAACATCTGGTTGACGAGATTAGGAAGAGATCCGTGTGTCTCAAGGAATGGAGTTTCCTGGAGTAATGGACATCTAGAGTGTTCCTGGGGATTGAGTGCGGTCGAACTGTCTCGAAATGCTAAATCAAAAACTCTTCAAACTCCATTGATTCCGACCTGTTTGTCTGATGATGTTGAGCATTTGACATCAATTGACAATAAATAGTTACCAATTCTGGTGTTATGCAGTGCCGTGTGGATAATTTTTCTCGCATCATTTCAAAATAGTTTTAATTCAGATAATGATATTGGACTGTTCATCTTGTAATACCTCTGAGATATAATGACGTTTTGCTTTGTTTACGTGTACATTCACTTTCGTACATGGGAGCCAGGTGGGGAGGAAAGCCAACCAGCAGGCATAGGAAACTCAAAGCACACATGTAAACAAATCATGGCATCATTGTGTCGCATGCCTATTGGTAAACTTAGAAAGTTTCGCAAAACTGACTCTACCGAGAATCCACACGTAATTATGCCTTCAGCATTATTCATGAGTACATGCACATGTATAAATGGAAACATAATGGCATAGAGTACCGAAGTGAATACATTGTACATCACAATTATGTGTGTAAAAGACATTAGCGTGTGATTCAGCCAATGAACCAACACGCGCGCATACTCCATTCGTTTGCACTATACTTCCCGGTTCAAAATGACGTCACACTTCGGTACTAACTATTGCAATTGTTGCCATTAGCCTGAGCTTTGCTCTGCACAGATGTAGCAGGTTTGTATGAATTCAGTTGCTAATTGGTTGCATCTTCTGTGCGACACTTGCGCATGACGTCCTTCCATGACTCTCATGAGTAGGCTACACATTGCCATCTATAGCTTTTTATAGATTTTACATAAATGTAGCCTACCAGTACATCACAAACATGCACGGTACTTGGTTCAATACCAAGGAAAATGATTAATTGAGTACTGTTAATATTCCACATAATGCCTTTCTTTGTTAACCTGTGGTTGGCACTCTTATGTTTTAGTATAGTAACTACCGGTATTGTTACACTGACTTGTTAAAAGCTTTGTGTTTGTAGATGCTGTAAAAATCAAGACTAGTTTGTGCACATAGCCATAGTGTGTTCGCATGAGTGCCATTAAGCGCCGTCGGTAATGTGTTCAAATGTCACCCCAAGTGGTCTCCCCAAACTCTCCCTTTCTCACCGTTGAGGGGGTGCTTGTGCGTGGAGCAGATACTAGTGCAGAACAGCAAACATGAATACATTGTATGTACATACATGTACATGTACAATGTAGCTACAGACTGCAATCTCAACACCTGCCCATAGACTAAACACACTGACTGCCACACTGCCCCCTCAGTATCCCCCGGTGCATAGCAACCTTTTCTTCAAGCAATTAGTTGATTTTTCAGCTGTGATCAATTACACACATCGTTGCGTATAGTAAGTGACGGGCTCTTAAGTACGCGCTCAGGGATTGCGAGTGGGCAACGCTGTGATTTTAGACGCAGAACATTGACACATAGGTAGAAAGTGCACGAAGGTTCATTGGTGTGAGGTAGACTCTTAGATGTTAACATTCATGCATACAAATATTTAGATCTGAAATATTATCCAATTGACAGTGATTTGCATTCCCAGAAATTCTTTTTATAAAATTTAAATAAGTGTTTATCCCTTTTGTTTGACTTCACGTAATGGCAGCAGTTTGATAATTTGATTTACATTGTGGACAATTCCTTGAGAATGTGGACATAGCTGAAATATGGAAAATTTATGAAATCTTCAGAACTGCAAAGCATCACAACCCCAAATGTTGTATCAAATGAAAGGGGACAACCTTTCATTTTAGTGAGGTACCTTAGTGAAAAAATCGTGACACAGTGGACAAAAGCACCATTTTTTCACCAAAGCATCTCCATGGTATACCTTTTCGAAAAATAGACGGACGCAAAAAATTGGATGATGGGAAGGGCATGTATGACGTCATTATGACGTCATCAGCTAATTATTACATGAAATATATATAAATTGATAATATCTTCTGAACTACAAACATCACAACAACAAAAGTCGCATCAAATGAAAGGGAACAACAAGATCTTTCATTTAAGTGGTATGTCAGGGGCGTGGAATGTAGTAAAGGGTGGTCTTTTGGGGCCAAAAAACACTTTTTTGGTCAAAAAACCTGATTTTTGGCTAAAATCATGTATTTTTGTTTGGCACCTTGTTTAACATGCAAACCGTATTTGTTATTGTGAGATTTTGTTTTAAAGTCAGAGAAAAAGGTTCAAATTCTATGCAAAAAGAGTTTTTGCAATTGATTATTATTTTTTATATTTGAATATTAGTATCTTAAATGCTTGCACTTGTTCCTTAGATAGGTGGAAAACTGCAGTTACCGTAAGGAAAGTTATCACCATTTTAGGGTATGGGCCAAAATGGGACTTAAGATTTCCTGTATAACCTTGATAAGGCCCAAAAAATAGTTCTGCTTCCAATTACATGGCATTTGAAACCAGGGTTGGAAGGTAAGGATTTTTTGTTTGTGTACAATCATATATGGAGGCGTCTGCGTGTAGTCAAGGGTGAAAGGGAGAAATTGATTGTTTTGGGTTCTTTTTTCCTCATTTTTCCCATATAACAAATTAGGGTAGGGGCTGTCAGAATAGGGTAGGTATAGGGAAACCGGAAGCAGAACAGTTTACTATCATTTTTTTTGGGCCTAATACATAGTTTAGTTACCAGCAAATAGATGGTGTGCATTACTTTTATCAATGCATGCCCAGTTTGAGGAGACTTTTGAATCAAGACCTCCAACAAATCATGCATAGGCCTACGTTCTTTTTATATATCGAAAGTAAAAAAGCTTAAACTGTTGTGCAACAGCCCACAAATAAAAGCTTACCACTTTGTATTCATTATGTTGAAATTGATTTTTGAAACCAATGCAATTAGTGGTGAGACTCCTTTTTGCGTCTCAAAGTGCCTGAAAATGTAAAGTTGTCGTGGAATCGCCCATAAACAATCAGAATATGTCAGGAGTAGGCCTAATCCATTTGGGGTCAAATCGGTTAGGATGTGCTGGGATGAAATGTAAAAATGAGCAGCCCTATCTCCACTGAAATACTCCATTACATAGCACAGCGTCTAAACATTAGCCTCTTCCAATAAAATTCTAAGGACCAGTTCTACGAGGAACTCAACACCACCATCAGAGGTATCTCTGTCGTAGAACAACTGTACCTCCTTGGCGAATTCAACGCCCGAGTGGGATCTGACCACAACTCCTGGCCCCGCTGCATTGCTCACGTTGGCATTTGCAAGCTAACTGAGAGTGGGCAGAGGCTGCAGCTTCTGGCTTCAGCTTCATCTCATCAACACAGGAAGACCCACACGAAACTGCGTTCTCATCACACGCAGCGCTGACTGTAATACAGACCACTCCCAAATAAAGAGATCCACCGCTCAAGGCAAAAAAGACGCCCATATTTTAAACATCACCAGGACGTCAATCCCAGATCTGTGCAACACGAGGAATCTCCCTCCTCGGTATCGTTAGAAGGCCTTCGCCCTTGTAGTGCTGAACAGATCGCAGCTGCTAGCTGAGTGCATATACACTGAGAGGCAGTGCGGTTTCAGAGCTGAAAGATTAAAGATCGACATTATCTTCTCCATTGTCTTCGACTTACGGCAGCTCCAGGAGAAGTGCCGAGAGCAGCGACGATCGATGTACTGACCGCTGACCTAGCCAATGAAACCCTTTGACCTTCGTCAGTAGAAAAGGCCTCTTCAGGCTACTGCAGAAGATTGGATGTCTCCAAGTCATCAAAACATTCAACTCCATTTTAATACCTTATCAGCATCGGACACATGATGTGCACAACAGCTGAGCACCGCCGAACACTGGATGTGATCTGTCCGGATCATCTCTAGCAACATGTCTGCAACGAGGTTAACACAAACTCGAGTGCAAATACCTTACCAGTTCGTTGATGCGTCAAAAATACGGAGACAATTGGAGAAACCAACCCTCCCAATGAAGGCATATAATGTTTTCGGAATCATCTGCCATGGTTCGATACACCTTATGGGTATACCAGCAGAATGACTGGCAACGTGAGAAGTTCCAAGTAGTCAATGTGCCAGGACCAGCTATCAATGGGCTCCCTACTATACGAGCCGCACGTACCCTACGAGCCGCACCCTACACTTGGTCAAAACCTACACTGGCACACTGCCCCCAAAGCCTCAGGCCCCCACAGGAACCAAAGGGCTGACCACTACCACTCCGGTGAGAGACATACAAGACCTGAAGGACCGGCTCCCAACGCAGTTTGATACTTTCAGCGACTTAGATACGCGCTCTCCTACACCTCAAGCCAGATACTCAGTCCCACATAAATCCGCCACATAGGTGCAGCTTTCATGCCAAACCAAAACCGCAGGCCGAGCTGAAAAAGACTGAGAAAGGCTGGGTCGTACGAAAAGTCTCCCATCACACGGACGGGTGCAGCTCTATCACAGCAACTGCCAAAAAAGATGGCCCGTTTAGGATGTGTCCGGATCCCAAGCAGCTAAACACATAATGTTTCCTAAAGATCCTCACTCTTGAGGAGCTCCAGCCAGAATTTGTACTGGAAAGGTTCTCCTCCAAGCTAGACGTCAAAAGCAGGGTATTGTCTGCTCATCTAGGGCAGTCTGAAAAACTGACAACATACCATTTTGTTGTTAACAGCTTTCGTCGCCCATTCATCGACTTATCAGTAAGCCAAGATAATGGTCCCAAAAATATTGATGGCAAAATACGCTAGATGCCTTGATGCGTTGGAACAATCACCGTGACGACATTGCCGTATTCGGTCTCCCTTGAAGAGCATGACGAGCGGCCGAATGTCTCATCGCCCTGATGGAAACTGCTGGTTCCTTAGCATAGTCAACAATGTCTCACACTGTACACCCCACATTGCGCAGACAAAGTTGCTCCCTTCAGCGATCTTCTTCGAAAAGATTTACCATTTCTCTGGGAAGAGGACCATCAAGCTTCTTTTACAACCCTTAAACACTCCATCTGAACTCAGTCCTGGCTACGATTCTCCGACACACAGGTATAGAAACCATCCTCAAAGTAGATGCATCTGAAAGAGGATTGGGCAACACCCAGGAAGGTAAACCCATTGCATTTTCCTCAAAGAGCCTATAGATCCTCTTCCCAGAGCATATTCTCGAATACCGAGAAGGAAGCTGTGGCACTGCTGCAACTTTATTCGGCTCCAACTTCATTGTTGTCACTGACCATTAAAACCATTGGTTACGATCTGGCGCAAAATCCTAGCCAGTACACCACACCGCTTGCAGCGTCTTATGCTACAAGGATACAACTTCGACGATGTCTACAAACCTGGTGCTATGATGATGATCGCAGATGCACCCGGCAGATTGCCCTACCCCTCCAAGCTCGACAACGAGACATGTGGTGAATCTGCATTGAGATCCACTGGGATGGGCACCCGACTGTAACTTATGTTACATTTTTGTCCGCCTATCTTTGGAATAAGTTTAAACATGTAAGATACCAATAATCAATTACGAAAACTCTTTTGGCATAGTATTTGAACCATTCTCTCTGACTTAAGAACCCAAACTCACAATACCACTTACGGTTTGCATGTTAAAGCAAGGTGCCAAAATGATTACCCCAAATCCATGATTTAAGCACCAATTTTGTTTTTTTTTTACCAAAAAGGGTTTTTTTTGGCAAAAAAACCCACCCTGTACTACATTCCATCCCACTGACATACCACTCAAATGAAAGATCTTGTTGTTCCCTTTAATTTGATACCACATTTGTTGTTGTGATGCTTGTCGTTCTGAAGATATTATCAATTTATATGTTTTTCAAGTGTAAGCATGATACTAATAATCAATAACAAAAAATAATAATCAATTGCAATAACTCTTTTGGCATAGAATTTGAACCTTTTTCTCCGACTTAAAAACAAAATCTCACAATAACAAATACGGTTTGCATGTTAAACAAGGTGCCAAACAAAAATACATGATTTTAGCCAAAAATCAGGGTTTTTTTACCAAAAAAGTGCTTTTTGGCCCCAAAAAACACCCTTTACTACATTCCACGCCCCTGACATACCACTTAAATGAAAGATCTTGTTGTTCCCTTTCATTTGATGCAACTTTTGTTGTTGTGATGTTTGTAGTTCAGAAGATATTATCAATTTATATATATTTCATGTAATAATTAGCTGATGACGTCATAATGACGTCATACATGCCCTTCCCATCATCCAATTTTTTGCGTCCGTCTTTTTTTCGAAAAGGTATACCATGGAGATGCTTTGGTGAAAAAATGGTGCTTTTGTCCACCGTGTCACGATCCTTGGCATTTTTGTCACTAAGGTACCTCACTATTGAATGATTTACCAGTTTAATAGAAGGGGTATGGTTAAGTGTATTGTTTCGTCAAAAAACCTGGTATTTTGTCTAAAATTATCGATATTAGGTAGGGGTGTTGGCACCTTGTTTTGACATGCAAAATGCTAACTGTGTTATTATGAGTTTTTGTTTTTAAGAAAGAGAAAAATGTTCTTATTCTTTATGTCAAAAGTGTTTTTTGTTTATTAGTTTCTTAACTGTTTAATTAATTAAAGTTGTACCAAAGATGGGCAAACTGTAAGTTTACCATAACGAGAGTTACCAAAATACATGTACTTTGTACCATTTCCCTCTACAGATTTTGCAGTGGTAGAATATGACTTATACCCTAATGATGTTAGGGCACTAAAAATATTTTTCCATCAGTGCTCTGGTTGAGGAAAACTTTCAAATGCAAAGTACATGTATTTCAATTTTTTCCATATCCTTTTTGTATAACATGAGTTACCGATACACAACGTAATGCCAAACATAATTTTGTTATGCTGGCCTTTTTTTTTTTATAGTTTAGTCACTCAACTTCAAGCGATCTTCTGTAAGAAAATCCACCCTAAATGCTTTCATTGTATAGAATAACAACACAGAGTTGACGGAAAACCCCTCTAAATATAATACGAGTTACCATGGAATTGCCATTATACAAATTACAAAGCAAATTTGTCAACACTGCTTGGCATTTTGTAAAGATAATGCTGACTGTTGACGTCATACATTTGACATTTGCATTTACAATTCTATACCGTTATTTGGTACAAAATGTGAATGCATAGCGTAGTCCACAGTGCCTTTAAATAAAGCTAGATATTATAAAATATAAGTGTTTTGAGCAGTGTTTTCAGGTTGTTGTTCTACATGTAACCATGTATTCCACCAATAGATAGTACCTAGCTTGTTATGTATGTATGTACATTTACTTACAATTGCCAAGGCAATATGGAAGAAATTTTTGTGCATAATATTGTTTCCTCCACAATTTATATTGTCTCTCAGATCCCATTGCCATTTTACACTAAGTTTCCATTCAGTTTACTACTAAATTTTGGATTTGCTAGATTATGGAAGCTTCTTGACAAAACGTCTTGGGAGGTAGAGTTATTAGTTGAATATTTTGATCAACTTTTTATGGTTGATAAAAGCTACTAATAATTTCACAATTCATTTCATGCCACAAGAAGCAATCTCTCCCCCCCCAAAAAAAAAGGTGAAGCATGTATTTTGACTAGCCTTTGTGACTTGTTTGGAGAAGGATTGGACCGTTCCACTGCCCATTGAATTAGCATTCAGCCAGTGTTATTGTTAAGGTCAAATGTGTTCCTTCATAATACATGTTCGTGTACATGTACAGAGTATCAGTGAATTAAGTGTCCACATGATGTATGGATGTACATGTACTGTACATGTCCATCATACATTTTCGGACTACTTTGACTTGAATGCTGTTAGCATTGTGAGATTCAACAAAGTATGGCTGGACTACATGTACATGTTGAAATGTTTGTTTTTGGTCAAACTAATCGACCTCAATTTTAATCCAAGGTCTTTTTGTTTTCTCCTCAATCTTGGGGTTGGGTATGTCTTGAGTTTTCATAAACTTTGTTTTATGAAAAGGAATAATTATAATAATTATATAAAAACTTAAAAAGCGCTGGTATAAACCTATTTACTGCACTGGGGTCTGAGATAATTAATGATAAGCTTCAATGAAGAGGTAAGTTTTGAGACAAGTTTTGAAAGAGACAGCGTCAGGTTGTGATCTCATGGTTATTGGCAGACTGTTCCATAGGCGAGGGGCTGCGACAGAAAAACCTCTGTCTCCATAAGTCTTCAACCTTGAAGATGGAGCCACAAGCAAACTTGTGCGCATCACTAGAATGTACATGTAGTTGGCACACAGGATTATAATGGCGATATGAGTTAAAACTACTGCAGACTGCTTACTGGGTTGATCTGAAATATACAAATCAACAAAATTAGACAGCCTAAAATTTTGATCGTAACAGAATCTTTCTCAAAAGTTTTAGACGCTGTTACCGAGTTGAACCAGGGAAGGTGCCTATTGCCAAACATGAAGTATATGCTCCTGTTTACTGGTGCAGACGTCTTACCACCGGACCACTGAGCTTGCCGGGGTCAGCTGGCTGGTTTGAATCTGTTAGCAACGGGTACCGCAACCAAATTATAAATAATTTGATGGAATTTGCTTAGGGGCAATTCCATGGTTAGTTTCATTACATTCTAAGCAATGTAGCACCACTCTTTTGACTCCTATATTAACGTGTGGCTATCATATCTCCATTATGATACCATCTGTACTTCTTACCAGGACTTACAACACAGCCATAAGCAAATTCATTTGGACACAATTTGTGAGTTGTAACGGGATGTGTTACAGTTAGTAATATTTAACGGACAAGGATAAGCAATATAATAAACGGACAAGGATAAGCAATACATGTCTTTGCATACAAAATTGTTTTTGCATTTCTGTAATTGCTACTCAATCCCTCATTCTCCTGACGACGGGCAGAGCATACTGTTCGAAACATTGAGTCCCTCGGTTCTTTTCAGAACCACACATACTCACAATAGAGATTTATTCACATGGTGCTACCGCAAACTTATCTCGTTTTAGTATCTTTCCACCATGCATACCTTCAAATCTCATCCTACTTATACTTACTGACAAATTTTTTGACATATAACATTTCTCAATTTCTCTCATCAGTTTAAACTTTGCCATAATTTCTTTGTTAGTTACATTACAGTTATGCGCCTATCAATTGTTAACCCCTCCCCCACCTTCCGAGCTGCCCCACCCAAGACATGGGGACTGTTACTTTTGAAGTGACAAATCGGTGTCAAATTCCCACCCCTAGGGCAAAATTTAAGTAACAATCTCCGACATACATACTTGGGATGCACTAGTAATTGCCTTTCCATGTATTACGCCAATGGTAACAGTGTAATTTGAGTAACCAAAATCTCCACCCTGGGGCATTAGAAACGTGACCAAATCCCAACGTTGGACCTTGGGAGGGGGGGGGCATTTGATAGGCACATTAGTTACATTACAGTTTCTCCGCCCATCTTTGGTACAAGTTTAAACATATATAGGAAAATAGTAATCAAACAAAAATGTTTGTGGCATAAAAAATATAAACCTTCTCTTTGTCTTATAAAAAAACCTCACAGTAACACTTGTATATATGTAGATTGCATGTTAAAATGAGGTGCCAAAATGACTACTGAAAATCCGTAATTGTGGCCAAAAATCAGGGTTTTTTACCCCCCAAAAAAATACACTTAACTTCAGTCTACCTCACTGGAACACCGCTCAAATGAAAGGTCTTGTTGTACCCTTTAATTCAATACCACATTCGAGATTGTGATGCTTGTAGTTCTAAAGATAAGAGCTTAATTTTCCACTTTTCAGTCCTGTCCACTTCTCTGTGGAATTACCCTTAGGGAGATGTGTACATTTTATTTTGGGTTTTGCCTTTCCCTGTTAAAAAAAGGACTGTACTTGTGGCCAGATGTGATGAAGTTGACATGGGCATTGTAAGCAAAGCAACAATGCTACAGTTTCAATAGGAATGTGCACAGTACATGTACACCCATGTACATGGGCATCAGGGGATCCGCTGTTTGCAATTACCAATGATGCAGAGTGGCATATCAATGGGTTGACCTGAACCTGAGGTCATGCTCTCATAGTACATGGAACCTTGTGTAAAACAGCAGCTCATTCCATTTGTGTGTGTGAGTATGTAAACACCAGCAATCCTGGACTAGGGACACAAGGGTTAGGGCACAAACAATACGTCCACGATTGACCTATCCCCATTTGCGACTTAGCCACGCCCCCTTAGACAACCCTATGGAATTGTGTACGTTAAATTTTGTTTGTTCCAGATTTTGCGTGTTCCGCGTCCATTTGTTTATCATGTAATTGGACAAGATTTCGCAAGCTGCGTTGACGCGATTCTACCGCGATTGGTTAATTGACCAAAAGTCCACGAATGAAATTCGTGTACAAAACCAATGAGAGATGTTGCTATAAAGTTGTTGCTACATGTATAGAGTACAAACAAAGGAATAAGGATTAGGGACAATAGGGGGTCCACGATTGCAGGTGTTTACAAAGATGGGTGTGTGTGGGGGGGGGGGGGGGGGGGTGTGGGGCTGTGTCGAAAAATGATGCCTTGTGGAGCACCGGGTATAATACGGAACAAAACATTGCAAAGGTCTCCACAAGGCAATTTCTAAAGGTGAATAGGTCTCCATAAGGCTTTTACGAAATAGATATAAATGGATTTTACTCAAAAACTATGAATTTCCAAGGTGTACTTATATGTCGCAAATTAAAGTATTTTATGTACATGTACATGTAAGGGATATTTGGTTGGAATTTCAACCCAGGAAAGTAATTCTAGTTAAAATTTTGAAAATACATACAGCTTTCGACACTCTCATGATTTTGTACAGAACAAAGCGATGTCTCCACACCAATACAGATTTGAGAATGCATGGTTATTTCTGTGTTGTTGATATAATGGTGATGTACTGTGTAATGCACCCTATAGGTTTGACAATCCAGCTAGTACAACAAAAAACAAAAAGAACTGTAGAATTTAGCAGATTTGAACAAGAAATTAACTATTGTCTCAAAGGGATGTACAGGATGCATACTATGCATTTTCAAACTGAACATATTTTTCAAACCAATTTGATGATAGTCAATAATGAACACTACTCCCAGCAAAAGAAGAAAAAACAAGATCGTGGTGAAAGTAGTTTTGTACAATGTGATATTTACATTGTGCTTCTAATTTTATTTTTTACCCTGAACATGAAAAATGGAAAAATTAATTAATATTTATCGCATACCTTTGACCAAAAAAATTGACAAGATTCCAGACCAGACTCTTAATAGACAGTTTGACATGTAAAGGCTTTCCTCTCCCTGGTCATGTACATCAACATAAATAAAAGCATAGGCCTGCATTAGTACCAAAATGGAAGCAGCATTTAGAATAGCTTTATTACTTGCTGCATGCTCATGTGCATACGTTAGCAGTTGGGCATATCAGTAGGTCATCGTGCATGCACAAGGAATCACAATTTGTCTTGCAATGCACGGGACTCCCAGGTCGAAAAATAAGATTTAAGCACCTCCTTAATTACCTCATCTTTGATTGAATGCATCGTGGGATAGCCGCGGGGCGTTCGGTGCGGGGACATTGTTGACATGGTGAATGAGTGTCAAAGGAAATGAGGACCCAAGATAGCCTACCTGTGATGATCTTAAGAGAGAGGAAAGGCTCTGGGGGAGATTCCACATCAAACGTGTGGCTGCATTATTATGGCTCGCTCTCAGCTTGACTTCGTCATATTCTAATTGAGATGTCAAGTTAATTTTGTCAATTTATGAATATTGAATAATGAATTCCTGAAATCCCTGAACCGTAAATTGACCTTTCGCTACAGACAGTGAATTCAGACTGATGCGAGTGACACTTGCATGCCTAAAGAGGGCCTTTAATTAACAAATCTGTAACTGCCAAGTGCCTAGTAATTTTTTTTAAGTTGAGTGATCCCAAATCTACCAAAAGCAAGAACTTATTTCCTTGATTTTGATAACTTTTTTTCATAAGTGGAGGACTTCAGTGCCCAGCCAATAAAACTTCAATACTTGGCATTGGGGTTGATGCCCTGGTCTTGTCAAACATTTCCAAAAATGTGCTGTTATATGGGTTTGCTGAATGTTACTGTTTCTTTGTTTGTTTTGTTTATATATATATTTTTTTTTAATTATTTTTTATAAAGTTAGAAATATCATGGTTTTGTTTTGTTTGATTTAAAGTTAAGAATTGCAAGGGCTAATATTTTCAGGATCTTGGTTTTGTTGTTGTTGAATATAATACCAAAGGATCTGAAATGGTATTCAGTATTCTGCTAAATATACTTAAATTTCTGTTATAATTTGTATTATTAGCAACATGGAAACTACTGCTGTTTGACTTTGTCTTATAACTGACATAAGAACTTTGAATCATAAGAATGGCATCTTGCTGCTTCACTATCATTTCCTGGAAGATGATTAATGCAGAAACCACTAGAGATATCTTGGCCAATATTGACATTGTATTTTAATAATGATAAAACAATGTGGCAGATATGTCTTCTTGAATTATATTTTGTTACTCAAGATTTATAGTCCTAAAATTAAAGATGCAAAATTTAAGAAACGTTAAACTTACATAGTGTACATGTGGGCAATTCCAGCATTATGAAAGGACGTGTAATGTCCGCGACAGAACCAATGATATCTACTTGATGATTCAGAGAAATGACCCAAAACTCCTAGTCTGTAATCTCCCTGACCATTACTAGATGATGGATGTATAAGATTTGAAAAATACATTGTCAGGTTTATCCACTTACTTCTTAAAAGCTCTGTCACGGACATTACAAAATGCTGGAATTGAAGCACCCACATTGGCAAAATAAAAAATATGGCATATGCACATTTAGCAACTCCGTCAAAATTAGTTTTATGACTTCAAAAAGCTGCCTTCTATTAAATTGATTTTTGACAATTGGTTTTTTTTTAGTTCTACCTGCAAGACACCAAGAGCAGCAATGGGACCTTCATCAACAACCAGCGCCTCAGCAGGGGGGCGGAGGAGAGCCCTCCCCACGAGCTCAACTCAGCAGATATCATCCAGTTTGGGGTGGACGTCATGGAGAATTCAAGGAGAGGAGTCGGTACGTATGACGGGGGAGAAATTGTAGATTTGGGGATGGGGTAGTCTTAATCCAAGGCTGGACTTGGATTTTTGTGCCCCTCTTACACATCAGGTCGCGATCCCTGGCTAATGCTTTGAACCCCGAGGCAGTAGAGGGCGCTTCCAATAAGATGAATCGCATCCAGTTTTGGGAATATTGGCGCTCAAACCCAAGATTTTCCTGACATACACCTCATGCACACTACTTAAGCTAATGTGTGCTTTGAATGTCGTGGGTCCAAGCGCCAAAGTTCCCAATACTACATTAAATTCATCTCGTTGAAAATGCCCTGTACTGCTACGGTGGCTTGATCGCGCTTGCCAAGGATTGGGACCGGATTGGATCAAGACTAGGGATGGGGAAGTGTTGTTGATTGGACAGAGTTAGAATGTTGTTGTGTTAAATGAAGTCTTCAGTTTGTGAATATCAGCAGAAGAATGACATGACAAAATCAGGAATCTGGTAAAATTATCAGAAGTGAGTGTCCTGACATTTGTAAACAAGGACATACTGTGGATATGAGTTTTGTGCTTTATCCAAATATCTTGTTTATACTGGTAGGTCTTCGATAATTACAGCTACGGGAAGGCATACATGTACCGGTACATGTACATTGTACTAATAATAGACGTATATCTCTGGAAGCCTTTTTCAGAAGTTGCTTTCCATGCATCATTATCGTCATAATCTTCCAGTAATGCAGAATCCTTGATGCTGATTGGTTCATCCATAGCAACAGCTTGGTGCCTTTTTTCCATGTTGCACATTCTCTGTATAAATTGAAAAGTGTGCACCATTCACTGCAGTACGAGTAACGTCCTTCAAACAAACGTACAATCCAAATAGGATCACCACAAGCATTTTGATAATTAAATTTGTTTGAAGATAAATTCATTATCCTGTGCAAGCTTGTGGAACACAGAAAGATTAAGTCTGTCTGCATCCCGCATGGTACCCAACCTTCGGCCTTATTGCATACATGGCATTTGACAATGTATGTATTTTGTGTGTAAGGCCAAAAAAAAAAATAAGTCGGTCTCTGGTCAGGGCGCAATCTTTTTTTTTTCAAAAATGTTCCGCGGTAGCTCCAACAGCGCCCTCTCTTGCCGCACCTCCTCATTTGTTTTTTTACCAAAGAGCACCAAGGAATGGGATATTGCACCACGGCAAATGATCGAGAGCACCAAGGCAAATTATGGAGGACACCAATGTACATGAGGACACCAAAAAAGCAAAATAGTACCCCACCTTGTCTGTACAATCCAAGCTTGAAGAAGAAAAAAAAAAAAGCAAAAAAAAAAAAAATCCGCGTCGCCGCGTCAGTTCCAGAACTTTGGTCTGACCAGAGACCGAATATTTGTTTGGGGGGCCTAAAAGAGAGGTGTGCATGTTTTAAAACAGCCCTCACAACACGTACTTACAAAGCCTTTGGTATAATACTGCCTAGACTTGTCACTGTAGGTGTACATGTTGTTACTGTAGATGTACATGTACACATGCTGCACAGTGTCAGCTTTCAGAGTCTTGCGTGAATATAGGCCATTCATAATGTGCAGGGTTCATTCATATCTGGACAGAGTACTGTCGGTACGTCATTTGTCAAATGGTTGTCGTAGCTATTAATGTGTGTGCATTGATATCTGCCTGTGCTCCCTCACTCAGGCCGTGTGTGCTGTCTTAATTGGCTGCTGAGGTGGTTCCAACATGCAATCTTAGAAGCCTTAGGTGTTTGGTTTCATCTTTGGATGCAGGATGGGCTCTTGAGCAAATCTTGAGGAGAGATAGAGATATAAAGACCCCTCCCCTTTTTAGAAACACTGTCCCATCTGTAACGATTAGGGCCTATAAAACCGGTAGTATATATTTTTTTCAACTTTTTAGTTAAAAAAATACACAATATGAAGTATTCTGGATGTATTCCTTACCCCTAACCCCTTGAGTGATTTACTAGGAACCTTCCTCCCTCTTGCAAAATCCAACACTCTGTGGTAAGTCAACACCCAAAACAAACTGTTGGACTCTGATTTCGGTGGTATGCCTGACCCCAAGTAAAGCATGTTCTGTCTACTAGTGCAGTACTCACTCCAACAGATTCCAACAAAACATGCAGTTGGATTTTGATGGGTTGAGGCAGTTCGAGTTAATGCAGTCATCCTCCAAGAGTGATTTTGAATAGCAAACTACATACCCAGCAAATAAAAACTCATTTGTCGTTCTTAATAATGATACTTGAGTGACAACTTACAAAGAACCAAGATAACAGGGACAGGAAAAAGGTCACACTTTGGACCTAAATTTATAGACTGACCTATCTACCGGTAGGAGTATAAATACACAGCTCACATATAGGAGTATATGTGACCTGCCATAGCATAATGAGGAATAACCCCCACCTTTGACTTTTCGCGTTGTGTACATGACGTTAAAGTGCAAATCATAGGCTTTCTAATGATACCAAATTTATTTCTGTAGCTTAATTTATTCCAAAGATATGATGCAGGAACTTCAACAGTGTCCTGCCAAGTTACCAATCTCAATTTCGAGAAAAACGGCTTTGAAAAAAAAAACACGCATTGCGCCGCCAGCGGCAGTGATAAACGTACATGTACTTCAGTTTTTCCACTTTTGTGGGGTATTTTTCCCCAACAAAAATGAATAGTGTGAATTTTGGATACCTTGGTTACTAAAAAAATGCAAAACAATCAATATCGATGTAGACATGATTTTTCTAGCGTATCCGACTTCAAACGTCGATTACTCAAAACAAGGTTTGGGGGACATTCCTCATTTTGCCACAGTAGGTCACATATGTACACATATCTATACCGGTACATCTTCCGGAGCCATAATTTTCAATTGCAACATGTTACATGTACGTCTGTGCAGAACACATTGTGTGTACATGTATGTTTACCATTGACCCTACACACATGTCTATTCAGTGTTATGAGTTATGATCTGCCAAGCGATGCACATCAGTTTCAAGGTCAACATCCTGGCAGTGACTCACTAATGATATATGACTGCAGTGGACAAAAAGCAAAAATATTTCTTTAGTTTGTTTTTGGCTCATCAAAACAGAATATTTATAATTTAATGCTGCCCCTGCAGTATCATAACAGAATAAGTGGTGGGATTTAAATCTGGATTCTTTTTATTTGGTTTGAATTCACTTTTGGTTTCGATTTTGGAAAACGAATATTCGAAACCAACCTTTAAAAAAATTAAGCCTTCCATTTTTGTGACACAGATTTTAAAGAAAACAACTGGAACATCCCCCAATGGAGTACCGAAGTGAATACGTCACGCGCACAAAATGGGTGTAAAAGACATTAGCGCGTGATTCAGCCTGAGAACCAACACGCGCGCGTATTCCATTCGTTTGCACTACATTTTCTGGTTCTAAATGACGTCACACTTCGGTACTCCATTTGCTCCATAGTCTCTGATTGTAGCTGCATTCACTTGCTTGTGGTCTTCTTGGTGTATGAATAGCCTTCCAATTTGACTTATCAGAGAGAACCCAAGTTCCCACCAATTTTGTCAACATTACAGCTCTGGAGTGGTTTTGTAAAGGCCCAAATGCAGTGGTCATTGAAACTCTACCCAATCATTTGGAGGGCATTGCATGCCGCACCTCACTCGTCACTTTTTGTTGGCATGAATAAATGAGAACTTCCAGTGAAATCAGATTACCGTTATTCGGTTTGAAAAAAAAAATTAGCATAACCGGATTTTGAAATCTCTGATTTCTCCCGCCACTAAATAGAATACATACAGTTGTGGGATTTTTTCATTAAAATGTTGTTAATTCAATGAGCTTGGAGTTGAGGGATTTTCAAATATCAATCATGACTTTAACCCTAACGTACCTGAATCCATCAAAATCCACACCCCTGTTTCGGGGGATTCCGGCGGATACAGGATACCTCTATATTGCACAAACTGGGGGATTTTGATGGATTCAGGATTGTAAGCCTAGCGGAACTGCAGGATTTTTATGGATTCAGGATACCTCTATACTGAGCTGTTGGGGGACTTTGGCGGATTCAGGATCTCAACTGATTTACTCCCGGCTAACTGGTGGATTCTGATGGACTCACTGGCCACCAACATTTTCTTGCATGGCCAAATTGATGGATTTTGGTGGAATCAGGATACTTTCTAGTAAATGAGCCCAAGGGGTTAGGGTTAATACAAAGACTGAATAAAATGAACATCCAAACAGTTTAATCAGTGTTATCCTGAAAATGAAATAAATGATTTCTTTCTGTGTTTATTTTACTATTTTTTTAGTAACCCATGGATGTATAGTTTCCCAGCTGACGTTATTCAACCCAGATGGATCAGAGGCAATCAGGAGGTATGTAATTCCATATACTTTTACTCTTTTGACTCGGCAAAGTTTCTTTTTTGTTCTGTCTTGGACACTGTATAAGGCCACGGACGGTGAGACCACTTCACACAATCTTACTCTGAGCTTGCACACCAGTGTGCACTTTTTAAAGTCAAGTCACCCTCCCCCCTTCCCTTCCTTTAGGATTCCCAGCCACTCTAGAAATCTAGGTGTAGATTATTTGCGTTACTACTTAAAGAGGTTGTGGAATGCTCGAAGACATTTCCGTCATTTTCGGGTAAATGTAGCCTAAGGTGTGATGAAATAAAAACGACTATTGTGTCTGTCATGAAATGAGTACAAAAGGTACTTTTGAGAGCTGTTTTTCAGGTCCTGTTTCGACCCGAACGTGCAATTTGTGTAAAAGTCGTCGTTGGGGGCAGCAAACAAAACATAGTAAATCGTGACGTAATAAACAGGACTCGTTTACACTACCCTGCATTGGGAGTCCTGTTTATTACGTCACGATTTACTATGTTTTGTTTGCTGCCCCCAACGACGACTTTTACACAAATTGCACATTCGGGTCAAAACAGGACCTGAAAAACAGCTCTCAAAAGTATCTTTTGTACTCATTTCATGACAGACACAATAGTCGTTTTTATTTTATCACACCTTAGGCTACATATATACCCGAAAAATGACGGAAATGTCTTTGAGCATTCCACAACCTCTTTAAATGCATAGCATTGATGCTTCTCTTACTTGCGGATCAGTTTTTTAATCTTTCCTCAAAAGTTGTTCAAAATTTCGTCCCCTCCCCAACTGCACCCAGTACATATACCTGGACTGAATTTGGCACATTTCCTGCAGTCAAACGCAATATCCGTTCCTGTACCCCTGACCACAACCTTTCAGTCACTGACAGAAATTCCCAAGGCAAACGATATAAACTGGTAGTTTTCTGTAATCAATCTACCTCATGATTCAAGAAATCTCAGCGCGCACACCAGCATGCATAAAGTTGCACACAAATACGGCGCCATGGAACAAGACTGATCCTAACTGTTGAATAGTAAATCCCATTCCCCATGGGCGAATCGGACTTTTTGAGCCCCGGCGTGAATGGGAGCAATAATGAATGTCACGTGATGTGAGTTCCACCACTCAACTGATAACAAACTACAGGTAATGATAACGAAATAACAAACGACCACTATAAGAAACATTTTTTATGGACCCCAACATGTTCGTTATAGTGAAGTTCGACTGTATAAATATTAAGTAAATTAAAATATCAGTGACTGTTTTGTTCCTTTTGAAATTCAAGATGTGTAGCACGGAGTCCAGATCTGTTGAATTTGTCACTCATGTCCTTGTGATTTATTTCACATTTTTATCATTAGAAATGGAATCCCTTATCAATCTGTTCAGTTTTGTTGATGACTTTTCCAGAAGCGTTTCTGTTTCGTTTCGTATGAACCTATGTTGTACACATTAGTCTGAACCTCGCTCGACATGTTCCCTTTGATAGAAAGATCATATGTTCATCATGCGTATTACATTTTATTTCTTCACATGCTCAACACATGTAAGCAGAACAAGGAAGCTAAATTCTGACATGATGATTTCCAAATATAGCACTGAGAGGATTTGCAAACATTTACGTTCAGGAATTTCGGAGTCAAGTTCATTTTAAAAATAGTCAAAACAGATTGAAACAATTTTGCTGTGCCTAATGCACAGATTTGCCATTGCAAAGCCAGTTGACATCTCTGCAACACAATTTTGTACACTTTTGTCAACATCACCTTTAAATTTGTATCACAAGATTTGCACTGATGGTTTGTTGCTGGTGCACTGACCTTAGATGCATGGAATAAATCAGGGCAGGAGGAAATAAGCTTATTAGGCTGAGGGTAATGTTATAGATCTGCAGCAAGCATAGTTTTGCTTGTGTAAACTTGTATTTCCTCTGATCAAAAAAATCAAAATATACTTACCCTAACCACCCCAACTCCATCAAAATCCCCCCCCCCCCCCATTTTGGTTGATTTTCTGGACTTGGTCCAGAAGGCCTGGCGTGACTAAATATTAATGGAGTACAAATAGCTTCCTGTACTGCTATTGTGATAAAACTAAAGCCATGTGTAGCAAGTCCATGTACATGTATGTCGACCAGTGCGTCAGTGGTGGATTCCATTATGTCATGTACAGTTTTTGTATTGCAAGCACCGTGATTGATGGATTTTGATGGACTTGGTCCAGTTCCTAGTAAAAGGCATTAGGAAGTTAGGTTTAAAAAACAAAGTGCAAGCATCAAACTTTAATAGGTTACAAATGTACATCAGCCAGTTTGATGTACATGTATGGAATTTATTATTATTTTTTCTAAAATGTTTGGCCAAATTAATATGTAATACATTATTTTGTTTTTGTTTTTGGTACATGTACTTTATTTTGTACTCAATTTTCATAAAGATCATTCTGTATTCAGAAATGACCTTCTTGTACATGTGAGAGGTACATGTGTGAACATGTCTTTAAATGCATGTATACATCCCTAATATAAGAAGGTAAACTTGTGGAGATTTTGACAACTAAAATAACCAAGAAAGGTCGGGTGCCAGACTGGTCTTAATATACAGTGTACTATAACATTGTTGTTTGTTTTTTTTATTTCTCAATGTCTAGTTCCCCGGCTCCAACACTAAGTTACAGCAGTACCAGTCCAACCACTAACAATGTCCCATCCCAGGACCTGTACCAGTTATCACACTACCTCAAGGTGAGAAACAGAGCAACATTGGATTGTAGACCTTAAGCCGGCTTCAGGTCTACCTGCAATTTGCTTGCGCCATGATGGAACCGTCAGCATCAAGTACATACGTACTGCTCAGGTCACGAAACTGAGAAATCGTGTGATTCTTTTGAAACAAACGGCATCCCGATGCAAAATAATCGCCCATGTCACCCACGACGCGACGATCCTCCACGATTCCACAGCATAGACAGTCACGTGACTTCTTTACCAATAAGGGAATAAATTTGTGTTTGGCCGGTTCGGCTCGTGCCATTATCAGTGCACATTCCCTTATACGGTCTTAAATGTACTTGCGGTATTCCCATTCACAAATACCTTTGAGTCAAAAAGTCGACACAAGTCAAAAATTATACATTTTCAATGATTTTGTTGAACAGTTTTATTTCATTTTCTTAAACACCCCTCAAGCTATGGTATGGAATATCCTCTCGCGAGTAGTAGTAAACAATCTCCTTATATGGTGATTGACGCGCGCGTGGTGCGTACTGCTTGATGTTGCGCAGAACGCGGAGCGCCGGTGTATGGTTTGCTGATTGGCTACACAATTGAAAAGAATGATCTTGATGCGCACACAATCGCGACCTTGTCGTAGAAGTTGAAATTGTTCTACTCTTGCGACTGTTGATTTTGTTGAGCGCCGACTAATTCCGATCGTCTTAATATTGTCGCAGTTACACTCAGGTTGCACAAAATCGGTGACTGAAATGTTCCCGACGGTCATAGCTCAGACGCAGCTTGATCCTGAAAAGTCAGTCGCCAACTGATCTGTGTTGTCGCAAGGTCGACCTGAGGGCAGCTTTACAATTGTTTGGCATCAGTTTACCCTCATCCTCAAAGCATTTTATTTTTTACTAAGACCCTTCCTGAATTCACCACATACAGGCCTTTGTGATTTTGGAAATATCCTCCAAACCATATTATAGTGCCGGGCTGATTTAGGGTTGTATAGGGAGTGGTTTGAGTGTGTTTTGAGGTGTTTTGAATGATTGGTTAAAGCTTTATCATCTTCAATCCACGTTTGACTGTAACAGGAGGCTCTGCATCGTGAGCAGATGTTGGAGCAGAAGCTTGCCGGCTTACAGAGGTTACTCTCCTCCACCCAGGAGGCGTCAGAGTGTAGCTGGCAGGCACTCATTGATGAGGATAGACTACTGTCTAGGCTCGAGGTACTAGAGAGCCAACTTAGAGCATATTCAAAGGTAAGATGCATGTCTCTTAAGTAATCAACTTTCCTTCCCTCTGTTGGTTGCTTACAGTAGGAGCAAGTTCAAATGGGCACCATCGCTGACTAGTGGTTGATTTGTGGCGTAACTTAGTGCCCGCGCACCAAAGGCAATGTGCAGATGTCTACATGGTGATGGTGACAACATCCTCACAAAATTCTGAGTGCTGGCTCCCTGCTGTGCTTTATGATGCGCGCGGCTATTGGTAACCAGCCAATGTGACCCACATCATTGCCCTGGTCCAGAATAGTTGACTAGACTAGTCCAACTATCGTTGACTAACCAGCGTTTGACCAGAGTTAGCCCAACTGTGGTCAACTGTAGTTCCTGATCGAGCTTGCTCTAGGAGCAAGTTGGAACGAGCACTGTGGTTAACCATACAGGTCGAGTCAAAAAAAGCGGAACCCAAACCCCGCAAAATATATTTAATATTTAAAAAAAAATATTTGAAAAAAATAATAATGACTGGAAAGCCAATTTCATAAACTACTTTTAGATGAAAAAGTTACTGAAATTGCTCAATCCGTTCAAAGTAAATCACCATTCAAACGCAATGACCCTAAAACCTCTTTCGTCCAAAAATGCGATTTCAAGAATCGTCACAATTGTCTTCAAACATCACCAGCGATAAAACCTCAGTTTAAAAGTTAAAAATATTTAGCAAAGTCCTTTTGAAGGCCCATCTTTTAAAGACAGTTGATTTTATAAATCATATTGTTTGCCTGAGCAGGGTTGTTAATAAAAATATTGTGTACTACAGTTGTTGACAGTTGTTAAAACAAGTATTCTGTGTCATTTTCTTTGTTGTTCCAAACAGTCAGAACACGCAATAAATTACTTTTTTTTGTGGAAGAAACAGGTTTTACTGTCATTGCATTTACATTCTTATATTCTTTGAACTGATTGAGTAATTTCAGTAATTTTTCATCTAAAACTAGTTTATGAAATTGGCTTTCCAGTCATTATTGTTGTTGGTGCTGCATATTTTTTTAAAATATGAAATATATTTTGGGGGTTTGGGTTCCGCTTTTTTTACTCACTCTGTAGTTCGAATAACTGCACTTGAACGCAGGATGTTTGGACTAAATCTAGTTGACCATATGTAACCGGACCACAGGGCGCGGTTGCTTCACTGGTTACCAATAGCCTGGCGCATAATAAAGCATAGCAGGGAGCCATGACCAAGAAGTTTAATGATAACATTTTGACCATCGTTTGGCTGGAGGTGTTCGCACATTACTATAAGTTTGCAGGGATAAATAACATTACAAATCAACCACTAGTGGACTAATGGTCCTTGCTCTCATTAGCTCTAAGCTGCTCAGTTGGTAGTCTGTCGAGAGCACCATCATTTTTTGAACTAACGTACACACTGTACAATATGGTGCCATTCGTTACTTTTACCCACCACGTTATTTCTGGTAACCTCCAATTTATTTGAACTTTGCTTGGATGTATATTTTTTCATCCATTTTAACTTGATTTAATACATCCACTCATGTATGACACATACATGCATTGAGCCATACTTTGTGAAAAAGGTTATATGGGCTCTGTGCGCAACAAAAGAGGGTGCCCTTTTACCTAGCAACAACGTCCCATGGGCGGGACACATACATTTTGCCTGCTGACACGCACGCACCGTTCCTTGTGTGTGACGCAAGTACACCAGGGGATTTGTACTATGTACACGCAGTGGCCGCGCTTCGCGGCAAAATATTGCAGTCAGGCAAGATGGCGTCGATCGGTCACCCCAACTGTACTTTCTTTGCCGGTGAGGGGGTACTTGTGAATGGAGCAGATCGGGTGATTGTTGAAAGTGAATTCTCTTAAAATGTTTCTTGTGTTGTTATGTTTTCAGGCCAACTCAGAAGAGAGTATACGGAAGGAGTTGGTCGCGTTGCAAGAAGACAAGCACAACTATGAGTCAACGGCCAAAGAGTCTCTCAAGAGGGCGCTAGAAGAGAAACTAGACGCGTGCCGGAAACTTTCGGACTTGGAGGTATTGGTTCTGAAATTTTTGAAACTGATTCCAAATTCTAATATTTGTTTGTCAATGAGTTGCAATTCAGACTACAGTAGAACGTCGCTATTCCGAACACTTTCAAACAAACGTTCAGCTATACCGAACATCAGCCTTGGCTCCCAATTTTTGTGTACAAAACGTACCGAACATTGTTGTTGGAAATGTCAACAGAAGAGAGACTAAAAGGCTATTATTTCCCCAACGAATAGTAGGAAAAAGCCACCCATGTAAGCTCAAAAACTGTGTAATTACATGATTCAATAGTCGCACGTGTTCGAAGTCGTCTTTCAGTAACTACCAGGGTGTACTTGGTGAAGGTCTGCTAAGGAACTGAAAATATTAATGGACACGTTTGGCGACTCCGAGCATGGTTTGTAAATGCAACTACACAATAACAATGATCAAAAGAGGGCGCCACTAATGTGTGAAAATCACTTTACCGAACGATCGCTATTACGAACAATTTCTGTGGATCCCACGGTGTTCGTTATAGCGGCGTTCCACTGTATTTGAATAAAAGAAAAATCTGACAAAGAGTTTGAAATTTAGATTTGTACCCCAGTGAAAAGGAACATAATCATTGGGGAAAAAAGACTAATTCAAATGTTGTTGTTTCTCTTTTATCAGTTTTATTTTCTCTTTTAATAACTTTCTTTGTCTCCAGAGAATGTTGAGTAATTCCGAGGATGAGTGCGCTCACAGCAAAGAGGAAGTAGATCGTCTGCAGGTCGAGCAGCAAGCCTTGATCACCAAGCACACGGAAGTCGCTGCCGAGCTGAAGGAAGTGGCTCAGAAACTCACCGAGGCTGAAAAGATGCATGCTGATGAGGTCAGGGTTCAAACTGTGTAGAAGTACGAAAAGGAAACAGCGCCCTCTGTTGGCAGCATCCCAGAATTACTAATGAATTCACAAAACCAACAGGGAGCGTTGTTCAGTTTTGTACTTGAAATTTTTAAAAAGTCTGAGAATTTGTACGTTCCAATATGGTGTTTTTATTGCTGGGACTAAAAGTATAACAATAAGAGTACAACAATATATGATATAAATGCTTCAAACTAGCTTGAATATTTCAGGTAATTTTTTTCTGGATAGAGTATGGCACCATTCTATGCCGTGAGGAAAATGCCGTAGGAAAAAAAAACATGCTTGAAAATGACCAACGATCATTTTCAAGGATCTAAATTTGTGTTACTTATAAATGCCTGAGCCAGTTGTTCCTTTTGCTCAAGATCCTGTCGCGTGGGAGGTTTTAAACTGCTGTTTAGACTCCGCTTGATGTTTAAATGACAATGTTTAAAACCAGTCACAAGACCGCATGCTCTGTGCCACATGTGCACGGTACACGCCGCATGGGCTGGCTATAGCCACGGATATGATCTCCATATAAGGAAATGTTGATCACATTGTGTGTACCATAGACGTGGCCTGAACATGGAGTAAAATGGTTGAAGAAAATCGTTTAGAATTTGTCAAATTTTCGACTTATTTTGGCTTTTGATTGAAAAGGTTCGGCTCGGGCCATAGCCGGCAGACAGGACTCTGACCGGGGGTTTCAAATCACATGTTTATAATTGCGCAATCACACTATTATCCCCTTATTAAAAAGGTTGAATTTAAATTGTTTGCTTTTGTAATAATCCAAGTCTTGTACCTCTTCATATTTCACACTTTAAGGTGGAGAGACTGACAATCGAGAAAACGGAGCTGGAACGGAAGGTTGACATCGCATCCCGGGAGGAGATCGCGTTGGCTACCAGGATTGAAGAGATGCAGGCAGAGTGTGACTTTGCCAGAGAGCAGCACGCAGCCGTCAAACGTATGTCAGGTTTATGGCGGCTAATACAGTGACGCTTTGTCGCTATCCACAGCATTCCTTTCCCTTGGGGGGGGGGGGGGAGGGGAGGAGATTTATTTGGAACTAACCTTTTTCAAAAATGGAATTTAACCTCAAAGGCAAAGGCAACTCAACGTGGGTGCTTATAGAAAAAAATAGGCAGTAAAGAGAAAGTAGGAAACTATTTAATTTTTCTTGAACTGAAATACATCATATGAATGGAAGGAACTGGATACTGGCATGACGTTCCACAATGAGGCTGCCCGGGGGAAGAAACTTGGAAGACCAACTGTATATGGATGAAAGACGGTACTAAAACGTGTCAAGCAGTTGAAGGAACAAGATTGGGAAATAAGACGTAACTATTCATTTACTGAAAAATTCCCATTAACAGTTCGTTATGAGGAAGTTCAGGAGCAGCTCAAGCACTACGTCAAGGACACAGAGAAGTCTGACAAGACGGACGAGCAAGAGAAGGAGGACACAAATCTTAAGATCATCCAGGAGAACGAAGATGACACAAGACAGATCATCTCTAAAGAGGACACCGACTCCACAGATGCTAACACGTTAGGTAAGCACCAAGCTACAAAATATGGGTCAAAAAGGTTTTGGAGCAGCTAAGCTGATAATAATGCTTAGTGGATTTTCTTTCTAAGCAAAATTCAGCTGGGAACCAGTCACAAACAGTATACTTTGCATGACATTTTGGCTGGTGCCCTGTATTTGCTAAGCAGATTTTTTTTGTGCTTAGCATATTTCTGTGCTTAGCAGATGATGTACAGAAAGGTAACTTTTCTTTGGGTGAGCACCTACTGGCGCACATAGAGCTCGGCTTTCAAAGTTAGAGTGTGGATCATTTGCAGCTAACCAAAAAGTAACCGACCAAATTATTGTTAAACAGCTTACTTGGTTTAAAGATATAATGGCACTAAGTTCCCTGTGAAATTTATTCTTTCTTGCATGCTGTCATTTTGAAGAAAACAAATAAAAGAAGGTCACTTCCAAAGATGTGTCAAGTGACACGTTTTTGGAAATTTCCGTTTGTAGTTGGTTTGTAATTGGGTGAATCTGCGAATGGGTGCGAGAGTTGACGTGACACACATACGCACGCGGTTGCCATTATTCATCGGTTCAGTGTGTGACATCACGTAGCTACAATCGGCTGGATGAGAATCATGTCGCGAAGGCTGATTTCAGGATTGTGTCACAAAAGGGCGTAATTCAAAATATGACTTGGCAACTTTTGAACTGAAAAAGAGATCCAGAATATTGTATTTTCTCTGAATATACAGCATTCACAGAGCTAAAACGTCATCGGGTTAGCTGTTAAGCATCTGGCTTTAGATTTTGAGCACTTTTGTTGCTTCAAACGAAAAAAATGCACAAATGACAAATTGTCCATTCTATCGTTAATTTGAATTGTTTTGCATCCTCAGACAACAGCAACAAGTCTCTTAAAGAAGACGAGGAAGACATCGAGAAGGATGCGAAGGAAGAAACAAAGGAGAAAGCAAAGAAACAAGAAGATGAAGCTAAGACCAATGGAGAGGCAACGCCTACAGGTAATACACCTGAACCATCTACCCATTGTCATATGCATATTCATGAGCTAGCACCCTACACTCATTGGTTAAATAATCATGTCATGGCATGTGACATATTTCGTACAACTTTTGATGTATTCACCTGATATGTTGTCAAATGTGGCAAATACTTTAACAGGGACACCTGCCATATGCTGTGTAACCATTTTGAGATTTTTTAACAGGGTGTCCAGCCACTCTGAAAATCAGGGAAAATCTTGAAAATGAGTTTTTATTTTTCCATTTAGGGAAAAATTGAGGAATTTGGGGAAAAACTACAAAAATCAGGGAAAACTCTGGGAATTTAACAGTGACCCAGAAGGGAAAGATTTTCACCAGTTATGTGCGTCTTGTGCCACATGTCCAAGTTGTGTCCATTGACTGACTGGCTATGGTGGCTTTTTAGTGTTTATGCAGTGAGAATACTACATCGATGATTTTCATGGTCTTAATCTCTCCAGACAATAATAATTGTCTGTGCTACACCGCCTCTTGACTTCCCAGCAACCTCGTTAAAGTGAAAAATATTTCTCATGGAATCTTGTAAATTTTTCATGGAAAAATCAGAGAAAAACTCGGATTTTGTTTTCATAAAGCACTGGGAACCCTCTTTTATCATTTTGAAATTCTTATTTGGTTCTCCCCACACACAGATGCCTCGCCAACCTCACCTAATGAACCTTCGGTACAAGGAACATTAGAACAGCAACTTGAAAGATTAAAAGGTAGGTCAGATCAATGGTAGAACAACTATGAAGCCAAATGGAACCTCCGTTATTAGTGGTAGCACTTGATAAATTCAGTCGCAGTGATAAGGGTCTGTTCAGATGAAACACACCGCTGTAATAACACCGCTATACCGAACATTTGGCTATACTGAATATCATCCTTGGCTCCCGATTTTTATGTACAAAACCTGCCGAACATTGTAAACAAACTTGACACTAATTCTTATCAAAATTACTCAAAAATAGAATTAAAATGTAAGCAATTTTAACTGAAATAAAATTATTACATGTACTTAAAAGTCAAATTAAAAATTAGGAAAGATTAGCACATGTCCAATGGCAAAAAAAGGGAAATACATAACATTTATTTAATGTAGTTGGGGGGACCACACAGCAAGTTGTACGGTATGTTTTGTGGGGACCAAAGATGCTGTGGGGATTGTCAAAATTCCCCACGACTCGGCGCAAATTTTCCTGATGGAAAACTTCTCTGGAATGTTGTGCCAGCTGGGGCTTTGGACTGTGTGCAAAAAAGGGCAGTGCACTGTTTAGTTCCATAGTTGAAATAAAAACACCCATCTGAACATGAGCAGCAATGGAACAAACATTGTGATTTTCATTTGATGCAGGTGAACTGGTAGACTCCGAAACCAGGCTACAGGAGAGCCAGGAGCAGGTCAACGGCCTGCAGCAGCAGCTCAAACAGGCTCAATTGGAGGCTATCGAGAATATAGCCAAAGCTAATGCCATTGAAGGTATGGAATCCGTTGAAGTTAATTTCTCAATCTACTGTTCTAACCCTTCGGCCTTTGTACCACTCCAAACTGCCCTGCCTGTTACTCCTCATACCGCCCCAAACTGCCCCAGCACTGTATTGATTCATGGAGAAGTAAACGTAATGTAATACATTTTAGTACCAGAGCTAAAGGGTTAATTCAAAGAATTATATATTTGACTATTTATATAATTCACCATTCTGTCTGTCTCTTGGCTGTCTCTTATGTTTTATTAATTTATAAATTCCAATACCAGCTTCAAAACATGTCTTTTATAAAATTCTGAACCTGATATTTTTGTCATTTTCTGTGGACCAACTGAAATGCCAGGGTGAATGTTTTTTGTTTGTTTGTGTTTTTCGTCAGAAAAACTGAAGGAATCAGAGAAGACAATGGAAGAAGCTGTTGAAGAGGCTACAGTGGATCTCAGAGAAAGAATAGGTTAGATCAATTTTTTCCGCAATATAATTTTTTTCAATGATTTTTTCATCATCCAACAGCGGAAAATCCTCAATAACAGGCTTAAGTAAATTGTGTAATTTTTTTTTTTAACAATGTATTTAATAATAAATGTATTTAAAATCTAAATATTTCTTAATTTTTCTGAATTCACTGAAAGAAACGTTTATATACACATGAGTTTCCACAATGAGGATATGCCAATACGTACGACTTTCTGACATGTTTCCCAGCTGGAAATTTTGGAGGCTATTTGTAGTCCCTCTCATCCCCTACCAAGGTGATTCCTGTGGTCTCAGAATACTTTTGCTCCCCTCCAACTCCAAAACCCTCCCTTCATCAAACTGTTCTCCAAAATATTGTTAATATTTTGACGGATTTGGGAGTTTTAAAAGTCCAGGCACCATTACGTTGCATGGGACTTTGAGATTCCAATTTTTTATGGCAGTTCAAAGAACTAAAAGGTTACTGTTTATGTTGACTTTTCTCATACGCTGATAGTCTGAACTCACAAAATCAAAATGGCGGGCCGTTTAAAGTCGGATTTATGACATAGTGGTCAACCTAATTTAAATATCTACGCGCATACCAATAGGGTGCTGCATTAATCATTATGCATGAGTGTGCAGGAGAAGTTGGCCAATCAAGCTATAGGGGAGGCGGCACAGCACAGACGCATAGCCACCAACATCAGAAGCAAGAGGCCGTTGCCTGTCCTCATATACAAGTGTGTTGTGAGGTCAGGTCTCCAGCCTAACATGCTGAATTCATAGAATCTTCATGTAATTTTTTTTCCCTGCGCGTCTTTTTGCAGCCAAAATGGAAGCTTTGGACAAAGAGAGAACGAGAGGGGGCCAAGTCATTGAAGGTCAGAAATGTTTATTATTGCGTCTTCTTTTTATAAATCAATGATTTTTCATGGTCTTAATATGTGGGAGCCAATGTGTACATCGCCTGGGTGGTGTGTGTGTGTACGGCGAGTGTAGTACCCACTTCAGATGCAAGAAACCTGTGACTTCGTTGCAGAGGAACACGACTGAGCACAGGGATGCAACCCAGTCAATAAATTGCCAAAGACACCAATGAAAAATTCCCACACTTCAACAAATGGAAAAAATGTAAGGTGTTCAAGACGCATTAAATAAAAGTAGCCATCCTCTTCGTCGCTTTTTCATTGTTGAGTTGTTAAATCTCTTCTTTTTTTCCATCAGAGCCCATGTTTGCTAAGATGGAGGAGAGACATCTGAGTGCTGCTCCGCCTGATGCTAAGAACAACCTGCTAAACACGATGCGACCTGAAGAGTTGACGGATCTTCATAATCATCTCGGCGACAATCAAGGTAGAAAGACAACAATCTACCCTTCCATTTGACCAACACCTGCTTCAATTAGATAATGTTTTCCTTTCTTTTATCCTTAAGAAGGGCCATAAGATTTGAACATTTCCATTGTGTTGCAAGTTCTTTTTCTGAAAATGTTACAGAAGATTGAGTAAGTTGACCTAAAACACCTGCGAGATTTCACAAGAGTGCAGCACATTTGGGCACCATGTATAGAATCTACATCATGTGTAACGTCCTATTTATTTTGTGTCCTGACTGGGCCCATCCAATCTAGGACAATAAATGGTGTCTTGAAAGAAAAGAAAGCATTACAATTTACAACATACTGATGATATTGCGAAATGATGACTATCATAAAATTAAAATTGTTGACCTCAACTTCCGTTCAATCAATCACGCATATAACAAGTGGGTCAATTCAAACGCGGGAGTCTGTGACTAGACTAGTCAGTGTTTGGTACCAAGACGTTCACACAAAAAGTTGCTCCCCCTCGCTAACTGGCGAGACTTGCACGCTCTAAGGTTTCATTCTTATCGAGACCAGTAACGACCTAAAGAAAAAGTGAAAACTGAGGCGTGATAATAATACACACTCCTCCATCATAACCAACACCTGCTTCAACTTGACATTTTATTTTATTTCTTTTTATCGTACTTTATTTTGCTCTAAACAATCGGATCTCCATACTGTTGTGCTGCTACTTTTTGAGAAGTTCAAAGTGAGACTGTATCCACTGGCACATTTTCTGGAAGATTTTGCCAGAACATCATTTAAGAATACTCTAAACTGGAAGTTTTTTCGAAAATTCATTTCACTTTGTCATACATTGACAGTGGTTCTCATATTGGAACAGTGGATGTTGTTTTTCTGTTCAAACTGATAACAGAGTTATCTTAACCCTGCGCAGAGTGACCTGCTACCCTTTGGGCCCCAGGTAACCGAATTTTTGGGGAAAAAAAAAAATTGAGGGCCAATAACGTTCACCTCCTATCTAATCCTCATTCAACCCTTGCCAAAGCAGCTGGTTCAATAAACTTTGCAGCCAGGGCTTCACCCAGGCCGTGTCAACAAACTTTCGACAAGGCCTCCTGCCAAGTCTCATTGAAACATCAACAAAGACCTGTAACTTGACACAGCCATCTCCCTTCATATCTGCATACCACAGCCGCCAGTCAATTATCTTTCCAGCGCACTGTCTGGACACTGTCTGGACACTGTCTGGCACGTGGCTTTTTGTTGTATTGCTATGAATAGGGTCTTGCGTAGTGCGGGAAAGTACCTGATGCCCAGAGGGCAGCAGTTGACGAGTTGTTGTAAAGTTTTTTTGTAAACGCTGCGCAGGTTAAACTAAGCAAGCACTATTTGAATCGGGAGTTTTGTTTCCAAGTCTCTGGATGTTTTTGCTCTTAGTTCATGACATGCATTATTCAGAGCCAGACACAAACAACAGTCAATCTATAAAGATGTATGATTTGGAAGCGGGGTCTGTTTGGAATGTTTTTTTTTTTAACCTCTTAAATTTGATGAATAAATTTGTTTTGATTTTGGTTTGCTTTTGTTTGTAGAGTTGCTTGCTGAAGCCGCCGATACTTCCCTTTCAGAAACCTTGCATGATGATCCCACAGGTTAGCCTGCCCCAGCCCCTAACCCTTCTCCTTTCCCCCTCGTTGCTTTACTTTGGACTTCTGCATATCCACTCCAATTTTGGCATTGTGTAGGCTAGCATCCCTTGAAGATAATGCTCCCATGCTGCAATCAATTTTTGTAAAGATTTTATTTGCTTAAAATTTAACAAAAAATTCAGTCCAACTGACTATTGTCTTTTCTGTTAATTGCATGACCAGCATATATCTGCCACAAATTCCTTGTATTCCTCAAAATAAGAAAAGGGTATTCTAAGAAATCTTTGCTCGTATAGGACAAACGATTTCCTCAATTAAAAAAGTTTGTCTTGGAGAAGCTATGATAAAACGTCAAGGGACATATTGTGATGAGACTGGACCCCACCACTTCTGCTTATTGCAGTATTTCATGTATTTTCAGCTCACATTGATGAAAGAATAGAAGACGCTCTACAGCATAGTGCCAAAGAGATAGAGATACTGAAAGGTAAGTGAGATGGTAAGGTCATGTGATGTCAGGTCAGGTCCGAATAGGTCGGGTCAGAACAGGAAAGGTCATGACAGGTTGGCGCAGGTTTTTTGGGGGGTCAGATCAAGTCAGATCAGATCAAATCAGGTCAAGTCAGGTCAGGTCAGGTCAGGGTTGGGTTTTGGGGGGTCAGGTCAGTTTAGGTCAGGTCTGGTTGGGTCAGGTCACATCAAGTCAGGTCAAGTCAGTACAGGTCTCATACTAGGTCAGGTCCGGTCAGATCAATGAGGGATCGAGCTCCCATATCCATCAGCTCCTTGATTTCAGGCAATTACCGTAAATAACAACTTAAAATCAAGGCCTATCAAGGCCCCTCCCCCCAAAAAAATGGAATCATAGATACTGTCATTCTACAGTTTCTGTAACCTCTCGGGGTAAAAAGGAAGTTTCCTTCTAAAATCGACATCCAGTCATGAAACTGAAGAAATCAAGGGAAGCAAGAATGACTCATGGGTAGAGGAGATTGAATCAGTGGTCGGTAGTGGTTCTTATTTAGTCTCTGTGCTGTGGACTATTCTATGCATAGTACATGAAGGATGTTAAACACGACCTATAGTCACCTGTTGTAATTGATGATTTCCTTGAAAAAATGTATTGAGCTCCTCGTCGCTATAAGTTGAATTGATTCAATGGAGACTTGTTGAGATTGTTCAGTGTTTCTATTCTCTTCTTATTTCTTTGGAATGTACGCAGAGAAACTCCAAGCTTCATTGAGCAAGCAGAAAATGTACGAAGAGCAACTGGACAAGTTGAGACGTAAGTTGGCTTTTATTTGGATACGTGAGCTTAGCCGAAGAAAGTGTTGAAAGAGGGTCATTGAGAATCAAAAGACTCAAATGGCGTTTGCATGATCTATCCATTTGAAATATTAAGTCTTTGATTACCGTCTTATGCATCTGTTGCACCATTGGAGCCCATGAATTGACTGGCAATACACAAAGAATTATGTGGGTTTGTTTGGTGGATTAGTTATGTTGACCAAAGTCATTATAATTCTTGTCAGTTTCTTAATTTTGGATACTGTTTGGTACTAGGATTCTAGCTGTTTCATAAAAAAATACTGTACTGATTATATTTCCCTCTTTTAAGATTTTTACAGAAATTATTTTTCCTTTGTCAATGGTCATATTCTCTGCACACTGTTTACTTTGCACTGTGAGATTTTCAGGTTTTGGATTGATAACATAGCCCTGGAAAGCACTATAGTTTTTATTAAAGATGACCTATAAATATCTGTTTTGTCAAGTTGATACTTTGCCGGTTTTATTTATAGATTTTTCAAAACTTATTTTCACATCAATGTTTTTAATCTATCAGAGATGAAACGTTTCCGATTTTAATCGTAAATCCGTCTTTTCCAAATTTCTTTCTGATCAATAGATTTCATATCTTTACCTGTGTGTGTCGTCCATATATATATTTTGGAATCTCTTACATCAGAGATGTTTAATAAGTCATTGCTAATCTCAGGATTTTGTTTGATTTTGATGCGTATTAACCCTAAGCTCACCTAAAGCTACAAAATACTACTAGTAGTAATCTTTAGTAGGCAGTATTTCAGCATGCAAGTGGGCACAGCACTTGTAGTATTTTTTAGTATTTGGGTACTGCATACATAGTTTTTGTAGCACTTTGTAAGAAAGCCTTAGGGGTTCAGGGTTAAATACACGCATGACATGATAATTCAAATGACATCTACTTGTGATAGGAGATTTGACAGAGATGCAGAAGCGACATGAAGTCTTGGTGGAGGAGAACGAGACTCTGAAAGAGCAGTTAATCGACAGTCAGGATGAGGCGAGAGAAGCCGTGGACAGAGCGGAAGACCTCCAAGGTCTGTTAGACAAAAACCACATCTTTCATGTAACTCTGTGATTATGGAATTAAGTACCTTTCTGAGATAAAAAATAAAGCAATGCACATTTAACAATAAGTATATATCGATCTCAAGTGGGTGCGGTTTGGCGATTCCAGCGTTATTTTATGTCCGTGACACAGCTGTTAAGAGTACAGTGAATAAACCTGCAAATGTATTTTCCAAATCTTACACATCCATCATCTAGTAATGGTCAGGAGATTACATACTAGGAGTTTGGTATCATTTCTCCGAATCATTAATTAGATATCCTGGTTAATTGGCTCTGCCACCGACATTACATTTCCTTTCATACTGCTGGAACTGCCATATCTGCTGACTGAATCCCACCAAAAATTCGCTTTTCCAAGCTTAATCTCCCATAATGACTTTAAAGCAGGGTTCAAGAAATTCAATGAATCATTGAGCCTCAACTAGTGACTTCTACAGCCCAGTCGGTAATTGGGATTTTTTAAGTGTATTGTAATTTTTCCAATCCAGCCCAGATTTGGGAAGCATTACCGACACAGCATTGCTGCCTGCTGTGTAACTGAGAGAATCTACAGTTCTTTCTATTAGATTTTTCTCTTTTAAATCTTCTTGACTTAAAGTTTTTCAATATTTTTTGTTTCTTTAAACAGAGCAACTTGACAGAGTGGAAAACTCAGCCAAAGAAGTCAACGATCAGATTCTAGAAATAAGAGGTGGGCACCAATCCCGTTGTTATTCAGCTGAATTCCACATAAAGTTATTATTTTAGTTTTCAAAATCAGCTATCTGACACTTTCTTTTTGTGCAGATATTTTTAATATTCAGTCAAAACAAAAACTAGAGTGGGTTGGAAAGTGGGATTTGAATGGAATTTTGGGATTGGACAGATGCATTTGAGTATAATCTCTGAATATGAGAATATGAGCTCTGAATATGAGACTTTTGTACTTATGGTTGTTGATGATCTCCAAATTTGTTAACCCTTTAGTGATCCTAGCACCCAAAACCGCCCCACATATTACTTACTGTAGCGAGCACTCTACGGTTTTATTGATTCTTCAGTGAATAAATGCAATGTAGTACAATTTAATACAATGTAACACAATGTAGTACAATGTAATACAATGTAACACAATGTAGTACAATGTAATGCAATGTAGTACAATGTAATACAATGTAGTACAGGCTAATCTTTCTTCATTCAATTGTCTTTGCTCAACTAAAAAGTGAATGAGAATGGTTCATTCATTTTTTTGCGGTTTGTTTCAGATCAACTGATGGAAGAGCAGCAAGTAGCTAAAGCTAGTTCTACGGAGGCTACGCAGACAAAACGTTAGTACCTGCCGCTAAATTTATGAAATACATCAGCAGTGCTAGGATATTTCGTTAAGTTGCGTCACTGTTGCAATTGCCCCTGTAAACCATTTCACAAAACTTGTGTGGGGCCCCGCAAGTGTATTTATAGAACTACACGGTGACTGTTTCATGTTTGTATTTTGTGTGCATGGGTTGATTTATCAAAAAATTTCATAACTGATGATTCTTCAAATCACTTAGTGTGTTAAAACCTCCTATGCCATTGGTTGCACATTAAAATTAAAATGAAATTTACATCACCCCGACGCAAAATTCCATCTAATGAATAGTTAATGCGGTACCCGCTGCTATGTACATCAGATTCGAACCAGCCAACCCATCCCGTTTGCTCTGTGGTCGAGTGGTAAGACGTCTGCACTAGAAAGCAGGAGGTCATGGGTTCGAGTCCCACCCGAGTGATTTTTTTCCAACTTTCACTCGGGAGGTAACACACTGAGTATACAGTGATTATACGTCGGTGAAGGGCAAATTCCATCTTAAAAATTAAAATGGTTCTTCTTTTTCTTCTTCTTTTTTCAGAGCTGTTGAGTAAAGAGCAAGAGGCCTTAAAACGTCAGGGAAGCCTGCTGGAACAGATACAGAGTGAGTCATGGAACAATTCCTTTGAAGTCATTGAACAGACTTTGCTCATTTGTAGTAAAAAGTAAAAGTCGTGAGTGTTTAAAGAGGTCGTCGGATGGGAATGGTCGCTCATCAAATAAAAGAGAAAACATACTTCCCTGTAATCCTGTTTCAAAAATTGGTATAACCCAAAGATATTTTTTTTGTTCTGCATTTTTTTGTTCTTGCAATCTTGATAAGTCTGAAATCTGTGTCAGTATTTAAAACAATGTTGAAATATTTTACAAAAACATATCATCAGATTGTGCGAACAATTACTTTTTGACAAAGAACTTTATTAACCAATAGCATCACAAGCTGAATGTCATTGGAATAAAATTTTGCCATAAATCGTTAAGATTTATGAATACAATATCATGCACAAAGTTTGTATGAAAAAGGGAATTCGCTCATTCAGTCAATTATTTAAAGATATAGTCCATCATTTGTAATTCGTGCATTTTGTTCGTTTGAAGCAACAGAGGTGCTCAAAATCTAAAGAAGGGTACTGAACAACTAACCTGATGAAGTTTCAGCTCAGCTTCAGCTGAATATTCTGAGAAAAACAGCATTCTAGGATCTCAATTTCAAATCAAAAGTTGCTGAATCATGTTTTGAATTGCGCCTGAATTCAGCGTTCGAGACACGTTCTCGCTCAGCCAATTACAGCTACGCGATGTCGCGCACTGATCCGACAAATTATAGCAACCGGGGGTGCGTGTGCGTCGTGCCAATGCTTGCGCGCGCTTCGCCGAATAACAATAACGAACTACTAATTTAAATTTTCCAACGGTGCGTCTTAAGAAGCACCGTTGGAAAGGCCTTCTTTCGTTGATTTCTTCAAAATGACAGCTTGCCAGAAAGAATAATTTCACAGGGAGTTTAGTCCCCTTACTATCTTTCAACCAAGTATGTTTTTCAACAATAATTACGCCAGCTACTTTTTGGATAGCTGCAACTGATGGACTATAGCTTTAAGTCCAGTACTTACACTTTTATGGCAAATCATGAGTAAAAAAATTGAGCTCATAGCATCACACTTTACTCAAAGAGTTAAAAGTCGCAATGTTTTTTCCTGTTTTCTCAGAACAATTGAGAACAGTGGAGGAAAAGAGTTTGGAAACGGAAGCATCAATGGATGACTATCAAGGTCAGTAACTCCTCATGTTTATATCTCTTCTCTGGCCCCCTCTATTCCTCCCCACCCCCCCCCCCCCCAAAAAAAATAAATACTATTTTTAAAAGTTGCTGTACCTGTGCTTTCGTAGTTTGGATGTTTTCAGCCGTCTGAAAATACACTTTTATTCTGAGTTCCTTTTGTCTCAGAACTCACAAAAAGACGTGTCTGAATTATTGTCTGTCTGCAAATAATGCAAAATTTGCCAAAGTAAATATTCCATAACTTAACGTGGGCGTTTTTTTCGTGTTCGACATCTCATTCATAACTTTTGTAATGCCAGCAAAATAGCAATTTAAAAACAAATTCTATTTTTGTGGTGAAACTCGATAATGGAACTGGGAGAGACAATGTAAAGTACAAAAAGGTTTTTTTTTTTAAACTGTCTGAAACTGTTCCCAATTTTCCCAAAACTTTCTTAAATTCAGTCCTCAAAAATTGGTCCAGTTCCAATAGTAATTCTTGCCTCCAAGAGCTTCACAAGTTTAATGCAATTGTATGTTTTTGCAATGTGATTATTTATAGGGAAACGTAGTCACATTCCTTTCATTTTAGAGATCAGTGTGACTTTAAAGAGCTTGTTAGTAACAGTGTCTTTGTATGGGATTTTACTGGAAGATGTAAAACAAAACTTGATAAGAAGCTTTCAAAAACCTGTCTGATTAGAAATATATCATTTTCATACTCTTATGACTGTTTCACAGACCAAATAAAGACTCTTAAAGAAGAGCTGGAGAAAGAGAAACAAAAACGGCAGCAGCTGGAGAAGGAGTCTACACAAGCCAAGCAAACCGTACAGCGACTGCAGGCCCATAGTGAAGAGTTGGTGGCTCGGAGGCAAGGTAGGCTCCTTACCAGCCGGGAATTAATTCTAGAGATAGTTGCTTACATGTAGGTTTCATTGTTAATCATATCAGAGCTGAGCTTTTTGTCTCTTAAAGGAGGATTTTTTGACAAGGGGGATAATGTAAAAGCATGGAGCATACCGTTCCAGACACTGAGTTTGCTGGTTCTAGACAGAACCACACAGTACTGGAAGAATGAGATTGGTGATATGGTCCTACCTTGACATTCCATTCATTGATAATTCCACTGTGGAGAACTTGATGTTTTGCTTTGGTCATGTTCAGAATTGTAAGTCAGTCACAAGTCAGTCACAAGTCAATCACAAGTCAAGTCACAAGTCAGTCACAAGTCAGTCACAAGTCAGTCACATGTCAATCACAAGTCAGTCACAAGTCAGTCACAAGTCAATCACAAGTCAGTCACAAGTCAGTCACAAGTCAGTCACAAGTCAGTCACAAGTCGTCACAAGTCGGTCACAAGTCAGTCACAAGTCAGTCACATGTCAGTCACAAGTCAGTCACAAGTCAGTCACAAGTCAGTCACAAGTCAATCACAAGTCAGTCACAAGTCAGCCACAAGTCAGCCACAAGTCCGCCACAAGTCCGCCACAAGTCGGTCACAAGTCGGTCACAAGTCGGTCACAAGTCGGTCACAAGTCGGTCACAAGTCGGTCACAAGTCGGTCACAAGTCAGTCACAAGTCAGTCACAAGTCAGTCACAAGTCAGTCACAAGTCAGTCTCAAGTCAGTCACAAGTCAGTCACAAGTCAGTCAGTCTTGAGTTAAGGCATTCTTCTAAGTAAATCATGACTGGACACTTTATCTCATTTGACATTGTCATGTGATTGACTTGTGATTGATCGTGTGATTTGATTGACCTGGTGATTGACCTCGTGATTGACTTGTGATTTGACTTGTGATTGATTTGTGATTGACTTGATCACAACTCTAATGCTTTGGTTTGTTGTGCTCTTGTCACAGAAACACAGAAGAGCCAGCCCACTGCTCATAAAAGCCAGTCTACTCCAGCCCTTTCATCTGGTATGTATTTACTTAAATAAGTTTGCTGACTGGTCAAATGTTATAAAGATTGTTGGAGAATATTACCCAGAATGTTTCCTTTGTTGTGGTTCACAGAAAACCTTGCCCTACAGACGAAATGCAAGGAGCTGACGGCTAAACTAGCGGAAACGGAGGACAAACTAAATACGTGAGTATCACTGACAACGTTGGTAACCTGTGCAGAGTATAAGTGATGACAATAAAGTGCGCCATGAAGAACTTACCACAAGAGGCCTTGTTTTTTTTAAACACTTCTTGGAAAACTTTAAGTTTTTTTATTAAAGCATGGTGCTTCTCCAGTGTGTTGGTTGTCTGTTTTGGAATTGGTTGACAAGGCTTCCAAATGTATTTGTGTTTGTGTGGTTCTGCTTGGAAAGAATGAAGACAATTTAAGAAGCTGTAGGAATTTGTATTCTGGATATGGGCACTTCCAGAGTATGAAAGAAAGTGTAATGTCTGTGACAGAGCAATAACCAGGATATCTAATTGATGATTCAGAGAAATGATCCCAAACTCCTAGTCTGTAATCTCCTTGACCATTACTAAATGATGGATGTACAAGATTTGAAAAGTTCATGGTCAGGTTTATTCACTGGGCTCTCAAAAGCCTGAAGATGATGTTCTCTGTATAAAATCACTGCAAATTTTACATCAAGAAAAAAATCTACAAAGTAGCTCTTTTATTGTAATGATCAGATTTGCTTGTCAACTGAGTGACAAGTTAGTTGCTGGTCAGTGAAGACGGGGTCCCAAAATTAGACTTTTTTTTTTTTTTATTCCACAGAACAAGAAAAGAAAGCGGCAAGTTGAATCAGGATGCCAACAAGCTCCAAATCCTGCTCCGGGAGGCAGAGGCCAAACGACGGGCGCTGGAAGATCTAGATTTCCAACGGAAGAAAGAACTGAAGGAGTCGGCCAAGGAGGTTGAGAAGGCAAGACAACAGGTTGGTAGGAAAATAAACTAGTCCTCTGAGTAGATGTCGTACTTTGTAAGAGAACTGTGAAAATGCATCTTTCTTTTTTTCTTTTATGTGAAAGCATAGTACAATGGTTTGCTCCAAGACCATTGTCCAAAACCATCGTGAGGATTTATTCAGCATTCCAGGCCAAATTATTTCACAGAAGGCTTGATCTTATCATTGAATGTTCCCAAATGGTGTCGACTACCTTTAAAGGCCGAATTTCTTTTTTTTGGGGGGGGGGTTGGAGTCACATTAAGGGCTTTAGTCTTGATTCAAGACTGCAAAGTTGTCCCGGATACCAGGCATCTGAGTCTTGTCAAAGTTGGCACAGCTCCCCAAGAATTAAAACTAACAAAATTTCATTGAGGGCCAGCAGTGCAAAAGGTTGGGTCAGTTCTACAAGGATATCTATGGGCTGTAAAATTTTACGTTTTGAACGGCAATCTCTGTGTTCTGGAAATCAGGAAAAAACCTATGAGTTTCTATTTTTCCAGTCTGGAATTTTGTCAAATTTGGGTGCTTTCATGATCGTTCTTATTTTCTGTACTGTTTTATGTTTGTTTCTTTGTCAGTTTACTTGGTTTTTTTATATGAGTTTGTCAATTTACTTGTTCTGTATTTTTCCTTATTAGTTTGTGTGTCTTAAAAAAATACATTTAAAAAAAACACCACAAATCAGGAAAACCTCCGGCAATTTGATAGTGACCCAGAAGGCAAAGGTTTTTGCCAGTTTGGCATATATGTGTGTCTTGTGCCACATGTCCAAGTTGTGTTCAATGACTGACTGGCTATGGTGGCTTTTTAGTGTTCAAGGCAGTGTGAATATAATAGTTCTGCTTCCGGTTACCCTACCTACCCTTGGACAGCCCTACCCTAATTTTTTTTTTCGGTGGGGGGGGGGGGATGAGGAAAAACCAAAAAAACCATCAATTATAGTACTACCTTTTACCCTTGATTACACCCAGACACCTAGATATGATCAACACCAAAAAATGCCCCCAGTAAACAGAATTCTGTACCTACCTACCCTATTTTCAAATGCCATGTAATCAGAAGCAGAATTATTTCTTTTTGGCCTTTGACCTCTAGACTCCCCAGCAACCTTTTAAAGTGAAAATATTTCTTTTGGAATTTTGGAAATTTCTCAGGGGAATATCAGGGAAAACTCAGGCAAGTTTGATTTTTATTAAGTGCTGGGAAAGCTGCTCTAGTATCAGAATTGTTCTTGTCATTAGCCAATCATGTGTCACAGTTGATTTGAGCACCTTGTCACTGAGACTGGAGGACATTTGATTGACATGTGGAGACCTGACAACAAACCTTGTCTTACATTCCTGCGCAGTTGACCAAATCCTTAGAGGAGAATCAACACATGGAGGAGAGAGTACGAGCCTCGGAGCTTGAGAAGGCCAGACTAGAGCGGGAAGTACGAGAAAGCCCAACAGTCCTACAGGCCGGCCCAGCTGTAAATACAGTAAGTAACATGGCCGATTCCAGCACAATAGCGGATTGTCAGCCAAAATGTTATGAACACTTCATTTAAAATGTGTAGTAGACATATCAAAGATTACAAATATCAATAAATCTGAACATCAAAAAAAAAATTACTCCCCCCCCCCTTCACTTTTTTGGTTTTCTCCACTACTGCCTGTGCCCAGTTCATCTAGTTTTGCCAAAACACCTCACTTAGAATATAAATTTGCTGATTTCAATTTCCAAATTACTGGCTTAGCATATAATTATTATTGCTTAGCAAATTTATATGCAATGTATGAGTTGACTGAGAACCAATATGTTGCTTTTTACATTGCATGACCTTTTGGCGGGTAAACTCATTTAAAAAAAAAATCTTTCTTTGTTCTCATTTTTTGGCTAATTTTCATTTCAAATCTTAGTGAGTTCTGTGTTTATCAGCTCCATGATATACATGTGAACCACATTTCACTTAATGCCAGAGTGAAATTTGTAATGGCTTGCTCATTTCCCCCCCCAACCCCCCCCCCCCCCCCCCCCCCCCCTCACAAGCTCTTTTCCAGTTCACTCGGCTTCGCCTCGTGAAATGGAAAAGTCCAGATTTTACCTTGCAATAATATTCCTCCCATTCCACGCTGAGCCACTCAATATTTGTATAATATTATCCCTAACCCTACCAGACACAACACAGTGCATCAGGTGTAAACATCTGTGCGAGACGTTGTTGCACTGAGCAATCAACGCCAGTTGCATGAACGGCAAATTCTGAAACAATGAGAACTAGTCCCATTGAACAATGCAAATGTTGTATCCTGCTGCAGTCAGTGACCACAGACTCTGAGGCAGTTTGGCCTTGATACGTTTGACCTGATTGATTTTTGCTACTCTCAGCAGGCTTGTCATTACGAGTGTTGCATGTTGCTGCGTTCAGTAGGGTTTCTAGCCAAAATACCCAAGGGCATTAAGATTAAGATGTCCACATGAGCGAAATAACAATATGGAGCGCAGAGCATGCAGTTACTACAGCCTGTCTAAAAAAAAATGGTACAATCGAAAACAATTTTTTTTTTTCAATATTAAATCTCAACATAAGTAAGTCGTTTTGAGCACCACATTAAAGAAAAAAAGACCAGGCTTTCCAATACTTTTTGTTTCATCTCATTTGCTTTTGTCAATCCAGAGATAACTCCAGTTTACTGCGGAACACAAAAATCGAGTTTGTTTCTTTTGCCAAGTTGCAATCTTTTGTGAGCTTCAAGACAGCATGGCACAGTACTCGAAACAACTCTGCCCATGCATAAAAGTGGCACAAAATCGATTTTGGTGTATCGCACTAAATTGATTATATCTCTGAATTGACAAAAGCAAATAAGATCAAACAAACACTATTGTAAAGCCCAGTCTTTGTTCTTTAATATTTTGCCAAGTAAGAATGACTTATTTTGAAATTTCATATTTAACCAATTTTTATTCTGATTGTACCATTTTTTTTTTAGACAGGCTGTACTGCATACTCATTGTGATAACTGGTCTCACAAACAGAATTTACTTGGTTGAAAATGTGGACGTTTTTATGAATGCCTAATTAATCAAAATCTAGGTAGGGCCCAATTTTATGGCGCTGTTAACAGTTAGCAGAAAAGTTGCTCTTACTATAGCAGAAAATTGTGCTGACCTTAAGCACTGTGTCACAGCGTGGATGTGCTAACGGTTGCGCACACATGGAGATTTCTATTGTTACATCACTGATTCCAGCAACTTTTTCCTCTGAGGTAAGCGTGCTTATTGCTGTACTTACTGCTTACTGTCTCCAGAAGTAGACAAAGGCTCTGTTAGCAGAACATTGTGTGCTTAGCAGCGCCATGACATTGGCTTCCTGGGCAACATGTGACTTAATTTGTCTGGTTTGCTCATATTTATGTTTTTTTCTTCCTCAACTTTCCTCTGCCACAGGTTGTTCAGATGAAGTACGTGCCCGTCATCGTCATCTTGATTGCCATCTTCGCTGCAATTGTACAATTCTTGGTCGCCATGTCATCTTCTGTATGACAATGCTCTTGTTAGCTGCACTGCATGGATAAAAACAAAAAAGGAGGAAAAACCTCCCCCCAAAAAAAATTCAATCAATCAAAAACCAATTATAAGATGGAATTTTGCGTCGGGGTGATATAAATCAATATCAATATAAATCAAAAACCAAACAAACACCTGTTGCATGCACATTTGTATTTAGTCACAGTTCATGAAACTTCTGAATTCGTCGCAGTTCATGAAACTTCTGAATTCGGAACAGTATGACAAAATCTCTTACAAGGCTGTAGACTTTTCAGGTACAAATAGATTCAGAACCAGAATTTCTTGAAAATACATTTTCTTCAGTTTTCATTTTTGTTTGAAAATGGTGCGAATTCCTCTCTGAGATGGCTGGTAAACTTGGAGCCATCTCATGCTTCACTTATCACCTCTCATTCCAGTTGATAGGCGGCAGAGAATTTGGTTTCCCTGCGTTCGATAATTTAAATTGCGTGGGTGCCGCCATTAAAATTTCATCAAAACTGATAAATCTACACTGTGGGAATGCTTTGCTTGATTTTTTATTTTTTTTATTTTTTTATTTTTTACCTTTACTTATCAACCAAAAGTTTATCAACTTCTGGATAAAAATAAAATGCAAAAGCAAAAGGCCAAAAACAGGATCGAAAGTGTTTGTGTTTTAGGCACACTACTCAGAGCTGTGAACTAGCCTGAAAAAAAAAGCTGCATAAACAATGTTTGGGAAAAGTTGAGTTTAGAAAGGGAAGGAAAACCCCTCAAAATAACAACAAAATATGATACAACAACCGTGGCGGGATTCGAACCCAGGTTTCAGAGTTGGATGCCAAAGAATGTTAATGTGACACTGAACCCTGCAATGAGAATTAAATTGTTAAAAGTTTCCTCATTTTCTTGTAAGCACAAAGGGTTCTTTCGTGTTTCAGTGAAATGAATTGTACGCACGAACTTAAGTGAAATTGTTCTTGTGAATTTGGAGACGCGGAGTTGTGCACAGTACTTTGGCCGTGTAGGTTGGGTGGTATATAAGCCATCTCCAGTTGCAGAGTAACTGCCTTACATGTCGGTAGCAGAATTTGGAATTGTAGAGAAATATTCAAAATGTTATTAGTTTCACATATCTCTGCAAGTGCAATTAATTTTGGCACTTTGTGAATTATGTAAGGAATTTGGCATGTTTGTTGTATTACTTAGTTGTTACCTTATTTCACCGTGATAGACAATCATGTCCGAGGTTCAAATCCATGCAGTGCAGTTCTCTATGTATATTTCTGTACATATGTAATTTGTACACCGTAAAAAGGTTGCGTCTTTTTTGTATTTCAAGGAATATATAGTAATCATGTAAATATGTGTACCTTGGGGCTGAGCATGAGGTTGACCTCTTGGGATTCCAACCACCAAAAACTGACGCTCTCACACAAAAACTCAGCGACCTGACCACAATGCATTGTGTTTCCTGTCTATATGCAATGATGTACCATCTTTTAGTGAAAGAGGCAGATTTCCTGTCGTTCTGTTTTCAGAGATTTCAATTTAGGAAGAAATTTTGAAAGTAAAAACCTTGTTGCTTTATTAGTTTTTCACTGTCCTGAGTAAGACAGACTAAATTATCTTTAGTTGTACGTTTGTTAGATCTTGGTGGGAAAAGTTCAAACTGCACAAAAATGGATCTGTTGATGGCAACGCACAGTGAATGAATTAAAAACGAAATTATCAGAGCCATATAGGTGGGCGAGGACATCCAAGAATTTGTTTACATTCGCTTATCTAGCTCCCAGACCTATGTTCTTGAAACTCAATGGTTCTTGAGTCTGGAGTGCTGACTGGTAACACAGCAACCGATGAAAACTGGTGTGCATTTGAATACATGTCCATGTTTTCATCGGATGACGTCAGCCCCCCCCCCCCCCCACCCCAACCCACCCTATATTGAAAGTCTGGATTCTTTTCTTCTTTTTTTCCAAATGAGTGTAAGCAGGGAACGGTTAAATTTGGCATGTAGGGTGGTCAAGTAATATCAAAGTCTGCCAAATTTTTCCCATTGTTCCATTTTATTTTCAATAACAAACCATTTTGAGGTCCTTTTCTCTAGCATTCTGGGAAAGGTGATCTCGTAGATTAATGTCACGTAGATTAATGAGGTAATTGTTAGTCAAATATCTGTTTGCTTGAGCAGACGTGCCACATAATACCTCAAGTGTGTTTCATATGGAGAGAATATAAATTTAAATAGGCGATAATTCAAGGTTTAACTTGACATCAAGGTTTCTGGAGGTTTTACCGGGTTTTGCGGGATATCGTTTAATGAATTTTGCATTCTTCTCTAACCCCACCAATAATTGTTTAATAGTGTCCTAATGAGCAGAATTAATGGCATCGAAATCTGTCTGTGTATGCATATCTCGTCTTCCACATAGTTAGGCCCACATTAAGCTCAGGCCTGGGATATGAGGATTCAGTATACAGAAAATGAACAAGGACCAAAAATTGACATGTTTTTTTTTCATGCTTTGATGTAAACCCTTCCCCAATAAAATGTGCCAATTTTGTACAGATCATGACTGTATCACAGTTGCATGGGCTTATAAGCATAAAATAGGCTGGAGGAAAGACTAGCAAAGATGTCTTGCTTAGCGAGAATCAGCTAAGCAATATATCCTTTCCCACGGCACTTTGCCTGGTACTGTTTTTTTCCCCCTCCGAAACAAAAAACTGTTGTAGTTTCATGGATATTTATTCTTAGGCCCTACCAAGTATTACTTCCAAAGAAGTATTTTCAGAAAAAAATTGACTTCGAGATTAGTTTGGTTGTAATGGTCCGTGTTGTAATTTAATGGAAAATGATAAAATCCTGTTGTCATTAAAAACAGGATGAAATGAGAATTTGATATTTTTGTATGTGTATAATGTGTGATTGTACAAACAAAAGATGGGTAAGTGAAGAGTAGATATGTTATTGTGTTGTACATAGCAAGTGTATATCGAGTTATGTTTGAGACGGTCCCATTTAGGGTCTACCATCTCTGCACGTCTGTTTCCCTGATCTTAATTTTCGATTGTTGGGTAGGCTGATATTGTTTGGAACAGAGCATTGGTGGAGCACACACACACACAAATCTAGTCATTATGTGACCTTTGTTTTGACATTTGAAAGGTCGTAGGTCCCTGGTCGATAATCAGGCCAACCAGATAAAACGGCGTTATGCAAAATGGGGTCGTGGCCCCAGAAAGTTCTGGCCTCCAAAGAGAGTGTGGTCGTTAGCTTGCTGGCTGCTTATTGGCCGACTTTTGATTGTTTGTTAAAGTGTGACACCAGGTTTCCAACCATCTTCCATCCGCTACCTCCCCCGCCATACTGCGATTTTTTTCCCCAAATATTTCGACATACCTTTTCTTTTGAATAGCACTTCTGTCCAGAAATCGATTGGAATGTGTTTTAGGGCCCTTTAAGCATCTTCCCTGCAAGTTTCAAGCAGTTTCATTTTTTTTCCGGCCAAATATTGAGAAAAATCCAAGGGGTTAAACTTGCATTTGTAATCAAAGTTGGCCCAAAATGACCTTTCTCCAAACAACACAGAAATTCCGTTGGAGGCAAGAGGATTATCAATCAATATTCAAACATCCAAATTTTTGAACGTTTTTGATAAAATCATAGATTTTGGGGGGAAACAATTCGGCGCAAGTTTTTTTGAATAGCACTTCTGTCCAGAATCGAGTTGGGATGTGTGTTCTTAGGCCCTTTATCTTCCCTGCGAGTTTAAACAAGTATCACTTCTTAGGGAAGCTATAAGTCTAGCCCTGTAATAAATCTGACTGTAATATACTCTTTGCAAAAAAGCCAACATTGTATGGTGTAAATAAGTTAGATTGTCTTTGTCATTGCGCCTATTTATGACAGCAAAGGCGACTGGGTGTACTGTGTAAGGAAGAATTGAGTTTGAGTTGAAGAATATAAATAATAAAAATTGTTTATTATGAACTTCAGCCAGTTTTCGTATTTGTTTCTTTTTTTTCAGTGGAATTCAACAAAAAAGCCTTTGTTTCTGTTCTGATTTTTTTTTTCTCCCTAGTTTCTTCTTTTTGTTCCATGCAAAATCTCATATACTTTGTACACGATTTTTGTACATGCCTCTTTTGGCATTGAAATTTGTCAAACATTGCCCTTATAGCAAAGTTGTGTCTCGAAGAGTGACGTCATGATTACGTCATCAGGGGTCACGTGACGTCATCACAAACGTGCATATTTTGAAGTCCTATATCTAAAGAACAGTAAGTCCGATTGGGTTGAAACTTGGTATGTGGGTAGACCGGGATGTGTTATAGATAAAAAAAAAAAAAAAAGGTAATGTCATGATGACGTCATCGTGCAATTTTCAAATGAATTTTTGTATTTTTGGACCTTGCCGCCATATCTCACGAACGCAACATGCAAAATTCAAAATTCTTTGTCCATTTGGTTTGTTAGGTAATAGGTATTTGCACAAAATTTTGAAAAATGTGTGACGTTATCATGACGTCATCAAAAATGCGATTTTTCAAACAAATATCCGAAAAGGTCCGATTGTCATGAACCTTGGTGGGTAGGTAGATAGTAGGTGGTGGGTAGGTACTAGTGTGCAAAGTCCGAAGTGACGTCACGATGACGTCATCGTTTGATTTTTTTATAATTTTTTAATATTTATAATTTTATTCTGCTTCCAAAATTGCACACTTCCTTTCATCGGGTTGAAACTCGGTATGCGGGTAGACCGGGATCTGTTATAGGTAAAAAATTTGTTACCGGCACTTTGGGCACTAAAATTAATCCGATTGCCTTTATACTCGGCACACACTTTGACCAGCATCTGAGGTTGCGTGCCGAACATTGCCGTCATCATGACGTCATCACGTGACCCGTGACGTCACAATATAGGTGCATATTTTAAAGGCCTATATATCACCAGAACTGCAGGTACGATTGGTATGCAACTTGGTATATATCTAAACCGGGATGTGTTATAGATAAAAATTGAAGTGACGCCACGATGACGTCATCACGTGACATGTGACGTCATATTAAAGATTGGGTTGAAAGTCGGTATGTACCTGGACCGGGATGTGTTATAGATGAAATTGAAGTGACGTTATGATGACGTCATCACGTGACAAGTGACTTTATATTAAAAGTGAAGACTTTGAAGGCCTTTGAAAGCCTAAAAAGTTAACGAAACAGCCCTGTGTTTGTCCACAAACATAAGTCTAGTTTGGTCTCTGTTTTTGCTTGCGTAAGTAGAGAGTACAGTATCTTATAGATAAGCATGGCCCAAACTTTAAGGACCCATTTCCCTACATTCATACGACCGCCGACGGGCGCAAGATGGCTCTGGAAGATATGTTGTACATGTACATGTATACAAAGGAAATTTCAAAACACCAGTGTTTAAGAAGGAACACGAAGAGGCCGTAGGCAGCAGGTTTCGGCTCTTTCCTGGGGTCTTAATGTGGAATACATGTACTTTGGTATTCTCCGTACATTGGTTGACTACGCTGCTGCCCGTTTTGTCTTTATGGCAAATGTGCAACAGTTACACTGAACTTTACCGAAACGGCATGGGTGCTCGTTTCATCTTAAATGAGATTGCCAAAAAGAAACTCACAACTACTCATAGTTTGCGAGTTGCGACAGTTTGTTACCAAAACATAAAAGGTAAAACACAAATGTAGCCTACAACTTACATTGCCAGTATCGTTTTTGCCTTTTGCAGATGCCAAATAGCACACAAAATATAACCATACCGAACTGAGTGTTAATGATCATTGCAGAAATACAGAAAAGGAGCTAATGCAGGGTGATTAAATCTTTCATATTTATAAGCAAAGACGTCTCATCATGATGTCAAAAGGTAAGGGCGTGTATATGCATGCACGTATAGGTTTGGACATAGGTTCCTAGCTCCGTGACCTTTACGTGCCACTATCAACTAGTGATAAAGGTATCCATAGTTGGGTCGCAATGCGAAATCCAGTCTTTTATAACCTTATATGGAAACATGGTCTCACAATAGTTAACGAGTTCTCAGTATTCTGTGACCTTTCGTCCTTGCCACACTACCCAGTCCGGCATTTAAAAAAAAAAATCGGCATTTAAAAAAAAATTAATTTTTTTTGGGGGGGGGGTGTATTTTATAGGTTTTCCCGGCCATTTTAAAACATTTTTTATTCAAATTCACAAGCTCTAACATTCATTTTCGTCCGAGAAAAATTTCACCTCTTAACAACACCAATGTAGTCATTAACCGTTCAGTTTCAAAGTTTGGTTACCGTCTTTCGTCACCGGGTCGAGAATATTCGTCATTACAGATCAAATTTGTCTATGCTGTTGCCAAATGGCAGCATTTCAGGGATCGAATTTGTCTTCTTTAAATCAATAAGACGAATTTGATTTCTGAATAACAAGCTTTGGCGTAGACGAGACGAAATCGAATACACCGGGACAACAACGTGTGCTCGTTGTTTAAATTTGCTGGAACTGAATTTGAAATTGTCTGACAAAAGTTGAAAGTGCACTAAATCGATGTTGATGATCGAATTTGAATATTAGAAACGGTGAATTCGAATGATAAACGTTCTAAAATAGCCGGGAAAACCTATATTTGGTCGATTCAAAACAAAATATGTTGTCTTCATGGTGCGATGGTTCTGTTGCGGGATATGAGACATTTTTTTATTTCTGATCAAATGCTTTCCCCAAGTGTTTTAATTTGTGGTTTCAAGTTCCGTAATTGTCTGAAAAACATTCTCAGGAAGTCACCACAGACGTTTAAAATCACACACCGAATCACTAGCTATGAATACATCTCATAAACAATGATGAAAATAAATCATTCCTTGTATGCCGTTTAATTTAAATCGTAAGTGCCACAAAAATATAATCCATGGGTTTTTTTAAACACTGAAAACTGAAGGCTGTTTCGATAAAAGACAAGTTGTGTTTCGTTACTTCTCCAAAGATGTCAGATCTAGTCTCCAGGTTTGGCAATACCAGAATCACTGATAGTTGACTTCATACAGTGAATTCTATCTATTGCCAAAAATAGAGAGTCGAGAGTTGTTTTGGTAGCGGCTGGTAGTTCTTGAAGAATGCCAAAACTTGACCGATTTCTCTCTATTTTTCAAAACTTTATTCATCCATGAACAGAGAACATCTGGTCGTCACCAACGTCAGACGTGGCACTGAATAGAATAAAGTATCCAAAAGCTTTATTTCGAAAAGAAACATTACCGAAATGTTTTCAGCTGCCATTCATGCCGATATTTCGTCTGTGATTGCGTATGGATAAGATTTTAACCGTCACTTCGTAATAGTTTGACTTTGTTCAATGTACTTTAAGTGTGCATGCCTGAATACCATCTTTCATCAGATACGTTACAACTCCTTGTTTTTGTCTCGTTTTCTCCTAATGAGGCATATATCAACTACGTTTTCTTCAATAATTGCGATGACATCAATGGCGGATCCAGACGACGATTGGGGGGGGGGGGGCCAGAAAAAGGGGGGCTGCCAAAAAGTGGGTCCAAAAATTACGGCGTGGGGGCGGGGCCCGCTTAAGGATACCGAAAATGTTTTTGGATTCTAGATGTTCTGTGGTGCGATCTGAGGCAATTTCTGACAACTTTGACCCATTGTTTTTTAGGAAAAGATGGTGGTGTACGCAGTGCCTGCCTTTATTACGATGTCACTTAAAAACAAAATTGGGTTTGTTTTTTGGGGGGCCATGGCCCACGTTGCCCCCCCCCCCCCCTGGATGACATAACGCCTATTTATAGTACGTTGGTGAGGAGGATACATTTTTTTAATGCTGCTGTTAGAATTGGTTTTGGTTTGGTCCCTCCGGTCCAACAGACTATATGCGTAGCAGTCAACTTTGAGGACAAGTCCTGTGTTGCACTGGGATATGCACCGGAGTAGACATTTTTGTCTTCATTGTTACTGAATTAAATTGACAAAACAAAACTCGCTCTAAGATGGCCGCTATATGCATTCGGTCTATGTGTGTACATTAAAACTATAGTTAGCTCATAAGCAATATACAGGGTGAGTTTAAAAAAAAAAAAAAAAAAAAAAAAAAAAGAGAAAACCCAAATTGCAGGACCATTTTTTCAAATGACGTTCTGCATGTAGAACTTTCAAAATCAAGGATATGAAAGCCTAATTAATAAGCCTTCTTTTAAAATAAGCATCATTCAAATCACTTATTTAGTTTGTAAGTTACGGAATTTTGAACACACACACCGTTTTAAAACTCTGTCCACGGATTACAAAAAAGGTATACAGGATTAATTTCAACAAAACGAAAACCATTCATAGGGATGTGTGTACATTGTTTTCGTTTTGCTTGAAGAACACTTACCCGTGTTTGTGATCTGTGGACAGGAACTTTAAAGCAGTGTTTGTGTTTAAAATTCTGTAACTTGAAAAGTACATGAGTGATTTGAATGATTCTTGTACTAAAAAAAAGCTCATTAATTGGGCTTTCATATCCTAGATTATGAAAGTGCTAGAACGTCATTAAAAATAATGGTCCTCGTATTTGGGTTTCCTTTTTTGACTTCCCTGTATTGTACGTTTTCTTTGCGTGGCTGCTATTCTTAAAATAAATCTTATTTCTCTCAGAAGGGGTGTCCTCAATGTCCTTTGTAATGAAGCATATACATAGGCCTATACATGGGATTAAAACCAAGATATCAGCCATTATGTTAAGCATTCATTCAATCTTCAAGTTGATCAAACGAAAAGAGCACATGTGTTGACATTATGAGAATCTTCCAAACTGCACCTTTCTTTGGGGGTGTTTTGTTAATTAATATATTGAAGACACATGGAATTAAATGTCGTTTTTTGACTGCAGAAAAGAAACATCGTGAAGGTTTGCAAAATTTCTCGAAGTTTTAAGCGCTACAGTTGAAAAAAATAGACCTACATTTAAAATCAAATATACGTAGCGGCCGAATTATTATGAGTTTTATTTCCACATACAAAAATGGTATTTTCAACTAATTCTACTACTTACCTTTTCATTTTAACATCTAACCAACCCCCAAAAAATATCTCGGATGTTATTTGCTGGAAAAATTGTGTTATTACAAAAATGCCTGAATGCACGAATATAACACCTAAAACTGCAACAGAAACTGCATGAACACATACATTTGTATATTTTTTCACATGACGCTTGTCTGCTCCTTATTATAATTAGGAAGTCCTTAATTAGGTACTTCTAGAAACCTGTCGATCTGGAAAATAACTAGATTCTCGGTTTGTTGTCCTGATTCGAGGCCTAACATCTTACGTAACACGAAGCGCGGCATCCCGAGGCGTGAAAGGTTTCATCATTAGCCGAGTATTCTTCCGGATTCGTCCACGATAATGATTTTTGTCCACCGGAGAAACCTCGAAGAAGAAACCTCGTTTAGCCAGTATTCTGATCTAATGCCGGGGACAGGAAGGCGACTGACGCCGCGGAGGTGTGAGACGTAATCCTGGTCGCTCGTCAACCTACGCCGTCTTTGCCACTAGCAAAAGTTGCCGCATGTTATCAAAAAAGCAAAATGTGCTAGTGCCAAATACGGAGCAGGCAACATGTTTAGGATTGCTTCAGGTCCATTTCCAGAAGAAGAAAAAAGGAACTCCATACAACCAAAAAGGATTTTTTTAAAAAATCTCTCATAAGCTAAGCCAACAGACCAGATATCCCTTCATAAATGCACCAAAGACAAACAATAATTAGGAACTTTCTTTCCAACGTCTTTCTCATTCACTGCAGAAACTGAGTTTAGCAATTTCTAAACACTTTTCTAAACACTTTCTTGCTATTACTTTGTAAATATGTTTAGGGGGTATTGATGGATAGTGAACAGTAATAGTTAGTATTGTTTAGCTTCCAAACATGTTTACAAAGTGACAGCAAGATTTTGTTTAACAAGTGCTAAACCCAGTTTTTGGAGTGTTCCTCATGAAGTAATCTTTCCAATAATTGGTTAAAGATCTGGTTGAGTATTAAAGTGGATTTAAATTAAGAATGAATAACGGATTGCATGTCAAAATATATAAGCAATGAAGGTATATCAGAGAATATTTAACTGATTTAACAGAAAAGGGTTTTGAGCTTCATGTGGGTTTGAAGATATGTCAAAATTTGAGATCATAGAATCAGGATGTGGGCGGCTTATGATTGAGCCCTTGAGGGAGCCCTCAACTGAAGATCTTTAGAGGATGTACGCTTAACCTGCTACAGCTCCGAGAATTAATTGTAGGTACCGGACAATGGTATATGGATCGACAGGCTGATGACCGGTAAATTCCCGAGTCTTGACCGGGTTCATGAAGCTTTCTCCCCCGGTGAACGTTGTCGCCTTGCACGGTGATCGTCCGTCACTTCGGGCACGGCATCACAGAACTCACTGACAATTTAATGTGATCAGGAACAGTGAATTCTACAGTGCCATACAAGAAGTGAGGCAGCAAGGATGAGTCTTTGTACAACACACACCGAAGCCCAGTTTAAAAAAGAAGAAGAAGCAGCATCTGCTCGTAGAGACTACTTACCTAAAGACAATTAAGCTTGGTATCCCGAACTTACCATAGGCCAGAATGAAAAAAAACGTCCATCACCCGCCGACGGTGAGCTGAGACACAGTGTTTGATTCTACAGCATAAAACGTCGGCACTGAAGGTGGGCGTCGACGGACTTGGTATGCAGAAAGAAAAGATTTGTCGTTATTTTTACGATACACAAAGATAAAAGGTAAAAATGTCCGAGTGAGTCTGGTTTCACCTCATTAAGGGCCATAAATATACAAATTGCGTGGGATGGAACAGGGACCGGAGTGATAGCTTCAAAGTGTTTCTTCAGGGAGGCCGGGCGGGCGATCGTTAAGCACGGGATGGTTCTATGTGACCTCTGCGCCACTCGGTAGATGCCAACTAGCTTACTATACTGCGTCACGTAGTATGGCAGCTTCCAATTTTGCGAAAGACGGTGTGCTTTTTGTCAGTGCTTAACCCCTTAAAATACACCAGTTTCTGTGTTGAACTACATAACTTTGCTTCAAATGCTGCCGTCAATACCGTTAAAAAGATTAAAACAGTTAGAACAGTTTAAAATTGGGAAGAAAGAAAACCGGAATTCGCGAAACCCAACCTGGCATAATGCTATGCTTTCTTCGTTCACATATCAGCCTACCGCAAACGAACCGGTAGTAGACAACTGGGGCGATTGGTCTTGCAGCGCAGAATCAATCGACGGATCTGTGCACGAACTGTTGACGTTCGGAGTTCGGCCGATCCGAATGGACGCGGCCTCGCTCCAGCAGGGGCAACATTGCCGAAAGAGGGCGCTATAGGACAAGAACGCTCAAAGCCGTCTATATACTTTATTCACGAGTCGGCCATATTAAACTGAAAGCGAAGTAAACTCTTCATTTTTGGAACTTTCGTATAGAAATGAAAGCAACATTACAAATTAATACCAGTCTGCTCTGATGAATACATGTAATATAAAACTTGTAATTAAACATAACCTCAATGTTTTAAGCCACATTTAAAAAAAAAAAAAAAAAGAAGAAGAAGAAGAAGTGAGGATTGGAAAGCATTCCAATCATAAAATAGTATGGCACCATATCGAGAGATATGACGTCAGATGTGGCATAATTTTATACAATGTATTTTGTAATTGCTTCTTAATAATTTCCCCCTTTCTGATTCCTAAGTTCTCGGACTTGACCTATTTAGCGAGAGAATACTGATCTCAGGTCGGCGGCCACTGACATGGTCGTCGCACATGCGTGTTCCATTTCTAAACATTTATGTATGATCCTAACGCCTTATGCAATTTGAAGGGGGAAAATGGGGTAATTGAACTTCCCGGCTCGCTAAAGGACCAAACATTCCATTTTGGATTTAGCCTAAATGAGCGATTCGGCTGCTAACTTCTATACATGGACTTCCTGGGGGGGGGGGGGCTGACTTATAAAAATACATACCGATTTATTTATTTATGGAATTTTCAGCACTGTTCCGAATTTTAAAAAAATGTGTGATTTAAATCATCGACCTCTGCCATGTTCAACTCAGTCGGCTCCGGGTCGGGTACCCTGACTTAACATCTCAGTACACATACAACATTCCCCCGTTCGTTAATTATTTACTCCTGAATTATTTACGAAAAACCAGGGGTGCAGAAAAGGGAGGCATCATGTAAATGAGGCACGAGAGACAGTGGATGTGCACCCAGCGTTACAGGTTGGTCATAGATGCGGAGAAGTACGGGGCCAAGAACGCGATACGAGGCGACAGTCTGACGCGGTCTGGTCTGGCGAACCTATTATACATGCAGTTATGTGAAACAACCTCTTCTTTTATTTATTCGCCATTTGAAGACACTATTTTAAAAACGATTTTCTTTTGTTGCTTTGTTAATTATACATACATATGTATATTTTTTTGTTTTTGAAATGTATTCGTAAATATCTGTATTATCTTAGTTACTTCATGGTTGTCAAGGTACCGCACTTTCTACCTAATGAAGGTGGATACCGTTATTTTCGTTCGGTCCATCTTGATTCATGTCTGTAAATACTAAAATACAAGTGAAATCAACACTCCAAAAAATAACTAATACCGAAAAACGGTCTGTGTATGAAACAAATACATGGGTATATGCCCACAATAATCTGCTCCCATGATATTTTTTTGTTGTTGCCCAAGGCGTAACGGGTTCAGCTTATAGACGGCAATTCCTCTGAAAACATGACTCTCATTTTAAACAAAACAAAAAGAAATTGATAATACGAGGAACATGCTGTGCGCTAGCCGTTACGCACCATGGACTAGCAAAGATGAAAATAATAGTGACGACATTCACAAATGCACAACCTAAATTCACTTTGTTGCCATGGTACCAATAGGTGCATTTTGATCTCGGTAAGCCACAATCAGAGCCAATTCTAGCCGGGTCCTTCAAAACTCGAATCAATAACAAAATTCAACAGTTTACTCCCAAAAAAAAATAATGTCCGCCGACGTAATGATGACGTCAACAACATGTATGACTACACAGAACTTGATAGACGCACGCACACCACACATACCTTTAGCGTGGATGTAGATATACGTCATTTTGTTATAGGGGTGTATTTTTAATAATCTTTTACGAAAGTGCGCCTGTCTAAGAATTACAAACAAGAACGAGTTAGACTACATTTAGCAGTAGCCAAGAGACCTTGTTGCGGCGCAGGGCATTGTTCCTCATACATAAGGTTGCAGAACAGTTAATAAAGTAGCATAAACCCCAGTGATAAATACCCCCACTTCCAAAAATCAGGAAACAAAGTCACAACTCACCAAGGTGTTTGAGATTCACACCAAATTAAAGCTTATTTGATCATCTTTTCTTTTCCGTTCAATTTTGTGAGGGTAATTCCATGAATTTTGTGAGAAATTTCCATCGAAAGATGAACACCCCTAAAAGTAGTCCTGAAGCCCATCGCCATTTTGAAAAATTATGCCTATGCTCCGCATTGCAAAATAGAGCAATTTCAACGGGCCAAATTCCACAGAAATACAAGCCTGCAGTCCTGTTCACGGCTTCCATGACCATTCTTCTTTTGTTTTTACAAACCCTCAAGTTCATGGCCTACAAAATACTCTTGTGGCAGAGAATTTGAGGGCATATTTGCCCGTGTAGCAATCTTGGGCTTATTTATTGGCCCGCAACCATAAGGCTTAAGCATGAGTTGACCTTTTGTGCTGGTCCTGGCTCCCTGCTGTACTTTATTACGAGTGCGGCTATTGGTAACCAGCGATTCAACCTCGGCAGGCGGACTAGGCTTTTGAGTCAAGCTATGGTTGATTATAACATGAGTTGGAGCGAAATAAGTCGGACTACACTCAACCAAAAAAGAAAATCCCCCTTAATACTTTTTTTGTCTAACTCAAAAACTACTGGGCACCTCTCGCTCAAATAACGACTAATTAGTACAGAAATTTCTTAGCAATCCAGCCATACTCTTTATTTGGCCCAAAACAGTTATAATGTGTACAAAATTATGCAATTTATGACAAACTGCTACCGAAAAAAATTGGCACTTTTGTATACTTGCAAGGTGAGTGTAAACCACAACTAAGTATAAAAAAAGTGCAACTGTTTTCGGTATCATTTGTCATAAATTGCATAATTTCGTACACAATATCACTGTTTTGGGTCAAATAAAGAGTATGGCTGGATTGTTAAGGAATTTTTGTACTGATTAGTCGTAACTTGAGCGAGAAGTGCTCAGTAGTTTGTGAGTTAGACAAACAATTAGGGGGACCTTCTTTTTTGGTTAAGTGTATGTTTAAGTATATAGGCTAGATTCACGCTCGCACATTCCCTTTTACACTGAATTAAAATTTAAAGGGAATTTGCCAAGATAGCTATAATTATCATAAAAAGGGTTTATAGATCAACCAGGACAACGAATACTGTACACTCACGGACGACTGGCCCGGTAGAAATGGCGACATATAGAAGAATTTGAAATTGGCAGTGAAACCGAGGGCCTCTTTGCTGTCTTCTGTTGAGAGGATTTAAAAAGAAAAGGTCCTCGGTTCATACAATGGCTTAGCAATGACAGCCTCGGCTTCAATGCTAATTTGACATTCGTCCACAGGGAGGTGCAAAAACAAGGAAACCCACTTTTGACAGGAATTTTTACATACTTAACTTATTTGAACTGATTTTGTTGTTTCATGTACTGAAGTATAGCTCTTCAACCATACGTGGTGACAAAAATCTTTTTAAAAATCGCAAGAACAGTGTTATTAATAGTCACCAAATCACTGTTGTCCACGTGGAAGTCTATGTGTAGTGTTTTTTTTTGTCTTCAAATCAGGTTCCGGAGCTCAGTCAAGCGGATGGAATAAAGCCGTCCGTGGACAAACAAGTTTGGCACGTGAAATTTGTAAACTACTATATCTCAGAGACAAAATGTGAATTTTTGCAATCATTTTTTTCGTCACTTATATTTAAAGATCATTATTTTAATACCATTAAATTGAATGTATGAAATATGCTCAACAAGTAGTTTAAATTTGCTGTCAAAAGTGGGTTTCCTTCTTTTTGCATCACCCTGTATTATTACCTTTGTGTCCGGATATCTATAATGGTAACAAGTCCCTATATAATTCTAGACACTTTGGGATGCCCTGAAATGGCTTTGTTACAATAAAATATTATTATTCTATACTGCCACCGTATTAGGTTATATAAGTTTATAATTTTACCTCAAATTGATTGGATCCCTGATTAGTGCGCTTCCGGTGACGTGACATTCATTGATATAACAAAAAAAAATAAAAAAATATGGCTTATACAGTAAGTTTGTGATCCATCATCGCTAACTTAAGCTGAAGATGCCAGAAAAAGCTTGTCTGGTCCCACATTGGTTCGCGCCGTTTCCTTATATAGAGTTGAGACGCAAACAAGAAGACTTGAAGACGATCGTATTGTAAATATATACACTTGGGATAATTTTCATCCACACTTAATCTTATTATCCAGTCAATAGCGAATTAATTGGAAAACAATATAATGGTACGTTGCCACATTCAAATGCACGTCTTACAAATCTGTAAACGGCAGATGTGAATGCATATAATTACCACTGTTTACTTCATTACTTACTGCTTGTGTTTTCTCTCTTCGTGTAATCATCTTTCCCTGTTCTAAGACGTTGAAGTCGACGGCGGCCCATTGACTCTTAAGACTGTCATGAATAATTCAGGCTGACCATCCACCCTTAAGGCTGACCCAGAGCCTGTTTGCGTGCAGTGATCACACATCCCTGCAATAAATAGGAGAAGACAAATGCTCTCATTAAGACGACACCATCACAAATAATCCAGATGCTTTTCATATTCCAAGACAGCATCAACGCATCCTCGTGAGACAGTGGAAGGTTGGGGCCCTAATGATGCAGATTTTACGACCTCCGCTATATGAAATCACTCATTTCTACGGGGATGCCGCGCACCGTGTTTTCCCCGACTAGTAACCCGGGCCTGAAGCCCCCTTCGGCCCGTGGCTGGATGAGCAAGCACCGCTACTGTACATACCAGTCGCGCTATTTGGGAACCTTCGTTGCATGTCATCTGACATGAATATGGATGTCGTATTCGCAGAAGACTGAGGGATGAAAAATGATCTTGCTCTTTTCTCCTGCGGTCTTTCTTTCTTCCTGGTTAACATAATATTCGGGCATCCTTAAAATTAACACAAAATTATGTCCTATAATCACGCGGTTAAATTCATTGTACAATCTCTAATTTTAACGACAGTAGATGCGTTTCGTAGTTTCGACGATATCGTCATCAGTCGGCTCGTTACGCAAGTACGGGTCATCAGCGTTTATTTTTTTTTGGGGGGGGAACAAGCTAGACCATTTCAATCATGATGGATCAAGAGTGAGCCCTCACTGAATCATAAACTCTCACAAACTATCCAAAAATTACATATGGCTAATTGAGCTTTTCCATGGGTATAACTAGACTGATATTACTATTCAAACTTGGGGGAAATGGCACTGAACACGCTCAAGAAAAATCTTGATAATTATTTTTATCTAATAAAAAAAAACAGACAGAAACTGTGAAGATTCTTGCGCATCATCCAGTAAAACAACCGCCATCTTGCAAAGATGGGAAATCTGCTAGTGAATCGAATCCCAACGAAGATTTGGCAAATTCAAATCCCGAGAAAATGAACAATGTGGAATGAATGAAAACACATCTGAAAGGCTTGCCGACCTCCTGCTATTTTCGAAGATCTGGACTGGGAAAAACGCTACGCTCGGCATGGCAAGCCGATTTTCATCGTGCAGAATTAACCCTGCGTTGATCCCACGCATGCGCGGGTCCACACACGCATGCGCGGGACCAAACACGCATGCGCAGATCACCGCGGGCATGCGCTTATCCACCATCTCTATTTTTTCACAGGAGTAAACTCGGCACAAGAGCCCATGCCATATCACAGCGCCTGTGGAGGCCAGTCTTTATCCTACCCTTTTGGGTTTGTCCAGTCTAGCGTGGTGGGTAAGAGGTAAACGGCCGTGGAAGAAAGACTCTGAGACGTCCCTGAAAACCCAGCTCATATCGATCCCGGCTTGTCTGGTATTTCTTAGCGTGGCATTCCGATTCATCGGTCACCGACTGACAAAGAAAATAACAGATACTCACCCAGTCTGTGAAGGACAACGCCTACTTTCCATACGACATCTTGAAAAACAAGATGCATCTTTTTGACACCAAAAAGATGATACATGTAAAGTGTTTCCCTTTACATCCTGGTGCAGTGGCACCTAAAGACACAATCCAACCCTATTAAACTTTTCTTCTTCTATTTTTAGCAATTCGTAACTAGCAATTTTTTTAAAGCAAAAATACTTCTCGTTATGTTGCGTATAAATAAAATCTTACTAGTGGTCAAAGCACTCGGACACTTTTTCCTTGAATTCTTTCCTTTTTTTAAATCGTCAATTTCGACTAACTTGCCTCCAGTCGATGTCATCATGCATGACTGGTCACCGTCGTTAACTGGTTCCTACTGTGCTACACACGGCACTGCGCGTGGTATGGCGCGCACATGGTGCAGCGATGACGAACAGTAACTTCGCACATTACTTACAGAGAGATCGCCACATCATCAGTCATGCCAGGGTACAGCTAGGAGTGGTGTTGCCATGTACTTTTACCCGTTAACAATTTCATCTGATGGGACGATGGTGAAATTAGCATAGAGTGAATGGCAACACAGTGTTATCAATTCCGGTATTAGACACATTTTGGTGGGACGAACAAGCAAGACATTCCAAACAATGAACACAGTTAACACAATGTCAACCTGAATGGCATTTTAAGTGAATAGAACCAATGAAGCAACCGCCAACCAACCACCAAAAAAAACCTACAATTACCAACAAGCCAGACAGCAAGCCAGCCAACTAACAAAACAACAAACATACCCGAGATATCATAATGACCAACTAGCCATCCAAACAGAGAGACATCGCTAGCAATCGCTACTTCTGTCCATCTTTACCTTAAAACACATTCACTATTCCTTCCTCCATGGTCCTACCAAAGCATCCACTTAAAGGGAATTGGTAAAGGGTTGGTAATATAAAGCAAATATTGTTACACTGACTTTTTTACGTATTGGGTTCGTAGATGCTATAAAAAAAATAAAAAAAAACAATAATTTTCCTGAAACGGAGCAATTTATAGACGTTGGAGAATTGTAAGGTCAGGGAACCAGTCTAGCTGGCCTGTACCCGTTCATATGTGTGTAATCGATTGCAAACAAAACCGGACTAACTAAATATGGTCAACTGGGGCCAGTATTTGAAAAAAAGCCATTTTTTCCCAAAGCTGGTCGGCCGACCAGCGTTGGAAATTGATACAAAAATACCACTTTTCTTGAAAATGACAGTATACCAGGTGCCATGATTTTACAGGATGCTTTAGACTGGCATTCACTAACAGGCCAGCAAGGTATTTCAAAAGAATTTGGTAGTTTTATATTTTGATGTTTGCAAATGTCGTATTTTCCCTTTAACTCGGCCAAAATGTAAGGAGAGGATTGCTAACAAGTCGAACAAAACTCCCCTGTCCAAGCTTCCAAAGTTCATTAAAAAAAACTTGCGTCTGTAAAAAAATAATGTCAAATTTCCAAGAAACATAACTCTGCCAATAACAGAATAAGTAGGTGATTAATTTTGGTTCTACGGGATGGGATGCAGGCAGAATAAGTGCAGTACACTATGACTAACGCTATGGGATCGAGGTGTTAACCCTGGACATCTCATTACAGTAAATGATGGAAGGAGGTAACGGCGTGGAACGGGGGAGAAGGTTGCAGCATACAAAGAAGACGCCTTGAATCAGCATTGGTCATCTCCCCCACAGAGAAAGATGTCGACCTCTCATCTTTATAATGAGTTCGAGGTGATTGTAATCGCGTCCAGTCTGAGGTAATAAGCACTTTTGATTCTTCAATCCGGGCTAAGTATGGATAACAAACCTGGTTATCACAATGTGGTGGTCGTGGTAAACCGTTTGTCCGGTCGCTAATCCAGGTTACTGGAAGGTCAAATACTATTCTTGGTTTTGTAACCTTAGCAATATTCCAGAATCGGATTTCTAATCTCCGCATTAGCCAAATCCAAAAAATACACATGAAGATGATACAGTTAAAATATTAAATTGGTTTGCAGCGTAAAGATAGAAACTTACAAGTGCAGTTAAATCTATACATGTACCAATAAGAACTGGAGCAACATCGCCGGGAAAAAAAGTAATTGAAAAGCTGGGGAACTTGCAACATGCAAAACCCTCATGAAAATACTAGGATGGTTGATGTCTCGTAGATTCTATCTATTATTCCTGGTTTATTTCATGATTGGTGTAAACTTTAAAATCAAGACTCAGTGAAATATCGCTCATTAAACATACTGCGCATGTAAAAAATATAACACCAAAATTTAGGATGGTCACAGTGGTTGATTAGTAAGATCGGTTATGGTTAGATGAAACGAGGTGGTTAAAGGTCAGTTGATAGTTTGCTACAATCGTTCAATGGCAAAAAAAAAAATCCGCTAGGGTCATCATGTAAAAAAAACCCAGTATAATCGTTTGCAGTGTGTCACCAGAAACGAACCCCAAAAAATCATTCTTATGTACGAAGCATCTGTTCGTTGATCATATCGTGCGGGCGTTCGTGGGCAATTTATTTTCTGCGGGATATGCAGAATCCCTCCATAATGAACTTTTAGTACAACGAGAACGAGTCGTGTTTTAATTATGTTCAAGCCATTCTAGTCACAATTACAGACTCTCCACCTGTGGTCAAAGAATACATATTGTCTAGTTCTTAACATCAGGTACGTTATGTCTAAAAAGGCTTTCTCCTTGGTTATGACAAAATAAGATGAAATGAATCGTTGGTGTGATTGCTGAAGAGACAAGATTCGTGATCATCAAAGCTACATAATGGCTAGGAGTTGTTGAATATCCCGAAACACACAACATATTTAGAACTCATAAGCCTACCCAATTTTAACGGAGCGACCTCGGATGATTCGCGTCACCGACTCACCGGACAGCTCTCGACTTCATCACCCTGGCTCAGTATCAAGTTACGCCTTGACTAACCCCCTCTCATCGAGGGAGGAGGGGTGATGTTCTCCATCCATAGTGGGTGTCAGGAGGACTTGAAGCTGCTCCGTCCGGAGACTGGAGAAAAATGATGATATGGATATGACAAGATGGCCAGTATAGAAGGCCTGAGTGCATATGGAATGACCCGAATACGGTACTGGCCAGACGCACGTGTAGCTCTTACTAGCTAGATAGGCTGTATGCAGCATCCAGCGCCATACTATTACGATATTCATATTACGTGTGGGTGACCCCGTCTCACTTGGATGCGCCTGACTGCGTTCACGCACAGTCACGATTATCTCATGGCCTGCCGTATACACTTGTTTTCTTGTGTAAAATATGCTTATACTGTGAATAGGTTTGGTTGAAATTATACATCCAAGGTTTCAGTAATTACAATATCAGAGTGGCCTCCGTTCTTTTGTGCAGCTCAGCAATTTGGAGAGGTTTTCATCTTTGAAATGAAGAGAAACGATGCTTACGCTAGGGGATCGCTAATAATACCCAGGATGTTTAATAACATGCTGCGTCATATTCAATCATATGAGATGAGGATGTAATGGGACACCAGGTATATCAACAGCAGACAGGCAATCATCATCGACTCACCTTAGTTCAATCATCGTGAAACAAGATGAGCAAGGAGCCAGGCATATTATGCAATCATGGGCTGTAGACCGTACATTGTGAGACGCACCAGGTCTGCAGCATTCAGTCGATGGGTGGAATCTGCCACAAATCCCGGGGGACCTTTCTCGGACAATCACGCTCATCCCGGTCCATTTCCGCCTGGAACAAGAGCAAAATTCTGCATCTCTTCGACTATGGAGGGAGAGTTTAATAGATACCACACGGACTGTTCCGGTACTCGGCGGACAGCAATGTCACGACAGACGGAGGGAAATCCCCTAGTCTCAACGCATCATTTTCAAGGGTCAGGCACGAGCTGGGTCTTATCGGCTATACCATCCGCGGAACCAGACTATGTGTGGTACAACGTGTACTAGCATGGAGGAAGGAATAATATGACACACTATGTTTAGCGTGTTAATGTTACAAAAGATGCGATGACCACCATCACATTGTTTTTGTGTTGTAACTTGTAAGCAGATATCTTCGAAGACGGTGTTCACTCCACTCAACTGCAGAAAAAAAAGCATTAGCAGCGAAGAGCGGGGCAAAACACTGATTGTCGATTAGTTGTGATGGTCATTAGTAGTCCACCTACACATTATGTGCTGTATGATACATAAACATTAATGTACCTTGACTGTTCACATCGGCACAGCGAGCCACGATGGCAGGTCAACCAGCGCTCATTAGAGTCGTTGGCGCCGTGTTGCAGATAACTCCTCGTCAGGCCTCGTGATGACAAAAAAAATACATCATAGAAGATCAGTCACGGACAATATTGGACCTGGAAGCTGACAGACCGCAGTTTCAAAGCTCGATTCTGATTACATCCAAGCAATCTTGTTTCAAAAAGCCAGCTGTTGTCAAGTCAAAGCATCACATGCGTTACTCAACTCGTGTAGGACTACATGGCAACATAATGACAGTTTCAACGCACAGCGTTTACCATTTACCCAGAACAGGAAATCAACACAAGCGACCGGAATAAAGACAAAAGATTTCTATTATCTTGATGGTTCAGATATACACGGGAATCCTCGTGATATTAAAACTGGCTGTTGTTTCTAGGACTCGACATCTGACCGGCGAGTGGCTGGGGCGATAGACCGTGTCTCCTGAACAGTTGACGGCGTCTCGTGATGGGACGCAGCCGGCCAGACACGCGAGTCAAACGTCACTTCATTTCACCAGACGACGATGAAGGGAAGTTAATCCTTGAGCGTCGGCAGTGACGCAATCAGAAAATCAGGTAGCTGTGATTGGGTTGGATTCTCTGCATTTGGTACGTCAATCTGATTGTGAAATCACGCAGTGTACAGTTTTATTATTCAGTGTTAAAACGTACAACACAGAACAATAACTCAGCGTTGTTTTGGATCGACTTCCACGACCAATTAGGCCTAGCTGACGATTCACAAAAACGGAGGATCTGCTCAGCTGCGCATGCTCCAATCAGAATTAAGCTAATATGCAGGTTTGCTAGCTGTAATTCTGTTGACTTATTTGATTGGGGCGCGGATGGAAACTTCCGACCAATGGAAACTCCTCTTCTTTCCAGTTTGCTCATATTAATATGAAATGTGATACTGCATATTGGCGGACCAGATTGTAACATTTTAACTTCCAAAAATAATTCGTGCTTTTTACCCCATAACAGACACCGCATACAAAAAAAACAATTGCTAATGTAACGCATATGCAGGCACCAGACTATTCCTCATTTGCAAACCTGTTCAAAAATCTTGCACAAATGATCCAATAGTCCAATACTAGGGTGAGAGAGCAGGTAGTGGTGGGCGCGTACTGCTCGACACCCTGGGGACGAGGTTGACATTCCTCCATTTCTATTCCATCCATGTCCAGATGTATGATTATCAAAGACAAGATGTGAAGACTGAAATCCATCGATTGTAGTTGTGTACTGGGGTGGGGATAATGTGTAGCATACTGTGGTGGAAGCGTGTATGCAGGGGTCATTCACCCACTGTGCATTGCACATTGCACATTGTATCTTTAAGACGCAAAAGAAGGAGAATTGTGGACTAAGATGGCTGCCATTGTTAGTGTGTCCTTTCATGTTGTGGGTTAACTTGAATAAAAGACAACTTACGAGTAATGCGTAGGAACTGTGCACCTTTCGTTGACTGGTTCATTTAATACTCGGCTTGTGGAGGAGTGTCTTTTTATCCATTCGTATCGGACACTGTGTCCAAAAAAAAAATCGGTAAAGACTATGTGACCTACCCGATCCAATTCAGAAAAAAAATGATTTAAAAATGGTATATCACATCATTTGTTTCAGCTGTGACGTTGAGACAAGCTATCATCGGATTTTTGCAGATCGAGTGACTGCGCATGTGCACGTTCAAAGTAACCTATGAGGGTTACGATAGTGGTAACAAATTCCCACAAACCTTCTCCAATATACCGGTACGGATACTAAATTACTAATTTCTATAAGGGGTGGACAAGAAATGGGCCTACTGATGGCCGTGTACATCTAACATCTGTTCTTACTGTTCTGCATCGTTTGGATTTGGTTGGGATGAGGCTCAAGGGATTTTCATCACAATGTCATGTTGTGATTTTGTTCATTTTGTGCAAGTTTGATTTCTCGTGTTTTGCCAAAAGAAAACCAAAAGGTTCACCATCGCACGTTATGCTAAATACGTGTAGGTCTACATGTAGTTTATTGCACCACGTTCAATTTTTTGGTATCCCGCGAATCGTTGATACTTCTTCGATGACACATTCTAGGACCGGGAAGTTTAGACTATTGTTTGTTTGTAGTTGTAGGATTGTTTGGGGGTTTAGTTTTTAGTTGAATTTGGAAGGGTTTTGGTTTGAATATAGCTTCAGTCTGATTATAAACCGTTTCACATCTTGACCCGATCGTTTGTTTGATATTGTGCTGATTGACATAGTTTGGCCCGATCTGGTTTGACAGGAGGTTTAGTTCGAAATTGAAATGTTTCATTATCTTGGATATTTAGTTCTGTGAAACATCGTTCTGTGGTTGACTCGAGATCGGTTTAGTTAACCCCAACAGTCCTGAATCCTCCAATTTCAATATAATTTTGCACACCCCCTAGATTAATGAAGACGATCATATCATACTGTTCGAAACGCCGAGACTTTATGGTGCCACCGCAAAACTTCCACTATGCGGGCTAACTCCTGTTCCATGTGAGGAACAAAACCCAAGATAGAATTTGCATCAAATATACTAACGTTACGTTTACAACACCTACCAGCAACTTGCGCGACCACGTAGGCCTACTAATTACAATTCAAATAGGCGGAAGTTTGCATAGAATTACAATAACTTAGGGACTTAGACTTGCTATACCAGTCCCAAACCTGTACTAGATAAAAGAACAGAATAGATTTTGGTATGCGGTACGCCCATAATATGCACACACGGCATTGTGCTTTACTACAAACCGCACGCATGCTATACGTAATGATTGACATAAGTGACTTCATGATGAAAAACTACTGGGACAGCGATGCTGCATGCATTATTGCTCATTATCTAGGAAACCATTAAACTTGGAACAAGAAACGAGATGGGAGTGGCATTGAAGAGGAACCAAAATAACTCACGGCCGGGTAGTCACGTACAAAACAGGGATAATGAGATATTGTTGATCTTAAATAGTTTCGAACTGCGAGCTTCGAACATCTCTGAGTTTTTTCTCATATAAGGATTCCTTGAAAACACATCAATGCCTTATTTGTATGTCTTTTTTATGCTTACAATCCAAGTCTCACTTAATAAAACCTGGGACATCATCCATTGGCCCAAACTGCGATCCCCAAAGAATCGATTCAGAAGAAAAAAAGGGGGAACGTATAAAGTTTATGCGATGATTAATCAGATTTCAACTGAGGACGTTTAGTATTTTTTTTCTGGTTGCAGACACATGGCATTGACACAATCATTCTTCTGTGGATAGATATTATTTATTCTGAACCTTCTAAATTCCGAATGCTTGTTGACAACAAAGAAAAGAGTGTGTGGGTACGTGTCAATTACAGTTGTCCTCATCATATACACCACACATTTTTCGTGTACAATGATCTGTGTGCCCCAAGTGCGTAACCAATGTCCGAACTTTAAAAAATGTATTCAAAAGAAGTGAAAAGTGGGATTTTTGGGAGCAGGAGAGCCCAGAGTTGCCTCGTCTCCTAAGGTTTAATCCTCTCACCCAGGTTTCCCCATCCTGAAAGATTCTCCGGGGACAATCCATGCGGAAAATCCTCCGACATGCTGTTATATACTCTTCCTATCCCCGCAGCGGATAACGAAAGAAAAGAAGAAAAGAGAAAAACCCACGCGATAACAAAGACGATTGATCCGTGGAGCAAAGAGCACAAAGCTCATCTTCCCTATTGATGAAAGCCAAGACACTTTGGGAACAAACAAAGCGCCCCCCCAAAAAAAAAAAATAGAATAGAAGAAGGGCAGATGGCTCCCGAATTCTCTAACCAGGAGGAAAATAAACCCCGGCTTAACGGGAGAGATGGAATAAAGGACAATACTCTGAGAAAGGCTCACAGATTTCGGGCTCAGGTTGACCAGGAAATATACTTTTCTTGTCAATCCAACTTCATCAGTTCGTTTTACCAGTGAGAAAAGGGGATACAAAATTGTTCAACTCAAAACGATCATAGACCTAGAAAAAGGTGGCACGCTTGTATTTGAGACTAAGCGCAGTACGATGTAATATACACGCCACTAATAAAACTTTATTAGCTGCGATTAATCGCGGGCGAGTTGTCACTGTTATGCAAAATCATGATGAGTTATTTACTGGGTGTGTGATGCAGTGAAGCGAATGCACTGGCAGTTCAACTTCAACAGGTATACACGTACTCGTTCGGGGACTACATACATTTAATATGGAGATAATTCACTTGCAAGCTGCCTTCCTCTAATCAGACTGAAATGTTGAAATAAAATAAATCGGCATGTAAAGCAACTGATTCAAGGCTTTTCATGTATATTATGCAGGTTTCATTACTGATTCATCCCGTAAGAGGAAGACATTTTGGTCTGGTGAGAAACGCACAAAATCTGTTTATCAGTAATTTAAATTTCATCATGATTTGTCGTGAGTGAGACAGGTTTTTACATCAAAGGCTTCACTATGATTTCGTAATTATCAAAAAGTGTTTACAGTGAACATAAAGAACGTGCAAATAATGAGTCCCCCCGAAACAATGAATAAAGACGGTTAAAAAAATGCAAAACGAAAATGTATCTCACAAAAAAAAAATCGCGGTTGAGTAAATTTCTGTGTTTGTTTGTTTGTTGGGGTGTTTGTTGGGTTGTTTGTGTTTGTTATAAGGGGCTTGCAAGATTCGAAGAATGACCAAAATAAGAGAAAGGGGGTCCTACTAGTTATGTTTCAAACTTGGAAAGAATGCAGCACTCGCACGCCCTTTTGTTAAATAATTTGCAGGAAACACATAAGAAAATTTATGTTTTTTTTTTTTTTACAAATTTCAAATGCTTCTTAGTCCAACTTTCGTTACTCCCCAAAAGTCTAAGCATATTTGAAAATGTCTAAGATTTTGAAAGGGGAGTCAGAATACTACTACTTATTTTCCCAAATTGCCATAGTAACAGTTTGAAATAACACAAATATGAAAAAGTGATTTTTGCACAAAGTACATGGCAGCAATCGCGTCAGAGTGATGAATTAATTAATCGTGTATCAAGCTTTGTATCAAAATAGGCAATGCTTACACATTTACCAGAATAAATTAACTGAACAGTAATCAAATTTGTATAGTATACTTCTCAGGGCTCTATCAAAGAAAACCAATCTTAAGACATAAGAAGACAAAGACATCTCTGAGTGTCCATTCCAGCACGTACTGAAGACCCTTTGCCGGTTTCTTTTTGTATCTTTTGTCGCCGATGTTCTGAATAAACAGTTTACACACACGAGGGCCGAAGTCAGCACCAGCGAATAGAATAAGACAGAAAAATCAATGGCGAAATCTGTATTATTGCAATGCTTTGGGCGACTAGTCTAAGGGTCGAATGACTGAGAAATATTCTGGGAATTAGTGAAGTAACTTACCGATTGTCTTATCTCAGTCTCCTGATGAGTTGGTCTGTGATGTTGAAGATGAGGCAACGTTTGTGTGTGTGTTGGTCGTGGGACTGTTCATCAGCTACACAAATCGCCTGTGCTTTACACGGGTAGAAACATTCAGTATCAATCGCCCGTCTCGGCTCCATTTCGATGAATAGTTTAACCCCTCTAAAAATGTATAAAAAGCGGTGGCATCTCTTTAAGCGGAGCAAGGCCGGTGTTAACAATAGGCTTTTCATGGGATCTCCGCTAAGTCCGGCTGGACTAGGCGGTTATTGGACAGCGGGGTGGCTTGAGTCTTTTGGCATGGTAATCAACGCCTCACCGCCCCGCTGACCGCCTGACCAGTTGTGTCCACGGAATGTCGCCGTCGAATCAGCCACAGAACCGGCAATCAGCGATGGAAGAAGAGATAGAAACGTATGGCGATCGGAGCATTTACATAAAAAATAATTATGGCCATCCGTCAGCGCCCGCCGGTCATATTAAATGGACTGTTACGTAAGAGTTACGTAACATCAGAGCGAGAGATTCGCAACGTATGTCATTAGCATCCCTGAACTTGTGGTCTTTCCATTCGTAGGCTAATGATGGTACATTGTAATTTGTAGCTCATTAATCTTGTGCTGTCATTGTAGACAAAGAGCTAATTAATCGGTTGGGGTCTATACACGGAATAAGACATTCGTGATATTACTGACATCGATGTTGGAGATACCTTTAGAAACATTTTCTGCAGGAGAAAAAAAATACTTGAAAGCCATACATTTTTTTTAATTTTTTTTTTTTGCTTTATTAATTAAATACAAATAATGGATTAGAAATGAGTCTTACCAAACAAGCGATGCACGAAATACAAAAATACAGAAAAGAAAGCAAATTATAGATGAAGAAAAATTTGATGTTAAATGAGTCTCGAAAATGAATCTCATTCCCTCTATCACCAAAATGTTCTTTTTGTTTTCAGTATTAAAAAATATAGCTGCGTACTGTCAAGAGAAGGTTCTACTTTGACAACAACAAAACAAGGAAAGGGGGAGTTCAATTTTCAAATCTCTGACAAATCATTCGGCGTTGAAACCCCATTTCTGGGGCGGGGTCCGGGCGAAGCTTAGACATCACTATTGGGCCATTCTGACCTCAGAACAGGCAACTCCTTGTAAAATGTCACCCTTCAAGATCAGAAAGTCGCGCTAAACCAAAAATTCCTAAGATTGGAATTAGGTACATGAAAAGTTCGACGTTTCAAGCAGGAGCGAGCGACTGGACGAAAGATCGACTGTTGCAGTCTTACGGAACTAGTCAATTGTATCATCTTAACTTAGGAAAATTTATGTATAAATATATGAATCGTGCATTACCTGCTTGTTTTAACTCCTGTTTTACACTTACTTCAAACATTCATTCATATAATACCCGCATTACCCGCAGTAGGCCTACTACTAGGAAAAATCTGTATGTTAATTATTGTAGAACGACATTGTCCAAAAACAGTGTTGTCCAACGTGGCACTCTATATTGGAATAGTCTGGATAACTCTTTTAAATCATCACCCACTCTCTCTATTTTTGCTAGAAAACTAAAAAATCAATTGTTAATTGCATACTAAAACAATGTAATAGGGATAACAACGGCCTTGATTACTGTCTTACACCGGTGTTTGTGCTCTGTCTTTCCATGTATGTCTGTCACTTGTCTGTCTGTCCATAGGCTGGGGAACAAAAGCTTATGCTTCACCCCGGACCTAGATGCTGCCATTTAGTTAATGTTTACCATTGTAAATATATATATGTACATGTATTACCAATTTGAATATATAACATTATGTATCGTCCTTTATGCAGCATCGAAATAAATGTATGTATCTAGAAAATTGAAAGTTAATACATTAAATGCACCTGTCGGTCACCCAAATCTAGTTATGATAAATTGAACCGAGTCGAGTCCCTCCGAATCATTTTGCTTTGGAGCGCCTCTGTCTCAGACAGGTGTTGAAGATGTGTTCCCCGTGCCATTTTCGAGTTTCACCTCGAAAATAATATATATATTTCTTTTCAATTGCTATTTATGTTTTCCTAGCAATATACAGGTTATTCACTTTTGAACTGAATATCGAACGAAACAAATTCCACTGTCTCTTATTTATTTAATTATTTCTTCACAAAATTCGAATGATTAGCCGTCAGACAATAATTCAGCTCTTGCAGGGTGGGTTAATTTGTGTACAAAATGAAAACCTTTTTGAGAGGGTTGCAGACGCCCAAAATCGGATTAAAGTAGGTTTCTTTTTCTTCGTTAAAACAAAACATACAAATTGAAATTAGTTAAGAGGAAAACAATCTTGTTTTTAAGAACACGGGGTATCAACTTTAAACAAGCATAAACTTATACTCGTTGGAGAATATCTTCCAGGTCTGGTTCGCGTCAGTAACAACGGCCAAGGTGCTGATTGTAACGGCCCTAACGTAATTGAGTTGTGGCTCAGTGGGACAAAATGAAATGTCTTGTTTGAGATAAACCGGATGACTAAGGGGGGTGCATACCGATGTTTCCCAATACCGATGTTCCCCGAAATCCTTACCCTAAACACTAGCCCTTAAGCCCTAACCCTAACTCTAAGGATTTCGGGGAACATCGGTATTGGGGAACATCGGGTAGACCCCGACTAAGGAATGGACCGAAACACCGTGAGAGATTTGGAACGATGTGAGGTGTATTATGTGTGATGGAAGAGAAGAGGCTTGGCAAGAAATCGGCGTGGTTAGGAGCCTACTGCTCCACCGAGAGACCCAAGAACCATGCAACTCCTCCTCCTTGTTTGGCCGGACACTCCCACCGATTATCTACGGGTTAGGGAAGGAAACAAATCCAAACGAACATACCCGACTCTACGGTGGTTGTGAGTTTATTGGGCTGGGCGTGACGGAATGGGCGTGGTTAGGAGCCTCACTCCCATACACTGACTGTGAACTACATTCCAGCGGGAGACCCAACAATCATGCAACTCTTCCTCCTTCTTTGGCCACGCCCACCGTGGCCACGCCCACCGATTACCGTGCTGTCCAATGAGACACCGACGGTGATCATTTGTATTTATCCAAAAAGTATTAAGTAGCGAATTATTATCCAAAAGCTCACCTGGATCAAACATCGCACTGGTACTAAACACCCCGATTATTCCGTCCGGATTGCTGTCATTTAGAAGAAATTCAGAAATGTAGGTGATTTCCAACGATCAGTCAATTGACTGATTTTTGGAAAATGCAGAGTGCTATGGATCGTGTTTCGTGATCAAAAGATTTTTCATTCTGTTCTCGAAAAGCGTAATATCCACTAGGCTGACACTTCAAAAGTTAGGTTTTGATTATTCTTCTTTGGATTTTGAGTGGTGTAATTATTGGAAACGAACAAATTGCATGAAAAGCAAACGATCCTAATTTGCCTTTAAGCAATGTTAATTGATGACGACTACGTCATGAGACAAAACGATGACCAAGACGATAACGATGACCACAATAACAAGGTTGAAAACAAAAGCTCTGAGATGTTTCCATTCATTTTATTACAAACGATTACAAGTTCAAACAATAAACAATATATACTGTGTCCCCATCCCAATTTATTTCAAAATTGATCACCAAAGAATTTAAAATACAACAAATGTATATCCAAAATCCAAAACACGTGACCACCATTCACGTGACCTACCCACATAATCGCCATGTTTGGTACCAAAACGAGGCTGAAGTCTCAATACACGAATTTCAAATTAGCATTGAAACCGAAGCTCTCGGTGCTAAGCTATGAATTGAGGAACTTTTCTTGTTTTAATCCTCTTAACAGAAGACAGCACTAGGGCCCTCGGTTTCAAGTGCTAGTTTAAAATTCGTTACTACAATGACTATTTCGCATAGTTACTATGTAGCTTACTAAGCTATTGATTATCCATTCAAGAATCAAAGGGACCACTGCCTAGAAATGTACACAAACAAAATACCACTTTCATATAGCAAATGGAAAAAAAAATACTGATAATATAAAAACAACACTTTTGCACAAACAATAGTTGTTGCATAGCAGGGATGTGTTTATAATTTCAAAGACTGCATTTAAGAAAAAAATGTCATTACTATACCCATGTGTGGTAATGGCATTTTTTTCTTAAATGCAATCTTTGAAATGAACCTTTGTGTTCAATTTAACGTTATTTGTAATCTTCATATTGTCATTTTAAGGGCATTTTTGGTGCTTATTTGTGTTTATGCTCATGCAAGTTTCCATATTCAATAGCAAAACTGTGATGTCATTCAAGGCAGATCTGCTTCAGCACAAACAGTCGCCAGAATTCTAAGGGTTTTAGGGTTTCATTTCTGGTCAAGTATACGACAGTAAGACAATGAGAAAACTTTATGCACACATTTTTATAATAAGCCGAAGTTTGGGTTTACAGTTTGAAGAGAAACGCCTTATCTGAAGGGCGTGTTTCTAAAGTGACATCACAGCAACAGCGCCCTCAGTTGTAAAAGCATGAAACATTTTAAATGTATGAAAAAGTGCTCTTTGCAACATATTTACCAAAAAAGGAAGTCTCATAGTTTTGATACATTTTCAGAGGAATGGATCATTGCTACAATTATGCTCCAGTGTAAAATTCATTTCATGAACCCTTTAAGAATTGAATAAACTAAAACAATTGGAATTCTAGCCTATAATACACGACTATAATCATCCCCGACTAATAGAACTACCTCTACTACTACAAAGGTTTAGAATAGAGATAGATTAAATTGAATAGTTTGTATATAAAAAAATATGTACAACCACAGTAAACACCCATCTTTGAATAAAATATTAACATTATATATGAATAGTGATCATGCAAACATTTACAATATAATGCAGTATTATTAAAACACCGTTAACCCAATTCAAATACGTCTTAAAAAGTTGGAAATTTAGACATCATGTCACTTAAAAAGTGTATATTTTCATTTCGCTGAAGGGGGAGGGGGGAGGTTGTTAATTGAGTTTTGAGATTCGCCTTGATTTCCATTACAAATTCTTAAGCACCACAAACGTTTGCTTACTGAAAAATGTTCCTAAAAAATTTTGTTATCAGATTAATCCCAGTTGAGATTATGTTAGGCTCTTTACTAACACCAGGTAAAAGAAGAAGAAAAACTTGCATATTTTAACATTTTTAATAAACATTTATACACCAAATAGATTCACACCTGTAAATATTTACTTTTGTACTTATACTGTGAAACACTGTACAATAAATGAGACTTTACAATTTCAAGGCATATAGGATCACTTGCTATTTTTTTTCCATGCATTTTATTTGCATCCAATAACACCACTCGAAATCCAAAGAAGAATGTTCAAAACCTAACCTGTTGAAGTTTCAGCTCAGTGGATATTACCCTATTTGAGATATACCCTATTTAAGTTTTTGATCACGAAACACGATTTTGTCAATAGTAAGCTTTTTGACAATAATTTGGCAGGTTACTTTCGGGATAAATGCAAATGATCCTATATGCCTTTAAAGGTGCTGTCATGTCATGGATGGAAACACTGATCTTATACTAGGAAGGGAGCCCTCGTGTGGATACTTTTTGTTAGTTTGTCAAGTGGAGTGATCAGTATTGACCAAATCAAGGAGGCTTCTGTTCCTAGATCTAAGCGTTATGTAAGCCGCACACTGTTATTAAGATGGCTTCTGACTAGCACCCCTTGAAAAAAAGACATTGACAAAACGGGGAACCGCCAATATAGAACTGGATAGCTCAGTTGGTAGAGCACAGGAACGGCAATCTGGAGGTCGCGGGTTCAAACCCCACTCTAGTCAATTTCTTTGTTCAACTTTAAAATTATTATTAATATTGTAAACTTGTATAATTTTTAAAAAGGGAGATATTGAATGACACAAATAGCTGCAGTCTGAGTTGTATGAGGCTTAAACATTACATAAAATAATCAATTAATTACAATACACTAGTTCTCATTGAATCAGCCACTGAGTTGTGTCAAATATAAGTTTCTTCAGCAGCGGTCATTGTGAATGAGTAATCTAGCACATGCTACTGCAGCCATCCATCGTAAACAAAATTCAACTTTCCCAGTCACAAATCAAACTAAGAATTCTCAACCCTTCGCTCCCACATCCTCATGCTTAAAACACGTCTATTTCTATAACAGGCTATTATATATGTAATTAGAGTAAATATTCAGAAATTTCATTAGAAATCCTTTGACCCGACCTAGGACCTCCGAGCACAATATTTACAACCTCCTCATTCTCTACCTTAGCCACACCCCTCCCACTTCTACTTTGTAATCCAACCATTGGTCCGTCTAGTGATGTCGTTCAGATGTTTTTCAAGACCTCACACAAATGATCGCAAAATGGAACATCGGATTTGGTTTAAGCCCAACATGAACAAACAAACGCTTTGATTTTTAACAGACACATAAGTTGGGTTGTTTTAATGATAAAATAGGATTTGAAAATAACCATTTAATCGGGGCAATGGATCTCTAAAACGACTCAAAAGTTGATTCAAATATTGGTGTTTTTTCATCAAATGAAGAAACTAAGCTAGTTATTGGACTTATTTTGTCTCTGAAAATGTAAAAAACTTATCTATCTTACGAGGTATGGAAAGGTATAGGAAAGGTCTCAACCACTTTACTGGGTCCATGTCAGTGATTACCAATGAAGCAGCCAGGCTAGCATCATGGCTCCAACCATCAGGAACCAGGACGTCATCAGTGTGCTTGCTGAACCTCCAGGAGGTCCGCTGACCGCTAAGATGAGGAAAAGAGAGATAAAAGAGTAATAAGGGATGGTTAAGCTGGAGGGGAGGGGGAGTCCTGGTTCAACACTGGATCTGGATTTGGTTTCCCAAGTGCAGTCGGTTCCGATGCCTTGCAACCATGGTCGGGCTATAGCAGTAGAAAGCACTATCAACATGAATCAAACCCAGTCTTGAGAAATTGGCAACTCGAACTCCAAGCCTAGAAATTAAAGCTTGTCTCACGTGCACAAAAGAAGACATGCACTGTATTCAAGCTAATGCACGCATGGGTTAAGCTTGGATTTTCTTTGGTCAGAGTGTCAATATTCCCAAGCCCGGATTCCATTCATCTTGTTGGTAGCGCCCTCCACTGCTAAGAACTGGCTAGGCTTGCCAGGGAGTGGGACCGTCTACATGAAGGGGACGAAATCAAAATCCAGTCTAAAGCCAAGACAAGGGAGGGGAGGAGCCTAATCCAGAGGTGGGAGGAGTTACATTCCTTAGACGATCTTTTAAGCTAGATATGACTATAGATCATCAATAGACCTTTCCCGCCTGTCAATGAAACAGTGCCCATTGACCAATTAGTTTGCAACCTTTGGTCAGGTGACCACAGTAGCTCAGCCAAACTTGGTCACAAGCACTTTGAGAAATGTGCACAGACCAAAGGTGGGCGGGGCATATGACTGAATCTGGACTTCTCCATTTGGTATTTTAGAGCTTGGATGATGACTTTTGTTGGGTTTGCCTCTCATTGATGCAATTTATTATATGCATAGTGGAGCACTGTATGCTGTATGCTAATATAAGTACTTTCCAATAGCCTGTGAGAAAAACTTGAGAATTTCACTAATAAAAGTGGAGCTCGAACCTACAACCTCCTGTTGACTGCTGCAGTTGTCTTTACCAATACACCACTTGCCGCAGTGGCTTAGCGGATTAGAATAGGATATCAGATTAGAAACACATTAGATTCAACATTGGGTTTTTGCCCTGACTAAGCACTGCTTACTCAGTTTTGTCTGAGGGGTTGCGAGACAAATTCACAAGCTTACTCGGGTGGGACTCGAACCCATGACCTCCTGTGCACTGGTGCAAACGTCTTACCACTCGCCCAGTGGGCTAGCTGATGCACATTTCATCTTATAAAGAATCATGCGGACATATATCAATGGGTACTACAAGCAGTGTCTTGGGGATACAGTTTGCATCAGTTGTTTTAGCCCAAAAGTTCTGTGAAACCTGGCCCCGATTCTGCGTTTGTCCAGCAACTGAGATACTCACGCGTTCGGCAGGTGCTACCGGTATAGTTTGGTGGACACACGCAGGTGTACTGATTCTGGCCAGTAACTGAGCAGGTGCCTCCGTTTGCACAGTAATTGATGGGGCAGGTGGTCACGACAATAGCTGTCAAATAAAACAATTAAGTGTTTTTGGCGGTACAGAGAATAATAGGCAGTGTGCTTTGGGGCAGTACAGGGAGTAACAGGGTGGTTTGGGGCAGTACAGGGAGTAACAGACAGGGTGGTTTGGGGTGGTACAGGGAGTAACAGGCAGGGCGGTTTGGGGTGGTACAGGGAGTAACAGGCAGGATGGTTTGTGGCAGTACAGGGAGTAACAAGTAGGGCAGTTTGGGGCAGTACAGGAAGTAACAGGTAGGGCGGTTTGGGGCAGTACAGGAAGTAACAGGTAGGGCGGTTTGGGGCAGTACAGGGAGCAACAGGCAGGATGGTTTGGGGCAGTACAGGGAGTAACAGGCAGGGTGGTTTGGGGCAGTACAGGGAGTAACAGGCAGGGTGGTTTGGGTCAGTACAGCATATGGAGAACTTTGCCACCCATATGTGCATAAAATCAAAGCCCTGCATGCTCTGCGGTCACACACAACGGTGCATTGACCCGGCGACCTGCACAGCCCACTGCGTTGACCGGACTATACATAAACAGCAGGTCGATCCTCAGAACAAAAGCGATGTCTGATTTGACAAGAAAAGTGCCCCTTGTTCTTCTCAACCAATCAAAACGGTTGTTACATGAATGGAAAGCTTATTGTGTTATCTTTCAGAAACCGTGCGAGGTAATTGTATGCGACCGGGTTCACACGTGTGCTGTTCGAAGAAGTAAACCCGCACCCTCAAAAATCGGGGAAATGTGCCGTGACCTCCATAGGAAACGCCTTTAACCATGAAGAAATTATATTCATTTGAAAGAGGAAAACCTATATTTTATGATGCGATGCGAGGAAGTAAGTTTAACCAACATACTTTCCGCGTATTAACGAAAGTTTGCTGAGAGCGCCTAGATATGAGCCAGTCTTCCCACGTAAACAGAGCTGCACTACTGGCGAGTGAGCAAATGCTCCCTAGTTCTCCATATGGAGCAACAGGCAGGATGGTTTGGGGCAGTACAGGGAGTAACAAGTAGGGCGGTTTGGGGCAGTACAGGGAGTAACAAGTAGGGCGGTTTGGGGCAGTACAGGGAGTAACAAGTAGGGCGGTTTGGGGCAGTACAGGAAGTAACAGGTAGGGCGATTTGGGTGGTAGAGTGACTACATGTAATAGGTAATTGTAACAGTCAAACAATATTACAAAAAATTATTGCCCTTCTTTTTTTTTCTTGATTTGAAAAATGGAACAAATCACAACAGTGTATATTCTACTGGGAGTAGAAATGGACCCAACAATAAACTCTAAGCCTGCTGATCAGGGGTAACATAGTTCAATGCCGAAAATTCGAAAATGGAATTCTAACTATGTCTGACATATGATTGAATAGAAACAGAGTGGGCAAAATGTGTCGATCAGCTGTTTCGTGTTTGTAAGGCTGCAAGCCCTCCAATGTTTCTTATATTCCGAAGTGACAATACAATAATTTTGCCACACCACGACGTGACAGATCATCCATGGACTTTTAGCAAAGGACATGTCACTTCGTGGTTGCTGCAACTATCCAAGATGTGTCACTTAGTGGTGCGACAAACAAAATGGACAAATTCTGTGACTGAAAAGCTGACTTACGGACGTCACAATTTACTCCCATGTAACTTCCCCTACACGTGCACCTGTACGTGGAGCCAGACTGGATGGAACATGCCCCGTTATTTTTGCAGGGGTTTGGCACACAAGAGAACTCTCCTGTAATTGACATTAAAAAAACAAAAACACAAAGTTATTGCCACTATTAAGGATTGATTTGTAATTATATCTGAAGGCTAATCTGGAGTGGAGACAACTTCATCTCAATTACCTGATGCATTGTGTTTTACCTTGTGATCACTTGTGATTACCTGTGACGACTTTTAATGACTTGTAGTGGACTTATGATTGCCTTGTGATGACTTGTGATGGACTTGTGATAGACTTGTGAATGCCTTGTGATGGACTTGTGATGACTTGTGATGACTTATGATTGATTTTTGATGACTTGTGATTGACTTGTGATTGACTTGTGATGACATGTAATGGACTTATGATTGACCTGTGATGACCTGTGATTGACTTATGATTGACTTGTGATGACTTGTAATGGACTTATGATTGACCTGTGATGACTTGTGATTGACTTATGACTGACTTGTGATGACTTGTGATGACTTGTGATTGACTTGTGATTGATTTGTGATGACTTATGATTGAATTTTGATGACTTGTGATTGACTTTTGATGACTTGTAATGGACTTATGATTGACCTGTGATGACTTGTGATTGACTTATGACTGACTTGTGATGACTTGTGATGACTTGTGATTGACTTATGATCGACTTGTGATGACTTGTGATTGACTTGTGATGACTTGTGATGACTAATGACTGACTTCTGATCACTTGTGATTGGCATGTGATGACTTGTGAAGACTTATGGTCGACTAATGATTGACTTATGGTGACTTGGGATAATTCATGGTTGACTTGTGAATGACTTGTGAAGATTTGTGGTTGACTTGTAATAACTTGTGATTGACTAATGATTGACTTGTGATTGACTAATGATTGACTTATGATAGCAAACTCTGATCCTTACCCACTTCACAGTCCCTCCCGGTGTACCCATCGTAGCAAGTGCATACATAACCCAGAGTTTCGTCATCGTAACACCATCCACGATTCTGGCAGGGAGTACTATCGCACAGGCTGTTGATCCCTGATGGCAGACAAACAAAAACTCATTTTAAGGCAAAGTATCTTCGCAACAGGAACTGTATAAACCAATGTTTTGCTGTGGACAAGTTGACCTATCTGCAAGCAGTTTAGTAGGACCATTAGTATGAATATCCCATGGCAGGATCACATGAGGAATGTAAACCTCTACGCTAGCTTGCCGAAGGTGACGAAAACAATCTGGAAACGCCGCCTCAAGCTTGCAGGGCATTGCGTCCGTCACCTGGAGCTGGCCCCTAGCCCAATCATTCTCTAGGAGCCCACATGGGGAACTGCCTCACGTGGGAGAAGTCTGTCCTTCATGGACATGCTGAAACAGGACACCGGCTTGGTCACCGCTGAGGTGCGTTCCCGCATGCTGGACCAGGACATCTGGACCGAGATCATTGGGAGGGCTCAAGCTGCCACTTGGCCTCGACTTGATTGATTGAGTAGGACCATTGCACCTAGTATGCTGTCCTTTTTGAGAAAAGAGGAATGACCATCATTTCCGAACAATGGTTGGCACTGAACCATTGGGCTATCAATGAAAACCTATGATTTAGCGTCGAGAAAATGAAGATGCTTTTTCACAGTTTTCTAAAAAGGTAAAGGGCTCGCTCAATGACGGCAAGCTCTGCAGAACTGCAACTGCGTATTTTATGCAATCAGATCACGCATTGCGCTGTGTTGAAAATGTTCCAAACACGCGCACTTGTTGCTCGAAAAAGTGTTCGAAATACGACGCAGCCGTAAGTTGACGCTCAAAATGCTGATACACATGGATGGTCGGTAGGAAATGACGTCATTTGAACGAGACCTGCATCTACTGAGCTGAAATTTGGACAGGTTAGTTGTAATAACCTGCTTCAGCTTTATTGTGCTGGTCCTTAAATCGGCAAAACGGCAAAATTTTGCAAAAGGTGTCCATTTCATACCTTTAAGAACTCAATCAATATTTCAAGATTTTTCTTTTCGATTTGTACTCACGTGTTTCACACCTCTGCCCAGTGAAATCAGTTGGGCACTGACACCTGTAAGTGCTGCCCGACTGTGAACAGACGCCGTTGTTCAGACACGGTGCCGTCGAGCAAATACCTGTCCAAAAACGCCAAGGTGAGCGACAAAATCAAATTTTGAAAATGACAGATTTAGACCAAAATCCAAAATGAACTAGATCCTGTATTTGGAATCTCTGTATGTATTGCACATTAAAATTATTAAATTTGAGAAGTTTATCACTGAACTTTTCCACATCAATTAGTCTCAGATTGTGAATAAATTCACAGTTTTGGAATAAAAAGTTTTGGTATAGAGATGATAGATGACTGCCAAATATGGTCCAGCGATCATGGCAGGTTTTTTTCCAGACCCAATCACAAACTATGCCCAACTTCATTTACCATACCTAGTCTAACAAATGTTAATGTTCAAAACGTACACATTATCATTATTACCCCTGCTTGCTGAACCAATAAAACATTCCTTATCGCAGAGTATACATCTTGATGATGCAGCCAATTCCAGCTGCGAAGGGCTAATTCAAACAAAATATTGACCTATACCCTCACAGGTACCCATATGAATCCTGCGTGGGGAAAAGCAATAGTAGTAAAGTGCCTTGCCCAAGGACGCACGTACCGCAGTCCCTCAGGCTGGACTCGAACCCACAACCTGCCGATCTTGGATTGGATGCTCCAGACCCCGAAGCCACGGCACGCCACCAATCCATTACAGTAATAATTATTACTCTTGATTGGACATTTGGGAGACATCCCCATAGACTTGTGCACAAAATTTTTCAAATTTAAATGTGCCCTACCCAATATTCCCTTGTCCCTTTTCCACGAATTTCGGTTTGTTTACTAATTAGACCACGAGCAACAAATATAAGCTAATTGCGACAATAAAATTGTGCCTCTAAAGGGGGTGTGACATTAGGGAGACATGAAATATGTCCAATGTCTCCCATCGTGCAAAGAAATTACGATAACGTGTCTCCTTAGTGATACCTTTACGTGTAACCTAATGACCATAATTTATAACTTTTCCAAAGAAAAAAGGCACCATATGCAAACATTCCTTCATGGTTTTCCTTCAGAAACTTGCCTATCTCACAGAAGGAGCCAGTAAAGCCATTAATGCAGGTACACTGCGGAGTGACGCCGTCGACGGAGAGTGAACATTGACCGCCATTTTGACATGGGTTAGAGGGAAGGCAGGGATCGACTGAAATGGAATGAATGACAAGAGAGGGAGGAAAAAGGACGTGTGAGAATGTAGGGTATGTGGGGAGTGACTAGTAGGTGGCATGAGGGGGAAAATACGCGAGACTTTCTGGCAAAATGAGACAGAACTGGGCAGGGGTTAAAATGAGGGTTTGTGGTTATTAGGAAAGAGAACAAAATTCTCCTTACAATACTGTTACTTGCACTTCCATTGACAAGTTATGGCTGTTTAAGGTTCGCAGTTATCGACATGTCCAAACAGTACAATACTGAGAAAAAGACCTTTAAAGTTTCTACTGTTTTGTAGTCGTGAAAATAAAAAGATGCTATTTTGTTTCCTTTAAACACTTTTATTCCGTGATTTTTTTATACTATTTCTTTAAAATATGTGTAATAGACATGTTAAAGATTACAAATATCAGTAAATCTAAAAATTGAACAAAATAACCCTTTTTTTCCCCTTCATTTTCTCCACTACGGCCTGTGCCCAGTTTGATCTCATTTTGCCAGAACGCCTCAAATATAGGGATTCAGGTAAATGAAAGGGGGCTCAATTATGTATGATGAGGTACAATTATGGTGGGAAAAGTCGATGCATGAAGACTGAAGTCTTGAACTGCTGGTTCCAATATTTTGCAAAAAAAAATAGGCTAACACAATGAGCAGAGATGTGCATGTAGCTGAGGAACTTGTGAGGGATCACATGGCATCATAAGTCCTCCAGTCACAGGTCAACTCACAAGCTATTTAAATGAACTTTGATAACATCATTCCTTGGTGATTGTTCGTCCTCTGTTACTTCTGATTTCAAGGGCCCATGTTATGTAATTTGTTTAAAAGCAATTATTGAAAATGCACCTTTGTGTCCCATTTAACCGTATTTTCAATTTTCATTTTGCCATTTTTAACTGCATTTTGGCGCTTTTTGGGCCGGTTCTTTTTATGCTAACGTAAATTTCCATATTCATGAGCAAAAGTGTGACGTCATTTCAAGCGGAAACCTCAATGTTACAGCTATTTCAGCACCAAAGTTTTGCAAGAATTTTGGATATTTTGCTGTTGTAAATTTCCTTTTCTTTGGTGATTTGGTGGGTTTTTTTTGTATATAACAGTAACCCAATGAGTACAGTTTTCTCACAAATGTTTTCAGTGAGAAAATTTTGGGTTCACAAATTGAACCCAAAAAACCCTAAAGTGAACAGTGGCTTCCTGAAATGACATCACAGCAACAGCGCCCTCATTTGTCAGGAAAAGTATGGACAATTCTAAATGTTTAGAAAAGTGCACTTATCAATAAAATTAACCAAAAAGGGGTGTCAACGAAAATTCATACATTTATAGGTAGCGTCCATCATTTGTAATGTGTGCATTATGTCCATTTGAAGCAACAAAAGTGCTCAAAATCTAAAGAAGGGAGCTGAACAACTAACCTGATGAAGTTTCAGCTCAGTGAATGCTGTATATTCCGAGAAAACAATGTTCTAGGATCTCGATTTCAAATCAAAAGTTGTCGAATCATGTTTTGAATTGGGCCTGAATTCAGCGTCTGAGACACATTCTCACTGAGCCAATTGCAGCTACGCAATTTCGCGCACTTAATCAACGAATTACAGCAACCGCGCGCGTGCAGGTCGTGTCATCGCTTGCATGCGCTTCGCTGATTTAAAAACAAACTACTAACGGAAATTTCCAACGATGCGTCTTTAGATGCATCATTGGATATGGCCTTTTTTCATTCATTTCTTCAAAATGACAGCATGCCAGGAAGAATAATTTAGTGCCATTACTATCTTTAAAGCAAGTAAAATTTTCAACAAAAAATTAAGTCAGTTACTTTTTGGATGGCTGCAAATGATGGACTGTACCTTTAAGAGGAGTAGAAAGTTGCACAAAATATGTTCCCCAGTAAGATTCATGTCATAGGCCCTTTACCACTAGTGTTTTGTCTCGAGATTTACTTGTGATGGACTTATGATGGACTTATGATGGACTTATGATCCATCACACGCACTTCAACTACAACACTGATGAGTACATGACTTTCTTAAATAAAAAGCAGTTATTCGGAAAAACAGAAGTGACAATTCAGAGATTTCACAGACGACATACCATCTTGACAGAGATCGCCTCGATACCCTGTCGGACAGACACAGGAGAAGCTGTTGCTATCGCTGGAGACACACTGGCCGTTGTTAAAACAGGGTTGCCGCGTACATGGATCGACTAAAATATAAAACAACACAGAAAATGAGATTACTAATAAATATTTTGCTCGCACAATGTCCAGCCAAGTTTTTCTTGACCAACTTCCTTTAACGACACAGAAGAAGTGTTGGCATTCAGAAAATGTTGAGTTTAAAAGTGACAATTTTGAAGAGCAGAATACTATGAACATACCCACACTGCCTTAAGAAATGCACATGAAGGACTCAACCCAGGCAAGCATAAAGAAAGCATTTGATGACACATGCGGAAACGTATCACAAAACCATTATAATCAAGGCACTGTACTAGTATTTTGCCAACCCAACTCAATTTTTTTATAATGCACTGATACAATTTTTTTTTGGGGGGGGGGATAGGTGAAAAAGAGAAGGGGTACTATTTGTTATTCCATGGCAGAACTTTAGCAAACACTTCAGACTTTTTCATTTTTGCAAAACTTGCTTTACAGGATTAGAAGGCTGGATTTGGCCAATGTCAAAAGAGTTACAAATTGATGCTCGATACAAAGAGCGCCCTCAATGAACAATGCACAGAGGGGATAAGGGTGCAGGCCAGTAAATTGCCCCAAAATTGCCCACGCCAGCCAAATCACAATTTGCATGCCCTCAACTTTTTTTTGCTATTAGAGCATTTTGTGGGCCATGAACTTGAGGGTTTGTAAAAGAGAAAAGGGTGGAAGCCGTGCACAGGACTGCTAGCTTGTGTTTCTGTGAAAATTGGATGGACTTGGGCCCCAAAATGTATCTGTTTTTCAATGGAGCGTAGGCATCATTTTTCAAAATGGCAATGGGCTTCAGGACTACTTTTAGGGGTGATCATCATTGGATGGAAATTGCGCCCAAAAGTCATTGGATTACCCCAAAAATTGAACAGAAAATGAAAGATGGTGAAACAAGCTTTAATTTGATATGTGTCTCAAACACCTTGGAGAGTTTTGAGTACTTTCCCTGATTTTCGGAAGTGGGGGTAATCATCACTGATGTCTATGGAAGTTTATTTGCTGGTCTGTGACCATGGGCTCCGTGCACAAGTACCCCTTCAACGGCCAGAAAAGGAGAGTTGGGGGAGACCTAGACTGGTTCCCAGTCCATCCACTGCGTATTTCGAAAGATCTAAAGTTATTGGGGGCAGGGATTAGTCTGGGAGACCATTGCAAATTAAATTTGAACGTATTCGCGCGCTGATGACGCCTGATGCTCACATGAAGACACTGTGGCTAATAGCTTTGGCACATTCAGGAAGTTGTGTATACTTCGTGCGCGAACCAGCACAGTACAGTACGCACACGCTGTGTGTCCTGTCCACACGGCTCTCAAAAGTGGTAAAAACACGCCCTCTTATGTTTGCGCACAGAGCCCATAGGTTGGGGGGGGGGGGTTTGTTTACCTGTCTGACACAGGGGGCCAGAGTAGCCCTGCTGACAGGTGCAATCGAAGCTGGATCCGTCGGAGGCGTGACTGCACTGTCCGCCGTTCCGACAAGGATTGGGGTTGCACAAAACAGCTGTGGATGAAACGTACATCAAAAACAATTGTTAAATATTGAAATATTTATAAATAGCAGCATTCACTGATTGTGACACTTGAAGTCACTTGAACTCAGACGCTTAAAAAAGATGGCAAGAAGAGTTTAATTTGAAACAGTTCGCATTCACAGATGAGCAGCAAAAATATTTTCAGCAGGATTTCTATCGATTGTGTGGGACCTATTTATTTACCTGTTACATAATTAATTAACAAAACTGAGGGCCTAGCATTTTCTTGCCTTTAAAAAGGGTCCTGCAATAACCGAAACGTAAGCCGTGTAATTTTTAAAAAGACATTTTATTTGTTTATTTTCCAAGAGAAAATCCAGTCAGTTAGCAGTTTGCAACAATTTTTTTTCCACTTTTATGTTAAATATTTTAAACATGTTTTATATGAAAATCTTGTTCTTGTTTCTTAAATTTGCAAGTACTATTTCAACGCTTGGTTCAATGACATCACTTGACATGGTTCCCAGCACTTTATGAAAACAAAATTCCCTGAGTTTTTCCTTGATATTTCCCTGTGAAATTTTCAAAATTCCATGAGAAATATGTTCACTTTAACAAGGTTGCAGGGAAGTCAAGAGGTGGTGCAGCACAGCCGATTGTTAGTGTGTGGAGAGGTGTGTAATATTCACACTGCATAAACACTAAAAAGCCACACATTGTGGAATTTGTATCCTTGTGGAGTCATTTCTTTGTTCTCTTGTACTAAAGTTTTCGAGTTTGAAAGTGTACTTCCAAAATGCTCCTATTTCAACCAGAATTAATTTCCTGGGCTGAAATTCTAGCTTAATATCCCTTTAAAATACTTCCATTGGCAGCAGATCAACACACCTTGGAAATTCCTCGTTTATGAGTAAAATCCATATATCTATTTCGTGATAACCTTGTGGAGACGTACTCACCTATAGAAACTGCACTGTGGAGACGAATACAATCTTTTGTTCCCTATTGTGCACATGTCTCCAGAGGGCACGGTGTATCAGATCACCACAGCCAGTCAGTCAACGGACACAAATGGGACACATGGCACAAGACGCACATACGCCAATCTGGCAAAAACCTTTCCCTTCTGGGTCACTATCAAATTCCCTAAATATTCTCTGATTTTTTGGTGTTTTTCTGAAATTCCCCGAGTTTCCCCTGAATGGAAAAATGGAAACCCCTTTTCAAGATTTTCCCTGATTTCCATAGTGGCTGAGAACCCTAATTTGAATTGTCACAATTTCTCAGTTCGGACATTTACAGAGACAGCAATACATACCAACGTTGCAGCGGTCACCCGTCCAGTTAGGCAAGCAATCACAGGCGAATGACGCTCCGTTGGCAGTCACAGAGCACGTCCCAAAGTTGCAAGGGGACGCCAAACATGGACTCACTGAAATCAAATCACAACCCAAAGTAAACTTTAGTCAGGAACAATCCTGTGAATAGAGTAACAAGAAAAACGTTGGGAACAACTCTAATCAACCAAGGTAGAGGGGTCGATCTATAAATTTAGGGTCCAAAGTGTGACCTTTTTCCTGTCCCTGTTACCTTGGTACTTTGTGATTTGCCATTCAACTATCATTCGTAAATACCTAAGACAGTTTACCCATACCCATCAATCGAGAACCTGTCACATGGCCAGTTTTAAACGTTTGATAAAGACCGGCTGGCTGGTCTTAAACACTTTTCCAGTGTCACATGAAATTTGGACTCCTATGAAATCCAGTGCCTTTCAGTTACCGTTTCATTGGTTGCACACTTAGGCATGCGCAGTACTATCAGTCAGTCAGATTTTCATAGTCCTAAATTCACACTACACCGGCACAGCTGCGTTCTGCGCGACATTGCGCTACAATCTCCATATAAGGAGATGTTTACAACATGGACACTACCATAATATAGCTACAGGGGTGTTTCGAAAAACATGAAGTAAAACTGTTGAAAGAAAAATCATTGGAAATCTATACTTTTTGCCTTGTTTTGACTTTTGGACCGAAAAGTTTTTATTTTTTGTTAAGGTATTTATGATGCTGATAATTACCCTCGCCTTCGGATCAGGTAATTATTAGAATCCAGACTTCAACCATTCTTAAACAGAGAGTTTAAAACTGGCCAAGCACACATTTATTCCCTTATTAAAATGATTTCACGCAATTTTTTATCTGTTGGGTTGGGTAGGTAGTTTGCTTGCTATTTTTGGTATATCACTTAGTTTGACATCTTAATATATGTAGATGTAGGTGGAAATGTTGACTTTTCCTATAGAGCGCGCTAGTCTCGCAAAGTCAATGTTCACTTTTTCTGTGATTTCTATTGGGCAGGATTTTTCAAAGTTCAATGTCTCAACAGTAACTATGCCAACTTGTGGCTCATTTTCTTGGGTTGGGTTGCAAGTTGGTTTGGCACAACTCTGGACTGCGAGTCCGAAAAAGGTCAAACAAGCTTTGGTTGATGATTATAAACAAAAAAAAATTGAGAGAAAAAAAGGAAAGTAAAAACTGTGAAACTGCAATACATCTTTCTGCTCTGAAAACCAACTACTTCTTTGTTCGATCTAAAAACAAAAACTTACAGATGTTGCACGTTGTTCCGTAGTAATTAGTGTCACAGTCGCACACAAAGGAGTTACCAAGTTCCCGACACGTGCCATGATCACAAGGATTTTGGAAGCATTGCAATTCTGTTGATAGTCCCAAAACAAAAACAGTATATACTAAAGCAATGACATCATATCTGTTCATACATTTTTCAAAATTTCTCCTGAGGGGTTTTAAGTTTTCATTATGACTAGAGTTGGGCTGGGAAGAAGTAATACATTATTTCGACTGACCAAAAAGCAGCCAAGAAGCCGTTGAGAGAAGACAATAATTTTTTTAATATTTTTAGTGTAAAACTGACGTATATTTTTACAAAAAGTAACACACTTCAGACTCCAAAAAATACACTAAATGACCTAAAATCTGTATCGGATTAGATTACAGAGTCTGATGTTAAACAGAAATGTCCATGTTATTTTCTATTGACTAGACTCTGCCGTAGTTTTCTAATGACTACAACCACCGATCTTTTGACAAAGTCGCTCCTAACTGTCCAAACATCAAACGCTTCATAAACATGTAAATATGTATATCAATTTTGGTAGGTAATCATCCTTACTCGCAGCAGAAGCTGAATTGCAAAGGATGCAGCTACAACATGGTCAAGACGAAGACACATAAAGACACCTTAGGCAGGTGCCATACGACCCATGTCTGACCACGGAGCACAGCCAGAGATCGAAAGTGTTGATTTTTTAGGAGGGAGGAAAACCGGAGAGCTCGGAGAAAAACCCTCGTGGCACAGGAGAGAATCAACGAACAACTCTACTGACATGTGACCGGAGCCGGGAATCAAACCTGGGCCACAGCGGTAAGAAGCGCGCGCTTTACGCACTACGCCACACATCCCACCGTTCATGAGCTTAATTTAAATATTCTGAGCAATTTGGCTCCGGTGCGAGTCCGGAACGCCAGACTGAAACAGGTGACCTTGATTTCCAAACCACTGGTCAGATGATGTTTCTCCATTCTGATACGTACCTTGATCACAGAGTAATCCACCCCATCCCTGGTCACACAGACAAGTGTAACCGGAGACTTGAGGAACGCATGAACCGCGGACACAGTTGTGGTTCTGACAGGCAACGACTACACAGAGAAAACAGGAGCAAAATGGAAACTTAATGTGTAAGGTGCAAGAGAGGGAGAGGGCAGATTTAGATTTAGATGAAGGTTTTACAGGGTGAGCCAAAAAAACAAAACCCAAATGTTGGGACTATTGTTTAAGTGAAATTCTACATGTAGCACTTTTAAAATCTAGGATATGAAAGCTCAATTCATAAGTTTTCTTTTAGTACAAAAATCATTCAAATCACTTGTGTACTTTTCAAGTTACAGAGTTTTTCAACACAACCACCGTTTTAGAGTTCTGTCTACGGATCACATAAAGATAAGTGTTCTTTCAGCAAAACGAAAACAAATCACATAGGGATGTGTGTGAAATGTTTTCGTTTTGCTGAAAGAACGCACACCTTTTTTTGTGATCCGTGGACAGAACTTTAAAATGGGGGTCGTGTTTAAAATTCCGTAATTTAAAAAGTACATGAGTGACCTGAATGCTTTTTGTACTAAAAGAGAGCTTATGAAATGGGCTTTCATATCCTAGATTTTAAAAGTGCTACATACAGAACTGCACTAAAACAATAGTCCGGACAAAAATTTAGGTTTCATTTTCTGGACTCACCCTGTAGAATTCTTTATTGATCCATTCTCGTGGAAATTAAGTACACTGTTTGACAACAGAGTAGCGAACTCTAAGAAGAAAGAGGTCATGTTCCAACCAAGTAAGCTTGCCAAGTTTTGCTCTCAAGCTTTCAAAACAATCCAAATGTGCCTACAGTGCTGCTTACCAATTTCACAGCGGGAACCGGTGTGCGTTGCCGGGCAGTTACAGACAATAAATGGGCTTCCATCAGCGTCTTCAAATCCACAGATGCCGCCATTCAGGCATTCATTGTTGTTGAGGCATGGGTTAGCTGCACAGATAAATTATGAATATTTGTTTGTTTGTTTTTTAAATTTTAATAGCATTTATATTTCCTTGTATTCACCTCTGTGCAAAATGTCACCAGAAATGATTTTGAGAACCAGTTTTCTGTGAAAAAAATAAAATGTAGACGGACAGAATTTATCATTTCATAGCAATGAATAATCAAAAAAACTATCATGACACAAAAACTGATGACATCCTCAGCAAAAAGAACTTTAAACGTCTTGAAACAGAGTTAGAATGCAACCTCATATTTTGTCCATGGAAGTCCATCTATATAAATGAAAGTCCATCTATATAGAGAGACAGGAACCAACTTCAAGACAGTTCACAATTTCTAGCACTGTTAAGTAACTACCTTCATCCTAGAAGACCGGATGCTAGACCAACTAAGAATATATAGAAAAGGACATTTTCCAAACCTTTGTTTTGGCATCATCTCGAATGCCAGAATTATCTTGAAGCATTTACCCAAGAAACTAAAAATATTTGGCCTCACATGCGTCAACCTAATGTACTTGTTGTAGAAAATAGAGTAACGTAGATCCAGAGGCTTAACTTGAAATCGTAAACCTGAAGCCAAATTTGGAATAAAGTCGATGTTTGTGAACACTGAGGTTATATTTCAAGGAAGAAGCACAGTTACAAAGGTTAGTCTCAGAAAACCTCTCTCACTTACGATTCTGACAAGTTGTTCCGATGAACGCTGTCCCTGGGATAACGGTGCAATCACAGGTGAACTGAGCGGAGCCGGGCGTGGGGACACAACGACCGCCATTTTGACAGGGGTTGGTAGCACATCCAGACACTGTCATAGTTGGAACAAAAATTTGATCAGTAGAAGGCAAGAAAATGCTAACAGTATAGGTGTCAATTGGTGGGGGACAGGGGGGACATGTTCCCCCCCCCCCCCACACACTTTTTAAAGTGAAGGGGGGGGATATATACCACTATGTAACGATGAGGCTTCTTTTGGGATGAACACACTTGATGAAAATAATTCTAAGACCATTTTTTTCTGAAAGGACAGAGAATCAATGCTTATTGAAACATCCAACATTTATTTATAATTTAGCCAAAGTGACACGAAAAATGCTGTTCGCTTAATTGAAACCGTAACCGAAAAGGAATGAAAAAATGATCAAACAATTGTCTACTTGCATTCTAAACAATCTCTGTAAAGATGTTTGTTGTACTGCATTACCCCCTGCTCTTCAAACAAAAATATTGTTCTCTCCGAACAACTTTTCAATATGTATGTTTTGCTTTAACGAAAAATCTACTTTATTCAGATTCTGGGCGTCTGCAACCCTCTGAAAATAGGGCTTCTATTTTGGGCACAAATGAACTGCCCAGCGAGAGCTGAATTATCCCCTGGGAGCAAAATATCTAAACATCTGTGGATTTTTTTTTATTCGATGTCTCATTCAAACAAATATATTTTTCGAAGTGAAATGCAAAGAAAACACAGGGAACCATCTTGAAAGAGTTGTGAGATTTTCACCATACCTGGTACATGGCACAACAAACCAGTCCATTCACTTGGGCAGAAACAGGTATAGCCTGCCTGGTTGTTGGCATTATTTATCAAACAGGTGCCGCCATTCTGGCAAGGGGATGCGGTGTCACAAAGGTTCACTGTCAAGAATCAGCAAAAGAAAAAGATTTTAATATTGGGATTTGCCCTTTCTTTGGGTGCGTTCCAGTAGCTCACCTGGATCGACTCGGGTAAAGGCAGACGGGTTAGCCACGACAGCCGGGCTGATCAAACGCTCAACCGCAGGACATCACGATCCTCATGTGACGCCCAAAGCCGTGGCCCAACCCCCTGACAAAATGGTAAAAGGTTGCAAGAGAATACCACAGGCTTGCTTGGGTGGGACTCGAACCCACAACCTCCTGCTTACTAGTACAGACATATAACCACTTGATAGCCGACCTTGCTAGGTTGGCTGGCCGGTTCAAATCTGATACAGTAGTGATTACTGTAATCAATATCTTTACAATGTATTTAAAATTTTGTTTAATGATGGAATTTTACATCAGGGAAACATATTTTAATAGTTGGTTTTGATACCTGATATTCAAAATGTACACCGCGATCTTGAGGCAAAATTCATGAATGAGGTAAATATTTTTAACAACAACTTGATAATTTGGATGGGTTACCAATGTGGTGAACAAGCACACCTTATTGAATTTTTCCTGTGCAAAAGTACCCCCCCCAAAAAAAACCCACCAATACTGAAAGATTGTAACTGTACATTATTCAATCAGTGAACGACATGCATGAGGGTCATCAGTGCACTCAATTGTTTACTCCGTATAGAGGCCATCATCAATTCACAACATTTCATCGCCAAATTCACCAAAAAGGGGCATAAAACAATCTTGTTCCAGCTATCGACGGTCAATTTTACCTAGTGTTTCGCAGTTGGTACCCATCCAGGCTGGGAAACAGGTACACTGGTAACCAGCCTGGTTCCCGACATTCTGTGGTGCACAAGTACCTCCGTTCTGGCACGGAAGAATAGTTGTGCAGAGGTTAACTGAAACAAAAGAAATTATTGCAATCAATTAATACATAGACATGATAGACAATCTCAAATGGAGTAAGTGCACAGTTTAGTACCATCTGAAAAGTGCAACTATGAAACGGTTGTCAAAGTAAGACACTTGTTTCCGGCATGAAGGGGTGATAGTAGTGCTTGAATACCAGTATGGTACATGTAGGTGCACCATTGATCTCCATTAGTAAGACTGGATAGGACAGGCGTATACTTGCGCGCAGTGAAGATTCGGAAAACGCGGACACAAACAGCTGGGTAGTACAGTGTGGGTTTAACGTTTGCGACCGCGCATGCGTGACCTGTGCATGCTGCATGGTCTGTGTGTGATGAACGCATTTCTAACTTTCAAACCCTCACCAATGACTACGCATGCGTGCACAAGATGGAGGGCGCTGTGTCCTATCCAGTCTTACTAATGGAGATCAATGAGGTGCACTCACAAACTGGTTCCTAATCCTCCACTGAAATTTAGAATATCATTGTAGAGACCAGGAACAAGACTGACTTCCATGAGCAAGTTCAAGCGCGAACTATAGTTAACCATAGTTGGGCTAACTTCGCTCGAACGAAGGCTGGTTGGGCTACTCTAGTTGACTAATTGGAACCAGAGCCTGGGGCAGGGTTGCATCACCGGTTACCAATAGCCGCGGGCATCATAAAGCACAGCGGGGAGCCAGGACTCCAGACCATCGTTTGACTAGAGGCGTTTGAAATCGGCTGCAGAACTGGTTTCGAACCCATTTTGTTATTTCTTAAATCTTTCAGCCAGCGACAATTACCTGGTAGGTTGCAGTTTGGACCTGTCCAGGCAGATGGGCAATTACACTGGTAACCAGGCACATTGTTATTCATTGTAGGCACACATCCCCCTCCATTCATACAGGGAGACAAGGTGACGCACAGGTTAACTGAAAAAAAGGACAAATGAAGAATATATTTTTCATTGGGTTTTGCCCTTCTCCGACATATAAGCCCAACATAAAAATGTACATCTCCCTGATGCCAAAATTCCATCGTATAAAAATGAGGAATTAGCCCTCCCCCCAAAAAAAAAATTCACAAAGACAAAACAATCCCTTAATTTTTTCTCTTTGTACCTATCTCACCGACTGACTGACTGACTCTCTAACAGTCACTTGTAAGCAATGCATGTGTTATCAATAATCAGGATTACCCTGTAAGGCATTGCAATGAACAAGTTAAAGATATAGTCCATCATTTGTAATTTGTGCATTTTGTTCGTTTGAAGCAACAAAAGTGTTCAAAATCTAATGAAGGATACTGAGCAACTAACCTGATGAAGTTTCAGCTCAGCTAATTCAGCTGTACATTCCGAGAAAAGCAGCATTCTAAGATCTCAATTTCAAATCAAAAGTTACTGAATCATGTTTTGAATTGTTTTGAATTGCAGCTATACGCGGCGTCGCACACTGATCCGACGAATTATAACAACCGCGCGCGCGTGTGCGGCGTTCCAATACTTGTGCGCGCTGCGCTGAATAACAAAACGAACTACTAATTTAAATTTTCCTACGGTGCTTCTTAAGAATCACCGTTGGAAAGGTCTTCTTTCATTGATTACTTCAAAATGACAGCTTCCCAGAAGGAATAATTTCACAGGGAGTTTAGTTCCCTTACTATCTTTCAACCAAGTTTGTTTTTCAACAGTAATTACGCCAGTTACTTTTCGGATGGCTGCAAATGATGGACTATAGCTTTAAACCCGGCCCATTGTGTAGACTAGATGCATGAACGGACCAAGGGTGGATCCAGAGAGGTTACTGCCAAGGGTAGGGCGGGGGAGGGTATGCTGGGGGAGGGCGGAGGGTATGCTGGGGGAGGGCGGAGGGTATGCTGGGGGAGGGCGGAGGGTATGCTGGGGGAGGGCGGAGGGTATGCTGAGGGAAGAAGGTGCAGAAGTGCTATGAAAACGGTTTAATTTGAGAAAGTTTCAGCCACTACAGGGGGGGGGACCCACACCTCTACACCCCCTGGATCTGCCACTGCAGACTTCCAGTGAAAAGCTATTCTGAATCAACTGAATATGTGATGCAATCAAGCTACATGAGTCATTTGTCGACCCTGGTCAATTTTTTTTTTATACAGATTTGGTAAGAGCACAATCTCAGCATTACTGCTGTGAAAACCGCATGTTGGTACCATCTTTAGTTAAAAAATTATGGAAGTCGGAACACCAAGAGATGTGATGTGTTGATGTGATGAAGTGGTCCTATTTTGGCCTGAATCTCCAAATGAAAATTCCTGACAAAGGACTCATGTAGCGTGTGCACTTTGGGACCAGCTTTACAAGGCCTGCCGTTTCTTGCCAGGGGGCTCGTGTGGGGTCTGGAGGGGCACAATGTGACATTATTATTTCACAGCCAGAAGCTTTTTTGTAAAACCTATCCAACAGTCCATTCCTAAACCAACAAAACTCAAATAACAAATGTCGCCATTTGCAGGGGACTTACCCGCTACTTCGCAGGTGAGACCACTCCATGCAGATGTGCAGACGCAAATGTAATCGGGTTGATTATTGTTGTTGGTGACAGACACGCAGGTGGCGCCATTTCTGCAAGGGTTGGTGCTGCTGCACAGGTTCACTGATGATAAAAAAGATACATTATCAATAAGATTATTAATCCTGTAGAGGGATGTTATTGTTATAAACATTTTTGGAGGAAAACTTTGGGGGTATTGAACTCACTATAGACTGTTTCACACTATCGTTTCCCTACCCGTGTAGAAATCAACGCGGTTCCACCATCAGCAAAACCAGGTCCCATTGAACAAAGTAGGCTAGCCGTACCGGTGACATTGTTTCAAAATTTTGCAACCCCTTCAAAAGTTTGTCACTCAAACGGCTATAAAAAGGAGCCTTTTGACTACAATTTATAATACAACTATTGAAAATCTTGTAAACAACTGTTAAAAATCACTCCACAAGCGAAATAACATGTATATAAGTTAGTGACAAGTCATGTGTGGCAATTTTCATTGGCAAATTGAAAGGCATCTAAATGTACGTTAAGAAAAAAAGGAACCCTTAACTATGATGAACCATGGATGAACAAAGTACATTTTCCCAACATCGATGGAAGTTCCCAGGATATTTACATGGGATTAACATTTGTACATTGTTTTCATCTTGGGTTTGCCTGCCGCAAGTTGCTTGTATATTGACCCAAGTGAAACAACGCTTAAAACTCATGAAATGACGACAGTGAGAGAGGCAACGATGAGTTTTTATCACTCCTGACAACTCCTCCAATCGTGGGTTTTGACTTTCCGTGATTAAATCGTCTCTGTAATTTGAAGACAAAGCCGTGATGGTCCACGCCGAAGGTCTTGAAGCAAGTCATGGAGTCCAGGTGTAGAAGGCCTTTCCAGTGACGTGTCCAACATTAGTATTGAGATACATGTAGGAGCCTGCTGATTGCTGATATAGCATTCCACCTCAGCTAGTGTTGACATTTTCTTATTTAAACACCCTACCAAGTAAATTTACGCCATACTTATTTACAGACAACATTTTGTGATGTAACATCTTGATGTCACATTTTCACACAGGCACTGGCAAATATTTCACCTTCCTACTCCGCTAAACGCAGAATCCACTATGCAGCAGTTAATTGTTTTTATGAATGCTAACTTCGCAACGACCTGTATGCCTTAAAAAGTTGGGGAGATGTTTCACAGTAATTGGGGAAAAAACACATATGCGACCTATTGACAGATAGCTTCTGCAAATCCCACCTAATCACATTTTAAAATGCAAAATTGAATTACGCAATGTTGCAGTTGTGTCCATCACAGTCATCACAAGTGATCACAAGTGATCACAAGTAATCACAAGTAATCAGAAGCAATCACAAGCAATCACAAGTCATCACAAGTCATCACAAGTCATCACAAGTCATCACAAGTCATCACAAGTCATCACAAGTAATCACAAGCCATCACAAGCCATCAAAAGTCATCACAAGTCATCACAAGTCATCATAAGTCATCACAAGTCATCCAGTCCCGAATCACCTTACAAGCTTTTAAATGAATTTGTCACTGTCCCCACAAAGTGACACTAACATCGAAAAATCAATATTTTGCGATTTTGATTTTTCCCCCTAATTGGTGATTAATTATACATATTCTATCTTCTCAAGAAATTACTATACAAAGAGTTAATTAGTTTTGTCCAAATATTAATTAACATTTATTAACATTTCTAACTTAATGGGTCAAAACCGGAAAATGTGTTTTCACAAGGTGTACTATACCATTCTTTCACGTGTAAACTGCCTGCACACTATGCTTCAAAAACGGGTTTTGCGTTTTCACGAAGTAACACAAATGTCACATGATATACTTCTGGCATTTTCACGAAGTGACGCTAAGCCCATAGCTAATACACACGGGTAGCGTCACTTCGTGAAAACTCAAACACAGAGTTAAGTAAGATTTGAGGCTTTGCATGGTGGAGATACTAAATAATGAAAGGTTTGCGGAAACACCATGTGCGAATAATTTCTCAACTAAGAGAATGGTTCTGAAAAGAACCAGAGGTATAAACTCGACGTTCCGGTCAGTATGCTCTGACCGTCTTCAGGAGAAGATAAAATAATTTAAGTTTAATAAAAACACAGAGTTATCTGATTTTTTAGTTTTCACGAAGTGTACTTATGATTAATTAGTTTGATAACTCATTAAAAGTCATATTGTTTAATAAAAACTCATACATTAATGTGTCATTTAAGATCCCAGCTTTCAGACAGTGCAACAAAATATGAATTTTGAGGCTAAAGCGATATTCAGATATCCGTTTCAAAACATTGCCAACTTAAATCACTGGACTCGAAACACACATTTTCCACTTTGCAGGGGTTAAGGTCACTTCGTGGTGACGGTGGCGAATTCTGACTGTTACATGTGACCGGACTGGTAACTTGACTTCTTGTATAAACTAAACTTTTGACAGACTAGACTGCAACACTGGATGCAACATGAAACAGTTAGTCTTTCCTAATTGGTTTTATCAGACACTTGATATCACGTACAACTTTACTCTGACTTTGTGAGAGACTTTTTATTTCTATCTGAGACAAACCTGGCTGATCGCAGTTGGTGCCAGTGAATGTAGAAGGGCAAAGGCATTGATAGACCAGCAGACCGGTCGAGGAACGTAGCGATTGGCACGTACCACCATTCCTACACGGATTACTCCCACAGGGGTTGACTGGCAGAATGACAAAAAACGGTTTGTCAACATGGTTGATATATACAAATTAAAATACAGGGTGATTAAAAAAAAAAACACCAAATGTCGAGACTATTGTTTTATTGACGTTTTGCATGCAGCACCTTCAAAATATAGGACATGAAAGCCCAATTCACAAGATTTCTTTTAGTACAATAATCTTACAAATCACTCATGTACTTTTCAAGTTACGGAATTTTAAACACAACCACTGTTTTAAAGTGCTGTCCACGGATCACAAAAAAGGTGTGCATTCTTTTAGCAAAACGAAAACAATTCACACACATCCCTCTGCGATTTGTTTTCGTTTTGCTGAAAGAATACTGACATTTTTTGCGATCCGTGGACAAAACCTTAAAATGGTGGTTGTGTTTAAAATTCTGTAACTTGAAAAGTACGTAAGTGATTTGAATGATTCATGTACTTAAAGAAAGCTTATGAATTTGGCTTTTATATCCTATATTTTGAAAGTGCTGCATGCAGAACTTCACTAAAACAATGGTCCAAACATTTGGGTTTCGTTTTTTTTTTACTCACCCTGTATTATTGCGGAGCGTATGTTTTGCTGGCTAGTGTTAGCTGTATCACAATCTTGTCACATTTACCCAGACAAAACCAACTTTTTAGCACAAATACAATACTAATGGGAAACAGCAACACACACAAATTGTTAGCTAAAGCTTACTTAGATATCTGTAAATGCTAAATTTGTCATTAAAAGGAATGCAAAGTTGGACTAAATTTTAGCCCTTTTTGGTGCAAACAAATTGCCATCATTTTTTCTTTACATCCACAAACCTGTTCACAACCAACCATACATTTTTTTAATAAATTCATTTAAAATTTCAAATCTTACTAAATATAACCACAATATCATGGATTTAAGCAAGCAACTATATTATCCTTTAAGCAGATTACATTGCCTCAGACAGCAAAGCGACAATGTCATTTAAAATTGTCCAGATTGTTGCTTATTCTTGTGAGTTTTTTTTAAATTGTTGAAAAAGCAATGAAGATGATATATATCAAAAATACGATATAGATACGGGCAAAGTTTGACTCAAAAATGTAAAATTTAGGTGGTTGTTATGACTCAAAACACTTTTCACCCAAGATCTTTTACATCTCACATTAACACCCGTTCGTCCCAATTGATCATTCCATTAGGCCCCGCCTCCTGATGTTTTGACCAATCACAGCCCTGATTTTGGCAACAAAATATGTATGACACACCCAGATGAACATGCAGAGTGACATTTGGAAGGTGAAGTGGGCGGGGCTTAAAGTAGGCGGGCCTAAAGTGGGCGGGGCTTAAAAGGTCTATACAAACAATATCACTTTACAGAAAACATCAACTTTTTTTACACTGAACATAACAGCAAAAAGCACCCACAAAAAAAACTTTTTGACTTTCACATTGTACCAATGGTATGGATGACAAGCAGGGGGCATTGAAAATGGTATCTATAAAAAGGGATTCCCAAAAATTTTCATCACTTTGATAAGCTTTAAAAAAAAAAAAAAAAAAACACCTGATTTTTAACATAATTATATTTAAAATTACTGGTGCAACAATGTGTTAATTAAGATGATCACTACATTCTTGATGTTTAATGAGAAATCAAATGAAAGTTGTAAGTGGTTCACAGCCCCATAGGATTGTGCACAAATTGCCTGGTTTGTTTGTCATTCATACCCAAGATGCATTATCAAATATCGAAAAGGAGCAAACAAATGAGCAACTAACTGAACAAGTTGACAAATATTTGCAGAAATTAAAAAGTAGACTGATTTTACAAATACGCACAAAATACTTGGAGGTGAAGCATGTGCAAAAACATGCAACTACTTATTTTAGTTTGGTCACTGCATAGACTTTGGAGATAATCAAACAAAAAGCTTATTCTTTGGGCGTTGTTTTAAAACATTTACTTTTTCAAACATTTTTTATAACTTACATTTAACAAGTATAACCAATCACATTCAAACACATTCCCGCAAAAGCATTACACATATTAGCACATGTACACAAAAATTACGTATTTCAGTTGCTTTTGATAGAAAACAAACCTTCTATTTGACAGTTGGTGCCCGTATGTGTTGTAGGGCATGTACATTGATAATTCAGAGTACCGGTGGCAGAATGGAATTGACTACATCCGCCCCCGTTTACACAGGGATTGCTGCTACACGGGTCGACTAGAAGGAGAAAAAATTAAGGATTAAACCAAAAATTGGAACTTATAACTCTTACACATCTTGGAAGATACTCCCTCTTGCTCAGGGTGGCAGCATCGACTCTATCTGGAGTATCATGACTAATTATACAGGGTGGTGCTAAAGAAGGGAACCCACTTTTGACAGGAATTTTAACCTACTTACTTAACTTATGTGAACTGTTTTATTTTTATAACGTAGTGAAGTATAGCTCTTCAACCATACGTGGTGAAAAAAAATATTTTCAAAAATCGCAGGGACAGTGTTATTAATGACACTAGCTAATTTGAAAACAAGTCACCAAAATCACTGAACATTGTCCAAGTATTCCTCTAGTGTAGTGTTTTTTGTCTTCAAATCAAGCTTTGGAGCTCAGTCAATCGGATGGAATTAAGCCGTCCGTGGACAAACATGTTTGGCACGTGAAATTTTTTAACTTCCATATCTCGGAGACAAAATATGCATTTTGCAATTATTTTTTCATCACTTACGTTTAAAAATCAAGATTTTAATACCATTGAATTAAATTTTTGAAATATGCTCGACAAGTAGGTGAAAATTGCTGTCAAAAGTGGGTTTCCTTCTTTTAGCACCAACCTGTAGGTTGACAACCTCTATCACTTGTAAGGCTTATCATCATGGAATTTGAGACCGCACCAAAAGAGATGAAAGTTAGATTGAAACAAAATCATGACCATCTCTCATTCTTCACTTCCTAATTGTCCACCCCCCCCCCCCAAAAAAAATCTTTCCCAAACCGTTCTCCAACTGTCTAAAGTACATAGCAGAAATCATATTCAGGTTCAATACCCTTCAACAACATGAATTTTTTTAAAATAGCTATTCACTGTACTCAGTGATAGCCAGTCTTCATGGGTTACTTCAACGTAGGGAGAAAACCTACATGTAATACTTTCATCTCCTTGATGCAAAAATTCCATCGTCCGACATAATGTATCCGCTTATTTTCAATCAACATAAATCCACTGCTAGTTTTCCCACATGAGTCAAGCTTAGTCAGTATATGTCAAATACCATAGCATTGTACAATAAATTTGATTAAAAACCTTGCCTCTGAGCATTTTTGGTAGAAACCTTCCCAAATCCACCAAAATCTAACACACTGCAGTGACCCTTCTTTGCATTTTGACAAAATTTGAACATGAAGTTTAAATCTGTGTTAAAGGGAATATACATCATTAGCTTTTGCTGTAATTTTCAGAAATGGATGGAATTGGGGGGTTGGAAATATATAGCAAATATAGTTACCGTACACTATATTTTTTGAGGTTTTGGGTTCGAAAATGCTATAAAAACTAAGAAAAACAATCAGTTTCCTGTAGTCTGGTTCCCTGACTCCATTTAAGAAGAAACATAGCAGTTTACATAGATCGGCGAATTGTAAGGTCAGGGAACCAGTCTAGCTGGCTTGTACCCGTTCATAGGTGTGTAATCGATTGCAAACAAGTGCAATGGTCAACTGGGGCCAGTATTTGAAAAAAAAGCCAGTTTTTTCCAACGCTGGTCGGCCGATCAGCGTTGGAAATTGATACAAAAATACCACTTTTCTTGAAATTGACAGTATACCAGGTGCCATGATTTTATAGGAGGCTTTACACTGTCATTCACTAACAGTCCAGCAAGGTATTTCAAAACGATTTGGTAGTTTTATTTTTTGATGTTTGCAAATGTTGTATTTTCCCTTTAAGTGCCAGAATTTTACAGCTTGAAGCAATCAAAATCCATCAAACTCAGCTGTTAGATTTTGGTGGATTTGGAAGGGTTAGTAAGTAAATTACACTATTAACAATGTTTCATTTTTAAAGGTCAGCCACAATCAAAACAGGATTAGTATACCGCATGGCTTGCATTTACAACAAATGTATATATAAAAAAATTCATATTTTAAGCTTCTACCAAAATAAAAATTTACGTTTTAAGCTTCTACCAAAATAAACACCTTTAATTATCCACTATCCACTATACATGTATATATATATTCCATAGTACAAAGACATCACTAATTTTCCCCTGCAGTGACCTATCAGCCATCAGTAAGCGATAACATGTCCTAAAAAGTCAAATTTAGCAGGGAAAATATTGAAGCATTTACTGTGAAAATACTTAGAATTTTTCAGACCAGTCTCATTGGGTTTGTGCACAGGGTGTCAAGTGATGTCCAGGTATGGAACTCTTTCCATGATCTTAAATGGATATGAAAAAATCCGTGTAAAATCAAGTTCCCATGGGAAAAAAAGTTTTTAAAATGTGAAATTTAGGAGCAACAAGATTTCTCTTGTTGGAAAGGGAACTTGTAACTTCAATGAACAACTTTGTTAGGAAAAAAAACGTCTAGCAAAGCGTCTAGCAAACTGTTTGCATTTTTAACCGGTTACCGGCCAAACGTCATGCAATCTGTATTGCTTTGGACTGGTTCTCTGTTAGTTCATGCTTAGCACATAAACAAAGCAATGTTTTCTGCTTACCAACTCCACACAATTGGACCATAAAACAGTCAGATGCCCGTCGACTTAAAGTCGCTGTCACTTAGTCTAACTATTTTTGAAACTCCACATTTCTTTTGCAAATTTGCTGCAGTATGACAATGTTAACTTTAAACACCAAAATGATGAGTCCGTAAGCTGGTTTGGAAACATTTTGATGCCCGAAGTATCAGAACTGAAACATAACGACATCACGCTTTTATTTTACTTGTGCGCATTCTTTACAGAACCACCTGAAGACAAGAGTCACAAAGCTCCATGTGACATGCGACAAAATTGCGCGCTTTTACAAATATGCACACAAAAATGAGTGTTAAGACGCACGACTCTGTCGCATTAATGTGAACGTGCTCATTGATTGTGTGTAACTTTAAAATATGCGAAATTTTGTCGCACCATATGTGAAAAATGGCTTTTTAAGAAGGTACGCTAGTAAACAAAGTGGGACGTCATTAAATCTCAGGTCTGTTGTATAAAGCTGCAAAAGTACAAACACAAACCAGAATATCCTGTTTAATATTTACAATACCGTAGCAGCAAAAGCGCCAACCTTCCACCTCTTTCATATCGGTAATAATACCTTCATTTTCACAGTTGATTCCAGTAAACGTTGGTGGGCATGCACACTGATAGTACAGAAAGCCAGCAGCATTGCGTAACTGTTGACAATTGCCCCCATTGCGACAGGGGTTACTGGTACATGGGTCGACTAGAAGAAGAAATAACATCTGTTCATTAACATGTTTCTAGGTATTAGTTTACAGAGTAACAGGTGTGTCTAAGTTGTTGTAAGCTGATGGGAGTCTTTTAAGATGCATGGTGGCAGTACACACACCGGTCCTTTTCAACACGGCAGTTCGGTATTTCAACTGGGCATGTACGCAATGATCCGGTATACGGGTCATTTGGGATAATTGAACACTCATCGAAGGCGAATGAACACGCAAGGAGACAGTCACATGACGATCGCGGGTTAATTACAGGAAGAATGGGCGTTTGCCCAACATCACGATTACAAGACACTTGACGCTTATCCCGAATGACCTTTTGCGGGGCCTAGTTCATCGAGATACCGAACTGGCTTATTGCTTACCGGTACATCATGTTTAAGATAATGTGCGCAGATTAAAAATGACGTAAATGATCTAAAAAGGGTGTGTTTGCTGCCACCAAGTGTCTCAAAAATGCCAGAATATACTTCACGGAGACAAAGACAAAGCGAATTCCACATCACAAAAACTCTTGCAGCAAAAATTTCTTGATTAAAAAATGTGTTCAATTTTTGCAAATTTTCAACACAAAGCACTGCTATAAATTCACTCACAAATATTGTTTTTTTCGCCAAGCATGAGCCAGCCTTAAAGTTGTGCTCCCTGTGCTCTTAAACACACTTTTTTTCGATTCATAAATTGCAAACTTTTGTTTTGTTCTAACCAAAAACCTCCTTTTTTCCTTTTTTTAGATGTCTGAAACCCTCTGAAATAAAAAAGGTTTTTTTTTCTGGGCACAAATAGATCCACTTTTTTATGCTTACAGTGTGGCGGGAACCAGCCTACCCAGCGAGAACAAATTATTGTCTTGCAGCCAAAAATTCGATATCGTAAAGTAGTAATGCAATAATTATACATGGGCCGATTTTTTTTTCGGTCAATGTCTCATTCAAAAGCGAATTACTTTTGTAGTGCTTGAAAAATAGCAATTTACAAAATGAATCTATATTTCCGGATAAAAAACTCAAAAAAAATACCAAGGGGGATGCACATACAGCTTTAAAACATGATTTGAAAGTCTTTAACTCTAACATGTCATTCCAATGGAATTTTTGCAAATAAAACATAACTTTAACATCCTGACTCCATCAATAGATTATTTGCATTCAGAAACCATCTTTGAGGATTTTCGGAGGGGGGGGGGGTTGATTATTTCAATTCACTAATTCATGAATGCACAAGAGATAGATACACATGTGTTTCTCTGTGGAATGAAAGCCCGTGCCTCAAAGATGGCTCATATGCAAAGAATCTATAGACATGTTATCATGGAGTTTGATGGATTCAAGATAGTTCGGTTAGACATAAAATAAGCATTTATAACAAAAACTCCATTTTTTTAAAAATCTTTGTTTTCAAGGAAACAAATGGAATATCTTGTGTTAATAAACAACTAAACGGAGCCCATATTTAGTTTGATTAACTAAACAAACAAAAAGGACGGACACTCATCTACTATGTATGCAAGGCAAAAAAATGTATATCTACGTGCATATGTACATTAAATTATAAAATTATATGCTCCACTTTAAGTTTTGTTAAAGTAAAAAGTTAATCACAATAGACCTAAGACACAAGGACGTCACGCTTTGTCTACATGTGTGCTTTCCTATGGGAGCTATATGGGGATGAGGTCCACCATGTAAACAAAGTGTGACATCCTTATGTCTTAGGTTTATTTCAATTCTCAAATAATTAGCACAATCACAAGCTCTATACAAAAACCACTAGCAAAAAAGCTTTCGACAATTCAATATTTTTGGACTTGGAGTGTTCCATAATCCAAATAACACAAATAAAAATTATTTTTCAGACACCAAGCTATATTGTTTTAATCCATAAAAAGTCTGACAAAAACAGAGGTTGGATTTTGTCAGATTTTGATGGATTAAGGTGAACGATTCAAAACTAACACAACGCATTATGTTTAAAGACTACAACAGGAAAACTTTGTTAACGTTCTCTTTCTAATTTTTAGAATTAGAGCTTCAACAAAGCATTTTTTAAATGCAGAACAACTGTAAAATACAAACATCAAAAATGCAACATACAGGCAAACACAGGTTTTAGAGGCAAAGCTATATCATCCTTTCGTTCCCGATTCTCAACAAACCTTCAAATTCACAGTTGGTTCCTGTATGAGTTGAAGGGCATGTGCACTGATAGTACAGAGTACCAGTGACAGAACGGAATGGACCACAATTGCCCCCATTTATACAGGGACTGCTGCTACACGGGTTGACTAAAAGAAGAAATTACAACGACAGTAGAGAAAATTTATAATATATGAACCAGAGCCAACTTTCTAAGGGCTGTTCGGAGGGAAGAATCGAGGGCAAAAGGCCCAGAGGTTGCCCTCCAAAAAGATGTACAGGCTGCATTAAAAGTGACACCCAGCTTAGAAACATTGAGTCACTAGCAGTAGCAGCAAGGCTTTACTGAAGATTGTGTGAAATCGAGGAAAGTCATCATGCAGAAGCCATCACGAGGTGACTAATGTCACTGGCGTGGTAGACATTAAGTAAGTAAGTAAGTAAGGATAGATACAAGCACGTAAACAGCTTAAGTTGAGCACAAATACAACTGAGTGCACTTATCTTTCATTGCCTTTCTTTTGTCACGTATATCATAAAACAAATGATTATTAATACAAAAACAACAGATAAAACAAAGCACTTTGAACCAAAAATTACCCCCCAAAAATATATTTCCTCTTGAACTCCTGATGCAAATTTGTAAATACCCCAATATTACTGTTTGTATTCATATTTGTAAAAAAAAAAAATTGGGAGGGGGGGGGACATTTAATCCACAACGTGATTTGCTAGAACCTTTTTTTTAAAAGGCTTGTTTTCAAGAATAAGCTTGACCATAACTGTGTACAGCAAGTTGTAAAGCATGTTATGAGTGCTTAAATGGCAATTACCCTTTGGATCTGGGCTAATCAGCTCTATCAATTAAGTATGTCGTCAGCAGCAAAAATACAAAACATTTCTGTTATTAATGGCCACTTCTGACAGTATCAAGATGTAAAAATAGCTTCGCATTCGCATTCGCAGTCGCATTCGCATTCGCATTCGCAGTCGCAGTCGCGTGAATTATGAACCGGCCTTAAAGGCTGCAGAGGACTTCATCCCTTTAAAGCACAACCCGTAGAGGGCAGCCTTGCTAAACAGAAACCATTCCAGGACACACTCATTTCACTTGTCATCATGAAGGACAAACTGTCACCTACCTTCAGTGAGACAGTTAGGTCCAGAGTGTGTCGACGGGCAGGTGCACTGATAGAAGAGAAGATTGCCTCCGTTACGCAGTGACATGCAGGTGCCTCCGTTACTACACGGACTACTGTTACATGGGTTATCTGAGATCGAAACAGACATTCAAATTCAGCTTTATTATAAGTTACGTGAAAATCTTGTACATCAAATGAATTCAACCAATTGAAATACAGAAACGTCGCTGCTGTTGATGCGATGGCCTTGTCTGAACGTATTGTACGTCAGCTTATTCCAACGTAGTTGAAACCATCCCAGACTAGTTCTCAACTAGAGATTTTGGATGCGGCAATATTCTCATTACCCACAGTCAATCTGGGAACAAGTTTATATCAGTTTATAGACATTGCCTGGTGTTTTTCTCAGTGCTCAAAGGTATCAAGAACTCGACAGTTTTTATAGTTATTGATACTGTTCAGTTTAATGTTTTTGTCAGTGAATGGCGATGGTTTTCATACACCTTGACAAATACTGTGTCAATATAACCTAGTCAATCACACAGTGCCTACTACCGGTTTGTATTAAATTCAATGACACACTTTCTTTTAAAAAAAATGTGAGGTCTGCTTGCTGAGTGTCAAACAACCGTTTTCAGTTTAAAGTTTTTGGAAACATGAAACAGTATCGGTATCGCTAGGGAAACCAATGTGATGCTTTGCGCACTGCACTACCCATGTCACCGAGAAACCTCAGAAAATCATTTTACCTTCCTGCTGACATTCCAGACCGCTGAAACCCGAGAGGCACATGCAGGTGTAGTACAGATCCCCAGTAGAAGTGATGCGTTCATTACAAGTACCTCCGTTCTGACAAGGGGTACTTCCACAAGGAGAATCTGTAGGGGGTCAGATATTATTGGGATGATAATAATAATTTGGGAGGATAATCATCCTTACTTGCAGCTGAGAAGCTGAATTGCGAAGGACGCAGCTACAACGTGGTCTAGCCGAAGGCATATAAAGGCACCTATGGCAGCCAGCCACATTGACCCACACATGACCACAGAGCACAGCCAGAGATGACACTTTTGTTATATTTTGCTTTGAGACTTTGAATAGTTCAATATTACAACATTATCTCTATGAAAACACTCCAAAAGGCTTCTTTGAGACTTTGAGTAGTTAAATATTACATTATCTCTATAAAAACACTCGAAAATGTATACGCATTTCGAAACCTGACTGTATAATGAACCCCTTCTCAAAAATACGTCAATTGAGGGCGCACTAACCAGCTAGCGGGCAGAGCCGTATATAGAGAGAGTTACGACATGAGGGTCCCACTGTTTGGAACCAAAATGGCGGATTATGCATCAGTGCACATATATAATTCGAACACAATAGTCGCACGCTGCACTGTACACTTAATGAACGGCCATTATGGTTCAACAGTCTCAAGTTGTCGCAACTCTCTCTACCGCTCTATTAACAGGTGCCGAGTGAATTCCTGCATCCTGCTAGTGTCTTGAAAGGGATTAAGGGGCAGGGTGTACATTGGGAAGATGGGGGGAGTCAAGCTTTAAACTCACATTGGGAGCAGTCAGCACCGATCCAGCTGCCCAGACATCTACAATTGAAACCCGCCAATCCATTATCAATGCATAGTCCTCCATTCATGCAAGGGTTGGTGGGCTGGCAGGCTGACTGGTCGGCTGAAAGATAAATATCAAAAAGATGAAAGTAAGTTAACGGATTCCCTTTGGGTCAAGTAGCGGGAATCGTCCCACACTTTCAGATCTTGCACTCAAAATAGCTCAGGATGCATGGGCCAAAACAAGGTTTTGTGCCAATCTGGATAAGAACTGCTCTTTATATAATCATATGCAGTGGCTATTGTTACGGCAGTCAACTGCCTGGTTCCCTGACCTAATAGTATTCAACGTCAGGATCGTTGGCTGTTGGAACCAGACTACTATCAACCCAAATGGTTCTCGGCCTTTATTTCCCGTTTAAAAAAAATCCTCCAAAAAGCCACTTATTACAAACAAAATTTACTTAAATAAAAAGAATGATTTGATTAAAAACATAAAAGTAAAGAAAACTATTAAAACAAAAACATAGAAACTGCGTAGCGCACATTTGATCCCGGAATTTTTGGCATAGTAGTTGAACGTTTAACCAATTGCGCTACCGAATGCACTCTGGTTGGATGGGCAGTTTTAACTATATGATATATATTCGCAACGGTGTTTTTGCAATACCGGAACGATAGCAGTTGAAAATTGCATTACGGCTGCCGTAAGGATAGCCACTACAATAATAATAATAATAATAATACATGTATATATATTCAAGCTAATGCAAGTACGTGAGGTATGGTGGGAATTCGTGTCAGGTCCAAGTACAAAGTTTCCAATATTGGATGTTGTGCATCTTGTTATAACCAGTTTGCGACAGATGATGTGTATGCACACAAAGGTTTTGCAGTATACGGAACGGATGACGGATAAAAACGCAGGGAGCGAGGCCGGAAATATCTGTCAGCGATCTGCCCGCAGCAAGCGAGGCCCGAAATATGAGTGTGCTGCCCGAGGGTGATGGCTTCAACCCGCCTGGCTTGAGGTCGAGTGAAAAGTAATCTGGCGTCTCGTTCCGTTCTTGTCAAAATAATCCCGGCGTGAACTGGTTCAGAAACTCTCTACAATCGAAGCGGCTGGAGTACACTTCTAAGTGACTGGCTGCATTAGTGGAACAATATCCACATCCTGTCTGGGACCAAGCCTTCCTGAGCCGTTACCCAATAAAGTCAAACATCAGTGAAACTCACCAGGGATGTTGCAGTAAACACCGGTCCACTGACTGGTGCATACACAGGAGTACGGGTCGGAATCAAACGGAATGGAAACACACATTGCGCCGTTTTCACACAGATGAGACGAACAGCTGGTATCTGTGGAAACAAATAGAACATGTTATTATTTCAGGTAGGGAAACCAAGGATATCTCATCATCGCCCTAGGCACTGTGGCTCGCAAGCCTGAAGACACCTGTGGAGAGAAGACAATAAGAAGAAATTGACAGTTTTTGAGGTGGGAGGAAAACCCCAGTAGAATATTCCGGGGAATTAGGTCGGTGGGGGGAAGAAAACCCAATCCACATGTGGACCAATACACATGCGATTTAGTGGAGCTTTTGTGAGTTGTCAAATAACCCAAAATTTAAAGAAAAACTGAGGAATTGCTCTCAAGAATTTCCTCAAAGAACATGTTTTTTTTTCTTTTCTTTTTGTTGTTACTAGTCCCTCGTGTCCACTAAGAAAGATTTCACATGAAACAAGGCAGGACAGACTTCATTAAAAGTTTGTTCCTTGGCAGTGAGGCTGGGAAAGCAAGCTGATTCATCAACCGAGAACAAAAAGGAGAAGAATTGCATGGAAGAAGAGGTTAAAAAATGTACATTATAAAGAACTGAAGTCAAGCTAGTTTCTAACTTCGTACAGGTTCTGGAAAATTTGTTTCAAATAAGAAAACGAATTTGATAAACGGAAATCAAACAAAAATAATAAATTTGATATGCAACATTGAGAAAACATTCAATTCCACTTTTGCCTTAACAAGCAATACAGATGAGGCAAACCAAAAACACATTTGTTAAATTTCCAGTTTTGATCAATGAGAAAAACTTAAAAAACAAATCTTATTTTCGACGTCACGGCACAAACCTTGAATGTTGCAGTTGGCTCCTGTGATACCGGCAGGACACATGCACTCGTAGATAGTCTGCCCCTGGACCGTCAGTCTCTTCTGGCATGTTCCCCCGTTCAAACAAGGGTTGCTGGAGCACGGATCAACTGTCCGACAAATAATGAAAAAAAAAAATTTGCACGGGAAACAAGGCTTCTGGAGATGTGAAAGAATTACAAGAGCTAAGATGGCGCTAGCAGACTGTTGCTTCGTGGGAACAAAAATTGTGATGACCCTGATTGTTACCATGGCAATCATGGCATCACAGAGACTGGTATCTGTTACGGTACAGTCTACGTAAGACTCAACGCTGGTTCGTACTTCACGCGAATTTCAGTGCAAAGCGAATTCTTCAGGGTAGCAGCAAACGTCACAATGAAACTTCAATTGATGACGTCACGAAAATCGATTCACTTTCCCTTTCACATTTCATGATTCAGGCGCCCTCGGAAGGTTTATGGAGAAGTCATTATCACCGTACATTGTGGGAACTAGTCGACTAACTAGGCATCAAGTGGTTTTCCTTTTGAACAAGGGAAGGACAGTTTTCATGGATAAGTTGTGAATTACATCAAGTTTAAGTACAAAAGTTGGCATATTCTGGCAAATACTTGTTTGGACACTGCTTTGTGAATCTTCTACTTGCTTTTCTTGGAATGTAAGTACATACAGTTGAAGTACATGATCTTGTTGGCCTGACAACACGACACACCTTCAAGGTTTGTATGCTACATTTCCTCCTGAGCAGGAAAATGCCTTGTGTTTTAGGTCTTGGGTTGAGCAAGTTTCTAAACTGAATTCGCAGGAGACCAATGATTCATTATGACTTTACAAGAAGGTAAAGAATACTGCAAGTAAAACTTGCGCGACCCCCCTGGCATGCTGGCAGTATTTATAAAGTCAGTGTACCTAACCAAAATCAACAATGACCTCGTTTGACCCCTAGATGACCTGTGACCTCAAATGTCACAAATCATCTTAAGTCCCCTACCCAAAGATTATTGTCGCCAAGTTTGGTTGAGATTGAAGTCTGACTTTTCATATGACGGCACTAAACAGTTAACCTAACAAAATGGAACACACGGACGGACGGACACACAGACACAATACACTATTGCAATATCCCCCTTTCTTGGCTTAAAAGCCAGGGAGATAAAAACGGGTGTTCAGGACTCACGGTCATTGCAGTCAGGGCCACCCCAGTCAGGGGTGCAAGTACACTGGTAGCCCGCCGATCCAAAATCCTGGCAAGTGCCGCCATTTTGGCAAGGGTTGGGATTAAGGCAAGCTGCTTCGTTAACTGGGGGGACAATTACAACCAATTAGATCATGACCTGGTAGAAAACTTGTAAGTAATTAAATCGCACTGAACTGCTGATTATTAATAAGCTTTAAAAAAGCTCTTGCTAAAAGCAAAAGATGTTTTCAAGACAAGATTTGGTTTAAAATCAAGCTTCCCTTTTTGTAATGCTTTTCTTGATTCTTTGCAATTTACTACACTACAAAATTACAACTAGCAGTTTTATTTGTTTGCCTAACCAAGCAAACGAATGGAGGACAAGAGAAAGAAAAATGGTGTCAGTTTCAATTTTAAAAAATAAAAGGATTTAAAGATATAGTCCATCATTTGTAATTTGTGCATTTTGTTCCTTTGAAGCAACAAAAGTGTTCAAAATCTAATGAAGGATACTGAACAACTAACCTGATGAAGTTTCAGCTCAGTTTCAGCTGTATATTCCGAGAAAAACAGCATTCTAGGATCTCAATTTCAAATCAAAAGTTGCTGAATCATGTTTTGAATATTTTTGAATTGCAGCTATACGCGATGTCGCTCACTGATCCGACGAATTACAGCAACCGCGCGCCCTTGTGCGTCGTGCCAATGCTTGCGCGCGCTGCGCCGAATAACAAAAACGAACTACTAATTAAAATTTTCCTACGGTGCGTCTTAAGACGCACCGTTGGAAAGGCCTTCTTTCGTTGATTACTTCAAAATGATAGCTTGCCAGAAAGATTACTTTCACAGGGAGTTTAGTCCACTTACTATCTTTTAACCAAGTATGTTTTTCAACAATAATACGCCAGTTACTTTTTCGGATGGCTACAAATGATGGACTATAGCTTTAAAAACACGTCATCAAACTGTTCTGAATTAAAAACATCAGGAGTATTTTTTTTTATCTGTGGGTGGTAATATTTCAGTCTGTTTTGGCCTGATTTGTTCATTGTTGCTAAACAGTGTTTATTAAAGAACTTTTCATGGTATTATTACTATTGCAAATTATACTATTTGGGAGACACTTTAGCGTGGGAGGTTTGCCTTGGGAGACATGTGGAATTAGGGAGACATTTCAATGTCTCCCTAATGCCTCAGCTCCTATTTAGAGGCAAAAGTTTATTGTCGCAAATAGGCTAGATCGATTCTTGTGGTCTAATTAGTAAAATACCAAAATTGGTGGGGTGGGATAAGGGAAATTGGGGTTAGGGGTCAGAAAAGTCGGTTATTATTTGTGCACAAGTCTATGGGAATGTCTGCCTAAGACCAAAACAAAAACAGTTCTGCTTCCGAGGTTTTTTTTTTTTTTGGAGGGGGGCATTTTTTTTGTGTTATCATATGTAGGTGTCTGTGTGTGGTCAAGGGAAAAAGGTAGTAATTGATAGATATGGGTTTTCCCCCTCATTTTTCCCAAAAGAAAATTAGGGTAGGGGCTCTCAAAATATTATATATATTTTTTAGTTATATTATTAGTGTTATTAATTTGTTTTGCCACATTCTGTTCACTACACATACAGAGAATTAAGGAGTAAACACTGAAAACAGAAACAGTTTTATTCCTGAACCCCTTCCACAAATCCCCCCCCCCCCCCAAGTGGAACACTTAGATATGACAGCATACTTGGGATGGTGCATAAGTTTCCAGTGAATCCTGATGAACAGACACAGGTGTAGGGGTTTCCGAAGCCATTAGGTACAGGGTTACAGTCTGCTCCGTTAGCACACTGATGCTCGTAACAAGCAGGAACTGAAGGCAGCCACGAAAATAAAACAACATGACGAATATGACAGCAATGACAAAATGACAGCATGTGACAATGACAAAGAGGAGAAATACTAATAATTACTACTGCACATGTCAAATGTAGCCATCTCTGTAAAGACTTGCTAGTCATCAAGTAATTTATATTTTGTAATCAGGTCATTCTATAACTTTAATTAGGGTCCAAAGTGTGACATTTTTCCTGTCCCTGTTACCTTGGTACTTTGTAATTTGCCATTCAAGTATCATTAACAATGACTTCAAGCAATATTATATTTGTTGGGTAGGTAGTTTGCTATTCATAATCACTCTTGAAAGATGACTGCATTAAGGAGTACATCAGAATTATAAAATTATAGATGTTAGATGTAACGGGGACAGGGAAAAAAGTGGACCCCAAATTTTAATAGAATGACCCGATTGACTTTTAAAGTTTTTAATGGTGAACTCTTGGGGGGAAAAATGCTGGAAAAAAATCTCATTTGAGTAAACAACCATGGTACATTCATACATTCTTTTATTTTTAAACAGTTTTTTTTATGCAAAGTGAATTCCCACAAAAGCTAACTGAGCGGATCAATCTGAAACACAGAAATCACGAAACTTAGATGTCCTGACTTTTCAATCCTAGAACGAGCTTTCTTAAACATGTTAAAGGCAAAGGCTTTTGTGAAAGATTCTTCTTTGGAGTGAAACACAAGGCCCCCTAACTTTTAAGAAGCACATGTTTTTTTACTCAATTAGCACAAAGAAAAGAAACCCCAAAAAATACAATGTCGATGATACATCTTAAGTTCTTATGACTCGGACGCAAGCCTAATTTCTAGCCATTCACGATGTTGTTGAGCAGCGTGTGTCGGCAATGCCTTTCGTTCCTAATTCTATGTTAAAAGCTGCACTGCTTGGCCAGCAATAAACCCAAGGCTAGTTCAAATGTATTGAAAAACTTTGGTTTGAAAGTCTACTCAGCAAGCGTCAAAGAAATAGCAGAGAAGAGACTGGACAAATGAGTTTTGTAGTCTTGTAAGGCACACCCTTATAGACCTTTATCATGCAGCCACCATTTCAGTCATGTCCCCTGTCTCCAATAACAGTACTGAATGATGTTTGTTGTGCACAAAGGAACCAGACTATTTTTTCTTCCAGCCTCGCTTTGGTTACATTGATATGAATGGGGAAAATCCAAATGGCGGCAACATGATAATGGTCTATAAGCTTCAGGTCTTCAAGATCACAGCTTCTGTTCTCATGGTTATTTGATATTTTGCTTTTGATACGAATTAATCTTATAAAAAAAACCAGACATATGAATTGGAAAGTGATACTGTTCAGTGAGATAACCTCCTGTGCCTTCCACATTTCATGAGAAGAAATTATCCTTTTATATTGCAATTTGTAAATATGTAACATTCATGGAATAATGAGCTTGTCCAATTTCCTGGTGTACTTTGATAAATGACAACTGATATCTAACCTTCGTAAGGAAGTGCACTCGGTGAATCAATGACCCAGAATGTTGTAAACTGCTGGGCGACGACGGCACTGAGAGGAAGATTTTCAGAAAAATAAGTCATGGTTAGGTATGTTTTTAACCCAAATTGATTGGTCACATTGACAAGTAATGATTTTCTCCTGATAACCCAAAATTGAGGGCATTAGCATGGTGACAGGCGATTTATTGGTTAAAGGTTGAACTATTGAAAGGAAATTCATAAATTCCACATACTAGACTACTTTCCGCTATGGGCTCCTTGCGCCAACACAAGAGGGCGCTTTTTACCACTTTTGCACAGCATGTGCGTACTGCACTGAACTGGTTCGCGCACGAAGTACGCATGACTTCTTGATTGAGCCAAAGCTATTAGCCACAACGTCTTTGCGTGAGTGTCGGGCGTCGTCGGTGCACGAATACGTTCGAATTTATATTGCGATGGTATTCCAGACTAATCCTCAAGCCCACGGGAACGGGGGGTGCTTAGTGATAGCCAGAAGAAGCTATTAGCCACAACGTCTTTGCGTGAGTGTCGGGCGTCGTCGGTGCACGAATACGTTCGAATTTATATTGCAATGGTATTCCAGACTAATCCTCAAGCCCACGGGAACGGGGGGTGCTTAGTGATAGCCAGGGGCATCGCGAGGGGGGAGGCAAGGGGGGCACTTGCCCCCCTGGAAAAGCACCCCCCCAAAAAAAAAACAGAAAGGAAGAAAAAAAAAGAAAAAAAAGAAAAGAAAAAGAGGCACGAAGACAAAGTGGTGTAAATTTAATGAGTTGGGGGGGGGCAAAATGTCCCTGCCCCCCTCTAAAACTGATAAATCGAGAATGTGTTTGAGAAATACAAGCATTTTTTGGCCAAAAAAATTGTTGCCCCCCTCTAGAAAAAATCCTGGCGACGCCCATGGTGATAGCCAGATTTAGGAATCTTTCCGTTTTGTTCTTATTTTTCTAATATTCGGGCCATCTACAACCATCTGAAAAGAAGGCTAATTATTGTGCATTGCTTTTACTTATTTCAGCCTAGCACGCAGACTGTTTCACGGGTCCTACATTATGAATTCTGATAGGGGGGGGGGGGCTGGAACCAGTCTACCCGGGAACAACTAAAATTATATCAGAACGCAAGTAGTTTAGAACATTTTTTAAAAAACATATTCACAATTAAACCTGGATTAATCTTTTTATTTAATATCTCATTCAAAAATAAATAACTTTTGTAATGCCTTAACAAAATATAAAGCAATTTCAAAGAATAACCAATGAATATTTCAGGGTGAAACTCACAATAGCAGGTAGAGTGCAGTGGTGTTCCCTAACGTGGCGCACTTCGACTTTTACCCCGACTTTCCACATCAGTGTTGCCCAACTTCTTTGTTGACAAACTTCAAATTCATTCAGTGAAATGCTAGTACTTTTACCTTTATAATGCTTGCTATTTAACCTCTGTGAACAATTCCGGTTTCATGAAATTTAATCCGAAATTCAAAAACGGCGGTGTCCGGAAATTGGGCACAAATCAGCTGAGTGTTCCCCAATGTGGCGCACTTGAATAAATCTCGGAAAATTCCAAATTAAAATTTAATAATTTCTGTAAAGTTGATAAATTCTGCTAAACAATTACTATCTCTACTTACATACCCAACTTGAAGTTTGTGAACAAATTATTTTCTACTTTTGGGGGGATCATTTTCAAAGGGTTCACTATGCACTTCGAAATAGAATCTAAAAATCACGCCCAAATACATTTTTTTTCTAACTTTGTAACGGGAAGATAAACTCGTGATTTATGAACGGAAGTGTTTAGAACTTGATGAAGTTTCACTTTCTGTGCAATTTCAGTTAAAACTTTGCTCTAACTAGGCGCTACAGGCGAAAAATCTAAGTGCGCCACGTTGGGGGCCGCGCCACGTTAGGGTACATCAATAGTACATTGTTAACCCATGTTTTCCTTACTATATCCGGACGGGTCCATAGTCCTGGAGTGCCATCCACTGGAACAGCATATCCACCGGCTTCAAGTCAGTGTTGTCGTGGGTGACCGTGTCCTGATCGGAGGCCAGGGCGCTGTTTGGAGTGTTACAGGAGAAGGTGTGGGAGACCTGCTCAGGATGTGATATCCACACGCCAACAGCGTTGTTGTCGCTGTCCACGACTTGCAGGAAGAACGCTCGAGGTTGAGTTTCGCCCGTCGAGGTGATGATGCGGACTGAAATGGATGAAGAATGGATGAACTATTAGCAGGATTAAATAATTACACCCTTCCCCCCCACCCCCACCCCCCTCCCCCCATTTGGTCCGATTGGGGATCTGTTATTGTATAATTCAAATTTATTGTGCAAATTTATGCAAATTTTGCAATACAATGTCTTTAAAAAGCCGCGAAAGAGATGACGTAATGTTTATGAAAATTTTTATGCTGTAAAATAATGCAATGTCATTACAAAAACATGCAATCTTGTATTTTGGAATCAAAAAGCTTGTTGAAGAATGTTGACACAAATTTGTTAAGTCAATGAGACAGAAATTTGCATCTTAAGATGTCCATTTAGGCTAGCCCGAGTAACTAGGGCCCAACTCATCGCCTTTTAAACAATTGGACATGGTGTGGCGATAGGGCCAAAGTTGAATGTCAGACAAAGCGTTTTGGAATAATTACCCACCCAACAATTTGCCAACAAAAACATCAGATTTCACCCTCAAAACGGCGACAGAATTACTAGATACGCCACCTGAGATACAAGTAGAGATTGATGATTAAGATCAAGGTACTAAGGTTTACTTACAGTGACATTTACCATTTATCGAGGAAGGCTCCGTCGCGAATACCACGCTCGCAAAATGGCGTCCACGCGGTATTTGCTACAGAGCCCTCGCCATAAATGAGAAATTTCATTTTTCATCGGGATTGTAAGTAAACCGTAGTACCTCTATCTTAATCATGGATCTCTACTTGTATCTTAGATGGTGTATCTAGTACTTCTGTGGCTATTTTGCGAGTGAAATCTGATGTTTTTGTTGGCAAATGGTTGGGTGGTTAATTATTTGAAACTGCTGCCGCATAGGGCCACATAGGACATTGACTAGGTTGGTGATTCATTCTTAAAAATGGTAGCTACACATTCACAACAAGAGAGTTAGTGAGTTAAAGGGCATGTACATCATTTGCTTTTGCTGCAATTTTCAGAAATAAATGGATTTGGAGGATTAGTATGTTATAGCAAATATTGTTACACTGACTTGTTTCACGTTTTCGTTTCGTAGATGCTGGAAAAACCAAGAAAACCAATCATATTCTTGTAGTGTGGTTCCCTGACACCACTTCAGATGAAATGGAGCAATTTATAGACTTTGGGGAAATGTAAGATAAGAGAATCAGCCTAGCAGGCTTGTAGTCTTCACAGGTGTGTGATCAAATGCAAAGAAAATGCAGACGAAACTAAATATGAAAAAGTAGTAGCACTTTTCGAAAAAAAAGCCAGTTTTCTCCAACGCTGGTCGGCTGACCAGCGTTGGGGGAAAAAAAAGTTTTCCTTGAAAATGTCAGCACACCAAGAGCCATAACTTTACTGGATGCTTTAGTTTAGACTGTCAAGTGTCATTTCCTAACAATCCAGTCAGATTTTTCATGATAATTTGATCATTTCGTTTTTTTATTTTTGCAAATGTTGTATCTTCCCTTTAATCTTTCAACTCAACTGATATCTGAAGTGTCATAATGACAAGTCCCCTATGTACTGTTGAGCTTGAGTAACTCCAGCTGACATGCTCATATTCATTCACATGTGAATGAATATGAGCATGTCAGCTGGAGTTACTCAAGCTAAACAAGATGAATGCTTAAAAAATGTTCCCTGCTAATTTTGACTTTTAGGACATGTTACCGCTTTCCGGTGGCTGATAGGTCATTGCAGGGTACTATAATAGATGCCCATATATGGAACTCTTTCCAAAAAGATGTAATAAACCCAAACAAACCACGACTGATTCCGGAATCTGAAGCAACATGCTCAAGACGGGAAAAAAAACTGATGGAGGCCGCCATATTTCATCCGCTACAAATCAAGAGGGGGCGCTAGACTAAAAACTTTTAACCAATCCAATCTTGGATCGCACACGTACGTGCGCATGTGCACACCAATCATGCAAGTGGTGCATGCTAATTAAGGCCGGCCTGGTGTTCCTTTGCAAAAAAAAAAAAAAAATCAATGGTGGAAAAGACGATAAAGCAATCGGACTTGATTGACACCCGCGGCAGTTACAAGACATTCATTAATAATGACACCTTTCTTTTTTTCCCCTATCGTAACCTAGTTACGTGGCGAGTCTATTCTCGGGAAAATTGTGTAGCTGAACCCAATTGTTTTTGACAGATGCTAACCTGAAACAACAAAAATATTATCGCTTAGCAAATTCAAAAAAGTATGCTCAGCAAAAATCAGACGAAGACCAGACATGAACCAATCACAATCGTTATGCATCACTTTTGAGCAACAGTTGCCATGGATAATTAGCGTAAAAGTAAAGCTCTTGAAGCTTTGAAACTTCGTGCCATGGTAGGCCTTGATGAATAATGTTTAAAAGTAAAAAAAAACTGAAAATCGACAAAAATATGCTTTAACACGGTAGAGTGTTACTTCGTGGTGTCGGTGACGAAATGTGACCTGTTTTGGGTAAGCAAATGTTTTGGTTAGATCTCCATTAAAACTAATATTTGGCTTGATGTTTCATCAGTAGTGGCCAGTTTATCGAGTCACTTCTACATCCTGAAGCGTTGATGTCAGTCTTTGCGCAATTTTATCTTTGATACGGGAGTACACTTTAAAAAAAAAAGACAGACAAAACATCTTCACAAAGTAAGCTTTTAGTAGATGTTCAGTTAAGCGTATTATCCAGCAAACATTTTACATGCCATTGGTTGCAGGTTGCAGTGATGACACTGCTGGTACGACGCGCGGAATGACCTTGTTACTGAATTCACTGTTTTGTGACGTCAAAAGTACTGAAGTGTATAAATCGAAAGTGACGTTTCTTCTGCTCTCAATCATCAACTATGATTCAATATTCATTCATTCATATTTATTTCATAATCAAGAACATAATAATTGTTGTGTAGACAAAATATTGGGAGTGAAAATCAAAATTCACTCAATCTGACTGAAACTAGGCACCAGACAATTAAGAGTGAAACTCGGTCGAACCGATCGAGTTTTTAGTGAATTTCGAATGAAGAGTTTCTATTGAAGAGTATTTCAATCGTAAACTAGACTGATTTTCACTCTCAGGCTAAATCATCCAGTCACCAGTTTCATTTTCGAAAATGAGCGGTCCAACAATTTCACCGATACCATGTAAATAATTGACTTCCAAAGCCAAGGTTTATAAAGAAAGTCTTCCATTATTAAAAACAGGTACTTTATACACTTGTTGTTGTTGTATGATGATTGCTATGTCTAATAAAAGCTCTTGTTCTGGACTTGTAAAATGTGTACAAGTCCCGTAGCAATCATCATACAACAACAACAAGTTTATAAAATACCTGTTTTTTATTATATATTTTTACAAACTTCTTCTATAGAGCCTACTGCGCTTATCGGTTGAATGCACCGACTTTGTCCTTCCGTGAAACTGCCCAAGGCGGTTTGAGTTCGGCAACAAAGACACGCTTCTATTGTTCTTATTCACAATCCTTTGACAATAAACGTGGGTTTGAGGACTTAAAAGTTGACCTTTTACAAAGAGTTGGGTGCTCAGTGTTCCATGATTGTTGGGCCTGAGACCTAACTGGTCAATGTAATATGTATTATGTCAATGCAAGGCATGCGTTCTAGTCGAGGTCAAATAAACGTATCTTCTGTTCGAAGTTCTTTCAATAAGGAGTTTCATACACTATCGTTAAAAAGACACACCAGCACACCTTTTCAAATTAACACATGGATGATCAGGACTCTTTCCCATTTCAAATTGTTGTTTCGATTGATTAAATTGTGAATCTCATGCATATGAGTACCAAAGTTTTTCATTCACAGACGAGTGATTTTACGACAAACACGACATTGACAAGAATGGAGTCTGTAATCGTCCCACGCATCCATATCCCGCTTGCGTTTATGCATGGCTGCGTGGTGTTGTACTGTGCTGATCAAGATTCACTTTTGGGCGGGTCTAGCAGCAAAATTGTAAAGGTAAAAATACCAATTTCGAGTCCCAACTATAAACAAATTGTTGACATGAAATCTACACATAATATTTTCAATAAAATGTAAGTTTTCAAACTGATAATATGTCAATATCTAAACTTTTGAGAGAGGGATTATAACGATATTATCATGTCAAACTTGTATTAATTCAAAGATGTAAGGCCTACTGTCGGTGCTTTCAATAAATTCCATTGTCCCCCTCCACAAATTTTCAAATAGTGTTTGATTCGAACGAACAATTTACACTTTTTTCTCCTATTTTGGGCGTCTGCAACCAGAATCTTTCGGGGCAAAACTCAAAAACAGCACTGATAATCGTTAAAAGCCTATAGGATCATTGGCTTTGTATGCATTTTGTTTGTTTCCAATAATAACATCTCTCAAAATCCAAAGAAAAAATGTTCAAAACCTAACCTGTTGAAGTTTCAGCTCAGTGGACATTACACTTTTTGAGAAAACAGTGAAAAACCCTGCGCAACCTTTTGATCACGAAACACGATTTTCTCTATAATACTTTATTTCCCCCAAATCAGTCAATTGACAGATCATAGGAAATCGCCTTAAGATACCTACATTTCTTGATTTCTTCTAAATGACAGCAAGCCAGACGGAATCATTTCACGTTTTTTTTAGTACTAAAACGATCCTTAATCCAAGTAAGTGTTTTGATAACAATTCGGTATATTACTTTTGGGTTCATGCACTGAATGTGCCAAACAACAAGCGCGTGCGCCAACCAAGGCGATGGTTGTTTAAATAAACTCATAAATGTATCATCAGGACACAATGAGAAAACTGTAATGCACTAATATGAACATGTAAAGAACATTTCTCTAAAACTAAGTTACTGTCGTTTACCACATGACTTTGAATACCCCACTCTTAAAAAAAACCCAATAGAAACACAAATTCGACATTTACAATTAAAAAAGTTGCTTGATGTTCGTGGGAACAATTCGCCTTCGTAGCAATGGGCTTCCCCGTTTTGAAACAAAGATCGCAAAACACTATTGGTTGAGATTTGCATCTCAGCGACGGAAGATAAAAATATATTTTCTGATACAAACTTTCCTTTTAGATGAATTTATTAGCTTTGCAATTGTAATCATGGAAAGTTTTGCAACACATTTTGTCTGTCACTGAACCGAACAGTCTTATCCGAGTCACATGACAAACGACAAAATAGGGATTCAACAGTTTACCCAAAATGGAACAAAACAAAAACCCAGAAGATAGACATGACTTTTCGATTCTCTACATGTAGTCCTTGTTTTACTAAACATTTGACGCCCAAAGTGCCCGGGCGTATTCTTACCTCCGATAGGTTGGTTGACGGTATAGGATGCAGACGTAGCACCAGTCAAGTACGGACTCGTTGATACCTGTGGCTGGTAGTTAGCAACAGGGTTAGTATTAGGAATGGGATGAACAGGCAACTTGGTCGTACAAGCCGTTAGAGGTGCTCCCTCTGGCCTCCCAGCAACCAATCGAAGGGAGATTAAAGCAATCAAACAACCGAAGAGCAGACAAGTTTTCAGCGCCATCTTGGACTCGGGGTAAAACCAAAAGTGAAGGCGCATGTGTAAGCATGCACTACACGAGAGTCAAAAATAGTTATACCAAGTACATGTACACACAAAGTTTGCTATACTGCGCCACAATAGTTCTCGTATTACTCATGGACATTGTAGAAATATGGGTGTAGGCCTTTTGTTGGGGTGTACGGTTCACTTACCACAGTGAAAAGATATTTTTCCGACCTGATAGTGAATGCACCTACGACCTTGCCTTTCGTGAAGTCCTGAAAAAGGCTGCATGCATTTTGGGTATGCGTGGATTTAGTACCAACAATGGGCGCGGTTGGAATTTGTTGACGTTGGTCTCGCTTAACATTGAACTCTGTCAGTTTAAAGACATAATGGAGTTCACTAGCTTAATCGCAGCCTAAAAATCATTTCAGTGAAACACGAAAACGGCCAACACAGTGCCATTTTACAAGCTAAGAACAATGCTTCAATCTTTTAATGAATAAAATAAAAGTAACAAAGAAAAGTGGCCGAATGTGGGTTATTCTATAAATTTGGGGTCCAAAGTGTGACAATTTCCCAGTCCCTGTTACCTTAACGGAAACTGTCATTTGCTGTTCATGAATCATTAAGAACGATTTCGTACGATTGTTTATTTGTTGGATGGGTAAATTACTATTCATAATCACTCTTGGAGGACGACTGCATTAAGGAATGCATCAGAATTATAAAATAATACATGTCAGATGTAACAGGGACAGGAATAAAAAGTGGACCCCGAATTTCCACATGCATAAACCATTACATAGTACTTCCCTCCAACTGTACTAAAATGTTCGATTGACGGTAATATGCAGTTCCATACTTGTTTCTGTTAATTCTCGTGCACATGTAAAAAAAAACAAAAAAACAAAAAACTTTACAAATGCTGTTTTTCTTTATCTCTTTCCTCCTACACCGCCGATTTAAAACCTAGATATCCCAGATGAACAAAGGGACTAAAGCGTTTCAAATTTATAGGTAAGGCCAAAAAAATATATATTCGGTCTCTGGTCAGACCAAAGTTCCGGAATTGACGCGGCCACGCGGCTTTTTTTTTTGTGTGCTTTTTTTTTCTTTCTTCAAGCTTGGATTGTACAGACAAGGTGGGGTACTATTTTGCTTTTTTGGTGTCCTCATGTACACTGGTGTCCTCCATAATTTGCCTTGGTGCTTTCGATCATTTGCCTTGGTGCAATTTCCCATTCCTTGGTGCTCTTTGGTAAAAAATTTTTTGAGGAGGTGCGGAAATAGAGGGCGCTGTTGGAGCTACCGCAGAACATTTTGGAGAAAAAAAAAAGATCGACGCGCATGATTAAAATCGACGCATGCGCTGGCCAGAGACCGACTTATTTTTTTTTTGGCCTAATTGTCAATTAAATAAAAATGAAAACAAAATGGAGACGAATTCACACTTCTTTTCTATGATATCTTGATTCGTGGCTCATTCGTTTATTATTTTTTTTTTACAATAATTTTGTATAAATTATACAGAGCTATGCCTATTCCATATAACGCTATAGCAGCTATTGCTCTACTACATTTAACTATTTTGTGTGCAGCACCATAAATAGACATGTAAAGACTACCACAAACAAACACGAGAGGGCAGCATCCAATTTGGACAGGCACATACAAAAATAACACAATAGACTGGACCCTTTAACAAAAATAAAGAATCACACGAAAGTGCGCGATCTCGTTGAAATGTACAAAGACATTGTAAACAAAATGTAAACATCTGGAAGAAAAAAAAAGTCTGCGTCGTGACTTTTCAAGTTATTATTTTGTTTCTCTACAGACAGGCTACCTTTGTACAGAAAGTTTTAAAAAATGCCCAATCTGGAATCAATGCCCGCATTGGAAATGAGTGGCTAGTCTAGTGGCTGTGGCTTCATTTTCAAACTGGTACCCTGATTCGAATTCTATAGCTCACTCTTGAAGCGCACGTGGATTCAAGACCTTTAATAGTCTCACAAGATGTCGGTCAAATCTTCATTCTCAATAGTAGTGAGAGGTGTTTTCAGCGGGACCGAAATTTCAAAAGTGCCACAAAAATGACTTTAAGCATGCAGCAGTTACATGTTAGTGTTTTTACATCACAGTTCAAAGCATAACAAGAGACTTCAAACTTATAGTTTCTTTTAAAACAGATGTGGTTGATATCTTGAAGTTCAAAAGTATTTTTTTTTGGTATAGACATGCAGCTTATGGCATTATCAAAACTCTACCCATATATTCCATATGACGACGGCGTATCGCCCTTGGCTTCCACACATATTGCTAGTAATATCCTGCAATATAAGACAGAGTCGTAACTCCTTGGCTACGGCTAATAACTAAACATGCGTCTATGGATGCGGCTAAGGCCATATCCCATGGACATATGTGTTATCGCTAGCCCTGGCCAAGTATTTTGGACAGTCTAACAAAGTAGAGTGTGTATAGAAGCCACAGGCTGTCACATTGCAGCACCTTTAATTGTTTCAAAATAATATCCATGACAAAAAGCCAATTCCATTGCTCATAAGGGACTCTTGCAATACTATTACCATACTGTGGCGAATTTGCACAGCATTAGTTCAACACAACACATACAAGTATGGGATTAGAAAGTTACTTATCAAACTTTCGGCCAGTACTGGTTCCCATTATCATGTGGTAGCTGGTTATCATCCAAAGGCAACGCACAATGTCAAATGAGTATGTTATGCCCAACTAGTCCAAAGCACCAACTGAAGTTGGGATGGTAACCTGAAGTGTTGTAGTTGGAACATTTTTAGTTGGGACGGTCCCAACTGAAATTGGGATCTTTCTGACTAAAGTTGGAACCAATAGCCCAATTGGGGCGTAGCAAAAATCTTGACACAGACAGACAGGTAAACGACGGGTACGATATGTACAGAATTTAGAGGCGGGAATGATTTTTGCAGATAAGACAATGTCCAAGTCACAACGGAGGGTTAATTTCATCAGAATCTCAAAAATGCTTCAAAAAGGAAGGGAAATATTCAAAAATTTTGAATGGTTGAAATTTGAATTTGAATGTGAATTAGAATGAATCGACCAGTTCAATTAAAAGAGTGATTATATACATGTAGTAATAATATAAACTATTACCGCAAAAGTCATTATTTTATATTGTACATTTCTGGGTTTTTAAAAAAAAGAAATTTCCCTTGAAATGACCAGCCTGCAACTAGTTTTCAGTTGAAAACTATTATTTTTGCCAGCGGACCGAAAAATGTGTCCTTTTTTTAATTGTACCAAAAATCACAGAGTTTTGAAACTATTTGAATTATGTGAGAAACAGGGTTTTTAAGCCAGCGTAAGAACGTCGTAGGTAGCCATCGTAACATTACGATGGTGTTTACTACAATTAGGTATACCCATATTGAACTGGATACACAGTGGTCAATGCTGGATTAGAATGTTCCAGAATTGCAACTCTTTCCAGAAAGGTTATAAACTCATTTTGGTGATGGACACTTATATCGACTAGATAGAGGAGATAGAATCTAAAACGATTTTTCATTAAAAACAAGGCTTTCAAGGCCGATCATACTTTTTTGCAATACAAATTTCACGATGCCTATAATTGAAGTTTCATTGTGATGATCGCCGTTACTCTAACAAAATTGCTTCGTAATAAAATTTGCATGAAACATGAATAGGCCTCAAAGCACGACAAAGTAAAAAAAAAAGAAAAAAAAAGATGCCATGTCTTTCTCCTGTATTATATATATTTTGTTAGCAAAGTACACATTTTCTTACTTTGCCTGTACTTAGAAATAATGAGTTGCTCCTAGTTATATATTTTTCTTCTCATTTTAATATAAAAAAGGAAAGTTTTTAATTTAATAGTCTTTTAATAGTGCATCTCACTATATCGTAAAGTTAATGGTGCAAAGTGAAAAACATCAGCATAATTGTGGACCTCTCGCACTGATATCAAAACATTTTATCAGAGAATCTTCCCATTCCTCAACATCAATGTTAAAATAAACTCCTCAACACGAATCTTTTGTTTTCCTTCAATGTGTAACAAAATTCTCACTATGAACACTTCTTGAGGTAGGCTCAGATCCTAAAAATAGAAAACTTAAATAGTACAATTTAAAAACTTAGATTTTGTTTGGAAGCTTGTAAGTTTACGTTTGACGAGTAAATATGACAACTCTTTTTTTTTTTTTAGTGTTCCTTCAAATTCATTCTCTAAACCAAATCAATTAAATTTCATCTTTTTTTTTTCAAAAATGATTCTTTGGTCATATGCGATTTTTGCTTCAAGCTTTCTGAAAATCTACTTCAATCTGTCCATTACACTTTTTTTTTTTGCCTTTTAAACATGAATTACTCGAGTCAAAATAATTTAAAACTTTTTTTATACAACGCTAAATGGCCCAGCCATATTTACATTTGTTTTTTAAATGTGAATTTTAATATTATTACACAAGTCATGAAAAAAAGGAAGGAATCTCCATCAGTTTTCTTCTGAAACTTCCTGGGAAAAGAAGGCGTAGAAGCATTTTACTTGGCACTTTAAAGACCACAATTGACAGGATTTTTGCCTTGGGTATGCTACAACATGCTTGCCTGAACAAGTTTTAGAAGGACTAACTGGAACACCTTGCCCTGTTTGCCCTCGAAAAATTGACTTTTTACTTACAGTTTTCGATCCATAGAATCCTGATCTGGGAAAGTACCGTGAGGTCACAGAATTTCTTTCAGAAAACAGTTTTCACAAAAAGAAGTTTAATCTTGAAATGCTCTTATTATCTCTGAAAAAAAAAGGAGTTTTATATTTTTACCTTTTTTTGAGGTACTTTTGCACAGCGGCGTAACTAGGGTTAAACTTTTTAAGGGGGCACATTTTTCAACAGGGGGTGGGGGGGGGGGAAGGGGGACAGGAGGGGGGGCGCATGGGGGGGCACTGGAGGCAACTGTTGTATTGTTTTTGTGCAATTCACAAGTTTAAATGGGGGCACATGGTTCACAGCATTTTCAACCAGGTTTAAAATAAAAACCCAGTTGTTTCCAGTTGTCTCTCAAACGAGTTCGCACGCACGTTGCAGAGCACACCCAAGGCATCAAGAAAAGTTCAAAGCAGGTCTTACAGCATTTACAAAAAATGCAATTGTACACGTTAGGTTAGCGGAAGCGGCTGAAAAACGCCACTTTCATTCTGTCGTAATAAATAAATAACCTATAGAAACGCATGTGATACTTGTCAGACTGCAGCCCTGTCAACAGATAGCACTTTTGTTTAATTATAAAAAACAATTTGATTGTATTTACAGCAATTTGCTAAAACTTCATAAACTGGCGGCGCAAAACTGCAAATTAGTATCACTGTTACAGCTACAAATTGACCAGACTCACTTTTTTTTTTTCACGACAAAATTTCCTGACAAAATTTTCTGCAGATGTCCCAACCACTCGACTACTGAGCTTTCCTGATTTGGCTGGCCGATTCGAATCCACTGATGGGCAAAAACCCAATATTAAAAATTGACTTTAATGCAAAATTCCATCAAAAAGTCAAGTCTGTGGCTGTAACAGTGACACACGAAATATCCAGTTTTTGGTGCAACTGCCATTTGACCACCAGTGCAGCAAGCCACTGGGTTTATCACGTAAAAACTTCTCTGAAGTCAGACTTCATGAAGACTACGACAGAATTGTCAGTCTCCACGCGTCACTTCTACTGACTGACTGTTCCAAACCAGTCAGATCTTCCTCAATCATAATTAAAAAATCTTCCTGAAAAATGGCCATCACTTTACATAGGAAGTTTATGAAACTCGGGCTTGATCTCCAGCTTCACCTCTCAAATCTCTTTAAGCCAAAGATTGAACCAAGTCGAGGTTTCACAAACTCCCACAGTGATATCACTGATGCAAACGTATGACATCACATTACATCAACTTTTGTAATTTTTTTTCCCGCCAAACCTGTCACAAACAATTTATTCCCTGCCATTGTCCAACTGCTGGAGGTGGTTCTGGCCGTCCACGTACACATGACCTTTGACCGAGGTCATGACCTCCGGATCCATGTCTTCCTGCGATGTGGTTGAGTAGCGGGGATCCAGTTTTCCACGCATCAACGGCTCACCACTGTGAAAGAAGGAACATGGGTACATTTCATGGATTACTTTTTGACAAGTTACCCGGAGAATTATGCGCAATCAGACAAGGAAGTTGGTTTATGAATAAATTGCAATTTGGCCATCTAGCACTTTCGATTGTGAAAAATATTTTGTTACGTTCATAAAACATTTTTTAAGACGCGAGACGCGAAGCATCTAAAAAATACACAATTGTATTTCAATCAAAAATAAGACACTTGTTTTACAAACTAACTCCATTTTTATCACACTGATGTAAGACGTACCTACGTATACAAAAAACTCACTGATGTTTAGGCCCAAACAAAATTAGTCGGTCTCTGGTCAGGTGCACGTAGATTTTGATCATGCCCGTCAATAAATTTTAAAAAAAAATTCTGCGGTAGCTACAACAGCGCCCTCTATTGCCGCATCGCCTCAAGTTTTTTGTACCAAGGAGCACCAATGAATGGGGAAGGACACAAAGGCAAATGACGGAGGACACCAAGGTATATGAGGACACAAAAAGCAAAACAGTACCCACTTTCTCTGTACAATCCAAGCTTGAAAAAAAAAAAAAAGCATTGCTGCATCAATTCCGGAACTTTGGTCTGACCAGAGACCAACTAATTTTTTTTTTGGGGGTCTTATGAATAAATCATCTCATTTACGTTGAAGTCCCTTTTAGTTAAAACTGTAAAAAACTTGGAAAAGGTCATAGCAACACAACTCACTCGTCACTGTACTGCACAATTTCCTCAGGGTGGTGGTCCATGTGATGTGTCATGTGGTGCATCATGTGACCAGGCTTGTCCAATAATCCCTGTCCATTGGTGACAACCGTCATGCTCTCTCTAGAGTCTTGATCTGATGTGACATATCTGGGTCTGTTAGGAGGAAGAACCAATTCATGGAGGATTAACAAATATGTCTTGATAATTCATTTTACTTGGAAAATGGAATAAGAAAAAAAATCAAACATTGTAAACTGCTGGGCCCAATTTCATCGCTCTGCTTACCGTTAGCGAAAAATCCCTTCTTTTACTGTCTACTGTTTCTGCAGATTTGTTTTTACTAGGGCTGTTAGCACAGAATGATAATAACAAATAATAATAATGCCGGAGTCTTATAGAGCACGTATCTGCCAACAATTAGGTACAATTTTTTTAAACGGGTAAATGAAGTTTATGAGAAATATGAGACCCATTATGTAGCACCTTATAAGGGTTTACAAGGTGCTGCGACGCATATTGCAGCCACTGCCAGAAACACTGGGGCGAACCCCTTCTCTTAGCGATGTGTTACTGGGTTCTTTAACGTGTATTACACAACATGCAGGACTTACGACTTTACGTCCAATCCGAAGGACGAAGCAATAATGGAAAAGTGCCTTGCTCAAGAGCACAATGACCATGTTCCCCGTCAAAATTCGACAGCACACGAGTTGAACACCTTAACCATTGGACCACAGCCCCCCCCCCCCCAACAGAGTGAGTTGCGATAATGGAGATCATAAACACGGAATTCTGTAGTTAGCAGAGCCATGAAATTGGACCCTGATCTTAAGAGTCTGAAGTAAAGTCCACAATACTTGTAACAGCTTGTTTAGTAAGGAAGTGGGACAATGTCTCGGCACTAAAATAATATGTATATGACTAGAACAAGGCACTCAGGAACAAATACTTTCAAGTCTCCACACACCAATGCACACATAAAAGGAACAGATAGAGCATCCTCGGTATCAAACTTGTCGTCCAACTGTTGCAACTCTATGCATGGCTATAAAAACATCAGACCTGGGACTCAGAAACACGAAAGTGTCCCAACCAAATTAACCATCACTGTGCAATGGATAGTACCATCTTGTACTTCATAGAACAGTTGGAGGGTGGGAGAGGGTGTGTCTCTGAAACTGGCTTGGGATCAGGCTAAAGGAGGGTGTATTTGAGTCTGTGTGGCAATCGCCACTGAACAGAAAGGTTCAATTCTCTGTATGCAACTCACTCTTGGCTGAGATCTTCGGGTTGTTCCTGGTCCAGATGATGCAGATGATTATGACCACCCATCATCACCTGACCGTTGACCGTCGGCAATCTTTCTATCTCGTCCTCTCGTTCTTCCTCCTCCTCCTCCCCTGTCTCTCTAAAGTCCTCCCCCTCCGGTCCCTCTCTGCCATGCTCCATGTACCTCAGTCCCTGCTCTTGTTGGAGTCTCAAGTAGCGCGTTTCTTCCTCTAGCTGAGAGTGGCTGTAGGCGTTCTCCAGATCTTGTTCGGCGGTCACGTATCTTGGCTCGGGGTGCTCCCTGCTAATGCCGTTGCCGTCCTCAATGGCATCTTCCTCCATCGTGCTGCTGAACCGAGACGATTCAAGCTTGACACGCGTTGGTAGGTCTTGCCTGCTGGAAAATGAGTAACAACGAAACGTGATCGTCTTATCTCCTTGGTTCTACAGCAAGCCATGGCAATGTCTGAATTGGCTGTCTTGCGACTTCTGTTTTGATTTTTGACATTAACGCTCTACAATGAATACCCTTAGTCCTGTTCATTAATCCCCTTTTCAAAAACCACCCAACTTTCTTTTGAGTCAGCAAGCATCGAAGGGCAAGTTGGCTAAATTCACCAGTTCTTGTGCTAAATTTCAACTTATGCTGCGAAGGAACATGTTTCCAACAGGCGGGAATCAATCGCAGTTGACCTGTGTGTAGTTACGACGTCATTTGCATCTGGATCATCTAATTTTATTGTGGCTTATCATCCCGTCGTGGGCAATGTGAGCATGGCTGCGATTAGTCAGTGTTGAGATGCCGCTTGTTCCACGAAAATCACACGATTTATCAGATTTTTGACCTGAGCAGCACTTTTATTCTGACTGTTTGGTTGCAGCGCAAGGAAATCCCAGGTCGACCTGAGGCCGGCTTTAGACTCACTTATCACTCAAATCTTCTGGTTCTTCCTGATCCATGCTGTGCTCCATGCATTCCGACACTTCCTCCACTTCAAAGACCTCATCACTGTGAGGTTGTTGATCATTAATCGAGCTAGCAGCTGCAGCATCACTCAGCAATGGCAAGGCACCACCTGATGCACTGCTTGCCTGTCAATCCAAGAAAAAAAAAGGAACCAAGTTGAATTTCAAGTCATCAAAGGTGTTGTGGCAATCACAAATCAATGAAAGGTCAATGAAAAGTCAATGACAAGCCAAGCAAAAGTCAAGTCACGAGTCAAGTCACGAGTCAAGTCACGAGTCAGATCAGAAGTCAATCACAAGTCAATCACAAGTCAGTCACAAGTCAGTCACAAGTCAGTCACCAGTTAAGTCACAAGTCAATCACAAGTCAAACACAAGTCAACTACAAGTCCATCACAAGTCAGTCACAGTCAATTACAAGCCAATTACAAGTCAGTCACAAGTCAGTCACAAGTCAATCACAAGTCAGTCACAAGTCAGTCACAAGTCAGTCACAAGTTAAATCACAAGTCAATCACAAGTCAATCACAAGTCAATTACAAGTCCATCACAAGGCAGTCACAAGTCAATTACAAGTCAGATCACAAGTTACTGGCATGACCAATGACAAAGAAGTACTTTGTCCCAGTTCACTGAGTTGCTTGCCAATTGACTTCAAACAAAACGAATTGAGAAGACTTCTGCAAGACATAAAGAAAAACTATTTCACTGAAAAAAATGTGAGATGCAGAGTTTACTTCAGTTCCCCTTTATTTTTCTCTCATTGAACAACCATTTGTTTTATTAAAAGAAACGAACAACAATAGTTTCGAACAACAATAGTTTCATAACTTTTTACTGTTTTTTTGCCTTGGACTTTAGGTTGCTATTTTCAAAGAAAAGCCAATAATAACAGACCATCTGGCCTACCTGAGGAGTCTCCAAATTCAAAGGCAGCGGGTGTAGGCTGATGTCATGTGACCTGCTGACAGGCGTGGTGGGTGTGGTGGGAGTCGACGGTGGTGTTGTTAGGCTGAAAAAAAAAATACCCGAAAACACAAACATCAATTCAGTGTTGTGATCATGTCAGTCTAAAGTCACCTCAAGTCTTCACAAGTCAATCACAAGTAGAGCACTATGGTCCAATGGTTACAGTGTTCAACTCATGTGCCGTGGTATGTAAGCTAGCCCTGATAGGGAACATGGCGCTTGTGTTCTTGGGCAAGACACTTTACTACGATTACGTCTCTACAAAGAGAGTATAAATGGGTACCTGTGAAGGTAGAGACCAGAATGCCCTGATCTCGAGCTGCTGCAAAAACTGGTCTCATGGCCTGATGAACAGTGGTAATAATTGTGAAGCACTTTGAGACATTTGGTACACAGCGCTATATAAGGCCAAAAAAAAAAGTCTCCAGTTTCTGGTATGGAGCTTGCCCAAAAAGTGGTGCGGCGACGCGGCTTTTTTGCGTGTTTTACCTGATTTTTTTGCTTCAAATGTCGACTGATGACTGCAAATGGTGCCCGACTAAACTTAGTGCAAATATATTGGAGTCCAGAGAGGCCACATAAAGCTTATTCTCGACCATAACCCAATCTAAAAACACGTTAAAATTGTGCAGCAGCAGGATTCCAGTCAAACCAGTGAGTTTGGCGGTTTTGAGACATCATCTTTCATTGAAAAAAAAAACTTTTTTATTTTGCCGACGGGCATGGCTACGGCGACGCGCGCGCATACCAGAAACCGGAGACTTATTTTTTTGGGCCTAAGCAATACATTATTAGTAGTAATCCACTCTCAAGTCAAATCACAAGATGTTGAATAAATAGTTCCGAAGGCATCTTTTTTGCAATGTTCATCCCCTGTTACTTGTGACTTGACTTGTGATCTTACTTGATTTCAACTGGTAAGTAACTTGATATTTCACGTGTGACTTGACTAGCAATCGGCTTGTGACTTGACTTGTGACCGACTCGATCACAAATATGTTTACAACAATCTTCGCTTCGCCTGACAACCATAGAGACACAATCCTCAAAACACATCAATCAACATACCGGGAACATATTAACTGTTGGTTTCAAACAGGAACCATTCCAAAACAGGATTCATTATACCAATCTACAACAGTGTTTCTTTCCACACCTTGCACAATTAGTCGCCCCTAAGTGTTTCAAACATCTAACTTAATTCAATCTTAGGATTACTGCAGTTAGTGCAACTCTGGTAGCCAATCAGAATTGGGAGGAGAAACTATCCCACTTTTTGTTTGGATTGGCCAACCATTAAACACCTCTTTTTTTAATGGACCGTTCTGGATTTAGCCATCTAATTGTCAAATTCACACTGTTTGATTGACAGTAGGAAGGGTCCATTTTATGAGCAGGGGACGTTTAATAAACCTTGATGGCTTACCAGCTGCTCAGTTTCTGGGGTCGTCGTTTCATAAATTCCAGCTCATCCACGGTCCACACCGCGCCTTTGACATTCTCAACCCTGACAAAGCATTTGTGAAGACTGAGGTTGTGTCGTACAGCATTCTAGGATGGAAAAATGAACAAAATTCACAACATACACAATACGCAAGTAAAACATCTGTGTTAAAGGTATAGTCCATCATTTGTAATTTGTGCATTTTGTTCGTTTGAAGCAACAAATGTGCTCAAAATCTAAAGAAGGGTCCTGAACAATGAACCTGATGAAGTTTCAGCTCAGCTTCAGCTGTATATTTCAAGAAAAACAACATTCTAGGATCTGGATTTCAAATCAAAATTTGCTGAATCATGTTTGGAATTGGGCCTGACCTGAATTCAGCGTCCGAGACACGTTCTCACTGAGCCGATTGCAGCTACCTGATGTCGCGCACTGAACCAACGAATTATAGCAACCGTGTGCGTCATGTCAACACTTGCGCGCTTCGCCGAAAAAACCCCCCGAACTACTAACAAAAATTTCCAATGGTGCGTCTTAAGACGCACCGTTGGAAATGCCTTCTTTCGTTGATTACTTCAAAATGACAGCCTGCCAGAAAAAATACTTTCACGGGGAGTTTAGTCCCCTTACTATCTTTCAACCAAGTATGTTGTTCAACAATAATTACGTCAGTTACTTTTTGGATAGCTGCAAATGATGGACTGTAGCTTTAAAATAGTCTATTGTTAGCTAAAGATAAAAACCAAACAAAAATAAACAAAAACGAGGACAACAGCTTTAAAACTGGAATTATGGTTTGTTTTGCCAACGTGCCAGAAAGAAGTGAAAGAAGTGAAAGACCAGAAGCAATCAGTATGAAATCAAAGCTGAAAGTGAAACACAACGTCTTCAAGCTTTGTGGTTTTCAGAAAAAAATACTTGTAAATGTCAACAGTAATTTGTACCTTCCACGTTGCAGCATTGCGTCTGAAGTAAGCAAACGTTCTCGTAAACCAATTATAGATCTCGTTAAGAGTGAGTTGTCCGTCTGGAGAATCCAGAATGGCCTGTCGGATGAGGGCAGCATAGGTGAATGGCGGTCGCACGTCCGCCAGCTTGTAGAAGTCAGCATTGCGGTAGATTTCTGTGTCCGAGATAGAGGTAAACATCTTCACTCTTTAACATGTATGACAAAACTCTCTGACTACAGAATAAATGTTCATGATTCAATATTTGAACCAAAATGCGAACTTTTCCCCACAAATGGACAATCCACAAGCTGACACCAACAATGTTGTAGACTATTAGATACTTCTTGTTTTTTTTTTTTAACTTTTCATTAAAAACCACATTATTTGTTTTTCTATAGTCTTTTAAAATTTTTTTAATTACACGTTTAAAGTTTCTCAATGGCACCCTTTTGGAATGTCAAAAATGCATTATGTCAAAAATGCATTATGTCCTACAATGTGCCCAATTGGGCTACAAAACACATTTTAAACGAAATGATGTTAATTGACCTATCATGGTAGAATCGCATTAACGCAGCTTGTGAAATATTGTCCAATTACATGATATACAAATGGACGCGGAACGCGCAAAATCTGAGACAAACAAAAATTAGCGTACAAACTTCCATAGGGTTGTCTAAGGGGCGTGGCTAACTCGCAAACTGCGATAGGTCAATTGGAAAGAGTATTTTAATTGGACAGAACATTAATTCTTGCGAGAACCATGCGAGAATGAATTTCAGGGTTCAAAATTTTGACTCTCAAAAATCGAGCTGCTGACTGCTTGTTGTGAATCCTGCCGCAAACGTTCCACCAGTGCATCGCATTCTGCGGACATGTGAGAAATAACATTTGTGTATTGGTGCTGTGTGTATTATGTGACACATACACAATGTGTACCATACATTGAATGGACACGCCTTGAAATACGTAAGTGCATGTGACAAAATGTCTGTTGCGATGCGTCAGATGTATACAACCGCTTTTTGCCCGTCTTTTCTTGGGAACGGTAAGACATTAAGTTTTTTTCCTTTCAACCAGACCTTTGAAATAGGATAAGTCAACAATCCAAAACATACAATTTCAGGTCGCAATGCCCCTTTTACCCTCCTGAAACATGCATTCTGAGCCATGCTGTTACTTGGGTCAATATTGGTCAAGTGACCCATTGGTGTGTTAAAAGTATACCAGGGGAAGTGGAAGGAAACTTTGACTGTTTGTGACCTTTTAAACAGCAGGAGGGTTAAGGCAAAGCAACATTTACTGTACATGACACTTACTACAAAAATTGTGACACTGGTTTTTACACAATGGTGGAAATTTGGGGGATCTAGAAAGACTCAGGAGTTGGGGGTAAAAATAGAAAGCCCCTCGTACCGATACCTGTTCCTAACGAGATGCCATATTTCTCGCTGGTCCTTCTCCTGATGGGCCCTCCCCCAGGTGCAATGTTGATCTGCACGCTGGACGTCGAGGAGCTGGGTGTCGTGGTGGTGGGTGGGGGTTGGGACTGGGGAGGGGGCGAGGGCATATGCATGGGGTGCGTGGGGAGGTTAGGGGTGCCGTGCCGGAGGGGTTTGAGGAGATTCAGATGGGAGAAAGCAGGAGCTTGGATGACGCTGGGAGGCTGCACCAATGCCATTGTCTTGGGAACAGAGGCTGGAATCTACAATAAAGAAGGCAAAAAGTAAACATTTTTTTTCTTCATTTAAAGGCACATAGGATCATTTTCTTTTCATGCATCACTCAAACATCACTCAAAATCCAAAGAAGAATGTTCAAAACATAACTTGTTGAAGTTTCAGCTCAGTGGATATTACCCTTTTGTGAGAAAAGAGTCAAAATCATGCACAACCTTTTGATCGCGAAAGATGATTTTTATTAATGTTGCTCTTCGTTTCCAACGATCAGTCAACCGACATTTCTTGATGTCATATGACAGCAAACCAGACGGAAACACGTCACGCTTCCGTTTATTTCCTGAACACCGTAAGAAGTAAGCACAACAAAGACAAGCTAACCTCAGAGGAAAATGACGCTTAACCCTTTCCTTACCACAGTGTTTATTGACTTGGCTCTCCCCAGGACCAAATTGTTTGCTCAGTCATGCGGAAATCACTGGAGCGTGAACAAAATGACCACAAGTCCAAAACTTATTTTTTTTCAACCCAGATTTCAACTGCCAAGGAGTGATTTAAATCATAGGTGTTGTGTGTAAAGTTTGTTCCTCGAACCTTACTCTTTTATGTGATGTAAAAATGAAGTCCATATGTGTAAATATAAGAAAATTATGCCTGTTTGTTCATCTGGTCCCAATTATCAAACTGCAAGCCATTTCACCACATGACCGAATGGCACTCCATACCTCAATTTGTGAGTGGATACTTCTAAAGCACTTTTCTCATTTTTTTGTAATGGCAACACTATGAATAAACTACACCATTAGAACGATCCGAAAACACTCTTTCAGCTGGTATATGGTTGATGTATGGGCGGCCAAACATATCAACATGCCGCCTTTCTGAAAAGTAGTGAATATATCTGTGTTGAGGGTGTTCTGTGTGTGGTTTCCTGGTCGACTAAAGTCGCCTATGGGAACCAGCAGGGGGGTTCTTCTTGTCGACAAAAGTCGCCCATGGTAAGGAAAGGGTTAAATCAGTGACGTAACAATAGAAATCTCAATGTGCGCGTAACCATTAGCACATCCACATCATGAAGTAGTGCTTAATGTCTAAAAGCAAAATTGTCTGCTAAAGTTAGCACAACTTTGCTGCTAACAACGTAATGAAATTGGCACCAGATCTTACTTTTTTACTTGTAGGCAAGTAGTTCTTGGATGCCTCTGGCCTTGACTCCATCGGCTTCATGTGGAGGTGTGCCATCATGGCCGCTAGTCTCTCTCGTTCTTTAGCCAGCTGAATCTCCAACTGACTGACCACCTGGAGCTGGACGCGAGCCTGCGCAGTGCTGCGATCATCCAGAGCGTGCTCAGTGCTCAGGTGCCTGTCGCGTAAACATGACAACTCATGAAAGACAATGTTTTTAGTTATTACCCCTCCCCCTCTCAAAACAACATTGACCTGGTTTTTCATTTCAAATTGTTCACGGTTAAAGCACTGTTTGCTTGCACTCAAAATGTGATAGTGGTTCACTCTTGGTAGTACAAAGTAAACCATCAGAACGAACTGCATGCATTTCAGTTTGAGTAATATCTGATAGAATGTGCACCAAACCATGGCCTTTTCTATGTCATGCATAACAATCAATGAAGTCGCCTGACTGGTTCATGCAGTGTACATGAATAATAATAGATAGCGCAGTGTGATCACTCACAAAGGCTCCGGTGAGTGCTGGTTTCTTGCTAACGACCAAAAGTAGGCACCACTTATTTTCTGAATGTGCACAAGCCCCAAAAATCTTTGCATGGGCACCAGACCGATGGTGACAATACCATTCAAAAGCCTTCCACATATCTCTGTTACAATTGAAGGGATTCAATTACGGGTGAATTTTTCTGCACGGAAATTGTATCAAAACCCAAATATCTTCAAGTAATAAATATAAACAAAAGTTGTTTTTTTATTACTCACTTGAGGAAGGCTTGGAAGTCATCACAAACTGTTTCACATCCCGGCCACTTACACATGCTGTGAGCGTACAATGGATGGCTACTGGAGTTCATTGCACTTTCCTCAGGCTGTAGTCTAGAGTAAGAAAGAAAAAAAAAACAGTCAACATCCCATGTCATTACACAAACCAACTGCAAACTGTGTGCTATCCTCAATAATTAATACACACCATGCATACTTCAATAGTTGGTTACTAACATGATTGTGAACTTGGCCAATATGTTGCAGTCAAGTCCAGCAGTCCATCACAAGCCCTCACAAGTCCTCAAAAGTCATCTAGTCTCAAATTAACCGTGACAAGATGGGTCCTTTGTACTTATTGTTCACGCACTGTCGCTTGTGACCAGACTTGTGACCGGACTTGTGATTGACTTGTGATTGACTTGTGATCAACTTGTGATTGACTTGTGATAGACTTGTGATTGACTTGTGACTGACTTGTGATTGACTTGTGACTGACTTGTGATTGACTTGTGACTGACTTGTGACTGACTTGTGATCGACTTGTGACCAACTTGTGATTGACTTGTGATCTGACTTGTGATTGACTTGTGATTGACTTGTGCTTGATTGGTGATTGACTTGTGATTGACTTGTGATTGACTTGTGACTGACTTGTGATTGGCTTGTGATTGACTTGTGATTGACTTGTGATTGACGTGTGATTGACTTGTGATTGACTTGTGATTGACTTGTGATTGACTTGTGATTTGACTTGTGATTGACTTGTGATTGACTTGTGATTGACTTGTGATTGACTTGTGATTGACTTGTGATTGATTTGTGATTGCCTTGTGATTGACTTGTGATTGAATTGTGACTGACTTGTGATCAACTTGTGATTGACTTGTGATCAACTTTCGATCAACTTGTGATTTCACTTGTGATGGACGTATTACATCTTTGTTTGTACCATTGCCTTATCATCCCCACTTCACTTCTATTTCTCCAAAATGACAAAATGTGTTCATGCTGAATCTTCAAAGAAATAGAAGAAAAGGCAAAAAGAAAGGAACAAATAGAAACGCACACATGCAATCCCCAAGCTGAAACAAAAATGCCCCCAGCATCACTTAGAAAATGAAGAGTGCCCAGCAATGAATAAACACTTGTGCTTTTGGTCGGACAATCTCCCAAGACTTTCTTGAATCATTTGCGGTGGAAGAGTTTACGTTCATCGAACAACTGTCTCAGAAATTTCATCACAACAGAGAGAGAAAAACACACACATCCAGCAACCGCCCACAGGCAACTGGCTGTTGAGGGAATTCCCTAGTTACGCTGAGATGAGTAAATTGCAAAAATGCCTCTAAACCATTTGCTGCGGCTCTGTAAAACAATGCAATACCGAAGAGACAAGGGCAACAAGGTTAGCAGTCAGACAAACAGAAATTGTGGAATGGTCTCTGGAGGGCGCTCTTCAAGGAATAATACACAGAGGTCCGTGTGATAGCGCAAATATTATCAATCTTGCACGGTCCTTTTTATTCGCAAGCCGGGATTAACTTGGAGCAAAGAGATCCTGAGATCCCTACGGTAGACTCGCTAGACTAACAGCGAAGTATATAATTCCTATTATCACCAACAAACTCTCATAAACATTTACATCGACAAATGTACATGTACGGAAAGGGGGTGACGATAGACGGTATATTTTGAGAAGAGTTAATTTGTATTATATTGGCAAAATAATTTTAGCTGCCTATTGTAATGAAAATGTAACTAATATCGTAATAAACAACAGCTGGTTTTTTTTTTTAACTTTAACTTTCTAGCTCATTCTAACAGTAAGCTTCAAATTGACTTCCGCATACTGGCCTAATGCACGATAGACGTGATCCAAAAATTCAAATTTTGAAAGATTACAATTTTATTTGGAAAATTGAAACCAACATTTTCAAGATGTTTAGAGAAACGGTAAAGTTCTTTGATTGCAAGGGGTACAGTACTTTTCAACCGCCATGTAGTCTTTTTGGAGAGCAGAGAGTAAAATATAGTGTTGACCTGTACCATGCGACGACCTACCAAATTATTATCAAAAAGCTCAATTGGATTAAAGATTGTACTGGTACTAAATTGCCCGATACCGTCTTGCTGTCATTTAGCAGAAATCAAGAAATGCAGGCGATTTCCAACGATCAGTCAATTGACTGATTTTTGGAAATAAAGAGTTATTTAGATGTAATTGTGATCAAAAGGTTGTGCATGGTTTTACACTACTTTCACGAAAAGTGCTACATCCACTGAGCTGAAACTTCAACAGGTTAGGTTTTGAACATTCTTCTTTGGATTTTGAGTGGCGTTATTATTGAAAAGGCACAGCATGTATGAAAAGCAAATGATATGCTTTTAAGTTACTTTGATATCTTACATCATTCCGTGTGGAGAGATCATAAACTGGGCCGGGTGCAGCATAGCTTCGTGGGCACCGTTAACCATGGGTCTGGTGTGCTGCGATGTTGGTTGGTTACCGGACCCTGAGTTGGCTTTACCGTCCTCCGAGGCACCGGTGGTTGCTGAGACTTCCTTCCAAAGAGATTGGATCTCAGCCTGGCTCATCCCTTTAACAAAATAATAAATAACGGGATATCAAAGGTTTCACGGATTTCCCATTTTTTTTTAATCCCATGTCACTGAGAATGTCATGTCATACAATTCTCCATTGTGTATCTAAATTGTACCATAAAAAGTTCATTTTTCTATTTCTTAGAAAACAAACAAACAAACACCCCAGCAAACAAACAGTTACATGTAAGTGCATGTCAAAGCTTCCTGCAGCTTTCTTCAAGGATTTTTTTCCTGTTACAAGTACTTCATGTGAGGGATGGGGAATGGTATGGGTCACGTAACCCTTAAGACCCACAAAGGGGTGGCATGCATGGGTGGCTAGTGTGTAAAGCGCTCGTCCTCTCACCACTGTGGCCTGGGTTCGATTCCCGGCTCAGACCACATGTGAGCAGAGTTGCACGTTGATTCTCTCCTGTGCCACAAGGGTTTTTCTCCGGGCTCTCCGGTTTTCCTCCCTCCACAAAAATCAATACTTTCGATCTCTGGCTGTACTCCGTGGTCAGACATGGGTCGTACGGCTGGCTGCCAAAGGCGCCTTTACATGCCTTCGGCTCGACCAAGTTTTAGCTGCGTCCTTTGCAATTCAGCTTCTCAGCTGCGAGTAAGGATGATTAGTCCCCCAAATTATTATTATTATTATATTATTAAGAAAAGGCCTGTAGAGAGCTCTTACCCTGGGGTATGTGGGCCAACGTGATCGGTTGTCCCACGGCGGCCTGCTGCGCTAACAGCTGACTAGCCGCAGCAGCCTGCTGGGCCTGTAGCGTCTGCAGTAGGTGAGCCTGCTGCATGGCCAAGCTGTGAAGCTGTTGCTGCTGCTGCTGTAGCTTGTTGCTGCCCTTACCGCCGCTGTTACTCTCCGCAGCTGCTGTTGCCGCCTGCATCTGTTGCAGCAGTTGGGCTTGCTCCTGCAACTTCTGAAAAGATAAGAACGCAGACTCAATTAGCAGAATCTTTTACTCAACTGTCAACTCTGTGTAGAGTAAATTGCTTAGGGACACTGCAGATAAGAGGTTCCCGATCTAAACCTAGAAATTAAAGACATTTTCAAATGACTAAATGACCTGCTACATGTATAGTGACTGTTCATTTAAATTAATGATTTAAAGTGAAGGATTAGAAATTGCACAACTCTGGCATGAATGGATTTGGAGGAATAAAATGTTAAAGCAAATATTGTTACACTGACTTGTTTCACGTTTTTGGTTCGTAGATGCTGGAAAACCCAAGAAAACCAATCATGTTCTTGTAGTCTGGTTCCCTGACCCCACTTAAGATGAAACAAAGCAATTTATAGACGTTGGGGAATTATTAGGTCAGAGAATCAGTCTAGCTGGTTTGTACCCCTTCACAGGTGTGTAATCAATTGCAAAGAAAATGCGGAATAACTAAATATGCAAAATTTGGAGCAGTTTTTGAAGAAAAAAAAAGTTTTCTCCAACGCTGGTCGGCCGACCAGCGTTGGAAATCGATACAAAAAGACCACTTTACTTAAAGATGTCAGCACACCAGGAGCCTCGATTGTACGGAATGCTTTAGACTGTCATTCCCTAACAGTCCAGTAAAGAATTTCGTGGTAATTTGATCATTTTGTTTTTTGATGTTTGCGAATGTTGTATAAACTCCGTAGTCCATTCAGTGGAATCCACTGGTCCCATAATGGGGCCCATTAGAGAGAAGACAATGTGAAGAAATTACAGTTTTTCAGATGTGGGAGGAAAATCCCAAAAGCATATTCTGAGGAAAACACACAGAGGGACTGAAAACCCAATCCACATATTGGAATCGAACCCTGGTCACAGCAGTGGAAGGCGAGGAAAGTACCACTACGCCAACCTGACCCCATTACACATTGTTCAATTGCCCACACAAATTTGACCAAACCGTATCATGTCCGTTCTTGAAAACAATCCATGAAGACGTTAATCAACAGAAATATTATTCTAAACAAAACCTCTCTGTGAATACAATCACATAAATAAAGACTCGCTTTTGGCTTCTACCTTTTTTTTTTAACATAAAGTAAAACTACCGTCAAATAATGACTAAAAACCCAACTTTTTTTCTACACTCAACAGAACAAAAAACCTGACAAACAGAAATTTGGAGACAAAACATCCTTCCACAGCAACACTACAAAACTGAAACCAAAAACATCACGCTATAAAAGGACACAACACAGGCATCTAAAAAAAAAACAACCAACAAAACAAAACAATACAAGTCAAACAAAAAAACCTAACAAAAATATTGAAGTTTGTGTCATGTACACAAAAGATCGTATCTTTATGGCTCTATGACAGAAACCAAAACATTCTTTTTTTAACTTCTCTCTCAAATAAAGCAAAAACAATTTGTGTAAGATTGCTTTAACTCAACTAGAAAAAACAAAGAGAAAAAATATTTTGGTTTTCTGTTCCTGCTTAGGAATCAACATGTAAGTTGTGATATTTACAAGCTGAATTTGTTTTGGATAATTATTTTTGCAAAGTTTTCTTTTATAGTGTTTCTATGAAATATGTGTGAGAGGTCCTTACAACCACACAAGTGGTGAAAGTCATTCCTTATATCCTTTTTTTGAAATCAGATAAAAAGTTTGAACAGAGAAGATGTAAAATAAAGCAAAACAAAGGTTTGTAAGGAAAAAGCAATCAAACAAAAATGACAATAAAGGTAATATAAAACATGTGCAAGCATTAAAAAACCTACCAAATTATTATCATATACCTTACTTGACTGTAAGTGAATGAAAGTCTCAAGCATCCTGTGAAATCATGGCACCTGGTGTGCTGTCATTTTCAAGAAAAGTGGAAGTTTTGTATCAATTTCCAACGATGGTCAGCCAACCATCGTTGGAAAAATGCAAGCCAGCTATTCTGGTTCTCTGACCTGACAATTCCTATCTATAAATTGCTCTGTTTTGTCTGGACCAGGGTCTGGGAACCAGACTTCAAGAACAGTTTTTCTCTTGGTTTTTCCAGCATACATGTACATGTATATGAACACAAAACTTTATACAGGTTAGTTTCAACAATTTTTTTGCTATAAAATTAACCCCCAAATCCATCTATTTTTGAAAATTACGGCAAAAGCAAATGTTGTATTTTTCCTTTAAACACCAAAATAGTATCAACAACACCCAAAGACAATTCAGATACATGTACATACAGTTACACACAAATGTTCCGACACGCCTATGTTCCCCCACCCCTATGTTCCGACTGCACATATTCCTATTCCTATCCCTAACCCTAACCCTAACCGGGAGTAACACAATCTTATGTACGGGTTGTGGGAACATAGGGGTGTCGGAACATAGAGCAGTCACCATATCTACAACAGCTCACTGTTTTTCAGTGTGCCACGTCCTGTCAGTATTTTAACAAAGTGGGAAAATGCACGTCTGAGTGGCTTATCTGATAAATTCTGATTTGTTTAGATTTGCCCAACTTTCTGTCACCTTTATTTTCTCGGCACTTCTGTTGTTTTGTTTTCTTTCCCTGAAAGTGTTTTGTCACCAAACAGAGTCTAGAATCCAAACGGTTTTATTTTGTGTTTATTGCTGCGCACTGTCTATCCCTTTTCTCGATCGCTTGAATTTTGTATGGAGTGACTCGTTGTCACTTTGAAGATATCTACAGTCAAAGTTATCTTGACACTGAAAAGTAATCTGGGCACAAGACTGGTAGGAAGCTAACATAGCACCAAAAACACTGAACTGTGACTTTAATGAGCAAACTTCTTTAAAAAAAACACCCAAAAACAGCAGGATAAAAATATTCTGCACATTTATTTTTTATCTGCAAAATCTGCCTTTTGTTTCATTTGTACGTGTTGGGCCATGAGCCCAACACCTATTTGTTACACTACGAATTTACTATTATTATTCTCCAAGACACATTTCGGGCAATTCTTCTCCAGAACTGTTTGTCAAAATGAAAACATACATGAAGTTCAATTGTCAATACATGAATGCACAACCCCCCTCAAGATGTGCTTTTTGGTTATTACGTCATTATGACGTCATCATGGGTCACGTGACGTCACTTGAAAGATTAATCAATTAAATCTTTGAAATTCTATATAAAATCAACCATGAGAGGCTGGAACTTGAATTTTGCGGGAATCAATTTGATAATACATGATCTTCATTTTATCTCGTGTGCGTCAAATCCTTCCGGTCGAAACTCGCAAGTGCCTAATAATTTGAAAGTGGAAAAAGATATGAACTTGCTTTCAACGATGTTAGTCTCTGGGTAGGTTGACCTTTCCAAAAAAATGATCGGTGATGCCATGAAGTGTTCGAGCGCCCTCTAGCGGCAGGTTAAAAAAATGTCCACAACGCATTTTCAGTGGATGTATGTGGCGAATTTGTGGTAATCGCTTCAAAATTAATATATATATGATGAACTTAATGCAGACAAGACCTGTGCGTGAAAATTTTTTTATTACGTCATCAGACCGGAAGTTAGAATGAAAAGACCTCTTTTCCTTTGAAAATTCAACCCTCAACATCAACATCAACATCAACACCAAAATCAACAATCAACATCAACAATCAACCTCAACAATCAACAATCAACATCAACAATCAACATGAACAATCAACAATTGCGAAATAGCCATATGTTCCGTTAATGTAACAGACATAAACCTCTAGTTTTGCTTGTTATGGGCATTGATTCGCCTTTGACAATTGTCTGTCATTCTAGACTGTCAGTGTTTCTAGCAAACGTTTGTTAAAGAGGTTGTGGAATGCTCGAAGACGTTTCCGTCATTTTTCGGGTATATGTAGCCTATGGTGTGATGAAATAAAAACGACTATTGTGTCTGTCATGAAATGAGTACAAAAGGTACTTTTGAGAGCTGTTTTTCAGGTCCTGTTTCGACCCGAACGTGCAATTTGTGTAAAAGTCGTCGTTGGGGGCAGCAAAAAAAATAGTAAATCGTGACGTAATAAAAAGGACTCCGATGCAGCGTAGTATAAACGAGTCCTGTTTATTACGTCACGATTTACTATGTTATTTACTGTAATTTAAGTCCAAATAAATTGATTGTTCTGAACTGAATTTGAGATTTTTTTCAATTCTAATATATTATATGAAGCTATGCCTATCTTTTACATGTACACACAACATGTATCTTTTATATACCTCAATCCAAGAAAAAAAAAGCCAAAAAAAAAAGCCACACCAGGAATAACAAGTATGGCACTAAAGTGTGTGTGGGTGTTCTGAAACTCAAACGTTTCGCAAACAGTTTCACTATCTTTCCAGAAGTGTTTGGGGACACAACAGAATCCTTGGTCGGCAAATCAACTCATCCCACAAAGACTCATGAAAAGACTCGCTCAAAATAGTTCCATTTTTCAGAAAACCCTGATGTCCCGAACTATGGCTACAATCAGAGGAAAAAACGGAGAAAAAAATAAATAAAAAAGGAAAATAACAAAACAAACCCCTCCCCTCTGCAGTTTTCAAAGCAAGGGTTTCGGAGTGAACAATTATGAATAGCGAATCATAGAATTTCAGCGCAGACCGCAGATTCGTGGACAATGGGAGTCCTACCCAGCACAAGGGCAACTGTTCAAACAACCGAGGGGAAAAACGGCATTATGGGACAGTATGTCAGCAAGTACACAAGCTATACTCCGTGCAGGGGAAAAGGGAAAAAAATAGAGAAAGTAAAAAGGCAGAGATAAAAGAAAAAACAAGAAGGTTGTGTATCTATCAATTTCCTGCCATTGTTGACAGAAAGACAGTGGTGACATATGTGTAATATCATGACAGAAGTGTACGTGTGCGTGTCGTGTACCGGTACATGTAAATGGGCATTAAAGTTGTCTAAAGCTTTCTGTATAATTTTTTCTCAAAGGAAGGATATGGTCTAAGTAGAGTTCAAGACCAAATAACTGAAAGAAAGATCTTGAAATCATTAATTTTCTGGATATACTTGTGGATCTAATTTTAATTTTTTTTTAAACTTGTATTAGAAAATATCACTTTCTCATAAAAAGTTTAAAGAAAATAACCCTGCAAATAGGAAAATGTTTTTAAAAGAAATTTTTTGGGGGGAAGGGGGGGGGCAGAAAACCCTCTCCCAATCATATTCAGATATACCACTCACCAAGGCGATCACAATTAAATTCGAAAATACAAAAAAAAATGTATTCCTTTCAAAGAAAACACAAAAGTGTTAAAACCGAGTAGACCAGCTGACACAATATGAAAAACAACTGGGTAACCATTCTCGTTAAATCTTTGATGCCTACAATTTTTGAATTCCAGAATCCTCTACTGACCACCATTCCTGTCCACAGAGAATCGCCAAGGCGCCTAAATTAGCCACTAAACCCTCTCCCCCTGCCTTTAATTGCACACAGGGTTTACACTCCGCAACTCACAACAGGACATGTATGCACTTGACACTAAGACAATATTTATCAAACGGGTCCAAACCAGCTAGATGCATGCATAATACATGGCAATCACCAGTAATATCTTTCTCGCCAGCAATGACTATAATAAGCAACCATATTGGGCTTTGCTAGGCATTCGGTATTTTAATTATAACACCATTTTTTTGTTTAAATGGTGGGAATTTGAATGCCGCACTGCAGTCTTAATATTGCGTGTGTTTACGATTTGTGTGTGTTTACGATTCGTTCAGATCCGGCTTGAGATAAAGATAAGATAAAAAGCTGGGATGTTATTGGGAAAAATCAAAGACAAACAATGCATGCACACTTGTGCACTTGTCTACATGTATACATCAAATTGTCTTGTGTATACATTAGGCAGACCTGGGTTATTAATCATGTGTATTGTATATAGGCTGCCCTGCTTACATTGTAATTTGGAATAGCATCCAGCTATTACTACCGGTAGTACCGTACTTTTAAAGTTGCATTTCCCGTGCTTTTTTTTTTTAGTTGCATCCCAGCAAATAGATTCATTTTCTAAAGTGCTATTTTTGTAGCAAAAGTTATTCCCTTTAGAATGAGACATCGACCGGAAAAACAACAACAAAAACAGCCCGACAATAATTTTGTTCTCACGGGATAGACTGGTTCCCATCCCACAATTAGTATTGATAATGTACAGAACGTGTACCACAGGCATGCAACTTGGAAGAAACAGAAAAACGAGGTAACTCCTATCGTTACAAGACTTTGTACAGTGTCTTTCAATTTTTAATGGCATGAGTCAACCTTGTTCCCATGGGAACGAGATCTTGCAGCGCCATGTTGTTTCCCATCATGCCTTGCGCGATCTCAACCCCTGGAATTGTGTAATTTAAATGTGTCAAAATATGGCACATTATAATTAGGCTGCAGTTTATCCGTTTCACGTGCTGACGCCATCTTTAAAATGTTGAAAGTTGTGTTTTAGAAGAATCAATGCTTTCAAACATGAGGTTTGGACGTTGCGTTATTTATCAAAGAATTGTATTAAATGTACGTACCCCTTTCGTCCATTTACAACTGCAGATACAGGTTTTTTTAAGCGAAAAACGAGGCCGCCATAATCCATATCATACAGGCATCGCGCAGTTTTGAATAGTCGTACGTGACGTGACGTGCAAAGCACACGAGCGCATTATGGGTGCGCCCAGCGTGCAATCTTCGAAATGCCCGCACAGTACGCTCTGAATAGCCAGTCAGCATCGTTTACGTGTACATCGAGGCCAGGGGTTGGTGAAGGAACGCGCACGCGCCCATGGAGTCGAGGCTGGGCATGAGTGTGAAGTAAAAAAACAAGGAAGTCAGCTGATCCGAGGAAAGTTGCACGCCTGGTACCAAAAGCTAGTCTGCTGACAAGGCGATCCCACCTGTGTCAAAAATATTTTTTTTCCCTTCCAAATGGTTAAAAATGCCTCCCTGCCCCCACTTAGGTTTGGAATAAAACATGCCAGTTAATAATTTATTAAGAGAGAAAAAAACATGGAATTTTTTTAGGAGCACAGGGAACACAACTTTAAAGATGGGACTAGCACAACTCTATTTCTGTGGTTCCTGTATACAATGCATTGTTAAATTCCATCTTTTAACAAACGCACAATGTACAAAACATAAAAAAATCCAAGGAATGATGTTGCATTTGGAAGTGAAAATGGTGCAAATGTGTTCACATTGTGACCCATGGGTGGTGATGGCAGTATGGGTAGGGGTACATGAACGGTGGTTGAAATTCCACCCCAAACCCCTCCGCTCAAAATTTGATGTGGATTCATAAATTGTAGGCAAACTCAATATTTTATCATAAGTCCTTCCTGCCAAGCCAATTCTGCAAAATTGCAATTCTTTTAAACTATTTTTAATGACATTTGCACAAAATAGTTTTCTGCTAAAAATGAGTAGACAAGATATTCCCATGCGTAATTGGAATTGACTGCATTGACGAACATGGCTTTCAAGAAATGTATAATTAGTCTTAAGATGACTGACTAAAAGGTACATGTACATGTAATTGCTCTAGAGAGGTCATGAAGACAAAAAAAATAAAAAAATATGTAATTACATTTACATTTTTTTAATAAGTACTGTATTCTCACTTGTTTTTTTTCTGTTGCAACATATGGATGCCAAGCTTGAGTAATTAAAAAGGACTGACGCTCAACTTATACAATTTCTGGGAGATATGGTGATATCACTGGAGTTTGCACATTTATGTCGTGAACTGAGAAAAGAAGCAACGACTCAATTTTTGCTGAGTTACTGTAGCACCCAAAGAACACCTGATTACCAGCATTTTGCCAAAGAAATCTCAAGTATTTCGGCAGTCTAGCCAGAGCAAGTGCTGGAAGAATTGGTGCAATATTACGAGGCACAGTGGAAGGAAAACGATCAAGGACAGGCCCAAATTCACTTGGGAGGACAACATCAAAAACTGGGCTGGACTCTCCATCCATACAGCACTTCAGCAAGCACAAGATCGCTCCGTCTTGAGATACCCATCAGAGAGGGCTGCCACCTCCATCCGAGGACGGTACAGGAGGAGGATAAGGATGATGATCCATGGCATGATATAAAATCAGACAGGAAAAAATCTACAGAGCCAAATAATGAAGATAGAATAACATTTTGTATTACAAAACATAACATTTTGTATTACAAAATGTCCATGATTCAAAAAATGGACCGAAAAATTACCTAAGAGACACAAAATGCTAACAGAAACCTTCACTACGGACAAATGATACAATAATGGACACGCACAAACCCAATTAATGCAAACAACATTATCACTGTTTCATAATACACATTTGGAAACCCTTCTTGACATGTAAAACAACTTGGATAATATTATTATGCCTGCCGATGTACAATTAGGCTATTTCCATTTGTCCAGTGAAGCACGTTATTTGCTATTAATTTTTCATGCAATCTACACGTGTACAGTGTATCTCTTCCTACGAGTGCAAGTCTGTATAATTTACATTTTTGCCATGTGTAATAAGTTATTCTTCTCAGTTTACACTCATGCTGTTATTTTAACGCTAGAATTTCTCCTGTATATCAACAAGCTTGTCTTTTTATGGGTTTTTCCTAGCTATCTACACTGAGCCTGTAGACGTACATCAATGTAAAGTACACAGTTTCATAAATTTCTCGGGACATTCTCTTATGTATCGTATGTTTAAATCTCCACAAGTCTTAAATATGTAGGCATGCTTTATTTAACAAATTTGGAGAAGCACATTTGAAATTTCCCTCAAGAATAAAAAATTGATCAAGTGAGAGAGTTCAGAACAGGCTGCATCTCATAGTACAGTTGGTTGAGCACTGGAATGGCAGTCAGGAGGTTGCAGGTTCACATCCTGAAGCAGTTTTGTTTATTCAATTAAAATCTTGCGGTAAAACAAAGGAAATCCTGCCTGACCAGCAGTGCATCTTTGGTTGAAGTCAGTTTCAATTTGTGGATACTGGACTTAGTCAGTTTGTCTTGTGCGGAACTGCAAAAAGGGAGCAATGGTTCCCCCATAGAATTTAGAGCGCTAACTCCTTTTTCTTACGCCCGGAGATACTTTGAAGCCATCCTGCGCAAAGACATTTTGAATTCATGTGCGTGTTTGTAGAACATCATGAAATTAGATGGAGTGAATTTTGAAAGTGCCTCTAAATGCAACGAGCAAGTACAACGTACGCAAACAACTGACGGTTAAAAAACGTCACGGCAAAAATCAACTTAAGTGGATACATGCACGCATTGTTTGCGCAGAGCAACATGAAACGCTTCTTTACTGATCCCGTGTTTCGGTCTGGAGTGTATCGGCTTTGATAACGCACCTGTATAGAATACAAACACAGACACATGCAAATAGCCGTACAAATGCCGTACAAAAAGTTTGTCATAGGTTTGTGCACAAATATAGATGCGCCCAGCAGGCATCACTTTGAACATCGAGTCAGCACTCTAGTAATATAGCCAGAGTGACTGTAAGGTCATGGCCAAATTCTGCTAACTGCACTTCAAAAATCTGTCAGACTGATCAAAAATCTGCCAAATTCCTCAGAATTACTCGAAATACACTTTTAACACTTAAAATCACACGCAGATTTTGCAGTATTGCCTTAATAAAAATTTAAATTACATTATAAACACTCTACAGTCTTATAAAGATGTTACATGTATACATGTAAAATTGCATTAATTTCTGGCAAAACGCAGTTACGACATGACGAAGTCCGGTTCCCAGTGAACCTCAGCACCTAGACCCCCAGGCAACCTGTCCCATTATCCAAGGGTTTGTTTGAAAAGATTGAAGCTTTTTTTAAACAAATGTACCATTTTTTTCCAATTTGCTATGTTTTTCTGGCAAATAACCATTTTTGCAGAATTCTGCCAGAAATCTGCCCCAAAAAATCCATTCTGTCAAAATTTTCTGTCAAACTCGTTTTTTAACAAAAAATCTGTCAAAGTTAGCCGAAAATCGGCTAAAATGGTCACCATGAATATAGCTCTATGGGTACCCCACAAGTTAGTCTTTTTGAATGTACCAACAAGGGAAAATCTGAAGGAGATCAATGCAAGTACCGGTACCCCACAAACACCATCCGTAAAGTTGCTTGGGTGATCTTACTATCCTTTACGTCTCAGGACATGGAAAAATGGGTTACCTGCGATAACAAGGACCTTGAGGACCTGAGCCAAGTCCTCGAGAGGTTGTCATGTACATGTACAAATCTTATGGGATATTGTTGAGAAAACGTTAGAGTCCAAAAAATAGGAACATCAGAAGGGAACAATAAGGGGTCCTCAGTAGTAGAGTGAAACATGACTAGGGTGCGTGCAAAATGGAATCTTTCTGTGAATAACAATGGTTTTGAGGTCTGCAGGCAAAACAATTAGAGTTAAGAATGCTAACTACATTTACAAGCGTTTACTGTACTGTATTGTGAATTTATCTAATCACTACTGAACTCTTGCGGCAGGAAAAAGGCGATTAAATTTGAATTTCAATTGCAAATACTTGGCCTTGTGGTGCTGATCAATAATTTGGGTAATGTACAACTGTGTGGACTAAACTGAGCTTTATGTTGTGTTTATGTTTATGTTGTATGTTGAACTCGTTATTAAACACACATCTGTATGCAAGTCGGAAATAAAACAATTCCCACATCTATGAAACGTGGAAGCACACTTAAAGATCTATTCAATTTCTTGAATATAGGAATAAATTCTATTTGAAATGAAATGCTTTTATTGAGGCTTTCTCGTACAAGAAAATAAAACTCACTGTCCCAGGACAGCCATTAATAACCAATTCAGGAGCTCTGCTGGGCCTGACGGTAACGATGAAATGACTCCCTACAGATACGGCCCACAATTCCTAATGAGAGGAATATTGGCATTATTGGGGGATGCAAATACAATCATTAGAAGTCCCTAAACTGCGTACCCACCAAAAAATGAGAGCTGGTTATTAGTCGTCAATTTAATTTTCATGGAACTGCAAACACATGCTTTCCAGCGATCAACAAAATCCATTTCTGTTTGAAAATATCACGTTTAATAAAAAACAAATTTAGAATAAGCACAAAACTATATGTAGACAATATAGGTGATTGAATCAAAACTGTTTTACAGCATACATGTACGATGATGATTTTCATGTTCACGTACACACATGTTGATAACTTGAAAGTAGACACATTTGAAGAAAAAAAATCGACTTTATAGTGTGACATCTAAATTGCACATATTATTGACAGCAATGTTCTTTCTCAATCCATAATTTTCCCTCTAAATCAACTCCAAAGGGAAAAATGGATTATAAAATATCACATAATTGTTGCACACACCCACTGTGAACGGTAACCCCGTCCCCATAGCTAGGATGTTGTGCAATAGTCCTACGTTCACTTTCCATTCGATAGTATCACTAACAAACTGTAGACTTTTTGCACGCCGAGACGCTGCCCTTGAAGTTTGAATGTCAAATCACTCAGCTGCCACGGGCTGGCCTAGGGATCAGTCACGGGCCTTTTTATAGGTAGAATTATAGAGTCAATGCCCAACAGGATAGGAACCTTGGAGTAGACCGTCAGAAAACTGAACATGGATGTGATTCGGGGCTATGCATGGTGGAGAGTACAATTTGTGAGACGTTTGAGGATACCCTCCGTGAGGTAAAGAAGTCTGGAGAAAATTTTAAAATTGGGTTTGAAATGATAAAGTTTGAAATTAAAATGATAAAGTACATGTATCAAACTTTTTTAAATTGTGGTGCGTTATGTTGGCAGTGTCATACTTAGCAAAGGGGGCTGAAGTTGGCAAACATCAACAATCTAGCCAGACTCCCTGAAGGCTATAAAGTCTCATCTTTCAAAAACAAATTTTCTTTGCACTTTATTTTTGTGGGGGGGGGGGGGGTGGGAAGGTAGGAGATTGATCATGCTCATGTTAAAACAGACTTGAGTGTTGACGTGTTTTGTTACAAATGATCTTGAGTCTGTTATCCAATTCTTGGCCACGATTGCGAGTATTAAAGTTTATCGATGATGAGGAGTTGATTCTATCTCAGAGTAGCACTTGTCTCTTTCAAACACTTTAAGCTGAAGCTCCCCCTCTTCTTTTTGTACTTAATCTTCCACTCACTAATGCTGGGTGATTGACCGCAATAGAATAAAAAAAATAACACCTTTAGTAGGGTTTTTTCCTTCCTTTTTTTTCTTTCTTCCCGAGCCCCAACAGCCTCCGGCAATCTTACTGACACACTAGCAATGAAGATGCTAGCTGATGATATTAGTTTCCTGTCATTCCTGAAAATAAACAACATTCTCCGGACACGCGTCCCACTCATATTCTAGCCGATCTGTATTTATCTGTGTGTACATTACGATATTAAGTACGCGCTGATCACGTATCGAGCCAGGAGCAACCTTTTGTCTTCAGTGTTGGTTCTTGTCTGTTTTTTTCAACCCCCCCCCCTTCTTTTCTTTCTTGCATAGGAAGGCCCCGGGTGAAAAAAAGGTACGATAAAGGGATTATGACAATAGTGACAATCAAGTTAAGATGATTGTGTCCACAGTTATGGATCATCTGCTCTTCCATCTTAATTTTTAATTTCCTTCTTGCCACGAAGACGGAGCCCTTGGCTCTGTAATAATGACAAGTAGAGCTACTAGCAGAGGTTTGATAACATCCAACTTTGATTAAAAGGTCTTTACAAACCTGAGCTTGTACACATGTGCACACTAAAGGCTTGGTTATTGTATCAACGCAGGAAGGTGCTCGTGACCAACACAAAATGTAAGCTGGAAAAAAAGGCATTTTCTGGGGAAGTTTTTGCGATGAGTCAATTTCTAAATGCAGAGGACACTATGTTGTTTTGAGCCAAGTGCCACGCTGTTGTGTAGTTTTCTGCCAAAAGACAGCCATCCCAAAATGTCGTTTGTTATTTTTTATTCATACAGTCATATTCACGATGGCGTTTTCTCAGTTTTTGAGCCAACCAAGTCATCATTTTCAATATTAGGTTTTGCCCTTCTGGCGACCTATAAACACTGTATACTCAGTGTGTAACCTCCCCAGTGAAAGTTTAAAAAAAATCACTCGGGTGGGACTCGAACCCACAACCTCCTGTTTCCTAGTGCAGACGTCTTACCGCTCGACCACCGACTTGCCGGTCAACGTTTGTGACTCAGTCTCTAAAATCAAGGCCAAAGTCACTCAAAATCAGAAACACCTGATTTTACACCAGACAACTGCATACTCTGCTAAAATAAATAAAACCCCCAAACTATTTTTGCATATATCGGTATGGACTCAGTGTACGTATTCATCTTTTCAAACCATGGATGAAAAATACCTGAGAACAAAAGAGAACAATATCGTCCACGATTCCCAGCAAACGTCCGTGATTGGGGTCGTGTACAAAACCTATGGGAGTCTTCCTAAAAAGTACAAACAAAAGAGTACAAACAAAAGAGGGGCAATAGGATGTCCATGATCGACGGTGAACACACGTTTGTGTGCACAAGTATCCCTCTCAATGGTTACAAATGGAAAGTTGGGGGAGACCACTGGGTGGGAGTAGGCAGCGCACGTTGTGTGCGACGCTGACATCTATGCTACATGTTCAAGCACATTCAGAGTAAAACAAGCGATACAGACTTTGTAACATATGCACGCTGCCACGCTGACCAGTGGGTGCAACCTTGTTCATTGAAACAAAAAGATGGGAACAAAACAATGACTACAGATGTGAATCGAGAGCATTCAAGGAACAGGTTTTAATTTCTTGTCTGATCGGAAGAACCATCTAGTGTGGCAGTTAGTGAAATGTCGGCAACTGCAACCAATCACTCACTGGCATTCTGTTTGCCCGTGAGACTGAGAAGAAAAAATCTCCTGAAAAGAGACAGGCCAACAACTGACGAACAAAGAGAAAAAATGACAAGCGATTCATCAATTTAATTAAAACTAACAAGCAACGAGCCCCATGGCAAAATAACATGGCTCTAGCTGCGTGCAGACTACGCGACAACCTGATGATTACTGCTTAATTTGATCAATTTCAGAGACTCGTAAAAACTCAAAGTCTCAGAAACAACCATAGCCGTTATGTTCTTTATTAATCAGATTTGTTGAAAAGAAAGAAGGAAAAAAACCCAACTTTATGATTTTCACTTGCCTTCCTGTAAAATTGAATCGCATTCTATAATTGCTGATGTCTAAGGTACACAAGAAACGCGATACCACATTATGAGATATCCGAGACTGAAAATTGATCCAACACTTCGCACTCGGTGACATTGCGACGGATATTGTAGATACAGGTATACAAACCGAGAGATAGATAGAGAGAGAGAGAGAGAGAGAGACTAGCGAAAGCACCCGGTCGTTATCGTCAACATCGCAGGAAAAGGGGGGTGAATGACTTACGCTGACATGTTGGAAACAATAATACAAGTAATTCGAAAAGGCTTTTTTTCCCCCTACTCGAGCTGTTATTGTTGGTTCCCTTAGGAGAGGAGACATCTCGAGTGAGTCGTTCTACATCACTAACTCTTGTTTATTAAGACTGCTGTGTTGCAACTGGCAATAAAAACAAATAAACAGCTTGGCTCAATTCCTCTTTTTATTGATCCACACCTACGTGCATAGCTATGCATACATGTACCGGTAAGATGAGTTGCATGACTGCTTTTGGTACAACACTTTATTATTTGGGAGAAAGTGACAGCAAGCTGAAAAAGATCCAACGGGAGAAAGACAACTTGCCACTCCCACCCCCACCCCTTCCCCACAAAAACCAAGGGACGAAAAAGCAAATTTGATTTACATCACATTTAATTAATAACGTTTCATCCGCGCCCCCTCTCATCCAAAAATGCTGGATAATCCAAATAAGATTGTTCTTTGAAGTTTGAGTTCCTATTAAAGGGAAGATACAACATTTGCAAACATCAAAAAACGAAATGATCAAATTATCACGACCAACCTTACTGGATTGTTGGGGGATGACAAAAGCATCCTGTAAAATCGTGTCTCCTGGTGTGCTGACATGTTCAAGAAAAATTGTATTTTTCCCGACCAGCGTTGGAGAAAACAGTTTTTCATAACAGTTGTTCCCGCGGATTCTCTTTGCAATTGATTACACACCTGTGAAGGGGTACAAGCCTGCCAGACTGATTCTCTGACCTTACAATTCCCAAAATAAATTTCTCTGTTTCATCTTAAGTGGGGTCAGGGAACCAGACTACAAAAGCATGATTGGTTTTCTTGGTTTTTCCAGCATCTACAAGCCCAAAACGTGAAACAAGTCAGTTTAACAATATCTGCTATAACATACTAATCCTCCAAATCCATTTATTTCTGAAAATTGCATCAAAAGCAAATGTTGTACATGTACATTCCCTTTAAAACTCAATACTTCTAACAACACAAAAGAAATATCCCAACGATCAGCTTTTAACATTTGTAAACACATTTTCCTAAATCAATTTGTTACATCGTCCCGTAAACGTTGACAATCACCAAATGAGTCCTGAATTTGCAAATAATGTACCGATGGCATGCTGACGAGTATTTCAATAACTGAACAAGCTGTTGTACAGAAGACAGAGAGACTCTTGTTTAATTTCTCAGAGATGACAATTAAGAATGATGAGAGATCATTATCTCTCAAGATCCCATCCTCTCAAGGCTAAACATCCACTGTCTCATACAGACAATCATCATTGAATGTATCACACATGAAATATGTCATCTTCTTAATTGAACAATCAAAGCTTGGCATCTTCAAGTTGCTTCCCTAGTCACTATGAGAATTGATATTGAATCGGCGCTATATTAAAGCTGGAAATCTGACATTCTGGATATGAGATTAATTCAATTTACAAAGAAACAAGTCAACATCGTGTGCCTTGATGTGTATCTCTGGAGAGATTCTACGGTGGATGATCGCGAGAACTAAGACTAGGGTGGGACGGGTAATAAACCATCAATGTCTTGAAAACTGCTCCACTAATGCGGGTCGTTCTACAGCAAGAGTGCGTTCACGTCAGCCCCTGCCGTGTATGTATGAGTAAATGGTCAATGCCCTGACGAAAACAACATCACCCAACTATACACACAAATCAATACAGCCCCAGCACAGCCAGGCTGTTATCTCAACCCTTGCGTGTTTACCTAAAATCTAATATTTTCCAAATTATTTGAAACTGGAGTCGAGGTTAATGTGGTAGGCCGAGCGGCTGGAGAGCTGAAATTGACTCAGAAGAAGACGAACGGAGGAAAAAAAGTGCAATTTGTGAAGTGCTCGCTTTGCTTGTCAACTGCCCGGTCAATTAAAGATGGAAGTTCCTTCACTGCGCATGCAAAAACATAAGGACCTGGGGTTCTGAGGGGCCTCGAGTGTTGGGGACAATTTCGCTCCGTGATTCGGTAAAAAAATGCGCAGTCCGCCAAACAAGTGGTGTTTAGTTTCACATAGGGGAATCTTGGGCCAATGGATGCACAGCTGCGGTGGATATAGACACTTTGCAGGGGCACTTACTTGAAGGAAAGATTGGATCATTGATTGTTTCCGAAACTCACACACCTTATGGCTAAGCTTAAAATCCAGGTGACAAAGATCACTGTGATCACCTTAATAAGTCAGGAGGAATGAATATTTCTAAAATGCAAACTAGTGATGGTTTAGACAGGTTACTTAGATCAATAGAAGTATGAAGGAATCTGATACCGCTTTGTCACAGAATGCATTATAAACATCCAAGTACAGGGAATTTATTAAAGAAGGAACTCGAGAAACTAACAATTTATAGAAATGAACTATGAATAGAACTCCTGAAAACTGCTAACTGCCTGGATTGATTTGAACTGCGCAAATCAACAAAGTTAGATGTCCTGACATTTTAGACCCTGGCAGGATGTTTACAAAGGCAAGATCCTACGGTAAGATTTCCTTTTTTTTTACTTCAAAAATAAACATGTACAACACCCAGTGATAAGATCTGCCACAATGAAATAAAGGAATGGTGCACTTCTGAGCTCTCCATTTAAAACATCACATTTGCCCAACATTTTTCACACAACAGACCCTTATAAAATACTACTACTGACGGTCTGTTGCCCTTTCCAAAACTTTAAGTTTAAGGCAAAGACTGGAAAGAACTGATAGTTGTAAGGTTTAATACTATTATTAAAGTTTTAACAGGGTCAGAAGGAGCCATGACCTAAGGATTGTCAAGACAGCATTTTTGTCAATGAGAACTTTCAAGTCGGAATTGGTCTGTGTTTATGCCCTGGGAGGAGGTTTACATTTGTAAGAAAACCTTGAACCGAGTTGTGGGGACTTTCAACCGACTCCACAAAGTTTCTGGTCCTCGTTCAACCGGTGTGGGTCCCTAAACCCTGCAACAAAACTACTGAACAAGCACAGGTGATGATGTACTTACACCTACCTGTTGCTGCTGCAAGTACGACTGCTGCTGCATGAGCAACTGCAACTGCTGCGGCGTCAACACCTGCTGCTGGAGAAGCTGCTGCATCTGCTGCTGGGACAGGTGCTGATGGAGCAGAAACTGCTGCTGTTGCTGCTGTTCAGCTGCTGCGGCCGCCGCCGCGGTCTTCTCCAGGCTGGAAGGACTGGACCTGCTTGCTGCTGGCTTCTGGGACTGGGATGGGTGGAAGTGGAGAGCATTGTGGTGGTGGTGGGGCGACCGGCTAATCTCCTGGAGAGTTAAGGAGAAAGGGAAAGAGAAACGGCACTCTTTAAGACACAAAAAAGGAAAACACAGACCATGGACTTCAGAACTTCAAGAAATTTTTCATAAGATGGAATTTTGCGTCGGGGTGATGTAAATCAATATTAGGTTTTGCCCTTCCCCGACCTATAAACACTGTTTACCCAGTGTGTAACCTCCCGTGTGAAAGTTGGAAAAAATCACTCGGGTGGGACTCGTACCCACCCGACTTTCACTCGGGAGGTAACACACTGAGTATACAGTGTTTATACCTCGGTGAGGGGCAAACTCTAATATTGATTTACATCACCTGATGCAAAATTCCATCTTATGAATAGTTGAATGCAGTACCCGCTGCTACATGTACCGTATATCAGATTTGAACCAGCCAACCGAACACGTAAGCTCGGTGGTCGAGTGGTTAGACATCTGCACTAGAAAGCAGGAGGTCGTGGGTTCGAGTCCCACCCGAGTGATTCTTTTCCAACTTTCACTCGGGAGGTAACACACCGAGTATGCAGTGTTTATACGTCGGTGAAGGGCAAAACCTAATATTGAAACTTTTCATCTGAAGTACAATTTCTCAAGTTGTACATTGGCCTATGTATGTACTACGCAAATTGTTGTAATACTAACAGGTTTTTTTCAAAGTCATTCAACTTTTGAAAATTGAAAATCAATCCAGTTGTTGAAATTGAGCTTAGATTTACAGTTTCAATCAAAAGTCATTCAACTTGAAAAATGGAAAATAAGGATTGTTTTTAATTAAATAGTATTGTTAGCCGATTAAAGAAAATGAAAGTGTTATTGACATAAAGTAAATCAACTTGTACTTACATGTATAATACCTATAATATAGAAAAACCATCAACCAACCAAATCCTTCAAATTATATGCTCAGAAAATTCAAAATTCATCTTATGCAGCTTTTTTTTCATATTTCTGTGAATAACTACTTTGGGATTATATCCAACATGATTTATTTATGCCCGGAGGTTGGAGTCAATACACAGCACATAATCAATTGGCCTGTGATCAAAGTAAACAATGCAGCCCTGCTTCACAAAAGGGAGGGGAGCGCGCATGTAAACATGCGACAGAACGGCACATCTGGAAAACAAGAACTTTCCATGGCTTCAAACGCTGTTATTTTATTGCATTCTAGGAGTGCCGTCCCCAGGCTAAAAACAAAAACAAACATCTGTTTAGAATGTTGACAAGTCCGGTCAGGTGACTGCGCCATGGATAAACAATTCTGGGGGCCCGCATATCGGTATGAAAATAAACGACCAAATTCTGTGCTGCAAAATAATCGCAAAGCGGATCCGTTCTGCCGGCTGTGTGTTGACTCTTCCATATTTTGGGGGACAAAAAATGTGCATTATTGACATGTTTATACAGTATCCCGCCATTAATGTACAGTCTCTAGAAAAATATCAAACTGTAGAACTGCAGTTATTATCAACAAAATGGATATAAAAGTATGGTGTAAATTTACTACACAGTTCTAAAAAAAAAAAATTACATTCCGTATGGAAAACACTTTAGGGAACCAACATGCATACTACAATGTATACATGTACTCTTAAATTATACAATTTAAAATGTACGTTGCTTTTAAAATATACATGACAGGTCTTTTTTGTATCTTATGAGAACATACATGTACATGTATGTATCATAGTAAATGAAATTTGATCAATGTACTTCACTGAAATGGTTTCACATTTTCCAAAATTCAAAGTTCAAGAATTTTTGAAAGTATCATTATACACAAAAAGGCTGACACTTAAGACTCCGGAATGATTCTAGTTCAGATTGAATTCACAAATATTTGACATCTCATTAAAAAGAATCATTTAGGGTTTTAAAAAAAAATGAAAATAGTAAATCAGGTTCCTTAGTTGGGGGGGGGGGGGGGAGCTGGAAGTGCGACTCACCACAAGGCCACGCAAGCTTACCTCCGACGTGCAATGCCCATCCTCATCAGCCGATGAGTTTCGTCTCTTAGTATCTGGCGGGCTGGAGCTAGCGAGCGCCGCTTCACTCATGGAGACTACCCCTTGGTGTACGCCACTTGTCACACTGGAAAAGTACCTCTGCGTTAAGTGAACGACAGGAGGGGGAGAAGAAATAGTGATCTTTGTCATTCCAGAATGGCTGAATGTCACCCAGGAGCCAGATGGGCAAATTCACACACAACAGATTTTTGTTTCACAGGCTACCGACCTTTCAGCACTATCCTGTATCTCAGGATCGGATCCTTATCGAACTCTTAAAAAACTTTTACTCCGTTCACACAACATTTCAAATCAGATTCAAAACTTGAATAAGGTGTTTTTGTTTAGCACTGAAAGGTTGAAAATCTTGACTCTGCTAAAAACAAATGTATGACCATATTCCAGATTGAATGATAATGATAATCTTTTTAACCCAATGTGACTGCAAACAAACCAAATAAAAATTGTGATTTCCCCAACACAAGGTAACATTCATTGCAGTCCCCGTCAGAATGGAATTGGTGGGTGAGTGGTTTTAAGATGTCTGCAATGGTAAGCAGGAGGTCGTGGGTTCAAGTCCCACCTAGCTCAAAATTCCATCTCTAGTAGGGCTATCCCGAATATACAAATATTTGATCACCAAGCGAATATTCGAATAGCTTTTTTGCCGGTTTGAATATTCAAAAAGAAAAAACTGTGCACATGCATACAAGTATGACTGTAAATAATCGTAAAAATGTGGTTTTTTATTATCAGATGCCACTTTTTTGTCGAGGATAACTTTTTTGTCGACACCTTTTTATTGGTCCCATTATTTTAGCTGGGTAAAGTCCCTTGACAGTTAGTAAGTAATTAGTGCAAAACACTCCAGTGGCTCATAATGTCCATCCCTGCATGCAAATTTTAACAGGCGCGCTTACTTATGCAACTTTTGACCAGCAAGGGAAGCTGCAGCTGCCACGTGTAAAACTTGATTGGCGAGTTTTTAATATTTGAATATTCAGTCAAGTTCAGATTCGAATAATTGAATACTACATTTTAAATTATTCAAAAATGGACATCCCAAATCTCTAGCGTCCCAACTTTCCATATATCTACACTTTGTTCATCCTGATCACCTTGAAACCCTTTGTCCCTATATTTTCTTTATTCTCATATTTGTGCCAGCCTCAGTTCTCCTCAAGGAATAAGCAATCATCCCCACCAACATCCAACTACATGACTGATTGTCGGACAAGAAGTTTGAAAGAAAAAATGCACTCTTTTGAAATTTGTTGAAATGCTTCTAAATAGCTATTCCCACGTAAAGCTGATCGCAATCAGCCTTTTATCATGGTTCAATCTGTACAAACTCTCCAAACATTGAAAGGATGTCATTCACTCATTTTCCCAGGAAACGTTTTTTACAGCACATTTAAGCAACCAAACAATGCAATATCTTCAGCATCCAGACCGGATAAATTTCTGAGCAAAAGATGCGCAATATTTATACAAGGCAACTGCACCGGCGCACCGATTTTTATGTAACCCTCCCCCGAGCTTTCCAGCGTTACATATGACAGCCAGAAGGCTAAGCTGTCTATTTTCATTGTGTACTACACCTTGAGGAGGCAAAATGCTGTGGGGATGAGGTTTATCGCAGCAAAGGAAATGGAAAATCTATACAAAGTAAACAGGTAGCGGGTGTACGGGGATACATGTGTATACGGCTACAGGTGTGTTGGCCTGCTAAATTGATATTTTTGCCCCCGGCTTTTTGGACGTTGAAAAATAATCTTGTTTGGGCTTTGTGTTGGGACTCAACAAATGATACGAGAGGCACGCAGCAGCCTCATCAGTTTAAGCTTTAGGGGGAGGGGGGTTGTGAGAAGCGCAATACCCCAGGGTAGGGGGAACAGACAATGCAGGTGGCCTGTTCGAATGAGTGAGATAATCAAGACAAATTGGAAGCATCACAAGGAGTGTATTCTTCCGATATGAAAATTTTGTTGAAATAACATTTCTTGTGGACGTTACTCAACGACGGTGCCCGGAGGCCGTGCAAAGCTGCACGCGGTTATTACGGTAATAACCAAACGTCCTAAAGCACTGTGTGTAATGACCATGAACCAATGGGAATACAGAGCCATATCATGAATATGTATTAAGTATCACACCTATTTTGTTTTATTTTCAATTATGGAAACATAGAAAGCATTACTAAGAATGGAGACTACTGAGCTTAGTGGATACACTGCTTTGAAAAAAATACCAAATTCTGTCGCCATGAAAACCACTTTTGATGACAGGCAGAGGAAATCAACACCACACCTCATCATTAGAGGCCAATGAAATGACAACTGCGCTGGCCTTGAAGTTTATTCAACGGCAAAGATAATTGTGCGCAAATGGAGATTTCTATTGTTTTATCACTACTTCAAGCAAAATGTGCCTCTTGAGTTTGCATGCTGTATGCTGTGCTTACTGCACAACAGAGCAACTACCGGTATATCTAGGTTCTGATGGTCACAAAAAAAGTGCATTAAAGAAATTGGCCTTTGTCAAAGAGCATAAATCAAACAGACACAAATGTACATGTTCCAGTACAAGTGCTGCCTTTATGGAAAGATCTTTCACACGATTCCAGGAAAGTCCATCGGAGGTTACAATGCTAGGGTTGTATACATTTTAAAAGTGTTTTTCATTCATTACAAATATCTGCTTCCTGTTACATTGTGTAGAATTGTTATGCATTTTTACAATTTAACAATAGACCTTTTTGTATTTTACCTGCATTCTGTCTTCTTGTTAAAATGGGTTAGTTTTTGGGTTGGATATTTCAAATTCACTTCATTTTTTAAAATTCATTTTTCTTGTTATAAATATGAATTATTTTTAATGGTTTTTAGTAAATCCACAACCAATTTAGTCTATGGGTCTTTGTGAAAAAAATGAACCATCAACTCGATTCCTTCACAAGAGAAATATTTTCTCTAAAACTGATCAGTCAAAGATGTGTTGCCCCCCCCCCCCAAAAAAATGAAAACCATGGCAAATTCTAACATGGAACCATCTTAAAAGAAGGTGGGTAACATTGAGGGTAAATAACAGGTACAGGAAGGGGGTGGGGAAATACTGGTGGGATATAATGGATAGCGAAGTCGCTCGTTTCCTAGCAGGGGACATTGGATAACGAGAAGTGAGGAAGAACTGCATTTAGAATGGGCAGCTTGGAATTAAGCCAAGTCCTGTATGTCGGATGAGATTCATATCGCGATTCTCTAACACAGTTTTCTGGCACTTAAATGGGAGGAAATTCATTTAGTGTGTACATTCATGATACACGTACGTTACTTTTAGCACACAAGAAAATTCCATGAAATTGTATTAATTCTGGGCAATCATATGTGTACTTTAATACATGTACCTCCTTATACATTTGTGCATCTTTTAAGGCTGAAAAGATTCAGTTGTCATCAAAATTTGGTGTAGAATTTTTAGACTGGCATCGAGGCATTTATTTTGTTGTTTTGAAACATGGACATTTACAAGGTTATTATCCATGTACGTGTAGCTTCTCAGAAACTGATCATGGTTTTTCTTGTTTTCCCTTGTTTTTAATGGTTCTATTCTTTACAAAAGTTTGAACAATGACATGTTGTAAGCTCAATATCCATCTGAGATGCATCTATCACAGAACAAATTTAATCAAGCTGTTTAAAAGTAACATAAAGCATTCTGCTCTCCGGGCATTAGACAACTTTCTATTACCAACTTGCAGATTCTTTCTTTTAGATTTGGTTCCAAAATGCATTAAACAATGACCTAAAGTTATGAAGAAAGCTACGAGACAGTTGAACCTTTCAAAATTTGCCAGACATCAACAAATCTCTCTAGCCACCAATTTAACATACCGGGTAAATGTAAATGAACTTTCTCACTCACACGTTCTGAGAGAGAATTGAACTTTGTAATAAATTGACAGAGGGTTTTCCTAAATAAGTTATCCTATACATTCTCTGCAAATGAACAGCTGATAACACACAGTGTCTAAATTCTTTACAGGGTAACAAAAAAAGAAACATGTACCTACAGCTGTCCAAAACCACATACTCAAAAGACAGAAACGAGCAGCACCTTTAAAGGGAAGATACAACATTTGCAAACATCAAAAAAATGATATGAGCAAATTATCACGAAATACCTTACTGGATTGTTAGGGAGTGACAGTCTAAAGCATCCTGTAAAATCGTGGCTCCTGGTGTACTGACATTTTCAAGAAAATTTGTATTTTTCCAACACTGGTCGGCCGACCAGCGTTGGAGAAAAAACTGGTTTTTTTCCTCAAAAAACTGCTCCTATAATGTTTCATATTTAGTTATTCGGCATTTCTTTGTAATTGATGGCACATATGTGGAGGGGTACAAGCCTGCTAGACTGATTCTCTGACCTTACAATTCCCCAAAGTCTATAAATTGCTCCGTTTCATCTTAAGTGGATCAGGGAACAAGACTACAAGAACATGATTGGTTGTCTTGGTTTTTCAAGCATCTACAAGCTCCAAACGTGAAGCAAGTCAGTTTAACAATATTTGCTATAACATACTAATCCTCCAATCCATTTATTTCTGAAAATTGCAGCAAAAGCAAATGTTGTACATTCCCTTTAATTACGACCGATGTAAGACAGTAAAACACAAGGGCCCCTAAGAGACTAGCACCCAAGCAGAGCCAGAAGCAGTTTCCCATGACAAAACGGAACTGGCACAGACAATTTACATACAGTCCAGCCCCATACGGGACTAAACACAAACAACTCGAGCTGGCAAATAAAAACAAAGCCAGGTGCCAAACGGAACCGATCATAAACAAGATTGTCATGGTAACAGTCATAAATATGGCCTGGCCAATAATAATCACGCACGCTGTGTGGTTGTGTACATGTACGTCTGTGTGTCAGCAATGAGGCCAATTTATGGACTTTATTATGATTGGAATATATTTCAAGGGTAAACGTGGGAGTTTTTTTACATATTGGCCTCTTTGCAAAGGTTCCCTGACTGGTGAAATATGGTAATATATACAACTTGAGTGGGGTAATAACTAATACTTTTTGCCCAGTACGAAATTATCCTTTAAGAAATTCTTCGAGTCAATGCCACATTAAAAAAAAATTGGAAACACCTGCCTGATAATAGGCCTACATGTAGTATTGAAAACAGGATTCTTAATAGGCTTTTCAATTTAAAAAATCTTGAAAATTATTATACATTGACCATTTGAGTTTCAATGCACGACATTTGTAGCCGTTTAGAGAAACACACGTAGTGACCACAATAGGGCACTATTTGGTTTTGGTGCACTTTCTTCTTTTGTATTGACCCAAATTCACCAACAGCAAATAGTGCCCTCCTGTTGTGTCCGCTATCTCTCAAAAGGCCAACACCTTGTGAAGAAACATCAGTTGGCTCAGCACAGATATCTACATCAAAGTACCAAGTACACCAGTACATGTACAATGTACATGTATCATAGAAAAGTCAGCTGCCCTTAAGCAACAGTGAAGTACATCACAGGCAATATCTCTCTACGCATGCATTCCACTTTAACATTACTTTCACCAAATGAGGTCAAATGAGGTCACTCAGTGGACACATAATAAAATACCGAGTTTTTGCAAACCTATGATGCCATCCCATCGGACCCATTACAAGGCTGTACGATGACAAAGTGGCCCAACATCCACACACGCACAATGATCACACTTGATAAGACGCCTTCTGCAGTTATGGCTATCAAAACCAGAATCAACGATGGATTTCCAATTTTCTATTTATGACTAAATACACCGGGGGTCATCTGAAGACTTACCTGATAGCAGTTAGACTCCATGACATAGTCGGAGTGGATAGCGACCGGGACGCGAGGGTAATACCATTCCCCCATCATTGCACCGACAGGGAAACAATAACACTGCCACAACCGATTAATTATACACCTGTCATGCCTCTCTGCTGGCGCACTTGAAACAGGACAGTGGGATCCTCACGTGTGTACATAAACACAAGTACGGACTGGCCGGCTGTACGTCTGCCTTTTATAAGCAGGGAGGAAAACTACTTACAATCTACTCATCATACTGTTACAGAATCCAAACTTTGGGAAATCACACATGTATATAGACATAGAGAGACAGTTTCATGTGATGTCACTTTTTTTTTTGTCCGACGATCAATCACCAGCACTTAGTTTGATGAGATAAAGAATTCTTATTCCTGGAGGAATACGATTGCATGATACGGTGGGGGCTGATTTGATTGGGACTTTTCTTGCCATCAGGGCACTTGTCACTTGTTTTCAAAGACAGGCCTAGCCTGCAATCAAGCGTGAAGATGGACAATAAGTGGCTAACAAAAGATGACATTAGCCATTAACAGACACGTCTTTTCCTCAGTCTGTATTATTCGCAGTCCGCCGTCACCCGCACGGAGCAAAAAGCTTACTGGGAATCAAGAGTGAAAGAGTAGTTAAAAACTGGCAAAAAGGCACACCTACTACTGGCATCTCCATCGAGACCAACAAACCGAATTATCTGGTTATTATCTCACCTCTTCCACGGTCCAAACTGACAGAAGGTTCTCAACTTAGGAGTAATTGCTGCAGAACAGCTTTTCATATTTGCAAAGATGAGCACGTTCGTTGACCACGCTCGTCACTTGAGGTGTCCAGGCGATGAACTTGATTAAATTTTATCGTGAGAGCTACTCTCTCACTCTCTCTCTTTCTCTCTCTGAAGAGCTAGCTAAGGAACTTGAGGTAATTATCGGTTGTTTTGGGAGCTGGGGGCCGCAGAGGTTAGGACAGTGTGAGCATCCTGACTTGAGTTCCAACCAAGGAGATGATGAGAAGATCGTGGGGAGGAAGTATGTTCCAAGGAAAACAGGTGGTAAAAACAGGAAACCTTAGATTATGATGCAAAATTAGGCAATAGAAGACGCCTGGCAATAGGATGCATTGTAACTGACAAACATTCACGCCGCAGGCTTGTTTTCTTTCTGTACTGTGCCTTGTCAAGACCCTTGGAAGAGGTCGTAGGGACAGTCTTTGACAGCCAATGCTACAAACACTCTCTGTTTGTAGGGGGTTATTTTTGTCCAGAGCAGCCTCCAATATGCAAATAGAAACAGGATCGTCTTGAAAGACTGCCACTTCCACACAATATTTTCAGAGGAAATCGAAGATGTAAAGGAAAATATTTGTATACTATTTGGCCTTGTCTCCCAGGCCTATCTGATGAAAGCTTTTTTCCACAAAGTCATTGCCTGCCTTGGTGCAGAGCACACAATGTATGAAGACAGCACTTTTAAGAAAAACAAAAAACAGATTCCCCTGAACCAAGTCGCAGTTACTGATTTCAGCTTCCTGACAGATTGAATGAAAACAGATCATCACTGGAGTAAGGATGTAACTTCCCTCCAGGGTCTAGAAGAAAACAGTACTTAGATGTAAAAAAAAAAAAACTAGAAGTAAAATCGTACTTTACTCTTAACTACCGGTATAAGTCAGCTTAGGTTGCAAAGTTGTAATTTACATACATGTGTGTGTGAACTGATCAAATCAAGATTTGAATTTTTTTTCATTTTTAAAAATTTTTTAAAAGAATTTCATGCAAACTTACTGTACATGAGGTCTTAACCAGTTCACGTCGGATGATTTGTATACACGCAAAGGTTTTGCAGTTTTTATAACGGACGACGGATAAACACGCAACAAGCGAGGCCGGAAATATCTGTCTGCCACCCGCTCCCAGCGAGCGAGGCCAGAAATATCAGGGTGTGCTACCTGCAGACGACGGCCTGAACCCGTCTGGCATCCAGGTTCGTGCAAAACAATCCCGCGCCTGGGTCCGGTCACTGTCAAAATTATCCAGGCGTGAACTGGTTAATTAAGTATTAAAAATTCAGTATACAACCCCAAATAAAATTTTAAACTTAAAAACAGCAAGAGAAAGACCAATTCAACAATTCAAGTAAAACGGCCAGGACTAATTGTTTCTAATTCAGTTGAAAATTTACATAAAATTGTAATCAAATAGAGAGCAGAGAGGTAGTTTCTGAGCAGAAAATGTTGCTAAGCACGTTTTATGTGCTAAGCATAAACAGCAGAGCACCAGCCAACAGAAACGTTTATCAGATTACATTGTCAGTGGTAACCAGTTTTTGCCAAGCAAATCTTTTGTATGCTTAGCCAAATTCTGTACTCGACAGGTTCTTGAAATCAGTGGCAACAATAAAAAGTTTTACACTTGTACAGTAACACAAGACTCCGTTCAAACATTTTTACTTTAATGAACACAAAGCTGGGAAGCAATACTGAAGAGAAAGGAAATGTCCAGTGTTTCCCAGAGCTGGGATTTGGGGTTAGAAACTCCAACGAAACCAAACAAAACAAGTCACTCTGATGATCATTGCCACTAATTATAGCTTATGGCTCTCTCCAGGGATGCTCGGGAGAATGTTGTTGTTGAAAACGCGTCATAATACTGCATGTATGTTCTTCAAGGCTGGTCTTTTTTGTAATGCTCAGATGTGCCTGAATCTATAGGACAAGTACGGAAGACCGAAGTTAACACAAGACTAGCTGAATTATAGGGTTTCTCTTAACTTTATATTTTCTAGATGGCCTGACCAATTACATAAAACTCAGTTTTAAAAAAATCAATCAGTAGGCCTATTTAAATAATTAGTCCACAATGGATGTTTATTACTTTTTAGTATTCATTTTTTTTACATTCTATATTTATTTGAGTGACATACCTCATACGATTGAAGAAATGACGATCCCCACCCAATTTTTACATTTTACATTATAATATGAAAGTGACAAGTTACTAAAGCGAAAAGTTTTCCGAGAAAACACAGTAACTATAACCCCGCTTGTCAGATCAGGCCTATTTGGGGAGTGTACTCACTGGTCCATCACACTTTTGACTGGTAAAATACATGAAGCTACCGCTAGTACATTGTACACCAGCGAGAAAAGTAAACTCAAGGATTATGATGAAAGCACAATTTAAGCTGCCTCCGAGCTAATTTTGGCAGAGCAGGATGAGATGGGTAAAAGGGATGTCTCCTTTAATGTACGAAGAAAAAAACCATAAAGAATACCCCAACAAGAATAAAAGATTGAGTGGAAGCGTGATAGCTTTAATGCCTCTTGCTGAAAAATCCACCTTGGGATAAGTGTCGGCAGAACATCTTCAAGGGAATCCTCCCCCTCCTCAACGCCCCCTTCTCTTCTCATCCACACAATCCCCAACATCACCCCCTCGTTGACTCTCGCCTCTACAAACACCTTCCAACAAGGCCCCCCTCCCCCCACCCATCTTCCCCTCCCCCCTACCTTCACTCTCATCTCTCTAGGACAGTGCCGGAATTTCCTCCAATTATGAGGCAAAGTTCTAAAAATGAAGAAGACTGTCTGAGAGCAACGGAAGGAGACTGACAAATATGTGACACGCAGAGGAGGAAATAGAATGTAGGGGGCTAATGAAATCAAGCCAAACTCAATATAGTTGAAATCCTGACATCAGGGAAAACATCGTGTAGATCAGCTCCATACACGAACATGAAGGGGACTTCAACTTAGCGGACACCACCGGTAATTGGCCAATTATTTTCACAGTGTTTTAAGACTGACCCCCTCCGAGGATCTGAAAAACAACCGCGGGTAATGGCGCATTCCCAGCACACAAACAGGCAGCACTGTCAGGAACAGCATCGCCGGCCAAACAAAATTCATCAACTGGGATTGATTAGGAAACTTTTTTTCTGCAAACTTCCAATTTTGGATTGTATGGGTTCAGGGAAGCGCTCGTAAAATAATCATTTGTCATCGTTTGTTTGGAAGCTGAAGCATTGGCACTACAGCCTGAACATTATCCAGGTATACTCATTTCTACTCACCTGGTTATGTCTCTTTTTCGTTGAGCCGGCCAACGAACCAAAACCAAAAAACACTGCCAACTCAGTAAGCCCTAGACCATTCCTATTTACTCACACATTGTTCGAACAATAAGTCGAAGCCTTTTTGACCTTACACTCAACCAACACAATTGGGACTGTGTCACCAAGTTGTATGGAAAATCAGTCAGCTCCTTTTTTTATCACTTAAATTATATTGATTGCCTAATGAGTAAGTCCACTTTTGGTTACATTTTGTTTTAATTCACTGGAAACCCGATACAATGCTAAACTGTGACATGTGAAACTGAAATGTTGACAATTAATTCAACAAAAAAAAAATCATCCATCAAATTTTTTCAGAGTTTGGTTTTCCTTTCTTTTTTTTCTGATTGCGTTTTTACAATTGTCTTTTTGTAAAAGGTAAATTTATGGATGAATATAAGTTGCAGAATAGTATTTTTCTGGTTTTAGTGTGTGTGTGTTTGTTTGCTTTGGAAAAAGGAAAACATTCACCTATAATATACAAATACTTTCTTGGAAGATTGACCGAAAGTAAAATCAATTTTATAGCCGGGATAATATCTCAAAGTATAATATCCCTCACTGCTTTTAGTGCTGTTTAATCGCAAGTGCAGCGCATTATGTACGAATAAATTTACTTGGAGAACTTTGTATACACAATGGCAAACAGCAGAGAAAACAGACCACTTCCCTCTGACATTTATCTAGGGAGTTGTGTAAACAACGAATGCATTTCTTGTTTAGATTCCCCTTTCCATTAATCTTCAATACACTTGTTATTATGCTAATGTTGTTGGCTTGTTTATCCAAAGCCAGCTACATACAGAGGTCAGTAATTTAATCTTGGCGGGACTGTTCCATCGTGGCGGGATGGGTGAGATATTGTTTTTGAGGGGGACAAATAAAGTAAAGCTAATACAAACAATCAATCTATAGACATTGGGGCCATGTATGGGGTGACTCATATTTTAACCTAGTAATACCTACATATTATAACAGCAATTTTTCTTTTAGAAAACTAACATCAGATACATATTATCACTTGATTCGAAATTGAAACCTTCAGAATTCAGGCATTCAACGTGAAAAGTCCCCCTACTCCTTAAGGACATTCCAAGCCAACCACAACAAAACTTTCTGCGGTGTTGTTATGTTTTATGGTGTAAACGGGAAGTGAAATGAAACAGGAAATCGAACAAAAAATCACGAGTCCAACTATTAAAATATTTTACTTGTGGCACATCAAAAACATTCATTTTAAATGTTTTAACAAAAAATATATGACAGTCTAAGCCAGAATTTCAAGATGTGTCCAATGAACAATATGGCATAATCTTTCAGAATAAAACAAGCATCTCAAGAAAAAGTGTTCTTCTTTCTTTCATTTCAAGTTTCAAAACTTCAAAATTTACAAATAGGTAACAAAAAAATGAATATTGTACTTAGTTGACAAAAATCTCTGGTACATGCAACAGTTTATCATAGAGCTTCCTCAAAGGTACATACATGTACATGTATGTATTCCACTGCAAGAATGATAGTTCCCTCAAGTAAGGTTTACTAGTATTGTGTAGAACCCATGTCACCTGCACAGGGCCCTACTGCAGTGACTCATTGGTTGAAAGTTACACGGGTGCTAGCCAATAGGGAGGCTTGTATGCAAATGAAGGTGATCAATTCACATGTCATTGGCACCACCTTCATACAGTGCTAGCCAATGGGGAGGCTTGTATGCAAATGAAAAGGATCCATTTCACATGACATTGGCACCACCTTCACACAGTGCTAGCCAATGGGGAGGCTTGTATGCAAATGAAGGGGATCCATTTCATATGACATTGGCACCACCTTCACACAGTGCTAGCCAATGGGGAGGCTTGTATGCAAATGAAGCGGATCCATTTCACATGACATTTGCACCACCTTCACACAGTGCTAGCCAATGGGGTGGCTTGTATGCAAATACCTGTGTTCTTTAGACCCATTTTATAGGAAATGGACACCACCTACACACTGGTTGGCATTCATGAGGACATTCTGGTTTCAAAGCTTTTTATTGCATGAAAATGAAGGTTTGAAAATTTGATTCATTTGAATTTTCTCAATTAAAGCTGTTTGCATTTTTTATTCATGCTCACATCAATTACATGTATAAATAAAGTCAAGTTAATGTGATAACATTTGAAATTATTTAAATTTTAATTATGGAATGGAACAAGTCAAGCACATCGACAAAGACAGCATGTCTGTTCATTGTGGTTGACCAGTCTACGACAGGCCAATTTACACTTGAACCACAAAGAGCTTTTTCACCACGGAACAATAGCAACCCCACACATAATCCATTCTTTCAAAAGTAAATGGCACCACTTTCCCACCACAACAACCATCCCCCCTTCCCCCTTGATCAAATTGGATATTCAGCGCTGAGAAAAGCCAGGATAAATAATAAATGGGGCAAGAACCTCCATTGCACAAACAAGACTAACGGCAGGTTGGCAGCTGTGCATTCAAAACCTTGTTGTTATATGCGAGGGCAAATGAACCACCTAGGCCCGGCCATTTTACTATGTAAACAACAGCCAACACAAAACAAGCAACGGGTAAACAAACACACACCCAACCTCCGCGCATTTCTTTTTTCCTTTCGGAGTAGAAAGCTCCTTGGTCGATGCCACTCGGGGAAGAGAACCGAGCAAGTGTATTATTCTAAAGACTAGGCAGAGCACCATCATTATTTTATTTGGGCTATTATGTTTCACTCGCTGGCAAGCAAAGAGACGAGAAGCAACATCTGAGTGGCCATTATTAACGCGATTACCATTTTAAATGGCTCTGCATCACTGCACGGAGCGCGACCCAAAAAAATTGAACCAAGAGACCAACGGAATCAGGGAGATGTGTCGGTAGTTATGCAGGAAGCAGGAATTTACAGCAGGAAGTGTTTTGCTGGGAAATTTGCATAAATACAGTTTTTGTGAGAAATTCCATGGAAATAAAATCAGGGAATCAATATTGTTAACTCAAAATTTAGCGAAACCCTGAAAGCTCCAATTTCAGCAATTCAGAATTAGCGATTTACCATCGTGTTATTTATCAACAGGGCACGTTCATTGTCAGCTAAAATTTGGCATTTGTGGGTCGCAGTGATTCCTTTAAAGACTGTGAATTCCATTTTGAATTATCGCCATTGGGAACCGCACAGGATTATGTGCCTCGAGGCTTTGTGTTTGTAGTAAACAACAGATGGTGGTCATATTGTGAAGTGGACGCAACGTCACAACTTAAAAGCATCCTTAGTCCTAGTCCAAACACGCACCTGACAGCGAAAGATTCTTCATCTAACAATTCTTGAGATTTTGATAAATGACACAATAAAAATCACACACATGCATTGTATATATCAACAAAGGATGAGGGAAAAATATAAAAAGCAACAGAATTGGTCTTATTAACTTTATGCACACCAATGTTGGTGGCAATTACAAAAAAAATGTAATAGTACAACACGAGTACTTCTCTGATTTAAAGTATTTATCATGCATGTTGTCTCACAAAGTAGGAAACACAGTCCTGCAACTTTGGTTCAGCAATTACATTATCTCCCCCCCCACAATCCTTGACTTGCTGCCCCCTAGAAATGTTCCAGGAGACAGCTGGATTCTCAGATACATTTGTCCTTGAACATGAACAACTAAAATTACCATGCCAACCAATGCAGTAAACTTAGTCAGTATGCATTGTCAACAACATGTCTTCAATTTTTGCCCATTATTTATAACCACCTTTTCTTAAACATTTAATTGCGGTGTCTATTTCTTAAAAAGCCCAGATAAATAAATGCCAAACTCAGGCATGCAACTGGAAATTTAGAAAAAAACGAGGAAACTCCAAATCACGCAAGACTTTGTACATTTTTTTTTTCAATTTGTAATGAGAATGAATTTTTTTTTCAAATTTGTAATGAGAAGTTAAAAACGAGGAAATCAGCGGATCCGAGGAAAAGTTACATGCCTGCAAACTTAATAAAATGGTTTTAAGTTGCAATCCCATGCTACTTTGGAATTTTATCTAAAGTATATATTCTTTTGTTAAACTGCTATTTTTCTAACAATATAACTTGGTAATACTTTTGAATGAGACATCGATCCCCCCCCCCCAAAAAAACCAATCGGCTCATGTTCAGTTATTGAATTATTACTTAACAAATTTTTGATTACTTGCAGCCTGACAATAATTCCATTCTCATGGTTAGGCTAATACCAATCTCCTAGTATTAGTTGGGTCTGTTTGTTTGTTTTTAAATATGGTTGAAGATGCCTCCCTCCTCCAAAAAAATATATAATATTTAAAAAGTTGGGTTTTTTTTAGTTGGAAAACATACAAGTTGAACAGGAAAAAATAGAATTTTCAGGGAATTGAAGACTGCAAATTTCATTTTCAGAACTTCAGATCTCCAAGAGATTTAAGAAGATTCAGGATTGAGGGAGGTACAGCCCAAATACTCCAATTTTGTTGTGGGCATGAAGAATAGATTGCCACTTGTTTTATTGTATGATCGAGGAATTTGGAGTATTTGGCCATTTTGGGAAGGTAGTACATTGTATTCTGTTTTAGGATAATTAAGGTTAAAAAAAAAAAATGATGAAAGTGATAAAATGGGGTGTTTGGAGGGAGTTCTTGTTTTATGCAAAGTCCTTACCAATACCAGTTAAGTGTCAAGGTCAATATAGACAAACTATTCACATGAACTGGGCCGGACGAAGGCATTCCCTTTTCAAAGTTCAAGGTGTTACTTGTAGCCTGACTAGTGATTTGACGTGTGATAGACTTACCATGGAGGAATTTATGAATGTATTCCTCCGTGGACTCACATCTGTGATGTGAATATGTTGGCAACACTGGAGGCCCCCATAAATGACTTCACCATTTGTTGGATATGGGTACAGTCATTAGAAAGAATTGGCAACTGTTCAAAATCCTTGGTTACAACTATTTTTAAAATTGGCCTACTTCACAATACTTTGCCTTTGGTCTGACACTGAAGGTTCCAAATGTATCGTAAGGTGTTAGAGTAACACTTACCGGACAGGACATGACAATCTATCAATCATACTAATGATTGTGATGTGAACACCAATGACATGTAGGCCTACCAAAGGCGAAGTAAAAAAAAAAAGTTTCTCGTCCCTGCCCGCTTCCTTTTTGGAGGCCGCCTGGATTTTTTTATTATTTTTTATTTTTGAAAAATGCAGTAAAAAACACCGAAAAAGTCCACAAATTCATCGGAAAATAAATATCAATACCAATACAACTCTAAATGACACTGAAAATATGTTCAGTTCTCTTGTCCAACTTGTCTTTCATTTTAAAAGCGTCTTTGAGCAGTGGAACACCAACGGTTGCAGGAAATTTTAAAATGGCAGTCATCTTGAAAAAAAAATTAAAAATAGAAAATAAAAAGCCCCGCTTCCTCCTTTTTTTCAAAAACCACGGACGAGAAACAGGTTTGTTTTTTTAATTCGGCCTAATGAAACTCTGCTAGAACTTAATTTTGAGATTTGCAAGTTTAGTATCATAATAGTTAATGAAAATGAAATAATCAGTCCAACAATGGTGTAGGTGTTCCTTCCTCCATGGTCCAAACATAGACATAGAGCTCTATGACAATGACATGTTCCAATTAACATGATTAAGTTACCCCCCCCCCTTTTTTTTTTAGCCTTTTTAAAAAGTTTTGTGTAGGCCCAAAGGCCAAGGCAAGGGCCACGATAAAGAGGGAATTCAGTCGATCTTCATTCTCAAAACGACACTTATTCACAGCAAACTGTGTCAGAAAATGCCACCCTAGTTGATAGTAATAATATAAATCTATTCTTTCACTACAATTCAGATCAAATCATGCAAGCTAGTCATCCCTACTCATAATGGCGTTATATTCAGATTTGGACGGCCAGGGTCAGTCACGAAGTCGAAGCTCGAATTGAAATTAAAAAGACATAATTTTTCGACAACAGTAGAGCCTAAACTTCTTTTAAAAACGACTCCAATTATAAATTTATGTTCTTCATCTCGTCCATTTTGGCCATTTATTGTACGCGCTTCAATCGAAATGGACCACAATTTGCCTCAGCAACCCCTACTTTTGCCGTCGGTAAGTTTGCTCTCTTTGCGAGAGTCCATTCGGAGTCCGGATGTATTGTAATATCACAATGCACGTTGTATGCATGCATCGCGCATGGCCGGTCGCACACATGTAAAGCTAGCTAGCTGCAGATTGTGTTGTTCACTATGCAAATTTATTTATTCCACAGGCAGAGAAAGACTTCCATTGCCACAAACAACAACAAAAATACATAATAAGAACCAAGCAGTTTATACAAAATCGAGCTAAGCTTGCAGCAGAATCACCCTTGATTTGTAATGCTTGGTACCTACCTTGGGATTTTCTTGCAAGAATCGAGCCCAGCGCGGAACAGGGTTGTGAAATTCTCTTGATTTAGAGACGAGACTGAGACATCGAATTTTGTGTACAGCAAATGTAAAGGCGCATCTCGATAAACAACGCTGATTATCGGTCCGCCCCTAGCCGGGACAATTCCAACCTAAACTGTCCAATAAATTCCCCTTTCCTTCGAATATATGTACCAGTGATACGATATGGTATTTGTGTTCACCCCTGTGCCTTGGTAATTGCAACAAAATCCACTTCAGGATGAATTTCGGACTATTTCAGATCCAGAATTCATTGTTGTTTCTAGTCGCACTGTGTCCGATCATGACGTCAGCTTAACCTGCTGCGTAAACAAGCATGGTGCACGATGGTGTGAATGTTTGAGCGCCGTCGACTGCAACTCAAGATTTCGGTGACAATTTCAATGTGTTTGTCAGTTTTGTGCATGGCTTGTGGAACGTTGTTTGTGGTCAATATAAGCCATAGTAAAAATTGCAATACCTGTCTTTATAGCATTGTAACAATCGATTTTCAGTGCACATTGATCACATTTTTTGGATCAAAATTTACTGTTTGCATTCGGTAGTGATCATGTGTGTGTACACTGTCAATGCATTGTGTGCACTGGTTCCATGGGGCATATGCTGTCTGTACTCGTTTGGTGTGGGGACCAGCGATTTTTAGAGTTGCATCAGTCTGTGTATTAAAATTGTAACACTAACAGTTTACTGCACAACTGAACTGCACTAGAAAAAAGTCATGATCAGCTAAGAACAAACATATCTTATTACACAAGTTAGATTTGTCATGACTCTTTCTCTTTTTTAGTCATAAATGCAATGAAGAGGGCATCCAACGTTGGCTAGTAATAGTAATAATAATATAAAGTAAACTGAAGCCCTTTTTTTTAGATCATTGAAGGACTAGTTCAGTTGTAACATGAGCATGATACTGTGAGGGCGCTCTGTGCAAGCTCTCTATTGTTTCCCGACCAGTATTTTCATGTTATGTGTATAGAGCTGTGAAATGTAACCCATGATCTTTCACCGTCATATTTAATCAACGTGCATTCAAAAAGGTGTAATGACAAACTTCACGTTCACCCAGCTTCCCTATAGACCGCTTGCAGACGCGTTCGATAATTGACGCGCGAAGGTGCGCGACGCCATGTTGTGGGACAAAATGTGCATGGATAGATATGCGCTTGTCCCACAACATGGCGTCGCGCGCCTTCGCGCATCGATTATGGAACGCATCTGCAAGCGGTCTATAAGTTGTAATTACTGTTACAAGGAGAGTGCACAAAGTCTATGGAGAGTCAAGAAAATGTTCTAATCTAAGTATTTCCTAAGGAAAGAATGTTGCAACCTGACGCCACTTCAGCATTTGTGTACAAAGTCTATGAAGAGTCAAGACAATTTTCTAAGTATTTCCTAACAAAATTGGAAATGTTTCTCAGTCCCAGATTCATGTCTACTCTTATCATCATTTCTGCAACGACTGACCTTCATTGAGATGATACAAAATGTATATGAAGAAAAAAATAGCATCGGGTTGCAACATTCTTTCCTTTCCTAACAACATTGGAAATTTTTCTCAGTCCCAGATTCATGTCTTTTCTACATTTTTGGTATGACTGACCTTCATTGAGATAATATATGATGGAAAAAGTGGCATCGGGATGCAACATTTATTCCCAAATCCTCCATTTACACCATAAACAAACCTCTGTGTGTATGACTTTGTTGCTGCTTTCAATAGGGGACATTGAACATTAGAGGACAATAGGGTCCCCAATTCCCGAGAGGTCCCCAATTTGGATTCGTGTACAAAACATATGGGAGGTCTTCCTAAAAAGTTACTACATGCACAAACAAAGAGGGACAATATAGGGGTGCCGATTGCAGGCAAATACACACTTGTGTGTTTGGGGGGGGGGGGCTGAGGGGGTAGGGCAAACAGGAAACCAAGTTCCATCATATTTGAATACATTTAGCTGCTGCAAGGTTATGACGTTATGCGTAGTGGCAATCTTGTGTTATTTGAATTCAGCAACAACGAAGACACAATAGGTTCACTCGTACATATCAAGGCAAAACAAATTGCCCTTTAAGATGGCTGCTACGCATAAGATATATTGATACAATTAATTATTCATTATTTCAATGTTTTTTTTTTCATTTTGATGCAGGTGCTCTGTGCTGTAAGGACAGCTTAGCCAGTCTAAACCTGACCCATGTGTTGTGATTGAGAAAAATCCTGATTGAGTAAAAAAAAATTACTTATATAATGTAAGTATAATTAACCAGAGGTCATGTTGCATTTTGATTATTATGCTATGTCTTGGCTGTTAGTTGTTTCCTCTCAAAAAATGCACATTAGCAAAAACATCTTGTGGTTCACTGCACGTAGTTATAGTGGCAGACTGGGACCGTGAGTGAAAAAAAAAACTTTACTCTCTCTTTAACTTTAAGCCAACAAAATTCTCCAAAATTTTCATGAGGCTAAAAGGTCCTCAGTATTTCACCAACCAAGTTTGAAGTCCCAATTCAATTTTTTAAAGGAGACTTTTCTCCAACATTTTGCACCTGAGAGTGAAGCCAAGTGATTTCAAGTTGTAGCCTAAGAGTAGACTGGCACACGTTTAATGGTTTGAAAAGATTGACCCTTCAGTGGTCTGGTGGCAGACTATGAAGACTGCATACCAGATATGTTTCTTTTGACACAGTTGATTGATGCAGTACTAAAGGGTTGTTGGACTGGGACTCTCATACATGGTATTGAGAGTCCCAAATTTTCGGACTAAAAGTGGAGGTGATAGTTATTAATTTGAAATCATGACTCTACACTCGGACTGCAGCTCCTGACTTCAATAATCCTAATCGCCCTGAATCCTCCAAAATCCTTTTTGCAAATTGGAGGAATTTGCAGAATTGAGGTTACATGGCCAAAGTGCGTTGCTGATTTCGGAGTACGCACTGTGTCAAGGTCTTGGGCCGGACCTTGTGTTGTTTATGCTCAGCCGTGCATAAATTTAGTCCTTGATTATACTTGACATCCTCCGCACTGCTCCAGGATGTCACTGCCTCTGCCTCAGCCTATTGACAGTCATAGCCGGAGGATTTTGCAGGATTCAGGCAGTGGTCACCCCTGCACGGACCATATTCAAGAAACAACGGAGGAATTTGCAGGATTGAGGCTATATATGCTATTTTTCCATGAGGCCAATTGGAGGATTTTGCAGGATTGAGGCTACATCCTAGCAAAAAGGCCTAGGGAGTTAGGGATAATAACAAGAATATCACCGTTGGAATGCAGCATTATGCTGTAACTTTTTTGCCGGACAGACTTTTGGTTATGGTACATGCAGTCAACGGAAACAGACTATAGAGAGTATAGAGGACTCCCACTGACCCACGTGACCCGACCTACGTCTGGGTACCGGAAAGTCAGCTCCACCATTGTAGTAGGCAAAGCTCTTATAGCACCATGAGCCATAGGAAGTAGGCAAACCTTCAAAGCTGTGGTGGATGGCAAAAACTGTGAGAAAAATACAGAGGGGTGTTACTTTGAAGCTGTATGATTGGAACCTGGTATAGGTTCCATGGATGAACTATAAGAGGGCGCTTTCAGATTACTTGGCTGCAGTTGGGAATAACACATGTATGTGTCAGTCAGAAGTGGTTTCAACGTTTCAATTAAAAGCCCCAGCCAATTAAATTCGGATGCATTGTCAAAGTAAGGGCTCAAGTTTCTTGCCATATTAATATTTTCGTATGAAATTGTAAGGATGCAGTAAGTGACAACATTTGCACCAAAATCCACTGTTGTGATAGTGATTTGAATGTTAATTTGAGACGGATCCATTTAATTTCCGGCATTTTTGAAAATCAGAGCTTGTTTCCTTCCGTCCCCTTCCCCAGTCTTGCCAACTTCTCTGTCTCCTTATATCGGCAAGGTAGGTTTTGCCCCTTAAGGGTAGATCCAAAATCTGAAAGCCAATGTTAATCGTGCATGAGGTGTTGGTAAAATACTTTTTTTTGTGACAGTAACCTATTTACAGGCGTGCAACTTTTCCTCGGATCAGCTGATTTCCTCTTTTTTTACTTCCCATGTGTGCCATTGAAAATAGAAAAACACTGTACAAAGTCTGGGAAAAATTTGAATTTCCTCTTTTTTGTGATTTCCCAGTTGCATGCCTGTATTTAGGAGTCTGTTTCCCATTTTTTTTTCTCAGAAAGATGTCATCCACATGCTCCTGCTGTGAAGAGGACTGTGAGAAGAAAGTGAGCGGTGTGGTGAAAGGCGTCCACGCCAAACTCAGAAAGAAACTCAAAGAAGGTACGGTGGATTTGAGCTATGAAACTCAACCGTGATGGACCCAACAAAGATCCAACAGCACAAATTGGCTTTTGGGCAGAAAGTCTTTTCTTCTAGCTGTTGGGCACAGTTGGGTTCAGCAGGGTTGTTTTGAAATACTTCCAGAGGGGTTGGAGTTATTGAAACAAATGTCACAACATCAGTAGACCAAACCATTAGGCCCCGCCCACTGCACACATGGGTAACAACACACACACCTCTGCATCATTAGGCCCCACCCACTGCACACATGGGAAACAACATGTGTGCCTCTCCAATGCCACACTGTATGTTCAAACTACGTGCGTTACGTGCACGTACACCCATACATGTAGGGCTTCCGGGGACGCATGTAGGACATTAACCCTAACCACCCCAACTCCATCAAAATCCATCACCCCATTTTGGGGGACTTGGTCCAGAAGGCCTGGGGTAACTAAATATTGATGGAGTATGATGGACTTGGGCCAAATGGCCTGGAGCAGTGCTAGGGGTATCCGATTGATTTTGCCTAGCTTCCTGTACTGCTATTGTGATAAAAGCCATGTGTAGCAAGTCCATGAATGTCAACCAGTGCGTCAGTGGTGGATTCCATTATGTCATGTACAGTTTTGTATTAGACGCACAGTGATTGATAGATTTTGATGGAATTGGTCCAGTTCCTAGTAAAAGACGCTAGGGAGTTAGGGTTAATGGCTGTGATTGGTCAAAATACCATTGGGCGGGGCGTAATGAATCAGTCTATTTGATGCTTGACTATGAACTCCTGAGAGGTCCAGTATGTGGGACACATGTAGCGTGATCGATTACTTCCCCATGATTACTTGTGCAAGCCTGACTGCATTCGATTTAACTCTCACGTGACTTCTCTCGCTTACTCGAGCCTGCCCCAAGTAACTGACACGCTGAGCCGGTTACTTGGGTAAGTATCTCATAAAGCCATGCTAAACCGTGGCTGTCACGTCTGGCAAGAAGCCAGCAGTGGGAACTTCAAAAACGAAAATTTGTTTCCAGAAAGCTCTGGATGATGGGCGGAAATTTGACACATTGTGTCTGAAGCAGCATGGCTACAGTCAAGTATGTCACCTTAAATATAATTATTTAAAACCAATCCACTGTAAAAAGGGGCTGCGTATGTCACTCGTACGTCATCAAGTAACCCGAGATCGCTTACTCTCACGTTATTGCGCATGTGCACCTTTCCGCGATTTAGAGGCACGAGTAAGGGCAGGGAAGTAATCGAGCACGCTCATAATGTACATGCACCTGTTTATGTGCATGGCCGCCATTTAGGGGGTAGTTGTAGATGGAATTTTGTCAAGACGTCACAATCAAGGCGTCTTGATTTTTGCATCAAATTAAGTGGCATTGCAGTAAGGCCAAAAAAAAAAGTCTCCGGTTTCTGGTATGGAGCTTGCCCAAAAAGTGGTGCGGCGACGCGGCTTTTTTTTTTTTTTTTTTTTACCTGTTTTTTTTTTTTTTTTGGCTTCAAATGTCGGCTGATGACTGCAAATGGTGCCGACTAAACTTAGTGCAAATATATGGGAGTCCAGAGAGGCCACATAAAGCTTATTCTCGATCATAACCCCATCTAAAAACACGTTAAAATTGTGCAGCAGCAGGATTCCAGTCAAACCAGTGAGTTTGGCGGTTTTGAGACATCATCTTGTATTGAAAAAAAAATTGTGCAGCAGCAGGATTCCAGTCCAACCAGTGAGTTTGGCAGTTTTGAGACATCATCTTGTATTGAAAAAAAAACTTTTTCATTTTGCCGACGCGCATGGCTACGGCGACGTGCGCGCATACCAGAAACCGGAGACTTTTTTTTTTTGGCCTAAAGGATAAGTATGTACAAGTATACAGCACAAGCATGGGCTAAATGGCACCTTGCCAAAGTACATGAGGCACATCGTGTTCATTTTTGTCGACAGACAGCGGCATTAACCCTCCTAGTGGGAAGTTAATAGTTAGAGCAATAGTTAAAACCCTTTAAAACCCTGCAGGTTACTTTCAGGTAAAGGGATATGGAGTGAAAAGTAACTGTGTCACACAGAGAGTCACTTCGTACTGTGGAGAACAGTAATGTGTGACTGAATCTGCCTGCTTGCCCTGAGCTTAAAGGAAACATGCAGTCCAAAATTTCCATAACGTATTTTTTTTTATATATACATTCATTTATGTGTATTAAATGTGAATTAAAAGCAGAACTGGTTCTGGTGTACATTTAGTGTGGTAATTTGCCGTCCAAAATTGAACCCCCCCCTTTTTGATTTTCGCGGCAACTCCAAATGAGGGCGCTGTTCATGACGTAAACAAAGGCAGAGAAATCCAGGGCCCGTAAATGACGTCTGGGTACGAGACAGATTAGCGAAGCTACTGTGCTGTGTGTATGTGCAGCCGCCGCGTACAAGTACGTGGCATTATATGCACACATACGAATGTGTCTACATGTACATGCACAGTGGACGTGCGACGGTGCCACCGTTGTCGAATGAACACAACGACGACCGTCATGACCGTGAAAGTTCCGAAGACTCTTCCTCTTCTTTCCTTAGCGAATCCGATGAAAATGGTACAGATTCGTCCAATTCGAATCAGAGTTCTAATGATTCAGACACTGACTCGATGTTTTTTTAGGGGCATGCCCAAGTTGCTGTACAGACCAGCATCAAAGCACGACGGCTCAAAGTGCAGCGCAGAGGGCTGAGAACTCACTGGGCCCGGACCACTTTTCTCTGGTATTTACCTTCACTTTGGCTCTCCAAATGCTCTGATATTTCGGATTTACTGGAAACAAATGAAGGCTTACTCCATCCTTGGTAGTTTTGCTACACCCAGCAGCCACACACCTTGTCGGCATGGCCGAAAATCGGGTGTTATTTCTCCTCGATTCCGAACGAAACACCAGAAAAACTTTCAGTGCGGCAATGTATATATACATGTATTATGATGCACGCCGCAATGCCGGTGCCCCCCGCAGCGCGGCAAGTCTCTGCCTTGATTTGTGTCATACCCCTCGCAAAGTTTTATGTTAATGAAGCTTCCCTTTGTGGGGCAGAGTAGTTTGACCAAACATGTTCACAAATTATTTTCCCCCATTTATCCCAGAAAATAAACACCGCCATACACAAAATATTGTTAAAAACATCATCCTTTATTGATTTAAGCAAAAAAAATGCAATCAAAATTTTATTTCATGTTCCCTTTAAGTATGCGAAAGAATTGTGCAGGAATGTGAAGTTGTTATCGATACTCGTTGCTGCTAACTTTATAGGTGGGTGCAGACATCCGGGAAGTTAGCTCCTAGATGTGTGTTCTTGAAACTCAATGGTTCTTGAGTCTGGAGTGCTGAATGCTAACACATAGCATCCGATGATCTGGTGTGCAAATGAGTAGATGTTTTCATTGGATGACGTCACTCCGCCCCAATCTATGGGAAAAAGTGCTTTTGCGAAAGTTGAAGGGATGTAAAGTGCAGAAGACTAGGCGGGTTGAAATCGCAGGTCAGAAGGGGGTGTGATCAACTCTCTCCCCCTCAATCACAATTTCCGCGATAGCTTCCTTTTTGACAGTGGGATTGTGTTAAGAATCCCAGAGCTTTTTTTCTTGTGTGAATTTTACGTTTAATTGATGCTTCAGTGGCTGGAACGGTTGACAAGCAAACTCTTGGATGCATAAAGTCTGAGTTATAATGCTTTCTTTGTGACAGTTGTGCTGTCTTTGTTCCTTGTGGTCTGGTGGTCCGAAGTTAGGATTTGAGGGTTTTAGTCCAGCTTTGTAGTGAGGAGATGCAAGTGGTTGAATTGGAAGACTCAGGACAGTCACAGTTCCTGGTAGAAATGGCTTTTTCTCTACAGGCATGAGATTTTTTTTAAGACTTTCATCTGAAATCAGACTTTTTCAGTCTGATAAACCAGTATGCCCCTTTGAGACCTTCCATCCCATTTTCAGATTTTTTTTTTTTAAATTGGCAATCTCATCCCTATGTCTACCGAGGAGTAAACAATTCATGTTGACTCAAATTTGGTTGATAGATTAGTCCTTTTAAGTGTACAGCATTGTGACATTATTCAGGGGTACACTTCCAAGAGAAATTAGGGTCTTATGAATGCTTCATTGGCTTGATGATCAGGGGTAATAACAGTAGGTTCAGAGGGACCAAAAATGAGACCCGCTGAATGGAAATGGAACTTTTGCTCTTAATAGTAGCCCATCCTACAGTGGTTTTATATTTAAGCTGTTGAGATGAACAACTCAAAATGATTGTGGATAAGATTATATCATTTAGAGTCTACTATCTCAGCTCTTGTTGCAAAGTTCCTATCAAAGAGATTCTTGGCAGCAAGCCAAAAAACAAAACACTATCAAGAGTGACTAGAGTCCGATCCTGTAAAAAATTTTTTGTAAATACATGTATTTTTCATTCACTAACCTACAAGTAGTGACAAAGAAAGAGCCTTAAAAACTGATATTTCCTTGCTTGAAATTGTATTGTCTATTATACACCCGGTCATATTTTTACCAAGTAGAAGATGGCCAGAGTCCAGCACTGAGAAAACACTCTGTATCGCCCACTACAAATTAGGAGTTTGAGAGCTTCTAACGTAATTAAGAGAATGATTGAAGGCCGTATGTTGCAAGGGTTTTGATCAGGAGTACCTGGATATTATGACACCTTCCCAAATCAAGGAAGGAACAAACTGTCTGTTGCCTTAAGCACATATCCTAACCCTCAGAGCAAATAACCAGATAGAAAAGAAACTTCTAATAAATTTGTTAGTCGCCTTAAACAAATTGTCATTCCCTAGCATCAGTTGTCAGATTTCTCATTCGGTGTGACACAGATTGATGAGTTTTGTATTGAAACATTGTGCATCAGCCCTCGAGCGTAGGGGAAGGCGGGGTTGGGGGATTTTTGCTTCTTGTTTTTCAGCTAAAGTACACTCGCTTGATTTGTCATCTTGAATGGATGGTTGTAGACAATGTTCCAATTAATAATCTGACATGTTTTTTGGTTTTCACACGAGGGCAAGTCCATGGTAACTCCGTTACCTTTGGGTATTCCATCAACTTTGTACTGTTATTCGATAAAGTCAAAGAATTTGGAGTGGATTTTTCTCACAGAAGATCCCTTGAAATTGAGTGACTAAACAACAGAAGTTGCATATAAAATAAAGTTATATTGATTTGGCAACAAGTTGTATATCGGTGACTCACGTTACACAAATTGGACATGTAATACCTTGCATTTGAAAGTGTCCTCATTCTTTGAACTGTTGGAAAAGTAATTTCAGTGCCCTTACATTATTAGGGCAAAAGTCATATGCTACCATAACAATAATACAAAAAAATTCAATCATGAAGTCTCTGCAGGGATATATTTTGGTAAGTTAAGTTGCAGTTTGTCCACCCATAATTGGTACAAGACAAAACATATATTAAGAAAATTATAATCTCACACCAACAAAATGAAGTCTTTTGGCATAGAATATTATTACCCTTTCTCTCAGTCAAAAGCCAAAAGCTCACAATTACACATATGCTTTTTGCATGAAATTTAAATCCATAATAAAATTTAACAAAAAAAATTAAATCCATAATTTTAGGCTAACTTAAAAATCTCACTTAACCATGCCCCACCTCACTGGCACACCATGCAGTTGAAACATCTTGTTGTTCCTTTTGTATTTGATAACCACATTTGAGATTGTGATGATTGTAGTCAGGACTAAAGATTTCATTAAATTGTCCACTTTTCAGCCATGTCCACATTCTCGTGGAAAACCCTCAACTTATTATGATATGCAGTATCATAATTTTAAAGTTGAAGAAAGAAATTGACTGGAGCAGGGGATGAACCTGCGACCTCTGGATTGCCATTCCGGTGCTCTACCAACTGAACAGCCCTATATTCAATAAAGACATTGACAAAATTTGGGAACCGCCAACGTAGGGCTGTATAGCTCAGTTGGGAGAGGGCTGGAATGGCAATCCGGAGGTTGCAGGTTCAAACCCCGCTCCAGTCAATTTCTTTGTTCAACTTCTGTAGCATAGCTTTGGTGCTGATTCCAGGTTGCAGCGATGTCAAGTCTTCACATTGTTTTAGGGTCGTGCATTGGAACCAGGTACTCAAGTACCCAACCGCTGATGTCGGGAACCGGTTCCAGATTAGGCCAAAGAAAGATTACATGGCACTCGAAAATAGGGTAGGTAGGTAGGGAAATTTTGGGGGGGGGAATTTTTTGTGTGTATGATCATATGGAGACGTCTGCGTGTAGTCAAAGGTAAAAGGTAGTAATTGATGGTTTTGAGTATTTTTTTGTCATTTTTCCTATAAAAAAAAATTAGGGTAGGGGCTGTCAGAATAGGGTAGGTAGGGAAATCGGAAGCTGATATTTTTTTGGGGGGGGGGGGCCTCACGGAATCAGGTACAAGTAACCAACTTTAAAAATTACTTAGTAACTTTTCAGCCTTATGAAAAAGAAAGGTTTCAATCAAATGTCTTTTGTGAAGAATTTTCAAAATTAAAACCAGGCTAAATGGAAAAACAAAACAAATTCATGTTTAATAATGACGCTTGCGAAAAGTAAACCACTGCTGTGTCAGATGCAAACAAACAGGGTTTTCCATCATTTTCTCCATAAATGTGAGACATTTTGTGGATTTCCTTTAAGGACACCCAGGGCTTTGAAGAGCACAGCTTGAAGCCTGAAATCTGTAAGAATGCTGCCCTCTGTTGGTCGAAAGTAATGCTTTCATTATTGAACCAAAAAGTCCAACAAATCATCTTTTGTCGCTTGGCATGTTTGAAAGTAGGATAGCAAATTGAACCTAACCATACTTAATCTAACTCGCCTGGCTTCACAAGACAGGCGAGCTATTTTGATGAAAACTGACACAGGATGATTAATTTATGTCGTCTGCAAAACGTAACAGCGAGATGACTTGCAGTTTCAGGACACGTCTTTCCAGTCCAAACAAAACAATCTGCAAACGATAGAAAATGCCCTGAAATAAATTAATTGCAAGAGTCAACATGTTTTGCACACATTCTTCAATCAACACAGGCACACTGATGAAAGCAGTATATGGAGAGAAATGCTGCTCCTTTTACATGAATGCTGCCCTCTTGTGGCCCATCATATCCAACGTGTCATGGTGATAGTTCTCATAAACTTTATCCAATCTACAGTATTTTATAGGGAAATACATGTACTTTTAGAATAAAAAATAAAGAGAAAACCTGCTAGTTTGTCTTTCTGTGAAGCAGAGACTTTGAGTTTGGGAAATATTTGCTATCAAAATTGTTATCAAAGGTTTCAAAGTTTTACAGGTTCCTTATAATGATTGCACACATATACATGTAACATTTTGTAAGATAACATTTTATATTTTATACAGCATGGTGAACTTTTCTCTCAATTCTAGTGAGCATGGTTCGAATCTCACTTGGTGCACAATGTGAAATTGGGGGTCATCGCCTCCATTTGATCATGTTGGTGTTACATCACAGTTGTCATTCACTGATGTTAAACTGAAAGATTTCTTGGTTATCCCTTGTAAGATGACGAAACTCTGTGGACTCACTTTCAGTAGCTAAGCAAAAGGAAGGTTTTTGTGATTCAAACCCCCTCCTCATGATGACCCCATCTTTCCACCCCCTCCCTGAGTAAATCTGATTTGTTAGGCATTGGCTTACTGTAGAGCTGTCTCGAATATACCGACTATTCAAATTATCAACCAAATATTTGAATATTTTTTTGCCGGTTTGAATAATCTAATAAAAAAAAAACTATGCACGTGCACACACAACTGTGGTGTCATTTTAATTGTTAGGCCAAAAAAAAAAATACTCGGTCTCTGGTCAGCGTGCGCGTCGATTTTAATCATGCGCGTCATTCTTCTTTTTTTTTCAAATTAACACAGAAGCTACAACAGCGCCCTCTATTGCCGCGCCTCGTCAATTGTTTGTACCAAGGAGCACCAAGGAATGGGGAAATTGCACCAAGGCAAATGATAAAGGGCACCAAGGCAAATTATGGAGGACACCAATGTATAATGAGGACACAAAAAAAGCAAAATAGTACCCCCCAAAAAAAGTCATAAAAAACAACAAAAACAAAATGCGTTGCCGCATCTATTCCGGAACTTCGGTCTAACCAGAGAACGACTATTTTTTTGGGGGCGGCCTTAAGTTGCGTTTTTTATTGTCAGATGCCACTTTTTTGTTGACAGATATTTTTTTTGGCGACACCTGTTTATTGGTTCCATTCTTTTAGCTGGGTAAAGTCCCTTGACAGTTATACAGTACTAACTTCAAAACACTCCAGCGGCGTATAATATCCATCAACGCATGCACATTTTAACCGGCGGGCTTCGTATGCAACTTCTGACCACCGAGAAAGGCAGCAGCAGCTGGCATGTGTAAAAGTTGATCGGCGAGATGCGAATATTCGAATATTCGGTCAAATGCAGTTTCGAATAATCAAATACTAAATTATTCGGAAATGGTCAACTCTAGCTTACTGTACAAATAGGTGCAGTAAAATATCCAACAATGTCAAGGTTTGTCCAGTGCCTGATTTTCCGTATTGCCCGAGAAAATGAGCAAACCTTTAAATTAATTAAACCTCTTTAATTAAATTGTGAAATAGCTTTAACAAAATGGAAGTGAATTGGTCAGGTATTAATTGCTATCAAATCAGTTGAAAGATAACATCCCTTCATGTAAAAGTTGCAAGATTTGTATAAAAGTTGCAAGATTTCTCCAACTTTGACAACATGCAGTCAACTACCACCACAATATTATTTACCCTAAACTCTTTCTTAACCTCCATTCGATGACACTAAAATCTCCGAACTTGAGTTTTGCAACTCTACTCTAATTTTGTTGGAGTAGGTCACATTTTTTCATTGTGTTTAAGCAAGGTGTCTTTGACCTTCTTGTAGCTTAAGGCCCATGGCAAGTTATTCGTCGTCTTGTCTTTGTTTCTAATCCTCTGGGGCTTAGTACGCACGTCAGGCAGGTGTTGTTGATAACGCAGATGACAAGACAATGGCGGCCCCTGACCAAGCGAGTTTCTCGTTCATGGTACCTCGCAAAACATGAGTGACTCGGTGATAATTTTTGTGTACAGGGAACCTTCAGCTACCGCTATTTTGACTTGATATAGATTTTTGTCTGCTTCTTTTTGTGTCTTTTCATGATGTGTGGACAGAGCCGTTTATTGGCAGCACTGCAAGGAAATTGATACACTGTACCCGGTATGCTGTGTGTGCCGTCAGTTGTAAAATTGTTAAACTGTTCTGTCCCCCCCCCCCTCCTCCAGGAGTAAATAGGTACCTGTGAGAGCAGCAGGGGCAGATCCAGGATTATTTGCAAAGGGGGGGGGGGGGTTTCATCAGCAAATCAATGCTGAAATGTAAACAGGTTTTTTTTTCGGACACTTGGCCTCCGTAAAATCAATGGGGGGGGGGGGGGAGCTCGGCTCATATCGTACTTTAAATGGGAGCTCTGTTCAAATCCGACGATCATGAACACATACCCCGTACCCCAACTGGCTGAGTCCGAATGACATTGTCGGGGGGGGGGGGGGGGACAGGGGAGGGGTGGTTTCACATTATTTTTCAATATATTTCTGTGAACAAAAATATATTAGGTCACAGCTGGGGGTTTTTTTTGGGGGGGGGGTTTTCGACCCCCATAACCCACCTCTGGATCTGTGCCTATGCAGAGATGATTATTGTGACTAATTTTAGCTACTTCACAAAAATGGGAGTATCGAGCTGTGTACTTCACAGGGAGCTGAGATAGCCTTTGAAATGTTTCAGTGGCCCAATGAGCAGTGGCAATAATGATGTAACGCTTCGAGCACCAATGCTGGTCTGTATCTGCATTTCTTAACAACTGCATTATTATGTTGTGTTGGCCATTTTGGTGCAGTAGCCACCCCCCCCTTTTTTTTTGCCATTTTACTTGTGGGCTCAAGCTCACATGTTTTTCTATCACAATTCATTACTTTTCTCCTGCACATTCAATTCAACATTGATCATATGTACTATGTGCTCTTCTCAGATTGCTTACTGATCTTGGCTATGAAATTTGTAAATTATCACATTTTGCAAGAGACACCAATAATAGGCCTATTACTTGAAACTTTAGGTGTTGGTGTTACATATTTTTTTTTTTTTGGAGGGGGGAGGAGGGGGTGGGTGGTTAATTAAAATCTTTCTTTTCTCTGTAAATTTGTAAGTGTAGCAACACTGTGACATTGACCTTTGGAAAATAATTTCCGTAAAAATTCCCGGCAGTTACAGGTAATTTGACGTGCAGCCTGCTTGACGTCAATGCCCGTGTGTATTGTGATGTGTATATATGACATCCTTCCTGTCATAAATTCTCTGTGATTAATTTGCTACTTCTCCACCTAGTTAATGTTGCCCGGATATTGCTATTATCTTGGTCCCTGTTTTCGGCTTCAAAAGATTAACCGCAACCTTTATTTGTGAACCTGCATCTATCTATCCAGTGCCTTCTCCTATGCGAAAGTTGGTCGCTGTGGATCGCCATGATGCTCTGTCTCTGGCCCGTTTTATTAATTTTTCACCGAGAGTTTTTCCATTCTCTGATTCCGTCAGTTCGCTTTCTCCTCTGTGTCCCTCTGTATCTTTAGTTTCCTGTTTGTGAAGAAATCCTTCAAGTTGATGAATATGGTTTGGGCAAATTCTATTCTCCGTCTGATTTCAGAGTCACAATTGACAACTGCAGATATCAGGTGCCCCAGGTGGTTGAAGGATTCCAGCTGCTGCAGGACTTTACCTGACTGACAATTCAAGTTGTGAATTGTCGTCACTTTCGTCTTTTTCTCATTGATAGATAGACCAAACCATTCACTGATAGGATTTACTTGATATAACTCTCCTTTTGTTTGATCAGTCACAGACAGTCCAAAATTAAAGCCACTTCTCCTGCCGTGCTTTTACACAGGCTAGTTGCCAGCAATCAAGATCATTTTTCCAGCAAGCACTGTGACAGTCAAATTTCATCAACAGACAAAAGCCAGTAAATTGTTAGCCTTTAGTCAAGTCCCACGCGCTTACCCAGACACGTGACGCACTCCAGATGATGACAGGCAAATAGACTAGCACGAGCGGCGTAGCCGCGAGGGCCTTTACCATCTCGTGGAGAACGCTTATGTTTTTCTTTACATTTGTCTACCGATTTGGTAGACATGCATAATGCATTACCCATTGTGAATTGACCAATGAAAATGCAGAATTACTAACGTAAATCAGCCGTCGTCTGGCGCCAGACAGCACGCGCGCCATGGCACGCACGCGTGCTGTTGCTGGTAACCGCAAACCACCGTTAGATGATTGGTTTATATTGCTTGATTTATATTACGTGAATAAATGAATAAGTGATTAGTTCCACGAGATAGTAAAGGCCCTCGCGGCTTTGCCGCTCGTGCTAGTCTTTTTACGTGCCAGCATCCGGGTGCGTTACGTGTCCGGATGGTCCGGGTATAGGCGCGTGGGACTTGACTAAAGGCTAGTAACTGGTAGGCACAGGTGGCTTATAAATCTTCTACAGTCAAAACATTGCTGTATCAAGTTTCAAAACAGTCACAGCCAGTCAATCCTGCTTTATGTGGGCAAGGAGCTCTCGACTGTTTAAAATAGCCACTTGATTTATTTTGACTGCTGGGCTGGCTTCATTGAAATTGCCAGCCAGAGAGGGAGGGTTTTAGTTCACATCTATAGGCCTTCTCTTTAATCAGCTGTTAACATACAGAGTTTTTAGCCACTCTGGAATCAGGGAAAACCTTGAAGATGAGTTTCCATTTTGATTTTTCCAGTTGAGGAAAACTCAGGGAATATTAAAAAAACACCACAAATTAGGGGAAACCCAGGGAATCTGACAGAAACATGGAAATGATATAAAATCATTGTATACACTGGCTACCGCTCTGGTGCATATGATGAGGAAAGGATGGCTATAAGGGGAGAAGGAAGGCCAATGCTTGTCAACAAGTTGCCAGGGTATTATCAGTATCTTAGTTGCTTTGCTGCAACCACCTCTTGACTTCACTGCAACCTCGTTAAAGTGGAAATATTTCTCATGACATTTTGGAAATTTCTCAGTGAATTTTCGTTTTCCTTTTGTTATATAGTGCTGGAAACCCTGAACACGGTGTCATCAGCATTTTATAACCAATTTTATGTCCGTCTCTTTAATATTATGCCAGCTTCCGTCTCCACACTTCTCATAATGGTCTGTGCAAAAATGTTTGAAAGGGAAGGCGATAACGCATGTGGACAATACCCCCCCCCCCCAGCCCTCCACTAAAACAGGACCCTCGGAAAATCTACGCCTTTTAGTATTCTACATCGAAGTGCACACCTAAAGAATTAGTGTCGAGTCATCTAGTAAGTACCTTAATCCATAGCAACACGCAGTTGGTGTCGGCTGCCCAGCCCCAAGGAGTGTTTATGGAAATTGATTAAGCTTCACACGTCTGCAATGATTAATCACCTCGCTAACTACGTGTTATCATTTAGCTTGTGGGAAACCAGCCCCTCCCTCATTTCCTTCTTTTAAATATCTTACAGAAGCTGGTGTTTGGTGACTTTGCAGTTTGACGTAAAAAAAGACCATTCATCAGACAGCAAAATTTGCCACACCTGAAATGTGTTCTTTTTGCGAAATTGCCACAGCTGAAATCTGTTCAACTTTTACAAATATGTGGTGTAACATGCCGTAACAACACTAATTTGTGTTACAGTGTACTTTTGCACCAAGCATAAAGGTGGTTTTAAAGGTAGAGTACCGGTTTATCATTTGCAGCTATCCAAAAAGTAACTGACAAAATTACTGTTGAAAAGCTTACTTGGTTTAAAGATGGGGATGGCAATGATCTCTCTCTGCGAAATTATTCTTTCTGGAATGCTCTCATTTTGAAAAAACAATAAAAGAAGGTCATTTCCAAAGATGGGTCAAGTGACCGAAATTTCCCTTAGTAGTTGGATTGTAATTCGGCGAATCCGTGAATGGCTGCGCGCAAGCGTTGACGTGACGCACACGCGCGCACGCGGTTGCTATTATTCATCGGTTCAGTGCGTGACATCAAGTAGCTGCAATTTGGCTGAATGAGAACATGTCCCAGACGCTGATTTTGGGCCCAATTCAAAACATGACTCGGCAACTTTTGAATTGAAATCGAGATCCTAGAATATTGTTTTCTCCAAATATTACAGCATTCACAGAGCTAAAACTTCATCAGGTTAGTTGTTAAGCACTTTCACTGCTTCAAACGAAAAAATTCACAAATGACAAATGATGTACAATGTACATGTACCCTACCTTTAATAATAGTGGTAGGCATATGTTACCGTACAATAAACGCCCTTCTCATTCTGTTTCGCTCTCACTTGCAAAGAGACTACAAAACTGCACATGTACCTCAAGACAAAAATCTGGGACAGTCCTCATATTTTCATTACATGAAGTTACTAGAAAAAAGACTAGCACTTATACACAGCTGGGGAATTATTTTCAAGCATGTTGCTCAATCATTCAGGATGTTAGTTAGTTGTCTTAGGCTGCCTCACGGCAGCACAGAGGAAACTGTCACAATTTCCTTATTGATGTCAAATTTCTTATCAAGGATGTAAACCCTATCTTCACTCCATGTGCAATTTTGCTAGGAAATTAAAAAAATCCCGTACTCTGTAGCAACCAGGTTGCACATTTTTGAGGGATTTAATTAAGCCCTGTGTACAGTAATAATAGCTGGACTCTACCTTCCTCAATGAACTTCATGCATGAAAAATAGATGGTGCTTTCCGACCACTTTTGAGAGCTCTGTGGGGACATATGGTGTATGGGTACTGGTTTGTGCGCCTATGGCGCGAAGAACGCATGACAAATTTGTATTCTGAATGTGTGCAAACTTGTAGTGTCTTTGCGTGAGTGTCAGGCGCCGTCAGCAATGTGTTTGAATGTCTCGCCCAGTGGTCTCCCCCAACTCTCCCTTTGTAACCGTTGAGGGGGTACTTGTGCACAGAGCCCATCCTCCAAAACTTGATCTTGAGGGTATGGTTAGTGGATGAAACCATCTCAGACAGCTTTTTTAAGTTTGTTTTGGACAGCCTCATGGCACTACTGTATTCAGCTGAGATGAAAACTAACCTCTTATGCCACGCATACAAAACAGACAGGTATAACTGTGGAACAAGCTCTTCTTTATTCTGAAATCAGTTACAGAAAAAAAATTCTACAGGTAACATCCAGCCACTTTTGTCAGTTATTTTATCAAATAATTTTTCTAAAATATTAAACTTCTTGCTCGTCATTGATGTACACTCAGTAATCCTAAATTACTTCGGTTAATATGAGAAACACAAGACCCAAGAATTACATTTTTAATATCCCACAACAAAAATTTAATCCAAATTCATGTCTAGAACTGTATCTGGACACCAGGCTAGTTTTTCTTTTCAGCTTGCCCCACCATTTTCTTTCCAGGGTCTGGCCACGACCGGCTTGCCTTGATGCCCCCCTCTAAATCGCACTTCCTGTTTGAAACTTGTAGTTGGTGATGAGTCATGCCGGCGGTTTGCATCAGCTGATTTCAAGGCTGCTAGTACGCTTCATGTATGCCTGTCAGAAAAGAATCTGAGGAGAGCTTGAAAAATTCATTGTCAACAATTTTAGAAATTTGCTTCAGATATTGCTGATGTCACAGTTGTGGTGATCTTATTCGATGTTACCAGTTTGTGATTTTATTCTTGTGTTTTTTTCTTCAGGAGATGGAATCGTTATTAACCCTATAGTCACTGTAGTGCCTGAAACTGCCCTGCCTAATACTCACTGTAGCACCTGAAACCACCTGAGCACCCTGTGGTTTTATTGATTCTTCAGTAAATAAACACAATGTAATACAATGTGATACAATGTAGTACAGGTACTAATGGGTTAAATTTGGGTATGGTTTCTTTTTATTTTGAAAAAAAATTTCCTGTCAAAAAACTACCTTTCTGCAGCAGTGGAACATTTATGATAGCCTTTTTGCATTTGAAATAATAACCTTATCTTCCCTAAATGTATCAAACTTCACACAAAGGTTTTGCCTTTGACATCATTTTCCTTTCTTCTGTCATTAATATGCCTTGATTGGTCCTGAAAATTACCGTTGAAGTTTAGGTCAGGTGATAGCAAATCCTTCATCATGTGGGGAAACATTGAGTACTGGTGTACTTCACGGTACATTATTGAGCCAGTACAGTAAAGTATGGTTTTCTTACAAGAATATCTTTTACAAAATTATTTAGGGGAAAGTGCATGTAATTTTTTTTAAATTTCTGATATCCCATGTCATTCATTTTTGTCCGATTTGTCATCTGTGGTCTTTCTAATCTTGAATTTCTATAAATATGAGACATTTCCTAATTGACACATCCTTTTCATATGCACGTGGATATAGGTGGACACACCCAAGCAAGCCTGTGATTCTTTTAATCCATTTTTCTGTTAGCATGGAATATACAGTGCGTATATAAATTCGGTGGAAGGAAACTCGGTACTAAAAAAGTCAACAAAGATGCAGTCAAATGAGTATTCTTGATTTCTGGAAATTTTACTCTTAATGTGACCCAGTGCGAAATTACAATTATTTTTGGAATTTTGATGAATGTGACAGTTATTAATAAAGTAACTCAGTTTGAATCCCTATGCTTTTAATAAAAGCATTTATACATTGAATTAAAAAAAAATGCATTGAAGTTTTAAATATTATATTCCTTCATAAAAACCAAGGGAAATCAAGCATGAGTTATAAATTCTGCATATGTGCATTATTAGCATATCAAAAAGATATTCATCAATTTCAAACAATTTGCAGTTAATTCTTAAATTCCAGTGCCCAACTTTTTTCCCCCCTGTTTCCTGTCAAACTAATTGAATACAAATACATGAAGACTTGAAATGGTCGACACTATACATCAGATGCAGTGTGCATGCAACCTATCTTGGGCTGTAATCTGTAATGACATGCAGGCAGCCCCCCTTGCAATGGGCCAGAGTGTTACACCCACTACCGGCACATGAATCCTGACTGGCTAATGAGCAATGATTGAATAATTCAAGACATGGGAGGCCTCGGTGTCAGGTGTGCATTGATAAGGAGAGGTACCAACATCGTGGGGTCGTTACATGTAGGTCACCCAGCAGTGGCTTAACTATGGGGGGGGGGGATGTGCTCTCTCACCCGTGCGCCCCCCCCCCCCCCCCCCCCCCCCCCCCCAAGCAGCTGTCCGTGCTGCCCCTGCTGCCCCTGTACTCTTTGTCAACTTTTGGACAAGCGCTGGTGCACGCAAAACTCGATCGTTGGCCATTTCAGGCTGGCGCATGTAAATCTTCATCAGCCCATTTCGAATATTTAAATATTTGATCAAGTCCAAGTTATTGAATATTAATTTATTCAAAAATTGCACAGCCCTGCATTTCTATGAGCTCTCATTGGATAGATACAGTTTACTTCTGCGTGCAAATGGTGTGTTCTCGGGGGATGCATTAATTGTGTCGGTAAACTACCCTCAATGCTTTGCATTTCCTTCACAAAATGTTGTAAGAAAGATGTGAAAGTTTTTTTAATACTTTGAAATGGCAAAGAAAGTCGAGGCTGTTCTTGTGATTGGAAAATGTTTGTCTTTCTATGATTTTGCTTGTATCGCTGCCAGTATATATCTTTGGGTATTGAACACCAGAAGCTTTACTTATGATGCAAGCTGTTTCCATGCCAGTGCAAGTCACTGCACATTGATGATACAGTACTGCATGGCTGGCCACCTGCACTATCATCATTACATATCATTCCCTCAGACTTGAAGAAGGGAGTACATGTCTTATCCAATTTCCCCAGGGTGAGGGAGAAGCCCCCCCTACCCCCTCCTCCCCCCCCCCCCCCTCGAGCTCTCCCTAGCCAGTATCAATTTGCCGATGTAAGTCTCAACTGTTGAGGGCTGTATGTCTCTTGCTATCACGACGGAGCTACTAACAATATGATAAGTACTAATCCAACGTAGATAGAGCTTATTGGATCATTCAGCACTCTCGCCCAGCTGTTACCACTTGGGTTGAGTTGCTGGAGGAAATCGCCTGATGGCGCGGACCGTTGCTAAGACCAGACAAACCGTGATTTCTCAAAAAGTCTGTGAAGAGGTCACGTTAATGCTGGTTCACACTTCACGTGAAAACGAAGCGACTGTCTATGCCAACAGTTGAGGTTTCGCTGTGACGTTCTCCGTTACGCTTTACGAATTATCTTCGCATTGAAATTCCGACTGGTGGGAACGCGAAGTTCGCGTGTTGATATTTAAACACGGTTATGCAAGTCTTTGGTTTAAAACCGCAATTTCATGATGGAGGAAAAAATTGTGATAAAGATGTAATGAAGTTGTCTTGGTTTTTCTTTTTTACACAACAGTAATAGTTGAGGTTCTGAATGGGAAAGGAACTACAAAACTTTCTGCTTATCCACATGCCTTGAACTTGTGTTGGTCTTGAGTATGTGATTATTTCTGGTATCTGGGGTGATTGCAGAGACACAGTTTGAACAGAGATGCTGTTGAGCTATATATGAGGGGTACACTTTCAGTGTACTGTAGGGGTACGCAGTCAGGCATCTTTGAAAGTTTACAGCATTGTGAAAAAAAAGTCATTATCAAAAAATGTTACATGTAAAATTTGGACTTACTAACAAACAAGGGCCCCATCTTACGCTGCTGTTGAGGCCAAAAATTGCTTCTGTAGCAAGTTTACATACAGTTTTGAAACGATGCCAAGTACTATATATGGACATGAACATCAAATGGCATTCGGGTTCGTAACCTGTTGTTTTCCAAATGCAACTTTCCTGCGCCCTGATTACGTTGACCCCTGATATATTGGTCCCTGGGCATCAACTCTTTCAAGTGCAACTTGCTATGGCCAGCAAAGCTTGTTATTTTCTTGAGTTGTGACTAACAGTTTTTTTGGGTGGGGCAGAATATCAAATGACCTTGTCTTTTGTTTCTTGTCACTGAAAGGTTTTGATATGGGTCATTCTATAAATTTGGGGTCCACTTTTTCCCTGTCCCTGCTGCATCTGCTACATCATTTTTGCTTAAAGTTCATATCTCGCTAAGTTTGTATAACAATACATATTTGACATTTGTGAAATAAAATTGTTACAAAATGGTTTCAGAAGCCACAGAAAACCTCTAAGGGGTGTTTAAATAAGGTGATTTAGTTTTCTTCAAATGTCAAGCTCCAATTGAACACTTGCCAAGTTATTTATAGATCAAAGCGCAGTAAGACATTCATGTACCTGCTCTCCGTTGAAAGTAAGCACTGGTTGACAACATATGGCAGGTATTTACTTACAAACTAGAACCAGGTTTCAGTACCCTGGGCCCTATATCAGTTCATCTCATTCCCGTCAACTGTGGGACCCACATAGTTAGCTCTCCCCAGCGAGCTCCCAGGTCCCCCTCCCCAGCCCCCCCCCCCCACCTCCCCCCCACCCTCCCTCCGCTTGCCCTGAATCAAACAGGAAACCTGCCACTTTGCTGTATTTAGCATAATAAATGTCCCAGCCTTTCCCCCCAAGAAAAGCTAAGTAAAAAAAGTTCAGTTATTACTGGGGGATAAGTGTGGGAGAACCTGTTGTGGTGTGTATATATAGACCGGTGGATGGGGTGATATCGATGTGTGGGCTGTTGGTCTAGTACTGCCTGAACTCGTAGCTTGTGTGAGCAGCAGAATCTTTTTAGTCAGCGGCAAGATGTTGAGCTGGATATCCTACATTTGCCCTCGTAGGGTCACCTATTACTTCGAACGTAAGTTTCTTCTTAACATTTCTGTCGGAGGATGTGCTTGAAGTTTGTCTTGATTCTGTGATGTTGAGGTTTGGAAGACCTTTCTGTTCCAAGTATGGAGACAGTTTGTCTGAGGTGGCAAGGGCTATAGACAGAATGGCAGGTGGGGCCCAATTTGATTGGCGCTGCTACGCAAGTGATTTTCTGCCAACAGAGTTGGGTTTCGTTTGAAGGAGACTTTTATTAGCAAGCGTTGCAAAGAGCATGCTAACTCTGATGAAGAATGACGAACAAGTGTTAGCACATCTACCCGTGAAATACTTTTTAGGCTAGCTCAGTGTTTGCTCTGTGGGTTCTGTACACATGTACTTCTTCAGTGATTTCAATGAGAGAGTTAGTTGGGACCCGTCAGCGGGACCCGTCAGCCTTACGTCTGGCGCTCTTGTGAAGATGACATTACTTTACATCCATATGCACTCTTGAAAGAAGTCTGGCATGTTTCGCGCCATGTACTTGAATCATTGGGCACACTCATTGTGTCCCCATACACAGTGCTGTCACCGATGGTGCTATCTGCTGTTCCCGCGCAGAGTCCATGGGCCTTATTCACGAGTCGGCCATATTGAATTGAAAGTTAGGTAAACTCTTAATTTTTTGAACTTGCGAAGAGAAATGAAAGCAACTTAATTTACAATCAATTCTAGTCTGCCTCGATAAATAATTTAAAATTGTAATTAAACATTCTCTAATGTTGAAAGCCATATTCAAAAAAAAAATGACAGTAAAATAAGGCTGCATGTGCCTGCATAAATAGTCTCGTGCCATCCCATTCAACAGTTAACAATTAATTAAATACATTTAGGGAACTCGACAAAAATGGCCAACTCGTGAATAAGGCCCATAGATTTTTTCTGATAACTGTTAATAGCTCCACAAGTGTGTATATTGTGTTGGCATGGCAGATTTGGGTGTAGAGTTGATGCTGAATCAGTGGGGAGAGTCAGCTGCATGTTGGTCATTCATCTGAGTGTCATGCTTTCATCTATGGGCTTTGTGCACAAGTACCTTCTCAACGATTACCAAGGGAGAGTTGGGGAGATCACTGTCTACCGGAGACATTTGAATGCATTGCCGACGACACCTGATGCTCACGCCAAGATGGCTTTGTGCACACTCAGAATGAGATAAGTCGTGCGTACTTCGCCGTATATGCGCGCGAACCAGTATACGCACACAGTGTGTCCCATCAATGGGGTTCTCTAAAAAATTTAAAAAGCGCACCCTTTTGTTCACGCACGGAGCCCATAGTATTCAGCACCTATAACCGGTGGATCCATGGTTCCAATCAATCCCTGGGCCTTGTGAATTTTTTTCTTATTTAAACAACTGAACATTGCCTCCATCTTGGATAAGTGTCAAAGTTTGGCTTGTGCGTTTTTACCACGATGACATGTAGTGTGTGACCCAGAAAATTCTGAAAAGTGAATGCGTAAATGTAGGTGCTACATGTTTATCTACCCTAAGCATAAGGAAATAAATGTGTGCTTGGGAAGTATTAAACACTCAGTTGAAGACCTGTTGGAGTCTGGATGCTTCGACTCGGGCCATTATCAACATCCAGACTCCAAGTGGTCTTAAACAGAGTGTTAAATACTGACCAAGCACATATTTATTCCCATTCACAAATACCTTTTCGTCAAAATCAAAACTTTTTTGGTCAAAAAGTCAAAATTATAAATTTTCAACGATTTTGATCAACAAAACACCCCTCTAGCTATACAGTGGTAAGGCCCTCTGGTAAACAACTCCTTATAATTATGGAGATTGACGCACGCGTACTTCGTGGTGTGGTGCACAATGCAGATGCACCGGTGTAGTGTGAATTTAGAACTATGACATACTGACTCACCGGTAGTATTGCGCATGCCTACATGAGGATTGTGAAGGTACCAATAAACGGTGCTGATACCGGATTTCATAGGAGTCCAAATTTCATGTGACACTGTTAAAAGATTTTAAGACATGACAGCCTCTCGACCAATAGGAATGGGTAAACTGCCTTAGGTAGTTATGAATGTCAAATACATGTCGCAACCAATGTAATCACTGCAGCTGTTGCATGTTGTCATTCAATGAGGAAAGGGCTCCAGTCTAATTTTATGTAACACTTATGAATTTGTGGTCACTTTGGGAGTAGTATACGTACATGTATCTATATGAAAAACCCACGTGCACACTAGTCCGGTGTCATATAAAATTTGACTCCTATGAAAATCAGACTTTTCCCTATTATTGGTTAATCCCTCACACGTGACAGGTCACTTTCACTAAAAATAACATATTATCGTACTTACGCATGCGCAATACTACCAATGAGTCCGTATTTCATGGAGTCGGATATTCATGCTACACCGGCATGGTGGCAGAAACTCTGTTGCTGCTTATACATGTAAATACCGACTTCTACAAGAAGGTTTCTGACTTGAACAAGGAGATTCAGCAAGGTTCCAGGAAATAATCCCTGGAGAGTTGGGGTTAAGACCTTTTTTCCCCAGCAAATTTTCTCTACCACTTTGAAACTTCCCCAATGTTTATTTCACAATTTCCTTGGAACACTCCACCACTTTTGTGTGACTAAGACAGCCTTTCATCATTACATGGATGTCGCCACTTTAGCGATCATAAACTGACATCTACCCACGCTCATTTCGCAACCGGTAAAGGCTATTTCCTAATGCCAGGAACTGACCTTTGAAAACATTGAAACGTGCTGCGAATTCTTTTGGTAGATTTCTTGTTTCAGTTCAAATTGCGTTAATACATTTTAACGGTTAATAAACACATGTTGAGGATATTAAACATGCTCAAATATTTTGCTGTTTTTAGTTCTTAAGGCTGTCCCGAATTTACCGAATATTCTAATATAAACAAAATATTTGAATAGCTTTTTGCCTATTCGAATATGCAACATACACACACGACTGTGATGTTGTTTTAATCATAAAATTGCAAGGCCTTTTTGTCAGATGCCACGTTTTTTGACAATGGTTTTTTTTTGTGAACAGTGGTTCATTGTTCAATCCTATTAGGCCCCCCCAAAAAGTCTCAGGCTTCTGGTATGGAGCTTGCCCCAAAAGTGGTGCGGCGACGCAGCTTATTTGTTTTTTTATCCTTTTTTTCTTCTTCAAATGTCGGCTGATGACTGCAAATGGTGCCAGACTGAATGTAGTGCAAATACATGAAATATATGGGAGTCCAGAGAGGCCACATAAAGCTTATACTCGATTGTTACCCCATCTAAAAACACGTTAAAATTGTGCAGCAGCAGGATTCCAGTTAAACCAGTGAGTTGGCCGGTTTTGAAACATCATCTTACATTGAAAAAAAACTTTTTCATTTTGCCGACGTGCATGGCTACGGCGACGCGCGCGCATGCCAGAAACCAGAGACTTTTTTTTGGCCTTAGCAGTTATATAATGCTTATTGCAAAACACTCCAGTGGCCCATAACATCGATCGCTGCACGCAAATTGTAACCAGCGTGCTTTGCGTGCAAGTTAACCGGCACGGCATGCAGTTTACAGCAAGTTAAAACTTGTTAGGGGAGTTTTGAATATCGATGATTTGGTCAATGCAGTTTAGAATAATCGAATACAACATGTATTTTTCGAAAATAGATGTGAATTACAGTAATTACAGTGAATTACCGCTTGTTTAATTTTTCATTCCTCCCTTACTGAGTCTTTCAGTAACAACTGATGCAAACTGCTTTGGGGGTGAATGCAAAATTCAACAGGTGGTAACCACAGGTTTACCTCGAGGTTTTTACAAGGTTGTACAGGTTACCTTGTGGTTCGACCTCGAGTTACCACTCGTTTAATTTTGCATTCCTCACTTTAAACACTAAATCTTATGAACTTAAAAAAAGCTCTGCCACGATCAAAACATCAGGCCCTCTATTTAAACTTTTAAAATTTGCAGTATTAGGCTAAAAAAAAAAATAAGTCGGTCTCTGGTCAGCGCGCGCGTCGATTTTAATCATGCGCGTCGATCTTTTTTTTTTCCAAAATGTTCCGCAGTAGCTCCAACAGCGCCCTCTATTTCCGCACCTCCTCAATTTTTTTTACCAAAGAGCACCAAGGAATGGGAAATTGCACCAAGGCAAATGATCGAAAGCACCAAAGCAAATTATGGAGGACACCAATGTACAAAACATGTACATGAGGACACCAAAAAAGCAAAATAGTACCTACCTTGTCTGTACAATCCAAGCTTGAAGAAAAAAGAAAAAAAAGCAAAAAAAAAAAAAGCCGCGTGGTCGCGTCAATTCCAGAACTGTGGTCTGACCAGAGACCGAATATTTATTTTTTTTGGCCTTATTCCATCAAAATATCTTTTCAAATTCATCAAAGAACAAAACAATTTAGGTAGACCTTTTTTTTCTTAAGGGGCCTTTCAATTCACACCTGTAAAGCCCATAAATATCTGCATTCAAACGCCCTATACAGAAAATTGTAGACAGTAGTGAGGTTTTTTTGCTGTCGGGCCATCCTGTTCAACTTCCAGTCGATGTATGTATCTTGAACATAGCTCATGTAGCCACATGGTAGACATTACACTCCCATCCTTTTCCTGTTAGGGCAACATTCATCTGGAAGTGTCCGTTGCTTGGTAACGACCCCAAAATGTCATGTGCTACCTCATAGCCTGGAATCCATACATATTGGGTGGTTGGGACGTGCTGTGTGCTCTATTGACACAGTATGTTATTCATCGTTACTTGGAGTCAAACTTTGTATTTTCAATTTTTCTTTTTTTAAATGTGTCCAAAATTGTGTTCAAAGGGAGCCATAACCCTTTCTACATACATGTAGCTACAATTTTGTGAGAAACAAATAAAAAAGACAATGTACTGACAGCATATTTACAAAATATATTGCAAATTTATGAATTAAAAAAAGGAAACGGGTGGGGATGAGAAACTATTTTTTTTTTTACTTTAGTCTCAATTCAAGTCACAAGCTATTCAAATTAATTGTTATAACAAAGGCATGCCTTTAAAGCCCAATTTGAATAGCCTTTAATTTGAATAGCTTGTGACTTGAATTGAGACACAAGTGTTGGACTTGTGATGGACTCGACTGTAACACTGATATTTGGTCATTTCCTAATTACTTGTTTTCCTTCATCCAATGGCCTTTTTCCCCCAATTTTTATTGAAAATTCTTGAATCAATCAAGCTAGCGCAGCACATACAGTCGTGATGAACTCATTCAACAGTTATGAAAATTAAAGGGCTATGTCACTTGGGAATTGTGAATCTTGAAATGTGGCACCGGAATTGCTTGGACAAAATAATCTAGCACAATAGTTTTTGAGCTTTTACCTTCACAAACTTCAAATGACATAGAATATCTGGATTAGGTTCAGACAAAAATGGTAAATGGTCGTCCAAACTCCCAACGTCTGACCCCATGGTCTGTGGACTGGAGGATACTTGAAAGAGTTACTGTCAGTGCTCTTCAACAAATTTGATTTTAGCTCTCCCTAACGAATTTTAATTTTTTTTGTAAACTCTACTTTTTTTCTATTTTGGCCATCTGCAACTCTCTGAATCAGGTTTTCATTTTGGGTTTGTTTTGCACACAAACAGTTCCACCCTGCAAGTAGACTGGTTCCCAATCCCTGCATTATCCGACCGCGAGTCCATGAACCTGTGGAGCGATGATTGCATGGTTGGGGGTGTAACTTGAAATATAGCATAGACAATACATGTTTAAAGTCTACAATGTGTGAATGTTTATATGTTTGATTTACAGCTGATGGGGACTATGAGCGTATTTGGTTGGAGCACTGCGAGGATGAGGCTAGTCTGGATGAGTACGCCTTTGCTATGCAACATCTGGCCACGGAGCATTGGTCTAGCAAACATCCCGACGACCGCATCAAGTGGTGCCATCACGCCTGTAGGGATTACTTCTTCCGTGGTGGTAAGGAGACAACCAAAATGTCTTGAGTTCTGAACATTGAAAGGGTGACTGCTCTGAAAAAAAATCAATAAATTTAGTGGAGCATTATGAAGGATGGTTCATACTTGTGAATGTAAAGTGAATTCACGGTCACAAAGTATTAACCCTAACACTCCTCAATCCTCCAAAATCAGCCAGGCAGTTTTGGAGGATTTTGGACGATTGAAGCTGTATGGCAAAAAAGTGTTGGTTGATTTTGGAGGATGCATTGTGTTTAGCCAGGCCTTGAATTTGGGAATTTTTAGGGCAAGGCCATTTTGGCCTTGAATGAAGCAAAATTATTGAGGGCACCAAGGCCAGTAGGAAGGGCACCAAGGCCAAAATAATATCTGCAGAAGAAGCACAGACGCCAGCTAAAAAAATGTGAAAATTATATCGGCGATCATGTAGTTTAGGGCCCCTCTTTTGTTTCGATCAAATTTGAGTCAAAGGTGTTTTTTATCATTCATAAAATTACCTTTTCAACCTAAAGCAGACTTCTCTCAGTTTAAATGACACCTTTTTTAAAATTTTGAACACTTTTTGGGGATAGAAATTACATTTTTTGTACGCAGTTTTATGGTTGGTGACGTACGGGCAATCGCCATCTCTATTTTCGTGTTGCGTTTTGTCATTGTCATCGTCATTTTACCCCCAAATTCCCCTCAAGAATTCGAAACCCTTCCCTCTATCTATGACCTACATTTGTACCTGCATGCATGACATGTTCTTAATGTGGATTAAAATTTTGTTCTCTAAAGGGAACCAGGCCCAATACACGATCGCCATTTATATCTTTTGACAATCGGAACTCCATGTGAACGCGTGTTTTGACTACTATGCCCCGAGCTCGTTTGCCTCGTACACGAACATCAAAATGTTGTGTACCGTGCACGTGCAAAGAGAGAAAAAGAAAAGAGAGAAAGAGAAACAGAAAGTCAGTTGACTGTACTTAAGATCTGCCGTACGTACTCCTGCTGGTATGTGTGTGTACAGATACAGACAAATACTTTTGCGGCGGGGTCGTTGCTTCTTGAAGTATCGGCACATACAGGAACTGGAGATTCAGTAGTCAGTGTGTGTATATCGTACATGTTACGTACAGTGTATGGGGAATCTGCAGTGTTTGGCCACGGCCAGCCGTACTGCGCGCATGTGATTGATTCAGCGAGATTTTAAGACAACTGATCGGGCTGGCATGACATTGAAATACATTGCCAATAATGTGGAAAAACAACTGAAATCAAAGATTGTAGTGGTTTTAATAGGCTGATGGATGTTTTTGCAAAAAGGGCACGACGGCCAAGGTAATTATGGGGCAAGGCAAAACTGGCCGTGAAGACAGGGATTTTTTGTGGGGCACCTCGGCCAGTAAGAAGGCAAAGACAGCACTGGCCGTCATTCAATTCAAGCCCTGAAAGTTTACACCAAGTACATGTATGAACCAGTCTTTAGAGTTCAAGCTACTGATAAATCCATAAAACAGTGCTTGGGCGGTTTTGGGCGGTACAGGGAGTAACAGGCAGGGCGGTTTGGGGCGGAACAGGGACTAAAAGGTTAACTGGGCTTTGCCATAACAAATAAATTTGTACAGAGTTTATGTTGCCATTTTCTAAAATATGTTTCTCTCCTCCCCCCCCCCCCCCCCCAATTAAAAAAACAACTCCAGGTATGAGCAGAGCCTTAACCAAAGACAAACGACGGAGACAGCATGATCAGGCGAAGCTGCCACCTTTGACCCCAAGGTGTGACCCGACCTACACGATGAATGGCAACCTAGTCAGTGGATCAGGGGATTGTGATCACTGTATACCGACGTCTGCATCCTCAAATCAGTACAATACAATGTGAGTGAGTTTACGAGTTATTTCCTTCAAATTAGCATCAACAAGTTAGATGATTTGACAATTTTAGAGCATGAGTTTTGAATATCTTCTTAAAATAAGAATCTTCTTGAAGATTATAAACACCCTTTAAAAACCAAATTATGATAAAAATAATTTCTGTAGACAAGCAGTCTCGAAAAGACAGGATAAAAACATTACATGATGCAGAGGCAGCATTTTTCAAACAAGCAAAATACTTTCAAGCTAAAAATAAGATAATTAGGCGTTTTTCTTTAACCCCGGGATATTCAACCTCCAGTATTTGTTCCAGTAAACACCTCAAATAACCTCCTTTGCTGACTCATAATTTTCTAAAAATAGCTTGACCCGACCCTGTCAGTTTGTGCACAGTTCAGGTTCGTAATGACCTCTGATGACACGACCCAAGTCCCAGGTGGATTGTATGGCACGTTGACTTGTGAACGACGTGAGTGCTGTCACGCCATTCCAGTGTTTGAAGCTAATAGTGTTGTTAGCGTTAAGTAGGGCTGTTGACATCTCGTTGACAAGCCAGACCCGAGTCACGGCCAGAAATACCAGACACTCACCGTCGTGAGTCAGAGCCTTAGGGACAGTGTCTTAGGATTGCAAGGATCTAGTATTGGTCTTGAAGTGTTTGCTCCCGCAGCAATGCAAGTCACATTCAATACATCACGATCACAAGGAGTTAGAAATATCAAGTGAGACATTTTGTACGATCAAATAAATTTGCTTCTGCTATTGGTGTACAAGAGAAGGAATTGTCTGAGATGTCTGTAGCATAACTCTAGAGGGCGGTATGCTGCTTAGGGACAAGGGGAACGTGGATGGGGTCAAATCTGATTTGTAGTCGAGTCAATCACAAGTCATCGCAAGACTTTAACATGTCTCAAGTCAATCACAAGTCAGTCACAAGGCCTCACAAGTCAATCACAAGTCAATCACAAGTCCTCACAAGTCAATCACAGGTCAGTCACAAGCCAATAAGTCAATCACAAGTCAATCATAAGTCACAAGTTCATCACAAGTCAGTCACAAGTCAATGAAAAGTCACAAGTCAATCACAAGTCAATCACAAGTCAATCACAAGTCACAAGTCCATCACAAGTCAATCACAAGTCACAAGTCAATCACAAATTGACTCCAAGTCCGTCACAAGTCGATCACAAATTGACTCCCAAATCAATTACAAGTCCATCACAAGTCAGTCACAAGCCAATCACGAGTCAATCAAAAGTCAATCACACTCACAATCACAAGTCATCGCAAGGCAATCAGAAAATGACTCCAAGTCAAGTCATCACAGGTCAGCCTCAAGTCAGTGAAGTCATCACTATTCTACAAAGCTATTCAATTGAACTATGACAAATGCATTAATAATCCCCTGTTACTTGCAACCCTTCTTGAGATTTGAGTTGTGTTTGACTCATGCCAAGTTTGTACCTCAATGGAATGTGTATCTTATTTTATGGCACGGCAAAATGTGTTCAACGTCTGTGAATTCCTAACATTTTAATACTGTGTCATTTACACAATGAACTGGTCTTTATGATGGACTCAAGTGCAGGCGCATAGCCAGGGTTGCAAAATAGAATTTCTGCCCCATTTAACCCATTTTCACCATCCCAGTTTTGCTTCTATCAGCGTTCCGATTTTGGTGTTCAAATCTCATTCTGCAATCTGTCATTCTGGGCCCTCACTGGCTACGCCACTGCTCAAGCGAAACTCTTTGGGATGTGTGATCAATTTCGCAGTCTTAAAATAAAAGAGTTGCATTTGAATTCTTGTCCTGTTTTTCTGTATGACAGATCCTTACCGGTGCCAGGCCCGTTGAGATTACTTGATGTAGGTTCGTGTTTCAATCCTTTCTTGCAATATGAAGAGTTTCTGTCAGTAGGCATCGACATCTCACCAGCAGTTGATGTGAGTATAGACCAATCACTGTACACTCAGGAGGCCCCCGTCAATGGCGGAAGCATTGTGCTAGCTATTGTTCAGATAATCCATCACGGGGCAGTTGCTTTGTACAATAGAGCATGCAGTGGTTTCTCCATTGAAAGGGGCCTCATAGGTGTACGGTAATCACATGCCTGAATGCATATACAGGGTGAGTAAAAAAAAACGAAACCCAAATATCGGGACTATTGTTTTAGTGAAGCTCTGCATGTAGCACTTTCAAAATATAGGATTTGAAAGCCCAATTCATAAACTTTGTTGTATTACACGAATCATTCAAATCTGTCATGTACTTTTAAAGTTACGGAATTTTAAACACAACCACCGTTTTAAGGTTCTGTCCACGGATCACAAAAATGTTCAGTGTTCTTTCAGCAAAACAAAAACAAATCACATAGGGATGTGTGTGAATTGTTTTCCTTTTGTTGAAAGAACGCACACCTTTTTGTGATCTGTGGACAGAACTTTAAAACGGTGGTTGTGTTTAAAATTCTGTAACTTGAAAAGTACATGAGTGATTTGAATGATTCTTGTACTTAAAGAAAGTTTATGAATTGGGCTTTCATATCCTAGATTTTCAAAGTGCTAAATGAAGAACTTCACTAAAACAATAGTCCCGACATTTGGGTTTTTTTTTTTTTTTTACTCACCCATTATAGGCAATAAACCTAAATAGAATGTGCATGTTAAGATTTAAAGGTGGAGTGGACCATTTGCAGCTATCCAAAAAGTAACTAACCAAATTATTGTGAAAAAACTTACTTTAGTGTAAAGATAGTAATGACACTAAACTCCTAGTGAAATTATTCCTGGCATGCTGTCATTTTCAAGAAAACAACATAAGAAGGTTATTTCCAAAGATGTGTCAAGTGACACATTTTTTTGAAATTTCCATTTGTAGTTGGTTCGTGATTGGGCGAATCTGTGAAAGGGTGCAAGCGTTGACACGACGCACACGCGCTTGCACCCACTATTATTCGTCGATTCAGTGCGTGACATCATGTACATGTAGCTACCATCGGCGGAATGAGGATCATGTCCTGAAAGCTGATTTTGGGATTGTGTCACGAGAGGGCGCAATTCAAAAAGTGACTCTTGAACTAAAATTGAGATCCAGAATATTGCGTTGTCTCAACTATACAGCATTCACAGAGCTAAAACTTCACCAGAATAGTTGTTAAGCACCCGTCTTTAGATTCTGAGCAATTTTGTTGCTTCAAACGAAAAAAATACACAACTGACAAATGGTCCAGTCTACCTTTAATTAATAAAGAAAAAAAAATAGCTGTACACAAGTCTATGCATATGGAGCCACTGGCAAATAATCTAAAACTTGCAGTTTTTGTACAATCGTAGAGAAAACAGAGAAGATTTGTAATTCTGATTTTGCAATAGTTAATTTTTTATTTTAAAATCAGATAGGATGTTACAAAAATGCAGCATAATGATAGAGTGATTTTGTTCCAGGGTCTGTTATATCAAGAAAAGAGTTTGTAATGTTGATTAAAAACAAAATTTAAAAGTTGAACGAAGAAATTGACTGGAGCAAGGTTTGAACCTGTGACCTCAGGATTGCCGTTCCGGTGCTCCACCAACTGAGCTATCCAGCCCTATGTTGGCAGTTCTCCACTTTGTCAATGTCTTTGTTCAAGGGGCGCTAGTCAGAAGCCAATTATCAATTTTATTAGATTTCTAGTATACCAGTGTTGTCAAACCAACGTTTATTTCCAGTATATATCATAAAACTTAAATGTCTTTTTTAATATTTCCGTTTTTTTTTCTTTCTTTACTGTTGCCTCCAGAGTGTACACAAGTGCGATTTCTTGAATTTGCAACTCCAGCCATCTTTAGAATGCGCGCCAGACACTGTGGACACGTATCTGAGAACGTTGAAGAGCCCCGTAGAGACGCTACCACGTGAGACGTTTCACGTGGTCGTCTTCTCTCTTCTTCTCTCCTACTTCCCCTCCCCGTACCAACGCTGGATCTGCTGCCAGAAGGCCCATCAGCTGCTGCAACTCAACGGTTTGCTGTTGATCATCACGCCGGATTCCTCGCATCAGAACCGCAACGCTGCCATGATCAAGAGCTGGAGGAGAGCCGTGGAGAGTCTGGGGTTCCGACGCTGGCTCTACGTCAAGGACACTCACCTTCATTACATGGCCTTCAGGAAAGTCTCCCAGGAGCTGTCTCTTGCCATGAGCGATGCCGGACCGGACTTGCTGTACATACCCCAAGACTTCAACGAGGATCTTGAAGAGAGCGTGTTTGATGAGAACTACCAACGAACAGGGGAAGAGGACCGTGTGATCTCGGACGGTTTCTTGGAGTTACCTGGCGGAGCGGGAAATCATTTCACATCGGAGGATGAGGAAGAGAACGTGATATGCGATGATAGTTCTGAGGAGTGGTGGCAAGATTCTCAGTGACCTTTGAACCTTGGGATATTTCTGAAACCTTGGCTTCCTTTCCAGCTTCGGGCTCTGCCTTGTTGACTTCAGGTCTTTAAGTTTGGAGCTACTGGCTTATGGGCCCCTTTTCTGCTGCAAGAACATCAAATGTTATATTTCATCACAGATGACTTGGCTCCATTTACTTACTCACCTCTGTTTACCCTTTCTTAATAATCAGTGCAAAACTTACTGAAAAACTTGTCCAAGCAACACCCTCTGTACCCACTGCATGTCCCACAAGAGGCCCTATGACACAAAGGCTCTTCCAGAAAATTGTTTCCAAAATTGCAGAGATAAGTGAACAAAAGAGAGTGTTTTCTTCCTGGAATGGAAAGTCCCTTTAAGTTTTGGCATTTCCATCACAGAAAACAGCTGTGCTCTGCTTGCTGGTGTCATATAAAATTTGGACTCCCTATGAAATCGGGTCTCTTTTACCTTATATGGACTCTAACCCTCACATGTCACCAGTCACTGCCTGAACTATCTTCACATAAGCATGTGCAATACAACTGAGTCTGTATGTCATCAAGTCCAAATATCACACTACACCGGAAATCAGATTTGCAAAGTAACTCTGTGGAGCTCAGTAGAGGAGGGCAGGGACATGTAGCGGCAACCAAATAAGTCTAAAAGTGGGTGAACAGAGCTCATGTTTTCTTTCTAAAATGGAAAATCCATTCAAATTTTGGGAAGTTAATTTTAACAAACCTGAATCCTCCAATTTAATGTGATTTTTCACACACCCTTGGGAGTTATTCTTTTTAACCAGTTCGCGCCGGGATTATTTTGACATTGACCGGACCCAGGTGCAGGATTTGTTTTCACGAACCTCAATGCCAGACGGGTTCAGGCCGTCATCTGCGGGTAGCACATACACCCTGATATATTTCCGGCCTCGCTCGCTGCGAGTGGGTTGCAGACAGATATTTCTGGCCTCGCCCGTTGTGTGTATATCCGTCATCCCTTTCGAACACCGCAAAATCTTTGCGTGTATACACGTCATCTGACGTGATCTGGTTAAGGGCAAAGTTTGTAAATTTTTCCATGTTGGTTCCAAAGCCTACAAGTGGTTCCAAAGCCTACAAGTGGTTCAGAAGCTAGAGGCAAAAGCCAGTGGAGTAAGTGAAGTCGAGGTTTTTAGAAATGCTGTCGGTCTTGCAACAGCCTTGTTGGTTGTTCTTCATTGTGTTGTATCAACTCTGAAATAGATTTGAAATTAGCTACAGCTTTTATTAATGGGGATTAATATATATTTCATCTATTTGTTATAGAATTCATTGTGCATTTGAAAACAAATTGAAAAAAAAAGAAATAATCCTGGTGCTTTGAGAACTATATCTGTGCCAAATATTAAAACCTATCATCTGGTTGTTCATGATGAATTTCTTTTGTTTTGACTCGCAGTTCTTAGGGCGATGTCACCTGAAGCAATTTATAGGCAAATTGTTCCAGGCTATCTCCAGGAAGAAAATGACTTTCAACATTTAATTACTTGTAATATTCTGAGAAAGTAATAATAATTTGTTTCAAAAATGTACTTTTCTTCACAGGGGCTGCTTTAGCTGATTAAAGTTGCCTCCAATTTACTTATGGATATTGCTCATAAAATTTGAATGCAGATTTTACTTTCTCTTAGCTCAAACCAAAGAATCTTGTACCAAAAGAAGGAGAATAACTCAAATTTTATAACAACTATGATAATATGGTCTGATAGATTTTGTAATAAGGGTCTAATAGGTGCTAAAAGACTAATTTTCTGGTAAGGCCAAAAAAAAAAGAGTCTCCGGTTTCTGGTATGCGCGCGCGTCGCCGTAGCCATGCGCGTCGGCAAAATGAAAACGTTTTTTTTTTCAATGAAAGATGATGTCTCAAAACCGCCAAACTCACTGGTTTGACTGGAATCCTGCTGCTGCACAATTTTAACGTGTTTTTTAGATTGGGTTATGGTCGAGAATAAGCTTAATGTGGCCTCTCTGGACTCCCATATATTTGCACTAAGTTTAGTCGGGCACCATTTGCAGTCATCAGCCGACATTTGAAGCCAAAAAATCAGGTAAAAAAAAAAAAAGCCGCGTCGCCGCACCACTTTTTGGGCAAGCTCCATACCAGAAACAGGAGACTTTTTTTTGTGGCCTAACTAGTTTAAGGATGCATCTGAATTCCTTGGCTGCAGCACTAATTAAAAAGTAGGACAAAGAATAAAAGTGCCGACTTGTACTTTGTAAAGGGGAGGGGTGTTCATCAAGTGCTTACAGGAATTTGAGATCAAGAAGATTGTTTAATTATCCTTGACCACTCCAGCATCTCCCCATTCACCAAAACACACCGTCCTAGGGGGTCATGAACATTTGTTTTCTTAAACTGTGGAGCCCCCTAGTCAACTGTAAATTTAACTAAGTTCATACTGCAATCTGTCAGCTTTGGTGAAAAGCCTTATACATGTAGTAGCACATCATAAAGATTTTGAAAGCAAAGAATAAAATTGTATTACTCTCGCATTTGTAACATGGAAACATTCCCGTGTCATTTATTGGTTTTACTCGCGTTGACCCTTAACACCAATTTACATACCGGCAAGTTTTGTTGCGCATCTATATAAATATGCCAACAACAAAAAAAGTAAGCGCGTTGACATTTACGTGTCAAGCATATTACCACTAACCTGTTTTTGTTCTTTCTCCATTTTGAAGCGGAATGATTGGGGAATTTTATCCAAGGATAAATTGACTCCCTACTGGCAGCCTGGAAACAAACATTTGCAGGTGATTTTTATTATTGGGTTTTTGAAGGCGAGTTTATAGTTTATTTGCAAGCGCAAATGACCAACAATTTTAATTTAACCCGCTGCTATATTAGATTCCAACCAGCAAGCCTATCTCGGCAATCTCGGTGGTCGAGTGGTAAGACGTCTGATCAAGTAATCACTGGGGACAACACTGAATATACAGTGTATAAAAAATACGTCGAAGGACAAAACCCAATATTGAATTTCCATTAAATAATGTAATAAAAATAAAACTCAACCAAAAGTAACAACTCATTATCCCCCTCTCCCCCCCCCCCAAAAAAAACCTTTTCCAAACCAAACTGTCAAAATCTTTTTACACCAAAAACAGCAAATCAACTAAAATATATTTAGTCATCAGAAACAAAAGTTCAGGGAGAAATAAATCAGTCAATTTGATCACGCGACATAAAAAAAGACGTTTTTATTATATCTCATTTTTTATTGAAACAATCCATGAACTATATTACAAGGATATGTAAAGACCATCTACGCAATATTGCCTACTATATATAAAATCTACGTTGTAATAAATAATATATAAATACCTTCGTCTCTCAAAGAATGACACTTGTCAGAAAAAAAGTACTTTCTTATACAATTGAATAGAACTGATAAGATTTGTAAATATTGATCGGCCAAGATGTGAAATGAATATTTGTACATTCCGATAACGAGAGGCTCTGTTTGAATGTCACTAGATTTGTTTGAAATAGTCTGTGCATTTTACGAAAAAATACTGTATTTGGTATTCGTATTTACATATGTGCACGGACGCAAAATGTAAACCAGATATGATTCACAGGCGTCCAATCAAAAGCACTTAAAAGCGACATGCCCACTGGAGCACAGCTCGTACGATTTCATTGGCCGATTCAAATATGCTCATATACTTCATTTGGCATGTGATGTCTAAAGCCAGCTGTGAGCGTGAAAGACAAATATAACAACCATTACAGAATTTGTGTTATGCAAATCGACTCAAGCAAAACTGCAGAAGTTAGATGTGAAAAAGGCAAGCAACATGCATAAGATTTCTTTAGCATGCCCTGAAATTTCAAACACACAAACTTGACAACCCTATTTCTCTCTTTCATTCTTTTCATTTAATAGTAACGCCCGGCTTATTTGAAGGTTGGGTAAGGACAACAAGTCAATATTAAAAATTTTTTAACAAAAATACCTTTTGAGGTGAAATAAATTAGCATGGCCTATATCCTTGTGTGAACTTAATGTGAACTTGATCAACAAAAACAAAAACATGACTTTCAAAAGTGTGCATTTCAGTGTTTTTTTAGTATTATTTTTGCCAATATTTTAGTTTATATAGGACAAGTGCATAGTGGAGAACTCACGACAAATAAAGTAGGCAAAACAACTGACAGGGGAAGAAAACTGGAAGGTGCAATTTTTTTTCCAATTTTTTTTTCTTTTCAGGGACACTTCAAAGTGGGAATATTTCCTAACAGCAGTCTTTCTTAATCTCAAATAATCGGGGAGGGGAGGGGGAATATCAGGGCACCATGGGGAACAAGTTTCATTTTAGGGCCTGCCCTTTTCAGTTATTAAGGCTTTTGTTCCACAATTAAACTTTAATGTACATTTTTAAAAACAAATATGAACATTCAGCATGCACTGTCAAAATACAGTCACATGATTGAAATTATGAGTTGATTTGAGCATATTAACACACAGACAAAACATTTCAGAGATTATAATGATATATGTTTTTATATTAAAACTCCCCTGTACATTAGCTTGAGAAGAAATGCCTGATTTTTTTTTTTTACGTTAAATAAATAGTTGCGACTTTGGGCACTTAGTGGCATACAACCTTCCAAGTTGTAGGCATTTCAATTAAGCCATCCATTCTCACACTTCGAAGAAAAGAAATAAATAAATAAAAAATCACATTCGTAATGTTGAGTCCAGCTCTTGGCAAACATTAACAGACCTGAAAAATTTAAAACAAATATCGTACAATCACTGATTGTTTTGAACTTTGTTGTTATTTTTTTTACATACCCCTGCATACTATGGTACAAGATTGAGTACATAATAGGAATATATATAATACCACATGTACTTTGGGGTTAATTTGAACATCGAATGGGCACTTATTTGTCAGACACGAACCAACTGAAACGTTTTCTTTCTTCACAGAAGACATGGCATACTCATGTAAATACAGGAATCGTTACTACAAACAAAAGTTCAGCCATAATCTCACGCCTAAAAGGGTACATTTTCATGAGAAGTGCCCACTGCATTCTGTTAAGCCTAGGTTTTCACTGTTACATGCTGAACTTAACCAAATCACAATGCGAAACTACTAAAATATCTTACACATGGCGGTTGACAGTTTTTTGGGTGTCTGATGCAAATTGCTGCAGATGAATGCCTTTTCAGACAAGATCCTTTTATATATTCGAAAGCAAACATCACAAACTATTAAAAAAAAAAAAAACACTAAGAAAAAACTGCACACTCCCAAGCTTATATCCAATACCTTTTGTTAAAAACTGTAACCATTCACTGTAACTTGATACTTTTATTTGAGATTGCACAAAATCGATATTTTCAGTTTCGCTTCAGGGGAAAGGATATTGAATTCAAATGCTCACGAATCCTTTGATGCGAAATCTAAGCCTATTCTGAACATTCAATTCAATCCAGCTTTTCAGTAATGTTAGCTTTGGCAAGAATCGGGTTAGATACAATGGCTGTATTACTTTTCACGACAGCTTGAAAACAGAGAAAATACAGTGAACAAAAAACTGATAAAAAAGTACACCACATGAAGAAACTATTGCACATAAATAGAGCGAGCTTACGGGTATATTTGTTATTATAACACCTCACCCACAGATTCTGTGTCTTGATTGGCCGAGAGCGAGTCACATGCTACTTTCTAATTTTGCTATCTTTCTGTGCACGGCCAAAAGTACTATGCGCATAGCAACCAAAGTACTATACCATTAGCAACCAAAGTACTATTTCCACGGCGCGGTATTTGTGTGCAAATTGTATACCATAGCCACATTCTAGAAGAGGTGTGAAATACGTTCAAACTGTTTCATCTTTTGTACTATCCCCTTATCCAAACAAAATTTGCAACACGATATTCTTACAAAACAAATATGGTTAGTCTTCAGGTTCTATATGGAGTAAAATTAAAAAGAAGTAATTTCATTGACCCAAACAGTCAGACAACAATAAATGAGCGTTTTTAATAGAACGAAACACAGGAATGCATAACAGAAAAGATCAGGACTCTCCTAGCTTAATTTGCGTGACGAGTGAAAGCATTACCACTGTGCCAACTTGTGCAACATCAACTCCAAAAAAAATTCAGATTATTGCTGATAAAAAAATTAATTTTAGTCAGCGCAAGAAACAATTAAGTGCCAAAATTGACTGGTTTTTTTTCTTGTTTTGTTATAAATAAGCATATCTTTGGCAATGAATCCAAGTTACGGCCAAAATGTCTGAACTTGGACGTGACCTGATGATTGCTGAGTTTGATACACATGGCTCAACGTGAGGTACTTCTTGGAAACATCTTGGAGACACTTACTAGACTTGATGTTTGGGGAAGCACTACGGACTGACATTGGGAGTAAATTTATCTTTTAAGTCAAGCACGTGATATTGCAAGAGTCAATTACATGGCGCTGCGAAGGAGTCATCTTGAAAATAATTCCAGAAAAATTGGCCGGAGAATTTCACGGATAGGGTTCATTTTGACTAATCGAAAGTCTGAAGGAACTCTGGGATACTATGATGAAATCTGTTCCGTTCTCTATGATGCAACATTAATTTCACAACGTTTCCAGGATTATTGAGACAACTCCTACGCAATCTGGTGTTCTGAGGAGGTCCTTGTGTACTTCAAATGAAAAGAGCAGAATGTGCCAAAAATAGTGGCCCAACAGAAATCTACAGCGTATCTTTGCCATGAAATAAACTTTGTTGCATATGGGTCACACCATATAGTTGGGGTCCACTTTACAACACCATCTTGGATCTACAATCCCGGCCTAACTGGTTGGGGACACTTCCTGAGCCTGCCACGGTCACCCACTCCCCCGGTCAATGTTGTTCTCTCCAGCTGATGGAGCACACACCGCGCAATGAGACACTGAACGGGGGCCGGGGGGTTGGGGTCCCAGCGAGAATTGGCCAGGGTTGTAGGTAGGTGAATAGTAGGTTTACATCTGCGTAAAAGGTCCGAATCAGCTGGTTTTGTCGCTGGTATACTGCAGCATACACCCGTAGCGGTTGACAAAATGCGGGTTTGGATATCGCATTAATTTCCAATTAATTACATGTCTTAATATGGATCCAAGATGGCGCTGTTTCTATGGCAATACACAAAACTGGGCCCCCTCTACTGAACAAAATGGTTTAAATACTTCATGCAAAGCCCTAGAGCTATTATCTATGGGAATCAGGTATATATGGAGAGGTAACTACAACAGTCACAGTAAACCATGCCAATGTCATCACTTATAAAATACTCATAATATTTTTGTTTGTTACACACAGCAAATAATGTGGAATGACCACTGCATGTAGGCACCAGTGTATAAGTGTGCTGATTAAAACCACCAGCATTTGAAATAGATTAGCGTTGATAGTGAAGTGTGAAAAAAGTAAACAAAACAGTGATAAATACAGTTAATTCATTTATGCTGGGCCTGATCCAGGCAAGTGTGGCATGCACAGTCATTTTGGTTATGGAGTGAAACCGATAAATTTATAACTTTAAAAAGTTGCAAACACAAACAAGTTCAACCGTGATACCAGGCTTATGTTGTCCATTACAGTGGTTTGAAATGGTTTCGTCAAAACGAGCCAATGATATCAAACAAAACACAACATGGCCAATTTCATTAATAAATGCTTTGAGCGTTAGTCTTTTCAATCACTCTTGTAAAAATGTCCTCACGGTACAGTGGTGTTTCCAAATCTTCACTCAGTAATGAAGTTTCATTCCCCTTCTTAATGCAACGAGCAAGGAACACTTTAACGGTAATGAAATCACAGATTAAATATTTTGCCAAGAATCTGTTTGAGAGAAGACAGTGTCTGCTTTAATTGCACAAGCAAAAAACCCCATGCGGTTGATAGAGATCGACAGACATGGGGGTGTGGTGGACCATTGCTGAGTGTACTGTTCTGCATTCACGGGATCCTAAATGTGGCCGTGCAAGAAACTTGGTGAATTTCAAATGCAATGTCACTGTTGGGGATAACTACCTGTAACCATGGTGACAACCTGAGCGCATCGGCAAGAACATCTAATCCATGTGACATCCACAAATTGAAGTTGTCTCAGCTTAAGCAGCTGAAGTTGCCACGAAATAAACAAATTTGACTGCTTCATGCGTGATGGCTAAACAGGAAAGCAAACCTAGTGACGGTGTTTTTATGAAGAGTTGACACAATGTACTGATGTAGAGGAAGAAACAACAAACATGACGGACTAGGTTGTGAAGACGAGACCTCTACATGCCGATAAACAATCTCTCCTCCAAACTCAATAAACTCCAAGTCTTAGTCCAATAAAAAAAACAGTTGCATTTATAAAAGAGGGTCCATCAGATACAGGAATCATCTAAGAAGTATGATACATCAGGTCAGCAGTGCGTGGAATAAAACGCCAAGCCTGCTATAGAGTCGTTACGTAAACCATATCTCCTGCGGAGTCTTTAGGTTTGGGCGTGGCATCATCACTATCCTCATCATCATCTTCAGTGTCATTATTCAGATTGTCGTCGTTCTCCGGATCGCTACTGTCACTGTTCCGACGAAGCCTGCCCTCGTGGGACTGGTCGCGTTCGTGTGGCGAGGAGCGCTGCGTGTAATCCTGCAGTTCGTAACCGCCGAGATGGTCAAAGTAAGGGAGGGGGGTCTCCCCTTGATTAGCTTGGATCAGTCTGTGGGCAGCCTCGTCCATCTCTGATTGGCTCATATTGCAGGCCTCGGCAAGCTCGCGCTCTACTGTGCTGATCAGGTCGCGATCGTGGATAGGGGAGATACCTTCCTCCTCCAAGACCTAAGACGAAAGGCAACGAAAACAGTGACCATTAATGTGAAATCATCAGACCAGCAAGATAGAAAGAAAACAAAAATATTTGAGGCATTGACATCTCAGATTGATTTTATCTTTTTATAACACAGAGATAGAGAGAGTTATTAAAGAAAGATAAACAGAATCAGGATTCCACAAACATCAGAATATAGTTTTAAAGAAAATTCTAATTCTGCAGGAATTAAAGAACAATTTTGCTCGATTCAAATTTTGATTTGTAGTTTTTATGTTTGCTTCTTTCACATACCAAAATTATATCCGTCCATCTGTTTTATTAGTTCATTAACACTGCAATCAACTTGGAAAAATTCTTCAGAATTTGAAACTGGAAGTGGCGTGCAGATAATGTTTCATGCAAAGTTTACTTAAATGCTGAATTTATGCAAGAACTGGACACATTAATGACTTAGTTAATATCATGTGCAAAGGCCTATGTTGGTCAGTACGTGCAAAATGTAAGTCAACGATTACTTTTTCTGTTCAATAGTCATAGCTACTTAGGAAATTTGAGACACCTAAAATATCAAGAAATTACAGTTCTACATGACATCTGAAAAAGATTGCAACAGAAAAATACAAAAGTCAAAGAGAAATTCTGCCATCACGTGACCAATCGCATGACTTGTTTCTCTAAAGTTAGCAATCAGATATGCATAATGTAACCAATAAGAACAGGTTTCTATGTATAAATTTGCATAATAATGCATATTCATGCTTTGTCTTGAGTGACGTCGTGCTGTTTGCAGTAACGACAAACCACAAACCTGACAGATCAATCTTGAAGATGACGGGTTAGACGCTGAAAATTTAAAAAGCAGTGCGGTTAGCGTTTTGCCGTCTAATTTGTCCAACAATGACATGAGCGTCTTACAAAAGTTACAGCATTGAGCTGTTTCACTCTTCAGTAGATGCAATGTCATTAAGAGTTATCAGCGGAAATATGACAAACAACAGAAGTGCATTGAAATGAGTATGATTTGATCAATATTACTTGGTGGAAGCTTCTGTGAAACAAAACTTTGCATCCAGATAAAATTATACAGAAATATTTTATGATTTTTATGTTTTTATTATTAAATGAGATGTCAAACTCTGCTGTTTAAGATTCACTCCAATGGTTTCATGCATGTGTTGTATGATACATATTCAGATGGGAATTTTCAGTTTTGACTTAGTAGTCACAATTGTTTCATTATGATTCACACAAATGAAGTCATGCATATTATGTAAGTTTTAGTCCCGTCTGGATGATGACAATTCCTCAGCATGCTTAATTGAATTAGACACCTGTTTTTTAATAGCGTTTGAAAACACCTGTGGCTATTTCATGCAGCTGTCAAGTGCAGAAATAAGCTCAGCACAGAAATATTGGCTTAGCGCAAAACAGATTACCAGCCAAAAAGTCATGCCAAGTACATTGATTGAGACTGGTTACCAGCTGAATTTGCCTCATACATTTGCTAAGCATTTTTGAAAAATTTGGCGCGGCAACTTCGAAAAATTGAGCCCTGGTTAGGGTGTTAGTGTTAAGAAAACTGGAAGTTAATTAAAAGAAGAATGATGTTACCTGGGCAACTAGACTCTCGGCACTCCCTTCCACGTTGTCGGGCAGTTGAGAGGATGCTGACTTCGGACCTTTTGGTATCAGCGGCTGACGAACCTTGGGTTTGGTCAACGCTTTGAAGAACGCAGTGGAGGGATCTCGCGAGGTGCCTATCTCGCCAGTGGAATGTCGCAACGCCAGGGGCTCCTTGGTGTTATTGTTATCCGTCGGCATGAGCGTGTCCCCAGCCCGAGCCCGGCTACGGGGCGGAGTAGGGGTGTGATAGGAGGAGCGGACGCGGCGTGGGGAGGACGGTGGCGTCAACCATAAACGCGGGCGGCCATCGTCGCGTGGTTTGCCCTGCGGAGTCATCCCAGCGACGGCCATGACCTGTTTGTGGACAAATGTACTTCTAGTACAGTAGTCTTATATACGTATCAGAAACAAAAGAGATTAAAAGTAGCCGTGTGGTTTACAATTAAATAATCTATTTACCATAGAAACGAAGAGTGAAAAATCAATAACTAGGATGTATGAACATCATGCATGTTCTGATTTGCTGTAATAACGAGATGTTTGGCAAGAAGTGAAACACTAAACTTTCAAACTTTACGTCAATTTATAAAATCATGAAATGTAAAGTTGAAATGGGTGGAAAAGAAAGGACATCAATTGGTACAATGAGAGAATGGGAAGCGATTACGAGAATCATTACAACAGTCTACTACTGGATCACATACCAAGAGAAAAATTATGGGCAAAATAAACAGAAGAATTATCATTTGATCAGTACATTTCTTGATGTAGTTCCCCCAAAAACCACAATGAGCATCGATTTCTTATACAACAATGTTTGCTGGAATTTGACACAATATTGGCATGCAGACTTTTTTTCTTAAATTGTTTATAAATAAGTACTGAAGAGCATTCCAAATTTAAAAATTACCGACTGCAACATCTATACAAATGATCAAAATTAATGAGATACAAAAAATAACCGTATATGGATAGGCCCACATGCTACACTGTTTGTTTATTTTACGCAATTCATCAAACATTCCAAATGTCACACCTGATTTTGCAAAAATTTGCGGCATTTTGCCAAATGGTTTTGTGTCCATAAAAATATACCCATGGAACTAGCAACCCTCCATGTTGATAAAGAGTTGATCGTGCTAACTGCTAAGTGTTAAATGAGATGTAAAGGCATATAGGATCATTTGCATTTAGCTCAATAGTAACCTACTGAATTATTATCAAAAAGCTTACTTTCGTTAAAGATCGTACTGGTGCTAAAAACCCAATGAAATTATTCCGTCTGGCTTGCTCTTATTTAAAGAAATGAAAGTGTAGGTGATTTCCAACGATCAGTCAATTGACTGATTTTTTTAAATAAAGAGTTCTATTGACGAAATCATGTTACGTGATCAAAAGGTTGAGCATGTTTTTTTTTACCGTTTTCTCAAAAAGTGTAATATCCACTGAGCTCAAACTTCAACAGGTTAGGTATTAACATTCTTCCTTGGATTTTGAGTGGTGTTATTTTTGGAAACGATCAAAATGTACGAAAAGCAAGTAATCCTACAAGCCTTTAAGCTATGGATGATGGAGAAGTTTGCAGAGTTATCTTGTAAAGTGAATAACTTGGGAAAATTGTTCTCTGCACCTTCTTGTTCTTCTCAGAGAAATTGCTCTTTCAGAAATAGTCATTTCACAAGGCATGTCCACAAGCTTCTGCCAAATTGTCAAGCATGATGTTCCCATGTTGTGACCCGATCGGCATAAAATTAATTTCTTTTACATTTTGCAAACTACTATACAAAACACAGCCGGAAATAATAACGTATTTACAACTCAATTAAAAAAAAAAAGGTATATATTAATGATTCGAAGCAGAAATATATACACTGAGTTCAAGATAAATGAGAAAGAAAAGAAGGGTTGGGATAAACTGCAGATGACAAGGATGGTTTGAAGGTCTGATGGAAGGATCCAAGATTCTAGAGAGTACAACAGACCGATACTAAGACAATGAGGTGATGGAGAAGGCATCCGTTTCATCTCTTTACCTGTGCCTGAGCAAGCTTCAATGGCACAGCCGTCTTTCTCTCCGAAGCCAGACGTGGCTCCGGTTTACCCACGCAGGACAGCAGCGAGGAGCCTGAGGTCCTGTGCGTCAACGCCGGCACCTTACGATTCATGGGATAGTTAGCGACGCTGTCGCATTCCCCGCTTGGAAGACTTGACTCATCGCCAGGGTAGTGGGAGGAAGTCGGGAACTCAGAGGAGGTGTGGGGAGAGGCGGAGATACTACGCGAGCCGGAGGAGCTACGGGAAGGTGACGGGGTGTGTTCGTGGCTCAGGAGGGGCGAGGTGGGTGGGTGGGAGTTCTCGGAAGAAGTATCACCATCATCGTCTTCATCATCGTCATCCTCGTCGTAACACTCGGTAGTTAGCGTAGGAGGCGGCTCTCTGAGAAAGGGAGTGAATCAGAGAAAAACTATAAATTAGTTTCTGATCAAAAATTCATCTTTTTACTCCAGAGCCAGTGGCAAAGTCAGAATTCCAACAGAGTTCCACAAAATAGGCAATGCTCTAGATAAGATCAACAAAGTCTCAAGTTAACAATTTCTGTCACAGGACTTATTGTTAGAAATATCTACAGTTTCCCTTTGTGTCCATTAACAACAGAAATATTGAAAGTCACAGCATATTTTTTGTTGAACTATCCTAGCTACTTTGAACCCCCAAAATTTATACATGTAGCCAACCTTAATTAATGCTTGAAACAGCAGACTTGGAGTCTCCCAGTGGAATCTTGTTTTTTTGTGCTACAAGTTTGAGGAAAATCATCAGAGATAAATTTGGCTTTTGTCTGTATTCTCCAAAGCATTAAAGATACCAGACTGAGGGCTTGCAAACGACCTGACAAGTTTGTTCTTTTCTCTGCTATATGTTGGTTTTTGTTTTTTAGGATGATATGGTTCTCTGAATGTGCCACTGATTCTGTCTAATTTCAACATTAGTACACAAACTTTAGAGCAAACAAGTCACTAAAATAAAACCTGTCACAAAATTTGTCCATGTTAGGGGATTGTTCAAGGGATTAAATATCACATGATTACTGTTAAGTGTTACTACCTGACTACTGTTTGTTAAGAAGGGAGATTAAAAAGGACATTTACCACAGCTCCTGAGTAATATTGCACAAAGGATATTTTAAAGATATCTTCAAAAGAGTTGAAGAGATAACTTCAAGTGAAAATTATTCACAAGCATTTTACCATCAAATATATCTCAGTCACCCTCAATAAACAAATCTCAAACAGCTACACTTTCCTAGCAACAAGATTGACTCACAAAGATAAAACTTTGTGAATTCAGGAACGATTGAAATAAAACGCCATTTCACAAAGTTTTAGTCAGTAAGATATTGTAAAAAAAACCCAGATGTATGGATAAACCAAAAGATTTCTTTTACTGAATCTAATGTAACAAATTTTAAGTTCATAAGTGTACTGTTAGTTACAATGATATGCCAAATTGTGAGGATTTCATACAGAACTTCCTTTTTAAAAATTTTCCCTCTAAATGTAGGTTTTCGATCATGCAAACAATATTTTGTTAATTTTGAGATTGACTGAGATTAATCCTCAGATACATAATTAATCCAGATTAAGTACTGGGAGGATTATAATACCTCAGAGAGATAAACTGATAATGGCTGTGGGCATGCTTGAACTGTTAGCTAGGCAATCTAGGGATTAAGTTAAATCGTGGGGGGTAACTGACTGGTTAATCCCATGAGCTACCAATCAGAATACAGTATTATTTAAATGGTCCATTATGAACATCTGATTGGTTGACAAAGTACAAGTGATCAACCAATCACATCGCTGATATACTTCCAGGCTCTGTCATGATAATGTGATTGACTGTCAGTCTCCAACCATTTTATTTGATTAAATGGATCACAACAACCAGTACGGAAAAAAAAATATGAAAAATTATTATCTGATAGGATTTCTTGGACTCACAAAAAAAAACACAATTACGAGTGATGTTGGTGGGGCATGATGGGACTGTTTAGGGGTTGAGCGAAGTGCGTGTTTGGACTGGATTGGACAATATGGGGATGTCAGTGGGCTTGGACATTTTATCAGGAAATTGGAGGGAATATAGGAGTAGTACACATGGTATATGAGCCAGAAATGTTATTTGCAATTAAAGGAATCCTGTAGTTGCAGGAGTTTGTGTTCCTGCATGTGGTGAGGTAAAATAAGCAGGGACTCAGGATGAACACAGAATGGGTTCTTTACATCTTACCTGATTATGCTGGATGTTACAATAAGACAGAAAGTAATTAATTTGTCATTGAGCATTTGGAATGAAATGGATTAAAGTTTAATCCCTAATGTAAAATTTGAGATAAAGCTATGTATGTTTATAAAAGGCAATATTTATCCATTGAATGTGACAAAAATAAGTCTTGGTTAACCTTCCAACTTTGAAGATTTCCAAAGGCAATGATTTGCAGGATTTCTCTAATTCAATCAAATTAATTCATGATTATACAAACCTGTCTGAAGCTTTATATATTTATAAATAACAACCAATTGACAAGGCGGGGTTCAACGCCCCCCCCCCCCCCCTGATGATCGGAGGCCAAGTGTCCGGAGAAAAAAAAACGGTCTACATTTCAGCACGCCTCCCTGCACAAATTTCTGGATGCACCCCTGCTAGCCCCCCTAAAATATAGGCTCTAGAACCGCGCCTGTACTTGAGACAGCTAATTTTGTCTGCATAACAATGGATTCTTTACAAACAGCGCCCTCTAGTGGGATGAATTCGGTAAGGGTCTAGTGCTTTATCCGCTGTGCACCTATGCTCGGGTTCGTACATGAATTGCACACGTGGTAAAAAAGTTGCTAGCACGCACCCTGTGTAATTCACGTGCATCTGCTCTTTATATCACATGGCTGTCGTAACAAAAGCGCCCTCACACAGCGTTCTATACAATATTCCATACAATGTCCATAGAGTGACCACGTTACAACTGTACAAATATATTAGTTAAGCTAACAAACGATATCGATAACCAGGATGAGTTGAAAACAAAAGACAAAATCTACACAAAGGCTTGACAGCTAACGCAGAATCAGCAAAAAGCTCTGATGTTTTTTTAGTGGACGTAGCTTCACTGAACACAAATGATGGCAATTGCCGACCGGTACTGACAATATCGTTAAGACGAAAAAAGTAAACAGAGATTTTGAAAGATCTACAAAAAAATACTTCTTGATCTTTGGAAACAGCGGCTATACATCCAGAAGTAAAATTTGACATTAAGATTGACAAAAACACCAATATTTTTGAGAAAGCACCACGTTTACATAAGCAGACTGTACGGATTAGATAAAGGATTTTGAGCTTATGGCCAAAGTATAAACAGTGATATTGCTAAGATATTGAAATTTACATTCTTCAGAAATCTCATTGTTAAACCAAAATTGATTTCTGTTTTTAACACCTTTTCGTGACATAAATTATAACTATTTTATCTATGTTTCATCTTTTATTTTATATTTTTTTTGGGGGGGTGTTTCACAATACCCTCCTAAAAAAACAAATAAAAACAAAACCAAAACAATAAAATAAAAATTAAAAGAAATTTAAGAAATGAATTTAATACAAAGATTTCTAATATTTACATATTTTAAAAGTTTTGTTTTGCAGCCTTAGAACTCAATAACTAAAACCTAATACATAAACTAACAAAAACAAAAACAAAAGAAGAAAGAAAGTGAGATTTGCAGTTAGTTGGCTATCTGTTAGAATAAGAGGTTTCTGGAAAAGCGAGTGAGTTGTTAATTTTGTAAGAAGCACCAAACGGTCTTACCTGAGTCTGCGGGTAATCCTTAAGATACTCTTTGGTATACTAAACTCATCCAATTGTTAACGGAAAAAACAACAAAAGATGTGTCAAGCATCGTCAGTCGAGACCAAAAGTGTTTACGAAAAGGACAGTGTTTCTCAAAAAAACATCCCGCGATGCTTGAGATACGTTCACTTGGTGCCTTAGTGAGCAGTGATTCGCTCCAAGCTATGTGAATCGAGTCTCTGCTCTCAGACTTTTAAGTCATTAATTTTTTTTTTTTGCGGAAGGGGCGGTACCGAGATTCAGTTTACAATTGTAAGTATTTTGCCGCTGGCTTCCCTCGATACATGAGCTTTATTGTCGGGTTGTTGTATTGAATTTTGTGCTTAATATCCTTGCCAGGAAATTGGGTGATTCCATTCTTAGTAAGGGGGGTTCCGGATCGGATTCAGTGAAGAGTTATAGCTTGGCGATAATGCTGACGGGGAAAGTGGCTTTTTTAGATAGTGAAGAACAAATAATTGGCAGCATCTGAAACAATACCGGCGAGACCCACGTGATTTGAGGACCCTGTTCCTTCCAAGATTTCCTGAAACGTTGTTTTTCCACCTATTAAAAATGACACGTGCAAGGCCTAATATTTTTTGTTCTTTTGCGAGCTGTTGTATATATTACAGTACTTTTTCTCTCTTTGAACAATGTCAACACAACTGAACTAAAACAATGATTGAAGTAACATGTGAATGTATTAACCTATTAATTCTTTCTCTGAACTGCCCTGCCTGTTACTCCCTGTACTACCAAAACCACCCATGTACTTTACGGATCGATGAATTCTTCAAGGAATAAATGCAATGTATTAAAGACAATAGTATGGGTGCTAATGAGTTGTTTTAAATTACATATGAAACTAATTATTTTGACTCAAACTGCTTACAGTTGAATTGTTATTTGCATCAATCAGAAATGTTTATAGCATTACAGCAGTAACATGACTTCCAGCTGCTTTTGATTTTTCTTGATACATGTTTTGACTTTTTAATTGATTGTAAATCAAAATAAAAGAAACACCAACTTTGCGTATCGATTTCAATTTTTTTTTAAATCACGGTGCTTCGAATTACTTGCATATCCCAGACAATTTCTGAGGACACGAGATAAGTGAAGACTGAAGAGCTACGCATATCAATGGAATATTTGAGATTCTCACGATTTTTGTTTCTGGATGTAATAATGCACTCTATGTTCCACAAAAAAGCTGAACAAACACATTCTTGCCCGTGGTCATTTTTCCAGAAGGATTAACATTTTTCTCTACACTTTCCTATTCAGACAGGATTGATTAAACAACTCATTTTAAGAGATTGCTTGATAACTCAACACATTATTCTGGTTGAACAAACACCAAGGCACACTGTTTGCTTGAACAAGTCCAATTTTCATTAAATCTGAATCGGTCTTATTTTGATTTCCGACGAGGCGTTGGGAACGTTCATATGAGCACCTCGGGTAACGAGGGCTCGGGAGATTTATGGGAATATAAAAACAGTGTTTGTTTATGAAGTCAATAGTCTTCGTCAATTCCAAAATCTCCAACGCATGGGTAAAAATTACATTAGAAAATTAAGTCCAAACCTTGTGATTTTTATCAGTGAATGCCTGAACACTTATTAAAAAGTTTTGCAGAACCTAATGTATTTTTAGCATTCCTTTTTATTTATCTATATATATTTTTTCGGTCGTTAGTTTCCCCTAACCCCTAGGTATATTTTAATACCATTTTTTTTTAAATTAACCACAATCTAACACTATGCAGTAACATCAATGGTAAATTAGCATATTCTTTGTGCTTCAAAGGAAGCTGATGTTTTGTGGTGGAAACAATTTTGTTATTTTTTTCTGGACTAAGAAATAATTTGTTTTACGCTGACCGTAAATAATTTCAGTCATATTTCAAGGCAGCTTTATTCAGAATACATTAAAAATTGGAAAACAATTTCAAAACACAAGACTTCTTCAAATGACATGAAGATAAATGATGTCAGTATTACAAATTTCAATCATCCCGTTGGGTACCCATTGAGATATATCAATATAAATGATGATTTCAAGAGAGTGATGAAGAAAAGAAGCTTAAGGATTTCCAACTTACCTTTCAAACCATAACTAGTTTCTGAAGATTAAAATGATGCAAGCCTTACTTTGTCAGAAATTGTTGCAATCATGCAAACAACTTCTTCAGGCCTTCTGAACATTTCATTAAAATATTTAATCTCTCAAGAAAACAGACGAATATGGAACTTTTTAGCAGTACCTAAATCAAAAAGTGCAATGAGACTAACACAAAATTTCATCTGACGTTCAAGTATGTTCAAGTTAGGCAAAGGACGAGAACTGCTTCAAAAAAAAAAAGGTTTTCTCAATAATAAATAACGAGTTTTTCAAACCAACATTTTTTTCCTCAAAAGAAATATTGCAGTTGTATAAACAATAATAAATAACAAGTCTTCAAACCCACAATTTGTTTTCCATATAAAATTTTAAAATGTAATTTTTAAGGCAATATCTAATCAGTGCTAAAAGAGAATCGATAACACACCAATAGTAAGAAAGTCACAACCTAACCAGCAAACTACAACTATTCACAAAATCTATAATGTATATTGGTCTACTAAAACACACATCATTAATTCTTTCTTCTGACTAATTGCTCGAATTTACAGGCAAACTTTGCCCGATTTAGAATGCCAAGAAACCTTTTAAAAGCAATCATAATAATATTGGTCTATATAGGGAATTTATGTCATCAAGAAAAATCTGAAAAAGGGAAACTTGAAAATTATGAAATTTGTAGGGGAAATTTTGTGGATTTGCAAATTTTGCATCAGTATTTCAAGTATTTTTATTTTTATTTTTTAAAACTTTACAAAAGACTTGTTAATGAAATTATTGACGTAAATAAAGCAAACCTCACAATTTTTTCCAATAGCTGAAATCAGTTGATGATGTCTGAGGTTTATGGAGAAAAACAAATTATGCTACTTGGCGACCAAAGCACTAAGCTTCAATTGTTGATGATTTAGTCTCAAAGCCAAAAGTATGAGAGGCAAAATTTCCATAAATGGAAGCTAGTTTTACCCAGAATGAATCAATTTTTTCCGAAAAATATTCAGAATCTGTCCGAAATTGCCACATCAACATTCTTCAGTGGATTCCTTAAGTGAAAGTTAAAAAATTCAATAGGTCTAAGCAATAATGCAAGTTCATTCTTTCATTTACTTTTGTTCTATTCAATTTCATTGCCTCTTCCTCTGCTTCAAATCCCAACCCAAGGAAAACAAGTGATTCCTTTGGTTGGCTTTACATATTACTCCAAGTTTTCCTCAAACCTCTAAAACTGAAAACACCTCAATTCTCTGCCAAAAAGCATTCTTCAGGCTTTCAATCCGCAATCTTATAAAATGTTTACTAATAAAATGACTCCTGTGTCTGTCTTCGCCCAACATTAATATGCATGATTCATTGGCTGGAAGTTAAGGGTCGAAACTTATCATTTCATGATGGCCATTATTTTGCAATATTTTCACAATTTTTGAAATTGTAAAATATTTTGGTTGCTTTTTTTTTTCACAGAACTTCTCCATTCCCCTTCCCTGAATAAGGCAAGTCGGGAAAAAATGTCACAAACACATAAACCTAGAAGTCGTATACTACCATAAAATCACAGCGTTTTTTTAAGGTCAACTTGCATTTTCAAGGAATCCTTATAGTTTTGGCACTGGAAAAGATAAATTTATAAAACAGAATGAAGTACAGTATATTTTTTCTGTTTTTTTCTGCAGAGTTTTATTCTTACCGACTGTAATCCCTGTAGGGTTCCCTGTAAGGGTCCTGGTACGGCTCTCTGGAGTCTCCCGCGTTATGTTCTACTTCTTGCCTTCCTTGTCCTAACGTTCCATAGTTCTGGTCATCGCCATGGATACCGTTACGGTACGGCTGTTCTAGATGGTGATCCTCTTCGGCGAGTAAGGGTTGCATGGCCTCACGACTCTGGCCAGAACTGGGGATGCAAAAAGGGGAGGTATTGCAGTTGAAGTCAAAGAAATCTCAAATCTTCACAAGCCACCCACCACAAGCCATCACAAGTCATCAAGTTATCACAATTGAATCACAGGTCAGTCACAAGTCATTCACAAGTCAATCACAAGTCAATCACAAGTCATCACAAGTCAATTAGAAGTCAGTCAGAGGTCAGTCACAAAGTAATCACAAGTCAGTCACAAGTCAATCACAAGTCAGTCACAAGTCAATCACAACTCAGCCACAAGTCAGTCACATGTCATTCACAAGTCAATCACAAGTCAATCACAACTCAGCCACAAGTCAGTCACATGTCATTCACAAGTCAATCACAAGTCAATCACAACTCAGCCACAAGTCAGTCACATGTCATTCACAAGTCAATCACAAGTCAATCACAACTCAGCCACAAGTCAGTCACATGTCATTCACAAGTCAATCACAAGTCAATCACAAGTCAGCCACAAGTCATTCACAAGTCAATCACAAGTCAATCACAAGTCATCACAAGTCAATTAGAAGTCAGTCAGAGGTCATTCACAAGTCAATCACAAGTCAGTCACAACTCTGTCACAAGTCAGTCACAAGTCAATCTGAAGTCAATCCCAAGTCAATCCCAGTTACTTTGAGTAACCATTCATAGTTTAATTGGAGACTGGCAATAAATGAAATCCCAGACTGTCTGTGTTTGCCTACAAGAATGTTTTATGAGTTATGTACGAATACGGAGAAGATATAGTTATGCACTTATAAGCTACATTATGTTTGACATCGCAGAGTGAACAGAATAAACAGTACAACAATCTCATGAAATGCCAACAAATTTAGGACCAAAAAACAAACTCAAAACTATAAATGGGGTAAAAATCACTTATGAAATTGAAAGGACATGCTGTCTGTTTCTGTTGCAATGCCAATAAAATCGGGAACACACATGGTCACACGATCTTATCATCTTTGGCCAATAGAGGGAGCTCTGGGTTGATTTAATCGGTCCATGTATTGCATAGAGGGCCAATTCTCTTGTTTAATTAATCCCAGGCACTGCTGGAGTTCAACACAATATCTACACACCTGTGTCGATGGTTCCTACCAGTCACGTTGTTGGGCGAGTACCGCTGGGCACCGACCGGCGAGAAACCAGTGGAGTTGGGTGACGATATATGTAGCGAGTTCCCCGTAGGGGGTCTGCCACCCCTGAAGGACCCCCCACCGGACGACATGCTGTACGGCGACCGGCTACGCGGCGTGTAGCTGTAACTATTCAACGAGTTTGCTGGTGAGAGTTTTCGATGTTGGTTGGACGGAGAGACTGCGAGGTTGTTGGCGAGGGGGATGTTGTGGGGGTGGGTGGCGTTGGTCTGGGGGGCGGACTGGCGGCGATTGTGGTACATGTTGAGCATATTGCCAAAAAGCGAATGACTCCGCTGAAAATGGAAAAATAACATAACATCCATCGATACACACTTATTGTAAATTGATTTGCTCAAATTTGTGGGTCAGTACCGAAAGGTTGTTCGGTCAAAATGGGTCCTTGGCTCAAATCTTGAGCTAAGAGTTTTTCCCAAGGAATTTGTCAAAAATACCAATTTCAGAAGAAGAAATACATGAAACATATTGGACTTCTGTAAGGACCTTTCTGATGTTATGATAAACATCGATTAACCTTAACTCGATCATTTGTATGAAAAAAATAATATTAAATTGAAGGATTCGGGACTGTTAAAGATTTAAGAATCAACCATAAAAGTTTCCATGAATTCCGACAAACTTGATGTTGAGGAATGTTCACTCAACAACCAAAAAGCAAGATAACAATATCCAACAATGTATATAAAGTCAATGAGCATTTTTAACTCCAAAAATACTATCGGCTACCATCACAGAACATGATTTTAACAAAAGAAAACTTACATGAGACTCACGTTGTACATGTACCAAATTTCTTGCAAGAGACTCTTGTTAAAAGTCTTTGACTTGGTGTAACAAATAATATAAGAAGCATCATACCCTGTGTGATGGTTCGTCTAGTTCCACAGCTTCACTGACTTCATCATCCATGTCTTCTAGGTTGCCTGAGATGGCTCGCCTGATCTGGGGACCTATCTCTTGTAGCGTTCGCAGACCAGCCTGAAATAAACAAGAAAAGGGGGAGGGGTTTGTTAGTGTGGAAATTCTTTCAACTAAAAAAAATGAGGTAATGGTGTGTTTTAAGTCTATATCCAACCTGGTTAATGCCAAATATAACAATAGGTCTTGCTAGAGATGTCAATAGTTTTTATTCTGTTTAATTACAGCAATTGATGCTGTACTCAAAGTGTTAAGGCAACATGACATAGTGAACAATTATACAAATATAAATTACTTGTATATACACTAATGAATATGTATATCGTATGAATATGTACGAGTGCTATTATATGTAATGATGAGTTACTTATTCATTGTACATAATCCAGTCATTTATTGGACAATTCTTCTGAGGAAGAAGATGTGATGGAGTGAGATAAATGGAATGTTCCAGATTTTGGCCATAAGCCCCGCCCACTTTTCACATGGTTGTACAGCGACAGCTGTGATTGGCCTAAACAATCGTGGGCCGTGGCTTAATGGATAGGACTCTTCAGAGAGAGAGTGGGCGGGCCGTCACAGCATTATGGGGAAGTTTTTCGTTGTTGGGCTAATTAGGACCGAGTTATGGGGACTTTCTGCTGTCCCCCAGCGTCTGCGGTCCCCATAGTACCATGGGACAACTCATGCGTAGTCCCCACAACTACGGGACAAGTCTGGGTGTACCTGCAGAGCGACCGTGCCCTGTTCATGGCCTTGCATCTTGAGCTGGTCGTGCTTGCGTTTCTTAAAGCGTCGGAAGTAATCCTGAATCAGAAAGGTTGCATAGAATTTGCCCACTGTCACGTCATCATCGGCTGAAGAAACAAAAACAACAAATAAAAACATCAACAAACCATTCCAGCAAATCACTTCTTCAACGTGACTTTACGTCAGCTGTGTGTACTCGGTGAAAAGTTTAAAGGAAAAACATAACTGAAAGCGCCATTAGCTGATGTTGATGTAAATTAACCAGTTTTGTAGTCGAGTCTGTCACATATCTATCACAAGGCCAACACAAGTAAATCTAAAGACCATTCACAAGTCCGGTTACAATATACTGGGGATGAACTTGAAGCATTGCCTTTGTCAGAAGATCACTTGTGATTGAGTAGTGAAGGAATTGTGGTGAACTAGACTACAACAAAAAATAACTATGTCAAATATGGGTCAAACACAAACAGCAAGCCCGCATTTAGGCTTTGTTACTCATCTGAAACAAGACCAGGCTATTTTAAAGGCATGTAGGATCATTTCTGTTTTTCATGCGTTTTGTTCATTTCCAAATAATGACGCCACTCAAAATCCAAAGAGGAATGTTCAAAACCTAACCTGTTGAAGTTTCAGCTCAGTGGATATTACTCTTTGCGAGAAAACAGTGAAAAACCAAGCACAACCTTTTGATTACGAGAAACGATTTTGTCCATAGCACTCTATTTTAGAAATCAGTCAACTGATTGATGCTTGGAAATCACCTACATTTCTTGATTTCTCGTAAATGAAAGCAAGCCAGACGGAATAATTTCACAGGGTGTTAAGCACCAGTGCAATGTTTAATCCAAGTAAGATTTTTGTTAATAATTTGGTGGGTTACTTTTGGGATAAATGCAAATGATACTATATGCCTCTTAGCACTGGTACAAAACAGAAATAGATGCTGTCAGAAATCGTCTTCAAGTGTTTCTACCTCCAGCCGGGGGAACTACTTGGTCCAACATCTTGGTACTCGTCCGCTTCCAAATCTTCCTAATGACTTGCCGCAGCTCATCATTAGCCTTGTCTATGTTACCTGGGGGTAAAACAAGACAAAAATTAGACTTGTATGCAAGTCTAATCCAGAATATGATAGAATGATACAGAGTTATCATCGAGCCAATAAATGACGCAGATTCATCAGAGTAGCAGATCAAACACTGACACCAATGGCTCACAAGTCCATACTTCATAGAATCAAACTTTTACAATACACCAGATTCGCCTAAATCAGGGGCCTAAGATCTCCTGAAGCTAAGGGTGGAGGACACGAAATGTTTCGCCCCCGTGATGTCTTTTACATACTCACCCTCAGTTTTGATTTTCAGCGATGTTCTGATCAGAGCAAAGAGCGTTGCATTAAACATCACTGTGCCGTCACTGTTGAGAGGCATGTTCATTGAGACTAATCTCTGCATGTCAAGAAAACCAATAAAAAAACAAGGACATAGTCAACTCATCTCATCAATGGTCATGAGTCGCAATCACCTTAAAAAAACCCACTTCTACATGTAATGCTTGAACGTCTCTGCGACAGTCAAAACGTCATCTTGAAATTTCTCGACCCTGACGTCTGCTGCACGTAGCTATAGGTAACCAGTGACGTAACTAACCCCAAAAGCGTGGGCTGAATAATCAACTAAACTAGTTCAACTGTAGTCGACTAGCGAAGGCTTGAAACAAGTTAGTCAAAATATGGATAACTATAGTTCTTACTCAAGCTGGCTAGTTCCCGCTCAAACTAACTACAGTAATTGCTCAAACAAGCGCCCTCTGTTGACAATCCCTGGCGATGTTTCTTACCTTGCATGCTATTCTGTACGGGCAGAGTTTGCCGAAGCCTAGAGGAGGTGAGATCTGTCGCAGTAACGCCACCACATCTAAATGCTTGATCTTTCCACTGAATAAAAAAGGGAGAAAAAAACACCAAAAGAACGATAACCATCAGCAAAACCATCCGCGCCTTCTTAATCAGACCTGACTAGTGTTTTCTTGATCGACAACAAATGAAGTAAACTGAGAATATAAAAGTTAACTGAGTATATTGTCCAGGAAATGTTGACCAGGATATTAAAATTGTGTCTTGAACAGGAAATCAAGTTTTACGTACGGACAGTAAGCACTTGAGACAAACCAGGATAGCAATTTACGGACATGTGGACAACACTAAAGTCAATATAATATTATTGACTGTGCAATATTGTAATATAGCACCAGAGGAAATATCTATCTATTGACTGGGGACAAACTTACGTGGCTTCCGGGTCATACTCGGCCCAATTGCGGACAAACTCGTCCAGGTGGTGAGGGCCCAATATGGACCAGTCCCTGGTCAGATAGTCAAAGTTGTCCATGATGACCGCAACAAATAAATTAATGACCTACAAATGGACACCAAAAAGAAAGAATGAAACGCTGATATAGGGATGACATCCATCCAAAAATCACTGATTCATGCTTTTTGTTATAATGGCTCTGAACATCCCGTGGCAGGATCACATGAGGAATGTAGACCGCTGGCTTGCCGAAGGAGATGAAAAAGATCCGGAAACGCTGTCTCAAGCTTGCAGGGCATTGCGTCCGTCACCTGGAGCTGGCCGCTAGCCCAATCATTCTATGGGAGCCTACATGGGGCACTGCCTCATGTAAGAAACGAAGTTCATCCTTCGTGGACATACTGAAACGGCTTGACCACCGCTGACCACCGATGACCACCGCTGAGGAGCTGCGCTCATGCATGCTGGACCAGGACATCTGGACCACGATCATTGGGCGGGCTCAAGCTGCCATATGGCCTCGACTTGATTGATTGATATAATGTGGATTGTAACATATGTTAATCATTTTAAAACAATTCGCTGATAATCTTATGTGGAAGTTGATTTTTTTTGTTCTTAGGCAAAAAAAAATAAGTCTCCGGTTTCTGGTATGGAGCGTGTCCAAAAAGTGGTGCGGCGACGCGGCTTTTTTTTACCTGACTTTTTTGCTTCAAATGTCGGCTGATGACTGCAAATGGTGCCCGACTAAACTAAGTGCAAATATATGGGAGTCCAGAGAGGCCACATAAAGCTTATTCTCGATCATAACCCCATCTAAAAACACGTTAAAATTGTGCAGCAGCAGGATTCCAGTCAAACCAGTGAGTTTGGCGGTTTTGAGACATCATCTTTCATTGAAAAAAAAACTGTTTCATTTTGCCGACGGGCATGGCTACGGCGACGCGCGCGCATACCAGAAACCGGAGACTTTTTTTTGTTGGCCTTAACGGTCTTTTTAACAAACTCTATACTTGTCACTAGACGGCAATCTTACCAGGAAAGAACAGAAGCTGTAGAAGGTCAAGAAGTAGATATAAGCAAAGTCATTGCCACAATTCTCGTCCATGTTGTTTGAGGCTTTCTGGACATGTTTGTCACAAACAGCCGCTGGTGAATAGGAGCATGCCAACATGACCTCCTGCCATGCTTCACCTGTTGCTGACCTGAGAAGAAGAAAAAGGAACCCCCCAAAAATTAAGGATAATGTCAGACACGATTTGTAACAAAAATTTGTTAAAGTTGAACAACAACATTTGCCTGGAGTGGGGTTTGGTAGAGCACTGGAATGGCAATCCGGAAGTTGCAGGTTCACTCCCCACTCCACTCAATTTCTTTGTTCGACTTTTACAAATTGTTATTTTGCACCTGGTCAGTTTCCCTTCATGGTTTATATGAAAGATTTATAATAATTAACATTTTTAATATAATTTAAAGTGCAAACAAAATACCTTAAACACTTGGTGAATTGCGAACTGATTATATCTGCTCAAAATGGCGCTTATTGGAGATGACAAGTTTATATTGGGTCAAAGGTCACAGCCCATTGTTTTAATTCTGCCTAATAGACCATAATCATGTTGCAGCCATTTGATTTTTTTTCCATTCAGACCAATATAACCAAAGCGAGGCTGGATGGAAAAATAGTCTGGTTCATTTTTGTACACAAAATTATCATTCAGTACTGTTATTGGACACAGGGAACATGACTGAAATGGTGGCAGCCTGTTAAAGGCCTATTGAGGCACTTGATACCGTATTCAAAGGATTAAGGTGTTGTGTACAGATTTTGTGACCAGGTGTGACAAGTGTGGCATGAGTGACACGTGTGACATTTGTGATGTGTCACACATGGGATGTGCGAGACACATAGGGCATTTGTGACATGTGTGTGACATGTGACACGTGTGACATGCATGACACATGACGTGTCCGATACATACGGCATTTGGGACAGGTGGCATGTGTGCAGACAAAAACATGTGACATGTGTGACATATGACACACAAATTTAAACCGGGGGTATTACTAGGGAATGTCAATCTTGCCCCTTTGTCTACTATTTTTGCCTTTTTTAAGTCAAATTTAAAGTCAAAGGACTTGTAATATGACTTGTGATGGAATTGACACATTTCACACAGTAACACTGTAGCTTCTTTCATGAAGGATAACGTCCAGACGATAAGTCTTCAAACTAAAATAATCTGATTTAACTGAGGAAGCAACCCTCACCTGAACAGCACAAGAAGCGCGGCCACAAATGTCTGGAAGTTGTTGTTTCGATTAAGAGGTCCGTCGAGGGACGTCGCTATCTTGCCAAACATCTGCAGAAAAATTTTTTTTTTTAATTTATTAATTTTAATTTAATTGTGAAACATTGGGTATAGGTTTACGTAATAAAATTGAGAGAATACTATCTTTTCATTAGAGAAGAAACAATTGAATACTTGAATAAAATATTGAATTATCATCTATTAAAAGGGAATTTACAATATTTGTTTTTGCTGTAATTTTCAGAAATGGATGGATTTTGGGGATTAGTATTTTATAGCAAATATTGTTGCACTGACTTGTTTGAAGTTTTGTGTTCGTAGATGCTGGAAAAACCAGGAAAAACAATCATGTTCTTGTAGTCTGGTTCCCTGATCCCCCTTGAATTGAAATGGAGCAACTTATAGACGTCGGGGAATTGTATGGTCAGGGAACCAGTGAAGAAGGCTCGTACCAATTCATAGATGTGTAATCGCTTGTAAACAAAATTCAGACTAACTAAATATGGTAAATTGGGGGCACTATATGAAAAAAAGCCAATTTTTTTCAAACGCTGGTCGGCCAACCAGCTTTGATCCAAAAATTACAATATTAACAGGATGCTTTAGACTGTCGTTCACTAACAGTCCAGTAAGGTAATAATTTGGTAGTTTTGTATTTTGATTTTTGCAAATGTTCTATATTTCCTTTAAACTGAGTTGAAGATAAGTTTTTAAAAAAAAGGTACCTGCATGCCTATTACAGCATAGATGAAGAACAACATCACTATCAACAGGGCCACATACGGAAGTGCCTAGAAAGACAACAAACAGATTCAATTTGGTTAGAGCATACATGTTGCTAATAAAAAAAAGCACAAAGAATCAGACAAAAACCTTGACCCCTGGTTAATGAAGAAATTCTGGACTCCAATCTAGGGGAAGGTTCGAACCCCACTCCCCTTGCCAAACCTCAAACCCTGATTAATGGAGGAAAAAAATGTGCAAAACTCTAGTGCAAGGTTCGAACCCTACTCTCTTTGCCAAACCTCCTGCCAAGATCTATAAAGAAATGTGTGACTGGTGTCTCGGGCATGGTTCGAATCCATCCTTGCTAAACCTCATCCCCCGATTATAAATATTGATTCAAATTTAGGGGAAGGTTCGAACCCCTCTCTTGCTTCACCTCAACCCCTGATTACTGAAGAAAAACTTTGCAAAAATCTAGGGCATGGTTTGAACCCATCCTTGCCAAACTTCATACCATATAAAAGAAGAAAATTCTCAACTCACAGCTGGGGCAATCACCAAAACTCATCTCCTGATTAATTACTTTAGAAAAATTTGACAAAAAAATCTAGGGCCGGGTTCGAATCCAGCTTTCTCTGCTTACCTGGAAGGACTTGATAAATGTCCAGAGTAAGGTTCGAATTCCCTCTCCCTTACTTAGCAACTTGACCAGTCTCATCACTCGGAACAATCGAAAAAAGTTGATGCTAAATCGATTTTCTGAATCCTGCAAGGACACAACAGACAAACACAAGCCTTGCTTACATTGACTTGTTTTTCTGGTTGACTTGTCTCGCATACATGCCAAGTAAACTACTTTGCAAGAAACATGTCTTCAGTGTCGGAAAGACTTACAACAAAAACTTACCTTTTCTTTCAAACATATGGAAACAAATAATATTAAAAAGAAATTTGTAATACAAAATAATATATTAGCAGCAAATAAAAACTCAATTTAGATTATACAATTTACGTCTTTTAAACATGTTACTCAGCTGCAGAAGCAAGTCCATGCTGCTAGTTCTTTCAAATGTTAATAAATGCACGCCTCTGTGTCCCCTACATATTTGTTTCTGTATCACTGTCATTTAGCGGTGAGAAATGTCTTGCTAATAAGCAGGTACGGTATTTCAACTGCGCATGCGCAGAATGACATGGGTCACGGGTTGTTCAGGATGATCAAACGCTAATCGAAGGCACATAAATGCGCAAGGAAATGGTCGCACGATGTTCACGCGTTAATTACAAGCAGAACAGGCATGCATGTTATACCACGTAACACCGCGTCAGCAATTTATCCTGAATGACCTTTGAACTGGACTACTTCATCGAATACCAAACTGGCTTATTAGGCCAAATCACGTTGTTGATACTAATGTTAATATATCGTTTACCTCAATGTTTATAATATGCCCTCCAACATATATGACAACGGGAACACCATGAATGGAAGTGATTTAAGAAGAATAGAATTCACAGACTTGAGAAGAATAAAATGGATTTAATGACAACATTATGTCATTCATAAAAAAATAAGTGCTTGAAAATGAATGTGCCTGTGACAATATTAAACAGACCAACACAAAGTCTACTGACTTTTCAATCACAAAGCTACAAAAATGAACTGCAAGAAATGTGTTGATAAAAGAATAGTCCTCAATGTTTAAAATTGTTGCTGTGCAATGTATGGATGTTTATTATTTCATGTTCAACCAAGAAAATGTATACAAGGGTTTTTGATATCATTAAAAAAATTCACTGCCATGACTTTTTTTATTCCTGAAAATATATTCAAAAAAAAAAGGTGACACAAGCGAGAACAACGAACAAACAAAATTTGCACATTTGACATCAACAAAGAGTGATTGAAAAACGAAACGAAAATGGAAGTTTTACCGTTTGTGAGGCCTGATTTACCGAGTAAGCGAATATCAAGCGAATCAGGGAAGAAAGAAAAAAAAGCAAGTCAGAAATTATTAAAGAAAACATATGTGCCCATTTAGAGATGGAAACGAGGGAGGAGTTATCAGCCACAAGTGCATGCTGGGATACTAGTTGGTTGTAAATTATATGAAGTATCTAAAAGGGGGCATGGCACAGGCAGGGGGCGGGTTCAGGCAGGGGGCGTGGCACAGGCAGAGAGCGGGCTCAAGCAGGAGGCGTGGCACAGGCAGGGGGCGTGGCACAGGCAGGGGGTGTGGCACAGGCAGGGGGTGGGTTCAGGCAGGGGGTGGGTTCAGGCAGGGGGTGTGGCACAGGCAGGGGGCAGGCTCAGGCAAAGACTAAAGCAGCAGCTTTTAGAAATTGACTTTTTTTTTAAATAAAGAGTGAGGAAATATATGTACGTGTTGTTGGCATATTTTCTACACTTATCACATTCTCATGTTTAGTGAAGACAGAATAGACCATCATAAATTCTGGTATCCTCGGTCGGTCACCATAGTTCTTGCTATGAAAATGGAAACAGCTGCCACACGTATGTAGCACTGACTACTAGCGCCCATTTGCTAAACACGCATATTTGCTCTACCTCTGGTTTTAATGGTTCCAATGCTACTTATTAATGTGCAGCAAGCATGGTTTAAATTTAAGTGACGTCACGCCCACATTTATGTATCTATATCTACTACTGCATCTACCCTTTTTGTAAGTGACTTTGTCATACACGCGCATGCACCACTGATTACAAGCGCCCATTGGCTTTAGCACTCAAGTTGTGGTTCCAATGCTACTTAATGTGCAGTGGACGTGGTTTAAACTGACGTGACGTGACACTTACGAACCGGATAGACAAAACTGCTGAGTAGAATACCACTATACACACAGCAGAAGGTAGGTTTTCATTTTAATATGTTATTCAGTTAACGTGAGATTACGTCAGGCGGGTCACAAAACAGAATCAAATTGGATTGTGTTAAAAATACCAAGGCTGTGTTTGAATCGGTTGTTTTATGACTAAGCTTCAATCTTGACAAACTGCATCTTAGATCTTAAGCCATACACACATTTTTGCCTCAGACACAACCATGTGTACTAACACTTCATTTAGGAATAGTCAAGTTATAGGCGTTATGTTGAGCAAAACCCACATTGCACCCACAGGAGCAAAGAAGCCACTGAGAACCATGGTGTGTGAAGGGGAATCGAACCAGGGTCACCACCTTGCCAATCTGAGAACCGTATTAGCCCATCAGTACTGACACAAGTAAGTTTTAATTTATTCCTCTAAACAGTCTGGGTAAATATTTCAGAATGAAAACCAATAACATTTTGTTTTTACGTGAATGATATCATTTGTAGCAGAGTCCATATCGTCCATTCTCTGTGACTGTTTGCACAATTCTAATGCTTCATGCAAAATAGCAAACTTTGTGTTGCAATTCCAGGTCAATTGAGACAACACAAAATTTGCCCGACACACATTCCATCTTATGAATAGTTTGGTCGTGGTACCCGCTGCTGTATCAGATTCAAACCAGCCAGCTGACCCTGGCAAGCTCTGTGGTCGAGTGGTAAGACGTCTGCACTAGTAAGCAGGAGGTCATGGGTTCGAGTCCAACAAGAGCAGTTTGTGATGTTTTTCTCAGTAACAGTGTTTATAAGAATACGTTGGTGACGGGCAAAACCAAATGCTGTATTTGCGCTTTGAGGACAAATGGTTTCATTCTTTGCTCACAGTAAATCAACATACATTGTATCATCAAGCTAGCAAGAGATGGCAGACAAATCTACTTGATCGATTAATTGTATGTTATTAATTATGTGTAACGACACAAATTAGTAACAAAGTATGCAAAGAGTTGAAGGGATTAGCGTGACTGGGGTTCAATTTGCACAAGAGGGGCTGCTTAGGGGCCCTCATTTTCTTGAGGGCGTACACACTGGGTTTGCTCATAGTTTTAGACAACACCAAGTTATTTTTGACCTTCTCAAAACTCTACATGGGGGAGCCACAAGGGAGAAGGGAAGGTGGCTTGAGCAAGGGGGAGGGGAGGGCGTGCCCCAAGGGGGAGGGGGAGGGCGTGCCCCACCCATGTCCTGCCACTGATGGACACCAATAGAGGGTAGGTTCCAGTAAGATGATTTGATAATCTTGAGACTTTAATCCATTTTTTTCTGAAAACATGCAGGGTAGCTGACTGGAGTAGCAAGACACAGAAAAAAATTGCTAAAGAAGAAAAGAAAAAAACCTTTACAGCCGAAATGTCATGCGATATACGTTGCTTATGAATGGTTCCAGCTGGGTTTTGCTTGGAATGTCAATTTGCTTAGGACTATTTTCTACTTTGAAACTTCATGAAATTGGGCCATGTAACGCAATGAGCCCAGTATGTGTGTAGATATGTAACTGTCCCATCACATTAATTTTGACAAATATTTGCAATAGGCCATTTCAAATTATGGATTTTTTTTGCAATGTCTTTTTAAGTGTGTATGATACCCTTCATAAAAAGGATCTCAGATAAGATCTTTGGTTTACAAATACACCGTTTCCAATGTTGGTGTTCAAAATTTTCAAAGATTAGGAAAAAAAGGAAAAGTTTGATCAAGAATCAGGGGAAAAAAAACAAAGTAAAATCTTCTTTTCTGCTATTTGCAACAATTTCTCACATCGAAAAGTTAGTTTGGAATATTCACACCAGGGTTTCTTAGGAAGTTGTATCTTATGGATTAACCCTACATCTCCCATATCCCTTGAAAATCCACCAGGTTTTGCAGGGGTTTGTCGGAATAAGGAAGGTAAAGCCCAGTCACTATTAAACTACATGCGGCACGATGACCCGTGAAAGTGTAACTACAAAAAAAAAAGTTTCTGCATAGCAATCAGGAATGAGATTGGGCAAAAATGAAAATCCATGAAATAATCGGCAGAGGGTTTGAGGGATGCCAAGGGCCCTAGGGCCATGTAGGGTCTATGATGGATGCTTGTATTTGTCTAAAGGCACCCCTTCCAATACCGTTTACTTTTGGTCTATAAATACTTGTTTACAATGTAAAACCTCAGGGATTAGAGATTTCAAATGGGATTCTTGAAAAAAAAATTCCTGAAATCAGGACAAAATCTTGTCAATAAAAACCTGAATTCAGGTTTACATCCTGACAAATCTGAGCAGTTGATGTTGGGGATTCAGGAAGATTTGGATCAAAACAGTGTCCGGATTTAGGGTTAGACAAGTTAGAGAATGCATGTTAATAATAGAAAAGCTGGGTGAACCATTGTAATAAATTTTGGCATCAAGCAGATATCGTCATGCCACATTATTGGGGGTTTTTTTGGAAGGAAATTTTCTCAGCAAAGGTATGAAAAGGATAGGATGCAAAAAAGGAAGGGAAAAAGAATGATTAAAACCTCGAACGGCAAACCCACTACCATCTACGGACATAAATATATACAAACGACACAACGAAACTGACCCTCTGAATATTCATGAGTTGCATCATGGTGTACAATTCAAGCAATGTTAAAAGAAACAAAAGAATAAGCAAAAAACACAGGAAGAAAGTGTGTTAATATGGAAGTTAATCAGCAAAAAAAAAATTCTACCTTAAAAATACTGCAAACATATGACAATTTTTTGTTCATGGTTTTTATAAGAAATGGTTGACGTTTCTGTGAAATCACTACTCGACTTTACCGACACGCACTGACATTACTGAAGATACACTTTAAACTAACGCACTGACAGAAATCAAGATGCAAGAATGATGATGACAAGAAATTGAAGAAAAAAAACACACATGTTTTACACAAGCGAGCTACTGAACAAGTGAGGTTTCTCATTCTTAAATTTGTGCGGAAACTTTAAGAAGTGTTGCTGTGGCAATAGGTCCAAACTTAATTTTTTACATATTTCATAGTATTGGAATTTTGCCATGCATTCAATATTACAATGCACAGACATTGTTTAATAAATTTTGTAATAGTTACAATGAAGTAAAATATATTCTCTCAATCTTGTTGACAATTCACAGATTGTACTCAACGGATCTTAAATTCGGAAAGTTGTGAGTCAAAAATGATGCAATTAGTAGCTTGCAAAGAATGACATTTACTTTTACTTCTGACAAACTGATGTCTATGATGCTACCCACGACAATCACAAAATCAAACACGTTCCACAAATCTCGAAGATAATTCTGCAAGAAAGAAAGAAAAACAAAGTTAGTGTAAAAAAAAAGATGATTATCTGACTTTCACAAAAAAAAAAAAATATTTCAATGAGTTATATCACATCAAAACCCTCCTATGCAAACATAACTTCTGGGCAAAAACGCCCTTTCAGTCAAAATCAGTCAAGTGACTGTTTTCAACTGTTCAGAGCTCCCGGCCTACATAAAGCAGGTTTGACTGGCTGTGACGGTTTATGTAACTTGATACAGCTATGCTTTGACTGTAGGTGATTGATAAGCCAGCTGTGCCTACCATTTGCCTGCTTTTGTCTGTTGCCTGAATTTGACTAGTCACAGTGCTTGCTTGAAATATGATCTGACTGTTGGTGACAAGGCTGTGTAATAGGCATGGCAGGGGAAGAGGATTGATTGTTTGACTGTCTGTGACTGTTCAGATAGCAGGAGGGTTAAACTACAATAAATATGCTTAGTCCTATGGAGTACCGAAGTGTGACGTCATTAGAACCAGAAAGTGTAGTGCAAACGAATGGAGTACGCGCGTGTTGGTTCACGGGCTGAATCACGCGCTTATGTCTTTTACATGCATTTTGTGCGCGTGATGTATTCACTTCGGTACTCCATTAGGAGAGAGCCAGTCGCGTGAGCGATTTCAAACCACCCTTTAAACACTGCTAAATCTGTAAATGGCAGCGTTTAAAACCATTTGCAAGGCCCGGCACTTCATGCACGTAAATATGCAGCGAGTACAACAGAGTGTTTGAGAACATCTGATATGATCTCCATATAAGGAGAGATATGGAGCACACTGCATGCGCCACGCGCGCTGTTGAAACGGCCCCAAAATGAAGTAAAAATGGTAGAACAAATTCATAGCAAGTTTGTAAAACTGGTCGGCTTTCAAATGGGGATAAATAGTGCAATGCAGCAGTTATAAAATGTGATGTTTCAATACCAGTTAAGGGCCCAGCTAGCCACTGGTAACAGTCCTCGTTTTTGGCTCAGGCCATTATCGGTAGCCAGGCCCTTGACCGGTTTGAAACCACATTGTATCACTAGTTTATTCATAGTGAAAAGTTCTGCTGTTTAACGCCCACTTTTTCGAGATAACTATCTTGACATTTCAATCAAGTCTTTATTTTCCCGTTAATGCATAACCCAATGCCACCTTCACCTACTGGACAAAAAACCCACCCGTACCCCAAATTTCAAAATGCAAGTAACGAGACGCTTATAGGGCAGCCTCGGTAAGTGAGAACATTGAACGAATATTGGGGAACATTTGATTGGTCCAAAAAGGTCAGTGGAACATTTGATTGGTTCATATGGGTAGTGGATGAAAGACAGATTAAGGCAAAAAGGTCAAAGGTTAATCTCCCGGTACTGACCTTTGGTTTGAAGGCAATGACTTTGAGAATACATTCCACTAAGAATATCGCCGTGAAAACTATGTTGACTCTATCTAGCACTTTCGAATACTCGTCTGACTGATCGTAGTACTGCAGGCAGAAAAAAAAAACATCATGGCGTCATTGACACTGTTAGTGGCCAAACTTTGTCTGCAGCATAACGCCGGTCATAACACTGGTGCATATCAGTTGGAAGCTCAGTTATTTCAAAACTTTGTACCTTTGCTGATGATTTCACAAAATTTATAACATATGGAAACCTGATCTTTAAATAGCACTACCTTTTAAAATTACAGACAATTTAGGACTTAGCTTTTCAGGACAAAGTAAAAATGACATTGTAATAGCCTTAATAAACAATTTCCAAAATGTAAAGCCACAATTCGATAAATAAACATCTACTGATTATTGAACTGCTATGGCCATCAGGTCGCCGCCGTTTTGACAAAAGTTGCGCGACTATTTTTTCTGCCTTAAACAGCCAAATATTTGAAAGTTGCAAGAGGAATGCAAACTCCTTGTAATCGGTCTTACCTTCATGGCCAGGACTATGGTGTTGAACATGATAAGCACGAAGATCAAATACTCAAACGGTCGAGAAGTCACTATTTTCCACACTTTCAACTGCTTTGAATTCTTTGGAATGTACTTTCGTTTCGGCTTGACTTTCAGAGCAAACTCTAGGCACTGACGCTGTGGATCAAAGGTTAAATCAAATCATCTTATATCATCCGTGTCACATATATCTTTTAAGGAGTGGACACTACGCATATTGAACTAATCTCAAAATCCTACGTGAAATATTGTTATCGAAGAGCCACTGACCAATCATAAACTGTTCAGTATGCCATGTGACATCACCTGACCAATCATGTCCAACATATGTTCCGATTCTACTCCAGCTCAGGTTTCTTGACTGCATGTGGCCAATCATGAACTGTTCAGGAGCTCACATGGTCTCATTTGTCAAATCACAATCAGCCTAAACACTTGTGTAACTCACAATTCATTAGAAACTGGCCAATCGTAAATGAATAAGAAGGTCATGTGAGCTCATCTGACCAATCATACCTGATTCTTGTCCAGCTCACAATTCTTGAACTCCTGCTCTCCTTCGTTCTGGAAGGTGACGATGACGAAACCCACGAAGATGTTGACCATGAAGAAGGCCACGGCAATGATGTAGATGAAGAAAAAGATGGCAACGCCCAGCTGGTTGTTCCTGATTGGTCCGTGGTCTGGCACACTGGCTGCATCTATGGCTATGTACAACAGCCTGTAGATGGGGAAAGGGGGGAATTCCACTTAGTTGCATTGCCTCATGATTGAAATGAACTACATGATACAATTCATTCGAAAATGGATGAAAAAGGTGATGCTTCAGAAAATTCATAAGTCTATGGAATATCTTACCGACGTGTAGCATTGCCTTACACTTAATATAAAAATATGATATAGAGACAAAATTTATTCAAAAAAAGAAGAACAGAAGATTTTTTTTTTAATCCAGAAGATATAAAGACCACTTACTTTGGCCAGCCCTCAAATGTGCAGATAGTGAAGAGGGTCAGCATTCCACTGCCAACGTTGTTGAAGTTGAAAGAATTCAAATTCCAGTGTCTGGGCTTGACGATGGGGTCTAAATAGTTGCCATCTTTATAATCTATAAAAAAGCCCCTGCAAAGAAAATGTTGTCAATAAATCTTGAATCTCTGCAAGACTTCCTTACTCCTCCCAACTCCAAACAATTAGCAGTGTACGACAGGTGTATTTTATGTACCTATCACAAAATTTGAAAAGTGTTGCCCAATGCAAAGTAACCGTGGCTGTGCTGTACAGTAGGAAGAATAAAATTTGACGGATCTGGCTGAATTAACACTAGGTCTGGTTCTCAAGGCAACCTTGTTCCCCCATTCAGTAAATCTAAATCAGGTAAACGGAAATTTGTGGTTCGTGGAGCTTATTCATTCAATGCCCTACCTACACCTCTTAAATGCCCTTTGGCTGCTACTCTTGCCAGCTTTAAAAACACATACAAAAACCTGCTTTTTTAATGTACTAGTGCAGTACCCATCGATAATGTGCCTGTTATAATGGGGCAAATTGCTTGACCTCTGGTTTTGGTTGCTTACAGCTTTTTGATAACTGCTCATCATGCAGACAATTTAAGCGCGAGATTTAATATTATTCACGCAGAGTTTTATGCAGTGCATGGGTGCTCCTGGGTTTTTTTCAGTGCAATTCTTTGGGTGTGTGTATCTGTGTTTTGTTTGTTTTTACTGAATGGTCCATGATTATTTTTTTATGTATGTATATTTTAAGTGTTTTTATGTACCCATATCTTACTATTTACTATTTTTAGTGTTTTCTGTAATTGTAGTTTTTAATGAATTGTTCTGTATAATTGCTGGGCACCTCTGGAAAACAGTGTACCACTGAGAGGTTTCCCCAGGGTAAATAAGAAATAAATAAATAAATAAATAAATAAGTCAAGTTAAGTTAAGTCTGTCACAAACCAATATGGCCCATCGGGCCAGCGTTTATCACCAGTTTCCTTGGCATGAAACGACTGAGAATATTTCTACTCCCCCTGGATGCGATGCCAGTGTATTGCAAGTTACTCCCCAGCTAATGTTGGTACCCATGTATACTCCTGGGTGGAGAGAGGCAAGTGGGGATGAAGTGGCTTGCCCAAGGACACAACATATGACCAGTAGCTGGATTTGAACCCATGACCCTCGGATCACGAGTCGCAAATCCTAACCGCTATGCCACATTCCTCCCGACTGATCTAAGACCGATTCATATTTGGGGAGAAAGCAAATGCAACCACAGAACTGTGACATCAGGACAAGTGTACACGCTGCACATTCGCAAAAACTTAAAACCCATTTCAACTCCTGCAAAATTCAGAGCGACTGTTTCCTGACGTCAAATTAGCTTTGCATTAAACTCAACCGCATGTTCAATTTACTTAATGAAAGTCAGAATCACCTGAACAAAATGTTCAATTTTTTCGAAAGAAATTGTAACTTACTGGCACTCTTCCTCGGTCATTTTGGATCCGTCCGTGCAAAAGTAGAACTTGCCGCTGAAGAGCTGAACGCCAATACAGGCAAACATGAAGACGAGGAGTAGCATGACCATCATGATGTTGCCGATGGTCTTGATAGCTACAAAGACGCACTGGACCACGTGCTTCAAGCCTTTGGCTCGGTTGATGGCCCTCAGGGGCCGGAGGACTCTCAGAACTCTTAGGATTTTCACTGCTGAGATGGCGTCTTGTCCTCTGTGATGCAGTAGAGGGGGTGCAAAACAGAAATAAATAAAATTACCAACACTTATGATTGCGTGGTAAATTTCCAGAGTGCATGGTTCAAAATAATGAAATGAAGTCAGACACTTGGCGTACACATTCAATAGACGGAATAATTTCATGGAATGTTTAGCACCTATACACTCTCAAGTCAAAGTAAGCTTTTTGAAAAATAATTTAGTAGGTTACGTTTGGGACAAATGCAAATTATCCTACATGCCTTTAACTTCCAAAATGGAGAACGTCCTTTTACAAGTTCAAGCGGTCTATACATGTATATTTCACTTCATGAAGTGTGATGTGATCAAGCTTAATGAGTCGTTTGTCGGCAATTTATTTTTAAGATACATCCCAAAATAGGTCAGTAGGGGTGGAAATTTCAAAATTGAATTTTTTGTACAATCAGAAGGCTTCATATGTCCTCTTTCATGTCAACGATTTTCTTCAGAGAAAAACTCACGATAAAGTAGTTAAAATGTGACAATTTTGCTAAGGAGTTAATATTCAATAACCTGAAATAAAGCATGTTTATTGTTGCTAAATAAACACTTCAAATTTGAATCGTTGATTTCTCTGCTTGATTTCTCTAAGGGCCGACAAATGACAATTTGATAAGGGCTGACAATTGACTCATTTAGCTTGATCGCTTCACAAGTGTTAAAAAAATATCAGTGAGAAAGAACTTCACCAAACTTACTGTGCTCGGAGCGCGATGGAGATATAAGACACTGTAACAACTAACAAGTCCAAGAGGTTGAAGGAATTACGACAAAAGGCACCTTTGTGAACGACTAATCCAAACGAAATAACCTGCATAGAAATTACAGAAATCGTTATTCTAGTGACACTTGATGATCTGAGGCTACTAAAAACTAAAAACGTGGGATTTTCCTGTTCATTTTGGAAAGACTTGTTTAGAAAATGTGGAAATCTCGGTGAAAATGTATTGTTCACAACTGGAGTAGATAAATTATCCAGAACAGAAACATTTGAAGTTTAGTAGCTGTTCACACTGGGCTGTTCCGGATGTGGCCATCTAGTCCTGCCAACTGCACACAAACACACGAGTCCCCCAAATGCCAAACTGCACGTGCCAACCATTAAAAAAAGGCAAATATTCTGCATAGTTACCTCCGCCAAGGAGGTTATGTTTTCATCAAATTTTGTTAGTTTGTTGGTTGGTTTGTCTGTTAACAAGATAACTCACAAAAGTTACGGACGGACTTTCATGAAAATTTTTTTGGGGTGGTCCTTGATACAAGTACAAATCGATTAGATTTAGGAAGTGATCCGGATCTGGGTCTGGATCCAGGATTTTATTTTAAGGATTCTTCACCATTTATGCGAGTATTTCTTTTGGGTGTACTGACAGTAATGGCGGGAAACTGTTCAGCCTTGCCGGAGGTTTGCACTCTCCGAGTGCTTACTACTTCCGGATCAAATTATTAGAAAAATCACGGCAGATTGATTTTTGTCAAAGATAGTTCTGACTGGCTACTCTGATTTTAAGACCGCTCACCTTTAAAAGAATCTCTATCGTGAAGGCTACAGTGAACCCATAGTCAAAATAGTTTAAAATCTGCGGGGAGAAAAAACAGAAGAAATATATTGATAACTCGTTCTCACATTATCATACATGTAGCAATAATAACTATTATCAAATATCCCTTGAAATGACATAATCATGCCTACACTCTTTTGTCTTCTAGAAAAGTTTCTGCAATACAATAAAAACACCTTCTACAATAGACATTATGCATAGCAGCCATCTGAAAGGGCTTTGTCTTTGTTTTGCCTTGATATGCATGAGTGAACCTTTTGTGTTTCTATTGTTACTTAATTAAAATAACAAAGGATGCCCGGTAAGTTGGCTGCAATGTATAAGGTCTTTTGATTCTCTTGCAAAACAAATCATGCACATCTACATATGTTTCTTCTGCATTTTACAGAAAGACTAGCTTGACCGTTGACATTCCTATGTTTTAAACGGACTTGAACTTCTTGCAAACACCCCAGTAACAAAATTCCTTGTTACGAGTCACTGTTTGCGGTATGTGCTCCTATATCGTATTCAAACCAGCTAGCCAATCCGAAGCAAGTTCAGTAGTCAAGTGGTTCAGACCTCTGCACTACTAAACAGGAGGTCATGGGTTTGATTTCCACCCAAGTAAACTTGTGAATTATTTCTCTCACAATCTCTTGAACAGCAAGTAAGCACAACCCGCGGTGAAGGGCACAACCCGCTATAGGCCATTTCCTTGAGCAAACGAGGCATTGTTAAAAAAAAAATGCAATTTCGGGACCACAAACAGACATGAATCCCATCTAAGTGGTGTAAGTTTACATGATGCTTTCATTCAAAAAGTATGTTTTTTGTAATTGAAGTAAACTTTCCAAATTTCTTCAGTAAACATGCTATTTCTACAGGTTTTCCCCAGAAAATAGCATGTTGTAAGATGGAATTTGCGTTGGAGAGAAGCAATTATTTTGTTCAGTGTATTACCCTGATTCACTCAAAAATATGACTAATTACAACTTGAGCTTGACTTACAACGTTTAATAGTTTGTTGATATCTCTGGGGTCCTCAGCTGCAAGCATGATACAACTGACCAGAATCAGCTAATTACAACTTGAGCTTGACTTACAATGTTTAATAGTTTGTTGATATCTCTGGGGTCCTCAGCTGCAAGCATGATACTACTGACCAGAATCAGCTAATTACAACTTGAGCTTGACTTACAACGTTTAATAGTTTGTTGATATCTCTGGGGTCCTCAGCTGCAAGCATTATACTACTGACCAGAATCAGCTAATTACAACTTGAGCTTGACTTACAATGTTTGATAGTTTGTTGATATCTCTGGGGTCCTCAGCTGCAAGCATTATACTACTGACCAGAATCAGCTAATTACAACTTGAGCTTGACTTACAATGTTTAATAGTTTGTTGATATCTCTGGGGTCCTCAGCTGCAAGCATGATACTACTGACCAGAATCAGCTAATTACAACTTGAGCTTGACTTACAACGTTTAATAGTTTGTTGATATCTCTGGGGTCCTCAGCTGCAAGCATGATACAACTGACCAGAATCAGCTAATTACAACTTGAGCTTGACTTACAATGTTTAATAGTTTGTTGATATCTCTGGGGTCCTCAGCTGCAAGCATGATACAACTGACCAGAATCAGCTAATTACAACTTGAGCTTGACTTACAACGTTTAATAGTTTGTTGATATCTCTGGGGTCTTCAGCTGCAAGCATGATACTACTGACCAGAATCAGCAGCAAGACGACGTTGGAGAAGTAATTGTGCGTGCAGATGAAGTAGCAGCCTTTACGGAACCTGTCAAGATGTAGAAATAACAATCGGCAAAATTCTTAAAATTCCCACACTCTTAACCCCACTGAATATGTGGTGGGGGGCATGGGTGGCACAATGCGTGAGGCGCTCGCCTCTACTGCTGTGGCCTGGGTTCGATTCCGGCCTGGGTTCGATTCCCGGCTCGGGTCATATGTCACCACAGCCAGTCAGGCAATGAACACAACTTGGACACATTTCACAAGACGCACTCACGGCTAACTGGCAAAAACCTTTCCCTTCTGGTTTTTGCCTGATTTTTGGTGTTTTTCCCAAATTCCCTGAGGGTTTCCCTGACTGGAAAATGGAAACTCATTTTCAAGGTTTTCCTCGATTTCAAGAGTGGCTCGGAAACCTGCTTAAATGCTATCTATGGAATCACGGAACGATGGAAGACTGATAAGCTGACCTGTTTTCTGGGCCAAAGATGAAGAGCGAGCTCTGTCTAGGCATGGGGGTCTTCTTGTTGGGCAGATCCAGCTCGGATAGACGTCTCGGTCTCGCTGATTGCGTCGTCAAGGATTCCTCTTCTTCCTCATCCTCGTCCTCGTCTCCTGGGCAAAAAGACATCACAAAGAGATGAAGTTGAATCTCAGTGGAAGAAAATAACTCAGTGGAGGAGGAACTTCGGAGCAAATGTCTCAAGCTGACAATCAATTTTGAGAAACTTCATGTTCATCAACCAGAGTAAAGTTTGAAGACACGTAGACAACTTACCTGGTTCTTTGAGAGCTTTCTTAGCCTCATCATCATCGATGTGCACTTGCTGAAAGAAGAAAGAATCGAGAAAAGTCAGAACACTATGTTTACCTCTTAAAGATAAGGATTTTTTTCATTCAGGTTGGGGGCAATTTCAAGTGGTGGCTTTAGACAAAGTTAAGGCTGGGGAAACTTTTTTGTAAGGGTTTGAGACTCTATGGTCTTACCTTCTCTCCATCTTCGGCAGCCCTGGATAGAGAATGGAAAACACAATCAGTTTAGCTTGTTTCTAACATTGTAAAAACGCTGACTTTGAAAACATCAAACAGATTCAACACAAATCATGGTGCTTGGGACAATCCTTTAATCTTTTGTCCTTCCATCTTCATTCTTTTTGTGTTTTTCGTTAGCCAAACATAACTGATGCCAATTTCACGGCGCTGCTTACTGCAAATTTTGTGCTAACCATAGCACAAAAATTTGCTAACCTTAATCACTATTTCAAGGCGTGTGTGTGCTAACGGTCATGCGCATGGAGATTTCTACTGTTAAGTCACTAAATTAAGCAAGTTTTTCCTCTGAGGTAAGCGTGCTTCGCAGTGCTTACTGCTTACGGTCTCCATGAAATAGATGGAGGCTCTGTTGACAGAAAATCATGTGCTTAGCAGTGCCATTACCATGATTACATTGGGCCCAGGTGACTCAAGAAGGAGGATGTACTGTCCAAGCTCTTAAACTTATTCAATTTTTTTTTGATGTAGAAAATTCAGTTTGTATGTTAAATTTTTGTGAAAAAAATTAATACTTTTCTGCATCTGCAACCCTCTAAAAAAGGCTTTTGTTGTGGGTTGCTTTGGCACACAACTTGCAGTCACACCATGTGAGAAGACTGGTTCCCACTCCCTACATTATCGATCAACATAGAGAGGCGGGAACCGGTCTAAAGTACAAAAACTGAATTATTGTCAGGTCAACAAGAATTCAAAATGTGTAATTATTCCATAACTAAGCGAATGCCATTTTTTGGGTCTCATTCAAAAGTAAATAACTGTTATGTAGCTGGAAAAACAGAAATTGGAAAAATTTATCTATTTTCGGGGTGAAACTCGAAAATAGAACAGACAGCACATCTTTCATAATAAAAAAACCAAAGATTTACTAAAGCCGATGTTTCCTTATTCAGAGCTTTCTGCTTCCCATGTAAACTAAAGGACCCTGAATTGTATTTAGTTGCCTGTTTGTCTGCTTCTATCTGTTTGTCTGCTTCTATCCATCTGTCCGGTTTGTTGGTCTATTTGTCAGTCTCCCAACTCACTTGTCATTATTAGCAGCCGGTGTTTCCTTATTCAGAAATTTAGGCTTCTCTTGTGAACATCTAAGGACCTTGCTCTGTATTCAGTTGTCTGTTTGTCTGCTTCTATCCGTCTGTCTGGTTTGTTGGTCTTTCTGTCAGTCTCCCAACTTACTTGTGATTATTGGCAGCCGGGGCTTCCTTATTCAGTGCTTTCCTCTTCTCCTGTAACCTCTTGGGTCCTCGGATCACCCCCTTCGGATCTACTCCTGGTGGTAGCTGCTTGGACAGGTCCAGCTCGTTGGCTCGTCGGATGGATTTGTTCCTCTTTTCCTCCTCTTTCTCTTTCTCCAGGGCTGTCAGGCTTTCGGCATCGGCCAGGTTGTCGACGGCGATGGCCAAGAAGACGTTCAGAAGGATGTCTGGTTGAAAGAGGGCAGCTCAGGAAAACAGGGGGATGATTGAGTGAATAAAATTCTCTGCTGTTGACAAAAACTGAACTGAAATAAGACCGCCTCCTGTCATGTGGCCAAGCTTGGTCACGTGACGGGTCACGTGAGGGCCTCAACGCCATGATGGTGTCGCAAGCTCCTGATACGAGCTCTGTAACTCAAGTCCCAAAAGAGTATCTTCTATTTACTTAATGTGATTATGGGACTGGAAACCAACTTTCATGCTCGAAATACTGAACTGTTTTTATTCACTGGTGTTTCATCTGCTTGTAATGAGTTGATCTACTTTGATTTATATTTTTAAGGTAGGTTTATAACACTTTTCCTTTTTATGAATTTTAGAATCAATTGTGTACATCTTAATTTTCATGTTTATGAGGGTTTCCATGTATTTTCTTATGGATAGATTCTAGTAGCACCATTGTGGATTTATCAATTTACAAACTTTAAATTTTTAGAAAATAATTTTAAAATATGTAGATCTTAACTGAACTTTTGATGATCTTTGGGCTGCTATGAGAAGATCCGAACTTTAGCCTCATCCGGTGACAGCTTCCATGAATATGATACAAATTTAGGTCCTAACACTTGTATTTCACTGATAATATATTTTCAAATACACCTGAGACATGACAACGTCATGGAATCCTGGTGGTACTTGTGCCCACCTGGCTACCGTAAGAAAGCGCATATGTAAACAAAGGGTGAAGTCACTATGTCTTCAGGCTATTAGCAACAAAAGCCTAGCGTTGTACGTCAGTACCGAGGGTAGGCCTTTGTTCCTCGGTGATCGGCACGAGTAGCCGTCTTGTACTTTTATTGTTAATGATCTTAAATGACACAAATTGCTCTCAGCGATAGTTGCAGGTGCGAGGGTATGGAGTCCATGGTGAGGGGTGTTGATGGGGCCGATTTGCAGACTGTCTTCAGGATAATTTTATCCTGTCTGAGGGAGACCAATAAACTGGGAAGCAAACCGGCTGCTGTAAAATCAAAAGGGAGGAGGAGAGGGGGACATCATGTGACATATCGGACGCTCTTCAATGCGAAATCACTTGACAATATCCGGCACTAGATGGCGCTTTTCATGGCAGTATAGAGCACGCGCGGGCGTGAACTAGTCCGACCAACTTGGCTCAAACAAAAGATGGTTGGGCTACTCTAGTTGACTAATTGGAACCAGAGCCTGGGGCAGGGTTGCATCACCGGTTACCAATAGCCGCGGGCATCATAAAGCACAACGGGGAGCCAGGACTTTAGACCATCGTTTGACCAAAGGCATTCGCACGTTGCTATAGACCTTTATCATGCTGCCACCATTTCAGTCATGTTCCTTGTATCCAATAACAGTACTGAATGATGTTTTTTGTGCATAAAGGAACCAGACTATTTTCCCTTCCAGCCTCGCTTTGGTTACATTGATTTGAATGGGAAAAAAATCAAGACGGCCGCAACATAATAATGGTCTATTAGTGCGCAGGCGTAAGTTACAACAAAAATCAACTGCTAGTCAACTAATGGTCCTAACCTTAACTTTTACACAAGGTTTTTTGCCAATAAGGAGTCTAATTACCAATTTAAAAAAAAATGGGGGGGGGGGAGAAGGGTGTCACATCCCCTTATACAATCTGCTTGCTGTGCCCCTGTACGGATCTATACAATACTACTAAGCATAATGGAAGGATACAGTTCCCACAGATGTAGAGGATGAAGAAGTAGATGCTAGCCATGATGCCGATAGAATGAACGCCGCCGTAGGCCGCTATCCCATCATACATCACTTCATTCCAGTCCTCACCGGTTAGAATCTGTCAAGCGCAATTGGAGACAAACAACAATTTGTGTGAAGTTACAAATGAAGCTCCTTTTTTAACACTAGGTATGCAGAATTCAACCCTAGTTCTATAATGCGTAATAATGCGTATTAATAATGCGTGTTTTTAAAGTGCACATATCCACCAGTACTGGTGCTCAAGGCGCTACATCATTATTACCCCTGCTCATTGGGCCAATGAAACATTCCAAATACCATCTCAGCTTCCTGGGGAGTATACAGCTCCATGCTGCCATTTTGGCGCAAAGCAGCTAAATCAACCACAATAACCATCTCTGCCCTCACAGGTGCCCATTTACTCCTGGGTGGGGAGAAGCAATGAGTGACAAAGTGCCTTGCTCAAGGGCACACGCACCATGACCCCGGCTGGACTCGAACCCACAACCTGCAGAATTACCCGCAGACCATGAATTCAATGTTCCAGACCACGAGGCCATGGCACTCCCTCTAAATCACCAGAATTGTAGTGAAGTCCTTCACAAAGTCGAGTCAAAAGTGAATCACAAGTCCTTTCTCAAGTGCAGTCACAAGCACCAGGGGATGAACAATGACGAAGGACTGCTGTTGTCACCGTGATGGACTTGTGATGGACTTGAGATGGACTTGAGATGGACTTGAGATGGACTTGAGATGAATTTGTGATGGACTTGTGATGGACTTGTGATGGACTTGTGACGGACTTGAGATGGACTTGAGATGGACTTGAGATGAATTTGTGATGGACTTGTGATGGACTTGTGCTGGACTTGTGATGGACTTGTGATTGACTTGTGATGGTCTTGTGATGGACTTGTGATGGACTTGTGCTGGACTTGTGACGGACTTGAGATGGACTTGAGATAGACTTGTGATGGACTTGTGATGGACTTGAGATGGACTTGACACGGACTTGAGATGGACTTGTGAGTGCCTAGTGATGGGTTTGTTAAGGACTTGTAAGGGAAATGTGGGGGACTTTTGAGGGACTTGTGATGGATTCGACCGTAACACTGTCAACCCAACGCACCTGAAACACAGTAAACAGTGACTGCCAGAAGTTGTCAAAGTTGCTGCGCGGCTTGTCCTGGGTCTTCTTGAAGTTGAAGCGGCCGCCAAAGACCTGCATCCCGAGCAGAGCAAAGATGAGAATGAAGAGGAACAGGAGGAGGAGGAGACTGGCGATAGATCGCATGCTGTTAAGGAGAGAGGCCACGAGATTGCGTAGAGATGCCCAGTATCTGAGACGCGAAATGGGAGAGAAATTAAACGATTGTTAGGATGAAGACTGATTGGATTATCTTTATTTGTGAAAGACCACCACAGTGGGTGACAAACGTAATAAATCTGGAGACTTCACGTCTTTGTTCTTCCAGAAATTCTTGTGGAAATGAAAAGTGATAAAATGGGTGAAAAAATTTGCAGAAATGTAACTGGAGGAGTTAAGGACTATGGTTTGCTTAATTTTTTTTTTTTAAGTGTCCACCCCTTTCAATTTTGGTTTTGTCCCACCGTACTGCAAAAATGGCAATTACACAGCTTTGCAACTTTCCAAGTTAGAGAAATAAGTGTTACTGTCTGATTTTTCCTCCACTATATTTGAACCGTAAGAGTCAGAGGGCGTGACTTCCAATCCTAAAAGAATCTTTCTTAAACAACGATCCTGCTGAGAAGCTTCTGCTAAAACTTTTACAAGTTTTGTACATTTCAGGTCAATCCAATCAATAAGCTGTTTACAGTAGTTGTGTCATTTCTATATTAGATTTGAAGACAATCATTTTTCAAAGTTGAACAAAGAAAGTTGACTGGATCGAGGTTTTTACCTGCGACCTTCGGATTGCTGTTCCGGTGCTCTAACAACTGAGCTATCCAACCCTATGTTGGCAGTTCCCAATAAATATGGGGAATGCCAACATACATGAAGGGCTGGATAGCTCAGTTAGGAAAAGCACTGGAACGGCAATCCAGAGGTCCAAAAAAATGGGGAACAACCAACATAGGGCTGGATAGCTCAGTTGGTAGAGCAGTGGAATGGCAATCCGGAGGTCGAAGGTTCAAACTCAAGTTCAACTCTAAAAAATATTGTATTGCAATTATTCAGTTCCCTTTGAGGTTTATTTGTAGATTTGAAGACGTCGTTACCAGCTGTTCCATAATTCTCACCTGGTTACTTTGAAGACTCGTAGTAATCTGACGCACCGTAGTACGCTGATGCCGATTGGTTGGATGACACCGGCGTACATCAGGACAACCTCCACCATACTACTACAGACGACGAAACAATCGAAGCGATTGAACAAGGAGACGAAGTAACCCTGGAGACCCAGGCTGTACATCTTGATGATCATCTCCACAGCAAAGATGACCACGAAGAGAAGGTTGCCGATATCTTGGGGAGGGAGGAAAAATTAAGACAATGACGATGAGAAGAGTGTTATAACACTAGCAGGCCTGACAAATCTCATCACTATGTAGACTAAGTTGCAGAGAAATTCCCGGAAAGTTCTGCAATTAAAGTTTGTGGATATTTGACATGTGTTTTGACATGTTTCTACAATCTCCCCAAATTTTTTTCGACAATCTCTACAAATCTATCAGTAAGTGCAACACAAAGTTATGAAGTCAATGGTTGAGATAAGTTTATGAGCAAACTTCAAAATCAGGGATCGGGTTGGCATAGCAGTACTTTCCTCGCCTTTCACCATTGTGACCCGAGTTCGATTCCCGCCGAGGCCAATATGTGGTTTTCAGTCCCGCCTGATTCTGTGGGTTTTCCCTAGAATATCACTCTGGGGTTTTCCTCCCGCCACTAAAACTGTAATTTCCTTCCACATCTTCTACCAAGTCTTATCCATCCTGTTCTGGCGCTTGCACTGTTGGATGGTCGAAATAAATATATAAATAAATACATAACTGAAATCTACCTTGGAAGTACTCAAGCCAAATAGGTTGCCTGTAGTGTTCAGAGGCGAGGATGATCGTATTGAGGAACACCATAATGATGACCACCCAGTAGAAAGCTTGAGATTTGACCGCTTGTCGGCAGAGTCTTCGACACCTTCGATTCCATCGTCTTAAGTGCCGTCTGTAGGTCAAAGGTCACAATCAACAGTCCATATAAGGAGCCACTCATGTCACGATATGAATATTCAGTGGAGTCAAACAACATAAATATTCATGAGCTCCACTGAAGTTGTATGACATGAATATTCAATAGGGCTTCAGTGAAGTCATATGATTTGACTACTCACTGTGCTAAACTGAAGTTGTGTCATATGAATATTCAATACTGGTCAAATGAAGCCAATTGACATGAATATTCATTGTTGCGCTACTAAAGTTATATGACATGAAAATTCAATCTGACAGGAATATTTAACGGTGCTCATAACTATTCATATCATCAATAAAAACAAATATTCAAATTATTACAAGTCCTTACAGACAATACTGTATTCATTTTGTATGCACGGATGTTAACAAAAAACAAAACAAAACTTGAATTTAATTCCATTTACAATTGAGAAATAAATCATGCTACAATATTTGTTTATGTTTCCTGATCGGATAACAAGCTGTTGCGCCTTCCAAAATAAAATCTAAATTAAATTTAAGTTGATTATTAAAGCAGGTAACCCCCCCCCCCCAAAAAAAACAAATTGGAAGGAGCAAAATTGTCTGGCATCTTTTTCCAAGAAGGAGAAATCCAAATCCGATCCAATTCTCTTGGGAACAAGATGCGTAGGAGTGTTTGGACAGTATAAATCACAATGTACTACAGCAAACCGAATCTCCCCAACCCCCCCCCCCCCAAGCCTGGCGACCGAGACGTTAAATTTCTCACTTTTTCCTCTGCATCCAGGACTGCTGTGGTATGTCCCCACTTCCGAGCTCCTCAGATTTCTCTGAGGAATCCGACTCACTCATCGGCTTCGGAACTGCGACAAGAAAAAAAAAAAAAACAACCATAAAACGATGTCAGACAAGCGTGAACCGACCGCGCAAATTTATTTCCCAGAGTCCCTTGCTGTCGCCTCCTTGAGTGGAGACAGGGAACCGGCTAGCCGGTATTCACACCTTCGGTTTACCAGCCGAAACGGAAATCCTAAACCGTTCCCTAACACGCCATGATATGCCGACTGCCTGGAGATTTTGCAAAACTCCAAGGGAACAATTTTGTAACCGGAATTTGTTCGGCACCTTGCTGAGGTGTGAACTGTATGTTAATAAATAAAACGCCTGGCTTAGATTACCTTTGCATTTTTCAACAGGTAGCTGGTGTCAAGTGTGGTGCTCTGTGATGTAGTATCAAAGATTCTGACAGTGCATGGTGCAAGGGTATTCACAAATTTATGAAACAATTTGTGATCGACGTTAAGAATTTGTTTCCGGCACTCACATTTGTTTTCTTTCTATTTTCACTAAGCTTCAATGTACTTCTTTCCTCAATTGTCTGTGAAAAATTTATTCAGTTACAGCTGAGGACATCAATTTCTGTCTCCAAAGGTTTAAATCAAACACTTGACGATCCATATTCACTGTTCATATCACTCAGCCGAATGTAATGGAGCCTTGTAGTTTGAATTATTCCACTAAAACAATCGTAGAAGATTTCATAAGCGATTGTGGTTGGTTCTGCTTCTGCTTCTATTGGTTTCTGCACTTGCATCAGGAGAGTCGTTCTCTATTTTATGGCAAACCTTTTCCCAAGCTGAATAAATTTGACTAATGGTTTATTCCAAAATGTGCAGGCGCCGACGGTTTTGCGTTCAAATGTCCATTCTTGTGGTCTCTCCTCCCCCCCCCCCCCCCCACTCTCTCTTTGTAAACGTTGACAGGGCACTTGTGCAAGGAGTCCGTAGAACTCCAGACCTTTTTGCAGTAATCTCACATTCCAAATATATCAGTGTGCAAATGATAGTAGCTCTCGGGTGTGCAAACATTTTTCTTAGAACATACTATTTACTTCCCGTTGAAGCTAATTTGGTCATTTTCATGCAAAATTTAAATTAGTTAAAGCATGCATTAAGTGTAATAAAAAAGGCCTAAAACATCATCAGTACATCTTCATCAATATGCATGCAAGCTTATGAGTGGATTCTGCCTAACCAATTCCGTTTGAAAAAGGATTATTATTTCAACATTTATACTTATAAAAATAAGGAAAGTATCTTGCCTGTATTTGTCTTTGTTTTTTCTAATTTAATTAACACTGTGCAATTATAGACACTTATCATGCATTATGTGCATTCTAACAAGACTTAAACCACACATGACTACCAAAGTAACAACTGACGACTGAAAGAAAAGAAAATCATTACAACAATTCAAATCAATCACATGTACAAAGTCAACATTTATCCAAAAAAAATAAGTTACTTCAGAGGAACATAATCTACTGTGTCTACATTACAGACCATGTCAAGTGTGCTGTCTTGTTGGCTGCTGACGGGCAAAAAGAGTCTTTCTTGATGTGTCTTCCTTACATGATCTTTTTAACTCCCCCAACCCTTACACAGAAATTTCACCTATCCTTGGGATGGGGGGAGGGGACTAAACCTACACCCCTCAACTACACGTATCTCTGATTTTGTTTGATTAGCCACGCCCCCCCCCCCATGTCTCTCAAGCTTAAAGTTGTGCTCCCCATGCTCTTTAACAATTAGGATTAATTTTTTTCCTATTAATATACTTTCAACTTTTATGATTCCATTCTACCCCACAAAACCTCTGTTTTCCTTTTTGGGACGTCTACAAATCTCTGAGATAAACTTTTTGGTTTGGGACACAAACAGACCTGCTTTGCAAGCAGACTTGCGCCTTGTCCATACATTATCGATACTGACTGTTTGGTTGGAACCAGCCAACACCGCGAGAATGGAAATTATTGTCTGGCAGTACAGTAACAATTCAATAACTATTCAATAACTTAACATGGACCAATTTTTTGGGGTCACTGTATCATTCAATAGTGAATAACTCTTGTATTGCTAGACTAATAGCAATTTAGAAAAGGGATCTATTTTTCGGGATGAACCTCGAAAATAGCATGGGAAACGATCTTTAAAAAGTCAGCCAGCCCCCCCCCCCCCCCATTCTGATTTACGGAACAACCCTTTACTGTTCAGTGCAACATCAACATTTTAAACCTACCCGTATTTCAAGTTATCACGTGCAGTGTAGAATAGTGCTGTTCATTTTTAACCAATGAATGTCGATGTCACGAGCCAACAACATGCAGTTTTGTGAAGAAATAAAAGTGTGACATGGTCTATATGCATGCAACAATACAACTGACTGACATGCACAGACATCTCAAGTGAATCTGTATTTCAAATTCTGCTGTCTTTATGCCAAATCTTTTTCAAATCTTTCTGGGAATTGATAAAAAATCTTTAAAAATCCACAAAATATATATACTTAAGTTCAAACCATCAAATGCATCCATTTTATTCAAAAGATAAGAGGCAGCATGTTACTTTTTATTTTTCAAAAATTCTCCATTGAAAAATGGGATAAATTAAAGTGCTTTTTCTGGGTTTTTTTTAATTTTGTGGGTCAAAGACCTATAGTCGTTTTTAACAAATGATATAAAAAGTCAATCATCAAAATTCACTTGAGACTGTTGTTAAGACAAAAAAATATGCTGAAACTTTCCACTTATATAATATACAATACCTTTTGTGTTAAGTGTGCCAAGTCGTTTCCATAGGACTGTTAAAGCACCCAGGATTTAGTTTTAAAACAAATATAATTATTTAAAACAAAAAAAACCATTAATATTCAAATGAAAAACAAAGCCTTTTTGAGGGCATCAAGAAAGCAAAATATTGGTGCTCCTCAACAAGTTATTAGTTGCTTGGGAATAACAAATAAACAAAAATCCTTCAGCAACATCTCACAAGTTTCTGTAAACTTCGGAAAACGACACAAGTGAAAACATCATTAGTTTTCAAAGCCAAAAGGAAAGAAACAAAGGGTGGTTACGTAGTTTTTATAGCCTTCTTTTTATTGCAGGTTAACTTTGCATAAGTCAAAGGAAAAACTAATTAACTTTGCATTTACAGTGTCACTGGCTTGCTCTGACACAAAATCTGTCTGAAAATTGGGAATCTTAAAATACTACAGGGTGAGTCAAAACCTGCAATGATGCAAAGAGCCATCTTTTTTTCAAAACCAAGTTGAAGTTTTGAATTTTTAAATGTTGTTAGAATGACATATTTGTTAGTAACCTTGTGTGAAAAAAATGAAGTTAATTGCATTTATTGTGTGTTTTATGAACCTTTTTACTGCAGTACCCGATTTACATTTCTGTCCACGAGGCAACGAGTTTTGCATACAAGCTGAAACGGTACAATAGACAACACTAATTTAAACTGACTGAACCTTAGCTCACAGTTTATTTTTCTGTTAAAATTCTTTGTGTTTATGCAACGTTTCTCTGGGCTATACTGTGTCCTTCATTGTTCACACAATTGGAGCCCTGCCCTCTACTTGGCGACCCTGCAAGGCAATGCATGTCTCAGCTCTAGACCTCATGGATGGAAAGAACAGCTCTGGGGACACATTTTATGCTCTTATGCAATTTTTAGATGCCTTGTGGACAAAAACGTAAATCTGGTACTGCATTAAGACAAACAGTAAATACAATTAAGTTCATATTTTTTTTTTTACACAAGGTTACTAACAAATGTCATGCTTACAACATTCAAAATTTCAAAACTTCAATTTAATTTTGAAAAAAAGATGGCTCTCTTACATCAAGTTTTTTTAATCACCCTGTAGTAGCTGTAATTAAAGTGGGTTTATAGAGGTATGTTTTTTCCCGCAGAGCAATGGTTTTGACATTGCATAATAACAAGGATAAAACAAGTTCTGCAAGGACCTTTAGTTTATAGGACAAACTCTGTATGTTATGCATGCATTTTGTTTTGTTTTGTCCTAACTTTTGTCTTTAATATGACAAAATGTAATTGTAACCATTTCTGAAAACAAAGTTAACAATTTCATTTTTTAAATATATGTGTTTTGTTCATAAGTTTAAACAATATTCCATACCATACTTGCATGCACACTTTTCTCCTCTGTGCGTGCAACATGAGGATTTATTTTTCTGGCATGTGAAGAAGTGGAATTTTTATTATGCCCGAATTTGTTTTGTTTTTTACAAAACATGAAAATGTCTAAATTGAGGCCATAGCTTGAAAACTGGCATCCCTTAACAAAAAAGAGGAACAAATCTACAATTTGGTTCAGAAACAATGATGAATACACGAGGAATAAATGTTTTTGAGTATTTTGGGCTCCAGTAATTTAACAAAACGTTTCCACAAAAACACTCCTTCCTGTCAAGTTAAGGCGGCAAAATCACAAATGGCTTGCCTGGCCTAAGGGCCAGAGTAGCATGCAAAATCCACGGTGTTCAAAGGCACTCAGGATCATTTGCATTTACCCCAGAATATACCTTCTGAATTATTATTATTAAAGATCGTACTGGTACTAAACAACCCCTGAAATTATTCCGTCTGGCTTGCTGTCATTTAGAAGAAATCAAGAAATGCAGGTGATTTCCAATCGACTGATCTTTTGAAATAAAGAGTGCTATTGACGATATCATGTTTCGTGATCAAAAGGTTGTGCATGGTTTTTCACTGTTTTCTCAAAAAGTGCAATATCCACTGAGCTGAAACTTCAACAGGTTAGGTTTTGAACATTCTTCTTTGGATTTTGAGTGGTGTTATAATTGGAAATGAACAAAAGACACGAAAAGCAACTGATCCTATATGCCTTTAAAACTGAAGGGATGGGTAAACTGTTTGCTATTTAGCCAATTTTTATTTCTCTACACCTTCAAAAAAGATGAAATCATTTTGATTCCTACCGTGTTTAGGAGGTTCCCCTTGTCTCTCTATCTCGTTGTCTGGATCTATATCCTCTGCAAAAACAAACAAAAATTGGAACAAATATAAAAATCGTCTGATTCGGAATGAAGTAACAAAACCCTTTGAATGCATTGGCCATCTGTGAGGTTTTTGGTTAGTACCAATGAATGCAAAAGAGTTCGAGGGTCATTCCATAAATTATTGGTCCAAAAGTGTGACATTTTGGTGTCCCTATTACACCTGACTTGTTTAATTTGCCATGAAAGTATCATTAAAATTGACTTCAAATTCTTTTTTTTTATATTTTTTTGGCAGGTACTTTGCTTTACATAATCACTCTTGGAGACAGAAGGCATTATAGAATGTGTCCTGAAGTCACAAAATCTTATACAAGATGTAACAGGGACACACAAAAATGGACCCCCAATTTATAAAATGACCCTGTTAGTGGCTGCATTGCAATGAATATGTACCAATCTAAAGCATACTTGGACTTTTGCGAGATCCATACTTTGAAAATAGTTACCGCTAGCATTTAAGCATTATCACAAATGATTTTATGCCTAAATGTGAAATTCCTATTTTGCTAAGCTGCTACCGACTCTAGGGAAAAAATTCATAAATTGAATAAAATGGTAAAAATATAAAACTTCCTATCACAAAATGTTTCAACTGCAAGTCTACACTTTGCAATGATCAATTACTTAAAACTTTCACATTTTTGTTTGTTTTGCATTACACAACAATAACTTGTGCTGTGCGACAATGAAGTTTGCCGTCTGATTCCATGCTTCCGTCAGTGCTTATGTGAGACGATTACTACTGATAATGTCCGGAGAGAGTCCAGCAGGAAATCCCACTCCTACAAAATGTCAAGTCGGAACAAAATGCATTATGCATCATTGCATCTTCGAACGGAGCCATCACGAAAAAGGGTTGCGTTTATCGAGGTATGCCAGGGCATACATCGAGATATGGTAGCAATTTGAGAATCTTCAGGTTTGGAGGGGCCAAAATGGAATTAAGAAGTAGTTTTATCAATTTTGTTAAAGATGTTGTCATCAATGTCATTTCCCAAAAATGCCATGTCAGAACAAATTGCATTTGCAAGGAACCATTCAGAAAAAGGTTTGCATTTATCGATGTACGCTATGTCATACATCAAGATATAAGAGCAAATTTGGATGGGAAACACTGCATGCGCACCCACTCTTGTTTTACTATACTCCAGAGGACAATGCTTTGTGTTTTCCTTTGTCCCTGTAATATAACACTCTCCCATAGACTAAGCACACCAACTTGCTACAGAGGACCGTTTTGAACAAAAGACCCAACTCCCGAGGACTGAAAGGATCTGTTGTTGTCCCTTTGTGTGTCGGTCCTTGGGGTTATGTAGGACACGTGCACGTTGGTTTATTCTGAATGTGCAAAAAGCCATTGCGTCTTTGCGTGAGCGCCAGGCGTTGTCGGCAATATGTTTGAATGCCCGTCCCAGTGGTCTCCCCCAACTCTCCCTTAGTAAACCATTGAGGGGGTACTTGTGCACGGAGTCATATAGGCCCGACCAGCAGGGGTAATAATGATGTTCCACCTTAAAATTCTTACATGAAACTACAGAAGGAAGATGCAGAGAAAACAAAAATCATCTTTATATCTGCTAAAGAGAAGACTACTTGATAAACTTCAGATTTTTCTGAACGGGCCAAGGCAATAAAGGATGAATTAAGTACAACAGAGACTTGGTTTGCGTGGGCAGAACTGCCCATATTGCTCAAGGAGAAAATGGATGTTGCAAATTTGCCTCCATAAAGAAATCCTGGCAAAAGGGAACAGGTGAACGCTAATTAGCATACATGTACATGTATGGCAGCCATACATGAACATGTATGCCTGATGGTTTATCTCCTTCCAATTATGTAAAGAAAAATGAATTATTCTTGTGGAAATATTCACAAATTAACTTTTGTTGAAGATATTTTTTGGGGGGGGGGAGTGTTTCAAGTTTTGGAAAAGACTTAGACATAACCATATAACAGGGGTGACATTGGGAGAAAATAAACAAAGAATCCATGAAAAAAATTCTGTTGGAGCAATACATGGTAATGCCCATTGCAGTTGTTTAAAATAAACCTTTGACCTAAAAGAAAATACAGTGATGAACATTTCTCTTATTCACTTTTTTAAAATACAAAAGTCAGAAGAATAAAAATTGGAAAATGTCACCCCTGGATTTGTCAGTAAAATATTTTGTTTTTATTCCTCGCCAGCACTGATCAACCAACTCCTGCAGGTGGTTTGAGACTCAACGGATACTGTCCAACAAACCAGCCATCATATTGTCGGGCGTACCTCGGAGTGACGTATCGTGTGCACAAAGGCCATAGAAGACACGTCACTTCGTGGTGCACCCGATGATATGACCCCAGGTGCAGAGCATAGAGAGCAAGTGGCATCTGAAACCTCAGGAAATAACCCTTCCTCCACGGAGGTGAGAGTCTTGATTCAAGGTTGTTGCTATGTGCAGCATCTGCGTACTCCTCGGTCAGTGACCTCACGGTCTTGACGAGGTTTCAGAACATTGCCGGCACAGCCTAGGGAGCTGAACATACCAGGAAACGGCACTAATGTGCAAGGATGGATTTGTGCTCAAGCTGATTATGAAAAGCTGTGAATTGCAGAGTCAATGTCCTTGAAGGATGAAATGGAAAATAAGAATATCCCGTAGATTGTCATCTGTCCATGGTCAATAAGTAATTGTTTGTGACACCTTCCAAAGTCATCTCTCTCCACATTGTCTATGGAATACCCAATTGCACACAAGCGTCTATGATATTCGTGCAGATTTGGCGATTAATTATGCAAAACAAGACTGCATCTTGACCTCGAGATTCTGGCCATTCAGCGGACGCCTTCTATCGGGTCTTCCGTAACTCGCTGTTGTATTACAAAAACATGGCAGCCAAATTGACCAATCAACATCTTAGTCCAAATATCTGACTGAACTGAGGTCACAGTTTCTAAAGTTGACTCCAATTGGCGGGCGCGCCGGGTCGCATACAATTTGCATGCTCAGATATATCAGACATTCGTATAGTGCAGCTCTGCACGCGTGAATGTCTGATCCTCAAAACCATCTCAACATGGGGTAGTCTATAAATTTAGGGTCCAAAGTGCGACATTTTCCCTGTCCCGTTACCTTGGTACCTTGTAATTTGCCAATCTAGTATCATTAAGAATGACTTCAAATAATTGTTCATTTGTTGGGTGGGTAGTTTGCTATTCATAATCACTCTTGGAGGACGACTGCATTAAGCAGTGCGTCGGCATACTGCAAGCAGTGTGTCTGATATATTGAATTCACGTTTCACGCCAGCGCACGAATGTACCTACAAGTGTTGACACATAAATACATGTACTTGCATGCCGATATTAAAACCGCGCTATGAAATAATAATAAACTGGGAGGCGGAACATATTTTGCTATCATAAATACTGAATATGGCAGAGTGCTGAATAAAATAATCAGTCAATAAATGGGTTCAGCATCTCCACTGTTACATTACTAACCAATGCCTCGGGGCATGTTTGATGCGCGTCATGTAGAGCTACACATGCAGGGTTATTGTTTAGCTAATGAATATGCATGCTCACCAGTGATACATGTAGTTTTATGTACATGTAACAATATTGATTTTGTAACACAAGTCCAATAGATACATGTATCAAAAGTAAATTGCATTGTTTTTAATGCCAAAGAAAATGTAATCTAGAAGGACAAATCAATTTGAAATCCACTTTTGGTGGGACCAAAACAAAATTTGACTTGATAGTGAGATTCTAACCCCGGACCTCCAGAATATTAATTATAATAGTTGTTAATATTCGTAGTAAAAAAATGACGGCTTACAGCCAGTGTCTACAAAATATCATGAGTGAAACTAATGAGGCCATAATGCCTTGTATAATATGAGTACGGTCTGCCAATCTGTAGAATGGATGCGGACTTCTCCAATGATGCATTGCATGTTAAGCAAAATTTACAATAGCAAACACATATTTTCAGTTTTGTGAAATACAGTGGGCCACCAAGAGGATGCCAGGGAGAGTCCATTTTTCAAGTTTACGGTCAACAAAACATGGCTGCGATTTTACGACATTGTTTATAAATCGGGGCATAGCATTATTGCCGCTTCACAAAAAAGACGATCTTGATAAAAAGAAAAGAAAGACCGATACTTGAATCATTCGCTTACAAAACTATTGACCGGACAAACTAACAATTTTAAGTGTCCTGTGTTGGCGAATTTTTCAACAGTCTCCAACAACGCACTGCGAAAAGTGGACTCTCCGTGGTAACTTCTTGGTGGCGCTCTGTTTTGGGAATTGTCCGTATTGCTTGTATTGAAAATTTTGACCCTCAAAAAGCGTCATCGACAATTTCTGTGTGGACCCAATAATGAGGCTCATGCGAGCACAAACATTCTAGGTCATATAGTGAAGTGATAAATGGCATGTTTCAAGGAGGGGGTGGGGGTTACAGGTAGTTTTTTACAGCCAAATCTTTGCTTGAATACGTTTTACGATTTCATATTTCATGAAAATATTTCCCACTTCCTGTAATATTAATGTCTCTCTTGTCTATGAATCACTCACACACCCACGACTGTGATCTTAAGGACATACAGACGCATGTCTTTGAAAGCAGGTCACTTCGCTACTTCTGAAACTTGATGTTCTTGTAAAACGCCGCTTTATAAATAATTTCCTTTACTTTCCCATTAGCAGAAGCCAACCATCAGTTTCTTGTTCAATTATTCACAATCAGCAGGAGTTTGCGTCGGATGGTTGAGCCAGGAAACGCTACAAAGACACCTTCAAGAGGTTTGAGAGCCTTTATCTCAAATCTCCTGCAAATTTACAAAACAACTGTACTTTCTAAATAATTAACCCTACAGTACCCAACCAACATGCACTTCCTAAAATTGCATCAATTTTCAGAGCTTAAAAACAATCCTACTTTGGCAAGTAGCAAATAGTCATTATCAAAAATCTTGATCTTTAACCTTTTGAGATATTTCTAGCCAGATTTGAACAGCATTTCTACTGCAAGTCCAAGGATGTGAACCTAGAACCTTCTAATCCTAGGTCATGCCACTCAACCAATACCACTGTCTAACCTGTTTTGCATGATCCATTCCAAGACATAACTCAAAGCTCAAAATGCAATTCTGAATTATAGCTGCACTTAGGAGGTGGGATATGAACCTGGAACCATCTCATCCAAAGCCCAGCTTCTCAGCCAATCAAGCAGCATGACTTAGTTCAAGATAAGCATGTGGCATGTGAACCTCAAACCATCTAATTCAAGGTCCAGCCTCTCAACCATTCCTGTCTTTTTAACTGATCTGCTTCCACGAACTAGCTAGCGACAGAACTTTGAAGCTCACAAGCAAATTTAGCCCTTGCTACATTGAGCAGATGGGATGTGAACCTAGAACCGTCAAATTCCAGGGTCAGCCTCTCAACCCTGTGTGTTAACTAACCTGCTTGCATGATCCAGACATAACTCTTGGATCACAAACCAATTTAGCAATTACATGTACTTTGATCAACAGGTGGGATGTGAACCTAGAACCATCCAAACTCAGGTCCAGCTCTTCAAATCTCTGTTAACTAACCTACTTGCATGATCCGGACAAAACTCTTAGATCACAATCCAATTTAGCAATTACTCTGTTCAGCAGGTGGGATTTGAACCTAGAACCATCCAAAAGCAGCCTCTCAACCGTCTATGTTAACTAACATGCTTGAATGAATGATCCAGACACAACAGTAAGATCACGAGACAATTTAGCAATTACTACGATCAGCAGGAGGGAGATGAACCTAGAACCATCCGAACCTAGGTCCAGCCTCTCAACCATCTCTGTTCACGTTAACCTGCTTATATACAACAGTAAGATTATAACAGCTAGATCACAAACCAATTTAGCAATTACTACGATCAACAGGAGGGAGATGAGCCTAGAACCATCCAAACCTAGGTCCTGCCCCTCAACCCTCTCCGTTCACTAACCTGCTTGCATGATCCAGTCCAGATACCCGCGTAAATCCTCCTCAATTTGTTTCTTCTCTCGGAACTTCTGGAAGGCCCCTCGTGCTTTGGCTTTTTCTCTCTCTTTAGAAAACTCTCTGAGGCAGGGGAACAAATAAAGGGATATCCCATCAGAATTGGGTCATTAGAAGTAGCTATAGCAACCAACAGTAAAGAACAAGTATAAAAACACCACATGCCTAATAAGATCGTTTGTACTTCATGCCAAATACAAATTCAAAAACAGTTAAAAGTATCAACACAACCATACTAATTACCATTCATAAACACCTAGGACAGTTTGAACATTCCTATTTGTCAAAAGCCCATCACGTGGGTGGTTTTAAACTGCTGGTAAAACACCGCTAAGAGCCACTGCGTTCTGTGCCACATCACGCAGTACTTGCTGTGCGCACACCAATGTCCATATAAGGAGTTGTTTAGCACTAAGCACGCGAGGCACATACCATACACATGGCTAGAGGGTTTTCACAAATCATGAAGTAAAATGGGTGAACAAAATTGTTAGAAATTTGTCAAATCTCAACTTGTTTTGACTTTTGGGCCGAAAATGTATTTATGAATGGGCATAATAGTGTGCTGGAACAGTTTTAAATTAAATGTGATGTTTATCAGTGACCAGATCCCTAGCCTGTTAAACCACACGTTGAAACTGTTCCATTGAACTATTTTCCCCATATTAAGACAAAGATATAACTTTGGAAAGTTTCACTGAAAAAAAGATTTTGAAAGAATACATTTGCTGTGTAATCAGATCGACTTGGTCTAAACCAGTTTTTATATAAAAATGTTATACTTTTGTTCCTTGCATCCATTTATTCGTCTAAATGAAATTTTCGGTTGAAAATTTCAGCAAGTTTGAAAGTTTTTAAAATTGTTTCTCCAGGTGAAACCATGCACGTGTTTCTATTTACAGTTTTAAGTATTCTTATGTGAAATTTAATACACTTCATTCGTCCTCTTGTTTCAGTTACACAGACAATTGTTTAATGCTTGTTACAAGTTTTATTTTGCTAATTTTCATGAATGTCTTTCATAAATAAATTGACATTCCCGCTTAGAGTATTAACAACTTTGTTTTAGAATGGCCAAGTTATCCTCATTCCAATCCTTGGATGGATTTTATTTCCGTCCTTCCAGCTCAGTCCTTCCAGTCATGTGATACCGGCAAATACTGACGTTATCATGTTCCGACATAATTTCATGTTGGGACATGTAAGCTAGGCCCCCTGGGCCGAATAATGACTACAGCACGGCTACTACAGCAAAGCAGTCGATCCTACAGTGATGCGAGGCTGGCGCTAATTAACGTTAGTATGCTGTAGTCTCGGTTTTAAAGGGAGATGCCACTGAAGTCACGTGACTCCATGCCACAAATCGCCTTTTTTCAGTATAATTACTTAGCATCGTTATAATATTTCTTGCATTTGCGACCGGCTCCACAAAAAAGGGTATTATGTTGCAAAAAAAGGAAATTGAGTTACATACATGGTTGGAAAGCCCACAATGTAAGCTTTCATTTGGTGTATAATAGAGCTCCATAGCCCCTCCCGTTCTGGAGATATGACGTATTTGCATATTAATTACTTCCTTGGAGTTCAAATTACACAACTGAGAAAACAGGCTTTGAAATAGCTGGCTTTGTAGAACAACAAAACGATGCACACAAAATGGCTGTTTTTTTCCAATTGGTTCATCAAAATCAACATTTCTGTGAATGAAACCTGAAACTGTAAGTATTAAAGATGTCATTCATGATAAAAATTGAAAATCACGTTTTGACGAAATGTTCACCCTCTCAATGTTGAGCAGGCCATTACACAATAATGCTCAACGCGACATACCATTTTTTGTGGAGCCGGTCACATTTAATAAGTTCAGTTTAAATCGCTGCAAATCGGGAAACTTTCAAATGGCTTTGTGTAAATGAATCTTGAAAGCCGTCTTCGTCCCTGCCCGCTTCCTTTTTCCTGGCAGTTTATTTATTTTTTTTCAATTCCTACATTTGCAATATATTTTGCAATATTATCTGCAATCTGGGGGGGGGGCGCCCCTGCCTCCTTCAATTTTTTAAAACGTACGGACGAAAAACTATTAATTTTTTTACTCAGCCTTATATAAAAAATCATTCAGAGCATAGTGACCATTTGTAAGTAGTTGTAAAGAGTACGCTAGCTTATACAAAAAAACTTTGTAAAAATGCAACAATTTTCTAAAAAAAATTTTTTAAAGTACATGTAGGACTCAGATTTTTCTCCATCTCAAGATTTTGTAGTTATCCTCCTGATGCTTTCATGAGTGCAATTTATGAATTAATCAACGGCAGTTTGAGAACTAAATGCCAGGGTTTTGCATATTTCCTGGAATGCATGTTCAAGTACGAGCCAGTTAACCCCGTTGAGTTGGCCATGCAATTTTGCCGGAAGCGGTAGAACGTGATTCTTACTGCTTTCCTGCAAGTGCCTCAGAAGATCTCCCAAGCTCCCAAAGTGCCAAGATCGCTTAATGAGGCGTCCATGTGTGGGAGGGTTCTATGCTCATTAGAAATAGCGTGAGAAGCAAACAGACAGAGCAGGCCCAGCTCACGACCGGCTAAGACTCGCATCTATCAATCGGGGGGACCTCAATCTATATCGGCCCTGTTTCCTCAGCTGCAATTTACAGCTCCAACGGCCTTCGATGGAAATGCCTGACGGTGTCAGGGAGACATTTTTAAGTCGTTTCGACGCGTAAATGTCAAGATTACAGCCAACACGGCACCTGGGTTAGGTTCATCTCCTGCGGGGAGGGAATTCCGGGTGGGACGTGTCGTCGGAACTCTAAGATAATGTGAGAAATGCACGTACAAAACTTGAAGTTGCGAGAATATGATGCAAGAGCCCAAAAAGGACGACTTTGTTGTCTCTCGACGCAAAAGACAAGGGCTTGAGGGGGAAAATGAGAAAAAGCGGAAGCTCAACAGATGAGAAGATAAATGGATGCCTCTCAGCACAACTGATGAGTAACAAGACATTGGGATGGTATTCAAACCAGAGTAAAATTTTAAACTTGTTCTAAATCTGAAATTAAGTCAAAGAGATGAAATCCTGTACACTGACTCCTTTTTTTGGTCCTTGTCTCATTTGAATTTCTTTTCAGCAATTTGCATGCAAGGGGGCCACACAGATTTTGTACTTTTTGGGGCATTGGGGAGGGATGGTAATTGTTGATGTATGTTTGCACGTGTACGATTGTCATTCTGTGATAGGAATTACCCCCCCCCCCCCCCTTCATCTGAATGGATTCAAGCATGCTCAACAAAGGATTTACGATTGCGGCACAAAAGAGTTGGGAATTTCCCATCTGAGGGTAGCGAGAAGTTATCTAGAGTCCCAGTTGGCTTCAAGAATTACTTGCTCCAGAGAATGCGATTCAAAAGATGAGCGAGTTGATCAAATATTGGGTGGGTGGATTATGGTCCGTAAAAAGGGTAGATGATATTTTCATCAAAATAACAAAATATAAAAATCACAAGGGAGTAAAAATAGAAAGGTTTCCAATTTCAGAGATTGAAAAAAAAAAATTGGCACGTTAAAAATACAGCGATTGACATTTTCAGGATTCGCTTGACAGAACTACTACGGTGCTCTCTGATTGTTCGGAAATGTCACGTCGAATGCTTCGGGGACGCGTGTGGTATTCTATGGCAGAGCCTCTGATGTTGAATTATTGAGTGAATTACCACACGAAGCAACAGGGATAAACCGGGCACGGGTCTATTTTCAATACTCCAATGTGGTCAGATTCCCTGAAGGCATAGCCAAGATTACCATGGAATGAGTCACCATATCAAAGTCGCCAGTCTACGTGGCTTGGTTTCAAAGAGAATTCTTGGCAACCTTTTAAGAACCAGTGAGCATCTTTGCTGTGTTGTGTGCTTTTTTGATTTTATGTTGGATCAATGATAAATAAGTACTCCAAAATGTTTAAGGAAATCTTCTTCTTAAACAAAGGGATTTGTATAGATGTGTGTGTTGCATTGGCCTAAAATTCCCCGATGCACAATACATGCATTTCAACGTGAATTTACTATAGTGAGGCTAACCAAACTGGTACTAGACTGGTGCCTCAGACCGAGTATGCCTTTTCTTGATTCTGGCACGTGGAAACTAGACCATGATGGATTTCGCATGTGGATAAAATGGCCATTCATTAATGAACCCACAAAATTCATTCATGCAATAACTGAACCTAACAAGCCCAACATTTTATCAATCTGAATTAATCTACTATTTGTTCAACCGCTCAGAGCTTAACAAATTTATGGATGTAAATTTAATTGTAAATTACATTAATATATAATACCACCAAATACATGTGATATTTACAAATTCAAAAATCACTAAAAAATATTTCTATAATATTTACATCAAACAACCATGCCAACATGGAATCATCTATAAAAAAACATGCATTTGTTGCTATGGCGACCACACCATTACACACCAAAAACAAAGAAATACTGCAAACTGAAATCGTCTCATGTCCATGCACACCACAAGCGCATCAGCCTTTTTTTGAGATACGGCAAACACAATAACGGGACGCTAGTTGGAGTGAATAAATGTGGGTAAATACGAAAGAGTTTACCGACTGTAAATGGGCTCCGTGCACAAGTACTCCTCAATGGTAAGGACGGGGAGACCACTGGGAAAGACACTTGAACGCATTTCCGACGACGCCTGGCTACACGTGGAGACACTATGGCTTTGAGCATATTCAGAATGTAATAAGTCGTGCGTACTTTACGTTATATGTGTGCGAAGCGCGCGTGAAGTACGCACGATTTCCTGAATGTGCAAAAGCTATTAGCCTTCGCGTGAGCATCAGGCTTCGTCGGCGCGTGAATACGTTTGAATTCAACTTGCGATGGTCTCCCAGACTAATCCCCGCCTCCAATAACTTTGGATACATTCGAAATACGCAGTGGTTGGATCGGGAACCAGTCTAAGTCACCCTCGAATCTCCTTTTCTGGTCGTTGATGGGGCACTTGTGCACGGAGCCCATAGTGCCCTTGTATTGTGTCCACCGTCTCAAAAATGGCTAATGACCACTTACCCACTCAGAACACCGAGAATGAGATTGAGTACAAAGAATGAACCCAGGAGGATGAGGGTGACAAAGTAGAACCATGGCCACCAACCCTCTATGGCATAGTTGACCTGAGGAGGACACCATGCATGGGTACACCACAGTAGGATACCATGCACCATGGAGAGGGTATACAACAGGTATATAACAGGACACCATATGGAAAACCATAATATGGGTATACCATACAGAACACCATAGAAAAATGGGTTTACCATGAAGTACACAACAGTCCCACGGTAGACAGTGGATATACAGTACAGAACAGCATGGAGTGCACCCAGATACGGTAGACAATGGATACCATGCAGAACACCATGATACCAAGGTAGAAACATGGAAATACCATAAAGCACACCGTGGTACCAAGGCAGAAAAAATGGGTATACCATAAAGCATACCATATACCACAATAGACAAGTGATAACAATACCATGAGTTGTATGAAGGTTGCCAATAAATATACGACACAAGATGCCATGGGACGTACATGTACCACAGCAAATAACAGGTATACCATACAGCACAGTACCAAATGAAGCAAAAAGAACACAATATAAAAAATGTGGTGCCAAGTTAGAGAAAGATATATAACAACGTACACAGAGGAGGTGGGAGGGGCACAGACAATGAAGGAGGATGTAAAGATGCGGGGAGGAGACATCAATGTGAAAAGGAGGGAAAAGGTAGAAACGGAGAATAAGAAGGGGAGAGTGCAAAAACAAAGACAGGTACATGATACATTGATACATAATAGACAACATGAACGGGGATCATGAGATGAGAAGGTGGGTAAGAAAAGAAAAGAGAAAGAAGCAGACCCTTACTGACTGAAAATAAATAAAAAGTCTAGAAAGGAGTAGGCCAGCGATCATAAATGCCACATCAGATCAACTGGATACTATGCCAATTATCGTCTTGGTTACGAGTCACCCAGCAAAGCAAGCAATGCCAGATCCCAGAATCCATCCTTACTCCCCGGCAAGACGCGCGCCTTATCAATATTTCAGCCGCGCGCGATCAAGAAAGATGCCAAAATGCGTCGGGCCGTGAAATGTGGAAGATTTAATTCCTAATGATGTCAGAGTAGCGGCAGTAATTCATGTCACCCCATTTCTCTTTTTCCGCACGCTGTTTTATTCAGCGGGGAGAAAACTCTGCTGCCCAGGAGTGCGTCGAAGCGCGACGGCGATGTGTCAGTTGTATTAGTATCCAATCGCTGATGCGCTTGTCGTTGCTTGCGCGATCTGGGGCACAGGCAGGTATTGATTACTGAACGCCACCTCGTGTGTGTGTGTGATGAATTGACTCGCACTCTGGTGAACTCGGAGAAAAAAAGTGATAATTGGCGGTTGCCAATCCATTTGTACAATCATGCACGATTGCATCAATGTGGCAAATCCTAACTGCTCCCAATGCTACAAAATACTACTGAGTAGTAACCTGTAGTATGAATTTCTTTCCATACAAGTGTGCACAGCACATGTAGTATTTGGTACTTGACCCCAAACAGTCATTTGGGGGTTAGGGTTAATGTCTGTTTTTAATTTCTTCCATTTGGTTCCTTAATTTACTCTTGCTACGTCACTATTGGGACAACAAAGAATGACAGAGCACTTGAAACTTTCATTTTCTTGAGAATTCTGACTCTGAAAATGCAAAGTTTCAAATGCTCCACCGAAACACACACATGTATACCAACAAAATAAGCCATGCTATAAACACAAGTGTGTACCACCAAGACTACATAGATGCATGTGAGGCCATCTACAATCTGATCAATCTTTCCCAGCGGAGTATCGGATACTTACCCACTGAGTACACCAAGAACTAAGTTAAGTACAAAGAATGAGCCCA